>NC_091779.1:14667701-17167701 GCF_029378745.1 Bos indicus
CTGGAATTACGCTGTCAACTTAGCCACATGTGGCTGCTGAAATGTAGATAAATTAAATGAAAAAGTATTTCTTCAGTTGCACTAGCCACATTTCAAGTGCCCGGTGGCCACATATGGCTGGTGGCTACCTTGCCAGACAAGACAGATACAGAAGGAACATTTCCATCATCACATAAAAACCTCTAGTGGACAGTGCTAGAATTCCCAGCTCTTGGTAGAAATTTGGACAGGCTGATGATCAAAAGTTTGTAACCCTGAGCTTTGCATGCCAGAGAGGAATAAAGCATTCCTTACCCGCCCCCTACCCTAACAGATCAGAGTGTATTTGGCACATCTTGAAAGGCTAGTCTTCCAACTACAGAAACTTTGTACAACACAGTGGATATGTTTAGCAGGGCCAGCTTAAAATTAATTCTTTTTTTTCCTATTGAATTCCATTATAGGACCAGGTCTCCATTCTTATAATAGAAATCATATTTATGAATAAAAAATCTTTTAAAGCAGGTTTAATTTGCAGAAACTGTAGTTTTGTTTCTAGATGTCTAAATGGTATTACTGCAGTAGACTTAGGCGGGACCAGAGAAGTAATTTGTTTGCTTTATAACTTTAATTCTAGAAATTCCTTAGGAACTTTATCAGTGAAGGATTTTTGTTATGATTATCCCTTGGTATACAGAAAATATTTATCATGCAGATTATACATGATATATTTTGTTATCGAATGTTAGTTTTTATAAAGGCAATAATACATTGTGTGCTCAGCAAATCCTCTAAAAAAGGCATGGGTTGATTTCTAAGAGACTTAAGAACATGCCACTTCTCGTTCATAAGGCCACCTCTCTGAGATTTAGCTTATCCAGTACCATCTCTTATAAAAATAACTGCTTCCAAGAATGAGAAACTTGTGAAATGCTGGTAATGTGACATAAACTTCTCATTGTTCCTCACTGACATAGGTGTGCTAATCTGTGTTACTGATAAATTCTATAATTTCTCCTGAAATGTTAGCATAATTTCATGTAATGTAGAAACACATTAATTAGCAAATAAAAGTAAACTTACTCACATGGAAATCTATTGGAAACCTAGTGGATATTTAATAAATGAACTGAATGATCAAAACTGCAACTGTGTCTGGCTTTGTGTGTGGCAAATTTTTAAAAAGTATTATTACAAACTGTATTTGAAGTGCACTCTTTATTTTTTTGCTTCATATCCCCAGTGAGCTTTTATAACACAGGATTTTTAACAATAAGCAGTGTTGATCTGTGTCGTATCCATTGTTTTTTCTTGAATTATGTCATCAGCCTCATAGAACGTTTCATTTGTTGAATTTGATGCTGCATTTGAACGGGGGGCTTTGCTTTTTCTATTTGAGTTGCCTGGAAATAAATACACAAAACAAAATGAAATAATTATTTGAACTTATGACATCAAATTTTACTTTAAAATTTGTCCTTAAAAAATAAACTTCTTAGAATATTGGAAATAAGATGTCCTCTAAGCACTGTGGATGAATCATTGCAGAGTTGTTCTTGAGCATTTTCTCCTGAAGGTCCAATAAGGGAAATTTTCAGTAACAAAAGTAAGGATTTCGTTTCCATGCTTACCTTTCTTTCTCTACACTTCCATGAAGGAAACTACACTTTTGATCAGAAGGTAACAATTTCTGAGTTGCTTAGAAAAAGTGTGACTGTCCCTATGCATGAAGTGAACAAAGCTAAAGTCAGTCATAATTTACAACAATCTCAAGGCTTTGCCATTATAATCAATTTAGATGTAACATTTAAAAAGCGCGTGTTTGTTCCACAATCCCATTCACTCAGTTTGTGTAAATGAGCCCAGAATGCTCACGGGTGGAGGACTATGGATCTTTGCTCATCAGAAGTTAGACTAACAAGCTCATAGTGAAGAAATGGGTTATTTTAATCAGTGGACAATGTTAGAAAAATTAAGTGTGAAAATAATATGTAATGTATTTCACCAATATATACAGATTTAAATATATTTTTTAAATTTACAAATATGTGAAAGCAGTGC
Source organism: Bos indicus (assembly GCF_029378745.1). Lineage (NCBI taxonomy): Eukaryota > Metazoa > Chordata > Mammalia > Artiodactyla > Bovidae > Bos > Bos indicus. The sequence goes on from NC_091779.1 coordinate 14,669,742, forward strand.
AAGAAGTCACAGATGGTGCTGTTCACCAACCCCCTGTTGCAAAACCCACAGTCCACTTCACAAGCCACATTTATGTGACCCGTGAGTGGCATGTCCTTTCCTTGGCTTCCTAGATGCCACCTTTCCTCGACTCACTCCGGTGTCACCATCGCTCCTTCCTGGTATCTCTCGTTGGTTCCTTTTCCTCTTCCAGGCATCTTGGGCTGGAGGAGGGCCTGCGATTGGTTCCTGTCGCTGTCTCACTCCCTTATTAGTCTCAATTGCCCCACAGTTTTAAACACTATCTCTGCTGATCATCCCCAGATACATATCTCTACTCCATACCTCCCCTGAACTCTAGATTCAACTGCCTAGTTGCCATCTCCACTTGGGTATCTAATAGACATCTCCAACTTAGTCCAAAACTGATATTTGGGGCATTCCCAGAAAGAAAAAAAAAAAAAAAGCTTCTTACAGTCTTCATCTTCTCAATTGCTGGCAACTCCATGAGTTTAGTTGCTCAGGCCTAAAACCTCAGTCAGCCTTGCTCCTGTTCTCTCAGCCCCACCACCAATTCATCTGACATCCTGTTGCCTACACTTTTAAAATACACCCAGAATCAGACCACCTTCACAGCTACCACTGTTTGATTTTGAGCACAGCACTCAGAGTAATTTGGAATGTAAAGCACTCAGAACCCTTCATCTCACCCAAGTCTTTATAATGGCCTTCATGTTCTCATACACACACACATTAATATCCCTGACTTCATCTTTTTCTACTTTGCCCTCTCATTCACTCTCACTCTCACCTCTTTGATCAGACTTTCATGAATGTTCTAGCCACGAGACCTTTGCACTGGCTATTCACTCTGGCGTGCTCTTCCCTCAGATTATCTGTATGGTAACTCTTAATTTTAAATCCTTGCTCAAAAGTCACCTTTTCAATGGGACCTAAACACTGTATTTAAAATTACAACCTACATTCCCTCCATCCTATCCCCAATTCCTTCTGCTCTCTACTATTTTTCCCATAGTATTGATCTTCTAATATACTATATAATTTACCTTTTTATTTTATCATTTATTATCTGTCTCCTCTGTCTGAAATATAAGCACCACATGCCAGAGATCTCTGTTTTATTCATTGATGATGCAGGAAAATTGCCTTGCATGTAGCTAGTGTTCAATCAGTTTGTTGAGTGAAATAATAAGATTGAAAGTGTGACACAGTAAAAAGTTATAAAGTTGTAGATTGCACAAGACAAGGCTGAAAGTCAACTGGGAAGAAATGTTTAGAACAAATGATTCATGTGTAATGTAACAGGGACTTACAAATCCATACGTAAGACATTAACACCTCTTAGTTGGTAAAGAGATGGACAAAAGATATACTGCATCTCCACTAGTCAGAAAGACGTGTAAATTCAAAACATTATAATACCATTTTTCATGTCTCAATTAGGAGCAGATTAAAAGTAATCTTTCTTGGCTAAGAATAATCTATATTTACTATATTAGTAATTATATTTCCATCACAAAAATTCAGAAGAAAAGTAATAAAACCATATATGGTACCACTCAAGACCCCACATTTTAAACTTAAGATGCTTTTAATATTAGCCCAGAGAATAATGTCATGCATGTTTCAGGTCAGTGGGCAACATCTGCTAGCTGTAGTGAGACATCATTTTTCAAGACATAAATAATATTGCCCCTTTGAGTGTTGGTCTATGAAATCAACCTGTAGTGGGGGATGTCCTGTTGGGCCCTAGGAAGCTGGGCTAATGGGACAGCCCAATGGGAATGTAAACTGGTACGTTTATTTTTTAAGTCTTGAGTGTTCATACCTTGTGATTTTAATGTGAAGTTCCTAAGGAATCCATGAGAGATAAGCTCTAAAATTTATATATAAAGATACTCACTGGTTATTTTCAATACCAAAAAAATGTAAGTACCTTAACAATAGTAGTGAAGTATGATGCAGTCATTTGATTTGAAAAAAGTGATTTCTAAGAAATTTTTAATTATATTGAATGTCCTGTTAATGTTATATTGAATACAACTTTAAGTGAGAAAAGGTGCGATACTGTCAAGCAATACGATAATAGTTCCTGCTCATGTAGCATTTCCTCATAACAGCTTCTCCCTACTTAAAATCCTTTAGGATCAAATCTGAGTTTCTTGTTTAGACGGAGGATCAGCCTTGCTTCCCTCTCCTGGCTCAGCTGGCCCCATCCCCTTCCTCGTATTTGGCATTTCAGACATACAGAAATACTGACTGAAAGGCTCCCAGACTTGCCCTGCTTGCTTGCTTGCTTGCTTGCTCTCTGCACCAAGCCTTTGCATGCTTCCAGCTGCCCGGTGTCCCTAACTCTCTTCTTTGCTTGAATAACTCTTACTTATTCTTTAAATTTTAGAAAGTCTGCTCCAAAACTACCTAAAGGAGAAGGGAGACTCACTAGTCAAGAGATTTCACTATTAGAAGTAGCTTTTCTCTACTGTCTGCCGTCTAGTCTGTCTTCTATGACTTTTTCACTTTCCCTCTTTAGATAAGTCTGAGCCTCACCTTTAAGTGAGTTCATAATGCCTGGCTTTGCCTATTTATAAGTAATTTATACGTAGACTGCTCTCTGGAGTCAGTGAGGACATCCTCCACTGTGGGTTGTTAAGGGGCAATGTTATTGGTAAGTTTTGAAGGATAATGTCTCACTCCAGCTCCCAGATCTTACCCATATGCCTGAAACATGCAGCATTCAAAAGTATCGTAAGTTTAAAATGTGGGGCCTACAATAGATGGACTTTATTTCATTACTTCTGAACTCATTCGTGTTAAATAAATTAATGTTCTATCTAAACATCCAATCATAATGTTTTGACTATATAATTTGATTTTTAAACAAAAAGATAATTGTTGTAATCACAACATTTTCTAGCCTGGCAAGTAGCTCTTGGCCCAATCAACAAGCAAAATTGTTTTAGATAAATGTAGCTGGGGAAGCTGGCATGAAAATTTGATGACCTGATAGATTCTTGACTATTAGTTGCAAGGTAGACTATAAAGGATATTTGAGATTCAAATGTAACTGCTAAAAACTTAAGTAATGGGATATATATATATATATATATATATATAATGTATGTATGTATATCCCATTACCTAAGTTTATATATATATGTGTATATATACACACACACACACACATATGTATATACACCCTTGAAACTATTTGCTTTATATACATTTGAAAAATAAAATGTTTGTAGGTTTATTTTTATTGGTTTAGCATCATTTGTATTCTACAGTATCACAGCAGGTAAAGTTTAAAAAGACCAAGGATTTAAAATATAAATTAGTTCCATATTATCTGGGCAGAATTTGTATCTGATATAAGCATTTCTTGTCTTTATTTGTTTATTATTTTTGGCTGTGCTAGGTCTTCGTTGCTAAGCAGGCTTTTCTTTAGTTGCGGAGAGTGGGGGCTACTCTCTAGCTGAGGTACGTGGGCTTCTCATTGCAGGGGCCTCTCTTATTGCAGAGCATGGGCTTAAGTGCGGGCTTCAGCAGTTTAGCACATGGACTCAGTGGTTGCAGCTCCCAGGCTCTAGAGCACAGGCTCAGTAGCTGTGACACATGGGCTTAGTTGCTCCATGGTATGTTGCGTCCTCCCGGACCAGGGATCAAACCCATGTCTCCTGCATTGGCAGGCAGATTCTTTACCATTGAACCACCAGAGAAGCCCCTCTTTTCTTTTTGTTGAAGTATGGTTGATTTATATCATGTTAGTTTTAGGCATACAACATAGGGATTTAATATTTTTACAGATTATACTCCATTTAAAGTTATTATAAATATTAGCTATATTCCCTATGCTATACAATATGTCCTTGTCACTTATTTATACATAATAGATTGTACCTCTTACTCCTCTTCCCTCTCCAGCATTTCTTTAAACATCTAAATTTTAACCTTTTAGTGAAAGCCCTGAAAGTCTGAAGACTGTAATGTTGGTTAATTCAAATCCTTCATGTTTCCTAAGCTTTTTACACAGTTGATGCTACTGCTACTGCTAAGTCGCTTCAGTCGTGTCCAACTCTGTGCGACCCCATAGATGGCAGCCCACCAGGCTCCTCCGTCCCTGGGATTCTCCAGGCAAGAACACTGGAGTGGGTTGCCATATCCTTCTCCAATGCATGAAAGTGAAAAGTGAAAGAGAAGTCGCTCAGTCATGTCCGACTCTTATCAACCCCAAGGACTGCAGCCTACCAGGCTCCTCCGTCCATGGGATTTTCCAGGCAAGAGTACTGGAGTGGGGTGCCACTGCCTTCTCCAAATTCCTAATATTCTAGTGAGACATTCAAGATGGTTTTTCAACCATCTTTCACATAAAAGGGTTTTTTGCTTTTTATGAGGATTAAACTCAGAAAGTTAATTCCTTAATTTGAGCTTCTCTCTAGGAATCCCTTAGTCTGGGGTTCTCTCTTAAGCCATCTCAGGAGCTGTCAGCTTGTTTCCATTATGTTTTTTTCTGGAAACAACCGAAAGAATTTATCTAACCTGTCTACTGCCCTCTTGAGATTTAAAGGCTTGCAAAACACATTCCAGCATTATAGATTTTCCTTTGTCTAGGACTTGTAAAAACCCCCTGTTCCCCAGCCCTGGTTCATTATGTCCTTGGCTACTGGATCCTTTTAACCAATGCAGGTACAAAGATAACTTCTTAGACTGGCTCCTTAAGGGCAGGCAGTTCCACTAGCCAAACTGATTTGCTACATGAGAAAATAAAAGATTTGATATAAACACCATACTGACATCATTTGAAGCAAGAACTTTGATTAGGAAGTCAACACCCTGGTGTTCCCTCTCTTCCTGCAGCTTGTGTGTGTGTGTGCTATGTCGCTTCAATCATGTCTGACTCTGCAATGCTATGGACTGAAGCCTGCCAGCCTCCTCTGTCCATGGGATTTCCCAGGCAAGAATACTGGAGTGGGTTGCCATTTCTTCCTCCAGGGGATCTTCCTGACCCAGGGGTCAAACCTGCACCTTCTAAAAGTCAAAGGTGCTTTCAATGTATATCCCTCTGGTAAGTTGGAGAAGGAAATGGCAACCCACTCCAGGGGGTCTGGGGGTCGCACAGAGTCGGACATGACTGAAGCTACTTTGCAAGTTAGAGTAATTGGGCATATTATGGAAAAAAACAACTGCAGTTAAGTGGGGCTGTGCTTGTAGTGATATCAGAGTCCAGCTAACTGCATCCCTTTGGAATGATTTTAAAAGAGAGACGAGAAAAAATCTTATTTTTCCTAGTTTTCCTTTAATAAACAGAAACTACTTTCTTAACCAACAAAGAGATAAAACCAGCTGCCTCTTCTGTCACAAGGTCACAACATGGATTAAATTTTAAATAAGAAATCTGTAATACCACTGGGCTCTCAAGGGACTTGTTAACACATAAAGGATTTTTCTTATTTAATTTCTTCTTTTCTTTACCTGAGTGCAGACTACAAAGATCCAACATCCCTGTGCTCTCCTGAGTTGATACTAGTTGTCCTTTCTGCTGCTCATGTCCCATTTTTATTCTTTTCTTCAGTCTGGTCAACAGCTCTAAATCTCAACCTTCCTTTAATCCTACGCCTCTCAGCCCATCATTTAAATTAAAGCTTTGGCCTTTGCCAAAATTTAAATTCAGTTCATCAAGCAAATCAAATTCACCATTTAAATAAAATTCATCAAAATCTTTCCACTTATCCTCATCACAAACTAGGCCAATTTTTTTTTTTTTTTCTACAATAGTTCAATTTTACATTCATTTTCAGAACCATTCCTCAGAGGTCCATTTATCCTGAAACTTTTCTGTGAACTCTGCTTTTTCGTGCCATTTGAAAATATCAAAAGAATGCTGGGCCCCACTGCAGGTCTTTATCTTCAGGCTATCCGGCCGGACTGTAATTAAGCTTTTCTGCCACTGTCTTTGACCTCCCAGCTTCTGCATTACCAATCTGCTGCCCTGTAGCAGCCTCAGTGACAAATCAGCTGACTCACCTTACTGTTTACGGGAAATCTCTCCCACCCGACTCATCTTGCATTTTCTTCTAGTGGAAACAAGCAATTTTAAATTTGCACCCTAAAGGTGTTTTTTATTTACGAGGGGACATTTTTCCCTTCAAATTTAATACAATGCACAGACCGGAGAACTGGATCTGAGAAAAATGGTGGAAGTGAGCAAAATTTGCCTAGTGGTCTATTGACCTCTCCCTTCTTCAATGCTCTGCCTTCCCCTGGAGGACACATATGTATCTCATGAAAATACAGTTAACAATTCATTGTGAAAAAAATCTTAGACTTGCTCCAACAACAGTTAATGAATTCAGTTCTCTCCAGAAATGTTTTTTCTACCCTATTTTTTCCACAGTTGGACTTTTTTTTCTTTTCTGCATTGTTGGATTTTTTTCAACCATAGATGACTGGCATAGTTCACAAAAGAATTTAGATTTATTATTATTAAATATAATTATTATTAGATATAATAAAAAGATTTATATTAAATCTTTTAAATGAATTTTCAAAATGAGAGATTGGCTTCTATTTTGCTAATTGGTTCCAATATCAGCCAGCACTGCCTAACCCTGGTCCCTGAGGAGGACTCACAATTGCTAAAAGTAGCAGTAACTCTACTGAGCAATTTGATTTTCTACATTCTAGGAGCAAAAAGAGTTGCAGGAAATTCCGGATTCATTATTTTCAGTAGAAAGGTCCCTTCAGGAGACACAACTGTCCTTTTCTGCCATTGAGTTCAAATTACCTCATCTTTTACTGAGGTCACAGTGAGTTCTTAAAATCTCTTTGAAACAAAGAATAGTATTTAAAAATAATTTGGCATCATAATTAGTAAGTGTTCTGAGCAGAATTTGGTTGAAGTATTAAGGCTACTAAGAAAAATAGCTTGCAAAGTTACCTATAAATTTAGTACAACCCATCAAAATACCACTTGATTTTTACGGACCTGACGGTGTGATTCAGAGGTTTACTTAGAATACTGAACATTACAGAAGAAGCCAGGAAATTTTGAAAAATCATAATGGGAAAGAAGAGAAAGTCGTGCCTAATCAGATATTAAACCATCAGTCAGTTCAGTTCAGTCACTCAGTCGTGTCCCACTCTTTGCGACCCCATGAATCGCAGCACTCCAGGCCTCCCTGTCCATCACCAACTCCCGGAGTTCACCCAGACTCACGTCCATCGAGTCAGTGATGCCATCCAGCCATCTCATCCTCTGTCGTTGCCTTCTTCTCCTGCCCCCAATCCCTCCCAGCATCAGAGTCTTTTCCAATGAGTCAAAGCTTCGCATGAGGTGGCCAAAGTACTGGAGTTTCAGCTTCAGCATCATTCCTTCCAAAGAACACCCAGGACTGATCTTTAGAATGGACTGGTTGGATCTCCCCATATAGCTACAATAATTTTTAAAGTATATTACTGGCTTAAGAATAAACAGACTGATAAGTTTAACAGAACAGAATATCTAAGAACAGATCCCAGTATATATAATAATTTAGTTTATGGCAAAGGTGACATTTTAAATTGACAAGAGAAAAAGATAGATCTCGCAATGAATATTTGGGCAATTGGCACATTATTTGTAAAATAAAAATAAAGGCAAATCCTTACTTCACACTTCACACAAAAATTTAATTCCAGGATTATTAAAGAAATGTATTAGAAGAAAATATAGGTGAATATCTTTATATCTTAGAGTGAGGGAAGAACTTCCTCCTGGAGTAGGAAATGGCAACCCACTCCAGTAGTCTTACATGGAGAATCCCCATGGACAGAGGAGCCTGGCAGGTTGCAGTCCATAGGGTCGCAAGAGTCGGACACGACTGAGCCACTAAGCACACAAGAACTTCCTGACTATGAAACTAAAGGGAAACGACTTCCCTGGTGGTGCATTGGATAAGAGTCTGCCTGCCAATTCAGGAGACAGGGGTTCTGTCCCTGGTCCGAGAAGATCTGACATGCCACAGAGCAACTAAGCCCCTGGGCCACAACTCCTGAGCCCGCGTGCTGCAGCTATTGAAGCCTGCGAACCTGGAGCCTGTGCTCCACAACAGGAGAAGCGCCGCAGTGAGAAGTCTGAGCACTGCGGCAAAGAGTAGCCCCTGCTCGCTGCAACTAGAGAAAGCCTACCGGCAGCAACGAAGACCCAGTGCAACCAAAAATACATTAATTAACTTTTTAAAAAAGAAACTAAAGGGAGAAATCACAAAAGGAGAAACATACAGTTGAAAAATTGTCACATATAAAATTAAAAAGGCAACAACTATAAAAAATACATATGTAAAAAAAAAATTAGTTACTGTATGGGAAGTTCCTATAAAGCAAAGAAAAATGAACAACCCCCTAGAAAAATGTGTATAAGAATATGAGCAACAATATACCATAAAAAAATGATAAATAAACATTAAAATTTCTGCCTTCACTCCTAATTAGATAAGTTTAAAAACACTACATGGTTTCCCTCAGTGAAATTAGTAAGATATATATCTTTTGAAATAAAAATACTTGTGAAACAGTGCTTCTCTAGAGGACAGCTAGCAACTTGTATCCACAGCCTTTTATTTGTACCAAATCTTTGTTCAGCAATTCCATTCCTAGGGATTTATGCTAGGAAAATACTTCAGTGTTCAATGCATATGTATAATATTAGTAGAAAAAAAAATGGAAGCTAGTTCCAAGTCAATAATAAAGTATGATATACTCAGACTTTAGTTTCTAAACACCATTCCCAAATAAAATGAACCAGACTTCTTGGAGAAATAGCAGACTTCAGGGCTGGCACAGGAAAAAGGAAAAGTACAGGAGGCTTGAGAACATTTTGTGACAAAGAAAAAAAAAATGCTCAAAAAATGATGTACATATTTCAAAAGGATATACGACCCAATTTAAAGGGGCTCCCACAAGCTGAATCTGGGATAATTTATGAATCGGAATAAATAATGATAGTAATAGAGTATTTTAGAATAAAGATCTGAGTCCATACTGATATTAATAAATTAATAGATAAATAGGTGGAAAAGGGAAAGCTCTTCCTTGTAGTAGAATAACAACTAATAAACACAGAAGAAATGATGAGGCTAGAAAATCACTATATTATAGCTATCATAATAATCAGAAATTATCTTGTATTTTGAATGAAAACATTTAGTCAAGAACCATGGGTAATAGTTGAAGGAGGAACAGGATGTTCTCATACCTCCCAACAAATTACTTGGTAATGGCAAAAAGTTTCAAAGACAAAGGAAAAAATGATTAAGGAAATATGATAACTAATTATAAGATGTAACTCTGAACTAGATCCTAGATAAGAAAAAAATAGCTACTTAAGGATATTGGCAAAATTTGAATATGAACTACAGATTAGATAATATTACTGTATAACTGTTACATTTCCTGACTTTGATAAATATACTGTGATTACATTAAAAAAATTTCTTGTTCCTAAGAAACATATACTGAAGTATTTATTGTTAAATAGCATGATATCTGCAAATTATTTTCAAATGGTTCAGAAAATATACATCAAAAGAAAGTCAATTTTGAAGGAAATGAGGCACAGTATTAAGAATTAGTAAAGCTGAGAAAAGGTATACTACCTTTTCTATACTTTTCTTGCAACTTTTCTGGAAGTGTGAACTATGTCAAAGTAAAAGAATAAAAATGCATAGCACTCCATCAAAGTACCGGAGAAGGCAATGGCACCCCACTCCAGTGCTCTTGCCTAGAAAATCCCATGGATGGAGGAGCCTGGTGGGCTGCATTCCATGGGGTCGCTACCAGTCGGTCATGACTGAGTGACTTCACTTTCACTTTTCACTTTCATGCATTGGAGAAGGAAATGGCAACACACTCCAGTGTTCTTGCCTGGAGAATCCCAGGGACGGCTGAGCCTGGTGGGCTGCTGTCTATGGGGTCGCAGAGTTGGACACGACTGAAGCAACTTAGCAGCAGCAGCCATCAAAGTAATAAAATGGAATCATTAAAAGTGGTGTTTATTGGCAAACACTTATGTCAATATTGTTCACTGGAAAAAAACCCATGTTATAGGATTCATTTTTCCCCATTTTGTTATACATACATGTATCTATAAATACATAGAAAAAAAATCCGTGAAGGATATTCGCCACTGTTAATATCTGTTACCTCTGTGTGGTGTGCTCATGGATGAAGTTACTAGTTTTTCTGTATTTTTTAATTTTCCTAATAAGAAAGTGCATTAAGAGAAAGGTTTTTGTTTGTTTGTTTTTTTGTTTGTTTTCGGGGGGGGCACGTAAGGATACCTTTTAAGAAGAAATATAGCAAACCATTTTGAGCTGGTTCAAATCCTACTTTGCTCACAGGCAGAACAAATAATTGCATATGTGATTGTCAAATTGTTTTGCTGTCTCAGTTTTCTAGATATAATTTCTGTTTCTCTTCTAGACAACCTGTACCTTACTGCTGATTTGTTTACCCTTTTCCATTTATATTGCCTGCTTTTGAAAAAGAGACCATCAAATAATAGGTAATTGGAGTTGTCTATTATTCCTATACAACAATATTATTTTGTGTCAAGCAGCTCTACTCTCTGCTCTTCTCATTTTCATTGAAAACTCTGTTTCTAAGGACCCTCTCCTCGATTCTCCATCACACTTCACAACCCTAGAGTGTCAATGGATACTCAAAACCACAGGATGAATATAGTTTATCTTCCAAGAGCATCAATTTTACTCATAAGTGGAAAGGATATGATATTATTGTTAGATAAAACAAGTCATTATATTTGCAATCAAAAATAACCATATTTAAAAAGTGTAATGGGCATCTTCAAATAATTTAAAGCTCATAAAGCAAGCCTTTCCAAGAAAACCTTGGAATTTTGGTGGTACCATTCCTTTGTTATCTACCTTTAAGAATTCTCCAATGGAAAAGTTTGAGAAGCAAGAATCTAACACAATCATCCCTTTAATTACTCTCCTGTTAACCATTAATTCTTCCACAATTTATGCCATGAGTCCTCATCCCAGGAGTGTCTACTCAGAAAGATGTCCTTCACACAGTCAACCTTTGCCCGGAACTCTGTCCTATACAGTACAATTTACAAACCATGGTATTCTTTTAAACATTAGCATTTGATACAGGTGTAACTCAAAACACAAAAGTTAGAAAGAAGGAAAATGATTATGGGACACAGTTTAAAGCCCAATCAATTGCTTAACAATAGTACTTCTGTACCAAGTGAGCCTGGAGGTAGCCAAATTAAACTCTACATGTAGTCAGTACCAGAGACCTGCTATTTTCAGAATCAATTCAAAGAAAGCCTTAAATTGTATACATTAAAAATAATGAACCCCAAGAGAATAAAGATACCTTAAAGAAAAATCTTGGCAAAATAGTCCAAGATTAGACTATTTTAGACTTGGACTATTGTTATAAAACAAAATTCAGCTGAGTGAATATGAAAACCTAGTTGGCTTTATCCAGCAATTCATGGATTGGGAGCATCCCACCTAGCAAGTAGAAGGGGGCTCTGAGATGATGCAGGCAATGAAGGATTTTATAGGAAAAGGGGGATAGGATAAGGAAATCATAAACAAAAGATTTTTTTCTGGTAAAGTCACCCTGTCCTGCAGTTTACCTCACTAGTATTGATCAGGAAATTCCAGACCAATAGGTTTAAAATTTCTCTCCTGGGAGAGACTGAAACTGCAGTTAGGTATAGAGTTTTGGTTTGCTGGTGGGAAGTCCCATGGACGGAGGAGCCTGGTAGGCTGCAGTCCATGGAGTCGCACAGACTGAAGCGACTTAGCAGTAGCAGTTAGCACAAGGTACTCCATTTTGGGCCTGTTTATTCTGTAACACTACAGCCATTTATAGAAACAAACAAAAAAAAAGTGCAGTGCCTTAAGTCAGCTTTAGTATATGCACAATCTCAATTCTAAAAATTAAAATAATGGGAGATTATATGTGGAATCTAAAAAGAAATGATACAAATGAATTTACAAAAGAGAAAGAATCCCAGACTTAGAGAAGAAACTTATGGTTGCCAACAGTGGGGAGCGGGGAAGGATGTGAGGAAAGGACAGGGAGTTTGGGATCAACTCTGCTCAGTGTTACGTAACAGCCTGGATGTGAGGGAAGTTTGGGGGAGAATGGATACATGTATATGTGTGGCTGAGTCCCTTTGCTGTTCACCTGAAACTGTCACAACACTGTTAGTCAGTCAGCTTGGTTGTGCTGTGCTTAGTCCCGTCTGACTCTTTGCAACTCCATAGACCGCCAAGCTCCTCTGTCCATGAAGATTCTCCAGGCAAGAATACTGGAGTGGGTTGCCATGCCCTCCTCCAGGGGATCTTCCGAACCCAGGGATCAAACCCAGGTCTCCCGCACTGCGGGCGAGTTCTTTACCAGCTGCGCCACCAGGGAAGCCCAAGAATACGGGAGTGGGTAGCCTATCCCTTCTCCAGGGGATCTGCCCAACCCAGGAATCAAACTGGGGTCTCCTGCATTGCAGGCAGATCTTTACCAGCTGAGCTACCAGGGAAGCCCGATCAGCTATACCCCAACACAAAATTAAAATGTTAAAAAAAAAATTAACATAATAGGAGGTTGAGTCTTAAGAACAGATGGTTTTGAAAGGAGTGGTAGGAACTTCCCTGGTGGTCTAGTGGTTAAGACTCCATACTTCCAGTTGGGAAACCAAGATCCCACATGCTGCCTGGCCAAAATTTATTTTTAAAAAACTAAAATTTTTTTTAAAAAAAGGAAGGAGTGGTAACTGGTGAAATCAATTTTTCTCCAAGGTAGTTTTACTTGCTTGATTATTACACAAACATAATATTATGTTCCTAACCTTTAAAGGCATTCCTTAAACGGAATAAAGTCTTGTTTTCTTATGCTGGAACACCGGCATCTATCCCTGGGTGGGAGAATCATTGGAATGAAGCATGCATATTTAACAATAGGTACAGCAATGGTTTTTAATTATAACTTTGAAGAGTTACTTTCAAATATAAACTGCTTTCCCTTCCTATTCCAGTAACATTTGAATTACCTATTTTGTTTTCGACTCTCCACTATGTCTTATTTGGTTAATATCAACCAATGGGCCCAAAATCATCTAATTTAAAAGCAGCAGAAGGCAGTATAAAATTTTGCCTTACCAAGAGTAATCACTCAGGAAAAGTGTATTGAATTAATTTGCTGACTTGATAAACTGTTTTTCAGATGATAAACTGTTTTTCAGAGGAGTGGAGTGGGGATAGTTCATTGCAAGCAAGTAGCCTCAACTTACTGTGTAAGAAGTACATTGATGGATCTCCTTAGCTGAAGAGCTGTAAGACTACAAGGAGGATCAACAAGCCAACTAATTCTGTCGCTGGGCTCTCAGAGCCAGCTTGAATAAAATTTTGGAGTAGTCCCTGAGATAGATCAGGAAAAAACAATAGTTTTTATTTAGCACAATGCGTCATACAGAAGAGGCACTCAGTGAATGTTTGATGACTGTAATGGTGACAGTGAACACGCTGCTTTAATCGCCTACAACACAAAGTGCAGTGCCACTTCATTAGTTCATTTGCTAAGTGTTCTAGGCGCTGTGTGCTCAGTCACTCAGTCGTGTGCAATTCTTTGTGACCCCATGGGCTGTAGCTTGCTAGGCTCCTCTGTCCATGGAATTTTGGGGGGCATGAATACTGGAGGGGATTGCCATTTCCTTCTCTAGGGGATCTTCCCGACCCAGGGATCAAACTGGTATCTCCTGTGTCTTCTGCATTGGCCGGTGGATTCTTTACCACTGTGCCACTTGGAAAGCCCATTCTAGGCATTAGGGACACATAATGAGCAAGCAAGACAAAAAGTCTTACTTTCCTGGAACTTTCTAGTGGGATAGAGAAAAACTGGACAATGGATAGGTAAAATGTATAGTAAATTAGTGGTAAGTGCTTAGGAGAAAAATAAAGCAGGAAGGGGGCATGATATGCTGAAGTTAAAGATGCAGATTTAGTGATGGGGAAAGGTGACTTAGTAAAGATTTAAAGAAAGTGAAAGTGAGGGAAAAGCATTCCAGAGTACAGAGATGGCATGCGCCAAGGCCCTGAGGCAGGATTTTCAAGGAACAGCAAAGATGCCAAGGTGGCTGGACATAAGATGCAAGAAATAAAGGTGGAAAGGGCAAACCCCCGTACTTCACAGTTAGGGTCCATACATATAGGGCTCCATTCCCATCTATTAAAAGATGGGAAGCAATTAGGATTTTGACCAGAGTAGTGATGTAGCCTGACTCAGGCTCCCTCTGGTTTCTCTTTGGAGAATAGACAGCAGGAGAGAAAGATCAGGGCAGGAAGAGGAGCAATTTGTTTTGAAATGCAGAGTCTGAAATCTCTGGTTTTAACAACCTCCCTAGGTGATTCTTACACACAGTAAAATGTAAGGACTATAAATTGTCTAAGCAATTGAGACAAAAATTGATTTTACTATTTGATTATTTGATAATCACTAGTCCACTGCTTCATGCTGCCTGTAGAGAAACGGAGTCTAAGCCATTGGACTAAATTCAGCTAACAACCTGTCAATTTGGCCATGTAATCTCTAAACAGTGCTTCAGAAAAAGAACTCCAAATGGATCTTGGCTTCTTGCTTTGTGACACAGGGCACCCTTTGACATCCCTACAGAGAAGAAAACTAGAGCTAATGCAGTCATGCAGTGCTGGTGTATTTGAGAAGGTCAAAGAGTATGTACTCCATAAACATAAGTTTCTGGATTCAGCTAAAGTGGGATATACGGGAAGGAAATTTCTAAATTATTTTGAAGAGAGCTTTTCACTTTCTTTAAAACAGAAGTTAGTAAGCACCTGTGTCTTGTTCTAAATATATATATATATTAGATATATATATATTAGATATAATATATATATATATTAGATATATATATAAATTTAGACTGTATATAATATATACAGTCTAAATTTTTGCTAAATATATTCAATATGTATATCAAAATGAAATTCATGATCACCACTTTTAACATGGAATACCAGAGATGGGAATACCAGACCACCTTACCTGCCTCCTGAGAGATCTGTATGTGGGTTAAGAAGCAACAGTTAGAACCAGACATGGAACAACAGACTGGTTCCAAATTGGGAAAGGAGTACACCAAGGCTGTATAGTGTCACCCTATTTAACTTATATGCAAAGTACATCATGCAAAATGCTGGCCTGGATGAAGTGCAAGCTGGAATCAAGATTGCCAGGAGAAATATCAATAACCTCAGATACGCAGATGATACCACCTTTATGGCAGAAAGAGAAGAACTAAAGAGCCTCTTGATGAAAGTGAAAGAGGACAGTGAAAAAGCTAGCTTAAAACTCAACATTCAAAAAACTAAGATCATGACATCCAGTCCCATCACTTCATGGCAAATAGATGGGAAAAACTGGAAACAGTGACAGACTATTTTTTTGGGCTCCAGAATCACTGCAGATAGTGACTGCAGCCATTAGATTAGAAGATGCTTGCTCCTTGGAAGAAAAGCTATGCTCAACCTGGACAGCATATTAAAAAGCAGAGACATTACTTTGCCACCAAAGTTCCGTATTGTTGGAGAAGACTCTTGAGAGTCCCTTGGGCTGCAAGGAGATCCAACCAATCCATCCTAAAGGAAATCAGTCCTGAATGTTCACTGGAAGGACTGATGCTGAAGCTGAAGCTCCAACACTTTGGCCACCTGATGAACTTGACTCATTTGAAAAGACCCTTATGCTGGGAAAGATTGAAGGCAGGAGAAGAAGGGGTCGACAGAGGATGAGATGGTTGGATGGCATCACTGAGTCGACGGACATGAGTTTAAGCAAGCTCCGGGAGTTGGTGATGGACAGGGAGGCCTGGCATGCTGCAATGCATGGAGTCACAAAGAGTCGGACACAACTGAGCAACTGAACTGACTGAACTGACTTTTAAAATACACTAATAGAAATTTGTATTCACAAAAATTTTATGAGTTCTTTCTGATTGTTTCATAATAATAATGATTAGCGTGTACTGCACTTTATAATTAAGATAACAACGAGACTCAGTTCCAAAAACCTTACGTTTTAACATTTCTAATTTATGGTTGCACTACATACACAAATATACACACACATACACATAGGGCTTAACTAGTTTGTGATCTATTCAAGAACAAAGACTGCCTTTTATTTATTTTTTAATTTCTTTTATCTGCCTCTGAATTCTGCATACGGTGGGCACACAGCTAATGCCTAACTGACCACTGACTAATCAGTTTAGAGCAATGCAATACTGATAATTAATTATCAGATATTTTGTTCCTGCTTATTTGACTTCTTTGGCTCCATCAAAAAACAAAATTAAATAATTGAGGGACACCCAAATAAATTAAAGTGGATTTATTAGATCAATGTATTATTTTTCATGAGAACATTTACATCCTGCCACTATTTTTTCCTTGAGCACAATCTTTCAAAGGTGTTTAATCATTAAGACCTGCTGCTGCTGCTGCAGCTCAGTCGCTTCAGTCGTGTCCGACTCTGTGCGACCCCATAGATGTCAGCCCACCAGGCTCCGCCGTCCTGGGATTCTCCAGGCAAGAACACTGGAGTGGGTTGCCATTTCCTTCTCCAATGCATGAAAGTGAAAAGTGAAAGGGAAGTCACTCAGTCGTGTCCGACCCTCAGCGACCCCATGGACTGAAGCCTTCCAGGCTCCTCCATCCATGGGATTTTCCAGGCAAGAGTACTGGAGTGGGGTGCCATTGCCTTCTCCGATTAAGACCTAATTCAACATAAATTTTTATAAAGACACATAATAAACTGAATTTTCAAAAAGCGTTCATTTTTAAGTGTATAATCTGCCACCCAGGCACAGGTTATTACTTTGAATAGAGTACAGGTAATTGGTTGCAAATAATGGCTACTGATTACCTTCTTGAGTGGAAACAGCCTCTAGGTGTTGAAGTTTAAGGCCAGTGTCTAATCTTTGAGGCTTTGTATACAGAAATAAGTAGCAAAGAACACAGACGCTGATGACAAACGCAAGTAAAACAAGGGCAGCAATTCCCAATCCGATCAGGGCACCAATGCTGAGGAAAACAGAAAAAAAAACATTGTGACTGTCATGCAAACTGGTTTGCACATAAACTAAAGGTTTAAATATTGTTAGTTCTTGTTTCAGTCATTCATAACCAAATTATATTTTACTATAAACAGCATATTATTGAGATCTACAGCTCACCTTCTTCTACCATCAAATTCTTACTGTACTTCTCTATACATTTGTATGTTAATATTACTATAGAATACCACATGAATTCATATTACAGGTAAAAGGTCACACAATTCTCTAGGGATGGTTCAAGAACATCTCAATCCAATAAACCTCTATTATTAATGTATTTTAGGGGAAAGATTAGGTTCACTAATAAAAGATGAATAGAAAAAAATCTGTATGTGTTTAGTATGTTTAGTAGCTCAGTCTTGTCTGACTGTGACCCCATGGACTGTAGCCTTCCAGGCTCCTCTGTCCATGGCATTTCCCAGGCAAGAATACTGGAGCAGAGAGCCATTCCCTTCTCCAGGGGATCTTCCTGACCCAGAGATTTCCTGCACTGCAGGTGGATTCTTTACCATCTGAGCCACCAGGGATCTACTTCTGCAAAAATACTGAAACGAATGCTTGCCAAAAGTGTAGAACTTTTATTTTGGAGATGTGTATGGGAGTTATCATGTATTAATATACAAAACCATAGCTATTACAAGAGAGAAGAAGGTTTAATTAAAGGAAAGTAATATTTATGGAATTTATATAAAGTTCATGTTCAATCTGAAGTTTTCCTTTCTAAAAGAACATAACACCAATAGCTTCTAGCATTAAGGAAGAAATCTTTGTACTTTTCTCTAAAAATGCATTGCACATCTGATATTTGCTCAGCATTCAGTTTATAATCATTCCTCTTGATACAGTTATGAATAAGGCTAATCATTTGAGAAATAACACAGTTTTCACAAACTGGTGAACTTAATATTTTCAAATGGGAAAAGAAGCTTGGCAAAAAAAGAAAGTTGTCTTTAAAGACTAATATATAAAGACTAATATGTACTTTCATGAGCCCTATGTGTGTGGGGATGTGTAAAGATATAAAATTAGATTTTAACTGCTCAAGAGCAGATACTTCTGTTGACTTTCCCATAGTAATCTGCACACTTAAAAATGTTTAATAGAGTATTTAGCTTGCAGTTAATGTTTCATAAATGGAAGTAAATGATAAGTGACTGATGATTGATCTGTTTGTAGTCACTGAAAAGTTATCACTGAAAAGTAACAATCATTGGAATAGTCATTGAAAAGTAATGGTCTTTTTCTTGATTATCTTCCTGGCCTGCCTGCCTTTCAGCTTCTGCTATTTCCCAGAGATTAGGGCGGTAAAAAATTTGACTTGTTCCAACAGGGAGGGAAGGGAGAATTTGACCAGGGATACTAGGTATGTCACTGCTTTGAGAGGAAGAACAGAATTGAAAACGAAGGGCTAAATTCATCCCACTTACACTTGATGTTAGCAGATAAAGTCTCTTTGCCATTTAGAGGTTCTTTGCCTTCTGAGTCAAAGACATGAAGTCAGACTTCAAAAAATTTTTGTGCTTGTTTATTGCTAATCAGCCCAGTTCCCTTAGCCCTGTACACAAGTGTAGACTAGGTAATTTTCTGGTTAGAGTCAGTATAGAAAGTGAAGTCACTCAGTTGTGTCTAGCTCTTTGCGACCGCATGTACTGTAACCTACCAGGCTCCTCTGTCCATGGGATTTTCCAGGCAAGAGTACTGGAGTGGGTTGCCATTTCCTTCTCCAGGGGATCTTCCTGACCCAGTGATCGAACCTGGGTCTTCCACACTGCAGGCAGACGCTTTAACATCTGAGTCACCAATGAGAGGCAGAGTCAGTATATAGTTAGACATTTAAATTAGAATTTGCCCTCACTTGGTGCCTGCTTCTGGCAACTACTCTTTCATGCTTGTTTGCACCAAAGCTGACTTTTGTAAATTCTATGTGTCAGGAAGGGTCAGGACTCTACACAGACATATGGGAACATAAGCCACTTAATTAATTATTTGCTTCACAAGGCAGCTAGGAGGCCAGATATCTGGAAAGATTTCTGAAACAAGAACCCAGTTATTAAAAACATCTTCAAACTGAAAAAGTGACTTAGTCAATTAAAAGTAAAATCATCAACTTAACTGAATTCAATGACATAGTATGGGCTTTACATGTATTAATACACACTTTAAAAACCAGGTCACATGATTTGAAGGAAAAATTAAAACAACATGGCACTTCTTTCTGTTATAAAAAGATATTCTTCATAATCCTAACAAACTGTGTCAGTGTCATAGTTCCACTTTCTAGAAATGTTGCTTTATGCATGCAAAATTCCAGATAAAGATGCAGCTCTGGGAATCTCCTAAAATATTCATTTCAATAAATAGCTTACTGAACTCGAGTGTAGCCTTGTGCAACACGTGTTATTTTCCTAGGTCCTGAAGGTTTCCAAAGGGAACCCTTAGAGCTTAGGGATTTATTTATAAGAGGAGAAGGGATGAGAGTGGGGCTGAGAAAAGGGAGAATTATCTTTCCTTCCTAGCACCACAGGGCAGCTTGCTTTTCAATCCCTGAGAAAAGTTCTGTAGCTGCTGTCACATGAATGAATTCTCCGACTCGACAACTTCATTTACCTGGAGGTACACACCCGAACCTTTCTGCAGCAGTTACAGATTCTCAGATGCTAGTGACATTAGGGAAGTTTTTCACAGTTGGACTGTTTTAAATTAGGGGAGAGAGCAAAGAATATGCGGGAACTGAAGCTCTAAATGCTTACCTCCCCACTGTGTTCTCATAGTTTAATAACTAAAGAAGAACCCCAGGATTACATTCCCAACTGATGCCATCAGTCGAAATGATTTTTATATTTCCCAGCAACAGAGCTGCATTGTCAGTGCTGAATGAAGACCCCAGCAAGCTAGTCATTCTTTTGTGCCTTCATAAGCCTTTGCAAGGTTTTCCATCCTCTGCTGCTTCTCACTCTTGAACTATTCAGGGATCTGAAAATCCCAGGCACTTTTCCAATTGAGTCTGACTTAAGAGTTGACAGTCTCTTCTCAGAGGTGCTGACACCCTTATTAACACCTCCAAGGACTCAGAGCTGGGTTACTATGTCATTTTCCAAAAGGCAAGATAATATCCCAGTGCAATACAGAGTTCTTCCCCAAGTAGTAAGGATAAGCTGTCATTATTTTCTGAGATTTTGCCTATTAGGGGACAAGCCTACTTTGTAGTTGGACTTGGTAAGTAGGTATTCCTTTTGAGATTTTTTAGAAGCTTGCAATGCAATTTTTTTAAATGACTTTACTGCTCTAAGAAGTAACATTTAAAGTCATTTGCTGTGGTCTTGGCATGCGTGCCAAGTTCTGGACCATGCTAGGACACTGGGAGAAAAAGTACCCTTCCTCGTCCTTAGCAGAGTCAGCCTCTTTCCCTCTCCTAGACATTAGCTAATCTGTCAGAAACAATTTCTGGTGGTGTGGCAGTTCTTTCCTGTAACCCCAGCACCATGTTCCTTCTCCGGGCACAATGTAAGAATGAAGGTCTAAGTTTTCAATCCTTTGGAGTGGAGGGGAGGGAAAGCCCTTCATAATGAAAGTATCTGTGTGAATACCAATTGAATAAATTAATATTTAATTATTATAAAATTCCCATCATGGGGAAAAGAGGCCAAAAAGACACCACCTTTGAAAGTCCCGTCGTTTTCTAGCAATGGCCAAAGAGCTAAGATGTTGAGAAAGGGGGTGTCCTGCAAAGGTTCTTCGGTGTGTAATCATAGCAACTGAAACTCTTCCTCTCTGTGGATCTCCGGTTCTGTTCGGAGTTAGTATGAGATCAACTGAAAGGGCAAATTATATGTATTTGTGCGCGCCCAAATACATACTCACACTCACTTTTTTTTTTTTTTTAAAGGATACAGCAAATTCCTTCTCAGCTACAGAGAGGCTTAAAATACTCAAATCCTTGGTTAACGCCTTAAAAATGAGTCTCAAAAGAGCCCCTTTCCATTCAAATGCACCAACTCAAATCAAAAGGAGAATGAAAACCTCCTCAAGTTATCTGTGAGTCTGTGCCCCGCAGAGCCGCGGACTTGGGACTGGTCCCCGGGTGAGGGAGAGAGGAGAGCAGAGCAGTCCGCTCGGTTGCGCCCAGGGCGAGTCGCCTGCGCTGCTTCCGCGCGCGCCTCGCTCTGGTCCCCGGGCATCACAACTCTAGAACCACAGCGCGACCTTCACCCGGACGACGGTGGCCACAAACGGGTTCTCGGCAGGGGCCTCACCCGCCCTTGGGGGCTCCTATCCCCCCACCCCGCGGAGGGATCCGAGCGTGTCGCGAGAACGCGGGCGCGCTCCCTCCTCCCCGCGTGGCACGGCTGGTAGCCTCCCCAGACCCCTGGCCGCAAGCCCCCGGCCCTGCCCACCTGAGGCTCCACATGTAGCTGTGCTTGTAGGGGAAGTAGCTGCCCGGCTCGCTGCAGCAGTACTTGAGGTCGGCGAAGCCGCAGCAGTAGAGGAGGGTGGCCCCCTCGCCGCGCCGGGGGCACTGGAAGGGCTCCACGAAGCTGTGGTTGAGGCTGTAGTAGCCGGAGCACACCCGACTGGCCTCGCTCATCGCGGGCGGCTGAGGGCCGGGGGCTCACGAAGCCCCCCGATCTGCCCTGGCTGAAGACGTCCCACCCGGCCCGGCCCGAAGACCCCTCCGGCCGGGCTCACCTCCTGCGATCCGGAGCTGACTGCCTGGGCGGTCAGCCGTCGCGCGCCTCTTCTGCTCGCTCGCCTCCCCCTGTCCACATGGTGTCTGGTCGCTTTACTCGCGCTTCTCCCTCCCGCTACTGAGCGGCTCTCTTATCTGCAGATCTCCGGCCCTGTACACTTTCTCCCTCGTGCTTCGTCTGCCTGCTCACTTATCTCCACTTTCCCTCAATTCAGGGAGCCCACCCTGCTCCATGCCAGCAAGAGATCGCCCCTGAAGGAAGCCGGGAGGTGTGGGACCGATTTGCCATCCGGACAGATGCGGCCAAAGGTGTGATTCTGTTTGCCCAGGGACAGGGCAGATGGGTTCCGGGCCAACAGAGCAGGGCTGGGGGAGCGGGGTAGAGGGCGGATCAAGAGGCGCTGAACTACTGTGAGGGGCTGTTGAATAGGACCCTTCTTTTTTCAGAAGTATGTGTAAGGCATTAAAACCTACCAATTTAAATATCAAGGGCAAGGGACTTCCTTATGGTCCAGTGGTTGAGAATCCCCCTTTCAATGCAGGGTTCATCCTGCATTGAAAACATTGCAAACAGTTGGAACTCCCCATGGGCCTGCATCCTCAGTCACTCTGTCGTATCCGAGTCTTTGAGATCCCAAGGACTGTAGCCCGCCAGGCTCCTCTGTCCCTGGGAATCTCCGGGGCAAGAACACTAGAGTGGGTTGCCCTTTCCTTCTCCAGGAGATCTTCCCGACCTCCAGATCGAACCTGCGGTCTCTTAGGCCTCCTGCATCGGCGGGCAGGTTCTTCCCCACTAGCGCCACCTGGGAAGCCCTAGATCCCACTCGCCACGGGGCAACTAAGCCCAAGCACCGCAACCACTGAGCATTCTGTATTAAGTTAAACTGAAAAAGGAAGGAAAGCAAGAGATTGAAGTAAAGAAACTGAGGACTTTTTACAGAGATGGCAGAAAGAGGAGACAAAGGAAATAGGGAGAGAGGGAGAAACTTCATCCTTTTCTCTTGCTCTCTTTTTGTTTGGTATTCTCATTTTAGTGATTCATATGTTGACCAAGATTTTAAAAATAACAGTAGTAATGGATGTCTTTTGTAATAAGTCAAACAAAACTTTGATGTGTAAAAAGGAAAATATCAATAGCCTTAAAATGGGAGAGAAGGCGACTATTCATAGAATTGCTGAGATAGGACATTGTTCTTTTCTCTTCATTTTCCACTTTTTTCCTTCAACTGAGGGTTGATTGGGCACCAGAATCGTGAATTTTATCCTGTTGAATGCTGTATATTTTTGTATTCTCGTAAGTATTCTTGAGCTTTGCTCTTTGATGGAGTTAAATTACTTGGAAATGTTACTGGACCTGGGACCCCTTCCAGGGCCTGAGAGCCGGCTCTTGTCTAACACTTGGAAATGAATTTTCCATGCAGACATACATACCAGCAAAGCAAGAGACTTTATTCAACCAGGCAGAGAGCGGCAGGGTAAAGGAACCCAAGAGAACTGCTCTGCCACATGGCTCACAGTCTCAGGGTTTATGGTAATAGGGTTGGGTTTATGGTAATAGGGTTAGCTTTCTGGGTTGTCTCTGGTCAATCATCTTACTTGTACCTGTAGTTGGTCCAACTCAAGGCCTTTCCTGATGGTGTGCGCATCTCTGAGCCAAGAATGATTCCAGCCTGAGGGTTTCTGGGAGGTTGGCAGGACATATTATGGACTGGCCTCTCCTTTCTCCTCTTGGCCCCTCCCACATTCTCCCAGTTAGTTTTCAGGGTAACACTGTGTTCCTTACTGGGACTGCCTGTTGTGAGACAACTCATGTAAGTGGTTATTATCATGCCTGGCCAAGGCAGGCTGCTTCAGTCCATGATGCCCTAACAGAAACAGATGGATTTTTTCAGGTTTGATTTTAAACTTTATTAGGCAGTACCGGAGCAGACTCGAGGACTAAACTGATGATTCTCTCTTGTTGCAGATAAATGGGGTTAAAGTGGATGGTCATGTCCCAGGTCTCAGGCGAGCCCATGGGACAGGCTGCCAAGTGAAGGTCCTTGGCTTTGCGCAGGAAGGAATTCAAGATCGTGCCACAGGAAAGTGAAAGAAAGTTTATTTAGAGACATACACATTCCACATGTGACTCCTCTCAAAAGGCGAGAGTGGCGCTGGAGCATGGGGTCATCTCAGAAGTTGAGAGAAGTCGTTTTAGATGGACTTGGACAAGGGATCGGACCTGATCCAAGCTAGCCAGTTGGATTCTCATTCCTGGAATTGAGGTTCTGTTGTGTGGACAGGGTGGACTAACAGTTTCATCTGCCTAACAGTAAAAAAAGGAGGTTGCTACTCTCAGGCCATCAGCCTTCACAGCCAACACTGAGACCTGAGGGAACGCAGGAAAGAAACAGAACACCCCACCATCAAGCAGCTGGCCACTGCAGTCACCCCACGGGTGTGCCCTGAGGAGACTCAGGATGGAAAACACAGGATACTGGTCCTAGGTAACTGAGGTGCATATCAAAGGGATGCCTTCAATGAGCTCTAGACCTTCGCACCCTCCCAAACATAGAAAAGCACTAAATTCATTAACTTGAGATGTCTGCTGCTGCTACTGCTGCTAAGTCGCTTCAGTCGTGTCCGACTCTGTGCGACCCCAGAAACGGCAGCCCACCAGGTTCCCCCATCCCTGGGATTCTCCAGGCAAGAACACTGGAGTGGGTTGCCATTTCCTTCTCCAATGTGTGAAAGTGACAGTGAAGTCGGTCTGTCGTGTCCGACTCCTAGCGACCCCATGGATTGCAGCCTACCAGGCTCCTCCGTCCATGGGATTTTCCAGGCAAGAGTACTGGAGTGGAACTTGAGATGTATGGTTTTCTTTAATTAACAGTCATCTTTTGACTTTCCACCTACCTGGTTTTGTTACAAAACTCCTACGTAATCTGGCTCCTCCCTTACCTCTTTAAAGCAATCCCTAAGAACAATCCAAGAGTCCTGTCTCCCTGGCTTGAAGTCCTTAGAAAACCTGCTGAATAAAACATAACTCTCAGCTCACAGGTTGTGCATCTTTTGCAGTCGGCAACAGAAAGCCACAAGAAGCTAGTGTACAGGGATGAGAGAAAAGAAGCACAGAGGAGCAGCGAAGAATGGTGGACGTGGTACTGATGCCTTTGTAAGTCTCGTTCAAGTCCTTTCCTGAGACCTGTGGCATTCCAACCATTGGTTTGGTTTTTTTGTTTTTTGTTTTTATTCCTTAAAGCCCTATTTTCTGGCTTAAATGCACTCAAGTTGGATTCTGTTACCTGCAAGGAAAGGGTTCTAACTCAAACAGCACATCTCCAGGCAAAGGTGAAGGGGAGAGGGCAGTTGAAAAGGAAAAAGTTCTTGAATCAGTGGAGCATATTCCCTTGAAAAGAGGAGCAAGAGCACCGAGGAGCAAGTCCACACAAGTGGACTCTGCTTCTTGTTGTGTGAGAGGAGAAGAAATTTTGAGGTGAAAAGGAAGGAAGTTTTCTGAACACTGACACTGTCACAATACAATGTACAAAAATCTGCCTGGAGCATGAGACAACGAGGTGGAACTTGAGTGCTTGAGAGAAGGGGAATGTGTGAGAGGAAACACTGGAAGCCATCCTGGGTGACAGGTGGAGTGGGACAGAAGGGTTGGGTGCATTGGGGCCCAGTTAATGATTAAAAATCACAGCTTGCTGGTGAAACCAATTCATGGGTTCATGAGACTTCCTCCAAAAATGAACGTTCAATTGTTCAGGAGCGGGAGCCAAGCAATGGACAGCAGGATTTGTCAGGATGGTTCTCTGGAGCTGTGCTCTGGTACATTACCGCCTCTGCAATCACAGCCAGTGCCTTAGCCCTTTCCAACCCTCCAAATACACACAAAAGCTCACACCGAGGAGGGTGTGCCCAAACTGCTAGTCTCTACCAAGCTTAGAGTACATTGAGGCCTCTAAAGTTCCAGTAGGCAAAGGAACATTTTAATACAGGAAGCTCAAAGACTGTGTCAAGACTATGGCTCTTTAAAAGGTCCTACTGTGTAGCATAGAGAATTATATTCAATATCCTATGATAAACCATAATGAAAAAGAATATAGACACAAATATAGATATATATAACTAAAGGAGCTTCCCAGGTGGCGCTAGTGGTAAAGAACCCACCTGCCAATACAGGAGACATAAGAGACATGGATTAGAATCCTGGGTCAGGAAGATCACCTGGAGGAGAGCACGGCAACTGACTCCAGTCTTCTTGCCTGGAGAATCCCATGGACAGAGGAGCCTGGTGGGCTACAGTCCATAGGGTTGGAAAGAGTTGGACATGACTGAAGTGACTTAGCATGCATGCACACATGTATAACTAAATGACTTTGCTGTAAAGGAGAAATTAATACAACATTGCAAATCAAGTTGACTTCAATAAAGTAATTTTTTTTAAGTCTGTGGATCTCAGTAATACCAATTAAGAAGATGCATATCCCCTGCTTGACTTGCCTGCTGTGTGATCCTGTGTGAACCAGTCCCCAGCTCTCTGCCTCCAGGCATGAGGGGCTCTGGCAAGGAGTGGATCGGGCTGGCTAGGCACCAAAAGATAGCCATACATTACATCTTCTTTTAAAAAGTTTTATTCTATTAAAAAAAAACTTTTTGGCTGCACCACATGGCTTGCAGGATCTTAGTCTCCCTACCAGGAACTGAACTGTGCCCCTGTGCCGTGGAAGTGCAGAGTCCTAACCCCTGGAGCACCAGGGAATTCCCACTTTAATTTTCTTGTATATCACTGCTTCTCAACCAAGGTGGTACTCTCCTTTAGGGAGTCTTTAGGAAATATTCTGGAAATAAGAGGCTTTTTTTTTTTTGGTTGTCATGATGACTGTACACTACTGAGAGTGAGGGCTGTGAGCCAGCGATGCTAGACACTCTGGCAACCTGCAAAGGTACAGAAAAATGAAGAGTTGGCTGTGACTTTCAAACGTTTCACGGGACATTCTTGGAGATGAAAAACCTATTTATAATGATCTGTGCCTAGCACCTGTTCCCGTGTCACAAATGAATACCACATATTACTTAAATTTTCCAGGAATGTAACTACTATGTAAATTGAAGGAAGATTGTTGTTTGTTTTGTTTGGAACTTTACCAAGCGTTTTTCACTCTTTCAGAAGATCTCACATCAACAGTAATGTTGCTCCAAATTTTGTATTCGAATCACTAATACCATGAGCTTTCCATGTCAGCTGTCATTTGTACGGTCACACTTACAGCCACTGAAGCCCAGTATGGTAGAAACATTACGTCTTTTGGTATAGATGTACTTGATCATTTACAAGTGCCAATACATACTTTATTGTAAATCACCTTCCATTTATTTCTTCTTTACATAACAATAAAGGCATTATGTATAATCGTGTGTGAAAGTTGCTCAGTCGTGTCCAACTCTTTGTGACCCCACAGAATTCTCCAGGCCAGAATACTGGAGTGTGTAGCCTTTCCCTTCTCCAGGGGATCTTCCCAACCCAGGGATCAAACCCAGGTCTCCCACAATGCAGGTAGATTCTTTACCAGCTGAATCACAAGGGAAGCCCAAGAATACTGGAGTGGGTATCCTATCCCTTCTCCACCAGATCCTCCCCACCCAGGAATCAAACCAGGGTCTCCTGCATTGCAGGCGGATTCATGTACTAGTTTGTTAGGGCCACCATAGCTAAGAAGCACAGACTGGGAGGTTTAAACAACAGAGAAGTAGTTTTCTCACTGTTGTGAAGACTATGTCTGAGATCAAGGTGTTAGCAGGATTGTTTTCCTCTGAGGGCTATGCAGGACGAATCTGCTCCAGTATCTTCACATTGTCTTCCCTCCCTATGTATCTGGCTTCCCCCCTGAAGAAGACATGCAGGGTAGAAACAGTAGCCAAACTTGTTACTGAACCCAGGTCTGGCTGCTCGCTGCTCAAAAGCCATTAAAGAGGCTAAGTTGGTGAAAAGGAAAGTTTGCTGTATTTTAAATGCTGGCGACCCCAGGGGAGAGTGGACCCAGGTCAAAAGGCTGACTCTCTCCACAGGCAATCAATGGCTCAGAGCCTTTATAGGCTGATGGAGGGGACTACATGTAGAAACAGCAGAGTCAGCTCTTAAATCATCTTGATATTGACCAGTGTCATCTTGGTTGTTTTAGGCACAGTTAATCTTCAGTTCTGGGTCAATTTGTTACCATTTCCTTGAGACCAGTTCTCAGAATTGTGGCAGCATCTGTCATGGCTACAGTCTGGTCATCATGTAGTTATCTTCTCCCATCTGCTGGGTGTTACAGTATCTAAAACAGCTCACAAGATATGGCTCAGAATATCTTCAAGAGCTCTTGAGAAGGAACGAAAGGTCCTTGACTATGCTTAAAGACTACGTTATTATTATTTGGTCTCCTTTGACTGTTTTCCTTTGTTTCTACATTTTCTCACTTCTCTGATTAAACATACTCTTTGGCTAAAGTTTTTTCAGACAAGGCAGGCAGAGGACTTGGCCTGGGATGCGGGGGGCAGGGAGACAAGGACCCTAGGGTCCTGCTCCATTTCAAACTTAGAATTCACAATCTGATGTAGAAGGAAGTGTCATATTTTATCCAAAACCTGAACACACCTGGCAAGCTCTAGTTTACTCTGGCCCATGAATAGGCTGAACAGGCTCATGGCTGATGGTCCAGTGGGCATGGCTGATCTACATTCTTCTTCTTTGGGATGAGCATCAGCACGTCAAGATAATTTGAAGAGCTTGTGCTCCTCACATGCAGACTATGACTGGACCAGTGAAAAGTTGTGAGTCCCAGCTAACCCCTGGGAAGACAAATAGCACTTCATCAGGAAGCGGTGGCTGTCCCCAACAACTGGTGCAGATGTTCCATCAAGAGCCTGTTATACAGAGTGAAGTAAGTCAGAAAGGAAAACACCAATACAGTATACTAATGCATATATATGGAATTTAGAAAGATGGTAACAATGACCCTATATGTGAGACAGCAAAAGAGACACAGATGTATAGAACAGTCTTTTGGAGTCTGTGGTAGAAGGCGAGCGTGGGATGATTTGAGAGAATAGCATTGAAACATGTATATTATCATATGTGAAACAGATCACCAGTCCAGGTTCGATGCATGAGACAGGGTGCTCAGGGCTGGTGCACTGGGATGACCCAGAAGGATGGGATGGGAAGGGAGGTGGGAGGGGGGTTCAGGATGGGGAACACATGTACACCCATGGCTGATTCATGTCAATGTATGGCAAAAAACCACTACAATATTGTAAAGTAATTAGCCTCCAATTAAAATAAATAAATTTTTTAAAGAAGAGCCTGTTACACCACATGACATGTAGGACCTGAGCTGAGAGAAGGTTGGTTCCCAGTGTTTAGGAGCCTTCATCCTCCTTTGGTCCCTAGGGTGGGGCTGAAATGAGACAAGCTTATTGTATCATAACACAGCCCAGGGACTGGTTTCTGACCTTCCCCTTTCCCTGGGAGTCTCAGGATATGGAGAGAAGGAAAAGTCTCTTCCTCATTTGAGGAGTTGGTTTGATTAGACTTTCATTTGCCCATATGTTATTTTCTAATTTTTAAGGAGTTTCTCTTACTACAGTAACCTAACCATTATTAACCTAATTAATTTTTTTGTTTGTTGAGTCGTGTCCCACTCTTTTGCAACTTCACGAACTGTAGTGCACCATACTCCCTCTGTCCATGGGATTTCTCAGACAAGAATACTGGAGTGGGTTGCCATTGTCTTCTCCAGGGGATCTTCCCGACCCAGGGATCAAACCTGCACCCCCACTGGCAGGTGGGTTCTTTACCACTGAGCCACCAGGGAAGCGCAGTAACCTACCTAATAGTCACTGTTTAAACTGCCCTCCCCTGTCCAAGAAGAGGAAAAAGGTTCTCATTCATTTAGCATTTACTATGACTGAGGGACTGTGATAAAGAGTTACTCATCCTTCCCCCTCCTCCAACATTAAAGTGGAACTTGTGATTTGTGTTTTGGTTGTCTGATATAAGAGACCAGACACTGGGAGAGGCACTGTCCAGGCAGTTAAGGTTGGTGAGAATGGGTGGTCCAAGGGCAGGTAGGTCCCAGAGAGTGGCAGAAGTGGAATGGCCCCACGTGTCTGCACCGTTAGCTTTGGTTCATGGAACTAGTATGTGGTTCCCAAAGATAAACTTGATAGTCAGTCTACCAAGGCTCTGTTTAATTTGTATGGCTGGACAAACTAGTCTCAACTAGTATTCAACTCGAAGATTCTGCCTCTCTTTCTCTCTGCTAGATTTTGTAATTTTGAGAATCAAGGACTGGGGATTGGCTCTGCTCGTCTGAAAGTTTGATATCTCAGGGAGGAATGCTCCTACTAGGAGAAACGATCACGTTTTCTATACACTGGTATCTCAGACAGCCTCAGATCCCTCACACCCCCGGGGAACATTCTTTCCTCGTTTTCCTCCTGGAATGAAGCATTCATGTTCTTTGGTTGCAATTTTGAGTGCTGCTATCTGCATTCAGATGTCCTCGGGAATCTCCCCGGGTCAAGTGTAAGTTGGGTCACTGCACCAGTAGTGGCTGTGCCAACAGCGGTGACAGCAGCTGCTTTGTGGAGGTGGCACAGGTGTCCTCATTGGAAGCAGAGGGCCGTTGTGGCAGTACAGGTGACCTCAGACGGCTCCAAGGCTTTCAGGGCCAGAAAAGATCTCTGAGGTGATAAACACTAAAAGGGCTTATAGGCTGCAAAAATTAGCTGCCCCTCTGAATGCACCTATAAATAAATGCAGGTAATTTGGAAGATGGAAAATAACCTAAAATGCTGAAATAGTAGGTGGAGCTGAAGCAAAGAAATACTGTTCTTTACTATTTTATGACATTATTTTATTCCCAGAATGGTTCAACCTGAGGAAACAGGCTGAGTAGTTTTCAAGCCTGGAACACTTTTAGTGACTACCAAGTTGGAGAGGGAAAAGATAACATTTTAACCATTGTTATAGAAGACTTTCTGGTAGAAGAATTATCTGGAAAATTTGTCTAGATCATAAGTTCTGTCATTGATTTACTTTATAAAATTTTGAAAATTTGACCACCTCCTCCCATGTTTTACCAGAAAAAAAAATAATCTAAGAATGCTGAGTTTTAATGTAGAAAAAAACAAATGTTTAAGCATGTAATATGTCAGTCATGTTAGTTATGTTATAACTGATATGAATTTAAAGCACGCAGGTAAAGAATCATTTTTTAAAATCAAATGAGGCAGTTCCGTGTGGTCCAGTGATTAACACTCGGTGTTTTCACTGGTTTGGGCCCAGGTTCAGTGCAACCAAAAAAAAAAAAAAAAGGCAAGGCAATCTGATGCAACTGATTTGGAAATTTAATAGTCTAGCTGATAGGAAATTTAATCTCAGTGTTTCATTTATATTTGGGGAGGCCTTTTCCTCTTCTCCTGGTGGTACAAATGTCCTGGAGAGATTATGCAATTTCGAACAATTTCTGCACACCAAAAGTGGACTGGTGGGAACAGTCTGCTCGAGGTGCAGGCAGAAAGGGTGTGCGTTTTTGTGGGTAATTAAGAATAATAATGCTGATTACAAGATTACTTTTCGATTGTCATCATGCAAGAGCAATTTTAAACACTCAGTGATAGATACTCTGTTATGAGAAAATCATCTTTGTGTGCATGAATTCTAAACAACTGCTGTGAATGTTGTTGAGTTTTTAGAATATATATCAAACTCCAAATTAGCTCTTATTTTTTAATAAATATGTTATTCTGTGTGCATGAACTTCAATTAGAAGAAACTTTATTCAGTTCTTCCCTGCCCGCCACCCCCATTTCTGCCATGGGCCCAGCAGTCATACATGTTTGCTTAGTAATTAATTCCTAAATGTTAGGAAACACTTGAATGAATCCCTGTGGTGCTACGTATTCCTGCATTTAAACAGTAGATTCAATTCAAGAGAAGCAAAGATAACAAACTGATTATGCAGATGAAGAAATAAAACTTCAGATACCTCAGTTCTCCCATTCAATTTAACAACTTGGAATTTCTGTGTTTAAATTTTACAGCAGTGAATCAGAGAGTGTATGGTCAGGCCACTCGAGATGGCTATTCTCTCGCTCTCTGTCCCTCCCTTGCTCTACCAGTACCTGCTTCACCTACATCCTGCTCACAAGACTGACCTTCCCACGTACCCGTCCCAGGCCCCAGCTGGTGATTGTTCTCATCAAAGGGGCAGTGAGGATGTGCCCCTCCGCTGGTTTCCCTAGTAACTGATATTAATTCCCCCTGTTACTGGCAGTCTCCCCGCCCCGCCCCCTGCAACCCTCCGCTGGCCGGGAGAGCACCACCATGCCATGTGCAGCACCCCCACCCCTGCCATCCACCACCATCTGCCTGCACACCCTGCCTGAAGCAACTCCAGGCCCTTGCTTCAGAAATGTAAGCTCCCCCATCCATTACAGCACTGATGTCTCTGTGGCTGACTCCAAGCCCTTTCTTCAGTCTTGAAGCCAGGCAAGCACAGGCCTTCTAGGCCTCCAGGAGTAGGAGTCGGGGGCAGCCCAACACAGCGCAGTCTGTGATGCATAGTATTATTGTTTGGGTTAGTGCCTTTTCGTTCTTACATGAATGATCCTACTGCCTTTGCACAATAACACTTAAACTGAAATTTTATATTTTAAACTGTTAACTTTTAAAACTAAGGAATAAGTCAAGAAAATAGTTATTTTTATGTGATGAATTCTTTAAAAGTTTTGGCTTACGGAGGTAGAGATATCAAATAAATTATCTGCTCCTGGTATGAAATGTGCTATCTGTGCTCCTGCTCTGCTGTTCAGTCCATTGCAGATGCCGCTGCTCTTGTCAGTAGGGTCTGTTTAAAGGAAACGAGTCTGCCCAACAGAGTCACCAGGACTGTTTCTGTGGCTTCTTTACATTCGTGCTCTGCTCATCAACAAAAGTCACTTTTCTGCCATGCTGTGGGGACCATTGGAAACTGCCATCCCCTTCCTCCAATTCCAGTCAGGCCAGTCCCCTTCCTCTTAATCCTTAATACCTCCCCCTCCCTGAATAATTCTGCTCTTTGCTTAGGTTTTTGAAAAAAAAAAAAATCATAGCACAGTCTTGGGACAGAGAAAGCTCAACTTTCCTTTGTGTGTGTGTGTGTGTGTGTATCATTAGAAGATGCGTCAGGATGGAAACAGGGATTTGGAGTCATATATCTCATTATTTTGTCTTGAGACTATAGGAACATGAAACACGGCTAATTTTTCTCTTGGGTTATCTTGCCACATTAGTCAAGATTACTGGGCAATTGTATTTAGGCAGCAATTCTTGTGAGTACTATCAATTTAGAAAACGAAAAAGATGGTATTTTTAGTACTCTTAAATCACACAAGCTTAGAAATATTATATTCCACTTGAGTTGCCCAGTTTAGTAATTACAATTTAGCTTCATTCTGTGGGCTCTGGCAATGCCCATCGCTGATTGATTATATCATTGTCCTGCAGTCTTCTCAGTATACTATGTTCTTGTGCTATAATGTGGGTGATAGTGTTACTTTGAAGATGACAAAAAATAAAATCACATTTTTGTAAGCCAGAATTCATTGATTAAACCATGGGGTGTTAACTGAGCATCCAGTTGTGCATAATGTTATGCAAGGTGCTCAACTCACCTACAGAAAGTTGGGGATTCTGCTTCAGGATGCTGCTTCTCCTCAGCACCACCTTCCGTTTTCCTTCAGAACGCAGTGGCTATTCAAACCAGATGGTTACTTTTTCTCATATGTATGTAGAAAACATGTTACTAATCCTCAGAAGTTATCCATGGAGATTATTTTACGTCTGCTGCACTCCGCAAGCAAAGGAAAGCTTTCTTTAATGGTAGGACTGGGAGCGCTGGCTGGATACCCCCAAACAGGCAAGGCACATCCTTTGTCTCTGACTCCAGGTTGTACCAAATTAATCATCACAACCAAATTCCTCTCCCTACTGACTACACCACCCATTCCTGAACCATCGTCAGTTTTCTCTGCAGCCTCTGTATGATCTCCTGTTTGGCACATAATAAACTCTCATGAAACGCTAGAGAGTTTATTATCCCTTTCTCTGCCTTTCCATTCCCCCTTGATCAATGAATGAATGAATGAGTGAACAATGAATTAATTCTTCTCTATTGCCAGCTAGATTTCCTTGTTCCATGGTCACGTGGCACAACATGCCTACAGTCCCTGAATTTTTATATTTTGTGTTCAGATATACTGAGAATGGGCTTCCCAGGTGGAGCTAGTGGTAAAGAACCCACCTGCCAACACAGGAGACATAAGAGATGCGAGTCAGATCCCTGGTTCAGGAAGGTCCTCTTGAGGAGAGCATGGCAACCCACTCCAGTATTCTTGCCGGGAGAATCCCATGGACAGAGGAGCCTGGTGGGCAACAGTCCATAGAGTCTCAGAGTTGGACATCACTGAAGCAACTAAGCATGTGTACTGAGAATACTTCAGATCTCTTAATCTGAAAATTACGTTCCTGGGAAGGTAAAGGTCCATCCTTTGTCTAATCTCTTAATATGCTGTTCAGATAGAGTCACTAAATTACCCTGGTGGCCCCAGCTTGCAATAATAACATGGCTGTGGATGGAAGTAGCAATTAGTGAAGGATTTCTCTAAAGAAGGTTCTGGACAGAAATCCCAATAGCTTTCATCACTCTTATTCATAGCCTTATTTCTGTCCCAGGTTTTGCCTGTTTCAGACTTGATATAGGGCCCACCCCTCCCTGGTGCCCATCCTGGGTGCTGTCAGTTGGCAGTCTCTCTACTAATGGCACTGGCTGCTCAGGCAGGAAGGTTCCCAATGAAGAATGACTTCTCTACCTCTGCTTCTCCACCGACTGGGCTCCCCCTTCTCAGCTTCTGTGGCCATGTATGCATGCTAAGTCGCTTCAGTCATGTCTGACTCTTTGCAACCCCATGGACTGTAGCCTGCCAGGCTAACTCTGTCCATGAAATTCTCCAAGCAAGAATACTGGCGTGGGTTGCCTGCCATCTTCCAGGGTCTATGGTAATAACTGAGTTTGCTATATTTGCAAAAATAACTAATTTGCTTCTAACCCCTCCACTTCTACTGCAGCTGGCCTTAATTCTTTGTATTCATTCCAGCAGTGCCTCTCTGATTCCACCTTCTCTTGTTAGGCACTAGGAAAGTTTCCTTTTCTACTACTGGAGCTCAGGGGCTTGATCCTGAAACTGCTAGTGAAAACCTACATTCCGTTTCTTTGCAGAAATAGCTTTTGCCAGGGTTGAAGTAATGCTTGAGTACCGTACCTCTGGTGCATTTTGTATCAAGTAGGTTTTTTATAGGCTGACATGAGAGCCCAACTACAATTTATAACATCGATTCTGAAATGATTGTTCGTGTAGACTCAATTATTGTCTCAGAAGTAGATTTTTCTGGGGGAACATAACCCGTTTGTACATTAGAAACTCTCTGATACTTCATATAAAGTCTGGTCCATGTACTCTAACCTATTCCAAAGCACAGTGTGCATGCAGCTCCGTGTTCAGAACAAAGGTTCAAAAAAGGGCATCAAAGCAAGGCATAAATTGATGGTAACATCATACCTCAGGATTTATCAAAGAGGCATGGACACTGGAGTGGGTTGCCCTTCCCTACTCCAGAGGATCTTCCCCACCCAGAGATCGAACTCCAGTTTCTTGTGTCTCCTGCATTGACAGGCAGATTCCCACCTGGGAGCCCCAGGAGGCTCTAGAAGTAAACAATCTGTCTTCCAGTGCAGGAAATACAAGAGATGTGAGTTTAATTCCTGGGTTGGGAGGACCCTCAGAGTAGGAAATGGCAACCCACTCTGATATTCTTGCTTGAAATATCCCATGGACAGAGAAGCCTAGCAGGCTACGGTCCATGGGGTCGCAAAGAGTCAGGCATTACTGAGCACACACACATACATGGACACTGGAATTTGGAGTGTATGTGGAATGTATGAGTATTTGGAAAGGATTGCAGTTGGAAGGAGGAAAGAAGCCTTGGGTATTCAACCTGTCTAGTCAGGAGTGGCAAAAACTGGGATGGGACCCAAGAAGGGGCTGGGAAGTGGTCACTGTCCATCATGGATCAGGGAAAATGTAGGGTACATAGAGGTGGCGAATCCAGGGCAAGGATGGTAGCTGGAAGATAGAGGTGTAATTATCAAAGCACTTGACTCCAGGTTGGTGTTAAGACTGGGGACTCTAAGCAGGATCTCAAGAGGGAAGCAGGACCCTCAACTGGGAAAAATGAGAAGCTCGATCCTCGGAACTGAAATAAACCAGGAGGGGAAAGGAGAATGTGCTGGGGAGAAGAGATGTTTACTGAGGCACAAGAGCCCCTTTGTCAGAATGTGGCATCAGAGCAAGGAATGGTGATGAGCTGCAAGCATGAACCCCAGAGAGAAGTCCAGATGCTATGCCGAATCTCCATATGTTGGGTCTACCCTGCACCTGCACGTCCCCTGAGGAAAAAGAATGACTGGCAGATCTTTATTCCCAGTACAGTCCTAAGACCCAAGTACAAGGCATCCTGCGTTCCCTCCCATTGCCTAGCAACAGCCTAGGTAAACAGCCTTGAATACCAGAGTTGCCATAGTTTTTCTGTATCTATCTACTCTGTGACTAGGTACCTGCGGCCTGAAAGGAAGAAAGCAAAGCCCTAGTTGCTCACCCAAATACAAGTTAACTTGCAAATATGAGAAACTGGAAAAGACTCTGATGCTGGGAGGGATTGGGGGCAGGAGGAGAAAGGGATGACAGAGGATGAGATGGCTGGATGGCATCACTGACTCGATGGACATGAGTCTGAGTGAACTCCGGGAGTTGGTGATGGACAGGGAGGCCTGGCGTGCTGCGATTCATGGGGTGGCAAAGAGTCAGACACGACTGAGCGACTGATCTGATCTGATGCTTTCAGTACAAGCTCTGAGAAGGGGGAATCAATGGAGACAGATTTCATGCTGAACCCAAAAATGGATTAGGAGAGAGAGGGAGATGGGAAGAAGGACAGTCTAAGGATTCTGTATATTCCAGAATTATCAGAGACAGAAAGACAGGCAAAGAGAGTAAAAAATAAAATAAAATATCACATAAAGTTATTTTTAAATATTAGAGGACATGTTTTAAATGTCTAACCTTTCTAGTATGGAAATTTAATTCTGTCAAATAAAAGCATGTGGCTTGGCATTAAAAAAGCCTAAAAAAAGTCCTTGGATAAAAATGGTCATAGATGTTTCTCAATCACTGCAGTCATTAAATGCCAACATTTAAAACTGTCCGGCATTTCTATTCTCTGGAAGGTAAGAACAAAGATGCAACAAATCAACCATCGTGTGACATAATGCCTCAGGCAGTTCTGGAAAGTCAAGGGTAGAGATCTGCAGGTTCTTTTCCCACCTGATAGCTTATCAGATGGATAACACTCTACCTCCAGTGATCAAGTCTGGGTCTGGAGGCACTATGCTGAGAAGACTAAAGAATTGAGAGTCCATGTGTCTGTGCATTAAAGCCCTTAAACTACGTATTCATTCACCAAAGACTGTTGGAAAATACATTTGCACGTTTTTCTTATTTTAAGTCAGTGATGCCAAATCTTTTATTATTAGGTGTGGCTGATACACCCACCTGAATCAACATTCTCATGCAAGTAAAAAACACATAGTAAAAAACATACATAGTTCTTTGGGTCTTTGTGGGTTTTTCAAATACTGTCATTATTTGCAGCCAAAGATGGAGAAGCTCTATACAGTCAGCAAAAACAAGACCAGGAGCTGACTGCGGCTCGGGTCATGAACTCCTTATTGCCAAATTCAGACTGAAATTGAAGAAGAAGAGAAAACCAATAGACCATTCAGGTATGACCTAAATAAAATCCTTTATGACTATACAGTGGAAGTGAGAAATAGATTTAAGGGACTAGATCTGATAGACAGAATGCCTGATGAACTATGGATGGAGGTTCGTGACATTGTACAGGAGACAGGGATCAAGACCATCCCCAAGAAAAAGAAATGCAAAAAAGCAAAATGGCTGTCTGAGGAGTCTTACAAATAGCTGTGAAAAGAAGAGAAGTGGAAAGCAAAGGAGAAAAGGAAAGATATACCTATTTGAATGCAGAGTTCCAAAGAATAGCAAGGAGAGATAAGAAAGCCTTCCTCAGCAATCAGTGCAAATAAATAGAGGGAAACAATAGAATGGGAAAGACTAGAGATCTCTTCAAGAAAATAAAAGATACCAAGGGAATATTTCATGCAAAGATGGGCTCGATAAAGGACAGAAATGGTATGGACCTAACAAAAGCAGAAGATATTAAGAAGAGGTGGCAAGAATATACAGGAGAACTGTACAAAAAAAATCTTCACGATCCAGATAATCAGGATGCTGTGATCACTCACCTAGAGCCAGATATCCTGGAATGTGAATTCAAATGGGCCTTAGGAAGCATCACTATGAACAAAGCTAGTGGAGGTGATGGAATTCCAGTTGAGCTCTTTCAAATCCTGAAAGATGATGCTGTGAAAGTGCTGCACCCAATACGCCAATAAATTTGGAAAACTCAGCAGTGGCCACAGGACTGGAAAAGGTCAGTTTTCATTCCTATCCCAAAGAAAGGCAATGCCAAAGAAGGCTAAAACTACCACACAATTGCACTCATCTCACGTGCTGGTAAGATACTGCTCAAAATTCTCCAAGCCAGGCTTTAGCAATATGGGAACCTTGAACTTCCAGATGTTCAAGCTGGTTTTAGAAAAGGCAGAGGAACCAGAGATCAAATTGCCAGCATCCGCTGGATCATCGAAAAAGCAAGAGAGTTCCAGAAAAACATCTATTTCTGCTTTCTCTATGCCAAAGCCTTTGACTGTATGGATCAGAATAAACTGTGGAAAATTCTGAAAGAGATGGGAATACCAGACCACCTGACCTGCCTCTTGAGAAACTTGTATGCAGGTCAGGAAGCAACAGTTAGAACTGGACATGGAACAACAGACTGATTCCTAATAGGAAAAGGAGTACCGCAAGGCTGTATATTGTCACCCTGCTATTTAACTTCTATGCAGAGTACATCATGAGAAACACTGGACTGGAAGAAGCACAAGCTGGAATCAAGATTGCCAGGAGAAATATCAATCACCTCAGATATGCAGATGACACAACCCTTATGGCAGAAAGTGAATAAGAACTAAAGAGCCTCTTGATGAAAGTGAAAGAGGAGAGTGAAAAAGTTGGCTTAAAGCTCAACATTCAGAAAACTAAGATCATGGCATCTGGTCCCATCACTTCATGGCAAATAGATGGGGGAACAGTGGAAACAGTGGCTGACTTTATTTTTCTGGGCTCCAAAATCACTGCAGATGGTGATTGCAGCCATGAAATTAAAAGATGCTTACTCCTTGGAAGGAAAGTTATGACCAACCTAGACAGCATATTAAAAAGCAGAGACATTACTTTGTTAACAAAGGGCCATCTAATCAAGGCTATGGTTTTTCCAGTGGTCAGGTATGGATGTGAGAGTTGGACTATAAAGAAAGCTGAGCACTGAAGAATTGATGCTTTTGAACTGTGGCATTGGAGAAGACTCTTACAAGTCCCTTGGACTGCAAGGAGATCCAACCAGTCCATCCTAAAGGAGATCAGTCCTGGGTGTTCACTGGAAGGACTGATGCTAAAGCTGAAACTCCAATACTTTGGACACCTGATGTGAAGTGCTGACTCATTGGAAAAGACCCTGATGCTGGGAAAGATTGGGGGCAGGAGGAGAAGGGGACGACAGAGGATGAGATGGTTGGATGGCATCACTGACTCGATGGACGTGGGTTTGGGTGGTTTCCGGGAGTGATAGACAGGGAGGCCCGGTGTGTTGTGGTTCATGGGGTCGCATAGAGTCAGACATGACTGAGCAACTGAACTGATCATTATTTTGTTTTCACAAAAGAACTTTTACCATTTCACTCATCACTCATGTGTTCAATGAGGTATATCTAAAAAGAAATCTTTCAAGTATCGTTAGTGCTGGTAAAAGTTGAAGCATGGAAGAGGGGCAGGAGAAGTAGCTGTCAGGGGATGAAAGGCAAAAAAGGTGGAAGAGGCTGAGGAGCTAGGAGTGAGAGGTTCATTAGGTATCTGGCTCTCACGCCTCCCAGGCAGTCAGGGGCACAGATGTATGTCTGAAAAAAATGATTCAAAACCGCTTGAAGTTTTGATTTCCCTTCTTGCAGTAGAATTATCGCCTGACTACATTTTTTAATTTAAAAGTTTATTTTCTCAAGGAATTACTAAGATTTTTCTTTCCTGAGGAATCATGTAAGATTGTAACCAGTTTACTTTAAAATATTAGAAGAATTGTCCAATTTGTGTAGCTATCAGATCAAAAGTCCTTGTTCTCTTTGAAAACTGTAATTCAGAAAAAAAAAAAAAAAGCAATGCCAACCAAAATAGTGTCTTTGGGTTTTATCTTTTAAATTGTATTTTATTCTCTATCAAAGTAAAGTCTATGGACAGTTCAAACCTCAAGTAGTACTAAAGGGCTTGTGAAGGAAAACAGTAGTCCTTTTTCCGGTTTCCCTTTTATCTGCCCTGAACTCCTAGACCATATAATCCCACTTCCTGGAAGGACTCACTTACAATCAGCTTAACTGTTAATTTTGATACTGTTTAATATTTTCCCCCATATTTTAAAACCATTATTTAAACCATATATAATAAAAATTGGCTATTTTTTAATTTATCCATGTCAGACATTATCTATGCATGCATGCATGCATGCTAAGTCACTTCAGTCATGTCCAACTCTTTTCAACCCTATGGACGGTAGTCCACCAGGCTCCTCTGTCTGTGGGTTTATCCAGGCAAGAATACTGAAGCAGGTTGCCATGCCCTCCTACAGGGGATCTTCCTGACCCAGGGATTGGACCTGCATCTCTTATGTCTCCTTCATTGGCAGGAGGGTTCTTACTGCTAGTGCCACCTGGGAAGCCCTATGGATCTACTTTCTGATATAGATGATTTAACATTTAAAAAAATACATTCCTCCCCTCTTCCTTCCCTCCCAATATTGTTTTATCACCTTGTTTAGTCTGCC
Organism: Bos indicus; assembly: GCF_029378745.1. Classification (NCBI taxonomy): domain Eukaryota; kingdom Metazoa; phylum Chordata; class Mammalia; order Artiodactyla; family Bovidae; genus Bos; species Bos indicus. The sequence continues at coordinate 14,710,713 of NC_091779.1, forward strand.
TTTACATTGTAATAATAATATTATATATAATTATGTTATAATTAATAAATAATTACTATCATTATTCTCTACTGAGGCAGATCATCTAAGATGATTATACTTCTTATACAATGTTTTATTCTCCTTGAAGCTCTTTTGTCCCTCATTTTATGTATCTCTTCCGTTTTTCTCCAAGTGCCAGGAGTTTGTATGTGTGTGTGTGTGTGTGTGTGCATGTCTTTCCTATTAAAATACTTCTTAAATGTTTGATAGTCTTTGACTCTGTTCATATTGAAATGTGAAGTTGCTAAAAATCTGAATTGAAGTTCTGTGAGTTGTGTGGGTTTGCCATATTTGTGTTGGGAAAGCACTAAATGTCATTTGTGGAAGTCTCTTTTTTTCCTTAGGGCATTCAGTTTTCCCAGAAAAGAATCTATAAATTTCTCGTGTGGAGGGTGAGGGTGGGAGATGGGGACACATGTGCATGTGTGCGTGCTCTTGTCCTGGCTGCTGGTGGTCTGGGCAGTGAACTGGGTGAAGGAGGCTGCATATCCCACCATTTAGTGTGCAGATAGTCACTCAATTACCCTGTTTTTAAGACTCATGCCGCTCCTTCATGGGGGTGGATACCTGAGTTCTGTATCAGCCTGTGCCAGGCTCCCATACCTCTTCTTCCAGTGAGTGCTGTAAGGCCTTAGGGGAGAGTGTTTCTCACACTTCTGGTTGGTAGGCCCTCTGCAGACCCTGGGTTATAGCTTCCTCTGCTTCTTCAATCCTCCACACTTTCCATTGAAATGACCATATTTCTTGGGGGATCCTATGTAAATAATTCATCATGAATGAAAAACACAATCCAAAGCCATTATAATATGTATTTTAAATAGGTGAAGTGTATAGTATAACAACCATCTACAGCTCAACAAAGCTATAAAGAAATAATTCCTACATCAAAAAATGGTGGAAAACAATTGAGCGGTGCTTTTCTAATGAAATAAATTGGGAAGGTCTGTGTGTATGCATGCTGAGTTGCTTCAGCCATGTCCGACTTTTTCCAACCCTATGGACTGTAGCCCACCAGGCTTCTCTGCCCATGGGATTCTCCATGCAAGATTACTTGGTGGGTTCCCATGCCCTCCTCTAGGGTATCTGCCAGATCCAGGGATTGAACCCGTGTCTCTTATGTCTCCTGCATTGGCAGGCGGGTCTTTACCCTAGCACCACCTGGGAAGCCCTGGGAAGGTCTAAATATGTGTACAAAATAATTTTAATTTTCTTTTCAAATGGGAGGTGGAAAAGGAAACAGTAAAAAGGCTACAGACAACAGTCAACTTGGCAGCAATAAATAAATAACGTAAATCATAGAAACTATCAAATTTGAGTTTATAATTGATGTAAAATGTAGGATAGCTGAGAAATAATATAGACATATATATTAATGAAAATTACTTTCTGTAAAAGTTCCATTCTCTGTAGAAATTACTCTCATAGGAATAATTCTGAAAGAAATTAAGGTTTAAAACAACAATAGCAGAATTACCCCCAAATCAAAGTAGAGACAACTTCTGTAATGAATGATGTTGGTAGCATACATAAACATAGAAAATAAAAGACATTGCCACTTTTAAATTCCTGATTTAGTAGACTGTAACTTTAAATAACTACAGAAAATACATTTTAATAAGAAACTATGCTTATAAGAATGTAATAAGAAATGCAATCTTGGATGCAGCATAAAGAAAATTGCAAACTGAGAGTCATGGTTTAAAAAAAAGTCCATCTCTCATAAATATATGATTGGAATAAAGTTTAGAAAAGTCTTCTATCTCATATTACAAATAAAACTAGAAAATCAATAATGAGGCTTTTTTTTTCCATCTTCAAAAACATTAATTAGGAGAACAGAAGGATCAAAAAAGATAAATGTAGCAAAAGGATGCTAAAATGAGAGGAATATACATCTTAAAGGACAAAAGCCACAGGATCTCACATGTGGAATAATAACCTCCGTGCATATATTATACATTAAGGACTTATTTACTATCTAAGACTAATTGCAGGTAATAATAAAATGGAATAATGATAGAATAATAGAAATAATAGAAATGGCTAATCTTACGATTTTAAGAACAGGCAGATAGAAAACTCTTTCTTATCTTCACTCTTAGATAATGTCTCTGTTTCCTTCCACAGTGGCTCCTCTGGTGGCTCAAATGGCTTCCTTATTGGCTCAAATGGTCAGACACAAACAAGCGACTGACACTTTCCTTCCACAATGCCTTAAGTCTACCATTTTGATGCAGGCAAATTAGGTTCTTCAACCAAAATACTCACTGCTCTTTTAGTTTTGGGGAAATGATGAATAATTTACCAGTTTCTTGTGGCTATGGTTACAAATTACCACAAACTGGACATCTTAACCATAAAAGTTCACTCTCCCATGATATGCTAGAAGTCCGAATTCAAGGTGTTGGCAGACCAAATATAAGAATGAGAGATGTTCCCAGCGTTCTTTTCACTTAAGAATTTGTACGAATTTTAGGAGCTCTGTGCCAGAAACTGGGGGCAGAGACCAAGATATACGTTTTCTATTATGTACACCAAAATAAGTTTCAAGTCCAAAGGCAGTCTTCAGAAAGTCTCCCCTCTTCTTTTGGGGAGGTCAGTCTTTTTCCATTAAGGTCTTCACTTATTGGATGAGGCCCACCCACATTACAGAGGGTACTGTTATATTCAAATTGTTATACTCAAAGTCCACTGATTTTAATGTTAATCTCGTCTAAAAAATACTTTCAGAGAACATCTAGAACAATGTTTGGTGAAGCATCCTGGTCATATGGTCTAGCTGACACTTAAAATGAACCATCTTGGTCATTTTTACCTTCGAGCCTCACATTGACTGAGACCATCAGATCTGCTCTGCAGTCTGAGAGTCTCCCTAGCAATTCTGATTTTTTCTGCCTTGTCACAGGTGTCAGATCAGAGTTGTGGTCCAGAATCTTCTCTTGCAATTCCTGCTTCCTTCTATAATTTTCCAAGGTGTTGCCCTGTGCCTCCCCCAACAATTTACCTGCACCACTAACTAAAGTCCCTCAGGGTACTTTCTGAAGAAACTATGCTGACACACCACAGGTGGGGAATATTGACATAAACATTTGCAGACCTCTTTTTTTAAAAAAATATTGATTTTATTTATTATTTATTTATTTGACTGAGCCAGTTCTTAGTTGCAGCATGTGGGATCCAGTCCCTTGACCAGAGTTCGAAATTGGGCCCCCTGCATTAGCAGCAGAGTGTAGACTTCTTTTTTAAATACTCACTCCTGTTACTGGCTTCTGCATGTAGGAGAAAATTGATAATCTGATTGATCAGCTTGACATTGACTAGTTCTCCTTTGTTGTTGTTCAGTCGCTCAGTCGTGTCTGGCTCTTTGTGACCCCATGGACTGCAGCACGCCAGGCCTCCCTGTCCATCACCAAATCCAAAAGCCTGCTCAAACTGACGGAGAAGGCAATGGCACCCCACTCCAGTACTTTTGCCTGGAGAATCTCATGGACGGAGGAGCCTGGTAGGCTGCAGTCCCTGGGGTCGCTCAAAGTTGGACACGACTGAAGTGACTTAGCAGCAGCAGCTCAAACTGATGTCCATTGAGTCAGTGATGCCATCCACCATCTCATCCTCTGTCGTCCCCTTCTCCTCCTGCCTTCAATCTTTCCCAGCATCAGGGTCTTTTGAAATGAGTCAGTTCTTCGCATCAGGAGGCCGAAGTATTGGAGCTTCAGCTTCAGCATCAGTCCTTCAAATGAATATTCAGGACTGATCTCCTTTAGGATGGACTGGTTGGATTTCCTTGCAGTCCAAAGGACTCTCAAGAGTCTTCTCCAACACCACAGTTTAAAAGCATCAATTCTTCCGTGCTCAGCTTTCTTTATGGTCCAAATCCCACATTCATACATGACTACTGGAAAAACCATAGCCTTGACTTAGACAGACCTTTGTTGGCAGAGTAATGTCTCTGCTTTTTAATATGCTGTCTAGGTTGGTCATAGCTTTTCTTCCAAGGAGCAAGCATCTTTTAACTTCATGGCTGCAGTCACCATCTGCAGTGATTTTGGAGCCCCCCCCAAAAAAAGTCTGTCACTGTTTCCCCACCTATTTGCTATGAAGTGATGTTTAACTTATATGCAGTGTACATCATGAGAAATGCTGGGCTGGAAGAAGCACAAGTTGGAATCAAGATTGCCAGGAGAAATATCAGTAACCTCAGATATGCAAATAACACCACCCTTATGGCAGAAAGAGAAGAGGAACTAAAAAGCCTCTTGATGAAAGTGAAAGAGGAGAGTGAAAAAGTTAGCTTAAAGCTCAACATTCAGAAAACTAAGATCATGGCATCTGGTCCCATCACTTTGAAAGGTTGTTGTTGAACAAAAAAAGATGCCGGGATTCTTGGCCCCCCTGGAGGAGAAGAATTCAATCTGGGGCCAGAGACGAGGCTTGATCGCTCAGAGCTTTTGTGTAATAAAGTTTTATTAAAGTACAAAGGAGATAGAGAAAGCTTCTGACATAGGCATCAGAAGGAGGCAGAAAGAGTACCCCCCCCTGCTAGTCTTCAGCTGGATGTTATATAGTTACTAGCAGTCTGTTAATAAAGGAATGTCTTAAAACTCAGAATGGCACCAGGCCCCTCACCCATAAGAGGCATTTTGGGATAATCTTGGCACCAAATGGTTCATCCTGGGCCATAAAATGATTAACTTGAATCTTGTAGAAGGACAGATCAGCATACAAATAGTTGCATTTATATAGATTAGGGAAACAATATCTGAGTATAACATGCTGGTTTGTCAAGTAGGTTCTGAGCCAAGAGGTGGAACCTCTTGACTTGAAGACAGAGTTTGGGGTAAATGCATAGTACATTAGCATAGCTTAAGATAAATATTGCCATAAGAGAAATGCATTGGTTATCTCTAGGTTTGAGAATAGTTAACTTCATGTGAAACCAGGTGTCATTATGGCAACACAGTATTTTAAGAGAAACCTCCTTTTAAGTTTGTATAGAGAAGGAAAAAATATCGCTAGTTTGTTTCCTCCTGCCTCTTAAGAGAGATGAAAGTGTCTGACACTTGCAGGCTATTCCCTCTGTTTGGAGACCCCTGGCCTTCCTGTCTGTTACTCTCTCAACTTCATGAGAAATAGATGGGGAAACAGTGGAAACAGTGTCAGACCTTGTTTTTCTTGGGCTCCAAAATCACTGCAGATAGTGATTGCAGCCATGAAATTAAAAGATGCTTACTCTTTGGAAGGAAAGTTATGACCAACCTAGATAGCATATTAAAAAGCAGAGATATTACTTTGCCAACAAAGGTCCATCTAGTCAAGGCTATGGTTTTTCCAGTGGTCTTGTATGGATGTGAGAGTTGTGAAGGAAGCTAAGCACCGAAAAATTGATGCTTTTGAACTGTGGTGTTGGAGAAAACTCTTGAGAGTCCCTTGGACTGCAAGGAGATCCAACCAGTCCATCCTAAAGGAGACCAGTCCTGGGTGTTCATTGGAAGGACTGATGCTGAGGCTGAAACTCCAATACTTTGGCCACCTCATGTGAAGAGTTGACTCATTGGAAAAGACCCTGATCCTGGGAGGGATTGGGGACAGTAGGAGAAGGGGACAACAGAGGATGAGATGGCTGGATGGTATCACCGACTCGATGCACATGAGTTTGGGTGAACTCAGGAGTTGGTGATGGACGGAGGCCTGGTGTGCTGCGATTCATGGGGTCGCAAAGAGTCGGACACGACTGAGCGACTGAAATGAACTGAACTGAACTGAACTGAACTAATGGGACCAGATGGCTTGATCTTATTTTCTGAATGTTGAGCTTTAAGCCAACGTTTTCACCCTGCTCTTTCACTTTCACCAAGAGGCTCTTTTGTTCTTCTTCACTCTCTGCCATAAGGGTGGTGTCATCTGCATATCTGAGGTTATTGATATTTCTCCCTGCAATCTTGATTCCAGCTTGTGCTTCATCCAGTCTGCCTGGATGAAATATATTATATTTTATATTTTAATAAATATAAACATTTTATATATTATATAAATGTTTATTTTAATATATATAAAGTCAGTGATTTCAAGCTGTTGTGTTTAAAACTTGAAAATATTCCATTTTCTAAAATCTCAGATATCATATTTCATCTCTGTCAAAAACATTTCAATTTGGCTCACTTTGTAATTGAGATTCTTGCTATTGAATTCAAATAGTGAAACAGAAAACTTCTAAAATGAAATAATAAGTATGCTATTATTAACTCAGCAGGATAGCTATTCAGTTACATGATTGTGCTAAGTCCCTCAACACAGAGGGGAAAACATGAAAGGGATTTGGTAAACAACATGTTGCCTCTAAATATATCTGGGAACACTGATGTATGTCAAGCAGTTATATTTCTTATCTGAAAAAGACAATTTGAACAGTATGGTAGACACATTACGGAAGTTAATTTGAAGAAATTTTTTATTTCATTAATTTTTTTTTTAACCTCTTGCTTGCATATTTCAAGTGTTGCAAAGTTCTTTAAGACTATCAGGATAAAAAATTATCTTGACTATAATATTTGATTATTGGAGTTTATCGTGTGTGTGTGTGTGTGTGTGTGTGTGTGTGTGGTCTAACCTTCATATCCCAAGTGATTGCTAGCTCTTCTAACATTCATTTAGCAATAGCTCAGCCTTCTGTTCTGTGACCTAATAGTCTAATTGCTATATAATGTATGATTTAGGGTCAGAAAAATACAATATTCACAGTTACAAAGAAAAAACATTATTGAAATGATAAATTAAACCCTGTTGTTAGCTTGTCAAAGTGTCAATGGTGGTCAGTTGTCATTTTAATTTTCTATATTGTCAATGGTGGTCAGTGTCAGTTATAATTTTCTATATTGAGATGCTGTGTGAATCACTCCTCCCCCAGGGACTTCAGTTATTCCTCTGTAAACTTTTAAGAGTTTTAGTACAAAGAGAATAGTTTAAATCGAATACAATTAATTTAATCTTCCATTCCTTTTCCTGCCCCTCCCGTCTCCCTTCCATTCCTTTTCTGTCCTGCAGTTATCACCCTACCCACAGCCTAGTGCTTGGACTACAGCACAGATTCCTAGCCAAGCTTCTTATTCCAGGTTTCTATTTGGTTCATCTAATCACCTAGTGAAGTGCTCTCCCCTTACCCATAGAACTTGAAAAATGAGGGAAGCTTTGCCCTTAGGAAGAGTCCTATGGATGCTATGTGAGAGCAGAGACAGACAACATGAGCTAAAAGCAGGATCACTCCAAGACCTGCAGGAAACGTCCCCCTCTGAACCACTCAGAGTGGATTAACATCTTCAAAGAGTTTTCTGGTACCAAATTGGAAGCCTGGAGGCTTCCAAAAGGGAGGTCCCAAGAGGCCATTGACAAAGTTCCCTTCCAAAGCTTGTGGTTTTACCAATCCAAAATGAGAGTTATGGGGAGCCCTGAGAAACTACCCCTGTCACACTGATGCCTCGGTTCCACTGCAAGAGATTGTGATTCATTTCACCTGGGGTGGCGCCCAGCCTCAGTATTTTTTAAACAGCTTTATTGAGATATCTTTGACATACACACACACACACACACACACACACACACATATGTATGAATATATGGGCTTCCCAGGTGGCACTAGTGATAAAGAACACGCCTTCCAATTCAGGAAATTTAAGAGATGTGGGTTCAGAACCACAATCCCATAGTGGCCAAAACAAAACCACATTCAGAAAGTTAATCAGCATGAAAAAGCAGAAAGTTGTGTCCCAGATGAAGGGACAAGATAAAACTCCAGAAAAACAACTAAACGAAGTGGAGATAGGCAACCTTCCAGAAAAAGAATTCAGAATAATGTTAGTGACTGTGATTCAGGATCTCGGAAAAAAGAATGGAGGCAAAAATTGAGACGATGCAAGGAATGTTTACTAAAGACCTACAGGAACTAAAGGACAAACAAAGAGAGATGAATAATACATTAGGAGGAATCCATAGTAGAATAACTGAGGCAGAAGCACAGATAAATGACCTGGAGGATAGAATGGTGGGACTTATTGCCACAGAACAGAGTATAGAAAAAAGAATGAAAAGAAATGAAGTCAGCTTAAGAGACCTCTGGGACAACATTAAACGCATGAACATTCACATTATAGGTGCCCCAGAAGGAGAAGAGAGAGAGAAAGGACCTGAGAAAATATTTGAAGAGATAATACCTGAAAAATTCCCCAACATGGGAAAGGAAATAATCAACCAAGTCCAGGAAGCACAGAGAGTCTCAGGCCAGAAAAATCCAAGGAGAAACACACTGAGACACACAGTAATCAGAATTACAAAAATTACAGAGATAAAATTTTAAAAGCAACAAGGGAAAAATGACAAATAACTTACAAGGGAACTCCCATTAGGCTATCAGTGGATTTCTCAACAGAAACTCTACAAGCCAGAAGGGAATGGCGTGACATATTTAAAGTGATGAAAGGGAAGAAACTATAACAAAGAATATTCTGCACAGAAAGACTCTCCTTCAGATTTGATGGAGAAATCAAAAGCTTTCCAGACAAGCAAAAGTTAAAAGAATTCAGCACCACCAAACCAGCTTTTCAACAAATGCTAAAGGAACTTCTTTAGGGAGAAAACAAGAGAAAGAAAAGCCCTACCTACAGAAAATAAACTCAAAACAGTTAAGAAACTGGTAATAGGATCATACATATTGATAATTACCTTAAATGTAAATAAATTAAATGCACCAACCAAAGGATATAGACTGGCTGAACAGACAAAAACACGTGTATGTAGGCCATTTCCACTTACGACATCACTCTGCTTGACCCCCCAAACTGTATGTCATTATTTTATATTGTTAGGTTAATTATGTTTCCATTATGGCTTGCAAAAATTGTAATTATCTTTTATAATTTGTCTGGTTATTGATTGTGAAAACTGATAAACATTTTTTACTATTGTGATTATGTAAATATTACTCACTTAATATCATTGTATCGGAGAAGGCAGTGGCACCCCACTCCAGTACTCTTGCCTGGAAAATCCCATGAATGGAGGAGGCTGGTAGGCTGCAGTCCATGGGGTCGCTAGGAGTCGAACATGACTGAGCGACTTCACTTTCCCTTTTCACTTTCATGCATTGGAGAAGGAAATGGCAACCCACAAATGGAGAATTTGTGGCAAATGGAGAATCCCAGGGATGGGGGAGCCTGGTGGGCTGCCATCTCTAGGGTCGCACACAGTCGAACACGACTGAAGTAACAGCATAGCATAGCATACCAATATCATTGTATAATGTTTGGTCAACAGAAAACTTACTTATAGGATTCTATATCACCAAAACTACCTTTAACAGAAAAACCTGTAATCACTTTTAAAAATCCAGATGCACATCAGAATTATCTTGGAATTTTTTGAAAAATACAAATGCCCAGGTACTGCATTTATTTTTTTGCCAGAGCTCCAGATATACTTGTAATGAGCAACCATGTTTAAAAAAAAAACTGGACTATCTGAGTATCTTTACTTTCGTCTAGTTTGCTTCACTCTTTCTATTTTATATTCAGTGTTCCCATTTCATTTAGTGTATGTTTTCCAATTTCTCCATCTCCTTTTTGGTTTGATGTTCTTTCCTAAGCCTTTATCAAGCATAGTAGAAAAGCTTTTGTATACTTATATATAAATACTATGTAAAATATATATATTAGAAAACTTATGAATTTTTGCCTAACTAAAATTTTATGACATTTTGATTGTTCTTGTTTGACTTAGTATGAATAGAATGCTAATTTCTAATTTAAAAAACAGATATGCAATAAGCAACAAAGGTTTACTGTATAGCACAGTGAGCTATAGTCTATATCTCGTAATAACCTATAATGGAAAATAATTTCAAAAATAACACGTGTATATATATAACTGAATCACACACACAAAAAAGAATTCTACTTTCTGAAATTTAGTAATGCTTATCTTTTTGCCTGTTTTCCTAAATGCCCTATGGACATCTATTAACAATGTATGAGACACAATTTTAAATATATTTGTGTAGAATATGATTAATATCAATTAGTTAAATATAGATCTACTATATTTAAATTATTAATGACATCATCCAAGATGCTCCTATTATTTTTTTGGTAATCCCTTGAATCTATTTCTCACTTCCACTGTATAATCATAGGAGATTTGATTTAGGTCATATCTGAATGGTCTAGTGGTTTTCTCTGTTTTCTTCAATTTAAGTCTGGATTTGGCAATAAGGAGTATCTATATCCTGCAGCTAAATTAAATCTCTCTAAAAAGCAGTTTTGGTTGTTACAATTCTGCTTAAAAATCTGCCAGGACTTCCCTACCACCTTCCAGGTTGCAATCTACCTTTCCTTTCTTAGGACTTTCTAACCCTGTGCTCCAGGCAAACTATATCTTATAAGCTCCATATTTTCCTATCTCTTAATTTTAAGCTTAAACTGGTATCTTCATCTGGCACACTTCTACCCTCTTATCAATCCTCACCATCTTACCTGGGTAACTCATTTTAATGGTTAATTTATTTTCAATATGATCTCAGTCATTGCTGCCTTCTCCTCTCCCCAAGCCATAAACAAAATATTCCATTTTGATATGACTTTATAATACTATCTCAACTTGTTTTCTCAGTCTAGAACTCTCTTTTGGCCCTTTCCACTAGTTAGCTTCAGATGTTCAAGCTGGATTTAGAAAAGGCAGAGGAACCAGAGATCAAATTGCCAACATCCACTGAATCAAAGAAAAAGCAAGAGAGTTCCAGAAAAACATCTACTTCTGCTTTATTGACTACGCTAAAGCCTTTAACCATAGATCCCAACAAATTGTGGAAAATTCTCTAAGGATGGGAATACCAAACCACCTTACCTGCCTCCTAAGAAATCTGTATGCAGATCAAGAAGCAACAGTCAGAACTGGACGTGGAACAACAGACTGGTTCCGAATCAGGAAAGGAGTATGTCAAGGCTATATATTGTCACCCTGCTTATTTAACTTATATGCAGAGTACATCATGCAAAATGGCAGGCTGGATAAAGCACACGCTGGAATCAAGATTGCCAGGAGAAGTATCAATGACCTCAGATATGCAGATGACACCACCCTTATGGCAGAAAGTGAAGAAGAACTAAAGAGCCTCTTGATGAAAGTGAAAAAGGAGAGTGAAAAAGTTGGCTTAAAGCTCAACATTCAGAAAACTAAGATCGTGGCATCTGGTCCCATCACTTCATGGCAAATAGATGGGGAAACAGTGGAAACAGTGGCTGACTATATTTTTCTGGGCTCCAAAATCACTGCAGATGGTGACTGCAGCCATGAAATTAAAAGACGCATGCTCCTTGGAAGAAAAGCTATGAGCAACTTAGACAGCTTATTAAAAAGCAGAGAAATAACTGCCAACAAAGGTCTGTCTAGTCAGAGCTATGGTTTTTCCAGTAGTAATGTATGGATGTGAGAATTGGACTACAAAGAAAGCTGAGTGCCAAAGAATTGATGCTTTTGAACTGTGTTGTTGGAGAAGACTCTTGAGAGTCCCTTGGACTACAAGAAGATCCAACCAGTCTATCCTAAAGGAGATCAGTCCTGAATATTCATTGGAAAGACTGATGCTGAAGCTGAAGTTCCAGTACTTTGGCCACCTGATGCGAAGAACTGACTCATTTCAAAAGACCCTGATTCTGGGAAAGACTGAAGCCAGGAGGAGAAGGGGATGACAGAGGATGAGATGGTTGGATGGTATCACCGACTTGATGGACATGATTTTGAGTAAACTCCGGGAGTTGGTAATGGACAGGGAGGCCTGGCGTGCTACAGTCCATGGGATCGCAAAGAGCCAGACATGAGTGAGTGACTGGACTGATGATGAACTAGCTAGCTAGCTAGTTCCCACTCATACCTTCTTCAGGTTTGAACTTCAATCTTTTCCTTTAGGCAGTCTTTTTCTAACTCCCAGGCCTCAGTGAGATGCCTGGTATATGTCCCCATAACACTACCTACTCCCAACAATTATCACATTGCCATTACTTGCTTGGAGTCTATGATCCCTGCTAATAGTGAGTTCCATGAATATTTGACAAGTCTATCTTATTCACTGCTGAACATCAAGCCTCTAGAACAGTGCTTGGCACATAGGAGATGCTAAATATGTATATGCCAAATGGATGTTGAATGAATTCAGTTTTAATTTAACACATTTTATTAAGTACCTATAAACACCAGACAATGTTCTAGGTACTTGAGATATATGAGTGAATAAAGAAGAGAAAGACCCCTTCTCTCATGGAGCTCAGATTCTAGCAGGGAAAGATAGACAATATACTTGTAAATAAGTAAGTTATATAGTAGCTTAAAGGAGAAGGCAATGACACCCCACTCCAGTACTCTTGCCTGGAAAATCCCATGAACTGAGGAGCCTGGTAGGCTGCAGTCCATGGGGTCGCAAAGAGTTGGACATGGCTAAGCGACTTCACTTTCACTTTTCACTTTCCTGCATTGGAGAAGGAAATGGCAACCCACTCCGGTGTTTTTGCCTGGAGAACCCCAGGGATGGGGGAGCCTGGTGGGCTGCCGTCTCTGGGGTTGCACAGAGTCGGACACGACTGAAGCGACTTAGCGGCAGCAGCAGCATAGTAGCTTAAATGGTGCTAAGTGCTATGAAAAAATGAAAAAGTAAAGTAAAATGAAACTGGGAAAGTAAAATAATGAAGTATGAAGAAAAATGGAGGTGCATAATTTGCAGTATTAAATAAGGCAGTCAGGGTAGGTCCCCTTGTAATTGCACCACTTGAGCACAGATTTGAAGGTACACAGAGAGATTTAGTCATGCAGACATCTGGGGAAAGAGTTTTCCAGGCAAAGGGATGGCCAGTGCAAAGGTCCTGAGAATTCCTGGTGTGTTGGGGAAATTTTTAGGGCAGAGAGGGCAAGGGAGAGAATGGTGGGAGAGGAGTCATCATCCAGGGCCCTTTTGGCCATCTGTAAGGACTTTAACTTTGATGTGAATGAAAAAGTAAGCCACTGAAGGGTTTTGAACAGTTCTGACATGATCTGACTTTTGTTTTAAAATAATTACTCTGGCATCTAGTTTAATAATACACTACAGAGAAGGAGGGCAAACATAGTAGAGATATCAGTTAAAAACTAAGAAAACCGGGGAATTACCTAGTGATCCAGTGGTCAGGACTCTGCACCTTCACTCCTGAGGGCCCGGGTTCAATCTCTGATTGCCAGTAAAAACCCGCAAGCTGTGCAGCATGGTACAAAAAAGATGGTAAGAGAACCTGAGAGGACCAAGTTAATTGGACCAGTGTGGTGGCAGTGGAGACAGTGAAAAATGGTGAAATTTTGGATATTTTTTAGAAAAGGTAGAGCCAACAGGATTTCCTGACAGATTGCATGTGCGATGTGAGACAAAGAGAGGGATCACAGTTGACTTCAAGGTTTTTAGCCTGGGCAAATTGAAGGATAGAGTAGCCAGAAGCTAAGAAGGGCAAGTTGTGGGTTAAATAGAATTTTTTAGTTTTGGAGGGTGAGGGTAGATCAGGACTTCAGTCTCAATATATAAACAGGCTGAATATAAGATGTTTATTAGACATTCAAGTGGGGTGTCATGAATCCAACTGGATTTATGAGTATCAAGTCCAGAAGAGAGCGCTAGGTTGGAGAACAAATTTGGGAGTCATCAGCAAAAGGTACTATTTAGAGTCATAAGCCTAGATGAGATCATCAAGGGGGTAAGGGTAAACAGAGAAGAGGACCAACAACTAGGTTCTGAGACACTTGAATCGTAAAGAAATCTAAAAGATGGTGAGGCAACAAAGGATACCAAGAGAGACAAGAGCCAGGAGATAAAATCCAAGAGAGTGTGTTATCCTGGAAACCAAGGGAAGACAGAAATTTGGGGAGAATGATGAATTGCAACAAGTGCTGCTAATAAATCAGATAAGGACTTAGAACTGGCCATTAGATTTAGCAATTGGTCACAGATGACATTTTTGGAAAAGTGGTATGGGAAAGAACCTTTTTTGAGTGGATTAAGAAGAAAATGTGGGGAAGGAAATGGCAACCCACTCCAGTATTTTTGCCTGGAGAATCCCAGGGATGGGGGAGCCTGGTGGGCTACCGTCTATGGGGTCGCACAGGATCGGACATGACTTAGCAGTAGCAAGAAGAAAATGGGAGGAGAGAAATTTGAGGATGAGGATGAAAGAATGTATGTCCTTTACCACACTCTACCTTTTTATTTTGGCCACACAATGGACAGCTTGCAGAATCTTAGTTCCCCAACCAGGAATCTAACCCAGACCCCTGGCAGTGAGCATGTCTGAGGGAAGGCGTTTAGCAAGTAATGCATGAAGATGGGGAAAGCAGGACAGTTAGAAAGTAGCAGGAGAAGACACTGGGCATCTGCCTGGGTATAGAGGGAGGGGAGGAAGAATTATAAAGGAAATGGAGGGGAACACCAAAAAATAAGGTAAAACTTAATTTGACCCTTTAATATTCCTTCAGTCAATCAGTCAACAAACACTGGTCTGGTGCACCTGTACACTGGCACTGTACCAGGTTCCACAGCAGCTTTGCAGTTGTCAGAGACACGGCTTCTTCCTGTCTTCAAGGAGTTTCTTTTGTACGGGAGACAAGATGAAGACATCACAATGATAACAAATGGTAGAATGTGATGGGAATTTCCTGGTGGTCCAGTGGTTATAGTTTAGAGCTTTCACTAGGGAAGGCTATGGGGATAGGAACAGGATAGCTAACCTGATAAGAGAACTCAGCTTGGAAATCTACTATTTTATGGGGCTTTTAATGGGTAACATCCACCAAAAAACAAAAAAATTCCAATGGAGGATAGTAAAGGTGAGTGGGAGGCCAGATCTCAGTACAAGGAAAAGAACTTGAAATATGAAAGTGTATTTTTTGGCTGCGATCCAAAAGTCTACAAGCAATAAATGCTAGAGAGGGTGTGGAGAAAAGGGAACCCTCTTACACTGTTGGTGGGAATGCAAACTAGTACAGCCACTATGGAGAACAGTGTGGAGATTCCTTAAAAAACTAGAAATAGAACTGCCTTATGACCCAGCAATCCCACTGCTGGGCATACACACCGAGGAAACCAGAATTGAAAGAGACACGTGTACCCCAATGTTCATCACAGCACTGTTTATAATAGCCAGAACATGGAAGCAACCTAGATGTCCATCAGCAGATGAATGGATAAGCAAGCTGTGGTACATATACACAATGGAGTATTACTCAGCCATTAAAAGAATACATTTGAATCAGTTCTAATGAGGTGGATGAAACTGGAGCCTATTACACAGAGTGAAGTAAGCCAGAAAAAAAAACACCAATACAGTATACTAATGCATATATATGGAATTTAGAAAGATGGTATTGACAACCCTGTATGCGAGACACCAAAAGAGACACAGATGTATAGAACAGTCTTTTGGACTCTGTGGGAGAGGGAGAGGGTGAGATGATTTGAGAGAATGGCATTGAAACATATATAATATCATATAAGAAACGAATCGTCAATCCAGGTTTGATGCAGGACACAGGATGCTCAGGGCTGGTGCACTGGGATGACCCAGAGGGATGGTACGGGAGGGAGGTGGGAGGGGGGTTCAGGATGGGGAACACATGTACACCCGTGGCAGATTCATGTTGATGTATGGCAAAACCAATACAATATTGTAAAGTAAAAATAAATAAATAAACTGATGCCAAAAAAAACTATCCCTGAGACCAATGTAAAAAAAAAGTGTATTTTTTAATTTAATCTGTATTACAAACATCTTTTCTAATGGCATCAGCTGTTTCTAATAGAATAAGAACGCAAACCAAAGTAAATCAAGGCACAACAGACCTTTCTTAATTGCCTTCTCACGGTATTAGCTTTTATTTTATTAGTTGTAAAATAGTATTAATTTTTTTTTCCAATGAGTCATGGACTTACCTGTCTATTGGTTTAATGTACTTTCTTCAAATTATTTCCTGGAATGTGTTGATTTTAGGTTGTCATATAGTCCTTAATTTGGGAGTATAGAATTTGGATGGCTGGATTTCATTCATTCATTTATTTAAGGAAAACATATATGGCAGACACTGTAGCATTAACAACAAAACCAAAAACAAAACAAAAACAATAAAAAATATATTTAAAGCAAAGGCCAGATAATGTCCCTTTAAGAATTAGCAGCTGCTGTTGTCCATTAAGGTAGACAGGCTAAAACTAACCAGAAGTTTCCTCCTGTTCCTTTCCTAAGCTCTCCTTTGCAATTATGAAATACCATTCAACTGTGTCCTCAAACATTTATACGAATGTATTTTGAATAATTGAGTCCTCAATAGATAAGTGCTATATTGCTATTGCAAATGAAAACATTAAAGTACAAAGAAGGAAATTGACTTCATTTAGGTTACTTGACAACCAATGTGCCAAACAGCTCAAGCAACAGAATTATCCAGGCATGGAGTCTGAGAGCAGTTTGATAAACACCTTCTACCATATTGAAGGTAAGAATTGTATTAATTCAATAAAGCAAATTATTTCCACAGGGAAAAAGCACATGGGAAGTGTACCGAGAACATTTCTGTCATCTGGGTATCTTATTTTCCCCAGGAAATTAGTAAAAAGTCACCCCGTGATTTTTCCTTGGTTTACAAAGATGGCTTGGAAGCCAGGATCAGTATCTGGGGGTGAAGGACAGGTCTCAGTAAGGTGAAAGGAGTGTAATCTGAAAGCAACTTGGTCATCAAAGAACATAAGTATATATGTTATAAATTCATTCATATTTGAATCAAAGGAAAGCAGAAAGAAAATGAAGTAAATAAAGTAATGAATTTATTCAGGAAATAAAAGGATTATCAGCTCAGCGAAATTTAGTAGTCACTGTTCAGCTTATACCTGAAACTCCATGTGATTTAGGCAAGGCTGCACCAGCTGTCACAATTCAAACTTGCTCCTGTATTATTCAGGCAGTTTTGCAATAAAATACAGAGTTAAATTGAGCTAGCCTTTTCCATTTCCCTTTGCAGCCCTTCCCCCAACAATCAAGCTATCATAACAACAAAATGAAACCAAACAGTATCTCAGTAAGAACATTTTATGAGTTTCCCCTCTGTCATTATTCTCTTTTGGCTGAGCGATCTTTTTTTGACAACAGAGTATTTATCTCTTTGTAATGCCTAGATCCACGATGCCATCCACTGTGGTAATAATTCAGCTGGATAAAAGACATGAAGTCCATTTTGCACGTCAATTTGTAATTTTTGCATTTTAAACTATTTTTCCTCTTCCTCAAAATCCATTTCAGATGAGATTGACTAATAAAATACTAAAGTTTAGAAACCTGAATAAAATGTAATTTAATAGCTTTGAATATTGTGAAGAGAGAGTTTTAAAATTATAAGCTTAGAAACAGCAGATAAAATAATACAGAAAATATTGACAGGTTTTCAAATACATAAATAGAAATATTTTCACATAAATAACAGAACAGAAAAAGAGTTACAATCTCCATCTCACAGAGAGCTTGTGGAGGAAAATTCCATTGTGATGGGATCATCAGATTTTCCATTATTGCTCTTATCATACCATAACGGTCTTTTATAATATACTTTAAAAAGCCCTCAAAGTCAGTCAAAATAAATGGACAAATCATAAACCAGAATAAATCATCAAAGACTAAATAAATGAGGAAAGAAAGCTTTAAAAAGGTAAATGAACAAATGCCATGAATAGCCAAATTCTCATGAGAAGAAATCCGTGGACTCAATAAACATATTGGAAAAAATTTCAACTTTATTGGTGAACAAAGAAATGCAAATAAATCAATAAAATGTACTTTTGCCATACTGAATTAGAAAAATATATAGTTATTAAACATACTGCTGGCAAGGATAGAATTTAGTGGACACTATGATACATTCCAGGCTTCCCAGGTGACACTCTCGGTAAGAATCTGCCTGCCAATGCACAAGACGTAAGAGATGCAGGTTCAATCCCTGGATCAGGAAGATCCCCTGGAGGAGGGCCTGCAACCCTTTCCAGTATTCTTGCCTGGAGAATCCCATGGACAGAGGAGCCTGGCAGGCTACAGTCCATAGGGTTGCAAAGAATCAGACATGACTGAAGCAACTTAGCACACACGCATGGTACATTCTAGTGGTTGTACAAATTGCTTCATTATTTTTGTAGCCTATCTTGAGTCCAAATGTTGCATCCACTATAGATCAAGAGCTATAAAAATGTCTTGTTTCTGCTTTCCGTCAAGATGGTAGACAAGCTTGGGCCGCAGTCTCCTACCCTCAAAAGCCACTCTGGAGTAACTGTAGAAGGGAGGTATGGATTCCAAGAACCAACACCATCCGCGATATTAATCAGTGGAGAATCCACTGAGGATCCTTGTCTCAATCAATTATTATAATAAGAGCTGCAAAATGTTGATTTCCTCTATCATTTCATCTATATTTATTAGCTACAGTCTTTTGTAAAGGAGAGTTTTCCTTCTTTCTTTCAAGTATAGCTATGGACTTCTGGGTGTTACAGTCATTGTCATAATTATTCTCTTAATGCTCAAATTATTCCAAATTTAACCAGTGAAAGTCCTTGTAAGTTAGCCCCTATGTCCCTCTGACATGATCTGATTAATTTCTGAGCACTTCTTTGGTTTGTAGGACAAGAGGTCCCAGGTTCACCTTGAATTTTCCCTGCCCTTGAACTGGAATCAGCAAATTTCCAATATGTGCTTTCCCTTTTAGTGGGGAATGGTATCTAGAAACTCATCTGGGCACAGCTAAGTCTTTAGTGATGAAATGTCAGGCATTGCTGTCTGTTTTTTGCAAGGAGCTTTTTGGAATAGGCATGCCCTTCTGAGAGTTCCAATCATACTATGTATAGCACTGCATATAATGTTGTTCCTCAAAGGTACAAGGTGGTCTGCAGGCCAGACACCTTCCTGGAGCTTCAGGGAGCTAGGTAGAATTGAAAAGGGGTGATTAGAGCAGAATCTTCCATCTTAGTTTCAACCTCAGCACCCTAAAATTAAAATGACTTTAGGAAAGAATTATGGCATTTATTACCCCCAACTTTTCTACCTCATGTGGGTCATTGAATAGACACAGTCCAAAGCTAAAACTTCTTCCAGATGTCTTCTTTATTTCCTGACTTAGTCTACCTATAGAATTTGCTATATTCTAAGGCAAATTACATAAGAGGTTTATTTGTTTAAGTGCCTTAGTAGTCTCCAGGCCTCAGACTAAACTGGAATAAATTCTTCCCTTGTCTTAACAAGAGAATGTGGAACACCCAGTCACTGACCACAAACGTGTGTGGTTTATATGAACTCAATGGATCAAAAATACCAATGTCTCTATCATTGTTGTTCAGTTGTGTCCAACTCTTGGCGACCCCATGGACTGCAGACACCAGGCTTCCCTGTCCTTCAGCATCTCCTGGAGCTTACTCAAACTCATGTCCATTGAGTCAGTGATGCCATCAACCATCTTGTCCTCTGTCTCCCCTTCTCCTCCTGCCTTCAATCTTTCCCAGCATCGGGGTCTTTTCTAATGAGTTGACCCTTTGCATCAGGCAGCCAAAGTATTGGAGTTTCAGCTTCAGTGTCAGTCCTCCTAATGAATATTCAGGATTAATTTCCTTTAGGATTGAACTGGTTTAATCTCCTTGCAGTCCAAGGGACTCTCAAGAGTCTTCTCCAACACCACAGTTCAAAAGCATAAATTTTTCAGCATTCAGCCTTCTTTATGGTCCAACTCACATCCATACATGACTTCTGGAAAAACCATAGCTTTGACTATACAGACCTTTGTTGGCAAAGTAATGTCTTATCATACCCAGTTTAATTTTCCACCTTGAGCTTTCTTGCTCCAGCCACGCTGAGTGGACAGCAGATGACAATACTCCTCTGACCCTTTCAAGAGTTGACTGGACTAAAGATATTCACTTTACCCTGTCAGATTTCTCTTTAGGATTTGAACCAAGAGACCTAGAGGGAGGTTTCAGTCATCAGTGGTCTAATGTGGACTTGGGCCAATAGCCATGTATAATGTGAGAAATAAAGAAGGATGACTGAGAGTCCATGATACATGGACCAAACTGGAGAAAGAATCAGGGGTGAAGGAGGCCACACTATTGCTAAGAAAGAGAGAGCTTCTGACATTCCAGCTCTCTGTGTCATCCCCTGTTTTTGGAGTCAGTGAAGTTTCTGTATCCTTGACATTAACTTCTCTCTTTAGCAGAATTAATTTGTTCTTTGCAATTGACAATCTTGGCTCTAATACCACATAATTGTGCACATCTTTTTTTGTTATAGGGAAACATTGTGTTTTGGGTTATTTTATTTGCAGTTATCAAATGAATGCTGCTGCTGCTGCTAAGTCACTTCAGTCGTGTCCAACTCTGTGCGACCCCTTAGACAGCAGCCCACCAGGCTCCCCCGTCCCTGGGATTCTCCAGGCAAGAACACTGGAGTGGGTTGCCATTTCCTTCTCCAATGCATAAAAGTGAAAAGTGAAAGTGAAGTCGCTCAGTGGTGTCCGACTCCTAGCGACCCCATGGACTGCAGCCCACCAGGCTCCTCTGTCCATGGAATTTGCCAGGCAAGAGTACTGGAGTGGGGTGCCATTGCCTTCTCCATAGGACATTGCTAAATATTTGCATAGGAGAAAAACTGCAGTATAAAATATTAAAAGAACATAACTTCTACTTCTTTGGTAAGAGCGATCAATGTTTTGTGAATCTATGCCTCTAGCAAGCCAACCAATCAGAACCCAGTGATGCCTTGATCCCGCGTAAACCTCACACACGTGTCTAGTTATGTTATCAGGATTTGGTGATTCAACCTCGGTAGCACCTATTGTGGAAAAAAGCACCACTCATACATCAAGAACAGTGAATGTTTGTAGCTAGCGAGTTATATTAAAATAAAAATAGGAAATATGATATAAGTATGGAGAGGAGACATTTTGAAATAAGTTAGGGAAGGAAAAAGATGGAAAAGAAAGTGACTGGCAGAGTGCAATTTGGTGTATGTTTGATCGTCTCCTGGGTCTGGATAGCTCCTGAGCTGTCTCAGTCAGCTTCAGACCCAGGTATCAGGATGGTAAATTCTACCATGGACATCATAGAAGATGCTATTGTTGTGCACCCACCTCAGCCTCTTCATATACTGATACACCCAGCCCCCAGCTCCTTTACCTGTCGATTGGTAACAGCTCACAGGTGCACCCTTCTCCTGAGAACTGCCTTTTGCTAACAAAAGCACCTGACCTGGAAATGCTTGCCCTCCTCTGAAGGGTGGCTCACGGTTAATGTCTGACTGATAGGCAGCTCCATCAGCCAGTGTACTTGCTCCAGAGTTGCCTGTGGGATGAACCCACATCTTTGCCTGGATTTTCCCCTGGTCCCCAGCCTGCTTTCCTCACTCCTGTACAGGTTTCCCCTGAGGGCATTCTTTCAATAAAACGCTTGATCAGTAATTTCCATCTCAGTTGTATTTCTGCTGCTGCTGCTAAGTCGCGTCAGTTGTGTCCGACTTTGTGCGACCCCATAGACAGAAGCCCACCAGGCTCCCCTGTCCCTGGGATTTTCCAGGCAAGAACACTGGAGTGGGTTGCCATTTCCTTCTCCAATGCATGAAAGTGAAAAGTGAAAGTGAAGTCACTCAGTCGTGTCCGACTCATAGCGGCCCCATGGACTGTAGCCTAGCAGGCTCCTCCGTCCATGGGATTTTCCAGGCAAGAGTACTGGAGTGGGGTGCCATCGCCTTCTCCGAGTTGTATTTCTAGTGGATCCAATTTAAGATATCGTATGTATGTGCTCAGTCGCTCAGTCATGTCCAATTCTTTGTGACCCCGTGGACTGCAGCCCAGCAGCTCCTCTGTCCGTGGAATTTTCTAGGCAAGAATACTGGCGTGGGTTGCTGTTTCCTACTCCAGGGGATCTTCCCGATCCAGGGATTGAACCCGCATCTCTTGTGTCTCCTGCATTGGCAGGCAGATCCTTTACAACTGGGCCACCGGGGAAACCCAATTTAAGACATCATCTAACATTTAACTTGATTAAGCAGAGATGGTCTTCCACTTTGCTACTGTCTATAGATTTGCTAGCAAGTCGATGAAGGAATAACTAGCCAGGCTGATCCTTTCATGCTTAGTTACAGGTTTCCTCTGTGAGGAGATTCCTCTCCCTCTTACCATCTATGTTTACCATTTAGCACCTGGCACCAGAGTTGTCTTCAGAGTTCTCTTCATGTCTTTGTTTAGGAAAATGCCTTAATGAGCTGTTTGGGGGTGGAGGAGAGATCCTGAGGGCATGCATTTAAAGAGGAGGATGAAACAAAAAGACAGACAAGCTGATCTGTATAAGAGTAAACAAAGATTTTATATTGGGGTTAATCTAAAAGGACAGAGGACTGGGGGGAAAGGAGTGAGGAATTTGGAAGGAAGACTGATGAAGGAAGAAAACTCCCAGTAGTGGAGGAACCAAAAGATCTTTAAGGCCAAGGGTGTCTAATATTCAATAATAACAAGTTGTGTTATGAAGTAAACTTCTCATAACTCTAAATCTTCAGTATAAATTTAATTTGCTGGAACAACCATGTGAGCTGGTGATGCAGGAAATAAAATGTCAGGGCAGTAAATATGCCAACCCCGGAGTCATCCCTTTGCTGACATCTGCAAGCAGTAACTACATCCTTTGAAAGGGGCAATAAGCCAGGTGTCCTGGCAGCAAGAAGCAGTAAAGTGAATGGTGGCTCATGGGCACTAACTCAGGTAGGAATAGCTGCAGCATGAAACTGACTCAGGGCAGGGAGGAGACAAAGCCTCTTTTCTCCCCAACAAACTAGAAAAAAATGACTTAGATGCACACACAGCACACACACACACAGACACACCCCTAGTGGGTGCCTACTATTGTGAACTCACAGTCTTTAATGAAATTCTGGCAGAGCGAAACACAAAGCATTTAAATTTGTAACACGGTTACATAACCTTTGCTTTCATTCTGGTTTTGTTTTTTATTTCCCAGAATAGACAATATCAGAGCCTGTTAGTGCTGTTCTTGGGAAGACTAAGTGCTTTTAGAAAGTGTACCCTGGAATAAACAAAGATAAGCACAATCTGGTAACTAAAAATATTTTCCTAGGAGGGAAAGCATGTACCTTTCCTTTCCCCCTTCTCAGAATCCCACTGATTTTTTCATATTCCATCCCAAGTACCCTTCTTCCTGACCTATTCCCAGTCTGCAACAATTTCTTCCCTCTTTGAGCACTCTGGAACTTACAGTTTGAAGTGTTCTTAAATTAATATTAAATTTTACTATGGTTTGTAGTGTTATACCAATCAGGACTCATCTTGGGAAATACAGAGACATATAACCGGCAGAATTTCAAAATATCTATGGGCCACATGGAATTTCTCACATCAAGAAAGTCAATCCATGTACTAGGGCAACCAAACCAATTTCAGAGTAAGAGTTTCAAAATGACTTTGTAAGCTCCCAAAATATAACAACAACAACTAATACTCGTATAATGTGTCATGTGCAACTTCTTTACACAAGTTAATTCATTTAATTTTCGTTGTGATCCTATACATACTGCTCTTATCTGCATTTTACAGACAACTAAAGCATTGGGCTGCTAAATAGCTTATCTAAGGAAGTAGAAGAACAAAGATTGAACCCAAGCAGCCTATCCTTAACTGGTAAGCCATACTGCCTGATGTACACTTTTTTAAATCCTGGTCTACCAATTCCATTCTTCTCCCAACAAAACACCACAAGCACTCGTATGACAAAGCTGTTGAGGGTAGACGAAAGGGAACACGATTGATAAATGCAGCTTTGTTTAAAGTTTGTCTTTCCCTTTCACCTGCAGTGCTGTGACGGAGAATCTGTTTGGCGTTTCTTTTGTCTGACCCATCACCCACTGAATTATTCTATCGTAAGTGTAGCAGCTTCAAGAGTTATTGTAAGGGTACAGACTAGAGTGAGTTCCAGATTCTATGTGACCTTATTCACCTCGGTCTGAGCTGTTTAATTTGCATTTAAGAGATGTGACAAGATTCTTTTTTTTTTTTTAAAGGTGACAGTTGGTCGCCTAGTACTCTAGACTCAATGTGAATAAACTGCAAAAATTCACCTCCATCTTTTTGTGTCTAAGGTGTTTTGTGTGTAAAACACTTGTGTGGTATATTCCTTTTATTACTTCTATAAATAAAACTATATTCTTACTGTCAAAAAAAGAAAGAGGATGAGGAAAACATATATTCGTTCCCTCTGTCCTAGGAAATCTCCAACTCTGTAAGTTCTGGAGCTCTTGGTGTTTCTAATTTTTAACAAAAAAAATTATGCATTCATAAATACTAAAGGATCTAGGCCTTTGCTGTATATTTTATTGCTCCACATCAACCTTCAAAAGTCTTAAATGTTTATCAGATAGGCGCTGAAATGGGTCCCAGGTCCAGAAACCTCGGACCTCTTTATTAAAGTAATTATTCTGACCTAGTTATGACAAAGGACAAGGCAGATATGTGCACATTCAGTCCTTGAAGAGCTCTTTTGGCAACAGATGGAGAAAGAGAAATTTTTAAATTTACCCTGAGTTTACCAATTTTACATTCATCTCTGATGAATAAAGAGCAAGACTCAGTCTCTGTATCTACCACATCACTTTGCCCAGTGCTTCAAGAGTTATTGAAATTGGACTAAATATGTTAGGCACATGTTGAATCTGTCATGGTTAGAGCAGGAAATAGAAGAGAAGTCAAGAAGAAGAATCAAAAGAGAAATAAAAGAAATTTAAAGAAAGGGCTACATACAAAACTGTGGGTTAAGGGAAGGTGGTGAAGCACACAGGGGCTGAGACGAACAGGAAGCAGTCACTTCCTCTGGGTCTGAAAAAGGCAAGGAAAGGGAGCAGCTGCTGGAATCTGGCAACTGTAGAAAAAAGGCTGCTTCCCAGGTGACGCTAGTGGTAAAGAACCTGCCCGCCAATGCAGGAGACACGAGATGTGGGTTCAATCCCTGGGTCTGAAAGATCCCTGGAGAAGGGCATGGCAGTCTACTCCAGTGTTCATGTCTGGAGAATCCCAGGGACAGAGGAGCCTGGTGGGCTACAGTCTACGGGGTTGCACAGTTGGACACAACTGAAGTGACTTTGCACGCAGGCTGACTAGCAAGAGGTGCACGTTGGGTGGGGGAGGACATAATCACTGCTAAACTGTGAGCTGGCAGAGAGAGAAAGGAAAAGAGAAAGGGCAGATGGAGAAAATACCTGGATCTTTTTCTCTTCCCAAGATCAGATATCCTGGAAGGGCTCCCATTGGCTGAGCCAAGCGGAAGTCAATAGACAGAAGATAAAGTGAATTGTAAACCGGAAGGGAACATGGAGAGTATGTAGTACTTACGTACCAAAGTTCACTCATTCAACACCCACTGATTACTTAGCATGTAAGAAAGCACTGCACTCAGAAATGTGAGAGAAACAAATATAAAATTAGCATAATTCCTATGGAAAGTGGTTATTTACATTTAAAAAATGATTTATGATAGATTGTAGCTAAAAAAAAAAAAATCTATTTTTAAAGTGTTCCCTTCAATAGTATAAGCACATCGTTAAAATGGGCTTGTGATGGAAAGTTGCAGTTCACTTCCTCATATCACTTTCTTCTCAGAGAAAAAGTCTGTTGAATTCCATGGTAATCTAACACATCTCCAAAAATGTGCTTATACTGAAATTTTGATTGATCAGCTATAGACACTGTTAACTTACTTCAGGAAAACAGTCCCGGAGAAAAGACTTCCATTTAATAATAGACTCAAACCCTATCTCTACGGCTGGATCACTACACAGTCACTAGTGAAGGTCACTAGTGGAGAATTTCCACCTAGGTGTGCAGAACCTCCAATCAGCTCCTCAGCATCTTCTTTAAAATTTAATTTTTTGAAGTATTAATAATGCGTAGATATCTTTAAAATCAGTTAGCATTACAACTAGTATAATGGGGGGGAAAAGTTCTTGTGCCCTGGACTATTCCATCTCTTCTTCTCCACAGAGGTACTATTTTCAAACCTTTTGGCTGTTTCTTTCAGTATTTATCTCTATGTTTCTACACATAGTCTGGTAACATTTTGACATATATATATAAATATTCAGAGTGGTTATATAAGTAAAATCATGTTTATGAAATCTTTAACCTTTGCTTTACTTTTTTTTTAGTCTTTATTTCGTTTGCTTTTTAACTCCAGTTTCTCCACACCTCTGGGTGAGGTTCCCAGATGAAAATTCGGTGCCTTAAAAATTAACCATTTGTAAGAGGACATAAAGAATGTGTCCTAATGCTCATAAGTATTTAATAGATATACTCTTGAGACACACAGAAACCACAATGCCAAACTGATTTTAAGTTCATTTAAGGAGATTTTAAGAAACTTACCACAGTTTTCCCTCAGAATCTGAGGGAGATAAGTTCCAGGTCCCCCATGGATACCAAGCTCCTTGGATGCTCAAGTCCCTTACATATAATGGTACATCACAGCCAGTCCTTGGTATTTGTGGGGTCTATGTCTGTGGATTTGAGGGGGCTGACTGTGTATGAATCTTCATCAAAAATTACTTTATTTTCAGATCCCTTTTCAATATACATATGCCTTATTCATTCTACCCCAATATCATATTCACTCTAAAAATACCTTCATATTCGATTTATGGCTTATTGTGACACAATGATAATTTCTTTATTTTCTTGTCTTGCATTTTGTAAGATTTTTCCCTCTTAAGTGAATTAGTTTCTGCTTCTGTTATCTCATTTGGATGCTAAATTTATTCCCCACCCCCAGAAACAGCCAATATGCTACATCTGTATTCTTTGTTCAGCAAATTTGTAAGAAGAATATTATGTTCCAACATTGATTTTCCAAAGAACCAATTCAGTTCCATTTCTGAATACCATCTCTCCCCATCATTACAGAGGTTTTTCTGAAAGCATTCTTTCTACTAAGTGATTCGGTGTGGTGTCTATTTTGAGCATGTGAGCAAGTGCAATTATTTCTAAACCTGATCACAGTGTTAAAGTTACAATAGAAAATTCCATTCAGTTCCATAAATCTTTATTAGAATATATGTTGATGTCTTCATCACTGAATGAAGGGATGAAATATCAGACACAACACCTCAGTTCAAGAAATGTATGGTATTTGGAGTGACACATACATGAAATAAGTAAAATGTGAAATGAATGGAGTGAGAGCCAAAATGAATAATGCAGGCAAACATCCAGAAAATAGATCATCGTGAAGTAGTTGATGCAGGGTTTCATGAGATTGTTGAGATGAGAGAGCCTTGAAAAGAGAGGGATTGAGCAGAAGGTAGGCATGTTGGGACAGTGGGAATAAGAGACAGTTGTGGCAGAAGTGATATGTGGAATGTGGGAGACACTGATGGCACATACTTGCCTATATTGTGTTGGAGTAGAGAGAGCTAGAATCAAAATGACTAGGCAGGGAGAGCTTGTCTTCTATGTTGTGGATTATGACAGTGTATGATTTTTTTTAAATTGTTATTTCTTATTTGCTTATTTAGGTGTGCTGAGTCTTAGTTGCAGCACACAGGATATTCAGTCTTTTTTGCAGCAATGGGATCTTTTTTAACAGCTTTTGGTTATGGCATGTGGGATCTAGTTCCCTAACCAGGGATGGATCCCAGCCTTTTGCGTTGGGAGCACAGTCTTAGCCGCTGGACCACCCGGGAAGTCCTGACAGTGGATGATTTTAATTGTAATGGTGTCTTACTACAGATGCTCGAGGGGACACAAAAGTCTCAACTTATGCAAAGTAAACCTTGGAAAAAATGTTGCATACCATGCACCAACAAAGCTTATCAATGAGAAGGAATTCTAGGTGGAGTGGAACTACACAGAGGTTTGAAGTAAGAACAATTATCTGGAAGTGAGCCTAAGGCGTGCAAGTCCCAGTTGAGAGCTGAACATCTGTAGATTTTGATGAGTGTGAGTGCCCGTTGCTTCAGGGTTATTTTTTATCATGCAACCTCCCATTCATCCTCCCTATCCCATTTTCCTCCTTTCGGCTCTTGCAGTCCCACCTTGTCTGTAAGTGTTCTGGAAAGACCAGCACTGTATTTGGAGAGCCACTCACACCAGGTTTGTGACAGTTGTACATGGTTCATAGATTTCATGTTTATGCCAAAATGATCGAGCTGCAGGTGCTGATAGGAAAGCAATATAAATGTATTTTAAAGTGTTTCCAACTAGTGCAGAATTTGAGGTAAGACAGCAGAGAGTCAAAATAAGCATAATGGGACTGGGGATTTTCTCTGTGTGTGTGTATGTTTTAAACCAGTAGGCTGAAACAGATCAATTCACTGAACAGCAATTTATCAAAAGATTAGTTTACTAAAAAAAAAAAGCAATTTGCTGAGCACCAGTTTGCCAAACTGTGATTTATGG
Organism: Bos indicus; assembly: GCF_029378745.1. Lineage (NCBI taxonomy): Eukaryota > Metazoa > Chordata > Mammalia > Artiodactyla > Bovidae > Bos > Bos indicus. Next base: position 14,739,267 of record NC_091779.1, read on the forward strand.
ACTAGTAATTAGCTGATTGAATAATTCATCAAAAGACTTATTTGCTGAATTAGCAATACACTAAAAACATCATTCTATTAACTATTATAGCAGAATGGCATATTTGCTTATTCTATTCATAAAGGTGCAAAAAAAATGTGGCTCTTTTATTTTTCAACAAAAATCCAGTCTTGTAAGCACCCTTCCCACCCCACTTTTTGCCCTACTGAGTATTATGTGTGGGTGTGTGTATGTGAGTGTGTGTCCAGGGGAATGCAAATTAAGGATTTATCATTATATCCTGACTTCAAGCGTTTCCTTTTAGTTTATGCCTTTTCAGTAACTGTTTATTCTTTCACCATTCTCCTTGTCCCTGACAAAGATGGCTTCTGAGGTCATGGTTTTTGTGTTCTTGTGGCAATCACATGGAGAAGGAAATGGCAACCCACTCTAGTATTCTTGCTGGGATAATCCCATGGACAGAGGAGCCTGGCGGGCTACATGGGGTCCCAAAGAGTCGGACACAACTAAAGCAACTGAGCATGTGGCAATAGCAGAGGGAGGGGAGAGGACTCTGATCTGTGAGTGGATCCTTGTCCTTCTGTGGAGAGAGTGTTCCTTGTCTATCTGTCCCTGCCCTCTCTGCTGGCTCCCATTGCTGAAGTTTCTGGAGAAGTCGTGGTCAGGTTTCTCTTGGGATAGTCTTGTCTGTCAGCTGCTGTGGATGTTGCATGGTTTGCCTGAGATCTGGCCATGAACTCCCCTTTGGTCTTGACCTGGGTCATGGTCCTGAGACATGGCTCTCAGTAAGATGACCTGGAGAAGCTCACCAGCCAGCAATGTTAACTCCTTTGTGCTCCACCCACAAGCCACGTGGGCGCTACTAGCAACTTTTCATGCCACCTAGAGCTAGGAAGGCCCCAATACCATGTCATCCCATAACCTTTCCAATTTTACTCTAAAGCAGCTGCCTTGAGTTGCGAAGAGTGCCGCGCACATCATTGGGCCCCTACATTGTGCCCTGCAAGGGTCCTTAGGAGCCCCTGTGAAGTCTTGTAGCTTTCTTCTCAGCTTATATTTGCTGTGATACCAGTGCAGAGATCAGTTAGCAAATATCTCAAGTCTTGCTTTTTCTACTTCTGTTCTTTGTCTTTCTCCGTTATCTCATGGAGGCTGAAAGGGGCCAGATTTCTACTTCTTGCTGGCCTGTCAGAACTTCCCTCCCATCATGCCTTCTGCCTGAGAGGGCTTCCTCCTTCTCCTCCTTTTGTAGGGGCTATAATGACAGGCTGGTTCCCTGCATGATTGCTTAATTTACTGGGGAGAAGAGAGAAGAGAAATATATTTTCAGCTCATATTTTAAAAATTTCATGTGTGTGCCTTTCTTCCCTGATCTTCTTCCTCTTCACCACAGTTGGATCTAGGGCTGCCTGCCTACTGTGGGGAGAAAACAGGAATTACAGTTAGACTCCCAGAGGATACATACAGGGTGGGTGGCCGACGTGGGATCGAGTCAGGAGAGAGGAACATGTGGCCCAAGCCAGGCTGAGGAGGAACCCAAGCAAATGCATCAGCCACAGACTTCATGCATCCATACCACCAGTGTGATGGGAAGGAGTCCATTGCTGAGAAGGTCCTAGGTCCCCACAAGGACATACGTCTATATGCCATCTTGGGGAGGGGCGAATGGGGGCATCTTTTTTTTCTTATTTATTTTTGGCTGTACGGCATCTTCCTTGCTGCATGTGGGCTTTCTCTAGTTGCACCAAGCAGAGGCTACTCTTCGTTGGGGTGCTTGGGCTTCTTTCTCACTGCAGTGGCTTCTCTTGTTGCAGAGTACCAGCTCTAGGCATGCGGGCTTCAGTAATTGTAATGCTTGGGCTTAGTTGCTCTGTGGCATGTGGCATCTTCCCAGGCCAGGGATTGAACCCATGTCCTCTGCATTGGCAGGAGAATTAATAACCACTGGACCAATAGGGAAGCCCTGGGTCAGGGCATCTGAGAAGCAGAATTTCCCTGTAAGCACTATTGATACTGAAAAGAAATTGTTGAGGCTGAAGAGATTAAGATACTTCAGTGCGAGTGAAGATTAGAAAAATAGAAAAGCTACATTTACTTTTCATATTTGAATTTTAGTTTAAGTAAATCTGTGGAACTACTTGAAAAGTTTTTAGCAATTCACTTTTCACAGAAACTCAGTGTTCTGTGGGTATCCTTTTACAATATTATTTTTTGGGGTATTTTTACTATTAAGTATTGTACAGGTCACAAATGTGAAGTTTTTTTTTGTTTGTTTGTTTCATTTTGTTTTTAATGATAGGGTTGGTTTCTTTGGTTCAAAGAATTTTCCACCATCTTCTGGCTTTCCACATCCACTTAATCGACTTTGCTTTCTGGAGTAGGACGGAATGAGGCAGAGCTGCAGGTGTGTGCAGGGAACTGGGTCTGGGGATGTTTTCCCACATTTATGTGTGCCCTCTACCTCCTGTATTCACACACACACGCACACTCACCCTTTCTGCTTCAACTCCTAATACACTTGATTTTGCTTTCATTTTCCCAGGGGTATGTTATTCTTCACATATCCAAGATAAAGAATAATGAAAGACCGACCACTTGTGTATCGCACATCAAACATTGCTGAATTGTTGAAGTATCTGAAAGGGGAAAGAACTTGCTTTTGCTTTATGTTGCATTGGAGGAAAATAGAGGAAGATCTTTTACTTCCACCCACAGTATTTTTCAGCTCCTGTTCTCTGCCGTCCTCTCTCAAACAGCAGCCTCTGAAGAGAAGATGAAAACTTCAAGAAACTTTGAACCAAGCTGAGACCAGGAGTGACCAGAGTGGAAAATGATGCCACAATGGGCTGAGCTGATGTGTCTGGAATCAAAAAGAGTGAATCCAGAGGTTATGTCTTATCTAGGAAACAGCAAAAAAAAAAAAAGTTATTTTCCCAAACAAAACACAACACTGAATTACAATTTCACTAATTTTTATTGAAGAATACTAAGTGGGAGGCAATGTTTTGGGCACTGCTTAGCAGAGCTCACAGAATTATTGGACAACCACCAGGTAACCGGTGGACAAGGTGATTCAGGGCACTGGTTACCAACAGCCCCGGTTTGTTTGGGACCAGGGGGATTCCTAGGACATAGGGCTTTCAGTGCTAAAATGAAAACCAGGCAAACCAGGATGAGTTGGTCACCCTCCTTATCAAGGCAACTTTATAGCTTCAGTGATTAACTTCTATGATTTTAACCTCAAACATTTGCTGGATCATAATAACCCATGATGTTTAAAGTAAATTATGAATCTGTAGATGTTTGCTTTTTACTAAGCAGAGGTGTGTAGGAAAAAATCCTGGTCTTTGGAAAACTAATTCTGTTGCTTTATTAGCTGAGTGACTCTAAACTAGTCATGATTAATCTCCAAACTTCGTGATATAAAATGAAAATAACCGTCCTACAGGTTTGTAAGCAAAGTAATTCATGTGATGATGTTTTGCATATTTTTAAGTACTATGCAGATGTGTGATATGATTTACTTGGAGATGGAGTCCTGTAGAAAAACAATAATAGAAAACAAAATTTCTATTTTTCTTAGTCTCTCATGATGAAGTTTTCACCTAAAATGTTTTATAATTTAGCAGGGCTAAAAATATTTGAAGCTATTAATACAACAGAGCACAAAGTATTATTGTACTGCCATCTTTGGGACATATTTTGAACTACAGTTTTGTGTAGTTAAATTGTTTTTCAAAAGCAATGTAGTTATGTTTTAAAAGTATCAGCAACAGTGAGTATGGTCACTGGTGTAGAACCTGAAGGCTTTTTAGCTCCTAGGCCAACTATAAGATATTGAGTCAACAATGATTCAGATCAGTTCAGTTCAGTTCAGTTGCTCAGTCGTGTCCGACTCTTTGCGACCCCATGAATCGCAGCACGCCAGGCCTCCCTGTCCATCACCAACTCCCAGAGTTCACTCAGACTCACGTCCATCGAGTCAGTGATGTCATCCATCCATCTCATCCTCTGTCGTCCCCTTCTCCTCCTGCCCCCAATCCCTCCCAGCATCAGAGTCCTTTCCAATGAGTCAACTCTTTGCATGAGGTGGCCAAAGTACTGGAGTTTCAGCGTTAGCATCATTCTTTCCAAAGAAATCCCAGGGCTGATCTCCTTCAGAATGGACTGGTTGGATCTCCTTGCAGTCCAAGGGACTCTCAAGAGTCTTCTCCAACACCACAGTTCAAAAGCATCAATTCTTCAGCGCTCAGTTTTCTTCACAGTCCAACTCTCACATCCATACATGACCACAGGAAAAACCATAGCCTTGACTAGACGGACCTTTGTTGGCAAAGTGATTAGCACCTGTCAAAGAGTTATGACTGACGCTGGTCTCCTGGAATGATTAGCTGGTAAAGCTGGAAGGGACATTAGAAGTCAGTTTTTGCAGATGGCTTCCTGTCTGCAGCCCCCAAACTCAGGAATTTAGCAACAGGAAGATTTTACCCCTGGGAAGCGCCCTGGAGGATGGGACAGCAGTCTCTGGCACAAAGAAAAGACATTGACATCCAGATTCTACATGTATGTATCATCTATGTATCTATTTGTGAATGAATGAAGGAATGAAACTTTTGGTGTTAGGGTCGATTCCTCACTGACCCTGGCTCTATCTGAATTGAGTAAGGGTGGAAATCAGAAAATCAGCCTTGGAGTCTCTTAGGGAGTACGTGTGCTGGCCTGAGGGGAACTTTGTGGGGGTGATGAGAATGGTTTTCTGTCTTCATCTAGTGGTGATCACATTTTGGTGTATATAAACATACAGAGTCATCAAGCAGTACACATAAGGTTTGAACAGATTTTACTTTATGTAAATCATGGCTCAATAAGATGCTGTTAAAATCTCTTTTCCTGTACCTTAATTTTCCACCAATTAAAATTCCCTTTGGGTTTGTTAGTTCTTCTTGTATAACATTCTGGTGGGTTGGTGGGAGGGGTTAAGTCAGCCTGGAGTATGTTAAGTTTAGTATGTTAAGAAGCAGAAGCGGGTAGGAAATTTCTGAAGACAGCTCGTCTCCACTTTGTAACTTTACTCAGGAATCAGGGGGTGGCAACTGCTTCAGATATCACAAAAGGAATATCTCCACCTACTCCTTGCCTGTCCTGGATGGTACAGGCTGGAGAAGAAACACAGCTGTGCTAATTTAGTCTCATATTACATTTATCACCATAAATCTCAAGTGAAGTGTAAAAGTCACTCAGCCGTGTCTGACTCTTTGCAACTCCATGGACTGTACAATTCATGGAATTCTCTAGGCCAGAATACTGGAGTAGGTAGACTTTCCCTTCTCCAGGGGATCTTCCCAACCCAGGGATCGACCCAGGTCTCCCGCATTGCAGGCAGATTCTTTACCAGATGAGCCACAACCGTCTGAAAATCCTTGCAATCCTATTACATTTAGTGAGTAAATTTGCTTTCCTACTTCCTAAAATTATTCATCTGTTAACCCTCTCTTCCTCTTCAAACAAACCACACTCTCTCAGCTCAGACCTTGTTTCGTATTTCACGGAGAAAAGAGAAAAGCAGTCAGGGAAGACATGCCTCATCTTCCCATCACCAAGTCAAGCAAACTATCTGGATCCATATTCAATCTGTCTTTGCTCCTCTTTCAATGCGTCCATGGTTATCAGTGAGGGCTATAGGTAGAATTTTAAAAATGTTGATGCCCAGATCTCACTCTCAGAGGGTCTTAATTAATTAATCCAGTATGGAACATTCTCTTTTTTTTTTTAAATTCTCAAGAGATTCTAATATATAGATGGAATTTAGAACCAAGAGTTTAGAATGTTCAAGTTCCTGTAAGTTGGCAACTCCTCTGGTTACGCAATGGCTCCCACTCTTTCTCCTCACTTCAAAACTTTCGTCTTTCACATATCTTTCCTTTTCCTAGATGATCTATTTTTCTCTCTGCTAGAAAAATCCCATCAGTATATGTGTGCTAAGTTGTTTCAGTCGTGTCTGACTCTTTGCGACCCTTTGGCTTCTCTGTCTGTGGGATTTTCCAGGCATGAATACTGGAGTGGGTTGCCAGGCCCTCCTCCAGGGGATCTTGCTGACCCAGGGATCAAATCCTTGTCTCCAGCATCTCTTGCATTGGCAGGTAGGTTCTTTACCACTAGCACCACCCATATAAATAGGTCCTGACATCTTCTATCTTAACCACAATCTCAACTCCACTTTTCCCTCTATCTGCTCCCTTTATAGCAAAACTCCTTTGCATAGTTGTTTATATTCGTGCTCTCCGTTCTAAAACCATCAATTTTCTAATTAACCTACTTTTGTTTCTGTCATTTGCTGTTGAAAGCCTCAATATCCTACATGCTGGCATGTTCAACGACTTAACTTTCAACTTTGTCTTCTTTCAGTTTTCAGTCATATTGAGCACAATTGATTTTTCTCAAACACCCTTTCTCTAGGGGACGGAGTTGTCAGTCTCACACTGGTCCAGGCATACCCACCACAATCCTCTTCCCTCGTCCTTGCTGGGGCTTCCTTTTAGACTCCTTGGCTAGTTCCTCCTCTCCTCTCCAAGCTCTAAGCCCCAGCTCACCCTCCTGGCTCATCCCTGTCCCTGATCTTCTCCAGACACCCTGTTTCCCAGGGTAACCTCCTAAGTGTGTGCTTAGTCGCTCAGTCATGTCTGACTCTTTGGGAACCCATAGACCGTAGCCCACCAGACTCCTCTGGCCAAGGGATTCTCCAGGCAAGAATACTGGAGTGGGTAGCCATTCCCTTCTCCAGGGAATCTTCCCAACCCAGGGATCGAACCTGGGTCTCCTACATTGCAGGTAGATTCTTTACGGTCTGAGCCACCAGGGAAGCCTCTGAGTTTTTTGGCTGCACTGCACAGCATGTGGGATCTTAGCTCCCTGACCAGGGATCAAACCTGCACCCTCTGCATTAGAAGCAGGGAGTCTTAACTACTGGACCAGCAGAGAAGTCCAGGGTAACCTCATCCCGTCCCAGATGTGGCTGTCTCACACATGAGTATTTCTTGAACTCTCATTTCTTTCCTAAGAGCCAGGCTCATACTCAGTTGCCTCCTCAACATCTCAATTTGGATATCAAATAAACATATCAATCCTTATTTTTCTACACCATCCCAATGTTGAAAAACCTAGTAACTGGCTCCCGAGGTGTTAAAAATCATAATTTTTAGCAGCAGGCTCTGCCTTTCCCCTTCACTCCATTTCCAATTAATAAGCAAATTCTGATACTTTCTGAATATTGTCACTTCTCTCCATCTCCTATTGTTACCAGCCTGATCCATGCCACCATAATCTCTTCCCTCAGCTATTTTAATACTCTCTGCTGCCATTCTTGTTTTACAGTCTATTCTTACACAGCAGCCAATGAATCTTTAAAATGTAAATCAGATCATATTTCTCCCAAACTCAACCATTCCCCTGTCCCCTCCCACAGGGGCTGCCCACAAACCTTGGAATCAAATTCACATCCCTTTAACACAACCCACAAAACCTCCTGTTTCCTCCCATTCTCACCATTTTCTCTTTCATTCACTCCACTACAACCACTCGCATTTATATCTGTCCCTCAAAAGGCCCAACTTGTCTCTGCCTCAGGGTCATCACTCTCGTTTGTCCTTTTGCCGGGCAGGTTCTTCCTAGAGATCTTTGTATGTCTGGCTTTTTTTCACCTTGTCCTGGAATCAGCCTCAAAGTCATCTCCGGGAGAAATCCTTCCTTAGTCCCCCAGTGGAGGACAGAGGGAGAGGATTTCTTGATGTTGCTCACTGCTGTGTTCCCTGGGACCTGGCACAAAGGAGGTTCTCAGGGAGTATTTGTTGAAGAAATGAATGTTTTGTGCTGCCTTTAGCATGAAAGCCTCAGTGTATCAACTATAGGATATAATATACAAAGTAACTCTATCTGTAGGAACCTCATGACTGATTTGAAGGAAGTTTAATAAAAGGACTTATAAAGTATGGACAGGGTGTAGGGAAACCACAAGATCGTGGTTACTGGCAGTGAGAACATGTTACCAAAGCTATGGAGCGGGGCCTAGAGAGGCTGCATGGGGGGATCATCTTCTAGGATGATGGCCATGGTTTCTCATGAAGCATGGTTACAGGGAGGGCTTCCCTGGTGGCTCAGTTGGTAAAGATTCTGCCTGTATTGCAGGAGGCCTGGGTTCAATCCCTGGGTTGGGAAAATCCCCTGGAGAAGGAAATGGCAACCCAGTCCAGTATTCTTGCCTGGAAAATCCCATGGACAGAGGAGCCTGGCAGGCTACAGTCCACGAGATAGCAAAGAGCCGGACAGGACTGAGTGACTATCACTTCACTTCATGATTACAGGGAGAGAAAGACTTGACTAAAAACCGAGGTTATCTATCAGCATTGGCAATTCCATTACAAATAACTGACATTCTGATTTATGTATGAATTCTTGTGAACTTAATGTGATCCTTAAAGTGTTAATTTGATTCTCCTGAGACTTTGCTGACAGGTTTTGAAGTTGCAAAACTGAGAGCTAGAACCCCAGATTGAGGTAAATTCAGGAAAGAAATGACTGACACTTCAGCAGATTTTCTAAAGTTATGCATAGTGGGTATATATACATACAGTAAAATACACTATTTTTTGGTGAGTATTTCTGAATTTTGACAAGATATACACAGTCAGGTAACCACCACAATCAAGATGTAGAACATTTCACTTACCGTTAGAGTCTCCTCACGCTCGGTCATAAATCAATTGCCTCCCTTTCCCTCCAGCCCCAGTGACTACTGCTCTGTTTTTATTCCTATACATTTGCCTTCTCCAAATGTCATATAAGTAGAAGCATTGAGTATCCATTTGAATCTGGCTTCTTTCACTTAGCCTAATGCATTTGAAATTAATCCATATTGTTGCAAGTACCATTCATTTTTATTTTTAATTTTTTGAGATGTAATTGATATAAAACATTATATGAATATTAAGTGTACAATGGACATTTGAGTTGTTTCCAGATTTTGGCTATTATAGATCAGAGCCATTATAAGCTTTCGCATACAAGTTTTTAAGTGAACATGTTTTCAGTTCAGTAAATGTTTCGGAGTGGGGTTACAGGGAAGGTAAGTATATGATTTTTCCTAATGACAAAGTACCATACTATTCTCCAAAGTGGAAGTGCCATTTTGCATCCCCATCAGTAATGCATAGGGTTCCAAATGCCCCATATCCTTGCACACTTTGTATTGATATGGTTGGTTTTTTTTTTCCCCCATGACCCGACCCCTCTTCTAATAGGTGTATGTTAGTTGTTCAGTTGTGTCTGACTCTTTGTGACTGCATAGACTGTAGCCTGCTGGGCTCCTGTGTCCACAGAATTCTCCAGGCAAGAATACTGGAGTGGGTTTCCATGTCCTTCTCCAGGGAATCTTCCCAACCCAGGGACTGAACCCAGGTATCCTGCATTGCAGGCAGATACTTTATCAGCTGAGCCACCAAGGAAGCTCTTTCTAATAGGTACGTAGTGTGATCTCATTGTAGTTTTATTTTGCATTTTCTCAATGACTGATAATTCTTTTTGTATGTTTATTAGCCATCTGTGTATCTTCTTGGATGAAATGTTTCCTCAATCTTTTGCTTATTTTTTAAAATTGGATTATTTTTATTGAAGTTCAAGAGAGAGTTCCAGAAAAACATCTATTTCTGCTTTATTGACTATGCCAAAGCCTTGACTGTGTGGATCACAATATACTGTGGGAAATTCTGAAAGAGATGGGAATACCAGACCACCTGACCTGCCTCTTGAGAAATCTGTATGCAGGTCAGGAAGCAACAGTTAGAACTGGACGTGGAACAACAGACTGGTTCCAAATAGGAAAAGGAGTATGTCTAGGCTGTATATTGTCACCCTGCTTATTTAACTTATATGCAGAGTACCTCATGAAAAGTGCTGGCCTGGAAGAAACACAAGCTGGAATCAAGATTGCCGGGAGAAATATCAATAACCTCAGATACTCAGATTACAACTCCCTTATGGCAGAAAGTGAAGAGGAACTAAAAAGCCTCTTGATGAAAGTGAAAGTGGAGAGTGAAAAAGTTGGCTTAAAGCTCAACATTCAGAAAACGAAGATCATGGCATCTGGTCCCATCACTTCATGGCAAATAGATGGGGAAACAGTGGAAACCGTGTCAGACTTTATTTTGGGGGGCTCAAAAATCACTGCAGATGGTGACTGCAGCCATGAAATTAAAAGACTCTTACTCCTTGGGAGAAAAGTTATGTCCAACCTAGACAGCATATTCAAAAGCAGAGACATTACTTTGCCAACAAAGGTCCGTCTAGTCAAGGCTATGGCTTTTCCTGTGGTCAGGTATGGATCTGAGAGTTGGACTATGAAGAAATCTGAGCACTGAAGAACTGATGCTTTTGAACTGTGGTGTTGGAGAAGACTTTTGAGAGTCCCTTGGACTGCAAGGAGATCCAACCAGTCCATTCTGAAGGAGATCAGCCCTGGGATTTCTTTGGAAGGAATGATGCTAAAGCTGAAACTCCAGTACCTTGGCCACCTCATGCGAAGAGTTGACTCATTGGAAAAGACTCTGATGCTGGGAGGGATTGGGGGCAGGAGGAGAAGGGGACAACAAAGGATGAGACGGCTGGATGGCATCACTAACTCTATGGATGTGAATCTGAGTGAACTCCGGGAGTTGATGATGGACAGGGAGGCCTGGCGTGCTGGGATTCATGGGGTCGCAAAGAGTCGGACACGACTGAGCAACTGAACCAAACTGAACTGATACGTATTCTGGATTTCAAACTTTCACCAGATGTGTATCTTACACTTTCTCCCAGTCTGTGGTTTGATTTTTATTTGTTAAACAAAATCTTGCAAGGAACAGAAATTTTAAATTTTGATTAATTCCAATATATCAATGTTTCTCCCGTGGTTTGTGCTCTTTGTGTCCTATCTAAGAAATCTTTGCCTATTTCTTTTTTATTCTTTGCTTCACTGACTGGGACCACTGGTATACTTGAAAAAAAAAAAAAAAAGACCTTTATTGAGATCTAACTCACATACCATACAATTTATCCATTTGAAGTACAAAGTTCAATGGTTGTTAGTGTATTCTCAAAGTTGTGCAGTTATCTTCACCACAATCAATTTTAGAACATTTTCATCATTCTCAAAAGAAGCCCCATAGCCATCAGCAGTCACTCCTCATGTCCCCTCCAACCTGCTGCCTCTAGGAAACCAGCAATCACTTCCCTGTATGTATAGACTTACCTATTCTGGACATATCATATAAATGAAATCATATAATATGTGGTCTTTTGTGACTAGGTTCTTTCACTTAGTTTATGTTTTCAACATTTATGTATGTTGTAGTATGTATCAGTATTTCATTTTGTTTTACTGCCAAAGATAGTTCATGATATGGATATACCACGTTTTATTTATCCATTCATTGGTGCCAGGCACTGTGATAAAGGCTTGGAGTTCATCATGAATGATGCTGATACGAATGTTTGTTTGCAGATTTTTGTGTGGACATTTGTTTCCTGTTAGGCATATACCTAGGAGTGAAATTTCTGGGTCATATGGTAATATTATGTTTAAACTTTTGAGCAACAGCTATACTGTTTTCTAAAACAGCTGTACCATTTTAAATTCCCGCCAGCAATGTACTACTTTTCCAGTTTCTTACAACCTAACCAATTTGTTATTTTCTATCTTATAGCTTCAGTACAATTTTGGTAAGACTAAATATTCTCGCCTATTTCTTTTTCTTAAAAGAATTGTTCTGGTAAAGAATGGTAAATTCAGTTATTTACCATTAAGCATGATGTTAATTGTAGTTTTGTGGGTTTTTTTTTTAGATGCCCCTTATCCTTTTGAGAAAATTTCTTTTAGTTCCCAGCTTGCTGAGAGGTTTTTTTGTTTGTTTAATTATGAATGTATGATGAGTTTTATCAAATGTTTTTCCCCTTATCTATTGAGATTATCATATGATTTTTCTTCTTTGATTTCTTGATGTTTCAAGATAGTTTCTTCAAACATTGATTATTTTTTTTCTTTTTTCTCTTCCTTCTCAATTGATTCTTGAGAACTGAACTAATCATGCATTCCTGAGACAATAGCCTTGGTCCACTTATATTATCTTTGATTTTGTAGTGCTTTCTTAAATAATTATTTCGAATTTTTATTTCAGCAATTGATTTGAATTTCATTAGCTCCTCTTTACTCCCTAATTTTTTTCCTTTTTCAGAATATCCTGTATTTGTTTGATGAAGATGCAATATTTTCTCAAATTTATTTGAGTATAATTAGAACTATTTGTTTTCTCTAGTGTTATTGTTTCTAATTTGTTTATTTATTTGATGATAGTCTTTCTCTTTTAAGTTGTAAACTACTCTCAATGTCCAATGAGCCTTGCTTGTCTATTCCTGACGAACAATGCGTAGCCATTGTTACTGGCTGCTGAGTGGTGAAATGAAGTGACGTTACTCAGTCGTGTCTGACTCTGCAACCCCATGAACTGTAGCCTGCCAGGCTCCTCTGTCCATGGGATTTTCCAGGCAAGAATACTGGAAATGGGTTGCCATTTCCTTCTTCAGAGGATCTTCCCAACCTAGGGGTTGAACCCAGGTCTCCTGCATTGCAGGCAGACTTCTTACCGGCTGACGAATGGCTTCATTCCAGCATGGTTTCTAACATTAGAATTTTGTGGCAAAATCATTTTTGAACTATTCATCTCATTGCCCTTTACCACTGTGCCCATTTTTAGAACTGTTCATTGCCATAACAATAATCTTTTTTATATTAGTGAGGCAAAACTACTGTATGTTTAGGAAGAACCCAATCTTCCAGTTTATTTTCTAAGTCTCTTACTTTTTATTTGGGCTTCCCTTGTGGCTCAGCTGTAAAGAATTCGCCTGCAATGCGGGAGACCTGGGTTTGATCCCTGGGTTGGGAAGATCCCCTGGAGAAGGGAAAGGCTACCCACTCCAGTATTCTGGCCTGGAGAATACAGTCCATGGGGTTGCAAAGAGTTGGACATGACTGACTGACTTTCACTCACTCACTCACCTTTTATTTGAAGGTGGCTCCTGCTCTATAACAAGTCATACAATTTTCCCAGGTCAGTGGCAAACTCACCATAGCAACAGCTAGCAAAAGTATTACTAAAATTTCATATAGATCAAAATTTGGAGAACTAGGTAATTGCACCAGTGTTCTAGAAACTTGTGTGTGCAGAAATCCCTTTTAAATCTATGAGAAAATAAAATATAGAAGTAATTTCTAGGGCAGGTGGGGAAGCAACAAGTACAGAGGGCTGCTGGTGGAAGGGTCAAGCCCAGCTCAGGTGTCACGGTTGGGGTTCTGAACATTTACCACAAGGTGAATACTGGTCCCACACTACCCCTAACTTGGGGTAAAAATGCCTCTCTCTACCCATAAGTAGAATAAATTCTTATAGAGATAAGAGATGAAATAGAACCCTCAGAGATAAATGATGTACTGTATTAGGAGATGTAGCTTTAACAGAAGAGTAGAGAGGATTTTAAAAGATGGAATTAGATTGGAACAAATCCTTTATGAGAAAGCTTTTCTGAAAGATGTTAGTTCAGTTCAGTCACTCAGGCATGTTTGACTCTTTGCGACCTCATGGACTGCAGCATGCCAGGCTTCCCTGTCCATCACCAACTCCCAGGGCATGCTCAAACTCATGTCCATCAAGTCGGTAATGTGATCCCACCATCCCATAGTCTGTCGTCCCCTTCTACCCCTGCCTTCAATCTTTCCCAGCATCAGGATCTCAAATGAGTCAGCTTTTCACATCAGGTGGCCCAAGTATTGGGGCTTCAGTTTCAGCTTCAGTCCTTCCAGTAAATATTCAGGGTTGATTTCCTTTAGGATTGCCTGGTTGGATCTCCTTGCAATCAAAGGGACTCTCAAGAGTCTTCTCCAACACCGCAGTTCAAAAGCCTCAATTCTTCAGCACTCAGCTTTCTTTATAGTCCAACTCTCACATCCATACATGACTACTGGAAAAACCATAGCTTTGATTAGATAGACTTTTGTCAGGAAAATAATGTCTCTGCTTTTTAATATGCTGTCTAGGTTGGTGATAGCTTTTCTTCCAAGGAGCAAGTATCTTTTAATTTCATGGCTGCAGTCACCATCCGCAGTGATTTTGGACCCAAGAAAATAAAGTCTGTCACTGTTTCCATTGTTTCTCCATCTATTTGCCATGCAGTGATGGGACTGGATGCCATGATCTTAGTGTTTTGAATGTTGAGTTTTAAGTCAGCATTTTCTCTCTCCTCTTTCACTTTCATCAAGAGTCTCTTTAGTTCCTCTTTGTTTCCTGCCATAAGGGTAGTGTCATCTACATATCTGAGGTTATTGATATTTCTCTTAGCAATCTTGATTTTAGCCTGTATTTCTTGCCAGTAGGTCCATACTGGCATTTCTCATGATGTTCTCTGCATATAAGTTAAATAAGCAGAGTGACAATATACAGCCTTGACGTACTCCTTTCCCGATTTAGAACCAGTTGGTTTTTCCATGTCCAATTCCAACTGTTGCTTCTTGACCTGTGTACAGATTTCTTAGGAGGCAGATAAAATGGTTTGGTAGTCCCATCTCTTTAAGAATTTTCCACAGTTTGTTGTGATCCACACAATCAAAGGCTTTGGTGTAGTCAATAAAGCATAAGTCAATGTTTTTCTGGAACTCTCTTGCTTTTTTGATGATCCAACGGACGTTGGCAATTTGATCTCTGTTTCTTCTGCCTTTTCTAAATGCAGCTTGGATGTCTGGAAGTTCACGGTTCACGTATTGCTGAAGCCTGGCTTGGAGAATTTTGAGCATTACTTTACTAGCGTGTGAGATGAGTGCAATTGTGTGGTAGTTTGAGCATTCTTTGGCATCGTCTTCCTTAGGGATTGGAATGAAAATTGACCTTTTCCTATCCTGTGGCCACTGCTGAGTTTTCCAAATTTGCTGGCATATTGAGTGCAACACTTTCACAGCATCATCTTTTAGGATTTGAAATAGCTCAACTGGAATTCCATCACCTCCACTAGCTTTGTTCACAGTGATGCTTCCTAAGGCCCCCTTGGCTTCAAATTCCAGGATGTCTGGCTCTAGGCTAGTGATCACACCATCATGGTTATCTGGGTTATCATGGTTATCAAGATCTTTTTTCTACAGTTGTTCTATGTATTCTTGGCACCTTTTCTTAATATCTTCTGCTTCTGTTAGGTCCATACTGTTTCTGTCCTTCATTGTGGCCATCTCTGCATGAAATGTTCCCTTGGTATCTCTAATTTTCTTGAAGAGATCTCTAGTCTTTCCCATTCTATTGTTTTCCTCTATTTCTTTGCACTTATCACTGAGGAAGGCTTTATTGTTATTCTTTGCAACTCTGCAGTCAGATGGGTATATCTTTCCTTTTCTTCTTTGCCTTTTCTGTCTTCCCTATCATATGCAGTGGATGTGTTTGTGAAAGCTTTTCCTTAGGGACATAATTTCACCTTACAGGTGAGGCTACCAAAACACAGTGAACTGGGATCACGTAGAATGAGACTGTGGTCACACAGGAAGGAGCTAGAACAAAAACCGTATACTGTGAAGCCAAACCTTGGAGTACTCTCCACTGAATTGTTTCCTTCACTGAGTGATATCATGGAGACTTTCACCCTGTGGAGTTTTGTAGAAATTTCTTTCATATAAAAGTTTCTCTTGCAGAATCAGAAAGTAACAGCCGAGTCCCAAGCACAGTAAGCTTATAACATAATAATGCTATTTTTGACACCTGTATTAATTTATTGTTTTGCATTATTTTTTTCCTGACACGTATTGATGAAGACAGAGCTTAAAAAACTTAGAAAAACACATAGTTAAATAAATCTTTGGGACAATCTCAGCCTCACTGTTGATGGAAAAATGGTAGATGCCAATTAGAGAGTAAAATTCTCTAAGGAAAACCCAGGGTGGAGAAATGATTGTTTTGTTAACTGAAAAGATATCCATTTGTTTGATATGCCAGATGACAAGAAGTAATATTAACAAACCGTTTATTCAAAAGAGTTATTCAAGGATGGCTATGTGCCAGGCACTGTTCTGGCACATCGTGATCAATACCAGACAATAAAACCTGCCCTCATGAAGCTTACATTTTACAAGGAAGATATGAATAAAATAAGTAAATATTAGAAGCTGATAAGCTCTCTGGAGGATAATAAATCAAGGAAGGAAGCTGAAGAGTGCTTCCTATTTTAAACAGGGAAATCATGTAAGACCCCAGTGAAAGGTGACTCTCGAAGACAAGATACCTTGCCTGATCGCCTTTCCCAGGCCATGCACCTTCCTCCGATGGCTGCTGATGGTTCACAGAGAACTGTCCTCAGCTGATGACCTACCTTTCTCCAGGGGCTGCTCTGCACAGTTCCCTTGTCAGGTGGCCCACACCAGTGACTGAGGAATATGAGGGTACGAAGCTGGACTTCTTCCCTCAGAGGGCACCATTAGGCAATGCAGATCAAGCTCCAGACCGTCTGTCTCCCACGCCCGACAGCCTAGATTTTACCTAAGGCAACATCCTTACTTCCCTCTTTCCTGTCCTGCTTCCTTCTCTCCCTCCTAGATTTTTCCCAAAGAGCTTTCAATCAAATACTTTAGGAGTCCAGGGGTGTGGGGAGGTGGTGCTGAGATACCCCATCCCTTAAAAAAGAAGTCATATGCACACAAATCCTTACTTTTGGATCCATTTCTTTGATACGTACCTGAAGACTTTGGGTACTAGAAGTAGTCCTAGGAAACTGACTCTAAGGATGGGATTACTCACCAGACAGATAGCAGTGACGTTCCTGCCCTGATGGTAGGTGGAACACTGCATTGGTGATGTTGTAGTGATGCGATGGCTAAGACCTTCTCCTCATGAATTTGGACAGGATATAAGTAGGGGGGTTGTGCTGACTCCCATGGTTTCCTTTGTAGTTCAGTTGCTAAGTCATGTCTGACTCTTTGTGACCCCATGGACAATAGCCTACCAAACTTCTTTGTTCCTGGGGTTTGTCAGGCAAGAGTACTGGTGAGGGTTATCATTTCCTTCTCCAGGGGATCTTCCCAACCCAGGGATTGAACCCACGTCTCTTATGTCTCCTGCATTAGCAGGCAGATTCTTCGCCACTGAGCCACAAGCAGTTTCCCTGGCTTGGGAGAAATAGCAATTAGGAGAGCTGTGGAAAAGTTATAAGAAGTCTGAAGAGGGATCAGGATTACAGAGACACTGTGACTTCCCAATGAGAATTACTACTTTTGTCTTCCCTACAACAAATTAACTGTCCTTAAAAGTCCGCAGCAGAGACTTTTTTGTGGGGCTAGTGAAAAGGAATCCCTAAAATGCCAGCCATTAAGTGAACTGAGGTACATATGCACTATTATAAGTCATGCCATATTGTTATGGGCTTTTATCTAACAATGAGAACATAGACGATAGAACTCTGTTACTCACAATATAATATTATTACTTAGCAGCTGTGAACTGGGGTATAGTCCAACTCTGTGTCCTCAGATGACCTTTTAGAATCCGGCTTCTCTACCTCTAATAGACTTTCCACATCTATAGCACTCTGTGTTCTCATTTATAATATTTACTTTAATCATCGAGTGGTTAGGTACCCAAGGTTTAGCATAAATCCATGTCCACAGATGGCTTTTTGAAACCAGGCTTCTCTATCCCTAGAAGGCCTCACTACATCTCACAACAGCATAGTCTGATCTGTTGATCTAAGCATTCTTTCTAGAGAAGATCACATTTGCCCTCTAAGTTGATGCCATCACGTTACCTGCACTTAGTGAGCAAAAGTGCTGAGTACTCTGAATGCTTTGGTGAGTAACACACATGAACTTCAGAAGGTGGGAGATAAGACTCACCAATATTAAGAGGCCTGCACATCAGTGACTTTTTAGGAGTCCTGTGGTCAGGGGATGCTGGGCTATCCCATCTCAGGTGACAACAAGTTATTGTCCCTTGCATCTTGAGAAAGAAATGTCAGGCTTGGTTGGCCTCATCAGGCCTTGGAAGCAGTGTATTCCACACTTGGCGATTTCACACTTGACCCATTTATTGGATAATGTTAAGAGATATAGCTTTAAGTGGGTTCCAGAGCAGGAAGGGGCTTTGCAGTGGGTTTAGGCTTCAGCCTAAGCAGCTTTGTCACTTAGGCCATAACTGGTAAAGGCTGTCTGGGTACAAAGGATGATATTAAGACCCTGGCAAACTCCAATAAGAGAGTCAAGGCACGGATGCTTAGGATTCTAGAGCAAGGGCATGCTATTGGCAGCAGAGAATGGTACAGAAAGCAGCTCCTGGAAGAGATGGAGGCTATAAATGGGTCCAAGAACATTGGTTTTGTGGTAGACAGAATAGCAGCTCCCCAAAGGCGTTCGCTGGACGAAGCACAAGCTGGAATCAAGATTTCCAGGAGACACATCAATAACCTCAGATATGCAGATGACACCACCCTTATGGCAGAAAGCGAAGAACTAAACAGCCTCTTGATGAAAGTGAAAGAGGAGAGTGAAAAAGTTGGCTTAAAGCTCAACATTCAGAAAACGAAGATCATGGCATCCGGTCCCATCACTTCATGGCAAATAGATGGGGAAATATCTGACTTTATTTTTTGGGCTCCAAAATCACTGCGGATGGTGACTGCAGCCATGAAATTAAAAAATGCTTATTCCTTGGAAGGAAAGTTATGACCAACCTAGGTAGCATATTCAAAAGCAGAGACATTACTTTGCCAACAAAGGTCTGTCTAGTCAAGGCTATGGTTTTTACAGTAGTCAGGTATGGATGTGAGAGTTGGACTATAAAGAAAGCTGAGTGCTGAAGAATTGAGGCTTTTGAACTGCGGTGTTGGAGAAGACTCTTGAGAGTCCCTTTGATTGCAAGGAGATCCAACCAGGCAATCCTAAAGGAAATCAACCCTGAATATTTACTGGAAGGACTGAGGCTGAAACTGAAGCTCCAATACTTTGGCCACCTGATGTGAAGAGCCAACTCACTGGAAAAGACCCTGATGCTGGGAAAGATTGAGGGTAGGAGGAGAAGGGGATGACAGAAAATGAGATGGTTAGATAGCATCATTGATTCAATGGACATGAGTTTGAGCATGCTCTGGGAGATAGTGGAGGACAGAGGAGCCTGATATGCTATAGTTCACAGGGTCACAAAGGGTTCGATACAACTTAGCAACTGAACAACAACAACAAAAAGGCTCCACTTAATAGCAAAGGCAATGGCACCCCACTCCAGTACTCTTGCCTGGAAAATCCCAGGGACGGAGGAGCCTGATGGGCTGCAGTCCATGGGGTCGCTGAGGGTCGGACACGACTGAGCGACTTCACTTTCACTTTTCACTTTCATGCATTGGAGAAGGAAATGGCAACCCACTCCAGTGTTCTTGCCTGGAGAATCTCAGGGACGGGGGAGCCTGGTGGGCTGCCATCTGGGGTCGCACAGAGTCGGACACGACTGAAGCGACTTAGCAGCAGCAGCAATAAAGGAGGTGCATCAGTGACATGATTAGGATCCACTCTTCCTACATACACGCCACCAAACAGAAGCTGCCATCCCAACAGTGTGGTGGCATGGTCTCTCAAGGGAGTGGAGACCTTGCAGCATTCGGTTTACTATACTCGGGTGCACTATATTCCTTAACTCAGTCGTCACCTTTTGGTTCTGAGTCACGAATGCAATGCCTGAACACACATGAATACAAACAGCTGTTGTTGTTTAGTTGACAAATTGTATCCAGCTGTTTGTGACTCCATGAACTGCAGCATGCAAAGCTTTCCTATCCTTTGTTATCTCCCAGAGTTTGTTCAAACTCATGTCCTTTAAGTCAGTGATGATATTCAATCATTTCATCCTCTGTTGCCCTTTTCTGCCCTCAATCTTTCCCAGCAGCAGGGTCTTTCCAATGAGTCAGCTCTTCGCATCAGGTGGCCAAAGTATTGGAGCTTCAGTTTCAGCATCAGTCCTTTCAGTGAGTATTCAGAGTTGATTTCCTTTAGGATTGACTGGTTTGATCTCCCTGCAGTCCAAGGGATTCTCAAGAGTCCTCTCCAGCACTACAATTCAAAAGCATCAGTTCTTCAGCATTCAGCCTTCTTTATGGTTCACCTCTCACATCCGTACATGACTACTGGAAAGACCATAGATTTGACAATAGGGACTTTGTCAGCAAAGTGATGTCTCTGCTTTTTAATACACTGTCTAGATCTGACATAGCTTTTCTTCCAAGAAGCAAATATCTTCTAATGTCATGGCTGCAGTCACCACCCACAATGATTTTGGAGCTCAAGAAAGGAAAACCTGTCACTGTTTCCACTTTTTCCCCATCTATTTGCCACGAGTGATGGGATCAGATACCATGGTCTTAATTTTTTGAATGTTGAGTTTTAAACCAGCTTTTTTACTCTCCTCTTTCACCTTCGTCAAGAGATTCTTGAGTTACTCTTCACTTTCTGCTCTTAGAGTAGTATTATTTGCATATCTAAGGTTGTTGATATTTCTCCCGGCAATCTTGATTCCAGCTTGTGATTCATTGAACAGGATATTTTGCATGATGTGCTCTACATAGAAATTAAATAAGTAGGGTGACAATATGCAGCCTTGATCTACTCCTTTCCCAACTTTGAACCAGTCTGTTGTTGCTTCTTGACCTGCATACAGGTTTTGCAGAATGCAGGTAAGGTAGTCTGGTGTTCCCATCTCTTTAAGAATTTTCCACAGTTTGTTATGATCCACACAGTCAAAGGCTTTTGCTTAGTCAATGAAGAAGAAGTAGATGTTTTTCTGGAATTCCCTTGCTTTCTCTATGATCTAGCATATGTTAGCAATTTGATCTCTGGTTCCTGTGTCTTTTCTAAACCCAGCTTGTACATCTGGAGGTTCTCAGTTCATGTACTGTTGAAGCCTAACATGAAGGATTTTGAGCATACCCTTACCAGCATGTGAAATGAGTGCAATTGTACAGTAGTTTAAACATTCTTTGGCATTGCCCTTCTTTGAGATTGGAATGAAAACTGACCTTTTCCAGTCCTATGGCCACTGCTGAGTTTTCCAAATTTGCTGACATAATTGAGTGCAGCACTTTAACAGCATCATCTTTTGGGATTTGAAATAGCTCGGCTGAAATTCCATCACCTCCACTAGCTTTGTTCCTGGTAATGCTTCCTAAGACCCACTTAACTTCACGCTCCAGAATGTCTGGCTCTAGTTGAGTGAACACACCATTGTGGTTATCTGGGTCATTAAGACTTCTTGTATAGTTTTTCTGTGTATTCTTACTACCTCTTCTTAATCTCTTCTGCTTCTGCTAGGTCCTTGCCATTTCTGTCCTTTATTGTGCCCATCCTTGTGTGAAATGTTCCCTTGATATTTCCAATTTCTCAAAGAGATCTCTAGTCTTTCCCATTCTATTGCATTCTTTCCCATTCTATTGCATATTGGTATATCTTTCCCTTTCTCCCTTGCCTTTCACTTCTTTTCTTTTCTCATTTGTAAAGCTTCATCAGACCATGTTACCTTCTTTTTCTTTGGGATGGTTTTGGTCACCACCTCCTGTACAATGTTATGAACCCTCATCAGTTCTTTAGGCACTCTGTCTACCAGATTGAATCCCCAGAAGCTGTTTATCACCTCCACTGTATAATCATAAGGGATTTGATTTAGGCCACATCTGAATGGCCAAGTGATTTTGCCTACTTTATTCAATTTAAGCCTGAATTTTGCAATAAGGAGCTGATGATCTGAGCCACAGCTCAAGGTCTTTTTTTGCTGACTATATAGAGCTTCTCTATCTTCGGCTGCAAAGAACATAATCAATCTTATTTTTGTATTGATCATCTGGTGATGTCAGTGTGTAGAGTCGTCTCTTGTGTTGTTGGAGGAAAGTGTTTGCTATGACCAGTGTGTTCTCTTAACAAAACTCTGTTAGCCATTGCCCTACCTCATTTTGTACTCCAAGGTCAAACTTTCCTGTTACTCCAGGTATATCTTTACTTCCTACATTTGCATTCCAATCCCCTATGATGAAAAGGACTTTTTTTTGGTGTTAGTTCTAGAAGGTTTTGTAGACCCTCATGGAACCATTCAACTTCAGCTTCTTCAACATAAGTGATTTGGGCATAGACTTGGATTACTGTGATGTCAAATGCTTTACCTTGGAAACGAACCGAGATCATTCTGTTGTTTTTGAGATTGCACCTATGTAATGTGTTTCTGACTCTTTTGTTGACTATGAGGGTTACTCCATTTCTTCTAAGGGATTCTTGCCCACAGTAGTAGATATAAAGGTCATCTAAATTAAATTCTATTTTAGTTCACCGATTCCTAAGATGTCAATGTTCACTCTTGCCATGTCCTGCTTGATCATGTCCAATTTACCTTGGTTCATGAACCCAATATTCCAGGTTTCTATGTAATATTGTTCTTTATAGCATCAGACTTTTACTACCAGACACATCCCCAGCTGAGTGTCATTTCTGCTTTGGCCAAATTGGGCTATGAAATTTTTCATCATCCACCACATTCACCAGACCTCTCACCAGCCGACTACCACTTCTTCAAGCATCTCAACAACTTTTTGTAGGGAAAACACTTCCCCAACGAGCATAAGGCAGAAAATGCTTTCTAAGAGTTCGTTGAATCCCAAGGATTTTTCTGCTTCAGGCATAAGCAGAGTTATTTCTCATTGGCAAAAATGTGTTGGTTGTCATGGTTCCTATTTTAACTAATAAAGATGTGTTTGAGCCTAGTTTTAATAGTTTAAGGCTCACAGTCCAAAACAGCAATTACCTTTTCACAATCTAATATTTGGGGGGTCTAGAATCTGTGTCTAGAGGTTCTGGGTCACAAGGCAGAGTCCCACAAAACTTTAAGCTACCACTGCTACCTGGTCACTTTAGGTTCCTCATGCCAGGAAACTATTAGGTGAATAAAGGAGTTACTATGCTGACAGAGATTATTGGCCCTAAACATCATGAGGAAAGAGGGCTTCTGTAACACAAGGAGGCACAGAGGAACATGTTTGACACTTAGATGACTAGGTCATCTCTTGGATGCTCATGGGTTTTTCAGGTTTACCTATAAATGGGCAATAAGTGGTCTATATTTACCTATAAGTGGTCTCAGACCACTAGGAGTGAGGGTCTTGTTCATCATACCAGGCATTTCAGAAGTGCCAGACTAGGATGTAGGAAATCTAGGATCGGTGGTTGAGAAGAGAGGTCATCAGCAGCTGCTACATAAAAATTGGGACCACTTACATAAGTGGGGGCTATGCTTTGTGCACTGTATCTCTTTCTGTATATGTGAGTTGTGACAACAGAATACAGAAGAAGCTAAAACTGGATGGCATAGATCAATGTGAGAAGCAACTGGATCTGAGCAGTGCAGAGGATGAACTGTAGTAGATGCTGGGGTGCCTGCCTACATTTGTTTTCCTGAACCACAACATCCATCACTCAGCTTCTGTGAATGTCGGCCGCTAATGGCAGTATGCACTTTTAAACCTAGATTTATTTGTTCATTCAGCACTGCTGCTGCTAAGTCACTTCAGTCGTGTCTGACTCTGTGCGACCCCATAGATGTCAGCCCACCAGGCTCCTCTGTCCCTGGGATTCTCCAGGCAAGAACACTGGAGCAGGTTGCCATTTCCTTCTCCAGTGCATGAAAGTGAAAAGTGAAAGTGAGGTCACTCAGTCGTGTCCGACTCTTAGCAACCCCATGGACTGTAGCCTACCAGGCTCCTCTGTCCATGGGATTCTCCAGGCAAGAGTACTGGAGTGGGATGCCATTCCTTCTCTGTCATTCAGCACTATGATGGTTTTATTCTTTCATCTACTTATGAGTAGCTGTAACGAAGGTCATTTCTTTTCTTGCTGTATAGTATTCAATTGTATCAGTGTAATACAATTCATTTTTCCATTCTCCTGTTGATAGATTCTTTTGCTTAAATGTTTATGGGTTTTGGCTATTACAGACAATCCCACTATGGATATTCTTTTAACCATCTTTGAATACAGACACATGTATTTCTCTTGAGTCTCTCCTAGGAGTGAAACTATTGGATCATAGGGTACACGTACGTTCCATAATAGCAGATAATGTTAAACAGTTTTCCAACATAGTTTGCATTTTGTTAGGAACTGTTTCACAACTCTGTGGGCATGAAGATATTATCCTATATTCTGGAAGCTTTATTGTTTTTTAAATTAATATATTTTCTAATTGAAGGATAATTGCTTTACAGGATTTTGTTGTTTTCTGACAAATATCAACATGAATCAGACATAAGTGTACATATGTCTCCTCCCTCTCGAACCTCCCTCCTATTTCCCTCTGCATCCCACCCCTCCAAGTTGTTACAGAGTCCTTTACTTTTAGATCCATAATCAACTTGGAATGAGGTAAGAGTGAAGTTTAATTTTTTTGCAAATGGAAATCAATTGACCATTTGGCAGAAAAGCACTATTTATTTCAAGATTTCCCTTTGCTGTTCAGCAACACAGTATCATGCAATGTTTGATTGGTTTGACTTTTCTCATAAAAGAGCTTTAATTCTAAGGAAATAATTGGACAGTTATTTGGTTGAAGCTTTTGTAATACTGATATATTATTTCCATTTCACTCTCAGGAAACTGAGGCTTACAGAAGGTAACTAATTTGGTGAGCAAGTTCTTCTAGACAAAGATTCACATTATTAATGCCTTCAATGAGACAGAAATTAATTAGTTAAGCATAACAGTGTGAGACAGGTAATCTCTGCTAAAGCTCTCTGTCATTGTCCTGTGGTGTCCAACTCTGGATCCAAGACAGTTGTTTCAGCTCCCACCCTCATGCTTTCCTCGCAGCTTAGTGGGAAGGGAGACATGCCCCTTATTTTAGGAATGTTACCTTTAAATTGGCTTCCCTGATAACTCAGTTGCTAAAGAATCTGCCTGCAATGCAGGAGATCCCGGTTCGATTCCTGGGTCAGGAAGATCCGTTGGAGAAGGGATAGGCTACCCATTCCAGTATTCTCAGGCTTCCCTTGTGGTTCAGCTGGTAAAGAATCTGCCTGCAATGTGGGAGACCTAGGTTCGTTCCCTGGGTTGGAAAGACCTTGGAGAAGGGAAAGGCTATCCACTCCAGTATTCTGGCCTAGAGAATTGCTCAATTTCATTCATAAAGCTATTGGCCAAAATTCAGTGATACTGCCACACCCATAACCAAGGGATCCTGGGAAATGAAGTATTTAAGTAGCCAGTGTCTTCCTGAAATTTGGGATCTCTAGAAAACAGGTTTTGGAACTGCTAGCCATAGCTGGGGGTACTTTGTTGCAGCCCATCTGATATTCAGACAAAAGTCTGTAACTCTAGGATATACTGCACAATCCTTGACAATTAACTGAACTCAAACTTCAGATGTGTATCATCTCCTTTTATTAGAAAATAAAATTACTTAATTCACTTTCACTTAATTCCCCCCGCCCCCGCTTCTGTTCTGTTCTTCTTCTCTCTTTCCTGCCCACCCCACTTCGCCTCTCTCTCTCTTTTCTCTTCAAAAGTTACGGTGCCCTGTTATTTCCTCTCCATGTCTCCACTGCCTACATTTTGATGACAGGAACATGTCAAGGGGGTGGGGTGAGGGGGTGCGTAGGATCGCTGCAAGTGGTGAATCACAAAGTCTCTCACTTTTTCATTTTTTTTTTTAAACTTTAATTATTAGTTTTTATTACACAAGTAATACATATTCATTGTAGAAAAATTAGAAAACACAGAAAAGCAAAAAGAAAAAATAATCACCCATAATCCCACTACCCATAAATAACTACTATTAACATTTTAGTGTATGTCCTTCTAGCTTTTTATGCATATATATCAATATATATACATACATAGATATATTTATATATATTTTCTTTTTTTTTTTACAAATATTGTGTCATACTATACACACTGTTTTAGAATATGTTTTTAATCTAATATATATTGTGAACATTATTATTTATTCCCTGAAAAAATTATACAGTTACTACATGCTCATTGTGAAAAAGTCAGAAATTACAGATATGCAAAAAAAAAAAATATATAGTTGCTCCAGATCTCACCTCCCAGAGATAAATGCTGTTAACATTTTAGCAAATATCTTTTCAGACTCTTTAATGCACATATATATGTAAGTATATTTTTAAAATGGGATGATGCTATAGATATTCTTCTCTGTTTTCATTTAACAATATAATTCCATAAATATATGTATGGGGCTTCCTCTTAATTGGTGCACAGTATTCCACTGATAGGATATACCATATCTAATCAATCTGATTCTGTGGGTTTATTTACAATTTTTCCCATTCTTCCAAATAAGTATTCTTTCTTGCATATTTCTTGAATAATAAATGACTACATCTTAGGTCATTTTTTCTGAACTTTTTCAGAAGAATTTCCCTACAGCGGAATTACTTGGTATAGGTGAAAAGCACACTGCCCAATTATTTTCCAGAAAGGTGGAATCAGTTTACATACATGCTGCTCTATAAGAGGATGCTCACTTCCAGATTTCCTTGCTGTCCCTGGAAACATTCACTCTTCATATTCTTGCCTTTCTGATACATTAAAAAAGAGTATATCATATTAGCTTACATTTTTGATTACTAGTCTATTCAAATATTTTCATATTATTAGTGCATTATTTTAATTCATGGTACATTGCCAGTTTGTATGCTTGGCTCAATTTTCTACTGGAAAGTTTGATTCTTTTTGAGTCATAAAATGTCATTTATTCATGCATTCATTATTCACTCATTCCATAAATATGTTTTCACTATTTGCTTTTGTGTTTAGCACTGTGCTGAGGATATAAGAATAAGCAAAAGAGACACGGTCGCTGCCTTCTGGAACTTCAGTTTAGTGGGGATAGACAATTAAACAAGCAATAATGAAAAAAGTATAATAAGGAAAAGAAAAAAATGGGAACACTTGGCTGGGGAGGAAGTTGTAGATCATGAAGATTTGCCAAAGGTAGTGGAATTTAAGCTCTTGGTATTTATTAGACATCTGTACTCTTTGTTGCATATATTTAAAATTTTGCTTTCTCTTAATCTGATTTTTTTTTTTTTACTTTATAGGAATTTTGCATTTTTAATTGGTCAAATCCATCCATCTTTTCCTTTGGTGTTTCTTGCTTCACTACAATGCTTAGAAAAGCTCCCCTCCTACCACCCCACACACACTAAAATTATATCATATTCATCAATACTGCCAGTTTATTTATGTGCTTTAACATTTAAATATTTACTTCACTTAGAATTTATTTTGATGACAGTTTTGAGGTATGGATCTAATATATCCCTCAACAAATGGCTAACCATTTCTCCCAATATAATGTACTTAATAAACCAACCTTTTCTCATAGATGTGAAATGACATCTTTGTAATGTACTCAGTTCTTTTATGTTCTAGGGTTTATAACTTGGCTTTATATTTAATATTAATGGTTTATTCCGGACCATTTCTCATTCTTTCAGTAGTTACCTGAAAGTTGAGCATTCTGCATTTGGTGATGTTCTAGAACACAAAGAAATGATAGACATTGCTAAGGTGTGTGTGTAGGCGGGTGAGAAGTTATTAGGGATGGATATCCTTAATTCTTTCACTTTTGAGACTTCTGGAGGCTGAAATCCCACATGGGATCATTGTTCATCTGGCCAATTTGTTGGCTGTCTAAAATTAATTAAATGCTTTTATGCTCTGTATAAAGCTTAGATTCCAGTAGGTGGCAGTATTGCCAAACAGTAAGTATCCAAACTTGCAGGAGCCCTGAGGAACAAAATGATCTGGCAGGATTTTAGAATTGCTCCAAGAGCTTTCATTAGAGGAGGCATCAGGGCTGTGCTACTTTTAAAGCTCTTCTTTGTACCCTTGAACAATGGCACAATCAGAAGTGTGCACTGGATCTGTTCCTAGACGCATGCAAAAAACAGAAGTGGACTGATTTTTAAAAGTGGCGCCTACTGGGGGCCTTTCTTCATACACCTCAACCAAAAGTGCCTTTGGGCCCAGCCAGTGACTGAGTCAAAGCCTGGAAATGTGGTTTAAACAATGTGATTGTGGTGGGATTCAAGTGATTTTTATTTTCTTTGTATTTGGTGGTATTTTTCAGATTTCCCACAAAGAACATGCACTGTCTGTAATCTGGAAAAAAAAAAAAAAATCAACACAGGGTATTAAAAACAGGGTGGTGAAATGGGTGGTTGTGTGCCAGAGAAACCTTATATCCTTTTTTGTTTCAAGCATATGTGCAAATGAAACAAAATGAGTTCAGTGGGCTCTCCTTATCCCTAGAGATCAGCTCAGTGTTATTGCTAATCTGAAAGCAAATTACCAGCAGGAAACAGAGACAGTTATCTCGTGGAACTACACCTGAGGAAGTCCTTTGGTAGGTAACAGGGGGGTGGGGTCAGCTCCTACCAAGATGCACTGGCATACCCAACAGGAGGTGGCAAATTACCCATTGCAACTCTGAGCCAGGGTAGGTTATAGGGACTGTGAGCACTAAATTTAATTTTAGGACCTGTATAGTGAAAGAAGATCTATAAATCTTGGAGTATGTCCACAGGAACTACAAAATTGATCCAAGGCTGGGAAACAGGCACTATGAATAAAAGATAAGGTGGCTGAATTTATTTATCTTAGATATGGAAAGCCTAGCTGGGGAATTAGACAAATCCCTATCTCCATGAATAGCGACTATAGCCCTCCCCAGACATGGAGGTGAGACCTGAATTTATTAACAGTCTTCAGTTGTACAGAGGACAATTGCACGCAAGGTGTTACTTTCACACTGAGACTAAGGCGAGAGTGAGCACAAATTAACCAAGCAGAAGTGATTTAGGTCAGGCATTTAGAAGGTGCGGAACACCAAGACTGGACTTATCTGTTAATAACTGCACATGGATTAGTAAGAACTAGATTGAAGCTAAGGGTTCAATATGGTAGAAGGTGGGAGAGGGCAGAGATGGCAGCTGAGAGCATGCCAGAGTAGGCTCCTTCGCAATTTCTAAAACAATGGACCTGAAGTGAATTAAACTTCAGGAGATGAAAATGAACTGCATTCAGGAAAGGATATTAAGCTTGAATCAAAGCAGATGTGTGAAAATTGGGGTTTGCAGACCATGTAAATTTGGGAGTGGTTACCTGTTTTGCAAAGGAGCAGTCACCCTAGGAGTCTTTCAATAGCATATTCTAACAACTGTTTTATAAGTATTTGATTTAGAAAATTGTGATTTTTCTTGTATAACTTTCAAGGGTATGTCTTGACATGAAGCTAGTCATACTTATAACCATGTATCAGTTGCCAACTCATTGGAACACATCTCTGGACTCCAAGAATAAGGCCAATAACCAGCTGGTGTGATCTAAATAGAGACATGCATAGTCTTTTGAGATCTCTTCCAACTCTTCAATCCTTTCACTTTCAATCAAAAAAACTAGAAGACAATTCCAAGGATAATTTCCACAACAGCAGATATTAGGTTGAACTATATGAAGTTGCCATTTTTAGGTCAAAAACAGTCAAATATCAGCAATTTCATATAATTCAACCTAATATAATTATTCCAGTAGTTCGTCTCTACCTCTTTCCCTCTTCACTGAAGCTACTAAAACCTTGGGTATATTTAGTTTTTTAGGTCAAAATGTTGGTGGATATATAAATGCCTGTGCACATAAATGCTGAGAAATTATAGGGTTGGTATTAAATTCGTGTCTTGGATAAACCACGGATAGCTCATCCTTTTATTGTGCTGGATTCTGGGCCTTTTGTCTGACTTTAGGAATTTTCAGACTATGGAAAACAAGAAAAGAAGTTCAAAGGCTTGATCTTTCAACCCATGGGAAATTCTGCCTGGGAAATGGGCCAAAGGAAGAATAAGGGAAAATATAACAAAATCTGTACCATGTTACAAGTTTAGTGGAGGAAGAGCACAACAAAGCTGTGAGCAGAAAAACAAAGCATGTGGCTTCCTTCTTTCTAGAATAGAGTATTGCTTAATGTGTCCTGCTTGTAAGATTCTAAGCATAAGACAAGACACCAAGTACACGTTGGAAAAGTCTTATCTGCATAGTTATCTAAAATGAGACAAGCTTAGCTTAACTAAAAAGATTTTATTAACAATGTAAAATGTTAAGTATTTTTACGATCTGAGCTAAATCCAGCATGCCCTATAAGATTTAACAATATGCTGATAATGCAGACATCATGCTTCAATTTCAATTAGAACAAAATGTGATAATATTCAATTTTACATTGGAGGGTAATTGTATATGTTACTACACCATTTCCTAACTGGATTACTTCATTCTCCAAGAAGCTGAAAAAGACACCATTGGATCGAAAGGAAATTAGTTGCCCATATGCACTGGTATTAAAGAATTAGGATTATTGTGTATTTACAAAATTTAAATACTTTTCATATACGGTTTTTGTTGCATTGTAAATTAAGACATTTTTCTGTTGAAGCTCTTAGTCTGACAGAATGGAAGACTAAACATAAATGAGTGCAGAGAAAGCAATAGGTCGAGGTGGTATATATTTGATTATAATATTATTTCTAATATTGGTTGGATTTTGAACAGTTTTGCAGTTTTAAATAGACTTCTATGTTTAAAGACTCTCATATGTGATCAGTTGTTTACATAGATCAGCAAGAGCTACAGATATACTATTATACATGAAATAATTTTTCTCTGTATAATACACTTAAAAATTCTTTAAATAATTTAAAAATCATAATTCTTGCATCTGTCATGGTGTGGTTTGGAGCAGACATGTGCAATGTCAGCTTTAAAAAAATCCTTTTAAAAACAGACTGCTTTTTGAATCTGTTTTTTTTTTTCCTTGACAGCAGCTGCTTTCAAATGTAAAATCATTTAAAAGGACAGCGAGAGGTGGATAAAAGTAATAAGGAAGCTTAGAAAACATAGTCAAAAGCCAATGACTGTGGTTCAGCTGTCTGGAGGTCCTCGGGTTCAGTGATATTTTCAGGTCTTCCCAGTGGCGGCTTCCGGGAGGAATCGCCTAGCTTGAGACGAGACAGCACAGCCCAAAGAACCTTCTCTTCCGTCTTCTAACCAGGGGGTAGGGAGTTAGATTTAGAAGGCTGCTGTCATCTGTGATGGGATAGAATGTACAGGTTGAGTGAGGTACAGACAAAACAACTGTTTTTTAAGGATTGGTCTTAAAAATCCACAGTCCTTTGAATCCAAGTTTCTCAACTTCAGTTTCATTGACATTTTTGGACTAGATCATCCTTTATCGTTAGGAGCTGTCCTGAGCATTGTAAGATATCCAGCAACATCTCTGGCCTCTACTCACTAGATGTCAGTAGCACTTCCCTACCAACTGTGACAACTGCAAATGTCCCCAGACACAGCCACGTTCCTGGGGTGGGGGCGAAAGTGAAGCCAATAGCCACATTTGAGAACCACTGCTTAGAGTTAAAGGGCTTAGAGGCAGTTTTTCACTTGGGCAATGTATCCTTCTGAGAAAGAGCCCGTGTTTTGGAATAAAATTGGCTTCTTTTCTATAGTTTACTGCTTACTAGTCCTGTGACTTTGAACATATCGCTTAAGCTCATTAAGCTTCATATTCCCCATATGTAAAATACAGTTTAATAATACTTACCCTAGGTGAGAGCTAAATGAAATAATCTATTAAAACATTTAGCTTGGTTGGTGACTTTGGTGCCTAGCATAGAAGAAGGACTTATTATTAATAATAATATAGCTATGATTAACTATTTTTCCTTTACATAGGACCTTGTTTTACCTCAATTCACTCACTCTATGCCTCAGGAAGAGGTTTCAACTATTTCTTGTTGAGTGTTTCCCTAGCACTTTTTATAGCCAGGCATCTGAATACAAAGGCTTTTGGAGAAGGTTGTCAGCTGTTAAATTCACCAGTTCTGGCCTGAAATTTTTAGTACAATGACAAGTAGAGAAACAAAGAAACAAACCTGTAAACCAAATCCAGTTTAATGAGTTGAGTTTTGGGGAAATAGTGCAATTCAACAGAGAGAGTGAGTAGAAACGGCCTGTTGGAGTGGAACTGGCCAGTATGAGTCCCAGAGGAACTGGGAGGAGGACCACAGGGAAAGAGCCTGTAAACGGTCAAGTAGGGCAGTGCTAGGATATGGTCAGAATGGAATTAGGAGCAACAAAATGGCTGGCTGGCTCTGGGAAACGTTTTAAAAATTTTATTTGGCTGTATTGAGTATTAGTTGTTGCATGCCGGGTCTTCATTGCACCACACAGGATTTTTGTTGTGGCGCAAGGACTCTCTAGTTGTGGCGTGTGGGCTTAGCTCCTCCATGGCAGTGGGATCCTAGTTCCCTGACCAGGGATTGAACCCACGTCTTCTGCATTGCAAGGTGAATTCTTAACCACTGAACCAACAGGGTAGTCCCTCTGGAACTCTTTTAAACCTAAGCTTTGTAAGGACCACTTGCACTGCTCTCCAAGAACAAAGCTAAGATGTTCCCCTTTCCCCATGCTAATCTTGAAGATGCAGGACCTTGGGAAAGAGCCCAGAATCGGGAGTGAGATGAAGAGATGGATATAGTGAAGACTGTGCCCCAGTTGAATAAAACCGGCTTGTAGATGACGGTTGGTTTTCTCGATAACTCAGCCTGGAGTGCCGCAGTCCATTGGGTTGCAAAGAGTCGGACACGACTGAGCGATTGAACAAAAACAACAGGACACTCAGGAAACTGTCAGGAACAAAACTGAGTCCTGGCTTCCTGGTCCTCTTAAATAAATTGTCATCCAAGTGCCCTGGCTTTTCTCTCCCCAGCCCCCGAGGCTCCCATGTGTCATGCTTGTTTGTACAGTAGCATCACCGACCGAGCTGACGGTGTTCCTTGGAATGCTGCGCTATGTTACACATTTAGATGGAACTAGAGTAGCAAGTTGGAGGCAGGCAAGGAGACAGGCGCCCCAGCTGGGCACATCAGATTAATCAAACACAGCCTTCTTCCCACAGTCACCACAGATTACAGTCCTCTCTTAAAACCCACACTCCGCTAATGTGGAGAAAAACAGGACTTTCTTTGTCTTTTTTCAGAGTGAAAAATAATTCACTATAGTCTGGATGTCAACATTTTGAGACTAAAAATGGGACATCTCTTTTCTTTAAACAGTTAAACTTGCCCCAAATAGTTTAAGATGCTGAAAGCAATGTCAAATCCTATATATAAGCCTAATTTCTCAGCAGAATCTCTCAGAGATGAATCATGATATATCTGGAGCAGAAAGAAATGATAACCATATTCTCTCATCATTTTTAGGGCTCTCACTTCTTTAGCCACCAAATGATCAGTGAACTTAACCTAACTGGATATGGCAAAGATACAGCAGACCCTGAAGGTTTTGGTATCTCTTTGAATGCTGACCACGCTTCCTGAAACTCAAGTTCAACTGAAAGTCAACACTTCCTTGGAATAGACGCACCAAAACTATGAAGATACTGATAGGAAAGGAATTTTTATTTTTATTTCTTTGAGACTTAGAGATCTATTTTCTGAATTCCCATTTATTTCCTGAATTTCCTGTATGTTTGCCTTTCTCCAAACATTTAAGAAATTTGGGAGTGACCTCACTGGTATTTATATATTATACAAAGCAATTCTTGATATGTATCGTTCCCACTATATGGGGAAATGTCTACATACATTGGTCTGTTGTATTTACAAAGAAAGTGTGCATGTGTGTGCTGTGGCATGTGTGTTCTGTGGTGGTATATTTGCTTCCATTTCCTCTTTTTTATGTATTAAAAGCACACAGCTATCATACCCAGGGATTATGAGATTTGTATCAAGACTGACCTTTGTATCTGTGCATTCATTACAGTGAATCAAAAAACCTCTGTGCTATTGAAATTCTCCTCATTCACCCTTCTTTTCATATATATATATATATATATATATATATATATATATATAAAACATTCACTCGTGAGTGCTATATACACATGCACACACATACGTATATAGCATTCACAAGTGAATAGGATGTGTTAGAATTGATGAGAAAGTGCTCAGATGTTAAGCGAAGGACAGGCTGCCTAATAAGAATGACTGCTGGTTTGGGGCATCTTTGTTGAGCATTTGTGACACCTTTGCCTAGCCCAGAGCTTGTCTGATCATCACCTAGGGCTGAGGTGACACTAAAGCTTAAAAAATTCTTGGCAGAAATTCAGAGCAGCTTTCTACCCTGTAGGAAGCTGACACCTGCAAGTAAATGCTGAAATTCACCAAGCAGTAAGTCTGCCTGGAATGATTTGAAATGAATTCAATGCCAAGGAAAGATGTCTTTCCACATTGACTGAAATCCTGACTTCGAAGTGAGGGGCTGTCAACAGAATGTGAGCAAAATGGGTGTTTCTCCACTTATTCTAAACTTTCTGCGCTAATCCATCTGAACTTGGGAAATCTTTTATTTTTATTGCTAATGTTTGAGAATTTTATGTTGTCTTTTTTCCAAAGTGCATACTCTCAAAGAACTGTAACCTAGGACAGTTTTAAATTTGAAAATAAAAAGTGAGAAAGGGAAGAGGAAGGAGGAAAGCATAGCAGAAAGTGAAAGCAAAGGAGAGTAGGGTATTCAGTCATCAGTAAATTCAAAATCCAGTTATTTGATGATTAATTTTTGGGTGCTACTAGAGCCAGGAACACTGAAATCCCCTAAGGTACAATAATACCATTTCAAATTACGTTTGCCAATAAAAGATTTTTTACATAAATTATGTGTTAGAAACAGAGGGCATGAAAATGAGGCTTGCAAATAATAAACTGAGGTTTGAGTTTACAGCTATGTTCTCTAAGTCAAGAGGAGTGCTTATGATGAAACTGCAGTTGGAAACTGTTATTCTGGAAAAAAAAAGAGATCTTCATCTAATTCCAGGGTTCCCAAACATGGGCAGCATCAGTTTCATCTGAGGGCTTGTTAAAGCACAGATTGCCGGCCCCACCTCCAGAGTTTCTGAATCAGTAGGTCTGGGGTGGGGCCAGACAATCTGCATTTCTTACAAGTTCCCAGACCTGCTGATACTTCTGGTCCTGAGACCACACTTTGAGAACCACTGAATGTCAGGTGCTGAGGGTAACACCAGATGGGTCCTAAGAGAAAGGTGACCCTTGGCCTCAGGGATCCTGGTTTGAGTAACTAGGAGGCTTCATTAGAAATGCCATTGGAGAGATATAAATAGAATGCTGTGAGAATTCTCAGAGGGAAATTACTCCCATCTTGTAAAGAGAACATTTGCGGAAGATTCCCGGTGCCTTGGTGTTCATGCTAGGGCAAAAGGGATGGGGAGAACTCGGACATTTGGTGAAGTAGGGGGCAGGCGTTCTGGATGAAGACAGCAGTGTGAACAAAGATGTGGAGGTCAAGGCAGCCTGAACTGGGTCCAAGTAAACAGTCCAGTCCGGCTGGAATTACAGGCATATGAAGAAGGGTTAGTGTAAAACAGAACTACTGAGAATTCCCTGAATAAGGCCATATACCTTCTCTCGCCTCCCTGACTTTACATATGCCATCTCCTTTTATCCAGAAAAGGCTTTTCTGATTGCTCTATGCTTCTACCTTCATGCCTGCATTCATTCTATAAACAAGTGCTGTAGCCCTTGGGCTTTCCTGATAGCTCAGTTGGTAAAGAATCCACCTGCAGTGCAGAAGACCTGGGTGTGATCCCTGGGTTAGGAAGATCCCCTGGACAAGGGATAGGCTACCCATTCCAGTATTCTTGGGCTTCCCTTGTGGCTCAGCTGGTAAAGAATCCGCCTGCAATGTGGAAGACCTGGGTTCAATCCCTGGGTTGGGAAGATACCCTGGAGAAGGGAAAGACTTCCCACTCCAGTATCCTGGCCTGGAGAATTCCATGGACTGTCCATGGGGTTGCAACTTTCACTTTCACTTTCATAGCCCTTGGAACATTGTCTGTTTCCAACCCTGTGCATCCACAATTCTATAAGCAACTCTTTATGAGACAATAAATTTACCCTTGCTGTTCAACTCTTCATCTCTCACTCACTCCTCAACCCTCCTTAATTAGGCTTTGTGCATGCCCCCAATTCCAAGAAAGCTGATTCTGGCCACCTCACCAGTGACTCCTTTGTTGCTAAATCCTATGGGTAATTTCAGTTCTTATTTAGCTGAACTGCCCCACACTATGAGCCATTTTTTCCTTGCAACTTTCTTATTCCAGTATGCTGAGATTTATATCTGTTTTTTTGTAAACTCTTCTTCTTTTCCCTCAAAACTTAAATTTTGGTATTTCAGAGCTCTTCTCTGTATACTCTCTGGGGGTGGTCTCAAGTATTTTCAGGGCTTCAATTACCAACATGCTGCTTGTGTTTACATCTGAATTTCCTGCCCTTCCAGCCCCCATGTCTCACACCAACATAAGGCATGTACATCCACCACAAACTCTGAACACTGGTCTTAGAGTGTCCCCACAATCAGAACTCCATCTGTCCTGCGCTCTATGTCTGCTGGTACTGCTCTGCTCTACCTTAGTGATGGGTACCATCATTCACTCTGCTTTGCAAATCTGAACTCAGGTTTCATCCTTGATTCTGCTTTGCTAACATATTTCAGCCAACTGGCCATATCCTCTTCTCCAAGCCCCTGGCTTTAGGTCAGATCATAAGCATTTCTTACCTGGCTTATCATACTTGCCTACTAACTGAACCCCTCCAGTGACCCCAGGATAAAGTCCAAACATCTTAATATGAAATAAAGTGGTCTTAATGACATAGCCCCCCTACCTCTCTAGTCTCTCTCTGAAGCCTCTTTTCTAACCACTTTCCCTATTAATGAAGTACTTGTAGTTCATCAAAATCCCCTGCTCTGTCATCTCCCCAGATGTCTTCACACATTTGGAATTTTCTGCCTAGACTGTCTTCTTTCCATCTTTTTCTTTGGCTAATTCTGATTTATCATAAAAAAAAATCTCAGCTCACACACTTTGCAAAAAGCAATTCTCAATTACTCCCATCTCCTCCATCCCCATTTATAACTAAAATCTGACTAGGTGAGAGTCCAGTATGCCCTTGCAGCATCCGTTACTGACTATTATGGCACTGTTGCATTTAAACCCTTTTTTTTTTTTTGTCTTTCCAATAGTGTGTGTGTTTCCAGAATTCACGTGCCATACCCTGAGGGCTCTATCACAATCTCTGCAAGGGATGGCTATGCCAGGTGAAAAAGCTTCCCAGGTGATTCTCATTCCCATTTTGTCCTGTGGAGATGGAGAGCCTCTAGGGCAGTGGTGCCCAATCTTTTTGGCACCAGGGACCAGTTTCGTGGAAGACACTTTTTCCACAGACTGGGGTGGGATAGTTTCAGGAAGATTCAAGAGCATTACATCTTTGTGCACTTTATTTCTATTATTATTACATCCGCTCCACCTCAAATCACCAGGCCTTAGATCCCAGAGGTTAGGGACCCCTGCTTTAGGAATAGAGAGATCCCCAGCACCTGGCACATCATGGGTGACCATCACATGTTGGATGATAGTGGGGACAAAGAATGCTGAGTTGAGAAATCTATTTTTCCTTCGACAATGTGTAGACACTTAAAATTTGTGAGTAGAGGCTCAACATAATTAGAGTAATGTACTAAGAGACTGATGTATGATCAGTGATGAGTGGATTAGATTGGAGGAGAGAGAGGGCATAGCATACATCACACTGAATCCTGGGCAAAATGTTGTACAGATTGCAAAGAATCTGGGATAACTGGTAAACTGCCCAAAGTGATATTCAGACACCAGTTTGAAGCACAGAAAGTCTTTAAATGAGGCACTGGGGAAGGGCCAACAAGGTCATCTCTAGGCTAGCAGGTGGCATAACAGCTCAATGTCCTTCAGCTCCATGCCAGAGAACTCAACCATGGCTAGGTTGGTTCCGGTTATGCACATTCACACCGGAGTGGAGCAGGGCTGTAGAGAACGGGGGACCTGTTCCTAGACCTGGTTTAGTCTGGAGCAGGACTGTCCACAGGTGGTACAATGGTAAAGAAACTGCCTGCCAATGTAGAAGACACAAGAGATGCCGGTTTGATCCCTGGGTTGGGAGGATCCCTTGGAGTAGAAAATGGTGACCTGCTATAGTATATGCCTGGAAGATTCCACAGACAGGAGAGCCTGGCAGGCTACAGCCCACAGGGTCACAAAGGTTGGACATGATTGAGGGGTTGAGTGTGTGCGCACACGCACACACACACGACTGTCTGCAGGAGAGGACCCATTCTAGAACAACTGCAAGTCCTGACTGATCCACTTGAGACTGACTCTAACGCGTGGTACCACCAACCGAATTTTAGGCAAAAGTAAACGTACTGACAACACCGCAACAGGATTCGTGAAGTCAGAATTTTGGAAAAGGTGAAACTGTCTTTCAGGCTTAATTTACTTCTGCGATGCTTTGTTTGATTACAGCCTGCATTTAGAAGATGCTTGTCCTTCACTTTCGCATCTCCTTTTAGCCTTTGTCAGTAACCTTGTGGGCTCTCCACAGGTGGTTCCATTTGTAATCCATTTGACACAGCAAGACTCTCATAATTAATGAAGCTCCCTACAGAACTGCCAGTGACCCAGAATGTAGGACAGGAGAGGCGCTGAAGCAGAGGAAAGGACAGCAGGTTGAGAGGCAGGAGACGGGGAGGCTGCGAGGAGCTGCGGCAGAGCAAGTCAGGCTCCCTCTTCTTCTGCGCACCTTTGTGACCAGTCTTAAAGTATGGGAAGGTAAATGCCCGTCTCAAATGAAGGCATAATCAGTAACCATTACAATGCCTGCTCTTGGCCACTTTTGCTTGTCACTGAAAGTCAATTTACAGCATATTGTTGCTAAATCAAGTTTTGATTGTGGTGGGAAGGGGAGATGGTAGGATTAAATCTTGAAATGTTAAAATCAACAGGAAGAGTTTCTGAGTTGAGGGACAGGATAGGGTCTGGAAGGGCTTCCCTGGTGGCTCAAATGGTAAAGAATCTGCTTGCAATGCAGGAGACCTGGGTTCTATCCCTTGGTCAGGAAAATCCCCTAGAGAAGGTAATGGCTACCTATTCCAGTTTTTTGCCTGGAGAATCCCATGGACAGAGCAGCCTGGCGAGTTACGGTCCATGGGGTTGCAAAGCGTTGGACACACCTGAGCAACTGACGTGCGCACACACACGTATGGAGTTTGGAGAGCAGGGCAATCAAAGCAGTTCCAGGTGGGTCCCCACATACTTGCCTGGCGGGATTTCTACATGGTCAGGATTTGAGTAGGGAAACAGGGCAGTATCTTATTCCTTTTTATCTCTGCTTCAAACACACATGTAAATGGAATAAAAAGAGAAAAGAAAGACACAGACAAGGAAAACAGATGGCTTTCTATAATGCTTTTCATCCAGTTAGAATTATGTTTTGAAAATAAGGTCCTACAGAAAAGAACTGGAATACATTTTTCCACATGTCATCCCACACTATTTTCTGCTTAGATGAGACCTGGATAATAAAAAGATAGTCTGAACAGAGTTCCAAGAAGATAATGGGACAGCCCCTATGCTCTACCTTGGTGTATGCAGTCAGAGAGAGGAATCTGGTTGATTTCCTCATTAAAATGGTGCCCTATGCCTCTGCTAACAGAGAAGGCAATGGCACCCCACTCCAGTACTCTTGCCTGGAAAATCCCATGGACGGAGGAGCCTGGTGGGCTGCAGTCCATGGGGTTGCTAAGAGTCGGACATGACTGAGCAACTTCACTTTCATTTTTCACTTTTATGCCTTGGAGAAGGAAATGGCAACCCACTCCAGTGTGATTGCCTGGAAAATCCCAGGGACAGAGGAGCCTAGTGGGCTGCGGTCTATGGGGTTGCACAGAGTCGGACACGACTGAAGTGACTTAGCAGCAGCAGCCTCTGCTAAAACATGTTCCCAGAGTGACTCCCAGATACCTTCTCTCCTTCCTTTAGGCCTTCTCAGACCCCTGGTGGAGACTCACATCCCTGCTTCTCCACTGCTCACTCCCAGTGTGGTCAGTCAAGTCCTACTCTTTGGAGGCCAGGTTCCTCTGTCCTTGGAATTCTCCAGGCAAGAATGCTGGAGTGGGTAGCCATTCCCTTCTCCAGGGGATCTTCCCGGCCCAGGGATCGAACATGGGTCTCCTGCATTGCGGGCACAGTCTTTACCATCTGAGCCACTGATCTCTGGTCTGGGTGTGTTTAATGAGCCCTCCATCATACTGTGAGGCCCGATTAAACTTGCGCAGAATAGAGATGCATCTTCATGTGCTAAGGGTTCCCTTTTCTCCCCCAAATGAAGAAACCTTAATTTCCCATAAGACTTCACCTGAATTTTACAAATTATTTTAGTATGTGTATGACTGAGTCCCTTTGCTGTTCACCTGAAACTACCACAACACTGTTAATTGGCTATACCCCAAATCAAAATTAAAAGTTTAAAGTTGGAAAAAACTTATTTTAAAATCATACAGCATTACTCCCTCCTGAAGAAGACCTTCTATCTCCTAGCTTTTTCCTTTTCATGTCCCAAATGGATTTAGGATTCAAGTCCTGGGTGCCCCTTGTTCGGATTTTTTCCTTTTCGCTGACAGTATAAATCATTCACTACTATTATTATATTTTTAAAATGTATTTAAAATTCTAGTTATTTTTTCTGCTTATAAAAGTAATAAAGTTATACAAAAATTTCTATTATATTATACTTTTATGATTATAAAAATGTCCTAAATGAAGAAAATAAAATATCTGTTCTTCCAATAATGCCTAATTCAAAAACTTTTGGATGAACTTTTACTAATTGTAGGGGGAATGTTTCAGATGTTTAATATAGGCTACATGGAATCCATGAAATTCAGCCTGGGAGGGTTGTCATCCTTTTAAGGAAGTACAAGAGGAAGCCTGCATGCTGTTGGTGGGGGTACTTGCTCTCCAGATTAAGAAGCTGAGGATAGCTTCAGAGGTGAGCCCCAAATCCAGTCTCAGGGATCAATATTCTGGAGAGCAGGTTCAAGGTCGACTTTTCATGGGCTCAAGGTCAACTTTTCATGGACGTTACACACAGTGGCTTCAGAGTGAACGGAAGTTGGGGATATTCTATTTGATGATGATCTGGAGTTTTCCTGAGCTAGGTTGGTGGGCCAGCTGGTAAATAATAACAACAATATACTGCACTTGTTGAGTGCTTCCTCTCTGTAAGGTTAGCAGCAGGCATGTGATAAGCATTTTTTCATTGAATCTTCACAACTCTCTGAAGTAGGTCACCTGATCTCTTTTTCAGGGATGAGGAAACGTACATGTTCAGAAGGGAAACAACTTCTTCCAGGAAAATGGCAGAGCCAGCATGGTAACCCAAGGCTCGCTGTAACCATGCTGACAACTAGCAGCAAACTTGCATGCTGTGTCCACAGGGCCCTCGTCACCACCATGAGTTGGAGTAAAACACAGCTTTCTTAAAACCCTACAAGGCCTCTCAAACATAACTCAAAGCCCAAAGCAGTAAGCCTGGGTCAACAGGCCCTTCAGGGGGTCCTTGCAGCTACCTGGTGCACCACATCTCCTGCCTCTTATTTTCCAACACCCGCCCCCCTCCCTTGCAGCTCGGGTCACACCGCACTCTTCTGTCCGTGTTCTCACCTCCACCTCTCCACCTTCTGCCACACAGCTCCCTGAGCCAAGCTGTATTCCAGCTCTGCCGCCAAATCCTCTCCCTCCTCGCTCAGAAGCAACCTGCCCTCCCTCCTGCTGAGGCTGTGCTCAGAGAAAACAGGAGGGGGATCTTTCCTTCTTCCACAAACCCTTTCCCCACCCTGGGTGTACCACTCTCTGAAGCGGATGCTTCACTTAAGATTGCTCTTGGCCACATGTGCTTGGTGAAAGTGATTATTACTAGCCCTTTGTACGTATCTTCAGACTCTGGGGCTGCAAAGTTGGGTGCAGGTTGAACAAACATTTACTGTTTATGCTGGCTTTTACTCTACTGTGTTCCAAGCATTTCTCTAGGTACTGAAGACAAAACAACTGTATGGAAGCATACAGAGACCCTTCCCTCACAGAACTAACATCCTAGTGAATATCCCCTTTCCCTCCCTGTGTTAGAGTGTATACTCCCATAGGATAGTTCTGGAGACGCACTGCCTGGGATCACATCCCAGACTTCCTACTTATAGTCTGTTTGGCCTTGGCCAAGTTAGCTAACCTGTGTCTCAGTCTCCTGTAAATCGGGAAATGTGAATAGCATTTCCCTCAAACATGTTATTAGAATTAAAGAAGTTAATACAGTTAATACGTCTAAGGTATTTAGACTAGTGGCTGTGACACTATAATTTATATATGTTTGATCTTCGACCTATTCCTGGCACAGAGGTACTAAAGCTCTTGGAATGTCCTTAGAGGGCCATAAAGATGTCTTTTGTTAGGTTAATAATGTGATTTTGGGAAAACACCCGAGGACAGTGTTTTCCTGAGTCAGGAAAACACCTGGCTCCTAGGAGAACCAACTCTGTGATTGGAGGGTTAGAACTTTCCATCCCATCTCTGACTTTCAGGGAGGGGGATGGGTTGGAGGTTGAACCAATTGCCAATGGCCAATGATTTAATCAATCATGCCCGTGTTTAGGAAGTTGCCAGAAAAACCCAAAAGAAAAGGGTTTGGAGAGCTTCTGAGACTGGGAAGATGGCCCTCCAGAAGAGGGCATGGAATTTCTGCACCCTTTCCCCACACCCTGCCCACACTTCTGCCATCTGGCTGCTCCTGAGTTAATATCCTGTAATAAGTCAGTGAACTGGTAGGTAAAATCTCTCTCTGAGTTCTGTGAGCTGCTCTAGTGAACTAATTAAACCTACGGTGGGGCTCATTGGACCCTCCGATCTAGCTAGATGTACAGAAGCGTATGTGACAACTTGGGCTTGGGACTGGGGTCTAAAGTTGGAGGGCGGGAGACAGTTTTTTAGGACTACTGAACCCTTCACCTGTGGAATCTGATGCCATCTCCAGTAAGTGTCAGAAATCAGCTGAGCTGCAGGACACCCAAGTAGTGTCTGATAATTGCTTGGATATGTGGAAAACGCCCCCACACATTGGAACTGGATACAAAATCACAGTGGCAAGATATGTTAATTACTACTGTTAGTTTG
The DNA here is from genome assembly GCF_029378745.1 of Bos indicus. NCBI lineage: Eukaryota > Metazoa > Chordata > Mammalia > Artiodactyla > Bovidae > Bos > Bos indicus. The sequence continues at coordinate 14,782,523 of NC_091779.1, forward strand.
TTTAGATAACATGTGGATGGCAGAGCATTTCCTTTGGAGGTGTTCTTAAGTCTCTTCCACTATAAACTTTAAAGAAAACCTTTTTTATTTTGACTGGGTCTTTGTGGTTGCTGCACGGGCTTTTCTTGTCATGGCAAGTGGGGGCTACTTTTCCTTGTGGTACACAGGCTTTTCTCACTGTCATGGCATCTTCTGTTGCCAAGCAAAGGCTCTAGGGCACGTGGGCTCAGTAGTTGCCACTCCTGGGTTCTAGAATATAGGCTCTGCAGCAAGGGGGATCCTCCCTGGCCAGGCATAGAACCCAGTCTCCTGCGTTGGCAGGTGAATTCTTTACCACTGAGCCACTGGGGAAGCTGGCTGTAAACTTCTTCAGCCCTTTTGTGTTTGCCACACCTGGTGCAGTGCTCTTCGCAGGGTAACAATGAATACATGTTCTCGACTGACGGGGCCAGAGAAGGAGGTGTCTGTTATCAGAGTGTTTCTCAACGCCCCTCAGAACAAAACTGCTCTCACCTGATAAACTATTCTCTCTTATCTTCTCAAGGAAAGACAAATGTACGCTCGATGCCTTCCATTGCTTGTGTAAAAAACACTTGCTTTCATTTCTCAAGAAACAAGACCCAAGGTTATCGTGTGAAAAACATCCTCTGCCTCAAAAAGAAATGACAAGACTCACCTTGATTTTTCAGTGGTAAAGGCATAGTTTCCCTGAGTTTGCTTAAAAGGTTTTTCATTTCTCGCATGTCTCTGTAAAATTGATAAAAAGAAAAAATAATCAGCTGTAAATTTTGGAAACGCAATCTCCAACTGTCTGTTCTATGACACAACTGAAGTACAAAGTCTGTGCCTAAGTGTACCAGTTTGAGCCTCCAGTAGGCAAATAATTGCATTTATTTTGCTTTTACAAGAAGAAGAAGAAAAAAGCTGAGTTGGGTTGGCTCTGAAGGAATTAGAACTACTCTGACAAACATTTCCACAGGGCATTCTGCTAGTAGGAGCCCTCCATCTCTGCCTTTAGTTGGACCTGGCTGAGATGAGAGACGAGTACTCTGGTAACGAGGACAGTACTTCAATTTCCAAGGGCAGGTGAAGGACACCCAACTAGGACATCAGGGGTACCCTGGGGAAAGGTGAGGCTGGGCAATGCTGTTCTCATCTGGTCCCAGTGCTGTCCTAGCTATGGGTCCTGGGTGATGTTGAGGCTGGGCGATGCTGTTCTCATCTGGTCCCAGTGCTGTCCTAGCTGTGCGTTCACTCCCTGTCGTCCCTCATTACGTAGAGATTCAGAGTAACACAGGTGTTAAGCATTTCCAAGGGTCAACACATTAAATTGACTTGGAATATTTTTACAAAGCCCTCCCAGTAATTTTAAAGTGCAGCCCAGTTTGAAACCCACAGATCTCTTAGGAAAAAGTGATAGGGAGAAGCAAGGAAGCCCTCTCTCGTAACAGGTCTACTGTGCCTACTTCTCCCACTCGCTCCCATCTCCTTTGACCAGAATCTGGATTTTGAGGCTGAAATGAAATACTGCCAATGCTGAGGGGTGGACTTTCGTGTTATTATTATCCGCCATAGCTTGCTCTCTGACAAGCTTACAAGACTTGATTAGTGCTTCTGTTCAAGGTTTCTGAAAAGGAAAATGGCTTTGCTGATGGACTATACCCTGACCATGGCACTCTGGCAGGTTTTTCTTCCTGGGAATAGAGCAAAGCATTTTCTACTTTATAAATTAAGAGAAATCACTCCCTCATCATTTGTCTATAGTTCTATCAGATCATGCCAACCAGCTTTATTGTCTGAATTGTTGGATTTCCAAGCTTATACAAAGTCCAAGTTTTATTAATAGCACATAATTACCACATGCTTCAATTTTCTATAAACACAGAAATTTGGTAATTAGCTTTAGAATTATATTACAATCTGAAAGTAAAACCACAATGGCTATAAATGCCACTGTGTTACATTTCTAAAAATAAAAAAATAAAATGTTCATTATCTTGTCAATGACTCAACCCCACACACACAGAGCTCTCGGTGGAATTGCCCAGCGTTCAATCAGCTGCTCCACGTTGGCTCTGGGGACATGAGTAGCAAAGGACAAGAAAGCAGTGTGAAGGCCAATAAAGAAGGGGCTGATGCCTCTGCCTCAAAGAATGGAATTTTTAGCATCAAGATGTGATTATGATTATATTATTATTGCTTCCTTTTCCCAAGTGAAATAGAATCACTGTAGAATCTCTTCTTCCCAAGAAAGAAACCGTCTGGCCTTGAGCTACTGCTTGTAAAGACAAATGCATTAACACGCTTTGACCACTAAGGGGCCATCAGCTAAATCCCAGGAGAGGTAGAGAAGCCAGCTCTTCAGAAAACTGTGAACTAGATCGATGCCTCGGCTCCCGACTGGCCACTAAATAGGCCATCCCATACACCTGAAATCTGAAGATATCTTTACACGATTTTGAGTTATTCTCCCTGAAACAAATGGAAATGTTGGGACCCAGCCTGGTGAGTGAGCAGTGATGGGTATATAGATTTGACTTTCTTGCTTCCCAAGGAAGCACTCGGTTTGCATCTCCATGGAGATGCACGGCTGATGGAGTGGGATAAGCAGAGGCTGGGAGCCCACGTCTCCTGGCAGTTCTGCTGCCATTCTGTAGATGGATTTGGACTCCTTACTGTCTCTCATCTTGGTTTACTGAGAGCTCTGTTTTCTGATTCTAAAAGAAAAATAATGTCAACCCTCTGTAGCCCCTAAGTATTAACTGGAGGAGGACTGCAGTCTATTTGGGGTAACTTCCCACTTACCTCTCAGTGTTCTCAATGTCTGTGGAAACCTGCCAGGAATGTTGCTGAATATCTACAGGGGATGGCGAGGAGTCCTCGAGAGCAGGTGTTTCAGCACACTCCTCAATTTTGCAATCCAGGCTCTTGCTTCCCCCTCCAGGCTCCTTTCCTAAGGGAGTGGGTGTTGGTAAAGAGAAGGGCATAAGAAATCATATATGCAAATTCTATACCCAAGGTATCATTGCAGACTTTGGTTATGCTTTGAGCCGAATGCTCCTTTAACCCTAAAAGCTTTTATTAATATTTATTTTTTTATTATTATTATTTATTTATTTTGGCTGTGCTGGGTCTTTGTTGCTACACATGGGTTTTCTCTAGTTGTGGAGGGCAGGGGCTACTCTTCGTTGCAGAGGGCAGGCTTCTCACTGTGGTGATTTCAGTTTGTTGAGGATGGGCTCTAGGCTCGCCAGCTTCAGAAGTTGTGGCGCACAGGCTTAGCTGCTCCGTGGCATGTGGAATCTTCTTGGAGCAGGGATTAAACCTGTGTCCCTTGCATTGGCAGGAGGATTTTTAACAGCTGGATCACCAGGGAAGCCCCTAAAAACTTTCTGAATACTAAAGTGATTTGTGTGTGTGTGAGTAGCATATTTTCACAACATTCTGGGACAGGTATCTTGAGGTCAATTCAACCTGAAGTGAGGGCCCTGCTTTTGATGGAGTATTGGTGAGTGAAACCAGATTAGCTCGGGAGAAGGGGAGTTAGCCTGCGAAGTCGTGCTGCTCTTTGGTCCTCAGATGCAGGGCCAGAAGCAGGTGACACCCAGCAGGAGGAACAGGAGCCCCTGGTGCTCTCTCTGATTCTGACACCAGCTCTGTGGGCCTGAGGGTGCAGTAGAGATTAAGGACCTGCCTTCTGTTTCACTGGCTCTCCAGCCTCCTCCAACGTATCCTTCTGTGAGGAAAGAGCCCAGTCTCAGGATGCAGCCACACTGTGTTGAGACCATCAGTGTCATCAGCTGAAGCACCTTGCACTGAGTAGCTGGCCATAGCAGTGCATTGCCAATGCACTAAGACTTGTACTTACCGTGACTGATCTTAAGGGAGTACATCAAATGCTTTCTGGAAACAAATCTCCAAACTGGTTAAGCCATAAATTCCTATGAAATTACATGGGAGGTATAGCCTGTGGCCCAGGTGTCCTCTGTAAATGCCTTTTATTCTTCCTTGAACATCTGTGTATCTGCAAGGAGGTATCTTGCTATCATGAGAAGGGCCTGTGAGGCTCAAGAACCGGATTTGAAACCTGGCCTTTACAGTTGTTCAGTTATTCATTCATTCACTCACAAATGTTTCCCGAGTGTCAGCTAAGTATCAGATACTGGGCTTGATGCTAGAGATACAGAAGTGAGAGAAAGACATAGTCTTTGCTTCATGGAGCTGGAGATAGACAATTTAAAAAATTACAAATAATTACAAAGCTGTTGTATAATATGATGTAATCTGGGAAAAAGTGGGTAGCTATATTGTTTCACTCTTTCAATGAGTTTTATTTGTATTATGTAACTACAGCTCTAGACTGGTTGTCAAGAAATCGTTACAGCCTGTATCGTTGAATGTTCATGAGATAGCAGCTCCCCCTGGTTACCTTTTAGCTCAGTTTCCTTAATCATCATGTAATTGTTTTTGCATGTTAAAAAAAAAACCCCAAAATATAAAAACACTTAAGAAAAGGCAGGCTGTTACAGTAAAATCTAATGGGAATCTTTTCCCTTGGGTTCCTGATTTGAAGGAGTCTACTATACTTTCACTTTTCACTTTCATGCATTGGAGAAGGAAATGGCAACCCACTCCAGTGTTCTTGCCTGGAGAATCCCAGGGATGAGGGAGTCTGGTGGGCTGCTGTCTATGGGGTTGCACAGAGTCGGACATGACTGAAGTGACTTAGCAGCAGCAGCAGCAAAAATTTTATCCCTGTCATTTCTAACCCATGAGGTAGCAACACAAGGAGAAAGAGACAAGCAATTAACTGGTAATTGTGTACCATTCATCAGCCTATAGTAGAAATGGACCTGTGAATATTCAGCCAAAGCACAAACACAAGTTTACTGGTGAAATTTTTGTTCCTTTTGTGTATACTTTATGTACACTGATCCTGGGTGATTTAATTGCTTTTTCCAGTTTTATGGTATTTCTGTTGGTAGAGATTAATTAAGTACATAATTTAGCATACTACCATTTCCCAGTTGGAAGGCACTGACTTCTTAGCATTTGCACTCATCTCCTGGTAGAGTGCACAAGTGCAGTCCATGTGGCACCTACTTCTGAGCATTCAGCCTTGGGATGTGAATCTGAGCAGTGGTGGCTAATACTTGAGTGAGAGACAAAACAGGGTGTGTCCCCCCCAAAACAGCCCAAAGCTCTAAAGGAGAGGCCCATCTGAAAGCAAGCATGGCTCCTGTTTCTGCTCCTTTGGTGCTGAAATCTGTGGAGAATGGAGTATGGTTTGGGCAGCAAATTGGAGACCCAGAAGATTCACACAAATTCTCTGCTTTATGGGCTCTGCTTGGCGTGGGACCACTGTAGGCCTTGTCCTGTGGTCAGGACTAGAGAGCCCAAAGCTTTCCTTCGTGGGAACAGGGGAGAACTCAAGGTAGCGTGATGTTAGGACTTAAAGTCCTTCCTCTACCTCCTTCATACATTCACCTCTTACACACGAAGTCTTATATGGACTCCAGTCCACAGTGACTTTGTTTCCTCTTACTGCCTGTGCTAATTCTACTTACATAAGGCAAATACATTCTATAACTTTTTCAAAGTAACATAACTACTCATGTATTCCTGAAACAGGCCTATGAGCTTGCAGTGCCAAGTATACCCTCCTTTCCCTCAGTTTTCAGAGCTTAGGTCTAATTCTGCTAATGCAGATGAACAAGAATGGAAAACCTGGATGCTGGACCTGCAGTTTGGTGCTGTCAGCTCACAAAATCTCTGCAGAAGTTTGATCATGCTATATCTTCTCTGGCTGGCACATCATAAAAGACAGGAGACTGGAGTGGTTTTCAATTTCAGAACACATGTTCAGATCAAAACTGCCCTCGTTTACTGAGAGCACTGACTGGACGCTGGGCATCCTTCCCACTGCAGTCTCTATGTATTGCCTTCAGATAACTTACCACTGTTAGAAAGCATGTTATGTATTTGCTAACTAGTTTATTATTTGCTTGCCCCAATCCTACTCTAATCATTCATCTCCAAACTGTATATGTAAAGTCCGTAAGGCCAGGAATTAATCTGTTTTCTTTAGTTCTATAAGTCCAGTACCAAGGATGAAGTCTTACACATTGGACAATTTCAATAGATCTATGGCATTTAAAAAGGTAATTATATATGTTATACAACTTTCTTCACCATGTCATCATGGTTAGAGATACTTTCATATTAGTGCATTCTGATTTATTTCATGCTTTTTAATGGATGCAGAGTATTCCCCAGCAAGGAATTTACATTGCAATTCTTCCCTTTCTTTACATATGCCAATATTTGTATAGGACAGATCCTTTAATATAGAGAACTGGGACAAAGTACACGTATTCACATTTTGTACTTAAATACATATTGCCAAACTGGCCTCCGAAAAGGCTATGCTAATTTTTTTTTGGCGGTGGTGTTGGGTCTTTGCTGTGGTGTGCAGGTTTTCTTGTTGTGGAGGATAAGCTTTGCTGTCCCATAGCACGTGGGATCTTAGTTCCCCAACCAAGGTTTGAACCTGCATCCCCTAAATTGGAAGGCAGAGTCTTTACCATGGACTACCAGGGAAGTTGCAGCCTATGCTAATTTACATTTCGCTTCCACCAACTCTGAATGAGAGAATCCATTTCCATACACTTTTGCCAGAACTTTAATTATCAATATTTAATTTTGCTTATTTGATGGGGGAAAATAGAATCTTTCATTGAATTTCTTTTTCCCTCTCTTTTATTACTACTGAGATTAAATGTGGATCATTGAAAAAGTAAGAGAGTTCCAGAAAAATATCTACTTCTGCTTTACTGACTATGCCAAAGCTTTTGACTGTGTGGACCACAACAAACTGTGGAAAATTCTTAAAGAGATGGGAATACCAGACCACCTGACTTGCCTCTTGAGAAATCTGTATGCAGGGCAAGAAGCAACAGTTAGAACTAGACATGGAACAACAGATTGGTTCCAAATAGGAAAAGGAGTATGTCAAGGCTGTATGTTGTCACCCTGCTTATTTAACTTAAATGCAGAGTACATCATGAGAAACACTGGGATGGATGAAGCACAAGCTGGAATCAGAATTGCCAGAAGAAATATCAGTAACCTCAGATATGCAGACGACACCACCCTTATAGCAGAAAGTGAAGAATAACTAAAGAGCCTCTTGATGAAAGTGAAAGAAAAGAGTGCAAAAGTTGGCTTAAAGATCAACATTCAGAAAACTAAGATCATGGCATCCAGCCCCATCACTTCATGGTAAATAGATGGGGAAACAGTGGAAACAGTGGCTGACTTTCTTTTCTTGGGCTGCAAAATCACTGCAGATAGTGACTGCAGCCATGAAATTAAAAGATGCTTACTCCTTGGGAGAAAAGTTATGACCAACCTAGACGGTATATTAAAAAGTAACGTGACTTTGCCAACAAAGGTCCGTTTAGTCAAGGCTATGGTTTTTCCAGTGGTCATGTATGGAGGTGACAGTTGGACTATAAAGAAAGCTGAGTGCTGAAGAATTGATGCTTTTGAACTGTGGTGTTGGAGAAGACTCTTGAGGGGGGTTCCTTGGACAGCAAGGAGATCCAACCAGTCCATCCTAAAGGAAATCAGTCCTGAATATTCATTGGAAGGACTGGTATTGAAGCTGAAATGCCAATACTTTGGCCACCTGATGCGAAAACCTGACTCATTTGAAAAGACCCTGATGTTGGGAAAGACTGAAGGCAGGAGGAGAAGGGAATGACAGAGGATGAAATGGTTGGATGACATCACCGACTCAATGGACATGATTTTGAGTAAACTCTGGGAGTTGGCGATGGACAGGGAGGCCTGGCATGCTGCAGTCCATGGGGTTGCAAAGAGTTGGACACAACTGAGCAACTGAACTGAACTGAGATTAAATTTAATATTTTTTTGTAAGTTAATTGGCTACCTGTATTCATTCCTTCTTTACATTTTCTGTTCATATCGCTTGGCTGTCTTGCTGATTTGAAAGAGTTCTATCTCCATGATAGATAATGATAATTTCCACTGCAAGTGAAACTATAAATTACTAGCATCTGAAACTTGAAACTTTAGCAAAAGATGACTCATTGATTACTTTTTCAGTACTGTCTAGGTTTCATGGTTTATTAAAAGATTTTGCTTTCCTTGAGTCTGGTAATTTATTTATCCTTGAAAATCATTCACTAATTACATTTTTAATAGTATAGTTCCTATTGTAACTGTTTCTAATCTCTAATGCTGCATATTGACGGCTGACAATTTCTTTGTATACCACTGCTTCTTGGATTTCGTGTCTTCCTCTTTCCTGGATTCATTTTAATTTTTCTGGAATATATGTTTGACTATTTCGGAGGACATCTTTGAATACAAAATTTCTTAGTCTTCATATTACTGAAAATACTTTTTGCTTCTCTCTCTGTACTTGCACTTAAATTCTAATTGGCTGGATATAAAAATTTATGTTCTAAGTTTCTTTCAGAACTTGGCTGATATTATTCTCTTTCTTCTATATATATCCAAGGATGCTATGTATGTAGACTGTTTATGGCCTTCTGAAAGAGTTTTATCTTTAAACAATTGAGTTATGAAATGGTTCCTAAATATGTCTAGATATGAGTACTTTATACATTACTCCTTTTTTGGCATTTGACTTGCATTTGTAGTCTATTTTCTCCAGTTATTTTATATTGAAAATTTTCAAGCCTATAGCAAACTTCCAGAATAATTCAATGAACATCCAAATATTCTAGTTTCACCAATTGTTAATATTTAGGCCTATTTTTCTTTTTTTAACTTATTTTTTAATTGGAGGAAAATTGCTTTACAGTGTTGTTGGTTTAGCCATATTTTTCTTTTGTCTCTCTCCCTCTCTGTCTGTGTGTGTATATATATATATATATGCATATATATAGATTTCACATATAAGATTATGTATATAATTTATGTATATGTACAATGTTTATAATTTTTGATGGGCCATGTAAAAGTTACAGACATTAATGATATTTCATCCCAAATACTTCAACATATATCTCCTAAAGAACATTTTTCTATAGAATCTTAAAACCATTATCACATGAAAAACTTTATTTAACTTTAATTAAATCCATGATTCAATTCAATTTGATGCAATACTATTATTTAATAGATGGGCTTCCCTGGTGGCTTAAATGGTAAAGAATCTGCTTGCAATGCAGGAGATCCCAGTTGGATCCCTGGGTCAGGAAGATTCCCTGGAGAAGGAAATGGCAACCCATTCTACCATTCTTGCCTGGAAAATTCCATGGACAGAGGAGCCTGGCAGGCTACAGCCCATGGGGTCGCAAAGAGTCAGATACAATGAGCAACTAACACTTTCACTTTATTATTTAATATATATATCTAAAATTTCCAGTTTTCCAAATATTCCACAATATCCAGTTTTTCCAGTAATGTCATTTATAGCTTTCTTTTTACATTGAAGGATTCAATTAAGGATTATGCACCACATTTATCTGTCATGTTTCTTTATTCTCTTTTAATCTAGAACAGACTCCTGGTCTTTTTTCATCCTTCATGATGTTGATATTTTTGAACAGAGAGTCCAGGCCAGTTGTTTTAAAGAATGTCTTTAAATATAGAATTGTCTGATTATTTCCATAAGTCTAGATTCAGAGTAAAGTGAGAATAATTCTCATTTTAAGTGAGAATATTATAGAAGCAATACTGTGTCCTTTTTAGTGCATCGCATTAGAAAGCACACAAGTGTTTGTTCCATTATTAATGAGGTTAGTTAAGTACCGATAGCGTGGTTAAGGTGATTTCTTCCAGGATTTATACGTGGAGGAATCCTTTTCCCTTTGTAATTACTAAGTAATATGTGGAGTGATTTATTGAGATGTTATAGCCTTCTCAATTTAAATATTTCTTTCATTAGGTTTGGGGAAAGCTTTTCTATTTGTTGATTATTTATATTTTCTCAGTTCTATCAGAATTCCTATTTCATGTTAGTCTCTGGATCGTATTTATCCCCTATATTCTATATTCACTGTGGGGACTGAGTTCTGGGAGAGTAACTTGACTTGACCTTTCAGGTCGCGATTTTATGGGTTTCTGTTTGTTTTGGCTGTACTGCAAAGCATGTGGGATTTCGTTTCCTGACCAGGGACCAAACCAATACTCCATGCATTGGAAGCCCAGAGTCTTAACCACGAGTCCCTATTTTAAGCTCTCAGTATTTCCATTATAATATAAATTGTTAAGAACTGTGAAGGGTCTGAATTTCCTCTATGTGTGTTAACCTGCCACAATCTCATGGGTACTGGAAAGAGACACAAGACTCCTAGGTTAGAGACAAAGACAACTTTGTACACAAAACAGGAATAGAGTAGCAGCATTTGTGTTAATTTCTTGAGACACCAGAAGGGTGTCTCATACCTCCACACACACAGGAGATAAGAGCCCTGAAATTAAGGATCCAAAGTCTTCTATAAGAAGACTTTATAGAAGAGACATGCCTTCGGTAAGAAGGCATGTCTGCCCTTTGCTTCAGAGGGAAATATTTTCATTATACTGAATTGTAAGCATCCCTTGCTCTGGAGGGAGACACAGTCTCTCTTTTTCAAGACATTTACTAAATAAACATCCTTGAAAAGATAGTGTAAAACAAAGGCAGTCAGTATCTCACTTTGCAAGATATGCAGACATGCTAGCGACTGAAAAACTGTCTCCCAACACTAATTAAACCATCTACTGAAATTTTATTTGATAGATAACACTTTCATTTCCAACAAAACTGATAGATTTCTTACTGCTGTTTCTGAGGTGTGACAGACCTAACACAAATCTCTCTGAGACTATTAATTACATTTATATTTTAAATTCTTCACCTGTTTCTACTTAAAATCTGTTCACTGAGCATTAGCTGTTTGCATATTGCCATTTGGTACATCCCTTTCAGGGTGTGGGTTTTTCTGTTTGCCTGTCATTCTGATGAGCATCTTTCTTCTGGGTGCTTGTCTTCTGGGTGCTTCTCATCTCCACTGATAAGCTGACCTGGATACACATCTTATTTCTTGGGTCCTGTGTTTGCTTGGAGTTTCTTGTTTACAAGGTCTACTCCAAAGAGATAGGTGGAACAATTTAGCCTGAGAAAAAACGCTGCGGTCTTGTGCTCCCCTTCCTGTTCCGCAGCTGCCCTCAAGGAGGATCCCAGTTATTTCACCCTCTGTTCTGCTTTGCCGCCCAGACCCGACACTCACAGCAGGTGTCCTTCTGGGGCAAGCAATGTCTATCTCAGCTACTCAGCGTGGGGTAGTCCAGCTCTTCCTGAATTCAATTTCGAACATTCATTTCCCTGACAGCGTTTCCAGAAATCCTTTCTGTGATCTGCATTTGTTGACTCTTAGGCTAAAGGATCTCTGGAATCAATTTTATTTTTGTGGTATTTTTCTCCTGCATGAATTTCTTATGTTTCTCCTTGAGTTTCTTATCGGCTCTGGCTTCCTTTCTTCATTTATATCCACCAATCCAATCTCCATTGCTTTTGAGCTTTGAGAAATTCCTCAATTTCTGGTTTCTTGAAATCATCCTTCCTTGTTTTTCAGGGCCATAGGAGACTGTTTGGTGTTTGCCGACCTCTATTTTTTTTCCTCTTCCTCCTTTTTTTTTTTTTCCCTGTGTGACAGAGTTTTGGCAAATGAATTCTGAGTAAGAATGATGTATGCTTCTTCCAGATGAGTGTCTAAGAATCCTCCCATAGAAACCCTTATGCTTTCTTTTCTCCCCTGACCATTGGATGGATGTGGGGAATGGAAAGAACAAAAGGGCCCAGCCCACCCCAGCTCTGGGGCTGGACTCTGACATGGGTAAATAGTGAACTCTTTTGTTCTAATCCGTTGAGATTTGGTGTTGTTTCATATAGTTGGTACCCTACCCTGACAAATTCAAGAACTAATATGGATTTATTCTGTTCATTGTGTCTTTTGCTGGTACTAATTCAGTCCAACGTCTCTGGACAAGCTTCTTTTTCTCCTGGTACACTCCCTCTCTTTCAACAACAGAATGAAAGCACATTCCTTTTGCTTATTCAATAATTATTAAATGAAAGTAATGGTGAACACACTCAAGATGATCAATTCTAGAGAGGACAACAGACAACAGATCAGATGTCTACCCCTCAATTGAACATGTGCCTGGGAAACACACTGGGTGGGCAGAGGTGCAGCCATGGAGAGCCAGGGAACGCTCTCTGCAGGCAAGTCCCATCTAAGTTCCAACTCAAAGAAAGCGTAGGGGTAGACTATGTGAAAGGGCGGTTGTGGGATAGGGTAGGGTGGACAATATGTTACAGGCAGAGGGAGCAACTAGAAAGAACTGCCGAATTCAGGTTCCTCAAAGTAGTTCAAGATTCCTTGAGTGTGGCCAGCAGGGTTTGGGGAGCAGGTGGGGTGGGGTGGCTGGTTAGAGATGAGGTTGGAGAGGCTAGATGTTCTTTTGAGTCCCATCAGAAAGTCAGCAGGGGAGTGCCCCACACACCTGGACAGTGGCAGATCTGAGTTCTGCATCCCCAGCTCCCCCCCTTTGACCAGGGATCCTTGGAAGGAGCACCTCAGATGGTGTCTGTGCTGCTCACAGGAAAAGGGTCAGGCTGCTTCCAGATGCTAACTTCAAGGCAAAGTTTTACTTTGCCCAAGAGTGACTATGCATTTAAAATCATTTTTTTTAATTATGAAATGAAAGACTCTGTCCCCTGAAAAATCAATTTCAGGCCTCAGTGAACAAGTATTTTCTCAGGGAGGAGATGGAAGGAGGGGAGAAGGACAGCCTTTAGAGTACCTTAAAATCACAGTAAGCTGGCTTTACCCTGTCGAGAACCGAGACATCAAAAAGTTGGCCACTTTCCTCAGGGCTGTGCAAAGCTTTTGGCCTTCAGCTCCTTTGGGATTTCCATGTATTTTTAGCCTGTTTATGGATACTATAACAGGCATGTTTGAGAAAAAGTTAAAGGAAACCACCCATGAAGCACATACCAGTTGGGTATTCTTATATTCGTGAGAAATGGTCAGTTGTTGAGGAGGAATAAAAACACGTCTGACTGTGGGGCAGCCTCAAAAGTCCCACAGAGCTCCTTCCACCTCCAAAGTCCTAGGACTGTACTAGCCCCAGAAGACTGGGCTGGGGTCTTTTATGTAGAGTGGTGGCCCCTTTATCACCCTCCACTCTGGAGACCTCTTTCCTACTCCTGATCTCACTTCTCCCATTCTCTTTCTTCTCTTACTATTTTCCTCTCTTCCCTCCCCTCCCCTCCTTCTTGCTGCCACTCCGTCTTCAGCCTAGAGTGACGGTAGAAAGCACTGCCATAGCGTCCCCTTGGAGGCCCTGAGTTTGGCTTCTGATGTCCACCGTAGTCAACTTTATTCATTTGTGTGAATTTCCCTAGGAATCAAAACAAAACAAACTAATCTTCTCTGAGCAAATATTGTATCACCGCACTATCATTTCCTTGATGGCAGGGGCAAATTTCTCATGTCCTCTGTGCTCCAGACACATTATCTGCTATGATACTGTATCTAGGAAAGGCTCCTGGGATGGTTTTTGTACTGACTGTGAGCAACTAAATGAACACAGCTTACAGGAGATGTGTGGAAGCTTATCCACATGGTTACGCTTGTTCTCATGCATTTTCATAAATGGTAGAAGCTTTGTAACTCCATGCACTGTGAAAAGGAGTGGGGAAATGTAGGCTGTTAAGTAATTGGCTTTTATCCTTGCATTTCCAAAAAGCATGTAATTAAAAAAAAAATAAGTTATATTAATTCAGTTAGTTGTTTACCTGTATTGAAAAATAGTTTCAAAGGCTCTTCTACATCGTGCTGAGATATTCATAGTGCCATAAAACATATAGTGGAAAAATAATACTTATACCATAAACAGAGCTCTTTTCCTGCCCATACACTGGGAAATGAACATTTTCCAATTTAGAGAAGAGACAGAGCTACCTCCCTCTTCCCAGCCCCTCCCACTTCCCTATGTCCTCTGTACTCCTTCTGACACTAGAGTAGTAGTGCCCCCAGAGTCATAGTCATCTTGGTGGTTCTCCTAGCTGCATGGAGGAAGCAGAATAACAGGACACTGGAGACAATAGAAACACATTTGAGGGAGGTCCCTGTGAGGCTTTCATTGCTCCATTTCCAGCCCCTAAGGTAGAGCAGAATAATGTACAGGAGGTATCAACTGTGTAGTTAATTAACTTCAACTTTCCCAGAATGAGTATCATAGCTAAAATCATGCTTCCTTTGTATCACATGAAAGCTTCATTTGATTTTTCTAAATACAAGCATTTCCTAGGCAGAATTAAACTTCTTTACCCAAATCAAAATATTTTGTAAATCATTAAGTGATTGATGGAGTTCACTTTCCCTCCCATCTTAGAAGTAACTCTCTGAACTTCTTTTGGTAAGAAATAAAATGCACAATGAATTTTAGCAGTTCATTAAACATGGTGTCTTGAAATATGCACACCAATCATTAAGTCAGATCTGAGAACAAATTCAGCTCATAGTGCTATGCTATGCTATGCTATGCTAAGTCACTTCAGTTGTGTCCGACTCTGTGTGACCCCATAGATGGCAGCCCACCAGGCTCCCCCATCCCTGGGATTCTCCAGGCAAGAACACTGGAGTGGGTTGCCATTGCCTTCTCCAATGCATGAAAGTGAAAAGTGAAAGTGAAGTTGCTCAGTCATGTCCAACTCTTAGCGACCCCATGGACTGCAGCCTACCAGGCTCCTCCGTCCATGGGATTTTCCAGGCAAGAGTACTGGAGTGGGGTGCCATTGCCTTCTCTGGCTCATAGTGCTAGTCTAGTATTTTTCGTTTCTCCATTTGATATGTTCTCTTGTCTTTCTCCAAGGTAGCTTAGTGGGCAATGATTTGGTGGGGTAGAACAATCACAAACTTTGTGGAGGGGATAAATGTGTTAAGTGACCCTGGACAAGTTACCTCTTTGCGCCTCAGCTTCTCCATCTGTAAAATGGGAAAAACAATATTTGAGTATGAAATAAGATGGCATGGATAAAGCACCTGGCAAGCAGAAGGTACACAACAAGTGGAAGCTGTGATCACTGTTATCTTCCTAGTCCTTAGCTGACATCTACTTTGACTAAAGGTGATGAACATGGTGTCCTGCGCCCTGTTTGGTATTTAAGACAAGGAGACAGAATAATAGATGGTGTTAGACTGCCCTTAGATCCCAGAAGTTGTTTATATTTATGTTCTTCAAATAGTACAAACTTGTTCTGGTCTTGGGTCCTTTGTATTAGATACAAATGGTTATGAAGTTGTGTCCTTCTTGTCATTAAATCTCAGATTAAGTTCTGTCTCCTCAGAGTTTTGATCACCCCTTCTAAAATGGTCACCCAGTCATGGTCACTTTCTATTACGTTACCTATTCTATTTTAATTATTGACATTGTAATTATTAGTGTTTGGGGTTTTTAGAACTTTCTTCCCCTTCTATTTCTCTGCACGAGACTATATACTCAACAAGAACACAGATCCATCTGTGTAGTCCTGATAATTTCAGTCTCCCAGTACCTTGCATATGATAGGTGCTCAATAAATATTTGTTCAAAGGACAAATGCATGTGTCCACCCATAATTTGAATCATAATCTATTTTAAGATTTATCCCGCTTTATTTCTTCTAACCTAATGTTCTATTTCAGTATCAATTGCCTCATTACATTGGAAAGTAAGGCTTGCAGCTCTATTCTATTTCTGTCTTTATGTTGCTTGTTTCTTTTATTGGTGTGGGTCATTTTCTTTACATTCCTTAATAGGAGATGGAATACCCAGGAGTCTTTATTGCTCATATGTTATTCTTTGTCTTGAGCTTATCCTGTTTTTGCTGGATGGATGGCTGTTCATTAATTTCTTATTAGAGCATCTTGATCTCTCAACTCCCACTAGATTTTGAATTAAGAATTTTTAACTTTCAGCATCTCTCTCTTCCTTTTTGTGATTACATTTCCTCTGCATTTTTTCTATCTGTGTATATCCTAGTGGCACAATACAGGGGAAGAATCCATCTTATCTTAGATCTTAAGAGGGAGGAAGGGAGGGTGGTATACTTCAAAGGACCTGGGGAAATCTGACTGTAAGTGATGGCAGAGGGTTGGAGCAGAGTCAGAGAAAGTGCTTGACAGAGTGAGGAGAAATGAGCATAAAAACGGAAAGAGCAAGTTCACATGTAAAGGGAGCTTGCACTGGAGTGTTCTCTCATCTCTGCTTCTTCCAGAATGGGAATGTTGTAAAAACTGACTAACTGGGAGTAGAATGGGAGAGAAGAAAGCTGTGGAAAAAACAGCAGAATTGTTGAATTCTCTTAGAAACCTGGCTTCGCTTTCTGCCACTGGAGTGAATGAATCCTGAGGTCTCATTTTATCTGGTGTCAGGAAACAGGCATTAATGGTCAATGTGATACATGGATTCAGTTGTGGGAAAAGATTTCCTACCTAATTAACTGTGAAGAAGTAAGAGCAATTATTTTTCGCTATAAACATAGAAATTAGACTTTGTCAAATGATAGTGCAATCTACAACTTAAAACTGTTAGAATATGAGGCCTAAAATTATTCCTATCTGTCATATTCTCATAACAGTTTTTCAGAACCACACATGTATAGCATAATCTAATAGCCTTTATTAAATGTGTGTTTTTACCTCATATTTCTGTAATTTACTTTAATTTTGTTGGCCATGAAATAGGACAATCATCTCAGTACTGTTTGTCTTCATTTTTGGCAACAGCCTGATCTTATAAGTATAAAAGATTCCCAAGTAGATTGTACCAATCAGACTTATGAGACAGCAAAAATTTAGAAACATGGGGTATGCAGAAAGCATGAAGAGCCACTGAATATATTGTTAATGAAGGATACTTATAATTTGCTTAATTGAGAGAGAAGGACAATCTTCATTATTAAATTCAAGCTCCCTGCAGAAGCTTTAAAATGATTTGAGGCTTGGTTTTTCCCAGAAACAAACTGTACTCCTCGCCCCTGCAGTAACCTTGTGTGCCCTTTTCCTCCAAAAAGTAAACACATGACCACTCAATACAATAGTAAAACTAAATGTGATATACAATCCTTTCTGGACTTCTGGTAGCAGTCAGGGAGGTAATTAGAAATAAAAATAAATTAAAAGTACAGATAACTGCAAAATAATTTGGCTTCAGAATCTAATCACAACAAAAAATTGACCAGAAACTCTCATATAGAGCCAGAATAATGACTCAATTGCAATTCTCTTTTTTCCCGCCTTGATGAAATAGAATAAATAAGAGAAGTGGCCAACCTGTAATAAGAAATTAGCAGGAAGAAGAAATTAGCTAACCTAATAGTTACCAAAATGCAAATTTTTACTATAGCATTAAAAGAAACATACCAGAAAGAGATTCTAAGCATAAAGAGATTGAATGTTATAGACTAGAATGGCAATCACCATTCCCCTAAGATTCTGAGGACTACACTCATCCCTCAGTATCTGTATGTGTGGGGAGGTGGGGTGGTTGGTTTCAGGACATACCCTGGACACCAAAATCCATGGATGCTCAAGTCCCAGAGTCAGTCATCTGTATCCGTGGTTCCACAGCCATGGATCCAAACAGCCACAGATTGTAAGAATAGTGCATGGTCTGCCATTGTTTGAATCCGGAAGGGTCAAATGTATTTTATTTCAGGAAGGGGCTTTGTGAGATCGCCTAGACCCTTCCTAGCCCAAGGCCACACTAGAGCTATCACTATTTGGATAAAGAGTGTATTTTCTGGCATCTTAAATCTTGGTGGACAAATTTCTTTCTAGTGTTGAAAAAGAAGAAAGCATACAACATGTATGTACTTAGATGAGTAAGAATAGCCGGGTAAGAGTTTGGAAGTTTCCATTTTTATACATACAATGAGGTTATTTCCTTTTGTTTTAAAGGGTAGCTAAATGGTTATCCATCTTCACTGTGTTTCAGAATCACCTGGAGTGCCCCCAGATTCTGATTCAGTGGGTCCTGGGCAGGATCTGTGCATCTCCATGTTTATCCTGGATAATTTTGTAGCACATTTTCTAAGGATTTACATTCTAAGTAGTACTTTAGGAGAATAAAATAGAAATCCAAATGGAGACTTAATCCTACAAAGAGGAGAAATGAAAGATGCTCTTTTAAGAGTTTTACTTAGATGGTAAGATGTTAGAGCAGGGAGCAGAGGCTTATATTTTTAAAGGAAGAAGCAGAGAAGAGCACCAATCAGAGACTGACAGTGAAGACAGGAGGCAGTGCAGGTCAGATGAAATGATCAGTTAAGAATCTATGTGTTTTTTATTATCATGGAAGAAATAAAAAAGGAAATAAAAATATGCATAGAAGCAAATGAAAATATGACAACCCAAAACCTATGGGATTCAGTAAAAGCACTGCTAAGAGGAGGGTTCATAGCAATGTAAGCTTACCTCAAGAAACAAGAGAAAAATCAAATAACCTAACTTTACACATAAAGAATCAGAAAAAGAAGAAATAAAGAACCCCAAAGTTAGTAGAATGAAAGAAACAATAAAAATCAGAGCAGAAATAAGTGAAAAATAAACAAAAAGACTATAACAAAAATAAACAAAACTACAATCTGGTTCTTTGAGAAGATAAATAAAATAGACAAACCATTAGCCAGACTCATCAAGAAAAAAAGGGAGAAGAATCAAATCAACAAAATTAGGAATGAAAATGGAGAAATCACAACAGACAAATAGAAATACAAAGGATCGTAAGAGACTACTACCAGCAAATATATGCCAATAAAATGGACAACTTGGAAGAAATGGATGAATTCTTAGAAAAATATAACCTTCCAAATCTGAACCAGGAAGAAATAGAAAATCTTAACAGACCCATTACAAGCACGGAAATCGAAATTTTAATAAAAAAATCTTCCAACAAACAAAAGCCCAGGACCAGATGGCTTCATAGGTGAATTCTACCAAAAATTTAGAGAAGAGCTAACACCTATCCTACTCAAACTCTTCCAGAAAATTGTAGAGGAAGGAAAACTCCTAAATTCATTCTATGAGGCCACCATCACCCTAATACCAAAACCAGACAAAGATGCCACAAATAAAGAAAACTATAGGGCAATATCACTGATGAACATGGATGTAAAAATCCTTTAAAAAATTCTAGCAAACAGAATCCAACAACATATTAAAAAGATCATATATCATGGTCAAATGGGCTTTATCCCAGGGATGCAAGGAAAATTTTTAATATCTGCAAATCAATCAATATAATACACCACAATAACAAATTGGAAGATAAAAACCATATGATTATCTCAATAGATACATAAAAAGCCTTTGACAAAATTCAACACCCATTAATGATAAAAACTCTCCAGAAAGCAGGCATAGAAGGAACATACCTCAACATGATAAAAGCCATATGTGATAAACGTATAGCAAACATTATCCTCAATGGGAAAAAATCGAAAGCATATCCCCTACATATCAGGAACAAGGGTGTCCACTCTCACCACTACTATTCAACATACTTTTGGAAGTTTTAGCCACAGCAATCACAGAAGAAAAAGAAAGAAAAGGAATCCAGATTGGAAAAGAAGAAGTAAGACTCTCACTGTTTGCAGATGACATGATTCGCTACATAGAAAACCCTAAAGACACCACCAGAAAATTACTAGAGCTAATCAATGAATATAGTAAAGTATTAGGATATAAAATTAACACAGAGAAATCCCTTGCATTCCTATACATTAACAATGAGAAAACAGAGAAATTAAGGAAAGAATCCCATTCAACGAAAAGAATAAAATATACAATGGAGAAAAGACAATCTCTTTAACAAGTGGTGCTGGGAAAAGTGGTCAACCACCTGTAAAGAATGAAACTAGAACGCTTTCTAATACCATACAGAAAAATAAACTCAAAATGGATTAAAGATCTAAATAAGACCAGAAACTATAAAACTCCTAGAGGAAAACATAGGCAGAGCACTCTCCGACATAAATCACAGTGAGATCCTCTATGACCCAGCTCTCAGTAATGGAAATAAAAGCAAAAATAAGCAAATGGGACCTAATTAAACCTAAAAGCTTTTGTACAACAAAGGAAACTATAAGCAAGGTGAAAAGACAGCCTTCAGAATGGGAGAAAATAATAGCAAACGAAGCAACTGACAAAGAATTAATCTCAAAAATATACAAGCAGCTCATGCAGCTCAATACCAGAAAAACAAACGACCCAATCAAAAAATGGGCCAAAGAACTAAACAGATATTTCTCCAAAGAAGACATACAGATGGCTAACAAACACATGAAAAGATGCTAAACATCACTCATTATCAGAGAAATGCAAATCAAAACCACAATGACGTACCATTTCACAATGGTCAGAATGGCTGCTATCAAAAAGTCTATAAACAATACATGCTGGAGAGGGTGTGGAGAAAAGGGAACCCTCTTACACTGTTGGTGGGAATGCAATCTAGTATAGCCACTATGGAGAACAGTGTGTGTGAGTGTGTTAGTTGCTCAGTTGTGTCTGACTCTTTGTGACCCCATGGACTGTAGCCCACCAGACATCTCTGTCTATGGGATTCTCCAGGCAAGAATACTGGAGTAGGTTGCCATTTCCTTCTCCGAGAACAGTGTGGAGATCCCTTTAAAAACTGGAAATAGAACGGCCATACGACCCAGCAATCCCACTGCAGGGCATACACACCGAGGAAACCAGAGTTGAAAGAGTCATGTGGACCCCAGTGTTCATCACAGCACTGTTTACAATAGTTAGGACATGGAAGCAACCTAGATGTCCAGAGGCAAACAGATAAGAAAATTGTGGTACATATACACAATGGAATATTACTCAGCTATTAAAAAGAACACATTTGAATCAGTTCTAATGAGGTAGATGAAACTGGAGCCTATTGTACAGAGTGAAGTAAGTCAGAAATAAAAACACCAATACAGTATATTAACACATATATATGGAATTTAGAAAGATGGTAATGACCCTATGTGCAAGACAGCAAAAGAGACACAGATATAAAGAACAGACTTTTGGACGCTATGGGAGAAGGCAAGGGTGGGATGATTTTAGAGACTAGCATTGAAACTTGTATATTACCATATATGAAATAGATGACCAGTCCAAGTTCGATGTATGAAGCAGGACACTCAAAGCCAGTACACTGGAACAACCCAGAGGGATGGGATGGGAAGGGAAGGGAGCTAATCTGTAGTGGGAGAAATTCTCTCTATGCATATGTGATGACTGAAACTGTTGGAATCAGTTTCTAAATGTGGGGGAAAGCAGCTTGAGGGTTAACAGCAACACCCAGGAGAAGGCAGAGCATCGCTCAGAATGGAATTCAGAAATCTGATCAAACCATGCTGAAGCCACTTCCATCTCTGCAGGTTTCAGTCCTTTAGGCCAATATAGTCTCTTTATAAGTTTAAACCAGAGGATGAGATTTTCAGTCACTAATATGCCTCCCTATTGTTTATTGAGTTCCCCCTATTTTTAAATCTTTGGGGCACAATTTGTGATTTGTCATCTTGCAATCAAATACATTTAGGGGCATAGCAGCAATTTTGGATAGCATTTACTACCCTAGTAAGATCATTATATAGTTTTGCTGCCCACCCTGATTCTAGCAAAAATCATGTTCACGAGTGGTAAAATAATAATTCTGAGAACTGCTTCTACCACAATTTCTGTTCAAGATAATCAGGCTTGTTATGCATTTTGACAGTACTGGTACAGGCTTCTTTTATTTATTTCAAATATTTCCTGAACATATTCTAACTGTGTGTAGGCAGCGTCTGCCTACAATGCAGAAGACCCAGGTTTGATCACTGAGTCAGGAAGATCCCCTGGAGAAGGAAATGGCAACCCACTCCAGTATTCTTGCCTGGAAAATCCCATGGACAGAGGAGAGTGGTAGGCTACATTCCATGGGGTCGCAGAGAGTAGGACACGACTGAGCAACTTCACTTTCACTTTTCACTTTTCAAACATATGGTACATATTGGCCTTTGCAAAATATAAGTTTTGGTTTAAAATTTTCACTGTTTATGGCAATATATTAAATGTAGATACCTTTTCGATGAAATTGAAGAGACCCCAGCAGGCATATAGATTTTAGCATTTCTGTTGTGTACATTTCTAAGCAGCATTGCAGCTGAATGTAGAGCCGACAGATTTCTGGATGGATCTCACCATCTTCTGGGCTGCAACAGAATGAAGGAGAAAAGCTGTGAACATTCTCAAGATTTCACTCATCAGCCATTTGTCTCAGTTCTGAGAGGGGAAAATGCTCACTAAAGATTTCTAAAGCCTTGAATCTAAAATATAGGACTTTTTGCTTTCAAACCAATAACCAATGTCACAGTTCTTATATAAGTGTCTTTCTGACTAACAGCTCTTAATATTTTTCCCCTTTCAGCAGCAGATTTCTGCTAGGAGCTTAAAATCATAAATGTTTTAAGTAATTGAAAATATCAGACATTTTCAATTTAAATATTGGAACAAATTTCCAAAATATATTTAAACCATAAGACTATCCTAATCTGTAAGACTAGATTTAAAACTCTTATTTTTGGAGAAACTAACAAAGAGGTATTCAATTACCAGTTAGAAGATAGCTCTTTAATATTAAGGCCCTAGGATAATATGGTTAGAGAGCCAAGATAGAAATTATTTTTATCAAGGTCTTTGTCTCAGTCTAAAGGACATCCCTTTATTGTTTGCTATGGTTAATTTATGAAAGGCTAAGTGTTTTTATTGAAAAAAATGAAAAATTTATGAAAAATGAAATGTAATAAAATTCTGATAATTTTGCTTCATGATCTAATTCTAAATAAATACTAAATTTATGCTCTCAAATTTATTTGAAGCCTTGAGCCTTTCTCTATTAACTATGGTAAAATATACAAATGTGAATATGATAAAACATGAAGTGATCACTTTTATTTTTTGAGAGGACAGAAACTAGTTGTGGATAGGACACTATTTTATATGTTACTAAAATAGCGTGTATTGAATAAAGCAAACTAAATAAAAGGGATACAGTTTAGAGCTAGATTATAAATGGAAGAAGCCTAAAAGTGAACTCTGTCAAATACCCTAGGGTATCTTTACTTCTATCTCCATTCATTTAAAATGCAATGAAATCTGACTAAGCAATGCAGCATTTGGATTTGATTCCTTTGTAAAGTGGTCAGTTACAAAATAGCAGGGGCAATTATCAGGGAAAAAAAAGGTGACTTCATTTTTATATAAGTTCTGGAATCACACTAAATAGAATTTGTATTTACACAGCAATTTACCGTAATAGTAAGTTTTCATTTTCAATATTTATTTAGTAGATGAGCCAGCATTTATCTAACTATATGGCTTATGTAACACAGAAAAATGCAAAATCCTTTGCCTGAGTATGAATGATGCCTGCAAAACTATTCTATGTCTTTCCTGTGTCAGAACAAAGGACTTCATAAAAGCTTACATGCAGAATTTGGCATTATCTGAAAAATATGAGCTTACATTACTTTCTCGTTTGTGTCTCATGGGTCCAGCCCTAGGCCAACATTGGGAGCAAGTGCATCTCTGGCAAAAGTCCCAGAGATTCTTGCAGAGCTTCTTCCCACAGGTGCTTTCTACCCTCAAGCTGTCCTTCTGCTTCCTGGAGCTTTCCCCCATGCCGACACACACACACACACACACACACACACACACACACCCACCCACCCACCACCTCATTATTTCATATTAACTCCAGCCTTTCCAAATGTCTGTGTCCCCTCTCCTCCCCTCATGGCCCTGCTGGACTCTGAAGGAATAATGGGCATCAATGGTTCATATAATAGAAAGTGATCCTGGTATATTACCTGCTAATACACTAATTTTGATAGAAAAATTTGAAGATAATGTCTTATTCCCAAAGAGAAGCTAGAGCAAAAATATTCTATGGCAGGTAGGTCTTTTCTGTTCTGCTTCATCATTTCAATTATAGCTATTTGTTTTCACCTATGCATAACGTTGGCCCTGGTGGCTTGTATGCAGATTAAAAAAAAAAAAAAAACTGCAATGAGTATGTGGTATGTAGTATACATTTGATGATTGGGGAAATTAACAGTACAGTATTATTCCAAGCCACAGAATATTATTTTCTTTTTTTTTTTAGAATATTATTTTCAAAAGTACAAAATATGTGCTTTGTGGCTTCATTCCAAAAATATGCAAATTTCATATATAGATGATGTTTTATGTAATTTAAACAAATGATTACTGTATTAGCATATCTTAAGAGCCAGTAAGTTTTATTATTTTACAGCTAGATGGTGAGAGACAATGTATCAAGTGGTTCTGAAAAAAAAAAGACATCAGAATAGAGATTAAAATGCCTAATTCATATCATTTCCTTGGATGCAATGGTCTCTGTAATGGTCTCTTTAATGGTCTCTGTAACCAATGGTGAGTCTCGAAACTATGGAACCATTTTGCCCTTCCTAAATGTTATGGGAATGATGCTGAGGCTGTACTTAGGTCACCCCATGTGAAGAGTTGACTCATTGGAAAAGACTCTGATGCTGGGAGGGATTGGGGGCAGGAGGAGAAGGGGATGACAGAGGATGAGATGGCTGGATGGCATCACTGACTCGATGGACGTGAGTCTCAGTAAACTCCGGGAGTTGGTGATGGACAGGGAGGCCTGGCGTGCTGCGATTCATGGGGTCACAAAGAGTGGGACACAACTGAGCGACTGCACTGAACTGAACTGAAATGTTATGGGAGGAAACTGAATGGATGCTACCAGAAATATAGTCAGGCTAACAAAAATTAATTGATACTAAAGTTGCATTATAAATTTCCTACTTAAAAATTCTTACATATGCTCATAGATCATCCTTTAACATCTTGATAACTGAAGTATAAAGAAAAAAAATAGTCAAAGGGCAGTGGACAATTTACCTTTTATGTTAGTATTTCCCAATGCTTTGACTAGACATTAGCCTCAGGTCTTGTACAGTTTATTTCTCCTACTTTGTTTATTTATTTTTGGATATCCTGGGTCTTCATTGCTTTGGGGGCTTTTCTCTAGTTGCGGTACATAGACTTCTCATCATGGTGGCTTTTCTTGTTGCAGAGCGTGGGCTGTAGGGTACTCGGGCCTCAGTGGTTGTGGCACATGGGCTCAGTAGCTGCAGCTCCCAGGCTCTGGAGCACAGGCTCAACAGTTGTGGCACATGGGCTTAGTTGCTCCACAGCATGTGGGATCTTCCTGGACTGGAGATCAAACCAGTGTCTTCTGCATTGGCAAGTGGATTCTTTACCACTGAGCCACCAGGGAAGCCCTATTTCTCCTACTTTAGAGCTCTAAGCTGTGTTGCTGCTATTGATTACTAAAGTTTGTTAAAAGAAAAATTGTCAAACGGGTTATAATAATATGTCTAATATGATCAGTGCACTGAAATTCATTTTTGGGAAACATTAAGAGTATTTAGGTTATTTTTGTAACAAGTGAGCAAGAGTTAGAAGTTGAAAATGGAAGAAAAGTCAAGAAGACAGCAATGTAAAGGCTTGAAACTCACTAGGAATAAACTAGGAGGCCCACAGAGAATTTTACATGAAACAAAATTAGACCTACATACTTCCTCTAGGAACTGACATAACTTACAGGTAACTTTACCACATGTGATTGATGCTTAGTCTAAAACTACTCATGTTATTCAAGTTTAAGTCTATGAGAGTCAATCTGATGCACAGTTAATTGTGAAAGAAATTTTATAAGGTGTGATTATTTTTCTACTGATCATAAATCAAGAACTAACCTTGTTTTGATTAATTTGAAAGCCTAAGTATTAATAGAAAACCACTCTAAAATGAACTTAAATGATATTCAGTGATTTAGAGCTCAAGTTGAATTTAAAAAACTTTAAAAATAACCACCAATTTATGAAACTTCAATCAGCTTGAGAATCAGGATTTAGTGTCTTAATACGAGGACTTAAGAGAAGTGAACTGGTGTAGTAATAGGCGGACAAGAATATAGACATTGCCTGAGTCACCCGGTGATCATGGAAATGCTCTCTATTATGGATATTCTTGTTTTATAACTCAAAAGTAATACGATGAATACCTGTTTGAATGGTTAAAATTAATAAGACTGACAAAACCAAATCTTGTACATTATTAGTAGGAGTTAAAATTTTGAAAAGAGTTCTGTAATAAATATGTATACTAAACATATACCTTCCTATGACCTGATAATTCCACTTCTGGGTATTTACCCAAGAGAAATGAAAACCTATAAAACTAATACAATTATGTAAAGTTTAAAAATAAAATAAAATTAAAAAAAAATATATTCCACACACACACACACAAAAAAAAACCCTGTAAAAAAAAAAGAGTAGTTTTATTTAAGATAACTAAATACTAGAAATAGCCTGGGTGTCTGTCAAGAGGAAAGTGGATAAAGAAACTAGACTCTCATACATCAACTATACTTCAGTTAAAAAAAAAAAAAAAAACTAGAATATTCCTACAGTAGACTAATACTTGATAATTAAGAGGAGTAAATTCCTGATACACAAAACAACACAGATGAATCTCAAACACATTATTTGTTTTTTCACTTTAAAAATTTTGTTTTTAATTGGAGGATAACTGCTTTACAATATTTTGTTGCCTTTTGCCATATGTCAACATAAATCAGCCATAGGTATACATACATCCCCTCCATTTTGAATCTCCTTTCCACCTTCTACCATATCCCACCCCTCTAGGTCACCACAGAGCACGGGTTTGAGATTCCTGTGTCATACAGAAAATTCCCACTGGATATCTATTTTACATATGGGAATATATATGTTTCTGTGCTTCTCTCTCACTTTGTTCCACCCTCTCCTTCTCTAACTGTGTGCAGGTTTGTTTTCTATGCCTGCGTCTTCACTGCTACCTTGCAAATAGGTTCATCAGTACTATCTGCCTAGTTCCATATATATATATATATATATATATATATGCATTAATATATGATATTCGCTGTTCTCTTTCCATCTTACTTCAGTCTATATAATAGGCTCCAGATTCATCTACCACATTAGAACTGACTCAAATGCGTTCCTTTTTATGGCTAAGTAATATTCCATAGTATATATGTACCACAGCTTCTTTATCCATTCATTTGTTGATGGACATCTAGGTGGCTTCCATGTCCTAGCTATTGTAAATAGTGTTGCAGTGAACATCGGGGTACATGTGTGCTTTTCAATTACGCCAAACACAATTTTGAGTGAGAAAATCCTTATACAAAAGAGTAAATACTACATGACTCCATTTATATGAAGTTCTAGAACAGATAAAACTAATCCATAGTAACAGGTGTTAGAACTATGGTGGGGAGAGTATTGACTGGGAATGGGCATAAGAGAGGGAACTTTCTAGAGTGAGTGTAATATTTCATATATAGATGAAAGTTTGAGTTACATGGGTATATACATTTGGCAGAGGAACCAGAGGTCAAATTGCCAACATAGGCTGGATCACAGAAAAAGCAAGGGAATTCCAAAAACACATCTACTTCAATTCATTGATTATGCTAAAGCCTTTGACTTTGTGGATCACAACAAACTGTGGAATATTCTTAAAGAGATGGGAATACCAGCACTTTTCCTGCCTCCTGAGAAACCTGTATGCAGGACAAGAAGCAACAGTTAGAACCTGAGATGGAAAAATGGACTGGTACAAAACTGGGAAAGGAGTACATCAAGGCTATATATTGTCACCCTGCTTATTTAACTTCTATGCAGAATACATCATGAGAAATGCTGGGCTAGATGAATCAATCACAAGCTGGAATCAAGACTGTTGGTATTTCTTCCAACAACCTCAAATTTGCAGATGATATCACTTTAATTGCAGCAAGTGAAGAGGAACCAAAGAGCCTCTTGATGAAAGTGGGAGAGTGAAAAAGCTGGCTTAAAACTCAACATTAAAAAAACTAAGATCATGGCATCTGGTCCTATACTTCATGGCAAATAGATGGGGAAAATGTGGAAACAGTGTCAGATTTCATTTTCTTGGGCTCCAATATCAATGTGGACAGTGACTACAGCCATGAAATTAAAAGATGCTGGCTCCTTGGAAGAAGAAATATGTCAAATCTAGAAAGTGTTTTAAAAGGCAGAGACATCACTTTGCTGACAAAGGTCCCTCTTGCCTGGAAAATCCCATGAACAGAGGAGCCTGGAAGGCTACAGTCCATGGGGTCGCTGAGGGTCGGACACCACTGAGCAACTTCACTTTCACTTTTCACTTTCATGCATTGGAGAAGGAAATGGCAGCCCACTCCAGTGTTTTTGCCTGGAGAATCCCAGGGATGAGGGAGCCTGGTGGGCTGCCGTCTATGGGGTTGCACAGAGTCGGACACAACTCAAGTGACTTAGCAGCAGCAGTCAAAGCTATACTTCTTCCAGTAGTCATGTATGGATGTGAGAGTTGGACCATAAAGAAGGCTGAGTGCTGAAGAACTGATCCTTTCAAACTGTGGTGCTGAAGAAGATTCTTGAGAGTCCCTTGTACTGCAAGATCAAACAGTCCATCCTAAAGGAAATCAGTCCTGAATATTCATTGGAAGGACTGTTGCTGAAGCTGAAGCTCCAATACTTTGGCCATCTGATGTGAAGAGCTGACTCATTAGAAAAGACCCTGAGGCTGGGATAGATTGAGGGCAAGAGGAGAAGGGGACGACAGAGGATGAGATGGTTGGATAGCATCACTAACTCAAAGGACATGAGTTTGAGCAAACTCAGGGAGATAGTGATGGACAGAGGAGTCTGGCTGCTGCAGTTTATAGGGTTGCAAAGAGTTAGGCACGACTTAGTGACTGAACAACAACAACAACACATTTGACAAAACTTATTGAATGGTACACTTGAGATTTGGGCATTTAGTTGATCATATGCAAATTTTAAACTTTTAAAAAAGAAGTATAGGCAATGATATTTCATAAAAGAGAGTATAGATGAGTTTAAATTTGTCCTGAAGCTTTTGTAACATGAACCTGGAAAGTATGACTTGAGTGTAAAGAATGAGGAAATCTTAGTCAGATTTTCAGTATATTAAAAACATTTATTCCTTAATTTTTTCAGTATATTAAAAAACATTTATTCCTTAACTTTTTCAGTATATTAAAAAACATTTATTCCTTAATTTTTTCAGTATATTAAAAAACATTTTTTCCTTAATTATGTATAAAGATGTTTTAAAGCATGTTTGACACGAAAGTTGTTATTAAGATGACTTTAAGTTATAAGCACTCCTTTACATATGGTGAAAGTGAAGTGAAAGTGAAAGTCGCTCAGTCGTGTCCAACTCTTTGAGACCCCATGGACTATACAGTCCATGGAAGTCTCCAGGCCAGAATCCTGGAGTGGGCAGTCTTTCCTTCTCCAGGGGATCTTCTCAACCCAGGGATTGAACCCAGGTCTCCCGCATTGCAGGCACATTCTTTACCAGCTGAGCCACAAGGGAAGCATGTACTTCCACTCTTTTATCTTTTTCAACCCTTTCAATTGATGCTTAATTAATAAATGAAATAAAAAAAATAGGACCATAGGCAAATATTGAACCCCACTTAATAGTAAGCATGCTGAAACATTTAGGTGTAAAGTTTTCTGATGTTTGCAACTTCAGAAAAAATATAGATTATGGATGGAGGAATGAATATACAGGCAGACATATGGTAAACAAGTACAACTTAATGGTAGAATCTGGATGATGGGCATTTACTTGATGTCCAAGGATTTACGGTTCCCCTAATAGTTACCTGGCATAAACAGAACAAAACAACTGGGAAGCTTTACAACTAGTAAGGTCAAGTTCAGGAGTTAGCACACTGGGGACTGTGGTTATGAAATGACTTGACTCTGCATCTGTCTGCTCTTTCGCCAGACTTTGGTGTTCTGCGCAGCTGCTAATAGCTTCTTAAAAACCAGCAAAATTTGTTATTTTAAAAGTCTGTCTCTAATGCAGTGGTTTATATATTTATCAATAGATGAAGGCAGCAAGACATAATAAAAGGAAAATGGATTCTGGAGTCAGAAAACAATTCTAAATTTAGACTTCATTATTTAGAATTGTGATCATAGGAAAATCACTTTAAGTTCTTCAATACTCAGTCTTCTTAGCTGTGAAATAGGCATGTGTGCTTGTGCTTAGCTGTTCAGCGGTGTCTGACTCTTTGTGGCCCCATGGACTGTAGCCTGCCAGACTCCTCTGTCCATGGAATTCTCCAGGTAAGAATGCTGGAGTGGGTTGCCATGCCCTCCTCCAGGGGATCTTCCCAAGCCAGGGATTGAACCCAGATCTCCTGCATTGCAGGCGGATTCTTTACCATCTGAGCCACCAGGGAAGCATAGCTACTTATGATTGAAGTATCTTAAAGTTGGTGCAAGGATCAAATGAGATCATGGTGGGAAAATAAGTAAAAACTGTGAAGGACTGTTGGAAGTTGGCTGCAATCCAACTGAACACATCAAATTTGTCTACTTAGCCTTATGCTTGTGTATAGTCTTTGGTATTAAAACTTCTCTGCCATTCAACAGCATTCTTTCTTTGTTTACAGCTCCCAAACATGGAACTGAAGGACACTTTGGTTAAATAAACATGCCAATAGGCTGAGAAAGAAAGGTGTGACCCCACTGACAACCCCTCAGCATATCACAGACTTTGGTGATGACAGATACACTTGGAGTTTGTCAGGTAGCAGAGATGGAAACCAGAACTGCTGTTGCAGCAAATATATCAGAGTCGTTCTCAGAGTCAACTTTGTTGTTGGCTATTAATTCAAATGGTAAGGAAAGACTCAGGAAGCCAAATGGCATGAGGGAAAGGGATAATAATCTTCAGTTTATTTTTCAGAGCAAATAATTAAGGAGGAAAGGGATTAACTGGCTTACCCTAGGATACTGATCTCAAAATACCTGCAATGGTTTCCCCTCAGATAGATTCTGCTTAACAAGGATATATCCCAATGCTGTGCCAAATTCAGTGATGGTTTCAGAGGCCAGCCTTTGTACACTTACTCCTTCTCTTCGTGAAGGACACTTCTCACGGTGGCTCTGTGAGTTAACATAATCAATGAATAGTCAGAGGGCAGAGAGGGCACAAGGGTGTATATGTTGGTGTATATGTGTGTGTGTGTGTGACCTAGTTTTTAGTTTGGGTTTCAAATTCTTAAACATAATTATAGGGTCTATGCAAGTTCATAAACAGAACAGATGGCTTGTACCTACTAAATGACTATAGTCTTTCACACCAAAATAAGCCCTGCAATAGAAAGAGGAGCCCAGTGAATCAGAAGAACAGGAACAAGATATTTTTCAAGGTATCTCTATATGTAATAATTGACTCTCCCTTTTGTCTCCATTTTTCTCATAATCTTCTTTTAGTGATTTTTTTTTTTTTCTGAAACTTGTGCTTTAGGTGACAACCTCCTGTATTTTCTTCATAGAGAGTCATAGCAAGTTTGGTTCTCCCCCACCCCAGAAGCCTTTGAAGAAGTAATTGTAATTCCCTCGCTTCCCAGCATGTTAATTTCATGGGACCATATGGCTCTGGGACTTTCTCACCACTGAACACAAATCTGGATCAAATTTTGCCCTGGAGCTATACAGGTTCAGTCAGAAAGGAAACTTGACTTTCAAAAGCAGGGTTAAAACCTGTAGTGCAACAGTATTATCTTTTGGTAGCTGCTTTGAGTACTGTATGCAAAGCGACGGGTCTCAGAGAGGCAACACTTTTTACGATTTAGCACTGTATCCTGGTCTTCATCTCCCTGTTGTTTTTGGTTTACCCTCTGGCAGGACCTTTGACATTTCCCCATGACCCAGTTGAGAGATTGATAAATAGTGAGTAGCATTACCAAGCAGCTTGTTCATTTTTTCCATTTACAGAATAAAACTTATATTTAAACACACACAAAAAATTGAGAGCCATCATTTTTCTGACAGTGTGATACTTAAAATGAAATAAGACTAAAAATACTACTATTGAATTGTAAATCATCTTTTATTTATCTTAAATGGTACTGTTTAAGGCATTACTGAGAAGAGCTGAGGATAGGTGGTGACCTTTGTGGTGATGCTGAAAGGCCTTTCTGGGCATGTCCCAGGGCATCTGAGGTTGAAGGAGTTAATGGGCTGAACATCATAACTTTTTTTTCTTGATACTTGAAACTCATGCTTATTGATCGGAGAAAACTGACATTTACAAGGCACTGTTCCTTCCATTTTCAGAATAAAATATCTTATTCTGTCTTGGCCTCTTCTCCCACCCTTCTATCCTTTTGGGCTTGCGAGTCTTTTGATCTTTCCATTTTCCCTCTGATTCTTTCAGTGTTTTTCCTCTTTAAGATCTCTAGTTGGGAGACATGTGGGGTCTGCAAACAGCTCTTTAGGCCTTGGCTTACCAGGTCTTGTGGTTCTTACAGTTACCAGATAGAAGCCTGTGGCTGGTGGAGTCTGAGTTTTAGATTCCTGAATCTCTGCTGAGATGCTAATCAGCACCATGGGTTACTGGGCTAGGCTAGTAGGAGTCAGTGGGATAGGCTACAACCAGCCCTATCCCACTGACTATGGCAAGGATCAGCATATTTGATAGACACACACACACACACATACCCTGGGGGATAAAATGGCAACCCACTCCAGTATTCTTGCCTGGAGAAGCCCATGGACAGAGGAGCCTGGCGCGTTAAGAGTTGGACACAACTTAGTGACTGAACGATAAAAGCACACACATATATACCTAGTATTTGTTGTTGTTCAGTCACTAAGTCATGTCCGACCCTGTGACCCCAGGGACTGCAGCACGCCAGGCCTCCCTGTCCCTAACTATCTCCTAGAGTTTGCCCAAGTTCATGTCCATTGAATCAGTGATGCTATTCAACCATCTCATCCTCTGCTGCCCCCTTCTCCTTTTGCCAGAACCAGGATCAATCTTTCCCAGAACCAGGATCTTTTCCAAAGAGTTGGCTGTTAACACCAGGTGGCCAAAGTATTGGAGCTTTAGCATCAGTCCTTCCAATGAATACTCAGTGTTGACTTCCTTTAGGATTGACTTTTTTGATCTCCTTGCTGTCCAAGAGACTCTCAAGAGTCTTCTCCAGCACCACAATTCAAAGCATCAATTCTTTAGCTCTCATAGTTACATTTATATTTAAATTAAGGAAACATATATATGCTTTTGCACTTTAATTAGAAAATATTATTTTTGCATCAAAATCAAGGTTTTCAACCTTTAATGCTTATTATTTTCACATGATAGCAATGATCTTCAAAGGTCAGTTATCATTCAGTGATCATGTGTTACACTGGAAAGAATTCAGCTTATTAATTTTCATTATATTCAAAGTCTGGGTCAGTAATTGCTGCAAGTGGTTAATTCCTGCCTTTATCCACTGGAATTTAGAGTTCAACATACTAAACTGTTGGTTTATCTAAATGGCATTTCGCCCTTCATTCCTAGTTATGTCATTAACCTGGGTGAAGCTATATTTCTTTTTAGCTAAAGTTATAGCCTTCATGAGTATTGCCAAAACAATGATATGACTTTAAAACAACCTAAGATAACTGGGATGACCAAGGTTAACTCATTCAGTTAATCCAAAAGAGAGTTTTTGATTTAAAAAAAAAGAGAGAAATCTCCCCATCTTATTTGACTGGACAGCACAAAATGTTAATACTTTAATATCTAATGATGACAATTCAGTATAGTTACATACACTAATGTGTCTAGTTACAGAGTTAATAAGTCCATTGTGGTTTGGCCTCCTCTTATGTGTGAGAGACTATTTATATAGAGCGATGGCCTGAGGGGTGACAAAAGATCACGGGAGTCCAAACTACAGTCCACACAGGCCTGAAATCCTTTTTTTTTTTTTCTTCTTTTTTTAGTCTCACGAAATGATTAAACCAGGAAGACTCTTTGGGGAAGGTTTAGGAAAGGGGTAGAAAGATGGTGTCTGTTTATCATACAAATAACACTGGCAAATACATAGAGTTTCTTGTTTGTGCCAGAGCTTTGGTGCTGCCAGTTTAGCTCTCTGGCTCATTTTTCAGCTTGCATAAAGGATTTTGAGAAGAGTTAAAACTTTTTTAGCATTTTGCAGTCTACTTGTCCAACTTCAGACTCCTACCCAATGCTAGAGGTTCTTTAAATACTATACCTAATGGGATTCTGTCGTGTTATTCTGTCTTTCCATTGGCACGCAATGATAACTTGTATTTTTTTGCAGAACTCTCAAAAGATGACACTTCACGCCAATATGGAAATGTACATTTCTAAGACAGATGTAACAGCTATTTTCTACAAAAAAGGCAAAAGATTTATGCAAACAGAAGAGACCAGTATCTGTACACATGGAAAAATCTCACATTCCTTTATGAGTTTTTCCCCCATTGGACTATAAATTCCTTGAGGCCAGAAAGTTTACCTTATTTATCTTTATATCTTCCAGCACTTAACAGATTGTTGGGAACATAGTAAGTTCTCAATTAAACAGTACCCCAAGGCAGTTTTAAAAAGTAGCACCTAGATGGTAAGAAGCTGAAGGCTGGAATTTCAGCACTGGTTCTGCCATCACCAGCCTCATTTCACAATTAGAGATCATTTTCTTAAGAATTTCTTGTTTTGCAGCCTTCTTTTTTCCTTTAAGCTGTCTTTAATACATTTTAACACACATTTTATGTAGCTAAGTAAAAAAGGAAAAGATGACTTATAGTAATACCAGAGGTATCCATTATTAATGTTTTGGTATATTTCCTTCCAGATTAATATCGCTAAGAGCCAGAAGTCTTATCCATTATTTCTCTTTGTCAAGCACCTAATGGGCTTCCCTGGTGGCTCAGTGGTAGAGAATCTGCCTGCAATGTAGGAGATGCGGGTTTGATCCCTGGGTCAGGAAGATTCAGTGGGGACGATAATGGCAACCCACCACAGTATTCTTGCCTGGGAAACCCCATGGCTATGGTTCATGGGGTTGCAAAACAAACAAGCAAGCACATAGCAGAATGCCTGGCTCATTCACAGCTCTCAATCCATGTTTGTTGATATGAATCAAACTGGATGCTGGAGGCTGACCCTGTGAATCCATGTACTACCTGGAGTGTTCTCATAGGGGCAAGGCTAATAATTTCAGAGTGGTCAAGTCAGTGAAGGAGAATGTTGGTAGTAAAACTACTGTAATAAAGTGGACTCTGTAGTCAGAGGAGGAGTAGAGGTCACTTTACTACAGTAGTTCATGTTTTTTTAAAGAAGGAAAAATATTAACATAAAGGCCACATTCCAGCCTCCATATAAAGCATAAGTGGTCCTGCATCGAACAGTTCTGGGTTTAGATCCTGATTTCATTACTTATAACTATGTGATCTTGGACAACTTTCTGAACCTCTCAGTGCTTTAAAAACTGAATTAGGATGGTAATACCTAATTGTGGCTCAAACAGTAAAGAATCTGCCTGCAATGC
Organism: Bos indicus; assembly: GCF_029378745.1. NCBI lineage: Eukaryota > Metazoa > Chordata > Mammalia > Artiodactyla > Bovidae > Bos > Bos indicus. The sequence goes on from NC_091779.1 coordinate 14,818,112, forward strand.
AGAAGACCTGGGTTCAAACCCTGGGTCAGGAAGATCCCCTGGAGGAGGAAATGGCAGCTCACTCCAGTGTTCTTGCCTGGAAAATCACCTGGACAGAAGAGCCTGACAGGCTACAGTCCATGGTATCGCAAAGAGTTGGACACAACGGAGCAACTAACACACCTAATCCACAGCATTATTGAAAAGATTTAAGTGAAATAATATATGGGAGTTATATGGTCATAACAAGTACAGATAAATAAGGGAAGTATTCCAGGGAAGCAGTTCTGCAAATACTGCCTAGACATCTTTACAATTTTGTTACAGGTTTTTTTCCTATTATTAATTCAAATAATATTTACCCATATCCTTCTATTAACAAAAGGTGGATCTGGAAAAAAAAAAAAAGGAAAGCATTACTTTTTAAAAAAGAGTTCATAGAAAACCCCATTATTATCCTATGGTGTTTTTATTTGATGATAACATATTGTGAAGTCTCCTCTAAGACACATTAATTTCTCTGAACAGTGACAGAAAACCTGCAGTCTTTTATTTCTTCCTTGATGTGGTATCATTTTATTGCCATCGAGTTTTCAACTTAATGGCTCCGTGGTGGAGATCTAGATGTAATTTTTTTTCCCTTTCTTAATGATGAAGTATAATGTGCCATTAGGTGAAACAGAAGAAAAGGACTCTGCACCCCTGCCAATAGTTAGCTCAAGAACAGAAATAGCTCTTCCAGGCAGACAGACAGATGGGCAGGAGGAGAGAGTGATTAACAAATCTTTAGGTCAGTCTCTCCAATAGAGGCATTGCTTTAAATTTTCAAAATAGTATGAATTATGTAAGATCATTAACCTTTAGCTAGGAAGAAACACTGGGTTGTGGGCTTCACTGTCACAGGATAGGAATTCACTTTATTATTTCTTGGCATTTGATTACAAAGTGCAATAAAATGGAACATTTACTGGGGGGTTGCTGGGTGCCCGATATCATGCCAAGCACTTAGATCTCATTTAATTGTCCCAATAGTCTATGAGGTACTTACTGTGTCCTTATCCTTAATCTACCAATAGAAGGCAATGAAGCTTAAGAGAGGTTAAGGAACTTGCTCAAGGTCACATAATTAGTAAACAGAGTGATAAGACTCAAACCTGTATGTATGCTTTTAACTGCTTCATATTACCAGCACTGAGTGCTCAGGGACCAAGCTGTGTTTATACCTTTGTCACTGGTCTCACGCCTTGTTATCGCAATCATATTTTATGTAAAATATTATGCTAGGAGTGAAATAATTTTTTTTCTACATTTTCTTTGTTCAGCCCCTAAATTGTTGTAACTTAAGTTGGCTCTACTCCTAGTTCTTCAGGTTTTCCATTTATAATAAATGCACCGTGATATTTTCTGCTTTGCTCACAGAAATGCATAACATAATAGGAGCATAAGTGTACAAGACAGGAGGCATGCCAGGCTAGTGCAAGCTGGTACATGTGGGGGAGCGGGGGAACCTTCAGAGAGTGCTGTGTGTCCCCTAACCCCCAGGGGTCACTCCATCTAAGCAGAGCAAAGAGAGTGGGGAAAGGGCATGTTAAATATTGCAAATAGAATCCTCTTTCTGGATTCCTGTGCTCTTTCCTGATGCATAAAAATGGATGGACTGGCAGGGGTGGGGTGGGGTGATGGGAGATGCCCTTGATGCTATTCAGGGGCCGTCACTATTCTCTTATTTTGATTTTGCTCATGGAGAAGGAAAAAGGCTCCAGCATGCAATGCAGAGGCCTCTTTTTACCACATTACTGGAAATGTGAGAGCTCTCTGCACAGGAGGAGAAATGAACACTATAAATTATTTGCAAAGCATTTCAGAAGTGAGCAGTGAGATAAATATATTAATGCAAATATATGACATTGTTGGTGGCTAGTGGCTCAGTTGACTTAGACCATAAGAATTTTAAAAAGTTATACTTAAACAAGCAGTCTTCACACTTTGCATACCATGCATCCCTAGCTATAAAAAAATTAAGCATGCACTCTTACTGTACATACATTTGTTGATAAATGATACATTAATGTATTAATGTACTGAGTATATAAAGAAATCAAGATTAGAAAAAGAGATCATAAAATATAAAGTTATAATATTTTCCTTCAGATCATCTAGCATACACTTTGAAGCCCAGAGGGTAAGCCCAGAGGTTCTCAAACTTTAATGTGCATTTGAATCACTTGAAAGGCTTATTAAACCACAGAAAGCTGGACTTCATCCCTAGAGGTTGGGTTGGGGCCTGATCACTTGATTTCTAATAAGTTCCCAGCTGATTCAGGAAACACACTTTGAGAAGCAACGGGTTAACCTAAGACAGCCTTACTCCTTAGGGAAAGTATCTAGTGTCCAAAGAAAAGAAGCAGTAATAATGCTGACCAATGGTAAGGCTGACATTTAAAGCAGATGACCCTATAGGGTGCCCCCAAATCATAACACTCAGCCATGGAGCTGATTCCATTAAGCCAAAGAGAAGCTTCAATAAACATCTAAGTACATTCCAAGCCCACAGAAAGAAAAATGTTTTCAGATAATATTCCAGATACACATTAAGGAATCCAAACCCACACCTTAGCTCAAAGTTAAGCAGATGGAAGACCATGGGAGGTCCCAGGACTGCAGTGATACAGCACCCCACATGGCAAGCACCCCTGAGAAGCCAAACATGGCTTGGCAGATTCTTCTGAGAGGCCTCCTGGAGGGTGTGCATTCAAGTTGCAAATCCTGTTTGGTTGGCTCTCCAGGTTTTACTGGGCAAGGTTTTATCCTAATTTTAAAAACATCCTGTTTTAAAAGTTTGGCTTCATTTTGGCCTTCTTTCATTTCTTATCTTTGAACTCACGTCGCAACACTCTTAATATGAACTGACATTTTATTGCAAATCAAAGGAAATGCAACGACTTTACAAATTAGTGGATGAGTTAGTGAAGCACTCAAATGCTGAGACGACTGGGAAGTGAAACAATTCTGAGCAAAGGCGAGGAGGATAACCTCTGCCTCTTGCTTATTTGGAAGCTAGTGGGAAAGGTAGGGAACACACAAAAGTATGTTTCAGCTCACATTACTAATATCCCAGAGATTCATAACAGAAACCCAACATGCCTATGGCTGATGGAAACTGCTTGAGAGACAGGAAGCTGCAGCATGGACTGGGCCTGCAGTCTCAGCACGAAGTTAAAATACAGCTCCTATCTGTCCTCACGAAAGGTAAAAATCCTGGTTGTGCTCTCTGGACCTACTGCAAAGAGCACTTGCATGAGGGTGGGGAACATTCCTCAGTGGAGGGTACCAGGGAAACTGGAAATCCAGGCAGGAAATGGAAGAATAAAAGCCTGGCTGACATGAAGACACAGGGAAAGGATCAGTGGGGACAACTCTCTTTGGAAACTTAACTACCTTTCACTGGTGGAAGGCTATGCGTGTTGGCTGTTAAAGCGGCAGTGAAACATGGAATACAGTCCATTTTTTCCCAGGGGTTTGGGTGGACAGGAATTAACTTCTACTTAATTTTTACATGACCATTTCTCTCTGTCTTGGTTTTGCTTTTTATAGACACTGCTGGTCCTCTTTGTAAAGAATGTTATTCCCTTCTCGAGTTGATATCTTTGACTAGTGTGTGCTTAAGTTACATTTCTAAACATGAATATGTGAAGTCTCTGAGTGATATACACACATTCATCTGCCTTTACTGTGAAGTACGAAAGGCAATTTCTGCTGCAGTTTAAACATGCTGTCTAATTAAGGATACAAATCTTGAAATGTTTATGTTTTTTCACCATTCTATCCTTGCTTCTTACACACACACACAGGCACACACAGAGATTTCAGGTCAGGCATGCAGTGTTCCACCAGAAAGGAACAATGTCAAAAATAATAGCAAGAACAAAGAAAAAGAATCACTCATTCTACACAGAGCCAAGACGAAGATTTAGTCAGAAGTTGTCAGGCAATTTCCCCAAGCATCAAGCAATATTACATTTGTTTGCTCTTTGAAAATGAGAAAACAGTATTATGACGTTAAAATCATTTTTAGATGAAAAACAAATAATTCTCAAATCCCACATCTTACTGTATCTAACTTAACTTTTGTGACAAATTCCCCAAACTTTGACTATCTAGATTTTTGCTTTTACTCATTTAAAATAATCATAGGCCAATTTTGTGTTCCTTTCTTTTTTTTTAAACTTATCATTTTATCATAAATACTTTCTCATGTTAAATAATTTCAACACAGTAATGAGGGAAAAATTTGAGTAGGAAACTCACAGAAGAGGAAATATAAAAGTACAATCCTTTAAAAGTCCTCAACCTCATTAGTAATCAGGAAAATGCTAATTTAAATCAGTGAGCTCTATTAATTTATACCCATTAGATAGAAAAATGAAAGTCTGAAAATACCAAGTGTTTAAGAGGAATTGGAGCAGTGTAGCAAGTAGCAATGGGAGACTCATTGGAGAACAATTTGGCATCAAGTACAAGGAAAGTGTTACATATTCAACCAACCATCAATTCTCCTCCTATGTCTGTCTTCTAGAGCGGCATTGTTCTTCAGAACTTCCTGCAATGATGGAAATAGTCTTCTGCGCTGAATGGTGTGGTAGCCAGTCAGTTCATGTGGCTGCTGAGGCCCTGAAGTAGACTAGTGTGGCTGAGGAACTGAACTTTTAATTTTTCAAAATGTTATTGATGCATAATTGATTTACAATGTTGTATTAATTTCTGCTTTACAGCAAAGTGATTCAATTATGCCACATATACATTCTTTCTCATATTCTTTTCCACTAAGGTTTATCACAGGATACTGAGTACAGTTCCCTGTGCTATACATTAGGGCCTTGTTGTTTATCCATCCTATATACAATAGTTGACATCTTCTAATCCCAAACTCCCAACCCTTCCTGAATTTTTAATTTTAATTATGTAAATCTAAATTTCTATGCTTCCAGCATTATTATAAGCATACCAATTTCACCACTGAACTACCAAAACTGGATGTAATCATTTTTTGACATTTTGCTAATTTACAGTGTGAAAAACTCTATATATCATTTTACCATGTGCTTTTTCGACTATTATATTAGCAGAGTTGAATATTTTCCTTTGTTTTTGCTCATTGCAATTGTGTGTTTATGCCCTTTGCCCATTTTTGGCTGAAGTCTTCGCTATAAATCCCATGCAATATGTTTCATTTCTTCTGGCCACAGTTCCTACTAAATTTATATATATATATATTTTTTATAATTTGTATCTCCTAGAATTTCAGTACGATTTTTCCATTGTATTTTTAAATAAGCATTAAATATTTCTGCATTTTTACTTACAGTTTCTTGTTTGAGGTTTAATACAACTTTAGTTAAAATTAACAGATTTGACTGTATAAAATTAGTATTAAAACAAAGAAAGATGCAAACAGTGATTACACTGAGCCAAAAGACAAATATGTTTGTATAAAATACGAAGCTCATTCAATTCATGAGGAAACAATCCACTGAGAGGTGTTGCAAGATTTTTTTTTTTGCTTATTTGCTGAGTGTCTATGATCTGCTATACATTGTATTTCATTAGCATCTGGCCTCAATTTTTATTGTGGAGAAACCCACTTTCAGCTTAATTGTAGTTCCTCTGTAGGTAATGTCTTCTCTTGCTGGTTGCTCTTAAGGTCTTCCTTTTTCCATGGGACCCTATGGTATCATTCCAATCTATTTCCTCTTCCTAATACTTCTACTAGAAATATATTGGGCCATCTCATTCTAGCCTTAATACTTTTCTCTCTTGCATTCTTGTCATTTTCCTTAGATCCTCTCTGCTTATCTCTTTTTAGCTGTATATCATCTATCCATTAGGTTTTCATTTTGAGGATCATATTTTTCACTTCTGGAATGATTTCTTTTACAAATATACTCAGTCTTTCTACATACCCTCTTTTGTCCCATGTTTTTAATTTCTTTTTGTACCTTTAATGATTTAAGACATGCTTACTCGAAGTCATTATCAGATAATGCTATTAACTAAAGTTCTTGGAGGGTTAAAACCCTACTGTTTATTTTGCATGTTACCTCACCTTTGTGAGGTTCTTTGTGTCTTACAATTTAAACCTGTGATCTCATTTTCCACAGGACTTTGTAGATTCCTGAGAAATATTGCTTTTGGGCTATAATAGTAGTGTAAAATGTAATTATAATTTCTTAGGAGAACAGGTCATGTAAACATCCCAGTTATTCTTCTTGTTTTGGTGGTACATTTTCCTTGGACTACCTTTTCACTAAACTTATAGCCCTTTGAGTATTTTGTTTTTTTTATCAGAATCCTAATAGGAAGCAAATGGACGGTTTGAGAAGCATTTATTTACATAGGACTGATTAAAATAAAAAGGTGTGGGTGGTAAATGGGAACTTAAGGCTGACTGCAGAGCACCACTCATCGGCACTAAGTCATGAGAGGAGAGAGAGGTTCTTGGGACCTGAGAGGAGAGAGTGGTACAGTGCAGCTTCCTTGGAAAGAACAGGTGACTTGGTTTTACGGGACACAGCCAGTTCAAAATGACCTCATAGGGGAGGAAACAGGAGAATAGATACCTTGATTTCACCTTTCTCCAGGTTTTTGCCAGGGTTTCCTGTTGACTAAGCTCAGTTAGAAGACACAGAACAAGGGACCCCAGTGATATAGGGTGGAAAAGAGTGAATCTGGAGGATCAAAGAGTAGACTTTCAGCTCATGACTTTCTAGGTGGATATCTCATTTCTAATTCCTGTCCCCATAAAACCATCAAACTGCAAGCTCCTTGATAATGGAACTAGCAAACTCCCCCAGGTAACCCATCAGATCAGTCCATGCTACCTACCACCCCACTTGGAATTCTTTCTTCATTTTTTGACCCTGGAGATCTCTCTGATCTTTCTTGTGCTCTCAGACATTTAAAAGGGTGTTTGTCATATTTTAAACATCTTATCTGACACTTTAGAGTTGTCTAGCCCTGTGCGAGAAACTTTGTGTTTTCTAACACAGAAGACACAAATTATCTCACCCGATCTTATATATATTCTCTGTCATTATTAACATTTTAAAGATGAAGAAACCAAGTTTGGGTTACTTTCTCAGGGGTCATAGAACTACTGAGCTTCAGACTAGAACACTGCCTCCAAAATCCAGGCTCTTTCTATGACAGGAAACACTGGATACAGGCGTGCTGTGTGGCTGCTGTTTCGAAAACAGGAAGAAAAGAAGGGAGGGTGGGAAAGATAGAGGAAGGGAGGAAGGTTTATAAATTCAGCTAATACTAGGTCATCTGTAAAACTAACTGTGAAGCTCCAAAAAGAGAAGACGACAAAAAAAAAAAAAAGAGTGTCAGAGAGTCATTAATATAGAACTAGCATTAAAGTGTTATGTTTACAGGTTTGAATTTGACATTGATTCTTCCATGGAATCCATCATTAAGAGAGTATGAATCCTGATCATTTATTTCTCTTTGAACAATGAGACTTGAAACAAAAATACTCTGATTTAAAATTATCTGAGTACCATTACCATGTTACTTCAAAACAGAATTAAACGGCTCCAAATAAAATAGTCAACAGACATATTAAAAGAAAAAAAGCAACATTTAAAAGTCTAGAAAAATCCTCAGATTAAATTCAGACCCAAGTGAGAGAAGTTGATGTAGAGCACAGAGAAGAAATTCTGATTCCTGATTATGTTGAATCAGGTCACATAGCTGCCTCATGCATAGAAGAAATTAATAGTGAAGAAATTAAAACTTAATCATCAGAAATTCTGATTCTTGATTATGTTGAGTCAGGTCACATAACTGCTTCATGTGAAGAAGAAATTAAAAATGAATATTAGGCCAATTATATTTTAAAATTTTCATTTTGCAAAAGCAAAGAAAAATCCTGCTTTTTTGAGAAATTAATGCAAAGACAAAAAAATAAGGGCAGGAGGGAAGATTTAAAAAAAAAAAAGGAAAAGAAAAAGGATCCCTGCCCCACCTCCTGGAATGCAGTAAAATACATTCTACATGAAAGGCCAAATAGTCCAAAAATGTCAGGAGTATAGATAGCTAATACAGGCTTAAAACTGAATTAATTTTGGAAGGCTATTCAGAAAATACTGCTTAGGAAAAGTAATCAGAATTGATAGAAAAAAGGGAGTTAAAAATAAGAAAAAGGAAATTTTCTGATATGTATACATTAAAATGTAATCTGGGGAACTTCTATTTAGGGAGTATACTTTTTATGTTAGACCACATTATCAATATTTTGTGATCATCAAAAGCATAGTTTATAGTGTGTGTAGGTAATTTGCTTTAAGACATACTTTAAAATAAGGAAAATTAATTCTGTAGATAAGAGATGAAGAGATGCTTTGACTAAAAACCAAAATACTTGACAAAGGTCCATATTCAGATTCTGAGTCAAGAGAAAAGATCAAGTTTGTAAGATATCAGACATGGAGATACTAACTTGATACTGCTTGAGCACACTAATGAACTTAATATGAGGATGTCAGGTTAAATACATTTTACTACTATGTTGGCCAAAGGGGGCACTTTTAGAATGAGAGTGACAGATGGAAAGCTCAATACAGAGACTAGATGGTAAAGACTGGGGTTTCAACAAAATAAAACATCATTTCAGTGAGCATTTGGTTTGAGAAATTGCTGATATGATTTTACTCTCATCTAATTGCATTGCAAAATATTATTTTGATAGGTTTAGACCGCTTCATGTTTAATATATTTAAAACTGTGTTTGTTTTATAAGATGAGGAATGTTCAAACTATGGTCTGAATGTTAGTGAAAGTGTTAGTCACTTAGTCGTGTCTGACTCTTTGAGATCCTATGGACTATATAGCCCACCAGGCTCCTCTGTCCATGGCATACTCCAGTCAAGAATACTGGCTGGCTTATTTTACTTAACATAATGTCCTTTAGGTTCATCAATGTTGTTGTAAATGGCAGAATTTCCTTCTTTCTTTCTTGATGCTGAACATTCCTTTATGTGTGTGTGTGTGTGTGTGTGTGTGTGTGTGTGTGTTATACTAAGTCTAAGTGTTAGTTGCTCAGTGGTGTCTAACTCTTTGCGACCCCATGAACTGTAGCCCACCAGGCTCCTCTGTCCATGGAATTCTCCAGGCAAGAATTCTGGAGTGGGTTGCCATTTCCTTCTTTAGGGGATCATTCCGACCCATGAATCAAACCCAGGTCTCCTGTACTGCAGGCAGATTCTTTACCGTCTGAGCCACTGGGGAAGCCCCATATGTGTATATATGATAAGTAAATGTTACATGTCACATTTTCTTTATCTGTTCATGCATCCATAGATAATTAGATTATTTCCATGTCTTTTGATACTAGCCATAGTAACAGATGTAAAGTGATATCTCATCATGATTTTGATTTGTCTTTCTCTGATGAAAAATAATGCTGAGACATTTCTCAAAAAGAGACATACAAATGGCCAACAGGCACTATATGAAAGGCAGGAATACTTTTAGGGCTTTTAATAAATGTTGCTAAATAGACATCCATCAACTTTAAACTGATTCATGTTCTCTACCAGCTATTTATGATAATATAGATTTATAATTTTTTGATCTTGACAACCTAATTTTCATTTCTTTGATTACCAAGAAATTAGAAAATGTTTCCATAAGTTTTCTGATCACTTCTCCTTTCATTATTTGTAATTTTGCATCCTTTGCTTAGTTTATTCACAAAGTATTTATATTTTTTACTAATTTGTTAAAGTCATAAAAGTAAGTTATTATCTTATTTCAAAAACATTTGTTGAAAATATTTTTCTCAGTATATTTTTCTTAGTATGTTTTCCCTTTAATTGCAAAACAAACAGCTATAGAAATTAAGAAATTAACTTTATAGTTAATACAAAGCATTCTTAATAGTATCTAATAATGTTTTCAAATTTTGTCAATAGTTTTTAAAAACTTAAAAAAAAAATTTAAACCAGGAATAAGTGAGGGCTCATCATACAGGTTAGGTCTTTTTTGTCTTTTTAATCTACAACAGTCTCTTATCTTTTTTCTCCCACGACACTGACATTTTTGAAGAGACCAGAACAGCTGTCCAGTAAAATGTTTCACATTCTGAATGTGTCTATTACTATGTGATATTATTTTACTCACATATACAAGTTTAAAACTTTAAAATTTTTAAATGTGTCAAACATTTTACATGTGGTCTTGGCTTTCATGTTATTTTTAGAAAGGCCTTTCCCATTACAATTATATGAAAGTGTATCTCTATTATTTTCCAGTACTTTTATCAAGTTTTACACTTAAATCTGTAACCCTTCTTATTTTGGTAAGATTTTGAACAGATTCCTTAATAGATCTACCATGACACTTGAGAGAATTAAGTAAATTATTAGGTGATGCTATTGACAACCAATCCTGTGTGTAATACTAACATGAACAAGCTTTTATGTAAAGCAACCATACATCATACAGGTAACGTTATTTTTGTGTCATACAGTTATTTTCTTTGTCAGATTTCAGATATTGAATCAAATAGAAACTGCATCAAAGAGAGGGAAAGATTGTGATTACAAAATAATCAGTATTCAATTTTATGTCCACCATTTATTCTATTTCATTATTTTCCCCCCAAAAGACTCACTAGTATTCTTCAAAATAGCAGAGTCTATAATTCTGATCATAGTGAGTGATGATTTCAAATATAGTTCATTTAAATGAAAATGAGGAAACAGAGCCATTATCTCCAAACTTACTACTTATACAGAATGTAAATTGGAATTGATGTATCAGTGAATAATTTTTATCATCAGAAACCACTCTGTTCTTACTAGTACATTGGATGGCAATATTTCCAACATCTTCATAATTAGGACTAAGATTCTTTCTGACAGGATTTTCCTGATCATTATGTTATAATTTAGCTAACTTTAAAGGAGAATTAAATTACTTTTTTCTTATGAAACATCCTGACTTATGTTTACCTGTTTTTAATATTAGATTTGGTTTACTGAGGGGCAGTAGCCAATGATGGGAAATACTTAAGATAAAATGCTTTGAAATTTTTATGAGTACCAGCTGAGAAGCTGTGGTTTGTAACCTCAGGAAACCTGACTTTCAAAATGTCTGCTCACCAGAAAGCTAAAATTAAAAAGACAGCCAATACCTAGCTTTGGTGAGAGGAATTTCTATGTGTTGATCTTGGGAGTGTGATTGGTACTACCTCCTTTCAAAAAAACACATGGCTCTATTTACTCAAACTAAATACACACTTAGTCTATGATCTGGCATTTACTCTTCAGCATTTCCCCAAGAGAATGGAAAATGTATGTCTACCAAAACATATACAAGAATATTCATAGCAGCTTTATTCGTAATAGCCCCACGCTGGAAAGTGGATAAACCATGGTACATTCCTACCATGTAATATTATACTCAATTTAAGAAATTCATCCTACATGCAACACATGGATACATATCACAGATATGCTGTATGATTTCATTTGCATGAACTTTAAGAACTGATAAAAGTAATCTATGGTGATACCTATAATAGTGGTTATTTAGCATTGGGGAATGAGGTTGCGTGAGAAAAGGTATGAGGGGAATTTTTGGGGTGCTGGGAATGTTCTACATGTCGATGTAGATGGTGGTTCACAGGTGTATTCACATGTAGGAACTGCATAAACTATACACTTAAGATGAGTGTATTAACTCACTGTTCCACCTCATATGACAAAAAATTCTGTTGTTACTGTATGAAAGTTAGAATAAACATATTGAAGGTTCTTCCAGCTTAAAAGAATTCTTCATCCCGTGTCCCCTTCCAGTACCTGCCTCTCTCTGTCCTTCCCTTTACAGTCAAAGTTCCTTCAAAGATGTATGTATTCACTTTATTTCTAATCTCTCAACCACTTGATTCAATCTCTCTCCTCCCCTTTGCCCTGACACCCTTTCCAAGGTCCCTATTATTCCTGCTATCAAGTCTAATGGACTATTTTTCATGATTTTATGACCTCTCTGGAGCATTCCCCATTCTTGGTTTCCTTTCCCTTGACATTCTCATCCTTGCTCCTGTTATGCTGTTTCACTTGGTTTCACTCCTACCTCTCAGGGTGTTGCTTGTTAGTCCCTGTTCTGGCTCTCCTATCTGTCTGTCCTTAATTTTGATGTCCCTCAAGATCCTGCCCTGGCACTCATCACCTCACATTATATTATACACTCTCCATGACCCACCTTACCTGTTCCCACTACTTCCCTTTATACTTGTAACATATACTTTCAGTGCAGTCCACTTACTGAAGTCCAGGTCCACGTATCTAACAGCCATTAGGCATTTCCATTTTGATTTCCCAAAGGTGTTCCTAGTTCAATGTTATTACCCTGCCCTCAAATCTTTTCCTCCTGTATTCCCTACCTCAATGACTGATACCCCTGATCAATCATATGACCAAGCCAGAATTTTATGGGTTATTCTTAATGCATTCCCTTTTCTTTCCTCAGATGCAGTTAACCACTTTGATTCTACCTTCTGAGTTATACTCAGTTTCCTCTGCTTATTTCCATTTCACTACATTAACAGAGTTCAGTTTAACATCACTACATAAACCACACACCAACATCTTCCTAAATTTAGACCTCCTTCCAAGTTATTCTCCACAGTAGGACCAAAGTGAACTTTCCACAAGTACTCTGTGAGAATCATTCCATATGTGTGTGTGTGTGTATGTGTGTGTGTGTGTATATATATATATATATGTATATATATATGTATAATTGACAGATTCATGAGAGGGGATGAGCTCCACATCCTTCTACATATTGATCCAGCCCCCTACCTCCAGAGTAAACTTTCTAAAATGCCAACTTGATCATATTATTCCTTGCTTAAAACTGTTCAATGGCTCCCCATTACCTTTAGGATAAAATTCAACTGCTTATATGGCTTACAACATGGTTCTAGATTACGTGTTCAGTCTAATCTCTCTCTTCTGCTCATTGATTACTACGCTACAGCCCTATATTAAAACTACTTTCAGTTCTAAGACGTGACATCATTTCTTGCATCTCAGGGCCTTTGCACCTGCTCTTCCACTGGCTGCCACACTTTTCTCAATTCATTTATCCTCTCCAACTCCTATACTTATTTAAAGTCTCAGAGAGCAACATAATTTTCTTTGGCAGATTCTCCCTAAAATCCCTAATCTGCATTAAGTGCCATCCATCCCTGTGAAGTACAATACACCCTATGTTTACCCTTCAGATGACGTGTGTGTTACTGAAATATTATCACCTGTTAGCTGCTCTCCATCTCCCACTGCAGAGTAAGCAGGGGCTCTGACCTGTTCACTTCTGTGCCCCAGTGCCTGATACAGTGCCTGACACATTGGCTTTGTACTTGTTAAATGAAGGATAAGTCAACCATTTAAAAAGTACTACATATTAAACATTATTAGTGTATACACATAATTGTGCTACTAACAGAAGTAGTAGAGAGTCAGGGGTGTCTGAAGCATTATCTTTTTCACATTTCTGAAAGCAGAGCCATATTCAAACTTTTTTTTTTTTTTTTTTTACATACTCAAAGTCTACCTGTTGTATAGAGATACCAAAGACTTTGTCTACAGAAATTAAACTCGGAACTTAAAAATAGTGATTGAAGACCATGACTTCAAGGCCTCTGCCCTCCCCTCTTCTCTGTTCTTTACAGGAGGCATAGAGGGAGTACCCTTTTCTCCACCCTCCACACCTGCCATGTTTGTTGAGCACAGACCTCCTGGCAACAATTCCTCTCCTTGCTCCACCCATGCAGCTCCTACAGATCTGGCATTTTCCTTCATGACCTACACACAGTAATTAACAGAGGTGGACAGCAGACTTAAGTTGTTTCATCATAGAACCCATTGCCTGCCCCCAACTGATTAACTGAGAGATGGGAACAAGTCTGTTCTTTCTCTGGGATTTTTTTCTTTTACACTTTCTCTCCAGGTGGAGGGAGCTGGTCCTAAGTGAGGGGATGAACTCCTCATGGTGTTTAAGTTCTGGATCCAATTATTCTGAAAGTTATTCTTGAATGGACAGGGACCTCCTTATCCTTCCTACATCTGACTTCAACTCTTTCATAGAGTTATTGCACCAATTAATTTTCTTTTTGGCCTAAACTAGTCTAGTGCAGGTTTCTGTGCCTTGTAGTTGAAAGAATTTTGTCTGATTTACAGTGAAATGTTTCTGTCTTTGCTGAAACTACCACAGTAAAGCTCCCCAAACATCTCACAATCTGGCTAAGTAATCAATACACAAACTATAGATAATACGGTTCTATTCTACCAGCAGACATTTTTCCTAGAATAAGCCTTGTATTGTGCGCATGCCCACAGAGTGACTCCTCCTTCATTTTACTTGTCCAGAGGGTGACCCTTTGTGAAAAATTCTTGTCATTGCCCTATTTTTGGCTCTAAAATGATGATTATTTTTCAGTGTGTTTTTCTGCTATATGTTAATTCTCTTGAGTTGTCTAGTACTTTTATACTAAAGCTTCTTATGCAAAGTAAATAGGATGGAAAGTCCTTTGCTTACAGTTATAAATCATGAGAAACGCTGGGCTGGAAGAAGCACAAGCTGGAATCAAGATTGCCAGGAGAAATATCAATAACCTCAGATATGCAGATGACACCACCCTTATGGCAGAAAGTGAAGAGGAACTCAAAAGCCTCTTGATGAAAGTGAAAGTGGAGAGTGAAAACTTGGCTTAAAGCTCAACATTCAGAAAACGAAGATTATGGCATCTGGTCCCATCACTTCATGGGAAATAGATGGGGAAACAGTGGAAACAGTGTCAGACTTTATTTTTCTGGGCTCCAAAATCACTGCAGATGGTGACTGCAGCCATGAAATTAAAAGACGCTTACTCCTTGGAAGGAAAGTTATGACTGACCTATGCTTTTCTATTGAAAAGCAGAGACATTACTTTGTCAACAAAGGTCCGTCTAGTCAAGGCTATGGTTTTTCCAGTGGTCATGTATGGATGTGAGAGTTGGACTGTGAAGAAAGCTGAGCGCTGAAGAATTGATGCTTTTGAACTGTGGTGTTGGAGAAGACTCTTGAGAGTCCCTTGGACTGCAAGGATATCCAATCAGTCCATTCTGAAGGAGATCAGCCCAGGATTTCTTTGGAAGGAATGATGCTAAAGCTGAAACTCCAGTACTTTGGCCACCTCATGCGAAGAGTTGACTCATTGGAAAAGACTCATGCTGGGAGGGATTGGGGGCAGGAGGAAAAGGGGATGACAGAGGATGAGATGGCTGGATGGCATCACTGACTCGATGGACGTGAGTCTGAATGAACTCCAGGGGTTGGTGATGGACAGGGGAGGCCTGGCGTGCTGCGATTCATGGGGTCACAAAGAGTCAGACACGACTGAGTGACTGAACTGAATTGATAAAGCTCTTTGAGTATTTGGCCACACTTAAGTAGACTTTCTATGTTTTAAGACATGTTCTCTTGTAAGAGTTATATTTTTCTAGATATATCATATATACTCAAAGCATTTTCCATTTAACTATTATGACATTCCAATGTGGGGATGTGCCTCCTGTTATGGATCAGAAATAGGACATCAGTGAAAGGACTTCCACATGGAAGGAGATGTCTGGAATGAGATACAGGAATTCTCCCCAAACACTGACTTCAGAGCTGTATGAGGCCATACAGGGATGGGTGTGTACAAGAGACAAGCATCACATGCTTCTTAATAACTTTATTTTTTCAGTTCCTTTTTTTATATTATAGTTTATTAACTATGTTGTGTTAGTTTCAGGTGTTCAGCAAAGTGATTCGCTTATAAATGCATCTATTCTTTGTCAAATTTGCTTCCCATTTATCACAGAGTACTGAGCAGCGGTCCCTGTGCTATATAGCAGGTCCTTGTTGCTTATCTGTTTTAAATATAGCAGTGTGTACATGTCAATCCCCAACTCCCAATCTGTCCCTCCCTGCCACCCTTCCCTCCTGGGAACCATAAGTTTGTTCTCTAAGTCTGTGAGTCTGTTTCTGTTTTGCAAATAAGTTCATTTGTATACTTTTTTTTTAGATTCTGCATATAAATGATATGATATGAGGTTTGTTTTTCTCTGTCTGACTTCCTTCACTTGATAGATGATAATCTCCAGGTCCATCCATATTGCTGCAAATGGCATGCTTTCATTCTTTGTAAAGGCTGACTAATATTCCTTTGTATATATGTGCCGCATCTTCTTATCCATTCACCTGTTGATGGACATGTAGGTTACTTGATGTCTTGGCTACTGTAAATAGTGCTGCTATGAACACTAGGGTGCAAGTATCTTTTTTGAATTATGATTTTCTCCAGATACATGCCCAGGAGTGGGATTGCTGGGTCATACGGTAGCTCTATTTTTAGTTTCTTAAGGAACCTCCATACTGTTCTCCATAGTAGCTGTACCAGTTTACATTCCCACCAACACTGTAGGAGAGCTGTCTTTTCTTCACATTCTCTCCAGCATTTATTTATTGTTTGTAGGCTTTTTGATGATGACCATTCTGACTGTTGTGAAGTGATAGCTCATTGTAGTTTTGATTTGCATTATTCATTAATTTTTTGTGATGAAAATGTGATGTTATAGATGCTGATGAATTCTAGTGGTAAAATTCAGAGTATTCAGTTCATGGTGCTGGAAGAAACATGTAAATTGGGTACAAAAGTAATTGTGTATGTTACCTTTTAGTGGTAAATCAAGTGATTTACCATCAAGCTAACATGGGAAGTAGAGTTAACAGCGGGTCTGGGATTCCTGCCCTCCTTACTAGGGGAAAGCGATTGACCTCAGCCAGAGCCACTTATAAACATGCTAATGGTATTTATTAGTAGAAAGATACCCAAGAGTCCCTATCTAAAATACTAACATTTTTTGGCAGCATAGACCTGGGCTGTCTAGACTGTGTATTATAAATAAACCAGCAGTTTATGGCTTGATGGGGGCATGGCTGGCTAGAGATGGGGAAGTAGTCATATGAGCATTTTCTGTCTAACTAAAAAAATGTAAAACTGGGAACCCCAAAATCAAAATGATGGTTTTGTGTGTGTGTGTGTGTGTGTGTGTGTGTGTGTGTGTGTGTGTAAGAACAGCATGTTCACATAAATTGTTTAGAACTCAGTTGTTAGTCTGAAACCAAAACATATCCTAATGCAGGAAAAAGGGGCAGTTCTGGGAAGCTGCATCTGATGGACTCAGGCTTTTCCAAAAGTGAATAGGCATCGTCTGTGATGGGTTTTTGACAGAACCCTGTGTATAACTTGTAAAGCTTGGCTTTGGGTAAGATGTGTGATACACAGGGGTCCACTCTGACCTTTCAACTCTTTGGCTAACATATCATCTGAATACAAGAGATAAGAAGCTGCTGATGAATGTGGCATATTAGAAGAGAGAAAGAGTATAAATTATTTATAAAAATAGTGCTATGAAAATTGGTTAATATTTAGAAATAAATGGATGCCTGCTATAGATTATATACTAGAACAAGAAGTAAAAAGGAAAAAATCATTTAAAAATAGAATGAACAGAAAAATACATGAAAATATTTCTGATTTTGACTTAGGAAAGCTCTTTATAAGTAAAAAAAAAAAAAATCAAAAGATGAACTAGCAGAGAAAAGATTGACAAAGAATAAACTAAGGAAGTGTATTTGCACTGCATCTGACAAAGAAAATGAGATACTATTTTCAAATGAGATACACTGGCCATGCTTTAAGAGTAAGTTAACATCCTTCTGCTGCTGCTGCTGCTATGTCACTTCAGTCGTGTCCGACTCTGTGCGACCTCATAGGCTGCAGCCCACCAGGCTCCCCCGTCCCTGGGATTCTCCAGGCAAGAACACTGGAGTGGGTTGCCATTTCCTTCTCCAATGCATGAAAGTGAAAAGCGAAAGTGAAGTCGCTCAGTCATGTCCAACTCTTAGCGACCCCATGGCCTGCAGCCTACCAGGCTCCTCCGTCCATGGGATTTTCCAGGCTAGAGTACTGGAGTGGGGTGCCATTGCCTTCTTCTGGTGGGAAGTAAATATGGTAGCCCCCGGGGAGAGAATGTGCTGTGAGCAGTGCAGCAAGCTCAAGGCCTCTGGTGCTCTACTTATGGGGTCCACCCAGCTGTGCATGCAGCGCCACATTCTGCAGAGCTCCCTGCTGGTGACTGAGCACAGTGGGCCACTAGAACCCAGCCACTCCTTCCAGTGCAGGACTTCTTCGCTCAGGGGCTGCTCATGGACCTGGCTAAGACTTTTCCAGTGCTGCACTGCAATCTGAGGCTCTGCTCACCCATTCCTACTTCCCTCCACACTTCTTTCATAGGTGTCAGTCCTGCTGAAATCTTTTCCTTTGTACTTCTGCTCTCGCTCCCTTGTGTGTGTGTTAGTCGCTTAGTTGTGTCCAATTCTTTGCGACCCCATGGACCATAGTCAACTAGGCTCCTCTGTTCATGGGGATTCTCCAGGCAAGAATACTGGAGTGGGTTGCCATGCCCTCCTCCAGGGGGTCTTCAGACCCAGGGATCAAACTGCATCTCTTATGTCTCCTACATTGGCAGGCAGGTTGTTTACCACTAGCACCACCTGGGAACCCCCTCGCTCCCTAACCCTTCACAAATGTCTTCGCCAATAAATATCTGGCACACCTAACTTCATCTTAGTGTCTGCTTCCCAGACAATCTGAAGAAAATCACTTAGTACAATCTTTCTGGAAGTCATTATAGTAATACTCTTTGACCCACATTTCACCTCTAGAAATTGACACTAAGGAAATTAAGAGATATATTTGTAAATTTTATGACATTATTTGACAGTATTATTTACAACTGGCAAAAAATGGAAAATAAACTAATCATAAAGGATTGGATACATTATATCCTAGACTTGTTAATGTAAAAAAATTTATAAGTGGTAAAATTTTATTAAATATGTAGACAAAAGAACAATGTATATATTCAAGATATATTTGTCCTTTTTTCTTTAATTTCTAAATTCTGCATGGACATATTATGGTAAAAATACTTATCATTTAACTTACATAGTACAGTTATAGGCATTTAGAAAACAAGAAAAATACTAAAACATAATTAGCAGTTATTCTTTGATGATATTTGAGTAATTTTATTTCTTTTTTACTCTCCTGAATTTTTCAAACTTTCTAATATTATAAATAATCATTAAAATTAGATTTGACTGATTTTTTAAAACAATGCAAATCAACTTTAAATGGAGCTTGAACAATTAGACATCTGTGTTCAAAAATATAAACTCAGCCTATTCATCATACTTTTTACAAAACTTAGCTCAAGATGGATCACAGACCTTTATATAAAACATAAAACTGCAAAAGTTTTAAAAGAAAACACAGGAGAAAGTCCTTGTTCTTTTGGATTAGACAAAGAGATTTTAAACAAGGCAACATCATGATTCATAAAGGACTGATAAATTGAAGCTCATCAATAATTTTTTTAGATTGTTCTGTGAAAGACACTGTTGCTACTGCTGCTGCTAAGTCGGTTCAGTCGTGTCCGACTCTTCACGACCCCATGGACTGCAGCCTACCAGGCTCCTCCGTCCATGGGATTTTCCAGGCAACAGTACTGGAGTGGGGTGCTATTGCCTTCTCCAGAAAAACACTGTTAAGAAATTGAAAATACAAACCTCAGACTGGAAAAAGTGTTTTCAAATTATGCACCTGACAAGAGACACTTATTCAGAAAATACAAAGAACTCTCAAAACTCAACATTTAGAAAACAAATGACTAAATAACAAAAATTAAGCAAAACACTTAACCAGACACTTCACTGAAGATGAGATATGGATGAAAAGTAAACACATAAAAAGATGCTCAATATCCTTAGTCATTGCTGCTAAGTCACTTCAGTTGTGTCCAACTCTGTGTGACCCCATAGACGGCAGCCCACCAGGCTCCCCCATCCCTGGGATTCTTCAGGCAAGAACACTGGAGTGGGTTGCCATTTCCTTCTCCAATGCATGAAAGTGAAAAGTGAAAGTGAAGTCGCTCAGTCGTATCTGACTCTTCGAGACCCCATGGACTGCAGCCTACCAGGCTCCTCCATCCATGGGATTTTCCAGGCAAGAGTACTGGAGTGGGATGCCATTGCCTTCACCGATCCTTAGTCATTAGGGAAATTCAAATTAATAACATGAAATACCTCTATATGCTTTTAGAATGGCTAAAACAAATAAAAGCTAACAGTACTACATGCTGGCAAGGAGGCACAGAGATTCCTATTCATACTGGCTGGAGTGCAAACTAGAAAAGTCATTTGGGAAAACAGTTTGGCAGCGTCTTACAAAGCTAAATACATAATACATCATTGTCATGTGACCCAGACTTTCTACTCCTTGGTATTTACTGCAAATAAATGAAAATTACGTTTTCCCCAGAACCTGTATGTGAATGATTGCAGCAGTTTTATTCAGAAACACCCAAACTGGAAATAATCCAAATGTTCTTCACTTAGTTGATCAATAAATAAATGGTGGTATGTCTGTACGATGGAACACTACTGAGCGATAAAAAGGAATGACCATTCAATGACATGGACCATGTTCAAGTAGAATCAAGCAGAATCTCAGAGGAGTGAAAGAAGCCAGAGTTAAAAGATTATATGCTATGTGATTCTATTTATATGACATTTGACAAAGGCAATAATAGAGGGACAAAGAACAGATCAACGTTTGCCAAGGCGCTGGGGATTCCCAGAGGAACTGACTGTGAAAGGCAGCATGAGAGAATGTTTTGGAGTGATGGAACTCTTTTGTATCTTTAAAGAAACTTTATTTATTTATTTGGCCGCACCAGGTCTTAGTTGCAGCATGCAGGATCTAGTTTCCTGAGCAGGGATCGAACCCAGGACCCTTGCATTGAGAACGCAGAATCCTAGCCAACTGGACCACCAGTGAAGTCCCAACTCTTCTGTATCTTGATGTTGGTGGTGCTTAAATAACTGTATGCATTTGTCAAAACTTATAAAAATGCACAACAAAAAAGAAAATTTTACTCACTGTGGTGTTGGAGAAGACTCTTTCTTGAGAGTCCCTTGGACTGCAAGAAGATCCAACCAGTCCATCCTAAAGGAGATCAGTCCTGGGTGTTCACTGGCAGGACTGATGCTGAAGCTGAAACTCCAGTACTTTGGCCACCTCATGGGAAGAGTTGACTCATTGGAAAAGACCCTAATGCTGGGAGGGATTGGAGGCAGGAGGAGAAGGGGATGACAGAGGATGAGATGGCTGGATGGCATCACCGACTCAATGGACATGAGTTTGAGTGAACTCCGGGAGTTGGTGATGGACCGGGAGGCCTGGCGTGCTGCGATTCACGGGGTTGCAAAAAGTCGGATATGACTGAGTGACTGAACTGAAGCTAAATAAATTTTCAAAAGGTAAAAATTAAGTCGGGGCAATAAAGTGGAAATGTTTGGAAAATGTTAACTGTTGAAGCTGAAAAAAATTGTTTTTTTTTTTAATTAAAACTGATATAAATTAAAGTTAGTTGTATGTATGGTTGAGGTTAAATAATGCATATTAATTAGGTTTATCAACCCTTAAAATTCATAAATCCACATGAAAACATGTTAAAGCAGAAGGAAAGAGGAGCTTTATAATTAATCAGTGGAGACAGTTATGTCCAAGGCTGTGATTTCCCTCCCTTCCCTTCGTCTCTCACACTTCTCATGTGGCTGCCATCAGGCATTTAACATGGAGTGAAACTTCCCTGTGGGTCTTCACGTACCAGGCTTTGAATAGTCTATCAGAAAGCTTAGAAAAGCAGTTTGACAGACCAGGCAGAGATAGTCTTTATATGATCATCTCTCTTACGGATTCTTGATAAAAGTCAAGAGTCTAACGCTAAAATATTTCTGTGAGGGAATATCCATCATAATCTAGATCAAAATGGTAGCTTTTCTGGGGATCTGACTTGACCCAGGGATAGAACTGAGAGAAATTCATGGCTAACCTACTTCTAGGATATCTCTCTTGAATATAAATGATTTAGCCAAGCTTCTAGTGAGAAGTACAGCTCAGAGACTCCAAAACCCCTAGCAGGTACAGTAAAAGCTCTCTTATCCAGTGTTGCTGAGACTGGTAATTGGGTGACCAGTACGTCAGCTCTAATTCTGTATCTTAAATTGTTATTTTAAGCTGAGACATACATTTATGGTCACCCACCAGTTTTCTGATGAAAACTGGTTTTCTTTTTGAATGTGGATTCATTGATCAGTGTTCTCCATTTGACAAAACCCCACACCCATAATAATCATCTCCAATTTCTACTTTCAATTTAAGCGCAGCAAGAACTTAAATACTTGTGATTCACACCAAGTGCAAAATCCTCCTAAAATTTTATGATTATTGTTCCTAGTGTTTTACAGTTATCTTGTCCACCCCTACTTTGATAGTAATTTTTTCTCACGAGCTCACTTTTATGGTCCCTTTCTAAGGTATACAACTACTTAATTTGTATGTTAACAGGTCTCTTTTGCCCCTCCTATCTCACCACTTTACATAGTTAAAATTATAGCATAAACATGTTTGGAAACCAGCATAACTGACTCTTGATAAGCATATAACTCAACTGGATGGGGGTGTGCAGAAGTCCATAGCATGTATTAGATGGTTTCCAATGTGGGCATTTTGGGTTCAGTGGTAAAGAATCTGCCTGCCAATGCAGGAGACACAGGAGACATGGTTTAGATCCCTAGTTTAAGATCCTCTGGAATAGGAAATGGCAACCCACTCCAGAGCTACAGTCCATGGGGTCACAAAAAAGTCGGACATGACTTAGAGACTAAAGAACAACAACAGTGTGGGTGTTAGGAGGTTTTACAGAAGAAGCAGAGAGCTTCCCTTAATCCAGCAGGCTTAAGAAAGTGAAGGTCAGCTGGAAGAATACCTACAGTAGCTGAGGTGTAGATGTTCTGTGTTGTTGGTTGACAGATGACATGTATGCTTCATATACATTTTGTTTTGAAATATGAAGTGTCTTATATATATTCCTTGCTTTGGTGAAAAATCAACCCCTCTCTGAACAAAGATAAATTGCAGGAAGAAGTACAAACAGGTTTAAGATTTTCATACTACTACTACAACCTATTTGGATTTTTTTAAACTGTGAATGTACATGGCAATAAACACCAGAAGGAACATAATCATCCTGGTTAACACAATTTTTTTTTTTCATGTTCTCTCTGAGGATATCTAATGCTCACAAGATCCCTCTAAGAATTTTCTTATTTCTCTTTTCCCTCACTGTGATCATCACGTCCTGCTCCCATTGAGGTTTGCCCACAGAAATCAGAAATACCTTGTTTTTACTGCTATAACTATAGGTTTCTGTCTTTAAATGTGGCCCTGTTCCAAGATTATGAGCATCTTTTTGGCTGTTCCTTGATATTTAATGAGGATATCCCCTACATGAAGAGGATATTAGGACTCCAATTCTGAAAGCCTGCTATACAGGGCAAGACTATTTTGATTTTGAGAGTTACACATTATTCTTTTCTGCAAAATATAGACTTGGTATCTCCACAGTATTTTTTTCAATTACGACTGCACCCCAAAGACTTGTCTAAATGGATACCCCAGGCAATTAAGTCTCTGGCTCTTTTTTATGTTATACATTTTGATTCTGAGACTTTCTTCCAAAAGACTAGATTTTCACCTTTTAAAACACTGATATTGGTGTTGGCAAGACCATTTAATCTCCATAAAGGAAGAGGCGTTCATTCCTATCTGCTAGAGAAGGAGGGCGAAACATCTAGTTCAGTTTTAGACAGAAATGAATATGAATTTGAGGATGTCTTACTTTGTGTTATTTAATATCTAAGTTATGTTTGACAGCTTTTTTGTCATTTAATGATCAGCTTTTATTTATAGCTTTTAAGCTGACCATGTGTTTTGCTCTTTGATTGTGATGGTGAGCTGGAAAGATGAGCCTGGTAGGAAGCATCTCTTCAGAAGTTATTCACTCTTGGGGTGAGAGCAGAATCAATCCTATCCCAAGAATTCATTCAGGTTTTTTTGCAGCATTATGCCCACCAGGGGATGCACTGAATATATGACACTGAGACTGGGATCAGGCATCCGATGTAGTCACCTACCCTGACAAGAGAAATGTGCACACTGGAGTGGGTTTCTTTATGGTCTAAATCAGGATGGAGATAAATACACGCTTCTAAGGCATAGGAAAACTTCTTGGCACCTGTGTCAATAGCTATTGTTTCCATTTCCCCACCTCCTGTTTCCTCTTCAACCCTCCAATCTGGACTTTTGTCCCTACCACTCTGCCAGCTGCTCACATCAAGGTCACCAAGAACCTCTCTCTCACAAAATCCCCTGCTTCTCTTACTTGACATTTCAGTAGCAGTTGACACAACAATCACATCTTGCATCTTTAAAAAAAAAAATATTTGTTTATGTATTCATTTGGCTGTGCTGAGACTTAGATGCCGCAGGCGAATCTTTAGTCTCAACACGCAAACTCTTAGTTGCGGCATGTGGGATCTACTTCTCCAACTCGGGATGGAACCTGGGCCCCCTGCATAATGAGTGCAGAGTTTTAGCCACTGGACCAGCAGGAAAGTCCCCACACCTTCCATCTTGAGACACTTTTTATCTTGACTTCCAGGGCACTCCAACCCTAAATTCCTGGCTCCTCCTCAGTCGTGTTGCCTGGGTCTCTCCTTTCTTTCCAAACATGCTCAGCCCGGAGTTCTCTTCTGTTGCCTATTTACATTACCTCTCTAAGTGAACTCATCCAGTCCCAAAGTTTTAAATACCACCTCCATGCCAATGATTTCCAAATTTAAATTTATAGCCCTGACCTTTCCTCTGAGCTCCAGGCTTGTTCCAATGGACATTAGCTTCTAATGGATATTAATGGATGCCTAAAGGAATCTCAAAGTTATTATGTTCAAATAGCGCTTTTCATTTTTTGCTCTCTCATTCCCCGAAGTGTGCCTCACCTAGACCTCCCTGTTTCCTGTCAAGGCATCCGGTCAGCTGCTCAGGCCAAAGACAAAGGATTCCTGTATGACTCTTTTCCTTTCATCTCCCACCTCCATGTCACCCTCTCCAACCTTCAGTCCATCTGGAAATCCTTCTGCCTTCACCTCTAAAATAAGCCACTCCTACTTGAGCAACTGATTTTTCTCTTGCCCTCTAAAGTCTTCTCCCACATATTTAAAAACACAAATCTCATTCTCCAGTGGCTTTTCACTGCAGTTTTGAATCAAATCCACTCCTATCTGTTACCTCATGAGGCCTTGCTGGGTTGGCTTCTAGCTCCCTCCTTGACCTTACCTGGCCCTGCTTTTCCACCCTCTCCGGTCTGTCAGATTCTAGAACTCGCCAAGCTTGTTCTTGCCTCAGGGTCTTGGCACTTTCTTCTCCTTCTGCCAGAAATGCTCTGCCCCAGATCTTTGCAGGGCTAGTTCCTCTTACTATTCAAGTCTCATCTCAAATATCACCCCCACAGAGGGGACTTCCCTGACCACCCAAACCAGCTGCCTTCCCCTTGCCCTGGATGTGACATGCTTGTCCTATTATCCTTTTATATTATCATCTTTGTACAGGTACCACTTTTCTAACTATCTTGCCTGTTATCTTATTTGTCACAAGTCTCCTCTATAAATTCCATGAGGGTGTAGCACTGTATCGCATCTACTTTATTTCCTGAGGTATCCCTGCTGCCTGGCACACAGGTGCTCAATAAATCTTTGTTGAAAGAGTAACTGTAGTTCAGAAATAGGTGTGAGAAACAGATCGGAGTAACCTCCAACTCTTACTTGGGGCAGTTTTACTGCAGTGTGTCAAATTACAAATAGGCCTAAAGCTTTGAATGCGTGTGAGATTTTTCTTAAAATCCAGACCTCTTGAAGGTATATAATTTCATTTATAAAAGAAAATTTCAGGTGATGATCTACTTATTTAACTCCTTAACCTGCCACTTTTAAGGTCCGTGGTTCTCAATGTTGGTTGCCTGCTGGAATCACCTGGCTGGCTTGAGTCTCACGCATAGAGATGCTGATATTATGGATGTATGTTGTAGCCTTAGCATCAGTGGTTATTAAAAGCTTTCCAGGTGCTTCTAGTATGCGACCAAAGTTGAGAATCCTTGTTCTAGGAGATATTTTTGGACTTCATGAAATGTTTTTCCAAAGCCCATGAAATCTGAAAAATAGAGCCATTTGTCTTAGAATCTAGTATGTGAGGTTTCCACAGCTTCTTCTTCATTAATACAACCACGGTAGAAAACGCCTATTTTATCCTGGTTGAGTTTCAGAATCACCAACGACAGCAGTCTCCCTAAAGCTGAGAAGGCAACAAAAAGACTGAATGCATTTCAGAAGCAGTAAGAAGAGAACTGAATTCAGGTAGGAGATTATGTTCCACTCAAGAGATAAGAAATGAAGGGGTTACATATGTGATTCAATGGAGAAACTGATATGATTGTCTCTTGGACTATTTCAACTGATGGAAGAGTTCTCAGGGATGACAACCAGGGGATACTCGGGCAGGAGGAGAGATTAACTGGTAACAGCAGTGGTGTCTTGGGGAAATGACACAAGAGCAGTGGTCTCTATTTCAATCAGTATGTGTATAGGATGAAGCTATGAGAAAAGAGATTCAGAGACACAAGAGCCAAGAACAATCCTGGGGGGTGGGGGGGGTTGTCTGATAAAGTCAGTGATTCAGGCTGCAGCAGAGGCTGATGTAAGAGCACACGTGAGACAAACCCCCAGCTACTCAAACGTACCAGAGCAGAATGGAAAGGAAGGGTGTAGGGCCTGGGAGGGTCAGACTCCTGGAAGAAGGTCGGATGTGGACTAAAGGTAAGAGCAGTGCCACTGGGACTGGAGAACAGAGAAGTTTTGTTTCATTATTTCTAGAGGTATTTCAGCAGCTGATGCTTTTACTTCGTGAAGTAGGAGACTAGATCATCGCTTTTTACTCATTGTTTTTAAATGGAAATGGCCTTCCGAATAGTTAGAAAAGCAAACACAGATGCTCTAACAATTCAACTTCCTGAAACAAAAGGTTATTATTTTGACACTTGAAAAGGTATTTACACAATTTCTTCTAAGAGTAAATGCTCTTTATAAAGCCCATTCTGCCTCTCTCTGCTTTACAGATGAAGCCCCATTGTTCTAGGGAGTGCTTTCTGTTTTGGTTTATAAAAAACAGACATGGGGCTGATACAACCCAGGTTCAGCTTCAGGAAAAAAGGATATTGCAACAAATTGTGGTAGTGCTTGCATGGTTTAGATAAAGATTTAAACAATGATAACATTAAGTCATTATACAGCTCTTTCCATTTATGGCTCCAGCTCCATTTTTATCATCAAAATTAGCCTGACTTTTCGTATAAACTTGTCTTGGGTGAGCTCCTTTCTTTAATTTTTCTGAAAGGCAGTGAGCGTGCCCAAAAGATTTATGAAACAAAAATTTTCAAGACCTAAGTTTCTCTCTAAAAACAGCACTTACCAGTAAGGAATTTTTATACTTTAGCTGTGTGGATATGTACATAGCAAGAAAAGGGGTGGGGAGGGGGGTACCTAGCAGGTAGGAAACCAGGGATAGAACAGGAGGTGAATTTCCAGGATGATGCACATTTTAAACACTGTCTAACCATATTAGTCTCTTTACTACCCCAGTGTTATCACTACAGGGATTCTGTAAATTACCTACATCCCCTATGTGGTTTGAAAAATGAGACTATCTCTAATTCTTACATTGCAGCATACTTACAACACAGGGACTCAAATTCATACATGCAAGAACAGGCCCATCACACACAGGGACAAACAAGATCTATTTTTAAAGGGTGTATGAATCTTTCATTTTGAAGTCCCAGAACGGGGTACTGGAAGCCTCAGTGCCTAGCACACACAGAAGTGCATGATAAATATAGGCAGAATAACTGAATGAACAAGGAGGGCATTTCCAGAGTCTGGCTGACAGCAGCTGTGACCCTACTGCTTGGGGTGACTCTCTATGCAGTGGAGCTCGACTGGAACATAAGGAGAATGTAAACCCACAGACCTCCGAACTCGGGAGACGGCAGATAACAAACTCCCCAGCTGCAGAGTCTTGCTTTCTTCTCATTCTTCTCAAATTGATGTCTCCAATGACCTTTGAGTCATGATCCACAAATTTTTTAAATTAAAAAAATGAGTGTAGGTATTTTTATAATAGCTTGTAATGTCCTTAGGAACCTGTCTTATGAGGTTTTTTCCCTAACACTGCAGGACAATAGGAAAATACATCTTTTAAACCACTGTTGTTTTGCAGGAGACATTAGTCCTTTCTTTTATTGTTCAACATTCAACCTGTCTTACCTAGTAAGAGATTCCCCATTATCAGTGGTGCTGAGGGGTCACAATGTCCTGCTTCCCATTATGGAAGCTGATGCAGGGCAATCACTCTCCCTTTGCTCCCTGCAGCCAGGGTGCTAGCAGCAGATGAGCAGTTGGGCAATCCTTCCAGGCCTCTGAAACTCAAGTGTGACCCAAGAGGAAGGGGTGATTAGGACTCATTTGGGGCAGCAGCGCCCATCAGTGGCATTAGCCAGGGCAACACCCTGGCCGGCCTGTTTTTGATATGTAGCCCATACAGTTTCCTCGATTTACATCTATTTTCCACGCCCTCCCTCACACTCCCCCATTTGATTGTATGATCTCCCCATCAACCTTCCAAATATCCTTCTATTTGCTTAAGATGTCCAGAGCAAGCTGCTTTTGCTTGCAACAAAAACCCAAATTGATATAATTACCGATCAATAACAGAACAGTTCCTGGCAGTTATTAAAAAATGAAGGGGGAAGCAAAAATGATAAATTATCAAGTAAATTTGAACCACATTCAGATATTATTTATGTTCTTCCAATGGTGGCACCAGAGGAAGTCTAGTGGCCTGTGAGTCAAGAGGTCATGAGTTCAAGAACTGACCTTGCCATTTACTATGTGACCTTGGGTAAAACACTTAATCTCTAAGAATCTCCATTTCCTCACCTACAGCACAAGAATAAATCCATCACATAGGTATGTTCTAAGGACAATAGGAGACTATTTTTATCATTAAAGGAGTCTTAAATCTTAAAGCTATTTTTATCACTCCAGGCAAACAAAATCTCTTCTATAGAATCTCATCTTGTCCACCAGTTCAGTTCAGTTGCTCAGTTGTATCTGACTCCTTGTGACTCCATGGACTGCAGCATGCCAGGCTTCCCTGTCCATCACCAGCTCCTGCTCATAATCCACATCTATTACATATTTCCTCGTTTCTTCTTTGGCTTCAAATTCTTGTTCAAAAAATACTTTATATTATTACTTCCAATGTAAGCAATAAAGCAAAAACTAAGTTAAAAATATGAGTGGATGACTTTCTTGTTTCTTAGTTCAACAGCTGAGTTTATATTTGACCCAACTGAGGCCACTCTCCTACTGAAAAACATATAGCTACTGCTAAGTCACTTCAGTTGTGTCCGACTCTGTGCGACCTCATAGACGGCAGCCCACCAGGCTTCCCCGTCCCTGGGATTCTCCAGGCAAGAACACTGGAGTGGGTTGCCATTTCCTTTTCCAGTGCATAAAAGTGAAAGTGAAATCGCTCAGTTGTGTCCGACTCCGTGTGACACCATGGACTGCTGCCTACCAGGCTCCTCTGTCCATGGGATTTGCCAGGCAAGAGTACTGGAGTGGGGTGCCATGCTCAAACCATAGTTTGTTTGCCTGTTGATCATCACATCCTTCAAAGCTACTGTTCGAACTTTGGCTTCTACCTAAAATTTGTGACTGAAACATGTTTTCCCAGTTTCTTGATGTCATTTAGTATAGAATTAAAGTCCTGCCCATGGAAGCTCTTAAGTGGATACAAATGGAAGCTCTCTGGCCATGTACTGCAGGCATAGCTAAAGGAAGACTGTGAAAACTGAGGCAGAAAAAGGGAGGTGGCGTGATGCTGGCCTAGCAAGGATTACAGTCTGAAATCTGGTCATTGGTCTTAAATGATGTAACGTAAATTGTTTCTGGGCAGCTGATGTAACTCTTCCAGCTGAGGGCAGGAAAAAGAGGGGAAGAAGAGAGGGTCCCATGTTGGGGCTCCCCCTATTGTCAAAGCCTGGGAACATCCCTTTGAGGAAAAAGGAAGGGAGACACCTTTTGTTTGCTTGGTGAACCCTTTGTCTATGCCAGTGGTTGTCAAACTTATCTATGCATCTGAATCCCCTAGGGATATTTAATAAATCCTGGAGCCCAGGCCATCCCCTCTACCTCTTAATCAGAACCGTTGAGGATGAGACCCAATCCCTAATATATTTTGAAGCTTCCCAGGTGATTCCAGTTGGCAACACTGGAATCCAGTGTGGGAACCACTGGCCTATGTTGTTCTCAGATCCTGTTTATGTTAATAAAGCTTGTGAATTGCAACCATCGATGTCAAAGTTTCTTTTTTCCCATTCCTCTCCTATTCTTAGTTCTCGTGAATTTTGAGCCTGACAGCAAAAAGGTACACTCATTATATTTTATGCTCCAGGTACACTCATTATATTTTATGCATATATATTGTTTTGTACTGAAAACATTTCTAACAGCGTAATCACTTTTATAATAGAAAAATATTTGCCTTAAACCCAAAGTCATTTTCTAATGTGACTGCATTTATCAGTGGCTCATCATTTCACTAAGGCATTTTTTTCTGAAATGAAATACTCTATTCTTGGTGTCAAATCACAGAGGAATTATTCCTGAGTGCTTGAAATAATACTCTTTTTTTAGTACTGAAATGGCAGAAAAAATACATTTTCTAATCAAAATATAATCTTCCAAACTATTTTTATCATTCCCCTCCCAAATTGTTAAAGCTATAAGCTTGTACAATTCTATTTTTCTGGATTGCAACGAAAGTCCTACCAATATCACAAGGTGTTTTTACTTAAGGAATTTGGGAAAAAGGAATAATAATAATAGCTGGCACTTGTGAGGTATTTGACATTTTGCTTAGTGTCTTACCTTCATCACATCATTTAATTCTCACAGATATCATAACTCTTACTTTTTGCAGAAGTGGAAACTGAGGCACACAGGGGATGCGGAGGCTGTGAGGTCACGTCACACACTTGGTAAGTGCCTAAGTTCTTTTCTTCACAGAGGCATGTGTGAATGAACAGAAATTTATAGAGCAGTTGTGTGCAGAAAGGTGCACTAAGTCCTTGCACTGATGTCTCTCATTTTATCTTTATAACCACTGACATACAGGCAAAAATATGACAGGATGCTCTAGGGAAGAAGCACAGATCAAAAGCCTCCTGGCTGTCTCTCCTCCTGACTTTCTCGCCCCTGCTTCCTTTCTAATTATTCTTTCCAGTGAAACGGGGGCAGTCCCGCCAGGACACAGAACAAATACTGCCGGAGAAATGCTTTCTCCTACTTTTTTTCTCTAGATCAGTAGTTCCAAATCAGGAAAATGAACGAGTCTAAAGCAGTTTTGAAGGTAACCTAGAGGACAAGCAAAGCTTCAAGTGTTTTTTTTTTTTTCCTCTAGCTGCCCAGTGTCTAGAAGAACCACCACATAGACAAATATGCTTATTTTTGAGATTATTCTACAAGTATGATCAAGGTGTATATTCAAGACGACGTATGAATCAATTTTCCCCTTTTAATGTTTAATACAGGATATTTAGAAAATACACACACATATATATAACAGAGAAAATGAAAATAATTTACCCAGAAAGGAAAAATTATAAAATTTTGGTGCATATCTTTGCAATTACATCTAGCCGTATACTTTTTTAAAAACATTTCTTTGGCTGCTCCAGGTCTTAGTTGTAGCACTGGAGATTTTCAGTCTTTGGCACAGCATGCAGGGTCTTTAGTTGTGTCCTGTGGGATCTATTCATTCCAGGGATCCTTGACCCAGGGATCAAACCTGGACTCCCTGCACTGAGAGTACAGAGTCTTAGCCACTGAACCACCAGGGAAATCCCTAGCTATATAATTTTCTTTTTCTTTTTTTCAGATATGGGTCATACTGTAAAACTGTTTTATAATCTGTTTTTTCCACTTACTGTCATTTTCAAGGTTTGCACAGTATTCTAGCCTCTAGGTATATTGTTATTTATTTAATTAATCTTCTACTGAATATTTAGATCACTCCTATTTTTTAACCATGACAGGTGATTCTATAATGTACAGACACATATTTTTGCAGCTTAAGTCTCTCAGTCATGTCCGACTCTTTGAGACCCCATGGACTATAGCACACCAGGCTCCTCTGTCCATGAGATTTCCTAGGCAAAAATACAGGAGTGGGTTGTCATCCCCTTCTCCAGGGGATCTTCCTGACTAGGGATTGAATCTGCCTGTCCAGCATTACAGGCAGATTCTTTACCATCTGAGCCACAAGGGAAGCCCAAAGGAAACTTAGAAATGATATAAAAACCACAGTCTAGAGTAGTCAAGGGATTGATCAAAATTACTCAGTTGAAAGCTTGGCTGAAATTGATTATCAAGATGGACCTCATTCCTCTATACCAGAGGTTCTCAACCCTGCAGAAAATTTTAAAAATATTATGTTTGGGCCTCACCTCCAGACATTCTGATGTAATCAATCTGGGGTGCGGAATCCAGCTATCAGTATGTTCAAAAACTCCTCCAGGAAGTCTAACACGCAGCAGAGTCTGATCCCCTGCTCAGCACCGTGGGGCTTCTGGAATCAAGAGCACACAGTCAGGTGTCCTGGGATCCTCTCAGCACTCACTTCTGCCCGTTATTATTATCCCTCCTGTTAAAGGGGGAACATGAATACTCCTACAATTAATTATTCTTCTTGAGCTAATAGCACTCGAGTGTTACTCTGGTGATTTCTTAGTCAATTTTCATGGGATATTTGGTCTTGAGAGCTGAAAGACCAGTGCATACTTTCATAACTGCTCAGATTTTAGAGAGCTTTGAATGTTTGTTTTAGAGCCAGTACAGGGGAAAGGCAAATGAGCAGCTGCAGCTGGAGGGAAATCTGAGTGTCTTTGGCTTTTCACCACGTGTACGCACAGCTACAAGGCCCTTTAGCATTAGCCCCGAGAGCACAAAGGCTCTGATTCCTCCACCTGCCTGGTTGTTTGGTTGCACCCCCAGCATCTCCAGGAACTCTTGGGTGGTGTTTCTGGAAACTACTGGTAGAGTGTTTAAATAGCCCCATTAAAGTTATCCACTCACGCAGTAAGCTGGCCTGAGACTTTGCTGCCCCAGGTCCCAGCTGTCCCACACAGGTGCCAACTGAACGAGAACCGGCCACCACTGCCATTGCCTCTTCCTGGTAGCAGTGGAGTTGGAAACTGACTGTAACCTGAGGCTGGGGAAAGTGAAGCTCACCTCACTCCTCCAGGTCAGAGACTGAAAAGTTAGAAAAGGACTGTTCACTATGTCTTATGTTTATTCGAAGAAACATCTGGAAGCAAAGTCAGTTGAGCTGTGCAGCTCTAGCATTTACTGATTTAGCTTTTGGTTCACAGCCACAGGTTCTATCCCAAGGCCTGGGAGGGAAAGTGTTCAGGGAGCATGCTATACATAGAATACTACTCTTAGAAATTACAGAAAAGTGCCAGCTTCCTTCTTCCTTATGGTGGATTTGTTCCTGGGGCCTCCCTGCTGTCCTGAATATGATGTGGATTCCTCAGATCTGTATAATACATCAGAACACCAACTGAAAGGAATGGAGGACATCCAAATGGAGCAGATGCATGTCCGTTTATAAGAGAAAAGAATCTGCCTGGTCTCAGGTCTGGTTATCCAGAAATTCCTTAGAGACAAATAACAGGAT
Organism: Bos indicus; assembly: GCF_029378745.1. Taxonomy (NCBI): domain Eukaryota; kingdom Metazoa; phylum Chordata; class Mammalia; order Artiodactyla; family Bovidae; genus Bos; species Bos indicus. Next base: position 14,852,010 of record NC_091779.1, read on the forward strand.
GACTGGGGAGTGGTACCTGGGGGTGGTGGACAGGATCATGGGCTAGAAGGCAGAAGACCCGGCTTCTCAATTTACTCCTGTCACTCACAGGCTGTGTGGTCAAAGATAAGTCACTTCACCTCTCAGAGCTTTAATTTCCTTATCTATAAAACAGGGATAATATTTCCAGCTCACAAAGGTATAAAAAGGATTAAGTGACTTAATATTTGTGGCAGCACTTTGCATCCTGCAAAGCAGCAGATATCCATACTGACAGGGCTTCTATTTACTCAGTGAAGGATGAGTGCACCTCTCAGGGGCCACTGTAGCTCCACGAAATCAAGGAATGTTAGACAGTACCCACTTTAGCTCTAAAGGCAGAGGCCCAAAGAACCCCTGCAATGGTAGGGAGGGGAACTGTGTTTATAAGACTACTTGGGAAGTCCCTCTAGCTGTTCTTCCAGTTGCTTGAAGGAGGGGCGGCATGGGTAGGGGGAAGGGCAAGAGAAGCATGGATGATCTACTGAGGTTGTCCCTTCCATCTTAAGTCTGGAAGGGACATGTTGTTGAGTAAAAAGAAAATACCTGATGTAGGTTCCACACTCTTAAACAGAGAAAACTGATCAGAGAATTACACCCTTTGCTGGGAATTCAGGAATAGTTGTCTAGAAATGGCCTTGACTCTTTCGTGCAAATTGACATTTGTCTGTATTTGTATACGGCATCCTTTTTCAGTTAAATCCGAATAGCTACTAAATCATATAAATAATAAGAAATCAGGTTAAGAGAGTATTTCCCCCCCCTTAGGATCTCATTTAGCTAAAGTAAAATATGTATGTCCTATATTTAGCTTTCATGTGGAACTCAGACTCTGCTAGATATCTGACAGGCTATTTGTCTTGATCTTGATCCTAATAAGATCAATGGCTCCTGTTTGATACAAAAGAGTAACGGTGTGAGCTAGATGATAATGTAAATAATTGTCTTGGCAAAAGAGAGCATCTTTCAAGCAATTTGACTTCAGGATACATGTACAAATATTATAATTTCTTTCCTTAGGTTGAATTCTAAAAATGTTTAACATATTCCTAAGGCTAATGCGAAGAGTTGATTGACTCATTGGAAAAGACTCTGATGCTGGGAGGGATTGAGGGCAGGAGGAAAAGGGGATGACAGAGGATGAGATGGCTGGATGGCACCACTGACTCGATGGACGCAAGTTTGAGTGAACTCTGGCAGATGGTGATGGACACGCAGGCCTGGCGTGCTGCGATTCATGGGGTCACAAAGAGTCGGACACGACTGAGCGACCGAACTGAACTGAAGGCTAATTAAATATGTTTGACCTTCATTAACTAACAATTCAAGGCCAAAATATACATCTCTCTTTTTCCTATATTTGCTAGGGTTTTTTTAGGTTTCATTTTGTTTAATGAGGTGACAGGTATTAGTGAGTTTTAATACTCCACACAGAAAGCAACAAAGAAATTAAGAAGGTGATACAGTTACTAACACAAATACAAAATGGTCACACATCCTGGCATCTCTCTAATTGTTCATATCCAACCTTCTGTAAATATTCTGAGCAAGCAAGCAGGTGATAATACAGGTAGCCACTCATGGCTGAGGGCCACTTTCACTCAGCAGACTTTTCTGTTAGCCAACATTTAAAAATTGTGATATTTCACAGACAAACATGAATTCATGGATTCTCTTTTTTAAAAGTCACAAATATGGCACATTTGGCCCCCCTTTCTGCATGGGAATCAGTAATCAGCGGAGTCTGATAGCAGCCTGCCTTAGACCCACAGGTGTGGACGCTCCATCGGCCCCCTCCCCTTTCCCCCACCACTTCATTTTTTCACATCGCCTCTCTGGCCCCTGATGGATCTGAGTTTGGAGAGTTGATTTGCACAACTGCCTCCAACCTTACAACTGCATGTTCCCTTTTCTTTTCCCTTTATCCCTCGTCAGTGCCAGCTCCTTAATCAGCACAGTTCCCAAAGAACTAATTACTTCCTCCTTCTTCATTTTCTTTCCTCTTTTCCAGCTGAATCATTCTCCTTTCTTGCCTCTTTCCCCCTCACATCCCACAGAATTTCTTTCTCTGAAGTTGGAGATTGTCTTTATAACGGTGAAGCATGAAAAGCAAGACTTTCCCCAAATGAACTGGGATGACTTGTCTTTCGGAAAGATTACACCTAAACAGACATTTTAACTTGTTTCACATTTTCACATCAAATCCACGATGGTGCCTGTACAATAACCTAATAGGAAAATTTCGAGAATCATTTAAAGCTTCTCTCAACAGACTTGGTAGCTTAAAACATATTTCATCCTCAGAAAACAAAAAGATTGAATCCATGAATATAAAAACAGTTGAGAAGGCTTGTTTTTTGGAGGGAACATTTGCTGAGTGATTTTGCATTATGGTGCATGCTGTGGCCTAAAATAATCTGAGCAGTTTCCTCATTATTCAATGATGGTACAGTACGCAAACAGATGCAGCCATTTGAGCTCCAACTTCAGATAGTAAGAAAACAGGGTTTATGGCAAAAAACGTTCATGAAAGTCACCCAGCTTGGAAGATACAGCCATCTCCTTCAAACCCTGTCATCCTCCATGTAGTGGCTCTGAGGTGAGGGGTGGCTGGGTCCTGATTCCTGAGCACATGCTGATAGACAGGGACCACCTCAACTCACCCCTCTCACTATGCACAGAGAGGTCTCCTCAGATGTCCACAGGTGATCCTCCACAGCTGCTCTTGGAGAATAATGAATTCTGGGCCTTTCAGCCCTCTGCCATGGTCAAGGCAACTGACCCAGTATAATCATGACCTTTATGTGTCAACTTGACTCGACCACAGAATGCCCAGGCATGTGGTGAAACCCTGTTTCTGGCTGTTTCTGGAAGAGATTAGCATTTGCATTGGCACAGAGTAAAGCAGTGTGGGTGGGCACCATTCAATCCCCTGAGGGTCCAAACAGAACAAAACAGTGAAAGAAGGTTGAATTCTCTCTCTGAATGCTAAGCTAGGACATTAGTCCCCTCCTGCCCTCAGACTAGGACTCACATCATTGGTTCCCCTGCTTCTCGGGTGTTTGGACTCTGAGTGAATTAGACCACCACTTTCCTGGGTCTCCAGCTTGCAGATGGCAAATTGTGGGACCGCTCTGCCTCCGTAATTGTGTGAGCCTCGTTCTATATTACCTACCACCCCCACCCCACCCCCACCCCACCCCCACACCTGATTGTTTCTGTTTCTTTGGAGAATCCTAATATGCCTCACACTAGGGAGAGATCTGTCACTCACTTCTCAGTAGGGTGAGTGTTTCTCTCTTCCACCGTGAGCGTATTTGTGCTCATCCAAGCTACACATCCCCAAATCACAACCACAGAAAGATCCTGACCATTACCATTTGCCTCATCTGGTGCCTGTAGGAATGAACACTCGGTTGTGGTCCTCAGATAGAAGGTCTTCCTATTTTTGAGCAGGACCCAGATGAGGACCATCACAAAACCAAAACAAATAGATTTTTATAAAAGTGCTAGTAAGAACAAGAGTCTTAAGATCACTTATCCTTGACTCACTTCCCCAAAACTCACTTCTGACCACATCTTCTTCTTACAGACATCAGTGCGTTTTTTTCAAATAATCCCCCCTTGAACAGAAATAATGACTAAGCCCCCAAATGTTTAAAGTGTGTGACTTAAGAAACATGAATTATATATGATTATACACCAGAGGTAATTTTAGGAATTAATCTGTTTTCTACCTAAATTTTTCCTACATCAGAAATATTTTGGTGAGGGTAAGGGGGAATCATTTATTCTTTGATTCTAAGACAAGTAGGAATTTTCATAGTAATGGAATAATAGGAATATGATATTGAAGATTAAAAAATCAGAAATCATCTGTTTACTGATAATGAATATCTGAGAGAGGAAAAAACTGTCAGTTTCACATAATTCCTGAGCTCAGGGAGTGGATGGCAAGAACAGAAATAAGAATTCCAAGCCACGGACTTGTTCAATGCAGGATTGACACAAATCATCAATTTCTTTAAAAAAACGCGGTATCTGTAAAGTATACCAAAATGAGGTATGTCTGCATACAAAAAGGGAGAAAACTTCCAAGCCATATTTGATGCTTCAAAATGAGACCCAGTAAGGGAATAACAGGGCCTAAAACTTAGAGCCTGAAGCTCTGAGAAGTTATCTGTCTGGTTGAAATCTGGAAATCCCATGAAGGGGCCGATTTAGATAATTACTGTGTATTCCAATTTTAAACTTCATTTGTGGGGAAAGCAGGAGCTCTTTTGGGTTTATTGACAAGGGATTTTGGTATTTTAAGAAGTGATGTTTTGAGACTGGTCTGGTAATCTCTTCCCATTCTTGTCACCTATGAGTCCTTCCCATCTTTTTACCCAGCCTCTATGGTACTTTCCTGAGTGGTCCTATCACCCATCACCCAGTGGGAAGCTCTTTTCTGAGCCTCTCCTCAGAAGTGGTGAGTGGGCACCACTCCTAACTTTATCTGCAGTTCTCTTCCCACTCCTGTGCTCACTGATGTGCTGGCATGGAGCTGGGTGGCCGGTGTCACTGTGATACTAGAGTGTCCCCTCCTCCAGCATGCTCTGCTGAGAAGAAGCACGTGGTTTCTTGAAATCCAGAATTCAGCCGGCCTCGACCTGGTCCAATATTTCTAGGACTTGAGTAGGGAAACAGACCAGAAAAGGGGTGCCCAAGGATGAAGCAATTTGAGGTAGACCCAGTATGGAGAGAGGAAGTCTGAAAAATTTGGAGCCCAGAGAGAAATGCTGAAGCCTCGAGAATGCAGAGCTGAGATCCATTCACATTCCACTGGCGGCTTCAGCAAGGCCATAATTTTGTTATTTTTTTCCTGCCTGCTTGTTTTCTTCTCTTACTAGCTGAGGAAACCTTAAAAACCCTCAAGTCAGCTATGTGCTGGCTGAAGAGGTCCTTGTGCTGAAGTGAGTCCAGGGAAGCAGAGAGACTCTGAGTGGAAATAACATTTTGTAACAGTGGAAGGGAAGGAAGGCAGGTCGGCCAATTCTGGGGCCACTCGGAGAAAGAAAGGAGCTGCCTGGGGAAACAAAATAGCCCTGTGTAGTGACAAAATAAAGACTCAGGCACTAGAAAGACCCGAGTTCAAATTCCAACCCTGCCCAATATCTTGACCAAATACCTCAACTTGTTGAACTAAATGTACTACCAAATGGAAATTCTAAAATATTTAGCATTATGGGTGCTCTGGGGAGCTTCCAGGTGAGGTGTGGAAGCTCTAGCACAGGGGTCCCCCACTCCTGTGTTAGGAACCAGGCTGCACAGCAGGAGATGAGTGGTGGGTGAGCAAGTGAAGCTTCATCTGTATTTACAGCTACTCCCCAATCACTCACATCACCCCTGAGCTCTGCCTCCTTTCAGATCAGTGACAGCATTAGGTTTCTTATAGGAATTCAAACCCTACTGTGAACCGTGCATGTCAGGGGTCTAGGTTGTAAACTCCTTATGAGAACCATCCAGAAACTATCCTTCCCCCCGACCACCAGGGTCCATGAAAAAAATCACCTTCTACAGAACAGATCCCTGGTGCCAAAAATGTTGGGGACTTCTGGTCTAATCTCAAGAGTCAGCCTTGGAGTCTTATTGGCTATGAATGGGACCATGATCTTGGACCCACAAGGGCTAAGTCACTTGAACCACAAGAATCACCAGGACCACTGTTCTGACATGCTTGAACTTGTGAAAGAATCCCAGCTCCCACCTACCTAATTCACAGTAGGCTCTATGATTAGGCTGGTCTCTGCTACTCATAGGTACAAGGATTTCTTAGCCAAAATAGCTCACTTTAAGATATTATCTCACTGGGTTCTAAGTAAATATTATTTCAGATGAACGCATTTAATCATGGAATAATATAGGCAAAGGGGTACAGCACGCGGTTGGTTCTCAGCACAGTGACACTCCTATTTCTGTTTCCCCTTGGCTCAAGACACACAAGCGGTGTCTTTTCAAGTTTACTCACGGCAGAAACCTCAAAGACACACGAAAGAGGAAGGGCTTTACTCCTTGCATCCAAAGCTCTGTCTAGGTGACATCCTGCCCTTAATGAAGTAGTCTTTCCTGGCTACACCCACACAAGCTGAGCTGACTGCCACCTCCTTTGTGCCTCTCCTACTATCTACATATTTCTATTGTTGCGGTGATCCCACTGTTTTGCAATGATTTGTTTACACGTCTGCTTGTTTACACAGATGCTAGGCAATAAGCTCCTTGAAGGGCAGGCAATGTGTTGTATTTCTTTTTCTACCTCCAGAGCCTTGCACAGTGGCCAGCCCATAGTACGTATTCAATATTTAAGGAAGAAATGGAAGGACTTGGCTTATTAGCCAAGAAGGAAATGGGCAGGAAGGAGGGGTAGATGCTAGGGGATCTCCTCCCCAACGGAGTGGAAAAGTTGGCTTAAAGCTCAACATTCAGAAAACGAAGATCATGGCATCTAGTCCCATCACTTCATGGGAAATAGATGGGGAAACAGTGGAAACAGCGTCAGACTTTATTTTTTTGGGCTCCAAAATCACTGCAGATGGTGACTGCAGCCATGAAATTAAAAGACGCTTACTCCTTGGAAGGAAAGTTATGACCAACCTAGATAGCATATTCAAAAGCAGAGACATTACTTTGCCAACAAAGGTCTGTCTAGTCAAGGCTATGGTTTTTCCTGTGGTCATGTATGGATGTGAGAGTTGGACTGTGAAGAATGCTGAGCCCTGAAGAATTGATGCTTTTGAACTGTGATGTTGGAGAAGACTCTTGAGAGTCCCTTGGACTGCAAAGAGATCCAACCAGTCCATTCTGAAGGAGATCAGCCCTGGGATTTCTTTGGAGGGAATGATGCTAAAGCTGAAACTCCAATACTTTGACTACCTCATGTGAAGAGTTGACTCATTGGAAAAGACTGATGCTGGGAGGGATTGGGGGCAGGAGGAGAAGGGGACGACAGAGGATGAGATGGCTGGATGGCATCACTGACTCGATGGACATGAGTCTGGGTGAACTCCAGGAGATGGTGATGGACAGGGAGGCCTGGTGTGCTGAGATTCATGGGGTCGCAGAGTCGGACATGACTGAGCAACTGAACTGAACTGAACTGAACACCCCTTTCCTCACTTCTCACATCCAAGCGCCCTATCCTTCCTGTCTCCCTAGTCTTGCTAAAGTTCCCCTATCCTGGGCCTCAGGAAGCATCACTTTGGCTTACAGATTGGGAAATTTTTGTCCTCACTAGACAGCTAATATGGACAGAGATGTATGTAAGTCACAGCATGAAAGTCATATGATTTATTCCTGGCCAACAGGATGTTCATGGAAGTTGTTATGTGAGACTTTTGACAAAGCTTGCTATTCATTTATTTATTTTTAATTAATTATTTATTTGGCTGTGCTGGGCACGTGGGATCTTTAGTTGCAGCATGTAGAATTGTTTTTTTTTCTTTAGCTTCGGCTAGTGGAATGTTTGGAGAAGGCAATGGCACCCCACTCCAGTACTCTTGCCTGGAAAATCCCATGGATGGAGGAGCCTGGTTGGCTGCAGTCCATGAGGTTGCTAAGAGTTGGACACGACTGAGTGACTTCACTTTGACTTTTCACTTTCATGCATTGGAGAAGGAAATGGCAACCTACTCCAGTATTCTTGCCTGGAGAATCGGAGGGACGGGGGAGCCTGGTGGGCTGCCGTCTATGGTGTCGCACAGAGTCGGACACGACTGAAGCGACTTAGCAGCAGCAGCAGCAACAGTGGAATATTTAGTTGTGGTTTGTGAACTCTTATTTGCAGCAGGTGGGATCTAGCTCTTTGACCCGGGATTGAACCTGGACCCCCTGCATTGGGAGTGCGGAGTCTTAGCCACTGGACCACCAGGGAAGCCCCCTGAAAAAGCTCTTTTTAAAAGAGACACAATTGTCTATGTCTTTGCCTTTGCTCTCTGTCCTTCCTACTTGGAAGCATGGAGAGAATTTCTGGAGCTGAAGCACCAATCTTGGAACTTAGAGAAAAGGCCCGATTATAGAAATCTCAGGCCTGATACCTTTAAATCATGAACCAATGTGTGCTATCCCCTATCACTGGGTTTATAATTATGCAAGAAAATAAACCTATATCTATGAAAGTCACAGAAATTCAGCCTATGTTACTTGCAGCTGAAGTCAATTCCAAACTGATCATCTAGTCTTCTTTCTTTCCCTCAGACATGCCAAGGTCAGTTCATTTTAGAACCTTTACACTTGCTATTCCTTCCACCTGAAATGTTTTTCTCTTAGCTCATCACATGACTTCTCAAAGTCAGATATCAAGTTAGAATGTCACCTTCTCAGATGTCACCACACTGCACCCATCATTCTTTAATAGTATCATCCTATTTTATTTTTTCCACTGCTTTTATCACTCTCTGAAATGCTCTCTCCCCTGCTTGTTTCTTTTTGTCTTTGTCCATTCAGGCTGCTATAACAAAATACCACAGACTGGGTGGCTTAGAAACAAAGAAAGAAAGTGAAGTTGCTCAGTCGTGTCCAACTCTTTGCGACCCCATGGACTGCAGCCCACCAGGCTCCTCCATCCATGGGATTCTCCAGGCAAGAACATTGGAGTGGGGTGCCATTTCACAGAAATGTATTTCTCACAGTTTTGGAGATGGGAAATATGAGATCAAGGCACAAAAAGGCCCTGTTTGGTGAGAGCCTTCTTCCTGGCTCATAGCCAGTGCCCTCTCTGTGTGTTCTTACTGGCGGAAGGGGTGAGGGATATTTCTGGAGCCTTCTTTATTAGCACACTAATCCCATACATGAGGGCTCCATCCTATGGCTTCAGTACCTCCCAAGGACCCACCTACCGGTGTCATAACACTGGGCATTAGAATTTCAACATAATAAACTTTGTGGGGACACAAAATTTTAGACTATAGCTCTTCTTGATCATCCCTAACCATGAATGCAGGGACCTTCTCTATTTTTTCAGAACTGCTGTGTTTCTGGCACCTAGAAAAGCACGTGGCATATGGATGCTCTATGAATAGGTCCTCAGAAAGGAAGACGACTTCCAGAGTTGGAAATGAATATGTTTCCTCACCAAAGATACTGTCACATGTGTTGAATAGGTTTATAGTTTAGGAAATTATGGGTTAAATACCATTTATGTCCCGACTGCTGTATATAACACCATTTACATGAGATAATGAGTTTCAAGTTCAGTCTCTCTTAATGAACTCACAATGTTGATCATAGATCATCTTGAAGCTTATACCCGTATCCAAAAAACCCTGCCTCCCTACCTTTTATTTCTAATATAGCTCATCAGATTTTAGCCCCTTGATGGAATTTTTTTCTTTGATTTAAAATAAAGTTTAGAAGGTAGGATGAATTGAGACAGTAGCACTGACATATATGCACTGCTGCTGCTGCTGCTGCTGCTAAGTCGCTTTAGTCGTGTCCGACTCTGTGCGACCCCATAGACGGCAGCCCACCAGGCTCCGCCGTCCCTGGGATTCTCCAGGCAAGAACACTGGAGTGTATTGCCATTTCCTTCTCCAGTGCATGAAAGTGAAAAGTCAAAGTGAAGTTGCTCAGTCGTGTCCAACTCTTAGCAACCACGTGTAAAATAGCTTGTGAGAAGCAGCTGTATAGTGCAGGGAACTCAGCTCAGTGCTCTGTGTTGACCTAGAATGCTGGGGTGGGGGTGGGGAGGCTCGAGAGGGAGAGGATATATAGCTGATTCATGTTTTTGTATAGCAGAAACTAATACAATATTGTAAAGCAATGATCCTCCAATTAAGAATAAATTTAAAAAATAAAGTTTAGGTCTATTTTTTTTTTTTTAAACCCATTCCGTTTCTGGTAGATTTTTAAAAATTGATTTCTTGAATGCCACTACTTATCCTCCTTGTAGGCCTTATCCTATTTCACATCCTGCTGTGTGAAAATGATACTCAAACCCTTTCAAAGGCACCTTGCCTAACTTCCTGCCCTCCCAAGTGGTTCCTGAACCTTTCATCTTTTTCATGGGTCCATTTAAAAGCAGAAAAAATATTCTTATTCACTTTGGGACCCTCCGATCCACTCTGAATTTCTGTTCAAGGAGCATGGCAGACAATGAGACTGCAAGTAAGACCTTGACATTTAGGAGAGTAAATTATTTCTTTTAATAGATGGAATGGGATTTTTCATCTAGAAACCATAGATGCAGACTTGATAGAATGGGGCAATCCCGCTACACACCCTTAAGGACTAAAAAGCAGATTAGTCTGAATAAGCAAAGTATTTACAAATTAAATGGTAAAAGTTAAGTCCAGGAATACAGACTGGGGACAGAGGTCATGTGTTGTTTCCCCATATTTGCTCTCTCTCTTTTCCTTAGTGTTAAAGTCCTTCTTTTATTTAAGGTGGCAAGGATAAGAGAATCCTTTTCCTTGTCTCCCTCACAGTGAGATGTGGCCACATGATGCAGTTCTGGAAGAAGTTCTGTTTGGGTCTGCTTAAAAAGAGAGGACCCAGCTGGGAAGTGGCCTTTCGCCTTCAACCTTTCTTCTTGTCTGGAACTGGGACTCGTGGCTGGAGCTCCTGTTGTAATCTCACATCATAAAGTGAAATTGATGGAAGCCATAAACAACAGGCAACAGAAACGCTCACTTGTGAGCAGGATGCTATGCTAAGTCACTTCAGTCCTGTCCGACTCTGTGTGACCTCATAGACGGCCTCCCACCAGGCTCCCCCGTCCCTGGGATTCTCCAGGCAAGAACACTGGAGTTTGGGTTGCCGTTTCCTTCTCCAATGCATGAAAGTGAAAAGTGAAAGTGAAGTCGCTCAGTCGTGTCCGACTCTTAGCGACCCCATGGACTGCAGCCCATCAGGCTCCTCCGTCCATGGGATTTTCCAGGCTAGAGTACTGGAGTGGGGTGCCATTGCCTTCTCTGGTGAGCCAGCATACCAGTTCTAAACTGGCCATTCTAGGGCTTCTTTTCTGTAACAGAATAAACCCCGATGTCTTTAAGCAACTGCTACTTTGAATTTTTGTGTTCAGTGTAGCCAAATGTAATCCATTTTTATACAAATGCTCACATAGGGAGCTTTAAAAAAATATCCCGATGCCTAGGCTGCCTCCCAGATCATCTAAATCAGAAACTCTAGGGATGGAATTCAAGCATCAGCAATTTTTTAAAGCTTCCCCGGTGACTAGTGTGCAGCCCAGGTTGAGAATCACCGCTTCAGGCTGACAGGCCTTATTTTCAGCATGTTCAAGAATCTCCTGGGGGATGGGGTGGTGCTTGTTAAAAAGTTGGATTTCCAGGCCTCATTCCCTAGAACTTTGGTTCTGTCAGTCTGAGGGCACCCCACATGATTCTGAGACAGGTTAATGCATGAATCCCATTTGAAGAAACACTGCTTTAGGCAATGGAGCATCTTTGAAAGTTTTAAAGCAAGGAAGTGACAAGATCAGAGGAGAGTTTTAGCAGGATTAGTCTGGATCTAGTGAGAAACTGAAAAGAAGAGATGAGAGACTAATGGTAAGGAGACCAACTGGAATAGTTGATGGCCCGAGGGGACTTGATTCTGAACTAAGTGGGTGGCCACAGAAATGGGGTGAAAAAGAGATACAACAGATGTTGGAAAAGATAAAACAGCACAGGACTTAGTAACTGACAGAATAAGACTGTGGGAGACTTTGAGATACTTATTTTTAGTAACTGAAGAATACCCTAGGGGTTTGATGCCTTCTGGGTTAGTATGCATCCCCCCCCACAACACACACACTTTGGCTCAAACTCAGTTAAATAGCTGTAGATTGTTAGCTTACTATTTATCTACACCTGCAAATGTTAAGTTGATTTTTGTTAACCTATTGTAACTAGAGTTTTCCATTGGATTGTAAACATTATTTGCTAAAGCAGCACTTCTTTTTAAAGGCTTAGACACATTATTCTAATAGGAATCTATTTCATAAATTTTAGTGTTTATTTATAAGTATATATATGTATGAACAAGCAATATACGTATGTGTATATATGTGTATAGACAAGCAGTTAAATGTTTTTCAGGAAGTTTTCACTTTTTTTTTTAAAGTCATGTCTTCTAGAGCAGAGGAAATAAAAGAACTGTCTGGTGGTTTAGTTACTGCTCCAGAGTTTGCTTTCTATAGGTATCTTTTTGGATGAGACACATCTAAACTTTCAAGGGCTGTTTAAAAAATGGTTTTTAAAAAATAATCTCAGTAGAAAATGGTTGTTTAACTACTCAACATAAAGTCACCAAATAGATGTTAGGATGTTATTTATCAAATAACCTGAAACATGATTACCTTCTGAGTAATTCTAAAATACAGAGTGCCCACTAATTTCTTATAAGAACGAAAATCTATGCCTCAGAAATTGATCTTAAGTGTGTTCTTCAAGTCCTCTCATTTAAAAACCAACATATTGGTTTTATAGTTATAAACCAGAAAAGATAAAGTCAAATATAATAAAAATATAAAATGTAAGCTAATGTATTTGCTCATTTTTTTTTCTAAAGTCTGTATCAAGACACAGTTATTTCCCTCTTATTAAAGTTTAGTTGATTTTTAAATTGAAGTATATGACACAATGTCTTTTAAGAATAGATTTAAAACTACCAAGTAAACTTAATGAACAAACAAGGTGCACGTTTCCTCATGAGCTTGGCACCCGGTATAAACATGAATTAAACACAGCCTTGCTCTCTTGCACTTCACAGAATAAATATAGTGATGAGGAGTTTTCCTAAAGTTTGTTTTAGATTTAATTTTCTCTCTAAATTGAAACATCTATTAGAAAGCTTTAACAAGGTAAAAGTCATTCAGTTCAGTTCAGTTGCTCAGTCATGTCCGACTCTTTGCGACCCCGTGAATCGCAGCATGCCAGGCCTCCCTGTCCATCACCAACTCCCGGAGTTCACTTAGACTCACGTCCATCGAGTCAGTGATGCCATCCAGCCATCTCATCCTCTGTAGTCCCCTTCTCCTCCTGCCCCCAATCCCTCCCAGCATCAGGGTCTTTTCCAATGAGTCAACTCTTCACATGAGGTGGCAAAAGTGCTGGAGTTTCAGCTTTAGCATCAGTCCTTCCAAAGAACACCCAGGACTGATCTCCTTTAGAATGGACTGGGTGGATCTCCTTGCAGTCCAAGGGACTCTCAAAGAGTCTTCTCCAACATCACAGTTCAAAATCATCAATTCTTTGGCGCTCAGCTTTCTTCACAGTCCAACTCTCACATCCGTACATGACTACTGGAAAAACCATAGCCTTGACTAGACGGACCTTTGTTGGCAAAATAATGTCTCTGCTTTTGAAAATGCTATCTAGGTTGGTCATAATTTTCCTTCCAAGGAGTAAGCATCTTTTAATTTCATGGCTGCGATCACCATCTGCAGTGATTTTGGAGCCCCCCAAAATAAAGTCTGATGCTGTTTCCACTGTTTCCCCATCTATTTCCCATGAAGTGATGGGACCAGATGCCATGATCTTAGTTTTCTGAATGTTGAGCTTTAAGCCAACTTTTTCACTCTCCTCTAAGTCATTAGGTCTGTTCAAAAATAAAAAGGCTAAACCTCAATAGGCAATGGGAGACATGTGTCTAGATTCCCTATCACACTTGGTGTGCTTAGTAAGAATAACACTCTTCTTTAATTGGGTGTGAGCCAGTCCTTTGTTACTTGCTCCTGAGTACAGTATCAGTACCACTGAGGGCCACCACCTACTCCTAGCCATGCAGACCCGAGAAAGTGAGCATCCTATATGTGGACCGTCAGGTGCCTAATAGTCGATGTATTAATTACTACTTCCCCCTAATATTCTTTTCTGCAGTTGATTTTGGTCCACCTTCAGACATCAGTAATTAAATCGGTTAGAGCAAAGTGCTAACCATACTGGGGATTCTTTGTGAACACATACGTCCATTTCATACAAAAAGTATCCTATTTCATGGTCACAAATCCCACCCCAATATGAGCTGCAGTGCTGCAAATGATAAAACACTGGGTGCCGGGAAGTGCAAAGGTGTCGAGAAAGTATGCAGATTGCTGTTGCTGTTCAGTCACTAAGTTGGATCCGACTCTTTGTGACCCCGTGGACTGCAGCACACCAGGTTCCTCTGTCCTCCACTATCTTTGCAGATAGTGTCGGGCAAAACTCCATCCCCACCAGGCAAAACAACCCAAAGTATGTATTCTACTGCAGATGGGGGAAGGAAATTTGTGGGTTGAATTACCCTTCTTGTGTCCGCACCCCTCCTCCCAAATTCATATGTTGAAATCCTGACACCCAGGATCTCAGAATGTGACCTTATTTGGAAACACGTTGGTGCAGGTGCAATCAGTAAAGTTAGCATGAGGTCATAGTGAGTGAGTGAGTGAGTGAGTGAGGTCGCTCAGTCGTGTCTGACTCTCTGCGACCCCGTGGACTGTAGCCCACCAGGCTCCTCCGTCCATGGGATTCTCCAGGCAAGAATACTGGAGTGGGTTGCCATTTCCTTCTCCAAAGGAAAATGTACAGTAGAGTGGCCCCCAAATTCAGTATTACTGATGTCTTATAAACAGGAAAATCTGGATACACGTACATAAACAGAGAAGATCGTGAGGAGTTGGAGGCAGAGATATTTCAACAAGCCAAGAAACACCAAAGATTGCCAGCAAACCACTAGAAGCTAGATAAAGAAACAGTCTTCACAGGGCACTAGCCTTGCCTTGATCTTGGGCCTCCAGTCCTGTGAGAAAAGAACTTTTCATAGTTTAAGCTACTCAGGTTGTTGTACTTTGTTACTATAGTCCTAGAAAAGTAACACTGAATTGTCATTATCTTAGACGGATAGCATATTCTTTTGGTGCAGATATAACTCACCTTTCACTATCTGACCAGTGAGAGTTAAAAATTTAAAACCCCAGCATCTTTAATAGGAAGAAAACATAAAGGACAGTGTGGGTGACCTGGCGTGACTACGAACTAGGCGTCTTTTACTACACCCCAGGCCTCCTCTATAATGTGGATCAAAGAAAGCTGAGTGAGCTGCGTCCATAGTCACCAAACACCCCTTCCTCTTTCTCACCAAACACTCCTTCCGCTCTCCATCACCCCACGTAATCACTGCACCCTCAGGCAAAGTGCTGAAAGGAAGCACCCTGACTAAGCTGCAGTTGTGGAGTCTTCCTCTCCCATCTCAGTATCCTAGCAAACAAGACAGGAAATGGACACACAGGGAGATGGGAAAAAAAAGAGCAGGAAAGTCAAACAAGAATCAAACACAACTAAAATAGACCAAAAAAAGAAGAAAAGACACGAGGAGAGATACAAGGAGAAAAACATAGGCCTGGCTGGTCAGGAAAACAATTGCTGAAGGGAAAACCGTAAAATCTGTGAATACAGACCCCTAGGATAATCACGATATTGTTCCCGGAAGCCATTAGGAGATTAAGATTCTTCTTGTGATCACAGTGTGTTCACATCCTAACATTATTTCTGGAATTCAATCATCAAACTTCTGGCATGTGCTTATTTTTTTTTTTTAATAGCTCAGTTCTGTAAAGAAAATCTATGTGATTCTACATGAATTAACATAAAACACTAGAATGATAAAGCCAGATGACTCAGAAATCATTCAATTCCATTTTTGAGGTGTACGGAGAATTTAACAGTCTTGTCCAATGTCACACAACTTATACCAGAGTTAGACTCAAAGATTTTGTAAATATTATGATTTATGAAGAATCTAGGTTGATTTATATGAAGAAAATAATCTTAAACCTAACTACTTTTGAACCTTCGCATCTCCATAGTGTTTTTAACAAGAAGAGGTCTTCCGATAACCATCTAGGAAATTTCAGTCTAGAAAGTTTTTCAGAACATAAAGTAAGAAGCTTAGGTAAACAAAAATTTATTCCAGCTGAAATATTTATTTGAAAACTATTTGATGGATACATTTTTTTTATATAAATGTATCTGACCACCTGAATTTTAAATGTTTTGTTAATAATTACAGTAACACTAATATGAACTTAACACTAGCATTTGCTGGATGCTAGGCAGTCTTCTAAGTATGTTACTTTACTCAATTCTCAGAATACTCTATGATTTGGTCCCATTATTCATCAGCCCTATTTTGCTGATTAAGAAATTGAGGCAGAGAGACAGTATCTTTGCCCAAGGTCACACTATTTGTGAGTAGTGAGGCTGAGATTTGAACAATGGCAGTCTTGCTCCAAAGTCTATGTACTTAGCCACCACACCAGACTGCCATTTACTACCCTGTGAAGCAATTGGCATATCAGTTCGCATGTATCCCTAGTAAGTGGTGAAGCCAGGATTTTATCCAGGTTCAGATGGTAAAGAATCAGTCTGCAATGCAGGAGACCTGGGGTCGATCCCTAGGTCAGGAAGATCCCCTGGAGGAGGGCATGACAACCCACTCCAGTATTCTTGCCTAGAGAACCCGCATGGACAGAGAAGCCTGGCAGGCTACAGTCCATGGGGTTGCAAACAGTTGGACATGGCTGAGTGACTAATCATACGATCTGATTTAGAGTCAGTGCTCTTTCCTATGACAGCTATACTGCCTTTCATAGTAGCATACTCAAACCTCACTTTCAGTCTCATCAGCAGCCACTAACAGAAGGTTGTGGTGTGAAGACCCAGAGCAACATAGACACCATAGAAGCATATAGGACAAGGACTCCTAATCACCAACCCACCAGCCACAGCATAAACTAGAGGGTTTGCTAGAGGATATTGTCTCTTCTGGTCCTCCTAGCTCGTGCTCTTCTGTCTTCACTCTCAGGAGATGATGTGGTTGATGGAACAGACACTAGACCAGGAAGCATGAGGCCAGGGTTGCACCCTTAGAGCAACCTGGGAAGGGCAGAGTGCCACTGCCAGGGTAGGCATCACCCAGCTGGCTCCCTAACTCCTCTCAACTAACTCAGGAGTAAGCATGACAACTAGTTTACAAATGAGGGAACTGAGATTCAGAGGGTTAAGTAATTCCATCAAGATCAGCAAATATGGTATTCAGCACAGGTCTGCCTGACTATAAAATCCTCATACACACTCATATGACCAAGTTGCTTGTAAAGTCACTTTAAATCCTCCAAAACTCAGATTCTGTAAATATAAAGGGAGGATATTTTGCTTACTCAGTATTCTCAGTACCATGGAGCCCTAGGGATTCTTCAAAGGTGTCTCAGAAGTCATTTTTGGAAGGAAGTTCAAGGAGACAGGGCCCAGAACTCACATATACACAGAAACACGGAGCAGGGCCCCGCTTAGCTTTAACACCTAGGAGAAGATAGGCATGGCGAAGGTACAGTAAAGAAAGAAAAGGCTGTACCCAAACGTCTGCTGATCTAAATACAATTTGAGAAAGCGTTTCCCTTGTGTCTGTGAAGAAGGCCTGCTTACCCAGGGCCAGCTAGTGAGAACCACACTTTGAATCTTCTTCTCTTGTGGTCACCATTCCTTGAGGACTTCAATTGGTCAGGGATAGAAGCCATATAGCATTTGTGGCTTAATTTTTTTTTTTTTTAACTTTTGACCCAAACTATGTTCCTCCCCAGAGAAACAAATTGATGCTTAGATGATCACTATCAGGCAGGCAACTTGATGCACGCATGGAGAGCCAAGCTTTATTTGTCCCATCTCTGTAGCTCATATCACTTTCACTAAAAGCTACATATGTTGAAAAGAATAAACCCAACGAAAGGCAAGTGTTAATCATGGTAACAGTGATCACACCTTTTTAAAAACACTTATTGAGGTATCCTTTACATACTGTAAAATTCACTCATTGTAAGCGGGCAAGTCATTGATTTTCAGATAACATACAGTTGACAACTATCACCCTAATTCAAATTGGGATCATTTCCATCACTCCCAAAGATACCTCAAGCTCATTTGCACTTACTCTCTGTTCCCACCCTAGGAAACCACTAATCTACTTTCTGTTTCTTATAGATTTGCTTTCTCTGAGCATTTCACTTAAACGGAATCATATAATATGTGGTATTTTCTGACTGTCTTCTTTCACTTTATGTACTCTTTTGGAAGTTCATCTCTTGAGCATGTCGTAGCATTTTGTTCCTTTCTACCTGACATCTTTCTGAATGGCAGCATTATATGGAGGAAAGATTATGGTTTTCAGAAGCATGCAAACCTGGGGCCCAATTCAAGTACCACTTTTTAGTTGTGTGACTGGGCAATTTGCTCAACCTCCCTGAAACCAATTTGTCGAATAAAGATACTAATCCTTCCCTCAGAGGATTATTCTGTCAATTAAATGGATTGTACCAGCAGACAATGGGCACTCAAGAAATCTAGTCTTTCTGTCTACATTCCCCAGGAATCATTGCTTTTCTTACCCCTGCATCCAATTGTAAAGTGAATCCTTCAGCCTCCCTACCAACCTTCACAGGAAGCCTGAAATGAGAGCCTGCATAACCAGCAATATCAGGAATAGAATTCCACCCAGGGGAATCACATCCTTCATTAATGGGGTCCAGATGGTGATGGGTTTAAGGGATTTTCCTCAATTATCTTGCTGTCATTTTTCAGAAAGGTTAAACTCTATCTCATTATTTTAAGGAGGAAAATGTTTCAAATTCTACACCAGAACATTCAATAGAGTTGACCTTACTTTTGCAAGGCTCTAAGAACAACCCATTTTCCCACGAATCCTTATAAACCTGCCCCAGTAACATTCCTCAAATAACATGTAAGCAAGTAGTGAATGGCTATAATTCCCTGAATTAATAAAATTCACCTCAAATCCTCAAAACTTAACTGGTACCCGATAGTTGCAGACTCTTTCTTTTCTAAACCTTTAGAAGTGTGTGTAGCAGAACAGACTAAACTGACCTCCTTGTTCATTTCTCCAGTACATCTTATCTGATTAGAACATGTTCTCAATTTGAGGTCCAGTTCAAAGGAATCCTGGATATAAACCCACCATAAACTTTTAGACACATAGTTTACAAATATGCAGTTCCTTAGCTCTGAGCATAAAACTCTCTGTTCTAAACCTGTTTTTTCTTCTGAACCATTGTTTCTTTATAGACTTTAATCCACCATGATTCCCTTTTGTGTTTCTGATTGTTTTTCTCTCTTCTTCTCTGATACTTTTCACAGCTGCATTTCCTCCCCAAAATCCTTAAACATTTAGAGTCACTCGCAGATTCACTTCTTGTTAAGTATAGTATAACAGACAAAACAGAAAAGGACAATAATGTTCAATACTTCTACTAAATAAAATAGGTTTGTAACATTTTATATGTCTCTCACTTCAAGGAGATTAGTAGAGTGTATCATTTTTCATCATATAAAATATAAACATGTTGTCAAATGTAAACTAGTTATTAAGAGAGGTGACATACAGCTTTCTAATCTTTATATACCAATAACTGTCACCATATATATTAATGGCACTAAAGATAAAATGATTCTTTCAAAAAAGTAAATTGGATATAATTCCTATAAGTTATCAATCTACAACATTAGCACAAGAGTCTAACTAGAACTTCTACTGTGATATAATCATACTGATAAAGACAAACATAGAAAGGCTAAATCCAGACTGAATGAAACACTTAAATCAATGTACCTGCATAAAGATTCCTGTGTTTCCTTGCTCTTTGTACTTATCTGAAGTAGGAACTGTTAACAAAATCCACAATTAAATTTTCTCCCACTATTGGGAGATCAGGAGGAAGTGAGTATGGTCTCAGGAGAGAAGTTTTCACTCACTGTCTTATCACCTAAAATAGGCATGAGAATCCATAAATGTGATAAAAAAAGAATTTAAAATAATTGGAGAAAGGAGCAAAAGCAGCTTAAAATTAGTTAAATTTGTGAATTTCCCCAATCCTGAAAAAGTTTTTCTCAAATTCAAATTTCCCTTTCATACACTACAGTGAAGAGAGTAATTTATATCCAAGACTTTATTTTAGGGATCTTATTTTAAATGGTATCATAGGAATTTGACTCATGGTATAAATAGTTTAGTAAATCTGGGATTTAGCAAAGATTTTTGTGCAGTACATGTTTAGCAGCAGATGACAAAATAATCTTGAGGCATGATGGTTTAACTTCACTTTGGTGCAAAAACATCTTAAGCCTCAAATTCCAAAATGTGGCCAGCATACTGAAAGTTAATTTTGTAAAAAAAAAAAAAAAAAAGACACTTAATGACCCAAATATTCAATACATATACAAAAATCACACAACTTTTGGATTATAATTTGGCCTATAGTTTGTTCATAGCTCTCTAGACAATCCTGATCTCTTAAAACCTCACATTTGCAGCAATCATCTCTGAGGCCTTGATCACTCTCAATATCCATTGTGTGCCAGCATTCACACATCATATACATGAATTACCAAATAATGCCAAGAGGCTCCTACCCGGAGATGGCAGCAAGTTTTTGGTGTGCCTGGCGGGCCATTTCACAGCCTTTGGTTCTTGTCTTGTGCATTTCCGCTCGGAGAGAGGGGCAGCTGACCGAGACGTCCCCAATGGAAATGACCAATTCTCGGTACAGGGCCACTTGCGTGTTGAACTCCTGCACAAGCTGGAAAAGAAGTGAGTTTCTTTCATAAGACATTTATCAACAGAAAGTTTGCTATTTTTTCCTACCTAAACAGAGGCTTTCACTGACCCCCGAGCCACCTCAAATATCCTGCAAAAGAGCAAAAGAGCCTACAGAGTGTTTAAAGACTGGGACACAAAGATTGTTCTCTTTGTCCAAGGCAAGTGTTTATTTTTCATCCCTAAGTCTGGTCATAGAAGTTCTATTTCCAGACCTACTTGCTCCCATCCGTTCAGACTCAAGTTTCTGACGATCGAGAGCATATTTGGAGAGCTACCACGCCACTCCCAGGTCACCAGAGAGTGATGCTGGCAACTCTCGCATAGAATGTTCCCCTCTACTACAGCTGGGATGTGAATTTGAATTGGCCTGTGGATTTCAAAAGGCGAAAGGTGGGTTGTATTAGGCAATCCGTTCACTTCCTGCCAGACCACTGAACAGTTCAGGCTCTGGTGTCTGACAGGAAGACCTGCCACAGCCTCTGCGCTGGAACCTTAGTCCCCTCCGCA
This sequence comes from Bos indicus, assembly GCF_029378745.1. Taxonomy (NCBI): domain Eukaryota; kingdom Metazoa; phylum Chordata; class Mammalia; order Artiodactyla; family Bovidae; genus Bos; species Bos indicus. The sequence continues at coordinate 14,873,151 of NC_091779.1, forward strand.
GAGCCCTGTGCGTCCTGTTTGGGTTTGTTTGCTCCTGTCTCCCCACAACACAGCACTCTTACCTTCCTAACCCCTCCCTCCCTCGTGAGCCAGCCAGTTCACCGAGTCTTTCATATCTGCCATTCTCCGAGGGGTTAGAAGGATGACCTACAACCGCTGCCCCCAAGACTCTCTCCGCGGCACTTCTTGGCGGGTCCATGACGACCCAGGTGTCACCCCGAATCTGGGGGACTGCAGATTTTAAAATAGTGCATGTGCACGTGATCGGCATGGAGGAGATGAGGGTGGCGGAGTGGCTGGCACTCAGGCGAACTATTAACAGACACGATTCCCCCACATCTCCAAAGGGAAAAGAAAAAAAGGAGACGCATTTTCCACCTACCATCTTGCAATCGTCCAGGGCTCGTTGGCTTTTGTGGGCGCTCTCGGAGCCGCTGCCCCTGCGCTCCCAGTCCCCGGTCTGCAGCGGGGGCTTGCTGATCTGGAAGATTGAGGAGCGGGTGGACCGGCTGGGGCGCTTTTTGCGCCCATTCGGTGCAGAACTCATGCATACACATCCACCAAGCCGAAGCCGCTGGTGCAGTGCGCCCCGGCGCGGGCGGCCCGGTCGTTGCCCTGCGAGCCGCCGCCGAGCAGCCGGAGCTGGGACCCAAGGCGCGGCGCTCACAGGGTTGGGGCTGACTGCGCGGGTGGGTAACCTTCAGCTTGAAGGAGAGCCGGGGAAGCGCTGGCTGTGCCGTGCAGCATCGCTTCCACTAGCAGCGAGGAAGGGGCTCGGTCAAGTTCTGCTCAGCAACACTGCCGGCCCTGTCCCAGGAGCTGGGCGCTGGCGCGGGCTCGCACCGCTTTCCGCTCGGCATGGATCGCAAGGCTGGGCGAGAAGGAACACGCCGCCCGGCGGTTCCGAGTTTCCATTCAGATGGACAGTTTTCAAAAGCCTGCGCTGCCAGGTGGAAGGGGGCAGGGGGTGGGGGTGCAGCGGGGAGAGTGTCGCTCTAGCTTCGGGTGTCTTCCCACGGCGGCGGCGCTCCCCTCCCTCCCCAGTCACCAGGCCTGGAAGGGCTGGCTGTCCCCGAAGCAGGCAATTGGTTCTAATCCGCTGTCTTGATCCCTCGTCTCCACGGGGCTCGCCTGTTTGAGGATCCCAAATGAATCCGTGGCGGGACTGGCAGACGCAGGGAATCAGTCCGGCTGACGTGGTTCGCGGCCCGGCGCATCGATAGGATGGGAATACTAATGTGATCCGTCCATACAACCCCCTTCCCCCTCCAGGGCTTATGCACTTATCCAATCAAATCCCCGGGAACATCAATTGCAATATTACTTCATCGGCTCTATTATTAGAAACGAAAAGTGTCATCAGAGTGGAGCACATTGCCACATGCTGGGACCTAAACCCAGATCCCAGATCAGCCAGTGTGAGCTTTGAGGCCCTCGCCGTTAGAGACGTTCCGGGGCCACAGATGAGCAGAACCCATGGAGGAGGAAGTGAGGTTTTTAACCTCAGAAGGAAGATCTCTTGATAACAGTATTTGAAAATAGCTTTGTTTCCCTGGGTTTTGTTGTGTTTTTGTTTTTGTCTTTTTCAGCATGTGCAGGGAGGGAAACCAGCAGCAGCGGGAGCAGAAGGCAAGAGGCCTTCAGTCAAACTGGTCCTCCAGCCGTTCCATCCCATCTTAACTAGTGAAGTTCCTGGTCTTCCGTTCCAGAGGCTGAGTACCCAGCTCTGAGAGTTTCCCGGTGGAGGTCTGAACAAGAGCCAACAGGCCTCCCTGGACACTGGAAAGGCTCAGTTCTCCTCTGTGGATCTCAGTGACTCAGAGGCCAAAGGAGGTGGCCCATGAAAGGGGTGCCCTGGAGTGAGTTCCTTGGCCATTTAAGATCACCCTTACCACTGACTTCCTAAGATTCTTCTGGAAGGAAGAGAGCTAGTGTGGGCATTCAACTCCAGTGCTCTGAGAATGCTTGTTCCCATGAACGGTTTGTTTGGAGGGGACAGATAAAGAAGTCTGTCACAGGGGAACTAGTTATGTATTAAAAAACCTAATGAAGAACAAAACGAAAGTTTCTAGTCAGTCTCTTATGGGGTTATAGAGAGTATACAGAGAGGGAAAGTCAGAAATAGCCAGAAAGACTAACACCCTAAGGAGACGTTTCTAGATTTTTTTTTTTTTGCAGGATGGATAAACATAACAGGGTAGTATAATAAGAAAGGTATTTGTTTTTTGTCCTCAGTTCCTGATGCAGAGCTCTTAAAACTCTTGTTATTTCCTCAGTGGTAAGAGTGATACGGGGCTTCCTAGGTGAGACTAGTGGTAAAGAATCTACCTGCCAATACAGGAGATCTAAAAGACGTGGGTTTGATCCCTGGACCAGGAAGATCCTCTGGAGAAGGAAATGGCAACCCACTCCAGGATTCTTGCCTGGAGAATTCCAGGGACAAGGAGCCTGGTGGGCTACGATCCATAGGGTGACAAAAAGTTAGACATGACTGAAGTGACTTAGCATACGTGCAAAGGTGATAGGAGCCCCTTGTCACCAGAAAGACCAAGCTTTGATTAGGCATTTGGAACTTTCAGCACCATCTCCCAGCTTCCACAGAAGGGAGAGAGGCTGGAGACTGATTTAATCACAAAGAGCCAATAATGTAATCAATCATGCCTACATAATGAAACCTCCATTAAAAACCCTAAATGATGGGGTTCAGGGAGCTTCTGTGTTGGTGAAGACATGGAGTTGCTGGGAGGGTGGCATACTCAGAGGGGGCATAGCATCTCCACCTCCCCACTCCCATACCTTACATACCTTACCCTACACATCTCTTTCTGAGTCATAATCTTTATAATAAACTGGTAAGTAAAGTGCATTCCCAAGTGCTGCGAGTCATGCTACCAAATTATCAAATCTGAGAGGGGTTTGTGGAAACTCTTGAATTTGTAGCCAAGTTGGACAGAAGTTAACTGCTGCTAACTTGGGGTATTGAATTTGTAGAGCACTCAGTTGATTTTGGAGAGTTGGAGAAATAGTGTTGAAAAAGAATCCACATATTTGTTTGGAGAGGAAAAAACTCTCATGGGGAATATTCAGCTGCATTTGCATTGTTATTAAGTCACTAAGTCATGTCTGACTCTTTGAGACCTCATGGACTGCAGCACTCCAGGCTCCTCTGTCCTACACTTTCTCCTTGAGTTTGCTCAGATTCATGTCCATTGAGTCAGTGATGCTATCTAACCATCTTATTCTCTGCCGCCCCTTTCTACTTTTGTCTTCAATCTTTCCCATCATTACGGTCTTTTCCGATGAATTGACTTCACATTAGCTGGCCAAAGTATTGAGCTTTAGCAACAGTCCTTCCAGTCTTCACAAAAGATTGAAAATCAGTTTTCCCTAAGGCAGAGTCTAGGAGAGAAGCATCAGCCCCCACCCCAGACTTTAGTGTGCAGCAGCTGTCTTCCAGGTGTTTAGATGGTCAGAGACCAGGGTGAAGGGGTTGCCTCTTGGATGAGTCTCCACAAAGATAGGAAGATAAAGAGACTAACTCTTAGCCAACTCTGTTCCTTGTGCCCCCCAGTCTCAGTTTTCTCTCTACTTCCTCTGTGTAGGGAGGAGGGAGTGGAGAACACATTAGAGGTTTTGGTGAAATTTTCTGGGATCTGGTGAGTGGTTGAGATGCTGAAGGAAGGTACAAGGAGGTGAAGGAAGGATAGATAATATTCATTTGTAAATTCAGTTTAGATCAGTTCAGTTGCTCAGTCATGTCTGACTCTTTGTGACCCCATGGACTGCAGCACACCAGGCTTCCCTGTTCATTACCAACTCTGGGAGCTTGCTCAAACTCATGTCCATCTAGCTGGTGATGCCATCTACCCATCTCATCCTCTGTCATCCCCTTCTCTTCCTGCCTTCAATCTTTCCCAGCATAAAGGTCTTTTCCAATGAGTTAGTTCCTCACATCAGGTGGCCAAAGTATTTGAGCTTTAGCTTTCAGCATCAGTCCTTCCAATGAATAGTCAGGACTGATTTCCTTTAGGATTGACTGATTTGATCTCCTTGCAGTCCAAGGGTCTCTCAAGAGTCTTCTCCAACACCACAGTTCAAAAATATCAATTCTTAAGTTGTCAGCTTTCTTTCTGGTCCAACTCTCATATCCATACGTGACTACTAGAAAAACCATAGCTTTGACTAGAGGGACATTTGTCAGCAAAATGATGTCTCTGCTTTTTAATATGCTGTCTAGGTTGGTCATGGCTTTTCTTCCGAGGAGCAAGTGTCTTTTAATTTCATGGCTGCAGTTACCATCTGCAGTGTTTTTGGAGCCCAGGAAACGAGTCTCTTACTGTAGCCATTGTTTCTTCATCTATTTGTCATGAAGTAATGGGACCAGATGCCATGATATTTGGTTTTAGAATGTTGAGTTTTAAGCCAGAGTTTTTGCTCTTCTCTTTCACTTTCATCAAGAGGTTCTTTAGTTCCTTAAGGGTGGTGTCATCTGCATATCTGAGGTTATTGATATTTCTCCCAGCAATCTTGTTCCAGCTTGAGCTTCATCCAGCCTGGCATTTCGCATGATGTACTCTGCATATAAGTTAAATAAGCAGAGTGACAATATACAGCCTTGACATACTCATTTTCCAATTTGGAACCAGTCCATTGTTCCATGTTCAGTTCTAACTGTTGCTTCTTGACCTGCATACAGATTTCTCAAAAGGCAGGTCAGGTGGCCTGGTATTCCCATCTCTTGAAGAATTTTCCAGTTTGTTGTGATCCACACAGTCTAACCTGGAGAAGGAAATGGCAACCCACTCCAGTATTCTTGCCTGGAGAATCTCATGGACAGAGGAGCCTGGCAGGAAATAGTCCATGAGGTTGCTGGAGTCAGACATGACTTACCCACTAAAGAACACAGTCAAAGGCTTTGGCGTAGTCAACAAAGCAGAAGTAGATATTTTTCTGGAACTCTCTTGATTTTCTTTGATCTAACGGCTATTGGCAATTTGATCTCTGGCTCCTCTGCCTTTTCTAAATCCAACTTGAACATCTGCAAGTTCTCGGTTCACATACTATTGAAGCCTCGCTTGGAGAATTTTGAGTATTACTTTGCTAGTGTGAGATGAGTGCAATTGTGCAGTAGTTTGAGCATTCTTTGGCATTGCCTTTCTTTGGGATTGGAATGAAAACTGACCTTTTCCAGTCCTGTGGCCACTGCTGAGTTTTCCAACTTTGCTGGCATATTGAGTGCAGCACTTTCACAGCAACATCTTTTAGGATTTGGAATAGCTCAACTGGAATTCCATCACCTCCACTAGCTTCGTTTGCAGTGATGCTTCCTAAGGCCCACTAGACTTCACATTCCAGGATGTCTGGCTCTAGGCAAGTGATCATGCCATCATGGTTAATTGGGTCATTAAGATCTTTTCTATATAGTTCTATGTATCCTTGCCACCTCTTCTTAATATCTTCTGCTTCTGTTAGGCCCATATGGTTTCTGTCCTTTATTGTGCCCTTCTTTGCTCAGAATGTTTTTGAAGAGATCTCTAGTCTTCCCCATTCTGTTGTTTTCCTCTATTTCTTTGCATTGATCACTGAGGAAGGTTTTCTTATCTCTCCTTGCTTTTCTTTGGAACTCTGTATTCAGATGGATATATCTTTCCTTTTCTCCTCTTTGTGTTACCACTACCTACCTCTCTGCTCACTACCAAACTTAAAGAAGTCTATTCTAATCCAAGGTTTGTGGTGATTTTAAGAATTAAAGGAAAAGGGACTGCATTTTAAGGTGTGTGGACCTTGGATAGAGGATAGAGCAAACTGGAGGTGAGTCTTCTATAAATCTTTTGCCACCACTCTGCTATTTCATCCCCTGTCCTTACAGGAAAGTACTGCCACCAGATTTGAGCATCTCCAAGCTCCTCAGTATTGGGTTTCTACTCCAGATACAACCATCTGGTTTCTATTCCCCCCGCTGCTTCTGCCTAGAGACCATTTCAACAAATTAAAAGAAAAAAGGCAACACAATTGCACTGCCCTGTTTCTATGCTGTATTTCTTGCTGGAGGTGGGGGAGGGGATGAATGGGTCAAAGTCTATGGCACACCAGAAGGACTACAGATTCAAAAACCTGCTGGGGGATTAAGCAGAAATTGTCCTGTGTAGGTGCTCCTTGGCCCTCTCAGATACATAGCCCAAGTCACTTTCCTGAGAGGGAAGAAAAATAGCATCAATCCCAGAGCTGTCTCTCCCGGGGAAAAATGCTGTAATCAGAATAGCAGCAGGCAGGCTTAGTTCCCTCACCTTCCCCCACATTCAAACCAGCATGAATTTACATTCCTGGGGCTGTTTGACTGCCAGATAGAAGGGTAGAGTGTAGTTGGAAATCCCACAAACAAGGGAACATTTTCTAGTTATCTAGACCCAATTCCGGCACAATCCTGATAATGGGTCCTCAGTAGCTGTCTAGCTTTGATCTAACTCACATCCTAGATTCATTCCAATGTAAGATCCATCTTATGTTTCATGTTCTCTCTATGGTAATTTTACAGAATTTGTTTTGCTTTAGAATAGAGAATTTTAAAAAAAATGAGTATTAGTGTGAATGTGAACAACTGGTATGTGTGTGCAAGTTGCTTAGTTGTGTCTGACTCTTTGCGACCCCATGGACTATACAGTCCAGGGAATTCTCCTGGCCAGAATACTGGAGCATAGCCTTTCCCATTCTATTATTTCTCTTCTCCAAGGGATCCTCCCAACCCAGGGATCAAACCTATGTTTCCTGTATTGCAGGCGGATTCTTTACCATCTGAACAACTGGTAAGTTTCTTCAAATGGATGCTATAAGAAACCACATTGAGACCCAAAGATGCACATTCAACTTGGGCTGGTCAAAGATGAAAAAGGACCTTTTCGGTGTGGATCTGTGACAGAGGTGAAGAAAAATATATTGAATACTGAACCCTGAGAAATTGAAAAGATCTGAAGGAAATGATCAAGCTATTTTCTATTAGGGTCAAAAGAGATCATGTTATTATGAAGAATTCAGTGAATAAACTATTTAATAAATGGTTTATTTCCACTAAAATCAGGAGAAAGTGCAATATATTTGGAATACTTATTTACTAATTTCACAAAATTTTTTGAGTGTTTTTATTAGGTGGAGATCCAGGTTTTATTGATCCTAAAGCTTATATAATTGGGGGGCCTCCTTTGAGAAAAAGAATTCAAAAAATTAAAATAAAAATTAGATATATGGTCTTGGGAGGAGCCTGTGCAATTTGAGATTCCCTGAAATTAGGCTTTGTTGCCTTCATGGTAGGGGCTTCCCAGGTGGCTCAGTGGTAGAGAATCTTTCTACCAATGCAGGAGACACTGGAGACTTGGGTTCGATCTCTGGGTTGGGAAAATCCCCTGGTGGAGGAAATGGCAATACTCTAGTATTCTTGCCTAGAAAATCCCATGGACAGTGAAGCCTGAAGGGCTACAGTGCATGGGGTCACAGAGAGATATATAGGACTTAGCAACTGAGCACACACACACCCCTTTATAGTAAATTGCCACATTTGTTTCTTATATGCACAGTGGGCATCTGGTGTTTTGCCTCGTCTGATTTTATTTTCCTTTTTCTGCTAATAGCATCTTAAATTTCCTTTGAGGAAACCCATCTTCTCTCACTTTTTGTCACATGGCTCTTGGGTAGGCATATGACTCCAACCTGATCAAGAAGAGTACTACATTCTAGTCCATAAATAATTGGTTTATCAATGGGTATGAAATCTAAGCTGAAGTAGTGAACTGTAGATCTTGGGACTTTTTCTAGAACTATTATGTTGAAACATGAAATTGCCATTACTCAACCATTTTTGACCTTCATAAATGACAACTTTATATATTTCAACATAATATTAAGAGTTTCCCTGGGGCTGTTGGGGTGATGGGATGAAAGGCTGTAGCTTCTGGGGACTGCTTTTGCTGCTTATGATGGACAGACTCCCTGAGAGCCAACCCAGAGAACATCAGAATGCAGAGATGGAGAAAGACAGATTTCTGGGGGAGTGGGCGAGGATAATTGACATCCAACATTATAGTGGTTTCAGGTGTACAAAATACTGATTCAATATTTATATATATATTGCAAAATGATCACCTAAACAAGTCTATAGATCTTCCTCAGCTTACTGCAATGGGGTTACTTCCCAATAAACCCATTGAAACTTGAAAATATCATGTGAAAATGCATTTAATATGCTTAACCTACCGAAAATCACAGCTTAGCCTACCTACCTTAAATGTGCTCAGAACACTTGTATTAGCCTACAGTTGGGCAAAATCCTCTAACACATAGCCTATTTTACAATAAACTGTTGACTATCTCATGTAATTTATCACATACTGTACTGAAAGTGAAAAACAGAATGGTTGTGTGTGTACAGGGTGGTTGTGAGTATATTGGTTCTTTATTCTTGTGGTAGTGTGGCTAACCAGGAGCTACTGGTGCCTGGCATCATAAGTGAGTATCATACTGCATATCAGCTAGCCTAGAAAAAGTAAAAAAAAAAAAGTTGTCCTTCAAACCATCTTAAGTCAGGACCAGCTATAGTTAACATCCATCAACATACATAGTTACCCATTAATTTTTCTTGTGATGAAAACTTTTAAGATTTATTCTCTTAATGACTTTAAAATATGCAAAACAGTATTATTAGGTATGGCTACCATGCTGTACATTATATCCCCTTGACCTACTTGCTACTGGAAATTTGGACCTTTTGACTTCCTTTACCCATTTCGCTCACTACTCCCCTCCCCCCGCCAATTCTGGTAACCACCTATCTGTTCTCTATATCTATGAGCTGGGCTTTTTCTTTTCTTTCTTTTCTTTTCTTTAAGATTTCACATATAAGTGAGATTATATAGCATTTGTCTTTATCTGTCTGATTTATTTCACTATCTCTCAAGGTCCATCCATGTTGTTGCAAATGGCAAGATTTCATCCTTTTTATGGCTGAATAGTATTCCTTTGTGAGTGTCTGTGTGTGTGTGTACCACAATTTCTTTAACCATTCATCTATTGATGAACATACATAGGTTCCATGTCTCAACTATCTTAAGCGATGCTGCAATGTACATGGGGATGCATATGTCTTTTCTAGTTAATGTTTTTGTTTTCTTCAGATACATATCTAAAAGTGGAATTGCTGGATCATATGGTAGTTCTATTTTGAATTTTTTGAGGAATGTTCATACTGTTTTCCACAGTGCCTGCACCAGTTTACTTTCTCACCAAGAATGCACAAAAGTTCCATTTTCTCCACATCCTCACCATCTCTTGTTATTTCTTGTCTTTTCCATAACAGCCATTCTGATAGGCATGAAACGACATCTCATTGTGGTTTTATCTCATTTTAGATTTCTCTGATGATTAATGATGCAAAAAAACTTTTCATGTACCATTGGCCATCTGTATATCTTCTTTGGAAAAATGTCTATTCAGGTCTCCTTCACACTGTTAATTGGATTTTAAAAATCAATTAATTTCCTTTTGCTAAGAAGTTGTATGACTTAATATATATTGGATATTAACCTCTTATTAGATATAATATTTACAAATATTTTCTTCCATCCAGTAGTTTGCTTTTTTTCATTTCATTGATGGTTTCCACTGTCATGCAGAAGATTTTCAGTCTAATATTATCGCATCTATTTATTTATTTACTTTTGCTGTCAAACCTGAAAAATAATTGCCAAGACAGATAACAAGGAATTGATGCCTTTGTTTTCTTCTACGGGTTTTATGGTTTCAGGCCTTAAGTTCAAATCTTTGATCAATTTTGAATTAATTTTTAGATATGGTATAAAATAGTGGTCCAATTTCATTCTTTTGGATGTTGCTGTCCAGTGTTCTCAACAACATTTAATTTAGGGAGACTGTCCTGGTCCCATAGTGTATTTTTGACTGCTTTGTTATAAATTAATTTATTATATATGTGTAGATTTATTGTAATGGAGAAGGCAATGGCACCCCGCTCCAGTACTCTTGCCTGGAAAATCCCATGGATGGAGGAGCCTGGTAGGCTGCAATCTATGGGGTCGCTAAGAGTCGGAAACGACTGAGTGACTTCACTTTCACTTTTCACTTTCATGCATTGGAGAAGGAAATGGCAACCCACTCCAGTGTTTTTACCTGGAGAATCCCAGGATCGGGGGAGCCTGGTGGGCTTCTGTCTATGGGGTTGCACAGAGTCGGACACGACTGAAGTGACAGCAGCAGCAGATTTACTGTAGGTCTCTTTATTCTGTTCTATTGATCTTTGCATCTGTTTTTATGCCAATACCATATTTTTTTATTACTACAGCTTTGCAATGTAGTTTGAAATCAGGGAACATGATGCCTCCAGCTTTGTTTCTTTCTCAAGGTTTCTTTGGTTATTCAAGGTCTTTTATGGTTTTATACAAATTTTAGGATTATTTGTTCTATTTCTGTGAAAAACGCCATTGGAATATTGACAGCAATTGCATTGAATCTGTAGATTGCTTTGGATAATAGAAAACTTTAGCAATATAAATTCTTCCAATCTATGAGTACAAAATATCTTTCCATGTATTTGTGTCTTCTTCCATTTTTTTCATCAATGTTTTACAGTTTTCAGTGTAAATGGGTCTTTCGGGTCCTTGGTTAAATTTGTTGCTAGATAATTTATATTTATTTTTATTTTGATGCAATTTCAGAGAGATTGATCCTTAACGATATTATTTCAGCACATGGATCCAATTTTGCCTTAAGTCAAAGTATACTTACAATTTCAGTTAGGTGAATCAAATCCCTTTTAAATTTAGTTAGTTTGAGTTACTGCCATTTGCAACCAAAACAGTCCTGCTTAATATGATACATAAAGAATAATTTTGCACAAGTGGAAAATATATCAAATCAATTCATTATCTGATACTTAGTGTTCACTATGAGCAAGATGGTATGTTAAAGACTACAGAGAATACAATAAAAGATATGATTCCTTCTATGGTACTTAAACACACATGCATGAAATCATGAAGAATAAGATATATATTAGTGTTTTCTTTTTAGGAGGGAGTGAGATAGAAAAGAATAGCCTTATGGCTTTGCCAGGAGATTGCGGCCATAGTGGAATAATGCCCTAAAAACTGTATCCCAACCTGGAGAGGGTAGTGAGGAATTTTATAGTAATAGTTCAAAGAGGGCATGATCAACTCATGGATTCTTTTGATTGTTTAATGGCAAGGTAAGTGGGAGTCAGCATCATCAAATTCTGGTTCCAGCCAGTCTGGGTTCTATGTGCTTGGGGGAAGCATACTTAACTTCTCCTACTCACTGTGGGTTTCAGTGTTATTTGCCTTTGGAAAGGGAAGCCAATCCTCGCTTTCTAGCTATTGACAATCAGTCAACCTACTTCACTACAACTCAGTATCAGTAGATTGGTGAGCCTATCCAGGTTTGGTTTGGTAACAAGGGACTACTGTCTGGACTCACTGAGGCTCAGGTTCTTTGTGTCTCAGCACAGAAAGAATTCAGTGAGAGACAAAGTGATGGGTAAGAAATTGATTTATTTAGAGAGAAACACAATCCACAGAATATGGGCCATCTTAGAAGGCAAGAGAGGCCTGGTGTTATTTTCTGATGCATATAAATACCTCAAGGGATGGGATCAAGAGATGGGATCAACCTCTCTATAGGCTGGAGTTATTAGAAAAGGCTGTATGTTGGAGATGCATCCTGATAGTAATGCATCAGGATGCATCTCTGTCATATACTCTAACGGGTAGCCATTCCCTTCTCCAGGAGATCCTCCCAACCCTGGGATTGAACCTGGATCTCCTGCATTGTGGGCAGATTCTTTACTATCTGAGCCACAAGGGCCTTTATACATGATAGGGATGCTTCTTGAGTTAGGGATATGTAGAATCTGGATAGATGAAGAAGCAGGGAGAGCTCTTCAAGGGTTGGCTAGTAGCCGAGGAAAGGCACAAGAGAGGAGGGAAGTACATGAAGAGCCTGACCTGGATGTAAAAGAAGAAGGAGAGACTAACATGAAAAGTGCTGTGGGTGAGGTCACAGAAATAGAATAAATGACTCGGTTCAGGAAAAGAAGGACGATGGTAGGTGAGAAGCAGAGCAAACAGTTTTCTTTGGATGACAGTAATGTACATGATTTGAGGCCCGGTTGGGAAGCAGATACACCAAAGGACAAATCTGACGCCTACCACTGCCTTCCTATACTTTTAAAGGAATCGACTTTAAAAGTTAACTCCAGTGTTCTGAGGAATTGATGATGCAAATTATGGGCAGAGTGGGAGTTAGTGTTAGCTAAATAGGGAATGGTTCACATTACTTAGACCTTTTAGAGCAAAGAAGAGGAGTTTCATCTTTAATGTTTGGTTGGATAAGATCTTGGACAAAAAAGGACCACTGCCATTTCTTGATTATGTGAATTATAATATGAGGCAAGTAATGCTTTAAGAAAATAAATTTGGCAGTGATCGGTAAGATGCATTGGAATGAAGAGGTAGTGAAGCCATTTATTAGGCTATTACCATAATACAAGAGGACAAGGTGCCTGAGTGTGCCAGTAACAATCAGGAAGAAACTTTAAACTGTTTTCAGGTAAGTTCTCAAAAAAGGACTGACTAGAAAATAATAGAAACTGTTCAATGTAAAAAGAAACAGGAATTTCAATATCTCATGGAAATAACAAAACCCACTGACAGTCATCTCTGAAATGTGTATCTAACTCTGACTCTATGAGCTGTTTCTGCTTTGCATGCACAGAGGACATGTACTCACCGGCCAGACTCTTTGTCCATGGATTCTATTGGGACTTCCTTCCCATTAACTAGACCTCTTTCCGTGGCTCTGGCTTGTTTCTTATCTGCACCTTACCAAAGCTAGACGCTAAATCAGTCACTGCTTTTCTGGTCCCTCCAACCTTGTCTGCAGTGGCCATTCCTTCCAACACAACTTGGTTCTTTTAAGGACACTTCTGGGCCAGCCAAGTGCGCTGAAACACGCACTGGAGAAACACTGCAGTGGACAGGCCGTGTCTGCAGAGCCAGTTCCTTAACTGACCTTCGACCCAGGTCACTTCTGGCCATTCCGTTTCCTGCTTTGCTTCCTTCTCTGCTTCTTTGCTTTCTCATTCTCTCTTTCATTCTCTCTTCCCGTCTCTCCCTGTCTCTAATAATCACACAACTAACATAACCGTGACTTTTTCTTCTAAACATAATGCATATCCAGATAGGGATAAAGTCCTCTTTGTCTACCATCCCAGCCTCAGTTCTCTCCTTCCTCACCAGAAATAATCCTCCTAATAATTTAGCTGTGCAGATCTTCTATCACACAACTGTATATTTACATGTGCCTGAAAAAAAAGTAGTATCTTAGTGTTGTTTATATATATGTGTGTGTTTTATAGAAATTATATGTTGTATGCCTCATTCTGCAACATGCCTTTCTTTTTCCTATTCAGCATTATGTCTTTGTAGAGGCTCCTGTATTTGTGCACCTCTCCTTCAATCTTGAACTTCTGCATGGTGTTCTGAATAATAGAAATATCACAGTTTACTAAATCATTCCCTAGTTGGAACATTTAGATTATTTCTAATATTTTAATATTATCAACAATGCTGCAATAAAATTGTAAGCAAGCCTTCTTCTTCATGTGTGAATAAATATTTCATTAGTTATATGAAGAAGAGAATTGCTGGGTCATAGAATATATATATTTATATTTGTAAGCGACATTCTGAAATGTCTTTTCAAAGTGGCCATATCAAGTTATATGGTATGCTATCTATTTATGAAAGTACCTGCTTTCCCACAAACTGATCAGTTTGATATCATTAAACTTTTAAATTTGTGTAAATTTGACTTTCTCTCTTGATGCTATATTCTTACCTCTCCACCTTCCAGTCTCTCTTCCCAGGATTTCACTGATTTAGTCCCTCTTAGAAAAGAATCTCTGTAGACAGACACGCTATAGCCTGGTTGTGATTCCCTCCACACATTCATATACACCCTTCTACCCATCGTGGTCCTAGGACTCCTGCTCACATAAGTAGCCCCGAGTGGGTCAGTCTATCTCTGAAGGGTGGGCTTCCAAATTTCTTACTGTTAGGGAAAATAGGCAGGTCAGGGATGAGAGAAAAGAGTAAAGGGTGAATTCACATTTCCTAGTCTGAGAAACTGTAAACTGGAGCTTTTCCTGATAAAATTGAATAATTAAAGATATGAGGGCTAGAGACGAAAATTTAGAAATTAGAAGCAAAGAAAGGTCAGGGAAGTCTTGAGAATAATGTGTGTCCAGGAAGTAGTAAGTATAGAAAATGAAAAAGGGAGAGGGATGATTAAATCTCAAGACATGTCATCAGATAAGAGACGGGATACGGGAAAGAGACAGCAGAGGGATGGAGAAGGGACTGCCAGGAGACAGCGAGAAACGGCTGGATGCAGTGTCACAGCATGACGGGCAGAGTCAAGGTGTGAGCTGCCTGTTGTCCCAGAGGGACTTAGAAAAAGACTTTTTGGCATGAAGAGGTCATTGTGGAAAGTTGTGTAAATCTAAGGAACAAAAGGAGCAAAACCTAAATTGTAAATGAGCAATGAGGGTGAGACGTGGAAGAAGCAGGCAGGGACCATGTATGATGGGAAGGACAGAGATAGGACAGTTGTTACAGTATGGCAGATTCTGATAAGTATGTGCTTACCTTTTAAAGGATGTGTTTGGAAAGGCTTCCCTGGTAGTTCAGTTGTTAAAGAATTTGCCTGCAAGCAGGAGACCCCAATTCGATTCCTGGGTCAGGAAGATCTGCAGGAGAAGGGATAGGCTACCCACTCCAGTATTCTGGCCTGGGGAATTCCATCTACTGTATAGCCCATGAGGTCGCAAAAAGTCAGACACAACTTTAACTTTGGAAGAAAAAGGTAAAACCAGTGGGTAAGCAAAGATAAAAGTTGCATTAACAGAAAGACATAATTACAGAAAAAGGTATCAGAGGAGAGAAGAATATAGTCTACCATGCAAAGGAATGGAAAGCTACTGATTTTTCTGCAAATGAAAACAGTGTGGATAATCTTTCCTAGAGTCTTTAATAGGAATTCCAGTGTTGCTGATCTCAGTTTAACACTGAAAATAAAATCCATGTTTAAAGTATTTAGGTCCTTAGGATAGGTTAATAAAATAATCTCTTGAATAAATAAAGGCTACAAAATAACACCATTAGATGGCTCTGAGTATTGAGGCATTTGAACTCTTGCGTTTTCAATCTAATTACTGAAATTCTGATGTATCGGTGGGTGGTAAAGGACATTCAGAGTCTCCCACTAGGAAGGCCAGCTCAAAATCTCACTTGTATTTTTTTCTCCAAGGTTGGTTCTGGAAGAAGATACTAGAATTCCTTACAATTACCTGTTCTGAAGGCAATGGCACCCCACTCCAGTACTCTTGCCTGGAAAATCCCATGGATGGAGGAGCCGGGAAGGCTGGAGTCCATGGGGTCACTGAGGGTCGGACACGACTGAGCAACTTCCCTTTCACTTTTCACTTTCATGCATTGGAGAAGGAAATGGCAACCCACTCCAGTGTCTTGCCTGGAGAATCCCAGGGACGGGGGAGCCTGGTGGGCTGCCGCCTATGGGGTCACACAGAGTCGGACACGACTGAAGCGAATCAGCAGTAGCAGCAACCAACAAACTTTGAAGTCAGGGCATTGTTCTTTCTGCATATTCTAAATTTTTTCCTGGAGCAATTTAATTTCATTTCCTTAGTGAATATAGGAAATACAGAGCATTTGGTGCCAGACTGGAAGTAAGATGGATGAGTTAAAATAAAAACTCCTTTTCCAAAATATGATGTAGCTGAATCTTTTAGACTCTGACAGAAATGGGGAGAGAATTAGGTTGAGAGAGCATCCCTTAACTCCAAGGCATAGAAGGTCTTGGGTTTTTCCTCCCTGAAGGAATTGGGGAATAAGAGGGTGCTTCCAGGGAAGGTAAGATGGAGATTTCTACATCAGACTAGGATAGATTCCAGCCCCTCCCACCTGGCTTGGTCTGCCCTCGGTCCCTTCCTGTGGAAGTTGGAAGGACGAATCTGATGTCTCTCTTCTGATTGTCTGGCAGGAGGAGAGAGTGTTTGACTTCCAGTCTGGCAGCAAATGCAGCCGCAGTACCTCTGGCTCATTCAAAACTGCCAGTGCAGACTCCATCACTAGTTCTACTGACTCGATGCCCAACTGGGGGAAGACGAGGCTGCCATCCTCTTTACAGGAACCCTTACCTTCTTAAAGAGTCATATCAGGCCACCTATCAGGTTTTTTCCTTCCAGGCAAAAATAATTCAGTTCCCGCATCTTTCCCTCAAAGATGTATACAAACATTTTTTAAACTTCAAAATAATTGAAACTAATTTCTATAATAAGGCCTCTAATAATAGTGTGCTTAAAGTAAAAGCCATTTCTTATACCTTCGTATTATAGCTAATACATTGAGGCTCTAACTACTGCTTTTAAAATTAAATAACTGCTTTAATAATCTATGTGATCCAAATGACAGGAAATCATTCTCACCTTATATGATGATATTAGTAAGAGAAAATTTGTAGCAATAGACTTTTAAATCAGGCCAAAAAAAGGCATTAAATAGATAAGACAGAAATAAAGGTTGTTAACCAGAAATCTTAAAAGGAAAGACCTTTGTTTTAGTGCTTGACTGTTTTTTTGTGTGTGCATTAAAAGGAGCTAATGATTCCCTCCCTTTTATAAATCACATCTTCCTTGTTAATCTGTAATTATCATTGCAATGAAAATTACTAAAAAGTTCTTAGATAAATAGACTGAGAAGGACTCCACATCTGGAGGAAATGTCTGAATCTACATAGTCAAGGGTATAGTGAGGAAGAAGAAACTGGTAGAGAATGATTGATAGGTGATCCTTCATTATAAGACTAAAAGACAACAGAGACGTTCAGCTTTGTGCAATATGCTGAAAGCATCATCAACAAAACCTTACTGGATGTCTGGTGTTTTTAGACGCTCAGAGACATCCAAACATATATTTAAGATGGCAAGTGCTAAACGTCAAATCTCATGGCTGGCAGTGAGGGATTCCCGGAATCTGGTAGTATTGGCTGACAGAGAAGAGGAAGAAGAAAGTCTAGATAGGAATTGGAAACAGGAGAACTGATCTTTGGTGGGGAACTATCTGTTAATTACATTGTGTCCAAAGAGGCAGGACAAAGTTGGTATAATTAGTATTAGCCCAAGTGTTCATGGAGGTCTAACTTAGTGGAGGTTTTAGGGCATCATGTTAAAAAATATGACTGAGGTACCTACTAGTTGCTGGGGATGCAAAGACAAATAAGGCAAATCCCTGCCAAAGAGAAATTTATAACATCAGAAGTGGAAATGACAATATACAGGGTGGCAGAACCATCTGTAAAAGAAGTCTGTTGTTAGTGAGCCTCCCAACAGACAGGGAACATGGAAGGAGGCTGACAAGAGCTCAAAAACCTGGGAGATCATACAGAAGTGGACTGAAATATAGAGCTGGATTCCATTTTCTAGAAGGAACTGGAAAGCTGAAGAAAAATTTGAAGCAGAAGGTCAATGATATGGGTGATGTCAACAGTCTTGGACACAGACAAAGGCTGTAATTCAATGAACACATTGGTATATGAACGTATCCACACCAGGGTGAGTGAAAAATATTGCCTGCTGCATCAGTAAACAAGGGATGTTGCAGCCATCAGGTCATCACATTACAGTCGTCCCTGTAGGATGCCTGCCACCTGGCAGTCAACTGCTACAGCCGCTCCTAACAGAGCACCCTGAGAAAACCCAGGGTGAGAAAGGACATGATCCTGGCCCTGGATAGCTGAGAGGCATATCAAAGGAAGGATTTCAGTGATTCCAGACTCTTCCATCTTTCGTATATAGAAAAGCGATAAATTCCTTGAGATATATGTTTCTTTTTTTAATTAACAGTAATTTTTAAATTTTACAAGTATTTGGTCTTCGTTGGAAAGACCCCCATGTATCCTGGCTCTCCTCCCCCCTTCTCTTTGGAACAGTCTCTCAGAGTGATAGGAGATGCGGTGTCCTGGGCTTAAGTCTTCAGTTTTGTCTGCTGAGTAAAACATAACTCTCAACTTTTAGGTCGTGTGTGTGTGTGTGTGGGTGTGTATATGTACATATATATTTCCTCCCCACCCCCAGATGACACCAGGTATCTGGCCTTGGCCAATGAGACTGATTTTTTTTTTTTATTATTTTTTAATTTTTGGCTGTGATGGGTCTTTATTGCAGGGCTCAGGCTCTTTGTTGTGGCATGAAATCTTCTCTAGTTTATATTGCATGGTCTCTCTAGCCGTGGCAGGGGGCTCAGTAGTTGCAGCGCATGGGCCTAGTTACCCCGCGGCATGTGGGATCTTAGTTCCCAGACAAAGGTCGAACACAGTCCCCTGCATTGGAAGACAAATTCTTTACCACTGGACCATGAGGGAAGTCCCAAGACTGATTTTATTTTTTATTTCTTTAACCTTTTTATTTTATATTGCAGGATAGCCAATTAACAATGTTGTGGAATAGTTTCAAGTGAAGAGCAAAGGGACTCAGCCATACATATACATGTATCCATTTTCCCCTAAACTCCCCTCCCATCCAGGCTGCCATGTAATATTGAGTTCCCTGTGCTATATAGTAGGGCCTTGTTGGTTATTTGTTTTAAATATAACAGTGAGTACAGGCCAAGACTGTTTTAGATCTGGAGACTTCTTGTGTACTACCTGTCTTAGAGAGGAGTGTCTTGGAAGCTGGCAGTAGAGCTGAGCTGGTTCGTGACACATGTAATTTGACTACAGCTGGGGAAGAAGGGTGCTCAAATTTATTACTAAAAGAATAGTGGGACCAATTGTCCACAGAGGAAGAAGCCGCAGACTGCTGAATTTGTAAAGAAAATTTGGGGGAATAAATGAAATTTAAGATCTTGCAGTCTTGAAGACAAAGGATGGGGCTTAAATAGGGAGAAGAAATGGGGAAAACATTCAAGGCAGGGGAATTGGTATAAACAAAAGCACAAGAAGGGGTTCAAATGCACACAGTATGTATGGGAATGATAAGTACATCAGCTTGGCTGGATCAGAGGGTTTGTATAAGCAAATAATAATCAAGTAGATTGGAAAAGTGGGTCGGAGCCAGATTGTAAAAGACCCTGAAATACCATGCTAAGTATTTTGGACTGCATCCTATAAACAATAGAGAAAATTGCTTTTATTTTTCAGTTTGGAGTGGAAGTCTAGTAATATTCTGAGAAGGTTAATCTGGTATCAGTGTATGGAATGGGTAAGGTAGAGGTTAGAATGAGAAAGAGTGTTGCCATTAAGATAGTGGAACCTGGGATTCCATAGAAGTGGTGGAAAGGAATGAGGAGCTGTAAGAGGCATTACAAAGGAAGACTTTATAGGAGGTACTAAGAATGCCTCCACAATTTTATAGTCAGGAGGATGAATAATGATGAAACCATGCCTGAAATCTCAAACTCCAGAGGAGAAGCTGGTTTCAAGGGAAAATAATTATCTTAGATTTAGATGTGTTAAACTGAGGTGATAATAATACAGGTCATTATAAATGCCAGGCCTGAAACTCAGTAAAGAAATTATGGTTTAAATTGTATGTCTGAGAATCCTCCTAATAGAAGTGAAAGTTTAAGCCCGGAGAAGAAATGATTCTCCAGGAAAATGTGCAGAACTCTGATTCTCCACCCAGGCCATGTATTCTAATCACTGGTGCAGTGGACCAGTTGTTTCGCCTGCCCCCTCTTCTGCTAACAGAAGACCTCTGTTCCTTTCAGGAGCTGTCTCTGCTTCTCTCCCTGTGATTCTGTTTGTGCGCAGGGGAAGGCGACAATTATGGGATCTTCTCTTCTCCATCATAAAGGAGAGCCTGCAACCCAATACAATCAGAGCATCTAGCTTCTAATTATAGTGACTGGTCAGTGCCCTCTTAACACTTAGCTTGCTGCTGCTAAGTCGCTTCAGTCGTGTCCGACTCTGTGCAACCCCATAGACGGCAGCCCACCAGATTCCTCCGTCCTTGGGATTCTCCAGGCAAGAACACAGGAGTGGGTTGCCATTTCCTTCTCCGATGCATGAAAGTGAAAAGTGAAAGTGAAGTTACGCAGCCATGTCCAACTCTTAGCAACCCCATGGACTGCAGCCTACCAGGCTCCTCTGTCCATGGGATTTTCCAGGCGAGAGTACTGGAGTGGGGTGCCATTGCCTTCTCCCAGATTTTCTTTTAAACATCCTCAAAAAGTACTAACAACTCTGCCAAAAAATGGCCAAGTATGATAACCAATATTTGCAGTATTTCATGTTCTCTGAAGGTAGCCCAAGGTAAAGTGGGCCCGACCCTTTCTCTGTAACCACTAACTGTGGATGATGGGAACCAGAAGCTTCCTATGTTCCGCTCTTCCACCACGTAAAGAAAGCCTGCCTGACAATGAAGCCACCTCATAGGGAAGCAGAGATGGTCCCAATGACATCATTTGAATCCCTAGAACAAGGAGTTCTTGCATGTGGTCCTACCACATATCTGCTAACATGACCACTTCATTTATATGCCATCATATCACACTGGGCACAGTAATCCAAGTCTGTGCTCTGACCAATAATGCTGAAGAAACTGAAGTTGAATGGTTCTATGAAGACCTACAAGACCTCCTAGAACTAACACCCCAAAAAGATGTCCTTCTCATTATAGGGAACTGGAAAGCAAAAGTAGGAAGTCAACAGATACCTGGAGTAACAGGCAAATTTGGCCTTGGAGTACAAAATGAAGCAGGGCAAAGGCTAACAGAGTTTTGCAAGAGAACGCACTGGTCATAGCAAACACCCTCTTCCAACAACACAAGACTCTATACATGGACATCACTAGATGGTCTATACCAATATCAGATTGATTATTTTCTTTGCAGCCAGAATGGAGAAGCTCTGTACAGTCAGCAAAAACAAGACCAGGAGCTGACTGTGGCTCAGATCATGAACTCCTTATTGCCAAATTCAGACTTAAATTGAAGAAAGTAGGGAAAAACCACTAGACCATTCAGGTATGACTGAACAAATCCCTTATGGTTATACAGTGGAAGTGAGAAATAGATTTAAGGGATTAGATCTGATAGAGTACCTGAAGAACTATGAACAGAGGTTCATGACATTGTACAGGAGGCAGGGATCAAGACCATCCCCAAGAAAAAAATGCAAAAAGGCAAAATGGTTGTCTGAGAAGGCCTTACAAATAGCTGTGAAAAGAAGAGAAACTAAAGGCAAGGGAGAAAAGGAAAGATATTCCCATTTGAATGCAGAGTTCCAAAGAATAGCAAGGAGATAAGAAAGTCTTCCTCAGTGATCAATGCAAAGAAATAAAGGAAAACAATAGAATGGGAAAGACTAGAGATCTCTTCAAGAAAATTAGAAATACCAAGGGAACATTTCATGCAAAGATGGGCTTGATAAAGGACAGAAATGGTATGGACCTAATAGAAGCAGAAGATATTAAGAAGAGGTGGCAAGAATACACAGAAGAACCATACAAAAAAGATCGTCACGACCCAGATAATCACAATGGTGTGATCACTCACCTAGGGCCAGATGTCCTAGAATGTGAAGTCAAGTGGGCCTTAGGAAATATCACTATGAACAAAGCTGGTGGAAGTGATTAAATTCCAGTTGAGCTATTTCAAATCCTAACAGATGATGCTGTGAAAGTGTTGTACTTAATATGCCAGCAAATTTGGAAAACTGAGCAGTGGCCACAGAACTGGAAAAGGTCAGTTTTCATTCCAATCCCAAAGAATGGCAATGCCAAAGAGTGTTCAAACTACCACACAATTGCACTCATCTCATATGCTAGCAAAGTAATGCTCAAAATTCTCCAAGCCAGGCTTCAACAGTACATGAACCGTGAACTTTCTGATGTTCAAGCTGGATTTAGAAAAGGCAGAGGATCCAGAGATCAAATTGCCGACATCTACTGGATCATCGAAAAAGCAAGAGAGTTCCAGAAAAACATCTATTTCTGCTTTATTGACTACGCCAAAGCCTTTGACTGTGTGGATCACAGCAAACTGTGGAAAATTCTTCAAGAGATGGGAATATCAGACCACCTACCTGCCTCCTGAGAAATCTGTGTGCAGGTCAAGAAGCAACAGTTAGAACTGGACATGGAACCACAGACTGGTTCCAAATAAGGAAAGGAGAGTACGTCACGGCTGTATGTTGTCACCCTGCTTATTTAACTTATATGCAGAGTACATCATGCGAAACGCTGGGCTGGATGAAGCCCAAGCTGGAATCAAGATTGCCAGGAGAAATATCAATAACCTCAGGTATGCAGATGACACTACCCTTATGGCAGAAATTGAAGAGGAACTAAAAAGCCTCTTGATGAAAGTGAAAGAGGAGAGTGAAAAAGTTAGCTTAAAACTCAACATTCAGAAAACGAAGATCATGGCATCCGGTCCGACCACTTAATGGCAAATAGGTGGAGAAACAATGGAAACAGTGAGAGACTTTATTTTTTTGAGCTCCAAAAACACTGCAGATGGTAATTGCAGCCATGAAATTATAAGACGCTTGCTCCTTGGAAGAAAAGCTGTGACCAACCGAGGCAGCATATGAAAAAGCAGAGCCATTGCTTTACCAAGAGGTCTGTCTAGTCAAAGCTATGGTTTTTCTAGTAGTCACTTATGTATGTGAGAGCTGGACTATAAGGAAAGCTGAGTGCTGAAGAATTGATGCTTTTGAACTGTGGTGCTGGAGTAGACTCTTGAGAGTCCCTTGGACCACAAGGAAATCCAAGCAGTCGATCCTAAAGGAAATCAGTCCTGAATATTCATTGGAATATTCAATGTTGGAATACTGATGCTGAAGCAGAAACTCCAATTCTTTGGCTACCTGATGCAAGGAGCCGACTCATTGGAAAAGACCCTGATGCTAGGAAAGATTGAAGGCAGGAGGAGAAGGGGACAAAAGAGGATAAGATGATTGGATGGCATCACTGACATGATGGACATGAGTTTGAGTAGGCTCCAGGAGTTAGTGATGGACTGGGAAGCCTGGCGTGCTACAGTCCATGGGGTCACAAAGAGATGGACACAGCTGAGTGACTGAACTGAACTGGCCTGATCACATTGTGGAGGTGGGTTGAGTGGGAGAGCACTGACAAGGGCTGCCTAACACTAACTGGCTGAGTCACTTTTGGTTGTTTCCATCTTTGTAATGAAGGAATAGTTCTGTGTTTTGATTGCAGTGGTAGTTACACAAAACTACTCATGTGATAAAATGACGGCTCCATACACACTCATTATGCCAATGTCAGTCTCCTGGTTTTGATACTGTGCTATGGTTATTTAAAATGTAAACGAACTGTGGGAGACTGAGCGAAAGGAAGCTTTTCAACTTTCTGTAAATCCACAATTCCGCCTATATCTTTTAAACTTTTTGTAAATCTATAATAATTTCAAAGTAAAAATCTTTAAAAATTGCTGCTTATGGGAGACATTTAAATATAAAGATATAGAAAAGTGAAAAGTCTAAAAGTTAAAAGCTGAGAAAATATATTCCATGCAAATAATAACAAAAATTAAGTTAACGGATATGTTACTGTCAGAAATAAGTAGATTTTAAAATAAGACTCATCTCACATGCTAGTAAAGTAATGCTCAAAATTCTCCAAGCCAGGCTTCCACAATACGTGAACCATGAACTTCCTGATGTTCAAGTTGGTTTTAGAAAAGGCAGAGGAACCAAAGATCAAATTGCCAACATCCGTTGGATCATGGAAAAAGCAAAAGAGTTCCAGAAAAACATATATTTCTGCTTTATTGACTATGACAAAGCCTTTGACTGTGTGGATCACAAGAAACTGTGGAAAATTCTGAAAGAGATGGGAATACCAGACCACCTGACCTGCCTCTTGAGAAATTTGTATGCAGGTCAGGAAGCAACAGTTAGAACTGGACATGCAACAACAGACTGGTGCCAAATAGGAAAAAGAGTACATCAAAGCTGTATATTGTCACCCTGCTTATTTAACTTCTATGCAGAGTACATCATGAGAAACGCTGGACTGGAAGAAGCACAAGCTGGAATCAAGATTGCCAGGAGAAATATCAATAACCTCAGATATGCAGATGACACCACCCTTATGGCAGAAAGTGAAGAGGAACTAAAAAGCCTCTTGATGAAAGTGAAAATGGAGAGTGAAAAAGTTGGCTTAAAGCTCAACATTCAGAAAACGAAGATCATGGCATCTGGTGCCATCACTTCATGGGAAATAGATGGGGAAACAGTGTCAGACTTTATTTTGGGGCGCTCCAAAATCACTGCAGATGGTGATTGCAGCCATGAAATTAAAAGATGCTTACTCCTTGGAAGGAAAGTTATGACCAACCTAGATAGCATTTTCAAAAGCAGAGACATTACTTTGCCGACAAAGGTCTGTCTAGTCAAGGCTATGGTTTTTCCTGTGGTCATGTATGGATGTGAGAATTGGACTGTGAAGAAGGCTGAGCGCCGAAGAATTGATGCTTTTGAACTGTGGTGCTGGAGAAGACTCTTGAGAGTCCCTTGGACTGCAAGGAGATCCAACCAGTCCATTCTGAAGGAGATCAGCCCTGGGATTTCTTTGGAAGGAATGATGCTAAAGCTGAAACTCCAGTACTTCGGCCACCTTATGCGAAGAGTTGACTCATTGGAAAAGACTCTGATGCTGGGAGGGATTAGGGGCAGGAGAAGGGGATGACAGAGGATGAGTTGGCTGGATGGCATCACTGACTCGATGGACGTGAGTCTGAGTGAACTCTGGGAGTTGGTGATGGACAGGGAGGCCTGGCGTGCTGCGATTCATGGGGTCGAAAAGAGTCGGACACGACTGAGCGACTGAACTAAACTGAACTGAATGTGAGATAATGAGAGTGACTCCATGGTGGAAAAACTGTAATTTATTAGGAAATTATCTGATAACATAATCTCAACATATGTAAAGCCAAGCTTGACTTAACCAAATCCACAGTCTATAATTGGGGATTTTAAGATATTTTCTCAGTAATTCATAGATCAAACTGATAAAAATTCAGTAGTAATATAGATCCTTAGGACAATAAAGTGACATGTTCCTAGGGTTCTACCACTACAGAATATATGCATTTAGGAAAATCAGCTCCCTACTGGGCCATAAAGCAAGTTTCAACTATTTTTAAAGATTGAAAGACTTTATTCTTTGATTACACTGCAGTTAGGTTTGCAATCACAAACAAGAGATAACTAGAAAATGCCATATGTTTGAAACTTGGTAAAAGAATATTTATAATAACTAATGTGTCTAGTAAATCATAATGGAAATTTAAAATAATGTTGACATTGGGTGATGAAAGTCTTATATATTAAAACTGTTTGATTCATCTAACGTAGTATCAAGAGGGTGATTTAGGGCCTTAATTGCTTATATTAGAAGAGAAGAGGGACTTAAGTATTACAGTCAAGGTGTTAAAAAAAAAAAAGAATAGTAGAGAAGAAGCTCACAGAAAATATTAGGAAGGAAACAATAATGGTAAAAATAGTAATTAACAAAATGGTAAATAAATTGACAATAGAAAGGATCAAGACAAAAGTTGTTTTTTTCAAAGAGGAACATATTTCACAAACCTCTGGCAAACTTGAATAAAAGAGGAAGCAGATATAAACAATATCAGTAATTTAAAAAAGGGTTTATTACTACAGATGTTTCAGACATGAAGAAAACAGTAAGAGGCTCTTAGGAACAACTTTATGCCAACATACTCCAAAATTAGATGACATTGAAAAATTCTTAGAAAAACTTGTGTTAAGAAATTAAGATAAAATTCTCTTCATAAAGGAAAAAATACAAGTCCCAGATGGCTTTATAGGGAAGTTTTATCAAAAATTTAAGCAAAAAATAATCCCAGTCTTAAGGAAATTATTCTAGAATATAGATAGAGAGAACATCCCTGATAATATGATACTACCACAATTTTGACAAGGATCGAACAAGAAAGGAAAGTTACAGGTCAGTCTCACTCATAATGTATATGGACAACCCTAAACAAAATAGTAGCTATCATAATCTATGGATGAAAATGTTAGTTTATTATTACCAAGTTGGGTTTATTCCTTCTACGAAAGGTTGATTTAATAAAAGAAAACCACTAAATGTAATTTTTCATATTAGCTTAAAGGAGAAAAATTTTATTCATGATTTTAACAAATAAAACTATTTGATAAAATTTCATATTCAACATAAACAGTCCTCAAGAAATCTAAGAAATGGAAACTTATGGAAACCCTGAAAACAGTCCCTTTAAGATTAGAAAATCTGCAAAGTGCCAGCCATCACTACATGTGTTCAACATTGGATTAGAGACCCCAGCCAGCAAGGTAATGTAAGAAGAAATCAAGGATACAAGGGTTGGAAAAGGAATTGTTCTATATATGAAGAAAACCTAAAATATAATCTACAAATAAATTGTCATAATTGAAAGAAGTAAAACATACTATTTTTTAATAGGTAAGAAAACAGATGACATAAAAGAAAAATAAAATACTTACATATTATCTTAACACCCAGAAAAGATCAGATGTAACACGTTGGTACTTTCTGGTAATTTTTTCTCTGTGTATTTTCTCAATTTTTTTTTACATTACATTTCTCAATTTTTTTTTACATACCTAACATTGTATTAGGCTTCCCTGGTGGCTCAGGTGGTAATGAATCTGCCTGCAAAGCAGGAGACCTGGGTACGATTCCTGGGTTGGGAAAATCTTCTGGAGAAGCAAATGGCTACCTACTCTAGTATTCTGGCCTGGACAATTCCATGGACTACGTATGCATTTCTGTAGACTTGCTTTTCATTTTAGCCTCGCTTATTTTTAAAAATTATTTTAAAAATTAGCTTGCTGATATAACATTCTCTTGTATGGATGATAATAATTACTTATTAATTTTCTAAATGTTTATGGAGTTTTCCAAAAGTTTCTATTGTAAATAACCTGTGGTAAAGAGCTTTGTCTATGTCACGGTACATCCTTGTGATGTATCCTTAAAATGAGGTCTATCTTTAAGACTCTAACGTCCTAAAGACATTGGTTCTGTATGGTCTTTAAAGATCACAACTGTCCTAAGGACCCTTAATAAATATTACCGAATTGCTCTCCAAACTGATATGAATTAAACTGCAACTCTCAGGTGACATGTTTTCAATTTATGAAACCTGAGAATAATTTGATATTATCATTTGAATTAAATTTGAATATCATTTATCTTTGCAAATTTTTAAAATAAATTTTATTTTGTAGACTAGTTTTCGATTCAGAGCTAAAGTGAGAAAAAGGTTCAGAAATTTCTCATATGTTTTCTGTCCCTACACATTCATAGCTTCCCCCATTATTGATATCCTCCACCAGAGGCATACATTTGTTACATTGATGAACATAAATAATAGGAGTTTATATCCTATTTTATTCAGAATTTTATTGGTTACTAGTGAGGTTGAATGTTTTTCATGTTTCTGATCCACTAATACTTATCCATGTATTTTCTATCTTCTTTCCCCATTTATCTATGGTAGTTCAAGTATTTTTGTGATTTGAAAAATTCAGATTAACCAATATTGTCATTTCTCCAGTTTGATTTATAGCTTTCTATTCACAAATAATAATTTTTATTTTCTTTCATAAGATGTACAGTAAATAATTGATTACTATTATATTTTAATGGGCATTCCATGTTTTTAGTGAAAATTATTACTTTGTTTCAGAGGAATTGAGAAACATTTGAATATCATATAATACAAATTACCTAAAATGCAGGACATAGAAGAAAGAAAAGAAGGTAGCTTTAGAGCTGCAAAAAGCCACAGTGGTTCAGGTTTTGTTGTTGTTTAGTCACTAAGTCATGTCCAGCTCTTTTGTGCCCCCATGGACTATAACCCACTAGGCTCCTCTGTCTATGGGATTGAATACTGGAGTGTGTTGCCATTTCCTTCTCTAGGGGATCTTCCTGATCCAGGGATTGAACCCAAGTCTCCTTCATTGGCAGGTGGATTCTTAGTCACTGAGCCATTTGGGAAGCTCTAGATTACAGGTGGAGAAGGCAATGGCACCCCACTCCAGCACACTTGCCTGGAAAATCCCATGGACAGAGGAGCCTGGTGGGCTGCAGTCCATGGGGTGGTGAAGAGTCGGACACGACTGAGTGACTTCACTTTCACTTTTCACTTTCATGCATTGGAGAAGGAAATGGCAACCCACTCCAGTGTTCTTGCCTGGAGAATCCCAGGGACGGGGGAGCCTGGTGGGCTGCCGTCTATGGGGTCACACAGAGTCAGACACGACTGAAGTGACTTAGCAGGAGCAGCAGCAGATTAAAGGTATCTATGGTA
The DNA here is from genome assembly GCF_029378745.1 of Bos indicus. Taxonomy (NCBI): domain Eukaryota; kingdom Metazoa; phylum Chordata; class Mammalia; order Artiodactyla; family Bovidae; genus Bos; species Bos indicus. The sequence goes on from NC_091779.1 coordinate 14,901,620, forward strand.
ATAACTCTATTTTCTTGGAAAAATCCACAATTTAAATTCATCTAAGTAGCTTACTCCTTGGAAGAAAAGTTATGACCAACCTAGATAGCATATTCAAAAGCAGAGACATTACTTTGCCTACAAAGGTCTGTCTAGTCAAGGCTATGATTTTTCCAGTGGTCATGTATGGATGTGAGAGTTGGACTGTGAAGAAAGCTGAGCGCCAAAGAATTGATGCTTTTGAACTGTGGTGTTGGAGAAGACTTTTGAGAGTCCCTTGGACTGCAAGGAGATCCAACCAGTCCAGTCTGAAGGAGATCAGCCCTGGGATTTCTTTGGAAGGAATGATGCTAAAGCTGAAACTCCAGTACTTTGGCCACCTCATGCGAAGAGTTGACTCATTGGAAAAGACTCTGATGCTGGGAGGGATTGGGGGCAGGAGGAGAAGGGGACGAGAGAGGATGAGATGGCTGGATGGCATCACTGACTCGATGGACGTGAGTCTGGGTGAACTCTGGGAGATGGTGATGGACAGGGAGGCCTGGCGTACTGCGATTCATGGGGTGGCAGAGAGTCGGACACGACTGAGCGACTGAACTGAACTGAACTGACTCAAGTAGTTAAGAAGCTCATTCACATTGCTCTCACTGACTACCCTCTCCTCCTATGCCCAATGTTCCTAAACAGGGAGAATTTATAATAAGTATATTATTCAATATCAACTTTAACAGAAAGCAATATAAGTTTAAAAATGCATTTAAAGGTGACTACTAACAGAATTGAAAATTTCCATAATATTGGAAATTTAAAGTATTGAGGAAGAGGGGAAACTTCTAGTAAGTGGCTATGAAGTGACCTTATTATGTGAACCACTCAAAAGATAATAATTATAATATCTGGATAAAATATTTTAAAATGTCATGAATTAATAGTACTGGAAAGCATTGGAAACAGAAGCCAGACAAATGTTTTCTCTTGCAAAAACTGCAACTGGATGGGGTAATTGCAAGGTTATGACTTGACCTGAGAAGGACTTGGCCTGAAGGTTCTTCCTAAACCCCAAAGCAATAGAGCTGGGAAATCACAGATGCAAACCACAGCCTCACTAGTTGAAGTGCCAGATCAGACTTCAGAGTTGAAAAAGCAGCCGGAAATATAAGGAGATAGTCTGAGTGGGACAATAATAAAGAGTAAAACCCAAAATCTAAGTTCCTATGTGTGTGCTAAGTAGCTTCAGTTATGTCCAACCCTCTGATCCTACAGACTGTAGCCCACTAGGCTCCTCTGTCCATGGTATTCTCCAAGAAAGAATACTGGAGTGTGTTGCCATGCCCTCCTCTAAGGGATCTTCCCAACCTGGAGACTGAATCTGCATCTCTTATGTGGGTCTCTTACATGGGTCTCACGTCTCCTGCATCAGCATGTGAGTTCTTTACTGCTAATGCCACCTGGGAAGCCCTAAATTCCTGGGTGATAGTTAAACCTATGTATGGTGTTCAGGGGACACAGCGAAAAAAAAAATAGGGAAACTTGAAAAAATAGAGTTTAACAGGGTAAAAGAGTTGTGAATTTCTGTCTTTTTTTTTCCTTTTTTTTTTTTTTTTTAAGTCAAATGCATTTCCCAACTGTGTGTAGTTTGGGCAAGATAAAGCTGAAAATTTAGGATTTCAAATGTTAGAGAACAGAGTCTGAAAACTGTAGATTATTTTGAAATGGGGGTGTGAGTTTCCTGGAAACAAGAAACCTTTAGAGTCAGTCCTCAAACATAAGGTTAATATCTATCCAAATCCTTGAATGAACTGAAATGATACAGGCAGATGAACACAACAAAATTCTAAGTCACTACATATTATTATATAGATTATATAGGGTCTAGTTTCCAACCAAATATTACTAGACGTGCAAAGAAGCAGGAAAGTGTGACCCATACTCAGAAAAAGTAGGAGTCAATAAAAAAGCAACTCCAAGTGGGTCCAGATGTTGGCCTAACAGGCCAAGACTTCAAAGCAACTACTATAAATATATTCACAGAATGAAATGAAAATATGTCCAGTGAGATAAAAATAAATGTTCTTGGTCATTTTTGTTTGTTTGGCAGTTTTGATCCTTTCGGTTTCCATGTAAATTTTAGAATTAGTTTGTCAATTTCTGCAAAAGAGCTTGTAGGTTTTTTGATAGGGATTATACAGAAACTGTAGATCAATTTGATATCAATTTTGAGTCTTCAAATCTATGAACATGGGATGTCCTGTTCCATTCACACTAGTGCTTCTTAATCCTTGAGTTCTGCACCTATGAATTCAACCAACTGGGGTTTGAAAATATGTGAAAGAAAATTCAGAAAGTTCTAAAAATCAAGACCTGAATTTGTCAGGAACTGGCAACTGTTCACATTGTCTTTAAATTGTGTTACAACTATTTACAAAGGCTTTATATTGTATTTCAGATCAGATCAGATCAGATCAGTCACTCAGTCGTGTCCAACTCTTTGCGACCCCATGAATCACAGCACGCCAAGCCTCCCTGTCCATCACCAACTCCTAGAGATCACTCAGACTCACGTCCTTCAAGTCAGTGATGCTATCCAGCCATCTCATCCTCTCTCGTCCCCTTCTCCTCCTGCCCCCAATCCCTCCCAGCATCAGAGTCTTTTCCAATGAGTCAACTCTTCACATGAGGTGGCCAAAGTACTGGAGTTTCAGCCTTAGCATCATTCCTTCCAAAGAAATCCCAGGGCTGATCTCCTTTAGAATGGACTGGTTGGATCTCCTTGCAGTCCAAGGGACTCTCAAGAGTCTTCTTCAACACCACAGTTCAAAAGCATCAAATAATAAATGCTGGAGAGGGTGTGGAGAAAAGGGAACCCTCTTACACTGTTGGTGGGAATGCAAACTAGTACAGCCACTATGGAGAACAGTGTGGAGATTCCTTAAAAAACTGGAAATAGAACTGCCTTATGATCCAGCAATCCCACTGCTGGGCATACACACTGAGGAAACCAGAAGGGAAAGAGACACGTGTACCCCAATGTTCATCGCAGCACTGTTTATAATAGCCAGGACATGGAAGCAACCTAGATGTCCATCAGCAGATGAATGGATAAGAAAGCTGTGGTACATATACACAATGGAGTATTACTCAGCTATTAAAAAGAATACATTTGAATCAGTTCTAATGAGGCGGATGAAACTGGAGCCTATTATACAGAGTGAAGTAAGCCAGAAGGAAAAACACCAATATAGTATACTAACGCATATATATGGAATTTAGAAAGATGGTAACAATAACCCTGTGTACGAGAGAGCAAAAGAGACACTGATGTATAGAACAGTCTTATGGACTCTGGGAGAGGGAGAGGGTGGGAAGATTTGGGAGAATGGCATTGAAACATGTAAAATATCATGTAAGAAACGAGTCACCAGTCCAGGTTCGATGCACGATACTGGATGCTTGGGGCTACTGCACTGGGACGACCCAGAGGGATGGTATGGGGAGGGAGGAGGGTGGAGGGTTCAGGATGGGGAACACATGTATACCTGTGGCGGATTCATTTTGATATTTGGCAAAACTAATACAATTATGTAAAGTTTAAAAATAAAATTAAATTAAAAATAAATAAATAAAATAACCCCCCCCAAAAAAACAAAAAAACCCAAAAGCATCAATTCTTCAGCGCTCAGCCTTCTTCACAGTCCAACTCTCACACCCATACATGACCACTGGAAAAATCATAGCCTTGACTAGAGGAACCTTTGTTGGCAAAGTAATGTCTCTGCTTTTGAATATGCTATCTAGGTTGGTCATAACTTTCCTTCCAAGGAGTAATCGTCTTTTAATTTCATGGTTGCAGTCACAATCTGCAGTGATTTTGAAGCCCAGAAAAATAAAGTCTGACACTGTTTCCCCATCTATTTCCCATGAAGTGATGGGACCGGATGCCATGATCTTCGTTTTCTGAATGTTGAGCTTTAAGCCAACTTTTTCACTCTCTTCTTTTACTTTTTAGTTCCTCTTCACTTTCTGCCATAAGGGTGGTGTCATCTGCATATCTGAGGTTATTGATATTTCTCCTGGCAATCTTGATTCCAGCTTGTGCTTCTTCCAGTCCAGCGTTTCTCATGATGTACTCTGTATATAAGTTAAATAAACAGAGTGACAATATACAGCCTTGACATACTCCTTTTCCTATTTGGAACCAGTCTGTTGTTCCATGTCCAGTTCTAACTGTTGCTTCCTGACCTGAATACAGTTTTTTCAAGAGGCAAATATTGTGGTCTGGTATTCCCATCTCTTTCAGAATTTTCCACAGTTTATTGTGACCCACACAGTCAAAGGCTTTGGCATAGTCAATAAAGCAGAAATAGATGCTTTTCTGGAACTCTTGCTTTTTCCATGATCCAGTGGATGTTGGCAATTTGATCTCTGGTTCCTCTGCCTTTTGTAAAACCAGCTTGAACATCAGGAAGTTCACGGTTCACATATTGCTGAAGCCTGGCTTGGAGAATTTTGAGCATTACTTTACTAGCATGTGAGATTTAGGTGTTATTAATAATCTAGAGATGATTTAAAGAATGTGGGATGATGTGTGTAGGTTATGAGCTTCCCTGGTGGCTCAGCTGTTAATGAATCCACTTGCAGTGTAGGAGACCCAGGTTCGATTCCTGGGTAGGGAAGATCCCATGGAGATGTGAACATGCAAATACTATACCATTCTATATATGGGATTTGAGTACACCCAGTTTTGGTATCTGAAACCAGGCCCTAGAACCAATGCCCTGAAAACACTGGGAGATGCCTATATTAAGATCTTTAATTTTTCTCAAAAATGTTTTGTAATTTTTACTGTACAAGTCTCCCGCTCCTTCTGTTAAATTTATTCCTAGATGTTTTGTTCTTTTTGATATTATTACATGTGGAGCTGTATTTATTTCATTTCAGACTGATTATTGGTAGTATGTAAGATTGATTTTTGTAAATTGATCTTGGAACCTATGGTTTTGCAGAATGCCTTTAATAGTTCAAATGATTTTTTTTGGTATGTGGATGCTTGAAAATTTTCTATATACAGGATCATATCATTTGCAGTAAAGAGAGTTTTATTTCTTTCTTTACAATCTGGATGTCTTTTTTTTTTTTTGTACTTGCTTGTACTGGCTAAAACATTCAATTTAATGATGGATAGAAATGATGAAAGTAGATAATCTTGCCTTTTCCTAATCTTACAGGGAAAGCATTTATACTTTTACCATGAAATACAATAATAACTGTAAGCTTTATAGTGTTTCCCTTTATCAAGTTAAGGAAGTTTTTTTTTTTTTCTATTTCTCATTTGTTGAGAATGGATAATGGACTTTGTAAAATGGTTTTTCTGTGTCTACTGGGGTAATCATGTGAATTTTGTCATTTATTCATCTAATCTACCGTATTATAATACATTCATTATTTTCTCCATTGCACTCTTTCTTCTCTTGCTCCTTTCTCCTTTTATTTTTCTTATAGTGTTTTCTGGGAACTTTAATGATCTGTTAATTAGTGGTGGTGATAAGAGTCAGCTTTATCTTATTTATGACCTTAGAGGAAACTTTTAAAGTTGGCTTACCACATAAATTTTGCTGTTGGTTCACCAAGCAGAGATAGGTCCCTTTATTGCTTAAACTTTTAACAATAAATATGATTTAACTTTATCAAATACTTTTGTATCATTTGCCATGAACATGTCAGTTTTATATTTCAATGTATTAATGTGGTGAATTATGCTAATAGATTTTGCTGATGCTAAACCATCCTTACATTCTTAGGACAAAATCAAAATGATGTCTTTTTGAAATGTAGTTTTGGAGTTAGTTATTTCTGAAAGTAATTTTAGACCCACATTCACAAGTAATATGAATAATATACAAGTTTTTCTTTTTCTACTGTTACCTGGTTTTGGCATCGTGATTACAGTAGCTTCAGGCAATTAGCTGAGCACCTTTGTGTAACTCAGCTGTTAAATATTCTTGGCCTATATCTTATTTCTTTGGCCACCATTTCAATTTCTTTAATGTTCGCTTACTTTGTTCAAGTTTTATTTTTATTTTATCAAATTTATCACTTTGTATTCTTCTAGATATATCCATTTAATCCAGGTTCAACTGAGCAAATGACCAACTGGCAATATTCCAAGAGGTTGCGGCACCAAGGGAGGGGTATTTTATTGAATAACTGTCATTTATAATAACTGTTGTAAAATGTAATTCAGTATAAGCATTAGTTTCTCTCTTCCTCCACCCTCAAAGGGAATGTCAGAGTCGGCCAGGATGGAATACAGCATTTCAGTGTTGTAACACTAGATATGATAGAAAAGTATAACTAAAGAATCAAGAGGTAAGTCAGAAACTGTAAAGTGACTCAATTCTAAGTAAATGCAAAGAAAGGAAAAGCACATTCAGACTGTGGTAAACGCAGAAAAGGGCTTGAAGGAAGGACCGGAGTAAGAGCACGGGGAAATGAAAGCGTTGGTGAAGTTTCCCTGAGGGCAGAAGTGAAGACGTGAAGCCGCTCAGTTGTGTCCGACTCTTTGTGACCCCATGGACTGCAGCCTACAAGGCTCCTCTGTCCATGGAATTTTCCAGGCAAGAGTACTGGAGTGGGTTGTCATTTCCTTCTGGAGTGGGTTGTCATTTCCTTCTCCAGGGGATTTTTCTGACCCAGGGCTCGAACCCGGGTCTCCCGCATTGCAGGCAGACGCTTTACCGTCTGAGCCACCAGGGAAGCCCCCTGTGTTTATTCAGTTTAGTCCCAGGTCCACTCACAGATGCCTAGAGAGAGAGACGTGTCTGACTGTTTCAGTTCAGTTCAGTCACTCAGTCGTGTCCGACTCTTTTCGACCCCATGAATTGCAGCACGCCAGGCCTCCCTGTCCATCACCAACTTCCAGAATTCACTCAAACTCAGGTCCATCGAGTCAGTGATGCCGTCCAGCCATCTCATCCTCTGTCGTCCCCTTCTCCTCCTGCCCCCAATCCCTCCCAGCATCAGAGTCTATTCCAATGAATCAACTCTTCGCACGAGATGGCCAAAGTACTGGAGTTTCAGCTTTAGCATCATTCCCTCCAAAGAACATCCAGGGCTGATCTCCTTCAGAATGGACTGGTTTGATCTCCTTGAAGTCCAAGGGACTCCCAAGAGTCTTCTCCAACACTACAGTTCAAAAGCATCAATTCTTTGGCACTCAGCTTTCTTCACAGTCCAACTCTCACATCCATACATGACCACAGGAAAAACCATAGCCTTGACTAGATGGACCTTTGTTGGCAAAGTAATGCCTCTGCTTTTCAATATGCTATTTAGATTGGTCATAACTTTCCTTCCAAGAGTAAGTGTCTTTTAATTTCATGGCTGCAGTCACCATCTGCAGTGATTTTGGAGCCCAGAAAAATAAAGTCTGACACTGTTTTCACTGTTCCCCATCTATTTGCCAGGAAGTGATGGGACCGGATGCCATGATCTTCATTTTCTGAATGTTGAGCTTTAAGCCAACTTTTTCACTCTCTTCTTTTACTTTTTAGTTCCTCTTCACTTTCTGCCATAAGGGTGGTGTCATCTGCATATCTGAGGTTATTGATATTTCTCCCGGCAATCTTGATTCCAGCTTGTACTTCTTCCAGCCCAGCGTTTCTCATGATGTATTCTGCATATAAGTTAAATAAGCAGGGTGACAATATACAGCCTTGACGTACCCCTTTTCCTATTTGGAACCAGTCTGTTGTTCCATGTCCAGTTCTAACGGTTGCTTCCTGACCTGCATATATGTTTCTCAAGAGGCAGGTCAGGTGGTCTGGTATTCCCATCTCATTCAGAATTTTCCACAGTTTATTGTGACCCACACAGTCAAAGGCTTTGGCATAGTCAATAAAGCAGAAATAGATGTTTTTCTGGAACTCTCTTGCTTTTTTCATTATCCAGCAGATGTTGGCAATTTGATCTCTGGTTCTTCTGCCGACTCTTTGCGACCCCATACAGTGTAGCCCACCAGGCTCCTCTGTCCATGGGATTCTCCAGGCAAGAACACTGGAGTAGGTTGCTATTTCCTTCTCCAGGGGATCTTCCCAACCCACAGATCCAACTGGAGTCTCTAGCATCTCCTGCACTGGCAAGCAGGTTTTTTTTTTTTTAACCACTGCACCACCTGGGGGCATTTAATTGTGCTGTTTTTGGGTAAACTGAAGGCTGTGGGAGTGACTGAGAGAGCGATCACGCCAGCACTTTTCTATTGTTTTTATGTGATCTTAGACAAGGGCTTACATTTCATGTGCCGATTTTATTGTTTGTAAAAAGAGAATGACTTTTTTTCCCCATCAGGACTGAAAAAGGTAAGTTATGCAAAGCATTTATCCCTGTGCCTAGTTTGTTTAAGCATTTAATAATTGCCAGTTAGAAAGTTTTCCCTCTTCTGTATTATAAAATTACTAGCAGCCAGTGAGACATCTATAACTACTAGCAGGAAACTTTTTTCCTGTAGCACATCTTTTCTTCCTCCTTTGCCAAGACTGTTACAATCCAGTAACTCCTTGAGAAGAAAAGCCTCTTTTCTTCTATATGTGGTTTCTATATGAAAACTTACCGTATGTTGCCATACTGGTCATTTTAGAGGCCCCTGCTGCTGCTGCTGCTGCTGCTGAGTCGCTTCAGTCGTGTCCGACTCTGTGTGACCTCATAGACAGCAGTCCACCAGGCTCCCCCATCCCTGGGATTCTCCAGGCAAGAACACTGGAGTGGGTTGCCATTTCCTTCTCCAATGGTTGAAAGTGAAAAGTGAAAGTGAAGTTGCTCAGTCGTGTCCAACTCTTCGCGACCCCATGGACTGCAGCCCACCAGGCTCCTCCGCCCATGCGGTTTTCCAGGCAAGAGCACTGGAGTGGGGTGCCATTGCCGTCTCTGTTAGAGGCCCCTACCTCCCCCTTTCTAAGAGCAGGCTAATCTGCTTACGTATTTTCAGTGAAGACAGTCTAACCCTGGACTCTCTGGGCTGTATACTTGAAATTGTATGTTGACGATCAGGTAAGAATTTATGATTTTCTTTGTCTTTAAGAACTACAGTGTTTTCACATCAGAATGTAACCTACTCAGAGCAGGGATTTTGTTTCTCTATCATTTTATTCTTAGCTCCTATAATACAACAGTACCTGGGAGGAAGTAATACTGAATAAAAGTACTTTCTATTTAATATCAGCCATTGCTTTATTTCATTTGTAACAATAAACTTTAAAATTTACTCTTTTTCTGTAGATTTTCCTTGCTTTTTGCAACCTTAACAGTTTTCAGATGTTCTCATCAGGTATTCTGTAAAATATTTCTTGGGGTTTTTCTGTTTTCCTCATGATTAGACTGGGTTTATAAATTTGGGGTGAAGGGCTTCTCAGGTGGGAATAGTGGTACAGAATCCGCCTGCCAATGCAGGAGACAGAAGATGCAGATTCAATCCCTGGGTCAGAAAGAGTCTCTGGAGGAGGGCATGGCAACCCACTCCAGTATTCTTGCCTGGAGAATCCCACGAGCAGAGGAGCCTGGCGGGCTACAGTCCATAGGGTCACAAAGAGTCAGACATGACTGAAGTGGATTAGCATGCATGCGTGAGATTTTGGAAAGAAGACCATAGAGGTAAACTGCCATTTTTATCACATCACATCATGAGTGTGTGACTTATCACTGTTGATACTGACTTTTGTCAAGTTTCTCTTCTGTAAAGTTATTCCACCTCCCATACCCCAAACTACACTCTTTGGAAAGTAGTCACTACATGCAGCTCACACTTAATGAGCTGGTGGGGGGTACTGGTTATACTGGACTTTGAGCGTGATGCACCTACATAAGTTATCTGGAGTACTTCCGCATGGGAGATTTGGGTCTTCTTTATTTAAACAGTTAGTATTACATTTGTTTCCTAGAACTGCTGCAACAATGTACCATAAACTGAATGGCTTAAAATCATAGAAATGTGTTCTTTCACAGTTCTGGAGACTAGAAATCGGAAATCAATGTGCTGGGATTGGTTCCCTCCGTGGGCTCCGAGGAAGAGTCTGCTCCATGCCTCTCTTCTAGCTTCTGATGTTGGCTGGAAATCCCTGGTATCCTTTGGTTGGACGTGTATCATCCCAATCTCTGGCTCTGTCTTCACAAGGCATTGTAACCTTTGTCTCTATGCCCAAATTTCCCTTGCCTTTGGGGAACCCCAGTCATTGCATCAGGGCCTACACTAATGATCTCATCTTAAGTTAATTATATCTGCATTAAAAAAAAAAAAAAAAAAAAAAAACCAAAAAACCTGTGGCTCGAATCCATTTCACCTGCCTTCACTAATGGTTGTTTTAAGACTTTTGCCCACCAAGTTGCATGCAACCTAAACAGCATATTTGTGTGCTCAGTCATGTCCAACTCTTTGTGACTCTATGGAATGTAGCCTGCAAGGCTCATCTGTCCTTGGGATTTTCCAGGCAAGAATACTGGAGTGGGTTGCCATTCCCTCCTCCAGGGGAATCTTCCTGACCAAGGGATCAAACCCATGTCTCCTGTATCTCCTGCATTGTAGGTGGATTCTTTAGGATTGCTTGAATTATTTTCCAGGAACTTTGCCTAGTTCAGCTGAGCTGAATCAGCTGTGTCTAGTTGAAGCTGAGCTGGTTGAGACTGGTTAGAACCACCAACCCTTCCACTGGGCATGCGTGAATCTCTGGCTCTTGCCCTCTGCCCTGAGAGGGTGCAGAGGCCCCTAGCCGTGTTGCACTTGTGCAGGACGATAACTGCACCTTTTCCGAATACCTTTCCCCACACTTCAGACCATCTCACTGCTTTATTTAGTATCCTATAAATACCTCCCGCCCCACCCCCGCCCCCCCACCTCCAGCTCCTTACTTCCCGGAGGCTGATTTGAGATGTGTTTTCTGTCTCCGAACTTGGCTGTCTGGTAAGTAAACTCTCTCTTCTCTGCGAAACTTGGTGTCTCAGCGTATTGGCTTGTGTATCCGATACAATGAACCTGGTTTGTAACGCTATTTCCATGTAAGTTCACCCTCACAGATCTGAGTGAAATGAGGTAGTGTAAGACATGTGGCTGTTCATGAGAAATTATCTTAAGTGGAGGAATCACAGGAGTAAAGGTTCTGAAGTAGGAGTTTACTGAGAGTGTTCCCAGACTCTTAGGAGTTGACTGTGGCTACAGCAGAGTGAGCAATGGGATGAGGATGTAAGTAAGATCAGAGAGGTGGGAGAGATCAGACTATATAAAGCTGTGAAGGCTGTGTTGACAATTTTGTATTTTACTTGGAATGAGGTGGGAAGCCACTGGAAGGTTTAAGTAGAGAAATGATCCAATCTGACTTCAGATTTATTTGCCTTCTAATTTTTAATTTTTTGTTGACATATAGTTGATGTACAAAATGAGTTTCAGATATACTGCATAACGATTGGATGTTTGCATGCATTATACAAGTCCCCATACAGTTATTACAGTATTACTGACCTTGTTCCTTATGGTATATGTTATATCTCCATGACTTACTATATAGCTGGAAGTTTCACCTCTTAATCCCCTTTACTTCCCGCACTGGCAACCACCTGTTTGTTTTCTGTATGTCTGCTTCTGTTTTTATTTGGGTTTGTTTTGCTTTTACAATTTCACAAGTAAGTGAGATCATATGGTATTTGTCTTTCTCTGACTTGAAGTTCACTTAGCATAATACTTTCTAGACCCATGTTGTCAAGAATGGCAAGATTTTTTAAAAAGTTTATATTGGAGTATAGTTGACTAACAATGGAGTGTTTGTTAAGGTGTACAACATACAGCAAAAGGATTCAATTATACCCATAAAAGTATGCATTCTTTACAAATCCTTTTTCCAGTTATCACAGAATACTGTGTAGAGTTTCCTGTGCTATACAGTAGGTCCTTGTTAGTTATCTGTTTTAAATATAATAATAGAAGTATATACCTGTTGAATCCAAACTCCCGATCCGTCTTCCCCTACCCTTTCCCTCTGGTAACCATAAGTTTGTTCTCTAAATCTTTGAGTGTTTCTGTTTTGTAAATAAGTTCATTTTTATGATCTTTTTAGATTCTGTATATAAATTATATCATATGATACTTGTCTTTCTCTTGCTGGCTTTCATTCAGCATGATTATCTCCAGATCCATCCGTGTTGCTGCTAAGTATTTCAGAGAATAGCAAGACTTCATTTTTTTTTCATGGCTGAGTAATACTTTTTGTGCATATATATATATAACATCATCTTTATCCATTTGTCTATTGATACTTAGCTTGCTTCAATATCTTGGCTATTGTAAATATGTTGTAATGAACCTTAGAGTGCATATGTCTTTTTGAATTAGTATTTTTATTTTTTCAGATAAATACCCAGAAGTGGAATTTCTGGATTGTATGGCAGTTCAGTTTTTAGATTTTGAGGAAGCTTCATGTTATTTTGCATAGTGGTGACATCAATTTACGTTCCTACCAACAGTGTAGGAAGATTCCCTTTTCTTTACACCCTCTCCAGTGTTTATAGTTTGTAGATTTTTTTGATGATGGCCATTCTGCTCAGTGTTAGGTGATACTTCATTGTAGTTTTGATTTGCATTTCTCTAATAATTAGTGATGCTGAGCATATTTTCATGTGCTTTTTGGCCATCTGTATGTCTTCAAAAAAAATGTCATGATGTACAATGTATGTATGTATGTATGATGTACATCTGTATGTCTTCTTTGGAGAAGTGTCTATTTAGATCTTCTGCACATTTTTTGATTGGGTTTTTTGATATTGATTTGAATGAGATGTTTGCGTATTTTGGAGACTAATCCCTTGTTGGTTGCTTCATTTGCATATATTTTCTCCCATTCTGTGGGTTGTCTTTTTATTTTGTTTATAGCTCCCCATGCAAAAATTTTTAAGTTTAATTAGGTCACATTTTTAAATTTTTCCTTTTATTCTCATTACTCTAGGAGGTGTATTCAAAAAGATATTGCTGTGATTTATGTCAGAGTGTTTTAATCTATGTTTTTCTGTAAGAGTTAATAGCGTCTGGTCTTAACATTTAGGTCTTTAATCCCATTTAAGTTTATTTTTTTGTATGGTGTTAGAGAACATTCTAATTTCATTCTTCATTGTGGTTTTGATTTGCATTTCCATGATGATTAGTGATGTTGAGTATGTTTTCATGTATCTGTTGGTCATCGGTATGTGTCCTTTGAAAAAATGTCAAGTCCTCTGCCCATTTTTAAAATCAGGTTGTTTTTTTGGATGTTAATTTGTCTGAATAATTTATATGTTTTGTATATTAACCCCTGTATACAGTTTGCAAATAACTTTCCCCATTCTTTAGGCTGATTTATATTTTGTTGATAGTTTCCTTCGTTCTGCAAAAGGTTTTTAGTTTGATGTGGTCCATTTGCTTATTTTTGTTTCCCTTGCTTGAAGAGATAAATCCCAAAAACATTGCCAAAAGATGTCAGAGAGCCTTCTGCCTTGTCTCCTGGCAGTTTTGTGATCAGGCCTTATGTCTACATAGCCCATTTTGAGTTTATTTTTCTGTGTGGTGTGAGAAGGTAGTCCAGTTTCACTCTCTCACTTGTGCTTGCCCAGTTTCTCCAACACTATTTATTGAAGAGGATATCTTTTCCCTATTGTACTTTACTTCATCCTTTGTCATAAATTTTGTAATATTTGCTTTATGTATTTAGATATTCTTACATTGAGGATATATATACAAATGTATTTGCAGTTGCTAGATCTCCTTGTTGAATTTATCCCTTTATCATTATGTACTGTTCTTCTTTGTCTCTTGTTAGTCTTTGATTTAAAATATATTTTGTCTGATCTGAGTATTGCTACCCCCACTTCTTTTCTATTTGCATGGAATAGCTTTTTCCATCCCCTCATTTTCAGTTCACGTGTGTCTTTAGATCTGAAGTGAGTCTCTTGTAGGCAGCATATATATGGTTCTTGTTGTTTTAAAACCAGTCAGCCACTCTATGACTTTTGATTGGATAATTCAGTCCATTTATAGTTTGAGTGATTATTCGTATGTACTAATTACCATTTTTTTCATTGTTTAATGATTGCTTTTGTAGTTTGTTTTTGTTTCTTCTTTTTCTTCTCTTTCCATGTGGTATGACTAGTTTTTCTGTTATATTTGGGTTCCTTTTCTTTTATGGATTCCTTTTCCCTTTTGTGTTTATCTATTGTAGATTTTTGGTTACCATGAGGTTTATATCGACATATATAAGTTGATGAATTCTAACAACTCTGCATTTTTATTCCTCCCACTACCATATTTAATCTTTTTGACAACATATTTCATATCTCTTTGCTTTGTGTATCCCTTAACTACGTATCAAGGATATAGATGATTTTATTACTTTTTTATTTTAATTTTTATTAGATTTATAAGTGATTAATATACTGCCTTTTGTATATTGGGCTTCCCTGGTGGCTCAGATAGTAAAGAATACACCTGCAATGCAGGAGACCTGGATTTGATCCCTGGGTTGGGAAGATCCTCTGGAGAAGGAAATGGCAACGCACTCCAATATACTTGCCTGGAGAACCCCATGAATGGGAAGCCTGGCAGGCTACATTCCATGGGGTTGCAAAGAGTCAGGCATGACGAAGTGACTTCACTTTCTTTCTTTCACTTTCTTTTTGTCTATTTGCCTTTACCAGTGAGATTTTTTTTCCCTTTTATAACTTTATATTCCTCGTTGTGGACTTTTCTCCCTACTTAGAAAGTCCCTTTAACTTTCTTTTAAAGCTGATTTTGTGGTGTTAAATTCATTTAACTTTTGCTTGTCTTTAAAACTCTATCCTTCAAATCTGAATGATAACCTTGCCTTGTATTCATGGTTGTAGGATTTTCCAGTTCCTCACTTTGAATATATTGTGCCACTCCTTTATGGTCTGTAAACTTTGTGCTGAAAAGTCAGCTGAGAGTCTTATGGGAGTTCCCTTGTACATAACTAGTTTCATTTATCTTGCTGCTTTTAAAACTGTCTTTTAATTTTTGCTATTTTAATTATAATGTGTCTTGAACTTCTTTGGGTTCATCTTGTTTGAGACTCTCTTTTTCCTGGTACTGGATGTCTTCTTCCCATGTAAGGGAAATTTTCAACCATTACTACTTCAGTTAATCTCTTTGACCCTTTTTCTTCTTCTGGTATCCCTACAATGTGAATGTTGGTACGGCTTGATGGCCTTCCCTGGCGGCTCAGCAGCATAGAATCCATTTGCAATTGCGGGAGCCACAGGAGACATGGATTAGATTCCTGAGTCGGGAAGATCCCCTGGAGGAAGGCTTGGCAACCCACTCCAGCGTTCTTTCCTGGAGAATCCCATGGACAGGGAAGCCTACCAGGCTACCGTCCATAGGGTCACAAAGAGTCAGACATGCCTGAAGCAGCTCAGCATGCATATATGCACACAGTATGCTTGATGTTGTCTCAAAAGTCTCTTAAACTATCCTTATTTAACATTTTTTTTCCCTTTTTTTTGTTGTTCAACTTGAATGATTTCTATTACTCTTGTCTTCTGTTTGCTAATCCATTCTTTTGTAACATGTAATCTGTTATTTCCTTCTAGTGTATTTTTTTTTTACTTCAGTTATTGTAGTCTTCAGCTCTGTTAGGTTCTTTTAAAATAATTTCTCTTTTAAACTGGAGCCTATTATACAGAGTGAAGTAAGCCAGAAAGAAAAACACCGACATGACGACAGAGGATGAGATGGTTGGATGGCATCATTGACTCTATGGACATGGGTTTGGGTGGTCTCCGGGAGTTGGTGATAGACAAGGAGACCTGGCGTGCTGCGATTCACGGGGTCACAAAGAGTCGGACATGACTGAGCGACTGAACTGAAAGTATAGTTCATGGATCTTTGAATGGCTCTTTGAGCTCCTTTGGGAGATTTTCAAAGCCAAAACTATTTTCATAAGTCTGAATACATCTTATTTGCTTTCTTCACTCTAATTTTCTCCAAGTGTATGGAGTATGAAAATTTCATTGATATGGTCCCAGATATCATATTGCAACTGTTAGGAAACTATCCCTGGTTATGTTCTGATGTGGTATCGAAGAAAATATCCACAATTATCTGGAAAATTTATTGAAATAACTTTCCAGTTACCTGACAGTTTGAGGCCAGATTTTCTTTACATACTTGAACCAAAGTGATCTACTCCAATACATTGAATGCAGCAGTAGATATGAAACTTCAGCTGTCCCTGTTAAGCTAGACATTAAGATGATTTTCAGAAATTTACTCCTCTTGCGGTTTTTTTGTTTGTTTTTGAAAATATATTCTTCATAAAAATACATGCAATGTGTTTGTTAAATGAACTTCTGTGTGTGTATATGTGTGTGTGTGTGTATAAATTTCTCAGTTTTAATTTCCAATGTGGTAATTGTAGGTATAATCCATGCAAAAAAAGGTTTTGGGGGTCCTCAATAGTTTTTGTGTAAAGGAGTCTTGATACTAAAAAGTTTAAGGCCCTCTGATCTAGATTATAAATTGTCAGCAGCAATGGCAGGGTCTATTTTTATTCATCTTTGTGTCTCCAGGAACTAGCAGTATGTAACACTTTATAAATTCTTTTGAAATTATTTATCTCATATATTCTATTTTTGTATCTATAACCTATCCTTAACCTCTTTTTTAGTCCTGTATTCTGATCTTCCTGCTAAACCATTCCACTTTGATGTCTCTTAGAATAGTATGTTTTATATGTCAGATCAAACTCATCACCAGAATATCTCTTCCTCTTTTTGCTTTCTTATAATATATTGAAAGTTACTGTTAGTCACTCATTCGTGTCCAACTCTTTTTGACCCCTTGGACTGTAGCCCGCCGGGCTCCTCTGTCCATGGAATTCTCCAGGCAAGAATACTGGAGTGGGTAGCCGTTCACATCTCCCAGGGATCTTTCTGACCTTGGGATTGAATCCAGGTCTGCCACATTGCAGTTGAATTCTTTACCATCTGAGTCACCAGGGAAGCCACTAATATATTGATTTTTATCCCAAATATTTTTTATGGCTTTTCCAAAGAGTAGAACTGTAGATATTGAGTGCTGTTATAGATTTTTCTTATACCAGCTTCTTTTATGATGGGTTCACAAATTTTTTGTACATCAGAATCACCTGGAGGGTTTGTTGAAGCTGATTTTGTGTTTCTGATTCTGTAGGCCTGGGATGGGACCTGAGAATTCAAATTTTGAGCAACTGATACTGATGACCTGAGGGCATACTTTAGGAACTGTTGATATATATCATTTTAGTTGGAGTACTCACCAATCGTCGCATACGCCCTGTGTTTCCTTACTGTATATATAGTTTGCTCATATACTTACTCTGTGCTTATGCAGTTCCTATCTATTCAAGACTCAGTCCAAATCTTTTGGCTTTTACTATTTTAGATATAACTCTTCGAGAGTCCTCTGAACTCCTGTACTTTACTTCTCAGTTTTTGTATTTACATTTTTTTTTTTTTTTACTGCCTTGCATAGTACATATAGGGGCTTCCCAGGTGGCTCAGTTGTAAAGAATCTGCCTGCCAGGAGATGTGGCTTCGATCCCTGGGTCAGGAAGATCCCCTGGAGAAGGCAATGGCAACCCACTCCAGTGTTCTTGCCTGGGAAACCCCCGCACAGAGGCGCTTGGCAGGTTACAGTCTGCGGTGTCACAAAAGTGTCAGACATGACTCAGTGACTAAACAACATCGTACATACATATGATTTTCAATTGTCTTTTCCTTTTTTAAAAAACGTGAGGTATTAAATATATTAAAGTACATAAATCTTAAGTGTGGAGTGCAATGATTTTTTCTAATGTAATCAACACCTAAATAAAACTATAAAATATTTCAGAAATGTTCTACTAACTCCCT
Organism: Bos indicus; assembly: GCF_029378745.1. Classification (NCBI taxonomy): domain Eukaryota; kingdom Metazoa; phylum Chordata; class Mammalia; order Artiodactyla; family Bovidae; genus Bos; species Bos indicus. The sequence goes on from NC_091779.1 coordinate 14,919,509, forward strand.
TCAGTCATGTACCACTGACTCATTCCCTTCAGTCATATACCACTGTTCTTTTTATCACTATAGATCATACAGTATGTACTCTTTCTGTTTGACCTCTTTTGTTCAACATTGTTTTTTTGAGATTCCGCCATGTTATTGCATGTATTTGTAATTTGTTCTTTTTTTATTGCTGAGTTTTATTTCAATATATGAACATACTGTATGTAATTAATTTATCTGTTCTACATTGAATGTCAGATATGGGTTGTTTCTAGTATTTGCTATCATAAAATTACTGTCATCAACATTCTTGTATAATTTTTTTTAGTGGACTGAAATACTCATTTCTGTTGGGTGTATGCCCAGGAGTGCAATTTTTGTGTCACATATAGGCATATGTATATCTTCACTTGATGCTGCCAAATATTTTCCCAAAATAGTTTTACCAGCTGTTTCCATCAGTAATGTATCAGAGTTTTAATTGTTCCACATTCTTGCCATTTAGTATTATCTAGTTAATTTTAGCATTGTGGGTAAAAATTTTTACCATATTGAACATTTTTCCTTATGTTTACTGGCCAATTGCATTTGTTCTTTAAGATTTTTTTTTTTTTTATTTTTACCCATTAAAAAATAGGGTTGTTTTTCTTTTTTCTCATTGATTTATGAGGGTAGTTGTTAATATGTTTGGATATGATTCTATCCTTGAACGTAGGCTTTGAAGTTATCTCATCTTGCCTTTTCACTCTTTTAATGTTGTACTTTGATCAAAAGATGTTTTTAATTTAAATGAAGAACAATTTATCAGTGTATTTTTTATCGTTAGTATTTTTTTCTGCTCTGCTTAAGAAGTTTTTACTCCAAGGTTATGGAGATATTTTTTCTATGGTTTCTTCTAGAAGATTTATTGTTTTGGTTTGTACACTGGATCTATGATCCACCCTCAATTAACTTGTAAATGGTTCAGGTCGAGGTCACCGTTTCTCCTTATATCATTCATATGTATTTATAATTATATTCATATTTATAAATGATTCTTTAGTTGCATGCTCCAGTACCTTTATTTAAAAGCGTGTCTTTTTCCACTCTAAATTGCAGTTCGTATCTTGGTAATAAATCAAGTGACTCTGCATGTGCATTGAGTGTGTGTGCGGGCGTGCCTATTTCTGTACTCTGTTCTCCTCCATGAAGGCAATTCTATAGTCTCTTAATTACCTTAGCTTTATAATACATATTCATGCCCAGTAGTGTAAGGCCTTCGGTTTTCCTGTTCTTCTATATTTTCTTGGCCAATTTAGGACTTTTGTATATCCATGTAAATTTTATATAGAAATTTTATGGGCAGTTTTTACCTGTAAGTGTTTCTACCCCCAAACCCGTTCATTCCTAGTTTGCTGATTTTTTTTTTTTTTTAGTGATGAATGGCTATTGGAATATATTACATGTTTTTTTCCCATACCTTTTTAGATAGGTGTTAGAAGTCTCGGGTTTTATCCTTTATCTGGTTAATATGGTGAAGTCATATTGATTTGCTCCTGAATATTAAGCCATCCTCTCCTTCCTGGTGTAAACCCTACTTGGTTATTATAGCCTATTCTTATTTATAACCAATTTATTTGCATTCAATCTGCTAATATTTGTCTACGTTTCTTGTGCCCATACTCAAGAGGGATGTGCTCTGTGTGTGCTAAGTTGCTACAGTCATGTCCGACTTCTCGCAATCCTGTGGATGATAGCCTGCCAGGTTCCTCTGTCCATGGAATTCTCCAGGCAAGAATACTGGAGTGGGTTCTCATTCCCTTCTCCAGGGCATCTTCCCGACCCAGGGATTGAACCTGCATCTCTTATGTCTCCTGCACTGGTAGGTGTGTCCTTTACCACTGGCATGTAACTTTTCTTTCTTTCTTTCTTTTTTTAAATGTATTTCAGGTTTGGGTATGAATATAATGCTGACCTTGTAAACTGATTTGGAAATTGTTACTCTTTTTCTCTGGAAGAGTGTGTGTAAACGTAGTAATGTGTTCCTTAAAAATGTTTTGAGGAACTTAAGAGTGGAAATCTTGGACTAGACTTTTTATTGTTATAGTTCTTGAGAAGTTTTAAGTTATTGTTTCAATTTCTTCAATAGGTACAGGAATATTCAGAATTTATATATTTTTGTGTCATTTTTGATAGGTTGTATATTTCAAAAGTTTTTTATGTAAACTTTTAAGTTTATTGATAGAAGTATTTATATTTTATCTTTTTAATGTCTGTAGGATCTATAGGGATGCCCTCTTTTAAATTTCTGTTATTCATAATTTGTGGCTTTTCTCCCCTGTTTTTTCTTAATCAGTCTTTCTAGGGTTTTTATTAATTAAAAAATTAAAATTTTAATGAGTAAATTCTAGGTTTTTTTTAGTTGTACATTTTCTTTTTCTTTTATTTTTCTCTTATATATAGTTTTTTCTTGTAGCTTACTTTGTCATTTTTTCTTTAGTTTTTTTGAATTGGAAACATTATGTATTTTTCAATATTTATATTTTTTCATTTTATGCATCTTCAGTTATAAATCGCCATCTAAAGCAGTACTTTAGCTACATTTTATGAGCTCTAACATATTGGTTTTTCATTGCTATTTGCTTAAATGAAATCAGATTTGTGTTGCCTAATTTCTAAACTTTTAGAACTTTTCTAGTTCTTTTTATTTTTGAGTGCTTCTTAAATTTCGTTAATCAGAGAGCATACTTTGTATGTTACAGTATTGTGAAATGTTTAATACTTGTTTTATGATCCAGTATATAGACTATTTTGTTAAATGATTGATTATCCCCTCAAGCAGAAATATATTGTCATTGAGTGCAGTATTCTAAATGTCAGTTTTGTTAAGTTGCTTAGTCATGTTCTTCAAATGTTTTATATCTTCATTGATTTTTTGTTTGCTTATTCTATCAGATACTGATAGAGGTCTTAACATTAAAAAAAAAATTTAGATGTAATTGACATATGACATTATATTAGTTTCAGGGATACAACATGATTTGATACTTATATATGTTGCAAAATAATCATCAAAGTTGGTCTAGCTAACATTCATCACCATACGTAATTAACGCATTTTATTCTTGTGATGAAAACTTTTAAAATTTACTCATCTTAGCAACTTTCAAACATACAATACAGTGTAATTAGCTTGGTGTGGGGACATACCAGCCAGCCCTCAGTGAGTCATGATTGCTTGTGGTCCAGTGAGGGACAGACATATGTCCCCCCCAGGCCTAGTTCCACTCCCCAGAGACACAAAACAAAGCAACAGCCTCGGCTCAGTCCTTCAGGTTTGCTGCTGGTTGCTATTTTAAGTCCTAATCTCTTCAAGTGACTAATACTGATTAAGGCTTTACCAGAAATGAGAAAATTTCTCCCCAGTCTCAGACGATAGACAATCTGCCCACAATGCAGGAGATCCAGGTTCGATCCCTGGGTCAGGAAGATCCCATGGAGAAGGGAATGGCAACCCACTCGAGTATTCTTTTCCTGGAGAATCCCATGGACAGAGGAGCCTGGAGGGCCGCAGTCCTTGGCAGAGAGTTGGACACGACTGAGCAACTCAGCATGCATTATTAGCTATTGTCCCCATGGCAGTGTCTGCATGACTGACTTTATAGCTTGTATTTTTAGACCTCTTCATCCATGTAGCCCACTCCCCATCCCCATGTTTAGCCACCAGCAATTTGTTCTGTGTATCCATCAGCTTGTGTTTGTTTGTTTTTAGGATCCACACCTAAGTGAGATCATACTATCTCTGTCTGGCTTATTTGACTTAGCATGACATTTCCAAGTTTCACATTGTGGTAAATGATAGTATTTCATCTTTTATGCCTAATAAAAATACATATTAAACATAATATATAAATCTATACATAAAATAATAGATTCAAATGTATAATGCTTTCATATATTTATATATAAATATTATATAAATCTCACATTAAATTTTCTTTATCTTTTCATCCATTGTTGGACACTTAGGTTGCTTCCATATCTTGACTATTGTAAATACTGCTAATGTGGATGTGGAAGGTGTATATATCTTGTCTCATTAGTGTTTCTCTTTTCATTGGATAGATATCCAGAAGTGGAATTGATGGATAAAATGGCAGTTCTGTTTTTAATTTTTTGAGACATCTTCATGCTGTTCTCCATAGTGGCTGCACCAGTTTACACGCCCACCAACAGTACCACATCATTCCCTTTTTCCATGTCCTTGCCTACACTTGTCTTTTCCATAAGTCATTCTAACAAATGTGACATGATATCTCATTGTGGTTTTGATTTGCATTTTCCTTATGATAAGTGATGTTGCACATCTTTCTACTCATACCTGTTGGTCATCTGTATGTTTTCTTTGGAAAAAATGTCTACTCAGATCATCTGCTCATTTTTAATTGAATCGTTATTGTTATTGCTATTGAGTTGAACGGGTTCTTCATCTGTTGAATATTAACCTCTTAACAGGTACATGACTTACAAATATTTTCTCCCATTGAGTAGGTTGGTCAGAAGCTTTTAAGTTTGATGTCATCCCACTTATTTATTTTTTGCACTTATGCCTTTGATTTTGGTGTCAAAAAATATAATTGCCAAAATCATTATCAAGGAATCTGTTGCTTTTTTCCCTCCAGTTTTATGATTTCAGGTTTTACATTCAAAACTTTTGTTAATTTTGAGTTGATGTTTGAGTATACAGTAAGGTAGTGGTCCCGTTTCCTTCTTTTGCATGTGGCAATCCAGTTTTCCCAACTCCATTTTATTGAAGAGACTGTCCTTTCCCGATTGCATATTCTTGTTTGCTTTATTGTAAGTTTATTGACTGCATATATGTGTGGGTTTATTTATGGGCTCTTTATTTGGTTCCATTGATCTATGTATCTATTTTTGTGCCAATACTATAGATGTGATGATTGTAGCTTTGTGATTTATTTTTAATGCAATACAGTTGCTTTACAATGTTACATTAGTTTATTCTATACAATGAAGTGAATCATCCATCAGTTCATGTCAGTTCAGTCACTCAGTCGTGTCCGACTCTTTGCTACCCCATGAATCGCAGCACACCAGGCCTCCCTGTCCATCACCAACTCCCAGAGTTCACTCAGACTCACGTCCATTGAGTCAGTGATGCCATCCAGCCATCTCATCCTCTGTCGTCCCCTTCTCCTCCTGCCCCCAATCCCTCCCAGCATCAGGGTATTTTCCAATGAGTCAACTCTTCGCATGAGGTGGCCAAAGTACTGGAGTTTCAGCTTCAGCATCATTCCCTCCAAAGAAATCCCAGGGCTGATCTCCTTCAGAATGGACTGGTTGGATCTCCTTGCAGTCCAAGGGACACTCAAGAGTCTTCTCCAACACCACAGTTCAAAAGCATCAATTCTTTGGCACTCAGCTTTCTTCACAGTTCAACTCTCACATCCATACATGACCACAGGAAAAACCATAGCCTTGACTAGATGGACCTTTGTTGGCAAAGTAACGTCTCTGCTTTTGAATATGCTATCTAGGTTGGTCATAACTTTCCTTCCAAGGAGTAAGCATCTTTTAATTTCATGGCTGCAGTCACCATCTGCAGTGATTTTGGAGCCCCCAAAAATAAAGTCTGACACTGTTTCCACTGTTTCCCCATCTATTTCCCATGAAGTGATGGGACCAGATGCCATGATCTTCATTTTCTGAATGTTGAGCTTTAAGCCAACTTTTCACTCTCCTCTTTCACTCTCATCAAGAGGCTTTTTAGTTCCTCTTCACTTTCTGCCATAAGGGTGGTGTCATCTGCATATCTGAGGTTATTGATACTTCTCCTGGCAATCTTGATTCCAGCTTGTGCTTCTTCTAGCCCAGCGTTTCTCATGATGTACTCTGCATATAAGTTAAATAAGCAGGGTGACAATATACAGCCTTGACGTACTCCTTTTCCTATTTGGAACCAGTCTGTTGTTCCATGTCCAGTTCTAACTGTTGCTTCCTTACCTGCATATAGGTTTCTCAAGAGGCAGGTCAGGTGGTCTGGTATTCCCATCTCTTTCAGAATTTTCCACAGTTTATTGTGATCCACACAGTCAAAGGCTTTGGAATAGTCAATAAAGCAGAAATAGATGTTTTTCTGGAACTCTCTTGCTTTTTCAATGATCCAGCTGATGTTGGCAATTTGGTGTCTGGTTCCTCTGCCCTTTCTAAACCAGCTTGAACATCTGGAAGTACACAGTTCACGTATTGCTGAAGCCTGGCTTGGAGAATTTAGAGCATTACTTTACTAGCATGTGAGATGAGTGCAATTGTGCAGTAGTTTAAGCATTCTTTGGCATTGCCTTTCTTTGGGACTGGAATGAAAACTGATCTTTTCCAGTCCTGTGGCCACTGCTGAGTTTTCCAAATTTGCTGGCATATTGAGTGCAGCACTTTCACAGCATCATCTTTCAGGATTTGGAATAGCTCAACTGAAATTCCATCACCTCCACTAGCTTTGTTTGTAGTGATGCTTTCTAAGGCCCACTTTGACTTCACATTCCAGGATGTCTGGCTCTAGGTCAGTGATCACACCATCGTGATTATCTTGGTCGTGAAGATCTTTTTTGTACAGTTCTTCTGTGTATTCTTGCCATCTCTTCTTAATATCTTCTGCTTCTTTTAGGTCCATACCATTTCTGTCCTTTATCAAGCCCATCTTTGCATGAAATGTTCCCTTGGTATCTCTAATTTTCTTGAAGAGATCTCTAGTCTTTCCCATTCTGTTATTTTCCTCTATTTCCTTGCATTGATTACTGAGGAAGGCTTTCTTATCTCTTCTTGCTATTCTTTGGAACTCTGCATTCAGATGCTTATATCTTTCCTTTTCTCCTTTGCTTTTTGCTTCTCTTCTTTTCACAGCTATTTGTAAGGCCTCCCCAGACAGCCATTTGCTTTTTTGCATTTCTTTTCCATGGGGATGGTCTTGATCCCTGTCTCCTGTACAATATCACGAACCTCCATCCATAGTTCATCAGGCACTCTATGTATCAGATCTAGTCCCTTAAATCTATTTCTCACTTCCACTGTATAATCATAAGGGATTTGATTTAGGTCATACCTGAATGGTCTAGTGGTTTTCCTTACTTTCTTCAATTTCAGTCTGAATTTGGCAATAAGGAGTTTATGATCTGAGCCACAGTCAATTCCTGGTCTTGTTTTTGTTGACTGTATAGAGCTTCTCCATCTTTGGCTGCAAATAATATAATCAATCTGATTTCGGTTTTGACCATCTGGTGAGGTCCATGTGTATGCATACATAAATACTGTCCCTCCAGGACCTCCTTCCCATCCACCCCCATCTCATTTCTCTAGATCCTTACAGATCACTGAGCTGAGCTTGCTGTACAGTATGACAGCTTTCTACTTGCTATCTGATTTACATATGATAGTAATGCTGCTGCTAAGTTGCTTCAGTCGTGTCCGACTCTGTGCGACCCCAGAGATGGCAGCCCACCAGGCTCCGCCGTCCCTGGGATTCTCCAGGCAAGAATACTGGAGTGGATTGCCATTTCCTTCTCCAATGCATAAAAGAAAAAAGTGAAAGTGAAGTCGCTCAGTCATGTCTGACTCTTTGTGACCCCATGGACTGCAGCCTACCAGGCTCCTCCGTCCATGGGATTGTCCAGGCAAGAGTAGTGGAGTGGGGTGCCATTGCCTTCCCCACATGTGGTAGTCTGTATATGTCAATCCTAATCTCCTGATTCATCCAACCCTTGCCTTCCACCACGGTGTCCACATGTCCATTCTGTATCTCTGCATCTCTATTTCTGCCTTGGAAATACATTCATCTGTACCATTTTTCTAGATTTGAAATAAGGGATTGTGAAGTCTCCAGCTTTGGTTTTCTTTCTCAAGATTACATTAACTCTTTGAAATCTTGTATGATTTCATACAAATTTTAGAAATTTTCTATTTCTGTGAAAAATGCCATTGGGTTTTTGATAGGGATTATATTGTTCTGTACATTGCTTTGGGTAGTATGAGCATTATACAAATATAAATTCCTCCAATTCATGAGCATGAAAAATCTTTCCATTTATTTGTATCTTCCATTTCTTTCATCTGTCTCATGTTTTTCAGTGTGCATACAGGTCTTTCATCCTGAGAGGTCTTTTTAATTTGACAACTATTACCATAGACTTCTTTATTTCCTTTTATCTCTGTCAGATTCTTATTTTGTACTTCTTGAGGGAGCATACAGACAAATACGATCTTTTATCTTTCTATTGAATCAATATGTTCTTTAATCATTAAAAATATACTTCTTTACCTGTAATAATTCTAGTCTTTTTTCTTTAAGTCTACCCTTTTTTAATATTAATACAACCATATTGGCTTTCTTTTGCTTAATGTTTGTATAGTATGTCCTTTACCTTTTCAACTTTTGTTTGTTGTAAGCAGAGTATAGTACAGTTTTTCAGTTTTTAAATTAACTCTGAAGATCTCTCTTATTTGGTCCATGTAAATGTTTAGTCCATTTACATGTAATGTATATACTCTTTATTATAGCCTATCTCAAATTAATGTCTATTATCTCATGAACAGTATAAGAATCTTATAGTATTTAAAGTAATTCTCTTCTGTTCTTTGCATTATTATTATCATATTTGACATGTACATATGTTATAGATTGTGCTTGACATTATCAGCATTTTTTTTAAACAATCAATTAAAAATTATTGGTCATATATTCATACTATTCATGGGATTCTCAAGGCAAGAATACTGAAGTGAAGTGAAGTGAAGTGAAGTCGCTCAGTTGTGTCTGACTCCTTGTGACCCCATGGACTGTAGCCTACAAGGCTCCTCTGTCCATGGAGTTTTCCAGGCAATAGTACTGGAGTAGGTTACCATTTCCTTCTCCAGGGGATCTTTTAATATGAGATTTATCTTTGTCTAACTTTTCTTCCAAATCAAGAACATGATATATCTTTGATTTCTTTCATCAGCATCTTATAGTTTTCTATGTGCAGGTCTTTTGCCTTTTTAGGTTTATTCCTAGGTATTCCCTGCTTTTTAATGCTATGGTAAATGGGATCATTTCTTGAATTTTTCTTTCTGATTTTATGTTTTTAGTTATAGAAATGCAAGAGATTTCTCTGTATTAATTTTGTATCCTGCAAGTTTACCAGATTCATTGGTAAATTCTAGTAGTTTTCTGGTAACATCTTTAGGATTTTCTATGTATAGTATTATGTCATCTACAAATAGTGATAGCGTTTTTTTTTTTTTTTTTTTTAATTTGGCTTCCTTTTATTTCCATTTCTTTGGGTGCCATGGCTGAGACTTCCAAAACTATGTTGAACAAAAGCGACAAGTCTGGATTTCCTTTTCTTGTTCTGATCTTAGAGAAAATGCTTTCAGTTTTTCACCATTGAGAAAAAGTTGTGAGTTTGTCGTATAAAGCCTTAATTATGTGGAGGTAGGGACGGAGGAGCCTGGTAGGCTGCAGTCCATGGGGTCGCTAAGAGTCGGACACGACTGAGCGACTTCACTTTCACTTTTCACTTTCATGCATTGGAGAAGGAAATGGCAACACACTCCAGTGTTCTTGCATGGAAAATCCCAGGGATGGGGGAGCCTGGTGGGCTGCTGTCTATGGGGTTGCACAGGGTCCGACACGAGTGAAGCGACTTAGCAGCAGCAGCAGCATGCTTCCTCTCTGCCTACTTCCTAGAGAGATTTGATCATAATGGGTTTTGTTTTTTGTCAAAAGCTTTATTATGCGTATATTGAGGTGATCATATGGTTTTTATTCAATTTGTTAATGTGGTGTATGAAACTGATTGATTCACATATATTGAATCCTTGCATCCTTGAGATAAATCCAACTTGATCATGGTGTATGATTGAATATTGTTAAATTAAATTTTCTGGTTTTTTTTTTTTTTTTGAGGATTTTTTGTGTCTATGTTCATCATTGATTTTGGTCTGTAATTTTCCTTTTTGTCATATCTTTGGTTTTGTTATCAGGGTGATGGTGGGCCTCATAGAATGAGCTTGGGAGTGTTACTTCCTCTGCAATTTTTGGGAATAGTTTCAAAAGGGTAAATGTTAACTCTTCTCTAAATGTTTGATAAAATTTGCCTGTGAAACCACCTGGTCCTGGACTTTTGTTTGTTGAGAATTTTTAAGTCATGGTTTCAATTTTAGAACTGTGATTGGTTTGTTCAAATTTTCTATTTCTTCTTGGTTCAGCCTTGGAAGTTTATAACTTCCTAAGACTTTGTACATTTCTTCTAGGTTTTCCATTTTATTGGCATAGTGTTGCTTGTAGTGGCTTCCCTGAGAGATCAGTTGGTAAAGAATCTGCCTGCAATGCAGGAGACCCCAGTTCAATTCCTAGGTTGGGAAGATCCGCTGGAGAAGGGATAAGCTACCCACTCCAGCATCCTTGGGCTTCCCTATGGCTCAGCTGGTAAAGAATCTGCTTGCAATGCAGAAGACCTGGATTCAGTCCCTGGGTTGGGAAGACCCCTTGGAGAAGGGAAAGGCTATCCACTCCAGTGTTCTGGCCTGGAAACTGCTTGTGGTAGTCTCATATGGTCTTTGGATTTCTATAGTATCAGTTGTAACTACTTTATCATTTCTAATTTTATTAATTTGAGCCCTTCACTTTTTTCTTAATAAATTTGCTGAAATTTTTATCAATTTTGTTTATCTTTTCAAAGAAGCAACTTTTAGTTTTATGACTTTTTCATCTAAAACATTTTCCCCACATGTCTTTTACACACTGACGTATTTTCCCCCATTTTCTCCTCTGGGCTTCAGTTTGAGTATTTCTACGGTATTTCTTCAAGTTTTCTTATGTTGTATTTTGAAGTTTTATCATTTCCATTTGATTTTCTGTTGAGATTTCCATCTCTTCTTTCTGTTCCTTTTGCTTCTTGTTTCTTTAACTTTTAAATTTAAATTATTTTAAAGTCCTTTTTAAAAAACTCCATTATCTGGCTCAAATGTGGAAATGTTTTTTTAAAGTTGATTATTTGATATAATGTTCTCCCTTTTCACATGTCTAGTAAGTTTTGTTGCATGCTAGTCACTATATAAAAAAGGAACTGTAGAAACTCTAAATGATGTTTTCTTTTTGAAAAATGGCCTCTCTTTTTCTTTGTCATACAGATAAGATGGAATTTTAATTCATTTTACTTCCTTGATTCTCTGTCTTAATATATTTTTTCCTTTGCTGTTGGGGAAACATGGTCCAACATAACTTATTATATTCTACCTGAGAGCCAAAGTCCCATTTAATCCCCAGTTGGATATCTTAAGCTCAAGTTTAGGTAGTCATCCTTATACTTTCTATGACACAGTGACTGGTATCACTAAATATTTGTTGATTAAGATTTTGATTTGGGAATTATATAAAAATACAGACTATAGTTGAGAACATGTAAGTAGATTTGCTTTGTAACCGGAATGTTTATTCAGGTTTCATTGTGTTTGTTGTATGCATAATGAGTGGCAGTCATTCTGCAAAGCACTAGGAACTGAAGGTAACTAAAACAAAAATATCTATCATCAAAAGCTTAGTAGTCGTAGATACACCTGTGGCTGATTCATGTTGATGTTTGGCAGAAACCAACACAATACTGTAAAGCAATTATCCTTCAATTAAAAATAAATAAAAAATTTAAAAATCTTAGTAGTCTTAGGGGATGGAGAAAAGACAGGTACATAGACAAGATGCTGTAGTAGAGTTATTGGGTTAGTACAAGATGTCATATCAAAGATGGGGGCCTGAGCTGGATTTGGAAGAATTTCATGGCTTTGAAAGTGTTCTTAAGACATAGAATTGACTTGATTTGGTGACAAATTTGGTGTGAAGGGTAGGAGAGAAGTTAGTGATATTTTCCTGAGCAATTTAATTGGATTTGTTAATATGGATTCCAGATTCCACTGGATATATTTGAAAGTAGACTACATAAAAATTTTTGTTTATAAAGTTAATGAGAAAGAGCAGTTTCTAGGGAAGGGATATGGGTGGGTGGATAGTTAATTTAGATGTTAGAATGCTTTAAATATATTTACATACCAAAGTCAAGGAGAAAATAGAAAGAGGAATGATGGAATGAGGGAGTGCTAACTGATGGAGCAAAATCTCAAAGGTGACAGAAGGGAATGGTACCAAAATCATGGTCAAAGAAATTAATAGTAGATAGATGATTGCTCAAGCAAAGAGTGGATATAAACCTGGGAAATTCTACTTCATTTTCATTTTTTTACACAGATATTTACACAATCTGGGAATGAAAAAAGTAAAGATCATGGGGTTTAGAAAAGACAGTAAATGCATTCATTCTTTTTTTTTTCTAATTTTATTTTTTCCTTTCTTTTAAAAAAATTTTTTTTAACTTTACAATATTGTATTGGTTTTGTCATACATTGACATGAATCTTCCATGGGTGTACATGTGTTCTGCATCCTGAACCCCCCTCCCTTAAAACATTTATCAATAGCCAGATACTGTACTAAAAGCTGAGATAGAAAAATGAGTAAGAAAGTCACTTCAGCGGATTCACAATAGGGGATAAGAGAGAAGTTATTTAATTTGAACAGATAATTATAATAAATATGGAAAGTGCTAGAATAGAGATATATCTTTGATCTATGCAAGCATGCGGGAGACATCAAATCTAGCTTGGAGTGGTGCTGGAGTGATTGCATTGAGAAAAATGAAGCTTTCAGTCAGTTCAGTCGCTCAGTCGTGTCCGACTCTTTGAGACCCCATGAATCACAGCATGCCAGGCCTCCCTGTCCATCAACTCCCGGAGTTTACTAAGTCTTAATAGTAGGAATTAAGGAAGAAAATGGCATTCTTAGTCAATGGCCCTTGTAAAAGTTGGAGAGATGAAACATCATAACTTTGAGAAGGATTCTAAGCATGACATGACAGGAGGGGTTAGAGCAGTTACAGTAAGGAGATAGTATCAGTTGGACTAAAAAGATTTTGGTTGATAGGGATGTCTTACATCTGGAGAAAGTTAATCTCCTCAAGAACCAGTAACAGACAGTCCATGGCCCATTCTTTGAGTGGCACTGATCTGGGGAGTGTTTGCATTAAGGAAGGGTAAGAGGAGAGATACTGGAGTATCGTCACACATGCGCTCAGGGAGACTGAAAATTCTTAGGAAAGAGGAATTTAATGATAGAGCAGAGTCCAGAGGAGGCTGGGGAGCAGGTTGTGGGATTCAAGAACATTTGACATTGCTACTGTGGCAAGTAAGAATTAAGGACAGAGTGCTAGGAACAGTGGTGTCATGTTTAAATTGGCTCAAGAATGGTGGTCTGAGGATATATGTGAGAGAGACATGAGTATGAGGGGAAAAGTGTACTGATTAAAAAAAAAGTAATTGAAGAAATGGGTTCTGGTAACTAGGGTTGCAAAGAGTCAGACACAACTGAACAAGTAAGCACACACACACACTTGAGATGGAAGTGAAATTAAAGGGGCAACTGATAATTGTGAGAATGTGAGAAACAAGGAACTGGAATGTCAGTGATATCTAAAGGCTTATGTAGAAGCAGTCAGGGAAGGATAAAGCTAAGACTAATGGAGGTTTTAGTCACAGAATGAGAAATTAGAATTAAAGATGAACTTCAGGAGTGGAATAATTCTAGGTGATGGCAAATGTGGTCACAACAGTGAGTTGCTGAAGGGGCCTGGAGATGGTCACCTAAGTTCAGGAGCCATCAAAAGCTTCTTCATGGGTGTTAAAGTCACCAAGATGATGGCAGGATATGGAGTAAAAGGAAAGATGTAGTCCAGGTGAATGGGGGAGTGAATGGTGGTTTTCACTGGGAAAGTGGCTGATCAGAATCACCTGTGTAGATTTTTTCTAACTCTACAAGTCTGTCCCCAAGGATAGGGCTGATATGGGGTTTAATAGAACTCACTGGCATGGAGAGTGGTGGATTCAGATTTCTGAAGCCTAAAAAGGAAGAAAGTTTTTTTCCTCCAGTCTGAGATTGGTATTGGAGAATACCTGTCTCTCTTCTCCCTACAACTCTCATTTCTTGTTCTGTTCATTATTGGGGATCAGAGAATGGTTAGTGGGCTCTCGAGGGGGTGAGCATAGTAAATGGCTTCCTCAGAAGTTCAGATTTTAATGAAAAGCATGGAGAGGCAGTGGGGTGAAGGGGTGTTCAGTAATGAGGTTAGAACATTAAATTACAAGCCTGTGAAAGTGAAAGTCGCTCAGTCTTGCCCGACTTTTTGTGACCCCACGGACTATAGAGTCCATAGAATTCTCCAGGCCAGAATACTGGAGTGGGTAGCCTTTCCCTTCTCCAGGGGATCTTCCCAACCCAGGGATCGAACCCCGGTCTCCAGCAATGCAGACAGATTCTTTACCAGCTGAGCCACAAGGGAAGCCGTAGAAGGCTGTAGAGCCATTATTTTACATCAAACAATGTATTAATAATTAATTTAAAGGACCTAGTATGGCAACCCACTCCAGTACTCTTGCCTGGAAAATTCCATGGACTGAGGAGCCTGGTGGGCTACAGTCCATGGAGTCTCAAAGAGTCGGACATGACTGAACGACTTCACTTTCACTTTCAGTAAGACACGGAGTAAATACCGTGCATCTTGCTCCCAGGGGACATAATTTATATTTAAGCACTTGTTTATTGTAGCCTAGTTTGAGTTTTCCTATATTTTAAAGGGCTTTCTTTAAATGGCTTTCAAATTATAATTTGAGAATATCTTCCATGGTAAACATTTCAGATTTAAGTGGAGAATATGATGGATTTAAGAAATTGTTTTTTAGCTTATTCTTTCAGAATGCAAATATACTAAAAGGTGAAGTATGTTCATTATGGGAAATTATCTTATTTAAAATTTTTATGTATGTTCTTATACTTTCATTTCTATTCTAAATTTAAGAAAAAACCTCATGCTACTATCTAAAAATTTCTATGTTTCTGATGAAAGCATTAAATTACTGCACATACAATTTTTTCTGAGATTTGCAACGCCTGATAAAAGGTTTAGTGTTCTGTATCTGCTTTTGATTCTTAGTGGCGACTGCTTAAATCCTTCAATTTTAAGTACATTAATGAAAAGAAAGCATATGATTCTTATTTCAAATGAATTTGGTGTACATTTTGTGGTATGTGTGAGCTATTCTTTTTACTCTTATTTGAAATTTACAAAGTAATGTATACACTGTGAAAGTGTTAGTCACTCAGTCATGTCCAACTCTTTCTGATCCCATGGACTGTAGCCCACCAGGCTTCTCTGTCCATGGAATTCTCCAGGCAGGAATACTGGAGTGGGTTGCCATTTCCTTCTCCAGGGTATCTTCCTGACCCAGGGGTTGAATCCCTGTCTCCTGCATTACAGGCAAACTCTTTACCGACTGAGCCACCAGGGAAGCCAAATATACTTTTAGACTATTTGATGTAAGAGGAGTTAAATAATCTATTTGAACAACTCAGTTTTATCAGATTTAAAATAAGGAAAATAGTAGTACATCCTTCACAGGGTATTTGTATAAATTAATTAAGGTAATAGATACAAAGTGAAAGGTAAAATCATTAAGTGCTCAGTTTCATTTTAGCTGTTTTTATTGGTTAATAGAAAAAAGGTAAGGAAAAAAGAGATATTTGAATTATTGGTGAATGTGTGGGAATTTGATGAGATGATAATGGTCTGGGCACTATTTCTCTATATTGAAGAGATTATTAGGGAATTTAGATGCAGGGTGACATTAATAGTCTCTCTCCATCCATCCCATTTTAGGGATATATAATGGTTCATAATGGTTATAGCTGAATAGTACAGGAGATTTTTTTTTTTTCTTCTGTGAGCTTTTCTAAATTTTATATAATGGACCACTGGGCTTATTGATTTCTGTTGTGTATTGATTGGTTGCTATTGGTTCCTGACAGGGAAGCCTGGCGTGCTGCGATTCATGGGGTCGCAAAGAATCGGACACGACTGAGCGACTGAACTGAACTGAACTATCAGTTCAGTTGCTCGTTAATGTCCAACTCTTTGCGACCCCATGGACTGCAGCACACTAGGCTTCCCTGTCCATCACCAGCTCCCGGAGCTCACTCAAACTCATGTCCATCAAGTCAGTGATGTCATCCAACCATCTTAGCCTCTGTCATCCCCTTCTCCTCTGGCCTTCAATCTTCTCCAACATCAAGGTCTTTTCTAGTGAGTCAGTTCTTCGCATCAGGTAGCCAAAGTATTGGAGTGTCTGCTTTAGCATCAGTCCTTCCAATGAATATACAGGACTGATTTCCTTTAGGATGGACTGGTTGGATCTCCTTGCAGTCCAAGGGACTCTCAAGAGTCTTCTCCAACACCACAGTTCAAAAGTATCAATTCTTTGGCGCTCGGCTTTGTTTATAGTCCAACATGCTATAGTTTCACTTAAAAAAAACAACGTAAAACATTTTGAACATTTCCTCATGTTATGCAGTCATTTTTATTGTAACATATACACAAGATATAATTTATCATTTTAACTGTGTTTAAGTTTCAGAGGCTTGAAGTACATTCACATTGTAATGCATGAAATAATCCTTTATAATAGCAGTCCCCAACCTTTTTGGCACCAGGGACCAGTTTTCTGGAAGACAACTTTTCCACAGACCAGGGTTGGGGAATGGTTTCAAGAGATTCAAGCACAGTACCTTAATTGTGCACTTTATTTCTTTTATTATCACATCAGCTCCACCTCAGACCATTAGACATTAGTTCCTGGAGGTTGGGGATGCCTGTTTTGTAACATTACTTTTAATGGTTGCCTGATATTCCATTCAATGGATGATATTTTATTTAATCTAGTAAATATTTAAGCTTCTCATTTTTGTTATTACAATGAAACTAGACATTAAAAGAGATTTGGAGAGGCTGATATAGGGAATCAAAAGAATGTTGAGTGTTTTAGATATTTTGGGATAGCTGTTTTAAGAGCAGGGTTCCCTGCTGCCTCAGTGATAAAAAAAACCTGCCCACCAGTGCAGGAGATGTGGGTTTGATCCTTGGGCTGGGAAGAGCCCCTACAGAAGGAAGTGGCAACCTACTCTGGTATTCTTACCTAGGGAATCCCATGGGCAGAGGTGCCTGATGACAGTCCATGGGATCACAAAGAGCCAGACATGACTTAGTCACTAAACAGCAATAACAGTTGTAAAAGCAGGAAGGATGGCAGGGCCAAATAGTCACAGAAGGAAGTGATATATCTTTGCATCATTTGTTCCTTCCTTCCCAGCTCCAAATGGACTTTTTTTCTTTGGGTGACAAAGATATTGAGTAAGAAAAAGAGGCAGAAATCAGTCCTAAGATTTAATTGCCCCGTTTTACTTGTTCTCTGTTTCGTCTGCCACAGACTAAGGAATATTTCTGAACTCATTACCATGTAGATTTAGAAGTTAGAATTTATAAACGCTCCACATTTAAATGTAGCATATATTTGGTTACTAATTTTAGTGCAGACTTTGAATGGGACCATATGTGCCAGCTTTGTTCTACTTACCTATATTGTAAAGGAAGAGAACTGTCAGTGTTAAACTCTGTATTGTCGCATAATCTGAGCTCTGCGGTGTCTGACTTCCCTTTCTGAGATGTGTTGATTTGTTTTAAGTGATCTTATTTGCTGTAAGTGATGTTATTTTCAGTTTGTTTGACATTCTGTTTATAACATAAATCTATGTTCGATTTTAATTTTCATATAGGTTTTTTCAGGGTAGGTTTTACTATCAGAAAATAAGTTGTTCAGTTGCTCACTCGTGTCTGACTCTTTGCAACCCCGTGGACTGCAGCATGCCAGGCTTCCCTGTCCACCACGAACTCACAGAGCTTGCTCAAACTCATGTCCATCGAGTTAGTGACGCCATCCAACCATCGTGTCCTCTGTCATCAACAGACAGTAAATCCCTATTGATTGTATTCTGCTGATCAATTTAGTTATTATATATGATTTTTTCAAAATGGTTAGTTTTGGCTGGGCTGGGGCTTTGTTGCAATGAGCAGGCTTCTCACTGTGGTGGCTTCTCTTGCTCTAGGGCGCTCAGGCTTCAGTAGTCGTGACACATGGGCTCAGTAGCTGTGGCTCCTGGGCTCTAGAGAGTGGGCTCAGTAGTTGAGGTTCATGGGCTTCATTGTCCTGAGGCTTGTGGGATCCTCCTAGACCAGGGATCAAACCCGTGTCCCCTTCATTGGCAGAAGATTCTTAACCACTGGACCACCAGGGAGGTCCTATATAGAATTTTTTCTTGACATTTCAAAATATTTTTAGTGAGTTTAGTGCAATTATAGAAAAGTACCCCCCCCCCCCAAATTACATCATTTTAGGTAAATTTATGTGATATTTCCTTGAAATCTCTTTTATGTGCATTTTTCATGTCATTGAGGATACACTTTTTTGGTATTATTTCCTATAACTTTTTCTTGAACATTATAGTGAGCATTTCTCCATGCGTATCAGTTTCATCCTGTCAGAAAATGAATGACACACCCGCATGGGTAAAATCTGAAGAGAGTTTAATAAAAAGACGAAATAAAAAGGTACAGGAAGAAGCAAGGAAACTGTAAGGAAGGGACAGTGTTTTGGGTTGCCAAAAATGTCGTTCAGGTTTTTCTGTAACATCTTATGGAAAACCCTAATGAACTTCTTGGCCATCCCAATAGTATTGAGCATTTAAAATGTGGCTACTTCAGACTTCCCTCGTGGTCCACTGGTTAAGACTCTATGTTTCCAATGTTTCACCTGCATTGGATTGCTGAAGGGGGAACTAATATCCCACTTGCTGTAAGCCCCTGAAATAAAAATAACAATAAGAATAATTTTTATTTAAAAAAATGGCTAATGTCCAAAATTGGCTAACAACAAAATTTTAAAAACCTGCAATTGTGGCTAGTCCAAATTCAGGTGTGCTCTGAGTTTAATATACACACTGGATTTCTAATAGGAAAATAGAGTGTGAATTACTTTTATACATAATTTTTATATTGATTTTATGTTGAAATGATGTTTTGGATATACTGTGTCAAATAAATGCAATTTATTAAGCCTTAATTAAAATTATCATGTAATCAGTTCAGTTCAGTCACTCAGTCGTGTCCGACTCTTTGCGACCCCATGAATCACAGCACACCAGGCCTCCCTGTCCATCACCAACTCCCAGAGTTCACTCAGACTAACATCCATAGAGTTAGTGATGCCATCCAGCCATCTCATCCTCTGTCATCCCCTTCTCCTCCTGCCACCAATCCCACCCAGCATCAGAGTCTTTTCCAATGAGTCAACTCTTCGCATGAGGTGGCCAAAGTACTGGAGTTTCAAATTCAGCATCATTGCCTCCAAAGAAATCCCAGGGCTGATCTCCTTCAGAATGGACTGGTTGGATCTCCTTGCAGTCCAAGGGACTCTCAAGAGTCTTCTCCAACACCACAGTTCAAAAGTATCAATACTTCGGCGCTCAGCCTTCTTCACAGTCCAACTCTCACATCCATACATGACCACAGGAAAAACCATAGCCTTGACTAGACGAACCTTTGTTGGCAAAGTAATATCTCTGCTTTTGAATATGCTATCTAGGTTGGTCATAACTTTCCTTCCAAGGAGTAAGCATCTTTTAATTTCATGGCTGTAGTCACCATCTGCAGTGATTTTGGAGCCCCCCCAAAATAAAGTCAGACACTGTTTCCACTGTTTGCCCTTCTATTTCCCATGAAGTGATGGGACCGGATGCCATGATCTTTGTTTTCTGAATGTTGAGCTTTAAGCCAACTTTTTCACTCTCCTCTTTCACTCTCATCAAGAGGCTTTTTAGTTTCTCTTCACTTTCTGCCATAAGGGTGGTGTCATCTGCATATCTGAGGTTATTGATATTTCTCCCGGCAATCTTGATTCCAGCTTGTGCTTCTTCCAGCCCAGCGTTTCTCATGATGTACTCTGCATATAAGTTAAATAAGCAGGGTGACAATATACAGCTTTGACGTACTCCTTTTCCTATTTGGAACCAGTCTGTTGTTCCATGTCCAGTTCTAACTGTTGCTTCCTGACCTGCATACAGATTTCTCAAGAGGCAGGTCAGGTGGTCTGGTATTCCCATCTCTTTCAGAATTTTCCACAGTTTATTGTGATCCACACAGTCAAAGGCTTTGGCATAGTCAATAAAGCAGAAATAGATGTTTTTCTGGAACTCTCTTGCTTTTTCGATGATCCAGCAGATGTTGGCAATTTGATCTCTGGTTCCTCTGCCTTTTCTAAAACCAGCTTGAACATCAGGAGGTTCATGGTTCACATATTGCTGAAGCCTGGCTTGGAGAATTTTGAGCATTAGTTTACTAGCATGTGAGATGAGTGCAATTGTGTGGTAGTTTGAGCATTCTTTGGCATTGCCTTTCTTTAGGACTGGAATGAAAACTGACCTTTTCCAGTCCTGTGGCCACTGCTGAGTTTTCCAACTTTGCTGGCATATTGAGTGCAGCACTTTCACAGCGTCATCCTTCAGGATTTGAATTAGCTCAACTGGAATTCCATCACCTCCACTAGCTTTGTTTGTAGTGATGCTTTCTAAGGCCCACTTGACTTCACATTCCAGGATGTCTGGCTCTAGGTCAGTGATCACACCATCGTGATTATCTTGGTCGTGAAGATCTTTTTTGTACAGTTCTTCTGTGTATTTTTGCCATCTCTTCTTAATATCTTCTGCTTCTGTTAGGTCCATACCATTTCTGTCCTTTATCAAGCCCATCTTTGCATGAAATGTTCCCTTGGTATCTCTAATTTTCTTGGTGAGATCTCTAGTCTTTCCCATTCTGTTGCTTTCCTCTATTTCTTTGCATTGATCGCTGATGAAGGCTTTCTTGTCTCTTCCTGCTATTCTTTGGAACTCTGCATTCAGATGCTTATATCTTTCCTTTTCTCCTTTGCTTTTTGCTTCTCTTCTTTTCACAGCTATTTGTAAGGCCTCCCCAAACAGCCGTTTTGCTTTTTTGCATTTCTTTTCCATGGGGATGGTCTTGATCCCTGTCTCCGGTACAATGTCACGAACCTCATTCCATAGTTCATCAGGCACTCTATCTATCAGATCTAGTGCCTTAAATCTATTTCTCACTTCCACTGTATAATCATAAGGGATTTGATTTAGGTCATGCCTGAATGGTCTAGTGGTTTTCCCTACTTTCTTCAATTTAAGTCTGAATTTGGCAATAAGGAGTTCATGATCTGAGCCACAGTCAGCTCCTGGTCTTGTTTTTGCTGACTGTATAGAGCTTCTCCATCTTTGGCTGCAAAGAATATAATCAATCTGATTTCGGTGTTGACCATCTGGTGATGTCCATGTATAGAGTCTTCTTTTGTGTTGTTGGAAGAGGGTGTTTGTTATGACCAGTGCATTTTCTTGGCAAAACTCGATTAGTCTTTGCCCTGCTTCATTCCGTATATCAAGACCAAATTTGCCTGTTACTCCAGTTGTTTCTTGACTTCCTACTTTTGCATTCCAGTCCCCTATAATGAAAAGGCCATCTTTTTTGGGTGTTAGTTCTGAAAGGTCTTGTAGGTCTTCATAGAACAAACAGTTCAACTTCAGCTTCTTCAGCATTACTGGTTGGGGCATAGACTTGGATTACTGTGATATTGAATGGTTTGCCTTGGAAACGAACAGAGATCATTCTGTCATTTCTGAGATTGCATCCAAGTACTGCATTTCAGACTCTTTTGTTGACCATCATGGCTACTCCATTTCTTCTGAGGGATTCCTGCCCGCAGTAGTAGATATAATGGTCATCTGAGTTAAATTCACCCATTCCAGTCCATTTTAGTTCGCTGATCCCTAGACTGTCGACGTTCACTCTTGCCATCTCCTGTTTGACCACTTCCAATTTGCCTTGATTCATGGACCTGACATTCCAGGTTCCTATGCACTATTGCTCTTTACAGCATCGGACCTTGCTTCTATCACCAGTCACATCCACAGCTGTCTATTCTTTTTGCTTTGGCTCCATCCCTTCATTCTTTCTGGAGTTATTTCTCCACTGATCTCCAGTAGCATATTGGGCACCTACTGACCTGGGGAGTTCCTCTTTCAGTATCCTATCATTTTGCCTTTTCATACTGTTCATGGGGTTCTCAAGGCAAGAATACTGAAGTGGTTTGCCATTCCCTTCTCCAGTAGACCACATTCTGTCAGATCTTTCCACCATGACCCGCCCATCTTGGGTTGCCCCATGGGCATGGCTTAGTTTCATTGAGTCAGATAAGGCTATGGTCCATGTGATCAGATTGGCTAGTTTTCTGTGATTATGGTTTCAGTGTGTCTGCTCTTTGATGCCCTCTCGCAATATCTACTGTCTTACTTGGGTTTCTCTTATCTTGGGTGTGGGGTATCTCTTCACGGCTGCTCCAGCAAAGCGCAGCCGCTGCTGCTTACCTTGGAGGGAGGGGTATCTCCTCACCGCCGCCCTTCCTGACCTTCAACGTGGGATAGCTCCTCTAGGCTCTCCTGCGCCCGCGCAGCCACGGCTCCTTGGGAGTGGGGTTGCTCCTCCTGGGCGCTGCCCCTGGCCTCCGGCGTGGGGTAACTCCTCTAGTCGCTGCCCCTGACCTCGGTCGCGGGGTATCTTCTCTCGGCCGTTCCTGCGCTGTCGCAGTCTGGCACTCTCGGCCGCTGCTCCTGACCTCCGACGTAGGGTAACTCCTTTTGTCTGCTGCCCTTCGGGCATGGGGTCCTCCCGGCTTCTGCCCCTGACCTCGGACGTGGGGTAGCTCCTCTCGCCCGGGCTTAGTGTGCCGGTCGCAGCCGCCTGCGCTTAGTGCCGTGTAATCGGTATATATAATTTTATTTCTATTAGAACAATTTTTATATGGAGTGTAGTATAAAGAGACATCTCAAAGCTTGAAAGGGCCATGGAAGATTCTATGGAAAGATCAGCTGATAGAAATCACAACCTTCATTAGGGGCTTGTAAACAATCTACAGCTTAGAAAGAGTGAAGTTGGGGGAATAAATTCTTTGACTCCGTTCTTTTCCCCTACCTATTCCTCTCAATTTCCTGTTTGTTTAAACCAACAGAAAGTCAGTAGGTGTGGGAAGTAGCTGGTACAGTCCATAGAGGCTGACCTCCCTGAGGCCACAGCAGGCTAGAAAAGCAGAGTGAATCTGGAGGAGTCAATTGAAGATATTCGGCATACCACCTACTTAAAATACTTTGCAAATACGGTTCTCAAGGACTATATGTTTCACTTCATGTTAAAGTTATATTGGGCTTCCCTGGTGGCTCAAATGGTAAAGAATCTGCCTGCAATGTAGGAGACCTGGGTTGGGAAGAAGGGAATGGCTTCCCATGGCAGTATTCTTACCTGGAGAATTCCATGGACAGAGGAGCCTGGCCATGTTGGGACAAATTACAGTGTAACATGATTATGGGAATTAGAGTAGATAGTTTCCTTTAAAATATATAGAAAGATAAATCAAACTCAGTTTTCAGTATGAACCATCAAGACATTCACTTATAAGAGTTTTCTAAAGTGTACTTCAGATCTTAAAGAATTGGTAGAATTTTGATACTGCCAATTTTATCCCCACACTGAAAAGAACATTTTCTTTAAGAGTGGCTTTTTTCTTACTATAAACTGAAAGGGAGACACACAACTTTGGTTTTGTTGAGTTACATTTCTTTTATTTGTTTCTATTTATTGCTTTAATCCTGAGATTAATTGATAGCATATTCATTTTAATGAACTTGATCCTAAGATAATGATTATTACATTTTAAAATGGCATAGCATTTTAAAATGTAATTTCATTCATTAAAAGTACACATATAGCAGTTGGTTAAGTTTTGATAAGAAGTAGATTTAGAAGGTCTCCTGGGGCCTTTTAGCTTACCTGTATAAACAAGAATTGAATGTCTGTTTGACATGGTATGAACTACATTATAACTTCTGACCTCAAGAAGAATTCACTAGCACACTTAAAATCCTTTGAGTTCTCCAGTGGTTTGAGCTATGCCCCTACAACTTATTATCTGCTTTGAGTTTTTATCATAGACATTAAAATATAGACATCTGTTCAGTTCCAGAATCTAACACACATTCAAAATTAGTGGATAAATATTACTTTTGTAGTGGGTATTTCAGAATTTAAAGTTTCAGTGGGTGATTATTCTGATCAATCACTGGTATGTGTATAGAGATGAGACTCAGCTGTAGATCCTTTTATTTTTGGTAATGACTAGTTCCAAGAATGACCTGAGACTAAATAATGACAATCCATATTTTTGAAGCAAACTGTCTCTTTGGGAATCTCAATTAGTGTTTTCATAAGATATTACTAATTTTATTGGTTAACTTTTTCATATAGGTAATATATTCATATATTCAATAACCAAAACATTTAATTATAGAGTAAAAAATCTCCTACCCTTGGCCCCTTCTGCACAGTTCTCTTAGGTAACCTTTCTTCTTAGTTTCTTAGGTTTCTTCCCAGAGTTTCTTTTTATGTAAATCAATATGAATAAATGCTTATTTTTCTCACAAAGGGAATATGTTATACATACTGTTTCCACTTCCGCTTGTTTACTTGCCATCTGTTTGCTACATTTTTAATATTCCTACTTTGTGGACTTCCATACTGCCTTTTATTTTTTAATTCTTGGTGGAATGTTTGTCAAAATTTTAATCTCCTCTGTAGGATGATTCTTCTGACTACTGTTGTTTAGTAAATTTTGCTGCTTTTCTTTTTACCACTGTTGTGCTGGTTAGGATTCAGTGGAAGCTGATGATGGGGAATTATAGTTGGGGTTGTTCCCATGGCCTGTGGGTTCCCAAGGGACTGAATTTCCCATTCTTTGGGGGAAGTAAAATCTGTTAGCAAGTACCCATAGGTGAAATGACACAGTGCATTCCATCTTCTTTTGTATCATGTTTTTCCAAAGAGTTGATCATTGGTCTCTGCCTTTTTTAGTCCAGGTAGGTATAGTTCTCAGAGAGGGCAATGGCACCCCACTCCAGTACTCCTGCCTGGCAAATCCCATGGACGGAGGAGCCTGGTAGGCTGCAGTCCGTGGAGTCACTAAGAGTTGGACACGACTGAGCGACTTCACTTTCACTTTTCACTTTCATGCATTGGAGAAGGAAATGACAACCCTCTCCAGTGTTCTTGCCTGGAGAATCCCAGGGACGGTGGAGCCTGGTGGGCTGCCATCCATGGGGTCACACAGAGTCAGACACGACTGAAGTGACTTAGCAGCAGTAGCAGCAGCAGGTATAGTTCTGGCTTTTCATGAAAGTGACTAGTCATTAAATGATGAGCTGCCCAGGTATGTTAAAAGTGATTGCCTAGTCTGGTTAACCAAACAACAGTGAATTAGTCATCTTTTAAAAATATATAGCTAAATGCATTGATAAACTGGTAGCTGTCTGGTGGCATCTTTAGGATTTTCTGCATATAGTGTCATGTCGTCTGCAAGCAGTGGCGGTTTTTCTTCTTCCTTTCCAATTTGGATTCCTTTGATTTCTTTTTCTTCTTTGATTATCATGGCTAGAACTTCCAAAACCAAGCTGAATAGAAATTTGGAGAGTGGGCATCCTTGTTTTGCTTCTGATCTTAGAGGAAATGCTTTCAGTTTTTCACCATTGAGAATGATGTTAGCTGTGGGTTTGTCATATATGGCCTTTTATTATGTTGAGGTATGTTCCCTCTATGCCTACTTCCTGGAGAATTTTTTTTTATCATAAGTGGATGTTGAAGTTTATCAAAAGCTTTTTCTGCATCTGTTGACATTATCCTATGGTTTTTATTCTTCAATTTGTTAATGTGGTATATCACATTGACTAATTTACATATATTGAATCCTTGCCATCAGTGGAATAAATCGCACTTGATCGTGGTGTATGATCCTTTCAGTGTATTGTTGAATTCAGATTGCTAGTATTTTGTTGAGGATATTTGCATCTCTGTTCATCAGTGATACTGACCTGGATACAAGGTCAATATATAAAAATCTGATGCATTTCTATACACTAACAACAAACTAATACTCCAATAAAATGTTTCTAAAAAATGAATTAAAAACCCAAATGGATAGCCAGATACAATAAAATTCCTAGAGGAAAACATAGGCAACACACTCTTTGATGTAAATCATAGCACAACATTTTTGGATTTGTCTCCCAGAGTAATGGAAACAAAAGCAAATGGTACCTAATTAAACTTAAAAGTTTTTCTGCAGCAAACAAAACCATAAACAAAATGAAAAGACAACCTACAGACTGGGAGAAAATATTTGTAAATGACATGATAGACAAGAGCTTAATTTCCAAAATATATAAACAGTTCATATAGCTCAATATAAAAAAAGAAACCCAAGATAAAAAAAAATGCAAAAGACCTAAACAGACATTTCTCCAAAGAAGATATGCAGATGGCCATTAGGCACATCACTAATTATTAGAGAAATGTAAGTCAAAACTTCAGTGAAGTTCCACCACATATTGGTCAAAATGGCCATCATCAAAAAGTCTACAAAGAATAAATGTTAGAAAGGATCTGGAGGAAAAGGAGCCTTCTAAACTGTTTGTAAGAATTAAATTGGTACAGCCACTATGGAGTACAGCATAGAGTTTCCTTAAAAATAACTTAAAATAGAGTTACCATATGATCCAGCAATCCCACTCCTGGGCATATATCCAGAAAAGACAAAAACAGGGAAAGACAAATATCATATGATATCATTTATGTGGAATCTAAAAAATTATACAAGTCAAACTTATTTACAAAACAGAAATAGACTTACAAAAGAAAGCAAACTTATGGTTACCAAATGGGAGAGGTCAGGGAGGGATAAATTGTGAATTCAGGATTAACAAATACACACTACTATATATAAAATGGATAAGCAAGGTCCTGTGGTATAGTGTGCGCTTCCCTGGTAGCTCAGACAGTAAAGAATCTGCCCGAAGTGCAAAAGACTGGGGTTCAATCCCTGGGTTGGGAAGATCCCCTGGAGAAGGGAATGGCAACTGAGTAGGTGATGCTATCTAACCATCTCATTCTCTGCTGCCCTCTTCTCCTTTTGCTTTCAATCTTTCTCAGCAGCAAGGTCTTTTGCAGCGAATCAACTCTTCCCATCATGTGGCCAAAGTATTAGAGCTTCAGCTTCAGCATCAGTCCTTCCAATGAATATTCAGGGTTGATATCCCTTAGGACTGACTGATTTGATCTCCTTGGATCCAGTCCAAGGAACTTTCAAGAGTCTTCTCCAGCACCAGAATTTGAATGCATCATTTCTTTGGCACTTAGCCTTCATCATCCAACTCTCAAATCTGTACATGACTACTGGAAAAACCATAGCTTTGACTATACGTATCTTTGCCAGCAAAGTGATGTCTCTGCTTTTTAATACGCTGTCTAGGTTTGTCATGGCTTTTCTTCCAAGGAGCAAGAGTCTTTTAATTTCATGGCTGCAGTCACTGTCCTCAGTGAATTTGGAGCCCAGGAAAATAGAATCTGTCACTGCTTTCACTTTTTACTTCCCTTTGCCATGAAGTGATGGGACCGGATACCATGGGCTTAGTTTTTGGAATGTTGAGTTTTAAGCCAGCTTTTTCATTCACCTCTTTCACCTTCATCAAGAGGCTCTTTAGTTCCCCTTCACTTTCTGCCATCAGAGTGGTATCATCTACATATCTGAGATTGTTGATATTTTTCCTGGCAATTTTGATTCTAGCTAGTGATTCCCACAGCTCAGCATTTTGCATGATGTACTCCGCATGTAAGTTATATAAGCAGGGTGACAATATACAGCCTTAACATATTCCTTTCCCAATTTGGAACCAGTCTGTTTTTCCATGTCCGGTTCTAACTGTTGCTTCTTAATCTGCATATAGCTTTCTCAGGAGACAGTTAAGGTGGTGTGGTATTCCCATTTCTTGAAGAATTCCCATCTTTTTAAGAATTTTCCACAGTTTTTACACATATATATGTATAACTGAATCACTTTACTGTATATTTGAAATATTTTTATATCAAGTATTCTTCAATAAAAATGTATACAAAAATATATAACTAAGTCATATCCTTAAATTTTAAATAGTATTAACATCTGAATTTAAATTTGCAATAATTAATTTCATATCTGTAGTCTTTAGCTACTTTTAGAAAAAAGGCTAATATACAAATAAAACATAAATCTTATTACAAAACATTTTTTAAGGAGAATGAGGATTTTGAAAGAGGATTGTATTTAAAGAAACTGGTACTTTTTGAGGTATGGTAAATTTTAGTATTGAAAGAACTCAAAATTTAATTTATTTTAAATTAAATATAGAGTCACTTAAATATTAATAGAATTTTTACTTTCTTTTTACTTTTGTGCAAGGAATAGAATTAACAGTTGCCAAAATATTTTTTTATAAAACCACAAGGTGTTCTGCATAAAAATTTATGTTTTCAAATGATCTTGCAAAACACTGTTACTATACTCCTTGTTTGGAGATTTGAGCTGTATATTATAGTATGTTAAAGATAAGAGGACTGGAAAGGTCAGTTTTCATTCCAATCCCAAAGAAAGGCAATGCCAAAGAATGCTCAAACTACAACACAATTGCACTCATCTCACACGCTAGTAAAGTAATGCTCAAAATTCTCCAAGCCAGGCTTCAGTAATATGTGAACCGTGAACTTCCTGATGTTCAAGCTGGTTTTAGAAAAGGCAGAGGAACCAGAGATCAAATTGCCAACATCTGCTGGATCATGGAAAAAGCAAGAGAGTTCCAGAAAAGCATCTATTTCTGGTTTATTGACTATGCCAAAGCCTTTGACTGTGTAGGTCACAATAAACTGTGGAAAATTCTGAAAGAGATGGGAATACCAGACCACCTGATCTGCCTCTTGAGAAATTTGTATGCAGGTCAGGAAGCAACAGTTAGAACTGGACAGGGAACAATAGACTGGTTCCAAATAGGAAAAGGAGTATGTCAAGGCTGTATATTGTCACCCTGCTTATTTAACTTATATGCAGAGTACATCATGAGAAATGCTGGGCTGGAAGAAACACAAGCTGGAATCAAGATTGCCAGGAGAAATATCAATAACCTCAGATATGCAGATGACACCACCCTTATGGCAGAAAGTGAAGAGGAACTAAACAGCCTTGATGAAAGTGAAAGTGGAGAGTGAAAAAGTTGGCTTAAAGCTCAACATTCAGAAAACGAAGATCATGGCATCCGGTCCCATCACTTCATGGGAAATAGATGGGGAAACAGTGGAAACAGTGTCAGACTTTATTTTTCTGGGCTCCAAAATCAATATAGATGGTGACTGCAGCCATGAAATTAAAAGACGCTTACTCCTTGGAAGGAAAATTATGACCAACCTAGATAGCATATTCAAAAGCAGAGACATTACTTTGCCAACAAATGTTCGTCTAGTCAAGACTATGGTTTTTCCTGTGGTCATGTATGGATGTGAGAGTTGGACTGTGAAGAAGGCTGAGCGCCGAAGAATTGATGCTTTTGAAGTGTGGTGTTGGAGAAGACTCTTGAGAGTCCCTTGGACTGCAAGGAGATCCAACCAGTCCATTCTAAAGGAAATCAGCCCTGGGATTTCTTTGGAGGGAATGATGCTGAAGCTGAAACTCCAGTACTTTGGCCACCTCATGCGAAGAGTTGACTCACTGGAAAAGACTCTGATGCTGGGAGGGATTGGGGGCAAGAGGAGAAGGGGACGACAGAGGATGAGATGGCTGGATGTCATCACTGACTCGAATGACGTGAGTCTGGGTGAACTCCGGGAGTTGGTGATGGACAGGGAGGCCTGGCATGCTGCAATTCATGGGGTCGAGAAGAGTCGGACAAGACTGAGCGACTGATCTGATCTGATCTGAAAGATAAGAGAAGTTGACAAGCCAAAAAGCACTTTAAATTTGGCTTATTTTTTCCCAATCTTGATTGCAAAATTTTGTAGGACCTATCAACACCCTGAAGAACCCAGATTTCGCAGAGAACAACTCAATGAATATTGGCCCAGAAGACAGCCACATGTCCTTTTGCTCTCCTTCTGCCTACCTGAAATTTCTCTTCGTTTAGCTGTGGACACCTTACTTGCTATATGGATCCTGAGTTATAAGATCAAGGAGAAAACTGACATTTACACCCCACATGTGCTTTTCAAGGCCAGTGGCTATTATTCAATCAATCCTTTTTGATTTCTCAGCCCCATTTGATACAAATGACCACTCCTTTCTCCCTTAAGCCTTTCTTCGCTTAGTTTTCATAATACCACATTTTCCTGGTTTACTTCCAGTCACAGTGACTGGAATTGGAACCTGAATAGTCTCTGTCTCTTTTGCTGGTTGCTCCTCATCTCTCCAACCTCTTCTTATTGGATCATTCTAAGAGTCAGTTCGTGTTCTTCTCTTTATTCCCTCAGTGATCTTATCTGAATTTCTGGCTTCAAATCCTGTTTGTTTGGTGATTCAAAAATCATATATTCAACCTAGACTCTCCCTCCAAAACTAGATCTGATTAACAGCTTAACTGACGTTTGATCTTCAGGGAACGGCAGCCCACTCCAGTATTGCCTGAAAAATCCCATGGACAGAAGAGCTTGGAGGGCCACAGTCCAAAGGGTCCCGAAGAGTCAGACATGACTGAACGACTAAGCGCTTCAATGTTAAATAAGTCCAAAATTAAATCCCGATTCCCCAACAAAACATTCTTCTCTGTACTTGTACCCTTCTTAGCTAATATAATTCCATCTGCATCCTTCCAGTTGCTCGTCAAAAACTTTAGGAATCATTATTGATTTCTTTCTCTTATATCTTCAAATCAGTCTGTCATCAAATGCATATTGGCTGTGCCTTCAGCTCAGACGGTAAAGCGTCTGCCTACAATGTGGGAGACCTGGGTTCGATCCCTGGTTCAGGAAGATCCTCTGGAGAAGGAAATGGCAAGCCACTCCAGTATCCATGCCTGGAAAATCCCATGGACCAAGGAGCCTGGTGGGCTACAGTCCATGGGGTCGCAAAGAGTCGGACACGACTGAGTTACTTCACTTCACTTCCAAAATATCCAGAAACTGTCCTCTCTCTGGCACCTCCCCTCTACCACCTGGCATCTCCAAGCACCTTCGTGTCTTTTCTGGATTATTACAATACTCTCTTAATGGTTTTCCTTCTGCTCTTGTCCTCCTGAAGTCCGTTTTCACCGGAGAAATCTTTGAAAATGTCAGACAATGTCATTTTTCTATCCAATATGGGCTGTGTTTCCTGAACTTATTTAGAGTAAAAGTCAAAGTCTTCTGTGACCATCAGACCCCATCTGATCTAGCTCTGTTACATCCTTGGTTCTATCTACTACGGCCTTGTCACTCACTCTGTCACAGCTATTCAATAACCTTTTTATCTATTCTTCAATAACACCAGGTATATTCTCCACAGGAGGTCTCTGCTTTTGATATTTCCTCTTGCCAGGGAAGTCCTTCTCCCAGAAACTCACATGAATGGCTCTCAGAGTGGCCTCCTTTGAGGATCCTCTTTTAAATTATATCCTCTATCTTGACATTCTATCTGCGTTTCTTGTTTTACTTTTTCATAGCATTTATTAGCTTATAATAGAGGATATATTTTACCTAATTTGTTTGTTATCTGTTGCCTATCATTCCATGAGGGTAGACATTTTTGTCTGAGTTGTACCTGCTATATGTCTAAGACTAAGTGTAGGGCCTGGCACTGAGGTTTTTCTCAATGGTATCTATTGAGCATATGAATTAAGATATTTATTTGCATGGTATTCATTGTTCTTAAGGTCTCGTAAGTTGTTTAATAAGTCATGGACTGTTAATATTGCAGTTTCAATAGTTATGCTGTAAGGTGATGGTGGTGATTTTAGTCACTAAGTCGTGTCTGACTCTTGTGACCCCATGGACTGTAGCCCACCATACTCTTTTGTCCATGGGATTTCCCAGGCAAGAATATTGACGTGAGTCGCCATTTCTTTCTCCATTGGATCTTCCCGACCCAGGGATTGAACCCGTGTCTCTTGCATTATAAGCCGTCTCACACATTGCAGGCAGATTCTTTACCACTGAGCCACCATGAAAGCCCATTTTATGCAGTAATAATAGAGAGGGAAATGGCATGTCACTCTTTTCCAAGTTAGATTACTCAAATTTACAACCAGTGGAATTGTGTTGTTTATGACCAACTACCAGACTTTTAACATACCTTTATTATCATAACATTTTTTTGTTTTGTTTTTTTAATAGACTTTATTTTTTAGAGTAGTTCTAGGTTCACAGCAAAATTGAGAGGAAGGTGCAGAGATTTCTCATGTATTCCTTACCCCCACATGCACATGTCCCACCAGATGGAGCATTTGTTACAACTAACGGACCTACATAGATGCGACATCATCAGCCAGAGTCCATGGTTTACACTGGGATTCACTCTTGGCATTGTACATTCTATAGTTGGAACAAATGTATAATAACAAATGTACACCGTTACAGTATATAGAGTACCTTCTTTGTCCTAAAATCTTTTGTGCTCCACCTGCTGATGCCTCCCTCCTCACAACCCCTGGTAACCACTGATCTTTTTACTGTCTCCATAGTTTTACTTTTTCCAGAATGTCATATAGTTCGAATAATATGTAGACTTTTTGATTAGCTTTCTTCACTTAGTAATATGAATTTGTTTCCTCCATGTCCTTCTGTGGCTTGACAGCTCATTTCTTTTTCAGTGTTGCATAATCGTTCATTGTCAGGATGTACCACGGTTTATTTTTCTATTCATATACTGAAAAACATTTTGGTTACTTCTACGTTTCGACAATTGTGAGTAAAACCGCTTTAAATATCCACACTCAGGTTTTTGTGTGGACATGTTTTCAGTTCATCTGGGTAAGTACCAATGTACAATTGCCAGATCCAATTTAAGAGTATGTTTAGTTTTGTAAGAAACCATCCACTGTCTTTCCAAGTGGCTATACCATTTTGACTTCCCACCAGCAATGAATGAGAGTCCCTGTCGCTCTGTACCCTTGCTTAGCATATGATGTGAATTTTGACCTTTCTAATAGATTTGTCAGTGCTTCTCTGGTGGCTCAGACAGTAAAGAACCCACCTGCAGTGCGAGAGATATGGATTCAGTCCCTGCGTTGGGAAGATCCCCTGGAAGAGGGCATGGCAACCCACTCCAGTATTCTTGCCTGGAGAATCCCCATGGACAGAGGAGACTGGCAAGCTGCAGTCCATGTGGTCACAAAGAGTCAGACATGACTCTGAGCAGCTAAGCACAGCACATTAGATTTGTAATAATTGTATCTCATTATTTAATTTGCATTTCCCTGATGACATGTGGATACCTTTTTATCTGCTTATTTCCTGTCTGTATATCTTCTCTGGTGAAGTATCTGTTAAAGACTTTCACCGACTTTATTTATTTATTTTATTTTTTATTTTTTTTTAATTTTATTTTTAATTTTTTTTTTCACTGACTTTAAAATCAGGTTTTTTTCTTACTGTTGTTTGTTAAATTCTTTGTATATTTTGTATAACTATTTTATCAACTTCGTCTTTTGCAAAAATTTTCTTCCAGTCTGTGGCTTGTATTCTCATTCTCTTAGTATAGAAGTAGGGTCGTAAAATTTACGATAACTTAGCCTCCTAAATAGCTCTGAAAAGTAAGTGATTGCTGAAATAGGAAGTATTTGATATATTTTTAGTACTTTGATATTTGGAGAAGAGTCATTAAGTTATCTGATTTTGAGCTGGAGGTAAAGAAGAAAGAGTCGAGAGAAGAAAAATTAATAATAGGAGAAGCATTGGCTTTTAGATAGGTTATGTTTTCTTTTAGTACATATTAGAAAAAATTCTCTGCCCAGCTGACATGAAATTAGAAGGCTATGATATTACTATAGATCTGAGTGCCATCTTGGAAATTTGGTTAACTAATGCAATGTAGGAAACCACTCATGCTGATGAAGCACTACTTAATTCAGGTGATTTCATCACAGTAAGTCCCTTCCATGTTAGCCTTCAAGTTGTGAACTTTCAAAGATGAGAATGTGTGTTCTCACGTCCAGTCATTTAAATTAGTTCATGTATGTGGGGTACATTGTCATGTGTGTGCATTCTCTACAAGTGACTGTGGTTTTGTGTACTTTACAGTACTGTATAGAGGACAGTTTCTTTATTTCAAGCCCAGGTGTCCAGAAGCAAACATAAAAGCAGTAGTATATAGCCGATTGTGTTAATTGGGTGCCTAGGCTAACTTTTTGGACTTATGCACAAACTGGGCTTACAAATGCACTCTTAGAATGAAACTTGTTCCTATGTAGGGCAAGTACTGTATTTGATGGTAGGGGGAGGGAGGAGGGAAGAGGAAGAAGGGTTCAGGATGGGGAACACGTGTATACCTGTGGCGGATTCATGTTGATATATGGCAAAACCAATACAATATTGTAAAGTTAAAAAATAAATAAAAAAATGAACAAATACACATTAAGAAATAACTATAAGTAGCTTTTCAAAATTAATAGTGACAGTAGACTGTTTTTATTATATGCAAATCCTACTTAGAAATCCCATCCATTCACTAATGGGATCAGGTATTATTTTCTGTTATGCTCAGATACAGCATTCAGAATTAGAAAGTTGTTTATTTGAAAATTGTAAACATCAAGTTTTAAAAAATTTGACTTTGTTTTTGATGAGATTTTGAATAAGTGGCCTTGTCATTTATCTGTTTTAAACTTGGTGTGCGTTCAAGCCTTGATTGTGTGAAAAGCTGTGAATTGAAACTTTTCATAAAAGTTCTTGCTTTTTTCCTTCTTACCAGTGCAATGGGAGGAAGTGGCAATGAAATTTTATAGGGCAAATGGGGAATCTGCTCTATAACCTAATTATTTTTATTGCAGGTTATAAAATACTAAAAATCTCCCTGGGTAATAGGAGATTAACCCTTCTTTAAGACCAACCTTGGTTTATATGCCATTATCCAAAACTTTAGACACTGTAACTGTGTCTAGTTACACTTACTACATGTCTTCTACTAATTATCTGAAAAGTTGAAAATGTGACATCATTTAATATCCTAACCAAAAACCTCTTATAATGATGTTTTCACTGAAAATATAAGTGATCTTAATTTTCCACACGAATAATTTAGGTTAGTTTGTGAAAACAGTTCCTAAGAGTGAGATTTGTTAGATCATTGAATGATTTCCTTAGGAAGTCTTTGGAGTTGATGCTGTGCTGTGCTTAGTCACTCAGTTTTATCTGACTCTTTGTGACCCCATGGACTATAGCCTGCCGGGCTCCTCTGTCCAGGGGGATTCTCGAGGCAACACTACTGGAGTGGGTTGTCATGCCCTCTTCCAGGGGATTTTCCTAACCCACGGATCGAACCCAGGTCTGCCACTTTGCAGGTGGATTCTTTACTGTCTGAGCTACCAAGCTTCAAAAATGGAAGATGAAGACTTGCCAAACAAGCTCTACACTTTGGTTATGTACGTGCCTGTCACCACCTTCAAAAATCTTGGAACAGTCAATATGGATGAGAACTAACTGCTGATGGTCCGATAAAGTTATTGAACTGCCAAAAAAAAAAAAAAAGATCTTTGCTTAGGGTCACCTGATCTGTCAGAAGGCAAGGAGAGTGCTAGTCACTTTGCAGTTCTGTGTCTGTAATTAAACAGGAAATAGTGGCTAACATGCAAATAAATCTTCCAAAGATGTAACTGCTTGATTAAAATGGAAGTAGTTCTTAGGAAGGGGCTTCCCTAGTGGCTCAGTGGGAAAGAATCTGCCTGCCAATGACTGAGAGGCAGGTTCAATTCCTGGGTGGGGAAGATCCCCTGGGGAAGGGAATAGCAACCTACTCCAGAATTCTTGCCTGGGAAAGCCCATGGACAGAGGAGCCTGGTGGGCTACGGTAAATGGGGTTGCAAAGGATCAGACACAACTGAGTGACTGAGCACTCATGCAAATGTGAGGGAGGGACTAGAAACTTTGATTAGGGAATGGAAAAAACATGGGAGATGGAAATTCTGGCAATGTGGTACCTAACTCGGAAGCTTTGAACTCAATGCTGTCAAAAATGTGGCATTATATGGAAAAAGTTAAATCAACATAGTACCATTTTCTTCCCTCTTCAATTCCTATAAGCACTCTCTGATCTGAAGGAATGCATCTGGGGGAGGGAGGCAGTTTCACTTTGCAGGGTCTTTTGGCTGTCCTTCCCAGAGTGGACCAGGTTTAAGTTATCAGAGTAATAGGTTCACAACTGCTTGAAGCTCTTAAAAATGGAATTTATAAATACCTAACTCTAGATGGAGGTATATACTGTATACATTTCTAATAAGCATGCACTACCTTTTTTGTGTATGTAACAAAACTGAAAGAAAACTCCAAATTATGTTTCAACATTTGAAACATGTAAATATATAAATATTTAAAATGTCTATGAGTGGTATCTAGAACTAGTCAAATTATCTTTTTTAATAAATATTCTGCGGTTGGCAAAGTACTGGTCTATAAAAATTATACTCCCTATTAAAATTAGGGTTGTTTTTAGTTGTATATGGGTTTATTTGAGTGGGTTCTTAAGTTCAATATTTAAGCCTATAATTGTTTTCTTCCTTTCCTTATTCAAGAAATAATACTTTCTGGGCTGGGTTTATACCAAATCTCAGTGCAGAATTCTTAGGTAAATGAGAATGAAATAGTTGGCTTAAAGGATTGGGGTGTTTTTCTTCATTCCTCTAACCCTTAAACCAAAAATATGTGACAAGGCAGCAGCTCAATATTGTAATAATTATATGGTACAGAATAGAGGATATCATAGTGACAGGAGTTAAGAAGCTGAAACAAAGTGAGACCAACCATCTTGAGAGAGGCTCTAGAAAAATCATTTGCTTTTATAAAGTGTAACAAAACGTTTTGTTTTAAAAGCTTTGATAAGATATCATTTACATACCATATAATTCATTCAGTTAAAGTGTACAATTCAGTGCTTTTAGTATGTTCAGAGTTGTGTAACTATTACCATGATCAATTTTAGAACATTTTTATCACCCTCAAAAGAGGAACTTTGTAATCATTGTGAGTCAGTCTCCATTTTCTTCTCAACCTTCCAGCCTTAGGCAACCACTAAGCTACTTTGTCTCTATGGATTTTCCAGTTCTGTACACTTCATATAAGTGTAATCATGTAATGTGTGGCCTTATCCCTGGCTCCCTGGACTTGCGAGTTTCACCTAAGTGCAGTGTGTTTCAGTGCTTCATTCCTTTATACTGCGGAATAATATTCCATTATATGGATAATAATACCATGTGTTATTCATTCATCAATTAACGGAAATCTGGGTTGTTTCTGCTTTGGGGCTATTATAAATAATGGTGCTATGAAAACGCATGTATAAGTATTTGTGTGAACATATGTTTTCTCTTGGGTGTAAGAGAAAATTCTATTCTTAACAGAATTGCTGAGTCATATGGTGATTCTACTTTAACCTTTTGAGAAACTGCCAGACTATTTGGTTTATAATTTATTTCCCCACCTACAGAATATTACTCTTCTTCTTGTTACCCTTAGGCATTTTTGATAATACCATCTTAATTCACATCTGTAGATGTGAAATGGTAGCTCATTGTGGTTTTCATTTGCATTTCCTTGATGGCTATTCATGTAGAGCATCTTGTCATGTACTTATTGGCAATTAGCATATCTCCTTTGGAGAAATTTCTACTTATATCCTTTGCCCTTATAAAAATTGTGTTGTCTTTTTATTATTCAGTTTCAGGAGTTCTTTGTCGCTTTTTGATAGAAGTCTCATGTCAGATAAAGAATTTGCAAACATTTTCTCACATTTTATATTTTCTTTTTACTCTCCTAGTGGTATTCTTTGAAGCACAAAAGTTTTTAATTTTTAAGGAGTCCAGTTTTTCTATTTTGTGGCTTTTTTGTTGTTGTCATATCTAAGAAACCATGACCTAACTCTCAATCACAAACAGTTATGTCTATGCTTATTCCAAGAATTTAAAAGTAGTTTTAGCTCTTACTTTTGAACGTTTGATCTATATTGAGTGAATTTTTGTGTGTGGTATAATGAAGCAGTCCCACCTTAGTCTTCTTTTTGCGGAAGTCCAGTTGTTCCAGAAAAAATAGATGAAATAATTTCCCCCCATTTAAATGTCTTGACACCCTTGTCTAAAATCAATTAACCATAAATGTAAGGGTTTATTTCTGGATTCTGAATCTTGTTCCATTGCGCTACATGTCTGTTGTTATTGGCAAAATCACTTTGTCTTGAATGCCTTAGCTTTGTAGTAAGTTTTGAAATCAGGAAATGAGAGTCTTCCAGCTTTGCTCTTTTCAAGTGTCTTTTGGCTATTCTGGACCCCTTTAATTTCCATATGAATTTCAAAGTCATCTCGCCAATTTCTGGGGGAAAAGGGGAACTTGGATTTTGAGATGGATTTTGTTGAATCTAGGACAATTTGGGGAATACTGACATTTTAATATTAAGTTTTTTATCTATCAACACAGTTGTTCAGCCGCTAAGTCATGTCTGACTCTGCAACCCCATACTGCAGCACACCAGGCTTCCCTGTTCTGCACTGTCTCCTGGAGTCCTCAAAAACTAGTGTCCATTGAGTCAGTGATGCCATCCATCCTCTCATCCTCTCGTCTCATCCTCTGTTGCCTGCTTCTCCTGCCCTCAGTGTTTACCAGCATCAGGATCTTTTCCAATGAGTTGGCTCTTTGCATCAGGTGGCCAAAGTATTGGAGCTTCAGCATCAGGCCTTCCAATGAATATTCAGTGTTCAGGGTTTATGTCCTTTAGGATTGACTGGTTTGATCTCCTTGCTGTCCAAGGGACTCTCAAGAGGCTTCTCTATTACCAGTTTAAAAGCATCTATTCTTTTGTGCTCAGTCTTTTCTATGGTCCAACTGTGAACTTCCAGTTGTTCAAGCTGGTTTTAGAAAAGGCAGAGGAACCAGAGATCAAATTGCCAACATCTGCTGGATCATGGAAAAAGCAAGAGAGTTCCAGAAAAACATCTATTTCTGCTTTATTGACTATGCCAAAGCCTTTGACTGTGTGGGTCACAATAAACTGTGGAAAATTCTGAAAGAGATGGGAATACCAGACCACCTGACCTGCCTCTTGAGAAATCTGTATGCAGGTCAGGAAGCAACAGTTAGAACTGGACATGGAACAACAGACTGGTTCCAAATAGGAAAAGGAGTACGTCAAGGCTGTATATTATCACCCTGCTCATTTAACTTATATGCAGAGTACATCATGAGAAACGCTGGACTGGAAGAAACACAAGCTGGAATCAAGATTGTCGGGAGAAATATCAGTAACCTCAGATATGCAGATGACACCATCCTTATGGCAGAAAGTGAAGAGGAACTAAAAAGCCTCTTGATGAAAGTGAAAGTGGAGAGTGAAAACATTGGCATCGCTCAACATTCAGAAAACAAAGATCATGGCATCCGGTCCCATCACTTCATGGGAAATAGATGGGGAAACAGTGGAAACAGTGTCAGACTTTATTTTTCTGGGCTCCAAAATCACTGCAGATGGTGACTGCAGCCATGAAATTAAAAGATGCTTACTCCTTGGAAGGAAAGTTATGACCACCTAGATAGCATATTCAAAAGCAGAGACATTACTTTGCCAACAAATGTTCGTCTAGTCAAGGCTATGGTTTTTCCTGGGTCATGTATGGATGTGAGAGTTGGACTGTGAAGAAAACTGAGCGCTGAAGAATTGATGCTTTTGAAGTGTGGTGTTGGAGAAGACTCTTGAGAGTCCCTTGGACTGCAAGGAGATCCAACCAGTCCATTCTGAAGGAGATCAGCCCTGGGATTTCTTTGGAGGGAATGATGCTGAAGCTGAAACTCCAGTACTTTGGCCACCTCATGCGAAGAGTTGACTCATTGGAAAAGACTCTGATGCTGGGAGGGATTGGGGGCAGGAGGAGAAGGGGACAACAGAGGATGAGATGGCTGGATGGCATCACTGACTCGATGGACATGAATCTTAGTGAACTCCGGGAGTTGGTGATGGACAGGGAAGCCTGGCGTGCTGCAATGCATGGGGTCACAAAGAGTCAGACACGAGTGAGTGACTGAACTGAACTGAACTGAACTCACACCTCTACATGACTACTGGAGAAACCATGTTGGCAAAGTAATGTCTTTGCCTTTTAATCGTCTCTGCTGTCTAGATTCGTCATAGCTTTTCTTCCAAGGAGCAAGCATCTTTTAATTTCATGGCTGCAGTCACAATCTCCAGTGATTTTGGAGCCCAAGAAAATAAAATGTGTCACTGTTACCACTTTTTCCCCATCTATTTGCAATGAAGTCATGGGACCTGATGCCATGATCTTAGTTTCTCTTTACCTTCTGCCATTAGAGTGGTATCATCTGCATATCTGAGGTTATTGATATTTCTCCCAGAAGTCTTGATCCCAGCTTGTGACTCATCCAGTCCAGCATTTCTCATTATGTTCTCTGGATATAAGTTAAATTATCTGGGTGACAATATACAGCCTTGACTTACTCCTTTCCCAACTTGAAACCAGTCTATTGTTCCATGTTCAGTTCTAACTGTTGCTTCTTGACCTGCATACAAGTTTCTCAGGAGGTAGGTAAGGTGATCTGGTGTTCCCATCTCTTAGAATTTTCTACAGTTTGCTGTGATCCACATAAGTCAAAGGCTTTATCATAATTAATAAAGCAGAAATAGATGTTTTTCTGGAATTCCCTGCTTTTTCTATGATCCAACGAATGTTGGCAATTCAATCTCTGATTCCTCTGCCTTTTCTAAATCCAGATTGCACATCTGGAAGTTCTTGGTTCACGTACTGTTGAATGTTCAAATACCAAACAATTGCACTGATTTCACATCAACACAATTTGTCTTACCATTTATTTAGTTCTTCAAGTAGGGTTTTATGGTTTCAGATTATAAATCTTACAGTTCTTTTGTTACATTTGTTCCCAAATTTCTTTTGGATTAAGAAAATTGATTTTCTTAATTTCATTTTTACACTGTTCATTCAGAGTGTAAAGAAATACAATTGGTTTTTTGTATATTGAGTAAATTGTGTCTTACTAGCAAACCAACCTGATGCTAATGTGTGGAGAATGTACTGAAAGAGAAACTTATAGTAGTATAATTGGCTTTCTTTGTATACAGTTCATGATAAAAGAGTTGGAAGCATAGTAGGAACTGGATGATTTTTGGAGTCAAAACTAAAAATAGTTTTAAAATTATTTTATAGTACCTTAGATCCTAAGATCATGGCACCCAGTCCCATTACTTCATGGCTAATAGATGGGGAAAAAATGGAAACAGTGACAGACTTTATTTTGTGGTCTCCAAAGTCATTGTTGATGGTGACTGCAGCCATGAAATTAAAAGGTGCTTGCTCCTTGGAAGAAAAGCTATGACAAATCTAGACAGTGTTTTAAAAAGCAGAGACATCACTTTGCTGACAAAGGTCTGTATAGTCAAGCCTATGGTTTTTCCAGTAGTCTTGTATGGATGTGAAAGTTGGACCACAAAGAAGGCTGAGAGCCAAAGAATTGATGCTTTTGAACTGTGGTGTTGGAGAAGACTCTTGAGAGTCCCTTGAACGGCAAGGAGATCCAACCAGTCAGTCCTAAAGGAGATCAGCCCCAGATATTCATTGGGTGGACTGATGCTGAAGCTGAAGCTCCAGTACTATGGCTACCTGATGGGGAAAGCCAACTCATCAGGAAAAGGTCCCGATGCTGGGAAAGATTGAGGGCAGGAGGAGAAGGGGACGACAGAGGATGAGATCGTTGGATGGCATCACCGACTCAATGGACATGAATTTGATCAAACTCTGGGAGTACAGGACAGGGAAACCTGGCATGCTGCAGTCCATGGCGTCACAAAGAGCTGGATACAACTTAGTGACTGAACAACAACTGTGTTGATAGATTAAAGACTTAATATTAAAATGTCAGTACCCCCCCAAATTGTCTACAGATTCAACAAAATCCATCTCAAAATCCCATTCTTTTTACCACCAGCACCACTTAACCTTGAAGGTATCATGTGGAAATGCAAGTATCAGAGTGTAAGCCCTCATGTTAAGAATTCACTTGAGTTGAAAAGCATACCTACTGGATTGATTTTTCTTGAAAAAACTCCCATAACAATTTTTTAAAAAATTTAAAAGCTTTCACTTCAGTTCAGTAGCTCAGTCGTGTCCAACTCTTTGCGACCTCATGGACTGCAGCACACCAGGTCTCCCTGTCCATCACCAACCCCCAGAGTTTACTCAAACTCATGTCCATTGAGTCGGTGATGCCATCCAACCATCTCATTCTCTTTCATCCCCTTCTCCTCCTGCCTTCAATCTTTCCCAGCATCAAGGTCTTTTTTTGAAAAGAGTCAATTCTTTGCATCAGGTGGCCAAAGTATTGGAGTTTCAGCTTCAGCATCAGTCCTTCCAATTAACACCCAAGACTGATTTCCTTTAGGATGGACTGCTTGGATCTCCCTGCAGTCCAAGGGACTGTCAAGAGTCTTCTCTAACACCACAGTTTAAAAGCATCAATTCTTTGGTGCTCAGCTTTCTTTATAGACCAACTCTCACATCCATATATGCCTACTGGAAAAAACCATAGCTTTGACCAGACAGACCTTTGTTTGCTAAGTAATGTCTCTGCTATTTAATATGCTATCTAGGTTGGTCATAACTTTTCTTCCAAGGAGCAAGTGTCTTTTAATTTCATGGCTGTAGTCACCATCTGCAGTGATTTTGGAGCTCCCCCCACCAAATAAAGTCACTGATTCCACTGTTTCCCCATCTATTTGCCATGAAGTGATGGGACCAGTTTCCATGATCTTGGTTTTCTGAATGGTGAGTTTTAAGTCAACTTTTTCACTCTCTTCTTTCACTTTCATTAAGAGGCTCTTTAGTTCTTCTTCACTTTCTGCCATAAGGGTGCTGTCATCTGCATATCTGTGGTTATTGATATTTCTCCCGGCAATCTTGATTCCAGCTTGTGCTTCCTTCAGCCCAGCGTTTCTCATGATTTACTCTGCGTATAAGTTAAATAAGCAGGGTGACAATATACAACCTTGACATACTCCTTTCCCAATTTGGAAAAAGTGTGTTGTTAAAAACTTTATTGGCACATAATTCATAAAACCGGAGAAGGCAATGGCACCCCATTCCAGTACTTTTGCCTGGAAAATCTCATGGATGGAGGAGCCTGGTGGGCTACAGTCCATGGGGTTGCTAAGAGTCTGACACGACTGAGCGATTTCACTTTCATTTTTCACTCTCATGCATTGGAGAAGGAAATGGCAACCCACTCCAGTGTTCTTGCCTTGAGAATCCCAGGGACTGGGGAGCCTGGTGGGCTGCCATCTATGGGGTTGCACAGAGTTGGACACGACTGAAGCGACTTAGCAGCAGTAGCAGCAGCAATTCATAAAACATATAATTCACCCATTTAATTCACATAATTGAAAGTTTTTTTAGTATTTCAGAATTGTATGATCTTCAGCATAGTAAATTTTAGAATAGTTTCACTATCCCAAGAAGAAACCCCCATAGCCATTAGCAGTCTCTCCCTTGATGTGACTAATACATTCACTTCCACGTATGTATACATATATATACATACACATACTATGCTGTAAACTCCACATTGGACATAAAACATGCCCTATACATTTTCAGATTCCAATTACAGGGTCTAGTTTTCCCCAAACCCCAGTCTACTTTGTTTTCCTGTAGATTAAGATATTCTGAACGTGTCATATAAATGGAATCAGTATAATGTGACATTAAAGATTGGCTTCTTTGACTCAGCAAATATTTTCAAGATTCATTTATGTTGTGGCATGCATCAGTATTTCATTCCTTTTGTTGATGATGAATACTTCATTTTG
This sequence comes from Bos indicus, assembly GCF_029378745.1. NCBI lineage: Eukaryota > Metazoa > Chordata > Mammalia > Artiodactyla > Bovidae > Bos > Bos indicus. The sequence goes on from NC_091779.1 coordinate 14,963,455, forward strand.
TGCGTATGTGAGTATACATGTACACATTTATCTACCATTTGATGAATATTTGATTATTTCTGCTCTGCTTTTTCTATTTTTAAATAATGTATAATCATTTATACGCAAGTTTTTTTGTGTACCTATGTTTTAATTTTTTGGGTGTATGTATCTCTTGGGTATGTATTTCCATTGGGATTAAATACTCTTACTTTTGGTTTTTTGCTTTTTTCTCACAAAGGTGGAATGAGACTCTTAACAATCATAAGACATCGTAGGCAGTATAGCATGTCTGCTCTTCTGTAAAATTAGTAGATGAAAACTAAAGCTTTTCATAAGTAGCTTTTCCTGCAGAATTTTATCATCTTTTAATTTTATTTTATTTATTTATTTTTTCCATACTAGCAAAATACTTTTATTATTTTATAGTGATAAAACAGGAAAGTAAAGACTTCTTTTTGGTGTATACCAGAGTTAAGGAAGTAAAAGAATAAGGGAATTAATAGAATTTTTATGTACTTTGATGACAGTAAAAAGTTAACAATACCAACTGTTTGTCATAAAACTTATAGCCCCCCAAAACACATATATAAAGGATCATAGTTTTTAAATCTATAAAAGTAAAAAATATACAGTCAGAGGCTCTAACGCTTATTCCATCTTTAATATAAAATTGTAAACATTTATTTACACAAAGCAAATGTGTATAACAAAAGTCCAAGCACCCTTTTCTTTTGAGTCATGGCTCCTGGAAGATGGGGATTTGCACTGAAGTGGAGTTGTCTCCTTCCCTGACTACCCAAAAACCAGATTCATAAATAAAGCCATTGGCAGCTCCCTGGGGGGACCCCAAGCATCACATTTATTGCTCTGACACTGCAGCAGGTGAGAAGCCTGCCGTCTGTCTAGGTGGCCCCAGGACTAAGGCAGGGGCAGCCCTCCCCACAAGGCGGGGCAGAGGTGTGAGTGTCGAGGACAGAGGTGAGCGGCAGCCAGAGGGAGACCAGGAGAGGAACAGGGACCCACCACTGTTGTGGGCTTTTCCCACTTGTCAACATCGTTTCAAAATATCATCTCTATACCATAAGATCAAAAGTTCTAGGTGTTTCATAGATGGATCAATTCTCATCAAGTGTCTTTATACTTTGAATAACACCATTTTCCATAGATTAGCGGAGTAGAAAAATGGTAAAAAAAAAATATTCCTAGTCACCAACAATACCTTGGAGTAAATTCTAGAATTCTGTTGTAAATTAATAGCTTTGATATTCTTTGGTAAGCCTATGATTCTAAAAAGATAAATTAGTGATTATAAAAGATAACAAAATGATAATATCACTAGGTTATCACAACATTTTATTGATCAAATGTTTATTGAGTGCCTGCTGGGTACTAGACCCTATAATTGGAGTCTGAAAATGAATAGGGCATGTTTTGTGTCTGTGTAGCCTTTACAGCATAGTATAAGGTATGTATACATATATATGTATACATACATGAAAGTGAAAATTCAAGTTGCTCAGTCATTTCTGACCCTTTGTGACCCCATGGGCTATAACCCAGCAGGCTCCTCTGTCCATGGAATTTTACAGGCAAGAATATTGGAGTGGGTAGCCATTCTTTTCTCCAGGGGATCTTCTCAACCCAGGGATTGAACCCGGGTCTCCTGCACTGGCAGGCAGAGTCTTTACCATCTGAGCCATCATGGAAGCCCATGTATACATATGCATACGTATATATGTCTATGTACACATATATACATATATAGGTATGTATATAAATCTGGTAGGAGTTATAATGAAGTGTTATCAAAAATGGAATAGCAGAAATATGTAATGCATATGAGAATGTGGTATGAGTTTGAAAAGGCAAGATAGGGCCAATGTGGGAATATATCTCCTAAATATTTGAGACCTTTACTATGGGTTAAGGGGAATTGTCATTTGATTTTAAGCAGTGATCTGATGTGTATTTTAGAAAAACAACTGGTGGCAGTGACAAGGTAGAGAATAGCCTATAGAAAGGCCACGGAGGATATATGTAAGTGATGTTTCTAAGATATAATCAGCACCAAGTACAGTTTAATTATATTTGTATGTAATCAGATTTGGATTTGGAGACATTGTCAGATATATTTAATATTGCTTTGAGACAAGAAATATAGGTATTTGGGGGGCAAGTAAATTGGGTCTCCTAGTTATGAATTTAATTAATCAACAAAATATGTTAACAATCTTGACTTATTTTATCCTTTTCTCTCTTAACATTCACCGCATTTTCTGTATCTGATAATCTGTTGTTTCTTTGCCCATCTGTTTATTTCCTCAAAACTGTTTTCTTATCTCCTATTTTATTTATAAGTAGACCAAAAATGATTATTTGATAACTGCATTTGCACATATCTGGACAGGTCTGTGTCATGTCTGTTGTAAGAGGGATAGCTGAATTGAAGACAAATATCTTTATGTCTGGGTACATCATATTGCATATAATCGAGGCCAAAAACACTGAAAGAACAGGGTTAAGAGAAAAAATAAGGCAATTGTGTATCTCTAGAATCCTATGTGGTGAAATGTTCTAAACTTTTATAGGACTCTATAGTCTAGCCCAGGGAAAATTGTGAAGCTGTTTTAAGCTTGCCAAGGACATGATTTAGTGGCACTTGCCAGACTAGAAGTTGTAAAGTATCAAGAAAATAGATATATTTTTCATCATAATTTTAAAGCTGTAGAGGGGATAGTCTGTGTTGAGCTGTTCTTATAATGTAAGTTAGGGCTCATATAACTTCTCTGACCCAAACCCGCCAGTGTTTGTTCCCGCCTTATTTAGAGTAAAAACAGATCTTTACACACAAGGTCCTATATACTCTGCTCTCTGTTACTTTTCTGATTTCATCTTTTCCTACTCTCCTGATTCTTTTGCTCCAATCACACTGGCCTTTTTGTCAGTGTGATTCCTTGAAAAAGGAATTCCTTTTGCTTCAGGGCATTTGCACTTGTGTGTCTACTTGGAATGCTTTTCTTCAGATAGCAGCATAGCTTGTTCCCTCACTTTATACAAGTGTTGACTCAAAAATACCTTGTCAGTTATGTTATCTGGTCACCTTCCATCAAATGCAACTGTAACATTACATACTCACTTTGTCCTCCTCTGCATTTATGACTATCCAACATAAAACTTTATGTATGCCATTATTGCAGAACGCTGCGAAGGCAGAGATTTTTATTTGTTTTGTATTTCCAGTTGCTAGAGTAATACCTGATATGCATTAGGTATTCTAAAATTTTTGTGCAAGGAAAGAAGGCAGCGGAGAATGAAAGAAAGAAGGGAGGAAAGAATCAAGGGGAAAAGGCATAAATTCTTCCATAATGCCATTATACTTACTGATAAGATTGCATCAACTCTAAGGGTCTCTACTTTTAATGGTCCATTTCCCTTAAAATATCAAAGCCCAAAATCTAGAAAGTAACTTGAGACCTAAATAAGCTGAATTTGCATGCACATTTCCCTCCCTAATTTTTCAACTGTATTTGGACTAAAGGTCAGACACTGGTTTAGGTTGAACTGCTCCCCATTCATATGTTAAAATCTTGATGCCCAGTACTTCAGAAAGTGAGTTTGTTTAGAAATAGAGCTGTTAAGATACTGGGCTTCCCTGGTGGCTCAGATGGTAAAGAATCTGCCTGCAATGCATGAGACTTGGATTTGATCCCTGGGTTGGGAAGATCTCCTGGAGTAGGGTTAAGATACTGAGGTAGGGAGGGCCAGTAATCCAATATGACTGGTGTCCTTATAAAAAGGGAAATTTGGAACACAGACATGTACATGAGGAGAGCATTGTGTGCAGATGGCGGTGGAGACTTACATGCCAATGAATGCCATGCCAATGTTTGCCAGAAAGTCACCAGAAGCTAGGAGAGAGGCATGGAACAGATTCTCCATCACTTCCCTCAGTAGGACTCAATACTGCTGACAACCATGGCCTTCTAGCCTCCAGAACTGAGACAGTAAATTACAGACATACTTTGGAGATATTGCAGGTATAGTTCCAGACCAGCACAATAAAGCAAATATCACAATTAAGAGAGTCACATAAATTTGTTGGCTTCTTACTGCATCTAAAATTTATGTTATATTGTACTGTAGTCTACTAAGTATGCTGTAGCATTGTCTTAAAAACAATCTGAGGTGAAAATGGCTCTGTTGTGTCCGACTCTCCAGCCCCATGGACTATACCGTCCCTGGAATTCTCCAAGCCAGAATAGTGGAGTCGGTAGCTGTTCCCTTCTCCAGGGGATCTTCCCAACCCAGGGATGGAACCCAGGTCTCCCACACTGCAGGCAGATTCTTTATCAACTGAGCCACCAGGGAAGCCCAAAAACAATGTATACACCTTAAGTTAAAAACGCTTGCTGAAAAATGCTGAGTATCATCTGAGCTTTCAGTGAGTTGATTATTGGTAACATCAAAAATCACTGATCACAGATCACTGTAACAAATATAATGATACAGAAGTTTGAAGTGTTGTGAGAATTACCAAAATTTAACACAGATGTGAAGTGAGCAAATGTGGGAATGAAAAATGATGCCAGTAGACTTGCTGGACCCAAGGTGGCCAAAAGCCTTCGATTTGTAAAAACTACAGTAAAGTGAAGCACAGCAAACCGAGCTATGCCTGTACCGTTGCTTAAGCCACTCAGCTTGTGGTGTTTTGTTATCTCAGCCGAGCAGACTAATATGGGTACTCTCAGGCTCCCTCGTTGAGAACGATTTATAAAGAACAGGAAATGATTAATTTGATTTAAGCATGCATTTCATATGTGTGTGTTAGTCACTCAGTCGTGTCTGACTCTTTCTGTCCCCATGGACTGTAGCCCACCAGGCTCCTATGTCCATGGAATTCTCCAGGCAAGAATAGTGGAGTGGGTTGCCATTTCCTTCTCGAGGGGATCTTCCCGACCCAGGGATTGAATCTCGGTCTCCTGCATTAGAGGCAGATCGTTTACTGTCTAAGCCACCAGCTTTTAAAAGTTTTATCTTTGAAAATGTCTTTTTTTGGTTTTTAAATACAGGCAAAGTGTTAAAGGATAAAATAAGAATCTGTGTGTAGGATCTCATGAAAAATGGTCATTTTTTCCAGATTTTTCTCTTTGTAAACATTTTACAGGTAATTATAGATTCACAGGAAATTGTAAAAATAGTAGAGAGAGGTCCTTTATACCTTTTCCTTAGTTCATCCCAATGTTACATCTTCTATAATTACAGTACATGATAAAACCCAGAAACTTGATACTGTGTAATAGGTGTGTACAGTTTTGTGCCCTTTCACTGTGTGTGTGAATTGGTATAACCACCACCAAACTGGTGATACAGAACTAGTCCATTGCCACAAAATCTGCCCCATGTTGCGTACCCTGTATCGTCACACCCGTCCCCTTGCTATACCGAAGTCCTGGCAACCGCTGCTCTGTACTCTAACTTATAATTGGTTTTCATTTCGAAGATATTCTCATTCTAAAAATGGAATCATCAGTAATGTGACTGTTGGAGATTGGCGTTTTTCCCTCAGCCTGATGCCCTTGAGCTCTATCCAAGTTGTTACATATGTCAGTAGTTTGCTTCTTTTCCATTTCTTTGGATATATAGCCCAAAGTGGGACTGCTAGGTAATATGGTTGTTTCCTTTTTAATTGTTTGAGAAATCACCATGCTTTCCCATGATTGCTGTACCAGTTTATATTCCCACCAACAGTGTATGAGGATTTCCTTTTCTCCACATCCTTGTCAACATTTGTTATCTCTTGTCTTTTTGATAATAGTCATTCTGACAGGTGTGAAGTGGTAACTTATTGTGGCTTTGAGTTGCACTCTCCTGATGATTAATGATGTAGAGCATAATTTCACATACCTGTTGGCCATTTGTTTGTTGTCTTTGGAAAAACGTCTATTCAGGTCCTTTGCCCATTTTTAATTGGATTGTGTTTTTGCCATTTTGAGTTCCTTATAAATTTTAGATATTAACCCCTTAAGATGTAGATGATTTGCAAGTATTTTCTCCTAATTCATAGGCTGCCTTTTCATTTTGATGATTATTTCCTTGGCTGTGTAGAAGCTTTTTAGTTTGTTGGAGTTCTACTTGTTAATTTTTGCTTTTGTTGCCTGAACTATTTGTATCATACTTGTGTTTTCCTCAAAGAGTTTTATGGTTTCAGTTCTTACATTCAAGTATTTAATCCATTTTGAGTTAATTTTTGTGAGTGCTGTAAGATAGGGGTTCAGTTTCATTTTTCTGCATACGGAGAGTCAGTTTTCACAGAACCATTATTAAAGATAATGTCCTTTGCCCATTGTGTGTTCTTGATGCACTTGTATATAGCTAGGTTTATTTCTGGGCTCTTGAGTCTGTTAAGTTGGCCTACATATCAATTTTTATGTTAGTACCATACTGCTTTGACTATGATAGCTTTAAAATGTTTGAAATAAGGCAGTGTGGTGTCTCCATTTTTCTTCTTTCCCAAGATTGCTTTGGATATTTGGGGTCTTTTGTGGTTCCATATGAATTTTAGGATTGTTCTCTAATCTTTGCAAATTCCATTAAGAATTTTTTTTAAGGAAAATAGCTTTTATTTTAAAATTTTTTATTTAAATTTATTTATAATTGGAAGATAATTGCTTTACAGTATTGTGTTGGTTTCTGCCAAATATCAACATGCATCAGCTATAGGTATTGGTATGCATTAGATCCCTGGTCAGGGAACTAAGATGCCTTGTACTTTTCTTATAGTGTCCTTAGCTGTCTTTAATATCTGGTAATCAACTCATGGAATTAGCTTTGTAGTGGTCCTTACCATTTGATTATTTTGAAAGAGTTTGAGAGGATGGCATTAATTTTTCTTTAAACATCTGGGAAAATTTGCCAGTGAAGCTATCTGATCCTGTACATTTCTTTCCTGGGAGATTTTTGGTACTGATTCATTCTTCTTCTTATTGGTCTGTTTAGATTTTTTTCTTCCTCATTCATTCTTGGTCGATTGTATGATTCAGGTAACTTATTTCTTCTAGGCTGTCAAGTTTGTTGGCATATAGTTGCTCACAGTGGTTTGTTATTATCCTTTGTATTTCTGTAGTATTAATGTACAAATATTCTTCTATTCTTTCAAATACAATTTTACTGATTAGGGTCCTCTCTCTTTTCCTTGGTGAATCTAGCTGAAAGTTTGTTAATTTTGTTTATCTTTTCAAAGACCAATTCTTAGTTTTATCTTTTTAAAAATCTTAATCTTCTCTATTGCTTTCCTGTTCTCTAATTTTTGTTTTAATGTTTATTATTTCCTTTCTTCATCTGACTTTGTGCTTAGCATGTTCCTCTTTTTATAGTTCTTTGAGGTTTAAAGTTAGGTTGTTTATTGGAGATCTTTCTTGTTATCACTAAACCTCCCTCTTAGAACTGTTTTTGCTGCATCCCATATGTTTCAATGTGTTGTGTTTCCATTTTCAAGATATTTCTAGGAATTTTTCCATTTCTTGTAGGTTGTCGATTTTATTGACATATAGTTTTCTTGTGGTTGTTTCTTACTATCCTTTGTATTTGCATGGTATAGGTTATAATTTCTCCTTTTTTATTTAGAATTTTATTGATATGAGCCTCTCTTTCTCTCTTGATGAATCTTCATCTTCATTTTATTTCTCTTTTCAAAGAACCAGTTCTTAGTTTCATTAATATTTTCCTGGTAGTCATGGCTGGGCCCTGGTCCAGTTGGTTGCTGGTCCCTGATGGTGTGGAGGCTGCCAGCAGCTGATTGGTAGGGTCAGTAAGTGGGGCTGGATCCTGGGGTTGGTGGGTGAGAAGTCTAAGATATCTTGGAGCTGGTGCTGGCCTGCTTGTGTGTTGGGCTGAGTCTTGACAAAGGAGGCTGTGGGAGCTGTCGTGATCCTGGGGCTGGAGTCTGTCAGTGGGCAAGTTGGGGACTAGGGAGTTCTAGCAATGATGCTTCCTCATGGGTGGGCAGTGCCAGGACTTGTTATCTCTGGCTGAAGACCCTTGGGGGTCCTAGAGCTGGTGCTGCCCCACTGCTGGGAGGTGCTGGCTCTTGACATAGCTGGAGTGTCCTGAAGCTTGTGCTATCCCTCTGATGGGTGGAGCTTGATTATAAAGTCTGTTGCTACAGGACTCTGGGGATCTGTGGGTTGTTGTTTGAGCCTGCTCATGGTCAGGGCTTGGGGCCCAGGGGCTCTTAGAGCTTGTGCCTGCCCACTGATGGGTAAAGATGGGGTCCGGGGTCTTTATCTGCAGGACTTGGGGGGTACTGGGGCTAGTCCCTGTACACTGGTATGTGTGGCCAGGTACTGTGCCCTCTGGTGGGTAGGGTCATGTCCCAGAGAAGCTGTAGGCTCTTTTAGGAGGTCTTAAGGCAGCCTGCCTGCTGATGGACACAGTTCTGTCCCCACCTGTCTAGTTGCCTGGCCTGAGATGTCCTAGTGCTGATGCCAAAAGGCCGATGGGTGAGGCCTGGTCCTGGTGCTTATAAGCTACAGGGAGTATTCCAAATTGGCACTTGCCAGCACAAGTGTCCATATGATAGAATGAGCATAGTGGGTGCTACCAAAGTCTGTGTCCCCACAATGAGCTCAAGCTGCCTCTCTGGGAAACTCTCCAAGATCAGTGGGTGGGTCTGAAACCATGCTCCATTCAAATTACCAATTCTTCCCTGGGGTTGGAGCATGTAAAATTTTGTATGTGCCCTTTAAGAGTGGAGCTCTATTTCCCACCACACTTTGCACCTCACAAAAGTAGGCTCCATTGGCCTTCAGAGCCAGACATTCTGGTGGCTCATTTTCCCAGTGCAGGGCTCCGGAATGGGGAGCCCAGTGTGGGGCGCAGACCCATTGCTCTGTAGTGAGAACCTCTCCAATTGCAATTATCCTCTTATCTTTAGGTCACTCTCCAGAGGGTATGGGTCTTGACTACTATACCAGGATTCCAGCCCTCATACTCACCTTATTGTGGTTTTATCTTTATAGCTTTCATTGTAGAAGATCTTTTCTGGTAAGTTCTGGTCTTTTTTATCAATGGCTGCTTCATAAATAATTTTAAGTTTGGTGCGCCTGTGAGAGAAGGTGATCTCAGGTCTTCCTCTCCATGATCTTGGTCAAGTTCCCACTTGCACTTCTGGTTATATCAGTTTGAGTCTTTTTTTCTTAATCCATCTAGCTGAAAGTTTGTTGACTTTTTCAAAGAACCAATTTTTGGATTCATTGATTTTCTCTATCATTTTTCTGTTCTCTATTTTGTTTACCTCTGTTATGCTCCTTCTGCTAGTTTTGGGCTTTGTTTATTTTTTCCTGTAGTTCCTTAAGTTGTAAAGCTAGATTATTGTTATCAGATAATTCTTGTTTTTTAATGTAAGTACCAATAGCTATAAATTTCCCCCCAACCCTGCTTTCGCTATAACCCAGTGTTTTGGTATGTTGCATTTTCATTTTCATTCATTTAAGTATTTTCTAATTTTCCTTGTGATTTCTTCAATTCATTGATCACTTGAAAGTATGTTATTTAATTTCTGAAAGTTTTTAGATTTTTAATTTTATTTCTGTTACTAACTTTCTAAGCTCATTACACTATAGTTGGTGAAGATACTTTATATGATATCTTGTGATTGGTAAATATACTTTGTATGATATCTATCTTTTAAAATCTACTGAGACTTAATTTGTGGCCCAACACAGACTGTGTGGCAAAAGAGAGTCAATTGCCAACATCCATCGGATCATAGAAAAAGCAAGAGAATTCCGAAAAAACATCTACTTCTGCTTCATTGACTATGCTAAAGTCTTTGGCTGGGAATAACAGACCACCTGACCTGCCTCTTGAGAAACCTGTATGCAGGTCAAGAAGCAACAGTTGGAACCAGACATGGAACAATGGACTGGTTCCAAATTGGGAAAGGAGCATGTCAAGGCTGTATATTTTCCCTCTGCTTATTTAACTTACATGCAGAGTACATCATGAGAAATGTCAGGCTGGATGAAGCATAAGCTGGAATCAAGATTGCCAGAAGGAATATCAATAACCTCAGATACACAGATGAAACCACCCTTATGGCAGAAAGCAAAAAAGAACTAAAGAACCTCTTGATGAAAGTGAAAGAGGAGAGTGAAAAAGCTGGCTTAAAATTTAACATTCAATAAACTAAGATCATGGCATCCAGTCCCATCACTTCATGGCAAATAGATGGGGAAACAGTGGAAACAATGGCAGACTTTCTTTTCTTGGACTCCAAAATCACTGCAGATGGTAACTGCAGCCATGAAATTAAAAAATGTTTGCTCCTTGGAAGAAAAGCTATGACTAACCTAGAGAGCACATTAAAAAGCAGAGACATTACTTTGCCAACAAAAGGTCCATAAAGTCAAAGTGATAGTTTTTCCAGTTGTCACATATGGATATGAGAGTTGAATCATAAAGGAAGCGGAGCACCGAAGAATTGATGCTTTTGAACTGTGGTGTTGGAGAAGATTCTTGAGAGTCTCAGACAGAAAGGAGATCAGATGAGTCAATCCTAAAGGAAATCAGTCCTGAATATTCATTGGAAGGAATGATGCTGAAACTTTAAGATTTTGCCACCTGATGCAAAGATCTGACTCACTGGAAAAGACCCTGATGCTGGGAAAGATTGAAGACGGGGGAGAAGAGGATAACAGATGAGATACTTGGATGGCATCACAGACTGGGTGGACATGAGTTTCAGCAATGTCTGGGAGTTGGTGATGGACAAGGAAGCCTGGTGTGCTGTGGTCTATAGGGTTGCAAAGAGTCAGGCACGACTGAGCAACTGAACTGAACTGATTGATATTCTATCCTGGAAAATTTCCCATAGGCATTTAAGAAAAATATGTCTTTGCTATTGTTGGGAATTAGCTCAGTTCAGTTATTCAGTCCAGTCTGACTCTGCAACCCCATGGACTGCAGCATACCAGACTTCCCTGTCCATCACCAACTCCTGGAGCTTACTCAAACTCATGTCCATAGAGTTGGTGATGCCATCCAACCATCTCCTCCTCTGTTGTCCCCTTCTCCACCTGCCATCAGTCTTTCCCAGCATCAGGGTCTCATTGAGTCAGTTCTTCACATCAGGTGGCCAAAGTACTGGAGTTTCAGCTTCAACACCAGTCCTTCCAATGAATATTCAGGACTGATTTCCTTTAGGATTGACTGCTTGGATTTCCTTGCAGTCCAAGGGACTCTCAAGAGTCTTCAATACTGCAGTTCAAAAGCATCAATTCTTCTGTGCTCAGCTTTCTTTATAGTCCAACTCTCACATCCATACATGACCACTGGAAAAACCATAGCTTTGCCCAGACAGATCTTTGTTGGTAAAGTAATGTCTCTGCTTTTTAATATGCTAAGTTGGTCATAGTTTTTCTTCCAAGGAGCTTGTTGGGAATAGTGTTCTGTTTATGTCTATTAGATCTGATTGGTTTACTGTGTTGTTTAAGTTTTCTTTTCCTTAATTAACCTCTGTCTAGTTCTATCCATTATTGAGTGTGGGATATTAAAGTCCTCAACTACTTTGAAGAACTATTTCTTCCTTCAATTCTGTCAGCTTTTGCTTCATACATTTTCTTGTCTATTACTGGTTCTTAAATGTTTATAATTGTTATATATTCTTGATGTATTGAATCCTTTTTTGATATATAATGTCTTTGTCTCTTGTGAACTCTTTCCATTAAAGTTTATTTTGACTGATGTTAGTATAGCCACCCTGCTCATTTTTGGTGACTATTTGCATGGAATATCTTGTTCTGTATTTTCACTTTCAATATATTTGCATCTTTGAAGCTAAAATGAATATCTTATAGATATCACGGAGTTAGCTCATGTGTTTTTATCCATTCTGCCAATCTCTGTGCTTTGGCTGGCAAGTTTAATCCTTTGTATTTAAAGTAATTGCTGATGAGGGACTTCTTTCATCATTTTGCTCTTTGTTTTCTGTATGCTTAATAGCTCTTTTGTCTCTCATTTCCTGCATTACTGCTTTCTTTAGTGCTTAGTTGAGTTTTTGGTAGGATGTGTCTAAATTCTTTTCTCATTTTCTCTTGTGTACATTCTACAGCTATTTTCTTTGTGGTTACCATGGGGATTACATTTAACATCCTAAATTTATAACACTCTAATTTGAATTCACACCAGCTTAACTTCAATAACATACAAAACTCTACTCTTTTACAGGCCCATCTCCACCCTTTTTGGTGTAGATGACACAAAGTTACATCTTTATACAGTGTGTTACCCCCAAATATAAACTAATAATTATTTCAAATGCTTAATCTTTTAAATTATGTAGATACATAGAATTATAAACTAAAGTTAGGGGATCTTCCCAACTTAGGGATTGAACCCGGGTCTCCTGCATTGCAGATGGATTCTTTACCATCTGAGCCACCAGGGAAGCATATCACTAGCTTCTAGACTAATAACTTGAAAAATATATGTTTGTCTCTTAAAGCATGTGTAAAATAAAAGATGGAGTTACAAACCAGTTTTACAACAATACTAGCTTTTATAATTGCCCATATCTTTACTAAGATGTTTATTTCTTCATACAGCTTTGAGTTATCATTTAATGTTCTTTCATTTCACCCTCAGGACAACCTTGAGCATTTCTTGGAAGGCAAGCAGGTCTAGTGGCAAAGAAATATCTTAATTTCTCCCTTATTATTGAAGGAAAATTCTTTTTTAGTGTGGCAATGTTTTTTTTTTTTTTTTTTTTTTTGTAATGCAATTTTATTTTTCCAAACTTTAAACTTTATTTTGTATTGGGGTATAGCTGATTAACAATGTTGTGGTAGTGAACAGTGAAGGGATTGAGCCATTCATATGCATGTCTCCATTCTCTCATAAACCCCACTCCCATCCAGGCTGGCACATCACATTGAGCAAAGTTCCACGTGCTATACAATAGGTCCTTGTTTGTTATCTATTTTAAATATAGCAGTGTGTACATGACCTTCCCAGTCCACAAACAACAAATGCTGGAGAGGGTGTGGAGAGAAGGGAACCCACCTACACTGTTGATGGGAATGTAAATTGGTACAGCCACTATGGAGAACAGTGTGGAGGTTCCTTAAAAAAACTGGAAATAGAGCTACCATATGACACTGACCTCCCACTCCCGGGCATATATCTGGAGAAAAAACATGATCCTAAAAGATATATGAACCCGTGTTCACTGCAGCACTGTTTACATAGCCATTATATGGGCAATGTAAATGTCCATCCACAGAGATGTGGATAAAGAAGATGTGGAACATATGTACAATGGAATATTACTTGAAAGAAAGAATGCCTTTTGCAGCAACATGGATGGACCTAGAGAGTGTCATACTGAGAGAAGTGTCACAGGAGAAATACTGTGTGATATTCTTCACATGTGGGATCTAAAAAGAAATGATACAAGTGAACTTACAAAGCAGAAAGAGAGTCACAGACTTAGAAATCAAACTTATGGTTGCCAGAGGGGGAAGGATAGTTAGGAAAAGTCTTTTAAAAACTAAAAAAATCATGATCTCTCTCTTCATTTTTTATTTTGAGCATCTGTATATAATATAGTTATATATTTGGGCTATGTCTAAAATTTTAGTATCTCAGTATTTATAGTTCATCTATATGTTTCTTGGTTCTTTATTTTTCTTTTCCTGCCTGTTTTGGGTTAGTTTCATATTTTTTAGTGTTCAATTTTAATGTATAGTGTTTTTATTGTATCTCTTTATATTCTTAGTAGTTGTTCTGGGGCTTACAATATGCATTTTTAACTCTTCACTACCTTTTTAGAATCAGTATTTTGCACTTAATGAGAAAGGTAAAGACCTTACAGTCATATAATACTATGTACTTTTTCTTCATGTCATTGCCTTATGCTGCTGCTGCTGCTGCTAAGTTGCTTCAGTCGTGTCTGACTCTGTGCGACTCCATAGACGGCAGCCCACCAGACTCCCCCGTCCCTGGGATTCTCCAAGCATGAACACTGGAGTGGGTTGCCATATACATCTAGTTAAATTGTAAATCCCATCACGCATTGTTATATTTTGCTTTCAACTGGTAAACATATTTTAAAGCACCAAGAAGAAAAGACTAGTCTCCCAGTTTACCTAGATTTTTTTCATTTTTACTTCTTTTTCTTAATTTTTGATATTTCAAATTCATTTTCTGGTAAATTTATTTCCTTTTGTATGAATTTCTTTCAACATTTCTTTGAAAGCATATCTTCTGACAATGAATTCTCTTAATTTTTATTTATCTGAAAAGGCTCTTATTATTCTTCATTCTTGAAAGTTTTGATAGATATAGAATTCTAAGTTGACAGTTCTTTTCTTTTACTTCCTTAAATATGGTGCTCCACTCTCTTGGAGTCCAGTGTTTCTGATGAAAAATTTAAGTCTTTCAAATTATTTTTTCTTTAAATGTAAAGTGTTGTTAATATATCTAGTTGCTTTCCTTTGTATTTTATTTTTAGCAGTTTATGATATGCCTGGGAATAATTTCTTTGGGTTTTTCTTGTTTGGGTTTTTCTGAGCTTTTTGACTCTATTAATTTATTTCATGAAATTTGTGGAGTTTTCACTCATTATTTCTTTAAGTACCTTTTGTTCTTTTAGCACCACACTTTATCCTTTCTTTCTTGGATACAGATGACACAAACAGTAGCTCATTTGTTATAGTTGCTTAAGTCCCTAGGGTTTTGTTCATTTAAAAAAAACACACTTTTTTTTCCTCTGAATAATTTCTATTGGTATATGTCAGAGGAGTGTGTAATTTCTTCGGTTCTGTTTCGTCACAACAGAAATTTGAAGCAATGGACCAGCGTCACAGCCCTTGGACAGACCATGTCACAGCTCTCGGACAGATCAGTGATACAGTTCCATGTTGCAGGTCAGTTTTATTTAGAAAATAAAGAAAAATGCATCCTCAAGGCATGAAGGCATGCTGACCCAAAAGACTTGAAGAGAAAAAAGAGAGAGAGACCCCCAGCCCTTTGGCTCCTCTTTTTATGTTTCTTTCTCCTCCCCCTGGGCCTGCCGTGTGTAAACTGGGCTAGCCAGGAGTGCTGTTTGTTCTGCCTGAGGTCCTCACTCTGGTCCTTGGACCTTCCTTTGTTCTATGTTCGTGGGCTTTTCCCTTCCTTGTCTTTTAGCCACTGCCATTCTGGACTCCTTTTTCCTATCCTAACTACCTAACAGTATATTTTCTAGTTCACCGATTCCTTTTTTTGTTGTTGTTATCTTTGTTCTGCTATTGAGGTTATCCAGTGAATTTTTGTTTGTTTTCAGTTCAAAATATTTATTTGGTTTCTTTTTTATATTATCTGTGTAAGTGATGAAATTTTCTATTTTTCCATTGGTTTCAAGAGTGTTTTTGATTCATGGAGTATTTTTATAGCGACTACTTTAGAATCTTTGATAATTCCAACATCTTTGTCATCTCAGCATTGGCATCCTTTATTTTTTCCCAGTCACTTTGAGATTTTGCTGGTTATTTTAATGATGAGTAATTTTGGATTATATTCTGGACATTTTGATTATTATAAGACTATGATATAATTTCATTTCTGTGGATACTGTTAATAGTTTTGTTTCAACAAGCAGTCAATCTGGTTATGTTCAGGGAACCGCTTCCCACTCACATATAGACTTATGTTCCAATGTCAGCTGCATTTTTCACAATCTTTGTAGCACTATGTTGCTTTCTCATGCGTGTGCCATCTAGTGATCAATCTTGACCTGAGCTGTGATTAGAAGTTCAGTTTTTGAATTTTTAATTGAAATATAGTTGATGCATAATATTATATAAGTTACAAGTATACACTATAGTGATTCACAATTCTTTTTTAAACACAAAGTGATTTTACTTTCTTTCTATTGATTTATTTTTGGCTATTCTGGGTCTTTGTTGCTGTGCATGCCTTTCTCTGGTTGGGGAGAGCAGGGGCCACTCTCTAGTTTTGGTGGGCAGGCTTCTCACTGCCGTGACTTCTCTCGTTGTGGAGCATGGGCTCTGGGGCATGTGGGCTTCAGTAGTTGCGGCACGTGGGCTCTGCAGTTGCGGTTCCCAGGCTCTAGAGCACAGGCTCAACAGTTGTGCTGCATGGGCTCAGTTGCTCTGCATCATGTGGGATCTTCCCAGATCAGGGATTGAACCCATGTCTCCTGCGTTGGCAGGATTCTTTACCACTGAGCCACCAGGGTAGTCCGTGATTCACATTTGTTACAGGTTATACTTCATTTATAGTTACTATAGAATGTTGGCTATGTTCCCTGTGTTGCACAACATATTCTTATCGCTTATTTTTCTACATAATAGTTTTTATATCTTAATCGTCTATCCCTAAATTGCCCCCTCATTCATGCTCTCCACTGGTAACCTCTAGTTTGTTCTCTGTGACTCTGCTTATTTTATTGTTCACTAGTTTGTTGTATTTTCAGATTCCATATAAGTGATATCGTACAGTATTTGTTTTTCTCTATTTGGCTTATGTCACTTAGCATAATATCCTCCTAGTCCATCCATATTGTTGCAATGGTAAAATTCTTTTTAAAAAAAGTAATTCTTTTTATGGCTTAGGAGTATTCCATTGTGTATATCTATATCATATCTATTTTTATCAACCCGTCTATTAATGGACAGTTAGGATGCTCCTACATCTTGGCAGTTGTAATTAATGTTATGAACACTGAGGTGCAATGTTATATATGTTTGTTTCAAATTAGTGTTTTTTTGATCTATTTTTAATTTTTTGAGAAAACTTCATACTGTTTTCCACAACGGCTGCACCACTGTGAAAAATTGACATTCTTGTACACAAGAGTTTTCTTTTCTCCGAATTTTCAGCAATATTTATTTGTGTTCTTTTGGATGGTAGCCGTTGTGTGTGGTGATACCTCATTTTGGTTTTGCTTTATATTTCCCTAATGATTAGCAGTGCTGAGCATCTTTTCATGTACCCTCCTGTCCACCTGCATGCTCTCTTTTGAAAAATGTCTATTCAAGTGTTCTGCTTGTTTTTTAATCAGATTGTTTATTTATTTTTTTGATATTGAGTTGTGAGAGCTATTTATATATAAACCTCCTATTGGTCATATCATTTGCAAATACTTTCCCATTCAGTAGAATTTCTTTTCATTTTATCAATGGTTTCCTTTGCTGTGCAAAAACTTTTAAGTTTGATTAGGTCCCATTTGTTTGTTTTTAATTCCTTCGCTTTAGGTGACACAGCTGATAAAGGATTGCTATGATTTACATTAAAAACTGTTCTGTCTATGTTTTTCTCTAGGAGTTTTACGGTTTCTGGTATTTAGGTTTTCAATCCATTTTTAGTTTATTTTTGTATATGGTACTAGGGAATGTTTCCATTTCATTCTATTAAATGTAGCTGTTTAGTTTTCCAAGCACCATTTATAAAATATAAAGTATTTATATTTTATACTTATAAAGTGAAGTGAAGTCACTCAGTCATTTCCAACTCTTTGCAACCGCATGGACTGTAGCCTACCAGGCTCCTCCGTCCAAGGGATTTTCCAGGCAAGAATACTGGAGTGGGTTATAATAGACTGTCTTTTCCACATTGTATATTCTTGCCTTTTTTATTACATATTAATTGGCTGTACGTGTGTGGGTTTATTTCTGGGCTTTCTCTTCTGTTCCATTGATCTCTGAGTTCATTTTTGTGCCAGTGATGTACTGTTTTGATTACTCTAATGTTGTAATATAGTCTGAAGTCAAGAAGCCTGATTCCTTCAGCTCTGTTCTTCTTTCTCAAGATTATATTGGCTACTTGGGATCTTTTGTGCTTCCACACAAATTATAAAACAAATTTTATTCCAGTTCTGTGAAAAATTCCTTTGGTATTTTGATAGATATTGTATTGAATCTGTAGATTACGAAGAGTATTATGGTCATTTTAGCAATCTTAGTTCTTCCAGTGCAAAAACACAGTATATATTTTCATCTTTTTATGTCATCCTTTAATTTCTTTTATCAACATCTCATAATTTTCAGAGTACAGTTTTTTTTTTTTACCTACTTAAGTTGGGGCTGCAAAGAGTCGGACACGACTAAGCGACTGAACTGACTGAAGTTAATTTATTCTTAGAGATGTAATAGTAAATGGGATTGTTGCCTTAATTTTTGTTTCTGGTGGTTGTTTAGTGTATAGAAATGAAACAGACTTCTGTGTATTAATCTTACATCTGAAACTTTACTGACTTTGCTGATGAGCTCTAGAGCTTTCTGATGGCATCTTTGAGATTCTGAGTATCATGTCAATGCAAACAGTGACAGTTTTACTTATTTCAATTTGGATCTAATTTGGACTCCTTTTCTTTCTTTCTCTTGTCTCATGGTTGTTGCTAGGATTTCCAATACTATGTTGAATAAAAGTAGTGAGAATGGGCCTCCTTTTCTTGTTCCTGATCTTAGAGAAATAATTTCAGCTTTTGACTGTTAAATATGATTTTAACAGTGGGTTTGTCATATATGGCCTTTATTATGTTGAGGTAAGTTCCCTCTATGCCCACTTTCTGGGCAGGTTTTTTTTTTAAATCATAAATTGGTGTTAAAATTTGTCAAAAACTCTATATCTTTTGAGATAATCATAGTTTTTATTCTTAAATTTGTTAATGTAGTATATCATATTGATTTGCAGATTTGAAAATTTCTTGTATCCCTGGGATAAATCCCAGTTGATCATTTTGTATGATTCTTTTAGTGTATTGTTAGATTCAGTTTGTTAATATTTTGTTGAGGATTTTTGTACCTGTGTTCATCAGTGATATTGGCCTATAATTTTTTTGTGTTGTATTATCTTTCATTTGTTATTGGAGTGATGCTGGCCTCAGAATGAATTTGGATGCAGGTCAGAGGTGAGCTTAGGAGTTCATAAATGACTTTATGGGTTTCCTTTCCTGAGCTTTCACAGCCCCAAATTACCCTCAAACTTTCCAGTGTCTTTGTGTTCCTCTTTTAAAAATTGTCTACCCAGAAAACTAGGACTTTAGTTGCCATACATGGCTGTGTACTTCTGTAAGTACCTTTGCGTCTAGGGCCAAGAGGCAGTTGGCAGGGGGACCGAGGGAGGGAAAAAACAATGGCTGTTTGCCTCATACTACTTTAACCACAGGTCCTCAAAACAGAGAAACCTCTGCTCTCTAGCTTGGTTTTCACACGCTCCCATTGCCTCTGCCTGTTGCCACAACCACAGGGTTAATTGGGGTCCAGGTGTGAGGGAACAAAGCACTCTTTCGGAGCATTAGTATCTCCCTTTCTGTTCTTCAAGAAAACTTTAAGAGTGCTTCTCCTGGAGCTCTCTCTGTCTGTATCCTGGTATCTACTCTAAGCATATTGAGTTTAGGTGATAGGTGAAGAAAAAAATTGTAAACCAGCGTGTCAGTATTTTAAATACTGTTCTTCTCCCAGAATCTATCTGGACCAATTAACTTTTCAGAGTTTTCAAATATATATTCTATCTAATCTGTCTGGATTTTATTGCTTTTTCATTGCATTTAGTGGGATAAATTGAAGTGTAGCATGTGTGTTAGTCTCTCAATCATGTCCAACTCTTTGGGACCCTATGGACTATAGCTCTCAAGGCTCCTGTGTCTGGGGAATTATTCAGGCAAGAATACTAGAGTGGATTGTCATTCCCTTCTCTGGGAGATCTTCCCGACCCAGGGATTGAACCCAGGTCTCTTGCATTGCAAGTGGATTCTTTACTGTTTGAGCCACCAGGGAAGCCAGGGAAACTGAAGTATACTTATATTTAAGAGAGTGTTCTTCCATGTAATCTTCCTCCTTGGATTGCAAAAAAGTACTAGTTTGTATGCCATTGGTACTTTGAGGATAATGATTGTGTGACCATCCTTGATCAACCTAAATTATTTTATACAAGTATGGTCTGTTTTTCCTTTTCTTAATTCCTTTCTTTCCCTTATTTCTTCTTCTTTCACTTCTTCCCTTTCTTTCTTGAGTTACTGGTTGCTTCTGGTGTCTCATTACATACACTGGTGGAGGGAAAATAGAAAAGTTTGCATGGCTTTGTTGCTTTCTTCTGCCCTATTGCAGAACTCCTGTTTTCTTTTTATTGCTGGCATCTTCCCATTGGCTGAGCCTGCTTCTTGCCACCTCTGTCACCATTGCTGATGGCTGTGTTTTCACTGCCAGTAGATTTGCTCATGATCAACCCTATTTGCTTCTCATTTTTCCTCTTCTTTGTACATTCTGAAACTATTTTTCTAACGCTTATCTGCTTTTGTGTAAATTATTACATGTATGCCAGTTCTTACTTTCTATTAGTATACTAATTACAGAGAATATCAAGTGAAATTTTTTTTTATTATCTGTGTTGATTTGTTTCTCTTTGATCCCACCCATTTGTGTTTGTATATGTGTGTGTGGTGTGGCAGGAAGTGAGTCCTGTATTAGTGATCTGGAGATAGATTAGAAGCCTGATCTATCTATTTGTATAAATATACAAATATCTATCTATTTGTATCAACTTATTTTTGTTGTTTTTAAGATTAAAATAATCAGTGCTGTTTTAGCTAACAGCTTAATCTTGATGCTGGATTTAGCACTTTTCACTGCATCAAAACTTACAAGGAGAATTTTATTAGTTAGAAGGCCTGGATCTCATCATGGATCTAGTTCTTGCTGTTGTTCAGTTGCTAAACTGAGTCCGACTCTTTGTGACCCCATGGACGGCAGCACGCTAGGCTCCCCTGTCCTTCTCTGTCTCCTGGAGTTTGCTCAAATTCATGTCCGTTGAGTTGGTGATGCTATTTAACCATCTTATCCTCTGCCACCTCTTTCTCCTTTTACTTTCAGTCTTTCCCCACATAAGGGTCTTTTCCAATGAGTCAGCCCTTCTCATCAGGTGGCTTAAGTACTGGAGCTTCAGGACTCTCAAGAGTCTTCTCTAGCACCACAATTTGAAAGCATTAGTTCTTTGGCGCACAGCCTTCTTTATAGTCCAGCTCTCACATCCATACATGACTACTGGAAAAACCATAGCTTTGACTAGATGGACCTTTTTCAGCAAAGTGATGTTTTGCTTTTTAATATACTGTCTAGGTTTGTCATAGCTTTCCTTGCAAGGAGTAAGGATCTTTTAATTTCATGGCTGTAGTCACTGTCCACCTTGATTTTGGAGCCCAGATAATAAAATCTGTCACTGTTCCCACTTTTCCTCTTTCTATTTGCTCTGAAGTGATGGGACACAATGCCTTGATATTAGCTTTTTTAATGTTGAGATTCAAGCCAGGTTTTTCACTCTCCTCTTTCACCTTCTAGCAAGATAAAATTGAGTATTATTTTTACTCATTATTCTTTATATTACATTTGTGAATGAATTAATTATGATTGACTAGTACCAGCTGAAAATCTAGGTACAAAATAGGCTGGTTCCTTTTACTCTGAAAATGAATGGGAAGGGAAGGTGCAATAGGGGAGGAAATTAGAGCCCAAGCTGTGGAACCAACTTGGGCTCAACCAATCCACCAAGAAGGTTGCACAAGACTGAGGTTAGGAATTCAGAAGGTGGACTCTGCAAGAGAATAAATCTCTTTTTATTTCCCTGTCTCCAGTTATACCTTATAATTACCAAAGGCTTAAGGCAATACAAGAAATATCTATAATCAGAAGTGATTATTGGAGAAAAATGAAAGATTGGGTCTAACCTTGTTTCCTCCAGGCCTGGATTTGGTACTGCTCTTCTATGCTCTTGTAACTCCATGGGCTCACAGTTGTCGTAATTTTGATTACACTGTGTGATCACTTCCTCCTTACTTAATGTGTCCCATGCTGCTGCTGCTGCTGCTAGGTCGCTTCAGTCATGTCTGACTCTGTGCGACCCCATATATGGCAGCTCACCAGGCTCCCCCGTCCCTGGGATTCTCCAGGCAAGAACACTGGAGTGGGTTGCCATTTCCTTCTCCAATGCATGAAAGTAAAAAGTGAAAGTGAAGTCGCTCAGTCATGTCAGACTCTTAGCAACCTCATGGACTGCAGCCTACCAGGCTGTGTGGTAAGAAGCACAAGCTGGAATCAAGATTGCCAGGAGAAATATCAATAACCTCGGATATGCAGATGACACCCACCCTTATGGCAGAAAGTGAAGAGGAACTAAAAAGCCTCTTGATGAAAGTGAAAGAGGAGAGTGAAAAAGTTGGCTTAAAGCTCAACATTCAGAAAACTAAGATCATGGCATCTGGGCCCATCACTTCATGGGAAATAGATGGGGAAACAGTGGAAACAGTGTCAGACTTTCTTTTTTTGGGCTCCAAAATCACTGCAGATGGTGACTACAGCCATGAAATTAAAAGACGCTTACTCCTTGGAAGGAAAGTTATGACCAACCTAGATAGCATATTCAAAAGCAGAGATATTACTTTACCAACAAAAGTCCATCTAGTCAAGGCTATGGTTTTTCCAGTGGTCACATATAGATGTGAGAGTTGGACTGTGAAGAAAGCTGAGCGCCAAAGAATTGATGCTTTTGAAGTGTGGTGTTGGAGAAGACTCTTGAGAGTCCCTTGGACTGCACGGAGATCCAACCAGTCCATTCTGAAGGAGATCAGCCCTGGATTTCTTTGGAGGGAATGATGCTGAAGCTGAAACTCCAGTACTTTGGCCACCTCATGCGAAGAGCTGACTCATTGGAAAAGACTCTGATGCTGGGAGGGATTGGGGGCAGGAGGAGAAGGGGACAACAGAGGATGAGATGGCTGGATGGCATCACTGACTCAATGGACGTGAGTCTGGGTGAACTCCGGGAGTTGGTGATGGACAGGGAGGCCTGGAATGCTGCGATTCATGGGGTCGCAAAGAGTCAGACACGACTGAGCGACTGAACTGATACCTTGGTTTCAGTACTCTGGAGAATTTCTGCCCATCTCTTTTATGGTTCTCCCCTGGAAACTGCCCAAGTGAAATTTGTATTTGCTATAATAGCATTATTTTAAGTCAGATCATCCCAACTAGCAGTCTATGTATTTGGTAAAAATATTTCTAGTCATTTGTTCATGTTGATATAATAACTAACCAGAAGCTGTAATTATTTACTTTTCTTAGGGATTACATAGATAACTGGGCTTCCCTGGTGGCTCAGATGGTAAAGAATCTGCCTGTTATGCAGAAGACCCAGATTTAATCCCTGGTTTGGGAAGATCCCCTGGAGAAGGAAACAGCTACCCACTCCAGTATTCTGCCTGGAGAATTCCATGGACAGAAGAGCCTGGTGGGCTACAGTTCATGGGGTAGCAAAGAGTTAGACATGATTGAGAGACTAACACTGTCACTACATAGATAGCTAAAATTTTTAACAGAAAAAACTTAACAAAATACATATACACACACACACATGTACACATACATCCCTAAACACACATGTATAAGTAGTACTACCACTGTATTAGCACTGAAAATGGAAACTGATATAATAGAAGTCTCAGTAGTAGGAGAAACAGAAATTCTTAAAGTTCTCATTGGGTAGAGGAAAATAAGAATAATTTTTTTTTAAATTTCTTGAAAACAAAGGTTATTTGGCAAGTTCTCACCTGTGGAAAGCCCTCAGTGACTATACAAAACTGGCTTGGAAAAAGTCATGACTAAGTTTTGCTGCGTTTTAAATTCCCTTGAGCATCAATAGTATCAGAAGTTTTTAAATGAACTAAATACCAAGTGATCATTGTTTAATTTATTGGGAAAGAGTGGCAGTTAAGGCAGTCAGAGCAGTCAACTAAGAGATAGTGAAAAGATTTTTGATAGAGTGGCTCATTTTTAAAAAGATACTGCAGTTATTGTATTTTAATGTGATGCAAGAAGATAAAAACAACACATCAAGAAAGTAAAGAGTGATTTATTTATTTCTTACATTGTTGTCACCACACAGAGCTTTGTCTTGTCTTCTGAAAAAACGAAGCCACAATAATTTACCTGATTGTCTGTCTATGTGGTGTATCTATCTGGTCTGTTTCTATAGTCTATCTACAAAGGTAGGGTCTAGATGAGAAAGAAACAAAAGATAAGGAATGAAATCTCTCTAAGGAGATATGCAAAAATATATGGAATGTTTAATGGTAAGTTGAACATGAGGGACATTACTTCAGACAGTTACCAAGAAAAATTTAGATTTTTGAAAGTAGATATAATAAAGTGAAAATAAAAACAAGGAGGTCAGAAAAGTGAAGAGGAAAAGGGTGAGATTTATTTTCCTTTTGTTCTCCTCCCCCATGCCAGTGTGAGGTGTATTTCTACCAGAGATAACAGTATTCTGTGACAACAGAGTATGAGAGCACATTTGCCAGCTTATATGACTAAAGATAATTGAATTCAGTATAAATCACCTATTCAAAATTCAGCCTTGGGAGCTTGGAAGAACAAAAACCTGAAATGTTCTTTGAAACAGGTAGGTATGAACAGAGGACTTTGGGAACTTTGGGTTCCTGTTGAAAATACAAGAGAATCCAGTATTGCTTATGTAAGTGAAAGTGAAGTCACTCAGTCGTGTCTGACTCTTTGTGACCCCGTGGACTGTAGCCCACCAGGCTCCTCCGTCCATGGGATTCTCCAGGCAAGAGTACTGGAGTGGGTTGCCATTTCCTTCTCCAGGGATCTTCCCACCCAAGGACTGAACCCAGGTCTCCTGCATTGCAGGCAGACGCTTTAGGTGCCATTCTAGCACTGCGGTTATAATGTTGCTGGAGATAGATCAGAAAGGAAAAGATGAGAATCTGAAGGGGACTTTAATGTCAGGCATTGCCCGAGTTGGTGAAGAAAATGGAATATACTCACTGTCTTCTCTCATCTCCTGTTTTCCTTTTTCTTCCTAATTCCTTTTAGAAATGTAGCACTAGAAGCAGTGAGTTTTCCAGCTGGCCTAAGCAGGATTTTGTTTGTATCTTTGCTTACTGTGGGGTGACCACATACCTTTTTTGTGGCTCTCAAATGAGTGAGAGGGGAAGCTGGTATTCTCTGCATTTGGGATCTTTACTGATGTTGACCAAACTGCTCAATCTCTCATTGTACTAATGTGCTTTTTAAAAATACTAGTGACTAATAATAAGTACAGTTCATTGAGTTTTATGCCAAGATTGTACAAAGATGTTTTTGCATAATTACATACATTCAGTTTCTCCTCCTAATAATCATGTAAAGTAGGTGACATCATCTTCGTTTGACAGATGAGAAAACTGAAAGTTGGGAAACTTGTCTAAGACCACACCATTAGTAAGTAGCAGTGGGCATTTCTACTCAAGCCTGTCTTTAAAACTAGTGACTATTTTTGTTTGTTGAATGCACGAATGAATGAGGAGATCGTATTAACTACGTCTTACAGTTGCATTTTACTGTATGAAGATGTACGATGTTATATGGAAGATTTAGAAGCAGAGAGAAATGCAGTCCAGAAGGTTAAACCTAAGGGAGCTAATTCACAGGGAAGAGCTGAAACAAAAACTTCAGGAAGGTTAAAGAGAAAAGATAGCATGTAGTGAAAAGTGGAATATTACTTGGGTACAGAATAACTTACTATTTTCTTTAATAATTTATTGACATAACAAATACATTATAATGTTATAGACAAAATTTTGCTTAGGAAAGATGGCAAATGTAAAGTGACTTTCCAAGTTGCATTACTAAAATAGGAATTTCACAGTTAAAGTTATTTGCTTTTTAAGTATCTGCCTATTTAAAAAGCATATTAATTCAGACAGAACTGAGTAAGAATTCATAGCTTTCTTTGGAAACCCTGTATAATGCAGAGATACATCGTATAAAAGTATGAGAGTTAAAAATATTTAAGAGAACATTTTAAGTAAACTTCTCATGCACTTAGAGATTGACAAGTTCATAACTCTAGTTTTTAAGCAAAATGCTAGTCTAGGTGAAGCCTCTTACAGTTTTTTCTTTATTATCCTGATGAGGTTTATGGTAATTTCTACTTTTACTAGCCTGGCAATTTACCACTCTACTTACTTGAAGTTTTCTGTGTTTCACTTTTTTTTGCCCCAGCAACCTATTTATTCATCACTTTCTATCATTTCTAAATTTGGCATCCAACTTCATTTTATTTTACTATTAATAACATGAAGTCCATTGGGGATAGTCTTCCTAGTGGGAGCAGGGGTGTGCTGATGACAGCATCGATTTTGGGTTGTTATTTTTTAATTAGATTGTCAGTTTCCTATTCAAGTGAAGAGAGATCTGTATTAATTCACTCATTCAGATGTACTGAAGAAGATTTAATGGCCCAAAAGATACAAGTAGGTAGAAATAGGAAGTGATCTAGATCATTAGTTTTCACACTTTACCACATAGTAGATTTAACCTGTTGTTGTTTAGTTGCTAAGTTGTGTATGACTCTTTTGCTAGCCCATGAATAGTAACTCAGCAGGTTCCTCTGACCATGGGATTTCCCAGGCAAGAATATTGGAGTGGGTTGTCATTTTCTTTTCCAGGGGATCTTCTTAAGGATTGAACTGTGTCTTCCTGTATTGGTAGGTGGATTCTTTACCACTGAGCCAACAGATTTAACCTAGAGAAGATTTAATCTAGGAAGCCCTGGATTTAACCTAGAGAAACTTTAAGGATCCCTATCCCTATACCAGTTAGAGTACCTGGGGTAGGACTTAGGCATCAGTACTTTTAAGAATTTCCCAAATGATTCTATTATGCAGCCAAATTTGCATATGTATCTGTGGTCAGATTTTTAAAAATATGTGACAAATACTCTTTGAAAGCCACAAAATATTTACTATATAGCCCTTTGCAGAAAGTCTCTTGACCCATGAAATCCATTACTTTGTTCATCTGACTAGAAGCATTGGTATCACATGAGGTCTTATTAGAAATGCAGAATTCCAGGCCCTATCCTAGATCCACATTTTTAACAAAATCTCTAGGAAGATCCCCTGGAAAAGGGAAAGGCTACCCACTCCAGTATTCTGGCCCAGAGAATTCAATGTATAGTCCATGGGGTCGCAAAGAGTTGGACACGACTGAGTGACTTGGACTTTCACTTTCCCTAGGTAATTAACATGGATATTAAAGCATGAGAAGCACTGATACATATCATATATGTTGATACATATGTAGCATGTTGAGGGTAACATTATTTATTAAGTATTAAGCTCCTTGATACTTTCCTGGCTGAGGTAATCAAGATTGGCTACACAGTTGATACATTTTTCAGTTTTAAATCCTTTTACCAAGGGTTACATTTTTAGATTTATTAACCCCTACAAAGGTTTCCTAGGCTTCCCCTGTAGCTCAGTTGGTAGGGAATCTGCCTGCAATGCAGGAGACCGGTGTTTGATTCCTGGGTCAGGAAGATCCCCTGGAGAAGGAAATGCCAACCCACTCCAGTATTCTTGCCTGGAGAACCTCACGGACAGAAGAGCCTGGTGGGCTACAGTCAATGGGGTTATGAGAGTCAGACATGACTTAGGAACTAAACCACCACCACAAAGATTTCCTAGAGTGATAGATTATTACTTGGTCTCTTAGAATCAGATTCCCCTTTTCTTGCATCTAAACTGGTCTTAGCGACATTCTTGATCAGTAGGAAGCAGCTGGACTGCTGAGGTTGGTGATCTGCAACTCTGCTTTTTCTGCCTGGGTTTCATGAACATTCCCTCTGGGAGTCCTGAGCTACCATGCAAGAGGTCTGATCACTGTGAGACTGCCTTGTCAGACCACATGGAGGTGCTCCATTTGATCACTTCAGCTGAGCCTAGATTTTAAGCCACCTCTCCCAGGGAAACCAGCCATATGAGTGGAGCCATCTTGAACCCTCCAGACCAGTCTGCTGCCTGCTGAATATCACCAAGTGACCTCTGTTGAAGCTACAGGGAACACAGAATCGTCCCGCTGAGTGCTGTCTGAGCCCCTGATCCACAAAAGTATGAGATAGAGTAAAATGATTGTTTTCTTACACCATTAAATTTAGGGTAGTTTGTTATTCAGCAATAGCTAACCAGACCACCTATGTAGAACATTTTAAAACTTCTATGGTATCAGAGAAGAATTATTAAAGGTTATGCTAATTAAAAGACGCTTACTCCTTGGAAGGAAAGTTATGACCAACCTGCTGCTGCTACTGCTGCTAAGTTGCTTCAGTCGTGTCCGACTCTGTGTGACCCCATAGATGGCAGCCCGCTAGGCTCCTCCGTCCCTGGGATTTTCCAGGCAAGAATACTGGATTGGGTTGCCATTTCCTTCTCCAATGCATGAAAGTGAAAAGTGGAAGTGAAGTCACTCAATTGTGCCTGACTCTTAGTGACCCCATAGACTGCAGCCTACCAGGCTTCTCTGTCCATGGGGTTTTCCAGGCAAGAGTACTGGAGTGGGTTGCCATTGCTTTCTCCGTGACCAACCTAGACAGCATATTAAAAAGCAGAGACATTACTTTGCCAACAAAGGTCCGTCTAGTCAAGGCTATGGTTTTTCCAGTGGTCACGTATGGATGTGAGAACTGGACTGTGAAGAAAGCTGAGAGCCGAAGAATTGATGCTTTTGAACTGTGGTGTTGGAGAAGACTCTTGAGAGTCTCTTGGACTGCAAGGAAATCCAACCAGTCCATCCTAAAGGAGATCAGTCCTGGGTGTTCATTGGAAGGACTGATGCTAAAGCTGAAACTCCAGTACTTTGGCCACCTCATGCGAAGAGTTGACTCATTGGAAAAGATTCTGATGCTGGGAGGGATTGGGGGCAGGAGGAGAAGGGGACAACAGAGGATGAGATGACTGGATGGCATCACCGACTTGATGGACATGAGTCTGGGTGAACTCCGGGAGTTGGTGATGGACAGGGAGGCCTGGTGTGCTGCAATTCATGGGGTCGCAAAGAGTCAGACACAACTGAGCGACTGAACTGAACTGATGCTATAAACTTTTAATTTGAGTTTATACTGATTTTAAGATTAATCCTTTTGTATTTATAGCTCAGAGATGAGATCTACCTCAGACATGAGGACATCACATGTGCGATGGCTTTGTGGTATGTCAACTTGGCGAGGCTAAATTACAGTCCTTAGAATTTCCTTTGCAATGTATTTATCAATAAGTAGGCTATAAGAATTATGCTTTCATAAGAGTTGGAAAGAGGGAAGGAAAGCATGAGCTAGTCTAGCATATATACACCTTCTCTTAATTACTTAATAAAACGTCAGTGAGGCTTCTCCTGTGAAAAGACTTTTTTTCAGATATAAAGTCCCTCATCAGTCATTAGGGAGGTTACCCTGGTGGGCCTGATAATCAATTGGAAGGTCTTAAAAGAAGGTTTAGACATTCCCTGGGAAGGAAACTCTACCTATGGACAACAGCTTTGGCCATGGTCTTTTGAATCCTAGACTTTTGTGTTCTTACATTTCTTACTGCCTTCCCTATGGACTCTGGATTTGTGTAAACTGATTCTCAAAACCATGTAATCATTTCATTTCCTTGTTTTGTGTATGTGTATATACTACACAAACACACACATATATATTATATATATGTATATACATGTGTATATACACACATGTATATGTATGCATGTATATATGTATACATGTATATGTACCTGCATGTATACATGTATATTATATATAATACATATACATATATCAGTTCAGTTCAGTTGCTCAGTCATGTCTGATGGCGATCCCATTAATTGCAGCACGCCAGGCCTCCGTGTCCATCACCAACTCCCGGAGTTCACTCAAATCATGTCCATCGAGTCAGTGATGCCATCCAGCCATCTCATCCTCTGTCATCCCCTTCTCCTCCTGCCTCCAATCCCTCCCAGCATTAGAGTCTTTTCCAGTGAGTCAACTCTTCGCATGAGGTGGCCAAAGTACTGGAGTTTCAGCTTTAGCATCAGTCCTTCCAATGAACACCCAGGACTGATCTCCTTTAGGATGGACTGGTTGGATCTCCTTGCAGTCCAAGGGACTCTCAGTAGTCTTCTCCAACACCACAGTGCAAAAGCATCAATTCTTCGGTGCTCAGCCTTCTTCACAGTCCAACTCTCACATCCATACATGACCACAGGAAAAACCATAGCCTTGACTAGATGGACCTTTGTTGGCAAAGTAGTATCTCTGCTTTTGAATATGCTATCTAGGTTGGTCATAACTTTTCTTCCAAGGAGTAAGCGTCTTTTAATTTCATGGCTGCAGTCACCATCTGCAGTGATTTTGGAGCCCCCCCAAAATAAAGTCTGCCACTGTTTCCACTGTTTCCCCATCTATTTCCCATGAAGTGATGGGACCAGATGCCATGATCTTAGTTTTCTGAATGTTGAGCTTTAAGCCAACTTTTTCATTCTCTACTTTCACTTTCATCAAGAGGCTTTTTAGTTCCTCTTCACTTTCTACCATAAGGGTGGCATAACCTCATCTGCATATCTGAGGTTATTGATATTTCTCCCAGCAATCTTGATTCCAGCTTGTGCTTCTTCCAGCCCAGCATTTCTCATGATGTACTCTGCATGTAAGTTAAATAAGCAGGGTGACAATATACAGCCTTGACATACTCCTTCTCCTATTTGGAACCAGTCTGTTGTTCCATGTCCAGTTCTAACTCTTGCTTCCTGACCTGCATACAAGTTTCTCAAGTGGCAGGTCAGGTGGTCTGGTATCCCCATCTCTTTCAGAATACACATACATATATATATAGATTTTATATATATATATATATATAAAATCATGGGTACACAGACATCTCTTACTGGCCTATAAAAAAGATGAACACAGGGATTTAAATTCCTAGCTCAAGCTCTGTATCAATGACCAGATGTGACTTGAGAATGCTCCTCCAGACTATGACTCCTTTTGAAAAGGGGATTCTGTTTATGCAAGGGTTGTAGTCAATAAGTCGTGTCCAACTCTTTGCAACCCTATGGACTGCAGCATGCCAGCCTTCCCTGTCCTTCACTATCTCCTGGAGTTTGCTCAAATTCATGTCCATGGAGTCAGAGATGTTATCTCAGCATCTCATCCTCTGCTGCTCTCTTCTCCTGTTGCCTTCAGTCTTGCCCAGCATCAAGTAAGGATGTTCAGTCGCTCAGTCATGTCCGACTCTTTGCAACCCCATGAATCGCAGCATGCCAGGCCTCCCTGTCCACCACCAACTCCCGGAGTTCACTCAGACTCACGTCCATCGAGTCAGTGATGCCATCCAGCCATCTCATCCTTTGTCGTCCCCTTCTCCTCCTGCCCCCAATCCTTCCCAGCATCAGAGTCTTTTCCAATGAGTCAGCTCTTCGCATGAGGTGGCCAAAGTACTGGAGTTTCAGCTTTAGCATCATTCCTTCCAAAGAAATCTCAGAGCTGATCTCCTTCAGAATGGACTGGTTGGATCTCTTTGCAGTCCAAGGGACTCTCAAGAGTCTTCTCCAACACCACAGTTCAAAAGCATCAATTCTTCGGTGCTCAGCCTTCTTCACAGTCCAACTCTCACATTCATACATGATCACTGGAAAAACCATAGCCTTGACTAGACAGACCTTTGTTGGCAAAGTAATGTCTCTGCTTTTGAACATGCTATCTAGGTTGGATATATATATATATATATATTTGGATTTAGCTTGTATATACAGAGCTATGGCTCAGAGGGTAAAGCATCTGCCTGCAATGCTGGAGACCTGGGTTCGATCTCTGGGTTGGGAAGATCCCCTGGAGAAGGAAATGGCAACCCACTCCAGTACTCTTGCCTGGGAAATAACATGGACAGAGGAGCCTGGTAGGCTATAGTCCATTGGGTTGCAAGGAGCTGGACAAAACTGAGTGACTTCACTTCACTTCATAAACTGATATGTACCACTGACCTAATAAATATATTTTGGGAATCAACTTTATTAAAATCTCTGAGAAATCTTTACCTATAATAAAATTTATTTTACTTTTGTTGTTCAGTCGTGTTTGACTCTTTGCGACCCCATGGAGTGCAGCATGCCAAGCTCCCCTGTCCATCACCAACTCCCGGAGTTTGCTCCAACTCATGTCCATTGAGTCAGTGATGCCATCCAACCATCACATCCTCTGTCATCCCCTTCTCCTTCAGCCTTCAATCTTTCCCAGCATTAGGGACTTTTCTAATGAGTTGGGCCTTTTCTAATGAGTTGGCATCAGGTGGCCAAAGTACTGGAGCTTCAGCTTCAGCATCAGGCCTTCCAATGAATATTCAGGACTGATTTCCTTTAAGACTGACTGGTTTGATCTCCTGGAAGTCCAAGGGACTCTCAAGAGTCTTCTCCAACACTACATTTCAAAAGATCAATTCTCTGATGCTTAGCCTTCTTTTTGGTCCAACTCTAACATCCATACATCAAAAGATCCATAGCTTTGACTATATGGACCTTTGTTGGCAAAGTAATGTCTCTGCTTTTTAATATGTTGTCCAGGTTTGTCATAGCTCTTCTTCCACAGAGCAACTGTCTTTTAATTTCATGGGTGCAGTCACCATCTGCAGTGATTTTGGAGCCAAGAAAATTAAGTCTGTCACTGTTTCCATTGTTTCCGCATCTATTTGCCATGAAGTGATGGGACTGGATGCCATGATCTTAGTTTTTTGACTGTTACTTCATGTATAATTACAATAAATTTTTAAGTAAATTAGAAATGAATGAAGCCATATATGCTAGAGCTTATAAGCCAGGAGTTGCTTGGGAAATGGCTACGATTTATTTCAAAGTTCTTAAAACATTGCTTCTCACGTGTGTCTTGTTAATTTCTCCTGACATATATTTTAAGAAGGCAATATTTTGCCTTAACAATATCATCTTTACTTTGGTAGAAATCAGTGATTATAAATACCCATTTTTATTTTTGTAAACTAATACTGAAGTTTGCCAACAGTGCAGTTTCACCAGGATATAGTTTAGTCACTAGACTGCAAGCATTATATATACATACATATATTTAACTATAGTATATGAGACTGTTTCTAAAATGTATTTAGTCTTCTGATTTCTGGATTTGATGGTATCTGATTTACACTATTTTCTTTTACAGATATAATTTAAAACACAGTAAGCAATGTTAGAATAAAATTTTTATCACTCTTCCATATTTTCTTAGAACATCACATACTGTCAGTTAAATGCTTTTATTCAAATATAGTCAGCAATTGGGACACAATTGGACTTTCTGTAGACTGATCAATCTCAATTTGTTTGAATGGCAGTAGTAGTTTTAGTGCCATGAGAGGGTCACTTACCTTATGTTAAAATATGCCTACTGCCTTACCAAGTATATGGTATCATAGTGTAGAAATGTTGAATTAGTAGTTCATAATAAAAACTTTGATTCTAGGTTACACAAAGACCACCTAAATGATAGAAATAAACAAGCTTACTTCTCTGTGCTTTAGTTTTTTCACTTTTAATACTGGACTACCTACCCGAATTTTCTTTTGTACTGGGATAATTCAGATCTCCTTTTTAAAGAATATTTACATATACACAATGGAGTATTACTCAGCCATTAAAAAGAATACATTTGAATCAGTTCTAATGAGGTGGATGAAAATGGAGCCTATTATACAGAGTGAAGTAAGCCAGAAAGAAAAACACCAATACAGTATACTAATGCATATATATGGAATTTAGAAAGATGGTAACAATAACCCTGTATACGAGACAGCAAAAGAGACACTGATATATAGAACAGTCTTTTGGACTCTGTGGGAGAGGGAGAGGGTGGCATGATTTGGGAGAATGGCATTGAAACATGTATAAAATCATGTATGAAATGAGTTGCCAGTCCAGGTTCGATGCACGATACTGGATGCTTGGGACGACCCAGAGGGATGGTATGGGGAGGGAGGAGGGTTCAGGATGGGGAACACGTGTATACCTGTGGCAGATTCATTTTGATATATGGCAAAACCAATACAATATTGTAAAGTTAAATAAAATTAAAAAAAATTAATATGGGAAAACTAATTCCAAGGAATACTGTAGTAATAATAATAATAAGCCAAGTTTTTGTTCTATAAACCCTTAAGCCTGTTTTCAACAATTCTTATTTCAGACATAAAATTAGTTAATAACAATGAAAAAATTTAAAAGCCACTCTTTATTGTACATTTACAATATATTTGACAACCTCCAAGTTAAAAGAATCACTAAATTAATTACAGCTTAGACATGCATTGCTCTGAAAGTAACTTTTTAATTTCTTCAGGTGAGTAATCCTGCAATTGGAAAAATGTTAATGTAATTTTCTAAGTCTTTGTTGGTGTGAATTAGTTTTATTTTTCCTTTTTATTTTGTTTGTGTTTACTATTCTATTCTTGTAATAGTTTAAAACATTGCACTAATGATATTATTAGGTCTGTTAAAAACAAAGTATAGTCAGCTGTGTTGGTAATAGAAAGGAAACTAAGGACATAAATAGAGATCACTGGAAAGCAAAACTGAATATACCCTGCTAGATTAGTTCCCAGAGAAGATGGTTTACCTTTAATGTATATAACTTGCCTGAGAATAGGTGACGATTACTAGATAGTTTATAATTAAAGATAATATCTACTCATATTATCATTTCATTTTGTATTTTTAAGTGGATGGAAAACCTCAGTCTTTACAATATGTGTAAAAGTGACATTGTAAAATTAGAACCACAAATCCCAAATCAAGGAGAACTGTAAAATTAATAGTGCATTGTTGCTAAGTGCTAATAGATTAGATCTTAAGTCAAGTTCAGTTTGTTACATGAAACATTCATAAATAAATCCATTCTCGTATTTTCTATAAACACCAACAATTTATATAATACATTATAAAAACTTCAAAGCACATTTTAAAAATGTTTAAGTATTGTTATCTACATCACTTGTAATTGTGCAACAGTATTAAGGTATGAAAATTCCTAAAATGGAAAGAAAAAATAGCAAAGAAAGCAGAAAACAATGAATCCAATGACCCAGTTCACTGAATAAATATAGATGATCACCATATCCATGTCAAACCACCATCCACGGCTGTCATCCTCGAAGTGCAGGTAATCCATCCTGTGTGCACCGTGTGGGAACTGCCTTCTTGTAACTGGAGCTGCACGTCTGTGGAAACCTAGAAGATATATGAACATGCAATTGAAAGCCCATTAAATTCAGATAAGTGCTCAGAAAGGAAGCTGCATTATGAACATGAGTATCATGACCAGAGCATTATCCTGATTTCACTGAGGGGCATATATTGTATTCATACAGTTTTTCTTTTTAATGATAAGCAACTATCAGAAGTCTTTTTCAGTTAAAGCTTCTAAGGGGGACAGTAAAATTAGCGAAAAGCATGGAATATGGAGTCAAGAGACTATTCTTTTTTAAAAACTGAAGTATAGTTGATCTACAATATTAGTGTCAAGTATATAGCATACGATTTAATATTTTTATAGATTATGCTCCATTTAAAGTTATAATAAAATATTGGCTATATTTCCTGTGCTACACAATATATCCTGTAGCTTATTTTAATACACAGTAGTGTATACTTCTGAATCTCCTACCTCCTCCTGTCTTCCTTCCTTGCCTGTCCCCACTGATAACAACTAGTCTGTTCTCTATATGAGTCTGTTTCTGTTGTGTCATATTTACTCATTTTAGTGTTTAGATTCCATATATAAGTGATAACATACAGTATTTGTATTTTTCTGACTTATTTCACTAAGCATAGTGTCCTCCAGGCCTATCCATATTGTTGCAAGTGTCAAAACTTCATTCTTTTTTCAATGACTGAGGAATATTGCATTGTGTGTATGTATATCCCATCTTTATCTGTTCATCTGTTGATGGACCCTTACATAGGCTATTGTATATAATGCTGCTATGAACACTGGGGTACATCAGTTCAGTTCAGTCGCTCAGTTGTGTCCAGCTCTTTGCGACCCCATGGACTGTAGCAGGCCAGGCCTCCCTGTCCATCACCAACTCCTGGAGTTTACCCAAACTCATCTCCATCGAGTTGGTGATGTCATCCAACCATCTCATCCTCTGTTGTCCCCTTCTCTTCTGGCCTTGAATCATTCCCAGCATCAGGGTCTTTTCAAATGAGTCAGTTCTTCACATTAGGTGACCAAAGTATTGGAGTTTCAGCCTCAACATCAGTCCTTCCAATGAACACTCAGGACTGATCTCCTTTAGGATGGACTGGTTGGATCTCCTTGCAGTCCAAGGGACTCTCAAGAATCTTCTCCAACACCATAGTTCAAAAGCATCAATTCTTAGGTGCTCAGCTTTATTTATAATCCAACTCTCATATCCATACATGACTCCTGGAAAAACCATACATAGCTTTGACTAGATGGACCTTTGTTGGCAAAGTAATGTCTCTGCTTTTTAATATACTATCTAGGTTGCTCATAGCTTTTCTTCCAAGGAGCAAGCATCTTTTAATATCATGGCTGCAGTCACCATCTGCAGTGATTCTGGAACCCCCAAAAATAAATCAGCCACTGTTTCCCCATCTATTTGCCATGAAGTGATGGGACCGGATGCCATGATCTTCGTTTTCTGAATGTTGAGCTTTAAGCCAACTTTTTCACTCTCCTCTTTCACCTTCATCAAGAGGCTCTTTAGTTCTTCTTCACTTTCTGCCATAAGGGTGCTGTCTTCTGCATATCTGAGGTTATTGATATTTCTCCTAGAAATCTTGATTGCAGCTTGTGCTTCTTCCAGCCCAGCGTTTCTCATGATGTACTCTGCATAGAAGTTAAATCAGCACAGTGACAATATACAGCCTGACATAATCCTTTTCCTGCTTGGAACCAGTCTGTTGTTCCACGTCCAGTTCTAACTGTTGCTTCGTGACCTGCACACAGATTTCTCAAGAGGCAGGTCAGGTGTTCTGGTATTCCCATCTCTTTCAGAATTTTTCACAGTTTATTGTGATCCACACAGTCAAAGGCGTTGGCATAGTCAGTAAAACAGAAGTAGGTGTTTTTCTGGAACTCTCTTACTTTTTAGATGATCCAGTAGAGGTTGGCAATTTGATCTCTGATTCCTCTGCCTTTTCTAAAACCAGCCGGAAGTTCACGGTTCATGTATTGTTGAAGCCTGGCTTGGAGAATTTTGAGCATTACTTTACTAGCATGTGACATGAGTGCAATTGTGTGGTAGTTTGAGCATCCTTTGGCATTGCCTTTCTTAGGGATTGGAATGAAAACTGAC
Organism: Bos indicus; assembly: GCF_029378745.1. Classification (NCBI taxonomy): domain Eukaryota; kingdom Metazoa; phylum Chordata; class Mammalia; order Artiodactyla; family Bovidae; genus Bos; species Bos indicus. Next base: position 15,000,629 of record NC_091779.1, read on the forward strand.
CTTTTCCAGTCCTGTTCCCTCAGCTGAGTTTTCCAAATTTGCTGGCATATTGAGTGCATCACTTTCATAGCATCATCTTTTAGGATTTGTAAGAGGTCAAATGGAGTTCCATCACCTCCACTAGCTTTGTTCATAGTGATGCTTTCTAAGGCCCACTTGACTTCACATTCCAGGATGTCTGGCTCTAGGCCAGTGATTACACCATCGTGATTATCTGGGTCATGAAGATCTTTTTTGTACAGTTTGTCTGTGTATTCTTGCCACCTCTTCTTAATATCATCTGCTTCTGTTAGGTCCATACCATTTCTGTCCTTTATTGTGCCCATCTTTGCATGAAATGTTCCCTTGGTATCTCTAATTTTCTTGAAGAGATCTCTAGTCTTTCCCATTATATTGTTTCCTCTTTTTCTTTGCATTGATCACTGAGGAAGGCTTTCTTATCTCTCCTTGGTATTCTTTGGAACTCTGCATTCAAATGGGAATATCTTTCCTTTTCTCCTTTGCTTTTGGCTTCTCTTCTTTTCACAGCTATTTGTAAGGCCTCCTCAGATAGCCATTTTGCCTTTTTGCATTTCTTTTTCTTGGGGATGGTCTTGATCCCTGTCTCATGAATATACCTTTTCAAATTACTGTTTTTTTTTTTTTAACCTCAGTAATATATCCAAGAATGGAAATGGAGGACCAATTGGTAGTTCTATTCTTAGTTTATTGAGGAAACTTTATACTAATTTACATTGTGGCTATACCAATTTACATTCCTACAAACAATGTAGTAGGATATCCTTTTCTCTAAATTCTCATCAATGTTATTTGTGGTCTTTATGATGGTAGCCATTCTACAGGTGTGAGATAATACCTCATTTACATTTCTTTGATGATTAGTAATGTTGAGCATCTTTTCCTATTGGTCATCTGTATGTCTTCTCTGGAGAAATGTCTGTTCAGGTCTTGTGTATTTTTTAATTGATTTTTTTGATAATGAGTTGTATGAGCTCTTTATATATTTTGGATATGAACTCCTTATTGGTCATATAACTGGCAGAAATTTTAAGAGACTAATTTTGTTCTGTCATTTACTTGGGGCAAGTTTATTGATCTCTTTGATTTCAGATTTCTCACCTATATCATCTGATTTTTTAATTAAAATTTTGTGAGGTTCATTTTTTGGATATTGAGTTGCATGAGCCGTTTATAAGATTTAGAGATTAATTCCTTATCGGCTGCATTGTTTGCAACATTTCCTCACATTCTATGGGTTGTCTTTTCATTTCGTTTATGGTTTCTTGTGCTATGAAAACTTTTCAGTTTAAATAGGTCCCATTTGTTTACTTTTGTTTTCATTTTCATTACTCTAGGAGAAGATTGAAAAAGATATTGTGGTGATTTATGTTAAAGAGTGTTCTGCCTATATTTTCCTCTAAGAATTTATAGTATCTGGTCTTACATTTAGGCTGTTAATTCATTTTGAGTTTATTTTTGTGTATGGTGCTAAAGAATGTTCTAATTCCATTTTTCATATGTAGCTGTCCAGTTTTCTCAGCATCATTTATTAAAAGAGACTATCTTTTCTCCATTGTACAGTCTTGCTTTCTTTGTCATAGATTAATTGATCATAGGTGCTACATGGGCTCTCTACCCTGTTCCACTGATCTTTATGTCTGGTTTTGTGTCAGCACCATACTGCTTTAATGACTGTAGCTTTGCAGTGTAATTTAAAGTCAAGGAACCTAATCCTCCAAGTCTGTCTTTCATTCTCAAGATTGTTTTGGCTCTTTGGGGTCTTTTGTGTCTCCATACATATTTTAAGAACAACCCATGAAAAAATGGGCAAAAGACCTAAATAGATGTTTCTCCAAAGAAGACTTAGAGTTGACCAAGAGGCATATGAAAAGATGCTCAACGTCAGTATTAGATAAATTCAAATCAAAACTAAAGTGAGATATCACCTCATACCAGTTAGAATGGCCATCATCAAAAAGCCTACAAATAACAAATGTGGGACATGTGGAGAAAAAGGATCCTTTTTTACATTGTTGGGGCTTCCCTAGTGGCTCAGAAAGTTAAGAATCTGCCTGCAATGCAAGAGACCTGGGATCTATCCCTGGATCGGGAAGATCCCCTGGAGAAGGGAATGGCTACCACTCCAGTATTCTTACCTGGAGAATTCCATGGACAGAAGAGCTTGGTAGGTTACAGTCCATGGGGTTGTAAAAGTTGGATACAACTGAGCGACCAACACACACATCTACATTGTTGGTGGGAATGTAAATTGGAACACCCCCTATGGAGAACAGTATGGACGTTCCTTAAGGAACTAAAAACAGAGCTACCATATGATCCAGCAATCCCACTCTGGGGCATGTATCTGAAGAAAAACATGGTTCAAAAAGATACATGCACCCCAGTGTTCAATGCAGTGCTGTCTACAATAGCCAAGATATGGAAGCAACCTAAGTGTCCATCTACAGATGAATATAGAAGATGTGTTATATATACACAATAGACTATTACTCAGCCATCAAAAACAATGAAACAATGCCATTTGCAGCAACATGGATCAGTTCAGTTCAGTTCAGTTGCTCAGTCATGTCTGACTCTTTGTGACCCCATGGACTGCAGCACGCCAGGCTTCCTCATCCATCACCAACTCCTGGAGCTTGCTCAAATGCATGTCCATTGAGTTGGTGATGCCATCCAACCATCTCATTCTTTGTCATCCCCATCTCCTGCTTTCAATCTTTCCTAGCATCATGGTCCTTTCCAATGAGTCAACTGTTCACATCAGGTGACCAAAGTACTGGAACTTCAACTTCAGCATCAGTCCTTCCAATGAATATTCAGGACTGATTTCCTTTAGGATTGACTAGTTTGATCTCCTTATAGTCCAAGGGACTCTCAAGAGTTTTCTCTAACACCACAGTTCAAAAGCATCAATTGTTCAGTTCTCAGATTTCTCTATGGTCCAACTCTCACATCCATACATGACTACTGGAAAAACCGTAGCTTTGACTCTACAGATCTTTGTCAGTAAAGTAATGTCTCTGCTTTTTAATACATTGTCTAGGTTTGTTGTAGTTTTTCTTCCAAGGAGAAAGCATCTTTTAATTTCATGGCTGCAGTCACCATCCATTGTGGTCTGGTACTCCCATCTCTCAGAATTTTCCAGTTTGCTGTGATCCACAGAGTCAAAGGCTTTTGTGTAGTCAATGAAGCAGGAGTAGATTTTTTAAAATATTATCTTTCTCTGTGATCCAACAAATGTTGGCAATTTGATATCTGGTTCCTCTGTCTTCTAAACCCAGCTTGTATATCTGGAAGTTCTCAGTTCACCTACTGCTGAAGTCTAGCTTGAAGGATTTTGAGCATAACCTTACTAGCATGCAAAATAAGGGCAATTGTATGGTAGTTTGTACATTCTTTGGCACTGCCCTTCTTTGGGATTGGAATGAAAACTGACCTTTTCCAGTCCTTTGGTCACTGCTCAGTTTTCCACTTTTTCTGACATGTTGAGTGCAGCACTTAAGAGCATCATCTGTTAGGATTTTAAATAGCTCAGCTGGAATTTCATCACCTTCACTAGCCATGTTTATATTAATGCTTCCTATTTACATGCTAATTATTTGCCCAATGACAACCAGGGTTTAGCTGACAAATAGTGAAGTTTATTTTTTAGAGACCTAAAAAAGTTAGGTCTTTTTAGACGTTAAAGGCTTTTTAAAGATGAATAATATGATATGCCAAAGGCTTTGACTGTGTGGATCACAATAAACTGTGGAAAATTGTGAAAGAGATGGGACTACTAGACCACCTGACCTGCCTCTTGAGAAATCTGTTTGCAGGTCAGGAAACAACAGTTAGAACTGGACATGGAACAACAGACTGGTTCCAAATAGGAAAAGGAGTACGTCAAGGCTGTATATTATCTCCGTGCTTATTTAACTTCTATTCAGAGTACATCATGAGAAACGCTGGGCTGGATGAAGCACAAGCTGGAATCAAGATTTCTGGGGGAAATATCAATAACCTCAGATATGCAGATGCTGCTGCTGCTAAGTCACTTCAGTCATGTCTGACTCTGTGAGACCTCATAGACAGCAGCCCATCAGGCTCCCCTGTCCCTGGGATTCTCCAGTCAAGAACACTGGAGTGGGTTGCCATTTCCTTCTCCAATGCATGAAAGTAAAAAGTGAAAGTGAAATTGCTCAGTCGTGTCTGACTTTAATGACTTCATTGAGCGCAGCCTACCAGGCTCCTCCATCCATGGGATTTTTCCAGGCAAGAGTACTACAGGGGGATGCCATTGCCTTCTCTGGATATGCAGATGACAGCACCCTTATGGCAGAAAGTGAAGAAGAACTAAAGAGCCTCTTGATGAAGGTGAAAGAGGAGAGTGAAAAAGTTGGCTTAAAGCTCAACATTCAGAAAACTAAGATCATGGCATCTGGTCCCATCACTTCATGGCAAATAGATGGGGAAACAGTGGAAACAGTGGCTGATTTATTTTTCTGGGGTCCAGAATCACTGCAGATGGTGAATGTAGCCACGAAATGCAGATACTCCTTGGAAGGGAAGTTATGACCAACCTAGATAGCATGTTAAAAAGCAGAGACATTACTTTGCCAACAAAGGTCTGTCCCATCAAGGCTATGGTTTTTCCAGTAATCATGTATGGATGTGAGAGTTGGACTATAAATAAAGCTGAGCACTGAAGAATTGATGCTTTTGAACTATGGTGTTGGAGAAGACTCTTGAGAGTCCCTTGGACTGCAAGGAGATCCAACCAGTCCATCCTAAAGGAGATCAGTCCTGAGTGTTCATTGGAAGGACTGATGTTGAGGCTGAAACTCCAATACTTTGGTCACCTAATGTGAAGAACTGACTCATCTGAAAAGACCCTGATGCTGGGAAAGATTGAAGGCCATAGGAGAAGGGGACGACAGAGGATGAGATGGTTGAATGGCATCACCGACTCAATGGATATGGGTTTGAGTAAACTCCGAGAGTTGGTGATGGACAGGGAGGCCTGGAGTGCTGCGGTCCATGGGGTTGCAGAGTCGGACATGACTGAGCGACTGAACTGAACTGAATACGATTATTAATATTAGCCTTTGCTTTGTACTTATCTACTGTCTACTAATGTGGTTATTAGTTTGAGTGGGTGGGGATAATATAATAAACTGAGCAGAAAAGATATATTCTGGCATATGCTAGTTACTCTGGTGATAAAGTTTCTGTAAGGCTCAAGCTTGAAGTAGATTCTGATTCATTCTTTTTAATAACTCATTTAATAAAAACAAAAGTAATGTTGAATATTCTGCTCCACATCAGGTTTCTTATTCTCATAGAAAGGTTGCATCTACCTGAGTTATCATTATGGTTACTTAAAGTCAAGTTTCTTTGATCAAGAACAATCTTAAATTATTGTTCACATATGTTTTATACTGTATAACAGAAATTGTGTATATTTTAAGGTGTAAAGTAGGATGATTTGATATATAATATTTAGTGAGATGATTATTATAATCAAGCTAACTGACATATCCATCTCCTTTTTTGTGGTTTTGAGAGTACCTTCTGTCTACTTTCTTAGCAAATATCCACTATCTTTGCTGAGATATATGGTTCGTATATTTTTTTTTCCAAAACCATGGACAATCATTTTGCTTGTTTCCCTTGCCATGCGGAAGAAGCTTTTTAGTTTGATATAGTCCTGCTTGTTTATTTTTGCTGTTGTTGCCTGACCTTTTGTGGTCATATCCAAAAATAATGACTGGAAAGGCCCATGTCAAGGAGCTTATCCTACATGGTTTCTTATAGATTTTTATGGTTGCAGATCTTACATTTAACTCTTTAATATATTTTTGAATAGATTTTTGTGTCTGGTGTAACACACGGGTTCAGTTTCACTCTTTTGTGTGTGGCAATCCAGTTTTCCCAATACTATTTATTGAAAAGAGTATCCTTCCTTTCCCCATTGTGAATATATTCCTGATTCCCTTACTAAGAATTAGTTGATTATGTATACCAGGATTTACTTCTGAGGTTTCCACTGTGTTCCATTGGTTTATGAGTCTATTTTTATACCAATGCCATACTGTTCTGATTAGTATAGCCTTGTAATATAACTTGAAATCATCACGTGATACCTTCTACTCTGTTCTTTCTCAAGGTTCTTTTATTTGGGATCTTTTGTGGTTCCATATATGCACTGCTGCCAATAAAGCTTGAGGTGGTGATGGAATTCCAGCAGAACTATTTAAAATCCTAAAAGATGATGCTACTAAAGTGCTGCACTCAATCTGTCAGCAAATTTGGAAAACCCAGCAGTGGGCACAGGACTGGAAAAGGTCAGTCCTCATTCCAGTTCCCAAGAAGGGCAATATTAAAGAAGGTTCAAACCATCAGACAATTGCATTCATCTCCCATGCTAGGAAGGTTATGCTCAGAATCCTCTAGGCTAGGCTTCAGCCTTACATGAACTGAAAACTCCAGATGTTCAGGCAGATGGGTTTAGAAAAGGCAGAGGGACTAGAGATCAAATTGCCAACATTCTCTGGATCACAGAGAAAGCAAGGGAATTCCAGGAAAACATCTAACTCTGTTTCATTGACTACACTAAAGCCTTTGACTGTGTGGATCATAACAAACTGGAGAAGCAACAGTTAAAACCCTGTATGGAACAACTGACTGATTCAGGATAGAGAAAGGAGTACGATAAGGCTGTTTATTATCACCCTGTTTATTTAACTTATACACAGAGCATATCATGTGAAATGCCAGGCTTGATGAGTTACAACCTGCAATCAAGATTGACAGGACAAATATTAACAACCTCAGATACGCAGATGATACCACCCTAAGGACAGAAAGTGAAGAGAAACTTAAGAGGCCTCTTGATGAGGGCAAAGGAGTAAAGTGAAAAAGCTGGCTTAAAAGTGGATATTAAAAAAACTAAGATCTTATGATCTGGTCCCATCACCTCATGGCAAACAGAATGGAAAAAGGTGGAAGAAGTGACAGATTTCCTCTTCTTGGGCTCTAAAATCACTGCAGATGGTGACTGTAGCCATGAAATTAGAAGACAATTGCTTCTTGGCAGGAAAGCTATGACAAACCTACACAACATGTTAAAAAGCAAAGAGATGACTTTGCTGACAAAGGTCTGAATAGTCAAGGCTATAGTCTTTCCAGTTGTCATGTATGGGTGTGAGAGCTGGACATTAAAGAAGGCAGAATGCCAAAAAATTGATGCTTTCAATCTGTGATGCTGGTGAAGACTCTTGAGAGTCCCTTGGAAAGCAAGATCAAACCAGTCAGTCTCAAAGGAAATCAATCCTGAGTACTCTTTGGAAGGATTGATGCTGAAGTTGAAGCTCCAGTACTTTGGCCACCTGATGCGAACAGCTGACTCACTGAAAAAGACCTTGATGCTGGGAAAGACTGAAGATAGAAGGAGAAGAGGGTGACAGAGGATGAGATGGCGTCACTGATTCAATGAACATGAATTTGGGCAAACTCCAAGAGATGGGAGGGACAGGGAAGCCTGGTGTGCTGCAGCCCATAAAGTTGCAAAGTGTTGAATACAGCTTGGCTACTGAACAACAGTGTGAGTCTATACCAATTTTACAACTGTTATTTTTCTGTTTCTTTGAAAAATGCCATTGGTATTTTGATAGGGATTGTACTGAGTCTGTTTTTGCTTTGAGTAGTACAGGCATCTTAATAATTTTTAAATTTCATTTTTTATTGAAGTATAGTTGTCAGTTATATAGTAATATGTTATAGGTATACAATAAAGTGATTTACAATTTTTAAAGGTTACATTCCATATACAGTTATTCTAAAATATTGGCCATATTTTTTCCATGTTGTACAATATATCCTTATCTCTTATTTTATACCTCTCACTTGTAGTTTGTACCTCTTCCTCCCCTACCCCTATATTCTTTTAATCAGTAAAAATTCTTTTAATCAGTAAATCAGTAAATATAAATTAATACATGCTAAGCACATTCCTGGCCAATACTAAAGTTTCAATAAATTATTCTTATTTTTAATTTAATATTGTAACTGTTACTTTCAATATGAAAAGCAGCTGCTTTTCTCAGTTCTTGTTCTTCATATTATGTCTGTCTTTTGTGAATAAATCAATATATTGTTTGTTCAGACAAATGGTGAGAAACTGTTTCCTTCAAATATGAGTTGATTTCTCTAAGGCAGTTGTTAACTTTAAACTGTCAGAGTATCAGATAGTGAAACTATGGAATATTAAAATTTATGAAGATTATATGTACTATCACTTAGAGGCTGAGGATTTAAAGATATTTTTAGACATGGTTCCTGTCTAAAGAAACTCATACTCTACAACAGTTTATCAATCTTTTTTTTGTTTATTGCATTATCACCCATGTAAGGAGGAAAAAAATAGTTGAATTAAAATTTATCTGAAATATTCTAATCAGTAAATCAAATTAGCTTAAATCCAATTTCCCTCTACTGAGAGAAATTTAAAATAAGGAATAAATTTTTTTCAGGTAGGGTTGAGCTCGTGAGGGCCAAAAACTACTGTTACAGCTAAGATTTTTTTGGTGCCCCAAGAACCAGTTTTTGCCCCCATTAGAAGTGCCTGGCCTAGGAGACAGCACACTGAAAAGCATATAACAGTCAATGTATATATTACATATAACCACTTCATTCCAAAATTGGATTTGAATTGGAATTAATGGACAGAAGTTTCTGCACCAGGAAATCCTCAGACTTAAGCACAACTTACTATTTAGTGATAACTTGATAAAGTGAATTTGTTATTAAGACATGGTTTAAAGAATAGCCAGTATTATTAGCACATTTTAACTATGGTATTTCAAGGTAAAGGACACTTTTCCACTACAGTGGAAATCATACTCTTCAAGGAATCAGAAAATTTGGATTTTTGTGCCAATACTGAACATACTCAATTTCTGATCACGTCAAAACAGTTCCTCTGTATTGAGATAAATATATTCATATGATTTTCTTCTTTAATCTGTTAATGTGATGAATTCAAAAGTAGATTTTTAAAAAATGTTGAATAATTTTAAAAAGATCTGTTACAGTGATGAATTAAGGTGATAGATTTTCCATGTTTCATCATTCCTTTAAATCCAGGATAAATTCCATGTGTTCGTGATACTGGTTTTTACACATTGATGAATTCAACTTCATATATTTTACGTGGCATTTTTATGCCTATGTTTATAAGGAAGATTGGTCTATAATTTTCTGTTTTATGCAATATTTGCCTGGATTGTATCTCATGATTTTATTGTCTTCATAAAACATGCTGGCAGTTAGGTGACAGTTCTCTGTGGATCTGTGTGTCTGCATATCTTGCAAGCAAGAGGCACTGGCTGTCTCTGTTCTGACACTGGCAATCCTGTGTTCTCTTTTTACTCTCAAAAATGGTCTGCATAAAATTAGAATTCTTGGTGGTTTGATAAATCTAACCTATAAAGCCTGTAGTCTTTTCAGGTGTGGTATAGATTTTTAAATATCAATTTCGTGAATAGTTGTTGGTATACTAATGTTTTCTAGTTATTCTTGAGTATGTTTGGTAATTTTTATATAGCAGTATCCATTTTATTCAAGTTTTTAAGTGAATTAGACTAAAATTTCCCTGACTGTGGTACATTTGGAGCTTTTCACAAGTGTTCTGGTCTCCTGAATGCCTGGCTTATTTGTACTTCTCTGCCCCTTATGATTTAGGCATGGCACGAGACTTGACAAATGAAAATGAATGTCCAAAGAAAATATTGTGTGCATTGTTTCTGGGTAGCATATTCATCAGTTTGAGATGCTGCAGCAGTTTCTCCCCCTCTTCCACAACAACCTGTAATGTATCAGGCAGAGGCTTCTCTGTCCTAAAGCTTAGGATGATGTGAAGCAGAGCACCCAGGGGTTAAGAGAGAAATTAATTCTGACTGGAAATAATGAAGTGATTTTAGAACTATTAAAGGAAAGGATGATAATCACAAAGTTGAAACGGATTTGTTTTCTCACTGGGGGTGAAAAAGATAAAGCTCTTGGACAAACTCATTGCATGAAATCAAACAGTAATAAAGAACTGTGGAGAAAATCTCCAAGTCACCATCAGATTTAGAAAAAATATAAAAAAGAACCAGCATTCCAGAATCTCATACAGGTACTTCTGCCTCTTCATAAATTCTATTTTTGCCAAAACCATTTTACCTCAGAAGGATTTCTCTTGTGTTCTAAAAAACAAAGCATGACTTTTTCTCCACAAAATACAGTACAAATTTATATTTGCCATCGAAGACCATAAAGTACTATATTTTGAAGATTCAGAGACAGAAAGACTGTCAACAATTATCTATTTCATTTTTGTAATTTTAGTAACCTGCACAGTGCTTTGAGGATGGAATGTTTGTTTGCAGAATGTTCGTTGAGTGGATGGGTGAATGTCTGTATATAAGGATAGACTTCAGAGAACAGAATGAATCATTAGCATATTTTGAGAATGTCCCAAATCAAGCTTCTCAACTATATTTTCAGCATGTACTGAATATTATTATGAATATATTTTGAAATACATTTTGTAGTTCTTATGAAAAAAATTCTTTAGAGGTTAATTCAGTTCAGTCACTCAGTTGTGTCTGACTCTTTGTGACCCCATGGACTGCAGCACGCCAGGCCTCCCTGTCCATCACCAACTCCTGGAGTTTACTCAAACTCATGTCCATTGAGTCAGTGATGCCATCCAGCCGTCTCATCCTCTGTCATCCCCTTCTCCTGCCTTCAATCTTTCCCAGCATCAGGGTCTTTTCGAATGAGTCAGTTCTTCACATCAGGTGGCCAAAGAACTGGAGTTTTATCTTCAGCACCAGTCCTTCCAATGAATATTCAGGACTGATTTCCTTTAGGATGGACTGGTTGGATCTCCTTGCAGTCCAAGGGACTCTCAAGAGTCTTCTCCAACACCGCAGTTCAAAAGTATCAATTCTTCGGCACTCAGCTTTCTTTACAGTCCAACTGTCACATCCGTACATGACTACTGGAAAAACCATAGCTTTGACTATACAGATTTTTGTTGGCAAAGTGATGCCTCTGCTTTTTAATATGCTGGCTAGTTATGTCATATCTTTCCTTTCAAGGAGCAAGGGTCTTTTAATATCATGGCTGCAGTCAACATCTACAATAATTTTGGAGCCCAAGAAAATAAAATCTGTCACTGTTTCCACTGCTTCCGCATCTATTTGCCATGAAGTGATGGGACCAGATGCCATGGATCTTAGTTTTCTGAATTTTGAGTTTTAAGCTAGCTTTTTCACTCTTTTCTTTTACCCTCATCAAGAGGGTCTTTAGTTCCTTTTCATTTTCTGCCATTAGAGTGGTATCATTTGCATGTCTGAAGTTCTTGATATTTCTCCTGGCAATTCTGATTCCAGCTTGTGATTCATCCAGCCCAGCATTTCTCATGCTGTACTCTGAATGTAAGTTAAATAAAGCAAGATGATAATATACAGTCTGTCTTACTCCTTTCCAAATTTTGAACCAGTTTATTGTTCCCTTTCTGCTTCTAACTGTTGTTTCTTGGCCTGCATACAGGTTTCTAGGAGACAGGTAAGATGGTTTTGTTTTTCCATCTCTTATAAGCATTTTCCATAGTTTGTTGTGATCCACACAGTCAAAGGCTTTGGTGTAGTCAATGAAGCAGTAATAGATGTTTTTCTGGAACTCCTTTGCTTTGTCTATGATCCAAAGAGTGTTAGCAATGTGATCTCTGGTTCCCCTGTCTCTTGAAACCAGCTTGTACATCTGGAAGTTCTTGGTTCACGTACTGCTGAAAAAAAGGAGGTATATCCTACCCTTTATCTGTGATGGGACAGATGAAATATTAAAGCTTGGTGTTTTATTGTTCTGCATATTATGTAATAGTTTTGATGTGTCAAAATTTGATTGATATAAGCAAGCCTTAGCAGTGGTGGATATTTTTAGTCATAAGCAGGTATACAGTTACTCTGTTAATAGACATGAAAAGTTAATGCAAAATGAATTTTAAATTTCTTTTTATTTTCTATATCTTTAGGATCCCAGAATCATTTATTAATCCTGCCAAATTAACTTTTTATATAGATTAATATATATTGCAGATTGCAACATATTCTATAACACATGATTTACTTTGAATATATTTATAAAGTTATCAGGCTGTATTATATAATTCTTAAAAGTTTTGTTTCTGTAACCAGGTATGAAGTGAGAATCATGTCTTTTTTAAAAAAGAGTATTTTTAACTGTGATAAAACACAAATAATATGAAATTTGACTTTTCTAATATACAATTCAGTGGCATTAATTACATTCACAAAGTTATACAATTATTGCCACTATTTTTTTCTAAAAAACTTTCCCATTACCACAAAGAGAAACTCTGTAGCCATTATGCAGTAATTCCCCAACTGCCTACTCTCCTCTGCTCCTGGCATCTCTAATCTACTTTTCTGTCTCTATGAATTTGCCTATTCGAAGATATTTCATGGGCTTCCTAGGTGGCTCATTGATAAAGAATATGTCTGCCAATACAGGAGACATGGGTTTGATCCCTGAGTCAGGAAGATCCCCTGGAGAAGGAAAGGGCTACCCACTCCAGTATTCTTGCCCGGAAAATCCCATGGACTGTGGAGCCTGGTGGGCTACAGTCTGTGGGGTTGCAGAGAGTCAGACATGATGGAGTGACTAAACAACAACAAGATATTTCATAGAAGTGGGATCATACAATATTCATCCTTTATGCTGGCTTATTTCACTTAACATTTTAAAGGTTCACTGATACTACATAATATATCAAAACCTCATTCTTTTTATGGCTGATAATATTTCACTGTATGTATATACCACATTTTGTTTATCCATTAATTGTTCTTATGTACTTGGGTTGTTTCCATCTGTTGGCTATAGTGAATAATGCTGCAACGAACACTGGCAAACAAGTATCTGTTTTGAGTCCCTCTTTTTAATTCCTATGGTTATATACCCAAGAGTAGAACTGCTATGTCACATGGTAACTCTATGTTTAGCGTTTTGAGGAAACTCCAAACTTTTTTTTCAGCAAAATATATCATTTTGCATCCCTGTTAGCAATACCCAAGGGTTCCAATTTCTGCACATCCTTGCCAACACTTGTTATTTTCTTTTTCTAAAAAATTATAATCATAGTAATAGGTATGATTCTCACTGTCATTTTGATTTACATTAATCCCCCTAGTGACTAATGATGTTATATAATCTTTCATGTGCTTATTGGCTATTTGTGTATATTCTTTAGAAGGATGTCTATTGAAGTCCATTGCCATTTTTTAATTGAGTTATTTGTCTTCTTGAGTTCTTTATATATTGCAGGTATTAAACCATTATCAGATATGATTTGCAAACATTTTCTCCTATTGTATGGGCTATCTTTTCACCTTTTTGAAAATGTCCTTCTGATGCACAAAATTTTAACTTTGATGAAGTTCAATTTATTTGCTTATGTTTTGGTGTCATATCTAAGAATCTACTGGCCATGAATATTTACCATTATATTTTCTTTTAAGAGTTTTATGTTTTATATTTAGGCCACTGATCTATTTTGAGTTAGTTTTTATTTAATATGAGGTTAAATGGTCCAATTTTATTCTTTTCCATGTGGAAATCCACTTGTCCTAGCATTATTTGTTGAAGAGACTCTCTCCAATGAATGGCCTTAGCACCCTTTCCAAAAATCAAGTGGCCATAGACATACAGGTTTATTTCTATAATTACAATTCCATTTCTATTTCATATTCTTTTGCTAGTATCATTCTGTTTTGATTCCTATAGTAAGTTCTGAAAATGAAAATGTGAGCCTACAACAGTGTGGTTTGTTTTCTAGGTTTTTGTTTGTTTGTGTACTCAGAGCCCTTTGATATTAAGGACCAAGTTTTCCATTTCTACAAAAAGGGGTCTTGTAATTTTGATAGACATTGCACTGAATCTATAGATAGCTATAGCTAGTACTGATATCTTAACAATATTAAGTCTTCTAATCCATGAATACAGGATATCTTTCCTTTTATTTAGGTCTTCTTTAATTTCTTTTAGCTATGTTTTATACTTCTCATTATATGTCTTTCACATCCTTGGTTAAATTTTTTCCTAGTTATTTATTTTAGATGCTAGTATAAGTGAAACTACTTTCTTAATATCCTTTTCAGGTTGTTCTCTATTGGTGAACACAACTAATTCTGTGTGTTGATGCTGTAACCTGACACTTTGCTGAATATTTTACTAGCTCTAGTAGTTTTCTTTTAGATTCCCTGAGATTTTTTTGATATGTTTATTTCTACCTTTCCAATTTGAATTCCTTTAAATTCTTGTTCTTATCTATCTGTTATGGCTAGAATTGTTAACACAGTGTTGAATAGCAGTGGTGAAAGCAGGCATCCTTGTCTTGTTTTGAATCTTAGGAGGAAAGCTTTCAGTCTTTCACACTGAATTTGATGTTAGCTGTATTTTTTTTTTAAATAAATGCCCTTTGTTATGTTGAGGAAGTTCCTTTTTATTCCTAGTGTTCTGAATTTTTTGTTAAAAAAAGAAAAGGTGATTTTGTCAAATGCCCTTATGCATTTTATGGTATATTACATTGGTTTTCTTATGTTAGACCACCCTGGGCATACCTGGGATAAATACTATTTAGTCATATTGTACAATCAGTTCGCTAGTAATTTTGGGGGATTTTTCATCTATATTTATAAGGGATATTGGTCTGTAATCTTTTTTTGTGATGTTTTATACAGTTTTCAAATTGGGGCAATACTGATCTCCTAGAATGAGATAGGAACTATTCTCTTCTCTTCAATTTTTTGTAAGAGTTTAAGAAAGAATGGTGTTACTTCTTTAAATTTTGGTAAAATTCACCAGTGATGTCATTTGTTCCCTGATTTTTGTGGGGGGGGCGGTGCTGGCATTTTTGATTACTGACTCAAGTTCTTTACATGTTGTAAGTGTGTTGAGGTTTTCTATTCTTAAGAAGTTTAGCTACTTTGTGTTTCTAGAAATTTGTTCATTTCATCTAGGTTATCTAATTTGTTGTCATATAACTGCTCATAGTATTCTCTTATACTATTTTTCTTTTCTGTAAGGTTGGTAGTGATGCCTCTACTTTATTTCTGATTCTAGTTATTTGCATCTTCTTTTTCCTTTTCAATCTAGCTAAAGGGTTGCCAACTCTTGATCTTTTAAAAGATCAACTTTTGGTTTTGTTGATTTTCTCCATTGTTTTTTCTATTCTGTATTTCATTTACCTCCATTCTAATCTTTTTTAGTTCTTTACTTCTGCTAGTTTTGGGTTTGGATTGCTCTTCTTTTACTAGTTCTGCAAGCTATGAAATTATGTTATTGATTTGAGATTTTTGTCTCTTTTAATGTAGGTGTTTTATAGCTATACAATTTCCTCTGAGCACTGTTTTGCTGCATCTCATAAGTTTTGTTATGTTTTATATTTTCATTCATCTTGAAATATTTTTTTCTCCAGTTTTTAAATTTTGAATATATTTGACATATGGGCTTTCCGTGGCTCAGATAGTAAAGAATTCCCCTGCAATGCAGGAGACCAGGGTTCAATCCCTGGGTCAGGAAGATCCCACTCCAGTACTCTTGCCCAGAGAATTCCATGGACAGAAGAGCCTGGTGGGCTCAGTCCATGGGCTTGCAAAGAGTTGGATACGACTGAGCAATAACTCTTTCACTTCATATTTGACATATAACATTCTATAAATTTAAGGTATCAGTTTAATACACTTATACATTGTAATATGATTGCCACTGCAGTAATACTTAGCACCTCTATCACACTGCATAGTTATCCCTTTTGTTCAGTGTGAGGGATAATGTTTAGTTTGATTGTAGTACAATACAAGTTCGACTGTAGTACGATATTCATTAGGCTGTGCACTAGATCTCTTTGGCTTATTCATTACTTGTTACAAGGTTGGACCCTTAAACAACTTCTATCTTATTCTTCCACATTCCCACTATCCACTGCTAACCATCATTTTACTCTTTTTTTATGATTTTTACTTTTTTAGAGGCCACACAAGTCAATTTATACAGTATTTGTTTTTCTGACTTATCTCAGTTGGCATAATTTACTTAAGGTCCATGTTGAATAGTCCGTCCATGTTGTCACAAATCACAGGACGTCTTCCTTTCTCATAGCTGAATATAATTCCATTGTATATATACATTATATATTTCTTATCCATTCATCTATTGATGGGCATTTAAGTTTCCATATCCTGGCTATTGTGAATAATGCTGAAGTGAAGATGGGTATACATATATATCTTCAAAATCCTGTTTTCATTTCCTTTAGGTATATACCAGATGTGGAATTGCTAGATGATAAATTTTTAATGTTTTAAAACCTCTATGATATTTTCCATAGTGGTTAGACCAATTTAAATTCCCACCAACAGTATATAAAGGTTCTCTTTTCATCATGTCTTCACAAGCATCTGTTGCCTCTATTTTCTGAATTATAGTCATCCTAACAGGTGTGATGGCACCCCATTCCAGGACTCTTGCCTGGAGAATCCCATGGATGGAGGAGCCTGGTAGGCTGCAGTCTATTGGGCCACGAAGAGTCAGACATAATTAAGCAACTTCACTTTCACTTTTCACTTTCATGCATTGGAGAAGGAAATGGCAACCCACTCCAGTGTTCTTGCCTGGAGAATCCCAGGGATGGAGGAGCCTGGTGGGCTGCCGTCTATGAGGTCGCACAGAGTCGGACACGACTGACGTGACTTAGCAGCAGCAGCAACAGGTGTGAAGTGATATCATGTTTTTGATTTGCATTTCCATGATGATTAGTGATGTTAAGCATCTTTTCATATGCCTGTTGGCTATTCTTATGTCCTCTCTGGAAAAATGTTTAGTTCTTCCCTTTTAAATGGAGAAGGCAATGGCACCCCACTCCAGTACTCTTGCCTGGAAAATCCCATGGACGGAGGAGCCTGGCAGGCTACAGTCCATGGGGTCACAAGAGTTGGACATGACTTAGTGACTAAACCACCACCACCATGGGTTTATATTATTCTATTTCTAACCGGCCATAATTGAGCTAGATGTGATATATTTTATTTATGATTCCAGGATAAATATATAATAAACACCAGAAAACCACCTATTAAAAAGTGAATAACCACTACAAAATCATTTAGTGGTATTAGTTTTGAGTGAGTGGTTGTCTAAAATTTAGACAATCCCTAATTTTTGTCTATTTTAAACAAAAAGTATTATATAAAATGTATGTTCAATTAGATATAATGTAATGACTTATGCTAAAAATTGAGAATATTTTCCATGTAACAAGATTTAATGGTTTTCTTATTTAAAATAAAATCTTATTTTCCTTGATTTATAATAACATGGAATTCAGAATAACTAGATTTTATCAGTGAGTCTAGTTACACATCTGTAATGCTAAAAATTGAGGTTCAGTGGTAAATTTTTACAGTAAATTTAGTCTGGAGATTTTAACCTAATATCCAACATATTACAAAAGTTGTCTCTTGCCAGGAAATATTACAAAGAAAATCATTTAGGTTGTGAAACAGTGTATTGAATCATGATAATTGTCAGTAAATCCTTTAAAATAGATATGTTCTTAAAAATACAAAAAGAGCTTGAGGCTTTGACAGTTTATTGGTTTGCCATGGATCATACTGGAAGTGATGAGGCTGGATCATAAAGCTAGTTTTTGTTACTATATCTATGATACTACATTAAATTCCAGATATTTCAAAATGTAAGATAATGCAAAATTCTCTCATTAGCTTGACATTTTATGTTGAAACTATTTGAAACTGCCTTTTGGGAAAATAATTATTTTAAGTAATCCATTTTGCTGCATATTTAGATATATCCTACCTTATTTTAAAAATCTTTTCTCTGACACTAAAATACTGAGTAACCTGATTAGTTAGAAGACACTGAGGTAGGAGTCAACCAAAAGGGCAATGCAGGAGTTTCCTGAGCTTTCCTGATCCCAAAATGAATGTAGATATACACATGGAGAAATTCCCTCTGATGCTACACATCAGATGAATGAAAAAATAGCCACACTGAAGTGGGTTTGAAAGGCCAAGGCACACTCTTGCCATAAACCCCTTCCTCACACAGTACTGTATAATTGGGAATGACCCCCAAGCTCATCCCTGAGGAACAAAGGGTTTGGACTCTACATCTAGTACTCCAATACATTTGAGACTTTCAATAAGAGGGAGTTTCAAAACACCCACCTCAGAAATCTAACTGGGCTTATGTACATGAGATCCAGGGTATAATAACAAAGAAGCAATTCTTAATAGGCATACTAGCATTGCCATGGCTATCTCCCAAGGGCTCAGTGCAGAAGGATTAGGCAGGATCATTCATATGCCAGTCTTTCCCTGAATAGAACTTTATCTGCATACTTTACACGTTGCTGCCTAGGGCCAGGCTTCTAATTAGACAGCATCAGCGGATACACCTCTCCTGCCTTCTCTGTCCAGCCTGATTCAAGTCACTAGTACTGACCTGAGCAGGTACACACATCTGCACACCAGATTTTATGTCTGCCAAACAAGGTATGGGTCCCCATACCATTCTGAAGGAGATCAGCCCTGGGATTTCTTTGGAGGGAATGATGCTAAAACTGAAACTCCAGTACTTTGGCCACCTCATGCCAAGAGTTGACTCATTAGAAAAGACTCTGATGCTGGGAGGGATTGGAGGCAGGAGGAGAAGGGGATGACAGAGGATGAGATGGCTGGATGGCACCACTGACTCGATGGATGTGAGTCTGAGTGAACTCTGGGAGTTGGTGATGGACAGGGAGGCCTGGGGTGCTGCGATTCATGGGGTCGCAAAGAGTTGGACACACTGAGTGACTGAACTGAACTGATCTGATCTGATCAACTGAACCTGATAAATATTTAAAGGGCTTCCATTCACAAGTCCTACAGGACGACAGCAAACAAAGTAGCAATTCTTAACTGGCTATCCCACCAGGGCTCAGTTGCAGATGAAGCAGACAAAATAGCCTGTCTTTCTCTGAAAGGGGTTTATCAAAAAATCCAAAAGAACTTTTTGGCCAACCCAATAAAATAAAAAAAAATAAGAGGGAAGTTAAAACCAGCACCACAGAAATACAAAGCATCAAAAGGGATTAATTTGACAATTATATGCCAATAAAACGAAAAACCTAGAAGAAATGGATGAATTCCTAGAAACTTAGTCTTCCAAGACCAAATCAGAATGAAACACAAAATATGAACTCACCAAACTCAGTCGTGAAACTGAATCAGTAATTTAAAAACTCCAGCAAACAAAAGTCCAGAATTAGAAGGCTTCATAAGTGAATTATATCAAACGTTAAAAAGGAATTAAGCCTATCTTTTTCAAACTCTTCCAAACTCATTTTTCTAGGCCAGAATTTCCCTGATTCAAAAGCCAGACAAAGACACTGCAAGAAAGGAAAATTATGGGTCAATATCCCTGATGAATACAGATGAAAAAAACCTCAACAAAATGTTGGGAAATCAAATCCAGTAAAACATTAAGAGGATCAGAGAACATGATCATTTACGATTTACCTCAGCAATATAAGAATGGCTCAGTATCCTCAAATTAGTTGTTGTGATATACCACATGATCATTTTAATAGATGTTGAAAAGCTTCTGATAAATATCCAAAAAATTTTAATATCCATTTATTGAAAAAACTCCCAAAGTAAGTATATAGGAAACATACTTCAACATTACATTGTCACATTATCCCCATCAGAATAGCTATTATTAAAAAGATATCAACAAGTGTTGGCAAGGATTAGAATGATGGAAACCCTCATACACTGTTGGTACAAATGTAAATTGGTGTGACCACTATGGAAAACAGTATGGAGTTTCCACAAAAATTAAAAATAGAACTTGTCATATGGTCCAGCAATTCCAGTTCTGAGTATTTTTCCAAAGAAAGGAAAACACAATTTGAAAAGATGTATGCATCCCTACAGACATGGAGAAGGGAATGGCAAACCACTTCAGTATTATTGCCTTGAGAACCCCATGAACAGTATGAATGAAAAGACAAAAAGGTAGGACACTGAAAGATGAACTGCCCAGGTCAGTAGGTGCCCAATATGCTACTGGAGAACAGTGGAGAAATAATTCCAAAAAGAATGGAGACAGAGCCAAAGCAAAACCAAATCCACTTGTGGATGTGACAGGTGATGGAAGTAAAGTCCAATACTTTAAAGAGCAATATTGCATAGGAACCCGGAATGTTAAGTCCATGAATCAAGGCAAAGTGGAAATGGTCAAACAGGAGATGGCCAGAGTGAACATTAACATTTTAGAAATCAGTGAACTAAAATGGATTAGAATGGGTGAATTTAATTCAGATGACCATTACATCTACTACTGTGGACAAGGATCCCTTAGAAGTAATGGATTAGCCCTCATAGTCAAAAAAAGAGTCTGAAATGCAGTATTTGGATGCAGTCTCAAAAATGACAGAATGATCTCTGTTCATTAAGGCAAACCATTCAATATATAGTAATCCAAGTCTATGGCCTGACCCGTAACACTGAAGAAGCTGAAGTTGAATGGTTCTATGAAGAACTACAAGACCTAGAATTTACATCCAAAAAAGATGCCCTTTTCATTATAGGGGACTGGAATGAGAAAGTAGGAAGTCAAGGAACACCTGGAGTAACAGGCAAATTTGGCCTTGGAGTATAGAAAGAAGGAGGGCAAAGGCTAATAGATTTCTGTCAAGAGAACGCACTGGTCATAGCAAACACCCTCTTTCAACAACACAAGAGAAGACTCTACACATGGACATCACCAGATGGTCAACACTGAAATCAGATTGATTATGTTCTTTGCATCCAAAGATGGAGAAGCTCTATACAGTCAGCAAAAAAAAAAAAGACTAAGAGCTGACTGTGGCTCAGATCATGAACTCCTTATTGCCAAATTCAGACTTATATTGAAGACAGTAGGGAAAACCACTAGACCACTCATGTATGACCTAAATCAAATCCCTTCTGATTATACAGTGGAAGTGACAAACAGATTCAAGGGATTAGATCTGAGAGACAGAGTGCCTGAAGAACTATGGATGGATGTCTGTGCCATTGTACGGGAGGCAGTAATCAAGACCATCCCCAAGAAAAAGAAATGCAAAAAGGCAAAATGGCTGTCTGAGGAGGTCTTACAAATAGCTGAGAAAAGAAGAGAAGCTAAAGGCAAAGGAGAAAAGGAAAGATATATCCATTTAAATGCAGAGTTCCAAAGAAGCAAGGAGAGATTAAGAAAGCCTTCTTCAGTGATCAGTGTAAACAAATAGACGAAAACAATAGAATGGGAAAGACTAGAGATCTCTTCAAGAAAATTGGAGATACCAAGGGAACATTTCATGCAAAGATGGGCTTGATAAAGGACAGAAATGGTATGGACCTAACAGAAGCAGAAGATATTAAGAAGAGGTGGCAAGAATACACAGAACTATACAAAAAAGATCTTCATGACCCAGATAATCACAATGGTGTGATCACTCACCTAGAGCCAGATATCCTGGAATGTGAAGTCAAATGGGCCTTAGGAAGCATTACTGTGAACAAAGCTAGTGAGATGATGCTGTGAAAGTGGTGCACTCAATATGCCAGCAAATTTGGAAAACTCAGCAGTGGCCACAGGACTGGAAAAGGTCAGGTTTCATTCCAATCCCAAAGAAAGGCAATGCCAAAGAATGCTCAAACTACTGCACAATTGCACTCATCTTACATGCTAGCAAAGTAATGCTCAAAATTCTCCAAGCCAGGCTTCAACAGTACATGAACCGTGAGCTTCCAGATGTTCAAGCTGGATTTAGAAAAGGCAGAGGAACCAGAGATCAAATTGCCAACATCCATTGGCTCATAGAACAAGAAATAAATTTCAGAAAAACATCTATTTCTGCTTTATTGACTATGCCAAAGCCTCTGACTGTGTGGATCACAATAAACTGGAAAATTCTTAAAGATACAGGAATACCAGAACACCTGACCTGCCTCTTGAAAAAAATGTATGCAGGTCAGGAAGCAACAGTTAGAACTGGACATAGAACAACAGACTGGTTCCAAATAGGAAAAGGAGTACTTCAAGGCTGTATATTGTCACCCTACTTATTTAACTTATATGCAGAGTACATCATGAGAAACGCTGGGCTGGAGGAAGCACAAGCTGGAATCAAGATTGCCAGGAGAAATATCAATAACCTCAGATATGCAGATGACAGCACCCTTGTCGCAGAAAGTGAAGAAGAACTAAAGAGCCTCTTGATGAAAGTGAAAGAGGAGAGTGAAAAAGTTGGCTTAAAGCTCAACATTAAGAAAACTAAGAGCATGGCATCTGGTCCTATCGCTTCATGGCAAATAGATGGGTAAACAGTGGAAACAGTGACAGACTTTATTTTGAGGGGCTCGAAAATCACTGCAGATGGACCATTTCATCTAACTATGAAATTAGATGATGCTTGCTCCTTGGAGGAAAAGTTATGACAAAACTAGACAGCATATTACAAAGCAGAGACATTACTTTGCCAAGAAAGGTCCATCTAGTCAAAGCTATGGCTTTTCCAGTAGTTATGTATGGATGTGAAAGTTGGACTATAAAGAAAGCTGAGTGCTGAAGAACTGATGCTTTTGAACTGTGGTGTTGGAGAACACTCTTAAGAGTCCCTTGGACTGCAAGGAGATCCAATCAGTCCATCCTAAAGGAAATCAGTCCTGAATATTCATTGGAAGGATGTTGAAGCTGAAACTCCAAGACTTTGGCCACCTGATGCGAAGAACTGACTCATCTGAAAAGACCCTGATGCTGGGGAAGATTGAAGGCGGGAGGAGAAGGGACGACAGAGGATGAGATGGTTGGATGGCATCAGGGACTCAATGGAGATGAGCTTCGGTAAACTCCAGGAGTTGGTGATGGACAGGGAGGCCTGGTGTGGTGCAGTCCATGAGGTGGCAAAGAGTCGGACATGACTAGCAACTGAACTGAACTGATGCATCCCTATATTATTTGTAACATAATCACAATAGCCAATATATAAAAGCAACCTACATGCCCATCAACAGACAAATAGATAAAAAAGATGCAGACATACATATACATATATATATATAAATATATATATATAATGGCTATTACTTATCCATATAAAATGTAATCTCACCATTTGTGATAACATGGATGAACCTGGAGGGTATTTTGCTAAGTGGAGTAAGTCAGATGGAGAAAGTAAAATACCATATGATTTTACTTATATGTGGTACTAGTGGTAAAGAATCTGCCTGTCAATGCAAGAGACCTAAGACACAGGTTCGATCCCTGGGTTGGGAAGATCCCCTGGAGAAGCTCATGAGAGCCCACTCCAGTATTCTTGCCTGGAGAATCCCATGGACAGAGGAGCCTGGTGTCACAAAGAGTTGGACATGACTGAAGTGACTTAGCATACACAAGGACAGAAAAATTATTTTTGGACTTCCTTGGTGGAATGTAAAAAAGAGAAAAACAACCAATGAACAAAACAAAACAGAAACAGAGTCATTGATACTGAGAACAAACAAATTGTTGCCAGATGGGGAGGGGATGGAGGAAGAGAGAAATAAATTGAGGGAAAGTGAAGAGTTACAAACTTCCGGTTACAAAATAAATGAGTCATGAAAAAGAAATTATATCATGGGGGAAAGAGTCAATAAAAATGTCATATCTTTGTATGGTGACGGACAGTTACTAGACTTATACTGTGATTATTTTGTACTGTATAGAAATATCTAATCAACATGTTGTGCACCAGTCACTAAAATAATGTTGCAGGTCCATCATACTTCAAAAGAGACCAAACAAACTCACTCATAGGAAAAAAAGAGAGCAGAGCTGTGGAGGAGTAGTGGGTGAGGGGAGGGGGAATTGGATGAAGGTCATCAAAAGGTACAAACATCCTTTTGAGATAAGTAGTACT
Organism: Bos indicus; assembly: GCF_029378745.1. Lineage (NCBI taxonomy): Eukaryota > Metazoa > Chordata > Mammalia > Artiodactyla > Bovidae > Bos > Bos indicus. Next base: position 15,024,696 of record NC_091779.1, read on the forward strand.
AGAGATGTAATATATAACATGATTTATATAATCAATGCTCTATGTTATATATGGAAGTTGTTAGAGTAAATCCCAAGAGCTTTACCAAAAAGAAAAAAAAATTTTCTTTTATTTTCTGTTTTATGATAGAGGTTCACTAAACTTACTGTGGTAATCATTTCATAAGGTATGTAAGTCAAATCATTATGCTGCATGCCTTGAACTTCATATAGTGCTTCATGTCCATTATATCACAATAATACTCTAAGGAAAGAAATTAATAAACATAAAATATTTTTAAGATAATAAAATATATGCTTATGCTGTAAGATCAAGCACACACACACAATCTCTGGTAGATATACAAAAAATAAAGACAAAGCAAGCAAAACATACCATTACAGAAAATCATTACGAAGGAAAATGGTAATCCCTCAAATTACAAGGGAAGAGAATAAGACAGAAATAAAGGAACAACAGAAAAATGAAACAAACAGAAAATAATAACAAAATGGCAATAATAAGTCAATACCTATCAACACTTTAAATGTGAATGGATTAAATTCTTCAAAAACATAGTGTATATATGTTGCCTACAAAGACTTTAGCTTTAAAGACACACAAAGTCTTAAAGGGATGGAAAAAGATGCTTCATGCAAACTTTTAAAAAGCAGGGGTAGTCATACTTTGATTGGACAAAATAAGCTAAGTCAAAGACTATAACAAGAGACAAAGAAGGTCATTATAATAAAGGGGCCAGTTCAACAAGAGGATGCCTTTGGCCCTCTGTATCTACAGGTTTCACATCTACAGACATGGAGTGCTGACTGCTTTCATTGAATTATGTCATTTTGTTAGGGGATGTCAGCTAGTGGCAAAATGAGAAATCAGAAATTGCCTTGAGATGCATGAAAATAAAATCACAACATATAAAAACTTATGGGACACGGGAAAAGCAGGGCTAAGACGGGAGTTTATAGTAATAAATGTCTACATTAAGATAAAAGGTCTCAAATAAACAATCTAATTTTACATTTTTAGGACTAGAGAAAGAAACTGTGCCCAAAGTGAGTAGAAGGAAGGAAATAACAAAGATCTGAGCAGAATTAAATGAAGTAAAACTGAAATATAAATTAAAGGAAATATAAACTAAAAAGACAAAAGAAAAGATCACTGAACCTAAAAGTTGTTTTTTAAAAGATAAAGTAGATATAAACCCTTAGATTGGTTTACCAAAAAAAAGACAAAATATAAAATTATAAGTGAAAAAGACCTTACAACTGATAATATGCAAATACAAGGAGTAAAGAGACTGAATAATTATATGCCCCCAAATTGGACAACCTAGATAAAATTTAGATTTGTAGAAACATACAGCCTACCAAGACTGATTCATGAAGAAGCAGAAAATATGAATAGCTCAAATAATAGTAAGATGACTGAATCAGTAATCAAAAACTTCAATTCAAATAAAAATCCATGACCAGATGGCTTCACTGATGAGTTCTACCAAAAACCTGAGGAAAAACTAATCCTTTATAAGCTCCTTCAAAAAACTGAAGAAGAGGGAACACTCCCAAATTCATTTTACTAGCCCAGCAATACTCTGATATGAGAGCTAGACAAGGATACTACAAGAAAAGAAAATTATAGTTCAATATTCCTGATACACATAGATGCAAAAATCCTCAACAAAATGTAAACAAAATAAATGCAACAGAATGTTAAAAAGATCAGGTAACATGATCAAATAAGATTTATTCCAGGGATGAAAGAACAGTGCAACATTTGTGAACCAATATGATATACCACATTAACAAAATGAAAGATAAGAATCAGATAATCACCTTGATAGATGCAGAAAAATCATCTGACAAAATTTAAGATAACTTTATGACATTCAAATGGACAACAGGTACATAAAAAGGTGCTTTTAACATCACTCACTAATTATCATACTCAGTTGCTCAGTCATGTCTGACTCTGTGACCCCATGGACTGTAGCCGACCAGGCTCCTCTGTCCATGGGGTTTTCCAGGCAAGAATACTGGAGTAGGTATTACCACTGATGGTAATACCAATTCATTACCATTGAGCCACCTCACTAATTATCAGGGAGATGCAAATCAAAACCACAATGAGATATCAACTGACACCTGTTAGCATGATTATTATTGAAAATGCAAGGGGTAACTGGATAAGATGTGAGGAAAAAACTATTGTAGCCCTATGGAAAACAATATGGAGGTTCCTCAAAGATATAACAATAGAACTACCATAGATTCAGTAATCCTAACTCTGGGTACATATATAAAGTAAACAAAATCACTATCTGGAAGAGATATACACCAAGGTATGTAAACTACCTAAATGTCCATTGATGGCTAAATGGATAAAGACAAGGTGTTATATATAATGGAGTAATGAAAGTCATAGCCTTGACTAGATGGACCTTTGTTGGCAAAGTAATGTCTCTGCTTTTCAATATGCTACCTAGGTTGGTCATAACTTTTCTTCCAAGGAGTAAGCGTCTTTTAATTTCATGGCTGCAGTCACCATCTGCAGTGATTTTGGAGCCCAGAAAAATAAAGTCTGACACTGTTTCCACTATTTCCCCATCTATTTCCCATGAAGTGATGGGACCAGATGCCATGATCTTCGTTTTCTGAATGTTGAGCTTTAAGCCAACTTTTTCACTCTCTACTTTCACTTTCATCAAGAGACTTTTGAGTTCCTCTTCACTTTCTGCCATAAGGGTGGTGTCGTCTGCATATCTGAGGTTATTGATATTACTCCTGGCAATCTTGATTTCAGCTTGTGCTTCTTCTAGCCCACATTTCTCATGATGTACTCTGCATATAAGTTAAATAAGCAGGATGACAATATACAGCCTTGATGTACTCCTTTTCCTATTTAGAACCAGTCTGTTGTTCCATGTCCAGTTCTAACTGTTTCCTGACCTGCATATAGGTTTCTCAAGAGGCAGGTCAGGTGGTCTGGTATTCCCATCTCTTGAAGAATTTTCCACAGTTTCCTGTGATCCACAAAGTCAAAGGCTTTGGCATAGTCAATAAAGCAGAAATAGATGTTTTTCTGGAACTCTCTTGCTTTGTCCATGATCCAGCGGATGTTGGCAATTTGATCTCTGGTTCCTCTGTCTTTTCTAAAACCAGCTTGAACATCTGGAAGTTCACGTTCACGTATTGCTGCAGCCTGGCTTGGAGAATTTTGAGCATTACTTTGCTAGCATGTGAGATGAGTGCAATTGTACGGTAGTTTGAGCATTCTTTGGCATTGCCTTTCTTTGGGATTGGAATGAAAACTGACCTTTTCCAGTCCTGTGGCCACTGCTGAGTTTTCCAAATTTGCTGGCATATTGAGTGCAGTACTTTCACAGTATCATCTTTCAGGATTTGAAAGAGCTCAACTGGAATTCCATCACCTCCACTTGGTCGTGAAGATCTTTTTTGTACAGTTCTTCTGTGTATTCCTGCCACCACTTCTTAATATCTTCTGCTTCTGTTAGGTCCATACCATTTCTGTCCTTTATCGAGCCCATCTTTGCATGAAACAACAAAGGTCTGTCTAGTCAAGGCTATCGTTTTTCCAGTGGTCATGTATGGATGTGAGAGTTGGACTGTGAAGAAAGCTGAGTGCCAAAGAATTGATGCTTTTGAACTGTGGTGTTGGGGAAGACTCTTGAGAGTCCCTTGGACTGCAAGGAGATCCAACCAGTCCATTCTGAAGGAGATCAGCCCTGGGATTTCTTTGGAAGGAACGATGCTAAAGCTGAAACTCCAGTACTTTGGGCACCTCATGCGAAGAGTTGACTCATTGGAAAAGACTCTGATGCTGGGAGGGATTGGGGGCAGGAGGAGAAGGGGACGACAGAGGATGAGATGGCTGGATGGCATCACTGACTCGATGGACGTGAGTCTGGGTGAACTCCGGGAGTTGGTGATGGACAGGGAGGCCTGGTGTGCTGCAATTCATGGGGTTGCAAAGAGTCGGACACGACTGAGCGACTGAACTGAACTGAACTGAATGAAAGTCAAAGTGTCAGTCACTCAGTTGTGTCTGACTCTTTGTGACCCATGGACTGTAGCCTGTCATGCTCCTCTGTCCATGGAATTGTTCAGGCAAGAATATTGGAGTGGGTAGCCATTCCATTCTCTGGGGATCTTCCTGACCCAGGGATCAAATCTGGGTCTCCTGCATTGCAGGTGGATTCACTATGCTCTTGAGCCACCAGGGAAGCCCTCTGGAGTTATATTTAGCCTTATAAAAGAAGGAAATCCTAATCTGTGATTTTGACATAGATAAATATGGAGAGCATTGTCTTATGTGAAATAAGCAAGACAAAGAAAGAAATACTGCATGTTATAAGTTATCTATGGAATCTAAAAACAGAAAAAACAAAACAAAACACCTAAAAAGCCAAACCAGAAAAACCTTATGAAAACAGAGTAAATAAATGGTTGCTTGGAGCTGAGGAGTGGGGGAAATAGGGAGAGGCTGGTAAAAGGGTACAGTCTTTCAGTTATAAGATGAATAAAGTCTGAGGAACTAATGTGATTATAATTGATAACACTGTACTATATAAGTGAAATCTGTTAAGAAAGTAGAACTTAAATATTCTCACCAAAAACACACACCGAAAATAAAAACAAACTTAAAAAAAAAAAAAAGCCATGTGAGATGGCAGCTCTGTTAACCGACTAGCTGTGGAGGGAATCTTTCACAGTGCATACATGTATCAAATTATCACACTGTACATTTTAAAATTAATTTTTTGGGGGTGGCATCATTGAAACTGCCAAAAAAGCCAAAAGAAAAAAAGAATGGGCAACTTTTATTAGTGTTTGAATCTGTGTGTAACCTCCATGGGGTTGATGTTGGGACATATTTGCAAATATATGGGGGAATACTGCTAATTACAATAAAAGGAGGGTCTACTTGTGGTCTGGTGTGCTCAATTGTTCAACAATGTTGGGTAAGTCTCATACAATGAAGAACTGTCCTGACCAAAAAAACAACAGGAATCCTTTTAAGAAACACAGTAGGGGTCTCTTATTTGAAACTAAATAAGAAATTAAGAAAATAACTCAGGGGTAGTTAAACTCAAAACTAAAACTTGTTATCAGATACATCTACTTTGTCAGATCACACTCAGTTAAGTTCAGTCGCTCAGTCGTGTCCAACTCTTTGCAGCCCCATGGACTGCAGCACGCCAGGCTTCCCTGTCCATCATCAACTCCCTGAGCTTGCTCAAACTCATGTTCATCGAGTTGGTGATGCCATCCAACCATCTCGACCTCTGTTGTCACCTTTTCTCCCAGCCTTCAATCTTTCCCAGCACCAGGGTCTTTTCCAGTGAGTCAGTTCTTGGCATCAGGTGGCCAAAGTATTGGAGCTTCAGTATCAGTCCTTCCAATGAATATTAAGGATTTATTTCCTTAGGATTGATTGGTTGGATCTCCTTGCAGTCCAAGGGAGTCTCAAGAGTCTTCTCCACCCCCACAGTTAAAAAGCATCAATTCTTTGGTGCTCAGCTTTCTTTACAGTCCAACACTCACATGCATACATGACTACTGGAAAAACCATAGCTTTGACTAGATGGACCTTTGTTGGCTAAGTAATGTCTCTGTTTTTTAATATGCTGTCTAGGTTGGTCATAGGTTTTCTCCTAAAGAGCAAGCGTCTTTTAATTTCATGGCTACAGTCACCATCTGCTGTGATTTTTGAGCCCAAGAAAATAAAGTCTGTCATTGTTTCCATTGTTTTTCCTCTATTTGCCATGAAGTGATGGGACCAGATGCCGTGATCTTTGTATTCTGAATGTTGAGTTTTAAGTCAGCTTTTCCACTCTCCTATTTCAATTTCATCAAGAGGCTCTTTAGTTCTTCTTCACTTTCTGCCCTAGGGTGGTATCATCTGCGTATCTTAGGTTATTGATATTTCTCTCAGCAAACTTGATTCCAGCTTGTACTTCATCCAGCCTAGCATTTCTCATGATGTACACTGCATACAAGTTAAATAAGCAGGGTGACACTATACAGTCTTGATGTACTCCTTTCCCAATTTGGTACCAGTCCATTGTTCCACGTCTGGTTCTAACTGTTGCTTCCTGACTTGCATACAGATTTCTCAGGAGGCAGGTCAGGTGGTCTGGTATTCCCATCTCTTTAAGAATTTTCCACAGTATATTGTGATCCACACAGTCAAAGGCTTTGGAATAGTCAATAAAACAGAAATAGATGTTTTTCTGGAATTCTTTTGCTTTTTCTGTGAGCCAATGGATGTTGGCAATTTGATCTCTGGTTCCTCTGGCTTTTCTAAATCCAGCTTGAACATCTGCAAGTTCATGGTTCATGTACTGCTGAAGCCTGGCTTGGAGAAATTTGAGCATTACTTTGCTAGCATGTGAGATGAGTGCAATTGTGCGATAGTTTGAACATTCTTTGGCATTGTCCTTCTTTCAGACTGGAATGAAAACTGACCTTTTCCAGTCCTGTGGCCACTGCTGAGTTTTCCAAATTTGCTGGCATATTGAGTGCACCACTTTCACAGCATCAACTTTTAGAATTTGAAATAGTTCAACTGGAATTCCATTACCTCCACTAGTTTTGTTGATAGTGATGCTTCCTAAGGCCCACTTGACATCACATTCCAGGATGTCTGGCTCTAGGTGAGTGATCACATCATCGTGATTATCTGGGTCATGAAGATCTTTTTTGTACAGTTCTTCTGTGTATTCTTGCCACCTCTTCTTAATATCTTCTGCTTCTGTTAGATCCATACCATTTCTGTCCTTTATTGAGCTCATCTTTGTATGAAATGTTCCCTTGGTATCTAATTTTCTTGCAGAGATCTCTAGTCTTTCCCATTCTATTGTTTTCCTCTATTTCTTTGACCTGATCACTGTGGAAGGGTTTCTTCTCTCTCCTTGCTATTCTTTGGAAATCTACATTCAGATCATTATATCTTTCCTTTTCTCCTTTGTCTTTAACTTCTCTTCTTTACTCAGCTATTTGTATGCCTCCTCAGACAACTGTTTTGCCTTTTTGCATTTCTTTTTCTTGGGGGTGGTCTTGATCACTGTCTCCTATATAATGTCATGAACCTCCATCCATATTTCTTCAGGCACTCTATCACATCTAATCCCTTGAATCTATTTGTCACTTCCACTGTATAATCATAAGGGATTTGATTTAGGTCATATCTGAATGGTCTAGTGATTTTCCCTACTTTCTTCAATTTAAGTCTGAATTTGGCAATAATTTGTCCTTTGGCAATAAGTACTTCATGATCTGAGCCACAGTCAGCTCCCAGTCTTGTTTTTGCTGACTGTATAGAACTTCTCCATCTTTGGCTGCAAACAATATAATCAATCTGATTTCGGTATTGACCATCTGGTGATGTCCATGTGTAGAGTCTTCTCTTGTGTTGCTGGAAGAGGTTGTTTGCTATGACCAGTGTGTCCTCTGGCAAAACCCTGTTAGCCTTTGCCCTGCTTCATTTTGTATTCCAAGGCCAAATTTGCCTGTTACTCCAGGTATCTCTTGACTTCCTACTTTTCCATTCCAGTCCCCTATGATGAAAAGGACATCTTTTTGGGGTGTTAGTTCTAGAAGGTCTTGTAGGTCTTCATAAAACCATTCAGCTTCTTCAGAATTACTGGTTGGGGCATAGACTTGGATTACTGTGATACTGAATGGTTTGCCTTGGAAACGAACAAAGATCATTCTGTTGTTTTTGAGATTGCATCCAAGTACTACATTTTGTATTCTTTTGTTGACTATGAGGGCTACTCCATTTCTTTGAAGGGAACCTTGCCCAAAGTAGTAGATATAATGGTCTGAATTAAATTCACCCATTCCAGACCATTTTAGTTCACTGATTCCTAAAATGTTGATGTGTGTAGCTCAGAAAGTGCATCATTTAAGTAGCCATATCTATATCAAACAAAAAATTATTTTTAACACTAAGTCTACAACAGAAATTATTGGAATGATTTGGTTAATAATTTATGCTATGAATTACATCAGCTTATGTATGGAGGTGAAAGTGGACTGTGAAGAAGGCTGAGCGCCAAAGAATTGATGCTTTTGAACTGTGGTGTTGGAGAAGACTCCTGAAAGTCCCTTGGACTGCAAGGAGATCCAACCAGTCCATTCTGAAGGAGATCAGCCCCGGGATTTCTTTGGAAGGAATGATGCTAAAGCTGAAACTCCAGTACTTTGGCCACCTGATGCGAAGAGTTGACTCATTGGAAAAGACTCTGATGCTGGGAGGGATTGGGGGCAGGAGGAGAAGGGGACGTCAGAGGATGAGATGGCTGGATGGCATCACTGACTCGATGGACATGAGTATGAGTGAACTCCAAGAGTTGGTGATGGACAGGGAGGCCTGGCGTGCTGTGATTCATGGGGTCACAAAGAGTCGGACACGACTGAGCGACTGAACTGAACTGATTATCAATTTTATATTTATAGTCACTTAAGTGAATGAAAAGGAATATATTTTCTAATTTTTGATTCATGTATGTAGGAATACTATGTTACTAGCTGTTAAATATTTTGAAGATCAACCTGATAGGAAATATTTTTCAGGAAAGTCAGACTCCATTAATTTAATGACAACTCAATTTAAGAAAAAAGTACTTTATCTGCTTGAGAGGTTATTTTCCCTTTGAGATTAAAGGCATGATTAATTCAGATTCATTTTATCTTTTCAAAGCTCTGCCACTATTCCTGAGGAATCAGCACCCATCTGCCAGGAAGTCATGTTTTCAAATCAACTGGGAAGCCTTATACTTGGCCACTAGTTGTTTGTACAGGCTCTGTTGAAAATAAACTCATGACCTTATTCTTTTTTGTTCTGTGTGAAATCTTAGGAAATACCACATAAGCAATGTAGAGTTAAATAAACTGAAAGCATAATACATATTTCAGAGTGACTGAATGTTTCTAGAAAGACAATTATTTTCTTGGAATATTTTTAGAAACTATCCTAATAGCCTTTCATTTTCTCAGACCAGAAGAAGTAACAACTGAAAGAGCAGTTCCTATGCCATATATTATTATTTTTCTTGCTTTAATATTTTAGGAGAAAGGATATTTAAATATAGTAATGAAGGTAAAATTAACAGGTTAGAAACTGTTTCCAAGATAGGTTATATTTTCAAATTTACTACAAAATATATAATTTTTATATAATCTTGCTTTACATCAACATAATATTTCAGCCCATCAGAAATGCAGTAGAACATGTATTTTAAGTGACAGTGGAAGACACTAGAGCCTCTACTGTATTACCAAAATAAGAGAACTGTTCACCAATGCGTAGTACCTAAAATTTCTCAACTTTCTAAAAAAGTTAAAATGCGTATATACAGGATAGAACTTTGCTAATAAAAGATACTTCATTGTCTGCATAGTTATGAAGTTTCTGTTTTAAATATGTTAATATAGCACAAGCCTGATATTAGTGAAGGTAAAGATTTGAGGTTTACATCTGTTAAGTTGTTTGCAAGTTTTAGTAGCAAATTATAAGTCTAGAAACATTAAAATGGTTTCATTATCTTATTAATTTTAATGAAATAATATTCAAATAGCTGTGGAAATTTGTGACTTTACATCTCATTTAATATTCATCTTTTTAAAGCCATAATAAATAAGACTTTCCACTTCATGTTCACTGTAAAAACATAACATGCAGCTGTAATTATGATATTGTGAATCACAAATGGCAGTAGTTCCACCATTGATAAAAAAAGGCCTGGAACATTCAAGTATATCTTCAGATCATTAGTGAACTCCTTAATGTCCCCAAAGGAAAGAAGGTGGAACTGTCCCTACCCCTTTCTCTACATACTTGTCATTTTTTTTTTTTTTGGTGCAACTTCTTTTCCTCTCTTAAGATAATCATTTCAGCCCACATTCCTTTTTTAACAGATTTTTTTAATGTATTTTCTTAATAGATGAAAAAATAGGCAAATAGATTTGGTGCCTTGGATCAGATCAGATCAGATCAGTCACTCAGTCGTGTCCGACTCTTTGCGACCCCATGAATCGCAGCACGCCAGGCCAGGCCTTGCTGTCCATCACCAACTCCTGGAGTTCACTCAGACTCATTTCCAACAAATCAGTGATGCCATCCAGCCATCTCATCTTCTGTCGTCCACTTCTCCTCTTGCCCCCAATCCCTCCCAGCATCAGAGTCTTTTCCAATGAGTCAACTCTTCGCATGAGGTGGCCAAAATACTGGAGTTTCAGCTTTAGCATCATTCCTTCCAAAGAAATCCCAGGGCTGATCTCCTTCAGAATGGACTGGTTGGATCTCCTTGCAGTCCAAGGGACTCTCAAGAGTCTTCTCCAACACCACACTTCAAAAGCATCAATTCTTCGGTGCTCAGCCTTCTTCACAGTCCAACTCTCACATCCATACATGACCACAGGAAAAACCATAGCCTTGACTAGATGAACCTTTGTTGGCAAAGTAATGTCTCTGCTTTTGAATATGCTATCTAGGTTGGTCATAACTTTCCTTCCAAGGAGTAAGCGTCTTTTAATTTCATGGCTGCAGTCACCATCTGCAGTGATTTTGGAGCCCAGAAAAATAAAGTCTGACACTGTTTCCACTGTTTCCCCATCTATTTCCCACGAAGTGATGGGACCAGATGCCATGATCTTCGTTTTCTGAATGTTGAGCTTTAAGCCAACTTTTTCACTCTCCACTTTCACCTTCATCAAGAGGCTTTTTAGTTCCTCTTCACTTTCTGCCATAAGGGTGGTGTCATCTGCATATCTGAGGTTATTGATATTTCTCCTGGCAATCTTGATTCCAGCTTGTGTTTCTTCCAGTCCAGAGTTTCTCATGATGTACTCTACATATAAGTTAAATAAACAGGGTGACAATATACAACCTTGACATACTCCTTTTCCTATTTGGAACCAGTCTGTTGTTCCATGTCCAGTTCTAACTGTTGCTTCCTGACCTGCATACACATTTCTCAAGAGGCAGATCAGGTGGTCTGGCATTCCTATCTCTTTCAGAATTTTCCACAGTTTCTTGTGATCCACACAGTCAAAGGCTTTGGCATAGTCAATAAAGCAGAAATAGATGTTTTTCTGGAACTCTCTTGCTTTTTCCATGATCCAGCAGATGTTGGCAATTTGATCTCTGGTTCCTCTGCCTTGGATACAATATGGAAATAATAAACACTCTGTTGTCTCCTAAATCCCACTGCATTTACCCCAGAGAGGTACATATTGGCTAAACTCTAATTTCTGCCATTACTTGCAGATTTCATAAATTTGCACTGTAGTTTCAAATTGGTTTTGGTGTTTAGTTGCTAAGTCGCGTCCGACTCAGCGGACTCCAGGCTCCTCTATACATAGAATTCTCCAGGCAAGAATTAAATTTCCAAAAGTCTACAAATAATAAATGCTGGAGAGGGTGTGGAGAAAAGGGAACCCTCTTACACTGTTGGTGGGAATGCAAACTAGTACAGCCACTATGGAGAACAGTGTGGAGATTCCTTAAAAAACTGGAAATAGAACTGCCTTATGATCCAGCAATCCCACTGCTGGGCATACACACTGAGGAAACCAGAAGGGAAAGAGACACGTGTACCCCAATGTTCATCGCAGCACTGTTTATAATAGCCAGGACATGGAAGCAACCTAGATGTCCATCAGCAGATGAATGGATAAGAAAGCTATGGTACATATACACAATGGAGTATTACTCAGCCATTAAAAAGAATACATTTGAATCAGTTCTAATGAGGTGGATGAAACTGGAGCCTATTATACAGAGTGAAGTAAGCCAGAAGGAAAAACAAATACAGTATACTAACGCATATATATGGAATTTAGAAAGATGGTAACGATAACCCTGTATACGAGACAGCAAAAGAGACACTGATGTATAGAACAGTCTTATGGACTCTGTGGGAGAGAGAGAGGGTGGGAAGATTTGGGAGAGTGACATTGAAACATGTAGAATATCATGTAAGAAACGAGTTGCCAGTCCAGGTTCGATGCGCGATACTGGACGCTTGGGGCTGGTGCACTGGGACGACCCAGAGGGATGGTATGGGGAGGGAGGAGGGAGGAGGGTTCAGGATGGGGAACACATGTATGCCTGTGGCGGATTCATTATGATATTTGGCAAAACTAATACAATTATGTAAAGTTTAAAAATAAAATAAAATTAAAAAAAAATTCAATTAAAAACACCAATTCATACATGAAAAAAAAAAAAGAAATAAAACAATACGTTTTCTGAAAAAAATAAACAAACAAAAAAAAAGAATTAAATTTATGTTTACTATCCAAAACAAATGGACAACTGCCATGCACTATTAAACTATCTTTGCATTATGCCACAGTTAACTTCATTTCAATGTAAGGAAAACACCAGTCTTCTCCTTTATTTATAACATTGCATTCTGTCTGGTTAATTCATTCTTCATAAAAGCTTGGATATGATACTGCCTGGAAGTCAGAGAATAAATAAAATAATCTTTCACAGTACCTTTCCATTCTGAGTCCACATTCTGTTCTGCTATATAGTCGCAAGTCCTAGCAGCTTCTAGAGTAATGTATATCAACCTTAGTACTTTGGCTGCATTTTGGACTGTCCTGGGGCTCTTTATATACTACTGATTTTGGAGATCAGCTCCAGAAACTCTGATTTAATGGTCTGAGATATCACCAGGGGATTAGGATTAATTTAAGGTCATAGTGTATAATAACAGAAACCTATATCCAGAACTGTTCTGCTTTAAAAAAGAAAGAAACTAAAGAACACAAAAACTTATCACTTCTCCCTTATGTAAAAAAAAAATTTTTTTCATCTGTTTACATTAACTGACGATTTTCCAAGATAAGACAAAAGTTCTGTTTCATCATAATGGTCTTATTTTGTAGTAAATCTATTTTAGGGCACCCTATTTCTGAAATTCTGGATTAAAATTATGAGTGCTGAGGTTTTCTCTCTTGGAAGTTCTTTATGCCTTCATTAGTATCGTCAGCCTAAATTCTTTATTGATTGGTCAAAATGAGACTAAGTAGTTTACATTTTACTTTCTCAAAGGAATATGTGATGCAATCTGTCATTTCTCTAGAAGTTATTTAGTTTATGTCATTCTGAGAAATACTTTAACTTCACAAATATAAGCATACTCAGCAAATAAAAAAAGAAAACCCCAAAATTCCTTCCATAACTTCAGGATTTTTTGAGTCTAAAATAAATTTATAATATTTAAAATCACACATTTACAATAAAGACAAATACGATATGAAACTAAATATCTGTGGTATCTAACGTATGGCATGAATGCACCTATCTACAAAACAGAACAGACTCACAGACACAGAGAGCAGACCTGTGGTTGCCGAAGGGCAGGAGGATGTGGAAAGGGATGCACTGGGAGTGGGGTTGGTACATGCAATTTAATGCATTTATCATGGATAAACAACAAGACCCTAGTGGAGAGCACAGCAAACTATACTCAATACCCTGTGGTAACAGAAAAGAGTATGGAAAAGAATATAAAAATAATTATATATATAATTATAACTGGGTCACTTTTCTGTACAGTAGAAATTGGCACAATGTAGATCAACTATACCTCATGAGGTCTTTACAACCTCCAGATATTCTTTGGATTATATAACTTCATTGTTAACACTAGCAAGCGGGCACTCTTTCTGCCCCCTTCTGATGCCTATGTCAGAAGCTTTCTCTATCTCCTTTATACTTTAATAAAACTTTATTACACACACACACACACAAATAAAATAATGGCTATCCACAATGGAGGGCTTTTAGTCAGTAATATGAATAATGTAGGATGATTATACAATCTTTAACTTATATATAGAAAAATTGTTTATAGTCTGTTCCTATTTGCATTTGTCATGACAGGTGTTACAAGTGTTCTTGGTTGGAAGTGACCTTGACTTTAGTTTTAAGATCATTTTTATCTGAACACTGAGGAAATTTTCATTAAGACACCGATGAGACTATAGACTGCATCTTTTCAATCCATCAATAATTAACCTTTTAAATTTATCTTATATAATGAGCACTTCCCTGTTTATTTTTCTTTTGTATAAATATTGGGGTATCATGGTGCTTTCTGATAATGTTATGCATGGAGGCATCCTATGCAAGAGGCATGAAATACTTTTGTGGATATTATCTTTCCTGATGGAGAGACTGTCCTTAGGATCAAGCAGCCACTAAGTATATGCACCTGAATAAGGAAATGAGAAAAGATGCAGAATTATCATATTGGCTTACTTATGCTATGCACTGCAGAACTCCAGAGAGGACCCTTCACAGAGATGACTATATGGAAAGATGCTTCCTGGGGTTGTGCAGTGTGACATCCCTGATTTCAAAGCTCTCCACTGCTCTCCTAACTTGGAAGCATCTAGGAGGTAAACCCAGGCGGATGATTCTCCATGATGAGGTAGGTTAAAAGTCGTCTAAGGGGCTACAAGCTGAGGATTATGTGGTTATACCTTGCAAATTATATCATCTATATTCTGGCAAATGGATCACTGCTTCATTAATACAGTCTATTACTGGTAATTTAGAAAATCAAAGACTTAAAGTAAACTGGCTTAAAAAATAAGGTGCTTCTTGATCCCTTCTCTCTTGGGATTCTATATACAAGTAAGAGGTAGGACTCTGCTTACAGACTGAACTCTCCATCCACTTACTCAAATAGCTCAGCTGCATGAAAGTAGAACATGGAGAAGTATGGCAGATTTGTATCATTCAACCTGCAAAAGGCAGGAGAGAATGAGAACAGTGGATTGGCAAAAAACCAACCAACCAACCATGTTTGGGCTCTGAGAGAAGGGGTTTGAGGGCATCAACTGTGCTTGAGTAGAGGAGGCAGAAGTGGAAACAGGGCATGTCCCTCCGTGGCAGTGATACTGAACACCATGACCTAAACTGCTAACGACGTATGGCTCACTGACTGTCAAGCTGCAGTGTCCACTTTTTTATTTTCTATAGTTTCCTTTTTCTATTGACATTGTCCACCCTCTTACCTACTTTGCTCATCTTTTTCTCTATTTTCATTGACATTTTTTCCTAACAGTTTAAATCCTAGTCAGCTAATCCAACATCTAGATCATCTAGGGATCTGCATCTGTTTTCTGTTACCACTCATATGTGAAAACTAGTACAGAGAAACCTCACTTAAAACAGTCAGGAGGTCAGAAAGGGGAGTTCTTATGCCTCACCACTCCATGTCAATTACAGACCCAACAGGAAGAGATGTACCTTTGCATTTCTAACAGAAAGAAGGCTGCTACTTTCTTACCCATCAAGAGGAAGAACTTTTCCTAATCCAGCAACAGCGGGCAATAACAGGCTGTCACAATTTAGCCAATGAAAAGCCAATACACTTTGAACTCAGTCTCCTCCAGTGGACTCTCTAACAGCCCCTTCTCCTCTTCAAAAGGACAGTTCTCCCCCTTATTTTCTGGACTTGCCTGTGGTTTGCCATAAAGTGCAAGTCCTGAATTGTAATCTTTTGTTCTTTCTGAATAAAGTGTTTTGCTAGTAAAATAAATGATTGTTTCTATCATTTTAGGTCAACATTTTAGTTAATTATTAGTCACAATTTCTTAACCTTCCTTTCTTAATTATGTCCCATTTTTTATTGTATGAATTACTGAAGTAGATATTATTTCTCTCCACAGAGGCCTGGTCCTTTTGTCAGGCAGGTAACGTAAGAAGCTCATTGTCTCAACTCAATAATTAATAAGCTGGGTTGAGGTTGACCTTACATTGCAGTGTTTATTAGATTCACTCAACCTCTGATTTCAAGTGACTTATCAAATCAGATCAGTCACTCAGTTGTGTCCGACTCTTTGTGACCCCATGAATCGCAGCACGCCAGGCCTCCCTGTCCATCACCAACTCCCGGAGTTCACTGAGATTCATGTCCATTGAGTCAGTGATGCCATCCAGTCATCTCATCCTCTGTCGTCCCCTTCTCCTCCTGTCCCCAATCCCTCCCAGCATCAGAGTCTTTTCCAATGAATCAACTCTTTGCATGAGGTGGCCAAAGTACTGGAGTTTCAGCTTTAGCATCATTCCTTCCAAAGAAATCCCAGGGCTGATCTCCTTCAGAATGGACTGGTTGGATCTCCTTGCAGTCCAAGGGACTCTCAAGAGTCTTCTCCAACACCACACTTGAAAAGCATCAATTCTTCGGTGCTCAGCCTTCTTCACAGTCCAACTCTCACATCCATACTTATAGGCACGGCCCATTCTGTGTTTACTGCATGCTCCTTTTCTGTGACGTGATCTCCTAAACCCTATGGAGTTCACTATGGGACTGCGGATTTGAACTCTGCTTTCGGGTCTTGACCCCTCCTTGAGCGTGGTCCTTTGGGTTTTTTGGTTAATAGTTTAACAGGTCTCTATCTCCTCTAATCTGAAAGTTCTGCTTTTCAGAGGTTGTGAAAGTAACTCTTTCATCTTCCATCCTACACAGATTTAAAATGTGGCAAATATCTTTGGGAGGACTCTTCCTTTGTGTTTGTTGTAGGCTTCTGTATTCTGTGGATGATTCCTGACCTCTGTGAGATTGCCAGAGGTTTCATTTTGCTTGTTTGGGCCAACTAGCCAACTATGTAGCCTCTTGTACTGCCACAGCTCTCAGCAAATGTCTCATGGGGAAAATGGCCATATGTTCAGACTCTTTGTCCAACCTGACATGTCAGTCCATATATGGTTGTGAAAAACCTCAGCTGATTTCTCTTCCCCTAATAGAGTCCTCTGCCTATGGCAAGATGATCCTCAGATAACTCTCAGACTCAAAATACTTCCAGAGAAGCAAGTAGTTGGCAGTATTAGCTTCACTGGGGACTCTCCCGCTACTGGAATTTTCTTCATCAAGACTTCTTTAATTCCAGAGCTCTTTTATTTATTTATAAATAGAGCTTTTGTAATTATCATTTTATTCCCATTGAGAATGATGATGCTACAACTTATATGCTAATATATCTTATTATATCTTATATATTCTAGAAAAAGAAATCACCGCTGCTGTTATTGTCAGAAATAATAAGCTTGACCTGTGTTTATTCTTGCATTTCTCAGAGTTCTGTGGCTATTTTCTCATTTTTTGTGTGCTCAAAACCAAGTCCTATAGCATCCCTCTATACTGGGGGAATATCCCTATATTCCTCATCTGTTAATTCTAACTCTGTTGCTGATGATCAAACAAGACTGCTACTCTTCCAGTGCTGAGCTAAGGTAGTAGTGCTGTATCTCACATACAGAACAGGTCCAGAGCATATGATTTTTCAAGTAATATTCAGACTGTCTGGGATAAAAGGTGTAATAAACACAAAGTATAACCTGCAGCCACTGCACAAACCCAGAATTGTCCTCAGAGTACCTTTATACACCTTGCCAACCTCTGTATGCTAGGGTGCATATCGATCATCACCCATAAGGGTACGCCACTCACCATGATTATAGAATAGGATAAGGTGACTACAGCGTCTCTCAGAGACAGAGTAAGTTTTCCATTACCTCTCTTAATTCCAAGCTCCTCAATCTTCATTGTTTATTCCAAGATTGACCACAATTTTCTAGGATAATTCACAGTGAATACACATATTACCCATTGCCCTAACAATGTCATACAGTGGTCAAAGCTTAAAGCATTTGCACATTTCTGAACACATGTACCCCAATGTTCATCGCAGCATTGTTTATAATAGTCAGGACATGGAAGCAACCTAGATGTCCAGCGGCAGATGAATGGATAAGAAAGCTGTGGTACATATACACAATGGAGTATTACTCAGCCATTAAAAAGAATACATTTGAATCAGTTCTAATGAGGTGGATGAAACTGAAGCCTATTATACAGAGTGAAGTAAATCAGAAAGAAAAACACCAACACAGTATACTAACACATATATATGGAGTTTAGAAAGATGGTAATGATTACCCTGTATGAGAGACAGCAAAAGAGACACAGATGTATAGAACAGTCTTTTGGACTCTGTGGGAGAAGGCGAAGGTGGGATGATTTGGGAGAATGACATTGAAACATGTATAATATCATATATGAAATGAATCGCCAGTCCAGGTTTGATGGATGATGCAGGATGCATGGGGCTGGTGCACTGGGATGACCCAGAGGGATGGTACGGGGAGGGAGGTAGGAGGGGGGTTCAGGATGGGGAACACGTGTATACCCGTGGTGGATTCATGTTGATGGATGGCAAAACCAATACAATATTGTAAAGTAATTAGCCTCCAATTAAAATAAATAAATTTATATTAAAAAATAAAAAAATAAATTAAATAGCACCATTTATTAGATAGTAACAGTCAAATTTGAATTTGGCTGTGCTGAATTCCTTAACTTCCTTCTTGGTTTCTCTTGATCAAAGGCTGAAAAATTTCAGTGTCAAGTACCAAAGTCATCTTATTACCTGTTTCAACATTTTAAGTCTGTGCAATCAATTCTGGGATAACAAGGGAATATTTCATGCAAAGATGGGCACAATAAAGAAGAGAAACAGTAAGGACCTAACAGAAGAAGAGATTAAGAAGAGGTGGCAAGAATACACAGAATAACTGTACTTTATAACAGCTAATAACTGTTAATAACCCAGATAACTACAATGGTATGGTTACTCACCTAAAACCAGACATCATGGAGTGTGAAGTCAAGTGGCGCTTAGGAAGCATTACTACGAACAAAGCTAGTGGAGGTGATGGAATTCCAGCTGTGCTATTTCAAATCCTAAAAGATGATGCTGTTAAAGTGCTGCACTCAATATGTCAGCAAATTTAGAAAATTCAACAATGGCCACAGGACTGGAAAAGGTCAGTTTTCATTCCAATCCCAAGAAAGGCATGCCAAAGAATGTTCAAGCTACCATACAATTGCACTTATTTCACATGCTAGCAAGGTAAAGCTCAAAATCTGTCAAGCTAGGCTTCAACAGTGCGTGAACTGAGAACTTCCAGAAGTACAAGCTGGATTTAGAAAAGGCAGAGGAACCAGAGATCAAATTGCCAATACCCATTTGATCACAGGAAAACAAAGGGAATTCCAGAAAAACATTTATTTCTGCTTCATTGACTACCAAAAGCCTTTGAGTGTGTGGATCACAACAAACTATGGAAAATTCTTAAAGAGATGGGAACACCAGACCACCTTACCTTCCTTCTGAGAAGCCTGTATGCAGGTCAACAAGCCACAGTTAGAACCGGACGTGAAGCAAGGGAAGGGTTCAAAATTGGGAAAGGAGTACGTCAAGGCTGTATATTGTCACCCTGCTTATTTAACTTATATGCAGAGTACATCATGTTATATGCTGTGCTGGATGTATCACACGCTGGAATCAAGACTGCTAGGAGAAATATCAACAACCTCAGATATGCAGATGATATTACTTTCATGGCAGAAAGTGAAGAGAAACTAAAGAGCTTCTTGATGAAGGTGAAAGAGGAGAGTGAAAAAGCAGGCTTAAAGCTCAACATTCAAAAAACTAAGATCATGGCATCCAATCCCATTACTTCATGGCAAATAGATGGGGAAACAATGGAAACAGTGACAGACTTTATTTTCTTGGGCTCCAAAATCACTGTGGACAGTGACTGCAGCCATGAAATTAAAAGACGCTTGCTCCTTGGAAGAAAAGCTATGACAAACCTAGACACAGAGACATTACTTTGCAAACAAAAATCCATATAGTTAAAGCTGTGGTTTTTCCAGAAGAAAACAGTGTTTCAGTTTTTATTCCACTGCCCAACTGAGCTATTTAGCCTTCAACAGAGACCATGAATTCATGACCCAACACCAGAATAACACTAGGTCATGTGAAGAGGAAAGGAAATATTTTATGTAAAAGTGAGCTAGCTCTTAGACCTCTTACCAAGTGTTAGTTGCACTGATGATTCTGTCAATCTTAGTTTCTTCCTCTGAAGTATCTACCATTTCCAGGCATTGCATCTTAGTGTATCAGTATCCAGCTGATGTGGTTTCTAGTCCCACTAGTATCTCTGAAACAGGCAACGAGGAACTAGAAACCAGGATCCATGAGGAACAGCTGAAGGAATGTATATAGTGTCTGTGTGGAATAAAGACCTGTCTAGAACATCAAATGTGTCTTTGCATGTTTGAAGAACAGTCACATGGAGGAAGATTAAAACAGACTTGAACCAATAAAAGGAAATTATGAGAAGCCAGATTTCATTTACACAGAAATTTATGTGAATGAGTTGTTAAAATGAACAAATGTACTTATTCAGGTAGTAAGTGATAAGCATGTGATACGCAGAATCTAGATGTCTATCTCTGAGCATGATTGTTGAGGCTGTTCTTGTATTGGTCGGAGAAGTTACATTATGTATATTTTCTAACTCTTCAGAATCTATGATTTTACATTTTAGTGTGATTGCATGTAACTACGTATTTCTAAAGCAATTTCTTATATTGTAGGGCTGATTTGGCTTCCAAAATAAATTTTAAACTTATTATTAAACTGTACAGCAAAAACAGGGCCTGATTCTGCCATTAGAAAAAAAATAGAAAAAGAAACTAAAATTCTTAGGCCCTTTTGAAAAATTACATTGTGAAAAGGTTAATGAACTTTCTAGTAAGACAGCACCAAGGCTACAGCACATTGTAAAATCTCTCTGATTTTACCTCCAACTTTCTGAGAAAGCAAATTTCTGGGTGATATTCAAACTCCTGCTATTTGATCATATATTGTTTTGTTCTCTATTAGAGACAAGCATTCTTTTACATGTGGATATTCCTTCATTTATATTGAGCATGTTTAAACTTGCAGAATCAATCTAACACCTTCAGATGAGCTAATGACCAAATAGAACAATTCCCTAGGCTTTACAATAAAACAAATGGATTGGTCATAAATATGTCTCAGATACCTTCATTTTAGCTGCATGTTCTTGTTATTACCAGAAAAAATTAGGACATTAGATTTAAATCATGGCGCTTTTTTTTCCATTTCTTTGATTTGAGTATATTTAGAAAAAAATTCAATAACATGGAACTTTATTTTGGCAAAACATGTTAGTAAAACCTCTTAGCTTGTTAATATATACAAAATTGGTTTCTTAGGAAACCAACTAAAACATGGCAAGCCTGAAAATCAAGTCAATTAGATACTGATAAACTGAGGATGCCATGCTTGGAAATAATAGATACTTCAGAGGAAAAAACTAAGAGCGAGGGTTAACATGTTTTGGCACCTGATAAGAGATGTAAAGTGCTAGCTCTCATATATCTAGAATGTTTCCATTTCTTTTCACATAACTCATTTTATGTATAAGCATATAACATCTATTTGTAAGAAATAAATTTAAAACATGTCTGCTTATTCATTAATATCTTTTAAGACACTACTTGACAAGGAGAAAGGGATAAGTGTGAGTGAGCTTTACGGATGAACGAATTTTAAAAAGTTTACATGAACTTCATTGATTAGGAAATCTAAAACTATGTTAAAATGTTTTTGCTCTGGTTTTGTGGAGAGAATATTAATTGTATGGAGCTAAAGGAGTCTACATGAATGTCTATTCTTTTCCATAATATCTTCTTTTCCCACCTTACCTCCTTCTGCCAACCTTTGAAAATTAAGCTGAAAAGAAACTGTTTTGAGAAAACAATTAATGTGGCACAGATGGTATGATGTTGAATACTGTGGTATAATATGGATACTATTATGTATCTGTATATAATATGGATATTATATCCATATTCAATTTTCAACTATCCTAATTTTTGTACAATTTTATTACTTTAAATCAAGATAATTCAATCAGTATCAAATTAAGTGTGCTTTATTCCTATGAAAAATAATCAGAAATGAAGACTAATAAAAATACTGCAAGTAATGTATTACTGAGATTACTGAGAGGGAAACTGATGACCTTAAATAATAATTTTTTAAAAATTAAAAGGATAAAAATTAAGGTACTAGAAAGGCACCTTACTATGGTATAAAAAGGACAGAATAAATAAAAAAGAATAGCAGTAAGGATTTAACAAAGCAGAAATTAATGAAACTAAAATAAAGATACAATAGAGTCAATTTCACAAATTCATTATTTAAAAAGAATAATAAAATTTACAAATATCTGGCAAAATCAGGAAAAAAGCAGGGCATAAGTAAACAATATTGATAATATACAGAGAAGAGAGCTATAGACACAGGAGAGATTAAACAATATAAACAGCTTTCTGTCAACAAATATTAAAACAGAAAAAATTAATCCCTGGAAGAGAGATATCATATAAATTGACTTAAAAATAAACTGAGAACAAAGATATTTTGAAAACGGAAACATGGGGCAATCTTACTCATAAATATAGATGTTAAATAAAAGAACTTCAGACAAAAGCAGAATTTCCCGCTTTATGCCACTTTGCTTGTATGAAAAGTATGAACTAGCATCTCTTTTTACTAACTGAAATAAATCTGAAACGGATTTTGGCTTCAATGTTTGTTTTGCATGGAGCCAACCCAAAGCTGCGTGTACCCCCAGCAGGCAGAGTGGCACCACCAAGCAACTTCTGTTTTGTTTTTGTGGAAAGAATAGTAATTGTATGAAGCCCAAGGTGTCTACATGAATGTCCATTCTTTTCCATAATATCCTCTTTTCCCACCTGACTTCCTTCTACCAACCTCTGAACATTTAGCTGAAAAGAAACTGTTTTGAGAAAACAATTAACATGGCACAGATGGCATGGTATGTTGAGTACTATGATATAATATGGATATCAGCATCAGGAATATTAAAATATTTCTTTTAATATCAGAGATGCTGCTATCACTTTTCTATTCAAAATCAAACAGAAGTCCTTGTTCAGAAAGTATGGCAAGAAAAAAAAGAGAAGGAAAAAGCATACATATTAGTTTGAAACATATAAAACTGTCTTTATTTACAGGTAAGGCAGATATGATGGTCTTCATTCAAAGCCCCTCAAACACTATAAATAATGAAACTGAAGGTAATTTAGTAAGGCTGCTGAATATGGGATCAAAATCCCACAAGGCCATTTCTATACAATGCAGTTAAGGAATAACTTAAAAAACCCAGAATCATTATTTAATATTCAGAAAAGTAGGCTATTTTGTTTGAAGGGAGACATGAATCCTCTGTAACACACAATAAGAGGTAGATTCTAGATAAAGACCTAAGTGAGAAGTAATTTTTAATATTAACTTTATAGTTTTACCTAAGCAAAAACTTTTGTAACCTGGGAATGGGGAAGAACTTCTTAAATAAAACTTTAAAATACAATGAGAACACAAAATTAAGGTGGATTTAATTATGTCAAAGTTGAATTTCTTTCAGTGAAGGACATCATGGATAAACTTAATATACAGATTATAAAATGGGATAAAACATTTATAATATCTAAAGCAGACAGAGAATTAGTATCCTGAATACACAAGAAATTCTGTAAAACTGATAAAAGGCAGAAACCGCCTTAGGAAAATGAGGAGAGCGGTTACAGAAAAGGAATCTGAAAGACTGATAAGTATTTGAAGGATCTTAAACTACTAGAGATCAGATAAAAGCAAATTAAATTAATAATGAGAGTTCCTCACTTCCATTCTTTGTCATTTTCCATAGCTCCAATTCCCCCAAGCCTCATGCATTGTTACAGGTATCTACACTGGCATTTGGGGGAACTGTTGGCATTATTTAGTCAAATATATGACCCAGACATTCTGCTCCTGAGTCTATATGCCAAATAAATCCTCACAAGGCCCACATTACGATATTCATTAGTATTACATGTAGTGGCAGGGAGCTGGAGGCATTCTGTGCTCCAATCAGTGAACAGCTGGATAAAATGCGGTACATGCATACCTTCAGAGAACAGGATTTAGAAGTACACATAGGCACCAAGATTTATCTAAAAGTCTAGTGCTAGACGAAAAAGATAAGAAACAGTGCAATAATATAACGACACCATTCCCATAAATTAAAATATATGCAAACAAAAAATATGATTTAAAAATAAAATGAAAAGATACAGATTAAATAAATTCAACATAATAGAAAGTAGGACATAAGGATAAAAGGAAACAAATGAGTGTGTGGACTGGTGATGACAGTAGCAGTTAATTAAGAAGTAGAACTGGAGTAACTAGCCTCACCCAAGGTTCAGAGGAGGAGAAAAGAGTGTAACAACAGCAAATATATGTGAATAAATCTAACTAAAATGTGTATAAAACATCAGTGAAGGAAATTATCAAATTTTATTATAAGACATGAAAGAGTTAGAAGATCTAGATAAAAGAAAAACCATTTAGTGGATAGGGAAAGTTATTAAGGTGTCAATTCTCCCCACATGGACTCATGCATTGAATAGAACTTCTTCCCTTAATTCAAAATGGTTTTCTTTTTTCTTTTTAATTGAAAAATAATTGCTTTACAATGTTGTGTTGGTTTCTGCCATATATCAGCATGAATCAACCATATATATACATATGTCCTCTCCCTCTAGAACCTCCCTCCCACCTCCCACTCCATCCCACCCCTCTAGGTTGTCACAGAGCACCAGGCTGAGCTCCCTGTGCTATACAGAAACTTCCCATTAGCTATCTGTTTTATACAAGGTAATGTATATATTTAAATGCACTCTCTAAATTCGTCCCACCTTTGTAAAGTTTTCGTGGAACTTTACAAGATGATTCTAAGATTCAAAGAGATAAACAAACAAACAAACAAAAAATGGTCAAGAGACTCATGCAGCAAAACAAGTCTGAAGAAAGATAACAAGACTTCTTATAAGGCTTCAGTAACTGAGATACTATAGTATGGGGGTAGAACTTGACATACAGACCAAAGGAACCAAATAAAGACTTCAGAAAAAGACTCACAGAACAACCCCAGAAAAATAAATGACCCAATCAAAAAATGGGCCAAAGAATTAAATAGACATTTCTCCAAAGAAGACATACAGATGGCTAACAAACACATGAAAAGATGCTCAACATCACTCATTATCAGAGAAATGCAAATCAAAACCACAATGAGGTACCATTTCACACCAGTCAGAATGGCTGCGATCCAAAAGTCTACAAATAATAAGTGCTGGAGAGGGTGTGGAGAAAAGGGAACCCTCTTACACTGTTGGTGGGAATGCAAACTAGTACAGCCACTATGGAGAACAGTGTGGAGATTCCTTAAAAAACTGGAAATAGAACTGCCTTATGATCCAGCAATCCCACTGCTGGGCATACACACTGAGGAAACCAGAAGGGAAAGAGACACGTGTACCCCAATGTTCATCGCAGCACTGTTTATAATAGCCAGGACATGGAAGCAACCTAGATGTCCATCAGCAGATGAATGGATAAGAAAGCTGTGGTACATATACACAATGGAGTATTACTCAGCCATTAAAAAGAATACATTTGAATCAGTTCTAATGAGGTGGATGAAACTGGAGCCTATTACACAGAGTGAAGTAAGCCAGAAGGAAAAACAGAAATACAGTATACTAACGCATATATATGGAATTTAGAAAGATGGTAACAATAACCTGGTGTACGAGACAGCAAAAGAGACACTGATGTATAGAACAGTCTTATGGACTCTGTGGGAGAGGGAGAGGGTGGGAAGATTTGGGAGAGTGACATTGAAACATGTAGAATATCATGTAAGAAACGAGTTGCCAGTCCAGGTTCGATGCGCGATACTGGATGCTTGGGGCTGGTGCACTGGGATGACCCAGAGGGATGGTGTGGGGAGGGAGGAGGGAGGAGGGTTCAGGATGGGGAACACATGTATGCCTGTGGCGGATTCATTTTGATATTTGACAAAACTATTACAATTATGTAAAGTTTAAAAATAAAATAAAATTAAAAATAAAAAAATAAAAAAAAATAAACCATGACAGATTAGCACTGTGGATCAGTGGGGAAATAATGAATTATTAAATCGTGGTTGGAAAAAATAGGAAAAAAATCCCAAAGTAATTGGATCCCTACCCTATAACATAACACCCATTCCCCTCACCACCACAAAATCCAGAAAGTATCAACAACACAAATTACTTCCAAAGACCTTCAAAATATTTGAAAAATACGAAGGAAAATATCTTTATGACACTGAGGATAGAGAATTTCTCAAATCAGATGATACATACCAGAAAGATGCTAAACAACGAAAAACTACAATTCATTAAAGACATGATAAAGTGAAAAGAAAAACAAGTGAGAGAAGACAGCTGCCATTCATATAATTAACAAGAAAAGGAAACAGCAGAATATTTTAAAACTCTCAAAAATCAACAAGAAAAATACAACTGATAGGAAAATGGACAAAATCTGAAAAGGAATTTCACAAATGAAGAAATTCAATAACTGATACATATACAAAGCTATTTTCAATCCCTGTTAGTAATAAGATAGATTGAAATTAAATCCCCAAGGAGATATCATTTTATACCCACTGAAAACACTAAATGTGGTAAACAAAGTTGGTGACAGATCAGCAGTCATTTAGGAAAATGGTTTGGTTTAGGCAATCAAATTAAAAATATGTTTTTCTTATGACCCAGCTGTTTTTTACTGGCACTTTTCTAGAGGAACTCTCATGCTCCAAGAGACATGAAAATATTTATAACAATGGTGTTATAATAACAGAAACTGTATAACTCATTTGCTCATCAACAGAGAATAAATGGTACCATATTCACATAGTCCAAATCTATGCCTCAATCACTGATGCCAAAATTGACTGGTTCTATGAAGATTACATCTTCCAGAAATAACACACACTACACACAAAGATGTCCTTTTCTTCACAGGGGATTGGAATGCAAAAGTAGGAAGTCAAGAAATATGCTGAATAACAGGTAAGTTTGGTCTTGGAGTATGAAATGAAGCAGGGGAAAGGCTAACAGAGTTTTATCAAGAGAATATACTAGTCATAGCAATACACTTTTCCAACAACACAAGAGATGACTCTACACATGGCCATCACCAGATGGTCAACACCAAAATTAGATTGATTATGTTCTTTGTAGCCAAAGATGGAGAAACTCTAAAGTCAGCAAAAACAAGACCTGGCACTGACTGTGGCTCAGATCATGAGCATCTTTACTGTCAAATTCAGACTTAAATTGAAGAACGTAGGGAAAACCACTAGGCCAGTCAGGTAGGACCTAAATCAAGTCCCTTATGATTATACACTGGAAGTGAAGAATAATTCAGTGGATTAAATCTGGTAGACAGAGTGCCTGAAGAACTATGAATGGAGGTTCATAATATTGTACATCAGACAGTGACTTCAACCATCCCAAAGAAAAAGACATGCAAGAAGACAAAGTGGTAGTCTGAGGAGCAAAGATGGGCACAATAAAGGACAGAAATGGTATGGACCTAACAGAAGCAGAAGATATTAAGAAGAGGTGTCAAGAATACACAGAAGAACTGTACAAAAAAGATCTTCTCGACCCAGATAATCACAATGGTGTGATCACTCACCTAGAGCCAAACATCCTGGAATGTGAAGTCAAGTGGGCTGTAGGAAGCATCACTATGAACAAAGCTGGTGGAGGTGATGGAATACCAGTTGAGCTATTTCAAATCCTGAAAGATGATGCTGTGAAAGTGCTGCACTCAATATGCCAGCAAATTTGGAAAACTCAGCAGTGGCCACAGGACTGGAAAAGGTCAGTTTTCATTGCAATCCCAAAGAAAGGCAATGCCAAAGAATGCTCAAACTACTGCACAATTGCACCATCTCACATGCTAGTAAAGTAATGCTTAAAATTCTCCAAGTTAGGTTGAGTAATAAAGTTACTTTGAACCTCCTCCATAAAAAATTATAGAAACTTGAGTTCTGTGGAAGTTCTATGAGGAGAAATAACATGAAGTCACAAAGAAACAAATATTTAATTTATAGCTTTAGCACCCCAGAATATAAAAAGACAAAAGGAAATTAAGGGGTTATCAGAATGATGATTCATTTTTTAAAAAAATCTGCATATAGGGTAGAAGGTAGGATTCAAAGGAATCTTTTAAAGCACATAATCTGTACATTAAATTTTCTCTTCTTTCACATGAAATCCTGTGAATAACACTGTCTTTATTATATTTAATTTTATATCATATTTTGGTCTAAATGTAATACATTTTAGTGAATGAAAGCTGCTCAGTAATATCTGTCTTTTTGTGACCTTATGGACTATACAGTCCATGGAATTCTCCAGGTCAGAATGCTGGAGTGGGTAGGCTTTCCCTTCTCCAGGGGATCTTCCTAACCCAGGGATCAAACCCAGGGCTCCTGCATTGCAGGTGGATTCTTTACCAGCTGAGCCACAAGGGAAGCCCAAGAATACTGGAGTAGGTAGCCTGTCCCTTCTCCAGGGCATCTTCCTGACCCAGGAATTGAACTGGGGTCTCCTGCATTGCAGGCAGATTATTTACCAACTGAGCTATATATTACAAATTCTTTAAGAGATGATATACCAGACCACCTCACCTGTCTCCTGAGAAACCTGTATGCAGGTCAAGAAGCAACAGTTAGAATCAGACATGGAAAATTAGGGAAGGAGCATGTCAAGGCTGTATATTGTCACCCTGCTTATTTAACTTTATGAAGACTACATCATGTGAAATACCAGGCTGGATGAATCATAAACTGGAATCAAGACTGCCAGGAGAAGTATCAATAGCCTCACATATGTATATGATACCACTTTAATGGCAGAAAGTGAAGAGTAACTAGAGAGTCTCTTGATGCGGTTGAAAGGAGAGTGAAAAAGCTGGGTTAAAACTTATTATTCAAAAACAGAAGATCATAGCATCTGGTCCCATCACTTCATGGCAAATAGATGGGGAAAACAATGGAAATAGTGACAGACTTTATTTTCCTGGGCTCCAGAATCACTGTAGCCAGTGACTGCAGCCATGAAATGAAAAGCTGCTAGCTCCTTGGAAGTAAAGCTCTGACAAATCTAGAGCTAGTGTATTAAAAAAGCAGAGACATCACTTTGCCAATAAGGGTCCATACAGTCAAAGCTATGTTTTTTTCAGTAGTCATGTATGGATATGAGAGTTGGACCATAAAGAAGGCTGAGCACTGAAGAACTGATGCTTTGGAACTATGGTGCTAGAAAAGACTCTTGAGAGTCCCTTGGACAGCCAGGAGATCAAACCAGTCAATCCTAAAGGAAATCAACCCTGAATATTCACTGGAAGGATTGATGCTGAAGCTCAAGTACTTCGGCCACCTGATTCAAAGAGCCAACTCAATGGAAAAGACTCTGATGTTGGGAAAGATTGAGGGCAAGAGGAGAAAGGAGAAACAGAGGATGAGATGGTTGGATGGCATCACTGACTCAATGGACGTGAGATTGAGCAAACGCTGGGAGACAGTGAAGAACAGGGAAGCCTGCCGTGCTGCAGTCCATGAGGTCGCAAAAAGTTGGACACAACTTAGTGACTGAACAACAATGGATGGTGGGTTTCTTCAGTTGTTTATGACTTTACAAAATAGCGTTATAATGAGTGTACTATTTTATAGTTCTTATAAATAGGAGTACTATTTATTAATATTCTATAGTAAATAGTACAGAAAATAGTATGTTTTATAGTGCTGATAAAATGTCTTTAAACTAAGTTTCTTTATTCAAACTATTATATACAGTTATATCTGTCTATAAACTACTTTCTTCAAACTATGAGGATTTTGTAATTCAATTTATCTTCTGCCTCAACCATATAGGCTCTGTTTTTACCTCCTTTTGCTTGACATCATTGCTGTATTGATATTATCAGTCTTCTTATATGGAAGGCCCTCTTGTTCCCTGAAGATGAGAGCTCCCCACATCTGAGCTGCTCCAACCAGACCCCTCATCTGTACTAAAACTATACAGTTGTCCATGCTCTGATAGACCATGGTTTTATCAAAGACAAAACTATATTTTATGTTTACATTGTATGATCATTACACATAACAAATTCTCAAAGGTGAAAAAGGTACTAGAGATTGCCTTGCCCTAATTTGATAATTCCTTTTATCTATAGTACAGTTACAATTTAGAATGCACTTTCACATCAGCTCATTTGATCCTTACAACTACATTAATTAGGTTATATAACTATTACCATCTTACAGGTCAGAAACAGAAACAAAAGTAGGTGTTTCTATGACATCCCTGAGGTCATGCATTTAGTTAGATGTGAACCCAGAAACTGATATTCCTTGTCCGTTATTCATGGATGAGACACTCTACATTAAAGTACTGACACTTTCTCCTTGTCCTAAACTTGCAAGACAGCTGTAAAATATTAAAATAAATATTATGAAAGTGAAACACTTTCAAACTCATTCTATGAGGCTACCATCCCCCTGATACCAAAACCAGACAAAGATACCACAAAAAAAGAAAATTACAGGCCAATATCACTGAAGAACATAGATGCAAAAATCCTCAGCAAAATGCCAGCAAACTGATTCCAACAATACATTAAGATGCAAAGCAATCCTGAGAAAGAAAAATAGAATGAAAGAATCAGATTCCCTGAATTTAGCATACACTACAAAGCTACAGTAGTCAAAACAGTAAGGTACTTGCACAAAAATAGAAATATAGATCAATAAAAGGGCATAGAAAGTCCAGAAATAAACCCGTCCACCAAAGGGGGCAAGAATATACAATGGAGAAAAGACATTCTCTTGATTAAGTGGTGCTGGGAAAACTGGATAGCTACATGTAAAAGAATGAAATTAGAACATCTGCTAATATCATATACAAAAATAAACTCAACATGCATTAAAGACCTAAGCATAAGACCAAATACTATAAAAGTCCTAGAGAAAACATAAGCAGAACATTCTTCAACTTAAATCACAGCAGTAGTTTTTTTTTTTTTTTTTTTTGGACCTATCTCCTAGAGCAATGGAAATAAGAGCAAAAATTTAAAAATGGGACTAAATTAAGCACAAAAGTTTTGCACAGCAAAAAGACCATAAACAAAACAAAAAGGCAACCTACAGAATGGGAGAAAATATTTACAAATGACAAATCTGACAAGGGATTAACTTCCAAAATATACAAACAGCTCAGTATTAGAAAAAAAATAGCACAAAATATGCAGAAGACCTAAATAGGTATTTCTACAAAAAACATAAAGATGGCAAATAGGCACATAAAAAAATGTTCAACATGGCTAACTGCTAGAGAAATGCCAATCAAAACTATAGTGAAGCATCATCTCACATCAAAACGTCTACAAATAATAAATGCAGGAGAGGGTGCAGGAAAAAATAGAACCCTCCTACAATGTTGTTGGGAATGTAAATTGGTATAGCCACTATACAGAACAACATGTATGTTCCTTAAAAAAGTAAACATAGAGTTACCATATGATCCTGTAATCCCATTCTTGGGCATATATCCAGAGCAAATTCTAATTAAAAAAGATATACACACACACCCCTATGTTCATAGCATATTTACAATAGCCAAGACATGGAAACAACCTAATGTCCATTGACAGATTAATGAATAAAGATGTGATGTATGTATGCATATATGTATATTATATGTGCACGTGTGTGTGTACATATATGTGTGTGTGTGGATATGTGTGTAATATTACTCAACTATAAAAAACAATGACATAATGCCATCTGTGGCAACATGGATGGACCTAGAGATTATCATAATAAGTGAAGTAAGCCAAAGACAAATATCATATGTCAAATATATCATATTCCACTGATTCGTGGGATCTCAAAAAGGTAACAAATGAACTTATTTATGAAACAGAAACAGACCCACAATATAGAAACCAAGCTTACGGTTCCCCAAAGGGGAAAGGTGGGGGAAGGGATAAATTAAGAGTTTGGGATTAACATATACACACTGCTATACATAAAATAGATAACTAACAAGGGCCTACTGTATAGTACAGGGAACTAGATTCAATATCTTATAATAAACTATCAGGGACAAGAATCTGAAAAATAATACATACATATATATGTGTGTGTGTATTGAATTGCTGTTGCTGTACACCTGAAACTAACATGATGTTCTAAATCAGCTATACTTCAATTAAAAAATAATAAAAATAAAAATGAGATTATAATCTATAAAACAAACTTAAATTATGATGAGTTATTAAAAATACTTATAAAGAATACTAGTGCTTCTGTTAAATCTGTTACTTTTGAAATGAAGTTCATTATCCACATATTAAACATTATTGATGGCAAGGCAAGATAAATTTGATCATGAGTTTCTGTCAGATTTTGCTCTTAAGGTATAGTCTCCAAGGTTTTCATACATACACCTGTAGCTTTCAGTAAGAAGACACTAGCAAATCCTTGCTTAAAATTGACCAGTGCAGAAATATTTTTCTACTAACATATCTAAGGCAGAAAGAAAATGGGTTTAAAAAACAATGCTAGACAATGTTACCAGACTTTTTTTCTTTCCTTCTCTCTTTCATTTTTTACATTAGTTTCCTTACCTCCAAAAAGGTGGAATGCTTTTCTGCAGTTTGGTAGGGGCCACTTTGCAGAGCTGGATTTCTGAAAGCTTTGTTTTCTTTTCAAATACTCTTTAGTAAAGAATGTTTTTGTGGCATTGTTCAGTTCTAGAGCAAAGCAAACGAAAATAGCATTTTAAAACATTAATTTGAGTAAAATGGCAAGAACCCAAAAAATTATTGTTGCAGTATTCTGATAATAAATTCAGATCTCTTTTAAGACAGTGAAGACAAAAGTGGAGTCAACTTTGCTTTTAACCCAAGCAAACAAAATTTCTCTGAATTTGATGCAACTTTGATATGCCTACACATGGAACATACACCTACTGAGCAGCTCCTATGTCAGATAAAACACCAGAAATGAAAGAAACAGTGATGACTGAGATATAGTCCTTGCCCTCAAGAAGACTGCAGTATAAAAGATGGTAATAAACAGGTACACCATAAAAGGGGGAAAATATGTTATGGGTGCAGCAACAGAGTAACTAGAGTGCAATCATGGCTCAGGAGTGATCATGAAAAGGAAAAATCACTAGAAGCTTTTATAGTTTTATTTCATTCCATATGTGATGGACTGACTGTGTAGAATCTAATGCTGCTGATATGAAGAAGTCAAAAAAATGTAGAAATAAATTCTCAACACTTCAGAAACTTGTTCATGAGTTAAAGAGAAAAGGAAAATATTCATTTGAAGTACACAAATACCAATCAAAAAACAAATATGATGATATTCACTTTAAAAAAGAGTCTCTAGAACATGAGCCAAGGAAAGCAAGGCATAATCTGAATTGAACTATTTGATGGACAAGTTCTTCCCAGGGAGGCCAGTGTAGAGCTAGTTACTACTGGCTGAGAAGTACACAAGTCTTTCCGCCAATGGTGCCCTCTTACTTTCATCCCACAATTATTCCTGTACTATCTTCTCAGCTTCCATCCTTTCAAAGGCTTTGAGCTTCTTCTCTAACCAGTTACATCAAATTTTCTCTATTTTTTCTAACTACTCACTTGGATTTATTCTTATCTAAGCAATGGACACAGTTCATGGGGTCGCTAGGAGTCAGACACGACTGAACGACTTCACTTTCACTTTTCACTTTCATGCATTGGAGAAGGAAATGGCAACCCACTCCAGTGTTCTTGCCTGGAGAATCCCAAGGATGGAGAGCCTGGTGGGCTTCCGTCTATGGGGTCGCACAGAGTCGGATACGACTGAAGTGACTTAGCAGCAGCAGCAAGCAATGGACAGGGAAAACATTTTGGAAGTTTACATTTAACAACAAAAGAAATAAGGCCAAATAAGGAAGGTTAAGTAATAAACCTGCAACTCTCTTTAACTCCCTTCCCCAGTCTACACCCAAGGGCCAGTAATTCAAGCACACACGATAGAGAAAAGTATTTTCATAGTCTATGTACTCATTGTGTATGTTGGAGGTTGTTATGGCCAGTGAATGTTTTAACTTTCACACGTTTAATAGTTAAATCATTTCAGATTGGATATTCTCAGTGTTTTCTGCAGCAGTGCACATGTATTTTATCAAAGTCCACTTTGCCCACTGCCTGTGAACAGCCCCTTAGTAAAAGGTGGTCATGGCACTACTACTTGGTTAAAATGGCTCATCAGTGTCATTCATAGTGATGAAGAGAATGGAAGAAGTTATCCAATGACTTACAACACATTTACTTACATAACAATTGTCTTCTTGTAGGGCTTATCCTAAGCAGTGATAACTATAAATCACGGTATTTTCTGAGAAGTTAAAAATCCTATGAAATAAGCAGGATTGTGTTAACAATTAACTGTTGGACTCACAACTTCCTAAATGCCTTTAAAAGTAAGACCAGTGTGGTGGGTAAATTATTTCTTGTGGGAGATAATATGAACCAAGGAGAAGAGTTTGCAACCCCCAAATTCTTCCTCCTTTCCTTTCTTTTCCTCCTCTCCCTCCACCTCCTCCTTCCTCTGGAGAGCTTGTACCCTTGCCCTAAAATGCTGATGCAAAACCCAGAGGATATCACTGCACTGGCCTCTCTTAAAATGAAAACTTACTTGGAAGTGTAACTGCATTCAGTAAACCAGATCAAAAAGACATTCTTGTAAGAGTCATCCAGAAGTGCAGTTTTGAGAGCTGGTCACAAATCAGATTTGTCTTAGAGGGTAGATGACGGAGATAAAAGTAATAATGATAACTGTGATTTTTTCTTCTAGCTTCAAGAACTTAATACATGATGCACTTCTAACATATAACAAACCCAAATGGAAACCAAAGAAGGAAAGGTTTCAAAAATTATTTATAATACCTAACAAAATTATGATCAGAGGAATTACTTTATTAAATGTACAAAATGGGATGGGAGATGTACCTACAATGTTCTGTTGAACATAAATACATGTGTCCATAACATAGTCTTATGAAATGTTGGAAGATTCTACACTTGATCTGAAAGACCTTTGGAGAAGAGTGGATCCAAAAGCCCTTGTCCCTCCATCTGCTGGGCCAAATAAGAACTGGGTTCTAACGCTTCCTAATGGTGGCACCTTTCATAAGCTGTTGAACTTCTCTTTGTACTTGCTTTCTGCCTCATCTCTGGCAAACGCTTATCCTGCAATAGCTATGTGCCTGGCACTTTGCTGGTCTAGCTAGAAATACAGAAATTAATTAAATCTAATTCCTGTCTGCTGGGCACTGTACTAGATCAGTGATTCCAAAATACCCGTCTGGAGCCTGGCTATGCATCAGAGTTGCTGAGGGGATTTGTTAAAAAGACAGTTTCTAGGACCTTGCCCAGATATTACTGAAGCAGAATTGCTGTGGATGTGACCTAGCAGTCTGTACTTTCTATAGGCACCTTGGATAATTTTAATGCACAGTCAACCACTAGATGAAATGACCTTAAATCCTTTTCTATTCTAAAAGCACCTGAATTTATTTAAATAAGTTAAACCTTATCTCTTACAGTTTATCTGCTATAAACTGTACAAACCTTACCCAAGGATGCTGTTCTTTCTACAGAACTACATTGCTTCATTCTAGTGGTATTTGAACTTGGTACTGCAGGATTTTGCAACAGATAACTATTCAATACTAACTTTCTCTGAATTATTTAGAAGAAGCACTAAGAAAAATCTGAAGGCAGACCAAGATGCAGGGCTCAGAGTAAAAGGTGATAAAAACTACCTTTCTCTCCTCCTTTGTCAACTCTACCTATTAGGGAGCAGAGGCTTCTTATACTATATATTATAATGTATTGAATGAATCAATATTTCATATCATTCAATATGATGGAGAAGGACAAATCCCTGAATATCCTAGAAAGTCTAAAGTCTATTCAGATGGTACATTTAAATGTGGTGGCAGTACCAGTGGAAAACAGCAGCATCTTTGTGTGACACTACCATAGAAATAATAAGTAAGTGTTAAAAGTTATAGTCTTCTTGACTTGGCTGAGTGCAAGAGTCAATTACCAAATACATAAGAACATAATTCACTTATTATAGGGTGTATTACCGTGAGTTTCACTGTATTGTACCATAAATAATAAAATAAGGACAACCACAAACAAAGCACAATTTTGAACTACAAGCAGTACCGACAGGGTGGTATAACTTTGATGTCTGCTTTATGCTTAAACTGGGGAAGGAAATGGCAATGCACTCCAGTATTCTTGCCTGGAGAATTCCATGGACAGAGGAACCTGGTGGGCTACAGCCCATGGGGTCACAAAAAGTTGCACACGACTGAACAACTTTCACTTCATTTCACTTATGCTTAAATATGGGCAATTTTATATTTCAAAGCTGGTTATAATTAAGTTATATTATAATTTATAATTATTAAGCAAATATTTGTTAGTAATATTTTAAGCATTCTGCTAAGTATAAGAGTTAAAACTGTGAAACATTCTTTTCTGCTCCACAAAAGACACTGTCAAGTGAATGAACAGTTGACTCACACAGGCTGGGAGAAAATATTTGCAAAAGGCATATCCGATAAAGGACTGTTATCCAAAAATACCCAAACAAGTCTTAAAACTAAATAGCAAGAAAATAACTCAATTTAAAAAAAATGGGCCAAAGACCTTAACAGTCATCTCACCAAAGAAGATATGCAGACAGCAAATAAACATGTGAAAAGATGCTATACATCATATGTCATTAGGGAAATGCAAATTAAAATATTAATGAGATACCACTGCCCACCTATTAGAATGGCCAAAATCCAGAGCACAGATAACACAATTTCTGGCAAGGATGTGGACAACAGGCACTCTCAGTCACTGCTGGCAGGTATACAGAACGGTACAGCCACTCTGGAAGATGGTTTGGTGGCTTCTCAAAAAACTAAAAATACTCTTACTACATACAATTTAGCAGTCATGCTCCTTGGTATTTAGCCAAAGACGCTGAAAACTTAGGTCCACATAAAGACTTGCAAATAGATGTTTTTAACAGCTTTATTCATAATTTCCAAGTTGGAAGCAACAACCATGTCCTTCAGCAGGTGAACAGATAAACTGGTACCTTTAGACAATGGAATATTATTTAGTGCTAAAGTGGTCCCATGGGCTGTAGCCCACCAGACTCCTCTGTCTGTGGAATTTTCTAGGTAACAATACTGGAGTTGGTAGCCATATCCTTCTCCGAGGGATCTTCCCAACCAGGGAACAAACCTGGGTCTCTTGCATTGCAGGCAGGTTCTTTACCATCGGAGCCACCAGGGAAGTCCCCCAAAAGAAATAAGCTATCAAGCCCCAGGAGGACATGGGGGAATATTAAATGCATATTAGTAAGTTAAAGAAGCCAATCTGAAAAGGCTACATACTGTATGATTCCAACTACATGACGTTCTGGAAAAGGCAAAACTATGGAGACAGTGAAAAGATCTGGGGTTGGGGGTGAAGGATGAATAGGGATGAATGAATGAGGAGCAGAGGATTCTTGGGGCAGTGAAAATATTCTCTTTGATACTCTAATGATGGATATGTGTCACTATACATTTGTCCAAATTCATGGAATGTACAACATCAAGAGTGAACCCTAATGTAAACTATGGACTTTAGATGATAATCATGTATCAATACAGGCTGACAGAATTTAACACATGTTCCACTGTAGAACATGGGTAGAGAGTAGAGAGTATGGGTAATGGGGGATGTGTGTGAGGGGGCAGGAGGTGTATAAGAAATCCCTCTGTCTTCTACTTAATTTTGCTGTGAATATGAAACTGCTCTTAAAAATAAAGTCTATTAAAAAATATTTAGAAAACATTTTCTTCAAACAGTGCACAAAACTAACAGTGCCGAGAACAATGCTGCATCATAATATCAGAAGTTTTTAATGTGAAAATCTCATTTTAAATAAAAACTTTAAATAATTTTTCAATAAAATTTTCGATTTACAAAAGCAAATTGTGAAATAGACATAGTACATGCAGGGATGTGACAGTTGTCTTTGAAGAAAGCTGAGTGCCGAAGAATTGATGCTTTTGAAGTGTGGCGTTGGAGAAGACTCTTGAGAGTCCCTTGGACTGCAAGGAGATCCAACCAGTCCATCCTAAAGGAGATCAGTCCTGGGTGTTCACTGGAAGGACTAATGTTGAAGCTGAAAATCCAGTACTTTGGCCACCTCATGTGAAGAGTTGACTCATTGGAAAAGACCCTGATTCTGGGAGGGATTGGGGGCAGGAGGAGAAGGGGACGACAGAGGACGAGATGGCTGGATGGCATCACTGACTCAATGGACATGACTTTGGGTGAACTCTGGGAGTTGGTGATGGACAGGGAGGCCTGGTGTGCTGCGATTCATGGGGTCGCAAAGAGTCGGACACGACTGAGCAACTGAACTGAGTAAATAGGTAACCCTAAGTTGTGAGGTAATGGCTCAGTGATAAAGAGTTTGCCTGCCAATGCAGAAGATGTGGGTTTGATCCCTGGGTCTGGAAGATCCCCTGGAGAAGGAAATGGCAACCCACTCTAGTATTCTTGCTTGGAAAGTTCCATGGTCTGAGGGGTCTGGCAGGTTAATTCAGGCCTTTGGGTCCTGTTAAGGAGGGACTATAATGAGATTATTATTATAAACGCAAAAAAGCTATGACAAACCTAAATAGCATATTAAAAAGCAAAGAAATCATTTTGCTGATAAATATCCATATAGTTGAAGCTATGGTTTTCCAGTAGTCAAGTACGGATATGAGAGGTGGACCATAAAGAAGGCTGAGTGCAGAACTAATAGTTTTGAACTATGGTGTTGGAGAAAATTCTTGAGAGTCCCTTGGACTGTAAGGAAATCAAACCAGTGAATCATAAAGGAAATCAATCCTGAATATTCACTGGAAGGATTGATGCTGAAGCTGAAGCTCCAAAACTTTGGCCACCTGATGCGAAGAGCCAGCTCACTGGAAAAGACCCTGGAAAAGATGCTGAGAAAGATTGAGGGCAAGAGGAGAAGGGGACAA
Source organism: Bos indicus (assembly GCF_029378745.1). Classification (NCBI taxonomy): domain Eukaryota; kingdom Metazoa; phylum Chordata; class Mammalia; order Artiodactyla; family Bovidae; genus Bos; species Bos indicus. The sequence continues at coordinate 15,063,694 of NC_091779.1, forward strand.
CAGAAGACGAAATGGTTGGATGGCATCACTGACAACGGACGTGAGCTTGAGCACACTCAGGGAGACAGTGAAGGACAGGGAAGCCCGGTGTGCTGCATTCCATGGGGTCGCAAAGAGTCAGACATGACTTAGTGACTGAACAACAATGACAAATTATAAATACAGGGCACAGTTATTTAGAGGCACCCAGTGGTATTATGTTTTAAAAGGATAGGTATTAAAAGGATAGGATATATGTGTCCAGCTATCTCATTTAGATGACTAAAGTCCTTGTTTCCCTACTTAAAATTACATCTCATTATTATGAAAGCTTGATATTTGACTTCACTTTACTCTGTATCAGTGAAAATCTATAAACTATCTTAAAATTGTCTTCAGAGTTTCAATGGCAATGCTTGATTTACACTTCTGCAAGAGGGGCAAAAAGTCTCACTTGCAAGGGACCCCAGCTCTCCTAGTGAAACGCATTTTGTACCCATGTGAGCACCCAGAAATGTTTGTCTATAAGGGGAACAATGCCAGTGAGAGAAAACTTGAGTTTGCTACTACAGCTTGCATTTAACAGGATCTGACTACTTGGACTCAAGAAATACCAATAAGTCTCAGATTCAACTTTTCAGACCTGGCAGGTTCTCACCCTAGGGCGGTTGCATGGTCTCCTAGTAACTGAATGTCCTATGTGATTCGCAGTCAGAGGAACTCTTGAGTGTTGAGAAAGAGAAGCCAACCAGGAATATGTCATTCGGTACTGATGAATACTTATCTATGTAGCCTCTGAATATAAAATTTAACCTGATTTAATATCCTTTCCTATTGAACTGTTTAGAGTTAAAATCTAGCTTAAGAAGCCCCATTCTCCAACTAAATATGTAGCCTTTTCTAAAACGAGCTTGAACGTCTGGAAGTTCATGGTTCGCGTATTGCTGAAGCCTGGCTTGGAGAATTTGGGGCATTACTAACATGTGAGATGAGTGCAATTGTGCAGTAGGTTCTTTGGGATTGCCTTTCTTTGAGATTGGAATGAAAACTGACCTTTTCCAGTCCTGTGGCCACTGATGAGTTTTTCAAATTTGCTGGCATATTGAGTGCAACACTTTCACAGCATCATCTTTTAGGATTTGAAATAGTTCAACTGGGATCCTATCCCCTCCACTAGCTTTGTTCGTAGTGATGCTTCCTAAAGCCCACTTTAACTTCATATTCCAGGATGTCTGGCTCTAGGTGAGTGATCACACCATCATAATTATGTGGGTCATGAAGGTCTTTTTTGTACAGTTCTTCTGTGTATTCTTGACACCTCTTCTTAATATCTTCTGCTTCTGTTAGGTCCATACCATTTCTGTCCTTTACTGAGCCCATTTTTGCATGCAATGTTCCCTTGGTATATCTAATTTCCGAGAGATGGAGCTAGAGCGCCTGAGACCTCCTTGCAGCGGCGGGACTTCCTCTGACTTAGTGGCAGACATCTTGTTTCGTTTTAACAACACTGAGCTTCTACATGTGCGAGGATCGGTGGTAAGACACTATAGTGATTGGAAGCGACTTGCTGATCAAACCTGGGGCCCGGCAGTGAAAGCACTGAGTCCTAATCACTGAACCGCCAGGGAATTCCCCAAACCTGTAAAAGAAGTGTTACTCCAGGCTGAAGGAAAATGATCCGAGATGGAAAGCTGGATTTGTACAAAGGAATGAAGGTTCCGGAGCAGTGAGTGGTGGCTGTGCAGCACTGCAGTGGCGAGGGGCGGCTGCCTGGAGCTGGAGCTGCTGAGAGGAGATATCCCACGTCCAGGGTCGGAGAAACCTCAGTAAGACGGTGGGTGCTGAGAGAGGGCATCAGAGGGCAGCAGACTGAAACCACAATCACAGAAAACTAACCAATCTAATCACATGGACCACAGCCTTGTCTAACTCAAAGAAACTATGAGCCATGTCATGTAGGGTCATGGTGGAGAGTTCTGACAGAATGTGGTCCACTGGAGAAGGGAATGGCAAACCACTTCAGTATTCTAACACCCCAAAAAGATGTCCTTTTCATTAGAGGGGACTGGAATGCAAAAGTAGGAAGTCAAGAAACACCTGGAATAACAGGCAAATTTGGCCTTGGAGTACAGAATGAAGCAGGGCAAAGGCTAATAGAGTTTTGCCAAGAGAACGCACTGGTCATAGCAAACACCCACTTCCAACAACACAAGAGAAGACTCTATACATGGACATCACCAGATGGTCAACACCAAAATCAGATTGATTATATTCTTTGCAGCCAAAGATGGAGAAGCTCTATACAGTCAGCAAAAACAAGACCAGTAACTGACTGTGGCTCAGATCATGAACTCCTTATTGCCAAATTCAGACTGAAATTGAAGAAAGTGGAGAAAACCACTAGACCATTCAGGTATGACCTAAATCAAATCCCTTAAAATTATACAGTGGAAGTGAGAAATAGATTTAAGGGACTAGATCTGAGAGACAGAGTACCTGATGAACTGTGGATGGAGGTTCATGACATTGTACAGGAGACAGGGATCAAGACCACCCCCAAGAAAAAGAAATGCAAAAAAGCAAAATGGCTCTCTGAGGCAGCCTTACAAATAGCTGTGAAAAGAAGAGAAGCAAAAAGCAAAGGAAATATATACCCATCTGAATGCAGAGTTCCAAAGAATAGCAAGGAGAGATAAGAAAGCCTTTCTCAGTGATCAGGGCTATAGTCCATGGGGTCGTAAAGAGTTTGACACAACTGAGCGACTAAGCACACAAGCATAGACACGGTATGATAAAGACAAAGTGCTAAGTACTTTTTAGTGTTGAGATGTATACTATTATTATTTTGCATTTAAAGATACTAGTGGATCCTCAAAAGGTTATCATAGCATACATCCTCAGCTTCAAAGAATTCATGATTGTCTGTCTTCTGTATGAAAAGAAACAGGACTTCATCCTCCCTGCCCCAACATCATATTTAATGCTATATATCTTGATTTACTTATTTATTTTTAAAAACTGTCAAATTAACACATTCCCATGGTTTAAGAAATCCAATGATGTAAAAGAGCATTAAAAAAAAAACACCAAAAACAAAACAACAGTGAAGATCTGTTCCACTCCTTCTATCTCCAGCTCCACTCACAACTCTGAGGGACTGTTTTAAATATTCCCGTTTGCTGTTTTTTTTTTTCTTTCCTGGTGTTAACATCCATAAGTGCAAGGCAGTGTTTTTCAAGATTTGGTTTACAAGGCACTAACTGCGGAAAATTCTGAAAGAGATGGGAATACCAGACCTGCCTCTTGAGAAACCTGTATGCAGGTCAGGAAGGAACAGTTAGAATTGGACATGGAACAACAGACTGGTTCCAAATAGGAAAAGGAGTACATCAAAGCTGTATATTGTCACCCTGCTATTTAACTTCTATTCAGAGTACATCATGAGAAACGCTGGGCTGGAAGAAGCACAAGCTGGAATCAGGATTGGCGGGAGAAATATCAGTAACCTCAGATATGCAGATGATACCACCCTTAAGGCAGAAAGTGAAGAGGAACTAAAAAGCCTCTTGATGAAAATGAAAGAGGAGAGTGAAAAAGTTGGCTTAAAGCTCAACATTCAGAAAACTAAGATCATGGCATCTGGTCCCATCACTTCATGGGAAATAGATGGGGAAACAGTGGAAACAGTGTCAGACTTTCTTTTTTTGGGCTCCAAAATCACTGCAGATGGTGACTGCACCCATGAAATTCAAAGATGCTTACTCCTTGGAAGGAAAGTTATGACCAACCTAGACAGCATATTGAAAAGCAGAGATATTACTTTGCCAAAAAATGTCCATCTAGTCAAGGCTATGGTTTTTCCAGTGGTCATGTATGGCCATGAGAGTTGGACTGTGAAGAAAGCTGAGCGCTGAAGAATTGATGCTTTTGAACTGTGGTGTTGGAGAAGGCTCTTTAGAGTCCCTTGGACTGCAAGGAGATCCAACCAGTCCATACTAAAGGAGACCAGTCCTGGGTGTTCATTGGAAGAACTGATGCTGAAGCTGAAACTCCAATACTTTGGCCACCTCATGCAAAGACTTGACTCATTAGAAAAGAAAAGACCCTGATGCTGGGAGGGATTGCGGGCAGGGGGAGAAGGGGACGACAGAGGATGAGATGGCTGGATGGCATCACCGACTCCATGGACATTGCCGGGAGCAGGAGCTCCGCCCATGGCAAAGGTCATGAGGAAGGAGGCTTGGCATACGCAAAGGCGGGATGGAGCCTCAGGAGTCCCCCTGGAAATTCTCGAGCATTTACGCCCAAAACCAGAGTCTGCCTACTTTCTGCTTTGTGCTCTCACCTACACCTCTGACTTTACAGGGGGCTGTCCCCCACTACCTCTCTCTGAAAAAAAGAGTTAACTTACAGCTCCAGTTAATAAAGTTCCTGGGTGTGATAGTGTTTCAACCTACAAACTCCTTTGGAAGTCCTCTAGCCTGCCTGAATAGGTTTTTCCGGCCACATGTGATTGTTCAGAGCCTCCCAACTGCGAGAGACATAAGATGTTCTAAACTGTCTAAATACAGATTCCTTTGAGCAGTTAAAAGATTGATTAGAAATTGTATTGGTGAAGGGTTTTTCACTTGTTGGGCCAATGTTTGCTGCTAAGTCTCCATATCCCTTACCTACTGTGTCCCTGGCAGTGTACTGATTAATATAATTGGTGGAAGTAGTAGCTTTAATGTTTGTAACCTTGGACCCTTGAGTTAATTCTTTTTCTTGTTATAGCCCACCACACCTTTGCCCTATAGGAATGCAACTTTATCTAATGCTTTTGGAGGGTGGCGCCTGACTAATCACCTTTAAAGAAAAATAAGTTTTCTGAAGAAAGGGTCTTAAATGTTAACAGGCCTCTGGGCCAGAAGATGATGCAAATCACCTAAACTTTTGCATATGATAAGTTTGCAGGAAGAAAGCCTGGCTCGCTGCATGACTCTACCCCTTTCCTCATTATCCTCTATGCATAACTTAAGGTATAAAAACTACTTTGGAAAATAAAGTGCGGGCCTTGTTCACCGAAACTTGGTCTCCCCATGTTGTTCTTTCTCTCACCTTCTGGCTGAATTATTCAGCCTCTTTTCTCCACTGAATTTCCTCACTGAGCTATCCTTATTTAACCACTCTTTATATCCTTAATTAACGTTTAATTAAGCAATTGTTTCCTGATCCTCGCCGACGCCGTCCCCGCTTCTAATTCCCTGGATCCACCAGGGCTGGACCCTGGCAGGACATGAGTCTGAGTGAACTCCAGGAGTTGGTGATGGACAGGGAGGCCTGGCATGCTGTGATTCATGGGGTCGCAAAGAGTCAGACACAACTGAGCGGCTGGACTGAACTGAACCGTGAGCCATATGTTAAAGGATTTAGGGTGAAAGTGAATAAAAACTTTCATAGTTATTATTTTAATGTATATAATAAACAAGAACATCAAATATACACATTCACAAATACATTGTTAAAGATAAGGCTGAAATAAGTATATTTTAAAACTATGTTGATATGAAGAAAACCCTTAAGTAAAAAAATAATTCAGGTGGTATGTGGATATAGTGAAAATTGAAAAGGTGGTAGGAAAATGACAGAAACCTGAGAAACAATGCTCTAATCATTATGCTTAATTTTCTATTTCTTTTTTATAATAAAATATTTATTTCCATATATTAAAGCTCAAGAGTGACTACACTAAAAGGCATTATGAAATAGATATGCCTACTAGTAAAGAATGAATTTGTACACATATACAATGGAATATTATTACTCAGCCATAATAAAGAATGAAATAATGCCATTTGTAGCAACATGGATGCAACTAGAGATTATCATACTAAGTGAAGTCAGAAAGAGAAAGACAGATACCATATAATACCACCTACATGTGCAATCTAAACTATGGTACAAATAAACCTATCTGCAAACAGAAACAGACTCACAAACACCAAGAACAGACTTGAAGTTGCCAAAGAGGAGAGCAAATGGGAGGGGAGGACTGGGAGTTTAGGATTAGCAGATATAAACTATTATATTTTATAGGATGGATAAACAACAAGGTCGTACTGTACAGCACAGGGAACTATATTCCATATCCTGTGGTAAACCATAATGGAAAAGAATATAAAAATAAAGACCGTCTATATGTATATAATGAGTCACTTTGCTGTACAGCAGAGATCGGCACAACGCTGTAAATCTTTTTATATTTCAATAAAGAAAAGAATGAGTTTTGATTTCAGAGGCAATGACTATATTGTACAGGATGAATGTAAAAATGAAAAAGTTGAGGCATGGTAAATGCAAGAATAAAATCACTATTAGCATATGAATTAACAGTCCAGACTGTTTGGTACAGAATAAGAGAAAGTATGAAATACCCTTAATGGGAACAGAGACAACAGACCAAGACCAATTACAGGCTATTACGGCAGATAAAAAGAGGAAGTGTGATCTTTTGGATGAGCTATATGTCCTGAACAAAGCCCAGCAGGACATCTAAAATTCAGACTGAATCCAGGACAATTTTTCACTGTGTGGGACTGGCCCAAACACTGCAGGGTACCTGTTATCCCTGCCCTGTTGACTAGATACCAGTAGCATCCTCCTATTACTGTGGCAGCCAGAATATTCCTGGTGAAAAAATCATAAACCTGCTTCATACTTAAAATTCTAGATTAGTTTAAATTTCATTTATTTACTTAGGGACTTCTTCCCTGGTGGCTCAGAGGGTAAAGCATCTGCCTGCATGGCAGGAGACCTGGGTTTGATCCCTGGGTCAGGAAGATTCCCCTGGAGAAGGAAATGGCACCCCACTCTAGTACTCTTGTCTGGAAAACCCCATGGATGGAGAAGCCTGGTAGGCTACAGTCCATGGGGTCGCAACGAGTCGGACACGACTGAGTGACCTCACTTTCACTTTCTTCCTTTCATACATGAGGTGAAGACTCAGCCATTTATTTTCCCGTTTCCAGCGGAGTTCACCAGCACCACTGCTTATCAGCACCTAGCTCCACCATGTGAAGGCAGCGGAGTAGTGGCATGGGGTCAGTGGTCTAAAAGGAGACAGAGGTTGAATGCAGGAAAATAATGGAAGGAGGGTAGAAGTTCTCCTTGTTGAGGTTCGGGTGCATCTGAATGGGGTGAGAGCAGCAAGTGACTTCACAGTTGAGAGTTCAGTTGCACTGACCCTGTGGCTCTCTCTGTAATACTTGAGACATCTACATCTTCCATATGACCATGGGCTGGGATTCCTGAAGTCTATAGTAGGGCTTATACAGGGGTCCCCCAGAGTCAGTCTGCAGTAAGGGCAATGCCATGCTTGGTTTGAAGGCTTCAGTCATACAATCGATTCAAGAAAATATGATGTCTTCCCTGAAAACAAAATCATGATCTCATTGGCTAAGGGATTCTTCCCTACTCTCTTGGATGACCCTCACTCCATTTAACATTTATAAGCCATAGCCTTTCCCCTTCCTTGGCCTCCTGATGAAGGTGGCTGGCAGATTCTGTCATGCAGCATATTTGACATCCCTGAACAGATCTGCTATTGGGGTGCTGATGTGGGAGCTCCTTGTCTGGAAGAATGAGGGTGTCAGTCAAGAAATGGAAAGGTTGCCCTTAGCCAAAGGTCTTCTTCCTTGGCCCAGCCCATCCTGGAGTCTTTTCCATCTTCATAGACAAAAGAACTCTTAGTTAAACTCTTAGTTAATTTGGGACACAAGAATTTTTTCCCCATCTCACAAGCAGGCTTAGAATCTTCTATGTGCAAAGCTGATTCTGCTATTTTCCAAACTGACTTTACCATTTTATACTCCTATCAGTAATATATGAGTTTCAATTTTTCCATATCCTTGTCAACACTTATTACTATCTATCTTCTTAACTACAGCCCTCCTAGTGAATGTGAAGTGGTATCTCATTGTTTGATTACTGAGCTGGTATGGCAGGTTTGCAAGCATTCATGCAGTTGATTGGGTATACAAAACATTTTTATAAACTCATTCTTCTTTGCAGATGGGTTCTTGGATTTTCTTTAGGGGAAGAAAAATGTGCTATGTGTTTTCTTCATCTTTACTATGAATAAAGTACATAGTTTGATCTTAGTTGGCCTATGGTTGAGGTGAGAATGTGGATACAGAAATTTCCTTCTCAAAGGTTTAGCACACACTGGTGCACTCAATAAATATCAGCTCTGCTTTCAGTTCAGTTCAGTCACTCAGTCATGTCCGACTCCTTGCAACCCCATGGACTGCAGCACGCCAGGCCTCCCTGTCCACCACCATCTCCTGGAGTTCACCTAAACTCATGTCCATTGAGTTGGTGATGCCATCCAACCATCTCATCCTCTGTCGTCCCTTTCTCCTCCTGCTCTCAATCTTTCCCAGCAACAGGGTCTTTTCAAATGAGTCAGCTCTTTGCATCAGGTGGCCAAAGTTGTGGAGTTTCAGCTTCAACATCAGTCCTTCCAATGAACACCCAGGACTGATCTCCTTTAGGATGGACTGGTTGGATCTCCTTGCAGTCCAAGGGACTCTCAAGAGTCTTCTCCAACACCACCGTTCAAAAGCATCAATTCTCTGGTGCTCAGCTTTCTTTACAGTCCAACAGCTCTGCTTACTTCGATCATTTTTCCCTTTCTCCTTAGCAGGTTTCCATGTTCCACATTCATTAGTTTTCCCTGTTTCTATTTGTATCAAAATACTGTATTATATCCCATCTTTGCACAGTAATTATGTAAACAAATCCTTGTTCCAATTTTACTGTCTTCAAGAATAAAGACCTTAAAACCACAAGAAGGTTTAGAAGATCTGGAGTTTGAGGGGAAGACATAGTAGTCATCCTCAGACATCTATAGATTTATTCTTTGAGACTCCAGAGGGAAAAACAAAGGGCGAAGGATGAGAAGAAACAGAAGTTAGACTTGAGGAATAAATAATCAATAGGGCTGCTCCAAATTTTAATGGAATGTCCTTGACACTGGAGATATCCAAGTAACGACTGAAAAACTAGTTAGGATGCTTTAGAAAAGATCTCAGCATTAAATAGAGGAGTAGAGATGAGGAACTGGTTTCATCTCTGATTCTACGATTTTAACAAAGTTCTAACGAATTGGCAAGCACTCTTCTATGAACTGGAGAGTAACGAATTATGCTATATATGATTTTCAATAACTTTCTCATAATAATTCATAAAGTACCTTTAGAACTGGAACAAAGAGGTAGTCAAAATAATTAGGCAATCATGTTAATGCAAGAAAACAATTACCTGTCTGAAAAAAGACTCTGGAAATAATTGTCCGACACAACGGGCAGGGAGTGCTGGCAGGGTTGTCTTTGGCAAGCGTCCGTAAGCAGGGCTCACAGAAGATGTGGTGGCAAGGGTAACACATGTAGGGGTTGAAATAAACATCCAGACACACTGCACAGATGTAGCTCTCCTTTTCTTCTGCATATTCATTGTCATCATCTGTACTCATCTCATTATCCAAAGTCTGCAAAATATAAGCAAAAACAATTTCTCTTAGTTCAGTATGAGATTGGTTTCCTTGAGAAATTGATTTCATACTTTGTTAAAGTGAATGAAAATATTTATGAGAAGCAGGTTTATCTGTTTTTGTGCATAATCAGTGACAGAAATGCTACCTTGCAAAGTGAGAAGAAACTAGAAACGTACATGAAAAACCCAGAAGTCTTAATTATTCATTTTACCATTTTTATATAATGTTAAATGTTAAAGTATAGTACCAAAAAACATTAAGTAAACCTTTATCTCTATTTAACCAGAACTAGTTAATTAAGTGTTAGGTCCCAGGATGACAGATTCCCCATCTATCCCACTCCCACCACAGCAAACAAGCTACTATCACAAGATTACCAGCCTTATATGGGCATTTGCACATGAATAGATCTGAGGGCTTCTGTTAGGTCCATACCATTTCTTATTGTGCCCTTCTTGTGTCTCCTCTTCTTATTGTGCCCATCATTGTATGAAATGTTCCCTTGGTATCTCTAATTTTCTTGAAGAGATCTCTAGTCTTTCCCATTCTATTGTTTTCTTCTATTTCTTTGCATTGATCACTGAGGAAGGCTTTCTTATCTCTCCTTGCTATTCTTTGAAACTCTGCATTCAAATGGGTGTATCTTTCCTTTTCTCCTTTGTCTGAAGCTGAAACTCCAACACTTTGGCCACTTGATGCGAAGAACTGACTCATCTGAAAAGACCCTGATGCTGGGAAAGATTGAAGGAAGGAGGAAAGGGGGACGACAGCGGATGAGATGGTTGGATGGCATCACTTGACTCAATGAACATGAGTTTGAGTAAGCTCCGGGAGCTGGTGATGGACAAGGAAGCCTGGCGTGCTGCAGTCCATGGGGTCGCAAAGAGCCGGACAGACTGAATGATTGAACTGAACTGAGACCTGAGGGCAAGAGGAAGTCAAACTTCAGCTTCACACTACGCAGGCAGCATTCTTTATTCCACATTTTGCACCTTCCTGGACCTGAGAGACAATAAAAGGCCAAAGCCCAAGGTATGTCAGGAAAGAGATATTGCAAAGAAACTTGTAGTAATTCTGGGATCAGCCTTGCAGCTGGAAAATACTAGCCTGCTCCTCTCTCCCAAATGGAATAGTTAAGAAAGAGGCTATTAACAGGTAGCTAGGAAAGAGGCACTCAGGTTAGCAGCACAGAGTCTGGTGGCACAATTCCTGTTACTTAACATCACAATGTCCTCATCTGTGAAGGTGCTATGTGAGAATTAAATGAGGTAATCCACATAAAGCATTGAGCACAGCACAGCCTGGCATACGACAAATATTCAATAAATATTATCCACAGCCATCCTTCCCTCCTACCTTTCTCACAGGCCCAATAGTTTTGGTTAGAGCCTTGGGAAATAGGCAAATGGTGTAGATGCTTTTCTCCTCACTTTGATGAAAGTGAAAAATGGAGATCAACGATTAATATTTGAGTAGCCTTTGGGCTTTCTAAATATTTTTAGGTTACATGAAATGTAAAAGTTACAGAAAAGAGGCAAACAGAGCCTTGAAGATACAGAAAAGCCTTTCAACTGGATAAACTGTTACTTGATTTATCCAGATGGCCTTACTTCCTGTCAGCCTCTTTCTGCCCCCTGTAGGTAATTTCTCTCTTTAGGAAGGACATATTCAAGTTGTTAGCTCATTTTTTTAATTGGCTTTCTGATTTTTCTTATATACTTGTAAGCATTTTTACTTAATCTGGTTACTTGTTATTGGTTAAATGTGTTGCAAATTTTTTTCCTTTCTTCTGGTTTGCCTTTTCACACTTCTCTTGGTGTCTTTTGATGAAATGAAGTTCTTAATTTTAAAGAATATTTTTCCTTTATGGTTAGTAATTTTTGTGTCTTATATAAGAACACTTACCTTTTCCCAAGGTCATTAACAGAGTATTATTTTGCATTTAATAATATTTAATCATCTACCTGAAGTTGATTTTCAGTATGGTGTATATTAGGGGTAAATTTCATTATAATTTCTATGTACTTATTAATTGGTGTAACCCATTTATTTCGAAGACCTTACTCTCCCTCCACTGTTCTAAAGTGCCGCATTGTTATTAAGAGGCCAAGTATGTTGACTTCTATTTTGTTCCATTATGTTATTGTCTATTCCTAGACGCTTACTCCTTGGAAGGAAAGTTATGACCAACCTAGATAGCATATTCAAAAGCAGAGACATTACTTTGCCAACAAAGGTCCGTCTAGTCAAGGCTATGATTTTTCCAGTGGTCACGTATGGATGTGAGAGTTGGACTGTGAAGAAAGCTGAGCGCCAAGGAATTGATGCTTTTGAATTGTGGTGATGGAGAAGACTCTTGAGAGTCCCTTGGACTGCAAGGAGATTCAATCAGTCCATTCTAAAGGAGATCGGTCCTGGGTGTTCTCTGGAAGGAATGATGCTAAAGCTGAAACTCCAGTACATGAGGTGGTATTGGCCACCTCATGTGAAGAGTTGACTCACTGGAAAAGACTCTGATGCTGGGAGGGATTGGGGGCAGGAGGAAAAGGGGACGACAGAGGATGAGATGGCTGGATGGCATCACAGACTCGATGGATGTGAGTCTGAGTGAACTCCGGGAGTTGGTGATGGACAGGGAGGCCTGGCGTGCTGTGATTCATGGGGTTGCAGAGAGTCGGACATGACTGAATGACTTTCACTTATTGTGGCCTTATAATAAGCCTCAATATCTGGTAAAGGAAATCCTTTCATCTTAAAGTCCTTTCTGCCAAACCTAGGATGCTTTCCTAACTTACCTTCATTACTCTTTCAGCAGCGTTTCATAAGTAGACCAGGACCTCTTTTTTGCCACCTACTTGATGCTGCCTTCTTACATTTGGATGTAATTTGGATTACAATGCTCTATAGAACTCTGCAGGATCCAGTTCCAGCCTTCATTTTTATCCTCCATATTGAGCCACGTTCCAATTCACTGATCTTCTGGCTCAACAAACACATTGAACACTTTCTCACCATAAGGCCTTAAGACATGATGCTTTGTTTCTCTTAAAAAGTGCTTACTCCATTTGGATGATTACAAAATAAGATAAAATTCTCCTATCTCTCCATATACACCTATATGCATTTCATCGAGATGCAGAGATCAGTTTTCTACACTCTGAATTTGGGCTCTGCCATGTGACTTGCTTTGGTCAATGGAATGTAAGCAAATGTGATGCAAATAAAGGCTTAAAAAAAGCTTGTACACTGGAATAGTCCTCTCCTGCTGATCTTGGGAACTCACAAGTCCCAAGATGTGAACAAGCCGAGGCTAGCCTGCTGAATAGTAAGTGACATATGGTCCAGCTGCTTCCATTGTGTCTGCTAACAACAAGCCAACCATCGGACATGTGTGGGTACAGCCAATAATTGTCACCTAATTGCAAATGTACTGGTGAGCCCAGATGATATCATGTGGATTAGAGACAAACCATTATAGCTGAACGCCAGCCCCAACTGCCAACTCAGAAAATTGTGAGTGAATATAGGTTGTTGTTTTAAACAACTAAATTTGTTTTGTTACATAACAAAAATTAGTTGACACATTCTTGTCTATACATGGCTCAATTTACCTAATTTAAAAAATTTTAAATATCAACTTCTCCAAAGGATTTCACTGTTATTCTATCTAAAGTTGTTCTCTGTCACTACCACTTAGCTGCTTCCTCATAATTTTTATTTGCCTATTTTTCATTAAAATTTACTTTTTAAATGAAAAAGTAATTTTAAATTAAAAATAAATTTCTATTAAAATTTATTTTAAAATTTAAAATCTTCCCAACCTAGTGATCAAACTGAGGTCTCTTGCATTGTGGACAGATTCTTTACCATCTGAGCCACCAGGGAAGCCTGAGAATACTGGAATGGGTAATCTATCCCTTCTCTAAGGGAGTTTTCCAAGTCAGGAATCAAACCAGGGTCTCCTGCGCTGCAGGAAGATTCTTTACCAGCTGAGAAATATAAATCCCTCATTAAGAATCCAAACAGACTGCACACATAGAAGATGGATGATACTTAGCTGAGAGCAGTTCATGTAAAGAGACAGAGATTTTAACTGACTGGAAGCTCAACATATGATGCAGCTACTTAAAAAGTGGGTTGATGTTCCAACCACTTTATATGATCACACCATAACTGCAGCTACTTTGAGGGCCCCAGACAAACTATAGTTATCCACAGAAATACCCTGAAGGCCAGGGCAGCATGATTTCTGAAACTTTCTCATACAATGTGCTTTTAAAAGACTGAGGATATTCACTCAGAAAAATATTAACAGGAGACCAGATATTCAAGTATTTGTGAAAGAGAGATCATAATTTTTCTCTGTGTAGTTCCTATGATTAGATCCAAAAAGGAATGAAAGATATGAGAACGCCGACTAAAACAGAAAATAAAAGAAATATCTATTCATCAACCAAAGTGATATAACACCAGCATAAAGTGTTTAATCTTAAATAGTATGTTTGCCACAGAGCTAAACATTTACCTGATGTTTCCTACCAAATTGTTTGGGACTTAGAAATTCGGTGACCAAAGTTGTACGTATTAACTAACCTCTTCAGCACTAAACCCTTACAAAGTAGATACTATTGTTATCATCATTTTCCATATCAAAGGAAAGTGAAATAGAGACAGCTCACTTATTGAAACTGAGTGGAATTTCAACCCAGCCAATATGGATTTGAAGCAACACTCTATCACCACATTCTTAAGTGAGTTACTATACTTTGAATAGTCCCAGCAAATAATAAAAGTTAACTGATGATGATAATATATGTAAAGAGGAAATGAAATTTAGATAGGATTTATAGGGAAGTTAGAAATATCAAGACATCATCATCATAATCAACAAATGAATATAATAGGTGTTCAACTGTGCAACTGCTTTTGGCCCCATAGAAATTATCCTACAAAGTCAACCAAATATATTCAGTCTCTCATGTTCCTCTCCAGGGGCTTCAAGTCAAAGATAATGAGATAATAAATAGATAAATAATACAAACAACCTTTAAAAAGTATTCAAAAAATTAGGTCAAAATTTTTTGTTAATAATAAAGACAAAGCAGCAGTGACATTTAGTTTATTTACAATTATTGTGATTACTGTTATATTTGGTTTTATTTCTTGCCTTTTTTTTTTTTTTTCAAAAAGTAACCGCACAATTGCACTCATCTCACATGCTAGTAAAGTAATGCTCAAAATTCTCCAAGCCAGGCTTCAGCAATATGTGAACCGTGAACTTCCTAATGTTCAAGCTGGTTTTAGAAAAGGCAGAGGAACCAGAGATCAAATTGCCAACATCCGCTGGATCATGGAAAAAGCAAGAGAGTTCTAGAAAAAAACATCTATTTCTGCTTTCTTGACTATGCCAAAGCCTTTGACTGTGTGGATCACAATAAACTGTGGAAAATTCTAAAAGAGATGGGAATACCAGACCACCTGACCTGCCTCTTGAGAAACCTGTATGCAGGTCAGGAAGCAACAGTTAGAACTGGACATGGAACAACAGACTGGTTCCAAATAGGAAAAGGAGTACGTCAAGACTGTATATTGTCACCCTGCTTATTTAACTTATATGCAGAGTACATCATGAGAAGCGCTGGGCTGGAAGAAGCACAAGCTGGAATCAAGATTGCTGGGAGAAATATCAATAACCTCAGATATGCAGATGACATCACCCTTATGGTAGAAAGTGAAGAGGAACTAAAAAAGCCTCTTGATGAAAATTAAAGAGGAGAGTGAAAAAGTTGGCTTAAAGCTCAACATTCAGAAAATGAAGATCATGGCATCCAGTCCCATCACTTCATGGGAAATAGATGGGGAAACAGTGGAAACAGTGTCAGACTTTCTTTTTTTGGGCTCCAAAATCACTGCAGATGGTGATTGCAGCCATGAAATTAAAAGACGCTTACTCCTTGGAAAGAAAGTTATGACCAACCTAGATAGCATATTCAAAAGCAGAGACACTTCTTTGCCGACAAAGGTCCAGCTAGTCAAGGCTATGGTTTTTCTTGTGGTCATGTATGGATGTGAGAGTCAGACTGTGAAGAAGGCTGAGCGCCGAAGAATTGATGCTTTTGAACTGTGGTGTTGGAGAAGACTCTTGAGAGTCCCTTGGACTGCAAGGAGATCCAACCAGTCCATTCTGAAGGAGATCAGCCCTGGGATTTCTTTGGAAGGAATGATGCTGAAGCTGAAACTCCAGTACTTTGGCCACCTTACGCGAAGAGTTGACTCACTGGAAAAGACTCTGATGCTGGGAGGGATTGGGGGCAGGAGGAGAAGGGGACGACAGAGGATGAGATGGCTGGATAGCATCACTGACTCGATGGATGTGAGTCGGGGTGAACTCCGGGAGTTGGTGATGGACAGGGAGGCCTGGTGTGCTGCGATTCATGGGGTCGCAAAGAGTCAGACACGACTGAACAAGTGAACTGCAGTAGCTCATAGAGCTGTTAAAAGCATTAAGAGAATTAATATATACAAAGCATTCAGAACAGTACCTGGAATATAAAAAGTGCTATCCAAGTATTTGCTGCTATTAAATCCTGTCTCCTTTTTTCTAATGATTAATCTTAACTTTTAACACAAACAGTTGAAGTTTAACGTTAATAATCTCCCTTTTCCGAATGAGACCTATGAATTGAATGCATTTTAGTCCCCACTCAAAAACACAAATATAGCTCATATGTTATTGAGATTATCTGAATTTTATGTCTAAAATGTTAATTGCTTAAACATATTATGCCTCTACTTTGTCAGTACATTCTTTAAATCAATTAATCTATATTTAACTATGCTTTACTGTCTGCTTATTTTTATTCTTCCGCTTATTTAACACTGCATTCTTGTATCCCTTATTGTCCTCTCTCTTGAATTACATTTTTTGTTTTATTGTAATCTGTCCTTGATAATTTTTTTTTTTTTTTTTCAGGAAATGTATGTGAATGGTAAACTGTATGTTCTGGAAAGTTTGAAGTTTCCTCTGTATTCACATTTGAATTTTATCTAAGTATAGTCCTAGATAACAACATATTTTCACTCAAAACTTTAGAGATAGAGAGAGGAGACCAAAAGCAGAGTAGGGAGACCTCATGCTCTACTTCTCCAGGGGCACACCACCAAAATTACAATTATTTGTAGAACAACTATTGATAAGGATGACCTGAAGACCAACAGAAAATATTTTTTAAGGGTTAAAAAAAGGAATCACAATGAGATGGGTAGGAGAGACAGAGATGCAATATAATCATGACCCACACCCTGGGGTAGGTGACCCATAGAGGGAAGAATAATTGCAGAGGTTCTTCCCAAGGTTCAAGGGATCCCAGCCTCACCTAGAGCTCCCCAGTCCTGGGTCCTGCATGGGGAAAGAAGCCTCCAGAATGTCTGGCTTTGAAAGCCAGTGGGATTTATATATAGGAGAGCTATAGGGTAGTAAGAAACAGAGATTATGCTCTTAAAGGGTGCACACAAATTCTCACTGGCTCTGAGACCCTGTACAGAGTAAGTAATTTGAAAGCAGACCAGATCAGACACATTTGCTGATCTTGGAGAGCCTCTCAAAGAGGTGGAGGCATCTAAGACCCTCCCTGGGAACACAGACACTGACAGCAACCATTTGGGGAGCTCCATCATGCTGGCAAGTAACATTTTGGAGTCCCCCCTCTAGCCACTGGCCCTGGGAACCAGCCCTTCTAACCTTCCAGTTGGTATCAGTTCTGGCAAACCCCAGGCAGAGGAGCCAGTCAAGAGGGGATCTAGCCCTGTCCACCAGCCCCAGGATCCCCCACAACCCTCAGCAAGCTTCCTTGGGACCTAACACTGCCCAAAAGTAGGCCAAGGCCAGCCCCAGAACCCCCAGGCCTGAAGTCAATTGCAGCAGGGCCCGGCCCCACCCATTAGCAGATTGGCACAAGCACCTAGACCTTTGGCACCTGCAGCTAGCTGTCCTTCAACCCAACTCTTTGGCCCTGCTCACAAATAGGCCATAATCAGCCCTGGGATTCCTGGGACCTATAACCAGTCATGCTAGGGCCTTACCCTGGTAACCAGCTCTGGTGACCAGAGGGAAGTGAGATGCTGGGCCCCATAAGAAATCTCCTACAAAAGGCCATTACTCTAAGATCAGGAAATGTAACCAACCTACCTAATACCTACAAATAAATGCAAGACTGAGACAAAATGAGGTTAAAAAAGGGTTAAATGAAGGAATGAAAACTCTAGGTGAAGAAAAAAATGAAATGGAGATAAGTAGTCTACCCAATAAAAGTTCAAAGTAATGATCATAAAAATGCTCAACTAACTTGTTGAAGACTGGATGACCACAGAAGTTTAACAAAGCATTAGAAAATACACTAGAAGTAACTGACAGTGGTTTAGATGAAGCAGAAGAACAGATCAGTGAGCTGGAAGATTGGTGGAAACCACTGAAGCCAAAAAGAATAAAGAATAAAAAAGAAATGACATTTTAAGAGACCTCTGGAAAGACATCAAGCATACTAACATTCATATTATAGAGATCCTAGAAGCATAAGGGAAGGAGAAAGGAGTAGAGAACATATATGAGATACAATAGTTAAAAACAAACAAACAAAAACAAACCCTAACCTGGGAAAGGAAACAGACATTCAGGTCTAGGAAGCACAGAGAGTCTCAAACAAGATCAACTGAAAGAGGACCACACCAAGACACATTGTAATTAAAATGGCAAAAATTAAGGATAAAAAAAGAATATGAAAAAATGGCAAGGGAAAAGCAATAAGTTACTTTTACTGGAACTCCCATAAGGCTACCAGCTGACTTCAGAGTAACTCTGCAGGCCAGAAGGAAGTAGCATAATATATTTAAAATATTATACAAAGACACACTACATAATGATAAAGGAATCAATTCAACAAAAACATATAACAATTGTAAATACATAAACACCCAACCTAAGAGTACTTAATACAGCAAATATTACCAACCACAAATAGAGAAAGTGACATTAATACAATAATAGTAGAGGACTTTCATATCCCAATTACATCAATAGATTATCCAATTAGAATCAAAGAGGAAACACTGAGCTTAAATGACATATTAATCAGATAGATTTAATAGCCATATACAGAGCATTCCATTCAAAAGCAGCAAAATATACACTCTTTTCAAGTGCACATTCTCTGGGATAGATCACATGCTAGGCCACAAACAAGTCACAGTAAATTTTAGAAGACTGAAATTATATCAGGCATTTTTTTTGAACACAAAAGTATAAGTCTAGAAACTAACCATAAAACAAAAATTGTAAAAACACAAGCACATGGATGTTAAACAATGTGCTACTAAACAACCAGTGGGTCACTGACAAAATTAAAGATAAAAGGAAAAAAATACCTGGAGACAAATGAAAACAAATACATAAGTAGCCAAGATTCATGAGATATAGCCAACCAGTCCTAAAAGAGGCATTTATAGCAATACAAATCTACCTCAGAAAAGAAAAAGAAGAAAAAGAAGACTAACCATATGCTTAGAGGCTCTAGAAAAAGAAAAACAAAACACAAAGGGAGAAGAAGGAAATATGGAAGGTCAGAGTAGACATAAATGAAACAGAGGCCAGAAAAATAAAAAGGAAAGATCCATGAAGCTGAGAGCAGGTTCTTTGGAAAGATAACAATAATTGATAAACCTTTAGTCAGACTCATCTTGAAAAAAAGAGGAAAGACCCAAATAAAATCACAAATGAAAAGGGAAAATTATGATCAATACCATAGAAATACAAAAGATTATGAGAGACCACACAAAAAATTACATGCCAATAGAATGAGCAACCTAGAAGAAATAGATAAATTTGTAGAAATATACAAAATATGAACAGGCCCTTTTCAATAATGAACTTAAATCAGTGATGATAATTAAAAAACTCCCCCAAACAAAAGTTCAGGACCAGACGACTTCACAGTTAAGTTCAAACATTTAAAGAATGGTTAACGCCAATCTTTCTCCAATTATTCCCAAAAATTGAAGAGGAAGAAACATTTATGAAATCATCAATCTGTATCAAAACCAGACAAAGACACCAAAAACAGAGAAAATTGCAGGCCACTATCACTGATGAACAGAGATGCAAAACATCCTCAACAGAACATAAGCACTTCAAATTCAACAACATATTAAAAGAATCATCAAAGATTGAGGGCAAAGAGGAGAAAAGGGTGACAGAGGATAAGATGGTTGGATGCCATCACTGACTCAATGGACATGAGTTTGAGCAAACTCCAGGAGATAGTGAAGAACAGGGAAGCCTGGCATGCTGCAGTTCATGGAGTCACAGCGAGTCGGACATGACTTAGCAACTGAACAACAATACCATGATCAAGTGGAATTTATCCCAGGGAAACAAGGACAGCATAATATCCACACATCAGTGTGATACACCACCTAATAAACTAAAGAATAAAAACCATATGACAATCTCAACAGATGCAGAAAAAGATTGTGGCAAAATCCAACATCTATTTATGATGAAAGCTCTTCAGAATTGGATACAGAGGAAATATATCTCAATATAATAAAGGTCATATATGATATGCCTACTGCTAACATCATACTCAATGATGAAAAGCTGAAAGTATTTCTTTTAAGATTGGGAACAAGACAAGGATACCCACATTCCAAAGAAGACATACAGATGGATGACAGACACATAATCATCAGTGAAATACAAATCAAAATTTAATGAGATCACCTCACACTTGTCAGAATAATTATTATCAAAAAGATTATAACAAGTGTTGATGAGGATATGGAAAAAAGGGAAGTCTCGTGCACTGTTGGTGGGATTGTAACTGGTGCAGATGCTATGGAAGAGAGAACAAAGGTTCCTCAAAAAATTAAAAATAAAGCTATGATCCAGCAATTCTACTTCTGGGTAGCTTTCCAAAGGAAACCAAAACACTAAGTTTGTACTGTTTTCAGGAAACACAAAAGTACTTTAGGAAACACTAAAACACTTTGAGGAAAAGATATATGCACCCCTGTATTCACTGCAGCATTATTCATAATAGCCAAGATATGGAAGCAACCTAAGTGCCCATCAATAGATGAATATAGATGTGGTACATATATACCAAATTAAGTATTAATCAGCCATAAAAAAATGAAATCTTTCCATTTGTGACAACATGAATGAACCTAAAGAGTATTTTGCTGAGTGAAATAAGTCAGATAGAGAAAGATAAATATTGTATGAATTCACTTATATGTGAAGTGTAAAAAACAAAACAAAACAAAAAACCAAATGAACATATAAAACAGAAACTGAGTCACCGATACAGAGTACAAACAAATGGTTTATCAGCAGGGCAAGGGGTGGGGAAGAGTGAAATAAGGTGAGGGAAAACGAAGAGGTAAAAAATTCCAGTCACAGAGTAAACAAGTCATGAGAATGAAAAGTAAAGTATGGGGAAAACAGTCAATAATAATGTAACATCTTTGTATGGTGACAGGTGGTTACTAGATTTACACTTGTGATCATTTTGTTCTGTATAGAAATATCTAATCACTAGATAAACGTGGTCAAAAGGTACAAACTTATAAGATACGTTAAGTACCAAAGAGATAATGGACAACATCATTAATATAGTTAACACTGATGTATGTTACATATGAAAGTTGTTAAGAGAGTTAATCTTAAGAAGTCTCATCACAAAATATATTCTTTTCTTTCATTTTATATCTAGATAGTATTATGGATATTCATAAAACTCCTTGTGGTAATCATTTTATGATGTTTGTGAGCCAAATAATACTGCTGTATACTTAATCTTTTACAGTGCTGTATATCAATTATATTTAAACAAAAATGGAAGGGCAAAAAAAAGACATGCCTCAAAATCTTTAAAGTACTGGGTTAAAAAAACACAACTATCTACCTGAACATCTATCTGTATCTGGTGAGCATATTTAATATCTTTCAAAAATAAAGAGGACTTAAAATTCAAAAAAGGAAGATTGATCCACTGTTTCATACCATCTATCACTGAATATGAAAAACATGTCTATCTTATTTGTGCTTTCTTTCTTGCTGGAAGTCTTACAACCTTTTCATCCTTAGGTTTGAAAAATTTTACTAGTTATGTATCCTTATAGACACTTCTATTCAGTACTCAGTAGTCTTTTTCAATCTGAAGGACTATGTCTTTCTGCAGTTCAGCAGAAATTTCATTTTTCCCTAATCAATCACCACTATTTTCTCTGTTCCTACTTTTTTACTTCTCAATACACACAAATTAGACCCCTTGGATCTATTTTCCACACTCAATTTTGTGTTCCATTTCTTATCTCTTTATGTTATGCTATGTTCAGGAAAGTTCCTCAGCAGTATTTTTCAAGATACAAAATCGTTCAATTTTTGACTTAACAAATGTTTACTGAGTGCCTGCTGAGGACTGCACACCGTTCCAGGTGCTGGTTATAAATCAGTGAACATAATATAAGATATATCTCTTCAGGACACTTGCTTTCAAGGCTTATGTTTTATGTCATTCTGTTATACAGCTTTCATGCTATTTTTTTTCATTTTAAAAGTCACATTTCAATTTTCATGAATCATTTCTTATCCTCTTAGTGTTCATTTGTTTAATAGTAGGCTATTGTTTCTCTCAAGATATATTTTCTTTACTATCATAAAATAATAACTATTAATAAAATTTTATAATATTTTGTTTATAAAATATTATAAACAAAATGTAGTATTTTTTTTTGTTTGTTTTCTGGATAAATCTATTTCCTCTGGGATCAGTTTTTATGTTTACCTTTCATATTATTTGTGTTTCTTAAAAGTCAGACAGTACATCTTCATAGCAGAGACAGAGTAGTTTTAGGTTTACATAAAAATTATATAGGAAATAGAGAATTTCCATAATCCCCTCCTACTACACACATACACACACATGCATTATTGTGGTACAATTTTATAAAAGAACTCATATTGATATATTACCATTAACTGAAGTTCAGAGTTTACCTTAGGGTCCATTCCTGGTTTTGCATTCTTTGGGTTCTGATTAATGCATAATGTCTTATACCCACAATTACAGTATCGTACAGAATAGTTCCACTGCCCTAAACTCACTGGCTCTATTCATTCCTCTCTCCCTCTCCCACAAGCCCTGTCAATCACTGATCTGTGTGTTGTTTTCTTTTCCAAAATGTCATGGGGCAGGAATTTTACAGGATGTAGCCTTCTTTTCAGACTGGCTTCTTTCACTTTTCAATATGCATTCAAAGCGCCTCATAATTGAGTTTTGATCTTGAAATTATGCCACGTCTCTAATGAGAACTGTTCTTAATTCTATATGATTTTCCTTGCTTGGGCTTAAAAAATAAACCACTGATTTGTTTCATTTTCTAAAGAAATACAAACCCAATTGCTTTCTACCTTTTAGAAATTCTGAAAAGATTTTGGTTTAATGATGGAATGCTCTCTTATTTTCTAGCATTGTTATATGTCTGTATTCTTTAAAAATAAACCTTTTCTATAATTCTGCTTTATTTAATAGTATCAGTTGAAATTAATACATTTTTCTTTTACTAAAAATTGTAAGTGGTAAATACAATTAAAATAAGTTAAAAGTTATACCTCATTTATTGTATATATGTATATGTATGTGTGTTGCTGCTGCTGCTAAGTTGCTTCAGTCGTGTCCGACTCTGTGCGACCCCATAGACGGCAGCCCACCAGGCTCCCCATCCCTGGGATTCTCCAAGCAAGAACACTTGAGTGGGTTTCCATTTCCTTCTCCAATGCATAAAAGAGAAAAGTGAAAGTGAAGTTGCTCAGTCGTGTCCGACTTTTAGCGACCCCATGGACTGCAGCCCACCAGGCTCCTGTGTCCATGGGATTCTCCAGGCAAGAGTACTGGAGTGGGTTGCCATTGCCTTCTCCATGTATGTGTGTATCTTCCCCCAATCGGGAGACAAAGCCAATTTCTATTAAGAATGACCTCTACGAAGCAAGAAAAACACAAATTTTTATTAACTATCCACCACTGAAAATGTATCTTTTAATATTACATGTGACAAAAATAGGAAGTACATACAAAACATTTCTGCTGCATACCAAAAGCATAATGGTTATTTTGAGAAAAAGTTCCTCTGTAATTGTTTGCGTTGTGAACTGAACTAGCTGCTTTTACCACAAAATACCATTTTTATGTAAAAGAACAACTGTCAAAGTAATTATTCAGATTTGGTTACTTGGCAGACATTTTCACAAAAATGAACAAAGTAAATCTGTCACGTCAAGAAAAAACAACTGACAGTATTTGTTGGCAATCAAAATGATGAAATTTGAGATTCAAGTAAAAACCAGAATTTTGGAAAACCTGTATTTGCTTATAGTTTCTAAATACTTGAAGACTTTCTTGAAGAGACTAATGGTGATATTAACAATTTTTTTATATTGCATAATGAAATACATCAATGTTTAGGAAAGTTGCATAATTCAGCTAACCATTAGTTGTGAGATGTTCAATGCATGATAATATAAAATCATCCATAAGTAAATGAACCAAAGTGCATGACAGACCAACAGATTTTACTGTAAGAGTACTTAAAGTTCACATCAATAGTTAGATTCCACATTAAACTAGCCTTTAATAATTTACACTTGTCAAGTTCTGGTGTAGTATCAAAGACAACCATCCAAAATTATCTTGAAAAGCTACTATAATATATTCCATTTTCTAACTACCTATCTAGCTGGGTTTTCTTAATATTAGTCAACCCAAAAATATTAATACACGGCAACAGTTGGGATGCAAAAGCAGATATGTGGATACATCTGTCTTCTACTAAGCCAAATGTTAAAGAGACTTGCAAAAGTGTAATATGATGTCATTCTCAAAATTTTTGTTCTATAATAGGATTATTTTTCATAAAATATTATTTTAACAAGTAATGGTTTATTATCTTCATGTGAATTAATAAAAAAATATTTAAAAATTTTCTCAGTTACACCCCAAAAATATGTCCTTTTCATCACAGGGGACTGGAATGCAACAGTAGGAAGTCAAGAGATACCTGGAGTAACAGGCAAACTTCAACTTGGAGTACAAAATGAAGCAGGGCAAAGGCTAACAGAGTTTTGCCAAGAGAATGCACTGGTCATAGCAAACACCCTCTTCCAACAACACAAGAGAAGACTCTACACATGGACATCACCAGATGGTCAATACTGAAATCAGACTGATTATCTTCTTTGCAGCCAAAGATGGAGAAGTTCTATACAGGTCAGCAAAAACAAGACTGGGAGCTGACTGTGGCTAAGTTCATGAACTCCTCATTGCAAAATTCAGACTTAAAGAAAGTAGGGAAAACCACTAGACTATTCAGATATGACCTAAATCAAATCCCTTATGATTATTCAGTGAAAGTGAGACATAGAATCAAGGGATTAGATCTGATAGTCAGAGTACCTGAAGAACTATGGACAGAGGTTCGTGACATTGTACAGGAGGCAGGGATCAAAACCATCCCCAAGAAAAAGAAAGGCAAAAAAGGCAAAATGGTTGTCTGAGGAGGCCTTACAAATAGCTGAGAAAAGAAGAGAAGTTAAAGGAAAAGGAGAAAAGGAAAGATATACCCATTTCAATACAGAGTTCCAAAGAATAGCAAGGAGAGATAAGAAAGCTTTCCTAAGTGTCAATGCAAAGAAATGGAGGAAAACAATAGAATGGGAAAGACTAGAGATATCTTCAAGAAAATTAGAAATACTAAGGGAATATTTCATGCAAAGATAGGCAAAATAAAGGACAGAAACAGTATGGACCTAACAGAAGCAGAAGATATTAAGAAGAAGTGGCAAGAATACACAGATCTGTGTACAAAAAAGACACTGTACAAAAAAGATCTTCACAACCCAGATAATCATGATGGTGTGATCACTCACCTAGAGACAGATATCCTGGAATGTGAACTCAAGTGGGCCTTAGGAAGCATCACTATGAACAAAGCTAGTGGAGGTGATGGAATTCCAGCTGAACAATTTCAAATCCTAAAAGATGATGCTGTTAAAGTGCTGCACCCAATATGTCAGCAAATTTGGAAAACACAGCAGTGCCCACAGGACTGGAAAAGTTCAGTTTTCATTCCAATCTCAAAGAATGGCAATGCCAAAGAATGCTCAAACTAACACACAATTGCCTTCATGTCACATGCTAGTAACATAATGCTCAAAATTCTTCAAGCCAGGCTTCAACAGTACATGAACTGTGAACTTCCAGATGTTCAAGCTGGATTTAGAAAAGGCAGAGGAACCAGAAATCAAATTGCCAACATCCGCTGGATCATCAAAAAAGTAAGAGAATTCCAGAAAAACATCTACTTCTGCTTTCTTGATTACACCAAAGCCTTTGACTGCGTAGATCACAACAAACTGGAAAATTCTTCAAGAAATGGGAATACCACACCACCTTACATGTCGCCTGAGAAACCTGTATGCAGGTCAAGAAGCAATAGTTAAAACCAGGCATGGAACAACGAACTGGTTCCAAATTGGGAAAGGAGTACGTCAAGGCTGTACATTGTCACCCTGCTTATTTAACTTATATGCAGAGTACATCATGTGAAATGCTGGGCTGGTTGAAGCACAAGCTGGCATCAAGACTGCTGGGGAAATATCAATAACCTCAGATATGCAGATGACACCACCCTTATGGTAGAAAGTGAAGAGGAACTAAAGAGCCTCTTGATGAAAGTAAAAGAGGAGAGTGAAAAAGCTGACTTAAAACTCAACATTCAAAAAACTAAGATCATGGCGTCCAATCCCATCACTTCATGGCAAATAGATGGGGAAACAGATACAGTGACAGACCTTCTTTTCTTGGGCTTGAAAATCACTGTACATGGTGACTGCAGCCATGAAAGTAAAAGACACTTGCTCCTCAGAAGAAAAGCTATGATCAACTTAGCATATTAAAAAGCAGAGACATTACTTTGCCAACAAAGGTCCATCTCATCAGAGCTATGGTTTTTCCAGGAGTCATGTATGGATGTGAGAGTTGGACTATAAAGAAAGCTGAGCACTGAAGAATTGATGCTTTTGAACTATGGTGTTGGAGAAGACTCTTGAGAGTCCCTTGGAGTGTAAGATCAAACCAGCCAATCCTAAAGGAAATCAATCCTGAATATTCATAGGAAGGGTTGATGCTGAAGCTGAAACTCCAATACTTTGGCCACCTGATGCGAAGAACTGACTCACTGGGAAAGACCCTGATTCTGAGAAAGATTAAAGGCAGGAGGAGAAGGGGATGACAGAGGATGAGATGGTTGGATGGCATCACCAACTTGATGGACATGAGTTTGAGCAAGCTCTGGGAGTTGGTGATGGACAGGGAAGCCTCTTGTGCTGCAGTCCACAGAATCACAAAGAGTCAGACATCACTCAGCAACTGAATAGAGAGAAAATTTTCATAATCCATATATACAAAAGCTTTTGGAGTTCTCAATAATTTTTAAGATTTTAAAGGGATCTCAAGCTTAAAAAATGTGAGGCAGATATATTGGGAAATAGCAAGCAAAGGTGACTGGGCCCCTAGGCATACATTAGATATTGAATATATGTAGGAATTTATTGAATTGGCACTTTTGTGAATAAGCTTATCAGTGATAATACTAAACAATATAATTTAGGTAGAAAATGCAATATGGGTTGTAAATTATGGTAAGTTCTCGTCTATATAGGATCCAGAGAAATAAAAGTTCAGAGACATAGGATTAAAAAATGCTAGCATATGTAGTTTTTAGAGAGGAGGACAGGGAATGAAAAATATATAGTACTTATTTCAAAAAGCCATACCTAGATATATGTTTCAACAGATATTTTATAAATTTGATTAATTTTATAGTTCTATTAGATAGTAAATCATTTAAAATGAAAAGTGTTACCATTATACTACCTCTATAGTATCAAGGAAAGATGAAATAATCTTCAGTGCAATTTTAGTTATATTTTTACATTATTTGAAAATTGGTGATTCATATGGGTTGCTTAATATAAATATTCAACTAATCAGAATATCTCATTAATAGGCCATTCTAGATAGACTGTAAATTACTGTTTCAGAATTTTTTTTACATCATCATTTTGTAAGACAGAAATACAGCTTTAGATCAGAGTTAGGTCTAGGAATCTATGTCAAAAGAATCTAAGTGCTCATTCTAATTAAAAAACAAAACCAAAATAAAATCCCACAATCTAGAATGTGTGTTCATAGTTAGTAGTTACAAAAGAAGAAACAGACTAAGTCCATGCAGACTATGATTAAAAAAAGAGCTGCGCAATACAAAAGCTTGATTGGGAATTTCTCAATATTAATTCCTGTATATACCATATACCCAAGAGAAGGAAAGGACTAACTGAAGCCTTTACATTGCCTCTGAGTGGTTCACCAGTGCTGGTTTACAGTATTCTTTTCCCCAGTCACCATCACACTTCTCTGGGTGTTTGCAGGTTAACACAATTCTCAACATTATTGTCCAGGCCATAGGACAGAGTTATTCAGAGGCCATTTATTCTTTATGCTGCTTGATTATCACTCTATGTAGTGATAAAACTGCCCCCTATTGAGACATATATGTGAAATAGAAAGTTCTAAAGAAAGATATACCTATAATTGCAATTTGAAGACTTCTATTCCATTAAAAGTTGCTCTGGGGCATGACATAGTCAATACATCTATCTGCCCTCTTAATAAATATGAATGTTAAAATAATAATCCTTTTACTTATGATATAACCAAGCTAAATAAACAGAAACATTAAGAAATAGACTTTACATTCAAAGAACTCATTTGTGACTCCCAGTCACAAAAAATGATTGCAAATGCTCAGGTTAGGATTTATAAAGTCCTGCAAATTACTCTGTTTGGAGACTAAAACCAATTAGTTAGAACAGAAACCTTCCTTCTTCTCTAGCAAATATGAAAGAATATGTTTCTGCCATTTGGTTTCCCTTCAGGACACGACTGAAGCGACTCAGCAGCAGCAGCAGCAGAACATATATGTGACTCTAAACTATACTACTTTCTATGGAAAAACATATGACTTTTGCTTTATATAAAATATATTGCCTATCACCCCCATTCCTGGCATTTGAAATAAAACATTTGCACTATTTTGTATTGACTGTCACCAATTCAAAATATCTTTTCTTAACTTTGAAAACCAAAGATGTGCTAAGAGTTATTTTAAAAAGACTATCTGTTCTGCATAAGTTATTTTGTTGTTCAGTCACTAAGTCATGTCCCACTCTTTGCAATTCCATGGAATGCAGCACACCAGGCTCCTTTGTCCTCCACCACCTCCCAGACTTTGCTCAAATTTATGTTCATTGAGTTGGTGATGCTATCTAACCATCTCATCCTTTGCTACGCCCATCTCTTGCCTTCAGTCTTTCCCAGCATCAGGGTCTTTTCCAATGAGTCAGCTCTTTGCATCTGGTGGCCAAAGAATTGGAGCTTTAGCTTCAGTAAAAATATACATGTATACTTAAATAATACAGCCAAGTACATATTTTTGATTCATATATATGTTTTGCTATATATATATATATATATATATATATATTTACTATTAGTAACAAATTGTTATGTGTTAGATAAGGGGAGTAACAAAAATGAGTTTTTATTTTACCTTCATTTATTCCTTCTCCAATGCTCATCCTTCCTTTTGCAGAAATGAGTTTCTTACCTAAATTATTTTATTTCTCTTTGAAGAATTTTTTAACACTTTTAGCAAGGCAATTCTACTAGTAACCAATTGCCTCGATTTTATTTTATTTTTTTTTCTAACAATGTTTTTATTTCTTTTTCATTTCTGAGGGATCATGTTTCAGAATAGGGAATTCAAGGTTGGTGCTTTTTCCTTTAAACACTAAAATGTTTTATTCCACTTTGTCTTGCTTGCATGGTTTCTGAGGAGTCAGATGTAACTTTTATATTTGCTCCTACAGATGTAAGATATTTTTCCCTCTGGTATTTTCCGCTATCCATGTGCCAGAAGTGCAAGGAGATTTTTCTCTGAAATTCAATGTGAGAACCTGGTAGAGATCCTGGAAGTAAAGCTCACAGAAGAATGGTGGATTTCCCTACGACTGCATTCCTTTAGAGTTTTTAGCTCTCAGACTTGTCCATATTGAGCCTCCAGCAATTCATTAACCTTACTTCAGGTTTTCCTATCGCACACAGGTTTCTGCTTGTGGGTTTCTGCTCCTATAAGTTGTGATTGATTCTCTGTATTTGCTTGCTTTTCTTACCAGTTTTTGGACAGTTGTTTGCTCTGTGACTTCACTTATTTGATAGATCTAAGAAGTGTTGTTAGACACTTAAATGCCAAACTGAATAGATTACCCTAGAAAGGTAATTTAACTCAGAAAAGTATCAAATAAGATTTTGAATTGATTAAAGGCTGTATATACTCACTCTGCTCATTTAACTCATATGCAGAGTACATCATGCAAAATGCGGGGCTGGATGAAGCGCAGGCTGGAATCAAGACTGCCGGCAGAAGTATCAATAACCTCACATATGCAGATGACATCACCCTTATGGCAGAAAGTGAAGAAGAACTAAAGAGCCTCTTGATCTAGGTGAAAGAGGAGAGTGAAAAAGTTGGCTTAAAACTCAACATTTGGAAAACTAAAATCAAGGCATCCGTCCCATCATTTCAGGGGAAACAATGGAAACAGTGAGAGACTTTATTTTTGGGGACTCCAAAATCACACTGATGGTG
This sequence comes from Bos indicus, assembly GCF_029378745.1. Taxonomy (NCBI): domain Eukaryota; kingdom Metazoa; phylum Chordata; class Mammalia; order Artiodactyla; family Bovidae; genus Bos; species Bos indicus. The sequence continues at coordinate 15,094,025 of NC_091779.1, forward strand.
ACTGCAGCCATGAAATTAAAAGACATTTGCTTCTTGGAAGAAAAGCTATGTCCAACCTAGACAGCATATTGAAAAGCAGAGACATTACTTTGCCAACAAAGGTCCATCTAGCCAAGGCTATGGTTTTTCCAGTAGTCATGTATGAATGTGAGAGTTGGACTGTGAAGAAAGCTGAGCACCGAAGAATTGATGCTTTTGAACTGTGGTGTTGGAGAAGACTCTTGAGAGTCCCTTGGACAGCAAGGAGATCCAACCAGTCCATCCTAAAGGAAATCAGTCCTGAATATTCATTGGAAGGACTGATGCTGAAGCTGAAACTCCAATACTTTGGCCACCTGATGTAAAGAACTGACTCACTGGAAAAGATCCTGATGCTGGGAAGGATTGAGGGCAGGAGAAGAAGGGGATGACAAAGGATAAGATGATTGGATGGCATTACTGACTCAATGGACATGGTCTGAGTAAACCTCAGGAGTTGGTGTGAACAGGGAGGCCTGGCATGCTGCAGGCCATGTGGTTGCAAAGATCGGACACGACTGAGTGATTGAACTGAACTGACAGTGGAAGGAACTATATGTAACTTTGTTCTGTATTTTCCAAGTCTCCTGTAATTGTGTTATCATACTTTCATAATTTAAAAAATAAAAAAGAAGAAAAAAAGATGCATGATATTATTTCAATTTTGTCAAAAACTACCATGGCTTGTTTTGTGGCCCAGCATGTGATCTATCCTGGAGAATGTTCCACATGTACTTGAAAAGAATATGTATTCTGCTACTTTTCAATGGAATGCTCTATAAATACCAATTAAGTCATGTGTCTAATGTATCATTTAAACTCTGTGTTTCCTTATTGATTTTCTCTCTGGATGATCTGTCCACTGATGTAAGTGAGGAGTTAAAGTTCCCCATGATTATTATACTGTCAATTTCTCCTTGTATATCTGTTAACATTTGCCTTATACATTCAGGTGTTACTATGTTGGGTGCATATATATTTACAATGGATTGATCTTTGATTGTTATGTAGTGTCCTTTGTTTCCTGTAACAGTCTTTATTTTAAAGTCTATTTTGTCTGATATGAGTATTGCTACTCCAGCTTTCTTTTGATTTCCATTTGCATGGAATACTTTTTTCTATCCCCAGTTTCTATATGTCTCTAGATGTGGAGTGGGTCTCTTCTGGAGATCATATATATATGACATACACACACACACACACACACACACTCACACACACACACATACATATGTCTTGTTTTTATATCCACTGAGCTGGTCTATGGCTTTTAGTTGGAGCACTTAATCAGGTTGCTGCTGCTGCTAAGTTGCTTCAGTCATGTCTGACTCTGTGCGATCCCATAGATGGCAGCCCATGAGGCTCCCCCGTCCCTGGGATTCTCCAGGCAAGAACACTGGAGTGGGTTGCCATTTCCTTCTCCAATGCATGAAAGTGAAAAGTGAAAGGGAAGTCGCTCAGTCCTGTCCGACTCTTAGCGACCCCGTGGACTGCGGCCCACCAGGCTCCTCCGTCCATGGGATTTTCCAGGCAAGGGTGCTGGAGTGGGGTGCCATTGCCTTCTCTGCTTAATCAGGTTACATTAAAGTAATTATTGATATGTATGCTCTTACTGCTATTTTGTTAATTGTTTTTGATTTGTTCTTGTAGGTCTTCATTTTTCCTTCTTTTTTCCCTTCCTCTTTTGTCCTCTTCTCTAGTGAATGGATGACTAACTCTGGTGTTGTACTTGGATTCCTTTTTCTTTTTTGTGTATCTATTGTGAATCTTCATTTTGTGGTTACCATGAGATTTTGAAATAGCAGTCTATATAAGTTTGAAGTTGCTGATCTCATTCAAATGAGTTTCAAATACCCTACATTTGTCTGCTCCTCCCCCATGAGTACAGATTTAGATATCATATTTGTGTGTGACATGACATTCTAAACCCCGTGGGATGCACCAAAAGCAGTTCTAAGAGTGAAACTTATAGTGATACAAGCTTACCTCAGGAACCAAGAATAAATTCAGATAAACAACCAAATTTTATGCCTAAAGTAACATGAACAAACAAAACCCATGAAAGAAATCATAAAATTCAGAACAGAAATAAATGAAACTAAGAAAACAACAGATAAGAAAAATGAAACTAAAAGCTAGTTATTTGCAAAGATAAACAAAATTGATAAAGCTTTAGGTAGATTCATCAAAAAAAGAGGTGGGCCTAAATCAATAAAATTAGGAATGAACAAGTTACAACAGAACCATGGAAATACAAAAGACCATAAGAGAATACTACAAGGCTACTATATGCCAATAAAATGGAAAATGGACAACCAGAAAAAATGGACAAATTCTTAGAAAGGTATACTCTCCCAAGACTGAACTAGGAAGAAATAGAAGATATAAACAGATTGATTACAAATACTAAAATTGAATCTATGATTTAAAACAAAAGTTCAACATCAGATGGCTTCACAGGTCAATTCTACCAACCATTTAGAGAAGAGTTAAACCTATCCTTCCAAGACTATTTCAAAAAATTGTAGAGGAAGGAACACTTTCAAACTTATTCTGTAAGGTTACCATCACTCTGATACCAAAATTAGACAAAGATATTATAAAAAAAAAAAGAATATAGGCCAATTTCACTGATGAACATAGACATAAAAATTCTCAACAAAATACTAGCAAAGCAACCCAGTAATACATGAAAAGGGTCATAAAACATGATAAAGTGAGGTTTATCCCAGGGGCATAAGGACTTTTTAATAGCCACAAGTTAATCAATGTGATATACCACATTAACAAATTGAATAATCTTAGTAGATACAGAAAAAGCTTTTGATAAATTTCAACATCCATTTATGATAAAAACTCTCCAGAAAGTGCGCATAGAGAGGACATGCCGCAAAATAACAAAGGCCATATGTGAAAAATCCACAGCTAAAATCATACTCAATGGTGAAAAGTTAAATGCTTTTCTCCAAAAATCAGGAACAATACAGGAGTGTCTACTCCTGCCACTTTTATTCAACATAGTTTTGGAGGTCCTAGCCATAGCAATCAGAGAAGAAAAAGAAATTTTTGTATTAATTATTTATTGATAAATAAACTCTGATTGGAAGTTTTGTATTAAAACAAAAATAAACAAGTGGAACTGAATTCATCTTAAAAACTTTTGGAAAGCAAAGAAATATATAAACAAATGAAAAGACAACTTACAGAATGGGAGAAAATATTTGCAAATGAAGCAATTGACAAGTGACTAATCTCCAAAATATACAAGCAGCTTATGTGACTCAATATCAAAAGAAAGCAACCCAAGTAGAAAATGGGCAGAGTATCTAAACAGACATTTCTCCAACAAACACATCCAGATGGCCAAAAGGCACATTGAAAAGGTGCTCAACATCATGAATCATTAGAGAAATGCAGATCAAACTATAATGAGGTTATCACTTCACACCTGTCATCATCACCGGCCATCATCAAAACATGTACAAACAATAAATGCTGGAGAGCCTGTGGGGAAAAAGCAATCCTTCTACACTGTTGATGAGAATATAAACTGGTGCAGTCACTATGGAGAACTGTATAGATGCTCCTTAAAAAACTAAAATTAGAGCTAGCATATGATTCTAAAATCCCACTCCTGGTCATAAATCTGGAAAAAAAAAAAACACAATTCAAAAAGATACATGCATGCCAATGTTCACAGCAGCATGATTTACAATAGCCTAGACAAAGAAGCAACCTAAATGTCCAGCTACAGAGGGATAGATAAAGAAGATTAACACAGTGAAATATCATTAATTCATAAAAAGAATTAAATAATGCCATTTGCAATACTTGGATGAACCTATACATTATCATTCTTTGGAGTGAAGTAAGCCAAAGACAGAAATCAAATGATATTGTATATATGGTCTTCCCTTGTAGCTCAGTTGGTAAAGAATCTGCCTGCAGTGCAGGAGACCTGGGTTCGATCCCTGGGTTGGGAAGATCCCCTGGAGAAGGAAATGGTGACTCACTCCAGTATCCTTGCCTGGAAAATCTCATGGACAGAGGAGACTGGTGGGCTGCAGTGCATGGTGTCGCAAAGAGTCGGGCAAGACTGAGCGACTAACACTTACTTACTTATTGCATATGTGTGGAATCTAAAAAAAAATGATACAAATGAACTTATGTATAAAACAGAAATTGACCTATAGATACAGAAAACAAACTTACAGTTACCAAAGGGGAATGTAAAGGGGGTGGGAAAACTAGGAGTTTGGAATTACAATATATACACTAACATATAGATAACCGATAAGGACCCACTGTATAGCACAGGGAACTTGACACAATGTTTTGTAATAACCCATAAGGGAAAAGAATCTGAAAAAAGATATATATGTACATGTAACTGAACTGCTTTGCAGTACACCTGAAAGTAACTCATTATAAATCAGCTATACTTCAATACATTTTTTTAAATACAAAAGGAAATATCGTTTTGGCTTTTTTACATACAAAAAATAAGTCTAAATCAATTCCTAATAAGTTTATGGGATGACAACAATTTTCATGATGCAGCCTGAACATGTAAGTCTTCTTCTGGATTCTAGAAATGTCTTCTTGACAATTAAATAAAATCATAAAATTATAATAATATAGTGAATGGAAAAACCTTTTCTTATTTTCAAAAGTGCTAGATTGAAGCTAGATTCCTTAACATTGAAGGTATACAAATGCCTTTTTATTTGAGGAAATACTTTAATAGACCTTCTGGTTATGTGGAGATAGGTATTAAGATTAGTCTAGAAAAAGGATTTCAGAATGGGAGGGAATAAGAAAAAGAGGACTAAATTCCCTTCATTACAAAAAACATAGGAATTTCAGAGTTGAAACTGGACATTGAGATCTCAGAGGAAAAGAGATAGGAGACAGAGATACGGAAGCAGAATGGAAGGGTGGGCTTAAACCAATTAGAACAGAGGCTGGCTGAAGAAAAAAAGGATAATGATATTTAATATTCAACTTTATAAAGTTTATAGTTCTGTTGATAAATACTCAACAGTTATCCCTAATTCCTTAGTAAAAGATTGCTTCATATTCCAGTCTTGAGGTATTGGTAACTGAGAAACATAGAAACATCCTCTTCTATGTTCTTACTCTGTGCAAGGCTGGAGTGAAAGAAGAAAGTCATCTACAGTATTAAGAAATGAGATGATAGGAAACATATATTCTCCCCCAAGCACACACTCTCCAGAAACTGTCAGAAATATTATAGTGAATCTCAGCCTTCTCACATTATAGCCATGAGGGCTCACCAATTTGTTCACGTATTAAAGGAAGTAACAACACTGGAGGTTCTGAAGACATGGATATACTACAACGTAAATTTATGAAGAAGAGGCCTTTCTATAAGTCGATATATACAGTTGATTATCATTATCTGTGGTATTTACATTCTATAAAGTCATTATGAACATCAAATTAGCAAATACTGAATCAATACTTCCAGAAGAAATACAGAATCAGGTTCCTTTGAGCCTCTCGTCACAACATCTCATCAACACATCAATACATAACCATGCTGAATGTGTGTTTCTGTTTAAAGTCACCTTGATTAAACAAAAAGGGGGTAAAAATAGACCATGAACAGGACACTCATGTATAGTATGAGAACTGAAATAAGAAGGCAGAACATTGCCTTATTTAGTCTCAGCTGGGAACATGCACATCAGGCAATTCAATTATTTTTGTCATTCTCTGTGAGTGCATGAATGACCGTGAAAGCACTGTGATTACTGATTTCAGGGATATAAATAAATTTCAGTGTGTTGTTAAGTTCATAAATATGGAATCCATGAGTAATATGGATCTAGTGAATCAGTTATTCAATGTCTTCTATAAGATAGGCTTTCTTCATCTTCCAACTTCACCTTTCATTCTTCCTATGCATAACTGCACTGCAATATGAATGCCCTGGGTTCCTTCTTATACTTAATTTGTATCTTGTTCATGAGGCCAAGTTTGTATTTGATTCATACTCTTAGATTCCCCTAGGGATGCCCTTTCTACTCCCCTTCCATTAATTAATATTTTTCCTTCAGAGCCCAATGAAAAATTCATTTTGTTGAGAAACATTTACCTGCCTCAACCTATTGCTTCTTGTAATTCAGCATATTGTTTCAGTGGCTGTATCTGTATAAGTCAGATTTATACCGATTAACACAGTTGCTTTGTGTATGTTCTCTGGATGCTTTAAAATTATATTTTTTCCATTCAGATAGTAAAGGCTTAGACTGTGTCTTTTAATTAGTCTTTATTTCCTCTTTGTCAAATATACATTTGGAATCAAAGATGTCAAACTATTAACACTTTGATTTTCAAATGCAGTTTAACCAAGTCTCATTAAATGAGGCTGTGTCAGAAATAGTAGATAAGTTACATATCTTAAGACAAATGATGATTTCCTGAAGCATTTGGAGTGTTATGTTAAAGGTCTGCACTTGCCCTATGCTATATGGGAAAAGCATAATTCTTGCAAAAGGTAAAGAAGAAGAAATGATAGGAAGCATGTGAGGTATTTGCTATCTTTTGACCCACTGTTCTGCTTTTTAGGAAGATTTAGAGATTTTTTTATTACTTTATCCATTTGAAGATCAGTCATTTTTTTTTGGAAACTGGGAAATATGTGTTTTCTTCCTACATATAGGCCCCATGACATTTTCTGTTTTTCTTTTACCCCAATTAATTTCAACTTACTTCCCTTTCCAAAACGTTTTTACTGCTATGCTTGCTAGACTCTGTATTTTTCCTCTCTGTTGCTTCTTTTTATGGCTTCAATAGTATTTTTTTATTTTATTTAAAAAATTAGAATCTAAATTTTTCCAACATTCATAATTTTCTCTATTCAACCTGCCTTCCCACTGTGATATTATCAGTACAAAATTCTTTCAAATATTGTTCTTATATTCTCAAACTGAATAATAAAAAGTGTTACTATTTTGTAAATAAATAAAACAACCTTACAGAAAACAGATGATAATTCTAATTCAAGAAGGCCTCAAAAAATGTATCTGAGGATTTAGCTTAGCTGTTTTCAAATCCAATAACTACAAGTTACTTCATTAAAAACTATGGAAATAAAGTGTAGCTACTTCTCCACACTCAATTAGATTAGATTTCTTTATACCCAATTATCTACTTCTAATCCCTGTGAGAGGATTCAACATCAAGCTTAGCTATAAGATTCATTTTAGTGAACAGAGTATGAATGGAAGTGATGAAAATCTTGTCTAATCAGATTTTTTTAAGTCATTGCATCAGAAGGCCATGACTTTTACTGGGTCCTAATAATATCATGTAAAAGATAGTGTCTGCTCCATCATTCTAGTACTTACGGTTAAAAAGTCACTAAAGTAGAGCAACAGCCAACACGTAACAAAAAAGAAATAAATCTCTGTTGCTTATAAGACACTGAGATTTAGGGGTAGTATGTCATTTCACTAACATAGTAATTAATACCAAAATTGGTATCAGGAATTTACATATTTCTGTAATACAGACTGGTGTAACATAGTGAGATAACTGTTAGTGGCTGGAAAAATGGCAGCTCATGTCGTGCAGTTGTGATGCATTTAGTAAAACTGTCCTTTGTGGTAAACTGGAAGGCATATGTTGAACAAAACAAGCATAGGGACAGTAATAATATCTTGGTTGCTGTTGGCTTCATTTACAATGGTACAACAAGCAAGAGATGAGTTAGTTCAGAAAGAACTGATCTGGCTTCAAGCATCAACGGAGGGACAAGGAGAGAATTCAGAAATTCTGACTTGGAGGTTGAAATGAACAATTTTTTCTTATACTCATCCAGTGAAAGATAAGGTTAACAAATGCTCTCAGAACCAAAGGCTGACTTAAGGTTAAAAACCAAACCAAGTACATAACTACCAGATCCCTACAGGCTTGTTATACTCAATAATTTAAAAGTGGCACCCAATAATACTTTTAGAATAAACATGGCCCTTATAAATCCTCGCACAAAGTGGATCACAGAAAAGAGACTATGTATGTTTCCTCATGAAAGTCTGATAAACCAAGGGTGTTCGTAATCAACTCTAAAGAGAGCTGAGCATGTCTTCAAAATAACTACGGGTGTGCGTATTGACACATGTAGACACTGAAGAAAATTGATAAAACGCCAAGTTCTAGACATCATACTGACAAGATTTTATTTAGCACTGACTAGGAAAGACTAGAACTTTCTGAGACTTAAAATGACATTTGGCCTCAATATGCTTTGGAAATTAAGCAGGCAGACAAAGCTGCTCAGCTGTAAACAGACATACACTTGAAATATTTTCCTCTGATATGGCCCAGGAAGATACTAAGAAATGATGGGCTACCCAAAAGTCAGAGTCAGAAACCACAGAGGCAGTGAACTAGGGAGGTAATGCCAGAGAACAGAATCAGAACTAAAAAAAAAAAAAAAAAAAAATAGTATTTCCTATTCCAATGTAGGAAACCTTTGCAATATATGTTCAGTGTGATTTCAAAACTGCAAGTCACCAGTGATTCTTACATGCTTCTCATTTTTTCCTTTCTGAATTGGAATTATTTTGATTATCCTATCCCCATTCCAGCACTGTTCACTGGATATGTGTTGGGCAGATAATTTGTCACTTTAGTTTGTAGCCCACTGGATCAAGAAGGGTAAGAAATCCAGACTAAATATAAAAACTATTATCAAATCCTACATTTGGGTCTGGGGTAGGAATTAGGAGTATTCATGAGGAGAGTGGGTATTTTGCATGTGTAAGAAGGAAAAGCAAATATTTCTGACAAAGTGGGTCACAGATATAATAGGTAGTATTTGTGGTAAGTTGTTTTATTGCTCTCAATTATTTGTTCTCACTCTCCACAAAAAGAAAAAAAAAATGTTAGTTTTCTGTTCCAATAACTTCAGGGTTGGCCATTTGACATGTTTTGGCCAATAGAAAGTAAGTGGAAGTACTGTGTGGAACTCCTGAGTAGAAACTTTATGAGTCAGCCTTTGGTTCTTCCATGACTCTCCTCTGCCAAGAAAATTGTATTTCCCAGAATAATCTGATAAAAACCATTTAAGGTATCAAGAAAAAAATAATTTGAAAATTGTAATATACTTTTTTATGATATGACATACATATTATATAGCAAATAGTTAACTAAAATTTTTTTAAAAGCAAACACAGTTCTAATTTCCAATTGATTTATTTAAAAAGTGTCCCTGCTGAATATGAAGCCATATGTCTGAACATTAAACTAAAGGAAGAAATTGTCAGAAAGTCCTTTAACAGAAATATTTTTTTCAATGTATTTTTCAGATCTAACTGTACTTTAACAAATATGGAATAAAAAATAAAATAGTTAATCAGAAGCCATCTGCAAATTCTAAAATTTTAAAAATCATCTCTTTAGTTATTTGGTTAGTTTCCAGAAACTAAATATAAAGTCACTGAAAGTAAAATATTACAAGACTCAGTAAACTAAATTCAAACTTGAAATTCTGATTGTTGCAGGTCAAATTTGTAGAGACTAAGGTTCATAAAAGATCATGTCCCTGTTGGCTCAGAGCTAAAGAATATACCTGTAATACGGGAGACCTGGGTTTGATTCCTGGATTGAGAAAATTCCCCTGGAGATGAGAATGGATACCCACTCCAGTATTCCTGCCTAGAGAACTTCATCGACAGAGGAGTCTGGAGGGCTACAGTCTATGGGGTTGCAAAGAGTAGATACCACTAATCGACTAACAAATACACACAAGGTTCATAATGCTTATCAGGATTCAACAATTGCCATGAATTTGCGATTCTAACTGTATTTATAGCGTACTGAATACATTTAAATAAACTGGGTTTGACTGTTCATTTTTGTTGTTCTTCCTGTTATTCGGTAGGAAGGGCTAGGTGAAACAGTATTTTCGGGAATTGTATTTTTTTTCCCATTCACCACTGAATCTTTACTGCTTTTACAATACACATACAGCACTCTGAGAGAAGGATGATTTTGTAAGAAACATGTGAACAAACAGGAAGACCCTAAGCAACCTGGAATTTAGCTTTCTGGAACTTTCAGGGTTTGGCAGTGTTTCTGAGAATGAATCAGTAATTTTCAGAAAATTACTGATAATGCTTGAGAACAATGAGAATTGAGGTTTACCATACTGTTATTTAATTTTGTTTTTATGTATAAAATTTACCATGGAGTAATAAAAGTAAATTAATAGTTTTTATTATAATTGTGTTTCTGTCCTTTTATTCTTGAGTTTCAAAGCTTTTACCCATGCATTTAAAAATATTTACTTGGGCCATATATATTTAATGTCTTACTTCATTATTAACCACAGGATTTAACAAAATCATCCAAGAAGAGTCAGGTTTTAATATAATGTAAAGTCATACTCTGGTTGGTCGTTACTGCCTCTAAAAGGATGAACCTCATATACACAATATATTACTCAGCCATTAAAAAGAATACATTTGAATTAGTTCTAATGAGGTGGTGAAACTGGAGCCTATTATACAGAGTGAAGTAAGCCAGAAAGAAAAACACCAGTACAGTATACTAACACATATATATGGAATTTAGAAAGATAGTAATGATAACCCTATATGCGAGACAGCAAAATAGACACAGATGTACAGAACAGTCTTTTGGACTCTGTGGGAGAAGGCGAGGGTGGGATGATTTGAGAGAATAGCATTGAAACATGTACATTATCATATGTGAAACAGATTGCCAGTCCAGGTTCGATGCAAGAGACAGGGTGCTCAGGGCTGGTGCACTGGGATGACCCAGAGGGATGGGACAGGGAGGGAGGCGGGAGGGGGCTCAGGATAGGGAACACATGTATGGCTGATTCATGTCAATGTATGGCAAAAACCACTACAATATTGTGAAGTAATTAGCCTCCAATTAAAATAAATAATTTAAAAAATAAAAGGACGAATCTTTCTGTGAATACTGACAAGCACCAGAATTTTTTTTTTAAATAAAAAAGATAAAATAATTTTAAAATATCCTGAATAAAAACTGTGATCAAAAAAAAAAAACAAAAAACAAACAGGTCAGTGAATAAGGGATACAGTAAGGAAAAGAGCTAGTAAAGTATATAGATAAAATTTTCTAGAGAATAAAATGACCCTCTACATAGTGCAACTGAAGCATTAAAGCATCTCTTCTCTATGTGTGCAAGGAGGGGGAGGATAGGAATTAATGGGAGAATCCAGTGATTGTGCCACCATCACTAGTATTTAAATGCTAGAGATCTGGGCCCTAGAGGTTTAATCTGTAGATATCTGAACAATGCATTTCCTTAGATCAGTGATTCCTCAAAGATGAATACTCATGAACATTTGCTTTTGGGCTTAAAAGAAATGATGTTCAAGTTCCAAAACAGAAAGACTGAATCAAAATCTTCTGGGCTAAGGTCTGGAAAAACATACTTTTAAAAGATGATCCTAACACACACCTCTGTTTAAGAATCATCAGCCTTGGAGGCTAGTTATAGGTAAATTAAAAAATTTTTATAATAGTATATCAAACAAAAAATAAGAATTTTTGGCATTTTAAAATCAAAAAGCTGTTTTAAAACATTTTCTATAATTAAATAATAAGGGTTAAAGAAAGACAACTAGATTAATGCTTTAATTTGTGTATTTGTATATGTGTATAATAATAACCCAGTAATTACTGAGGTCATAGGATGATGAGTATTCTGATAAATCATGACTCTGAGATACCAGGAAAAATTAATGTATGCTAGTGAGATGAAGGCATTATATATATTTTATTTTTGGAATTATTCAGTTCAGTTCAGTTCAGTTCATTTGCTCAGTTGTGTCCGACTCTTTGCGACCCCATGAATCGCAGCACGCCAGGCCTCCCTGTCCATCACCAACTCCCGCAGTTCACTCAGACTCACATCCATTGAGTCAGTGATGCCATCCAGCCATCTCATCCTCTGTTTTCCCCTTCTCCTCTTGCCCTCAATCCCTCCCAGCATCAGAGTCTTTTCCAATGAGTCAACTCTTCCCATGAGGTGGCCAAAGTACTGGAGTTTCAGCTTTAGCATCATTCCTTCCAAAGAAATCTCAGGGCTGATCTCCTTCAGAATGGACTGGTTGGATCTCCTTGCAGTCCAAGGGACTCTCAAGAGTTTTCTCCAACACCACAGTTCAAAAGCATCAATTCTTCAGCACTCAGCTTTCTTCGCAGTCCAACTCTCACATCCATACATGACCAGTGGAAAAACCATAGCCTTGACTAGACGGACCTTTGTTGGCAAAGTAATGTCTCTGCTTTTGAATATGCTATCTAGATTGGTCATAACTTTCTTTCCAAGGAGTAAGCGTCTTTTAATTTCATGGCTGCAGTCACCATCTGCAGTGATTTTGGAGCCCCCAAAAATAAAGTCTGACACTGTTTCCACTGTTTCCCCATCTATTTCCCATGAAGTGATGGGACTGGATGCCATGATCTTCATCTTCTGAATGTTGAGCTTTAAGCCAACTTTTTCACTCTCCTCTTTCACTTTCATCAAGAGGCTTTTTAGTTCCTCTTCACTTTCTGCCATAAGGGTGGTGTCATCTGCATATCTGAGAAATATTGATATTTCTTCCGGCAATCTTGATTCCAGCTTGTGCTTCCTCAATAAAAATATTTAACTGTTTTAAAATTGTAGGGCTTGGGCTTAGTTATAAGAAAATACTCTTTTATATAATTAAACTTTCAACACAGCCTAAATACATATTTCATTACCATAAACTGATACACACTTTTTTTTTTTTACAACTTTTTAACTTTCTTATTTTCTTCTCATTTCAAGAAATCAAGTTTGTAAACTTACTCCCAAAGACCCTTAAAGACTGAATAAGAAACTCACTTCTGAAGTTAAGACTATTTTTCCCTGCTATGGACCAAAACTGATTTTTTTTTTTTTTCCAGTTTTAAGAAACTTTTCCAAGAAACAGATATTCCACCCAAATATGGAAGGATTTAAGAAAATTGGAAATAAAAGTGAACACAGTCAAGTACAAAGTAATTTAGTCTACAGAGAGACCACGGGACACATAAACCTTGGAATTTTCTATAATGCACTGAAATACATAATAATAAAAAATAACAAGTTCTTCTGTGAGAAATTTTCCAAAATATTTCTATACAAAGCAAAACAAAAAACTATGGAGAGAAACTAAGCCATTTCAACCAATGTACAAAATATTAAAAGAACAATATATTTGGGCCTGAACCACTTGATAAGAGTAATGAACACAAAAATTTATATTCATATTTTTAATTGTTTCAGTCCTGAACTATTATTTCTAGTTATTTTTGAACTATTATTTCATTAAAGTTGATATTGACTGAAATGTATGTCCAACGTATTTTTATATTACTATCTTTATAACATCTGGCAACATTTTGCCATCCTGAAGAATGACAACCCACTCCAGTATTCTTGTCTGGAGAATTCCATGGAGAGAGAAGTCTGGTGGACTACAGTTCATGGGGTTGCAGAGAGTCAGACATGACTGAGTAACTAACACACACAATAAAGATAGCTTATCTCTGTATAAGTAACAAGGTATAGCTAGAAAAGTCATTCTTTTTCTAATGGAAAATCAAACAGGCAGTATGTGAGAACTTCATAAATAGGAGAAACTTTCCCATTCATAGTAAAACCTCCATTTCAAGAGAAGTACAGAAGATACTACTTTCTATGGCCAAGGAGACAGTACAGATCTTGCGGGGAGGGTGGCAGCAGCTCTAGTTATATATTTCTCCAAAAGTCTCGGACAAGAGCACACAGGTTGCAAAAACACTGATATTACATACGCAATAGCATGTTTAACATTGATTATTAATTCTTTTCCTTGTTTTTATTTGTTTTTATTATCCTGCTTCCAGGTATTCTGAAAGCTATGGCTCTCCCCAATCCCCCAACACTCCAAATTGAAATGCATTCTATATATGCTATTTTTCATAAATATCACAGGGATTCACAGTGATATCAAAGGGATTCACACACCTTAAAAAGCTGGAACACCAATTAACTTCTTTTACCACACAGATAGAATTTTCAGTTCAGTTCAGTTTCTCACTCGTGTCCAACTCTTTGGGACCCCATGGACTACAGCATGCCAGACCTCCCTGTCTATCACTAACTACAGGAGTTTACTCAAACTCAGGTCCATTGAATCAGTGATGCCAACCAACCATCTCATCCTCTGTTGTCACCTTCTTTTCCCACCCTCAATCCTTCCCAGCATCAGGGTCTTAACAAATGAGTCCATTCTTTGCATCAGGTGACCTAAGTATTGGAGTTTCAGCTTCAGCATCAGTCCTTCCAATGAATATTCAGGACTGATTTCCTTTAGGATGGACTGGTTGGATCTCCCTGCAGTACAAGGGACTCTCAAGAGCCTTCTCCAGCACCACAGTTCAAAAGCATCAATTCTTTGGCATTCAGCTTTCTTTATAGTCCAACACTCACATCCATACATGACTACTGGAAAAACAATAGCCTTGACTAGAGGGAACTTTGTTGGCAAAATAACATTTCTGCTTTTAAATATGCTGTCTAGTTTGGTCATAACTTTCCTTCCAAGGAGCAAGCGTCTTTTAATTTCATGGCTGCAGTCATCATCTGCAGTGATTTTGGAGTCTGCCACTGTTTCCCCATCTATTTGCCACGAAGTGATGGGACTGGAGGCTATGATCTTAGTTTTCTAAATGTTGAGCTTTAAGCCAACATTTGCAGTCTCCTCTTTCACTTTCATCAAGAGGCTCTTTAGTTTCTCTTCACTTTCTGCCATAATGGTGGTGTCATCTGCATATCTGAGGTTATTGATATTTCTTCCGGCAATCTTGATTCCAGCTTGCGCTTCATCCACTCTAGCATTCCTCATTATGTACTCAGCATATAAGTTAAATAAGCAGGGTGACAATATATAGCCTTGACGTACTCCTTTTCCTATTTGGACAAGTCTGTTGTTCCATGTCCAGTTCTAACTGTTGCCTCCTGACCTGCATACAGATTTCTCAGGAGGCAGGTCCGGTGGGCTGGTATTCCCATCTCTTTCAGAATTTCCCACAGTTTACTGTGATCCACACAGTAAAGGATTTGGCATAGTCAATAAAAGAGAACTAGATGTTCTTCTGGAACTCTCCTGTTTTTTTGATGATCCA
The DNA here is from genome assembly GCF_029378745.1 of Bos indicus. Classification (NCBI taxonomy): domain Eukaryota; kingdom Metazoa; phylum Chordata; class Mammalia; order Artiodactyla; family Bovidae; genus Bos; species Bos indicus. Next base: position 15,109,250 of record NC_091779.1, read on the forward strand.
ACGGATGTTGGCAATTGGATCTCTGGCTCCTCTGCCTTTTCTAAAGTGAGCTTGAACATCTGGAAGTTCACGGTTCACGTATTGTTGAAGTCTGGCTTGGAGAATTTTGAGCATTACTTTATTAGTGTGTAAGATGAGTGCAATTGTGTGGTAGTTTGAGCATTCTTTGATATTGCCTTTCTTTGGGATTGGAATGAAAACTGACCTTTTCCAGTCCTGTGGCTACTGCTGAGTTTTCCAAATTTGTTGGCATATTGAGCACACAACTTCCACAGCATCATCTTTTAGGATTTGAAATAGCTCAACTGGAATTCCATCACCTCCACTAGCTTTGTTCTTAGTGATACTTCTGAAGGCCCACTTGACTTCACATTCCAGGATGTCTGGCTCTAGGTGAGTGATCACACCATCGTGATTATCTGGGTTGTGAAGAACTTTCTGAATAGTTCTTCTGTGTATTCTTGCCACCACTTTTTAATATATTCTGCTTCTGTTAGATCCATACAGTTTCTGTCCTTTATTGAGCTCATCGTTGCATGAAATGTTCCCTTGGTATCTCTAATTTTCTTGAAGAGATCTCTAGTGTTTCCCATTCTATTGTTTTCCTCTATTTTTTTGCATTGACACTTAGGAAAGCTTTCTTATCTCTCCATGCTATTCTTTAGAAGTCTGTATTCAAATGGGTTTATCTTTCCTTTTCTCATTTGCTTTTTGCTTCTCTTCTTTTCACAGCTATTTGTAAGGCTTCTCAGACAGCCATTTTACTTGTTTGTATTTCTTTTTCTTGGAGATGGTCTTGATCCCTGTCTCCTGTACAATGTCATGAATCTCTGTCCATAGTTCATCAGGCACTCTGTCTATCAGATCTAGTCCCTTAGATCTGTTTCTCACTTCCACTGTATAATCGTAAGGGATTTGATTTAGGTCATACCTGAATGGTCTAATGGTTTTCCCTACTTTCTTCACTTTAAATCTGAATTTGGCAATAAGGAGTTCATGACCTGGGCCACAGTCAGCACCTTGTCTTGTTTTTGCTGACAGTATAGCGCTTCTCCATCTTTGGCAGAAAGAATTTTAATCCTAAAATTTGACAGATAGAATTTTAGTCCCAAGTGAACAAAATTTGTTATACTCAACTATCTAAAGCTACTAATGTTAAATCAAGCATCTATAAGAATATAGTGGAAAAGACAAATAGATTCATGGGATTAGATCTCATAGACAGAGTGCCTGAAGAACTATGGATGGAGGTTCAGGGCACTGTACAGGAGGCAGTGATCAAGACCATTTCCAGAAAAAGAAATGCAAAAAGGCAAAATGGCTGTCTGAAGATGCCTTACAAATAGCTATGAAAAGAAGAGAAGAGAAAATAAAAGGAAAAAAGGGAAGATATACCCATTTGAATGCAGAGTTCCAAAGAATACCACGGAGAGATAAGAAAGCCTTCCTCAGTGATCAGTGCAAAGAAATAGAGGAAAACAATAGAATGGGAAAGACTAGATATCTCTTCAAGAAAATCAGAGATGCCAAGAGAACATTTCATGCAAAGATGGGCTCAATAAAGGACAGAAATGGTATGGACCTAACAGAAGTAGACGATATTAAGAACAGGTGGCAAGAATACACAGAAGAACTATTCAAAAAAGATCTTCATGACCCAGATAATGATGATGGTGTGATCACTCACCTAAAGCCAGACATCCTAGAATGTGAAGTTAAGTGGGCATTAGGAAGCATCACTATGAACAAAGCTAGTGGAGGTGATGGAATTCCAGTTGAGCTATTTTAAATCCAAAAAGATGATGCTGTGAAAGTGGTGTGCTCAATATGCCAACAATTTTGGAAAATTCAGCAGTGGCCACAGGACTAGAAAAGTTAGTTTTCATTCCAACCCCTAAGAAAGGCATTGCCAAAGAATGGGCAAACTACACCACAGTTGCACTCATCTCACACACTAGTAGATAATGCTCAAAATTCTCCAAGCAGGCCTCAATGGTATTTGAACCGTGTACTTCCAGATGTTCAAGCTCATTTCAGAAAAGGCAGAGGAACCAGAGATCCAATTGCCAACATCTGCTGGATCACGGAAAAACGAAGATCATGGCATCCAGTCCCATCACTTCATTGGAAATAGATGGGGAAACAGTGGAAACAGTGTCAGACTTTATTTTTCTGGGCTCCAAAATCACTACAGATGGTGACTGCAGCCATGAAATTAAAAGACGCTTACTCCTTGGAAGGAAAGTTATGACTAATCTAGATAGCATATTCAAAAGCAGAGATATTACTTTGCCAACAAAGGTCTGTCTAGTCAAGTCTATGGTTTTTCCTGTGGTCATGTATGGATGTGAGAGTTGGACTGTGAAGAAGGCTGAGCGCTGAAGAATTCATGCTTTTGAAGTGTGGTGTTGGAGAAGACTCTTGAGAGTCCCTTGGACTGCAAGGAGATCCAACCAGTCCATTCTGAAGGAGATCAGCCCCGGGATTTCTTTGGAAGAAATGATGCTAAAGCTGAAACTCCAGTACTTTGGCCACCTCATGTGAAGAGTTGACTCACTGGAAAAGACTCTGATGCTGGGAGGGATTGGGGGCAGGAGGAGAAGGGGATGACAGAGGATGAGATGGCTGGATTGCATCACTGACTCAATGGATGAGTCTGAGTGAACTGCGGGAGTTGGTGATGGACAGGGAGGCCTGGTGTGCTGCAATTCATGGGGTCTCAAAGAGTCGGACACGACTGAGAGACTGATCTGATCTTATCTGTTGGATCATGGAAAAAGCAAGAGAATTCCAGAATAACATCTACTTCTGCTTTATTGACTACGCCAAAGCCTTTGACTGTGTGGATCACCACAAACTGTGGAAAATTCTTCAAGAGATGGGATGGGAATACCAGACCATCTGACCTGCCTCCTGAGAAAACTGCATTCAGGTCAGGAAGCAACAGTTAGAACTGTTGCTTCAGTATCAGTAAACAAATACTGCGTATCAGTAAAGAAATACTTCCAGGCTATATTGTCACCCTGTCTATTTAACTTATATGCAGAGTACATCATGAGAAATGCTAGAGTGGATGAAGCACAAGCTGGAATCAACATTGCCTGGAGAAATATCCATAACCTCAGATATGCAGATGACATCATCCTTATGGCAGAAAGTGAAGAACTAAGAGCCTCTTGATGAAAGTGGAAGAGGAGATGAAAAAGTTGGCTTAAAGCTCAGCATTCAGAAAACTAAGATCATGGCATCTGGTCCCATCACTTCTTGGCAAATAGATGCAAACAGTGGAAACAGTGATAGACTTTTTTGGGGGGGCTCCGAAATCACTGCAGATGGTGACTGCAGCCATGAAATTAAAAGACGCTTGCTCCTTGGAAGAAAAGTTATGACAATTAGGCAGCATATTAAATAGCAGATTTTTAATATATTAAATAGTATATTAAATAACAGTAGTTTGCCAACATAGGTCCATCTGGTCAAAGCTATTGTTTTTCCAGTAGTCATGTATGGATGTGAGAGTTGGACTGTAAAGAAAGCTGAGCGCCAAAGAACTGATGTTTTTGAATTGTGGTATTGGAGAAGTCTCTTAAGAGTCCTTTGGACTGCAAGGAGATCCAACTAGTCCATCCTAAAGGCAATCAATCCTGAATATTCATGGGAAGGACTGATGTTGAAGCTGAAACTCCAATACTTTGGCCACCTGATAGAAAGACCTGACTCATTTGAAAAGACCCTGATGCTAGGAAAGATTGAAGGTGGGAGGAGAAGGGGACAATAGAGGATGAGATGGTTGGATGGCATCACTGATTCAATGGACCTGAGTTTGAGTAAACTCCAGCAGTTGGTGATGGACAGGGAGGCCTGGCGTGCAGTCGCAAAGAGTCAGACAAGACTGAGCAACTGAATTGATAAGAATACATCCATGTCAGCCATATTCAACGACACCATTCTGAACTATACCTTTTTTTCAACCCCCATTTTTTAATTAACGAACAAAACCAGAAAGGAAACAATATGGGATAAATATCAGGCTGTCAATCCTGATATGTCAGTAGCGTTTCTCAAGCCTTACTTGAGAAATTTTACTTTGTGTGAAATTAGGTGCTCTACAGATCTTCTCTATGTGTACTGTCCATTTTTAGGTTCCTCTCACTGTAGTCTGATAGAGCCTGTAGTCACATTAGGAAAAAAGGTATTGGAATCTAAGTATATTACAAATGTACCAATATTCAAGTTTCTGAAAATATTTATATTTCTGCTATCGGCAGAATAAAGCAATGGGAGTGAGGTAAGAGAAGTAAATGGAAGTGGCTAAAAGCCCAATACCTCACACCTACCATTTCTTTATAACTTTTACCCATCAAACAGGAATCAGAAGTATTATGTTTAACCATTATATCATTACTTCGGAGAGTGCATGGCACATAGAAGATGCTCAGAAAATATAAGTAAACTTAGAGAATATTAATATTGTTAAAGGAGAAGAATATACTTGTCATATGGGTAGGACTCTAGAGAAACACTTCAGGTAGACACAAGAAAGTCAAATAAAAACAACATAAATGTCTAAATTTGGATTCATCAGCTGGAGCTCTCCAGGATGCAGAGCCTGAGGCAAATGTTTATATACCACTATTTTATTAGGGAATGAAGAGGTGAGAAAAAAACTCAGATGTGGGAAAAGGGAGAACAAACATGAGGAGATAAATTTCTCAGTAGACATTTAATTGGTATCAAATACAATCTTCAGAAAGGGTCGATGTCCCAACTGTATGTAGTATAGTCTGTTTAGGAATAAAGACAAAAGAATTTATTTTCTGGTGCCCATCTCCTACTCATCCAATGTTTGCCCCAGGGAGTATTAACACCTCCCCACACCCAAGTTACACACACATGAGAACCAGGTGAGTCTCACTGCATCTCATGCTTCACCGGTGGTTAAGAAGCCCCAAGATGGAATGACTGTTAATCTGCTTGTTGGTGTACTGCTGGGAAGTGCCAGCTGAATTGTCCTCTGAGATGGTAGCTAGGCCAGAAAAGTGACCAAAGGCCTAGAGATAAGTGAGAGGCTAAGAGGATTTCTGAGGCACAAATAAATATACTTTAGTACATTTATATAATGAAATACTACTCAGCAATACAGAATATAAATTACTCGTATACAGCCTTTATTATATAGAGGTATGTTCCCTCTTTGCCTACTTTCTGAAGAAGTTATTTTTTTTTTATCAAAAATGGATGCTGAATTTGATCAAAAGCTTTTTCTGTATCTATTGAGATGATCATATGTTTCTATTCTTTAATTTGTTAATGTGGTATATCACACTTAATGATTTGTGGATACTGAAAAGTCCTCACATCCCTGGGATAAACCCACCTTTATCATGGTATATGATCCTTTTAATGCCTTATTGGATTGGTTGGGTAGTATTTTGTTAAGGATTTTTGTGCCTATGTTCGTTAGTGATACTGACCTATAATTTTCTTTTTGTTTTTTTTTGGTAATATATTTGTCTTGTTTTGGTATCAGAGTGATGGTGGCCTCACAAGATGAATTTGAAAGTGTTTCTTCCTCTGCAATTTTTTGGAACAGTTTCAGAAGGATAAGTGTTAACTCTTTTCTAAATGTTGGGTAGAATTCACTTGTGGAGACATCTGGTCCTAAACTTTTGTTTGTTGGGAGTTTTTACATTACTGATTCAGTTTCAGTACTGGTAAGTGGTCTGTCCATATTTTCTATTTCCTCCTGGTTCAGTCTTGGGAAATTGCACCTTTCTAAGAATTTGCCCATTTCTTCTAGGTTGCACATTTTATTGGTACATAGTTGCTTACATGATTCCCTGGTGGCTTAGATGGTAAAGCCTCTATGTGCAATGCTGGAGACCTGAGTTCGATCCCTGGGTTGGAAAAATCCCCTGGAGAAGGAAATGGCAACCCACTCCAGTACTCTTGCCTAGAAAATTCCACGGATGGAGGAACCTGGTGGGCTACAGTCCATGGGGTCGCAAAGAGTTAGACACGACTGAGCAACTTCACTTTCCTTTATTTAGTTGCTCACAGTAGTTTCTTATGATCCTTTATATTTTTGTGGTGTTATAAGTTTTTCTTTTTCATTTCTGATTTTATTGTTTTGGGCCCTGTTCAATATCACTAATTATTAGAGAAATGCAAATAAAACTACAGTGAGGTACCACCTTACACTGGTTAGAATGGCCATCATCAAAAAGTCTACAATAATAAATGCTGGAGAGAGTTTAGAGAAAATGGAATCCTCCTACACTGTTCGTGGGAATGTAAATTGGTGCAGATGCTACGGAGTACAGTAAGAAGGTTCCTTACATCACTAAGAATAGAATTACCATATGATCCAGCAATACCACTCCTGGGCACTTTTCAGGAAAAGAGAAAAACTCTAATTCAAAGAATTACATGTACCCCAATGTTCACAGCAACACTATCTAAAGGAGATATTGTGTACACACACACAGGAATATTACTCGGACATAAGAAAGAATGACACATGTCACTTGCAGCAAAATGGACAGACGTAGAAATTACCATACTACTAAAGTAAGACAGAGAAAGACAAACATCATATTATCACTTACTGAACATGAAAGTGAAAGTGTCAGTCACTTAGTCATGTACAACTCTTTGCAACCCCATGGACTATAGCCCTCCAGGCGCCTCTGTCAATGGAATTCTCCAGGCAAGAATAGTGGACTGGGTTGCCATTCCCATCTCCAGGGGATATTCCCAACCCAGGGATTGAACCTGGGTCTCTGGCATGGCAGGCAGATCCTCTCCTGTCTGAGCCACCAGGATAAAATGATACAAATGAACTTATTTATAGCATAAATAAATAAATAACAAAGCTATGGTTTTTCCAGCTTCCAAATAATTGATACTTTTGAACTGTGTTGTTGGAGAAGACTCTTGAGAGTCCCTTGGACTGCAAGGAGATCCAACCAATCCATCCTAAAGGAAATCAATCCTGAATATTCACTGGAAGGACTGATGCTGAAGCTGAAACTCTAATACTTTGGCCACCTGATGCGAAGAACTGACTCATTTGAAAAGACCCCGATGCTGGGAAGGATTGAGGGTAGGAGGAGGGATGACAGTGGATGAGATGGTTGGATGATATCACCAACTCAATGGACCTGCGTTTGAGTAAACTCCAGGAGTTGGCGATGGACAGGGAGGCCTGGCGTGCTGTAGTCCATGGGGTCGCAAAGAGTTGGACATGACTGAGTGACTGAACTGAACTGAGAACAGCAATTATATCTTTTAAGAAGAAGATTTTCTTACTTTCGTCCAAAGGTTTATTTCAAAGCCAATACAGGCAAATGAGTTCAGAAAAAGAAATAGGGGGAGGGATAAATTGGAAATTTGGGATTAATAGATACAAGATACTAGTTATAAAATAGATAAACAGCAAGGACATACTGTAAAGCTCAGGGAACTATACTCAATATCTTGTAACAACCTATAATGGAAATTAAATTGAAAAAAAATATATGCAGGAAATGCAAGAGACATGACTTTGATCCCTGGGTAGGGAAGATCCCCTGGAGTAGGAAATGGCAACCTACTCCCATATTCTTGCCTGGAAAATTTCATGGAAAGAGGAACCTGGTGGGCTACAGTCCATGGAATCATAAGGAGTTGGCTACAACTGAGTGACTGAGCAGACACAGAGAGAGAGAGAGAGATATATAGATATATATATATATATATATATATAACTGAATCACCTTGCTATACACTTGAAACACTGTAAATCAACTATACTTGTTAAAACAAACAAACAAAAAATATATGTATATATATATATAAACTTATATACCAAACAACATGGATGAATCTCAAAAACAATGCTTAATTAAAAGAAATCTTAAGTAAAAAAGTACATAATTCTATTTCTGTAAAATTCTAGAACAAGTGGGTTTAGTCTATAGTTAAAAAGAATCATAAGAGTGGTTCCCTCTGGGGATGGGACTGAAATCAGCTGGGAAGGGGAGTAAGGAATGAACATCTAAGATCTGTGCATTTTGTTGTGTGTAAAATTCACATCAAAACAAAAATACAAACAAAAATCTGGCATATTAATGCAACTGAATATGAGACAACAGGAATAAACTATGGTGGCATATTTTTTACAAAAATAACACAGAACAATGCTATATATTTTCTATGGGTATATATATTTCTCTCTCTATGAAAGTGAGTCTCTCAGTCATGTCTGACTCTTTGTGACCCCCATGGACTATAAAGTCCATGGAATTCTCCAGGCCAGAATACTGGAGTGAGTAGCCTTTTCCTTCTCCAGGGGATCTTCCCAACACAGGGATCAAACCCAGGTCTCCTGCATTGCAGGTGGATTCTTTACCAACTGAGCCATCAGAGAAGCCCTTTTCTCTCTCTCTGTATATGTATTTATTATGTTTATGCATATGTAATTTATTTTTCTTAAAAGGCTATAAGGTATATATAATAATCTTCTAATGTTGACTACTTCTGTGGTTAGTAGAAAAAAAAAAAAACACCTAGATTAGAATTGCTGTTTAAAAGGTCTTTAGCATTTTTAAAGTTTTAAAATAATGTTATAATTTTTAAAGAAAAAAATCCTTTAAAAACATAGAAAAATGCATCAGTACAGTATTTATATTAATCATTTGAAAACAGGAAAAAATAAATTTTTTTCTATAGAAAAATTTTAAGTTACATTAAAGTGTAAATAGATTCAAATTCAGTTAGTATATGGCAGTTTGTATCCCAAACTATTTTTACTTCTTCTGCAACAGAGAATTTAAAAATGTCACTGGTTAAAAACAAACAAAAAGTTCCCAAAAGTGTTGGAGGGTATTTAGAAGAAAGGTCTACAATCTTTGAAACTCTTTCTACTTAATACCTGCAGGTATTTCTGAAGTATGTAGGTGCGTAGTCATGCATACATAACTATAATCTTATTTTTAAAATATTTTTGTTATAAAATGATTATGTATAATATTTAAAGCTTTTTAAAAGGGTGTACTGATGAGTCTTTAGTAGCTATATTTTAACTTTCTAATATATTTATTTACTTTTCAGAAAAAAACATGTAATGCACACCATATTTAACTGAATTTCAGGATTCAGAATAAAGCTGCTTCTTGGCAAAAGATGTTTGAATACTTTCTTTGAAATGAATTTGAGAAATAAATTGCAGAAAATGTGGAAAATAATGATAGATGACTAATAAATCACCTATGACCCCAATTCCCAAATAAAAACACTGTTAATATTTTATATGCTTTCTTTTATATTTTTATTTTAAGTACTAGATATAGTTATACAGTTGAAATTATTGACTCTTTACATTTTCATTTATTATGATAGATTAAGAATTTTCTCATAAGATTAAATCTCTGAATAAACAGTAAATTTAAAGCCTGTATCATACTGTAATTCTAGATGTACTATGGTTTGCTTAAATAAACATCAATTATTAGCTAGAGTAGTCTTTTCTCTTTCTAATTATTTCACATAACTTTTCTCTGCCTCAAATGCTTGGTCACTGTGACAATTCTTTGAAATTATGATTAAAAATCTGACAAACAAAAGCCCCAGGCCAGTTCTATCAAACATTTAGAGATAACACCTATCCATTTCAAACTCTAAAATTGCAGAGGGAGGAATACTCCCAAATTCATTCTACAAAGCCACCAAAACCAGACAAAGGTATCACACAAAAAAGAAAATTACAGGTCAATATCACTGATGAACATAGATGTAAAAGTCCTTAACAAAATATTAACAAATAGAATCCAACAACATATTAAAAAGATCACACACCATGATCAAGTCTGGTTTATCCCAGGGATGCAAGTATCCTTCAAATGTGCAAATCAATCAATGTGATACACCATATTAACAAATTGAGGGATAAAAATAATATAATAATCTAATAGATGCAGAAAAAGCTTTTGACAAAATTCAGTACTCATTTATGATAAAGACTCTCCAGAAAGTGGGCATAGAGAGAACCTGTGCTGTGCTAATTCACTTCAATTGCTTCTGGACTCTGCGACCCTATGGATCATAGCCCACCAGGCTCCTTTGTTCGTGGGGATTCTCCATGTAAGAATACTGGAGTGGGTTGCCCTGGCCTCCTCCAGGGGATCCTCAGAGAACCTACTTCAACATAATAAAGGCCATATAAGACAAACCCACAACCACCATCATTCTCAAAGGAGAAAAATTGCAAGCACTTCCTCTGAGATCAGAAACAAGACAAAGGTACCCACTCTCACCACTATTATTCAGCATAGTTTTGGAAGCCCTAGCCATGGCAATCAAAGAAAAAGAAACAAAAGGAATCTTTTCTCATTCATTTAGGTCTCAGTTCAAATGTTACCTAGGAGTCTTTCCCAGAAGATTCTGTCTAAATGAAAACAGCACCTTCTCATCCCTCCCCACAACCACACACACAAAATTTAACTCTTTATCACTTCATCAATTTAGGCTTCATCTTTCCTGTACATAAACAAGTAATTTGGTTTTTCTTTAAACTAATTTACTTATACTCATGGCTTTAATAACATGATATTTGAAAAGGTTTGGTAATCTAAAATAGTTTTATCAGTATAGCATGTTATTATGACTTTTTTATGGTAGCTGTAACACACACACACACAGCATTTTTGTCCAGCAGTGCCAAGGACAAGAACGTCTCTGTGGTGACCCAAGGACTAAAGAGCAGATAAAACCAAGAAGGGTCTTGGAACACAGGAATGGAAAAACCAGATTCTTATCATCCTTCCCTCCCCAGTGTTGTAACTATTAACAGATTTCAGGTTCTCCAGAGCAGTATAACTCTTCTCCCCTCCTACCCCACACAGGGAGAAGGTATTTGTCTTACTCTTCTCCCAACCAGTATACATGCCTCATCCAATCATCAAATGACTCCCAAGACCCCTCCCACTCCTTGTACCCTGAGTATAAAAGTAGACTAAGGACCCCCTGTTCAAAGTTGGTTCTCCCTTGAGCTGGCCTGCTGTTCTAACAGCGTCTCCCATTCTAATAAACTTTATATCCCTCTCATTCTGTCTCATGTCTGGAAATTCTTTTCCAACCCATGCCCAGACCACAACAATCTCTAACACAGGTTTGTTTGTTCCTTATTACTTTAGCTTCTCTGAGTAAATTCCTGCCTCCAGCTATCAAAACAGCCTTGAGATCCTAGTAAAGGATAATATGATTAGAGATAAGAAGATAGAAGACCAGCAACTTGGTACAGGCTTTATCTCCATGGAAAGTCTATACCAACAACAACAAAAAAAGCCTTTGTATTACAATATAAAAATATTTTATGGTCTCAATAGTTTGGCTGGTAATTGGCTTTTTTGTGTAAATATCATAGCTCACTAACTTGTAATGTAATACATAAAACAACTTTCATATGGTTTCTAAAAAGTGCTATAAAACTTAAATATACTTACTTCCTGATTTGCTTACTGATAAGGTTCCAGACTTACCATGGGTAATAAAAACGGTTAACTCAAAATAATGTTCTCATGAGAATTAAGGAAAAAGCAGGAGCTGTGTTTTAATAGATTTTTAAATGAGCTTCAGTTATATCCTTTCCTGCCATTTCAAACTAACAGAAATGTCTTTAAAAGTTTGAAGGCCTAAGTAAATATATACATGATGTTTGTTCACAGGAGAAAAAAAACACTAACACTCCCCCAAGAAGTTTTTACTGTCTGTTAAAGCCTACAAACAGTTTCTTTACACAACAACTCTCTCTTCTTTACCTTATACTTTATTTTCTTCATCTTATTGCATTCATTAATGTTCCACATATAGCACTTTCTTTCATACTGGAGAGTTTGTTCTCTCTAATTACAAATTAATGCCCCCTCCCCCAACCCCAACTCCCAGAGGAAATATATCCAGTAAAAGTAAATGTGATACTTTCACTTTTCTTTAGTGTCACTGATAACTTTTGATTTCCACTGGTACACTTCTTTATCTGGTAGATCACTATGATATTAACTGATGTTTAAGTCATGACTTAAAACTAAAGCAAACAAACAAAATAATAGGGATCAATCTCAGAATATGTGAACAGGACACAGAATCATGTTTCACCTGGAATGAAGAGGAGGGTAAGAAAGAGCTCCAGACACCTACCTGTATGCCGAGTAGCACTCCTGAAGTACTCGGACACTGTGAGACCCTCACATTTTCCCAGGAAGTTTAATACACATTATCCTGAAATTAGGATCTCTATTTTACAAGATATGAATTTCTCTGTTATCTCAGACACAATTAATTGCAGATATAAGAAACAGGCACACTTTCCAGATGTACTCTTGCATATCCCAGAAAGTGTAGAGAATTCTCCACCTGAAATGGTGGGTCAACTGATGTTCTGGAAACTGACTAGAAATGAGTCCATTCTGAGGATTACTCAGTAATGGTAGAGGAATTTAGTAAACCATTAATACTAGCTACCTTATATTTACATTGGGTTTTCCTGACTTCATTGGCCCCTAGTAACCTGATTTTTGATGGAGGAGCCTGGTAGGCTGCAGTCCATGGGGTCGCTAGGAGTCGGACACGACTGAGCGACTTCACTTTGACTTTTCACTTTCATGCATTGGAGGAGGAAATGGCAACCCACTCCAGTGTTCTTGCCTGGAGAATCCCATGGACAGAGGAGCCTGGTGGGCTGCCATCTATGGGGTCGCACAGAATCGGACACGACTGAAGCGACTTAGCAGCAGCAGCAGACTTGTATCAATACAAAAATAAATCTGGACATTTTTTAGGTTACCATTTAGGGCTTTCTATCTTTTTCAATGAATCTACCTTTTTGGTTGCCTCCTTTACTATTTTCCTACAGGTGATTTGCTTTGCAAGGAATAGGTCCTGTTTTCAAGCCTTTGTAACCTTTGCTTGTAATAGCTCTTTGTTGTGCCTCCTGTAGATTTCCTATTCAGTTTCTCATATACATATTGATAGTTCAGTTCAGTTCAGTCGCTCAGTCGTGTCCGACTCTTTGTGACCCCATGAATCACAGCACGCCAGGCCTCCCTGTCCATCACCAACTCCCGGAGTTCACTCAGACTCATGACCATCAAGTCAGTGATGCCATCCAGCCATCTCATCCTCTGTCGTCCCCTTCTCCTCCTGCCCCCAATCCCTCCCCGCATCAGAGTCTTTTCCAATGAGTCAACTCTTCCCATGAGGTGGCCAAAGTACTGGAGTTACAGCTTTAGCATCATTCCTTCCAAAGAAATCCCAGGGCTGATCTCATTCAGAATGGACTGGTTGGATCTCCTTGCAGTCCAAGGGACTCTCAAGAGTCTCCTCCAACACCACAGTTCAAAAGCATCAATTCTTCAGCGCTCAGTCTTCTTCACAGTCCAACTCTCACATCCATACATGACCACAGGAAGAACCATAGCCTTGACTAGATGAACCTTTGTTGGCAAAGTAACGTCTCTGCTTTTGAATATGCTATCTAGGTTGGTCATAACTTTCCTTCCAAGGAGTAAGTGTCTTTTAATCTCATGCCTGCAGTCACCATCTGCAGTGATTTTGGAGCCCAGAAAAATAAAGTCTGACACTGTTTCCACTGTTTCCCCATCTATTTCCCATGAATGATGGGACCGGATGCCATAATCTTCGTTTTCTGAATGTTGAGCTTTAAGCCAACTTTTTCACTCTCCACTTTCACTTTCATCAAGAGGCTTTTGAGTTCCTCTTCATTCTGCCATAAGGGTGGTGTCATCTGCATATCTGAGGTTATTGATATTTCTCCCGGCAATCTTAATTCCAGCATGTGTTTCTTCCAGTCCAGCGTTTCTCATGACGTACTCTGCATATAAGCTAGCCCCTCTATTAGGTTGTAAGCTGAGAGGCAACCATGCCTTTCTCAACACTGTGTCATTATAAGCTTTTAAAATAGAGTGCTCTACAATAGTAGGAGGTGGGTGTTCACTGAATGAATGAGGTAAATACAGCCTAAATAAAAAAGATGCAGATTATCAAAACTCTGACTTTTTAAAAGATTTAATGTGCCTGAAAAAAGTGACCAGTAGAGTGAAGTCAATAATTTAGAAGTGATTCAATCCTGAATTTCCCAGTTCTTATACGTTTTCTGATTTCTCATCTTTATACCATTTTATGTCATTTCCTTTTATCTTTCTCTTATATAATGATTATACTGCCTTTTTTCTGTATGATTGATTAGCGTATTGGAATTAAGAATTTATTAAATTTTTATAGCCTGCTAGTTCATCAATCATAGAGATTTAGTTTCAAGTCTACTGATTACCATGTTTTTTGGGGGTTTGTTTGTTTTGTAACTCATTTCTTTGTGTAGGTCATGTCACAGGCCAGCAACTCTATGGCATCAACCCGGAGACTTCGAGTTTCTCCATAGTACTGATTGTTAGTACGTCAAAAAAAGCGAAAGTTGCTCAGTTGTGTGTGACTCTTTGCGACCCCATGGACTATAAAGTCCATGGAATTCTCTAGGCAAGAATACTGGAGTGGGTAGCCTTTCCCTTCTCCAGGGGATCTTCCCAACCCAGGGATTGAACGCTGGTCTCCTGCATTGCGGGTGGATTCTTTACCAGCTGAGCCACAAGGGAAGCATGCCAAAAAAATAAATGTTTCCAAAATATTTACTTGCTAATGTAAAAAGCCTCTTGATGAAGGTGAAAGAGGAAAGTGAAAAAGTTGGCTTAAAGATCAACATTCAGAAAACGAAGATCATGGCATTCAGTCCCATCACTTCATGGAAAATAGATGGGGAAACAGTGGAAACAGTGTCAGACTTTCTTTTTTGGGGCTCCAAAATCACTGTAGATCGTGATTGCAGCCATGAAATTAAAAGACGCTTACTCCTTGGAAGGAAAGTTATGACCAACCTAGACAGCATATTCAAAAGCAGAGACATTACTTTGCCAACAAAGGTCCGTCTAGTCAAGGCTATGGTTTTTCCTGTGGTCATGTATGGATGTGAGAGTTGGACTGTGAAGAAAGCTGAGCACCAAAGAATTGATGCTTTTGAACTGTGGTGTTGAAGAACTCTTGAGAGTCCCTTGGACTGCAAGGAGATCCAACCAGTCCATCCTACAGGAGACCAGTCCTGGGTTTTCACTGAAAGGACTGATGCTGAGGCTGAAACTCCAATACTTTGGCCACCTCATACGAAGAGTTGCCTCATTGGAAAAGACCCTGATACTGGGAGGGATTGGGGGCAGGAAGAGAAGTGGACAACAGAGGTTGAGATGGCTGGATGGCATCACCGACTCGATACACATGAGTTTGGGTGAATTCCGGGAGTTGGTGATGGACAGGGAGGCCTGTCATGCTGTGATTCATGGGATCGCAAAGAATTGGACACAACTGAGTGACTGAACTGAACTGAACCGAATGTAAATTATGCTATATCATTAAATTTTTGAGTCAAGTGTGTCATCTTAGAAATTTTTTCTAGATTAGAAAATTTCCTTGTAACTTTTCCACTAACAACTATGACCCAGTGTTAAGCTACCTCTCCAATTTTCCTCATTTGAGAAATGTGGGATAAGAACAAAATGACATTTAAGCAACATTTGAGTTCTGATAATTTAACATTCGTCTATTAGTCTTTCTAAGTGATTCTTATTTTATATAGCCAGTTCAACATTTTAAAGACATATGGTTAGCAAACAGCATTTTTACATATATTTTAATATTTTTTAAGACTGTATAAATATAGTGATAACTTTTCTTGGGGGTCTCCATCTTGGTTTCTGCTTGTGCACTTATGATGTTCATACCAGACTCCTTCTTATCTAGAAACATCAATCATTCTATTAAAGCATTTGTCTAATGAGTGCATACAGAATGCAGTTACTACTCTCATTATTTACATCTCTACTAAACATATACAGGTGAAAAGAAGTTATACCATTTTAGTAGAAAGTAGAAAGAACTTATATCATTTTAATAGTAGATAGCAGTAATTTAACAGTAGAAAGAAGTTATATCATTTTAGTAGAAAGTAGTATTGGAAAGACTTTATTTGAATCACTGCAATGTAAGGAAAATCTCATAACTTTTTTAAACATATGGCCTTTTCAATAGAGGACATGTATCTTATTTTGTGGAAACTAGAAATTACATACATAGATTATTACGTCTAGAACATTCCTATAATTTGGCTTTTCAGGGGGCTCAGTAGTAAAGAATCTCCCTGCCAATGCCAGAGACACAGGTTCAATCCCTGGGTCAGGAAGATCCCCTGGAGAACGGAATGGCAACCCACTCCAGTATTTTTGCCTGGAGAATCCCACAGACAGAGGAGCCTGGTGGGCTACAGTTCATGGGGTCACAAAGAGTCAGCATGACTGAGCAACTGAGCATGGCATGTAATATGTACCTTTTATCTAAATTTTCAAATGTCTAAAGAAAAAAGATATTAAATAAAATTAAAATAGCTCTCCACCTATCATTATCATGATGATAATACTGTTTTTTACAAACAGTGAACTTATTTTACAAACTCAATAAAAGTGGACTGTGGATGAAACTATCCACTTGTTTCATAGGCTGGCTTTCTCTTTCTATGCTGTTCAAATTAAATTATTTAAAAAATAAAATGCTTGAAACAAAGATAGTGGATATTATTCATAAAAACAATGCTTAAATTTTATTTTCTCACCTGGAGGCTGACTAGGAGGTGGGGTATAATCTTTCATTCAGCTGGAGACAGCAAGTGGGACAGGATCTCAATTGCTAAACACCCCCAAATGAGGGTGGCTAGTTATCCAAATCACAGTACCCAGGGTTACAATGCCTTTAATCTAACCTGGTATCAGTATTCAAAGGACTAGATATGAAAAATAGGGTGGTAAATGTTCCACGGCAGTGATTACAGTCATGGCATTTCAGGGATTCTGTGTTTGACGTAAACCTTCAGACATGGTAGGAGCGAGATGAAAGGGTCTGGCACTCAAAAGAAAGAGATGAAAGACAGATACAAAGTTAGTAAGGCATGATTTATGTAAATCAGAGCTCCAGTCTAAGCTCAAACATGAGTGGAAATCAGGAAGTCTACAGGTGGGCAGCTCAACAGAAGGCACAGACTATATTTGGTAGCAAGGCAGCTTTTGACCTATACTCTGGCACCTCATAATTTAACAAGCTTAGGAAGGATTGGTTCAGATGCAATGTGAGGCTGAGCTGGGTAAAACTGGGACAAGTAGAAATTACAGGTAACTTAAAACAGTCTCAATTATGTTTAGAGACTCAATATTTATTTATTGTGGAAAATTAAAAGATACAGAAAAATACAAAGTAAAAATTAAAGCCACTATTAGCCAGATAATACTATATACATATTTATCTTCCTAGTGTTTTTTCCTATGTATTGAAACACCTTTAAAAATTTTTGGAAAACAAAATTAATATATCAAATTAAAAATCTGCACTGCAAAGAAAATTATCAACAAAATGAAAAGGCAATCCACTGGATGGTAGAATATATTTGCAAATCATATAACTGATAAGGGGATAATATACAAAATATATAAAGAATTCATACAACTCAAATAGCAAAAAAAAAAACAAAAAAACCCCACAAACAATCCAGCTAAGAAATGGATAGAGGATTTGAAGAGACATTTTCCAAAGAAGACATGCAAATGGAAAACAGGTATGTCACTAATTAACAGGTACATCATGAATCAAAACCACAATGAGATATCACCTTAAATCTGTCAGAATGACTTTGTCCAAAAGGCAAGAAATTACAAGTGTTGGTGAGGATGTGGATTAAAGGGAACCCCTTGTGCACTGTTGGTAGGAATGTAAACTGTTGAAGCCCTTATGGAAATGTGAATGGTGGTTCCTTAAAAAATTAAAAATAGAACTACAGTGTGACCCATTGATTCACCTCTGGGTGTTTATCTGAAGAAAACAAAAGCGAATTCAAAAAGATATGTGCACCCCATGTTCACTGCAGCATTATTTTCAATATCCAAGGTATGAAAAAAAACCTGAGTGTTCAAAGATGGATGAATGGACAAAGAAATTGGGTTATTTATAAATACACACAGACACACACTGGAATACTATTCAGACATAAAAAAGAATGAAATCTTACCCTTTGTGACAACATGAATGGACTTCTAGGGTATTATGCTAAGTGAAATAAGTCAGAGAAAGACAAATGCCAAATTATCCCACTTTATGTGAAACTTAAACAACAAGAAGAAATCAAGGTCATGGATACAGAGAACAAACTGGTGGCTGTCAGAGGTGGGAAGGGTGGGAGAAATGGCTGAAGGGAAAATAACTAAGTCATGAGGATGCAATGTACAGCATGATGACTATTGTTAATAATACTGTATTTGTATGATGGAAAGTCACTAAGAAACTAGATCATAAAATCTTTATCATAAGGAAAAAACCTTTTAAGTCCTATGTATGTATTCACAACAATTTCCAAATAAATGACAGATTTTTTTAATGGAACAAAAAAATATTGGCTGTATTCTACTGCAGACTTGGGATTGTCTAGCACACCCTATAGGTCTGATTCTGTTGTGCTGTTTATTGTCTTTGAGCTATTTTACAACTCTGGAAGTGGTGGAAAACTGATTCAATGCAAATAATTCTTGAATATATAAAAGCATGATTTGTGTAATGTGGAATACATTTTATTATTACACTGTGGATTTACCTGTTTGGCATAACTTTGTATATTCATTTCAGCATTGCTTACTGACTATATGTATGGTACTATTAATTCTCATTGTAACACCTTGCTGGCTTCCTCTTTAATTAGTTAAATAAAATTACTGACACATGTTCATTAAAACAAAACTATGTATTATAACAGATGTCAACTAGATTTATTGAGCTAATCATTTCACAATACACATAAATATAGGATCATTATATTAATACATGTGAAACGAATATAATGTTATGTCATTTATACATCAACTAAAAAATTCCTCCAAAATGAAAAAAAATCAAAATGAAGATTATCCTCTCTTTTGATATATTCTTTCCTAAAGGAGATACATGTGTACAGATCTCTTCTATTAAAAACCAACAAACAAAAAAAACCCCCTTTGGATGCTATGTTTCCATCTAGCTACAAACACTTCCTCCTTTCCCTTTAGAATCAAGTTCCTGCAGAGGAAAGAATAGAATTTCTCCCTATTCTTTCCTACAACTCATTTAAAACTGCTCTAGCCAAAAGTTGTGTATTTATGATCCAACTGCCAAATTCAATAGTCTATTTTTAGTCCTCATTGTACTTGAAAATTCTGCAGCATTTAACATTGTTGGCTAATTTCTTCTCTTAAAATTATCCTTTTTAAGAATGCCACTTACATGGAATCTCATTTTAATTTCTAACCCTGTTTCCATTTCTGGCTTTTTTTCATTTGGCCACACACTAAATGTTGGTATTGTGTATTGCCTAGCCATGGACCTTTACATGTTCTCCTTGAGCAATCTCATCTTTACTTTCTATAGTTTTAGCTACTACCTGATATGCTGATGACTTAATAATCTCTACCTTTAGCCCATATCACTCTTCTAAACCACAAATCCATTCAATAATGGATATCTATTAATTTAGTAGATTTGGCAACCCACTCCAGTATTCTTACCCAGAGAATCCCATGACAGAGGAGCCTGGTGGGCTACAGTCCACAGGGTCGCAAAGAGTTGGACAGGACTGAGCGACTTCACTTTCACTTTTCATCTCTATGGATTTTCCACCCAGGCATAGGAAAATATAACATGTTCAAAGGTAAGTTAAAATTTCCCTTAAACTTGAGCTTCATCCAGTGTCATAGTGACCATGATCCAATTGTTACTCATCCAAAATAGAAAGTTACCATTTCTTTCATACTTTTCCTTTATTTTAATGTTCTACAACTTTCCAGTAATCTGTTCATATAAATTCCACTTGTTTAACAAGCATGTATTTTACTGCTCTTCTCCCTTCCCACTGTTACTGCTTCAGTTCAACTCTTGTGTGGGCTTAGAGTTTCCTTCTTTTTCACCATCCACATAGTTCATGCTCTATAGTAATGCCACATAAATCTGCCAGACAGATCTTTCTAAATGGAATCTCAGATGCTGAGAACAAACTTACAGTTACCATGGGGGGAAGGGATGTGGGACAAATAGAGAGATTAGGACTGATGTATATGCACTACTATTTACAAAATCTGAATGCAGAGTTCCAAAGAATAGCAAAGAGAGTTAAGAAAGCCTTCCTCAGTGATCAATGCAAAGAAATAGAGGAAAACAGTAGAATGGGAAAGACTAGAGATCTCTTCAAGAAAATGAGAGATACCAAGGGAACATTCCATTCAAAGATGGTCACAATAAAGGACAGAAACAGTATGAACTTAACAGAAGCAGACGATATATTAAGAAGAGATGGCAAGAAAACACAGAAGAACTATACCAAAAAGATCTTCATGACTCAGATAACCACGATGGTGTGATCACTCACCTAGAGTCAGACATCCTGGAGCGTGAAGTCAAGTGGACCTTAGGAAGCATCACAAAGTTAGTGGAGGCGATGGAATTCCAGTTGACCTCTCTCAAATCCTAAAAGATGATGCTGTGAAAGTGGTGCATTCAATATGCCAACAAATTTGGAAAACTCAGCAGTGGTCACAGGACTGAAAAAGGTCAGTTTTCATTCCAATCCCAAAGAAAGGCAATGCCAAAGAATGCTCAAACTACCATGCAATTGTACTCATCACACTAGCAAAGTAATGCTCCAAATTCTCCTAGTGAGGTTTCAACAGTATGTGAACCAAGAACTTCCAGATATACAAGCTGGACTTAGAAAAGGCAGAGGAACCAGAGATCAAATTGCCAACATCCATTGGATCATAGAAAAAGCAAGAGAATTCCAGAAAAACATCTATTTCTGCTTCACTGACTATACTAAAGCCTTTGACTGTGTAGATCACGACAAACTGTGGAAAATTCTTCAAGAGATGGGAATACCAGACCACCTTACCTGCCTCCTGAGAAGCCTGTATGCAGGTCAAGAAGCAACAGTTAAAACCGGACATGGAACAACAGACTGGTTCCAAATTGGGAAAGGAGTACATTAATATTGTATATTGTTACCCTGCTTATTTAACGTATATGCAGAGTACATCATGTGAAATGCCAGGCTGGATGAAGTAAAAGCTGGAATCAAGATTGCAGGGAGAAACATCAATAACCTCAGATACACAGATGACAACACTCTTATGGTAGAAAGCAAAGAGGAACTTAGCCTCTTGATGAAAGTGAAAGAGGAGAGTGAAAGAGCTGGCTTAACACTCAACATTCAAAAAACTAAGATCATGCCATCTGTTCCCATCACTTCACGGCAAATAGATGGGGAAACAATGGAAACAGAGACAGACTTTCTTTTCTTGGGCTCCAAAATCACTGCAGATGGTGACTGTAGCCATGAAATTAAAAGAAGCTTGCTCCTTGGAAGAAAAGCTATGACAAACCTAGACAGCCTATTAAAAAGCAGAGACATTACTTTACCGAGAAAGGTGTGAAATGTTGCTGCTGGGAGCCTTGTCTTACACCAGGATTCATGAACTCTGGAGGAGAGGATTTCGATCTGGGTTCAAAGCAGGCTTGATTACTTGGAGATTTTCTGTAGAAAAGTTTTATTAGAGTACAATAGAGATAGGGAAAGCTTCTGACTTAGAGATCAGAAGAGGACATAAAGAGTGCCCTTTGCTAGTTTTTAGCAAGGTGTTTTATGTCTGTTAGAAAGCTATTAATCAGATAAGAGAGACACCTCAAGGCTGAAGGAGTTTTACCAGGCCCCTCCCCCACAATATGCATTTCTGAGATAGAATGGCAGAAGGTGTGTCATCCCCCCCACCCCACCCCCTCGCCATAAAACAGCAGACCGGAATACTGATTTGGTTGAGCCATTATCAGCCCAAGGTTTGAGAAAAGAAAGTTATTTTTAGGTGGAACCATTTTGAAGAGAGGCAAATTCCAAAGGAAATACAAAGTTTCATTAACAAAGCTTAAGAGACATATTTCCATAAGAAAAACCCATTGGTTAGCTCAAGGCAGAACCAGGTGTCATCAACACAGAATTAAAAGAAGTCTCTTAATTCTGTGTGGAGAAGGAAAAGAAAAGGTCTGCCACTTGCAGTTTATTTCCTCCTGAAGCTTGGGGACCTCTGGCGTTCCTGCCTGTTATCCTCTTAGGTCCGTCTAGCCAAAGCTATGGTTTTTCCAGTAGTCATGTATGGATGTAAGAGTTGGGCCATAAAGAAAGGTGAGTACCGAAGAACTGACGCTTTTGAACTGTGGTGTTGGAGAAGACTCTTGAGAGTCCCTTGGACTGCAAGGAGATCCAACCAGTCCATCCCAAAGGAAATCTGTTCGGTAGTTAGAATAGGGAAAATGAGTCCAAAATGGCAGTGGCTAAGGGAAAAGCCCGCGAAAATAGAACAGAGGAAGGTCAAAGGAAGGTCCGAGGACCGACCGGAGTGAGGACTTCAGGTAGAACAGCACTCCTGACTAAAACCAATTTGCATAGGGCAGGCCCAGGGGGAAGAAAAAAACATAAAAAGAGGAGCTAAAGGGCGCTCCCCCGCCCCACCCCGTGCGTGTGCTCTTTCTCTCTCTCTCCCTCTCCCTCTCCCCCACGTGTTGGGGTGCTCTTCTCTTCACGTCTTTGGATTGAGGTGCCCTCATGCCTCGAAGATGGATTTTCCTGCTATCTTCTAAATAGACCTATAACACTGATTTGTCCAAGAGGTATAACACAGTCCATTCGAGACCTGAGAGCTATAACACGGTCTGTCCAAGACCTGAGAGCTGTGATAAGCTGTCTTTAATGTTCGTCACTCCAAATCTTTGTTGTGACAAGACAAAAACCTAGGAGCATACACTCGCGTGACATCTACACTCGCGTGAAATTTATACTCGCGTGACAAATCAATCCTAAATATTCATTGGAAGGACTGATGCTGAAGCTCCAATACTTTGGCCAATACTGACGTGAAGAACTGACTCATTTGAAAAGACCCTGTTGCTGGGAAAGACTGAAGGCAGGAGGAGAAGGGGATGACAGGTTGAGTTGGTTTGATGGCATCACCAGCTCAATGGATATGAGTTTGAGGAAGCTCCAGGAGATTGTATGGACAGGGAAGCCTGGTGTGCTGCAGTTCATGGGGTCCCAAAGAGTCGGGCATGACTAACTGACTGAATTGAACTGATGTACAAAATAGATAACTAATGAAAACCTACTATATAGCACCGAGAACTCTAGTCAGTGCTCTTGGTGACCTAAATGAGAAGGAAATTTTAAAGAGTGGATATATGTATAACTGATTCACTTTGCTGTACAGCAGAAACTAACACAACATTATGAATCAACTATACTCCAACAAAAATTAATAAAAATATATGGAATCTGGAATACATAGCTGTCTGTGTCTCTTAGAAGAAAGAGAAATTTTCACTTTTTTCATCCAGGTAAAATTCTACCAAGCCTTAGGCAAAGGTTTTACAAATCAGGTAAATTAGTTTACAGATAATTGACCAAGCCACTAACTACCGAGTGAGGTCATATGTTAAAAATGCAAGCCTGCCACCATCTTCTTCTCTTTTTTCACATTATGTTAATCAGAAATATGATACTTTTAGATTAGAGGCCAGCTAGTAGGCTGGTGGCAAGTTTGAATCTGGAGCTTTATTTTCTAATTTTAAAAGGAACATAAAGCAGAGACATTACTTTGCCAACAAAGGTCCGTCATGTATGGATATGAGAGTTGGAATGTGAAGAAGGCTGAGCGCCGAAGAATTGATGCTTTTGAACTGTGGTGTTGGAGAAGACTCTTGAGAGTCCCTTGGACTGCAAGAAGATCCAACCAGTCCATTCTGAAGGAGATCAGCCCTGGGATTTCTTTGGAAGGAATGATGCTAAAGCTGAAACTCCAGTACTTTGGCCACCTCATGCGAAGAGCTGATTCATTGGAAAAGACCCTGATGCTGGGAGGGATTGGGGGCAGGAGGAGAAGGGGACGACAAAGGATGAGCTGGCTGGATGGCATCACTGACTTGATGGATGTGAGTCTGAGTGAACTGCAGGACTTGGTGATGGACAGGGAAGCCTGGCATGCTGCGATTCATGGAGTCCCAAAGAGTCGGACACGACTGAGTGACTGATCTGATCTGATCTGATATTTATGGCAACAAATGAAACAATATAACAACTTATTAGCAAAGCAAAGTGTGGCAGACACTATTGGTTGGATAACCTAACACTTTCTCCAACTCTGTTGGTCTTTATAAGAAATGCTTTCCCTTACTGAGCCCAGAAAGCCTAAATAGTTGTTTATCTAGACTTTCTCTGAGTGAACTCTGGGAGTTGGTGATGGACAGGGAGGCCTGGCATGCTGCGATTCATGAAGTCGCAAAGAGTCGGACACGACTGAGTGACTGATCTGATCTGATCTGATCTGATCTCATAGTTGTCCCAGCTATGGCCAATGAGACATAAGGAAAGTATGCTAAGAGTGTCTGGCATTCTCAATGAAAAGGGCAGGAAGAACTAACACTACCCCCTTCACTTTCCTTGAACATGATGATCTTATATTATCTCTGTTACAGCCATCTAGCAACATGAGGCAACATGCATGAGAATAAAAGAAAGCAGAGACAGAGTTAGAGTCTGCACTCTTGATTGCACAAACTGACAAGCTCTAGACTTGTATAAGAAAAATAAACACTGACCTGTCAAGCTCCTGTCAGTCAAGTTTCTCTTATAGCTAAAATCACAATAACCATCTCTACTCTTTCCACTTCCTACTTCCACATGCAACCATCCCTGAGTCAACACTGGTAAATCCTTTCATAACTTCTCTTGGTTCATGCAAAATATAAAAGCACAAGAGTACATAAATACTCTGCTGTCACTTTTCTCACTAACCAACATATCATGGATGTCTCTGTAAGACATTAGATATTGATTCTTACTCTTTTTTCTAATCTATGGACACACATATTTTACATAAGTAGGATGAGCTGTTACCTGCTTTTTGTATTTCAATTTTTCTCTCTCTTCTTTTTTCTGGCCTTCCTCCTCCCTGCTCTCTGTAGATTTGCTCTTCCTCCCAGTCTCCCCTGTCTCATTTCCTATAGTGTTCCATCTTGCACCTCATCATTTTTTCTATGAAGCCTAATCACCACCTTTTACTACTCTACCTCTGTAAATGTTCTACCTCTTCCACCTTTATGGCTGTACTCTTCTTTTTACACCTTCTGTTATACCTATATGGATTGTCTACATATGTCCCCCTTTATTACATTTGGAATGGATTATGTTTTATTTCTGTTTCCTTAATTCCTGAACTTAGAGGGAAGAACAGAAATAAGAATCAAAGAGACAAGTGGAGACATAATTAAAGATAAGGAGACAACTTGGGGAAATTATGGAGTTTGTGGGTGAAGCAGTTGTCAATCTGACAGGATGACAGCTTTTCCAATAAGGAGTATGAAATCTTTCTTGAGACCCAATGTGGGTCATTTGCTATAGGTCAAGCATGTAGCCTATATGCCTAATACCACCTGCTGTCTATATTTTTTGTAAATCAAATTTCAACGGAACATAGCTCACTGGTCTCTATGCTGTGCATGGCTTTGTGCCACCATAGTGGAACTACGTAGCTGTGATAGAGACTGTACAGTCAGTAAAGTTGATGGTACACACCACTGCCTGCCAGCCTGAGATGTCTCATTATGTTTCTGAATGTAACACAGCACTGCTCATTTCCACCACAATAAACATTTGTGATTTATTTATCAATCAAATATTTATTGAGTGAGCAAAGAATTATTTTAGGCCTTGTGGTTTTCTGAGTTTGCTTGGGCTGTGATAACAAAGTACCATAGACTGGGCAGCTTTAGCAACAGTCATTTATTTCTCACAGTTCTACAGGCTGAGAATCCAAGATCAGGGTGGCAGCATGGTTGGGTTATGGTGAAAAATGTCTTGACTTGCAAACACCAAACTTCTCACTGTAAGCACATGGCTTCCTCTGTGGATATGGAAAGAGATCTCTCTTCATTTTCTTATAAGGCTGCCAATCCTATCAGATTAGGACACCACTCTTATGACCTCACTTAACCTTAACAATCACCTCCTAAAAATCTTATCTTCAAATATAGTCACAGTGGGATTAGAGCTCCAAGCAATGAATTTTGGGGCACTAGGAATATTGCAGTGAACATATCAAGGCACTGGGGATGTTGTGGTGAACGTAACAAGCAAGTCCTATAAATTAATTCTTTAAAAACGAAAAAGAGGCCTTCTCTTCCCGGTTCTTCCCGGAGTCGGGAAAAGCTGGGTTGAGAGGGCGAAAAAGGAAGAGGGGAAGGGTCTAGGGGAGGGGTACGTTCATGGGGTCTTGGCCCCGGGCATAAGGTGGGGGCGTCCAGTTCAGGTCTGGGGGCCGAGATGCCAAAAAAAAAAGAAAAAAAAAGAAAAAGAAAAAGAATGTGAAGAGAAGATAGTTTCAAGAACGTGAGTGCTAAGTGTCAGAAAGAGGCAAAAAGCAAGACACAGGGTACCAAGGTACTGAATCAAAGAGGTTGTATTGAGAATTTAAGGCATTTTGAAACTAAGATCAGCAGAAGCTAATTCTCATTTGGGTGGAAGAGGATACATTGGTTTCATACTAAATAATTTTTAGTTTTTCTTCATAAGTCTTAAAATCTCTGAACTCACAATTTTATTTTGATTTGCATTCTCCTTTCTTTTGAAGACTTTAAAAATAAGTCAAGGATCTTAGTTTCTGAATTCCAGGTAGGTGAGAAGTCCCACTGGGCCACAACAGAAAGAACACAAGTCTACATCAAAAGCCATTTTTAAGCCTCCAGCAACAATCTTTACACCTGTCCATCAGTTTCAGATACAATAAATTCAGTTACTCCTAAGCCACGTAGGTCACACATTAGTTTGGAGAGCAAAGTGGTCTTTTTCACACTTTTCTCTTCACTCTTAAGCACTTTCTTGCCTTATTTCATTCTGCTTTATTTTCTTTGCCACAGAAAAACATTTATATTGTATATTAATTAATGTGCTTTTTGTTCCAAATTTTCCTTATCCATAACCCTTCTTTTTAATGTAGGCAGAAACAGATGTTTAAAGAATGGATGGCACAGTAGTATGTAGATAAAAAAGGAGTTAAATCCTTAAATATTTGGCATTTGATTTTCAAAAGCCTAGGATTCTGAGTATAAACAATAGATTGAGAAGATCTTTTTCCTACTCCTCCTATCCCTATCCCTTTCTACTGAAGACATACTGGCTAAACATTTCTATGGGATTGGAATAAGAGTCTAGTGGACCTCCAAAAAGGTACTCTGCGACACGTTCACTTTAGCTTAAAACCTGGAGGAGGAGGATGGACACAACAGAAAATTCCATCACATTTGGAGTTTGGATAGCAGGAAGCCCATAGCTTCCAATCTCCAGCATACAGTCCAAGGAGGATGCAAGGTCTCAGAATTCTCTCATGCTTAGCATGGTAAAGGAGCGGCACGGTAAGGTAGAATGGCACTGACCTGGCACCAAGTAGGCAGCAAAGACCTTTCAGTCAATACAAGAAAGAAAATAAATACCTTTCTTTCTCAGTACTTCTGAGTATTAACTCAGCAGGTATCAGCAAGGCCAAATTTCATACCACCTTCAGCATGGAAGGTCCATGAAACTTAGAATACAGACCTAGAGGTACAAAGAGGGTAAATCCTTGGCTGATTGAGCTTTATTTTCCAGCCTCCAATAGAAAGAGTGCTCAAAATAGAAATCAAACTCACTAATTCATTCAACAAATAATCAGTGTGTAACTTATATGTACAAACACCTTTAACTAAAAGTAAAGTTACATTCCCTGAATATATGAGTTTATGGATTATAAGTCATTCCTAGAGTATAATCTTCCCTTTCCCACATTTTCCTTATATCATTTAATTTCTTCACATAAATTTGAAGTACACCTAGTTTTCTCTAAATCTTGTCTATTGCATTTACTTTAGAGCTGACACAAAGTCCATGCTATGTTATGGTAAAAGTTCAGATGTCAAAGTTATCAGAAAATAGAAATGATTAAGAAACAACATATGGGAGTTACTTTAAATATACAGATATACATGGTACAGCATTCTTTTCATTTCTGATTCTTAAAAAAATGTAAGTTTTTATAAATGTCATTGTTGTGCATAAGAATCTGTATTTCTACTCAGAATATGACTTCAAATTTGCATAAATACATATTCCAAATTGAATGGTTTTGGACTTCTAACATATGCTAGCTTCCATAACAGTCATCAAAAATATATTTTAAGAAAAAACTGGGAAACTTTTTTATATCACACAAAAAAAGACTTTTAGTCAATATAGGGAAACAAGCAAATGCAGTGTCTCCCTTCAGCTCTATTTAAACAAAAATATTAGATTAAATGTTCAAAAACCTAATACATATGTTGATGATGTAACTTAGGAGTGAAGATTCTAAGCTCTATGGATAGCAGTGAGCTAGAAAGGCAGATTGGTCTGAGCAATATGGAACAGAGCCAGCTAATCTAGACTAAGAGTTGGCAGGACACCAGTACTCTAAACCTGTGCTGTTTGTAGGTGTGAGGTATGAACTAGCACATCCTAAGAGCTTGGAAACCCTCAATAGAGAAAGTAAAATTAAAATAAATGCATACTAGTCAAAGCCATAAAACCACAGCAAAGTCACACACAAAACTTGTCTTAAGGGGTTTCTTCCGCAATTCAGAGCATCTGAGATTCACACACAAACAACTCCCACTGAGGATAAGCTCATAGTCAAAAGTTACAAATTATGTCAGAAAACAAACTGTCAATGAAAAAGTACTGGGTAGATGTATGAAAGGAAAGAACTCACTTTTTAAAAAACTACATATAACGGGGAAATATGTAAGAAACTTAAAAATAATTGTTAGGAGATTTTAAAAGAAGAATATGGTTAATTTGGAGAAGGAAATGGCGACCCACGCCAGTATTCTTGCCTCGAGAATCCCATGGACATAGAAGCCTTGTGGGCTACAGTCCATAGCGCCACAAAGAGTCAGACAAGACTAAGCGACTTTTCTTTCTTTATGGTTAATTAGAGACCAGGATAAAATAAAAATATAATAAGATAATATGAATATATTATAAAAATATAATAACTACAGTGTACAATGTATAAAAATACTGAATCACTTGCACATCTGAAACTGATTAATACTGTAAGTCAACCACAATTAAAAATATATGAAATGAAAACAAAAAGCGAATTTGAGTAAGAATGCAAATGGAGATTGTAAACATGAAAAAAAATAAGGTTAAAGAAGACAGAAAGAAGAAATTAGAAAAAACTGCTAAAGGTAACATATGGAATAAATAATCTGTAAGATTCTCAGCTTATTTTAGAGTTGCAAGATAAAGACTTCCTTCTAAAAACAAACTCACAGAAAAAGAGATGATACTTATGGTTACCAGAGGCAGTTGGAGGAGGGGGAATTGGATGAAAGCAATCAAAAAGTATTAATACAAAATTACAGTTATAAATAAAGACTAGAGATGTAATATAAAACATGAAAATTTAATTAATATTGTTATATGTTATATAAGAGTAGGGCTATAAGGAATTTTAGAAAATCATCTAATTCATCACTAAAATCAAAGTTTCTGTAAAAGTCTTTCAAATAAAATAAATAAATAAAAATAAATAAATAATTCTACATATTTCTCTAATAATTAAACTGCATTATACTCTTCTGGGGTTTTCCAGGTAGCACTAGTGGTAAAGAATTCACCTGCCAATGCAGGAGACACAAGAGATGCAATACCCAGGTCAGGAGGATCCCCAGAGGAGGGCATGGTGACCCTCTCCAGTATTCTTGCCTGGAGAATTCCATGCACAGAGGATCCCGGTGGGCTATAGTCTAGGGGGTCATAAAGAGTTGGATAAGACTGAGCAACTGACCACACACATACTCTTCTAGATTGGCAGTTCACTCTAGCATCAAATTTGTGGGAACAATTCAGTCTTAATTCTGGATAATTTATTAAGTCACTGACCGACTCTCTGATATGACTTATTCTATAACCTTTGCCATTTGCCATTGTTTTCAAATTCTTCCTGGATCTACAAGTTCTTTTTCTCTAATGGCTTCTCACACTACAAACAGAAAAGAAAAAAACTTCAAACCAAAAAACTACCAAATTCCCTCAGTCTTGCATTTTGTTTTAGCTACTATCTTCCCTCTCTCTCCTTCCTGTGACAGCTAAACTTTTCAGAATAACTGTCTCTGTTTTTCACTCTTCTTGATCTCTAGGCTTGTATTTGACACTATTATTCTCTTCTTCAAAGATTTTAAATATCTTGAAATATTTGTCACTTATCTTGATTTTTATGACACATTTTTCTCCTGTTCATTCCTCAAATGAATCTTCCTCTTCCCTCCCATAAAACTAGAGTTCTCTGATGCTTAGTTCTAAACTGCTGTCTTGATTTTTCTTCTCAATCTATACATTTCCCTGGGCAACGAACCTATAGCTTTTGCAGAGATGACTTTCAGATTTATAAGTCCAGCCTGAGACTCCCATTTCGGCTCTAAAACTATATACTTAAGATATACTTAAGTGTCTGTTTGATATTTCAGTTGTGATGTCTTAAAGACACCTCAATTCAGTATGCTTCAAACTGAATTCACTGTCTCTGCTCCATAACTGAATCACTTCTAATTTTCTTTAATCAACTGAATCCAACCAGATCTATAGGTAAGTAGTCCAGGTGTTACCGTATTTCTTGCTAATTCATCAGTAAATCCTATTTATCCTAGTCCTTGAATTTTTATCAAATCCATTTCTGCCTTTCTGTATTACAACTACCATTCTTTCTTCACTTGGACTATATACTTCAATAGACAACTAGCTGGTCCTTACATCCTTTTTTGTATCTAACGATTTTGTAAACTTTGCCAAAATTTTTTTTCAACTGTTATTCTTATCATGCTAGCCTATGGTTTAAAAACCTCCAGGGCCTCAGTTAAAGAGCCAACATCTAGACCACAGGCCCTCCTATGCCGCCTCCAACCTCACCAACTTCATCCCTTACCGCCTATGCTCTTGCCCTCTGAGCTCTACCCTGTCATTTTTTTGCTTTCTGAAATGTACCACCGTCCTTCAGGATACAGATCTTGGTACATGTCAATCTGTTTATCTGGCATGTTAGGTGATCATACCTCTTTTATTTAACTCCTACTCATTTATTGTGCTTATTTTTCAGTCGTGTCCGACTCTTAGTGACCCTGTGGACTGTAGACCACCAAGCTCCTCTGTCCATGGGAATTCTCCAGGCAAGAATATTGGAGTGGGTTGCCATGTCCTCCAGGGGATCTTCCCAATCCAGGAATCAAACCCAGGTCTCCTGCATTGCAGGTGGATTCTTTACCATCTGAACCACCAGGGAAGCCCATTTATTAGATCTTGGCTAAAAAAGACATGTTTTTAGGACAGACTTTTCTGTCTCTTTAATCTAAAATAGGTCACCCACTCAATATGCTCTCATAGTAACATGTATTTCTCCTTCACAGAATTTATCAGAGTTTGAACTTTACATATTTGTGTATGAGAGCTTGATTGATGTGTCCCACTCCTACTGGACTTTAAACTCTGTCCGTAATACAGTGCCTGGTAGTAGCTGATTGAATGTAGTAGCCATTCAATTAACTTATGTTGAATGAATGAGATATAATAATACATATTTGATGAATTACCAATGTTTAAAATATTTATCTTTTAAATTCCTTATTCTAATGTATTCTATTTTATTCTCCCTATACTCTAAATCTATTTGCATTCTTATTTTCTTTCTTGATTTGGGCGAAAGGGGAAGGGTTATAGCTGAAGACTTGGGAACTATTAGTAAACCTGGAGATATTCCTAAGAATCTGGGCAAAATTGTTCATTTGTGTCACACTAAAAGGAGAAAAGAAAAGAGACACCCGAGAATTGTTGCTCTAGATTGTCAGCTAATAGCTTATTATTAAAAAAAAAACAAAGCACAAAACAAAGTTCTTACAAGAAGAGAAATAATCATGAGACACATTATGCCTCTTTAGTCAGCAACATGTGACTAAGAGAAGTCACATTTTATTCACTCTGTTGTATCCACTTCGTGGTGTCCTAGTTTTAACCTTCCCTCTGGGAATAAGCAAGTTTTCTTGATAAGTAACTATAACAGGCAGAAAGTAGAACAATCCAGTTCTCCAAAATAGTGCTTCAAGTTTAGGGGATATTATGTTTCTTGTACTTGATGGTTACATAAAAAGAAAATACTAGGCATATGCTTTATTCCAGTTTCATGGACATCAAAAAATTCCTTATTTTTATCAAAACATATACATTTACCTTCAGAAAGATGTTTAGTATGAGCAAGATTTCTAAATTAATCCTTTCCTCAATAGCTCAAAATCTAATTGGAAGAAGCAAATAAACAAATAAGTAAAAATCTGATTATAGTTAAAACAAAAATACTTTTTTAAATCCTTAAAAATTTATGCTTCAGAAAGGCATAAACTGAATTTCCTATTTTGGCACTTAATGTATCTTGTGAACTTAGACAAATTATTTAACCTCTCTGAGTCTCAATTTATTCAAATGCATGTTGGGACTAATACCATTCTCCTCATAGATATGTTGTAAGAATTAAATGAGATCTTATATATAAAGTGCCCCCAAAATAAAGACCCTGATGTTGTTGTTTAGTTGCTAAGTTGTATATGACTCTCTTGCAACCCCATGGACTGTAGCCCACTAGGCTCCTCTATCCATGGGATTTCCCAGGCAAGAATACTAGAGTGGATTGCCATTTCCTTCTTCAGGGGACCTTTTTGACCCAGGGATTGAACCCATGTCTACTGCATTGGCAGGCAAATCTTTTACCACTGAGCCAGGGTAAGCCCTCTGAGCCACCAGGGAAGCCCAAAAACCCTAATATAAAGCACATTAAAGAAATAACACTTAAGGCCATGGCATACTCTGCAAATACAATTCAGAATCTAACCTCAAATACCTAGGAAAGACAGATAAGAATACTTTGCTGCAATTAGTTTACAGGTTAGATGGGTGTATGGGGAAATGAATGGTACATTTAGTTAACCTCCCTATTCCTTCCCCAGCTATTACCACCAAATTGAAAAGAGGATACAGACTAACATTGCTTTGATGGTGTGAATGCGGCAATGCTGAAGCCCACCATTTAATTTCTCTTCAGTTGGGCAAAGCTGCTGCTGCTAAGTTGCTTCAGTCGTGTCCGACCCTGTGCGACCCCATAGACGGCAGCCCACCAGGCTCCCCCGTTCCTGGGAATCTCCAGGCAAGAACACTGGAGTGGGTTGCCATTTCCTTCTCCAATGCATGAAAGTGAAAAGTGAAAGTGAAGTCACTCAGTCGTGTCCGACTCTTTGAGACCCCATGGACTGCAGCCCACCAGGCTCATCTGTCCATGGGGTTTTCCAGGCAAGAGTACTGGAGTGGGGTGCCATCGCCTTCTCCTAGTTATTGATAATAATACTTCCCTCTAAAATACGATAAAAACAAACAAAACAAATACAGTTCAGTGGTACACCCATTTATTCCAAAGACGTCATTATGTCTTTCTGTGAAATATACTAGTTCCATAAAAAATATATTAAAGAAATGTTTTTGTTTGTTTGTTTTTGTGGCAGTATTGGGAGGGCTTCCCAGGTGGCTCAGTGGTAAAGAATTCACCTGCCAAGCAGGAGATGTGGATTCAATCCCTGGGTTGGGAACATCCCCTGAAGAAGGAAATGGTAATCCACTCCAGTATTCTTGCCTGGGAAATCCCAAGGACAGAGAAGCCTGGCAGGCTACATCCATGCGGTTGTGAAAGAGTTGGACGTGACTTAGTGACTAAACAACAGTAGTTAGGAAGGAGCATGCCACTATGCTGGTCCTATATCACATATCCAGCCCATGAATTTCAGTCAGGCATTGAATGCCTGCAGTAACTGAAAACTGATGGGTACCTCTAAGTTCTAAGCTAGAGTTTTAATAGTAGGTTATTCCCTAGTAGCTCAGACACTAAAGTATCCAATTGCAAGGCAGGAGACCCAGGTTTGATCCCTGGGTCGGGAAGATCCTCTGGAGAAGGAAATTGCAACACACTCCAGTATCCTTGCCTGGAAAATCCCATGGACAGAAGAGCTTGGTGGGCTGTACAATTCATGGGGTCACAAAGAGTTGGACACGACTGAGCGACTAACACACACACACTTTGCATATGCCAAGACTATTGCTGCTCCACTGGAAAGTCAGCTTTATTTCAAAAATAAACTTTGAAGTTAGAAAATAAAGTCAGAGGTGGACAACTGTGGCACTGAACACAATTTCCAAGGGCACATGTGATATACTCTGCTATCCCACAGTTCAGCTGAACAGTGGCTTATTAGAAGAGCAATTTATCTCAGACAAATACCTCAGGGCCTTCAGGAGGTTTTTTGAAAATCATCTTTACTTCTGCTGAGAAAGGAACAAATAATGTTCAAGCTTTTACCTGAACATGAAGGAACACAAAGAGGCTGCAGTGCTTCCTGAGGCACAAGGAAACACAAAAGAGGCACCTCAAGTTTGCTGCACGTGGGCTGTAGCTGGCAATGACAACCCAGCACAAGGGAAGCATTAAGGAAAACAAAATCATCCTTCATTTCTTCTTAAAAATTATAACAGAGAGGTGATAATTTTTTATGGGGAGAATGTATCAGGGCATACAACATAAAAACAGTAAAGCCATGTCCAAAAAGTGACTAGACCAGGTTATAGTTAATTTCACCATATGTAACTGAATGAGTTGTCTGAAAAGTGAAAGTGAGAGTCACTCAGTCGTGTCTGACCCTTCGTGACCCCATGGACAATACGGTCCATGGAATTCTCCAGGCCAGAATACTGGAGTGGGTAGCTGTTCTCTTCTCCAGGGGATCTTCCCAACCCAGGGATCAAACCCAAGTCTCCTGCATTGCAGGCAGATTCAGACAGGAGTTGTCTGAAAACATCCCTTAAAAAACAAAAGTGAAATATCAACTATTAAAGAAAGGAGAGAAAGGGCACATGAGAGCTAGGAATGGTGTGAGCAAGGCTACAGTTGTGGGGATTAGCTATTTGGATGTAGGTGTGCAGAAAACATTAGAGTTATTTATTAGTAGTAGTAATAATAAATAACTGCACGTGGACAGCAGTTGGATATAAAGATGTTTTTGGATATACAGATGTTTTTGGATATACAGATGTTTTTGGATATACAGATGCCAGCAGAGGATATACAGATGTTTCTGTCCCCTCCACACAAATTTTCCCTACCTAAGATATTCAGAAATTTGTAACAGAAATGGAAAAATAAGTGGAACATCATCTATACTAAAAAAAGGAACAAAGACTTGCATATAAATATTACATTCCTAATTTATAACATGGCTAGAATAGGATAAATTCTAAAGTACTACAGCTAGAATTCAACCTATAAATAACACATTCAGATGCTTTGTCTATTATGTAATAAAACTCAAAATAAGATAGGAAATTGTTTGAAATAACGTGAGCTGAAAGTAAAGGCATGACTTGAACTCCAGCTTCCTCATCTTGTGAACTTAAATGAACCAACATTGGAAACGAGTAAGGAAAACAGATAAATTTATGATTAACAGTATCTGAACCAAAGTTTCTTATACTATGATCCATGGATAGAATGTGGCTGGGGTTCTATGAACTAGGATGGGAAAATGAATTACATATCAATTTTTTCTAACCTCTATTTGAAGTTAATCATTTCCTTCAAGTTGGAATGTAGGAGATGAGTTCCATGTATTAGAAGTAACTGTGATTTTGTGACCAAGAGAATATTAAAGACTTTCACATGATGAAACAGTGCAGATATTCCTAAATATCATTTACACTCATCACTTTGATGACTTTACTACAATAATTAGACCAACTACTGGGTCCTTTTACATAAAGCTTTAATAAAGAAGCACATATATTAACTACATTTCAAATTTTTATTATTTTGATAATGTTTTCAATATAGTTATCTACTACTGTGGGCAGGAATCCCTTAGAAGAAATGGAGTAGCCATTATGGTCAACAAAAGAGTCCGAAATGCAGTACTTGGATATAATCTCAAAAATGACAGAATGATCTCTGTTCATTTCCAAGGCAATCCATTCAATATCAATAATAATCCAAGCCTATACCCCAACCAGTAATACTGAAGAAGCTGAAGTTGAACGGTTCTATGAAGACCTACAAGACCTTTTAGAACTAACACTCAAAAGAGATGTCCTTTTCATTATGGGGGACTGGAATGCAAAAGTAGAAGTCAAGAAACACCTGGAGTAACAGGCAAATTTGGCCTTGGAGTACGGAATGAAGCAGGGCAAAGGCTAATAGAGTTTTGCTAAGAGAATGCACAGGTCATAGCAAACACCCTCTTCCAACAACACAAGAGAAGACTCTACACATGGACATCACCAGGTGATCAACACTGAAATCAGATTGATTATATTCTTTCAGCCAAAGATGGAGAAGCTGTATACAGTCAGCAAAAACAAGACTGGGAGCTGACTGTGGCTCAGATCATGAACTCCTTATTGCCAAATTCAGACATAAATTGAAGAAAGTGGGGGAAACCATAGACTGTTCAGGTATGACCTAAATCAAATCCCTTATGATTATACAGTGGAAGTGAGAAATAGATTTAAGGGACTAGATCTGATAGATAGAGTGCCTGATGAACTATGGATGGACGTTCGTGACATTGTACAGGAGACAGGGATCAAGACCATCCCCATGGAAAAGAAATGCAAAAAAGCAAAATGGAGTCTGGGGAGGCCTTACAAATAGCTGTGAAAAGAAGAGAAGTGAAAAGTAAAGGAGAAAAGGAAAGATGTAAACATCTGAATGCAGAGTTCCAAAGAATAGCAAGGAGAGATAAGAAAGCCTTCTTCAGCGATCAATGGAAAGAAATAGAGGAAAACAACAGAATGGGAAAGACTAGAGATCTCTTCAAGAAAATTAGAGATGCCAAGAGAATATTTCATGCAAAGATGGGCTCGATAAGGAAAGAAATGGTATGCACCTAACAGAAGCAGAAGATATTAAGAAGAGGTGGCAAGAGTACACAGAAGAGCAGCACAAAAAAGATCTTCATGACCCAGATAATCACGATGGTGTGATCACTGACCTAGAGCCAGACATCCTGGAATGTGAAGTTAAGTGGGCCTTAGAAAGCATCACTACAAACAAAGCTAGTGGAGGTGATGGAATTCCAGTTGAGCTATTCTAAATCCTGAAAGATGATGCTGTGAAAGTGCTGCACTCAATATGCCAGCAAGTTTGGAAAACTCAGCAGTGGCCACAGGACTGGAAAAGATGAGTTTTCATTCCAACCCCAAAGAAAGGCAATGCCAAAGAATGCTCAAACTACCGCACAATTGCACTCATCTCACACGCTAGTAAAGTAATGCTCAAAATTCTCCAAGCCAGGCTTCAGCAGTACATGAACCGCAAACTTCCAGATGTTCAAGCTGGTTTTAGAAAAGGCAGAGGAACCAGAGATCAAATTGCCAACATCCGCTGGATCATAGAAAAAGGAAGAGACTTCTAGAAAAACATCTATTTCTGCTTTATTGACAATGTCAAAGCCTTTGACTGTGTGGATCACAATAAACTGTGGAAAATTCTGAAAGAGATGGGAATACCAGACCACCTGACCTGCCTCTTGAGAAACCTGTATGCAGGTCAGGAAGCAACAGTTAGAACTGGACATGGAACAACAGACTAGTTCCAAATAGGAAAAGGAGTATGTCAAGGCTATATACTGTCACCCTGCTTATTTAACTTATATGCAGAGTACATTATGAGAAATCCTGGGCTGGAAGATGCACAAGCTGGAATCAAGATTGCTGGGAGAAATATCAATAACCTCAGATATGCAGATGACACCACCCTTATGGCAGAAAGTGAACAGGAGTTAAAGAGCCTCTTGATGAAAGTGAAAGAGGAGAGTGAAAAAGTTGGCTTAAAGCTCAACATTCAGAAAACTAAGATCATGGCATCTGGTACCATCACTTCATGGGAAATAGATGGGGAAACAGTGGAAACAGTGTCAGACTTTATTTTTTGGGGCTCCAAAATCACTGCAGATGGTGATTTCTTCCGTGAAATTAAAAGACACCTACTCCTTGGAAGAAAAGTTATGACCAACCTAGATAGCATATTGAAAAGCAAAGAAATTACTTTGCCAACAAAGGTCCGTCTAGTCAAGGCTATGGTTTTTCCAGTGGTCGTGTATGGATGTGAGAGTTGGACTGTGAAGAAAGCTGAGTGCCAAAGAATTGATGTTTTTGAACTGTGGTGTTGGAGAAGACTCTTGAGAGTCCCTTGGACTGCAAGGAGATCCAACCAGTCCATTCTAAAGGCGATCAGCCCTGGTTGTTCTTTGGAAGGACTGATGCTAAAGCTGAAACTCCAGTACTTTGGCCACCTTATGCGAAGAGTTGACTCATTGGAAAAGACTCTGATGCTGGGAGGGATTCAGGGCAGGAGGAGGAGGGGACGTCAGAGGATGAGATGGCTGGATGGCATCACCGACTCGATGGATGTGAGTTTGAGTGAACTCTGGGAGTTGGTAATGGACAGGGAAGCTTGGCATGCTGCGATTCATTGGGTCACAAAGAGTCGGATATGACTGAGCGACTGAACTGAACTTATTCATGCACTTTCTTTTATGCATTTAAAATATTTTTTTAAGTTTGCAAAAGAGGTCTATGGGACAAACAAGGTTAAGAATTTATGGTCTGAGTGTAAAATAAATGCAATTAGTTTACTACAGTTCACAATCTGTTAGGGCCATATATTTTTCATAAATCAGAATATTTAAAATTTCAGATAGGTAGAGAAGCTCTGTCTCCGCAGAGTCTAGGGCAGTTTTCTGGAATTGAACACTACATATTTTTTTCCAGTAGAACATGAAAATATACAACAAATGAAACAAAAACAACACTTAGTTTCCCTTTACTTCAGTTCAGGTAATTCAGATCAGGACAAGTCTGGCAATCAAATGAGTTATGAAAACAAAAATTTTGGCTTTCAATGGCTTTTGAATTTCACAATTGTGATAGGAGCTGCTGTCCTATTTTTGTATAGATGAATAAATATTCATCAGTTCTGTCATTTTCCCTATTTTTATCTACTTTCCCCACATAATTCTGAACATAACTTTTTTTACTCAGCATCATTTAAATTTCATCAGTAGCAAGATTTTCTTAAAAGTTTGGTTATAGCAGAAGGTCATTTTAAGTCTTTTCTTATAATTTAGGAAAATTTGGTGATGAAATTTTGATAGCTGGTAATCATTCTGAGTGGGCTACATTCCTTGTAATGAGGACTCTAATGTTTCTGGTTGCTAATCACCCATAATATTCTGGGCTCATTCTCAGTTTAGCTATTAATAGAATTTTTTTGGTAATCATCATAGATTCCTTCAGCACATTTTGTGTGTGTGTGTGTGTGTGTGTGTGTGTGTGTGTGTGTGGCAGTGATACACATTAAGATATTTCAACGACTTATGACCCATTTGGGGGGAAATACATTCATTTACTAAAGAAAACAGATAATGGAAAGAAAAGCAAGAAGAGAAAGTGGAAGATACACATTTTATAATAAATCAAACTGCTTAAAAAAAAGGTATATAAAATAAACAAACCACAATATATCCACTCTGCTGGCAACCCACTCCAGTATTCTTGCCTGGAGAATCCCATGGATGGAGGAGTCTGGTGGGCTACAGTCCGTGGAGTCGCAACGAGTTGGATACGACTGAGCGAGCAATTTAACTTTTAACTTTATACAAGATTGACATAAACCAAACAATGAAAGCACTGGGTTAAAGGTCTGTAGAATTAACCACAAAAATGAACAAACTATATTTAAAGAAACATACAGAAGAATCTACTTAGAAGTACCCCAATGTTCATTACAGCACTATTTACAGTACCCAGGACATGGAAGCAACCCAGATGTCCACCAACAGATGAAAGGCTAAAGAAGATACTGTACACATACACAATGGAACATTATTTAGCTATAAAAGGAACGCACTTGAGTCAGTTCTAATGTGGTGGATGAATCTAGAGTCTATTATACAGAGTGAAGTAAGTCAGTAAGAGAAAAACAAATATATTAATGCATATATATGGACTCTACAAAAATGGTACTGATGAATCTATTTGCAGGGAAGGAAAGGAGACACAGGTGTAGATAAAGGACATGTGGACACAGTGGGGAAAGGAGAGGGCAGGACAAATTGAGAAAGTAGCGTTGACATACATACTCGATCGTGCATAAAATAGGTAACTAGCGGGAAGTTGCTATATAACACAGAGAACTTGACCTGGCATCCTGTGATGACCTGGACAAGTGGGATGGGGGCGGGGCTTAAAAGAGAGGAGGTATATATAATTATGACTCACTTGCATTGTTGTATGGCAGAAACCACCACATTGTAAAGCAATTATCCTCCAATTAAACAATACATAAAAAATTCAAAACTAAATAAAACTAATATTGATTACACATATGTTTGAGATATGAAACTAACACAAGGCAAGAAGAATGCTTCACTGAGGATATTCTAGTTCCTGGGCTGAGCAGCAGTTTCATGAGGATTCATTAAAACATTATTAAAAACAACAAAACTCCCCAAATGAGTAAAATGAAATATAATAAGTAAATGTGCAGAAATTAAATATGTTTTGTCATGGACTGGGAGGGACTGGGGGCAGGAGGAGAAGGGGACAACAGAGGATGAGATGGCTGGATGGCATCACCGACTCGATGGACATGAGCTTGAGTGAACTCTGGGAGTTGGTGATGGACAGGGAGGCCTGGAGTGCTGTGATTCATGGGGTCACAAAGAGTTGGACACAACTGAATGATTGAACTGAACTGCATGGATAAAGAAAAATTCAATGTTGGGCAACTAAGGAAACAAGAAATGTTATACATTTTAAAAAAAGTTAATAGGTCTTGATGAAGCCATTGTGACAAGTGATTTTTCACTTCATAGCTGCTAACCACAGTATGCTGCTGCTGCTGCTAAGTCGCTTCAGTTGTGTCCCATTCTGTGCAACCCCATAGACGGCAGCCCACCAGGCTCCCCCGTCCCTGGGATTCTCCAGGCAAGAACACTGGAGTGGGTTGCTATTTCCTTCTCCAGTTCAT
The DNA here is from genome assembly GCF_029378745.1 of Bos indicus. Taxonomy (NCBI): domain Eukaryota; kingdom Metazoa; phylum Chordata; class Mammalia; order Artiodactyla; family Bovidae; genus Bos; species Bos indicus. Next base: position 15,150,628 of record NC_091779.1, read on the forward strand.
GAAAGTGAAAAGTGAAAGTGATGTCTCTCAGTTGTGTCCGACTCTTAGAGACCCCTTGGACTGCAGCTTACCAGGCTTCTCTGTCCATGGGATTTCCCAGGCAAGAGTAATAGAGTGGGTTGCCATTGCCTTCTCTGAATCACAGTATAAGAAAGGATAAATTAAGAAATATTAGTACTTAAAAGTCTCTTTAGTCAACTTTCAAGTACATTTTATTTAACAATGTGATAGAGCCAGCTTAAAGAGCCAAATTTGTACACCTCTTCCCAGTTCTTCATTCAGTGATGATTTCATACTGGTTGCTTGAAATCAGCCATGGTGATTTAAACCATGTATTTATGTCATGGATATCGGCAAGTGCTACAAGGCAGGGTTTCTTCTCCCCTGGAGAAATACTTATCAGCACAGCACTGATTTTGCTCAAGTGTAACTCACATAGAAAATAATTTACAAATGCACAATGAACTCTAACAAACTGAAAACACTTGTCTAACCACTATCTGGCTGAAGAAATAGAACTTTACTAACACTCAGAACGTCCCTCTCATGCTCCCTCTCAGGAAACTGATTCTCAGACAGGTGGCTTACTCAAAATCACAGAGAGAGCCAGTTTTAGAGCCAGGACTTATCTAAAATACTACTAATCAAAGTCATTCTTATTGCCACATTTATTTCCTAGTTTTATATCTTGTTGCGATTGCCATAGCACAGCTTATTTGAGTTAGCAGCCTTTACAGAAGCACTTATCTTGCAGTGGGAGTTTGTGGTTGGGCAGAGATATCACTGCCAACGTATCACAAACATTCTTTTCCCTCCGGCTTCTCTAGGTTGGAGGGAAAATAAAAAGTACTTGCAGCTCACAAAAATGTTGAAGGACACATTTTGTAGGCTTTAATGCTCAAAATAAATCACTCAAGGTTAAAATGAAGTTTCAGCATGACAACTATGCAATAAAAATGCCCTGCTCCTCTTAGAAAGGTCTCTTAATGAGTGAATGTTTCCCATTCATCAATGCCATTGTGTTTCTGAAAATTAATGCTATCTAAATATTTTCATTTTTCAGAAAACTGAAGCAACTACTGAGACCCTTCATGATGAAACAACATGTTACTAGTAAGCTGCATATTTAAAACTCACATTCATTAGTTGTTTGGATTGTGTGCCATGGTGATATGAATGAGTCATCAATATCTGCAAACCCCTTAGCAAGCTGTGGGCACTGATTCTACCCTTCAATTCTGACACATGAAAAAAGCAATATACAAATAAGCTGGTACATTAAAGCATCTAGGTGCCCAGAACATAGGTGACATAAGGTAAATGATGGTATTGCCATTCTCCTGATTCCCCCAGACTGCTTTTAATTATGTATTAAGCAAAGGGAGGGAGCTGATTTTTTAAAATGGATAATGCAACAGCCTTACATTAGCTTTGAAATGCATATATTACTTTTCCTTTTCAACTTCCTGTTTACTATATTAAAATAGTACGCATCCTTTCAGTAAGTTACTATTGTAAGTACAGAAAGATCATGCGAGAATACTACCTGAGGTATACAAGTTGTGAAGGGTAATGTACGTGTGGAAAAACTGGGGGTAAGTATAAAAATGGCAATTCAAAAGGACTTCTTGAGAACAGGGGTAAAGTTGGCCATGAGGTCAATTACAACATAGCTTTGTTTTCTGATCAAACTGTGCCAATTAAGTAGGATAATCTAGTTGTCAAGCTGTATGAATACACGAAGATAAAAAGAGCCAAGTTTTCAGGGTTCAAATTTTGGTTCTATCACTACCAGCTGAATAACCTTGGACAACGACTTAACTTCTCTATGCTTGTGTTTTCTCATTTACTAAAGAAGAAAAATAAAAGTATCTTCCTCATAGGATTGATGAGAGATTGAATTAGCTAATATTCAAATAGTGCTTAACTGGTAATGCCTAGAAGTTAGTAAAAGTTACATGTGTTCTTATTATTACTTCTTTAGCATATTACAATATTTAAATGTTAATCATAAGGTTTGTTCAAAATGTCCTTAAATTTTTTATTATTCACTATATATACCCAGCCACCAATCTTTTCTAAAATATGAAAAGTTGCTTTAATATAATTATTTACTTATTAATATATAGTTAATATAACACTATCATTAATAATTAACAAATACATATTTTGCTAATTTATATTCTACTATATTAAGTGATATTAAAATATTTCTAAAAGTACTATTTATAGTATAAAGTAGCAAGAAATTATTAACTATAATAAATGACTTGAGAAGATTTTTCCTAAAGTACACTGCTGTGGGATAAGTGTATATAGTACTTCCCTGTCTAAAAAGGTCGTTGACAGGCTGAATAATTCACACAGGCGTACATACAAAACAAAACTCTGATCCATAATTTGCAGCTCCTAGCCCAGGAAATCAGCCCATTACCTAATGTAATCAGTCCAGGAAGTCAGCCCACTATTTCAGCAACTAGTCAAGAAATGACCCCTGAAACAGTCAGCCCTAAATGGCTAGGGTTTGATTAATAATAGACAGGTTCTCTAATTTTTGCTCCCATTTGTAATTTAGGAAATTTAGGAAATGAAGAAAGCCAACTATGTACCCCTTACCAACTGCATAGGATGCTCTGCTTCTAGTCAGTCCCTCTACAGCTCCTCCATGCCAACAGCCTCCCAGGATATACCTGAAGCCATCCTGTTTTTTAACTGTAAAGATTCTTCATTCATCTGCCTGCCTTTGGAGTCTGCCAAATGTAAGTGATGGTGGCTGACTCCCTTGCTATCTAGCAAGTCTGGAATAAACAGCCATTGCATATTCTGATTTGGGTGATTTTCATTTACTTTCACATGGTATTCACATACAAGAGAGCCCCTGCCCACCAACTGCTATTTAAGATATGTATTTACAGCATTTAATCAAGTAATGGCATTCTCAGAAAGAAATGAAACTAGAGAAAAGGGGAGCCAATGAGTTTACTGCATCTAAGAGTAATTTTTTTTTCAGATAAAAGGAAAAGTATTTTGCTATATCACAGAAAATCTTTATAATATTCTGAGAAGCAATGAATAAACAGCATTTGTATTAGAGGTATATAAAAGGACACAATTGACAGATGAAGTCACTTCTACCCAAGGTTGCTGTTGTGGGCAGAAGCATGATATGTTGAACGATTAGTGAAATGAGTTTTCAGCTTAAAACGGAACCACTAGAAAGCTAAAATTGTTAAATCTTCTATTTCTGCATGTACTGAAATAAATCTGTATGACATCAATGAAATATATCTTCTTTATTTTCTTTCCTATTTGGGGCTTTGAAATGCTTCTTTGCATTCAGTATGCATTCAGAATGAATACGACTGCTGGATTAAATCTGACCCATAAGAAAGAAAAGAGGAGGCTGAACCAATACTCTGGATAATTTGCTAACAAGGGAAGGAAGAAACACACAATAACACAAACAATAGCACTTGTTATGTGGAAGGCACTGTGCTAGGAAAATTGGATATAATTTTCCTTTTAAGATAAGAACTACCATTCCCACTTTACATATGAGGAAACTGAGGCTCAAAGATGAGATGTTAAATAAACCTGATCTAGTCACCTAACTAGGGGCTTCCCAGGTGGTGCTAGTGGTAAAGAACCCACCTGTCAATGCAGGAGACTTGAGAGATGCGGGTGTGACCCCTGCGTTGGAAGATCCCCTGGAGGAGGGCATGGCAACCCATTCCACTGTTCCTGCCTGGAAAATCCCATAGACAGAGGAGCCGGGAAGGCTACGGTTCATAGGGTCACAAAGAGTCAGACACGACTGAAGTGACTTAGCACACATGCAGTCACCTAGCTAGTCAGTTGTGCAACCAGGGGTCGATCCTGAATTGATCTCATTCCAAAGTCATTGCTCCATACTAATATTTATAACTACCTCTTTAGAAGTAGTTATCATCAGAGCAAAACAAATCACATAATAATCAACACTGAGAGGAACTGAGGGACTGATTATTTTAAATGAATAGATAATTATACAAATGAGGAAACAGAAGCCAGGGAAGTAGTGTGACCTACTCAGATAACATTAGTAGTGGAACCCAAGATTTAACCAAACATTATATAAATTAATTTATTTCTTACTTTAATTTGACATTATTCATTTCAAATGAAAGACTATTCTTTTATGAATAACTCTTTGAAATTAGCTATAACATTGGAAAAAATAAAAAATTCAATAATATGGGAATGATTAGAAAAATTACAAGATATACAATAGAATATTTTTTCAGTCACTGAAAATGATGATGTAAGCCACAGACTTGATTAAAAAACTGCTATGAGGTTATCTTAAGTGGAGATAAAAGCAGTTTATAAGACTATGCACAGTTATGCCTTTCCAGCAAAATGTCTATATAATGTCTATATGAATAAATCTGTGTATCATATAATATGCATATAGACATACACTATTCAACATGTTCTTACACTTATTTATGTTCTGTGTTACAAAACTGTATATGTGAAATGTCTATTAAAGGTAAGGAAGCCAGAAATAGGATTATCGGAGGTTTTGATTCTTTTCATAGTGTTTGAATTTTTATAAGGGCATGTATTAATAATATCTAATATTCAAAACAAAACAGACAGCTAACTTAATTTTGAAAAAACAAATTATGTCTGTGTTAAAGAAACTGATCTGCTTCATTGACTCTGGAAAGCCTTTGACTGTGTGAATCACAACAAACTGTGGAAAATTCTTAAAGAGATGGGAATACCAGATCACCACCTTACCTGCCTCCTGAGAAACTTGTATGCAGGTCAAGAAGCAACAGTTACAACTGGACATGAAACAAGGACTGTTTCCAAATTGGGAAAGGAATACATCAAGGCTGTATATTGTCACCCTGCTTATTTAACTTATATGCAGAGTATATCATGCGAAATGCTGGACTGGATCACAAGCTGGAATCAAAACTGCCAGGAGAAATATCGACAAACTCAGATATATAGATGACAGGACCTTTTGGCAGAAAAAGTGAAAAGGGACTAAAGAGTCTCTTGATAAAGAGGAAAGAGGAGATCGAAAAAGCTGGCTTCAGCTCAACATTCAAAAAACAAAGGTCATGGCATCTGGTCCCATCACTTCATGTCAAATAGATGGGGAAACAATGAAAACAGTGACAGATTTTATTTTCCTGGACTCCAAAATCACTATGGATGCTGACTGCAGCCATGAAATCAAAATATGCTTACTCCTTGGAAGAAAATCTGTGATAAACCTAGACAGCATATTAAAAAGCAGAGACATCACTTTGCTGACTAAGGTAAGCTATGGTTTTTCCAATAGTCATGTATGGATGTGAGAGTTGGACCATAAAAAAGGCTGAGTGCTGAAGAATTGATGTTTTTGAATTGTGGTGCTAGAGAAGACTCTTGAGAGTCCCTTGGAGTGCAAGGAGATCAAACCAGTTGATCCTAAAGGAAATTAACACTGAATATTCATTGGAAGGACTGATGCTGAAACTGAGGCTCCAATACTTTGGCTACCTGATGCGAAGAGCTGAGTCACTGTCAGAGACCCTGATGCTGGGAAAGACTGAGGGCAGGAGGAGAAGGGGGTGACAGAGGATGAGATGGTTGGATGACATCACCAACTCAATGATAGGAGTTTGAGAAAACTCTGGGAGACAGTGAGGGACAGGGAAGCCTGGCATGCTGCAGTCCACATGATTGCAGAGTTGGACACCACTGGGCAATTGAACAACAACAGCAACGAATACTGTACCTTAGTCCAGGATATACTCTAAACTTTAACATCTATAAAAGTGAAAGTGACGTCGCTCAGTCGTGTCCAACTCTTTGCGACCCCATGGACTGTAGCCTACTAGGCTCCTCTGTCCATGGGATTTTCCAGGCAAGAGTACTGGGGTTGGTTGCCATTTCCTTCTCCAGGGGATCTTCCTGACCCAGGGATTGAACTCTGGTCTCCCACATTGTAGGCAGACGCTTTACCCTCTGAGCCAGCAGGGGAAGTCTTAACATCTATAAACATATGAATAAATAAATAAGTGAACATATTTATAACCAACTGTTGAATGTATCTGCCTATATATCTCCAAAACATGTTAGTCTCAACATGTCTACCCATTCCTTATCTTATTCCCTTCCCAGTCTTGCTCAACTTGTATTTATGTATGGCCCAGGGAAATGGCATCCTCAATTCATTAACCAAAACCCAGTGATTCTCTCTCTTCCTCTTTCACCGTCACATCTATTAGTTCTTAAGTGCTGTTGGGATTCAGTCTCTCTCAAATTTGTTGATCTCCAATGTCATTTTAACCTCTCTTGTCATAATTTCCAAAATAATCTAACCAGGTTTAGATGCCTCTCTAAGTCTTTTCCATTCATTCTCCTATTTACCCGCTACACTCTGGCTATACTTCAAAAACACAACTTTATCAGGTCACTCTTAATCTTGTTTTAAATTTCCTAGCAAGGCATAAAATTGTTTTTTGGTTCTGGCCTCTATGTACCTTCCCATCTTGACCCTCAGTCACAAACATCTCCTTATTCATCCTCCCAATGCTACCATTTTCTTATGCTTAACAAGAGGCCATGTCCTCTCCTTTAATTCTCTGCCTATTCTCCTAGTAAGCTCTTGACTGACTGTCCCACAGACTTCACATGAGGATTCTCAGGAGGAAATGCCTTCTGATCCTTCACCTTTCCTGCAGAGTTGGCTATTACTCCAATATCCTGTGCATATTTCTTTTATGGTACCTGCCATAATTTTAACATCATTACTGCCTTCCAACCATCTCAGTGATTAGACCCTGAGCTTGTAGAGGGAAAATACTCAGTAAATGCTCAATAAATGAAATATATTAAGAATTTGGAAGTTTTATTCATTGTCAACATTTTTTACTTTTTAGATGAATGGTTTAAGGATTAAAAAAAAAAAATAAGGATCCAAAGTTCACCTAATGGCTGATTATTTTTTTGAGAAATGTTTTCAAAAAAATTTAGTCCAAAACAATGTAATCTCTCTTTAGAAATATGGAAAGCATGATTTATTTATGGACAAAAATGTAGTAAGGAATAACAGATGCTGTCTTATGAGACTGGGTTCTCTTTCCCTGAGATGTCATATCAGATGGCTCAGCTGTATTTACCAAGTGATTTTCTAAGATCCCTTAACCTGTGAAACCAGGATAGGATATATAAAGCATGAGAATTAAAGTTTTCTTTTTTATTGCTCTATACATTTTCTAAGACTTATTTTATGCATTTTGCTTAAAGCTTGCCATAATTAGCTAAATTTATTATGGTATACAATATCCAAACAAAAAGATTACATATTAATAAAAACATGGGATAGTCTTAAGAGACTATCCCATATTTTTACAATGACTTGCTTTACAACCGAATCATTACAAAAGCCAGCTTTATTTGATAAGCCCATTTATAAACTCATTTTCCTCCAGCTCAAGCCCTCCTAAATGATTTTTGTAACATAACACAAACAAAATGCTAGTGGTTTTCTGATGTCTCCAAGGCAAAAAATACTTTATTGTTATTTAAATAAAAGAAATAAAGCAAACAATTCCTATTGAAGAGCCATGAACTATAATGCATCACTTATGTTTCCATCAGTCCCTAAGCAGAAGGAATCATTAGATGAAACACAACCTCCACAATTTTCATTTTTATCTGGTGGCCGAGCCCCATTTATCACCATCATTTTGGTATTGCTCCTAAAATGACAACTTCCTATAAAATAGCTAAAGTTCAGTTCAGTTCAGTAAAGTTCAGTCATTCAGTCATATTTGACTCCATGCAACCCCATGGACTGTAGCACACTAGGCTTCCCTGTCCATCACCAACTTCCGGAATTTGTTTAAACTCATGTCCATCCAGTTGGTGATGCCATCCAACTATCTTATCCTTTGTCGTCCTCTTCTCCTCCCGCCTTCAATCTTGCCCAGCATCAGGGTCTTTTCCAATGAGTCAGTGCTTCGTATCAGGTGGCCAAAGTATTGGAGCTTCAGCTTCAACATCAGTCCGTCCAATAAATACTCAGGATTGATTTCCTTTAGGATGGATTGGTTGGATCTTCTTGTAGTCCCAGGGACTCTCAAGAATCTTCTCCAACACCACAGTTGAAAAGCAGCAATTCTTCAGCACTCAGCTTTCTTTCAGAGAAGGCAACCCACTCCAGTAGAGTTGGAAACTCCCATGGATGGAGGAGCCTGGCAGGCTGCAGTCCATGGGGTTGCCAAGAGTCAGACATGACTGAGCAACTTCACTTTCACTTTCATGCATTGGAGAAGGAAATGGCAACCTACTCCAGCCTTCTTGCCTGGAGAATCCCAAGGATGGAGGAGCCTGGTAGGCTGCAGTCTATGGGGTCGCACAGAGTTGGACACGACTGAAGTGACTTAGCAGCAGCAGCAGCAGCTTTCTTTATAGTCCAACTCACACATCCATACATGACTACTGAAAAAACCATAGCTTTGACTAGATGGACCTTAGTTGGCACAGTGTCTCTGCTTTTAATATGCTGTCTAGGTGTGTCATAGCCTTTCTTCTAAGGAGCAAGTGTCTATTGATTTCATGGCTGCAGTCACCATGTGCAGTGATTTGGGAGCCCAAGAAAAGAAAGTCTGTCACTGTTTCCATTGTTTCCCCATCTATTTGCCATAAAGTGATGGGACCAGATGCCATGATTTTAGTTTTTTGAATGTTGAGTTTATGCCAGTTTTTTCACTCTCCTCTTTCACTTTCACCAAGAAGTTCTTTAGTTCTTCTTCCCTTTCTGCCATATGGGTGGTGTCATCTGCATATTTGAGGTTATTGATATTTCTCTCAGCAATCTTGAGTCTAGCAAAATAGCTAATGGTGAATTTTAAATAGTTTTATTTCTCTAAAGGTATTAGTTGTCTAAGATGTTGGCCCTCTTTAAGCTCAAAAGTGACTACTCTTCCTTATTTTTTAATTTTTTAACCTTTTACATAACTAAATAGAATTTTAAAGTATCTTCCATGTATTAAAGGTGAAGTCATGAGCTCTGGGTCTAGTTTTCAGATTCAGAATACTCAAATGTTACTTTTTTACTTTTTAAGATTACATTAGTGTATTAAGAATATGTGAAGATTCAGGAAGAGAGGATCTCCTCTTAGTGGTAAAAGCAAATTACATATAAAAATAATTTTAACTTTAACACCTTGTATTTGTCAAATACTTACTATATACAAGGTCTTGTAGTAAAATTAAAATATATTACCTCATTTAATCCCTACAATAACATTAGGATACAGGCAGTATTATCTCCAATTTACCAACAGGGATACTGAATCCCAGAGACACTGAGGTACCTGACAAAGAGTAACTAAAAGGAAGAGCCAGACCTCAAATTCTTGGCTGGCAGCATGCTAAGGTTTTTAGCCTCTTTGATTCCTAACCATCTGATATCTGATTAAAAAAAAAAAAAAAATGGGTGAAGATGGTCAAAACGTACAAGTTTCTAGTTACAAAATAAGTAAGTTCATCCACAGGATGTCCATCCATGAGTCCTATGGATGGACTTATTTTATAACTGGTAACTTGTACCTTTTGACCATCCGTACAGCATGTGACTGCAGTTAATAATACTGTATTGCATGTTTGAAAGGTGCTAACAGAGTAGATCTTAAAACTTCTCATTACAAAAAAAATGTTGTAACTATGTACGATAATTGATGTTAACTAGGCTTATTGTGACGGTCATTTCACAATATATACCGGAACTGCTCTGGTGATCCAATGGTTAAGACCTGACATTCCCAATGCGCAGTACCTGGGTTCGATCCCTGGTCAGGGAATTAGATCCTATATGCCTCAACTAAAGACCCCACATGGCACAACAAAGACCTTGCACACGTCAACCAAGACTCGAAGCAGCCCAGGAAATAGATAAATGCTTTTTAAAATGGCAAATAATTCATGTTGTACATTTGAAACTAATAGTGTTATATGTCAATTATATCCCAATTAAAAAACGAATCCCCATATTCATAGCCTGTAACGAACGTTTATGTCTGCCTTCAATATAAACTCTTTGAGGGTAGAGATCCAGTCTTGATGTTTGTATTCCCAGGACTGAATATATAGCACAACACATTTAGGCTCTAAATATTCATTCATCCAATCATCCAGCAGATACTTATTGAACCCCTAAAATACGACAGCCATGGGACAGATGCTGGAGATAGGACTGTTAGCAAAACCAGACATAGCCACTTCTCTCCTGTAGCTTACAGCCTAGAGGGGAAGAAGATGTTAACTAAGTAATTCTACTGATGAAGGATTAATTACATATTGAGATAAATGCTCTGAAAGAAAGAAAGTTCATTGAAATAAATGACAAAAGAATCTGATCTCATCTTATGGGTGCAGGAAGCCTTCAAGGAAGGAATCCTCCAGCCGACATATGAAGGATGAGCCGGATTAAAAAGGCAATAAAACGGGCAAAGGTTACAAAGCCCCCGAGGAGGGACAGAGAGCTAGTGGGAGAGTACAGCAGCTTAAGGCTAGAGAGGCAGACAGGGACTGACCAGGCTGGGATCCTCAGTCCATGTCAGAATTTACATAAGAGCAGAGAATCCATGGAAGGTTTCTAAGAAGGGAGTGTATGTCTATGTTATGTAACAAAGACCACTCTGGCCATAGTACAGAGAAAAGACTGACAGATCAAGAAATTTCCCAGGTGATCATCCATGCTCAGTAATGTGCTGGGCAATGTAAAAAAATTGAGTCAAGCAGATAAGTAGCTTTTTTTTTTGCTTAATGCTTTTAAAATGATTTGACTTACAAGTATTATGATTTACATGATTTTTGCTTTTCGGCCACATACCTACAACTTAGTTGTTCAAGTAATATTTATTAAGCCAGGCACTATAATGTGCCAGGCACAGTTCTAAGTGCTAGGGTTACAGGAATAATAAAAACAAAACACTCCAATGGAGCTTATCCTCTAATGAAAGTGAGGGATAATATACAAGTGAACAAATGAAAAAAATAAGATGATTGCAAATAAAGATAAGTGCTACCAAGAAAAAAAAAAGAAAGAAGAACAGCTACGAGTAGTCAGAAAAGGCCTCTCTGAGAAGACAGCATTTGACCAAAAACAAGAACAGCCAGCCATACAGACTGGGGGAAGAGCAGAGGCCAAGACCTGAGGGCGAGACTATACTTGAATATAGGGAGAAAACCGCAAAAGCAGTAGTGTAGTCAAAGTGACGTGAGTAAGGAGAACGGTGGAGGAATGGTCAAGAACATGGGCTGCTCGGTTCTTCTGGGGTCGGATCATTAGCATTCTGAGGAACTGATAAGGCATTAACATTTTATACTTTGGCAAATTCACTATATGGCTGTGGGAAGCCATAGGACATTTTGATACATGCTCTGTTTCAAATAACATGCTCTGATTTACCTGCCTGCTCTGGGGTAGGGAGGAGTAGACTGTCGCGGAAAGAACAGTAGCAGTAAGATATATGCAGCTGGTGCAGTGGTCTAAGCAAGTGAAAATGGTGATTTGACTACTACAGGAAGATGAAGAAAAACAAATGGATTCAGGACACATTTTGAAGATATAATCAACTATACTTGGTTGACAGAAAATGTCTATTTTCATTAGATTACAAGACTGTTATTTCAAGGAAATCTAATGCAAATACTTTAGCAAAAGAAATAATTTATCTAAGGATAAATCAGCTATAATATAAATTCAGACTTTGACACATCAAGTTTGTTACAGAGTGAAGTAAACCAGAAAGAAAAACACCAATACAGTATACTAATGCATATATATGGAATTTAGAAAGATGGTAACAATAACCCTGTATACGAGACAGCAAAAGAGACACTGATGTATAGAACAGTCTTTTGGACTCTGTGGGAGAGGGAGAGGGTGGGATGATTTGGGAGAATGGCATTGAAATATGTATAATATCATATATGAAACGAGTCACCAGTCCAGGTTTGATACACGATACTGGATGCTTGGGGCTGGTGCACTGGGATGACCCAGAGGGATGGTATGGGGAGGGAGGAGGGAGGAGGGTTCAGGATGGGGAACACATGTATACCTGTGGCGGATTCATTTTGATATTTGGCAAAACCAATACAATATTGTAAAGTTTAAAAATAAAATTAAAAATAAATGAATAAATAAATAAATAATTTTAAAAAAAGTAGAATATGTCTTAAAGAACAGACTCATGGTTGTCTAGGGAAAGATGGACTGTGAGTTTGGGGTTGGTAAATTACATTTAGAATGCATAAATGACAAGATTCTAATGTATAGCAGAGGGAATTATATTTGGTATCTTGTGATAAACCATGATAGAAAAGAATATAAAAAACTGTATATATGTATATAACTAAGTCACTTTGCTGTACAGCAGAGAATGGCACAACACTGTAAATCAACTATACTTCAGTATAAAAGTAGAATATGTCTGCATTATTTTATTCAGGGTTTTTCCTACTTTTATAGGTGACATGAAAGTTATAATGAGGGACGTTCACTTACTAAGAGCACTTCTAGGATAAAGATTCAAGAGAAAAGTGAAAGCTACTCCACTACCAATTACACCTTTTACTCTAATTTGTTACAGATATTCAGTTTTCCCTGCCCATAAAACTCCTAGGACTCCACGGAATTTACCGGGTTCATGGAATAAATAAAACACATCAGAGTCTACTTTTACCTGCATAATATTTTGTGTCAGACTTTATTTTTCTGGGCTCCAAAATCACTACAGATGGTGACTGCAGCCATGAAATTAAAAGACGCTTACTCCTTGGAAGGAAAGTTATGACCAACCTAGACAGCATATTCAAAAGCAGAGACATTACTTTGCCAACAAAGGTCCAGCTAGTCAAGGCTATGGTTTTTCCTGTGGTCATGTATGGATGTGAGAGTTGGACTGTGAAGAAGGCTGAGCGCCGAAGAATTGATGCTTTGGAACTGTGGTGTTGGAGAAGACTCTTGAGTGTCCCTTGGACTGCAGGGAGATCCAACCAGTCCATTCTGAAGGAGATCAGCCCTGGGATTTCTTTGGAAGGAATGATGCTAAAGCTGAAACTCCAGTACTTTGGCCACCTCATGCAAAGAGTTGATTCATTGGAAAAGACCCTAATGCTGGGAGGGGTTGGGGGCAGGAGGAGAAGGGGACGACAGAGGATGATGAGATGGCTGGATGGCATCGCTGACTCGATGGGCATGAGTCTCAGTGAATTCCGGGAGGTGGTGATGGACAGGGAGGCCTGGCGTGCTGCGATTCATGGGGTCGCAAAGAGTCGGACACGACTGAGCAACTGATCTGATCTGATCTGAACAAAATGTTAAACCTCAGAGGATCAAATTTTAACATATTTATTTCTTCAAAACTGTAAGAGGTTCCTGTGAAATTTTCAAGTTTTTATTTTTGTCTTTGAAGAAAAAGGAATGTTAGTTTTCCACTAATTTAGAGAACACTATTTCCGTTGTGATGGTTAAATGACGAGAGGGTTGGAAATGAGGCAAAAAAGAAATTGAAAGCTCAACTGACAAGTTTCACATAAAACATTTTACATGAGACATAAATTCTACTGACATACCTTAAACTATGACATTAAGAACAACTTGTAGAATGAAAGTCTTTAGCCTCCTAAGTGTTTATAGTCTACCAAGTATAAATTTCAGTCACCAAACTGAGATGTGCAAAACACGACAGTTTCACAGCAAGTGAATCTAACTAGTAGAGTTAGCTCTCATTTTCTTTCTGTAAACTAGGACAACAATTTTCAGGGCAAAGAATCTGCTTCCAGTTCAAAGCTTAGTTTCTCTTTGCTAAACAGGATTTTCTCCTCCTTTTCTTCCATCCTTGATCCCTGAGAGGACTTAGGGAGGCACAGAGCTTACCTGAATCAGGGCATCTGAGATAGTAGAGAGCAGGGCAAATGGTCTATGGGTGTCCTTTGCCAATTCAGACTTTGGGTGGGGGAGGGCTGGTCTCCTTTTCATAGTATAAGAAAGGTTTTTATGCACTTTCCAAGTGCCAGAAAAATGAGCTTCTGTATCAATCATTCTTTCCTTTTCGATGAATTGTTTATGCCAGAGTTCACATTTAACTCCTTCAGGACTTTATCTTTAGATTCTCAAAAATCTTTCCTGTCAAAGAGCCCAGTTCTTACAAATCCAAGTCATTTGCTTTCAAGACTACTGTTTCACAGAGAATTAAAAACATCATCAGCATCATTATCATCATCAACAAAACAAGCAAGCAAGCAAAGACCCCCAAAGTTCCACTACATTAACGTATTTTTTCTCAATTGTTTATGCCCTTTACTTGTGGACAATGCATGTGTAGAAATATCTAGTTAAGTGGTGGAGGAAAAAAAAATCAAGAAGGGACACATACAAGGGGAACATCCGTCCCCTTGTAAGACCACCCACTGCAATGAGACTTCTGAACTTGTTACATAACTGATAAACTTCACGTCCAGGAAAGTTAATTTTTTTATATCCTTAATTTAGAACATTAGTATAACACTAAAAATTAAGGACAGCAAATTCATTAGGTTGCTTTGGTGGTTAAAACTATTTAGAATGTGACCATTTTTCATTCCTTAACACTCAAAAGCATAAACCGGTATAATAATAGCTGCTGTAATTAAAAGTCTATCTCCTGTGTGCCAGGTGCTGAGCTTATCCTCATCTCCCAGATTTCTGTATGGTTAAGAAAGCTTTCAAATACAACAAACAGAAAAACTGATTACATGTAGCTTAAACAGATAGGGGTTTATTTTCTCATCCATTAAGAAATCTGAAATTGCAGGCTACAAGATGGCTGTCCTAGCTTTAGACATTGTGATGTTTAAGGCGAGAAGAAGGGGAAGCATCCAGACCAGCCACATCTGTCTCTTTTGCACACAAGAAAAAGCTTTTCAGGAAGGTCCTGGGAGATTTCTGCCTATTTCTCATTGACCTGTATTATGTCCCATAGTCAATGAGCTACAAGGGAGATTGGAAAAGTTTGTTTTCAGGATGTGCTTTGTTCTATTTTTGGGGGTGGAGGGGTCCTCCAAAGTAAAGGCAGGCAAGGGAGGAGGAGGCTGGAAAGAGGTACTAAATTAGTGTACTAAATAGGTCTGTCATGATTGCATTTGATACAGCTCCAAAATTATGTATTAGATGCTAAAAATACAACTAGGAGAAGCCTCAAAAGAAATCTAATTTCTATATTTTTAATAAAATGTTTGTTGCTCATTCATTTATTCATACTGAATTCCTATATGCACAGCAGTGAATACAACCCCAAAAGATCTTTTTTTCCTGTAGAGCTTATACTCTAGTGGGGATAGACAAAAAATAAAACAAATATATACTTGGTGGTAATAAGCACCATAAATAAAAATAAACTGTAAGAAAATAGAGAACGTATGTGAAGGGTTACTTAGGGTCATCAGATAAGGTCTCTCTAAGTAAGTGCCTTTTGAGTAGAGACGTGAATGAAGCAGGACACTCATGGATATTCCAGGGTGGATCCTTCTGGGTAGAAGGAACAATAAATGCTTGGTGTGTGCTAAAGACACTGAGGGGACCAGCACTGCTGTAGCAGAGAGGATGAGGAGACAAGTGACCAGTGATTCCATCAGAGAGAAACCAGGGATGATTGTACAGTAAATCCCACTTTAAGTGAATAATCACCAGTTAAAGTTCTAACGCAGCCGTCACCAAGTTTCCAATGGGAAGGTAAAACCAGTGCCTGTGTGTATCAGGCACTCTGACACATATCAGCATATTTAACTCTAAAATCTAGTTTATGAATGAGGTATCTGAGGCTCATCCTGGTTAAGGATCTCATGCTGTGTGTGCTTAGTTGCTCAGTTATGTCTGACTCTTTGAGACCCCCTGGACTATAGCTCGCCAGGCTCCTCTGTCCATGGGGACCCTCCAGGCAAGAATACTAGAGTGGGTTGCCATGCCGTCCTCCAGGGAATCTTCCCAACCGAGGTTTCCCTCATTGCAGGTGGATTCTTTAACATCTGAGCCACCAGGGAAGCCTAAGAATACTGGAGTGGGTAGCCTATCCCTTCTATAGGGGATCTTCCCGACGGAGGAATTGAACTGGGGTCTCCCGCATTGCAAGCAGATTCTTTACCAGCTGAGCTACCACAGAAGTCCCTAAGGCTCTCATAGTCTCTATTATAGACAAAATAGGTCCACTTCATTTTGGCATATGACCTGCTGGCCCTTATTTTATAGTTGTGTTAGAATGCTTGATTAAAACACAATTGAACAGCTTTATTTCACAGATGATTAATTCAGAGTCTTAACTATACTGATCTGTGTTTTGAGTGTCAAAAAAGATATAGTTTACAGAATATTTTCATATTTGATATACTACTACCGAAGTGACTTAGCACAGTACATATGAAAATACAGGCTAATATTTTTGTGGAAGGTTAACTGTGAAATGCTGCTATATATTACAGTCCCATGTGTATTTATTACGCTGATGGTTAATGAGGAAGAAGGATATAAGTACCACTTGCTATTTGAATGTATCTGGTTCCTGAGTTCAGACAGTGAGGAATAAGAACCCACAGAGAAACTATCATCAAACCTGTGTTCAAATTTATTTAGTTTCTGATTTAAAGCGGGGGACGGGGGGAGGATAACTGTGTATTTTGATGGATGAGCAGTGCTTTAGCAGTTTCATCTAAGATTTGAAAAGGTAACACCCTCAAATATACTTTGTTATATTCAGTAAATAACTGTAATCTCAAATAGAACTTTTATCATATTTCTCATTAAAAATGCCCATTTGTTTGCTTTGAAACAATGAATTTTCAAAGTAAGCATTTTCCAAGTAAGCATTTCAAAGTAAGCATGAATATAATGGTTGTTCTACAATGATGGTTACTTACTTATATCCAGGCAGAGACATTATAAAATATTTATTAGCACTAGCATATCTTCAAGAGAAAGAGAACAGCTCCGTGACAGAGGGCACCATGTTTCATAAGATCTCTGATTTTAAAATGTTTTTACCTGCCAAATGAAGCCAAATTAATAATTCAGCTTGCTCTCAAATGCCACAATCAATACAACAGCTTCTAACTCAACTGGGGAACAATACTTTAAAAGACAATTACCTCATAAAACAGTTCTCTCTTGTTTGGAATCAGACATATAAAAAAAAGTCAAGTTCTTCCAAAAAGGGGGCAGTATTTACTAGCAGACAGGAAAATGCCGCGTACAGGAAAATGCAGCGTACAGCAAAAGCCGTACATCTTTTGCTTACATCCATGAGCAAAGTGAGCTATCTATAAACAACAGATGGGAGCTGGGAAAAAACAACCTAAAGTAATGATTCTGAAACATTAAAGAACACATGAATTACCTGGGGAGCTTACCAAAATGCAGATTCTGATTCAGTAAGTAGAGAGGGGCCCAGGATAGTATATTTCTAACTAGTTCTCAGATGATGCTGATGGTACTTGTCCAAGGATCTGGCTTTGGGTAAGCAGTCCTAAAATACACTATTTGCAAAGGCATCTGGGATGCCTATATTACATGAGTTAAGATAATACCCTAGTTGTTTCTTTAAAAAATACTGTTATATTTAACTGGTAGGAAAAGCAATGGTAAATTTTCCAAAACTTAAAGCAAACAAAATACCCACAAAGTATCAATCACCATATAAAGTTAACCTTCAAAATTATAAAAATTTCAACTTATATTTGAGATTGGGGGAAAAAAAGACAAATTTGAATATTAAGAACTTTGAAGTCTCTTAATGAGGAGATCCAATCTCCCTAGCCGGAGATGTAAACTGGAGATGTCCACCTAAAAGACTTGACAATCTTTCAGAGGATAAATATAGTGTAACAACTGGACAGGAGCAAGGATGGAAGTTAAACAACACGTGGGAGTTTAATCTGAGGAAGTGACAAGATTAAAGGTATATGTATACAATTAAGTTATGTCAGCCAAAAAATCTGTGCTTGTTATCAAAGTGACCAAAGTTGGGGACTGGCTAAATAAATTATGGTATGTCCATAAAATATACTATTTTATTTTATTTCATCTATAAAGTAAAATACTAGGTAGTGAATAAAATATTGATATATATAGCTTTACAGCTAATGACATGGGAGAATGTTTACAAAATACTGTTGATAAGAAAAAAGGCTAGAGATAGTATGGGCAAAATTATTCTACTTAAATATATGCAAACATTAGAAAATAATTTGTTTTGTCCCCTTATCTGAATGTTTTATTTGGCTTTAAATAAAATTACTTTAATAAAAGCAAATGAATAAACACATTTTTCCAGAACACAAATACATTGGTTTTAGATTTATATTTCCCAAATTCAGATCTTAAGTAAGCTACTCAGTCCCTTTACATATGAATCACTTTTCTCATCGAAAAAGAAGGCATAATAACAGCACAAACTTTACAGGGCAGCTATAAGAACTAATATGTGCTAATATGTGTAAAATGCTTAAAACAGAACCTGACTGATAGTAGAGTTGGCTGTTTTTTTCTTTTTTAAATGATTTAACTGATCTCTTGCTGATGCCATGTCTAAGAAGATGATAAGTTATCACCAGATTTCTGCTTTGACTCTTGGGTCTGCATATTAGCTTCAGGACCTTTGGAGATAGTGGGCACAGGGAAGGCTCTAAATCAGAACAAAAACACCCTGAAGTGGTCAAACGGCAGTTAAGGCAGAACTCTATACACAGTTACTCAGTATTTTTAAACATGCAGTACAATGACTACTCATAAGAGAATAAACTGGTTTAATCGTTCTAGGATATAATTTGGTAATATGTACTAAACTAGCATCCTAACAATCCTGAACCTAGGAATTTACCTTAAGCAAAGTGGACAAGATACTCAGAATACAAAGATTTAAATTTAAGGATGCCAACTTATAATAACCAAAACTTGAAGATAATCTAAGTTTTCAATAGTGGGGTATGGATGAAATCGTATTTAACATATTCTCATATGATATTTAATTATAAAGGGAAATGTTTAATGACACAGAAAACACTCTAGAACATCAAATTTTAAAAAGTTGAAGGTATACCTAGAGATTGAATAGGAACTAACTGTTCTTCTAAAGGTTTTGAATATAAGACGCATTAGGAGGGTTACAGGAAGTCAATATTCTAAAAGAAAAACAAAGATTTAATGTTTAAAAGAAAATTCCCTATCAGTTATTCCTGTATATTGGGTTTTAAGGAGATACAGCTTTTACCCCAGAAAAAGATATAAATTAAGTTGAATTTATTTATTTGGGTCTTTATTCAGATAGCTCCTTCAGGATACATGCAACAACTATAAAAATACATCTGCAAATCAAATTGTTAAGATTTCTTCAGCAGTGATGCATGTTGTACTCTGTACTATATATTTTAAGCCTTGAAAGTAATAATATACTTGACTTTTCCCCAAAAGTGACCCTTTAATATCTTTCAAGTATTTTTCCCTTCAACAGATCTACTTAAAAGATATTTATTTAGCTCCTAATAGGGTTTAGGTAAAAATACAACTGAAGAATTGCTGCCTTCTAGGAGTTCCAGTAAAAGATGCCACCAAATAACAAATGACGTCTTCCTACAGTGGCTCAGACCAGGAGTTCACATGTGGACAAGGGAAAAAAGCTAAGTGATACTTCAGTTTGCTTTGATAAAACAAAAACAAAACTTCTTACATATATTATACAATGACAAAAATTAAGTTTATATTCTACGTTTAAACTTCAAAACATAATATAGAGCAAATACACATAGGTTGAAAATTTAAATTTGAATAGGAGGCTTTATTATCTTAATAAATAACTCCCCCAAATAATTTTATTTTTTTCATACCGAGGAAGAGGAGGCACATCTTCCCTTAACAGTCTCTGTACTGGTTAGAATCCCTCAGATGTACATCAAGCTAAAGACATGGCTTAAGGGTAGATTCCTTATTAATGCTTTCTCTCAGACAATTAAAGCTACTATTTACTTGAAAACTAAAAAGTCTTAAAGATACAAATATTCCAAGATACTTTTCATTAAGAATCAGTATTAGTTTTCTATTATTATATTTATTATATTGGTTGCTTACTGTTACTGTGGCTAACTTGTTTTTTTGCACTTTATATTTATTAGCTCATGAAATCCTCATAAGCCACCATAAATGGTAGGTAGTATTAGCCCCATTTTAGCAAAGAAATTAAGGCACAGAGATTTTATATGTATTTAAAGTTAATTAAATAATGGAAGATAGGCAGGAATAAAACCCACAATCTGTGTCCAG
This sequence comes from Bos indicus, assembly GCF_029378745.1. Lineage (NCBI taxonomy): Eukaryota > Metazoa > Chordata > Mammalia > Artiodactyla > Bovidae > Bos > Bos indicus. The sequence goes on from NC_091779.1 coordinate 15,170,972, forward strand.
AGCCCATGCTTAACACTATTATTTTATCCTGACTCCTAAAAACTAGAAGCAAAGGTCATGCTTCAAAATCTGAAAAACATAAATGCAGGCCTGAAAAGATTAATGTGCTTAGAGGGTATAAAGCATGTGGAACCATAAAGAGCTAAAAATGTAAACTTAGAATATTTACGTAAATTACTAGATAGCTGATGAATAAATGAATTGTTAGGAAAAAAATTAGAATATATTGAAAAATGTATAGCTCCAATCTGTTGAGAATGAACTAGAGGGAATTATCAAGTCCTTTTCTGAGGGCCAAACACTGAGTTTTATGAATAAGCAACCCTGATCCATTGTACTTTTCAGTGTCTATTACCAATACTATATGAGCAATCCCAAAGAAAGGCTATGCCAAAGAATGTTCAAACTACTGCACAACTGCACTCATCTCACATGCTAACAAAGCTCAAAATTCTCCAAGCCAGGCTTCAACAGTACGTGAACTAAGAACTTCCAGATGTTCAAGCTGGATTGAGAAAAGACAGAGGAACCAGAGATCAGAGATCCAACATCTGTTGGATCAACAGAAAAGCAAGAGCGTTCCAGAAAAACATGTACTTCTGCTTTATTGACTACACCAAAGCTGTTGACTGTGTGGATCACAACAAACTGTGGAAAACTCTTAAAGAGATGGGCATATCATACCACCTTACCTGCCTCCTGAGAAATCTGTATGCAGGTCAAGAAGCAACAGATAGAACTGGACATGGAATAATGGACTGGTTCCAAATTGGTAAAGGAGCACGTCAAAGCTGTATATTGTCACTCTGCTTATTTAACTTATATGCAGAGTACATCATGAGAAATGCTGGGCTGGATGAAGCACAAGCTGGGATCAAGATTGCCGGGAGAAATATCAATAGCCTCAGATATGCAGATGACACCACCCTTATGGCAGAAAGTGAAGAACTAAAGAGCCTCTTGATGAAGGTGAAAGAGGAGAGTGAAAAAGTTGGCTTAAAGCTCAACATTCAGAAAACTAAGATCATGCATGGCGTCTGATCCCATCACTTCATGACAAATAGATGGGGAAAAATGGAAACAGTCACAGACTTTCTTTTCTTGGGCTCCAAAATCACTGCAGATGGTGACTGCAGCCATGAAATTAAAGGACACTTGCTCCTTGGAAGAAAAGCTATGACCAACCTAGACAGCATATTAAAAAGGAGAGACATTACTTAGCTGACAAAGGTCCATACAGTCAAAGCCATGGTTTTTCCAGTAGTCATGTATGAATGTGAGAGTTGAACCATAAAGAAAGCTGAGCACTGAAGAATTGATGCTTTTGAGCTGTGCTGTTGGAGAAGACTCTTGAGAGTCCCTTGAACTGAAAGGAGATCAAGCCAGTCCATCCTAAAAGAAATCAATCCTGAATATTCATTGGAAGGACTGATACTGAAGCTCCAATACTTTGGCCACCTGATATGAAGAACTGACCCATTGGAAAAGACCCTGAGGCTAGGAAAAATTGAAGGCAGGAGGAGAAGGAGACGACAGAGGATGAGACGGTTGGATAGCATCACTGAGTCAATGGATATGAGTTTGATCAGTTCCAGGAGTTGGTGATGGACAGGAAAGCCTGGCGTGCTGCAGTCCATGGGGTCCCAGAGTTGGACATGACTGAGTGACTGAACTGATTGACTGATCCAAAGGCCCTAGTGCTTGTGTGCTCAGTCGTGTCCAACTCTTTGAGACCCCATGGACTGTAGCCCACTATGTTCCTCTGTCCATGGAATTTTTCAGGCAAGAATACTGGAGCAGGTTGCCATTTCCTCCTATGGGGTATCTTCCCGACCCTGGGATCCAACCTGGGTGCCTGCAGTGGCAGGCAGATTCTTTATCACTCCTTTAAATATTTTGTATCTATAAAACCTCAGAGCAGCGCCTGTCATTGAAGTGTTCAGTAGGTGTTAACAGCTATCATCACCATCATTGCCATTTAAATATATTACTAATATTATGATGCATAAAGCACCTAACACCAATTGCACAAGGACTGCTTTTGCTTATTTAGGGATTCTTCCATATACTTTTAGTGATGTGTGTGCTGTGCTTAGTGACTCAATTGTGTCCGACTCTTTGCAACCCCATGGACTGTAGCCCACCAGGTTCCTCTGTCCATGGGGATTCTCCAGGCAAGAATACCGGAGAAAACATGTATACAAAAATTGAAGAATACATGCCGTCCTCCAGGGTATCTTCCCAACCCAGGGATCGAACACAGATCTACCACATGGCAGGTGGATTCTTCACCATCTAAGCCACCAGGGAATTCCCATAATTCTGGAGTGGGTAGCCTATCCATCCTCTAGGGGATCTTCCCAACTCTGGAATCGAACTAGGGTATCTTGCATTGCACGCAGATTCTTTACCAGCTGAGCGAGTGGTATTTTTGTGCAAATCAACTGAAAGAGATCTGTGAATTTTCCTCTTTAGGTCTAGCAAATCAGATCCAATGTGTCTTGTCAGAAGATCTGTCAGTCTTCTAAATCACTGAAAATGATAAAATTCAGAATCAATCTGTCCAGATACAAAGGCTGGAATAGCAGTTTATGCTGTCTGGTGTTACTTGGAGATGGAACGTGTAAGAAGAAAAACAAGAGAACTGATAATCTCTTACCTTTAAATCTCAATTTCCAGTATTCTATATGCCTCTCAACTCTCGAGGTTTTACTAAATTTCTTATTTTTACTTTCCTTTCAATAGTAGCAGTAACTATTGAAGGCCTTTACTACACAAGGCATGTATCATTTAATCACCTCAACAGCATGGCAAGGCAGTCATCCTGAACTTTTCTCAGGAAGAGACACAGGCCTTGAAATTGGACTGATGTGGTCTGGAACCACAGCTTTGCCATGTATCAACAGTAGAACACTGGACATGTTTTTACCTCTTCGTATATCAGTTCTTTCATATGTAAATGGGGGGTAAATGCAGAATACTATAAAATCAGAAATATCATTTTTTCTATTTATAGAATAGAAACTTTATAAATAAGCTTATGTCACATGGATGGAGGAGCCTGGTAGGCTGCAGTCCATGGGGTTGCAAAGAGTCGGACACGACTGAGTGACTTCACTTTCACTTTCCACTTTCATGCACTGCAGAAGGAAATGGCAACCCACTCCAGTGTTCTTGCCTGGAGAATCCCAGGGACGGGGGAACCTGGTGGGCTGCCGTCTGTGGGGTCGCACAGAGTCGGACACGACTGAAGTGACTTAGCAGCAGCAGCAGCACACATTGTTTACACTGCCAAGGCCACTACTGATTTCTGCAATGCCATTTTAATGATTTTTGATCCTTTAACCCTATTAGCTTTACTTTCTAATATTATCTCATAATGACATTGCTTCACCATGTGGGAAGACTTAAAATGTTTTCATAATCCATAGTAATATAAAGATACTTCATGCAGTTAGACCGCCTATGGCAATCTTTCCACGGCAATTTAGCAATGAGTATCAACAGCCTTCAAATTCTGCATATCACTTGATGAATCATTTTATGTCTAGACAGAATTTATTCTATGGAAATAATCCTAGATACACACAATAACTTTAGGTATAAGTATGTCATTTAAATACATTCAACAATTGCCCAATATACTTTAATTCGTTTTAATACCATCTGGCTACTTAAAACATCACAGAAGCATATATACTAACATGGAAAGAGATCATAATATAATTACTGACATAAGAGCAGTTTTAAAATAATACATACAATTTGACTTCATTTTGTAAAAAGGAGCAACAGAAAATGTACAAAATATAGAATGACAGGAAATTTTGTTAATAGCAGTTATTACTGGTGGGATCACAGTTGATTTCATTTGTCCTTTTGCTTTCTGTGTTCTTTTTACAATAAGGTTTCATTTTTTCTATAATATAATAAAGACTAAACAGTTGACTGTTTACTTAAATTATAGAGAAATAGACAAGTGAATAATTATATAAATATAGAGAAAGATAGTCCAAGAGAGAAAAAATATGCATAGATTCTTAAGGCATACTGACGGGAGATATAAACTGCTATAAGAAAAGGAAGAAAAGAAGAAGAAAGTGTCATTAAGGAGAAAAGCAGAACAGTAAACCAACACAGAAAGTGAGGCAAGGTAGGCACTATATATTAATAACTAACCATTTGTGATGCCTCCTGTTGCCTGTCCTCATTTACTGTTCTAGTCATGACTGCCTATATGCTGTTTAACAAGAGTGCATCATTCTTACATCAGGATTAAGGACATATACAGACTGTTTTCAGAGAACAAATTAAGACATTTAAAAGTACCTTAAAAATGAGATGATGCAATCAAATGTTGCCAATATTATTCTTCATATTTTAAATTTATCTAAATGGGTGGAGGAGCCTGGTAGGCTGCAGTCCATGGGGTCGCGAAGAGTCGGGACACTGAGCAACTTCACTTTCACTTTTCAGTTTCTTGCATTGGAGAAGGAAATGGCAACCCACCCCAGTGTTCTTGCCTGGAGAATCCCAGGGATGGGGGAGCCTGGTGGGCTGCCATCTATGGGGTCGCACAGAGTCGGACACGACTGAAGTGATTCAGCAGCAGCAGCAGCAGCAAACTAATTATTATACTGGGACCCTATCTCCAGTTTGGTTCACAGTTAAAACCCAAAGACTTGTCCGTAACTGGTTACTAGAATATTAGCAAGAGAGTATAACCCTGAAGTCCCTGCCACTCTCTACTTGGAGCACTATTTTTGCACTGGTGAAAAAAACAGCTTCTACCACAGCAACACTTCCTCAGGGACTAAATCTGAGACCCCCTAAACCCCATGGCTGTAAGTACTCCCCATACTGCCCATGTAATACTGTTCCCTACACTATACAATACAAAATTAATATTCTCTACAAATACAATATTTCCGCTAATAGAGCCCATGCTCTGTTGAGGGCAATAGGCACCTGCCTGTGTTGCTCTCTGTTGTATTCTCAGTGTTTAGCACACAACACAACCTGACATCACGTGGTTACTTGAACACTCCTGGATAAATGGACAAGAGTTATGTACTTTGATGACACTTTTGGTTCCTTGCAGATTTGGACTTACCTTAACGCTCACTATGAAAACAGCTCTCCAAAATTTATTTTTCTACTTACTACAAAGAACGCTACTAATGACATGGTTAACCACTTCAAATATCCTCTTTTTAAATGACGGACTTAAGAGAGATGACTTCTCCGCGGTACCAAAAATATGCGTTTCCTAAGCAATTGGCTTTCATTTCATGGGTACTGTGAGTTGTGTATCTAAGTCATTTCTCTTTGTAATGGCTACTTATAGTTTGTGTACCAACCTTTCCCATAGCTTCATCTTATTTCAGCTATCCTTGCTTATCCTTCCACATATTTCCTTACTAAAAAATATATTCTGATATGTATTTGTATTTTTCAGATCTTTCTAGGAACAAATCAGAAGATATAAACATATTATTAGTTAATAATATCAGACTCAGTCAAAATTATAATAATCTGTGGCTGAGACAATTTTCTTGGTAATATGGTGCTTCAATGGACTGCTAAGGATGATCAATTTTCAGTTTCTAGAATATTCAATTAATATATGTTTGGCTACCTCAAGTTTGAAACATTGATGTTTCTTTATTTCTCAAATTTGACCTTGGTTTAGGTCCTCTACCATTGTTTCTCTCCATCCTTTCAAATACTGCCTTATTTAAAGCCCTCCTCAGATTATTTAACAGTCTCCTTTTTGATATTCTGGATTCCAAACAATCTGTCTCAATCTCCACGTGTGCCCAAAAGAATAATCGTCCTAAAATTTAAACCTGTTGGTCCCATCAGCAAAGCCTGTTAAGTTCGTCACTGAGCTCGTCCCCACCAGCTACCAGTCTTTGTCTTCTCACAGTGAACAAGAGTGAGGACCAAGAAAGCACCAGGCTAACTCGTGCCTCTGCGTTTGTGAAGACTTTACTCTCACTGCCTGGGCTGCTCTTTGCCACCCTGTTTAGTCAGCAAAAACCTTGCATCTTTAAAGATAACTTACTATCTATTCATTTTCCAGACTCAGCTCAAGCATGTTCCCTGTGAAACATTTTCAGTCTTTCTCAAGGAAAACTGACTACCTCCTTTGTACTCCTTGTGCACCTCATAACAGACCCATCATTACACTTATTTCCATCTTTTCCTCTTCAGTAACCTAGGTTCCCCAGAAGAAAAACATCATGCTTAATTCATGCCCACATCTTCAGTGCCCAGTATAGGGCCTAGCACATGGCAGGAGCTTGCTCAACAAATCTACTGAATTGAACTGAATTCCTCACTTGAACTTATTTTTTTTTGCAATAAGTCTACTGAGAAGTACTGCTGTACAATTTTGAGCAGCAACAGAGGCAGGAAAATCAAATGACTTTTAATACTCACAAACTGACTGGCCTGGCTCATTTTGAAAAGAGGTATAAGATGTAGGATCCAAAAGGAGAAGCCACAATCACAATTTATCAAAGAACTTCAAAGCAGTGTTTTTCAAACAGCAGATTCCAACCCATTAGTGAGTCAAGAAATCAATTTATATCAATTTAGTCAAGAAATCCATCATTTGGGTCAAAGAGTTTAGAGAGCTCTGAAAAAAATTCTGACTGTAACCATGTATTCTCAAGGCATAAATGAACTCTTCCTTTTTTGCTACTCTCATACATGCAGAATGTAAGAATACCTTCACACCCTAAATCAGAGAAATACTAATTCATGATTGTAGTGAACAAACAAACAAACCCCTTAAATCAACAGGCTGAGCTCTTAGCCTGTTGAGCTAAGTAAAATTGTAACCAGGGCCATGATCTGTTCCCCTCACACTGCTATCTGACCAAGTTCCCTGGCACATTAGATGCTGCTTTTTCTTCTTCCCAAGGGTTAGTCGCTCAGTCGTGTCTTGACTCTTTGCAATCCCATGGACTATGGCCTGCTAGGCTCCTCAGTCCATGGAATTCTCCAGGCAAGAATACTAGAGTGGGTTGCGATTTCCTTCTCCAGGGGATCTTCCCAACCAGGGATCAAACCTGGGTTTCCTACACTGCAGGCAGATTCTTTACCATCTGAGCCACCAGGGAAGCCCCAAACTTCTTGAAAAAATGATTCATAGAGCTGAAACCTCAGTCAGTGACAGCACCTCAAGAGGGCACTAACACAGTTCACTTGAGCTATTTACTATGCACACTGCAGTCCTGTATTATCTTACATCAGTGATTTATATGCTAACAATACGAACGTGAGAAGACACAGACTGCCTGGTCTATCTATCCGTCTATGTGACAAAGTATGTGCATCTGTGTGGAAAAGAAATCTCAACGTTAATCGTTCATTATGCATGATGGAATTCTGAGATTATAAACATGAATGTAATTCAACTACTTCTATCCAACACACAAGCAAAAGAATGTTTGCTTCACTTTTCACAATCACTGTAATCAAATAGTTTCTTTGGGTCTAAGAAGCTGAGTATACGACAATGGAAAGTTATACCTGTAAGTGTGAATCCATGTTGTTTGGGCTCCCATTTGTACAAGACATAAATGAAGTTTTTGAGTATATTATGGAGAAAACAGAGGAAAATTTAGATGACTTAGTGGATTATGTTGAGAAAGTGTATAGCCAAGGAAGATTTGGCAGGGGCAGACAAAACCATAAGCTCTATGATTTCCATCAGAAACTTGGAATCTTTATATATTTGTACCCAACAGCAATCACAGGATGAACATGCAGTGAAAGGTTGGCAAAGCAACTTTCACAAGCTGATGGCAGAGCATCATTCTTGAACTTGGAGATTTACTGAAGTATTAATAGACAACAGTGAAGTAATAAACAATCACTCAGGTTCTTGCTGGTCACATTCAACTATAGCTAGCAACTTCATGATAATACTGACAAATTCAAATTTGTAACAATGAAATTGTTAAGAAATTTAATGAATATAAAGCCAATAATCAAGTTGATATACAGTATACTGTTTTTTATGTCAATAAAATACATTATTTTTTAATTTTTTTCACTGTTGAATTTTTTTAATATAAATTTATTTAATTTTAATTGGAGGCTAATTACTTTATAATACTGTAGTGGTTTTGCCATACATTGACATGAATCAGCCATGGGTGTACACGTGTTCCCCATCCTGAACCCCCACCCTCTTCCCTCCCCATCCCATCCCTCTGGGTCATCCCAGTGCACCAGCCCCGAGCATCCTGTATCATGCATCGAACCTGGACTGGCGATTCGTTTCACATATGATAATATACATGTTTCAACGCCATTCTCCCAAATCATCCTATCCTCGCCCTCTCCCACAGAGTCCAAAAGACTGTTCTATACATCTGTGTTTCTTTTGCTGTCTTGCACAGTATACTTGAGAGTAACTGTTCAACAACTTAAGAGCAATTTTGCCAAACTTCATGATGGAGAAGAACAAGAATAAATATAAAATCGAAAATTCATCATGAAGCACAATAAAAATAACATAAATACAATTTGTTTTTCATAAATACAATTTTAATGAAGTTAAGTGTTTATATTATTTAAGATATCATGGACCAAATGTCTCCATGGACATTTTGGTCAGGACTAGTTTCAAGGACCTTTTGATGAAGTTAAGCGTTTGTATTATTTAATGAATCATGAACTGAAAGTCTCAATAGATGTTTTGGACAGGAGCAAGTTGATGCTTTTGAACTGTGGTGTTGGACAAGACTCTTGAGAATCCCTTGGATTGCAAGGAGATCAAACCAGTCAATCCTAAAGGAAATCAGTCCTGAATATTCATTAGAAGGACTGAGGATGAAGCTCCAATACTTTGGCCACCTGATGTGAAGAGCTGACTCTTCGCAGAAGACCCTGATGCTAGGAAAGACTGAAGGCAGGAGGAGAAGGGGACAACAGAGGATGAGATGACTGGATGGCATCAGCAACTCAATGGACATGGGTTTGAGCAAGCTCCGGGAGATGGTGAAGGACAGGGAAGCCTGATGTGTTGCAGTCCATGGGGTTGCAAAGAGTTGGACATGACTGAGTGACTGAACAACAACAAGTGTTCTGCTAGGGTTTAGAAACTATCCTTCATAAGTGGAGATTCACAGATTTTTAAGTAAAAGACTATGGTGACCAGGTATGTTTTAGATGTAAATCAAGAATAAGATTGGAGAAGGAAATGGTGACTCATGTCAGTATTCTTGCCTGGGAAATCCCATGGAAGAGGATGACTATAGTTCATGGGGTTGCAAATGAGTCAGACGTGACTTAGTGACAAAACAACAACAATGAATAAGATAATAAGGGTTTGAACAAGAGCCTTGAACAGTGGGAGTAGAAGAAAAGATACAGTTTAAAAGTAGAAAAAAATCAAATTTAATAACCAAGTGTGTAAAAGTGTAATAACACGGGTAATAGAGAAAACAGACGTCCATGTTTCTCTGACAACTGCTTATAAGATACGATACATTTGGTGACTTCCCAGGTGACACTGGTGGTAAAGAACCCATCTGCCAAAGCAGGAGATGTAAGAGATGTGAGTTCCATCCCTGGGCTGGGAAGATCCCCTTGAGGAGGGCATGGCAATGCACTCCAGTATTCTTCCCTGGAGAATTCCAGAGACAGAGGAGCATGGTGGGCTGTAATCCATGGGGTCACAAAGAATTGGGCATGACTGAAGTGACTTAGCATGCTTGCACTATAAATTTAGATAGAAAATTCAGGAAAAGGAGTAAGAAGTCAACACTGGGGTTGGTTGGCTTAGAAAACTTTAGAATTGCAGGTGGATTCAACATCACTATGAAAAGAAATCACATTTATTTTAGGTATTTGGAAGAAAAAGGAAATCTCTGTAAAATTTTGGTATGTTTTCTTTCATTTTTTTTCATGGTGGCAATTAAATTATCTGTAAACATACATGTATAGCCTGTTCTGTTTTTCATTTAACATTATGAGACAGCATTTAAAATTATTTTAAACAAACATATTCTCAGAATTAAGGTAAAATAAGAAAGGGTAACTGTTATCCGGAAAGCCCAGCCAGTTAAGACCATGACTTTGAAAGCCAGTGACCAAGCTATTAATCTTTCATTAATAGGAAAAAATTCTTTACTAACTGAATGGCAAATGGAGAGGAAGAGATGTCAGTTACATATATCCACATAAATCTTACTTTTTGTGGATGAGGCACTAAACACGTAGAGGAAACCAAGGATCAGGTGAAGTAAGCAGCCAAGGCTACAGAGCTACACTGTCAGCGGAGCCAGGATTCAAATTTCGGCCTGTTGGGGCTTCTGGTTCTCTGTCCAGTGTGCTATGCTACCTCCCCTCAACTACAGGCCAAGCAGAAAAACAGGTTTTCTGAAATGGTTCACAGCATTCATTCAGAATGAAAGGCGATTATTTAGGACAGTGAGTCTCAATTCTAACGGTGGTGAAAAAAAACAGACAGAGTGGCAAACTAGATCATTTCCGTGGGCCTTTTGGTTCTAACATTCTGTGACTCCGCACTCTTCAGCACAATTGCGGTACTCATTTCTTTTAGCCACCACCACAACCCATTTTCCTTCACAGAGTTTTGGTCCATATCACCCTATACCCATTGGTCTAAAGTCTCTTCTCAGAGGCGTGAATGTGATTCCCTTATCAATTATTAGTGGAGGATGTGTACAAGAGCCCATAGGCAAAATCTGGCCCACTGTGTCACTTATAACTATTATTCTTCTCAATAGTAATTATTACTACTTTCTCATTATTTTAATTTTTGAATGTCTTTTATTTACGGTTCCCTTTAAAAATTATTTGCACTGGCTGTTTTAATTCTTATTTTTAGTATTTCATTTTGTTTTAAATAAGAGGGATAATTTGAAAATCAATAAGGCAACAAACTGCTCTGTCCATCACGTAATTTCTGATATAAGATAGGCACTGCCTACTTTTTAAAATTCAGATAATCATCAGTACAAAGAGAACACTGTCTGGTATAATGGTTAAAAACCCTGGCTGCACATTATTAGAACAATACAGAAAGCTTTTTAAAAATGCTAATGACTAGGCCCACTCCAGATGAATTGAACAAGATTCTTTGCAGGGCATCAGGGGATGGGTGTAGGTAGAACAGAGGTCTTATTTTTAAATCTCCCCAACAAAATCTATTTAAGCCAAAGGCAGTATAGTCATCACAGAGCAAAAAACTTTGGAAACAACCAGTTTTCCATGGACCTTTTCAGAGAAAACAAAAGACAACTGAGGATTAACCCACAGCACTCTGAAGTTCATAAAACTTGTAATATACATTGTCTGCAAAGATGGGCCTAACAAATCCTCCCACGTCTGTGTGCATGTGCTTTCTCAATGTGACTTCGCTGTTCCTCTCATCAAAAGGAAAAATCCATTTCCCCACCCATAAATCTGCTCTAAACTTATAATCTGCTCTGAGCAACAGTATGTAGTAGAAATGATGTCTTTTGACTTCAAAGCCTAGGCTTCAAGCAGTCTTCAGCTTCCACACTAGCTATCTTAGAAGACAGTGCTGCCACGAGAAGATCCTTAATGATAAAACACTACATGGAGAAAGAGAACAAACCGAGACCAGCATCAACCTCCTCACGTGTGTGTGTGGACATCTTGGACCTTCCAGGCCCACGTGAGTGCCTGATGATGCAGGAAAACCCAGTAGAACTGACCAGCTGGTCCCAGCTCAACATGCTGACCAACAGGATGGAGAACAAATAAAATAGATTTTTTTTTAAGCCAGTAAGTTTTATTTTTTTTTATTTTTTTGCATGTTTATATTTTATTTTTTAAATTTTATTTTATTTTTAAACTTTACATAATTGTATTAGTTTTGCCAAATATCAAAATGAATCCGCCACAGGTATACATGTGTTCCCCATCCTGAACCCTCCTCCCTCCTCCCTCCCCATACCATCCCTCTGGGTCATCCCAGTGCACTAGCCCCAAGCATCCAGTATTGTGCGTCGAACCTGGACTGGCATCTCGTTTCATACATGATATTTTACATGTTTCAATGTCATTCTCCCAAATCTTCCCACCCTTTCCCTCTCCCATAGAGTCCATAAGACTGTTCTATACATCAGTGTCTCTTTTGCTGTCTCATACACAGGGTTATTGTTACCATCTTTCTAAATTCCATATATATGTGTTATTATACTGTATTGGTGTTTTTCCTTCTGGCTTACTTCACTCTGTATAATAGGCTCCAGTTTCATCCACCTCATTAGAACTGATTCAAATGTTTTCTTTTTAATGGCTGCATAATACTCCATTGTGTATATGTACCACAGCTTTCTTATCCATTCATCTGCTGATGAACGTCTAGGTTACTTCCATGTCCTGGCTATTATAAACAGTGCTGCGATGAACATTGGGGTACACGTGTCTCTTTCCCTTCTGGTTTCCTCAGTGTGTATGCCCAGCAGTGGGATTGCTGGATCATAAGGCAGTTCTATTTCCAGTTTTTTAAGGAATCTCCACACTGTTCTCCATAGTAAGCCAGTAAGTTTTATAGTGAAAGATTATAGCGAAATCTTAGGCAGCATTATAGTGAAAGATAACTAATCCAATAGTCTTAGTGATTATTTAATATTTAACATTTAAATACATTAAAGACATAAACATTAAAGACAAAGTAAATTCTTCCCTAGTTTACCTAAAATAATATTTATGTGCTTGAAATACTTGTCCATGTATTTTTAAAAGACAAGAAAAACAGCCATAAGTATAATTTAGCAGACAGAGTTTTTCTGTTTTCTCTGATAATAATTCAGTAACATATATTTAGTTTAGAACTTGGAATAGAGGATCAAACTGTAAGAAAAGATCTTTTATATTATACGATAAGCTACTGTAAAGATGATTGATATCATAATTTCATGAACATTCTATATTTAAAAATGTGAGGATTTCCCACTTCCTATGGGAAAAAGCTCATAAGTCTCAAAACTTTAAAAAGTCGCTCTAACACAAACTATGTACTTTGTGGATGAATTCATGAAATTATTCAAAATGATGTAAAGTTTCAGTATACACTGCTTTTTCACAAAAGTTTACTAAATGTCTCTTCCATTAATCTATTCATTTATTATTTATTGAGTGCCTATATATAAAGCACTATGTCAATGTTATCCAAGAAGATTCAAAGATGTCTGCTTCAATCCTTTTTCACCTACTTTTAGGAAGATGTAATAGAGCAGAGGAGGTGAGACAAATTTGGAGAGTTCCCTTGTAGCTTGGCTGGTAAAAAAACCGCCTGAAATGCAGGAGACCCTGGTTTGATTCCTAGATCAGGAAGATCCCCTGAAGAAGGGATAGGCTACCCATTCCAGTATTCTTGGGCTTCCCTGGTGGCTCAGTCGGTAAAGAATCTGCTCATAATGTGTAAAACCTGGATTGGGAAGATCCCCTGGAGGTGGGGCATGGCAACCCACTCCAGTGTTCTTGCCTGGAGAATCCCCATGGACAGAGGAGCCTTACGGGCTGCAGTCCATAGGGTCACAAAGAGTCGGACACAGCTGAGTGACTAAGCACAGTGCAAAGGAGTAATAATTTCTTCCTGAAAAAGTACGGAAGACTCCAAGAAAACAACTGTTCTCTTAACTGTACCTTAAGAGATGATCATCATTTTAAAAGAATGCCTTAGGTTCAGGAGTAAAACCACAAGATACAGCTAAGAGTGAAAAGTGTTAGGGGTACAATAAACAGTCCAACTTGACTGAAACATAGTACACATGTACAGAAACTTCGGGATACAAGCAAAGGAATGGATTGGCAACCTAGATATTAATTATTCAGTAGGCAATTATAGTCAAAGAGGTTTGGGAACATAATAGTAAAAGAAACAAATGGAGCTGCAGACATAGTAATACATACTGAAAACTAAGAAAGGATAGCTGGAAGGCTACTGCCAAGTCTAAACGAGAGGTATATTATATACTGCTTTAATAAATAACCCTGGGAGTAACAAGAGCAAGAAGTAGAATTATGAAGGTACATGGGTGGAAGCGAAGGAAACTCAGTCTTAGGTACTGGAGTGATGCTGCTCTGCACAGCTCCTTAGCTACAGAAAAAACAACTACTTGTAAGTAAGATGTCAAGCCCTGGTGGCTTTTCTTCCTCCTTACTGCTCAGGATCAACAAGACTCACTCAACTTATCACTAAGAACCACTCAAAGGCTATACAGTCCTCAGTATGTCCTCTCCTCCTTGTGTGTTCTCACCGTTTGTCACCAAATCTTCTTGGGGTAGTGCAACCTTGTTGAATTCTTCCAGGGCCTGTTGGTGCTCTCCCACAACAGAGTCCCTAGGATGGACCACCAGTACCCTCGATGCTTGAATCTGCGGTCTTAGACTTCATGACACACCATCTAGCAAGACTATCCAAACCACAAGAATATTAAAAATTACTGAAGCTTTAAATTGGTCCATCAAGATTATCTCTGCATATCACTAAGGACTTTTGTCTCACTTGAGAATCTTTGCTGAATTATCCATGTAACCCTATATTTGCTAAAATCTAACCTGCCAATATATTCTAGACAGTCACGTTTGCCATATTTTTTTCATTTTTTAAGCTTCTTGACCGTTTAATGCCTCAAAACTTACAATACAATGATATAATGATAACAACATCTAATTACTGGGTGTTTATTATGTAAAATGCATATGCCCAACATTTTGCAAACATTTCTTAATCTTGCAACATGTTACAAGGATACATGCTTTTTTTTTTTTTTTTGACTGAACCACATGGCATGCAGGATTTTAGTTCTCTGATCAGGAATGAAACTTGTACCCCTTGCATTGGAAGACTCAACCACTGTACCACTAGGGAAGTCCTAGGGATATATTTTCAAATCCGTTTACTATTATTATTATTATTTTAGATGAGGAAACCATGGCCCAAAGAAGGTAAGTATTTCACCTAATTCAGCCAGTACCATACACAGACTGCTTGTAAGTCCATGGTTTTAAACAACTTACTCTTCTATTTCCTGTCACATATATGCATTCCATAGCAGAATGGAATCATGAAAAAAAATGAAATATGGTAGACAGAACATAGCTTCTTAAGGCTCAAGGCTTGGTTTTGTATCCCAGCTCCTACACCTACTAACTGAGTGATCTTGGACAAGGTATGTACCATTCATTTATAAAACAGCAATAATAAGGTAACTACCTCAACAGTTGCCATGAAAATTAAGTGATTAATACAGTATACTCTAAGGGCCTGGAGCAGGACTTGGCACATAGCTAGTGCTACGGAAGTGTTTATTGTTTTGTTGCTGTTGTTTATTATTATCATTAATATCATTCTTTGACTCGAAAGTAAGACTACATTACTATGAACAAAGCAAGTGGATGTGATGCAATTCCAGCTGAGCCATTTCAAGTCTTAAAGATGGTACTGTTAGCGTGCTGCACTCAATATGCTAGCAAATTTGGAAAACTCAGCAGTAGCCACAGGACTGAAAAAGGTTGGTTTTCATTCCAATCCCAAAGAAAGGCAAAGCCAAAGAATGTTCAAACTACCGTACAACTGCACTCATTTCACATGCTAGCAAAGTAATGCTCAAAATCCTCAAGCCAGGCTTCAACAGTATATGAATGGAGAAATTCCAGATGTTCAAGCTGGATTTAGAAAAAGCGGAGGAACCAGAGATCATATTGCCAACATCTGCTGGATCATAGAGAAAGCATGGGAATTCCAATTCCAGAAAAACATCTACTTCTGCTTGATTATACTAAAGCATTTGACTGTGTGGATCACAAGAAACTGTGGAAAATTCTAAAAGATAGGAATATCAGACTACCTTACATGCCTCCTGAGAAACCTGTATGCAGGTCAAGAAGCAACAGTTAGAACCAGTGGACATGGAACAACAGACTAGTTCAAAACTGGGAAAGGAGAACATCAAGGTTGTATATTGTCACCCTGTTTGTTTAGCTTATATGCAGAGTACATCATGCAACATGCTGGGCTGGATGAAGCATAAGCTGGAATCAAGATTGCTGGGAGAAATATTAACAACCTCAGATGTGCAGATGATACCACTCTAATGGCAGAAAGTGAAGAGGAACTAAAGAGCCTTTTGATGAAAGTGAAAGAGGAGAGTGAAAAACCTGGCTTAAAACTCAACATTCAGAAAACTAAGATCATAGCATCTGGTCCCAGCACTTCATGGCAAATAGATGGGGAAAATTGAAACAGTGGTGGATTTTATTTTCTTGGAATACAAAATCACTGCAGACAGTGACTACAGCCATGAAATTAGAAGACACTTGCTCCTTGGAAGAAAAGCTGTGACAAACCTAGATAGTGTATTAAAAAGCAGACACACTTTGCCAAATAAAGGTCCATATAGTGAAACCTATGGTTTTTCCAGTCAGGTAAGGATGTGAGAGTTGGACCATAAAGAAGGTTGAGTGCCAAAGAATTGATGCTTTCCAACTATGGTTCTGGAGAAGACTCTTGAGAGTCCCTTGAACAGCAAAAAGATCAAAGCAGTTAATCCTAAAGGAAATCAACCCTGAATGTTCACTGAAAGAACTGATGCTGAACCTGAAGCTCCAATACTTTGGTCACCTGATGCAAAGAGCCAACTCTTTGGAAAAGACCTTGATGCTGGGAAAGATTGAGGGCAAGGGGAGAAGAGGGCAAAGGAGAATGAGATGGTTGGATGGCATCACTGAATCAATGAATATGAATTTGAACAAACTGCAGGAGCTAGTGAAGGACAGGGAAGCCTGGCGTGCTGCAGTCCATGAAGAGTCAGATACAACAGCGACTAAACAACGACCACTACCTTAAAGTCAGTCCTTCAAATGTGACATACCATTTACTAGTATTCTTTCTTCAATATTGATCTTTAGACTTTCAAAAGATGTATTACAGTAACATCAAGGACAGAATGAGAATGATCTAAGCTTTAACTCCAGTTCACTTTGGCATATGCAACTAAGAGTTACCAAATATTGGAATTAACTAGGGAACTTTAAAAAATTATCTGGGGCCTGTCCCAGACTTATGGCACTAGAATCTCTAGTGGAATTGTACAAAGCTTCCCTTGTGGTTCTGAAGCATTTGGCACACAAATGAGCACTTGAGAACCACAGCACTACATAATTCTTTAAGGTGCAGAGAAAACCAACCCAGAGGGATTAAAATCTCCATTTCTTCCCTAAATAAGTTCCTGAGCCTGCTGGAAGAGCAGAATTCAGTAATTCACTTCTGAGGAGACAGAAACTCTTTATCATATCATAACATACACTATTTTCCAAACAGTTAAGGAGTTTATTTAAACTAAGTTTAAGCTAACTTCTTTCTTTAAGCTAACTCACAGGTGTTGCTCCAATAGTTAGCATAATGATTAGGGATCTATGTAACTAATGAGTTCACTGAAAAAGAACTTACTCTTCCTTGTCAAACTCAGTAGGTATCTTTTTATTGGAGTTGTTCAGTTGCTCAGTTGTGTGTGATTCTGGGACTCCATGGGCTGCCTCATGCCAGGTTTTCCTGTCCTTCACAATCTCCCAGAGAGTTTGCTCAAACTCATGTCCATTGATGCTATTCAGCCATCTCATCCTCTTCACCCCCTTCTCCTCCTGCCCTCAGTCTTTCCCAGCATCAAGGTCTTTTCCAATGAGTCAGCTCTTCACATCAGGTGGCCAAAGTATTGGAGCTTCAGCTTCAGCATCAGTCCTTCCAATGACCGATATTCAATATTCAATCAATATTCAGAGTTTATTTCCTAGAATCTATTATGGAATCTATTTATCATTTAATTTACATGAGAAAAAAAATTAAGAGTGTCTTTCTTTCATATAGTACTTAAAGAAAGTGTTAGTTGCTCAGTCACATCCAACTTTTTGCGACCCCATGGACTGTAAGCCCACCAGGCTCTTTTGTCCATGGGATTCTCCAGGAAAGAATACCAGAGTGAGTTGCCATTTTCTCCTCCAGGGGATCTTCCCAACCCAGGAATCGACCCAGGTCTCCTGCATTGCAGGCGGATTCTTCACAGTCTGAGCCATCAGGGAAGCCCTCAGATAGCACTTGTTGCTGCTGCTGCTAAGTCGCTTAGTCGTGTCTGACTCTGTGAGACCCCATAGATGGCAGCCCACCAGGCTCCTCTGTCCCTGGGATTCTCCAAGCAAGAATACTGGAGTGGGTTGCCATTTCTTTCTCCAATGCATACATGCATGCTAAGGCACCTCAGTCGTGTCCAACTCTGTGCAACCCCATGGTCAGCAGCCCACTAGACTCCTCTGTCCATGGGATACTCTAGGCAAAAATACTGGAGTGGGCTGTCATTTCCTTCTTCACATAAAGAACTTAGTTGACTCAAAGTAAATAAAAAAAGAAACATTAGGAAAACTGGGCTTTTAGGGTACACAGTTCATTATTAGGCACAAAAACTGACATGGGCACTATAAATGAAAGCTGTCATTTTTAACATTAATACGCTTGTGGTCTGTGACTGTTATTTCTATAAAATGAAATGAGCCCTAATAGATCTTGGTATAGCCTTGTGCTACTTGGAAGTGATTTATGCACCAAGAAGATGTGGTTTATCGTTTAATGTTCCTTTACTCAGAGTCCTGGCTCCAGGCAATGTTGTTAGGGGGTCAGTATCATCTTCAGTGTAACACTTTCTACCCAAGCGGCCCTTTGCCCTCAAGTTGTTTTCTCTGTCCTGAGCTCACTAACCCTTTCAAACAATGCCTTCTACCTCTTACCTTTTCTGATCACGCTCCCTACCCAGGACTTTTCAAATAATGTTCAGTCATGTCCAACTCTTTGCAACCCTATGGACTGTAGTCTGCCAGTTTCCTCTGTCCATGGAATTGTCCAGGCAATAATACTGGAGTTGGTTGTTGCTGCCTCCTCTAGAGGATCTTCCTGACCCAGGGATCAAATCTGTGTCATCTCTTGCAACTACTAAATTGGTAGGCAGATTCTTTACCATGAGGGCCACCTGGAAAGTCTAACTGCCCTTTACTGTACTTAGGAAGGGGCTTCCCAGGTGGCTCAGCAGGTAAAGAATCTGCCTGCCAATGCAGGAGTCATGAGTTCGATCCTGGGTCAAGAAGATTCCCTGAGAAGGAAATGGCAATCCCCTCTAGTATTCTTGCCTGGAAAATCCCCATGGACAGAGGAGCCTGGTGGGTGACAGTCCATGGGGTACAAAGAGTTGGACACGAAAGAGTTGTATTTAGGAAAGACCCTGGTCGACTTATCTAATCATTTCTGTCAAATTATTATGCTAATGTCTAATACATACAGAATTATCATGTCTTCAGAACAAATATTCATTTTCAGAACTCCAAGAAAAACTATAGAAGTAAGTAATATAGAAACAGCAGCAGCAGCAAGTAATGTAGAAATTCCAAGGAAAAGGTTCTCTCAAGGTTGGCCTGACCCATAGGTTCCAGTTAAACCATCTCTGATAGGCAAAACAATCCCTCCTCCTCCAAAAGTGCCCACATCTTAATCCCTGGAAACCGTGAATATGTTACATTTAAATGGCAATGGGAAGGCTACAGATGGAATTGCTAATTAGCTGACCTTAAAATAAGGAGATTATACTGGATTAAATGGGCTGGGCCCAATGTAAACACAAGGGTTGTTAAATAGGAAGAAGAAAGACACAAGAGTCAGAAGCAGAGAGAGAACATATAAGAAAGACTTGACTAGCCATCACTGGTGTTGTAGTTGGAAGGTGGCCGTGAACCAACTAAAGCAGACAGAGTCTGCTGCTGCTGCTGCTGCTGCTGCTGCTGCTGCTGCTGCTGCTGCTGCTAAGTCGCTTCAGTCGTGTCCGACTCTGTGCGACCCCACAGACGGCAGCCCACCAGGCTCCCCCGTCCCTGGGATTCTCCAGGCAAGAACACTGGAGTGGGCTGCCATTTCCTTCTCCAATGCATGAAAGTGAAAAGTGAAAGTGAAGTCACTCAGTCATGTCCGACTCCTAGCGACCCCATGGACTGCAGCCCACCAGGCCCCTCCGTCCATGGGATTTTCCAGGCAAGAGTACTGGAGTGGGCTGCCAGTCTAGAAGCTATAAAAGGCAAGAATGTGAACTGTCCCCAAGACCTCTGGAATGGAATACATCCCTGACAAACCTTGATTTTAGCCCAGGAGACCCATTTCAAATTTCTGATCTCCAGAACTATAATATATTTGTATTGTAGTAAGCAACTAAATATATGGTAATTTCAGCAAAGTACACAGAGGGAGCTAGCATCTTAATTTCCTTAAAATACTTGCTTGGTATTTTCCATACAGGATTATGTTGCTGCTTTATAAAAGTTGTTCATTTGTATTTGTTTCTGATTAGAAAATCAAAATCAGAGCAGGCAATGGCACCCCACTCCAGTACTCTTGCCTGGAAAATCCCATGGACGGAGGAGCCTGGTGGACTGCAATCCATGGGGTCGCTAAGAGACACGACTGAGCGACTTCACTTTCACTTTTCTCTTTCATGCATTGGAGAAGGAAATGGCAACCCACTCCAGTGTTCTTGCCTGGAGAATCCCAGGGACGGGGAAGCCTGGTGGGCTGCCGTCTATGGGGTCACACAGAGTTGGACATGACTGAAGCGACTTACCAGCAGCAGAAAATCAAAATAGATAATCAATTCTTATGACTGGAGAAAAAAAGGGGGGGAGGTCTAATGACTAGAAATAATTTAACATACACACACACTGTAAAAATATCTTTATAAGTTAAACTGGACAAAAAGAGTACAATTAGTAAAAAGGAGCACTGGCTTGTGTGGCTTTGTTCCCAGTACTCTCTTATTCAAGCATGGGAGCAGATGGCTTACCGAACCAAGGTAACAAAACTATTAAACATCAAAGTGTGATTCGTTCACTGTGATTTACTGGTTTGCATCATTTAACGCCCTTCTGCCAGTACCCTACTCCATACGTGCTAAGTCACTTCAGTCGTGTACGACTCTGTGACCCCTGGACTATAGCCCACCAGGCTCCTCTGTCCATGAGATTTTCCAGGCAAGAATACTGGAGTGGGTTGCCATTTTCTTCTCCAGGGGATCTTCCTGACCCAGGGATCGAATCTGGGTCTCCGGCATTGCAGACAGACTCTTTACCATCTGAGCAACCAGGGAAGCACAACATTTGCCATTGATTTTATCCTGATTTAAGGGGTCATACCCATTTCCAGAAAACTGCACATGGCACCTGAAACTCACAGACAGAACAGGTGGATTATCTATAGCTCCTTCAAAATAATTTATCCCAAGCATTACCCCAGAGTAGCTGCTTTATTTCCTCTAACAAATATACAATACTTCTGAAAAGCAGCTGTGTTAAGGCACTAACAGATTCCTGCCTGATGACAAGAGAAAGCCTTACCATGATCTATAAACTCTTTCTCACAAAGCACACATTCTCTTTATTTTAATATGTCAAAAAATTAAAGATTTACCATTCCACCAGTATATGAAATTCTTTGATGGAAAGATAATTTTGACAGTTTGTTGCAAGAGGAAATTTGGCGCCCTCTTGTGTTGAAAAATATGACCAAAGATCTTTACAAACTCTGCTGCTGCTGCTAAGTCACTTCAGTCATGTCCGATTCTGTGCAACCCCATAGACGGCAGCCCACTAGGCTCCTCTGTCCCTGGGATTCTCCAGGCAAGAATACTGGAGTGGGTTACCATTTCCTTCTCCAATGCATGAAAGTGAAAAGTGAAAATGAAGTCTCTCAGTCATCCCCGACTCTTAGCGACACCAAGAACTGCAGCCTACCAGGCTCCTCTGTACATGGGATTTTCCAGGCAAGAGTACTGGAGTGGGGTGCCATAGTGCTACAAACTCCTGTGAGGGTCATTTTAAAAGCATAGAATTTTAAAGCTGAACAGCAT
Organism: Bos indicus; assembly: GCF_029378745.1. Lineage (NCBI taxonomy): Eukaryota > Metazoa > Chordata > Mammalia > Artiodactyla > Bovidae > Bos > Bos indicus. Next base: position 15,192,922 of record NC_091779.1, read on the forward strand.
ACCCTAGTGCAGCACAGATATATAATTATTTTTTAGTGGAAAAATTTTCTCATGGATTATTAAATATTCAACTTATTCTAATGGAGCATTATAAATTATAAAAGCATTATCAACAAATGAACTTCTTAGGTAAAAATATACTTTCCTATGTTATGTGCTGAAGTCTCTAGCTTTACAAGGAGAACAAAGGTAAATAAGCTAAGATTCTGCAACAGAAATAGTGAATTAAAAGGGTATAAAAAAAGGGTAAGGCATTATTAAGGAAGTATAATTTATAATTGATTTTTCAATGTATTATAAAATATTGAAGCATATAAAATAGAATAAAACATCTGTGATAATACCACCCAGCTTAAGAAGAAAAACAGAGCTGGAGTTCCCTCATAGTCCTTGATTACATTCAAAGACTTAACTTCAAAATTAACTCCAAAATATTACTTTGTAAAAGAACGTTCAAGTGACGGCAATCACAATTAGTTGTGCAGAGCCAGAAAGAGTATTCCAGCTATTGCCCCATTTCTGGGCACATGGAAGTTGATACTGTGAGGTTCCCATCTCTTAGAAGAATAGGTGAGACATCTCAGCATCTGTTTTAAGGAAGTTTGAACAAGACAAGGAAGCATTCATTGCCAGCAAATGACTATGATTTTTATAATATGTGAGGGCAGAGATGGAGCAATGAGGCGGAACAACAGGTGGGCAGTGAAAATCTTGGTTGATGTAATAAATGAAACGTGAAGGTTTAGAATATCAACCATGCAGTCATCCCAGTGCACACTAGGCCCAAAGGGCTGAATTGCAGGGCCTGGTGCTACTCAACAAACACAGCTAGAGGAAGCTCAGTCATATGTGATGCACTACAGTTTTCTATGTCACTTTGGGACTAGTTTACTGATGATAATACTTTCTCCCTTCCTTACACAACACTGTTGCTGATCAGTCACTAGGTCATGTCTGACTCTGCAATCGCATGGACTACAGCACACCAGACTACTCTGTCCTTCACTATATCCTTGAGTCTGCCCAAGTTCATGTCCAGTGCATCAGTGATGCCATTCAACCATCTCATCCTCTCTTGTTCCCTTCTCCTCCTGCCTTCGATCTTTCCCAGCATCAGGGTCTTTTCCAATGAGTCAGTTCTTTGCATCAGGTGGCCAAAGTATTAGAGCTTCAGCTTTAGCATCAGTCCTTCCAATGAATATTCAGGGTCGGTTTCCTTTAGGATTGACTGCTTTAATCTCCTTGCAGTACAAGGGACTCTCAAGATCTTCTCCATCACCACAACTTGAGAGCAGCAGTTCTTCAGCACGCAGCCTTCTTTATGGTCCAACTCTCACAGACCTCAATAGATGTTTTTCCAGAGAAGATACACAGATGGCCAACAGACACATGAAAAGATGCTCAATGTTGCTAATCATCAGACAAATGCAAATCAAAACCACAATAAAGTTCTAGTTCTCAGCTGTCAGAATGGCTATCATCAAAAAGTTCATAAATAATACAAGTTAGCAAAGATGTAGATTGAAGGGACCCCTCAGAGCAAAGCTGCTAAACATGTATACTAATGCAGTTACCACAGAAAAAAGTGTGGAGGTTTCTCAAAAACCTGAAAATAAAACTACTATACGATCCAGCAATTCCAGTCCTGGATGCAAGAACACTAATTCAAAAAGATACATGCACCCCAACTTCACAGCAGCATATTTACTATAGCCAAGATATGGAAGTAACCTAAGTGTTCATCAGCTTACTTCCGTATCTTGACTATCAAGTGTCCATCAAGAAGTGAACAGATAAAGAGTTGTGGTACGTGTGTGTCTATACACACACACAAAATGGGATATTACAGTAAAATCTGTGTCATCTAATTAAACTGTAGTATTTTCATTTCTGAAGTTTCACAACTGAAGATTTTTATTTCAATAAACCATTAATTTTCTTTTTGAAAATTAATAAATAACTGTTCAATATGTAAATTGTTATTATAACTCAGAAGCACAGAATTTTTTCTTTTAAAAAGATAACCAAAAATATAGTTATAATATGATACGTGTGTGATTTGAACACGAATCAAGTTATAAAACATTAAGTGGACTCCTTCAAAATCTGTGTAAAAATATCCCTATATGCAAATTCAAGAAAATGAAACTTAATGCCTTTGTAGAAAAATAATATCTTCTTTATGCAAATCTAAATAAGTAGGTCTTAATATAATTTATTAGCCCTTGTTCACTCCAGTGCCTAAATGACACTTTTGTAATAATATAAGTAGTCTTAACTCTCTTAGCTCACTCAGAACAATGTAATATAATCATTCAGTGATTTATTAAAAAGCATAATACTGGTCAAATATTTTATATTCTCATACACAACATTCCATATAAATGTAAAGTAAACTCATTCACAATAGCTTTCTTTTATTTATATTAAATAAACCCAAAGTTAAGATGTTAACACAGTAGAACAAAATGTTTAAATAGAATTATTTAAAAATATTACACAGCTATACTAGTGACAGTTTTACATTTTTCAATCCAGAGGAAGAAATAACTTTTCCACATGATGAAGTTTTTAAATTTCCTCAAAATGCTAATATTTCAGTCTCTTCGTGATTATACTAGCCACTTAAACTAGGTTGCCCAGTGGAATCTCAAAGGAAATTAGACAACAGTTTGAACTGATGAAAAAATACAACATAAAAGTCATGGGATGTAGCTAATGCAGAAACTAAGGGGAAATTTATAACAATAAAAGCATAGATGAGGGGAAAAAAAGGATTTCCAATCAATAACTTAAGTTTCTCCCATAAAAAATATCTTATAAAAGAAGGGAAAATAAATTCAAAGCAAGCAAAATGAAGGTAAAAATAAGACCAAAAATAAATGACTTTGAAAATAGCAAATAAAAGAGGAAAATAATGGAAATCAAAAGCTAGTTCAAAAGACCAATAAAATTGATAAAACTTTAGCAAAACTAAAAGCAACAGAAGAGAGAAGAGACACAAATTGCCATTATCAGGATTGAAAGGGGAATATCATTACAGAACCAACAGAAACTAAAAGGATAATAAAGGAATACTATGAGAGGAACTCAAAAGCCTCTTGATGAAAGTGAAAGTGGAGAGTGAAAAAGTTGGCTTAAAGCTCAACATTCAGAAAACGAAGATCATGGCATCCGGTCCCATCACTTCATGGGAAATAGATGGGGAAACAGTGGAAACAGTGTCAGACTTTATTTTTCTGAGCTCCAAAATCACTACAGATGGTGACTGCAGCCATGAAATTAAAAGACACTTACTCCTTGGAAGGAAAGTTATGACCAACCTAGATAGCATATTCAAAAGCAGAGACATTACTTTGCCAACAAAGGTTCATCTAGTCAAGGCTATGGTTTTTCCTGTGGTCATGTATGGATGTGAGAGTTGGACTGTGAAGAAGGCTGAGCACCGAAGAATTGATGCTTTTGAACTGTGGTGTTGGAGAAGACTCTTGAGAGTCCCTTGGACTGCAAGGAGATCCAACCAGTCCATTCTCAAGATCAGCCCTGGGATTTCTTCGGAAGGAATGATGCTGAGGCTGAAGCTCCAGTACTTTGGCCACTTCATGTGAAGAGTTGACTCACTGGAAAAGACTCTGATGCTGGGAGGGATTGGGGGCAGGAGGAGAAGGGGACGACAGAGGATGAGATGGCTGGATGGCATCACTGACTCGATGGACGTGAGTCTGAGTGAACTCCGGGAGTTGTTGATGGACAGGGAGGCCTGGCGTGCTGCGATTCATGGGGTCACAAAGAGTTGGACACAACTGAGTAACTGAACTGAATTAATTATTTAAATTGTTGAAAATATACGCATAGCATGTTCATCAGATCAGAACAGATAAGTCGCTCAGTCGTGTCCGACTCTTTGCGACCCCATGAATCACAGCACGCCAGGCCTCCCTGTCCATCATCAATTCCCGGTGTTTACTCAAACATATCTCCAATGAGTCAGTGATGCCATCCAATTATCTCATCCTCTGTCCTCTCCTTCTCTGCCCACTTTCAGTCTTTCCAGCATCAGGGTCTTTTCCAGTGAGTCAGCTCTTCGCACCAGGTGGCCAAAGTACTGGAGCTTTAGCTTCAACACAAGTCCTTCCAATGAATATTCAAGACTGATTTCCTTTAGGATGGACTAGTTGGATCTCCATGCAGTCCAAGTGACTCTCAAGAGTCTTCTCTAACACCACAGTTCAAAAGCATCAATTCTTCAGCACTCAGCTTTCTTTATAGTCCCAATCTCACATTCACACATGACCACTGGAAAAACCATAGCCTTGACTAGACGGACCTTTGCTGGGAAAGTAATGTCTCTGCTTTTTGATATGCTGTCTAGGTTGGTCCTAACTTTCCTTCCAAGGAATAAGCATCTTTTAATTTCATGACTGCAGTCACCATCTGCAGTGATTTTGGAGCCCAAAAAAATAGTCTGCCACTGTTTCCAATTTCCCCATCTATTTCCCATGAAGTGATGGGACTGGATGCCATGATCTTCGTTTTCTGAATGTTGAGCTTTTTTTTTTTTTTTCAAACTTTACAATATTGTATTGGTTTTGTCAAATATTGAAATGAATCCGCCACAGGTATACGTGTGTTCCCCATCCTGAACCCTCCTCCCTCCTCCCTCCCCATACCCTCCCTCTGGGTCATCCCAGTGCACCAGCCCCAAGCATCCAGTATCGTGCATCGAACCTGGACTGGTGACTCGTTTCATACATGATATTATACATGTTTCAATGTCGTTCTCCCAAATCATCCCACCCTCTCCCTCTCCAACAGAGTCCATAAGGCTGTTCTATACATCAATGTCTCTTTTGCTGTCTCATATACAGGGTTCTTGTTACCATCTTTCTAAATTCCATATATATGCATTAGTATACTGTATGAATGTTGAGCTTTAAGCCAACATTTTCACTCTCCTCTTTCACTTTCATCAAGAGGCTCTTTAGTTCTTCTTTGCTTTCTGCCATAAGGGTGGTATCATCTGCATATCTGAGGTTATTGATATTTCTCCTGGCAATCTTGATTCCAGCTTGTGCTTCATCCAGCCCAGCATTTCTCATGATGTACTCTGCATATAAGTTAAATAAGTAGGGTGACAATATATAGCCTTGACATCCTTTTTTCCTATTTGGAACCAGTCTGTTGTTTCATTTTGGTTCTAACTGTTGGTTCCTGACCTACATACAGATTTCTCAAGAGGCAGATCAGGTGGCCTGGAATTCCCATCTCTTTCAGAATTTTCCAAAGTTTGTTGTGATCCACACAGTCAAAGGCTTTGGCATAGTCAGTCAGTAAAGCAGAAATAGATGTTTTTCTGGAACTCTCTTGCTTTTTCTATGATCCAGTGGATGTTGGCAATTTGATCTCTGTTTCCTCTGCCTTTTGTAAAATGACCATGAGCATCTGGAAGTTCACGGTTCACGTTCTGTTGAAGCCTGGCTTGGAGAATTTTGAGCATTAGTTTACTAGTGTGTGAGATGAGTGCAATAGTTCAGTAGTCTGAGCATTCTTTGGCATTGCCTTTCTTAGGGATTGGAATGAAAACTGATCTTTTCCAGTCCTGTAGCCACTGCAGCATTTTCTAACTTTGTTGACATATTGAGTGTACCACTTTCACAGCATCAACTTTTAGGATTAGAAATAACTCAACTGGAATTCCATCACTCTACTGGCTTTGTTTGTTGATGCTTCCTAAGGCCCACTTGACTTCACATTCCTAAAGCCCACCTCACATTCCAGGATGTCTGGCTCTACGTGAGTGATCACAACATCCTGATTATCTGGGTCGTGAAGATCTTTTTTGTACAGTTCTTCTGTGTATTTTTGCCACCTCTTCTTAATATCTTCGCTTCTGTTAGGTATATACCATTTCTGTCCTTTATTGAGCCCATCTTTGCATGAAATGTTCCCTTGGTATCTCTAATTTTCTTGAAGAGATCTCTAGTCTTTCTTTCCTATTCTAATGTTTTCCTCTATTTCTCTGCACTGATCACTGGGGAAGGCTTTCTTATTTCTCCTTGCTATTCTTTGGAACTCTGCATAGAAATGGGTATATTTGTCCTTTTCTCCTTTGCTTTTTGCTTCTCTTCTTTTCACAGCTATTTGTAAGGCCTCCTCAGACAGCCATTTTGCTTTTTTGCATTTCTCTTTCTTAGGGATGGTCTTGATCCCTGTCTCCTGTACAATGTCACAAACCTCCGTCCATAGTTCTACAGGCATTCTGTCTATCAGATCTAGTCCCTTAAATCTATTTCTCACTTCTACTGTATAATCATAAGGGTTTTGATTTAGGTTATACCTGAATGGTCTAGTGGTTTTCCCTACTTTCTTCAATTTCAGTCTGAATTTGGCAATAAGGAGTTCATGATCTGAGCCACAGTCAGCTCCCAGTCTTGTTTTTATGGATAGTATACAGCTTCTCCATCTTTGGCTGCAAAGAATATAATCAATCTGATTTCAGTGTTGATCATCTGGTGATGTCCATGTATAGAGTCTTCTCTTGTGTTGTTGGAAGAGGGTGTCTGCTATGACCTGTACATTCTCTTGGCAAAACTCTATTAGCCTTTGCCCTCCTTCATTTTGTACTCCAAGGTCAAATTTGACTGTTACTCCAGGTATTTCTTGACTTCCTATTTTGGATTCAAATCCTCTATGATGAAAAGGACATCTTTTTTGGGTGTTAGTTCTAAAAGGTCTTGTAGGTCTCCATAGAACCATTCAATTTCAGCTTCTTCAGCGTTACTGGTCAGGGCATAGACTTGGTTTACCATGATATTGAATGGTTTGCCTTGGAAATGAACAGAAATCATTCTGTCGTTTTTGAGATTGCATCCAAGTACTGCATTTCAGACTCCTTTGTTGACTATGATGGCTACTCCATTTCTTCTAAGGGATTCTTGCCCATAGTAGTAGATCATCTTGCCCACAGTAGTAGGTCATCTGAGTTGAATTCACCCATTCCAGTCCATTATAGTTTGCTGATTCCTAAAATGTCAATGTTCACTCTTGCCATCTCCTGTTTGACCACTTCCAATTTTCCTTGATTCATGGACCTAACAATCCAGGTTCCTATACAATATTGCTCTTTACAGCATAGGACTTTGCCTCCATCACCAGTCACATCCACAACTGGGTGTTGTTTTTGCTTTGGTTCTGTCTCTTTCTGGAATTATTTCTCCACTGATCTCCAGGAGCATATTGGGCACCTACTGACCTGGGCAGTTCATCTTTCAGTGCCTTATTTTTTTGCCTTTTCATACTGTTCATGGGGTTCTCAAGGCAAGAATATTGAATAATTCATTAATTCATAATACTGATAATTCATTGAAAACAACTAACTACCAAAATTACCCAATATGAAATAGATAACCTGAACTGTCCTACAGAGATTAAGGAAATTGAATTCATAGTTAAATTCACCTCCCTTACCCCACAAAATATCTAGGCCCAGATAGTTTCATTATCAAATATTTACAAAAGAGTAATATTAATTCTCCACAGCATCTTCTACAAAAGAGAAAAGAATAATTTATAAACTCATTTTCTAAAGCCAGAACTATCAAAAAAACAGACAAAGACTGTACAAAAACAGAGTAAACTACAGGATAATATTCTTCATGTACAGAAGTAAGAAAATAAACAAACTGAAAGACCCCCTCAAAAAATATTGGCAAAGAGTATCCAGCAATATACAGAAAGAAAAGTACAACATAACAAAGTATTTACTGTGGGAATGAAAATTGGCTCAATATTTGATAATCACTTAAAATTCATGTTAAAAACACATAATCATATCAATTGATACAGAAAAAGCATCTGAAAAAATTCAACATCCATTCATGATAAAACCTGCAGCAAGCTAGGGATAGAAAAATACATCCTCAACCTGATAAACAGCATCTACCCCAAAACCGATATCTAAGATAATACTTATTGATGAAAGACTGAATGCTTTCCTCCTAACATCAGGAAAAAGACAAGGATATCTCCTCTCATCACTTCTACTCAACATTGTACTCGATGTTCTAGCTCACTCAATAACACAAGAAAGAAAAAACCAAATTGGAAAGGAAAAAATGCTTTTTTTTTGCAGGTAAGATCTAAGTAGAAAACCTAGAGAAATATACAGAAACTCTGCTATTCTTGACAGGCGAGATTAGAAAGGTTCTAAGATGTAAGACTGTACCAATGCAATGGACAAGAACTTGGGCAAACTTTGGGGAGATGGTGAAGGACAGGAAGGCGAGGTGTATTGCAGTCCATGGGGTTGCAAAGAGTCAGACACAACTGAGCAACTGAACAACAAGATATAAGGTTAACATACAAAACTCAATTTTATTTCTATATATTATTAATGAAACAATTGAAATTAAAGTTTAATAAAGTAATACTATTTAACAACAATATAAAAATATGAATTCTTAGAGATAAATCTGACAAGAGGTGTCAAAGACATATACTGTTAACATCACAAGATATAAAGTCAAAATAAAAGTCAATTATGTTTCTGTAAACTAGTGATGAGTGAGTGAGTGAAGTTGCTCAGTTGTGTCCAACTCTTTGCGACCCCATGGACTGTAGCCCACCAGGCTCCTCCATCCTTGGGAAACTGTAGGCAAGAACACTGGAGTGGGTTGCCATTTCCTTCTCCAGGGGATCTTCCCAACCCAGGGATTGAACCCGGGTCTCCCGAGTTGTAGGCAGACGCTTTACCGTCTGAGCCAAACTAGTGATAGGCAATAATAAAACAATCTTTTAAATTAACAATAACACAAAAAGTAAATAGTTAGGTATAAATCTAACAAAGTATGTGCAAGTTCTGAATGCTGAAAATTGCAAAATATTAATTGATGAAAGAAATCAAAGACCTAAGTAAAAGGAGAGACATATTGTGTTCACAGACGGGAAAAAATAAGATTTCCTTTCTCCCCAAGTTGGTCTATTTTTTCTAAAGAGAAAAATAGTTGATTCTAAATTTTATATGGAAAGGTAAAGGAGCTAGAATAACAAACAATTCTGAAAAAGAAAAATAAAGTTGAAGGGATTACAGTACCCTATTCTAATGACTTGGTATAAAGCTACAAGAAACAAGAAAAAGGGCTATTGGCAATGGGAGAGACACAAAAATAAACCGAACAGAATAGAGTCCAGAAATAGACCCACATATATACAGCCAACTGATTTCTGACAAAGCTGCAGAAGCATTTCAATGGAGAAAGAACAGTGTTTTCAACAAATGGTTCTGGAACATTCAAGTATCTCTATGAAAAACAAGGGACCTCAACCTAAATCCCACACCTTATTTAAAAAAAAAAAAAAACTCAAAATGCATCATAATCCTCAATATAAAATTTAAAATTATATAACTTTCAGAAGAAGTCATAGGAAATCTTCATAAACTAGAGCTAGGCAGAGTTCTTAGATAGGACACCAAAAGCATAATTCATTAAAAATAAATTTGAGAAATAGTAACTTCATCAAAATTAAATATAGTTTCCTTTACAGAAAAAAAATAAAAGGTTTTTTTCTAAGAAAATAAAAGGACAAGCTACAGACTGGGAGAAAATCTTTACAAACCATAAATCAGCAAAGAACTTACATTCAAAGTGTATAAAGAATTTTCAAAATCCAGCAGGAAGAACACAAGTCAATTAAGAAAATGACTAAAAGATTTGAAAAGATACTTCACTGAACAGTATATACAAATGGCAAAATAAGCACCTGAAAAACGTTCAACGTCGTTAGGGAGATGCAAACTAAAATCACAATATGACACTACCACATATTTATTAAGGACAAAATTTTAAAAATAGAGTATATCAGGTGTTTATGAGAACGCACAGCAAAAGGAACTCTTAGACTCAGCTGCTTGGACTGAAAAATGGTATGGTTACTCAGAAAAACAATTTGACAGTTATTTGTAAAGTTTAAATACACACTTACCATACAATCCGGCAACCCCACTCCCGGACATTTACCCTAGAGAAATGAAAGCTTAGGTTCACACAAAAACCTGTACGTGAATGTTCGTAACAGCTCTATTCCTAACTGCCAAAACCTGGAATAACCTACCTGTCCTCCACAAGTAAACGCATAAACTGTGGTTCATTCATACAATGGAATACTATTAAGCAAAAAAACAACAAACTATAGATATGTATATGTATACAACAAACTATAGATGTGTATAGACATATACAACAACATGGATGGATCTCACAGGTAAGTCTCAAAACATTACATACTATATATTCTAATTTTATGAACATCACATTATTATTTTATAAAATTACCAAAAAGACAAACTGAAGTAATGCAGAATAGATCAGTGGTTTTTGCGAGTAAGGGATGGGACAAGGGTATTATTGCAAGATTTAATCATAGTATAATTATAAAGGCACAAGGGAAATTTGAGGGGAGATGGAACTGTTCTGAACATTCATTTTGGTGGTTGTTAAATGAATTTTATAGATATATTTAGATCATAGAGTTGTATGCCAAGAATAAATCAAGTTTATTGCATGCGTTAAAAAATACACCCAAAAGATTACATTGAATAAAAAAAAAAAAAAGGATTTTCCCAAAGTAGATGCTCAGTTAACATCTGCTGAACAAAAATACTGAAAATTGGCTGCAGTTTCTGCTTTAACATTAATCTTATTTATATCCCTAAGCTTCAAACATGTAAATAACTTTTTGTAGCATCATTAACATTTTCTATCATGGTATCTGCCACCGAAAGATTTCTAGTTTACACAAAAAAATAATTTAAAATATCAAATGAAAGTCAGAAATCTATTATTCCAACCAATTATTTTAACCTTTAAAGATTATCATTAATAATAGGTAACTTTTTATTTATATCTTGTATGCATATCTTTCTCATTAAAAAGGGAGCAGGATCTGTTTTTGAGTCATAACCCTAAGGCATGATACACAAAACAGATATTTGATGAATGTTTACAAAATCAACTAATCTTCATTAAACACTAAATGAACCGAATATTTGAGCCATTAATTCATCTTGAATATTAACTCTTTCTAGGATTGATCCTTTTCCTTGAGTTAGTAAAACTGATTACTAAATACTGTTCTTCCTTCTGACTCAAACCACAGTGTGTACTCACATTGTGGGTGTGTGTCATTTCTATGCAGCCACACGCTTTCAGATTGTCTTTGCTAAGGACACACTGGGCATCTGTTTGCCTGCAGCTCCTGTGCAAGCAACCAAATGGGGTCCCACTATACCATTCCTGTACAGACTTGTCACAGGTCTGACTAAGACTCATTCATTTCAATCATCTAAGCAGATTGGTTAAGTCACATGTGTGTGAATGAATAAATGCAACTTCATTAAAAAACAAAAAGACCATTAGTTTTGGTCTTTGCTTTAAACTGTGTGAAAAAAGTGTGTTCCTACACTAGAAAATGATTAAAAATGTAACTGAGGTTTTTAGATGAACCTAGCCTAAGAATTAAACACATATTGAAAACTGTAAAGATGCTATTTGTATGTATTTACAATACAGAACAAGGATAATTCCCATACTTCTTTGAAGTTTCTGTTTGTTAAGAGAATTATTTTAGAGCTCTCCACACTGTTTTTAAGGTATTATTTCTGTTAACATAGCTAATGTGATCATCTCTAATTTATCTAGGTTTCAGTCAAAGTTTCAATAAATTTTTGAACTTTACAGCTCTGATAAATTAAACTATAAAGTATATTATAATGGTGATAAAATATATTCACTTTTTATATACTACAATATATGCTTTGATATCACATATTACTTGCAAAGAAACCAAACTAAACTGCTTTTGTCAGAAACCAGCCAAAAATATAGTAAACAATCTAACCAAAAGATGAAAACATTTAACCTGATTGAAGCACTTAATGCAGTAATTTTATTTGGCCCATAACTAAGCTCATAAACACTAATGAGTTTGCTTAACTAAGAATGAACTATTTACATAAAGTTGTAGCTTTCTATATTTTAGCTCTGAGAACACTGTTAATATTTAATATGCTAATTAATAAGGACTGCAATCTATGACCAAGTAAATAATAAAGCCAATTTGCAAAAACAGTTTATATAGAAATAAGCCAGTCCTCAAACTTCCAAATTTTCATGAGCACCTCATCCACTGTCTTTAATTGAAGGACTTAACATTGGTTTCCTTCACACACCCCACCCCTGAATGTGTCATTATGGGTACAGGAGTTCAAACCACAGAGAAGCACCCTCTCCCATAAAATTACATGGTCAATTATCCTGTAGATAATTTTCACAGTTTAGCCCAGTTAACCATATCTGGCTCATTTGGGCACATAATTAAACCAGGCTCATTGAAAATATCCATTTAAACTAAATGTAATGAAAATGAATGAATTTCTTACTATACTGCATTTACTCAGGGAGACTTTATTTCAATTTAACCTGAAAAATCAATACTGCAAAACAATCCTAACTTGAATATATTTCAAATGTGTATGACAACCTAGCCTCAATATCATGAAAGGAATGTTCCTTTGAAGTATTTGCAAAATTGGGGAAAACCTCACAAAAGGGCATTTTCTAAATATGTGTAAGCACAGAGACATGATTATACCTGCCAGTTATAACAGAGCTGTATGATTATTAAGTTCACTTGGTGAAATGTCATTTCAGAAATCACTCAGACCTAAGTTTTTATAATAAAGGTATTCAAAGTTTGCTCCTCTCCCCAACATCTGACATTTATAATATAGGGTTTTTAGGAAACTCTATTAAAAATTACCTGCTTCTGCAGCCACCTCTCATGCCTTCGTTGTTTCCGTCTCAGATTCTTCAGCTTGCTCTTCTCTCTCTTACTGAGCCTCTGATTAATTGCACCCAGTGAAAAACTGCCCGAGTGCAGGAAGTTCAGAGGAGAGAGGTGCTCTTCCTGGTCCTCGGCCTCCAGTGTGCTCCTGCCAGCTGCGGGCAGGTCCATCAGGAAAGTCAGGCTGTTAGGACTACCATGGCCAGAATACACGGCAGAAGCTTCTAGACCACGCTGAAATTCTCCTCCTCTTTGTGTCTGGGTCTCACGGGGAGCCACTGAAAATCTTTGCAGCAGCATATTAGGATCAAAACTGGATGAAATCTGAAAGGAACAGTTATTTTTATTCGATTCTAAAGGCAAGCTCGGAAGGTCAACAGTCTGTGTCTCATTGAGCCCAGGATACACAGTAGTCTTACTATGGATTTCATATAAAGTGGGTAATAAAGTCAGTTTCTCACTGATGCTCAGATCCAAACTATGTGATTTTCTATGAAAAGCTCTCGGAGCGCATCTGGTGGTCACTAGCTGTGGAACAAAAAGCTGGTATTTTGGATCTGATGCTTTGAAGAGCAGTTTTTCGTTCTTCATCTTGAAATATGTTGACCGTACCTCCAGGCAGAGTGCTTCAGTTAATCTTCCAGGACCATTATTATTTGGGCCCATGTTTAAAAACCTGTGATTTCTGTTTCTGGAGGCGCCACCTGTCAGCAGAGTTTCCTTGTCACAACCTGACTGAACTCTAGGATGTGACAAGTATTTCAGCGATGGTCTCATTAGTCGGCCTGACCGTGTTGGCTGATAATCGGTACGGCTCTTGGAGAGATGTACAGCTGCAAGCTGGCCACAGGAGCATTTTGGAGTGCTGACAAAATTAAAGCCCCCTAAACGGGCCCCACAGAAAGGGCAATTCAGTTTTCCAACTGTCCACTGGGCCTACAGGTAATAAAGGAAAATAAAAACAATGCTTTCATTGTAAAGTAACCAAAGAGAATGTGAGTTTTTGTTGTTTTTTTTTAAGCCGACCACATGAAAGTTTTCTATGCCACAGAAAAGGCCAGCTTTCTGTTTTCTGATTAGTAGACAGAACGGTAAATGGAAACAAACCTTCCAATAAACAGAGATAAGAAGCTCCAAAGGTCTAGAATGATAACATAGTGCACATCACACCCGTCTACACAATACTCCCAAGATTCTAAAGAGTCTTTTAGACAATAGACTGAATATGGATACAGTGTGAACTAATGAAAAGAAAAATACACTATGGAACCAGGAAGCAAATCGGTCTACAGAGCTTAATTTGCAAGTAAAATCTCAGAGAAAAGTGTCTGTTTTGATACACTTCTTGCATACCAAGCACTGTGGGAGGGAACTTTACCCAAACAGCAGAATAAAGCTCTTCCTGCCTTTTTACATACAACTGGAAGATATTGGTTGCATGTATCAGTTAGTTCATTTTCTCTACTCAGATTACAAATAAATAGTGAAATAGCTTAAAAATATCTTTTAACAGAAATAGTGGAATATCTGAAATGTGCTAATACATTTTACAAAGTTCAGGACACATAAGCAGTACCCTGGCATTCTCCCAGGAAATCACTACAATGTGAGAATGAATGCAAGAGATATCTAGCTAATGGTATTTTTTAACCAAAAAAGTAAGCTAGTCAGTGGAGAAAAGCAACTATATTTCCCCCAAATCATATTTGATATGATTTTCTATACTTTTCTAGTACTTAGGTGTTTTGAACTGGGAGAAATAATGAGGCCACATTGAACAAGTTCCTGCTCTTATACTATTTCATTAAGGATTCTTAAAAGTGTGGTTTTTTTCATTCTGATTGTGCCAGTAAGAGTCATTAATTTTCAAGTTTATTTTACATGTGTGTGCATACATGAGTGATACCCACAGGATATTTCATTCACTTCACAGGGACTGTTCTAGGTACTGGGGGATATAATACATAATGAACAAAACAAAAACTTTTGACTTCATGGAGTTTATATCCTAGTAGAGCATCTAGGTGATTAACATGATCAGTAAGTCATTCATGTATGTGGATGTGTATGTATATGTATGTGCATATATGTATGGATGTGCATAATAATTTATGTATGTTATACATACTTAAGCATATTTACAGGTTCTACATATCTTGTAAAATGTGTGTGTAAAACATAGATAGATATATAAAGTAGAGAAGGGAGAAAGGAAGTGTTTGGTGGTAATAGTTGGGAGAGGCAGTTGATAGATTGGCTAGGCGATGCCTCAATTAAGAATAAAGACCTAAGAAATTGATGGAACAAGTAGGTAGTGGTGGAAAGAGAATTCAAAGAAGGGGAATTTTAAAGTGCAAAGTCTGAGTTATAGAAGTACTCAGAGCACTCCAGTAATAATGAAAGCAGTAAGTGTAATCAAGGGTTACATACCCTTTCATGTTTCCTGAAACAATGCATTCAAGAAAAATAGCTCTAATATGAGGACAAAAACATTCTGAAAGTAGTATATTCCTAAATTTACTCAGAAACTAAGGAACTTACTTTTTGTATCAGGCAGTGTATCCATTCTGGAAGAGCTTCTATATTCATGTGCCACACATGACAAATATTTTCATCATCAGCTGAATCATTTGTATTCTGTTATATCAAAATGTATGATATTAGTCATGACTAGTTCAGATTATATTTCACAAAATTCATATTTAAGTAAAACACAAAAATATAAATTCACTTTTAGGTAGGAAGGAAATACATACTGTCCTTCTCTCCTTATTCCCATTGCCAAGACAAATCTATAAAGTTTTGTTTTGTTTTTTTCACAGAATAGCTACATTTAAATTAACAAAAAAACAGACAAAAAAATCCCTCTACTTCATTGAGACCATCAAATTAAAACATGAGCACAAAGTCACTGAATGGACAAATCTGGCACCCTATTTTATTCTGTGTGTGAGAAAAACTATTCATGACAACTTTCCCCAGCCTTCAATCTCGGATTCTAATAACAGAATAAAGGAGTTACTATATTCGCCATCAAGATGCTCAAGAAAAGTTTAAAAGGGGAACTCCACACTTTCACTAATGGTTAGGACTCCACGCTTTCACTGCTGAGGGCCTGGGTTTGATACCTGTTTGGGGAACTAAGATCCTGATGTGGCACAGCAAAAGAAAAAAGAGAAGAAAAAAGCTTTAGAGGATTGGGGGAGAGGAGTAATTGTGCAGGGAACTAAAAAGGCCCTAAATTTCAGCTGTGTAAGTATGGCAAAAATTTCAGGGACAATTTTGGCCTTTTGAAGTAGATTTGCAGAAATAAATGTGATCTATAGTTGAGACTGGAGAAGGCAATGGCACCTCACTCCAGTACTCCTGCCTGGAAAATCCCATGGACGGAGGAGCCTGGTGGGCTGCAGTCCATGGGGTCGCTAAGAGTCGGACACGACTGCGCGACTTCACGTTCACTTTTCACTGTCATGCATTGGAGAAGGAAATGGCAACCCACTCCAGTGTTCTTGCCTGGAGAGTCACAGGGACGGGTGGGCTGCAGTCTCTGGGGTCGCACAAAGTCGGACACGACTGAAGCGACTTAGCAGTAGCAGCAGCATAGTTGAGACACTATGACTTCCCAGTTGGGTCTTTAGTACCTCTGTGTCCTCTGTGACCTTAGGACAGTTGCTTTACTTCTCTGAGTCTCTGTTTCTTTTCCCGTTAAATTCCACTAGATAACTGGCTCAGGTCCCTTCCAGGTCTACAGAATTTCATTCTATGAGATGACAGAAAGGGCTGAGTGACAAGAACAGGGCAAGTACATAGCAGATGGGAACAACACAAAGAATGGCCTATGCCAAAGTTGTGACAAACGGAAACAAAAAGGGCCCTGGGGAACTATTTGGGGTGGATTTGAAGCCTGTCTGTCCCCAGGCAAGAGCAGTACTTGGGACAGAGAGAAATAGGGCAACATTTCTAAATATGGCTGGAAAGGCCTGGAAAAAAATGGAAAGCATTTGCAATAAGTCCAGGAGATGAGCTACTGAGGACCAGTCTATATTCTGGCTGAAAATACTATCATATGAAAATATCACATTATTTAGCATGTTAACTACCTCAACACATAATGTGAAATAAATTTAATAATAAGGTACATCTCTAATACACACTGTTTTTTTAAAGCAAGTGCAAAAAAAGTAAATATACTCTGAATTATGATATTATAAGCATACACAACCTAAAAAAATCAATATTATAACTTTTCTATGGAAATATATGTATATAAATAGAAAAGGTACCTTACAGGCTGTGTACCAAATTGATATCACATGGTTTGAAGAAAGAAAGAAGTTCAAGATTAGGAAAGTTACTAAAAGGAAACTAACTTTCATGGAAAATTGTTTTAATGGGAAAATAAGTTATACTTACATAATTAAAATTTTATTTAAAATTGATGTAAATAAAATACATCGATTACTTCTGGTCCTGACAATACTAAAGTAAGTGGTATTAGACATGCTCTCACCATTACAACTGATAAAACTAGGCAAAATATACTATTGTTTTAAGACATTAGACCAAAGAAGAAGAAAAAAAGCACAGGGCTGTGATCTCTCAGAGAAGTCAAATAAATGAGGTTAGCCTAAAAATAACCCTGGATATCTGCTTCAGGGAACTTTCAGAACCTTGGTGTAGGGAGGAGGAACTCAATTAGTGTATGGCAGCCTTGCTGATTTAAGACTAAGATCAGAGGCTATAAAGGCTAAACAGCTAGAATTTACAGGACTGTTGTACCAGCAAGGAGAGGCCTGTAATTAGAAAAAAGTTCCAGAAATCTGTATAGTAATTCCTCTAAATTTTTGGTTGAATACTATTATGGAGGTATGTAGGGTGAGATATCAGACAATCTGATAAAGAAAATTTACCCTGGAAAAGACATCTTCCAATGAAGCATAACTATTCACACAGGGCTCACAGTAAAGCTGGGAAGATGTTCAAGTTCCAAGCAGCCAGAGCAGAAGGATCTCAAGGAATATATGGAATATTTAGGAGCGATTCCAGAAGAGTTCTGTCTTAAAAGTAGGGCTAAATTAGCCCAAGAGTAAAGGCTACTAAAAAGCAACCCTAATAAAGTTGAATATAACCCTCCAAAGAATGAAATTCAATCACAAATAACCCCTATGTCTGCTAAAACATTCTTTAAAGGAAGAATAATATCCAGACACTCAGTAATGTTAAATCCAAATGTTGTACCTACAAGAGAAATTACTAGATTATGTAGCAAAAAAAAAAAAAAATGTGACCCACAACCAGGAGAAAAATTGTTCAATGGAAATATCCCCCACGTTCCATCATGTTGACGTTTGGTAGAAAAATCATGCTGATGTTTGGCAGAAACCAACACAATTCTCTAAAGCATTTATCCTTCACTTAAAAAATAAATTAAAAAAAAATCTCCCCCAAAATGGAGAAGATTGAATAAACAGGCAGACTTTAAATCAGCTATGACACATATTTTCATGAGTATAATGAGAAGATAAATTACCTTAATACTAAATGAATGGTTTACCTAGAGAAAAAACTTCTGAACTTAAAAGTTTCACTTATTAGCAAATTGATACTGTAGAAGAAAATATCAGCGAACATGAACATATAGAAGTAAAAATGATGGAAAAAAATCTAGCATAGGAAGAAAAAAGAGGAAAAAAATGAGCAAAATTGAAGTGATTTATGGGAAACATCAAATAGTGTAACATAAATGTAAATGCCTCTTCATGGATCACAGCCTTGTCGTGGCAAAGGGACTTCAGTAACTCAATGAGCCATGCTGTGCAGGGCCACCCAAGGCTAATGGGTCATAGCAAAGAGTTCTGACAAAACATGGTCCACCCAGTCCAGTATTCTTGCCTCGAGAACCCCATGAACAGTATAAAAAGGCAGAAAGATATGATAAGATGCAAGATGAGCCTGGGGTGCCCATGCTGGCTGTGTGCCTGGCAAATAAGCATCTGTGGCGAGGGGCCAGGAATGCGGGGGTGGACCCAGGCACACGTCAGCACTTTGGAGAGTTTTTTTCTCAAGCAATTATAAAAGTAGAAACTTGTCAGCGTCATGATGAACTGAAGTGTGAATCCTGAAACACCTCTGGTACAAGATGAGCTCCCCAGGTCAGAAGGTGTCCAATATGCTCCTGGGGAAGAGTGGAGGGATTGCTGGGAGAAATATCAAACCTCAGATATGCAGATGATATCACTCTAACGGCAGAAAGCAAAGAGGAACCAAAGAGCCTCTTGATGAAGGTGAAAGAGACTGAAAAAGCTGGCTTGAAACTCAACATTAAAAAAAAATAAAAGCATGGCATCTGGTCCCATCACTTCATGGCAAATAGAAAGGGGCAAATGGAAGCAGAGACAAATTTTATTTTCATGGGCTCTAAAATCAACTGTGGACGGTGACTGCAGCCATGAAATTAAAAGATGGTTGCTCCTCTCCCTTCCTGACCTGACCATGATGATAGGGTGGCTGACAGGACCCCTGGAGCACCCTGCCTCCCAGCCTAGCCTGGGGATCCTCAGAGCAGCCCTAAGTGTTGCCAGCCCACTGTTCACAAGAGGAGACAGGCCGGGGGTTGGCCATGAGGTCAGGGTGGACCCCTGTCCTGCGCCCACCACTGCCCTGCTTTCCAAAGTCCCGTGGCAGAGCAGCCCTGTCCTGGTGGGGGCAGAGGCCTGGGGTGCCCATGCCGGCTGTGTGCCTGGCAAGTAAGCATCTGTGGCGAGGGGCCAGGAATGCGGGGGTGGACCCAGGCACACGTCAGCACTTTGGAGAGTTTTTTTCTCAAGCAATTATAAAAGTAGAAACTTGTCAGCATTGTAATGAACTGAAGTGTGAACCCTGAAACACTTCTGCTGGCCTGTGGTTTGAGACGAAAGTAAGGATGACAACCTGTACATCCCTTCCCCCACTGCCCCACCTCCCCCCACCACAGCCTACCATGGACTTTGTCCAGAGGTCAGGGGCCCTGGGCCTGGCAAAAAAAATAACAAACGGAAAAAAAAAAAGACACTTGCCCCTTGGGAGGAAAGCTATGACAAACCTAAACAGTGTATTAAAAAGCAGAGACATTAAAGAAAAAAAAAAAGGCAGAGACATCACTTTGCTGACAAAAATAATATAGTCAAAGCTATGGTTTTTCTGGTAGTTATGTACGGATATGACACTTGGACCAAAAAGGCTGAGTGTGAAAGAACTTATGCTTTCAAATTATGGTGCTAGAAAAGACTCTTGAGAGTCCCCTGGACTGCAAGATCAAACCAGTCAGTCCTAAAGGAAGTCAATCCTGACTATTCATTGGAAGGACTGATGCTGAAGCTGAAGCTTCAATACTCTGGCCGCCTGATGCAAAAAGCTGAATCACTGGAAAAGACTCTGATGCTTGGAAAGACTGAAGACAAAAGGAAAAGAGGGTGGCAGAGGATGAGATGTTTAGACAGCATCACTGACTCAATGGACATGAATTTGAGTGGAGAACAGAGGAACCTGGCCTGCTGTGATCCACAGAGTTGCAAAGAGTTAGGCTCAACTTAGCAACTGACAAACAACAGCAACACGTGTAAGCGGAGAAAAGACAGGACAGTAGGATAAATCATGGCCAAATTTTCCAAAGGCCACACAACTGAGCGACTTCACTTTCACTTTTCACTTTCCTGCATTGGAGAAGGAAATGGCAACCCACTCCAGTGTTCTTGCCTGGAGAATCCCAGGGACAGGGGAACCTGGTGGGCTGCCGGACATGGGATTGCACAGAGTCGGACACGACTGAAGTGACTTAGCAGTAGCAGTATAGATCAAAGCAACTCAAGGATTCTTAAACAGCATAAACACGAGGGAAACTACGGCTCTTAATAAAATTGCTGAAATTCAGTGACAAAAGTAAGCATCAAGAGAAAATAAGTATCCTACAAACAGGAGAAAGAAGAAAACAATGATTTTTGGAATTCCACTTAGCACCATAAAGGAATAGGAGTTTAGAATTAGCTTCCTGCAACAAACAACTAGGAAACCGAACAAAATGTAACAAACAACTATTCTCAGTCAGTGGGACAACAGACAGTGACTTCTGAGAGAAATAAATTAACGGAGCTTACAGTCATATAGACTTTTATTCTGGAGACAATTGAAGGAACCCCAACAGAGTCTGGTCAGCTTTCTGAGTTGAGGAAATAGGAATCAGATTTTTTAGAGGTAAAGGCAAACTAAAATTTGTAGGGCACAGTATCCAAGAGAAATAAGAAGAAAAAAGCCTCAGAAACTTGTATATGGTTTCCCCTTGAGTCTTTGATCAAATTCTAATCTGGTCATGCTTAGAGTAAAACTCCAGGAGACTGTGCTAAGAACACCTACAGGGGAAAGAACAATTACAGAGGCTATAAGCCAAACACTTTCAAGAGCTCACACAGGGCCAGGAATCATTATGTTCCAACCGGTCTGATGGAAAAGGACTCATTCAATAATGAGGCATTCAGTAGTGACCCAAAGGGTCATTCCCTAAAAGTGGGGCAAATTAAGCCTTAGAATAAGGACTACTCTCAACCCACCCTAAAAAACCTAAAAATAAGTTTCTAAATTATCAAACTTATCTACAACAACTATTAGGCAGAATGAAACATAAAATCCTTTAAAAGAATAAAACAAAATATAATACTCTACAAAATGAAATTTATAATCTTTGGTATCCAATTAAAAATCCAACATGGTGCAGGCCTGGGTGGAGAGGAATAGCAGCCACTATGTGTGTGTCAGGCATAAAGCTCTATCCAGATCTCTTCTCCTTGTCTCTCCAACCAAAGAAAAGCCTTAAATTACTAGGGAAAGGACAATACACATTATGACCTTTGGAGCACTGATGAAAAACAAAATCCTCTACTCCTGAGAGAGTGGCAGGAATACAATGCTGGACCCAGAACTATAACTGAAAGGGACAGGAGCACCTAGATGGGCAAACCCCTATGACCCAGGGACACAGTGCCTGCTAAGACAGAGGCTGTCAGGCAAGCAAGGCGGATGTAAATTAGGGAAGAGCAAGGAAAAGATGGTACCGGTAAGATGAATTGAAACACACATCAGTTTGTCTCTGATCTTGAGAGTCTGGGTAGATAATAGAGAAACTAGAACCCTTCATCACAGCGACAAATATGTTAATACACTTATCTGACCCAGGAGGTGGAGGCCAAATGAGAATCCAGGGGAAGGTAGAGAAGTTACAGGCTTATTGAAGTTGTTCTCCCTCTTCAAGGTGAACCAGCATAATAAACTATGGGGATAGAGAAGAGATCAGCAATTGTCAGGTTTGGGGTGGGGATGAAAAGACTGAATATGAAGGGGGAAACCACAATCACATGTGATCCAAATCAAATCGCTTATGATTATACAGTGGAAGTGACAAATAGATTCAAGGGATTAGATCTGATAGAGTGCCCGAAGAACTACACACAGAAGTTCCGAACATTGTACAAGAGGCGGTGAACAAAACCATCTGCAAGAAAAAGAAATGCAAAAAGGCAAAATGGTTGTCAGAGGAGGCCTTACAAATAGCTGAAAAAAAAAAGAGAAGCAAAAGGCAAAGGAGAAAGGGAAAGATATATCCTTCTGAAAGCAGAGTTCCAAAGAAAGCAAGGAGAGATAAGAAAGCCTTCCTAAATACTCAATGCAAGGAAATAGATGAAAACAACAGAATGGGAAAAACTAGAGATCTCTTCAAGAAAATTAGAGATACTAAGGGACTAACATTTCATGCAAAGATGTGTACAATAAAGGACAGAAACAGTATGGACCTAACAGAAGCAGAAGATATGAAGAAGAGATGGCAGATGCGGGGAGCGAGCTCCGCCCCTGGCAAAGGTCATGAGGAAGGAGGCTTGGCATACGCAAAGGCGGGATCAAGCCTCAGGAGTCTCCCTGGAAATTCTCGAGCATCTACCCCCAAAACCAGAGTCTGCCTACTTTCTGTTTTGTGCTTTCACCTACACCTCTGACTTTACGGGGGGCTGTCCCCCACTACCTCTCTCTGAAAAAAGAGTTAGCTTACAGCTCCAGTTAATAATTCCTGGGTGTGACAATGTTTCAACCTACAAACTCCTTTGGAAGTCCTCTAGCCTGCCTGAAAAGGTTTTTTCCGGCAACATGTGATTGTTCAGAGCCTCCCAACTGTGAGAGGCAGGAGATGTTCTAAACTGTCTAAACACAGATTCCTTTGAGTAGTTAAAAGATTGATTAGAAATTGTATTGGTGAAGGGTTTTTCACTTGTTGGGCCAATGTTTGCTGCTAAGTCTCCATATCCCTTACCTACTGTGTCCTTGGCAGTGTATTGATTGATATAATGGGTGTATAGAAATGTAAGTAGTAGCCTCAATGTTTGTAACCTTGGACCCTTGAGTTAATTCTTTTCTTGATTGAGCCCACCTCACCTTTGCCCTTTATCCAATGCTTTTTGGAGGCTGGCGCCTGACTTTAGAATAATCACCTTCAGAGAAAAATAAGTTTCTTAAAATATTAACAGGCCTCCTGGCCAGAAGATGATGTAAATCACCTAAACTTTTGTATATGATAAGTTTGAAACCCTGGCTTCGATAAGGATCAGGAACTGCTGTCCTTGCATGACTCTACCCCTTCCCCCATTATCCTCTATGCACAACTTAAGGTATAAAACTACTTTCGAAAATAAAGTACGTTCTTTTTGTTCACGGAAATTTGGTCTCCCCATGTCGTTCTTTCTTTCACCTTCTAGCTGAACTTTTCCTCTGAGGCAGGGAAGCTCATCAAGCCTACTAATTTTGCCTGGGCTTCTAAGATCTGACCAGGGAGGCCTTAGTGTCTCCTCTCCTTCGGGAGAATGGGAGGATGCCTGCGGCCTTCGTAGGTGACGTAAATTCCCTGCTTTGGAATTTTATTCAGCCTCTTGTCTTCACTGAATTTCTTCGCTGAGCTATCCTTATTTCACCACTCTTTATATCCTTAATAAACGTTTAATTAAGCAGTTGTTTTCTGATCTCGCCAACGCCGTCCCCACTTCGAATTCCCTGGATCCACCGGGGCTGGACCCTGGAATACATAGAAGAACTATACAAAAAAGATCTTAATGACCCAGATAACCACAATGGTATGATCACTCACCTAGAGCCAGATATCCTGGAGTGAGAAGTCAAATGGGCCTTAAAAAGCACCACTATGAACAGAGTTGGTGGAGGTGATGGAATTCCAGCTGACCTATTTCAAATCCTAAAAGATGATGCTGTGAAAGTGCTGCACTCAATATGCCAACAAATTGGAAAACTCAGCAGTGGCCACAGGACTGGAAAAGGTCAGTTTTTATCCCAGTCCCAAAGAAAGGCAATGCCAAAGAATGTTCAAACTACTGCACAACTGCACACAAAGTAATGCTCAAAATTTTCCAAGCCAGGCTTCAACAGCAAGTGAAATGAAAATTTTCAGATGTTCAAGCTCAATTTAGAAAAGGCAGAGGACCCAGAGGTCAAATTCCCAACATCCGATGGATCACAGAAAATGCAAGAGTTCCACAAAAACATCTACTTCTGCTTCCTAACTACACCAAAGCCTTTGACTGTGTGGATCACAACAAACTGTGGAAAATTCTTCAAGAGAAGGGAATACCAGACCACCTTACCTGCCTCCTGAGAAACCTGTAAGGAGGTCAAGAAGCAACAGTTAGAACTGGACATGGAACAATGAACTGGTTCCAAATTGGGAAAGGAGTACATCAATGCTGTATATTGTCACTCTGCTTATTTAATTCATATGCAGAGTACATCATGCACAATGCCAGGCTGGATGAAGCACAAGCTGGAATCAAGATTGCCGGGAGAAACATCAATAACCTCAGATATGCAGATGACATCACCCTTATGGCAGAAAGTGAAGAGGAACTGAAGAGCCTCTTGATGGAAGTGAAAGAGGAGAGTGAAAAAGCTGGCTTAAAACTCAACATTCAAAAAATGAAGATCATAGCATCCAGTCCTATCACTTCATGGCAAATAGATGGGGAAACAATGGAAACAGTGACAGAGTTTATTTCCTTGGGCTCCAAAATCACTGCAGATGGTGACTACAGCTATGAAATTAAAAGAAGCTTGTTCCTTAGAAGAAAAACTATGACCAACCTAAACAGCATATTAAAAAGCAGAGACGTTACTTTGCCAACAAAGGTCCACATAGTAAAAGCTATGTTTTTTCCAGTAGGCATCTATGGATGTGAGAGTTGGACCATTAAGAAGGCTGAGTGCTGAAGAATTGATGGTTTTGAACTGTGGTGTTGGAGAAGACTCTTGAGAGTTCTTTGGACTGCAAGGAGATCAAACCAGTATCCTAAAGGAAATCAATCCTGAATATTCATTGGAAGAACTGAAGCTGAAGCTCCAATACTTTGGCCACCTGATGCAAAGAGCTGACTCATTAGAAAATCCCTGATGCTGGGAAAGATTGAAGGCAGGAGGACAAGGGGATGATAGAGGATGAGATGGTTGGATGGCATCACCAACTCGATGGACGTGGGTTTGAACAAACTCCAGGAGATGGTGAAGGACAGGGAAGCCTGGCATGTTTTAGTCCATGAGGTCACAAAGAGTTGGAGATGACTGAGGGACTGAATGAACAACATGAAGGGGGAGTGTGAGAGAATTTAGGGAATAATGTGATTGCTCTGTATCTTAAGTGAAATTATGAATATTCAACCCTATTCATTTGTCAAAATCTTGGCAACTGTATCCCAAAGAGTAATTTTACTGTATATAACATGTTTTAAATGAAGGTGAAATGAAGACTTTTTCATAAGGCAAGTGAAGTGAAGTGTTATGTTAGTTGCTCAGTCATGTCTGACTCTTTGCAACCCCATGGACTATAACCCGTCAGTGTCCTCTGTCCATGGGATTTTCCAGGCAAGAATACTGGAGTGGGTTGCCATTTCCTTCTCCAGGGGATCTTCTTGACCCAGGTATCAAACCCGGGTCTCCTACATTGCAGGCAGACTCTTTACCATTTGAGCCACTAGAGAAGCCCAAATCCAAAAAGAAATTTATCACCAACTTGTGATAAACAACATGTTCTTGAAATACAAGAAAAATACTGATTAGTGATCCTCAAATGGCAAATATGTTGGCAAATGTAAATTTTATTTATTTTTTTTAGTTTTCCGTAAAGAAAACTTACTTTTTAAAGCATATCATTAAAATATCCTGTGGAGTTTTAAATGCAAAAATTAAATGTATGAAAACAATACAAAGACTAGGACATGAGGGAAGAAAGTATACCAAGACTCTCACTCTATATATAATGTGGCATAATACAATTTAAAGGAAGATGGTGATAAACTAAGGATATATGTTGTAAACCAAAAGATCAACCACTAAGGAATAAAAGTACCCTAAACAGTAGCTCAGTTGGTAAAGAATTTGCCTGCAATGCGGGAGAGCCTGGTTGGATTCCTGGTTCGGGAAGATCCCCTGGAGAAGGGATAGGCTGCCTACTCCACTGTTCTTGGGCTTCCCTGGTGGCTCAACTGGTAAAGAACCTGCCTGCAATGCAGGAGACCTGGGTTCAATCCCTGGGTTGGGAAGATCCCGTGGAGAAGGGAAAGGCTACCCACTCCAGTATTCTGGCTTGGAGAATTCCATGGACAGGCCATGGCGTCACAAAGAGTCAGATATGACTGAGCGACTTTCACGCTTCACACAAAAAGTCAACAGAAGACATAAAGAAATCCTGTAAATAATTAAGCTAAAAAGTCAGTAAAAGTATAACAGAAGATAGAACATGAGGCAAAGAATAAGTAACATATTACATTTAAGCTCAAACATATTAATACTCACATTAAATCTAATGGTCTAAATACTCCAATTACAAATCAAAGGATATTAGACTGGATGACAAAGACCAAATGTTAGTCACAGTCATGCCCAACTCTTTGTGACACCATGGACTGTAGCACACCAGGCTCTTCTGTCTATGAGATCCTCCAGGCAAGAATACTGCAGTGGGTTGCCATTTCCTTCTCCAGGGGATCTTCCCGACCCAGGAAATGAACCCAGGTCTCCCGCAATGCAGACATAATTTTACCGACTGAGCCACCAGGGAAGACCAACAGAGACCAAACAATACATCATATACAAGAAATTCATTTTAACACAAATGCACACATAGGTTTGAAATTTAAAGGATAAAAAATTTTATCATGAAAAAGTAAATCAAAGGAAAGCTAGAGTTAATATACTAGTATCAAAGTAGATTTCAGGACAATGAAATTATCAAGGATAAAAAATTAACTTTTCATAATTAGAAAGGAGTCATTTCATCAGGAAGATATAACAAATGTAAATACGTACATACCTAATAGAAGAACTTCAAAATACCTGAATGCAGTACTTGGGCACAACCTCAAAAATGACAGAATGATCTCAGTTCATTTCCAAGGCAAGCCATTCAGACAGAACTTAAAAAGGAAATGGACAAACTCATAATAAGATAATACATGTTAGAGTGAAAATAAAGAAAATAGAGGCCAAGAAAGAAAAGATTAATTAAACTAAGGGCTGGTTTTCAAAGATAAAATTGACAAATGTTTAGCCATACTCAGCAGGGAAAAAAAAAAGAGAAAGGGGGCCTAAGCACACAAAACTAGAGATTAAAAAGGGGAAATTACAACCAGTATCAGAAAAATACAATCATAAGATAATACTATGAACAAGTATATTCTAACAAACTGGACAATGTAGAATGGATAAATTTTCAGAAATGTATGATCAACTAAGATTGAAATACAAGATATAACAGACGAATTACAAATATTAAAATTGAATCAGTAATCAAGAAACTCCCCCAAACCCAAAGTCCAGGACATAATAGCTTTACAGGGGAATTCTACCAAAAAGTTTAAGGGAGACTTAATACCTATCCTTCTCAAACTATTCCAAAATACTGAACAGGAGGGAACACTTTCAAATTCACTCTATGAGGCCAGAATAACCCTGATATCAAAACCAAAGACACCAAAAAAAAAAAAAAAAATCCCTGAAGATCTCTGACAAACACAGATGCAAAAATAATCAAGGAAATATCAGCAAACTAAATTCAACAAGATATAAAATGGTACACCATGATCAAGTGGGATTTATTCCAGGGATACAGAGACAGTTTATCCATGACAACACAGTAGTGACTGTGTCTGGTGATGAAAATAAAGTCTGATGCGGCGAAGAACAGTAATGCATAGGAATCTCGAATGTTAGGTCCATGAATCAAGGTAAATTGGACGTGGTCAAGCATCGACATCTTAGGAATCAGTGAACTAAAATGAATAGGAATGGGTGAAATTTAATTCAGATGACCATTATATCTACTCCTGTGGGCAAGAATCCCATAGAAGAAATGGAGTAGCCCTCATAATCAACAAAGGAGTCTGAAATGCAGTACTTGGGCATAACCTCAAAAATGACAGAATGATCTCAGTTCATTTCCCTGGCAAGCCATTCAAAACATCACAGTAATTCAAGTCTATGCCCCTATCACTGATGCCAAAGAAGCTGAGGTTGATTAGTTCTAGGAAGACCTAGAAGACCTCCTAGAACTAACACCAAAAAAAGATGTTCTATTCATCACTGGGGATTGGAATGCAAAAGTAGGAAGTCAAGAGATACCTGGAGTAACAGGCAAGTTTGGCCTTGGAGAACAAAATGAAGTCGGACAAAGGCTGAGTTCTGCCAAGTGAATGCACTGGTCATAGCAAATACCCTTTTTCAACAAGACAAGAGACAACTTACATATGGACATCAGCAAATGGCCAATACCAAAATCAAACTGAAGATGTTCTTTGTAGCCGAAGATGGAGAAGCTGTATACAGTCAGCAAAATCAAGACCTGGAGCTGACTGTGGCTCAGATCATCAGCTTCTTATGGCAAAATCCAGGCTTAAACTAAAGAAAGCAAAGAAAACCACTAGGCCAGACAGGTATGACTTACATCAAATCCCCTATGAATATGTACTGGAGGTAACGAACAGATTCAAGGGGTTAGATCTAGTTAATATTGTGTCTGAAGAACTACGGATGGAGGTCTGTAATACTGTACAGGAGGCAGCGAACAAAACCTTCACAAACAAAAAGAAAAGCAAGAAGGCAAAGTGGTTATCTGAGGTGGCTTTCCGAATAACTGAAGAGAGAAGTGAGAAGCAAGGGAGAAAGGGAAAGGTATATCCAATTAAATGCAGAGTTCCAAAAAGCAGCACGTAGAGACAAGAAGGCCTTTTTCAATGAAGAGTGCATAAAACTAGAAGGAAACAACAGAAGGGGAAAGACTAGAGATCTCTTCAGGAAAATTGGAGATATCAAGGAAACATTTTGCCCAAAATGGGCACTAAAAGAACAGAAACAGTAGAGATATAGTAGAGCCTGAAGAGATCAAGAGGAGAAGTACAGAATACATGGAAGAACTGTACAAAAAAGTAGTATGTGATAATGTATAATGAACCCAATCACAACGATGGTGTGGTCAGTCACCCAGAGCCACACATTCTGGAGATCAAAGTTAAGTGGGCCTTAGGAAGAACTGCTATTAATAAAGCTAGTGGGTGCAATGGCATTCCAGTAGAACTATTCAAAACCCAAAATGATGATGCCATTAAGGTGTTGCATTCAATATGTCAGCAAATCTGGAAGACTCAGCAGTGGCCACAGGACTGGAAAAGGTCAATCCTCATCCCAATTCCCAAGAACGGTAATACTAAAGAATGTGTTAACCATCGGACACCTACACTCATCTCCCATGCTAGTAAGATCATACTTAAAATCTTGCCTGCTAGGCTTCAGCATTATGCGAACCAAGAACTTCCAGATGTCCAAGCTGGGTTTAGAAAAGAAAGAGGAACTAGAGATCAAATTGCCAACATCTGCTGGATCATAGCCTTTGACTGTGTGGATCATAACAAACTGCGGAAAGCTCTTAAAGAAATGGGAATACCAGACCATCGTACCTGTCTCCTAAGAAACCTGTAAGTGGGTCAAAAAGCAACAGTTAGAACCCTGTATGGAATAACTGACTGGTTCAAGATTGAGAAAGGAGTGTGATAGGGCTGTCTGCTGTCACCTTGTTTGTTTAATCTATATGTTGAGCACATCATGAGAAATGCCAGGCTGGATGAGTTACAAGCTGGAATCAAGATAGGCGGGAGAAATATCAACAACTTCAGATATGCATATGATATCAGTCTAATGGCAGAATGTAAAGAGGAACTAAAGAGTGTCTGGATAAGGGTGAAGGAGGAGAGTGAAAGAGCTGGCTTAAGACTAAATATTTAAAAAGCTAAGATCATGGCATCCAGTCCCATTACTGCATGACAAACAGAAGGGGAAAAAGTGGAAGTAGTGATGGATTTTTTCTTCTTGGGCTCTAAAATCACTGTGGATGATGACTGCAGCCATGAAATCAGAAGACGTTTCTTGGCAGGAAAGCAAAGACAAAGCTAGACAGTGTATTGATAAGTAGAGATGTTACTCTGCCGACAAAGGTCCATAAAGTCAAGGCTAAGGTCTTCCCAGTTGTAAGTACTGGGCCATAAAAAAGGTAGAACACCAGAGAATTAATGCCTTTGAACTGTGGTGCTAAAGAAGACTCCTGAAAATCCCCTGGACAACAAGGAGATCAAACCAGTCAATCTTAAAGAAACTCAAGCCTGAATACTCGTTGGAAGGACCGATGCTGAAGCTGAAGCTCCAGTATTTTGGTCACTTGATATGAACAGTCAACTTACTGGAAAAGTCCCTGATGCTGGGAAAAATCAAGGGCACAAGGAGAAGAGGGCGTCAGAAGATGAGATGGCTGGAAGGCATCACTGATGCAATGGACATGAATTTGGGCAAACTTTGGGAGATAGCGAGGGACAAGGAGGCCTGGCGTGCTGAAGTCCATGGAGTCACAAAGAGTCAGACATGAGTACGCAACTGAACAACAGCAACACAAAGATGATTCAACATCAACAAACCAGTGTAACACATCTCCTTAACAAAACAATAAAATTACAAGATCACCTCAATAGATGCAGAAAAAATACTGGACAAAATCCAACATCCATCCATGATAAAAAAAAAAAAAAAAACCAAAACCTTGACAAAGTGGATATAGAGGGAACATACATCAACATACTGGGGCTTCCGGGGTGCCTCAGTGGTAGAATCTACCTGCCAATGCAGGAGGCTGAGGAGACGCAGGTTAGACCCCTGGGTTGGAAGATTCCCTGGAGAAGGAAATGGCAACCCACTCCAGTATTCTTGCCTGGAAAATTCCATGGACAGAAGAGTTTGGTGGGCTACAGTCCATGGGGTTGCAAAGAGTTGGACACAACTGAGCAACTGAGCACTTCAACATATTAAACATCATTTATGACAAATACAGCTAGCATTCTACTCAACAGTGAAAAGTTCAAAGATTTTCCTCTGAGATTAGAAACAGGACAGGCACTTCAATGTAAATCAACTATATTTCAATAATTTTTTAAAAAAGAAACAAGTATGTAAACTCTTTCAACACAGTACTGGAAGTCCTAGCAATAGCAATAAGACTAGAAAAAGAATCCAAATTGGAAGGAAAGAAGTAAAATTGTCACTGTTTTCAAATGATATGACACTATACAGAAAACCCTATACACTTTACCAAAAAACTATTAGCACTGATAAATTAATTCATAAAGTTTCAGGATGTAAGAAAAATATATAGAAATCTGTTGCATTTCTAGAGACTAATAATAAATGATCAGAAAGAGAAATCAAAATGTTAAATTTCATTAACAATCATATCAAAAAGAATCAAAGACCTAGAAATAAATTTAACCAAGGAGGTGAATGACTTGTAGTTTAAGAACTATATGACACTAAAGAAAGAAAGATGATATAAATAAATGGAATGATATCCTGTGTTCATGAGTAGAAGAGTTACCATGATTAAAATGCCCATACTACCCAAAGAATTATACAGATTTAATGAAATCTCTACCAAAACACCTACCACATTTTTCACAAAATTAGAACAAACGATTCTAAAATCTGTATGGACCCCAAATAGCTAAAGACCCCAAAAGAACCCAAATAGTAAAGCACTCTGAGAAAAAAACAAAGGTGAAAGTATCCTGCCTCCTGACTTTAGACCACACTACAAAGCTACAGTTAGCAAAGTACTGTGCTGGTACAGAAACGGACACAGAGAGCGGTGTAATAGACATGAACGCATATCCATATAGCCAATTAACCTACAACAAAAGAAGCAAGAGTATTCAATAGGAAAAAGACAGTGTCTTCAATAAACAATGTTGGGAGGTTGGACAGCTACACGTAAAAGAAGGAACTTAGAACTTTTTTTCACACTATATAAAAAAATAGGTTCAAAATGTACTAAAGACCAAAATATAAATTCCTGAAACCATATAACTCATAGAAGAAAATACAGGCAGTATGCTCTTTGACACTGGCCTCAGCAATATTTTCTTTGGATTTGTCTCCTCAGGCATGGAATACAAATGTGAAAACAGACAAACTGGATCTAATCAAACTGTAAAAGTTTTTGCACAGTGAAGGAACCCATCAACAAAATGGAAAGGCAACCAAATGAATGGGAGAAGATACCTGCAAATGATATAACTCATAAAGGGTTAATATCTAAAATAGATTAAGAACTCATACAACTAAATATCAGAAAGAACAAACAACGCAATTCAAAAAATGAGCAGAGGACTCATTTTTCCAAAGACATAGAGACAGATAATAGGCACATGAAAAACGTTCAACATCCCTAGTCATTGGGGAAATGCAGATCAAAACCATAATGAGGTATCACTTCACACTTGTCAGCATGACTATCATCACAAAGATGGGAAATAGTTAAGTGTTGATAAGGATTAGAAGAAAAGGAACCAACCCCTCATGCACTGCTGGTGGCAATGTAAATTGGTACAGCCAGTACTGAAAACAGCATGCAGATTCCTCAAAAAAAAAAAAAAAAAAAAAGAAGAAGAAGAAAAAGATAGTGCTCCCAAAGGATCCAGCAATTCCACTTCTGGGCATTTAAATGAAGAAAATAAAAACAATACTTCAAAAAGATACATGCATCCCAAAGTTCACAGCAGCATTACTTAAAACAGTCAAAATACAGAAACAATAAAACATCAACAGATAAAGAAAGAAGATGTGGTGTACACACACACTAGTGTCTCTCAGCCATAAAAAAGAATGAAATCCTGCCACTTGTGACAACAGTTCATCAGTTTCTTAAAACAGCTATCCCTACACTCACCATAAAACCAAAGCAACCCCTAGTATTAACCAAGAGAAATAAAAATGTATGTTCACATAATGATTTGTGTACTAATTTTCATAGCAACTTTATTAAAGCTCAAAACTGCAAACACCTAAAATTTCCATCAACTAGGGCATCCAGACAATAAACAACTGTGAAATCTGTACAATTAAGTAATACTCAGGAATAAAAAGGAATGAACTACTGACATATGCAACAATATGAATCAATCTCAAAAACATTATGCTGAACATAAAAAGCTAGATATAAAAGAATATATATGATAACTTATATAGGAGCCTCTAGAAAAGACCAAATGTACATCTTAACAATGGTGGCAGGTACAGGAGTACGTACACATTTGTCAAAGCTCACTGAAATCTGCATTTCATTATACGCAAATTATATCCTAATAAAACTGATTTTAAAAAATAGTAAAGAAAAATATCCTTAAAGAAAAGCAATCAAGAAACATCTGCAAGGGAGAGACATGAATTGGAAGACTGGGACTGACACCTGAACACTACCAATTATAGAAGAGATAACTAGTAAGGGCCTACTGTATGACACTAGGAACTCTACTCAAAACTCTTTTGAATGACTATGAGTGGCGGATATATGTATACGTATAACTGATTCACTTTGCTGTACACCTGAAACTAACACAACATTGTAAATCATACCCCAATAAAAATGTTTTTAAAATGTGGGAATCCTCAAATTTTTAGTTGCTAAGTTCCTTGAGTATGTACTATCTTCGTCCTCTTTGTATGCTCAGATCACAGCACAATACCTAAAATATAACAGGGACTTAATGAATCCTTTTTGAGTGAAAGAATGTCTATTCTATGTCAGATTTTATCGATTTTTCAATATACTCATTATCAGTTACAATTTCTAGCCCGTTATTTTTTAAGTATTTCCTTCAAACGCCTGAAGACTGCCAAAAATGTGCACTGATAATAGTCTGCTCATTCTTACTCTCTATATTCTTAGAGAAAATTCATTTAAAAAACTGAATTTTTAACAATTGACTCATATTAGCCAAGGTCCATTATAACAAATTTAAATGAACCATATAAACTTATTTTTTAAGGAACCTTGGGAAAATGACAGGAAGTGACTCATAAAATTATAAGCAGTGTAACTTCTCCTACTTTACCTAAATTTAACTTCTGAAGAACAGAATTAATTTTGTAAACATCAATACCTATATACATTAACCCCTTTCATTAAGAGCTGACGCACTGACAGGTACACAGATTAGCATAACTAATGAATTCTTTAAAAGGTTCTCATCAGATCAGATCAGATCAGTCGCTCAGTCATGTCCGACTCTTTGCGACCCCATGAATCGCAGCACACCAGGCCTCCCTGTCCATCACCAACTCCCGGAGTTCACTCAGACTCATGTCCATAGTGAACACAAATTGAAATTGACAAATATAGCTGTCTTTACTTCATTATTAGATCTGAAACTTTTTCTGACTTTTCAAGGTTCTATCTCTGAGGTAAGTAAATATTTCTTTTGTTGTTGTTACTGTTTGGTTGCTCAGTAGTGTACGACTCTGCAATCCCATGGACTGCAGTCCACTAGGCTCCTCTGTCCATGGGATTTCCCAGGCAAGAATGCTGGAGGGGGTTGCCATTTCCTTCTCCAGGGGATCTTCCTGACCCAAGGATTAAACCCAGATCTCCTACACTGGTAGGTGGATTCTTTACTGCTGAGCCACCAGGGAATTTCTACATTGGTATAAAGAATAGAAAATTACATCAAAGTAAAATAATGGCAATGAACCTATGAGTAATTATTAAGTCATGACTAGACGCAATGTTGACAATACAAAAGGAGTAAAGAAAATCATTTATATGGCAGGGACTGCATTTTACCTTACACTTATTATCTCATATTTCTATTTCATTGTTCATATTCTGTTATTTCATTTCATCAGATAAAATGATCATATTTAATCACATATTTTGGTTACAATACTAGGAAACCGTCTGTTATAAATTCCAGAGATGTTTTACATGCAATCCTATGAGAATAAACACTGGAGTCATAGATCTAGGTAGGTGAAGGAAGTTTTACAATGTACATCTTATTTTTACCAGGTAACAAGCATTTGTACTGTGCTTATTATGCCCAGGTACTGTTTCAAGGGTTTTGTTTTTTTTACAAATAAGGAAACTGAAACAAGAGAAACTAACTTTTATGTAACCTGTCCAAGGTCACATAGGAAGCACCAAAGCAAGGATTTCCATCCAGGCAGTCTGGTTTCAGAACTCAACTCACTGAGCTTCCACCGTTACTTCCTATACCAAATCAATACTATTTTTATGGGACAATTGGCTTCTTTGGTGGCTCAGAGGGTAAAGAAGCTGCCTGAAATGCAAATGACCAGGTTTGAACCCTAGCTTGGGAAGATCCCCTGGAGATGGGAATGGCTACCCACTCCAGTATTCTTGCCTGGTGAATCCCACAGACAGAGGAGCCTGGCGGGCTACAGTCCATGGAGTCACAGAGAGTCAGACACAACTGAGCAACTAATACTTTCACACTTTCATCTCCCTTACATGTTAGCCTAAGTATGGTTTAAAGCACAATATTACTAGTCTTCCAAAGGGTTACCAGAAAAGCAAAACAAAACAAAAAAAATTGGAAATATAACTTACTTTTAAATTAAACAAAAATAATACACTAACATGTAGAAAAAAGCAAGGTTTAGAAAAAAATTCCAGTTGATTCTGATATGTGACCCCCCCCAAACCAATCTCTTAGATTTGAGAACTATTAACATAAAGCAAGGCTTCCCAGGTGGCTCAGCGGTAAAGAATCTATCTACCTGCAACACAGGAGCCACAGGAGACTCGGGTTCGATCCCTGGATGGATCAGCAAGATCCCCTGAAGGGGATGGCAACCCACTCTAATATTCTTGCCTGGAGAATCCCATCAACAGAGGAGTCTGGGGGGCTACAGTTCATAGCCTCGCAAAGAGTCAGACATGACTGAGGTGACTTAGCATGCACTCACACAACATAAAGCAAGCACATATTTTTCTTTAAATATTTAAAAGTTAAAGTATATTCTCGCACCAACAAAAAAGACAAAGATCAGTTACAGCAGTTGATAACGGTGGGAGGAGCATAAAAGGCTGGGTAAAGAATATATAGTATTGTTTCCTTTTCTGAAAATTAGATATGGCAAACAAAGAAAGCTAGGATTAACACAGAAGCCTCAATTATAAATGAGACTGACAACTATTTCAACTGTAATTACACAGTCTTAGAAATATATGATATTCATGATATTTACTTTCAATTTAATTTTACAGGTAAAATAAGACAATCTATTAAGTTTATAAAATCTATAGTCACTTAATTTTGGAAAAAAAAACACAAATACATGTGATAAAACAAGTTTTAATTAATGTATTTCAGGATGAATTCTTAAACATGAAGCAATTTCATTTAAGGAATTTAAAGGCTTAAAATAGCTGCATGTCAGGTTATCTCCTTGGGGAAAATATAGCCTGAAAATTAGGAACATGGTAAAATTAGGATTTTACAAACCTCACTAGACAGTTTTTTTATGTCTCAAGTTTATCATGTGGACAAAGGAGGAAGTGAAGGAAGAGAAGTAACTAACAGCAAATTTCACTTAATGCTGTCAGAAAAAAATGTTGACAAAATATTTTGTAAATAAAATCTTTTGTTCAAGCAGCAGGGGGAGCTAATGCATTGTTATTTCATTTTTTCTTTATGTGTAGATATGTTTTCAGTGGCTATGTACAAAGAACTTAATTTTAAAATTACAAATTGTATGCATTATCTTATCATTTAATGATTGTTAAAAGTTTTAATTGAGCAGAACAGGTTAAATGTATAAAGTTGGCATAATATATTATTGTATGCTATTTTGTTTCAATTTTTTAATTTGGATCCAAATTAAGGAAAAAGGACAGAAAAAGTAAAATAGAACCAGGAATGATGGTAGTTTACAAAAACCATGTTTCAAGGTCTCATATACTTTCTAGAGCTATAACACAATTTTGGCTTTGAAACTTTTTAGGGCCAAAGCAGAGGGGAGAACTAATATGCAGTGTTGTTATGCTAATTTGAAAAGAAATATTTTTATTTACACATTTAGTAGTATCCTACTGATGTCGATTTTTCTATCAAAATCAAGAATTAATCCGACTCTGAATCTCCTGTATCTCCCAGAGCAGACAAATCTTTCAGCATACTTTAACAATATACTGCATCATCAATTTACATTTGAATATTTTTTGAAATCCTTTTGACTGATTTGGGTATGTCTGTATCCTCTTCTATCATTGTGTTTCTGATTGCTGATGAATAATTTCTTGGCAGTTAAATTAATGTAATATTATTGCATGCTATTTTGAAAGATGTTTAACACTTTAACACATTTGCAACATTAGTAATAACATTCCCCTAGCCAAAACATTAAAAGTGAGCCAACTATATTATTTAAATACTGCAGCTATAAACATTATAGTAAAAAGGTCAGATAATAAAAAGCTGGACTGCCTGGTTTTCCTATATGCACTTTGAGAAAGTACTTCAAGAGTGATTTTTTTTTTTTACTCAAAAGGTCTGAATGAATAAGAAGAAATCAAAAGCCTTAAAGGCAGACCATCCTCTGCATATATTCTTGCTAACTTTCTAATTTCACTCTTTCATAATTGCCAAAATGATTTTTAAGAATTCAAGGGTCATGTCACTCCTTTTCATTGACTTTCCAGCTTTTTCAGGAAAATGATCAGTCCTTGATTTGTCTTAAAAAAACAGAAATGATCTAATCAACACCCATCTTTCTAGCCTCAAATCTGGTCAAATTCCCTCTTGATCCCTGCACTTCAATCATAGAAATCTTCTAGTTTCATGGAGATATATCACATTCTTTCTACCACAGGGCCTTTGAATATGCTGGTCCCAAAGCTCGGAATGTCCTCTGTCTGGCACTACCTGGGTTACTCATCTACCATATCTCCACAAAAGTCACTTCCTCAGGAAAGCCTTTACCTTACAACAATCCCCTGTGCACGTCCTACCTTCATGGCCCCGTATATGATTCCTTTTTTCCCACTTATGCAGCTAATAATTTAATATTTATGATTGAACACTATCCTGAAAGCTTCAAAAGGAAAGAACATTTCTCTTCTGCTCTTTGTTGAATTTCCTGAGCCCGTTTCAGGGCCCGTCATGTCTTAGTTGGTTTGAACTGGCATAACAAAATACCACACACTGGGTGGCTTAGACAACAGACATGTATTCCTCACAATCCTGGAGGCTAGAAGCTGAAGATCAAAGCTCCAGCATGCTTTGGTACTGGTAGGAACTCTCCTTTTAGTTTGTAGATAGCTGCCTTCTTTCTGTGTCATCACATGGAAAGAGAAAGAGAGAAATCTCTTTCTCTTATAAGCCACAGTCTTACTGGATTAAGGCCCCATCCTTATGACCTCATGTAACCTTAATAACCTCCTAAAGACCCGTCTCCAGATACAGTCACTTTAGGGTTTAGAACTCACAACTACAAAGAATACTGACCAATGATCTCCTCTTTGCTAAAACCAAAGCACGCTTTAAATTCTCATTCAGAATCTCTACATTTGGCCATACAGTTTGTACATTTTTGTACAAATCTGGGGGCACCTTTCACAGACTAGCACCTTCTAGAATTATGTAGTATACAACTTGCACATTAAGCAGTATCTGGTCTTCTACATCTCCCTATAGCATTCAATACTACTAGCCAATACTTCCTTCTGGAAGACATTCATTGCTTGACTTCCATTAACACTGTATCTTGATTTTCACTCCTGTATTTCTCACTATTCTTTTTTTCCTATTTTGTAATTTTTTTTCTGTCCATCCCTTAAATGTTCCTAGGCTCCTTCCTTTCTCTTTCCATGCACACTCTGCATAGTGATCTCATCTACTTTCACTCACCATTTAAATGCTGATGACTCCCAAAACCACATTTTTAGTTCAGATGTCTGTTCTGAATCCCATATCCATAGACCCAGCAGCCTCCTAGATCTCTCTATTTAAATGTCTTTTAGGCCACAGAAACTTGTCCAAAACTGTGTCAAAGCTAAGAAATTAAAACTGAGGACACCATCTCTACCCGGAAACCCCACCCCATCAGACTTCACAAACGGAGGTCAACTTTGTTATGTTCTGCTTTTAGGGTTTTCATTGTTATTTTGCTTTCTGTTTTGGTTCTTGCCCACATTGCAGGTATCTCAAGCCTGAAGGTAGAGAAGAAGCTCATTTTTGTACCTGTGAACATTGTAGACTGTCTCAGAATTCCATTCTAAATTCCCAGTCACATGCCTTATTACATGCCAGTGGCTGGAAAACTAAAGCTCAAATGTCCCAGATTCTCTTACAGTTCAAGTTCCACGTATGACCCAGCTTCCACCAATCTGATACATGGATCAATATTATGAAAAAAGAAATCATGAGAATATTTCTGCTATTTCTTTTAACAAGGTTAACTCTGAAGGTATTTGGTTGGTCTGCAGTTCATTCCTAGTTCTGTGGGCACTGAGAGCCAAGTGTGAGGCTTTCATTTTCTGGCACTGGTCAGGGCTAAACAACTGTGGTCCTAGAACCAACAGTTCCTCAGTGAATGCTATTTCCTCAGTGTCCTGATCCTCTATGTCCTTCTGAGGGCCATTTCATAGCGCGTGGGATGATGAAGAAAGGAGACAAAGTCCAGGCTTTGCTCAGGGTTGGGAGACTCTAAGGGGGAACTCCTACAAAAAGCAGGGTTATAACATCAGCATAAGGGTGAATGAGAAATAAACCTGTTGTTCAGAAAAACAAAAGAAAAAGCTTGTCTGTCTCAATTTTGTTATTCAGTAGGAGGAAAGGGGAAAAAAAGAAAAACTTTCCCTCAGGGTACTGAAGAATTTTTTAAGAAAAGAAGTATAGAACATAAAGGAGATGACTAATAAATCCATCTACCTTATATCAAAAATTCTGTTCATCAAAAGATACCACAAAGAGTGAAATAAAAGTTACATAAACTAGTAAAAGATGTCTGCAGTACAATAACAAAAATTAGTATTCAGAATATGTAAAGAGCTCCCCAAAATCAAAACTGCACAACAGAAAAACAGAAAAGGGGAAAAAAAAGACATTTTGCAGGAAACACATAGAGACTTAAACAATGAGAAGATGTTAAATGTTGGAAAAGATGTGGAATCACAGCAATGTTTAACCACTACTCACAGACTGACACTTGAAAACAACTTAGCATCGCCCAGTAAAGGTGAAGATGCACATGTGCTGTGATGCATGCTCCACTTCCAGTGCAGACCCCTGCCCATGTTTACCAAGATACGGACAAGAAGACTCATAGCAGCACAGCTTGTCAGAGCACAACAGCTAGATAGAACTCAGTGGCAGAATGCATTACAAATTGTGATATATTAATACACTAGAATACTATATAGAAGGGAAAAATGAGCTATGCTACAGGCTGATATTACTAAAAGCAGCAATTTCCAGCAGAATGCCTACCTACATTGTGATTTCATCTACAGAAAGTAGACCAAAAAAAAAAAAAAAAAAAACCACTTTCAGAAACAAGCAAAACACTTATTTTATACATAGATATATTTTAAATTATACTGTTAATAGGTAATAAATTAAGATAATTGGATAGGTGATAAATTTAGCATTCCTTCAGCATGAAGTAAAAATATGAGTGCTCAGTCATGTCTGACTCTTTGTGATCCCATGGACCACAGCCCGCCAGGCTCCACTGTCCATGGACTTCTCCAGGCAAGAATCCTGGCGTGGGTAGCCATTCCCTTCTCCAGGGGATCTTCCTGACCCAGGGATCCAACCCAGGTCTCCCCCACTACTGGCAGATTCTTTACCATGTGAGCCACCAGGGAAGCCCCTCTTTCAGCCCAGCATCTTATAAATTACTTTTAGACTCCAATATTTTATTTTATTGTTTCCTTTAATTAAAACAGATCCTTCTATGTTCCTCTTTAATATTTATACCAAATATATGTGTCCTAATGCAAAAGATGTTTGTATAGTTTAAAGAAATCTTTAAAGAGACACAAACACCAATACATACACCCACTACCCAGTTTAATGAGTACATTACCACTACTTTAAAAACCCTCTCAGGATCCCCCTCTATTTACACATTCCTCCTTCTCCCTGGAGTTAACAGTGATATTGAATTATTCCTGAGACAGCCTTTTAATAGGTTTAAAATATGTATGTTTTATGTGCATATAATATAAAACCTCCTAGAGAACCAGAAAGATTTTTCAATTCTGTATCACTCTCTTCCACAACCTATCCCTCTATACCCTAGTGCAGTGTTTGAATTTCTCTTGCTCATGATACCCTGAGGGAGGAGCAAAGGCACGAAAAAGAGTGTGGGGGTCAGAACTCTCACAGTCAGATTCAATTTTAACTGCACTGCTTAGTAAGAGTACAATCAGATTCAATATATTTAATCTTCTGTGGCTCGGTTTCCTTATCTATAAAAAGGAGACGATAGCTTATTTCCTTCAAGACAATCTTTCTATCTTTATATTATCAGGAATGAATAATATAAAACACTTAAAACAATGTTTAACCAATAAGCAGAAGATTAAGAAGAGGTGGCAGGAATACACAGGAGAACTATACAAAAAAGATCCTCATGACCCAGATAACCACAATGGTGTGATCACTCACCTAGAGCCAGACATCCTGGAATGCAAATTCAAATGGGTTTTAGGAAGCATCACTACAAACAAAGTTAGTGGAGGTGATGGAATTCCAGTTGAGCTATTTTAAATCCTAAAAGATGATGCTGTGAAAGTGCTGCACTCAATATGCCAGCATTTGGAAAACTCAGCAGTGGCCACAGGAATGGAAAGGGTCAGTTTTCATTCCAATCCCAAAGAAAGGCAATGCCAAAGAATGCTCAAACTACCACACAATTGTACTCATCTCACACACTAGCAAAGTAATGCTCAAAATTCTCCAAGCCAGGCTTCAAAAGAACATGAACCATGAATTTCCAGATGTTCAAGCTGGATTTAGAAAAGGCAGAGGAATCAGAGATCAAATTGCCAACAGCCACTGGATCATCAAAAAAGCAAGAGAGTTCCACAAAAACATTTACTTCTGCTTTATTGACTACATCAAAGCCTTTGACTGCGTGGATCAAAGCAAACTGTGGAAAAAATTTTTTATTCAAGAGATGCGAATACCAGACCATCTTACCTGCCTTCTGAGAAATCTACATGCAGGTCAGGAAGCAACAGTTAGAACCAGACATGCAAAAATGGACTGGTTCCAAATTGGGAAAAGAGTACGTCAAGGCTATATATTGTCATCTGCTTATTTCACATGATTCAGAGTACATCATGTGAAATGCCTTGCTGGATGAAGCACAAGCTGGAATCAAGTTTGCCAGGAGAAATATCAATAACTGCATATCTCAGATATGCAGATGACACCACCCTTATGGCAGAAAGTGAAGAGGAACTCAAAAGCCTCTTGATGAAAGTGAAAGTGGAGAGTGAAAAAGTTGGCTTAAAGCTCAACATTCAGAAAATGAAGATCATGGCATCCGGCCCCGTCACTTCATGGGAAATAGATGGGGAAACAGTGGAAACAGTGTCAGACTTTATTTTTCTGGGCTCCAAAATCACTGCAGATGGTGCTGCAGCCATGAAATTAAAAGACGCTTACTCCTTGGAAGGAAAGTTATGACCAACCTAGACAGCATATTCAAAAGCAGAGACATTACTTTGCCAACAAAGGTTCGTCTAGTCAAGGCTATGGTTTTTCCTGTGGTCATGTATGGATGTGAGAGCTGGACTGTGAAGAAGGCTGAGCACCGAAGAATTGATGCTTTGGAACTGTGGTGTGGGAGAAGACTCTTGAGAGTCCCTTGGACTGCAAGGAGATCCAACCAGTCCATTCGGAAGGAGATCAGTCCTGGGATTTCTTT
Organism: Bos indicus; assembly: GCF_029378745.1. Taxonomy (NCBI): domain Eukaryota; kingdom Metazoa; phylum Chordata; class Mammalia; order Artiodactyla; family Bovidae; genus Bos; species Bos indicus. The sequence goes on from NC_091779.1 coordinate 15,236,104, forward strand.
GGAAGGAATGATGCTAAAGCTGAAACTCCAGTACTTTGGCCACCTCATGTGAAGAGTTGACTCATTGGAAAAGACTCTGATGCTGGGAGGGATTGGGGGCAGGAGGAGAAGGGGACGACAGAGGATGAGATGGCTGGATGGCATCACTGACTCTATGGACGTGAGTCTGGGTGAACTCCGGGAGTTGGTGATGGACAGGGAGGCCTGGCGTGCTGTGATTCATGGGGTCACAAAGAGTCGGACATGACTGAGCAACTGAACTGAACTGAACTGAACTGATGGCAGAAAGTGGAGGAGAACTAAAGAGCCTCTTGATGAAGTGAAAGAGGAGAGTGAAAAAGTTGGCTTAAAACTCAACATTCAGAAAACTAAGATCATGGCATCTGGTCCCATCACTTCATGGCAAATAGACAGAGAAACAGTGGAAACAGTGAGAGAGACTTTATTTTTTTGGGCTCAAGAATCACTGCAGATGATGACTGCAGCCATGAAATTAAAAGACATTTGCTCCTTAGAAGAAAAGCTATGACCAACCTAGACAGCATAGTAAAAAGCAGAGACATTACTTAGCTGACAAAGGTCCATCTAGTCAAAGCTATGGGTTTTCCAGTAGTCATGTATGGATGTGACAGCTGGACTATAAAGAAAGCTGAGCACCAAATAACTGATGGTTTTGAACTGTGGTGTTGGAGAAGACTCTTGAGAATACCTTGGAGTGCAAGGAGATCCAACCAGTCAATTGCAAAGGAAATCAGTCCTGAATATTCACTGGAAGGACTGATGCTGAAGCTGAAACTCCAGTACCTTGGCCACATGATGCGAAGAACTGACTCATTGGAAAAGACCATGATGCTGGGAAAGATTGAAGGCAAGAGGAGAAGGGAACCACAGAAGATGAGATAGTTGGATGGTATCACCAACTAGATGGACATGAGTTTGAGGAAGCTCTGGGAGTTGGTGGTGGACAGGGAAACCTGGTATGCTGCAGTCCATGGGGTCGTAAAGAGTCGGACATGACTGAGCAACTGAACTGAACTGAACTAAACAATAAGCATCAAAAAATGTATTGGACATCATTTTCACTAGGGAAAATCAAATTAAACACATAATGATATACCACTATATCTACCACAATGTCCAAAATTACAAAGTCTGAAAATACCACATGTAGAGAAAGATATTGAGCAACTAGAATTCTCATCATTTCTGTTGGAAATGAACATTTTCTTTGGAAAACTACAAGCAGTTTCTAAAAACTTTAAAATACACCTACTGTATAATTCCCTCATCATTCCTATATATATATATATCAAAAAGAAGTAACAAAACACAAACACAGTCTTTTTATAAGAATACTGATAGCAGTTTAATTCATAACCCAAAAATGAAAACTATATCTATCAGCATAAAAAACTGATAAACTGTGGTATATTCATTAATGGCATACTACTCAGGAAAAAGGAAGCAAACCACTACGTATAAAACATAAATGAACCTCTAAAACATTATGCTGAGCAAAATAAGTCAGGTACAAAAGAGTATGTGATTTCTTCTGAATGAAGTCAGGAATAGGCAAAAGCAGTCGGCAGTGATAGACATTAATACAGTGGTTTCCATGTGAGGGGGTGAATATTGCCTGAAAACAGACAAGATAGATTTCTGGGGTGATGAAAACATCATACATCTTGATCTGATTAATAGCAGGGCTGAAAAAATTTATCAAGCTATACTATACCCAATAAATACTCACCATGAAAACTTTTATTCCAATTAAAATGTTTTCAGTTTTTTAAAAGTATCTGACATGCAGTAAGCATGCCACCAAAGTCTTTCACTATTACCAGTTCAAGTTGGCTAATCTGTGAGAGTGGATAGGAAATAATCATGATCAAATGAGGCAAAAAAGAAAACAAAACAGTCACTCAAAGAAGGGGAAAACAATGACAGGTAATTATAACCACTCTCTGCTAAACTGAGATTTCCCTGTAAAGTCCACGGATAACTATCTAGTATGGACTTCTTTGATATTTCCTCTTGCATATTGCTCTCAGTATATTCATATGTATTCACATGTGATCAGTTCAGTTCAGTTGCTCAGTCCTCTCTGACTCTTTGCAACCCCATGGACTGCAGCACTCCAGGCTTTCCTGTCCATCACCAACTCCCAGAGCTTGCTCAAACTCATGTCCATCTAGTTGGTGATGCTATCCAATCATGTCATCCTCTGTTGTCCCCGTTTCTTCCTGCCTTCAATCTTGCCCAACATCAAGATCTTTTCCGATGAGTAAGTTCTTCACATCAGGTGGCCAAAGTATTAGAGTTTCAGCTTCAGCATCAGTCCTTCCAATGAATATTCAGGACTGATTTCCTTTACAATTGACTGGTTGGATCTCCTTGCAGTCCAAGGGACTCTCAAGAGTCTTCTCCTTTGACTGTATAATATATACACCTATATAAACATACAGGTGTACATACAATATATGTCTAATATATACTGGGGCTTCAGAGGTGGCGCAGTGGTAAAGAATCCACTTGCCAAAGCAGGAGACACAGAGACACAACTTCCATCCCTGGGTGGAAAAGATTCCCTGGAGAAGGAAATGGTAACCCACTTCAGTATTCTTGACTGGGAAATCCCATGGACAAAAGAGCCAGGCAGGCTACAGTCCAAGGGGATGCAAAAGAGTCAGACATGACTGAGTGACTAAATAACAACAAAATCAACAACAATATATGTTTAATATATATATATATATAATATACATATAAAAACATTTTATACTTTTTTTTTAAATTTAATTGTGTGGTGATGACTAAGGTTCACTCACAGTAGGGATTAAAAAAAAAAAAACAAACCATGGACTATTATCTTCAACTTAGGTCTGTGATACTGCACTTAAAACTTTAAGGTCAGGAACATACCTCAACATAATAAAAGCTATATATGACAAACCCACAGCAAACATTATCCTAAATGGTGAAAAATTGAAAGCATTTCCCCTAAAGTCAGGAACAAGACAAGGGTGCCCACTTTCACCACTACTATTCAACACAGTTTTGGAAGTTTTGGCCACTGCAATCAGAGAAGAAAAAGAAATAAAAGGAATCCAAATTGGAAAAGAAGAAGTAAAACTCTCACTGTTTGCAGATGACATGATCTTCTACATAGAAAACCCTAAAGATTTCACCAGAAAATTACTAGAACTAATCAGTGAATACAGTAAAGTTGCAAGATATAAAATCAACACACAGAAATCCCTTGCATTCCTATACACTGATAATGAGAAAATAGAAAGAGAAATTAAGGAAACAATCCCATTCACCATTGCAACGAAAAGAATAAAATACTTAGGAATATATCTACCTAAAGAAACTAAAGACCTATATATAGAAAACTATAAAATACTGGTGAAAGAAATCAAAGAGGACACTAATAGATGGAGAAATATACCATGTTCATGGATTGGAAGAATCAATATAGTGAAAATGAGTATACTACCCAAAGCAATCTATAGATTCAATGCAATCCCTATTAAGCTACCAATGGTATTTTTCACAGAGCTAGAACCAATAACTTCACAATTTCTATGGAAATACAAAAAACCTCGAATAGCCAAAGCAATCTTGAGAAAGAAGAATGGAACTGGAGAAATCAATCTGCCTGACTTCAGGCTCTACTACAAAGCCACAGTCATCAAGACAGTATGGTAGTGGCACAAAGACAGAAATATTGATAAATGGAACAAAATAGAAAGCCCAGAGATAAATCCATGCACCTATGGACACCTTATCTTTGACAAAGGAGGCAAGAATATACAATGGATTAAAGACAATCTCTTTAACAAGTGGTGCTGGGGAAACTGGTCAACCACTTGTAAAAAAATGAAACTAGAACACTTTCTAACACCATACACAAAAATAAACTCAAAATGGATTAAAGATCTAAATGTAAGACCAAAAACTATAAAACTCCTAGAGGAGAACATAGGTAAAACACTCTCTGACATATATCACAGCAGGATCCTCTATGACCCACCTCCCAGAATATTGGAAATAAAAGCAAAAATAAACAAATGGGACCTAATTAAACTTAAAAGCTTCTGCACAACAAAGAAAACTATAAGCAAGATGAAAAGACAGCCTTCAGAATGGGAGAAAATACTAGCAAATGAAGCAACTGACAAACAACTAATCTCAAAAATATACAAGCAACTCCTACAGCTCAATTCCAGAAAAATAAATGACCCAATCAAAAAATGGGCCAAAGAACTAAATAGACATTTCTCCAAAGAAGACACACACATGGCTAACAAACACATGAAAAGATGCTCAACATCACTCATTATCAGAGAAACGCAAATCAAAACCACAATGAGGTACCATTTCACGCAAGTCAGAATGGCTGAGATCCAAAGTCTACAAGCAATAAATGCTGGAGAGGGTGTGGAGAAAAGGGAAGTCTCTTACACTGTTGGTGGGAATGCAAACTAGTACAGCCACTATGGAGAACAATGTGGAGATTCCTTAAAAAACTGGAAATAGAACTGCCTTATGATCCAGCAATCCCACTGCTGGGCATACACACTGAGGAAACCAGAAGGGAAAGAGACACGTGTACCCCAATGTTCATCAGAGCACTGTTTATAATAGCCAGGACATGGAAGCAACCTAGATGTCCATCAGCAGATGAATGGATAAGAAAGCTGTGGTACATATACACAATGGAGTATTACTCAGCCATTAAAAAGAATACATTTGAATCAGTTCTAATGAGGTGGATGAAACTGGAGCCTATTATACAGAATGAAGTAAGCCAGAAAGAAAAACACCAATACAGTATACTAACTCATATATATGGAATTGAGAAAGATGGTAACGATAACCCTGTATGTGAGACAGCAAAAGAGACACAGATGTATAGAACAGTCTTTTGGACTCTGTGGGAGAGGGAGAGGGTGGGATGATTTGGGAGAATGGCATTGAAACATGTATAACATCATATATGAAACGAATAGCCAGTCCAAGTTCGATGCATGATACTGGGTGCTTGGGGCTGGTGCACTGGGACGACCCAAAGGGATGGTACAGGGAGGGTGGAGGGAGGGCGGATCGGGATGGGGAACACGTGTATACCTGTGGCGGATTCATGTTGATGTATGGCAAAACCAATACAATATTGTAAAGTAACTAACCTCCAATTAAAATAAATAAATTTATATTGAAAAAAAAACTTTAAGGTCACATTATTGTTAGTAGCTGGAGGTAAAATGATGGTAACTGCGGAAGGTTGGATGCCTTTTGAAATCCACTCTGAATTGTTTTCTGTGGATAAGGTAAAATAAGGTAAAAGCCGTCAGGTATGGAAGGGATATGGGTCCATGTGTAGACGTGTCCCCAGCATTCCTATACTAGGAAATCATTTGAACATGGTACAGTTAGCAGTACTCACCTTAGTCACTTGATTCTCAAGATATTCCATGAAACAACCAGAACTTGCTATACATTTTCTACATTTCCAACAACGAAGAATACTTATGTCTTCTTGATTATGATTTTTAGTTACCAATTCTTTGCTTCTCTTCATCTGTGGAAAAATTAATGCATTTTTAGAATGTTAAACCATGTCAGATTAAACCTGATTTTCTAAACCCTTTGAACAGCATCAGCTACATGTGTACCAGAAAGAATTATCATTTATTGAGGTACCTACTACTATTAGGCTATTGGTGCTCTATAAACTATACCCATGATAATCATGCAGTATATTAGTGACTACCAGCTTACTTTTGCAAAACATTTTATTTCTTTCCATCTGTCTTCACTAGAAGTTGTAAAAGGCAACTGCCAAAGAGTTAATTAAAGTTACTGTGGTTAAAAGGGTCATAACAAATAATTTTATTCTTATAAATAGGATGTTTATTAAATTTTAAATATAATAGGATTTACTGAGTTATAGTTATTTCTGTGAAAACTGGAAGTAATTGCTTCAAATTAATGGGAAAAATCCTGTATCCTAAATGCAATAATTTTTCTTGTATACTGTATTCAGTAGAACAATATTACATCTTGTGGTATGTGCAATCAAACAAAAAGACTTAGATAATAACCCTAACATTTTTTAGCCTATTTTTATACCTGAGATTTTATGTCAGTACTGAGATTTAGATGAGTTTGAGGAAAGTTTCACACTAATAAGGATTCCAAATTGCAGTGTATTTAAGAATCTGCCTGGTAACTAATCATCATTAAAAAAGGAACTGTTAATTTATTAAGCTGTACACTAGGGCCTGCCTAGTTCCTTGGCCACAGTTCCTCATTTGCTAGCTCTTTAGTATTTCATTTATTTAACAAACATTTACTGAGAGCTAACCAACCATATGCCACACAATGAGTCAAACTCTGGAGGCACAATGATGAGCAAAACTTATTTTCTGTCACAGACTTCACTATGCTTTCTACATCAACAGCTTTCAACCCTGGCTCATTAGAATCACTTAAATTTTAAAAAATAATGATGTCCAGGCCAAGTTCCACTCATAGCAATTTTGACTTTTTCTGAGATGGAGAGGGAGTTAGGAACAGGTACATTTTATTAAAAAGTTCCCCAGGTGATCCTCTAATGTGGCCAGGATGAGGACAGGCTGTGTTAATACACAAACAATTAACTAAAATGTACTAATAACAGCTGAAAGGACAAGAGAGGCAATATAGATGGACTTTAGCCAAATTTAAAGGACGGATTTGAGGAACTCTGCCTGGAAGGGCACAGCATGCCACTCTTGAAGCCAATCTAGCTCTGACCTTCAAGTGCTAGGCAGCAGTTCAGTCTTCACTGGCATCTTCAGAACCCATCTTGGCCCAGATGAACACTCCATTTAAAGTCCGTCCTCAATGACCATCAATAACATCTGAATTTGCAAATACCCTGACCTCTTCCTCCTCCTCCTTTACTTAGCTTCACTCGCACTCCATCCATCTCTCAATTGTCTTATTGGCATCTATACTCAACTCCCTTTAAACCACCAGTAGTTCCCAACCAGGAGTGGGGCTTGTAGGGAGGGGCTATCAGAATCAACAAAGGAGAAACTCCATACCTGCCTATGCTCTCCCTCTCCCTGAGATCCATCCACACCTCCCCATTTCTCCCCTTCCTCCAGGCGGTTCCACACCCTCTTGCAGTGGGATCATGCAATTAGAAAAAGCCCTACTGGTGATTCTAATAAGTTTTCACTGAAAATCTGAGAATTATACTGTGTGACAACTCTTTTATGGCAATGATTTTTAAATCTATATATCTAGTTTGATTTTTTTTCCCAAAGCTCTAGACCAATAATTTCAACTTCTGAATGTCAAATGCTATCTCTACATGAATCTTCCTTAGGGCCTTTGTGCTGGCTGTTTGCTCTGTCTACCCTGTATGGTAGCCACTTGTTAGACGTGTTATTAAGCACTCGAAATGTGGCTAATCTAAACTGACATGCACAGTAGGTGTAAAACATACACGGGATTTTGAATACCATATAGAAAAATAGGAATGTTAAATATCTTAATAGTGTTCATATTTATTTCATGTTGAAATCAAAATTTTAATATGTTGTTAAAAATATACTGTAAAAATATTTCATGTTTCTTTTTACTTTTTGAATATCACCTCAAAGTCATATCCTCATAAGTACAGTTTAAGAAGCACTTTAGAAGCACCTAGGGAGTTTATTTAAATGTAGGTCACAGTTCCAGAAAATCTAATCCAATGTTTCTAAGGTAGGACTCTGTGTATTTAACAAGCATACTAGGTGATTCTATTACAGGTGATCTGAAGATCACACTCGGGGGGACACAATACAGTCTAAGCTCTATTTGCAACAACATGAACAAACCTTCAGAGTATTAACCTTAGTGGAATAAGTATTTGACAGAGAAAGGCAAATACCCTATGCTATCACTTACCTGTAGAATCTAAAAAATAAAACAAATCAATGTATATAACAAAAGAAAACCATATTCACAGATATAGAGAACAAATTCAGTAGTTACCAGTGGGGAGAAGGAAAGGGGGAAAGACAGGACTATGGGAGTAAGAGGTACCACTATGCATAACATATATATGCAACAAGGATACATTGTACAGCACAGATAAAAACAGCCATTATATGGTTATAACTTTAAATAAATATAATCTGTAAAAATACTGAATCGCTATGTTGTACACATGAAACAAACATTAAGTCCAATTCTTTGTGACCCTATGGACTGTTGCCTGCCAGGTTCCTCTGTTCATGGGATTCTCTTGGCAAGAATACTGGAGTAGGTTGCCACGCCCTCCCTCTAGGGGATCTTCTCAACACAAGAGATGGAACCCACGTCTCTTAGCCTCCTGCACTGGCAGGAAGGTTCTTTACCACTACTGCCACCTGACCAGCCAAAAGCAACTACACTTTAATTAAAAACAAACAGTCTAAGCTTCTTAAGATGTCAAAAAAGGTTCATTAGGTAGCACAAAGGATTCCTGTGACAGAACTGTTATGTATCTGATTGTGGTTTGCTCATATGAATCCACACATGTGAAAAGACTGCATAGAACTAAATATACACAAACACAAGTGTGTGCAACTGTTAAAATCTGAATAAAGTAGACTGTTTGAAGGGTATACAGGATTTCTCTGTGAATCTGTAATTCATAATTCACAACTGAACCTACACATATTTCAAAGAGTTAAAAAGAAACTTTTACCATGGACATTAAAACCTCAAAATTTTAAAAACTCATTACATTTTTTTACCAATTTAACTGTCCTGACATATGTGTATAATCTTCTATATCTTTCCCCTATATTTTTAGCTGCATAATTTTTAATTGCCTCTTCATACCACAATTTTGCAATATTTTCTAAAAAGAATAAAAAGATCATTTAGTCTTTCCTCTTTAAAAAACAAAAAGTCCCTTTAAATCCTTTAAAACCCAACTCCAAACTAGCTCTCAAGTCTTGGTGTCCCCTCCATGAACACTCCATATAAACACTATGCAGATTTTTGTGCAGTTTCTAAAAATACCTTTTTCTGCTTTCCCACTTCCAAATTTGCTATTCTCTCTTCTTGTAAATCACTTCTTTTTCCTCTGACTTTAAGAAATACTTTCTATCATTTAAGGCTGAGCTCAAAATCTTTTTTTACAGACACTCCCCAGAAAACAATTCTTCCCTCTTCTGTGTTTCCATGCAATGCTGCATGTGCCTCAACAGCAGTACTAGTCAAGTTCTAGTACACTTATGTGTGTATGTGTCTTATTAATTAATGGTGGTATCCTAAAAAGCACCATATTCTATTCAAACCTGCATTTTACAATCAAATACTGTACCTGGCACCAAAAATCACAGTCACAAGTGTTCACTGAAATCAAATCAACAAGTCTTGGCACCTCAGTTCAGTCACTCAGTAGTGTCCAACTCTTTGAGACCGCATGAATCACAGCACACCAGGCCTCCCTGTCCATCACCAACTCCCAGAGTTCACCCAAACCCATGTCCATTGAGTCGGTCATGCCATCCAACCATCTCATTCTCTATCGTCCCCTTCTCCTCCTGCCCTCAATATTTCCCAGCATCAGGGTCTTTCCAAATGAGTCAGCTCTTTGTATCAGGTGGCCAAAATATTGGAGTTTCAGGTTCAGCATGAACACCCAGGACTGATCTCCTTTAGGATGGACTGGTTGGATCTCCTTGCAGTCCAAGGTACTTTCAAGGGTCTTCTCCAACACGACAGTTCAAAAACATCAATTCTTTGGCGCTCAGCTTTCTTTATAGTCCAACTCTCACATCCATACGTGACCACTGGAAAAACCATAGCCTTGACTAGATGGACCTTTGTTGGCAAAGTAAGGTCTCTGCTTCTGAATATGCTGTCTAGGTTGGTCATAACATTCCTTCCAAGGAGTAAGCATCTTTTAATTTCATGGCTGCAGTCACCATCTGCAGTGATTTTGGAGCCAAGAAAAATAAAGCCAGCCACTGTTTCCATATCTATTTCCCATGAAGTGACGGGACCAGATGCCATGATCTTAGTTTTCTGAATGTTGAGTTTTAAGCCAACTTTTTCACTCTCCTCTTTCACTTTCAAAAGAGGCTCTTTAGTTCTTCTTTGGTTTCTGCCATAAGGGTGGTGTCATCTGCATATCTGAGGTTATTGATATTTCTCCCGGCAATCCTGATTCCAGCTGTGCTTCCTCCAGCCCAGAGTCTCTCATGATGTACTCTGAATATAAGTTAAATAAACAGGGTGACAATATACAGCCTTGATGTACTCCTTTTCCTATTTGGAACCAGTCTGTTGTTCTATGTCCAGTTCTAACTGTTGCTTTCCGACCTGCATACAGGTTTCTCAAGAGGCAGGTCAGGTGGTCTGGTATTCCCATCTCTTTCAGAATTTTCCACAGTTTATTGTGATCCACACAGTCAAATGCTTTGGGGTAGTCAATAAAGCAGAAGTAGATGTTCTTCTGGAACTCTCTTGCTTTTTCAATGATCCAGCAAATGTTGGCAATTTGATCTCTGGTTCCTCTGCCTTTTCTAAAACCAGCTGGAACATCTGGAAGTTCATGATTCAGGTATTGCTGAAGTCTGGCTTGGAGAATTTTGAGCATTACTTTACTAGCGTGTGAGATGAGTACAATTGTACAGTAGTGTGAGCACTCTTTGGCATTGCCTTTCTTTGGGATTGGAATGAAAACTGACCTTTTCCAGTCCTGTGGCCACTGCTGAGTTTTCCAAATTTGCTGGCATATTGAGTGCAGCACTTTCACAGCATCATCTTTCAGGATTTGAAAGAGCTCAACTGGTATTCCATTACCTCCACTAGCTTTGTTCACAGTGATGCTTCCTAAGGCCCACTTGACTTCACATTCCAGGATGTCTGGCTCTAGGTGAGTGATCACACCATCGTGATTATCTGGGTTGTGAAGATCTTTTTTGTACAGTTCTTCTATGTATTCTTGCCATCTCTTCTTAATATCTTCTGCTTCTGTTAGGTCCATACCATTTCTGTCCTTTATTGAGCCCATCTTTGCAAGAAATGTTCCCTTGGTATCTCTAATTTTCTTGAAGAGATCTCTATAGTCTTTCCCATTCTATTGTTTTCCTCTATTTCTTTGCATTGATCACTGAGGAAGGCTTTCTTATCTCTCCTTGCTATTCTTTGGAACTCTGCATTCAAATGGGTATATCTTTCCTTTTCTCTTTTGTGTCCCTTCTTTTCACAGCTATTTCTAAGGCCTCCCCAGACAGCCATTTTGCTTTATTGCATTTCTTTTTCTTTGGGATGGTCTTGATTCCTGTCTCCTATACAATGTCACAAACTTCCACCCATAGTTCATCAGGCACTCTATCAGATCTAGTCCCTTAAATCTATTTCTCACTTCCACTGTATAGTCATAAGGGATCTGATTTAGGTCACACCTGAATGGTCTAGTGGTTTTCTCCACTTTCTTCAATTTCAGTCTGAATTTGGCAATAAGGAGTTCATGATCTGAGCCACAGTCAGCTCCCAGTCTTGTTTTTTCTGACTGTATAGAGCTCGTCCATCTTTGGCTGCAAAGAATATAATCAATCTGATTTTGGTGTCGACCATCTGGTGATGTCCACGTGTAGAGTCTTCTCTTGTGTTGTTGGAAGAGGGTGTTTGTTATGACCAGTGCGTTCTCTTGGCAGAACTCTATTAACCTTTGCCCTGCTTCATTCTGTACTCCAAGGCCAAATTTGCCTGTTTCTCCAGGTGTTCCTTGACATCCTATTTTTGCATTCCAGTCCCCTCTAATGAAAAGGACATCTTTTTTGGGTGTTAGTTCTAGAAGGTCTTGTAGGTCTTTATAGAACTGTTCAACTTCAGCTTCTTCAGTGTTACCGGTCGGGGCATAGACTTGGATTACTGTGATGTTGAATGGTTTGCCTTGGAAATGAACAGAGATCATTCTGGAGATTGCATCCAAGTACTGCATTTCAGAATCCTTTGTTGACTATGATGGCTACTCCATTTTTCTAAGGGATTCTTGCCTACAGTAGTAGATATAATGGTCATCTGAGTTAAATTCACCCATTTCAGTCCATCTTAGTTCACTGATTCCTAGAATGTCGATGTTCACTCTTATCATCTCCTGTTTGACCACTTCCAATTTGCCTTGATTCGTGGACCTAACATTCCAGGTTCCTATGCAATATTGCTCTTTACAGCATCGAACCCTTCTTCCATGACTAGTCCCATTCACAACTGGGTGTTGTTTTTGCTTTGCCTCCATCCCTTCATTCTTTCTGGAGTTATTTCTCCACTGATCTCCAGTAGCATATTGGGCACCTACCGACATGGGGAGTTCATGTTTCAGTGTCCTTCTTTTTGCCTTTTCATACTGTTCATGGGGTTCTCAAAGCAAGAATACTGAAATGGTTTGCCATTCCCTTCTCCAGTGGACCACATTCTGTCAAACCTCTCCACCATGACCTGGCAATCTTGGGTGGCCCCACATGTCATGGCTTAGTTTCAATTGGCTAGTTGTCTGTGATTGTAGTTTCAGTCTGTCTGCCCTCCGATCCCCTCTCTCAGTGCCTACTGTCTTACTTGGGTTTCTCCTACCTTGGACGTGGAGTCTCTCTTCACGGCTGCGACAGTGCATGAGCGCCATCAGCTTATAAAAATTCTTTTTTTAATACCAAGTATTAAGTATGAATGGATAACTAATATGGCAACCCAAACAGAAGTCCTTTAGCAAGAGATGTTAGGAGACCAAGGGAAGAAATAAAGCTGTGTTTATATAGATCTAAACTTGAAAGAAGAACTGGAGGCTACCCAATGGTGATATATTTATAGGACAGCTGAGGTGATTTCTTTCAGAGAATTTATGCTGAAAGAAGAGGTCAAACATGGTTAATGAACCTATTAACAAAATCCTAGTCTTTGAGCTAATTTGAATACAGCGTGGTTGTTGACTGCTAGCTCAAATCCATCCCTGTCTAGCTCTCTAGACACTGGTATGGGTTCTAGAAAAGAGGGACCTGTATAAGTAAAGAACTGAAAACTGTTTTCTGTCTGTGAGTGCGTGTGCTCAGTCGTGCCTGACTCTCTGCGACCCTATGGACAGCAGCCTTCCAGACTCCTCTGTCCATAGAGTTTCCCAGGCAAGAACACTGGAGTGGGTTGCCATTTTCTCCTCCAAGGGATCTTTCCAACCCAGGGATCAAACCTGAGTCTTCCACATCTCCTGCAGTGGCATGCAGACTCATTACCACTGAGCCACCTGTGAAGCCCCCATTTTCTGTTGGGGTCTAAGCAATTTTGAGCAGCATATATCACATGGCTTTAACACTTTGAGGGCCTGGGGGCAGCAACTAGAGAACTATCAAAGCAAACAGAGAAGTGACCTTGGGAAACATAACATGAAAATGAACTTAACTGCTGAACACATATGAATGTCTCACAATGACCACTGCCAACATGAGCAAAGTTCTTTAATTACTGGACAGTAGTTAAGCTCATCACAGTGGATACAAATTTTTCAAAGTGCTAATTTTTGGTTAAAAGTCAAATTTTATCCCTTACAACAAATACTGCCAAACATCCAGGTCTGAAAAACCATAGTTTGTCAATCATATGAGTAAAAATGGTATGCCATGGAAAGGTGGAGAGTTCAGCTCTCAAATGAAACTACTGAACACTGGCTTTTCTTCAACACTGCCCACCATCAGCATTCAGTGTACTACAGATGTGCTTTATGCATTCTTCCCACTTTTTTCACATGAACTATTAGAAATATATGTATTTAAAAATAAAGATTTAATAACATCAGTACTAGTTACTGCTTCAATAGGCAGATTTTTAACTACACGTGTATGGCAGTGAAGAATAAAATGGCTATTAATACTGTTTGTCATCATTGCCTTGAAAGTCACTCAGTCGTGTCTGACTCTTTGCAACCCCATGGACTATAAAGTCCATGGAATTCTCCAGCCCAGAATACTGGATTGGGTAGCCTTTCCCTTCTCCAGGTGATCTTCCCATCCCAGGGATCAAACCTAGGTCTCCCACATTACAGGCAGATTCATTACGATCTGAGCCACCAGGGAAGCCCAGGAAAACTGCAGTGGGTAGCCTATCCCTTTTCTAGCAGATCTTCCTGACCAGGAATTGAACCAGGATCTCCCACATTGCAGGCAGATTCTTTACCAGCTGAGCTACCAGGGAAGTCGATATTGAAAAATGAAGGTTTAATAATGTCAATACTAGTTATTGCTTCAATAAACAGTTAAAAAAAAAAACCACACTACATGTATATGGCAGTGAAGATTAAGTGGCTATTAATACTGTTTGTCACCACTGCCTTGATTCTGCTAAAGGAGAAGAAGTTTTACTCATTGTTGCTTTCTCATGATTAATGAAAATGTTAACAGAATTTAAAAAGGTGAATAACATCTTAGTATTACCAAGAATACTTTGCCTGACTCTCTGTGCTCCACCAGGGAGTGCGGACCACATTTTGAGAACTAGTGCTTCATGCAAAACAGCTGTTCTCAAAATGTTGCCAATGTAAATCTTATTTTCCATCAATATCTTTTAAAATATCTAAGAAGGATAGTTCAGTCACCCTGGAGAAAAATGTTTACAATAAATTTGGTGGAAATTTTCTATAAAGTCAACTACTGGAATTATAACCTACACAAGGGCATTTCATTCCTTCATCTGGCTATTACCACTTATTTATGGTAAAACATCAGCCAGTGGCACAGATCGAATTCTACACTTCTGGGTCCCTAAAGTTTGCTCACCTTCTTCTCCTTATTCATGGATTTAAAATTGAGATGAAGTGGACAAAACTCTAAATTATTAAAATTTATCTAAAATTAGAAAATAAGAATAAATCAACAAAATTTTGGGCTTCGTTGGTGGTTCAAATGGCAGAGTTTTCCTCCACCTGGGTGGAGGAGACCCAGGTTCAATCTCTGGGTTGGGAAGATCCCCCGGAGAAAGGAATGGCTAGCCACTTTGTATTCTTATCTGGAGAATTCCATGGACAGTGGAGTCTGGCAGGGGTCTCAAAGAATCGGACATGACTGAGGGAATAACAAGTTGTAAACTAGCTCTTTAAGAAATGGATACTCTTTGTAACATATAATTGTGGGGTCCAGAAAACATAAAAGGAAGCTGACCTCTGCAAATGAAACATAACTTTGACATGTTAACTAGACAAGGAGATATGAAACTAGATAAAGAAAATATAAGAAAATTAAATATCAATCTATGAATATATAATAAAATCTTAAACAAATTGTTAGTCATAGAATCCATTAATGAATTAAAAGAACAATACATTTTGGCCAAATGAGATTATTTTCAGGAATTCAAGGATAATTTTTAAAAAACCCAAAACCTACTCAATATATTTTACAAACTGTAAGATTAAAAGAAAAAACACATAATTATCTTGAAAGACAGAAAATAAAACCTTCAATAAAGTTCAACATTTAGATACGATAAAAAGACACAAATACTTAGCACTCCATAAATAGAAGGAAATTTCATTAACCAGCTAAAAAGGAGACTTACTGAAAACCTTAGCAATTATCAGTTCAGTTCAGTTCAGTCACTCAGTCGTGTCCAACTCTTTGCCACCCTGTGAATCACAGCACACCAGGCCTCCCTGTGCATCACCAATTCCCAGAGTTCACTCAAACTCATGTCCATCGAGTCAGTGATGCCATCCAGCCATCTCATCCTCTGTCATCCCCTTCTCCTCCTGCCTCCAATCCCTCCCAGCATCAGGGTATTTTCCAATGAGTCAACTCTTCGCATGAGGTGGCCAAAGTATTGGAGTTTCAGCTTTGGCATCAGTCCTTCCAATGAACACCCAGGACTGATCTCCTTTAGAACGGACTGGTTGGATCTCCTTGCAGTCCAAGGAATTCACAAGAGTCTTCTCCAACACCACAGTTCAAAAGCATCAATTCTATGGCACTCAAGCTTTCTTCACAGTCCAACTCTCACATCCATACATGACCACAGGAAAAACCATAGCCTTGACTAGACGGACCTTTGTTGGCAAAGTAATCTTTGCTTTTGAATGTGCTATCTAGGTTGGTCATGACTTTCCTTTCAAGGAGTAAGCATCTTTTAATTTCATGGCTGCAATCACCATCTGCAGTGACTTTGGAGCCCCCCAAAATAAAGTCTGACACTGTTTCCACTGTTTCCCCAACTATTTCCCATGAAGTGCTGGGACCAGATGCCATGATCTTCGTTTTCTGAATGTTGAGCTTTAAGCCAACTTTTTCACTCTCCACTTTCACTTTCATCAAGAGGCTTTTGAGTTCCTCTTCACTTTCTGCCATAAGGAGGGTGTCACCTGCATATCTGAGGTTATTGTTATTTCTCCCAGCAATCTTAATTCCAGCTTGTGCTTCTTCCAGCCCAGTGTTTCTCATGATGTCCTCTGCATATAAGTTAAATAAGCAGGGTGACAATATACAACCTTGACGTACTCTTTTTCCTATTCGGAACCAGTCTATTGTTCCATGTCCAGGTCTAACTGTTGCTTCCTGACCTGGATATAGGTTTCTCAAGAGGCAGGTCAGGTGGTCTGGTATTCCCATCTCTTTCAGAATTTTCCACAGTTTAGCAGTTATAACACCTGACTTTAATAAACATTCCATGAAGGTTATGAAGAAAACAAAGTGACATTGATGCTCACTATTTATGCATATTATTCAGTTTTAGAACACAATAGAGGAAAAGTAAATTAGAGGTATAAGGATTTGGAAGATTTAATAAATAAAAAAGAAATTAAGTGCCTGTGACACCATTTAGGGGGAGGCGCTGCAGACATTTCCATCTTCTTCGAACTATATTGCTCATTTCTATAGTAGTACTATCAGCTTCTTAGTCTGGGCACTTGTGAAAACTTGTGAAAATTCATCAAGCTGTACACTTGTGATCTGTTTATCCTTCTGTATGTATGTTATTTCATCAATACAACTCCACACTTCCCTCTGTTTGAGAACAGTGGGTAAAGAATTCTGAATATGCAGTAATGTCTACAGTAACAACTTTCATCATCTGGTCCTAGTTACACTGTCAGTTTTTATGATACATGGAAGTCAAGGAATTTCACTGAGAGAAGGAATCACAGATGTATTTTCCCACCTCTGCCTACAGTGGGGATTACTTATCTACCACCAAGGAAAAACTGGTGAATGGGGAAGATGTAGGAATGTGTCCCTGCTACTCTCATTATAAAAGTGATTTATGTCAAAGATCAGTTTATTAATGTCTAATTATTTGGGCAGAGAGAGGGAAGAATAAATAGATAAAACATAGTAGAAATTTAAGGGAGTGGAACTATAGTTTATAATGTAGTGGTGGGTACAGATATTATATATTTTTTTAAATCTATAGAACTATCCAGAGTGAACCCTAATGTAAACTATAGACTTATACATCAATATTGAATCATCAATTGTAAAAAGTGTATCACACTAACACAAGTGTTGGAGAAGGCAATGGCACCCCACTCCAGTACTCTTGCCTGGAAAATCCCATGGACGGAGGAGCCTGGTAGGCTGCAGTCCATGGGGTCGCTAAGAGTCGGACACGACTGAGCAACTTCACTTTCACTTTTCACTTTCATGCATTGGAGAAGGAAATGGCAACCCACTCCAGTATTCTTGCCTGGAGAATCCCAGGGACGGGGGAGCCTGGTGGGCTACCGTCTATAGGGTCGCACAGAGTCGGACACGACTGAAGTGACTTAGCAGCATCAGCAGCAGTATCACACTAACACAAGTGGTTAACGATAGGAAAAACTGTACAGAGAGAGAGAGAGAGAGTATATGAGAGCTTTGTATACTTTCTGTACAATATTTTTGTAAAGATAAAACTGCTCTAAAAAAGTCTGTTAATTAAAAAAATATTATTTTGACATATAATAGCATTATCTACTCAAAGTTATTCATTAACAAAAAATACTTTTGTCTTGGTTATTTAAATAATTAAAAATTGTTTTTCCTTTGAAATTTGACATCATCATTGGTTTTCTAAATGTAAGAAAATTTCTGTTTTCAGTATGATACCTCTATTAGATTACTTGGGCTGCCATAACAGAATACCACAGACTGGGTGGCTTTAACAACAGAAACTTATTTTATCATGGCCTTTCCTCTGAGCATGCGCAGTTCTGGTGTTGCTTTCTCTTCTTACAAGGATAACAGTCCTATTAGATTAAGGCCCCAATTATACTAGGTCACCTTAGGAGCTCAGGCTTCCCTGGTGGCTTAGCAGTAAAGAACCTGCCTGTCAATGCAGGAGACGTGAGTTCAATCCCTAGGTTGGGAAGATCCCCTGGAGAAGGAAATGCAACCCACTCCAGTGTTCTTGCCTGGGAAATTTCCATGGACAGAGAAACCTGGTGGGTTACAGTTCCTGAGATCACAAACACAGACACAACTTAGTGACTAAAGCACAACTTATGAGCTCATTTAACCTTAATTACCTCATTACAAGCCTATCTCCAAATACCGTTATATTGGGGCTAACGCCTTTAATATATGGATTTGGGAGGGACAGTTCACTGTAGAACATTCCTCCTTCTGGTTCCCAAAATGCATGTCCTCAATTGAAAAATATATTCAAACTATCCTAACCACCTCAAAAGTCTTAACCCATTCCAGAATCTACTCAGCAAATTAGTGAGATGCACCTAAAACTGCAATTCCTACAGCTGGCATTGGTCAAAACAAAGGGCCCAATACTCCACAACGTCTGACCACATGTCACACAACCAATGCTTCAAAAGTTGAATGAGCTGAGCTATGAAGTTCTGCCTCATCCACCACATTCACCTGATCTCTCGCCAACCGACTACCACTTCTTCAAGCATCTCGACAACTTTCTGCAGGGAAAATGCTTCCACACCCAGCAGGAGGCAGAAAATGCTTTCTAAGAGCTCATCGAATCCTGAAGCACAGATTTTTAACACTACAGTGAAAAACGAACTTATTTCTTGTTGGCAAAAATGTGTTGATTGTAATGGCTCCTATTTTGATTAATAAAGATATGTCTGAGCCAAGTTATAGTGATTTCAAATTTATGGTCCGAAACCACAATTATATTTGCAGCAAGCTAATCCATTACACTTAGGGTTCAACAATGATTCTCTCTGGTTCAGAGCTTTGCCTGCTGGGGCCCACTAAGGTGGCGGCTTTGTCTTCTGCCCACTGTCATGGGTGGCCTCATACCCTTGGCCATGGGAGGCAGCCTTGTCCCTGAGGCCATGTGCAGGGACAAGGTGCACTGCAACTGAGGAGGTGACTCCACTCTGAATCTCAGGAGGGGACAACTTTACCCTCTGGAGCTGTGTGCTCTGTGCCTGTGGAGGCAATGGCGGTCCTGCTGATCTCTGAATTACTTTCAGGGTCATTTTCCCCCTTTCTTAAGGATAAAACATATCTGCAGCTAACTCAGTCCATAACAGTACCTATGAAAGACAAGGTAGTCTTCTCAGTTTTAACATATGAGAAAGCCCATGTTTTATTGTATGTATTTCCTTTTACTGAATTCATAGAACAAAAGTCCTGGATTAAAAGAGAAAAATACTGAGCTTAAAATTTCTCAAAATGTAAAAGTCATGCAAGTGAACAAGAAAGAAAAATCAAAGGTGAAATGACCAAAGAATTTGGAGTTCTCTTATCAATTATCAATTGGGGCTTCCCTGGTGGCTCAGATGGTAGAGAATCTGCCTGCAATACAGGAGACCTGGGTTCTATCCCTGGATTGGAAAGATCCCTTGGAAAAGGGAATGGCAACTCACTCCAGTATTCTTGCCTGGAGAATTTCACAGAGGAGCCTGGTGGGCTACAGACTCCATAGAGCCACAGAGTCAGACATGACGGAGCAACTAACATACTATCCATATATTTCTTAAGAACTGGAACAAGGTAAAGACAAAAAGCCAATGGAGGTCAAACTGATAAAAGCGTGGAAGGAGCAATGCATATCAAATTAGAAATAAAGTAGAACAGTAAACTGAATGTTGATTCAGACCATTTCAAGACAAATAATATTTCTAATTTAGGGGTCTTTTGTTTTTATTTATTTTTTTTAAGGAAAAGCTAGCTAAAATGCACTACAGATAAAGGCTACTGTCAACCTTGACTCTCAATAAGCAGCAGTCACTACCTAAATGATAAAGCACCTGTATTGAATGTCTGCTCAAGGTTGGTTTGAAAATAGGAGGTCTATGGATACATACGCCAATGAGAGCACGTTTACTGCTGATGGGATTCCTCTTTAATGTGCAACCAAACTATAGACGCAAGCACTTATAAAGGAATGATGCCATGGAGAAAAATACAGTCTGTCAGCCTTAGTCTGTTGCAATGATGACAGTAGTAAAAAGTCAGAACTGTTTGAGGAAATCTATTTCTTTTATATACATACTTTCCTATACATATAAAAATGTACTGTCGCAGAATTTTGGAGGGTACGACTACTAAAATCAGAGAGAAAATTACCTACAGAAAAAGAATATTCTATTACTGATTAAGAAATGCTGCCCACCCACCCCCCAGGGGGCTTGTATTATTAAAAATGAGTATGTACTTTTCTTTGCTTAAAAGCACCCTGTTGCATTTGTAGCCATTAGACTGAGGCACAGTCTATCTAAAGGCTGTATACTGGAAGTGCTTGTGAGATTATATCTCCATGAAATAAGAAGCAGTATTTCTTTTGTAAGACAAAGAAATGTTCTCAGTGTAAAAGAAATCTCATTTTTATGTGGGACACAGTAACATCAGATGTAATCCATAACTATTTTGCAGAAGTGGGCTTTGAAACCAGTGACTGCTCACAAATATCATATGTACTAACTCTGTTGGGAATAAGCTGCACAGATATTATTTTGTAAAACTGATACCATGTCACCTCCCCCTGCTGATGCTGAATCTTCTCAATTCAAGTGTGTTGTGAACACAGAGGAACTGGAATAAAATGTGTTCAACTCCAAGAAATCTACAGAAAAGAAGCATTAAGACTGCAGTCAATGGTCTGTAAAAAATTACAAACACACAAATGACTGAGTTTTCGAAGCAGCAGTCACTACACTTGTTTGTAAACTGGTTAAAAACACATCAGGACTCCAAAATTAATCTTACATTAGGCAGAAATTAAAACAGGGTTTTACAAATATAATTAGATTCCTGTAGAATTTATATGCCTTATGTAGTTCAATAGCTATTTTTAGAACATGTATTATTTAGTGCAAGCTGGCTTATAATTCAGGATCCCTCTCATATTAGCTTTCAATCTTTGACAAGGGTATCGGATACTTTACAGGTACAAATAGGAGACTGGATCAGGTGATTTTTTTTTTTTCTTTTTTTATTTTTTTCTTTATTTTTAAACTTTACATAATTGTATTAGTTTTGCCAAATATCAAAATGAATCCACCACAGGTATACATGTGTTCCCCATCCTGAACCCTCCTCCCTCCTCCCTCCCCATACCATCCCTCTGGGTCATCCCAGTGCACTAGCCCCAAGCATCCAGTATCGTGCATCAAACCTGGACTGGCATCTCGTTTCATACATGATATTTTACATGTTTCAATGCCATTCTCCCAAATCTTCCCACCCTCTCCCTCTCCCACAGAGTCCATAAGACTGTTCTATACATCAGTGTCTCTTTTGCTGTCTCGTACACAGGGTTATTGTTACCATCTTTCTAAATTCCATATATATGCGTTAATATACAGTATTGGTATTTTTCCTTCTGGCTTACTTCACTCTGTATAATAGGCTCCAGTTTCATCCACCTCATTAGAACTGATTCAAATGTATTCTTTTTAATGGCTGAGTAATACTCCATTGTGATTTCTAACTGTCACTTCTGTAATTCTAACCTTGGTAACTTAAGTGATTAAAATGACAATTGAAGGTTCCAATTTATTAACTCTACATCTGTCTAAATCATGAATTACAGGCAGGCATCTCAATTTTCTTCAGTAACTGTCGGTGTTACATACTTTGGGGTTTGAACATGATAAAGTCAACTTCCAACAACTCTAACTGTTAATGATTCTATATACACTTTAGTATTCACATCCAGAAATATTTTTCATGAAAAGCACCCAACTTTCATTGATTAAAAAAATTACTCAGTAGTTCAAATGATCTTATTGCCAGCTAGTCACCTCTCACCCACCCTCCCTGTTCTTCTCTTCCACCTCCCCTGGGCTTGCTGAATTCTTAGACATAACATAATGCATATCTCACCTTAAAGAGACAAGGTAATTAAAACTGATGCTAGAGTGGCTACCAAGTTCTTCTACACTCTCAACACAGCTTCTAAAACCACACACTTCACTTGAATACCAACTTTCTATTCTTTGAAGTGTCTCCTTTTCTTCACAGATACTCAGTCTTGAATGCTCATTGCAGTCTTTGAATCCAAGTGACTCCTTTAAGAATTATTTTTTAAAAATCATTGAAGAAATGTAGATACTTCATAACTTATGTATTTTGATTAATTTTGCCCATTTTAACTGCCACCACTCCGGAGTGCACAATTGCACTCATCTCACATTCTAGTAAAGTAATGCTCAAAATTCTCCAAGCCAGACTTCAGCAATATGTGAACGGTGAACTTCCTGATGTTCAAGCTGGTTTTAGAAAAGGCAGAGGAACCAGAGATCAAATTGCCAACATCCGCTAGATCATAGAAAAAGCAAGAGAGTTCCAGAAAAACATCTATTTCTGCTTTATTGACTATGCCAAAGCCTTTGACTGTGTGGATCACAATAAACTGTGGAAAATTCTTCAAGAGATGGGAATACCAGACCACCTGATCTGCCTCTTGAGAAATTTGTATGCAGGTCAGGAAGCAACAGTTAGAACTGGACATGGAACAACAGACTGGTTCCAAATAGGAAAAGGAGTTCGTCAAGGCTGTATATTGTCACCCTGTTTATTTAACTTATATGCAGAGTACATCATGAGAAACGCTGGACTGAAAGAAACACAAACTGGAATCAAGACTGCCGGGAGACATATCAATAACCTCAGATATGCAGATGACACCACCCTTATGGCAGAAAGTGAAGAGGAACTCAAAAGCCTCTTGATGAAAGTGAAAGTGGAGAGTGAAAAAGTTGGCTTAAAGCTCAACATTCAGAAAATGAAGATCATGGCATCCGGTCCCACCATTTCATGGGAAATAGATGGGGAAACAGTGGAAACAGTGTCAGACTTTATTTTTCTGGGCTCCAAAATCACTGCAGATGGTGACTGCAGCCATGAAATTAAAAGATGCTTACTCCTTGGAAGGAAAGTTATGACCAACCTGGATAGCATATTGAAAAGCAGAGACATTACTTTGCCAACAAAGGTTCGTCTAGTCAAGGCTATGGGTTTTCCTGTGGTCATGTATGGATGTGAGAGTTGGACTGTGAAGAAGGCTGAGCGCCGAAGAATTGATGCTTTGGAACTGTGGTGTTGGAGAAGACTCTTGAGAGTCCCTTGGACTGCAAGGAGATCCAACCAGTCCATTCGGAAGGAGATCAGCCCTGGGATTTCTTTGGAAGGAATGATGCTAAAGCTGAAACTCCAGTACTTTGGCCACCTCATGTGAAGAGTTGACTCATTGGAAAAGACTCTGATGCGGGGAGGGATTGGGGGCAGGAGGAAAAGGGGACGACAGAGGATGAGATGGCTGGATGGCATCGCTGACTCGATGGACGTGAGTCTGAGTGAACTCCAGGAGTTGTTGATGGACAGGGAGGCCTGGTATGCTGTGATTCATGGGGTCTCAAAGAGTCGGACACGACTGAGCAACTGCTCTGATCTGACTCCGGTAGAAGAAGGAATGCATTCTTAAGACGGATGGAAGTAATAGTATGTAGTACCCATATATTCACTTATTTTTCACACACTACTTTCTTATGGAGACAATACAGAAAAAGTTTGAAATTACATTGCTGTTGTTCAGTCACTAAGTCAGGTCCGACTCTTTGTGACACCATGAACTGTAGCATGCCAGGCTTCCCTGTCCTTCACTATCTCCTGAAGTGCTCAAATTCATGTTCATTGAGTAGGTGATGCTATCTAATCATCTCTTCCTCTGCTGCCCTCTTCTCCTCTTGTCTTCAATGTTTCCTAGCATCAGGGTCTTTTCCAATAGTCAGCTCTTTGCATCTGGTGGCCACCATACTGGAGCTTCAGAATCAGCCCTTCCAATGAATATTCAGGGTTGATTTCCTTAAGAATAGACTAGTTTAATCTCCTTGCAGTCCAAAGGACTCCCCAGCACCACAATTCGAAAGCATCAATTCTTCGGCACTCAGCCTTCTTTACGGGTCAACTCTCACATCCCTACGTGAGTAGTGGATAAACCATATAAACCTTTATAATAGTTTACGATGATTTTTACATGAATAGAACATTGTTGGTTTGAATTAGAGGCAACGGATTTTCTCACTTTGGGCACTGTTCCTTTCTGTTAGAAAGGAAATTCTAAAAGATCATCTATAAACCATATTCTTCATTTCATTTAAATTCACCTATGAGTCAAATCTATGACTAATTACATTACTGCATTATATGGGGAAACAGTTCAATTCAGAGGCTAAAATATAATTAACATTTTCATATTATTCTGGTTGAGTCCATAGTTTGTCCTAATATACAAGATGCTTCCAAAAGATTCTGCCCCGACCCTACTAAGCTCTTTCTTACTCATAGTTACTTAAGATTAGAAAAGAAAAATTGGATAAAGTTGTACTTTTTAAAAAGATACTTACATTATTTTTTTTCATTTGCTTTATGGTTTATTACAGGATACTGAATATAGTCCCTGTAGTATACTGTTGGAAGAAGGCAATGGCACCCCACTCCAGTACTCTTGCCTGGAAAATCCCATGGACAGAGGGGCCTGGTGGGCTTCAGTCCATGGGGTCGCTAAGAGTTGGACATGACTGAGAGACTTCACTTTCATTTTTCAGTTTCATGCACTGGAGAAGAAATGGCAACCCACTCCAGTGTTCTTGCCTGGAGAATCCCAGGGACGGGGGAGCCTGGTGGGCCGCCATCTCTGGAGTCGCACAGAGTCAGACACGACTGATGTGACTTAGCAGCAGCAGTAGTATACTGTTGAACCTTGCTGTTTATTTATTTTATACATAGATTAAAGTAGCACTTTTTAAATGACTAGGTTTAGTTTTAAGTAAGATTCTCTGAGTACAAGGCAGAACTGTTGTTATAAAACTACCAATTTAACTCTTCTACTAGATAAACTCCATTATAATGGAAAAACGTTCCTACAGTAATCCAGTCAAAACATAAAGCTCTAATTGGGGTGAAAGCAGTGGTAATGGTAAATAATGGTCAAATTATGGATATATATTGAAGGCAGAACAGACAGGACTTCCAAACAGATTGAATATGGGTTCTAAGAGAAACAGAAATCAAGAATGGTTCCAATGAAAGCAACTGTAAGGACAGAACTGCCATCAACAGATATGGGGACAGACACAGGTAGAACAGAAGGGGCACATGACGAGTTTTGGATGTATTGAGACCTCTATTCAACTTTCACATAGATGTGTTGAGTATAAGTTGGATTCAAGAATCTGGAGTTTTGACGAGTATCTGAGCAGGAGCTTTAAACACAGATGTTCTCTAAGTCATGAAAAAGGATGAGGTCTATAAGGTTCTAAGTACTGATAGAGAAGAGAATAGAATCCTTAGCCCTGGGCTCACATAAATTTTCTGGGGATCTAAATTTCCATTCAGTTATGTCTCATTTACTTCCTCCTGAGTTTTGTAATCTTAGAATATGAATTTATCTTTACCATGAGACAAACATGGGACTTTGTTGAGGACTTGCCCCTCCAGAAAGAACAGTTTCACACTGTATTTGCCAGGTGCGTAAGGGACATCACCAAAACAGGAATAGTTTTTTAGGTAAGTTTCTCAGTTTGGAGCTCCTTGGCTCACCCTATTAGGATAAATCCAAGAACTAAAATGTGAAGTTAAGGATTCTCAGGTGATTTGAAGGATGTCAGAATTAAAAATGAATAAATATAGGAAAAGAATCTATAGACCATTTCTGGATAATCAACTAGGAAAAATCCTTTACAGATCATGCTAATAAATGTAGGATGATTAATATAATCACCATTTTCAACTCCTAATGAAATGATGGATTTAGGGGAAGAAATCAATGGCTACTTCTAAAAAAATTAGGGAAAAGGGATGAGCATTTCATAATATATGTATAAGGCTGGGCTTCCCTGTTGGCTCAGATGGTAAAGAATCTGCCTGCTATGCAGGAGACCTGAGATCTTCTGCAGGAAGATCCCTGCAGTAGGGAATGGCAACCCACTCCAGTATTCTTGCCCGGAGAAGCTGGTGGAGAGAGGAGCCTGGCGGGCTATAGTCTTTGGGGTTGCAAAGAGTCAGACATGACTGAGTGACTCAGGCTGTTGCCACCTGAACTCAAAGATCAATCTTAACATCACTGAAAATAGAACAACTATACTGGTTAGCTGGAGAAGGCAATGGCAACCCACTCCGGTACTCTTGCCTGGAAAATCCCATGGATGGAGGGGCCTGGTGGGCTGCAGTCCATGGGGTCGCTAAGTGTCAGGAACAACTGAGCGACTTCCCTTTCACTTTTCACTTTCATGCATTGGAGAAGGAAATGGCACCCCACCCCAGTATTCTTGCCTGGAGAATCCCAGGGACAGAGGAGCCTAGTGGGCTGCCATCTATGGGGTCGCACAGAGTCGGACACGACTGAAGTTACTTAGCATTAGCATACTGGTTAGCTAGGGTTAACATAACAACATACTGCTGACTGGGTGTCTTTAACAACAGATTTTTTTTTTTCCTTCACAGTTCTGGAACTAGAAGTCTAAGATCAAGGGGCCATCAGGGTTGGTTTCTCTGAAGGCTCTCTCTTTGGGTTTTAGATGGCTGCCTTCTCATGCATCCCCCCAAGACCTTTCTTCTGCAGGCACGTATCCTGGGGTCTTTTTGCAAGCCCAAATTTCCTCTACTTATGAGGACACTCAATGGACATGAGTCTGAGCAAACTCCAGGAGATAGTGAAGGACAGGGATGACTGGCGTGCTGCAGTCCATGGGGTCTGAGTCAGACACTACTGAGTGACTGAACAACAAAACAAGGACAGCAGTCAGATAGGATTGAGTCTAGCCAAACAGCCTCATTCCAACTTATTCACACTTTAAAGGCCTTATATCCAAATACAGTCACACCCTGAGGGACTTACTGGGAATTAACTCTTCAATATATGAAGTTGGAGGGGATACAATTCAGATTATACCAACCACCAAACATCTTGTGCCTCCTGATAAAATGTAATTGGAAGTATTTAGCACCATTTCTAAAGTATTCTTAAAATAATAACCATAATGGCCTGAACTGAATCAAACAATTAAATCTAAGAACCACTTTATTTACTATATGAATAGATGAATGTGTTTAATGACACTCAGTCATGTCCGAGTCTTTGTACCTCATGGACTGCAGCACACCAGGCTTCCCTGTCCATCACCTGAAGCTTGCTCAAACTCTTGTCCATTGAGTCGGTGATGCCATCCAACTATCTCATCCTCTGTCATCCCCTTCTCCTCCCACCTTCAATCTTGCCTAGACTCAGGGTCTTCTCCAATTAGTCAGTTCTTCGTAACAGGCAGCCAAAGAATTGGAGTTTCAGTATCAGTCCTTCTGTTAGGGGAAGCACACTGATTGAAACCGCCCACCCTGGCCAGGTACTATGGTAACCATTTGCATGAGTTGTTTTATGACAGGAGATCCTGATAAGGAATATGGAACTAATAAGCCACCACCAACCGGAAGAGTTCGGGAAAGGTCTAAAGGAGACATTGCATGTCCGTCCACTTCCCAGAATCCCTCTCCCTAGCATTTATCTTGGCTGAGTGATGCGTGCGCCACAAGGAAAGACTCTGAATTAGAATGATTGGTCAAAGACCGCCCGGAAATTAATCCCATCACCATAAAACCTGACATTGTGAGCCACACGGCAGAGCAATTCTCCTCAGTTCCCTTACCCTACTGCTCTCCTCCCAGGTGCCCTTTCCCAATAAAGTCTCTTACTCTGTCAGCACATGTGTCTCCTTGGACAATTCATTTCTAAGTGTTAGACAAGAGTCCAGTTTTGGGCACTGGAAGGGGTCCTCCTTCCTGTAACACTTGCAATGAATATTCAGGACTGATTTCCTTTAGGATTGACTGGTTGGATCTCACTGCAGTCCAAAGGACTCTCAAGAGTCTTCTTCAACACCACAGTTCAAAAGCATCAATTCTTTGGTGCTCAGCTTTCTTTATAGTCCAACTCTTATATCCATACATAACTACTGGAAAAACCACAGCATTGACTAGATGGACCTTTGTTGGCAAAGTAATGTCTCTGTTTTTTAATATGCTGTCTACGTTGGTCATAGCTTTTCTACGGCTGCAGTCACCATCTGCAGTGATTTTGGAGCCCAAAATAATGAAGTCTCTCCCTGTTTCTGTTGTTTCCCCATCTATTTGCCATGAAGTGATGGGACTGGATGACATGATCATAGTTTTCTGAATGCTAGGCTTTAAGCCAACTTTTTCACTCTCCTCTCTCACTTTCATCAAGAGGCTCTTTAGTTCTTCTTTGCTTTCTGCCATAAGGGTGGTGGTCATCTGCATATCTGAGGTTATTGATATTTCACCCAGCAGACCTGATTTCAGTTTGTGCTTCATCCAGCCCAGCATTTCTCATGATGCACTTTTAATATAAGGTAAATAAGCAGGGTGTCAATATACAGCCTTGACATACTCTTTTCCCAATTTGGAACCAGTCCAGTTTCATGTCCGGTTCTAACAGTTGCTTCTTGACCTGAATACAGATTTCTCAGGAGGCAGGTAAGGTGGTCTGGTATTCCTATCTCTTGAAGAATTTTCTAGTTTGCTACATCCACACAGTCAAAGGCTTTGGTGTAGTCAATAAAGCAGATGTTTTTCTGGAACTCTCTTGGTTTTTCAATGATCCAACAGATGTTGGCAATTTGATCTCTGGTTCCTCTGAATCCAGCTTGAACATCTGGAAGTTCACAGTTAACTTACAGTTGAAGTCTGGCTTGGAGAATTTTGAGCATTACTTTGCTAGTGTGTGAGATGAGTGAAATTGTGCAGTAGTTGAAATGACATTATGAGGCTTTAAAACTAGTCTAGTACAGGATGTGGTTAATTCTACAACTTGGCTTTATCAGCAAATTAATTTTAAAAGAGAGAGGAGAAACTTAAGAGATTTAAGACATCCATCAAATGCAATGCATAGACCTTGTTTGACTCTTAATTCAAATAAATCAAGTCTTAAGAAAAATATTTTTGAGACAACCAGGGAAAATTATACATGAATTAGGTATTAGATGATACTAAAGAACTGTTAACTTCATTGGACATAATATAGAAAACTGTTCTGTTTTTTAAAGGTCCTTAGACCAGAGTCAGACATGACTGAAGTGACTTAGCAGCAGCAGCAGCAGCAGCAGCAGGCTAGAGATAAATATTCTAATTTTGACTATTTACAAGAAAAATTATATAATGTAGAAACAAATCATATGTAACGCAGAAAAATGAAACAAAAATGGAAGAGTAACTATTAAAGCTGGCTGATGGATACATAATGATTCATTATACCAGTCCTCTACTTTTGTGTATGCTCGAAATTTTTCATAAAAATATTTTTTTAAAAACTGAATAAATAGAATTTTCAGATGAGACTATACACTACCATCTACTCAGAGGCTATGCCAATATAGACTTCCTCATTATCTGTATCACTGGACCATTTTTTAAAAATTATTATTAATCTACTATTCTATTGACAATACTGCCCTTTCCAAGTCCTGACTTTACTCAGGGGTCTCAATTCCCAACTCCCTGCTTCATCTGTACCCAAGGCCTTGGTCTCCTCTTTAACTATGAGTATCAAAACCCAAGCCACTGTATCAGTAAGCCTCACAAGCTCGTTCTAACACTAAGGGTAGATTTTATGTCATGTTTCTACTTGCCAAGCTCTCTCCACCTTTCTTCTTTTTAGCTCTCAGCTCTCTTTTAAATACCTTGTTACAAGCTCATCTATGCATTTGTGTAGTACATAATCAAATATTTCTAGATAAGTTCTAATATTTGCAGCATAGCTCTTCAGATTATCATAACCAGGTGCTTCCTCTCTGTTAAGCACTGTAAGAAAAATTTCTAATTCTAGTTATTTGGCATTGTCACTCAGAGTTCTGGTCATGTTCCTTGTGATTTGTTCTGAAAACATACAGAACCCTGAAGGGAAAGAGCAAAGGGAGAAAGAAGGATGAAAATGTTTTGAGGAGGAAAGAATCCTTGCCAGGTCTTTCAGAAAGGTGGAAAGGGTGATCCCTGGGTCAGGAAGATCCCCTGGAGGAGGAAATAGCAACCCACTCTAGTATTCTTGCATGGAAAATCCCATGGACAGAGAAGCCTGTGGGCTACAGTCCATGGGGTTGCAAAGAGTTGGACATCACTGAGCAAACAACAAAACAAAAATAATCATGTTCCTTAGGATTTGTTCTGAAAACATCAGAATCCAGAAGGGAAAGGGCAAAGTGAGAAAGGAGGATTAAAATGGGTCCAGGACTAAAGATATTTTGCCAGCTCTTTCAAAAAGGTGGAATGGGATAGAATCTAAGAGACCAAGAAAGAGATACAGGAAGAGGAAGATATTTTGTCCCATATAGTCTATAGACAATAAGCAAATGTGTCACCTAAAAAATTCTAGGCCAAAAATTGTGGTTCTGGTCACCAAGGTTTTACTTTTTGAAAATCTGAAGCATTTTATTCTCCACCTTAAAGGCATCCTTGTAGAAAAAAACAAAACAAATCATTAATCTTCTTCTATGGACCTAACAGAAGCAGAATATACTAAAACGAGGTGGCAAGAACATATAGAACTATACAAAAAAGATCTTAATGACCCAGATAACTATGATGGTGTGATCACTCACCTCGAATCAGATATCCTGGAGTGTGAAGTCAAGTGGGCCTTGGGAAGCATCACTACAAACAAAGCTAGTGGAAGTGATGGAATTCCAGTTGAGCTATTTCAAATCCTGAAAGATGACGCTGTGAAAGTGCTGCACTCAATATGCCAGCAAATTTGGAAAACTCAGCAGTGGCCACAGGACTGGAAAGGGTCAGTTTTCACTCCAGTCCCAATGAAAGGCAATGCCAAAGAATGCTCAAATTACCACACAACACGCTAGCAAAATAATGTTCAAAATTCTCCAAGCCAGGCTGCAACAGTACCTCAACCAAAAACTCTGAGGTGTTCAAACTGGATTTAGAAAAGGCAGAGGAACCAGAGATCAAATTGCCAACATCCACTGGATTACAGAAAAAGCAAGAAAGTTCCAGAAGAACATCTACTTCTGCTTTATTGACTACACCAAAGCCTTTGACTGTGTGGATCACAATAAACTGTGGAAAATTCTTCGAGAGATGAGAATACCAGACCACCTGACCTGCCTCCTGAGAAATCAGTATGCAGTTCAAAAAGCAACAGTTATAACCAGACATGGACAAATGAACTGGTTCCAAATTGGGAAAGGAGTACGTCAAGGCTGTATATTGTCACCCTGCTTATTTAACTTATATGCAGAGTACATCATGTCAAACGCCAGACTGGATGAAGCACAAGCTGCAATCAAGATTGCTGGGAGAAGTATCAATAACCTCAGATATGCAGATGACCACCACCCTTATGGCAGAAAGGGAAGAGGAACTAAAGAGCCTCTTGATGAAAGTGAAAAAGGAGAGTGAAAAAGCTGGCTTAAAACTCAATATTCAAAAAACAAAGATCATGGCATTTCTTCCCATCACTTCATGGCAAATAGATGGGGAAACAATGGAAACAGTGACAGACTTTATTATTTTGGGCTCCAAAATCACTGCAGATGGTGACTGCAGCCATGAAATTAAAAGACACTTACTCCTTGGAAGAAAAGCTATGACCAAAACAGATAGCATATTATTATTATTTTTTGGGGGGGTATAAGACAACCATTTTATTACTTTTACAGATTCTTTGGGTCAGAATTTCAGACAAGCCCAGAAGAAAATGCTTTCTCAATCCTATGATGTCTGGGATTTCAGCTGGGAAGACTCAAAGGGTGGAAATGACTCAATGGCCAACAGCTAGACTCCCCTGTGTGGTCTTCATTCACAGACCTGTCTGTTGACTAGGACACCTACATATAACCTTTCCCTGTGGTCTTGTCACATGAGCTAGTTTGTGCTTCCTTATACAGTGACAGATGAGTTCATAGAGCTGGATGCTCTATGAGTGAGGCAGAATTGCATGGTTTTTTTATAATCTAGATTCAGAAGTCACACAGAGTTGCTTCTGCTATATTCTATTGGTTGAAGCAGTCCCAAAGTTTTACCCATAATCAAGGGAAAGAACAAGATGGGACAAGAATCTGTATCATGCTGTAAGATGAGCATGCGGACCTATGGCTGATTCATGTTGATGTTTGGCTGCTGCTGCTGCTAAGTCACTTCAGTTGTGTCCGACTCTGTGCGACCCCATAGACGGCAGCCCATCAGGCTCCCCTGTCCCTGGGATTCTCCAGGCAAGAACACTGGAGTAGGTTGCCATTTCCTTCTCCAATGCATGAAGTGCAAAGTGAAAGTAAAGTTGCTCAGTCGTGTTCGACCCTCAGCGACCCCATGGACTGCAGCCTTCCAGGCTCCTCCATCCATGGGATTTTCCAGGCATGATGTTTATCAGAAACCCCAATTATGTAAAGCAATTATCCTTTAATCGAAAAAAAAAAAAAAAAAGCATGTGGAATGAGAGAGTGTTTTGTGGCGTGATTGGAGAATATAGAACAGACAGCATATTAAAAAGCTGCTGCTGCTGCTGCTAAGTCACTTCAGTTGTGTCCGACTCTGTGTGACCCCATAAACGGCAGCCCACCAGGCTCCCCTGTCCCTGGGATTCTCCAGGCAAGAACACTGGAATGGGTTGCCATTTCCTTCTCCAATGCATGAAAGGGAAAAGTGAAAGGGAAGTTGCTCAGTCATGTCCAACTCTTCGCGACCCCGTGGACTGCAGCCTACCAGGCTCCTCCATCCATGGGATTTTCCAGGCAAGAGTACTGGAGTGGGGTATTGCCAACAGAGGTCCATCTCATCAAAGCTATGGTTTTTCCAGTAGTCATGTATGGATGTAAAAGTCGGATTATAAAGAAAGCTGAGAGCCCAAGAATTGATGGTTTTGAACTGTGGTATTGGAGAAGACTCTTGAGAGTCCCTTGGATTGCAAGATCAAACCTGTCAATCATAAAGGAAATCAGTCCTGAATATTCACTGGAAGGACTGATGCTGAAGCTGAAACTCCAGTACTTTGGCAACCTGGTGTGAAGAACTGGCTCATTTGAAAAGACCCTGATGCTGGGGAAGATTGAAGGTGGGAGGAGAAGGGGACAACAGAGGACGAGATGGTTGGATAACAACACCGACTCAATGGACATGAGTTTGAGCAAGCTCCAGGAGATGGTGAAGGACAGGGAAGCCTGGCATGCTGCAGTCTATGGGGTCATAAAGAGTCAGACAGGGCTGAGCAACTGAACTGAAATGAGTGGCTTGTCAGGCTGCTGCCAGTGCTCAGCCCATCTACTCTACATCCCAGCAGTCCAGGTTTCCTTCCACTCCTCCACTTAACTGGTTCACTCCTCCTGCTCCTAACTCTGGATCTCTGGGAAGCTTGCCTCTAGTCTCTAGGGAATAGAACCATATCCTTCAAGTCTTAGCTAAAATGCCACTTTCTAGAAGAGAAAGGAGAGTGGGTCATCCTTGATCTATTATTTTCACCCAGTGTGTTAGTGTTAGTTACTAAGTCGTGTCCAACTCATCACGACCCCATTTTCCCCCAACAACCTTTCTAATTCTCCTTTAGAACATTCATCATGCTTTTAACTACTCATTCCATGTTTGTCTTCCTTGCTGAGATGCAAAATCCTTAGCAGTTTATAACAGTGCTAAGCACTGATCAGTTGAATAAATGAGTGAATAAGTAAGCAAGGATAGGCAGACAAAAAAAAGTCATTCTTTCCTAACTCTGCTTGAAGTCAGGGCACAACTTACTGGCATCACCAGGGTAAATTTAGCAAACACCATTGGAGGAAGCTAGTCTCCGCCTCATAAAGCTGTCACAGAGGTTGACTTTTTAGAAGCTTCATTTTAGAATACGATCTGAGCTTCATGACACCTTATGTGGTTTGATGACATATCTTATATCTCATTGGAGATATTCAGATTATTTATAATTTTATTTATGAAGGTATCTATCAGAAAATAGTACTTTTCTCTTTTCAATCAGCAATGGGACAGAAAGTGGCATACTCTCTATATTTTTTAAATTAAAATCTCTACATATAAAACACAAATTCAAGGGGTTGGAATTATTTTAAATACTAACTACTACTCTTGAATACAGTGATTATTAAATAGCACTAGCTCCTTTAACCATCAGGACATTCCTGTGATATAGGGATTGTTAATTGTTTCATAAATGAGGAAACGAAGGCCTAGAGAGTAAACTAATTTCCCAAAGTATGTCTATCATTTTATGAAGAGGAAGTTCCTATTTTCTAGACTCTTGACATCTTGAAGGACAAGAGGAATGAGGAAGACTGAAGCCCTTACAGAGAGTTCAAAGTCGGGATGGGGGTAACTGCTCTCTAGAAAGTCATTTACCAGAACAGAGGAGTCAATGAAATCATTGGCTGCCCTCACCTATCTGCTAGTATCTGAGCTGATTACAGTTAAGAAAAGCAGGGGGTAGGGTATGGAAGCTCTAAGTTTCAGGATCTACATTGTCTTGATCAGCTTTTGGGTGACATCAGAAATACTCTTCTTGAGTCATTCTAAAAATAAATCAGGGCCAAATAAATTAACAGAGTCCTCAAAAAACTACATACACTTCTATCCAACCACATGAATTTTAGTGTATTTTACTTTTACGTTTGATTTGCCTTTGCTTACTCCCTGCTTTTTGTAATTACGGGATCTAGATCATGTACCCAATGTACCCAATTTGCTATCATTTATTCTCTTGTCCTACAAATTTACCACTGTCTGGCAGCAAATGTATCTGCAGATAGCTGTTCTAAATAGTCCTTCAGCATGGATCTCCCTAGAATTCAATGATACTTAGATGCTGTACTAAGATGAAGATTTGGTTTATAATCCTGAAACAGCCATGCTACACTAGTTTTCTTCTGTCTTCCCATTCAGTGATGTCCTTAGAATCTCCTAAAGTATGTATGCATGGTTTAGCTTGCCTTCTTTAAATGTTTCCAGAAATCTGATGCACTTACTTATCCTACATTCGGAACAGCTACAAAACAAAACAAAAAAGCATGTGCAACCATGTTATAGTTTCTTTACTGATACATGAATATGTAGCAAAAGTATAAAAGCTACATACACATGTATCAGTAAAGGAATGATAAATACCAAGTTTAGGATAATGGTAAAGAAGGCAATGGCACCCCACTCCAGTATTCTTGCCTGGAAAATCCCATGGGCAGAGGAGCCTGGTAGGCTGCAGTCCATGGGGTCGCAAAGAGTCGGACAGGACTGAGCTACTTCACTTTCACTTTTCACTTTCATGCACTGGAGAAGGAAATGGCAACCCACTCCAGTGTTCTTGCCTGGAGAATCCCAGGGACAGGGGAGCCTGGTGGGCTGCCGTCTATGGGGTCGCACAGAGTCGGACACGACTGAAGCGACTTAGCAGCAGCAGCAGCAATCTCTAGAAAGGTATCTGCTGCTGCTACTGCTAAGTCACTTCAGTCGTGTCCGACTCTATGTGACCCCATGGACTGCAGCCTACCAGGCTCCTCTGCCCATGGGATTTTCCAGGCAAGAATACTGGAGTGGGGTGCCATCGCCTTCTCCAGAAAGGTATCTAAGGGGGCTTAAATTTTACCTGTATTTTTTTCTTTAAAAAATCTGAAAAAATAAAATGTTAACACTTTATAAGGTTACATGGTGGGAACATGGGTGTTTATTATACTATTTTCTATACTGTATGTTAATATTTAAATGTTTTTATATCTTTAAAAAATTTAAACTTATTTGCTTTAATAATATGGAAGTCACGTTTTGCATCTTATATCATGAAAACTTCTCAATGTGAAAAAATCAAAAACATTTGTTTTGAAGAGTACATAAACTAAAAATGGCTTTCTATTGGAGGCTTAATTATTATACTAAAGAGTGCTACATATACATTAAAGTGTGGGGGAATCTATGACCAAAATGACTACCTGTGCGAGTGATTCTCACATCTGTGCATCTGAAATATATGAAGCCTTTTTAAAAGAACACATGTTCAAGATTTATCTTAAACCTGCTTGAATCAGAGTATCTGCAGTGAGAATCACATACACCAAGACTGACAACCACTGATCTACGAAAATGGCACAAAAGAAAATGAGCAACCACCACCAATTCAGACCAATCACGTGATTAGCATCATGAAAGGGCAGTTTTCCCAGTGGCTACGTAGACAGCTCTATGTCTCCCACCTGGCTACCTTACAAGCAAAACACAAAATAAGAAAAAATGAAACGGATTTTCATTGTTTCATTTCTCACAGATGAGAAATATTTTCTCTCATGAGAAAACATGCATAACAATATATTAGCTAAACCATAAAAGAGGGACAGCGGTTCTTATGAAATACATCCATCAAAAAGTGTCATAAATCATACATCAATCATAAAACTGAATTAGGCTAGAAACAAACATGCTTGTCTTTTATGAAATAGAGAAAGCACAAAAAGGCTTATGTAACTGTAATGAAAACACCCACTCCAGATAATGTGATTCCAGCTCTGGATATCCTTTGTCCTCTCTCATCCACACTCCAGAGGTATTTTTCACCTAGTCTACTGTGCTCTAATTCCCAGGAGGCCGACTTTTGACCTACAAGAATACTCCCTCTCCCCCTCCCACCTTCGGCATTCCAGCTAAATTTGCCAGTGGGAAGCATCACCTGGAAATCAGAGGGCTAGAAAGGAGTGAAGAGGGGTATTTACTCCTCCACGCCTCTCAATCTCAGAAAGGCCAGAGGTCTAGCCAGGCAGCCTCCCCCATATAGCTACCCTCTCTGGGTTTTAGTCATGATCCTATTCTCTCACTCCTTTAGGCCTAGGGATGATAATAGTTCTCATTACTGTTAGTCCTGAGATGCTTCACCATCCATTGTTGGTTTATTTTACCCCAGGCACACTTTTAAAATCACTCCATTTTGAGTTTGCTACATATTTTCTACCGGAACACTGACTGACACAATTATAAAGCATGAAGATATTTTACCCTGTCTCTAAGCAGAATGCTTTTTGGTAGATATAACCTTACAAGCTTAATATTTCCAGCTAGTATACAGCATTACAGGTGCTGTACATGATTGAGGAAAATATATACTGAATATATGATCTGTTCCCTGGTAGCTCAGATAGTAAAGAATCTGCCTGCAGTGTGATAGACCAGGGTTCGATCCCTGGATCAGGAAGATCCCCTGGAGAAGGAAATGGCAACCCACTCCAGTATTCTTAGTATTCTTGCCTGGAGAATCCCATGGACAGAGAAGCCTGGCAAGCTACAGTCGATGGGATTGCGAAGAGTCAGACACAACTGAGCGACTAACACACACTTGTACCTTTGAGGGGAAAGGAAAAAAAAAAAAAAAAAAAACCTAGGTGGAAAACAAATTCAATCCCACTCCTGGGCATATATCTGGAGAAAACGATAACCTGAAAAAATACATGTACCCTAATATACATTGTAGCACTATTTACTACAGCCAGGACATGGAAGCAACCTAGATGTCCATCAAAGGGTGAATGCATAAAGAAGCTGTGGTACCTATATACAATGGAATACCACTCAGACATAAAAATGAACAAAATAGTGCCATTTACAGAGACATGGTGGAGAAGGCGATGGCACCCCACTCCAGTACTCTTGCCTGGCAAATCCCATGGACGGAGGAGCCTGGTAGGCTGCAGTCCACTGGGTTGCGAAGAGTCGGACACAACTGAGCTACTTCACTTTCACTTTTCACTTTCATGCATTGGAGAAGGATATGGCAACCCACTCCAGTGTTCTTGCCTGGAGAATCCCAGGGACGGGGGAGCCTGGTGGGCTGCCGTCTATGGGGTCGAACAGAGTCGGACACGACTGAAGCGACTCAGCAGCAGCAGCAGCAGAGACTGTCATACGAGAGAAGTCAGAAAGAGAAAAACAAACATAGTATGTTAACACACATATGTGGACTCTACCAAAACGGTACAGATGCACTTATCTGCAAAACAGAAATAGAGACACAGATGCAGAGAACAAATTATGAATACCAAAGGAGGAAATGGGGGTGGGATGAATTGGGAGATTGGGACTGACATATACACACTACAATGCAGAAAACAGAAAACTAATGAGAACCTAGTATGTAGTACAGGGAACTCTACTCAATGCTCTGTGGCGACCTAAATGCGAAGGAAACCTAAAAAACAGAGGGGATATATGTATAACTGATTCAGTTTGCTGCACAGCAGAAACTAACACAACATTGTAAATTAACTACACTCCAATAAAAATGAACAAAAAACCTTTTTTGGTTTCAATGAGTAAAACTTTGATACACTCAAAAAAAAAAAAAAAAAAAAAAACCAGAATGAAATAATGCCATTTGCAGTGACATGGACGGACCCAGAGATTGTCATACTGAGGGAAGTCAAAGACAAAGACAAGTATCATCTGCTATCACTTATATGTGGAATCTTTAAAAAAAAAAAAAGGTACAAACAAATTTATTTATGAAACAGAAAAAGAGTCACAGATGTGGAAAACAAACTTCTAGTTACCAAGGGGAAAAACTGGTGGGGGGGATAAATTGAAAGACTGGGATTGACATATACACCCTACTGTACATAAAATAGATAATAGGAACCTACTGTATTGGGAACTCTCCATACTCTGTAATGACCTGGAAAGATTCTTTCCTGGTGATGGAAAGAATCTAAAAGAGAGGAGATATATGTAGAACTGATTCACTTTGCTGTACAACAGAAACTAACACAACATTGTAAAGCAACTATAATAAAAATTAAAGAAAAACAAATTCAAGGCCAAAATAGAAGAAATAATAAAAAAACAAGGAGTAATTAACAAACAGACATGGTGAACTAAAAAATAAGAACTGGGGAGTCAGGGAAGGGTTTCTGGAAAAAAAGTATTCCAGCTGGGTCCTAAAGCACAGGGAGAATTTAGATAGCATTAGCAAGTAGAGTGGAGAGGAATGGGCATCTTGAGTAAGGAAAATAATATAAACCAAAACACTAAATGGGAAACGTTATGGTTGTTGGGTGAGCAAAAAGTATAATACCAGACTAGAGCATATAGCAAGCTTTATTTAGGACTCTACAGCCTTAGCTAGTTCTAAGTCAGACAAGTGAAGCTACACAAAAATACTAATTCTATAATTTATATATCTTTCAGGAGACTAGTGGGCTTCCTAGGTGACTCAGGGTAAAGAGTCTGCCTGCCAATGCAGGAGATGCGGGTTTGATCCCTGAGTTGGGAAGATCCACTGGAGAAGGAAATGCTAACCCACTCCAGTATTCCTGCCTGGAAAATCCCATGGACAGAGCTAGGTGGGCTACAGTCCATGGGATCACAGAAGAGCCCACTTATATATATACTATTCATTTCATGCTGTCTAAATTGGTGTTTGTATTTCAACTCTGGCCCCTTAGGGGGAAAAAAAATTTAACAGTTTTCTGAATAGGCCAGGAAATTGTCAATCAGAATAAGCCTCATTCTTATCTCAGCTATTTTATGAACGATGTTTTGAAGTTGCTGTTAAAATCTCGGCTAATGACCTACTGCTTGTTTCCAAGGTTTCCACCTGTCAGACTATCAGTGAACTAATCAGGGAAAGAGATTACAGAACTTAAAGGTAGTTCCATCATTAACAGAATAATTTCTAATATTTCTGCTTGCTACAGAGAAATTTATTAAGAAAAAAATGCAATATCTCTAATTTTCTAAGCTGGTAAGATTGATAAGTCTATTGGTAAGTATTTTAAAAGACTTACCATCTTTAATTTCCTCATTTTCTTAAATCAAGGAAAACAATAAAACACCTTGTTAATTACATGGTTAACGTTTACTGTACCACTTAGTTTGATTAATATAATATTATTTGGTTAATATAACATTTTTGTACACATTATTGCATACTAGGGCCAAAAGAAGATGTTTTTAATATGGGCATTTTTATGTCACCATTTTACTGGGGACTGCCTACTTATTTGAGCTGTTCTGATGCAGGGAATTTTGATGAGATCTTAAAAATGAAATATGAACCTTCCAAAGTGAGAAAAAAAAATTCATGTTAAACATGAAACAGATATCCTTGTCCGCTCCCCGGGATTCGGCTTAGTGGCTACACCACCATCGCATTACAAATGTATACAAGCCTACAAGCAAGCAGTGTCCATTACAGAGTAGTCACTCTGAGAAGGTTACAAACACTTTCTAATAATGCTGCCATTAATTAAAACGATTTTTAAGACACCTTTCACAGTTGTCTTCATAGCCTTCATGATAACTGTTTAAATATCCTTAAGAGCAGTAAAATCTTGAAGGCAGGGCTGTTTTGCAACCATGCAGAAATCATTCTGCCAAGTTTAGCAAATAAAAGATGTTCAAACTGAGCTACATAGTTTTGGATTACAAAAATACAAACAAAAAACAAGTATTTATAAAAGATTCTAAAATCATACTTTTATGTCGCTTGTAAAATTGACTAAATTTTTCAAATATTTAAAATAACTAAATAGCAGCAGCACTTTTTAAATAAACATCTAGCCTCCTAAAGTAACTACCTGGAATGACCACTCTAAAAACATAAATGACAGCATTTGAGGGGCAGTGGCAGTGTTTCATGACCCTATAGTCACACTTTGAAGTCACAAAGCAGCTTTCTTCCAAGGAGATTAAAATATTCTCCAGACATTACTTCATTAATTCTCTAAATATCCCTTCTGAGAGAAAAGATAGATTACAGTTCTTTTTCTTTCCAGTTGCTGAGCGAAGATGGTGCAAGGGAAAGAGAATTGTTAGTGTTTATTCCATGAGTCACTAATTAAGTCTGGGCGAACTGTGCCCTAAAATGTGCTATGTAGTTAGCAAAATTTAACTGAATTTGTTTAGCTTTATTCTGTTGATAAAAAGGCATTATACGAGGTAGATGCCTCATAAAATATTACAGGGATATATTATTATTAATTCGTTGGATACTTGCCTAGAGGAACTCCTGCTTGACATACAGGAATTACTAATTAAAGAAGCAGGTGTCTATCCTCAGATATACTCATAAAAGCCTAGTTAAGTCTATTTCATTAAAGAGAAAAAAGCTTGTTTTTTTTTTTTTTTTAAGACTACTTTCTTTGAATTTTAAAAGAAAAAAAATCTTCACTTTGAAAAACCAAACATATAAATGTAACAGAGGAAAAAAATGGGGCAATAAAAGATCTGTTGGCAAAATCAGTTAAAAGTAGGGAAAGGGGTGCATTGTTGACAGCACTGGAGAGAAAGGACAACATAATATGCACCTGATTACAAGTTAATTTTCATTGAAATTATTAAAATAATTATTCTTCTAAATGTTTAATTCTTTTGTAGGAGAAAAGAAAACTTACTGCTCAGGCATACTACCATTCCACTTATCCATTAAATAAACATTTCGAGTCTCTGCTATGTTAATCACTAGGTACAACTGAGCTCCCAGTGGATTCACATAGGAAATTAACAGTTTGACAGAGGAAAGACAAAAAAAAAAAAAAAAAAAATTCATCCTTACTACGATTCCAGTGATCCTATTCAAAAAATGGAATGACTCTAGTCATTTAAGTATCACTTTTAGGGGTACTACTTTAGAAATATGAAAGAACTCAAGTCTATTTTTAAGAAAGGTTTTGGTAATTAATGAATAAATAAAAATATGCGAATTAGGGGGACTCTCAGCGCTAAATTTTGTTTGAGGTTGAGTGTACTGAGAACAACTCTCAGACAAGTTCTAACCCCAGTTCCCACAAGGGCTGACGGCTTGTTTTTGATGTAATCTCTTTTCCTCGTGGGTGCCTCAGCTGTCTGGTCTATAAAATGGGTAATTTAATAGTAACCTGCCCACACAATGCGCCTTTGAAATTACTAATGAATGCTCTCCCGTGTACACTTAAAACTATTCGATTCTACAAAAATACTGAGTACGTCCTATCTCGAAAAGAATGCGGTGACATGTTAGTGCTAATTAGGACACTAATGACAAATCTTCTCCATCCTAGGGACCCTCTCCCCCCACCTCCGCCCCGCTGCATTTCAGAGCTTACCCACGACCTCTGACAACAAGTCTGAACCCTCCGGACCCGCGGCTGCAACAAAAGCAGCTGAGACGCCGATACCGAAATGGACCAGACAAAAGAAAGTGGATCTGGGCGAAGGGAACGGGCCGTGGAAGGGGGGTGTATGCGACTCTCCCCACGAGCTCAGAGGAAACCGCACGCGGTTCCCCAACTCCCACCTGGAGGGCGGCCCGCGCCGGCCCCGCGGCCCTCCCCGCACGCCCCCGGCGCCGCCCGCCTCGCGCTTCCAGACCCCGTGTAATTCCGCCCTCCCGCCGGCTCGCGCCCCGAGGCCGCCGCCGCCGCCCCGGGAGCCTCAGGTGCGAAAGTTAAACCGCCACCGCATCACCTGAGGCCGGGGCGGGAGGCGGCCGGGCCAGCGCAGTCCAGCCCGCGGCGCGTCCGCCCGGCGCGAGCCCGGGGCCCGAGCCGCCGCGGCCGGGCAAGGCAGGGCAGGGCCGCGCCCGGTCGGGCCGACGCCGGCCCCTCGGGCGGCCGCGCCCCGCCGGGCTCCCAACCGCCGACCCTCACCTGCGTCCGCTTCCCGGGGCGCCCGGCCGCCCGCAGCCCGGTTCTGAGGACTCTCGGCGGCGGCTCCCGCGGCGGCGATGCCGGTTCGGCGAGACGGGAAGCGACAGGAGCCAAACCCCGCGGAAAGCGCTCGAGCTGCGCCGGCGGCCCGGAGCCCGCGGCCTCGGTATCGGCGCCCCAGCGCTCCCCGCTGCCTCCGGCTCGGCGCACCCACCTCGGCGGGTTCCGGCCCGAGCGGCGCGTGGGCGGCGCCCCGTCCTGACCCCGCGCAGCCTGGCGAGCAGCGCCAGCTGCGCCCGTCCGGCGGCACCGTGGGAAAGTTGGGCTTTCTGGTCATCCCTTTACCAGAGCATCAGAAGTTGCCGTGCCTGCTTCTGCCGCGGCCTCACCCACAGTTCGGAGCTCTGAGCCCACCTGCTGGGCTCATTACCAGCTGAGATCCACTCATATCCCCAGATGCTTCTCCACACCTAGACTCTAAGGCACCGCCACTCTGAGTTTACTTTTCCCTTCTGATGTCACTGTCCTAGTTGCTTACCTTATGCCGAAGGTGCCGTCGGAGTACACCTGGGATTAACTACCAAAGGGTTTTTGATTCCTTTCTTGATGAATTACAGCTGGTAGGTGAGTTGATGACAGGAGGTAAATCAAAAGTGCTTAGTCAGGGAACTGGAGGACTCGCTTGGTAAAGGTGGACTTGTCAGCAGGTTGTGAACTCTGGATTCAGAGCAATGAAAATAGGTGATCAAAAGACTGTGAGTAAGGTTT
Organism: Bos indicus; assembly: GCF_029378745.1. NCBI lineage: Eukaryota > Metazoa > Chordata > Mammalia > Artiodactyla > Bovidae > Bos > Bos indicus. The sequence continues at coordinate 15,279,953 of NC_091779.1, forward strand.
GGAATATAAAAAAGCAAGTTTTATTAGGTTGCTTCAGGAAGGGGAAGGAAGCTGAGTGGGAGGACCTCAAAAGACTGCACAGCTTTCTCTGCTAGATACAGAAATCGCCATTTGCCCATGTGGTTTCTTTAGAGTCTTGTTCCAAGAATTTCGTGCACGCTCAATCCCATTCATCTCTTTGCGACTCCTTGGACTGTAGCCTGCCAGGCTACAATTTCAGGCAAGAATACTGGAGTGAGTGGGTTGCCATTTTGTTCTCCAGGGGATTTTCCCAACTCAGGGATGGAACCCGCATCTCCTACTTCTTAGTAGGCAAGCACTCTACTGACTTACACAATATGCAGTGATTTCCCAAGTGAAACTCTGATGAAATGAAATGACCCTTAGCGACCCCATGGACTGCAGCGCATCAGGCTCCTCCATCCATGGGATTTTCCAGGCAAGAGTGCTGGAGTGGGGTGCCATTTGCCTTCTCCGATAATAAACAACAAAACCACACAAACACATGATAGGAAAAGTAAACTACAGACCTTTTGAATATTAATACAGAAATCTACAACAAAAAACCTAGCAAACCAAATCCAGCAACGTAGAAAAAGCATTTTACAACATGAACAAGAGGGATTTGGCTAGTAAGTGCAAGGGTGGTTTAGCATAAAATGAATTATGGATGTAATACACTTTCTTTTTTTTTAAAAAAAGGGACAAAAACCACAGGATCATCTCAATAGTTGAAGAAAAAGCACTTGACAAAACCTAGCTCTTTTTCATGACTAAAAACACTCAACTAGGTAGGAGGAGAACACCCTCAATCTGATAAAGGACATCCACAATCTGATTTTTAAAATTAAAAAAAAAAAAAGGAAGCTAACATCATAATCACTGGTAAAAGAATGAATAATTTCACATAAGATCAAGGATAGGAAAAAATGTGTCCACTCTTGCTACTTTTATTGGACATTGTACTACAGGTTCTGAGCAGAGCAAGTAAGCAAGGAAAGGTCAGATATCTTATAGAAATAAAGCAAACAAAAGAAATAATTTTTGAAGAAAATCAGGACAATAGTTTTTAGCACTGAGAGGCAATAGGACAAAAGTTCTCAGATTAATAAATAAAAATTACCTATGTCAAAGTGTACTATTATGAAATTTCAAAGGACATGGTTCTGGGAAAAGATTTTAATAGGTTCCAGGGAGGAAAAGAGATACCAAGGGAACATTTCATGCAAAGATGGGCTCGATAAAGGATAGAAATGGTATGGACCTAACAGAAGCAGAAGATATTAAGAAGAGGTGGCAAGAATACACAGAACTGTACAAGAAAGATCTTCACGACCCAGATAATCATGATGGTGTGATCACTCATCTAGAGCCAGACATCCTGGAATGTGAAGTCAAGTGGGCCTTAGGAAGCATCATTACGAACAAAGCTAGTGGAGGTGATGGAATTCCAGTAGAGCTACTTCAAATCCTGAAAGATGATGCTGTGAAAGTGCCGCACTCAATCTGCCAGCAAATTTGGAAAACTCCACAGTGCCACAGGGCTGGAAAAGGTCAGTTTTCATTCCAATCCCAAAGAAAGGCAATGCCAAAGAATGCTCAAACTACCGCACAATTGCACTCATCTCACATTCTAGTAAAGTAATGCTCAAAATTCTCCAAGCCAGGCTTCAGCAATATGTGAACCGTGAACTTCCTGATGTTCAAGCTGGATTTAGAAAAGGCAGAGGAACCAGAGATCAAATTGCCAACATCTGCTGGATCATGGAAAAAGCAAGAGAGTTCCAGAAAAACATCTATTTCTGCTTTATTGACTATGCCAAAGCCTTTGACTGTGTGGATCACAATAAACTGTGGAAAATTCTTCAAGAGATGGGAATACCAGACCACCTGACCTGCCTCTTGAGAAATCTGTGTGCAGGTCAGGAAGCAACAGTTAGAACTGGACATGGAACAACAGACTGGTTCCAAATAGGAAAAGGAGTACGTCAAGGCTGTATATTGTCACCCTGCTTATTTAACTTATATGCAGAGTACATCATGAGAAACACTGGACTGGAAGAAACACAAGCTGGAATCAAGATTGCCAGGAGAAATATCAATAACTTCAGATATGCAGATGACACCAACCTTATGGCAGAAAGTGAAGAGGAACTAAAAAGCCTCTTGATGAAAGTGAAAGAGGAAAGTGAAAAAGTTGGCTTAAGGCTCATCATTCAGAAAACGAAGATCATGGCATCCGGTCCCACCACTTCATGGGAAATAGATGGGGAAACAGTGGAAACAGTGTCAGACTTTATTTTTCTGGGCTCCAAAATCACTACAGATGGTGACTGCAGCCATGAAATTAAAAGACGCTTACTCCTTGGAAGGAAAGTTATGACCAACCTAGATAGCACATTGAAAAGCAGAGACGTTACTTTGCCAACAAAGGCCTGTCTAGTCAAGGCTATGGTTTTTCCAGTGGTCATGTATGGATGTGAGAGTTGGACTGTGAAGAAGGCTGAGTGCCGAAGAATCGATGCTTTTGAACTGTGGTGTTGGAGAAGACTCTTGAGAGTCCCTTGGACTGCAAGGAGATCCAACCAGTCCATTCTGAAGGAGATCAGCCCTGGGATTTCTTTGGAAGGAATGATGCTAAAGCTGAAACTCCAGTACTTTGGCCACCTCATGCGAAGAGTTGACTCATTGGAAAAGACTCTGATGCTGGGGGGGATTGGGGGCAAGAGGAGAAGGGGATGACAGAGGATGAAATGGCTGGATGGCATCACTGACTTGATGGACGTGAGTCTGAGTGAACTCCAGGAGTTGTTGATGGACAAGGAGGCCTGGCGTGCTGCGATTCATGGGGTCGCAAACAGTCAGACACGACTGAGCGACTGAACTGAACTGAACTGAACTGAGGGAGGAAAAAAAGAGATCATTTACAGAGATTTAGAAATCAGAATGGCATTGGAATTTTTGAAGAAGCATAAGTAAAGACAAATTCTGAGAGAAACTTATTTCCAATCCAGAAGTTAATTAAGGTTATAAAAAAAAGACATTTTCAGTATGCAAAGTTTTAAGCATTCTTTTCATGCATTCTTTCTCAGAAAACAATTGAAAAACTTGCCCCTCCACTACAAAGAGGTGAGGTAAGTGGTCTGTTAGAGGAGACAGATGAAGGTTACACCCAAGACAACTTGGTTGGAATGGCCACCAGAAAAAATCCACATCCTATCCCTGAAGCCTTGCATTTCACAGTAAAAGAGACTTTGCTGATACAGAGTTATGACCGCAAATATGGAGGCTATCCTGGATTATCCTGGTAGACCTAACCTATTCTAAAAGCCTTTGCTTTCCATGACAGCGTGAAGAAAACAGATAGTGCCAAATGTAGCAGAATCTAAGGAGTTTGACTGGGTTAGCTGACCCACTAGGCAACATAATATAATAGCTCAGATGTGGGGCTCAGGAATCATAGTGCCCTGGCTTGATTCCCAACTCTATTGCTTATAATCATAAAACCTTAGGAAAATTTTCTTTCTTTCTGTGTCTTAGTTTCTTTATCTCTAAGTAGAAGATAATAAGATTATAGAAGTAGGAGATTTTTCTGCTTTTACCCATTAAAGTGCTTAAAATATATGGCACATAGTTAATAATAAATAACAGTTATTATTATTTGACAACATTTAAGAAAATAGTTTCTGTAGAGTAATAATTAGTTAGGACTCATTTCAGTGAAATGACAGAAATCCAACTCTAGTTGGCCCTGGGGAAATATTCACTATTTCATAAGAATAAGTCTATTATAGTTTTATGTACCTCTGGGATTCCCATGGGGCTCAGTGGTAGAGAATTTGCCTGCAGTAGACGCAAGAGATTCACATTCAATCCCTAGTTGGAGAATATCCTCTGGAGGAGGAAATGGCAATCCATTCCAGTATTCTTGCCTGGAGAATCCCATGGACAGAGGAGCCTGCAGGCTACTGCTTATATGGGGTCACAAAGAGTCAGACACAAATGAACAACTGAGCACACACATTCGGATCTAACTGATCAAATGATTCTACGGGCAGAATATCTCCATCTTTGGCCTCTATTTTTGGTTCTGTGTTGGCTTTATTTTTAGGCAAGAACAGTCTATATCATAACAAGATTGGCCACCAGGGATGCTAGGATTAAATTCAACTGTAACTGTTAGCAGTTACAAAGTTAGCAAACACGGTGGAAAAGGAACACTTCTTTCCCAAGAGTTGCAGCAAGATTCTGGAACTGAGTCTTAGTATATAGACCTGGATTGGAGGAGGGCATGACAACCCACTCCAGTATTCTTGCCTGTAGAATCCCATAGACAGAGGAGACTAGCGGGCCAAAGTCCATAGGGTCAAAAAGAGTCGGACACAACTGAAGTGACTTAGCACATAAAGACCTGGATTGCATGCCCATCCCCATTAATTACTGTGGCTAGAAGGAGATAACAAGCAGATTGGCCAATTGACTACTATTTGTTCACCCATAAAACTCTGTGTGTGTGTGTTGGGATGTGTTGTTGGGGGGAATCAATTTTCTTACTCAGACCACATAGACTGAAAGTGGGAAAGGCATAGTTCCTCAAAAGAATGTCATGTGCTGTTATCAGAACACAGAAATGGATATTTGGGCAGACAAAAATAAAAGATGTACATTATAAGTGATGAGTGTAGTTAATCAAACACAGAGTGAACGATTACTGAACCTCAGAGAAACCCCAGCTGAGCCTTGAATGATGGTAGAAATCTGTATGTAGTTTCTGTGGGATGTTTAGCACCCCAGGAAGAAGAACAAATGATGTGCAATAATGTAATTTATGTGAGGTTCTGGTTTGGGAAAATGAACATGACTAAAGGAGAAGGATTAAAGGAAAGAAAGAATCATAAAAGAATGGTAGAAATGTCAATTCTTGGGGCCAGATTGGGCAGAGATGCAATAAGACCAGAAAAGTAAAGTATGTCTGTGAATGTTCCTGCACTAGTCAAGTTATGAGATTAGTGCTAGAGTCATTGAGAAGGGCAGTGTTTCTAGAGATTAGTAAGTAAGAGCAGTGAAGTGCAGGAGTTTACTGGTTTATTATTATTAGTTATAAGTATATGTAATATGGCTATATAATAAATTATACAAATATTCAGTTCAGTTCAGTCACTCAGTCATGTCTGACTCTTTGTGACCTCAAGGACTGCAGCATGCCAGGCCTCCCTGTCCATCACCAACTCCAGTTTACGCAAACTCATGTCCATTGAGTCGGTGATGCCATCCAACCATCTCATCTTCTGTCATCCCCTTCTCCTGCCCTCAATCTTTCCCAGCATCAGGGTCTTTTCAAATGAGTCAGCTCTTCATATCAGGTGGCCAAAGTGTTAGAGTTTCAGCTTCATCGTCACTCCTTCCAATGAATATTCAGGACTGATTTCCTTTAGGAGGGACTGATTTTATCTCCTTGCAGTCCAAGGGACTCTCAAGAGTCTTCCCCAACACCACAGTTCAAAAGCATCAATTCTTCAGTGCTCAGCTTTCTTCACAGTCCAACTCTCACAGCCATACATGACTATTGGAAAAAACCATAGCCTTGATGAGATGGACCTTTGTTGGTAAAGTAATATCTCTGCTTTTTAATATGCTATCTAGGTTGGCCATAACTTTTCTTCCAAGGAGTGAGCATCTTTTTATTTCATGGCTGCAGTCACCATCTGCAGTGATTTTGGAGCCCCAAAAAATAAAGTCAGCCACTGTTTCCATTGTTTCCCCATCTATTTGCCATGAAGTGATGGGACCGGATGCCATGATCTTCGTTTTCTGAATGTTGATTTTAAGCCAACTTTTTCACTCTCCTCTTTCACTTTCATCAAGAGGCTTTTTAGTTCCTCTTCACTTTCTGCCATAAGGGTGGTATCATCTGCATATCTGAGGTTATTAATATTTCTCCCAGCAATTTTGATTCCAGCTTGTGCTTCATCCAGCCCAGCATTTCTCATGATGTACTCTGCATATAAGTTAAATAAGCAGAGTGACAATATACAGCCTTGATGTACTCCTTTTCCTATTTGGAACCAGTTTGTTGTTCCATGCCAGTTCTAACTGTTGCTTCCTGACCTGCATTTCTCAAGAGACAGGTCAGGAGGTCTGGTATTCCCATCTCTTGAAGAATTTTCCACAGTTTATTGTGATCCACACAGTCAAAGGCTTTGGCATAGTAAAGCAGAAATAGATGTTTTTCTGGAACTCTCTTGCTTTTTTGAATATCCAACGGATGTTGGCAATTTGATCTCTGGTTCCTCTGCCTTTTCTAAATCCAGCTTGAACATCTGGAAGTTCGCAGTTCACATATTGTTGTAGCCTGGCTTGGAGAATTTTGAACATTACTTTGCTAGCGTGTGAGATGAGTGCAATTGTGCAGTAGTTTGAGCATTCTTTGGCATTGCCTTTCTTAGGGATTGGAATGAAAACTGACCTCTTCCAGTCCTGTGGCCACTGCTGAGTTTTCCAAATTTGCTGGCATATTGAGTGCAGCACTTTCACTGCACCAGTTCAGGAGTTTACTGATTTATTATTATTATTAGTTATAAGTATATGTAATATGGCTATATAATAAGTTATATAAATATATGTCATAATAAAATACCTAATGAAATGATTAATGTTAGTATTAATAAAAATCAAGGCAGAATATATTCTACCAGTTATGGTAATTTTCCAATTTATAAAACACCTAAGAGGAAAGACTGTTCAAAGAAAATCATGATGTTATGAAAATATTACAGAAGATTTGAGATTCATGATTTTTCAACTGCATGATCTTGGGCAAGATATGACTTTAAAGCAGAGTCATAAAAGTGGTGACCAACTACACAAGTGGTTTATCTTAAATGATATGTCTTAGTCAGTTGTTACGATTATCAAGAGAAATAATAAAATCTGGAAGTTCTTGGTTCACATACTGCTGAAGCCCAGTTTGAAGGACTTTGAGTGTTACCTTCCTAACATGTGAAGATGAGCACACTTGTATAGTAGTTTGAACATTCTTTGGCATTGTCTTTCTGTGGGATTGCAATGAAAACTGACCTTTTCCAATCCAGTGGCCATGGCCGAGTTTTCCAAATTTGATGATATATTGATGCAACACTTAAACAGCATCATCTTTTAGTATTTTAAATAGCTCACTTGGAATTCTATTACTTCCACTAGCTTTGTTTGTAGTAATAGTTTCTAAAGCCAAATGCCTGGCTCTAGATGAATGACCACAACATCATGGTCATGCTGGTCATTAAGAGCTTTTTTTGGATAGTTCTTCTGTGTATTCTCACCACCTCTTCTTAATTTCTTCTGCTTCTGTTAGGTCCTTGCTGTTTCAATCCTTCATTGTGCTCATTTTTGTATGAAATATTCCCTTGGTATCTAATTTTCTTGAAGAAATCTCTAATCTTTCCCATTCTATTGTTTTCCTCTATTTCTTTGCACTGTTCACTTAAGAAGGCTTTCTTATCTCTCCTTGTTGTTCTCTGGAACTCTGCATTCAGTTGGCTATATATTTCCCTTTCTCTTTTGTCTTTCTCTTTTCTTCTGATGCTTCTTATGCTGAAGCTAAAATACACATTTTAACTTTTCTGGTGACTCAAGATGGTAAAGAAGCTGCCCACAATGCAGGAGACACAGGTTTGATCCCTGGGTCAGGAAGATCTCCTGGAGAAGGAAATGGCTACCCACTCCAGTATTCTTACATGGAAAATTCCATGGACAGAGGAACCAGGTGGGTGCAGTCCATGTGGTCACAAAGAGTTGAATATGACTAAGTGACTAAGCACACTCACACATATTTTAACACTAGCTTTTCATTTAAGTAGTTCCTTTCAGATTATTGAAGTAATTTCCCAATGAATTTGAGTTGGCTGTCCCTTCCGTTAGAGTTATCTTTTCTAAGTTAATGATTCAAAGAAATTTTGTACAATCAGTTAATTAATCTAACATTGAGAATATTACTAGTCAAAGAGGTTACATACACATTCCATTTACAGATGTTGTTATGGGACTCATTCCAAATGTTAGTTGTTTGGATTAATCATTTCAATGAAATTGGCTGTGAAGACAATTGTTATTTTTTAAGGAGTAATAAGGAGAAGGCAATGGCAGCCCACTCTAGTACTCTTGCCTGGAAAATCCCATGGATGGAGGAGCCTGGTGGGCTGCCATCTATGGGATTGCACAGAGTCGGACATGACTGAAGCGACTTAGCAGCAGCAGCAGGGAGTAATCAAAAGAAGTACAAGTAGCTGTGAAAAGAAGAGAAGCAAAAGGCAAAGCAGAAAAGGAAAGATATATCCATCTGAATGCAGAATTCCAAAGAATAACAAGGAGAGATAAGAAAGCCTTCCTCAGTGATCAATGCAAAGAAAGAGAGGAAGACAGTAGAATGGGAAAGACTAGAGATATCTTCAAGAATATTAGAGATATCAAAGGAACATTTCATGCAAAGATGGGCACAATAAAGAACAGAAATGGTATGGACCTAACAGAAGCAGAAGATATTAAGAATAGGTGGCAAATATACACAGAAGAACTATGCAAAAAAAATCTTCATGTCACAGATAACCATGATGGTGTGATCACTCACCTAGAGCCAGACATCCTGGAATGTGAAGTCAAGTGGGCCTTAGAAAGCATCACTACAAACAAAGCTAGTGGAGGTGATGGAATTCCAGTTGAGATATTTCCAATCCTAAAAGATAATGCTGTGAAAGGGCTGCACTCAATATGCCAGCAAATTTGGAAAACTCAGCAGTGGCCACAGGACTGGAAAAGGTCAGTTTTCATTCCAATCCCTAAGAAAGGCAATGCCAAAGAATTCTCAAACTACCACACAATTGCACTCATCTCACACTCTAGGAAAGTAACACTCAAAATTCTCCAAGCCAGGCTTCAACCGTAGGTAAACCATGGACTTCCAGATGTTCAAGCTGGTTTTAGCAAAGGGAAAGGAACCAGAGATCAAATTGCCAACATCCGTTGGATATTCAAAAAATCAAAAGAGTTCCAGAAAAACATTTATTTCTGCTTTATTGACTATGCCAAAGCCTTTGATTATGTGAATCACAACAAACTGTGGAAAATTCTGAAAGAGAGGGGAATACCAGACCTCCTGACCTGCCTCTTGAGAAATCTGTATGCAGGTCAAGAAGAAACAGTTAGAACTGGACATGGAACAACAGATTGGTTCCAAATAGGGAAAGGAGTACGTCAAGGGTGTATATTGTCACTCTGCTTATTCAACGTATATACAGAGTACATTATTAGAAACACTGGGCTGGATGAAGCACAAGCTGGGATCAAGTGTACCAGGAGAAAATCAGTAACCCCAGATATGCAGATGACACCACCCTTATGGCAGAAAGCGAAGAAAAACTAAAGAGCCTCTTGATGAAAGTAAAAGAGGAGAGTGAAAAAGTTGGCTTAAAACTCAACATTCAGAAAACTAAGATCATGGCATCCAGTCCCACCACTTCATGGCAAATAGATGGGGAAACAGTGGAAACAGTGACAGACTTTATTTTCTTGGGCTCCAAAATCACTACAGATGGTGATTGCAGCCATGAAATTAAAAGACGTTTGCTCATTGGAAGAAAAGTTATAACCAACCTAGACAGCATATTAAAAACCAGAGACTTTACTTTGCCAACAAATGTCCATCTAGTCAAAACTATGGTTTTTCCAGTAGTCAGGTATGGATGTGAGAATTGGACTATACAGAGCGCTGAATGCCGAAGAACTGATGCTTTTGAACTGTGGTGTTGGAGGAGACTCTTGAGAGTCCCTTGGACAGAAAGGAGATCCAACCAGTCCATCCTAAAGGAAATCAGTCCTGAATATTCATTGGAAGGAGTGATGCTGAAGCTGAAACTCCAATACTTTGACCACCTAATTCGAAGAACTGATTTATTTGAAAAGACCCTGATGCCAGGAAAGGTTGAGAGAGGAGAAGGGGACGACGGAGGATGAGATGCTTGGATGGCATCACCGACTCAATGGACATGAGTTTGAGTAAACTCTGGGAGTTTGTGATAGGGAGGCCTGGCATGCTGCAGTCCATGGGGTTACAAAGAGTCAGACATGACTGAGTGACTGAACTAAACTGAATAAAAAGAAAGGAGAGAAAAAATTTGTGATTTATATGTACTGTCTTCCCAAAGGAATCCAAACAAATAGAACCTTTTAATATTGTGACACTTCTCACTCCAGCTTACTCTTTGGCAACAGCAAGGTCTCAATCTGTCAGACAGCTTATTACTTGCCTGCAAAAGGTCAAACCTGCAGTGCACTTTAATATTTAATTTTATAGCCTTGGGCATTGTGGGCATGGAATTCACCAATTTACCAAAATAACATCATTCATACTCGTGAATATTATTTTATATATTTCTCTGTGCCTATTTTGTCATGATCAGAGTGGCTGTCACTTCTGTCTTTTACTGAAAGGATCACCATCTGCAGTCCATTAGCTTCATTTGCTAACTTTTCTGTCAGTACTCTGTAAGTAAAGAAGCCCATGTCTATAATTCAAAAAAAAAAATTTGATTTAAGACTTGCCTTGACAGTTATACAACAAAGTTCTAGACACATTGCATCCGTTATATTAGATATCTTAACTATATATTTAATAGCTTTATCCTTTGTAATATGTATAATGGTGCAAATAAACGTTACTTTAATGAAAGCCCCAAGCCTGGCTCTCTCATTAGCTATGTGCTATTTCTGGTCAAACGACTTAACCTGCCTTAACTTCAGTTTCCTTATCTGAAAAGTAACAGAATAATAGAATTTTAGGACTGGAAGGCACCCTAAAAATCAGAGATGCCTGAAAGTTCAGCACAGTCTTATGCAATCAGTCTTGAGGCAGAATCCATCTTTAACTTTGGCCTCAGTCTTTGGAGGCCCAAAATGTCAAGTACTGACTAGAGTGTCATTTCTGATAATATAGAGACATCTCGGTTTATTTTGAAAATCGGTTAATAAATATTATTTTGATATGTTAATAGATCCACAGTTTAAGGAAAAGAATTCTCTCAAGTGACTATGTGAATGAATGAGAACATGAAAGAAAGAAAAAAAAAGTAAGGGCAAGTAAATTAAGTCTGTATGAGAGTGTTTTGCTCAGTCAGGGCATGAGGCTTTAGTGTTTAAGTATATTATTGAAATTGCATACATCTCCAATAATAGAATCTTTCAGAGTTAACAGGGAATAAGTTAGGCAAGTTAGAGGGTATAACTTTGGCTGTTGACTATTAGAAACGAAGGAAAGATTAATAATATAACTGTAGTATCCAGTATTGGCAAAACCAGCCAAAACAGAGCTTGCCTCTCAAACAACTTCAAATGCAGGTCAGCATTTAGTATCGCAAACGTGCCCTGTAGTGCCCACATGAGCAATTTAGTAGCTGTGATACAAACCCATGGACTGTAGCTCACCAGGCTCCTCTGTCCATGGAATTCTCCAGGCTAGAATAGTGGATGGGTAGCCATTCCCTTCTCCAGGGTATCTTCCCAACCCAGGGACAGAACTCAGGTCTCCTGCACTGCAGGCAGATTCTTTACCATCTGAGTCACCAGGGAAGCCCTTGTTAGTAAAAAGCTCTAATTAACCAAATATGTTTTATTATGTTGACCTGAAATCTTCTTGCCTAATAAAATTTCATCCAGTGCCCTAAATTCTGTTCTCTGATGTAACATATTAATAGCACAACCTTTGAAGTCTAGCACTCTACAGATTTGAAGTCAACCCTTTGCCATGTCTTTTCTAGGCCAAGTGTGATCAGGCTCTTCAACCATTTATGGCACATGCAGACCACACCTCTCACTATCCTAGTGTTCTTTTCTAATACTTGATGTTCCCCTTAAAGATGTAGGAGACTTTAAAATGAGAACCCAGGACTTAGTATTTTCATTCACTCAAGATGTTTTTCATTGAACACACGACCTGTCTCTAAGCGTAAGATATAGCAGTGAACAAAACAGATATAAGTCCTTGCCCTGTGGAACTTATATTCTTATTGGGAAAGACAACAAATAAAAAAGTAAAATGTAGAGTATATTAGAAAGTAATACATGCTATAGGAAAAAAAAAAAAAGCAGAGCAGTGAAGGGATATAGAACACTCTGAGGGTGAGGTTGGGGGGTTTACAATGTAAAATAGTGATCAGGGAGTCACTGTGAGGTGACTGCCCCTCATCTTCTGGTGACCCCCTAGTTCTGCTCTCTTCTCGTATCCCACCTAGTCTCCATCTCAGGAGGCTGATATATGCAGTCAATCAGCAGTCTCCCTGCCTCTTGGCTCCCTGTTTGGATTCACTGTTGTGAATCCTAGTGAGATATCAGAGGGAAGGAGGACAGTGAGGTCAAGATGTTTATTCCTTGGCCATCACTTAGCGAGGACTTTCTGGTTAACTGTGTCCCTCTCCTGGAAGTTTGATTCCTCTCAAGGATGTTGGCTTTGCAAGATTCTCTCTTCTTCTGTCTCTGGTAACCACTCCCTTTTTTGTCCCTTTAGGCCTAGGCATGGTGGGCTCTAGGTTATTGGACTTTCCTTTGTCATTCCTTTATGTCCACACTTTTGAAAACAGTCCCTTTGTTCATGAGTCTTCTTTGACATTATTCTATTTAAAGTATGCTGTTTCCTGTTGGAACACTGAGAAATGCAGTGATATTTGAAAGAGATAAGGGTAAATTATGTGGATAAGGATAAGGGTAATACTCATGAAAACATGAGTATTGCAAGAGCAGCAAGTGCAGACATATTGCTGCAGACACAGTCTGGTAGTATAGAGCACAGAGGAGCTTTCATCTCCCTTGTTTTGTTAGCCACTCAGTCGTGTCCAACTCTTTGCGATCCCATGGACTGTAGTCCATTAGTCTCCTCTATCCATAGAAATCTCCAGGCAAGAATACTGGAGTGGGTTGCCATTTCCTTCTCCAGGGGATCTTCCTTGACCACCTCATTATACATATGTCCATTAGTGTAGTCAAAGATTGCAGTAGCTTTCTAGTGACAGTAACACTCTGTTTATACTGAGCTTGTCATAAAGTCAAATTCTTCTAACTCATTAATGTTGCAGCAAAATACAGAACCTTAACATGTATTTCCTTTAACTTTTATCTTTTTTTTTTTTACCATAAACAAATACTTTATAGGTATCCTGTCCCTGGGATTCTCCAGGCAAGAACACTGGAGTGGGTTGCCATTTCCTTCTCCAATGCATGAAAGTGAAAAGTGAAACTGAAGTCACTCAGTCGTGTCCGACCCTCAGCAACCCCATGGGCTGCAGCCCACCAGGCTCCTCCGTCCATGGGATTTTCCAGGCTAGAGTACTGGAGTGGGGTGCCATTGCCTTCTCTGTTATAGGTATCTACTATGTGTCAAATATTGTGCTACTTACTGGGAGTCTAATAGTAAATCAAACAAAAATGGTTTCTACCCTTTTGGGAGGTCCAGCCTCATATAGAAGACAACTAAATAATCACACAAATAAGTCTGTGAAAAGCTCTGTGACTTGTCAGTTCAGAAAGAAACTGTTGGGACTAGTACACAGAGAGCACATATAACACACATATACACACATATATATGTGTACAGAGTACACATATAACACAATGTTATATAAAATTGGGCTAGCAAGATAAAAAAGCGTTATATCACACAGAGATTCACTGGATATGATAACCATTTTATTCTTTGTTCCCAAATCAGTGAGAATCCATTGAAGAGCTCAAATAACTGGGTGAATTGGTCAGATTTGTGTTTTGGAAATATCAATCTAGCCATGGTGTGGAGAATGAATTAGAAGAAGTTAAGAATCAACCCAAGAAGACCAATTAGGAAGCTACTGAGAAATGTTGGAATTATAGGTAGAACTAGAGTAACCTTCATAGTTGAGAGATCTTGAGGTGAAATGGGCAGAAAAGGGAAGTTGGTATCTGTGATGACTGCACTATATTTCTTATTTGCATCATTAACTGGATGCAACACTCAAATAACATAGACAACATTGGAAGAGAAACATACGTTAGAGAGGAAGAGCAAGAATTTGGTTCTGAATATATAAAACTTAAGATCTGCATAAGATATTCCAAGAAAAGAGGTCAACGAGGTAGACGGAAACATAAGCCTGCAGCTCAGAAAGACACAACTCTATGTAACTGGCAACCCACATGGCTGATAACTATCATATTGGTTTTGTTTAATGATACAAATCTACCCCTGTATCAAAAACACTGATTCTATTATTTGGAGTTACAGTAACTGTTTTTACTTCTGAGCTCTCTGAAACTTGATGATGTGCTTTCTGTGTATTCATCCAAACTGGTGACCATTAAACTAGATGGTGCTAAATCCTAATCAGGTGCTCAGTTTGGAAACCTCAAATAATAAATGGATACTGACTGTAATTTGGCACAGCACGTTCCAAGCGGGGACTGTTCTCTGAACTCTTAGCATATATTTTATATTTTTGGCTGCCCTTATTATGCCTTCCTATTTTCTTTATTCTTGGTATATGTGTCTTTACTATTTCTGCTGTGTGCTTTTGGTGGGATAGACCTAGAAGATAGAATTGGGCAGCTGAAAAAGTAGATAAAAGTGAAGAAATAACAGATTTTTAAGGTACCAAATGCTTTAAATGTTTACTTGCAAAAGCACTAAGCAGAGAATGCTGTGCGCCAATGCTACATGATTATTGCTCTTTGGTAAATCTAGGAAAGTCCTGTTACTGCTTTACAGTACATCTTCTCTGGTACCCAGTATAAAGACACCAGAACAGTCAGCTGCTATATCCCTGGTGTATGCAGAACGTGGCTGCATCTCCTCCATTGTCCTATACAATGTTCCAAACACAGTCACTCATACTCAGAGCTGGGTTCTAAGGCATCTTATTAATCTCTATATAACCTACAGTTCAACTGTCCCTCTTCTTCTCAGTCAGCTCTTATCTCTGTTTCCACAAGAAATTCAACCAAACCAAGTACACTGCAGTCTTTGTAGTTTTGTGGATCCCAGAGGGATCACGTTGCACCTCACAAGGCATATCACTTTTAAAAGCTCACTTGGCTGTCCCTTCCTGAGTCTTTGCCCCCAGCTTCACAATCACTGGATTCCTCTTTCTGCGCCTACCACTTCACAGGTCTCAACTCACCTCCCCATGATTGCTGTTTTCCTAGCCCTTCTTTCCTTAGGTATTTCAATCTCCTCCCCCTCTCTCTCCATCTCCCTCCCTCCGCCCTCCCTCTTTTCCTTCTACAGAGCAACTTACTTTTTTCCAATTTGTATTGCTGAACTTTCATACCTCACAGAGCTCACCAACAAAGGATCCTCCAGGTATCAGCAACTGTTCTTGTAGGGCAGTGAGAGATTATAAATTTACGATGAATTTAGAATGAAATACATAATGAATATATATATATATATATATATATATATATATATATATATATATATATGTATATATACTGTGAAGCACGGCATGTGGGATCTTAGTTCCCCAACCAGGAACTGAAGCTGAACTCCTTGCATTGGAAGCCTGGAGTCTTAACCCCTAGACCATGAGGGAAGTCCCCATAATGAATATTTTTATTGTAAAATATTTGCAACATTCTCTCATTCCTTACACATAGATGGAAAATCAGCCTATTTTCTCAGTGTCTCAGTGCCACTGCAAAGAAGAGAATGGTATAAAATTGGGCTTAATATGTATATGATCCCTGAAATACTGAAAGATCAGGTTGAAGGGGGAAATGAATAAAGTTGAAAAAATAAGAGGAGTGGAGGAGATGAATTAGTTGGAGAGTTTGTAACAAAGATAGACATTTTCTGCCCCTAAAATGCTTACATAATAACCTATATGTTATTTGAAAACAGTTAATGAAGGGTAATCCAGTAACTAACTGGGCTTCCCTCATGCCTCAGTGGTAAAGAATCTGTCCCCCAGTGCAGGAGACGTGGGTTTGATCCCTGGGTTGGGAAGATCCCCTAGAGAAGGAAATGGCAATGCACTCCAGTATTCTTGCCTGGAAAATCCCATGGACAGAGGAGCCTGGTGGGCTACAGTCCACAGGGTTGCAAAGAGTAGGATATGACTTAGCAACTAAGCAACAACAATCCAGAAATTAATAAGGGCTATTGGTCTGTGGGTAGAGAAATAGTGTGATATGCATATTAGTTTTAGTCGATACTCCAGAGTTAATAATTGAAATAATAAAGAATACATATCCCAGAGGTGTTTAGGTAGTGTTTGAAAGACTAACCAGAATGACCAGCATTATCGTTGATCCACATGAAAAGATTTGATAATTAGTATATGGATGGTAGAAATGATTCTTCATTCACGTGGTCATTAGTATTCAAAGTATACAGATTGGCAAAAAGAACTTCACAGTTACCTCTACATTTGCATGAATAGGAAACAAGATTCTAGCAATGCCAAGAGGGTGTGCTGTTGAGAACAACTTGACTCCATGCCTAAAGACTCACTGAGTCAAATGTCTGGACATTTTTGGAGGCATCCATCATCTGATCTTACCAGGAGGTTGGCAGAATCCTTTTTGTTGTTTAGGTGCTCAGTCATATCCGACTCTTTGTGATCTCATGGATTTCAGCACTTCCCTGTCCTTCACTATCTCCCAGAGTTTGCTCAAACTTATGTCTGTTGAGTCGATGATGCCATCCAACCATCTCATCCTCTGTCGCCCCCTTCCTCTCCTGCCCTCAATCTTTCCCAGGATCAGGGATCAGGGTCTTTTCCAATGAGTCAGTTCTTTGCATCAGGTGGCAAAAGTATTGGAGCTTCAGCATCAGTCCTTGCAATGATTATTCAGGGTTGATTTCCTTTAGGATTGACTGATTTGATCTCTTTGCAGTCCAAGGGACTCTCAAGAGTCTTCTCTAGCACTACAATTTGAAAGCATCAATTTTTGGCACTCAGCCTTCTTTATGGTCAAACTCTCACATCCATACATGACAACTGGAAAAACCATAGCTTTGACTAGATGGACCTTTGTTGGCAAAGTAATGTGTCTGCTTTTTAATACACTGTCTAGGTTTGTCATAACTTTACTTCCAAGGAGCAAGTGTCTTTTAATTTCATGGCTGCAGCCACTGTCTACAGTGATTTTGGAGCCCAAGAAAATAAAGTCTGTCACTGTTTCCATTTCCCCCCCTCTATTTGCCATGAAGTGATGGGATCGGATGCTATGATCTTAGGGTTTTGAAGGTTGAGTTTTAAGCCAGCTTTTCTACTCTCCTCTTTCACCTTCCTCAAGAGATTCTTTAGATCTTCTTCACTTTCTGCCATTGCAGTGATGTCATCTGCATATATGAAGTTATTGATACTTTTCCCAGCAATCTTGTTTCCAGCTTGAGCTTCATCTAGCCCAGCATTTTCCCATGTGGTACTCTGCATATAAGTTAAATAGGCAGAGTGACAAGGCCTTAACATACTCCTTTCCCAATTTTGAACCCGTTCCTTCTTCTATGTCTGGTTTTAACTGTTGCTTCTTGGCCTGCATACAGGTTTCTCAGGAGACAGGTGAGGTATCTGGTATTCCCATCTCTTTAAGAATTTTCCAGTTTGTTGTGATACACATAGTCAAAGGCTTCAGTGTAGTCAATGAAGCAGAAGTAGGTGTTTTTCTGGAATTCTCTTGCTTTTCCTATTATCCAACTGATGCTGGCAATTTGATCTCTGGTTCCTCTGCCTTTTCTAAATTCAACTTGTACCTCTGGAAGTTGTTGGTTCACTACTGTTGAAGCCTAGCTTGAAGGATTTAGATCATTACCTTGCTAGCATGTGAAATGAATGCAATTGTGCAGTAGTTTGAACATTCTTTAACATTGCCCTTCTTTGGGATTGGAATGAAAACTGACCTTTTCCAGCTCTGTGGCCACTGCTGAGTTTTCCAAATTTTCTGGCATATTGAGTGCAGAATATTATTGCATCTGCTGTGAGTGAATCTTTCTTGAAAAGTGCTTGAAAGAACAGAGGTCCGGAATGGCACTGAATTTACAGAATAGGTTAATTACCTTTGTTTCTTTCCTATTTTTTTGTGTTGTGGTAAAATACACATAACATAAAATTTACCATGTAAACCATTTTTCAATGTATAGTTCAGTGATACCAAATATATTCATAATGTGCTACCACCACCATCATGTATCTCCAGAACTCTTTTATGTTATAAACTGAAACTCTCTACCCCTAAACAATAGTTATTCCCTCCTCTCAGCCGCTTACCATCAACATTCTATTTTCTGTCTCTAGGATTTTATATACTTTAAGTACCTCATGTAAGTGGAATCATACAGTACTGGTCTTTTTGTGACTGCCTTATTTCAGTTAGCATAATGTCCTCAAGCTTCCTTCAAGTTCAATCATGTATCAGAATTTCCTTCCTTTTAAAGACTGCATAGTCTTGTCACTTGTTTCTATCTCTTTCTCTCTCTCTGTCTTGTTTTCTTTTTTTGTCTACTCATTTTCCAGTATTTGTAGCTGTGGCGAATTTTGCTCTGAGACTTGCTTTCACTGTAATAGTCCATTGTAAGGCTTTGGTGGAGGACACCTGGTATCCTTACGTATCTTTTTGAACCGGGTTATTGTATTTTACCAAAAGTACCTAATAATTGTTGTTTAGTTGCCAAGTCATGTCCAAGTCTTTTGTGACTGCATGGACTGTAGCCCACCAGGCTGCCCTGTCCATGAGATTTCCCAGGCAACAATACTGGAGTGGGTTGCCATTTCCTTCTCCAGAGGATCTTCCCAACTCAGAGATGAACCCACATGTCCTGCATTAATTAGCAGGTAGATTCTTTACCAGTGAGCGTCCTGGGAAGCCCCACCTAATAATTAGGAATGATCAAATTGCCTTAGGACTGTTCTCAACATTTAGGTTACAATATTTATAATCAACATCTTTCAGTGGTCAGTTATTAAATCCAGAATTATAAACCAACTCTCAAAACATATAATTACATTTAGTGAACAGTAGTAGTTTTATGTTAAACTAGAATAATTTTCAGCAATAAAAATTCTTATTACATTATTTGCTTATTGATACTATTCACTCATTTGAAGGCTTTTTAGCAAATAAGGCAATTATAAATAATTCTATTGAGCTTTAATTTTAAATGAAATCAGAATTTGGACTGAGCCTTTTAAAAATATGGCAAAATATATATTTTTTGGTTTCACATTAATTTTTTACAGGTGTTATAGCTTAAGGCAAGGGATACAAGGAAAAATTTGCTTATAAATGCTGTGTGTGTTTCTAGGACAGTAGTCCTGTATTTCTGGATTTTTATTGCAATTGAGAAAGAGCCCAAGGAGGAGTTAAGAACAAAGAAATAGAAATAAAAGAGATGAAATAGAATATATTTCCCAAAGAAATCAAATATGATAGGAACTGGAGACAAAAGACATGATCAAGGTCAGAATGCTGAAATGAATTAATCCCTAGTGCAAAGTTCTTCTCTTGGTCTAAGTGTAATAAAATCATAATTTTGAAAATGTAAATTAAGTGATTTCAAATGTTTTCCAGTATAGGAAAAGAATGAAAAAAATGCTTTCTCTGATAGAAGGTAAAATAACACATATTTATTAAGTATTAACATGTGCTGCTGCTGCTGTTGCTAAGTCACTTCTGTCATGTCCAACTCTGTGCGACCCCAGAGACGGCAGCCCACCAGGCTCCCCCATCCCTGGGATTCTCCAGGCAAGAACACTGGAGTGGGTTGCCATTTCCTTCTCCAGTGCATGAAAGTGAAAAGTGAAAGTGAAGTTGCTCAGTTGTGTCCGACTCTCAGCGACCCCATGGCCTGCAGCCCACCAGGCTCCTCCGTCCATGGGATTTTCCAGGCAAGAGTACTGGAGTGGGGTGCCATTGCCTTCCCCACCATGTGCTAGGCCCTTTTAACAAATAATACCTTATTTTTCAACTCCTTACTCCTCCACTCAATTTTTAGGAAGTATGACTTGATTATTACACACACAAGGTCTTCATAGTGGATAGTGCTATGAATGGTGGAAAGAGAAAATGGGCACATTTAGAGGATGCATGTGTTTTTATGTAGAAAAGGATATAGAAGAAAGTAAGCGAACACAGAGCCCCTCCAGATGGAGCAGCTGTTTCCCACGGAGATTTTAGCTGTGGATGATGCTAGTGGTACAAATTAATACTAATTATAATTGGACAAATTATACCCAAGGAGGACACATGGGAACCTTTAATCTAGAGCCTGTTTGTAAGAAGCACAGGTAACAGACTCAGCTTTCTCTTGGCACCTGAAGCGGAGGACAGTGGGACTGAGTCCTTAACCCATGGGATCTGATGCTACCTCTGGGTAGGTAGCGCCAGTATTGAGTTGAATTGTAAGATGGCCAGTTGGTATCTGATAATTGCCTAGTCATGTGGGAAAACCACCTATCCTCACGTCAGAAGTGGGTACTAGAATCTTTACCAGGGAAGCTAACAGTGTGAAAACTCACCCTGCCACATGTGTGAAACACAAGCACTTTTCATTAGGTGTGCTGAGGTACAGAAGGCTACGGAAAATGAGTTGAGTGTTGTATACATGATATGCATGAAAGCATGCATATCATCTTTAGATAAAGTTTATCATTTCAAATTCTGGAACTAGAGCCATTTTTCCTGGGTCTCAAATTACTGTGAAACCACAACCCCCACTTCCATTCACAGATCCATACTATCTATGAAAAACAGACAATTATTTTACTTTGAGGTCAAATGTCAAACAAAAATGGTTAAGATCCCAAAGGGCTCAAATTGTCAGTGAAATTAGTTATTTGTTTAAAAAAAATTGTATTTTTCCCTATTTTCCCCTCATGACTTCCAAAGTTGCAAGTTAACATTCAAATGCCATTTAAAAAGGAATAGTCAATAATTATTCATTATAAAAATATGGCATTGAAACGTAAAATATCATGTAAGAAACGAGTTGCCAGTCCAGGTTCAATGCACAATACTGGATGCTTGGGGCTAGTGCACTGGGACGACCCAGAGAGATGGTATGGGGAGGGAGGAGGGAGGAGGGTTCAGGATGGGGAACACATGTATACCTGTGGTGGATTCATTTTGATATTTGGCAAAACTAATACAATTATGTAAAGTTTAAAAATAAAATAAAATTAGAAAAAAAAACAATAAAAAGACTAAAAAACACACTAAAAATACATTTCTCCCTCTAAAACTATTTACCTAAGATAATATTAGACCAATTATACTAAACTTTTTGACACTTTTGGTATCATCATGATTACAAAATTTGATAATATGTGATCTTTTAAGTTTTAATCAATGCAATAAAGTAATAAAAATAAAATTAAGTAATAAAAATTAGAAAAAAAATATAACATAGAAAAATATCTATTTAAAGTATTTTTAAAAACCAAAGCCTCCTTGTCTTATAACAGTACCTGTATTATAGAGAATATCACTAATGAGAAGACATAATTTAAAACTTACATTCTTAAAAATATTTGGAACTTGCAAACTTTAGTTCATTCTTTAGACATTCTTAATAAAATTAAAGCAAAAAACATCAAGGTTTGCACTTTTGTTAAGAACAAGACATTTCTGGGCCCTGGTTATATTTGACTGTTTATCCTTTCCTCTACTCCCAGTAGCATAAAACACCCTCTCTAAGTAGAAATTAATGATTGCTTTAAAGTTTCAAGCAGCAATATTTAAATACAAAGAATATTTTGACAATCACATGTATGACTTTAACATATCTGTGAATTTATGTGATGGAAAATGTTTCAGATACCTAGTTGGTTCAATACTTCAAGTATGTGTATTGTGATTATAAAATTATAGAATTTTTTTTCATCAAAACATTTTGGTGTTTAGAACTGGTTGTTGGTTTAATACCTCAAGTGGTTCAATACCTCACATTGGTTCAATACCTCAAGTATGTGTATTGTGATTATAAAATTATAAAATTTTTTTCCATCAAAATATTTTGGTGTTTAGAACTGGTTGTTTAGCCATCTCATTCTGCTTTAACTTACAGCGTAACTTTGAGCAAGTCATATAAATTATTTGAAGCTTCATAATCTCATCTGTCAAACTTTTCTTAGCATAAACATTTATCTTTATGTGTGTGTATTTTTTTTGTGGAGCAAATTCACGAGTTTCAATGACTTCTCAAAGAAGTGTGATACAAAAGGGGAAAAAAATTAAATCACTGGGTTAGCTAATTTTTAAGGCCTTAGATTAACTGTGTCAGATTCCCTTTACTGGTCAGTTCACTCATCTCTCAGCTGCTGTCAGTGTTCATAAATAGAACTCTCAGATGCCCTCTTCTCTAAATGAAATCCTTCAAGGAAATCATAGCCACCATGTCTGAGAGACCAAGCACATCACCAACCCAAATCCCCAATGCAAGACAGGGTCAACCAATGACTAATTGGCATGTGGTACAAAGGCCAGCCAGCTCCTTACCTCAAGCTGGAATCAATTTTGGGGTGCAATCTGAGCTCTAGAAGTTCCCTGTGGGATCAGAAGTGAATCTCTAATAGCTCCCTTTCTCCCCTTCCCCGGCTCCCAAGTTTATCTCATTTCCCTCTTCTTCTCATAGCCCTCACCTATAATCACTTGAACAGGAATTCTTGCCTCAGGTTCTGTTTCCAGGGAAATGGATTAAGAGAGGCATCTTTGAATTCTCATCTTCTGCAGACTCTAAGGACGTCTTACTGTGGTTAGTTCATTCATCCCGGATTATTCTGAAAGTGGCTAACAGTGAGGATGCTCTCACTGATGATAAGTGGAATTTGATAGTCCCTGGCATGCTGCAGTCGAACAGTCGCTCGCAGAACTGAGATGGGATATAGATGAGAAGGAATCTACTAGCTGGTGTAACGTCCAGTGGGATTGAGCAATGCAGGGAAATAACTATAAGGGCTCATGCTGAGTGGCTCTTGCTATGTGCCATTAATCTGTTTGAGAGATGACCTATCAGCAATAGGAAGCAAAGAGTGAGAAGAGTGAGGGTGAGGCACTCTTTGGCAACGTTTAAAGAAACCCGTATTTTCTTCAGACAGAGGACATACACTGGAGGTGAGGCTCAGGACCTAATTGCAAGAAGAGCAGAATCTCAGAGAAGAATGAATTCTCATCCCTGGCAAGGGTCTTAACGTCAGTCCCCTGATAAGAGTGGGACCTTGAGACTTGGGAGGGGGCCCTGTGGGTAACTCACATGAGACCCTTTGAGAAACTTGAACTCCTGCGTTCCCTTCAATGCTCAACACCTGCAGAATTGGCCTACTCTCCTTGTTGGGAGATCCCTGTCTATTTGCTTAAAGCCTATGCAGAAGTTTCAAATAAAGTGGATGCCTAACATAATAACCTCCACTCTCCTCTGAATCTTCCCTAGCTCTTATACTGACCAGCAGAAAATCAGATCTCAGCAAATCCTGACTGGGGAGATGCTGAGTAAGGTAAAGAGAGGAGAGGGGTTTGTGCCACAGTTGCTGTAGCTCCTGGCCCACACATACCAGTAGAAACCAGGAGCGTCTGACTGAGAATCCCGAGGATGCTGAATCAAGAGGGGAGGAACAGAGGGCTGGATATGGGACAGCTTGATGATAAGGGAGCACCTGTGATACACAATTTAAACCCCTGGCAATAGTACTGAGTGATTCTAGAACATTTCTGGAATGACTCTCAGACATTTGGAAAGGGTGACGGCCTACATTAAGTGATGCTGAGATGCCAGACCTGCTGTGGCAAATTGTTGAGGAAGAAAACAAAAGGCTTGCAGACGTGGGAATGCTTGTCTGGTTCTAATATTTTTTAAAGATGGAAAAGCCAACAACAGACCATGTCCTTTGGGAGGGCACATGTCAGAAACAGGATCAGAAGCAGTTTGTGTTCACAGCGGATGGGCCACAGTGCACATGCATGGTCTTGTCTCAAGGCTATGTTAATCCTTCTGCTCTCTGTCGTAATACAGGTTGCAGGGATCTTATCCATCTGATCATCCCACTGAATTTCAAATTAGCCCACAACACTGATGTGTTCATTGGACCTGGTAAACATGACGCAAGTGGATAGCATGTATCTTAATATATGTTCTCGTGAGGGTGGGAGATAAACTATACAGAGATTCGGGCCTCCCAGAACCATGACATTTTTAGGGTCTCTCATTTCTGATTCAGGATAAAGCAAAGAAATGGTTTCTTGAAGGCACTGCTGAGGTTCCAGCTTGGGAATGATGCCATGCAGGATGATGCACAGTCCTCAGAAGGCAGTTTATATATTCCATCAAAGGCGTCTCCAACAGGTAGAGTGTATGCATCCAGAAATCAAAGTGTTAAGGTAGAAGTCACTCCAAGCCACTCACTTGGGGTATTAACTTTGGACTTGTGGGGTTTTAGTGGTCCTAGTTCATAGGGCTCACAGTAAACATCCCACCAAACTAAATTTATGGTTCTGTCACATTGGGATTCCCTTGACAGTAGACAGGAAATGAAGAAAGTACTCCCTGCATCATAAGGGTAATTGATCCCAACCATCTTGAGGAGGTAGAGATGCTGCTACCTAATGGGAATAGGATGGAGAATATTTGGTGTTTTGGCGGCTTAATGGGGCTTCTTTTGCTATACTTGTGCCCAGTTGTACTTATACATAAGCAACACAGAAATCACAGCCTGACAACTGCATGAAAACCAGGAGCCCAGCCCCCTCAGCAGCGAGGCTCTGGGCCAAGCGTCTAGGCAAGTCCGTTGGGGCAGAAGAAGAGGATTCTAAGTACTTTTTAATTTTTGTTTATTTTTAGCCTCACGGTATGTGGGCTCTTAGTTCCCCAGCCAGGGATTGAAACTGTGCTCCTTGCAGTAGAAGCACAGAGGCTTAACCACTGGGTCACCAGGGAAGCTCAGAAGGGGATTCTAGAATGGTCTTGAAAGGAGGTATGAGTTTTGGCTTCAAGACCCAATAACAGTTGGGACTATATTTCACTTTAGAATCCTCTTTTTGTATGATTGCTCAGAAATTGTGTCCCGCCAGAATCCTGGAGAAGCTGTGCTTAGAAGGAGTAAAGTTAATGTGAACAGCTAGTGAATTGGACCTGTCTAATCGGAGTTGACTATAGTTGATTATCAGTGCTTAATCCAATTCCCTTTAAAGGCTGATGCACCCTCTGCCCAGCCACTGAGAGTTAGCTGGTGTGTGTGTGTGTGTCTAAGTTGTGTCCAACTCTTTCAGACCCCATGGACTGTAGCCTGCCAGGCTCCTCTGTCCATGGGATTTCTCAGACAAGAATATTGGAGTGTTGCCATTTCCTTCTCCCGGGGATCTTTCTGACCCAGGAATCAATCCTGAGTTTCCTGCATTGGCAGGGAACTGTCTGAGCCACCCGGGAAGTAGTTAGCTGGTAACAACTGACAACTGTCCACTTCCATAACAATTTAGTTTAAAGGGAGCCGCTTAGCATGGAGGTCATGCATTAATCCTCCGATGTTAGCCACTGACTGACTAGCCTGAAAGTACCAAAAGGACCACCCTTGCCTCAAGGCGAGAACAACACTGTAGCACAACTTGGGCTCCAGACCATCTCTGCAGAATCAGGGTAAAGTGGGGATTCCGTCCTTGCTTTGTGCTTTCTCCGTACCCATTCTACTTCCTTCACTCATCTTTTCTGAGATCTCTCCCTGAAAACTCACTTGAATAGAAAACCCTGTCTCAGGCTCTGCGTCCAGGACAAGAATCCTGTGATAACCATTGTCTGCATTCTATAAGTCTTTGATTATAATATGTAAATGTAGAGCTAGGATTTGTTTATGGGGAATTAAAGGGCAGGGAAGACCAGGGAAGATGGGAACAGCAAGCTCCCTAGACCAGTGCTGTTCAGCAGATAGCTTGGCCAGGGTCTAGCACGGCAGCCAGTTGAGGGCAACGGCAAATGTGTAATAAGCTGCAAAATCGTTTTCAAATTAAATGCTGTTGATTGAGCAACTTCTGTATATGAGAGATACAGAGAAAAAAGTGGGTGGATGATGATGATGGTCACGGTGTAGATTACCGCATCTCAAGCTTTAATGGTCAAACAAGTTGCTCAGGGGTTTTTCAAAATGCAGATTCTGATTCTCTATTTCCAAGAAGTTCCCAAGTGACATCCTGCCGGTTGATGCACAGACTAAAATTTGAATAGCAAGCCTTTAGACTAGAGTGTGCAAGAGAAACATAAAGACAATTGTGTGATTTAAATTTTTTCTAGCTAGCAGCCACATTAAAGTAAGAAATGAATAAAGTTAATTTTATAATATAGTTCAGCTGACCATTATATCCAAAATGCTGTCACTTCAATGTACAATCTATATAAGAATTGTAAATTAGATATTTTACGTATTTTTGTACTGTCTTCAAAATCCAGTGTATATTTTATACTTGAGGAATATCTTAATTCAGATGCTACGATTCATGGAGTCGCAAAGAGTTGGACACAAACTGAGTGACTGAACTGAACTTTTCATCAGAAATACACACATATGTGTATTTTATAAAATTTACAGTAGAAAGTAGATTTGTGCACTCAATTTTATTCTAGACATACTTAAACTTTCCCCAAAAGTGAAGTATGAGCTTTTAAATGTAAACTAATTAAAACTGAATGAATTTGTAAAAATCAGTTTGTCAATTACATTCATCACATTTCAGTGCTAAAACACCACATGTAGCCAGTTCAGCTCAGTCCCTCAGTTGTGCCCAACTCTTTGCAGCCCCATGGACTGCAGCACGCCAGGCCTGCCTGTCCATCTCCAACTCCCGGAGCTTGCTCAAATTCATGTCCATCGAGTCAGTAATGCCATCCACCCATCTCATCTGTCATCCTCTTCTCCTGCCTTCAATCTTTCCCAGCATCAGGGTCTTTTCCAATGAGTCAGCTCTTTGCATCAGGTGGCCAAAGTACTGGAGTTTCAGCTTCAGTATCAGTCTTTCCAATGAATATTCAGGACTGATTTCCTTTAGGATGGACTGGTTGCTCCTTGCAACAAGGGACTCCTGTGTCCAAGGGACTCTCAAGAGTCTTCTCCAACACCACAGTTCAAAAGCATAAATTCTTTGGTGTTCAGCTTTCCTTATAGTCCAACTCTCACATCCATACACGACTACTGGAAAAACCATAGCTTTGACTAGATGGACCTTTGTTGGCAAAGTAACGTCTCTGCTTTTTAATAACCTATCTAGGTTATTAGCTGAAGAAGCTGAAGTTGAACAGTTCTATGAAGACCTAAAAGACCTTCTAGAACTAACATCCAAAAAAGATGTCCTTTTCATTATAGGGGACTGCAATGCAAAAATAGGAAGTCAAGAAATACCTGGAGTAACAGGCAAATTTAGCCTTGGAGTACAGAATGAAGCAGGGCAAAGGCTAACAGAGTTTTGTCAAGAGAATGCACTGGTCATAGTAAACAGCCGCTTCCAACAACACAAGAGAAGACTCTACACATGGACATCACCAGATGGTCAACACTGAAATCAGATTGATTATATTCTTTGCAGCCAAAGATGGAGAAGCTCTATACAGTCGGCAAAAACAGGACCAAGAGCTGACTGTGGCTCAGATCATGAACTCCTTATTGCCAAATTCAAACTTAAATTGTAGAAAGTAGAGAAAACCATTAGACCATTCGGGTATGACCTAAATCAAATCCCTTATGATTATATAGTGGAAGTGACAAATAGATTAAAGGGATTAGATCTAATAGGCAGAGTGCCTGAAGAACTATGGATGGAGGTCCTTGACATTGTACAGGAGGCAGTGATCAAGACCATCCCCAAGAAAAAGAAATGCAAAAAGGCAAAATGGTTGTCTGAGGAGGCTTTACAAACAGCTATGAAAAGAAGAGAAATGAAAGGTAAAGGAGAAAAGGAAAGATATACCCATTTGAAAACAGAATTCCAAAGAATAGCAAGGGGAAGTAAGAAAGCCTTCCTCAGTGATCAATGCAAAGAAATAGAGGAAAACAGTAGAATGGGAAAGACTAGAGATCTCTTCAAGAAAATTAGAGATACCAAGGGAACTTTTCATGCAAAGGTGGGCACAATAAAGGACAGTCTTCTTAGAGATAGGTATATTTGGATTCCTGGTTCTGGCTACAAAGATTAAAAACCTTGTCATTTGAGAGAAGTGCCCCCCCTGCTGTGGTACTATCAAGAGGTTTCCTGACTTGGGGATAATTTGCCTAATTCTTTGATTAGGTTCCCTAACAACCCATGTGTTCACTCCATGGGCCCCCAGTGTAGGGCACATTCTTCTGGACAAGCCTTGTCTCCTCTTCCTGCCTCTTTCCCTGCTTCTTGGTGAGGACAGGGTCCTAACCAGCTCAATGACTCATCCTCTTCAGCTCACGCTTCTGGGGCCAGCTTGATCCTTTTTATCTGGTTAGCTGTTCCCTCTGCATCGCTGTCCATTTGCTGAGCTAGTGAAGCTTTGCTGCCCCCTTCTGGTTTGAACAAAATACTACTTGTTAACGAATTCAGAAAACATCATAATTGCATTTTTTTGTCAAAAGCAGTGTGTAATAAAAAAGCATCATTTTCAAACAATTAACTACTGTTTATTGAGCAGTTTCTGTGTGCTAGAGACATTGGGCACTGGAGATATAGCAGTGAATGAAACAGGCATAAATATGCGGCCTTGTGGAACAGAGAAAGACCAATAAACACTGAAGCCAGAGGTTGCCTGGTATGTTTGAAGTACATCAAGAGGCCAGTGTGGCTGAAGCACTGGAGCAGAGTGACTATGGGGGAAGAAGTATGGTGCATGTTAGAGAGCTAAGTGTGGAAGGGCAGGTGGAAGCAGATTACACAAGGCCTTGTAGTCAATGGACTTGAGTTTGAGCAAGCTCCAGGAGTTGGCGATGGACAGGAAAGCATGGTGTGTTGCAGTCCATGAGGTCACAAAGGGTCAGATACGACTGAGCGACTGAACTGTAGGCAATTATACACACACACACACACACATATCTGAAACAGCTTGGGAGCTAATAGAGTTTTGAATAAAGGGGAAATCTGATGATATATTTAAATAGATCACTCTGAAGATTATATGATGAACAGACAGGAGGTGTTGCAAGAGACAAGAGGGGACACTTGTTAGGCAGCAAGGAGTGACAACCACTTGGACCAGCATGGCAGACAGAGGTAGTCAGATATGGTCAGGTTCTAGGTATATTTCGAAAGTAGAGAATTTGCCGATGGTTTGAACGAGGGATGAGAACAGAGGGCTTTAGGGTGACTGGATGGCTGAACAAACAGGATGGGCAGTTATTGAAATGGAGAAGTCTGGGGGAAGAGCAGGTTGGAAGAATAAAGGTACAGAGGAGATTGAGTTGTTATCTGGAAATATTTGAGATGCCTACTGAGCATATACCAAACTGGAGATGAGAGGAGAAATCTAGGATAGTGATAAAATCTTTAGAGATATACTCTATAGGTGATATTTAGAGCTACAACACAAGATGAGATCAAATTAAGAACATTAATTCAATGTGGCAGCAGTTGTTGCTAAAACTGAATATCACTATAAGTGATATTCTATAGCTTCTGACTTTGTTGCAGCTTTGATATTTAAGTGCCCATTTGCCATGTAATGTAAATATGATTACTTTATTCTCTTATTTGTTATTGTTTAGTTTCTAAGTCATGTCTGACTTTTTTCTGACCCCCTGGACTGTAGTCTCCAGGCTCCTCTGTCCATGGGGTTTCCCAGGCAACAATACTGCAGTGGGTTCCCATTTCCTTCTGCAGGGGATCATCCCAACCCAGGCATTAAACTCTCTCATCTCCTGTATTGGCAGGTGCGTTCTTTACCACTGAGCCCCCTGGGAATCCCTAATACTTTCTCTATTTGAACTACTGTGAAAGTGTCGTTCATATAGCTCCCTCTGTAATGATCTGGTCTTCAAGTGGCATGACTGTATCCTTTTCTGTTCATTCCGTTTTTGACTTTTTCTCCTTCAGATCAGTCGCTCAGTCAGGTCCAACTCTGCCACCCCATGAATCGCAGCACGCCAGGCCTCCCTGTCCATCACCAACTCCCAGAGTTCACTCAAACTCATGTCCATCGAGTCGGTGATGCCATCCAGCCATCTCATCCTCTGTCGTCCCCTTCTCCTCCTGCCCCCAACCCCTCCCAGCATAAGAGTCTTTTCCAATGAGTCAACTCTTCACATGAGGTGGCCAAAGTACTGGAGTTTCAGCTTTAGCATCATTCCTTCCAAAGAACACCCAGGGCTGATCTCCTTTAGAATGGACTGGTTGGATCTCCTTGCAGTCCAAGGGACTCTCAAGAGTCTTCTCCAACACCACAGTTCAAAAGCATCAATTCTTCGGTGCTCAGCTTTCTTCACAGTTCAACTCTCACATCCATACATGACCACTGCAAAAACCATAGCCTTGACTAGACGAACCTTTGTTGGCAAAGAAATGTCTCTGCTTTTGAATATGCTATCTAGGTTGGTCATAACTTTCCTTCCAAGGAGTAAGCGTCTTTTAATTTCATGGCTGAAATCACCATCTGCAGTGATTTTGAAGCCTAAAAAAATAAAATCTGACACTGTTTCCACTGTTTCCCCATCTATTTCCCATGAAGTGATGGGACCAGATGCCATGATCTTCATTTTCTGAATGTTGAGCTTTAAGCCATCTTTTTCACTCTCCTCTTTCACTTTCATTAAGAGGCTTTTGAGTTCCTCTTCACTTTCTGCCATAAGGGTGGTGTCATCTGCATATCTGAGGTTATTGATATTTCTCCCGGCAATCTTGATTCCAGTTTGTGCTTCTTCCAGCCCGGCGTTTCTCATGATGTACATATCTGCTAGTAGTAATAGGTGTTACAGAGTGCCTGCCACGCCTTCCCCATCCCTGTGTGCTGTTAGTTGCTCAGTCGTGTCTGACTCTTTGTAACCAGTGGACTGTAGCTCTCCAGGCTCCTCTGTCCATGGAATTCGCCAGGCAAGGATACTGGAGTGGGTAGCCATTTCCTTCTCCAGGGGATCTTCTCCACCCAGGGATCAAATCTGGGTCTTCTTCACTGAAGGCAGAATCTTTACCTTCTGAGCCACCACCTCCTATTCAGCTAGAAAATTTGTATATAGCCTTTAAGATTCAGTTTATGTTTCCCCTCCTCCCTAAAAGCCCTTCTTGATGTCTCTGGGCAATGCCAAGTACTCCCTTTTCTGTGTTTTCATGATGCCCCTGTTTGCCTCGCATATAGCCCTTGTCATGTAGCTGATCATCAGCTTTCATATTCTTTCTATCGTATGATCTTCATGCCCTACATGGCAGGGACTGTATGTTACTCACCTCTGTGTGCTTGGTGACAGTTATTGTGAGTGCTCAGTAAATATTAAATGAGTAAATAATATAATTTACATGAAATAAAATGATGGGCCTTTTATTTCAGTCACTTTTACATCGAATAAATTACAACCTTATATGTTCAGGGAATTCCCTTGTGGTCCAGCACTTGGGACTTAGTGCTTTCACTGCTGAGGGCCCAAGTTCAGTCCCTGGTTGGGGAAATAAGATTCCACAAGCCTCATGGAATGGCTCCCCCCCAAAAAAATCATATCATTTTAAAAGCTATTTTATATGTAGGTGTCTTTAAATAAAGGAGGAAAAAGAGTTCTTTATTCCTCTCTGAGCTGTGTGAGTAGTTGCCTGGCTTTTTATTTTGTTTGACAT
Organism: Bos indicus; assembly: GCF_029378745.1. Classification (NCBI taxonomy): domain Eukaryota; kingdom Metazoa; phylum Chordata; class Mammalia; order Artiodactyla; family Bovidae; genus Bos; species Bos indicus. Next base: position 15,311,708 of record NC_091779.1, read on the forward strand.
TAATTATGTTGGCCAAAGTAGATTTTGCCTGAAAAGCTGTCAGACTTCATCGTTCACTGCTGCTCTTTTGCAAGCCTCACATCAAAGGACTGTTGGAAGTTTATTCATGTTGAGGCTTTCTGGTTCCTTGTATTAGTTTGGGAAAAGGATACATTCGGGAGATTAATTGTGTGGTTCCCTGATGTTGGCTAAATCTTTCACCATGAATTATTGCTGTTGTTTTCCTTGTTTCACCCCACACGTATTCCGAGACAATCACTGGCTCAGAAGTTTTGGGCCTCTATGTGTTTGTTTTAATCCAGTTTAAGTTCTGTTCCCATTATTTTTCAAGTCTCTATGCAGCTGTTAAATAATTGTTTAAATTTAGGAACGTGCTTTAAAGCCTCTTTATTACAAGAAGTTTATATGGAAAACAGCAGCCATTCAAACTTGTACCCAGGCAAACAATCTTTAAACAAATACCTATTGAATGCTTCCCATATGCCAGGAATTATTTTGCATGGTAGAGACACAGTAGTGAATACAATAAAGTTCCTTGCTGTCTTAGCACACGCTTTCTAGTAGATAGAAGATAGATAATAAGAAATAAACAAATATACCCCTTTGCTTCATAGTATATCATTATCAGATTGTTATCTGTGCTCCCAATCTTATGGCTTCCGGTCAGTCTGTGAAAGCATTGGCAGGCCATCAGAGGGTAGGGTGAAAAATAGGTTTAGATGTTTAATCCCCTCTCTCACTCTTTAACCAGCAGGATGGTCCTACATTCCTCTACAGCCACAGCTCCCGTCAGATAGCACATCTGTGGGTCCAGCTCTTGCCACGTCTGGTAACAATGACCACTACCTTGCCCCTTCAGGCCTAAGGGGTGGCAACAGTTTTGTGATATAAAAACTACACTGTGTGGATTTTCCTGTTTACTCAGTGGTAAAGAATCTGCCTGCAATGCAGGAGACCCAGGTTCAGTCCCTGGGTCAGAAAGATCCTGGAGAAGGAAATGGCAACCGATTCCAATATTCTTGCCTGGAAAATTCCCTGGACAGAGGAGCCTGGTGAGCTACAGTCCCTGGGGTCACAAAGAGTCAGACACCACTGAGGGACTAACACTTCACTGTCGTAAATTAGTTCAATGAAGTTTAAAAGATCGGTACCATTCATAACAGCTTCAAAATATGCGAAATACAACTCTGATAAAACATATCAATGACCTGTACACTGAACTTTATATATCATTGCTGAGAGGAATTTTAGAAGACTTGGACAAAAAGAAGTATATAGGCATACTGTTGTTTTATTATGCCTTACTTGATTGCATCTTACAGATACTGCATGTTTTACAAATTGAAGTTTCATGGTAACCCTGTACTGACCGAGTTTCTCAGTGCCGTGTTTCTAACGATATTTGCTCACTTCCTGTCTCTGTGCCGTATTTTGGTAGTTGCAACGTTTCAGACAGTTTCACTAAGATTATATTTGTTATGGTGTTCTATTATCAATGGTATTTGATGTTACTATTGTAATTATTTTTGGGTGCCACAAACTGCAACCATGTAAGATAGTGAATTTAGTCGATGAAAGTTGTGTTGTGACTGCTTCACCTATTGGCTGTTCCCTGATATCTTCCTCCCCTTGAGCCTCCCTAAACCCTGAGACACAACAATATTGAAATTAGGCCAATTAATAGCCTTACAATAGCCACTAAGTATTCATGTAGAAAGCAAGAGTCACATGTCTCTCACTTTAAATCAAAAGCTAGAATGATTAAACTTAGTGAGGAAGGCATTAATTCCCTTCTTTCTCCTTGTTAAATATTCTTTTTACTAAATATTCAGACTCATATGATAAGCTGTAGAGACACAGAATTCTAGTAAGGTGGTCCCAAGTTTCCCAAACATTGGTACACTCTGACTCCACTCCCAGACAGTCTGACGGAATTGATATGGCCATGATCTAGTGGTTGGAATTTTAAAAACCTCTCTAGGTGATTGTAATGTACAGCAAAGTTTAGAAGTCACTGATTTGGCACTAATCTGCTTTTTCTTAGGGCATATAGCATGTGAGCAAGGTAAGACTTGAAAGAGAATCATTTGCTACCAGGGCCAATGTACTTTCCACTGTTCCAATATTGTGTTCCGTCCTAATGAAATAGCACCAAATGACAGTAAGTGTAAAAATCAGATCACTGCTTGAGACTTTATTGAGGTATGGAGTATACTAAATGCATGCTAAAGAATGAAGATTAAGATAGGCTATTTTAACTGTTTTAATATGATAGAGTATTAATGACATAATCTGATTGCTATCAAAATGCTGGGGAAATGAGAGCAAGTCTTTAGCAGACTAACAGGCAGTTCTTCATTTTGGATCATTAAAAGGTAGATTGGAGTGATTTATATTTTTATAGGGTGATCTGTTAATATCAGTTACATAAACTAGAAAGAAAATTATGTTTACAGAGGCACTTGAATAAATTTTCTGTAATTCTGTTGATCAAGAAATAATTCTTTGGAAATGTGTGGATGTTTAGCATACCCAGAACAGTAATAGGGAAAAGTGAAAGTGTTAGTCGCTCAGTCGTGTCTGACTCTTTGTGACGCTGTGGACTGTAGCCTGTCAGGCTCTTCCATCCATGGGATTCTCCAGGCAAGCATTCTGGAGTGGATTACCATTCCATTCTCCAGGGGATCTTCCTCACCCAGGGACTGAACCTGGATCTCATGCATTGCAGGCAGATTCTTTACTGTGTGAGCTACAAGGGAAGCAATAGGGAGTAATAGGTAATAGGGATAGTAATAGGGAGTAATAGGGAAGGAATAGGGAGATCACAAGCTAATAACACAAAAGCACTTTGAGAGAGAAGAACACCAAATAAAAGTAACCATAAAGGTATTTTACAGCCTTTGGTGTCAGTACTACTGTTAATAATTGACTATCTGACCTCATTGTTGAACATGTCAAAGAAATGAATGTACAGCGGCCTTCACTGTCCTTGGGTTAAGCATAGTCTGTCAACACCTCCTAACATAGTCATCAATTCCCTCAATGTTCTCCTCTTTGTTTTTCTTTGTTATTGTTTTTATTAACAGCAGCAAATAGCTTTTGCAGTTTCGACTTAAAAATAAAAAACTTTGGCTATAAATTGAGGCAGTAGATCTGCACTTATGTTGCTACACTTTATTAAAGTGTTTACATATTGAGGAATATAGTGTGTTTAAAACTATTCTGGAATTTTTAGAATGGCATAAATTTCTAACATACTCTTTCAGAAATATATCAAATGCTAATCTGGGGTTGGGAAAATATAATTTGCTTTCCTGTGTGGAGACAAATGAAGCCTAAATTTGGCTCTTGAAGAGTCTTCTACAAACTTGGATGCAGAAAACATTCTTTCTGCTGCAGCAGAACTTTCCATGCCCCAGCCTTTGGGGTGCATTTAGGGATTATGAAGCTGCTCCCTGAGCCCAGGGTCCTGAATCTGTGTTCCCCTGAAGGGGGTGTAAAAGGCTGCCAAGGAGACAGTGAAGTTACAGCACCAGGTGTTAATGCCTTTCAAGGGCTGTCTTTCCTAATGCAATTATTGGGCACTTCAGGGAAGTTCCTTGGAAGAATTATGGAGCTTTGTTACTGCCAGCACAGCACAGTTCTATGGTGAACTCCCTCTGGAGTTTTCACAGAAAAAACTGAGCTATACAACTGTGGAGGGAACGGGAAACAGTCCTTGGAGAGCAGAGAGTCAGAAATATCAACAGGAGCTTCGGTTCCTCAGAGTGGCCATCTGGAGGCCCTGGTAGCCCCACCAGGTACCTCTGTCCATAGGGATTCTCCAGGTAAGAATACTCGAGTGGGTTGTCACAGTCTCCTCCATGAGATCTTTCCAACTCAGAGATCAAACCCAGGTCTCCTGCATTGCAGGTGGATTCTTTACCAACTGAGTCACCAGGGAAGCCCAAGAATATTGGAGTGGTTAGCCTAACCCTTCTCCAGGGGATCTTCCCAACCCAGGAATCGAACTGGGGTCTCCTGCATTGCAGGCAGATTCTTTACCAGCTGAGCTACAAAACTGTGCAAAGAAGAACCCAGAGAGGAGAGGGAAGAGAGAAGTGGTATTACTTAGGACTCTGGTCTAGCCAAAAAATTAATCTGGGTTTCCTTAGTCCTACAGTTCTTCCTTCATTTCTGGAAGTTATCCTGATAGCCTTTCAATAAATTATTTTGCATAACTTGGTTCAAACTAGGCTTCTATCATTTTTCATCTGTAATAACCTCCACATATTTGAATTTTACCCTCAGCATCAGAGACCCTTTAGAGGGTGTAATTTTGAAAAAGAAAGTCATTCAGGGCCAAAGGGGAAGGAGGGGAGTACACTGGGGAAAAGCATTTAAAAAGAACAAAGAATTCATTCTTGTTATAAAGGAGTCTAAGATGGGTACACATAACAGACAGAAGATATTAATCAATAAATCTATTTCACTGATGGAAAAATAAATTCCTCCTGAAGTTATGAGTTTTATTCTCAATAATGTGCTGTATTTGACTCATTTGAAAAGACTCTGATGCTGGGAAAGACTGAAAGCGGGAGGAGAAGGGGACAACAGAGGATGAGATGGTTGGATGGCATCACCGACTCAAGGGACATGAGTTTGAGTAAATTCCAGGAGTTGGTGATGGACAGGGAGGCCTGGCGTGCTGCAATCCATGGGGTCACAAAGAGTTGGACACGACTGAGCGACTGAACTGAACTGAATGTGCTGTATTTCCTGAGTCACTGCTATCCATCTTTTGCCACCCTCCAAACTTGCCCCCAGATCATTATTAATTATGTACAATTTTAGGTCTGTGACAAAGTTAATATCATCTGTTTAAAATCCAGCTGTAATATTTAATGTGAATTAACACATGATTATGTATAGGGTATTAATGTGACAGAAAATCAATACCCACAGTGAAAATATTGAATATTATTTAATTCTCAATACCTAATCAATAAGAAATAAAAATATAACAAAGAAATAATCTGGTGATCTTAAGCAATTTAAAAATAGTCTAAAGCAAAAGAAAGTAAGAAAATTGAAATTATATAAAATCATATTAAAGTATTTTGATGTTGCTTTGGAAGGAAAATGACCCATTCATAAATATTACATAGGCTCTGGACATTGTTTATTATTTGTGTGATACTTTAAAATTTGTCTCACCATGGGAATCAGCTAATAAGATAGCATTTCTGGTAACGAAATCTTGTTCAGGATGTTTGATAAAGGACAATAACATTTGAATTATCTTTCAAATAAAGACAAACATTTAGAAGGATGCCGCAAACATTTGAGTTATTAAACATTTCAGTTTAGAAATGTTAACAAAGTATACACTTTTTTCTTGATTTTATTGATGACCATCTTTTATAGGTATGTGTGTTCATTGTGATAGTCCAACCTCTTTTTGCTGGCTATCAGTAAGACTTCTGTCTTAACTCTTACCCATTTCCTAAGGATCTCTTAGACTGTTCTCCTCTCCTAATTTGTATCCAAATGTGTATTTATGGAGTAAAAAGTAATTTAACAAGAACCTTAACAAAATATAATTAAGAAGATAAATTGTAAGGTTATAAAAGTTTAGAACAGGAGGACACATTAGAGTTATTCTGGTTCAATGACTTTATTTTACAGGCGAGGAAATAAGACACAAGGAAATTAATTAATTTGTGACTCAAGATTATATTTGCTGCTAAGAGAAAAAAATGCTCCCAAACTAAATACAAATGATTCCATCTTTTTGGTGTTCTTATGCCTCCAGTTTTCTTTCTTATACTTTTTAGAGCTTAATCTTTTTGAATGGTTCTCTTTTTAATTTACTGAGAAATATGGTATAGTTCAGTGATTCTCAAAGAGTAGTCACTGGATAGCAGCATCAGTAGCACCTGGAAACTTAATAGAATCGCTAATTCACAAGCCCACCCCAAATCTGGTGAGACTCTGTTGGTGGGGTCTGGCAGTCTGTGTTTTAATAAGCCCTCAGGTTATTCTGATGTGGTAGGCTTGTAGAATGACATTTGGTCTGAGTGTCAGGAAACTGAGGTCTTAGTTAAGATTCTGTAACTAAATTGTTACTATTGGCAGCTCACTTAAAGCAAGTCTATTATTCTTTTTTGTTTCCTAACACTCTCTACTGCTCCCCTATAGACAGCAGAACACAGTTTAAAGCTCCCAGACCTGTGTAAACAGATCCCCTCTACTTCTACTAATTTCCACTGCTTCCTCCGTGTTTCCTCCATCGGTGTCAATCTCTGTTCCATTGCCTCTGTTGTTTCTCTACAAGGAATGCTCTTTCTTCCCTCTTCAGCTGACTTGGCTTCTTTATGAATTAGACTAGAGGTCTGAGATTTTTAGGAAGGCTTCTTTGACTCCTTTCCAGGATAGGTTCTATGTCTACTTTATTGTTTTCATGTTATTCTATACACATGGCATCACTGAGAGATTGAAACATACAGGCATTACCTAGTTGAAGGTGGACAAAAGAGAAACAGTGAGAAAACCGCTTAGGCGAAGGTCCCGTGCTGAGAGGGAATGTGGTACAAACGAGGGGCTGAAGAAGGCCTGTGTAGCTGGAGTGGAGAGAAGGAGAGGGAGCAGAGTGGTACCAAGTGAGGCTGGAGATACAGGTAGGGACCAAACCTGCAGCATTATGGGAAACAATAGGGAGGTTTTTCTTTATCCTAAGACCCAGGAAAATATGGTTACATTTTGGGAAAACAATAAACAGAGTAAGATTTGCATATTAATAGATTCAATTTAACAAGTGGCTGAGGCTTGCAAGAGCAGATGTTAGGTAACCACTCAGGTAACCATTGCAGTGATGCAAGAAAGAGAAGACCCTAGCTGGGACTTCTCATGCTGTTGGCAGTAGAAATGGAAAGAAAAGGACAGGTTCATGAGGAGATTTTTAGGATTTGGAGATTATTGATTAGGAGGGGTAAGAAGGAGAGGTCAAAGATGACTCCAAGGCTTTTGGTTAACATAAGCAATGTGTTCAGTCATTTATTTGGGGTATATAGAAAGAAGACCAGGTTTGGGGAGAAAGGTTATGGAGATCAGAAAGTTGAGGCAATGTCAAGGTTAGTAGTCAGTCAGAGAGAGGTCAGGCAAGAATATAAAAATCTGTATCATCTGCTCAAAGGTGATTTTTATGAGACAAGTCTTATTGGATTAGTGGAGATGGAAGCCAGATTGTAATGGACTAACAAGTGGAAAGTGAGCAAGTGGAACTGGGGAGTTTTGTCAAACATCTTGAGAAATGAGAATGTGAAAGAAAAGAGAATGTTAGGGGGCTTTCTGAAATGGGGAGTATAGACAAATTAGGGTTTTACATGTATTAGGGATGTTATTGTGTCTAAAAACTGATGAGAAAGACTGTTGAGAAAGAGAGGATGAATATATAAAGAGGAGAAGTGATAGTCGATTGTAAATTTCTCCAGAGAGCAGGAAGTGAAGGAGTCCAAAGCTTTACAGTAGGAATGAACTTAAAAGGTTGAGACAGCTCCTCTATTACTATTATCACCCAAGGTAAATTTGTAAGTTTGATAAGCAAAATGTTCAAAATTTTATACTCTTTTAGTAAAGCTGAAGGCTCAATCAATATGCTAACTCTGAAGGTCCTAGAAACCCTCTTTCTGTTTGTTTGCATGTAGGGATCACTTTGGGGCTTCAAAGTAGCACCCTATGTTATTAAGAGATGCCTGGTATGCAGAATGATGCAGTGAGAAGAACATGGGATTTGACATTAGTTGGCTTGAGTTCAAGTTTCTTCATCTCTGCTCTGAAGAATATCTGGTCATCGTCCTCAAGTTATTTTACTCAATTTCATTTCTTCATTAGTACTTACATTAGAGAGGATACCTTTTTTTCTCACAGGGTTGTTGTAAAGAGTCAGAGTAAATGATAAAACTCTGCACAAATGTAGTATTTTAGTATAGCAGTGTCCACGGTCACAATTTTAGAGCTTTAGAACAACTCCCTGATAATGGGCATGAACTAAGGTCCAGAGCGGCACGGTGAGATGAGCACTATGTGCCCTGTCCACTGCGCTCGCCCCACTGCTTCATGTTGCTCAGTGCAGACTTTCGAAGAATTAGTTTATGTGATTACTTTCTGTTATGTTTTGCTAGTTTTTAATTTGTTTTTCTATTACATCTATTTTCAAAACAGAATTTAAGGCAACTTTGAATAAACATGCTTGTTTTCTTTTATTCCAGGTAGATGTAGATTTTAAGTCCTAATCTAGTGTCTGGTAATATTGCTTATATTGGTTACATCTACCACATTTCTTCTATCAAATAAGAGAAAACTCCTATTCAGAAACTTTGAACAAATATAACACAAATCTCTGTCCTTATGTATTCTTAAAGCATGGCCAATCTATTATGGACAGCGAATGTTCTGGCATCTCTTTGAGCCTATCTTTAAGGAGATGATAAATAAAACATCCACCAATGGCAATGGGTAGCCATCATTCAGTTAATTATCTTGGATTATTTCTGCAACATTTGTTTTAGATATCACTCATCTTTTGTTCCCATCAGTCAATGCTCCTTGTTGTGATTAAGAATAGTTCATACTTCATACCTTTTGCTTCATGTTAAGGTTTAATGATCTTCTTTCTTCTATACTGTCCATTTGATATATTATTCTCATTAGGACAGAAGGTGAGGGTTGAAGAGATTTTTTTGAACCAAGTCTAAGATTTCTAAAACTTATCGTTTTCTTTTTTCATCAGAATTTTTGATTAAAAATCTGGCTAGGAGTCTTGAGAGATACATATTTATGAAATAGATATGGATTTGAGGTAAATAACATTTTTGTTTGAGACAATATTTAAAAAAAACACCTTTAAGTTTGAAAAGTTCTTTCATGCTTCTGCATGAAATAGTTGACTAAAATGTGTCTTCCAATTTCAACAATTTTAGAAGGGTAATGAAACAAGATGAACAATTTCCCATGAAACCAAGCCACTGACTGAAACCTAGAAAGCTATTATATTCTTTTTTTAAAAAATAAATGATGTAAGAAACAGAATTATCCTCAAGGGTTACTGGATAAATGCTTGAAGGTCCCCTGAATACATTAAGGCGGTATTACGTCTGAAGCTTTCACAGATGAAAGCTGTGAAATAGGGTCTGGTTATCTGGTAAGAATCATTTTCCCTTTCGAAGATCTTGGCAGCACTTCCTAGTAGTGATTCTATTTGCAACAGCAAGATGTTTCCAGTGGAAGAACACTAGTATCATCCCTGAGTTGTGTACCATTGTTGCTGTTGTTTAGTTGCTAAGTTGTGTCCATCTCTTTGTGACCCTATGGACTGTAGCCTGTCAGGCTCTTCTGTCCATGAGATTTCCCAGTCAAGAATACTGGAGTGGATTGCCATTTCCTTCTCCAGGGGATTTTCCTGACCCAGGGATCAAACCCATATCTCCTGCTTGGCAGGTGGATTCTTTTCCATTGAGCCACCTGGGAAGCCCTGTGTACCATTGGTTGCTTTATAGATAAGAATCTCTTACAATGTGATTCTATTGACTAGACAGTAAGTAAGCACTCTTTGAATGGGGTATAAGACAGACTGACTTCTTTAGGAAAATTACTCAGTAATGAATGGTTCTGGAAAGAGATTTCATTCTATTTGCATTTGACAGATGAAAAAATTAGTTGCCAAAATTTCTTGATGAAATGAAAGTAGATTGTTAGCACAATGTACACCAGTACACATCTTCTAATCAATGTCTGGAATCTGGTTTCTCTCCTCTGGCCTTCAAAAAAGGTCAAAACCTTCCACAGTTTATAAGAATTGATTGTTTCCATAATCCTTTAGGTAGCCCATTTCAACATGTAACAGTATATGCTCTGAATCTACCCCACTATGCTCTAAAGCCTGCTTCTTAGTTCTGGTCTCTGAAAAAGGCTGATTATCATTTTCTTCTTTTTTTATTGTGTTAAAAGTCTTTACTGCTGTCTCTTTTCTCAGCTGACCAATCCAAGTTTATGTAACCTTTTCACATAGGGCTTGATTTTCTCACCTCCATGATCTCCCTGAAGTTGTTTCCAGACTCCTCCTGCCCTTGGATGTAATAACTCAGTGAGGTTGTCCTGATACTATAGGAGCTCTGGCTCTTCAGTCTCCAGGCTGCACCTGCCCATTATCCTGCAGCATCCCACTGCTCACCCTCCTAATCCTGTTACTCTATGCTCATCTGTGTCTGGAGAGCAGTGCACATAACAATCTCCAGCAAGGGCCCCCTTGTGAGTAGGGACAGAAATTTGATTCCAGGGTTTATAAGAAGCTCCTCTATTGCTTATTTACTCTCTGGAGTCTGCTCTTTTAGGAGGCAAGGCCTTAGATGCACAGTTATATAAAATGTTTATTGAAATATATTTCAAGAGAGATAAGAACATAAATTAAGTTTATTCACATAAAATTATAAAAACCTAATACAAGACTCAGTGAAGTGAAAGTCACTCAATCATGTCCAGCTCTTTGTGACCCCATGGACTATCAGTCCATGGAATTCTCCAGGCCAGAATACTGGAGTCGGTAACCTTTCCCTTCTCAGGGGATCGTCCCAACCTAGGGATTGAACCCAGGTCTCTTGGATTGCAGGCAGATTCTGTACCAGCTGAGCCACCAAGGAAACCCAAGAACACTAGAGTGGGTAGCCTATCCCTTCTCCAGTGCATCTTCCCGACCTAGGAATAGAACTGGGGTCTTCTGCATTGTAGGCAGATTATTCACCAACTGAGCTATCAGGGAAGCCCTTAAGACTCAGAGATCATGCTAAATAATGATTGGAAGGGGAGGGAGCTTGAAGATCCTGGTGGAGTACAGTAGGGGTAGGAAAAAAGTCAAATTCAACTCTGCTTATTCCAGTCCACTATCACTTTTCATTAGAATTGGTTCTTGAAAGTACTGGGTTTAAGGGATGTCTTCTTGAGTTCTCAATAAAAGTTGAACTATCCATTGCTTAAACCTCACTCTGAGTGTATTACTTCTTGACCTATCTTCATGTTCACAAATTCTTTCTTTGGCCATGTTGTCTACTAGTGATTGTATCAAAGGCAAAGGCAGTCATCATTTTTGTTCTGAAGTATTCATTTGTGTTTTTAACTTCTAGAATTCCCTTTTGATTTTGTCTTAGGGTTTCCACCTCTCTGCTTATATTACCCTTCTGTTCTTGCATATTGTCTACTCTTTCCATTAGAGTTCTTAGCATATTAATCATACTTATTTTAAATTCTCTTTTTGATAATTTTAACATCTTTGTCATATTAGAGTTGGATTTTTGTGATCACTGTTTCCTCAGTTTGAGTTTTTTCCTTGTATTTTGTCATGCTATGTAACTTTTTTGTTGAAGGTCAGAGTCGTTTGTATAGGAAATAGAAAATGAGGTAAATAGGCCTTTAATGTGAAGATTAATGATGAGCTGGCTAGGAACTGAACTATGTTTAATGTTTGTTACAGCTGCAGGTGCAGTGTCCTGAATTTCCTCGAATGTCCTTGTTTTGTCTTCTCTTGATGTTAGGCTTCCCTCAGCATTCCTCCTTGGTATTCCTGGGTAGCTGAACTGTTAAAGAATTTGCCTGTAGTGCAGAAGACCCAGGTTCGATTCCTGGGTCAGGAAGTTTCTCTGGAGGAGGACATGGCAACCCACTCCAGTATTCTTGCCTGGAGAATCCCCACAGACAGAGGAGCCTGGTGGGCTACAGTCCATGGGGTCATGAAGAGTGGGCCATGACGGAATGACTAAGCACAGCAAAAAGCAATCCTCCTCAGAGAGAGTCAGCGTTTTTCAGTTGTTTGAGCTATAATCCACAATAGTTACATTGGAACTCTCTCAGTATGGTGGTAAAATGTAAGAGAGGTGAAGCATTCTATTAATATAATATGATCAGAGGACTTGTGTGTTAGGTCTGTGATCTTCACAATTATTTTCCCATGGTATAGCCTTTATCCTCCTCCTTAGATGAGACAATAGAGTAGGCAGAAGGTGGGGAATATCCTTCTCAGCTGGGTTCAAGCTCTGTAAAGTCTTTTCCTTACTGAGTAGGCTCTTCTTGTGAGAATGCTTTGGACCCAACTCGTATTGATTAATCTTTCTCAGATCTTTACTGTGAGAATTTACAGTGGAATTCCTGGAGGTAAACTCATGCATGTATGGGTGATCTCCACAATGGTGACCTCAAGAAGTTTCTCTTACTCATGCTTGTCCATATTGAGCCTCCAACAAGGCATCAAAATGATCACAGTGTTTCGACCAGTTTATGGATCTAGTGGCATTTGTCCAGGTAATCACATAGTGACTGCGGCTCTCTGGACTCATTTTTCTCTCCAAATTTTGGGGTGTTAGTTTGCCCTGTAACCTCTGTTCTCTGATAGGGAGGGTCCAAGAAAAGTCATTGATTTTCAATTTATTCAGCTGTTTCTTGTTGTAAGGATGGGAGTGATGATTTCCAAATTCTTTGTATGTCAGAGCTGAAACTGAAAGTCTTCTTTATGCAAATTTATTTCATTTCATGTTATTTTTCCTAGTACATTTCTCTAGGCAACACGACTATGTGTTTTTTAATTGAAGTGACTGTAGTTATGTTCACATTTGTACATAAATCAGGTCTGACATTAGAGGAGTTGAAATACTCAAACAAGATGACTTTAGAAGATAGAGCATTAGCATGAATTCTAAATTCTACTGATGGGACCCTGAGGATAAAGAAGTCTTCTTCCCCACTACAACCACTCCTCCCTTGTGAAATATGTCAAGGTTACCTTGATATGAGGCTCAAGCTGATATAATCTAAACATTTAAAAACACACTCATGTTAGTTTCCTGAAATGTCTCACTTTTCCAACTCTAATTCTTTGAGATCAAGGAGGAGGAAGAGGAAATGTTGCTCAGTTGTGTCTGACTCTTTGTCAGCCCATGGACTGTAGCCCACCAAGCTCCTCTGTCCATGGGATTCTCCAGGCAAGAAAACTGGAGTGAGTTGCCATTCCCTTCTCCAGGGGATCCTCTTGACCTGGGGGTTGAACCCAGGTCTCCTGCATTGCAGGAAGAGTCTTTACCATCTAAGCCACTAGGGAAGCCCCTTTAAGATCAAAGTAAACCTTTATTTACTTTTTTATTCTGTCACATGTTCAATAAACTTGCAAATATCCTACTCATCTTTTTGTTTTTCCTACTCATCTTATAAAGGTCAGATCATATACCACCTTCTACATTATGCCTCCTCTGATTACCTCAAATGGAAGTGACTTCTCCCTGTTTTTCTCTAACTATTACAGTGGTATGCTGGAGACAGTTCATACTGGCTGATAAGAGCTGACTGTGAGCATGCACCTCACACCAGTTCCACACTCAGTGACATCATGTTGGTAGTCAGACTTCAGCTGCGGTGGAGCACTTGCATTATTGAAATTGGAAAACACTATAAACAAAAGCTTTTAATAATTTCCCTATAGATCCAGTTAAACATTGACCGTCACACCACTATTTGTGTTTGTGTTGTGTGTCTATTTGTAGATAGATAGATTTGTAAGCTGCTACGTAGGTAGGTACATAGATAGATAGAATGATATTGGGTTAGCCAAAACGTTCATTTAGGTTTTTCTATAAGGTGTTACAGAAAATCTCAAATAAAGTTTTGGCCAACCCATAGATAGATACTGAGAAACAGAGGGACAGAGAGAGAGACAGATAGACATAACATTAATAGCTGTTTATGTATTAATGTCTTACTCTGTAGTTTCTTAAATGTAGATGTAGTTGGCAGGTGTTATTTTAATTCCTGAGTACCCATTTTCTATTTTCAGTTGGGAGATCACTGGTCCCCTGTTTAATTCTTGGTCATTTGGGTACAGTTTAGTTCTGTCTTGGTTCCAAGGTCAGGGTGCTAAGTGCAAAGGAGCTACCAGGCTTCATCTATGAATCTACCAAACTGGAGCTGAGACTAACATCTCCACCCTATCAAATGATGAGGGATGATGTGGAATTTCCTCTTTGCTCACTAAAAATAAGGGAGAGGAGGGTGTTATGGCCTGAACTGCTTTCCTCAACTTAAAAGTTTTGCACAGCAAAGGAAACCATAAACAAACTGAAAAGACAGTCTACAGAATGGGAGAAAATATTTGCAAACCAGGCAACTGACAAAGAATTAATTTTCAAGATATACAAACCATGTTTCCATTCTTGGATTGGAAGAATCAATATGGTCCAAATGACTATACTACCCCAGGCAATCTACAGATTCAATGCTTGTTGTTGTTCAGCCACCAAGTTGTGTCTGTGCTGCTGCTGCTGCTAAGTCGCTTCAGTCGTGTCCGACTCTGTGAGACCCCATAGATGGCAGCCCATCAGGCTCCTCTGTCCCTGGGATTCTCCACCAAGAATACTGGAGTGGGTTGCCATTTCCTTCTCCAATGCATGAAAGTGAAAAGTGAAAGTGAAGTCACTCAGTCGTGTCCGACTCTTAGCGACCCCATGGACTGCAGCCCACCATGCTCCTCCGTCCATGGGATTTTCCAGGCAAGAGTACTGGAGTGGGGTGCCATTGCCTTCTCTGTGTGTCTGTGCAACCCTTATCAAATTACCAATGAAATTTTTCACAATAGAACAAAATATTCTTTTAATTTGTATGGTAAAACAAAACACCTCAAATAGCCAAAACAGTCTTGAGAAAGAAAACTGGAGCTGGAGGAATCAGCTCCCTGACTTCAGACTATACTACAAAGCTATGATGGCACTCTTTACCCCCTCTCAAGTGTATATGCTGAGAGCTTTGTACTTTCCTCCTCTTTAATAAATCCTATTCACTTTCTACCGTGAGTGTCTGTGTTTGTGGATTCCATTCTTTGGCTCCACAGACAAGAACTCTGATTCCCTCTCAAGAACAGCCCCGGATACGCAGTGGTAAGTGTTTATGGGCTGGGTAATTTCATAGGCTAATGAATGGAAGGATTATTTCAACTATTTGAGGGAAAGGCTTCTCTGGTGGCTCAGTCATTAAAGAATCCACCTGCGATGTGGAAGACCTGGGTTTGATACCTGGGTTGGAAAGATCCACTAGAGGAGGGCATGGCAACCCACTCCAGTACTCTTGCCTGGAGAATTCCATGGACAGAGGAACCTGGTGGGCTGAAGTCCATGGGGATGCAAAGAGTCGGACATGACTGAGTAACTAAGCACAAAGATGTAATAAGCAAAACAGTAAGATACTGGCACAAAAACAGACTCATACATCAATGGAACAGGATATAAATCCCAGAAATAAGCTCAGGCACATATGACCAATTAATCTACAACAAAGGAGGCAAAAATATACAATGGAGAAAATACAATCTCTTTAAAAAGTGGTGCTGGGAAAGCTGAACAGCTATGTGTGAAAGAATGAAATTAGGACATTCTCTAACCCTACAAAAAAATAAACTCAAAGTTGATTAAAGACCAAAATGTAAGATCAGATACTATAAAACTCCTAGAGGAAAACATAGGCAGAACACTCTTTGACATAAACTACAGCAATATCTTTTTGGATCCATCTCCTAGAGAAATGAGAAGAAAAACAAAAATAAACTTATAGGACCTAATTAAACTTAAAAACTTTTGTACAGTGAAGGAAACCATAAGTAAACTGAAAAGACAATCTACAGAATGAAAGAAAATATTTGCAAACCATGCAACTGACAAAAGATTAATTTTCAAAATACACAAACAGCTTATACAGCTCAATATATATATAAAAAAATAACCCAATAAAAAATGGGCAGAAGATCTAAACAGACATTTCTCCAAAGAAGAGATGGACAAAAAGCACATGAGAAAATTCTTAATATTGCTGATTACTACAGAAATGCAAATCAGAACTACAATGAGTTATCACTTCATACCAGTCAAAATGGCCATCTCAAAAATGTTTGCAAATGAATTCTGGAGAGGGTGTAGAGAAAAAGGCACCTTCCCACACTGTTGGTGGGCAATGTAAATTGGTGTAGTCACTATGGGAGAACAGTAGGGATATTTCTTAAAAAACTAAAAATAGAGTTGCCCTATGATCCTGCAATTCTACTCTTGGGCATATATCTGGAGAAAAGTATAATTAGAAAAGATACATGAACCTCTATGGTTATAGTAGCACTATTTATAATAGCCAAGACATGGAAGGAACCTAAATGTCCATCTAAAGAGGAATGGATAAGGATGTGGTATATCTATGTATCTATACAGTGGAATAGTATTCAGCCATAAAGACTAATGAATAATGCCCTTTGCAGCAACACGGATGGACCTGGAGATTTTCATACTAAATGAACAGATGTTTCAGTGCATTTTCCAGTAGACATCATGGCTATTAACATCTATCTCTCTGATCATCTGTTTGTCACTCAAAGACATGCAAAGAGGTATACGTAATAGCCTACTCTCTCTTCCACTGTGTGTGCGCATGTGTGTGTGTGTGTGTGAGAGAGAAGAGAGTTTACATATTAGAATATCTATATTTTAAAATCAACTTTTTTGACCAGTGAAAGTATTTAATGGATTATATAGATGGCTCCACAGATGGAGTTAATTATATTTTTATTCTTAACTCAGATATTGAATGATTTCAATCAATGGTGATTAAATTTAAGAGTTATAACATGACAGCAACATAATTGCCAATGTTAATTGACCTGAGTATTTCAGTGTTATTTTCCAGCAGACATCATACTACCTGCCAATTGGCAGGTTGGTTGGTATCTCACTTAACTAGTCCTTATATCTAGTGTGAGAATATTAGCTGAGTTTTTCCTATGAAACGTTCTCCTTTAGAGACTATAAACTGAGTAAGAAGCTTAGATTGTTTCTAGTACCAGGATAGTGCTGGAATGATGCAGAGGAAAGAAAAAATCAGAATTCAATTGAAGGAAATATGCAATACATTTGTGGTAATTAAGGAGATGATTAAAAGTTGGGGAATGGCTAACACCAACTACTATGTGGTCAGTGTAAGCAGGTTGCCAGGGAAATTCCAAAGTAGTTTAACAAAAAGTCGTCCTTCATTGTTAGACAAAGTTAACCTTCTTAGTATCCATATTATTCTTAACTGAGCTTGATCTGAATACATTTACAAATACTTAATTTTGCTACATTTCTTTCATACTAATATATGTAATTAGTGATCACAATAACTGAACAGAAGGCAAATACAGAGAGTAACCTGAGCTTGGTCATCAATCTTATGGAAGGAATTCACACCACAGCATAAACTACCATCTGTTTTAGAAACTGTGCAAAGAACTGACTCACTTGCTTGAGAATTACCAGCTTTATTTACCTACCCTGTAACATTAGGGTGATAGGGACTTATTTCTACTGCTCCTGTTCCCATGCCAATCACAATAGACCAAAAAATGACTCCCCCAAAATATCCATGTCAAATCCTTGGAAACTAAGAATGTTATCTTATTTGAGGAAAAGGTCTTTGCAGATATGTTTAGGTTAAAATCTTGAAATGAGGAGATAATCCTGTATTATCTGATTAGAGAGAGACAGGAAAGACACACACACAGAGAAGGCAGTCTGACAGATGCAGAGATTGCAGTGACACAGCCTAAGTCAAGGAGGCCAAGGGATGCCAGGAGCCATTAGAAGCTGGAAGAGGCAAGGAAGAGTTCTCCCCTAGAAGTTTTAGAGGAATCATGTTCCTGTTGACACACTTTGATTGCAGACTTACAAACTCCAGAACCATGAGAGGATATATTTCTGTTATTTTAAGCCACCAGGTTTGTGGGAATTTGTTATGGCAGCCCACATACACTTTTACACACTATTTGGATCGAGAAGATCCTTTAGAGGAGGAAATGTCAACCCATTCTAGTACTCTTGCCTGGAAAATCCCATAGACAGAGGAGCCTGGCGGGCTGCAGTCCATGGGGTTGCAAGGAGTCGGTCACAATTGAGCACACATGCATACATGCATGTAGTATTAATATTGTTAGTTCAATCTCCCTTAATCTTAAAGTTACGTTGAACCTGCAGGATGTTTTCCAAAAAATTACCATTGAAATAACTGTAGGTAAGTTTAAGCTGACTGTAACAGATGATGTTTCACAGGATCTGGTTCCATTTAATATAGTATTCTGGTTACTTCTTACTGCTTAAGAAATCATGCCAAACCTTAGCAGCTTAGAATAAAATTATTTTCTCTCATAGTTCTGTGAATTGACTGAGCTCAGTTGGGTGGGTCTTACTTTGGGACTCTCATATTAATTGAAATCACATGGCTGCCAGGGCATCATGATCTGAAAGTTCCACTGGACTGGATATTTCAGATGACTCATTCTCATGGTGACAGCTGATCCTAACTCGCTCCCTGGTGCTCTGGGACAACCACATGTAGTTTTTCCTTGTAGCTTGGGTTTCTCATAGAGTAGCAGCTAGGCTCAGTGTGAACATTCCTAGAGAAAGTTTTCAAAAAACAAGAAGAAAAAAATGACAGGTCAGGAAAGGCTATACCTTAACAGTGTTATTCTGCTATAATCCATCAAGAAGGACAAGTCTTACCCAGATTCAAGGGGGTGGAGAAATCAACTCTCCTTCTTGATGAGGGAATGTCAAGGTCGTGTTGCAAGAGAGCTTGGGAGATGCCAAGATATTTTTGTGGCCATCTTTGGAAAATATGATCTGCTATGCATAGTAATCAGGTTCATAAATAACACCAAATTCAGAAAAAATTATTTGTGCCTGAATAAAAGGGATTATAATTCAAAGGCACTTTGAGAAGATAAGCTCCTAAGGAAAGCCTCCTCATTTAATACAGCGTTTTATCTAGCACTTCAGTTACAGCCACTCTCCATTTTTTTTCTAACTTTCCACTAAAAGAAAGAGACAAGAAAATGGGTAAACTCCCATCACTTCCAAGAACTGAGACCAATGAGGGGGTACAGTATTAGGAGTCTTTCTCATGGCCTATAAAGGCTCTGATTCATAAACTACAGTACACCAAGAAAAAAAAGTAATAAGACCCTTCTTACTTCCAACCATTGCTCTTGTTTTCCCAAACCCAGAGCCCCAGGATCTGAATCACTCAGCTGTCTCCCTAACCCAAAGACACTGAATTGCATGCCACCTTGTCCAACATGCCACCTTCAAATACCATTTCTTTCTACCAAATTACTATTCCTATCAAGAATATTTCCAGCCGAAAATGACTGGCCAATTCATGGAAAGGGGAAGTGGTTAAATACTGGTAGGGGTGCATTGCCCTTGGGCAGTGTATTACTAAGTAAAATGCTTTGGGCAACAGGTGAGGCAGGAGAGGCTGAGTTTGAGGTTGATGTTCAGAGTAACCCAAGCTGGGGCAGTGAGGGTAGGCAGTGATGCTGCTTCAGGAAAGCAGAGGTGAACTAAGGGAAAGCCCGCAAGCAAGAAGCTGAGAGCTCCTCTGGGAGGGGTGCACATCATCCTTCCCTCCAGTGTAAATCTGAGAAGAGGTATGAAACATCACTGGAGTAGATAGAGACCAGTTCATATCAGAAGTCTGTGAACAAACATTACATCGAAACAAAATTCGTCTTGTTCAAGTAAACCAGAAGGGTCTTATAATCACCACTGAAAATGGTCTATGGCCAAGTATAGAAAAATATTTCAAAAAGTTATATGATATTCTCATACCAACAGTTTCACTATCCTTGTACTCAAATCAACAACTGCTATTAAATGGGAATAGAAAAAGGAAGAAAATATAGAGGTGCAAATAGAGATAGGAGAGGATACATGGCAAAGAAGGCATTATTTTCTTTTCCTCCGTCCTCCAAAAAATTTTTGTAGCTAAATGAAAAGGTTAACTTAATAAATATTCCTCAAGGACAAACCAAGGTTTTAAATTTAAGAACAAAACAAAAGGAATAGTTAGATACAAGATGAAAACTAATTGCTGGGACTAATAATATTGTAAAAAGGCCAATGGCCTTGGATGATTTTAAATATTTTAGTGTTTCATTTAGAAACCACGTGTATCAGCAATGGTATAGATTGAAGGACCTGAAAACACACCTTGTGTGTGCTGTGTGCTTAGTCGCTCAGTCGTGTCCAACTCTTTGCGACCTTATGGACTGTAGACCAGGCTCCTCTGTCCCTGGGGATTCTCCAGGCAAGAATACTGGAATGGGTTGCCATGCCTTCCTCCAGGGGATCTTCCCAACCCAGGAATCGAACCCAGGCCTCCTGTGGATTCTTTGCCATCTGAATCTCCAGGAAATCCTGAGAATACTGGAGTGGGTAGCCTATCCCTGCTCCAGGGTATCTTCCTGACTCAGGAATCGAACGGGGGTCTCCTGCATTGCAGATGGATTCTTTACCAGCTGAGCTACCACTGAAGCCTGAAAACACACCTTACCATAATGGTTTTACTGATCAGGCAGAGCAAATGTTAATGGTTAGCATTTGCAGATGGATATTTTGGTAAAAGTAGAAAGTGAAGTGAAAGTTGCTCAGTCGTGTCTGACTCTTTGTGACCCCATGGACGATACAGTTCATGGAATTCTCCAGTCCAGGATACTAGAGTTGGTAGCCCTTCCCTTCTCCGGGAGATCTTCCCCACCCAGGGATCGAACCCAGGCCTCCTGCATTGCAGGCAGACTCTCTACCAGTTAAGCCACAAGGGAAGCCCAAGAATACTGCAGTGGGTAGCCTGTCCCTTCTCCAGCAGATCTTTCTGACCTAGGAATAGAACCAGGGTCTCTGGCATCGCAGACGGATTCTTTACCAACTGAGCTATCAGGGAAGTCCTAAAAGTAGAAAGAAAGAATAGTAAAAATGAAAGTAGTTGGAACTGTTCATCCAGAGAATGCAATGTTAAACAGTGATGGAGTCACTACAGAGGGCATCTGGAGTGGAGACAGAAGTATAGTGACCTGGGAAGAGGTCTAATGGTCTTAGAATGGAAAGTGAGAGAAAGCGCACCTGCTTTGGGACTAAAGGTAGCAATGGCAGTCATTGGTGTATTGTGGGGAAGCAAGAGGCTCCAGACAGCTGCAGAATGTCAGGACTTTATGACTTAGGGAGCAAGAGGAGTACAAAAATGGCCACAGAGAAAAAGAAAACAAGTTTTGGAGCAATAGAACTAATGGAGCAATAGAGCTTAGGATTTCAGCAATAGACACACATCTAGAATGAGATTCAGTTCATGCACGGCTGAAGGCATAAGGGTAATTTACATTTTATAATTCACTGGAAAATATTTTGGTGAAGGCAGTCAGATGACATACCAGAAATTTCTGTTCACAGGTTACTCTTTTGAAATCGCATTTGTGTTGCTGAGCCATGCAGAAATGAATATCTTATTTTCAAATCACATGTGCTCAGTAACTATATGCATCAGGAACAACCATTTTTTCTGTGATTTTTTAATATCTTACTTAGTGACACAAAGATTTATTTTCATTCCCAGCCATTTTCCTAAACAGAAGCATTGATGTAATTTTTAAAAAAGACAGCTGCAGCTTCAGAGAGCTTAGCAAGAAGCCTAAAATTTCAGAATCTATAATTTTTTAATGGTTTCTTATTTCCATTATTGTATGTAATCCTACCTCTAATTACAATGCATCTATCTACTCTTCTGAAATCCTGTAGGCTGAATAAATCTGCAGAAAACTTCTAACTCAGAGGTATATCCTACATTATTTTTAGTAATTTGTGTAATGAAAATGCATTTACTTAGCTCTATGCCTTTTTGAGTTAGTTCAGAAATATGTTTTCAAACTTCAAGACGCTTGGAGTGTCCCCTAACGGTGAGTGTTGGTCCAGTAGCGATTCAAGTCTTCTCTGTGTGCTAAGTCTAAGAGGGAAGGCTGCTCTAATTTGTCTATGCCAGCTGGAACTCTGTGAAAACGTGTTATAATCCGTGCACTACTCCTTAGCTCACTGTAGCAATTTGCTTTAATTACTTTTCCCTTTTCTTATATGTGTTACAGAAATATTGGAGTTCTCAAAAAATTCAGGGAATACATTTCTGAAGCTAATTTTGTGTCAGAGGGATTCAATTAGGGTTTGTGATGGGTGACGGTTTCTTTAAAAATCTGATAGGAGCTATGGAACATCTCTGAACAAAGTGAATAGACATCAATTTCATATACAATTTTAGAAAGTTCAGAGATCCCTCTACTCAGTCATGAAAGAGTTTCAAATCTAGTGCAATTATTTTGTGTTCAGAAAACAGTTAAGCATGTGGAAAAAGGTTCATTCAAAGGAGAGTTTATAAACAATTATGCTAAAGTGAGTTTAATTTCAGTTTTCACTAAGTTAAAAATTAATCTTTTCTCTCATCCAGATAAATTTTGAACCGTTTAGACAACTGATTAGAGCTCACTGTATTTTGTCTTGGTCAATATGTTTTGTTTGACTTAGGCAGACTGAGTACCCTCCCCACTGCTTAATCCCAAGACTGTACACGTGGGAGGGGCTCAACCTCTATTCAAGTAGCATCACACTTGTGTTTCAAATCATTCCTGATGTTACATTTAATTCACTAAAATATTCAGTTGTTGTTGTTGTTCAGTCACTCAGTCACGTCCGACTCTTTGTGACCTCATGGATTACAGCACACCAGGGTTCCCTGTCCTTCACCATCTCCTGGAGCTTGCTCAAACTCATGTCCATCGAGTTGGTGATGCCATCCAACCATCTTGTGCTCTGTCATCCACTTCTCCTCCTGCCTTCACTCTTTCCCAGCATCAGGGTCTTTTCTAATGAGTTGGCTCTTCACATCAGGTGGCCAAAGTATTGGAGCTTCAGCATCAATCCTTCCAATGAATATTCAGGATTGATTTCCTTTATGATTGACTGGTTTGATCTCCTTGCAGTCCAAAGGACTCTCAAGACTCTTTTCCACCATTACACTTCAAAAGCATCAATTCTTCAGTGCTCAGCTTTCTTTATGATCCAACTCTCACATCCATATATGACGACTGGAAAACCCACAGCTTTGAGTGTATGCACCTATATCAGCCAAGTAATATCTCTGCTTTTTAATATGCTGTCTCGGTTTGTCATAGCTTTTCTTCCAAGGAGCAAGCATCTTTTAATTTCATGGCTGCAATCACCGTCTGCAGTGATTTGGGAGCCCAAGAAAATGAAGTCTGTCACTGTTTTCATTTTTTCCCCCATATATTTGCCATGAAGTGATGGAACTGGATGCCATGATCTTAGTTTTTCGAATGCTGAGTTTTAAGCCAGTTCTAATGAGGTGGATGAAACTGGAGCCTATTATACAGAGTGAAGTAAGCCAGAAGGAAAAACACCAATACAGTATACTAACGCATATATATGGAATTTAGAAAGATGATAACAATAACCCTGTGTACGAGACAGCAAAAGAGACACTGATGTATGGAACAGTCTCATGGACTCTGTGGGAGAGGGAGAGAGTGGGGAGATTTGGGAGAATGGCATTGAAACATGTAAAATATCATGTATGAAACGAGATGCCAGTCCAGGTTCAATGCACGATACTGGATGCTTGGGGCTAGTGCACTGGGACGACCCAGAGGGATGGTATGGGGAGGGAGGAGGGAGGAGGGTTCAGGATGGGGAGCACATGTTTACCTGTGATGGATTCATTTTGATATTTGGCAAAACTAATATAATTATGTAAAGTTTAAAAATAAAATAAAATTTAAAAAAAAAAGCCAGCTTTTGCACTCTCCTCTTTAATCTTCATCAAGAGGCTTAGGGTGGTGTTAGCTGCATATCTGAGGTTATTGATATTTCTCCTGGCAATCTTGATTCCAATTCAGTTAGTTGGAAATATATACCATTTATGAATCATTAAGTTACTGATTCAAATCAAGTCCCTTTTATGACCCTGAACCACATCTTGCACCAGGATCTATTCATTGTTCTTTAATCTTTCTTTCTTATGTTTAGGTTAGCATGCATGTTTGATATTTCTGTCATTCTATATATGTCATTCTATATAATCACAATATATCATTGTGATTAGATATCCCATCTTGATTCTTACTCTTCAAGTGATGAGCTGACCACACTTTTTAGTATTGTTATTACATACTATGAGTCCCCTCATCATTTGCAGCCATTACTATTTAAGATTAGGATCACCAGCCAGCCCTTTTTGCTATGCCCCTTTCTTTAGTTAGCATAACAATATAAAAGTTGGTCAAAAATTCATCATTCAGTCTGTTTGTATCAGACAGAGGTATTCCAGAAATACCAGTACAGTTTAGAAGAGTCATTTATGGGAAAAACAACAGCAATAGATGATCTTTAGCCAGATTGCTTATAGAGTGAGTATATTATATAGACTTAGAAATGGAAAGGACCTTAGATTTCATCTACTCCTCCTTTATAACAATTCAGGAAATACATGACACCACCCTTATAGCAGAAAGTGAAGAGAAACTAAAAAGCCTCTTGATGAAAGGGAAAGAGGAGAGTGAGAAATCTAACTTAAAGCTCAACATTCAAAAAACGAAGATCATGGCATCTGGTCCCATCACTTCATCGCAAATAGATGGGGAGACAATGGAAACAGTGACAGACTTTATTTTCTTGGGCTCCAAAATCACTGCAGATGGTGACTGCAAACATGAAATTAGGACGCTTGCTCTTCGGAAGAAAAGCTATGAACAACCTAGATAGTGGATTAAAAAGCAGAGGCATTACTTTGCTGACAAAGGTCTGTCTAGTCAAAGCTATGGTTTTTCCAGTAGTCATGTATGAATGTGAGTGTTGAAACATAAAGAAATTTGAGCACTGAAGAATTGATGCTTTTGAAGTGTAGTGTTGGAGAAGACTCTTGAGAGTTCCTCGGACTGCAAGGAAATCAAACCAGTCAACCCTAAAGGAAACCAGTCCTGAATATTCATTGAAAGGATTGATGCTGAAGCTGACACTGCAATTCTTTGGTGACCTGATGGGAAGAGCCAACTCCTTAGAAAGAACCCTGAGGTTGGGAAATATTGAAGGCAGGAGGAGAAGAAGATGAGAGAGGATGAGATAATTGGATGGCATCACCAACTTGATGGACATGAGTTTGAGCAAACTCTGGGATTTGGTGAAGGACAGGGAAGCCTGGCATGCTGCAGTCTATGGAGCCACAAAGAGCTGGACACAACTGAGCAACTAAACCGAAGTGAACTGAACTGAACTTACATCATTCTAAGATGGTCATCTGGCCTTGGCCTGCAAACTTCTCATGATAGACATCCTTGTTTCTGGTGCAGCCTGTTCACTGTTGAGAGATGTAAAGATAACATTCTTTCCTGTGTAGATTAGAAATGTGCTTCCCAGTAACTTCTATGTATTAGTTCTTATTATATCAAGTAAAACTTGATAAAATAAGCTGAATCTATTCATTTATCAGACATTCAAATATTTAAAGACAGGTGTTATTGAAGTGGTCATCTCTATTTTAGCCTTTCCAGGATCCATTTTCCTTTCTTCTCAGAATAATCAATTTTCCAATGGTAAATTTATCTCCATCCTATTTTCCACTGATGGAATTTACCAAGGAATGAACGCTTTCTTATCCATACCCTTTAGGATGTGCACATAATGGAGATCTTCTCATTTAGCATATTCAATTTCCCTGGCCACAGTGATTATTTCCGTCCTAGGCTAATCAACTAGTCCTAGTTCCTGATAGCTCCATCGGTAAAGAATCTGCCTGCAATGCAGGAGACCTAGGTTCAATCCCTGGGTTGGGAAGATCCCCTGGAGAAGGGAAAGGATATCCACTCCAGTATTCTGGCCTGGGAGAATTCCATGGACTGTATAGTCCATGGAGTCACAAAGAGTTGGATACAACTGAGCGACTTTCACTTTCAGGCTAGTCATCCAAATGGATTCAGTAGGATGCTATACTGGGACTTCTATGAAAAATACTGGAGAAGAGAAGCTCTCCATCTTACAGAATTGCTAAAATACTGGAATATGAGGTTGGGACATGGGGAGAGATCCTGTCTGAGGATGAAGGTAACCCAAGAAAACAGTGCCTTGAAAATAAAACAAAGCCCTACCACATACATTGTCAGAGCACGTGGACTCAGCCCACACCTTATGCTGTACTTCCTGAAGTTTTAGATACACGAGCCAAAAGATTGTATGTAAGTCAGTCTGAGTTGAGTTTCCCTTAGTTGTTCCCAAAGAGACTTAAATAATGCAGTTACAGTTTTGTAAGTCTTACCTTTTCTTAGCTAAAAATCTACAGCTTGATTCTCTGACCTTTTCCTCTCCTAGTCATATTATGATCTGTTTGTTCTCAACTGTTTCCATGGAAACAGTTGAGGTACCTAGAACTGAGCATAGTACTTCAGATGAGATTACAATGTACTAGTGTGCAATGTGGTGTAACCTTTCCCTTCCTTGTTTATTCTCCCCTGGTCAATTTTCACTGATTGAACCCTACATTGCTTTAAACCTCTTTCCTCCCTTTTTGTACTTTGCCATCCTACTGGTTTATGCAACATCTGAATTTCTTAGGGCTTTCTAAAATGAACTTATGAGGCTATGCCTCACCTCTTCACCTCTCTACCTTTACTTCTAGTCCTTTCCTAAGCACACAGACTTATCTGGTCTATTGAAAGAGTTTTGAAATTTTTTCCAATAGAGAGCCTCAAACCGAGGATCCTAGTAGAATCTTTTTATTCCCAATGTGCCTATTTATAATTTTTACAGTGTTGTAATCGTTTCAGCCATACAACAATGTGAACCAGCCTTGATTATTTCTATATTCCCTCCCTCCCTAGCCTCCCTCCTCTCCCTCCCATCCCATCCCTCCAGGTCATCATGAAAGAGTTTTGAATTTTGAGCTTGAGAAAGTAACTCATTCTCTCAGAGCTTTGGTGTTCTTTACTGCAAAACTGTGGTATTGCTTAGGACACTTTTTATTATAGATATTAGAAACTCCCAATCAAAATGGCTAATTAATGAGGATATATTAAAATAATAAGTCTGAAGGTAATACAATTTTAGTTTTGGTAAATTTGGTGGCTAAGTGCTGTCATCAAGATCCATGCTCCTTCTATCCTTCCATCTTGCTACATGCAGTGTGTTCTCCTCTGGCTAATTCCAATCTTCATGGTTTCAGGATGGCTGACACTGCTCCAGGCATCACAGATAGACATGAAAATGTCCACCGGCAAAAGAGGGACTCCTTCTCAAAAGGTTCTTTCAAAAAAAAAAAAAAAGTAAACATTTTCTAGAAGGCCCTCAGATTTCCTCTCACATTTCATTTTCCAGGAGTCTATCATGACCTTATTTAAGTCAGTCCCTGACAAGGGGTAATCAGATTGGTTAAGACCAGTGCTCTCAAACTAGTTATGTATCAGAATCACTTGTAGGACTTGTTAAAACACAGATTTATTGATTCTAACCCTACAGTTTCTGATTCAGTAGGTCGGATGCTGTTGTTTAGTCACTAAGTTTTGTCTGACTCTTTGTGATGCCATGGACTGTAGTCTGCCATGCTCCTCTGTCTATGGGATTTCCTAGGCAAGAATACTGGAGTGGGTTGCCATTTCCTTCTCCAGGGGATCTTCCCAACCCGGGGTTCAAACCCATGTCTCTTGCATTGGCAAGTGGAGAATCCAGGGAAGCCCAGGTCTGATGTAAGGCCACACAATTTCCTTTTCTAACAAATTCTCAGATGACACTGATGTTGTTGGTTGAGACCACAGTTAAGGAACTACTTACTGGCTTAGGAAAACCTTAGCCCTGGGATAGAAATTGAGGCTGGGGCCCATATAGGGCAGGTAGTTTCCCTTAGGGATTTGTTATTAAGAAGGGAAAGGTAGGTAATCACAAATGTCCTTCTATGGGAACTATAATCCCTAATTTAGGATTGTCCTATGGGTTACAGATAATACATGTAAATTACCCATCATAGTATATTCAATATGAGTAACTGCTACTATTATTGTTATTATTGATTCTGTTATAGACACTGTATTATAGATTCTTTCAATTTTACTTGCAAATTTGATAAGCATACTCTTCCATTTTATTCAGATCATCAATAATATATTGGACACACCAAGGGCAGATGGAGAATTCTGAAAATTTCACTAGAGATTTCCCAAATCACCAATATCGGTTCACTAACCAAAAATGCTTATGATTTAGTTTTTTAGTGATTTCACTTAATTGAACTGCCATCTAGTCTTATTTTTCCATCTTATCCAAAATAATATCTTAAGAGACTATAAAATAATTGGTTTCAGGTTTGCCTATACATCTCTATAGAAAAAATATAGGGTGAACTGTATGTTCTAGCATTTTATTAATAATTGTACCTAACATTCATATGGGGCTTTCCTGGTGGCTCAGACAGTAAAGTATCTGCCTGCAGTGTGGGAGACTAGTTCAATTCTTGGCTCAGAAAGATCTCCTGAAGAAGGGGACAGCTACTCACTCCGGTATTCTTGCCTGGAGAATTCCATGGACATAGAGTGCTTATCCTATCTGAGATACTGTTCAAATTGTTTTATTGTGTATGAGTAGGTATGATTATTATCACTATTTCATGGAGCAGAAAACTGAGGCATAAAGAAGTTAGATAGCTTGCTCAAAGCCATGCAACTGGCAAAAGGAGGTAAAAGGATTCCAATCTATCCCAATGTAATCTCTGCTAATAGGCACAAAGACACATACACAGTACAATCACAGAAAATGGCCATGGTCATAATCTAGTAATACTGGTACCTGAAATGCTCTCTCACACATACGCATATATACACATCTGCCTTATTCAGTTTGGCTTTTAAATGTTACACATTTTAGTAGGGTAATCTATTAAAATTGTTTAACAAGCCACAGTGTGTGGGACAATCTCTATGTATCAATGCTCAGTGAACCACTGTACTGAAAGGCTTATCATGATGGATTACATGGAGAAGTGTATTTTAATATCGGTGCTTAATTAATACTTTATTAAATATTTAGAGTAGAAATATTTACAAATATTTGCAACAACTTTCGCAGAGTTTCACGATTGGTTAGAATGGAAACGAAATAGCATGGATGGTAACTGTGGGAACAGGAATGTGCATTATACTAATTAAACGTTGTGCTGAAACACTAGCATGGTTTTGTCCTATTTTTATAAGGAAGGTCTGATGATTAATCTTTAAGTGACTAAAACTACCAACTAAATAAAAAAGTTCTTTATTTGAAGTTAGGGACAATCTTCAATGTATTTTGTCCCTTGGCGCTATTTTGATGACTTTTCTGTGTCTGGCCTCTGATTGAACTTATTTTATCTCCTGACCACTAGTTTGTTCTCTGTAACTTGACTGGGAGGCTTGCTTCCCTAGACAGAAAACTGATTAGCGGTTTGTGAGCTCCCCAGATTTTCCTGGCCCTGAATTTTAGCAAATCTAGGGCGTCTTGGCAGAGGGTTTAGGCCTGGCTACCTGGCTGTCATCTCTGTATCTCTGTCACATTGCGTTAGGTCTGTTATACCAGTAGGTGTCATACTGGGCTGCACTTTCCCACAGAAATACATCAGGTAGAAATTCAGAAGTCCTGTGCTATAAACTCTGAAAATAGAGCGCTCTACCATACAGAAGCAGGAAGTTGTACTATCTTAATTATGAATGCATCAGGTATGAAGGCCTTTCTCTCTTCCCAGGTCTCTCATAGAGCTTACACGCAGCATTAGGGTTGTTCATCTAGGCAGCTGGTCTGCTTTCCTTAACGGGGTCAGGAACATGGGTATTTGATGAGTCTCCCTTTGCTGTGCTAGGGCTGAGGCTGCCTTCCTAAAGGAAGCAGGCATTTAACTCCATGGTTCTCCGTCTAGAGTGTCCATCAGGATAACCGGGAGGGCTGCTTATCCCAGGGTTGGAGGTGGGGCAGGGATTCTTGCCCCCCCTCCCTGCCCCCCCCACCAACCACCACCCAGGAGCTTCTGAATTTGCGTTTCTGATGAATTCCCAGGTGATGCTGGGAGCAAATTCTGAAAGGCCCTGCTTTAACTTCAGGCTCTGTTTTTACTTGGCAGACTTTCCCAGTTGGATATATTAGGTTTGCCCTGTTCCCTTTTTCATTTTAAACTGCCCAGCACTTGCAGCTTTGGGGAGTAGCTCACATTAAGAAGACTTCTTAAAAATAAGAGCATGAGATAAAGAGTCACACTTCAGGTATTCTGTTGCAAGTTAAGATTTTGGATACAAGTAATAGAAAGGATTTTAGTTAACTTAGTGTAGTGGATACCATGGAGCTTCCAGCCAGATTCCCTCTTCCAGCCAATGAACTTGTTCTATAATAGCTGCAAATGCTGTGGATAATCTAGAGGTAAATAACCCACCCACTAATGCAGGATAGGTAAAAGATGCAGGTTCCATCCCTGGTTTGGGAAGGTCCCCTAGAGAAAGACATGGCAACCCATTCCAGTCTTCTTGCCTAGAGAATCCCATGGGTAGAGCAGCCTGGGAGACTACAGTCCATGGGCTTGCACAGAGTCAGATAAGACTGAAGCGACATAGCATGTATACATGCATGCACGCATGCTGTGGATAACGACTTATGGCCGTTACCTTCTTCAGAGAATTGCCTTTGACTAGTGAGAGCCACTTCTCCCGGAGACATCTAGGAAGTTTCACACCTATCTCCCCTTCATATATTTTGGGGTAAATAAAATATATTAAAGATAGTTTCACTTGTTTCTTTTTGCACATGTGGCCAATATTATATTCCTATTGGGTCACACTGGTCTAGAGCCTTCAGAGGTACATGGGTCAGGCCAAGGCTAGATTCTGTTTGAGACCACATATATGCTGAAGAAGTCAAGACTTGATGATTAAAAGGCTCAGGACAGCTGTGCAATGGAGAGTCATGACTTTTTAGACAGTTTCAGTGTCTGAACCCACCTGCACCCAGAATCCATCAGCTAAAGAAGAGGCTCCATCCCCATGAGGAAGGACCTTACAATACTATGGCAGGAGTGTGCAGTGATGTAGTCATTTGATTCTCCCAATCCTCTGCCAAATGACATTGCTGCTGCTGCTGCTAAGTCACTTCAGTAGTGTCCGACTCTGTGCAACCCCATAGACGGCAGCCCACCAGGCTCCCCCGTCCCTGGGATTCTCCAGGCAAGAACACTGGAGTGGGTTGCCATTTCCTTCTCCAATGCATGAAAGTGAAAAGTGAAAGTGAAGTCATTCAGTCGTGTCCAACTCTTAGCAACCCCATGGACTACAGCCCTCCAGGCTCCTCCATCCTTGGGATTTTCCAGGCAAGAGTACTAGAGTGGGGTGCCATTGCCTTCTCCACCAAATGACACTAGCAACCATTTATTTACAAGGTGAAAATAAACCAGAGAAAAGAGAATACCATACCTTTTGATGGGTCTTGATACAGGGACCGAATTAACATATGGAAGGGTACTCAAAGTGCCATCATTGACTTCCTGTTAGAATAGAGACCTATCAGGGCCCAGAAATAAATGGCGCTCTAGCCCACATCTATCTCAAGGAGGGTCCGTTAGGTCCACGGACACACCTGGTGGCCATGTCTCTGGTTTCTAAGTGTGTATTCATAATGGAGCCCTCAAAGTGTGTTCTTTGTCCCATTAAATCCAACTTATTGTACCAGGAAAGGCCAAGTAGAAGCCCTAAAAGTATCCCCAGCCTACCTTTACCAACACAGTGAGTCAAATCACCATTTATTCCACTAACAAAACATTGTAAAGCAACCATACTCTGATAAAAATTTAAAAAACAAACAAACAAAAAATCACCAAGCAAATGAAATGCCAATAAAACCCAACTCATTCCAGGGAAGATTATAGAGATTTAGCACCACACTCAAAGACTGCAAAGAGTTGGACACGACTGAAGAGACTGAGCACATGGCATGGAAGCTGAAGTATCCTAAGACATCCTCTCAGAAGTAAAGGACAGGATGTTGTACCCCGTGCCTCCTACCATTAAGAGAGAAGCCAAATGTTTGGTAATCCTCTTTGGTGTTTGGGGTAGCACTTGAGAATTCTGCTATGACCACTGTATGCGTGAAGTGAATGTCTGCTAATTTTGAGTGGGGTCGAAGACAGGAAAAGCCCGCCGCAGACTGGGGCTGAAATACAAGCAGCCCTGACACTGGAGTCATAGGCATGAGCGTATTAGAAGTACCTGTGGTCGAAAAGGAGGCCACTAGAAAAGTCCTAGTAGGAGAGTTGTAGGCACAACCCCAGAAATTAAAACAGAGCTGCTTGCTTTTTGACTCTCCACAAGGGAATGCAGCTCTGGTAATACCTTGATTTTATTCTGGTGGGACTGTGTTGGACTTGTGACCCCCAGAAATATAGAAAAATAAATTTATATTGTTTACACCACGGAAGTTGTGGTACTTTGTTACATAGCTCAGAGACAACAAGTACACTGGACTTTGCTGGCCTTTATCACCTTTTTTGCAAAGTAGGAATAATTCCATCTTCCTTTCCTACAGAGAACAAAAGGAGACATCACATGGGGTAGTGCTTGGAAAACTTTAAAATGCTGGGCAAACAATAGGTATTATTAGATTTAGAACCAGTTGAAGTGATACTATCAGAAGATGTCTTGTTCTTGCAAATAGGCAATTACACTGATTGTTCCTAATGCTTGAAAATGCAATAAAGTAAAGGAAATAAATTATTTAAAACTCTGTTTTGGTACATCAACACTTGACAATATCTAAACCTAATGAAGTCACTTGAGTAAACATAGAAAGCTCTGTTAGTGAAGATTATATACATGTCACAACAGGAATAGAAGACAGAAGAACTGAACTATTGCTATTTTAATATATGAGTAAGCACTTAAACACAAGCAGAAGCAAAAGACCAAACTCCGTAACAGGTGGATGAAAAAGCCGTGATTTCTTTCCAATTCCTGGTTTTACAAGCCTACAAGCATTTCAGTTTTTAGACCCTTGAGGTTGCCCGTGCAATCTGTAAAATTAATCTCTCTTCAGTGGAACTAACTTCAATAGCTTCCTTGCAGGGAATATTCCCTGACTACGATGCTCAACCATATAAACCTGATTTTAATATATATATTTTAATATAGCTCTTGGCCTGACAGGATGAAAAGTTAATATGTGATTCCTAAAATGTGTGATTCCTAAAATCCAAATAGCAGATCCCACCTCCATTTACTTTATCGAGTCTGATTTTATTGTGCTGATTCTCAAGCACCAATAGGTGCTTGTATTGTCAGTCTCTTGGCCTCGATTTCTTAATTGCCAAAGTAATGCAAAATAGCTGTTTATTTCTTATACATGGTTAATTATGTTGCCTCATTTATTTTAGAAGGGACCACAGAGCTTGTTTAGATAGGTGGATGGGCCACCTCTTTGCTTTTGAGGATAATTATTTCCAAAGAAGGTTTTAAAATATAAGCCACTTTGTTCTGAGTTTTTTAAAAAAGACAATCAGGTCTATATGGTTGAGCATCGTAGTCAGGGAATATTCACTGCAAGGAAGCTATTCAAGTTAGTTCCACTGAAGAGATTAATTTTACAGATTGCACAGGCAACCTCAAGGGTCTAAAATCTGAAATGCTTGTAGGCTTGTAAAACCAGGAATTGGAAAGAAATCATGGCTTTTTCATCTACCTGTTACGGAGTTTGGTTTTTGCTTCTGCTTGTGTCTAAGTGCTTACTCATTCCTTTTTGCTTCTCACTACTACAGATCTCCTTTCTCTGCTTAATTGTCAGCAAGCATAGAGCTAAAAATGACTGCCTCAGGCCAGCCTCTATGTCTATTGAGGTTGCACATATCACTGTATTTCCCCATACCACTTCTTAGTGTAAAATAAGTATAGAGAATATGTTTGATTACTAGCTGGTTAGAGGATTGGATACTTAGAGTCTGATACTTAAAGCACACTCCTAGTTCAATGAGCTGTGGTGTTGAGGTCACAGGGTACGAACTCAGCTGCGATGGTCTGCAACTAGAACCAGGTAGCTCTCAGAGAAGAAGGCAACAGGGAGGCAGACGCCTCTACACGTCTCTTATATTTAATCATACCTAGCACTTTCGTTCCTTTACCTGAAGGATGAGTCCAGTTAGGTTTGTGCCCTTGACCAAGGTTTATCACTATTTAGCTTCAAAGCGTTACATATTGCCTCCTTTCATGAGAGTAAATGAATACAGTGAGTACAATCTCATATATCGAAAAGACTTTTCACAAATATTGTTGAAAGTAACAAAATCACTGCAGATGGTGACTGCAGCCATGAAATTAAAAGACACTTACTCCTTGGAGGTAAAGTTATGACCAACCTAGATAGCATATTGAAAAGCAGAGACATTACTTTGCCAACAAAGGTCCGTCTAGTCAAGGCTATGGTTTTTCCAGTGGTCACGTATGGATGTGAGATTTGGACTGTGAAGAAAGCTGAGCGCCAAAGAATTGATGCTTTTAAACTGTGGTGTTGGAGAAGACTCTTGAGAGTCCCTTGGACTGCAAGGAGATCCAACCAGTCCATTCTAAAGATCAGCCCTGGGATTTCTTTGGAAGGAATGATGCTAAAGCTGAAACTCCAGTACTTTGGCCACCTCATGCAAAGAGTTGACTCATTGGAAAAGACTGATGCTGGGAGAGATTGGGGGCAGGAGGAAAAGGGGACGACAGAGGATGAGATGGCTGGATGGCATCACTGACTCGATGGACATGAGTTTGAGCAAACTCCGGGGGATGGTGATGGACAGGGAAGCCTAATGTGCTGCAATTCATGGGGTCACAAAGCGTCGGACACGACTGAGCGACTGAACTGAACTGAACTGAAAAAAATTTGTCCTTTGTGAGTTTATAATCGTAATTTTTCTACAGTTACTTCCATAAAGCTAGGAATAATATCTGTTCATAGCTGGGGTTATACCAAGGTTGTTTATTTGATTTCCCTTGAAGAAAGACTGCTTCCCAGATGGCTCAGTGGGTAAAGAATCTGCCTGCAATGCAGGAGCCACAGGAGACTTCAGTGCAATCCCTGGGTCAGGAAGATCCCCTGGAAAAGGACATGGCAACCCATTCCAGTACTCTTGCTTGGGAAATTCCATGGACAGAGGAGTCTGGCAGGCCACAGTCCATGTCATTGCAAAGAGTTGGACATGACTGAGCACAACAAGGCCAGGAGTGGGAGGTGGGGTTTGGGGGTGAGGGGGCAGTCCTTGAGGAAGGACTGGGCCTTCCCAGGTGGTGCTAGTGGTAAAGAACCCATCTGCCAATGCAAGAGTCACAGAAGATGAAGGTTTGATCCCTGGGTTGGGAAGATCCCCTGGTGGGTGGCATGGTAACCCACTCCAGTGCTCTCACCTAGAGAATGCCATGGACAGGGGAGCCTGGTGGGCTATAGTCCGTAGGGTCACAAAGAGTTGGACATGTCTGAAGTGACTTAGCATGCATGCACAAGGAAGAACTGATGTAATGCCTGTCATCTTGGGCTATCTTGATGACTAAGTGGATGTATTTTTCTGCTTTCTGATGGTAATTTCTGGGACACATAATATTTCCTTCAAATACATATTGATCTATAACTAGTAAATCAAGGAAAGGACTTTTAACTTAGCAATAAAAATCTGAGTTCACAGAGTCTAAAAACATAATGCCGAAGCAAAAATCTTAATTTCCCATTGCAGGGAAAGTTTGTGTTATCTGTGGTATTTCATTAAGAAGAACATAAATGTTCTTGTCAGCAGTGCAACTAGAAATGTTTGTGAGCCTGGTAGCATTGTGGAAAGTATCTCTTAGGTTGCTTAAGTTCTAGAATTCTAATTAATTTGAAGTTTATAGAGAAATTTATTACAAAAAGATTGATAATACAAGTTAGAGGCTAAGTGTATTAAACAAAATCATGAAGGACTGGTCCAGGATAAAAGACTGACAAAACTGACAACATCAGGTTGTCTGAAGTTGCTTTCACTGTGGTTTATTTCTGGGCCAGTAAACGAGATAAATGACATTAAGGATACAAATGATCGAGTTGATGCAGTTACTTGCATGTCTGGTTTTTCATGGAAGTAACTGACATTCAATATGCATAGAAGGATACATAGACTGAGCAATCCAAAGGTTAGGAAAGCAAAGAAACTCTACTGTAGCTTTTTTATTTTTTGGCTGGGGAAAAGACTAAAATTATTACTTGCTGTCACCTTGGTTATATAGCATCATGTTCTATTTCTTAGTCACCAGGCATTCAATATACTTATTCACGTCCTACCACATTACACTATTTTTTCTTTCATTTTTAACTTCAGGAAACTGTGGTCATGAAAAAAAATCCCCAAACATTATTGCCACGCTCTCTATTAGACCACAGTCTGGAGCCAGAATGAATCAGATCCAGTTCTGCTAACCTGTGGGAGATGTGACAAATTATTTAACTTCTTTTTGTCTCAGCTTATTCAACTTTAAAAGATGAAGTAAAAAAACTTGCTTTCCAATATGATCTAAAATGGTATTAGGCAAATTCTCTTGCAAGAAACAACTATAATACTGTAAACATGTATGAAGCATCTGTTTAGGGGTACTGGACAATAGACAAGAGAAGCTGTGGTCCTTGAGTGGAGGAAAACATAGCTTTCTGTTTGGGGTAGAAACTTTCCAAACTGTGGTTCTCATAAGAGGAATTCAACAGAGACCGACACATTTAGCTGTGCCAAAGAAACAAGGAGAGGATTTGAGAGTGCTGAGGTGAGTGAAATTTGTAAGGAAGAAGATTAGAAGGGGTTATGCACACAATAAGATATATAAATATGCATATGGATCTCCTTGAATATTTGACTGAATATTCAGATGTATAAGATTAGAGCAAGACCTAGAAAAGAGCAGCTATCAGGGAACTGTGAGCCAAATATGATTTTATGTGAGCTGAATATATTACCCTGTTCTGGGAGACACTGGGATTGGAGTTAGTATAGACACTTCACTGAAAACCCTGGAGATTCCATTGATATCACAGAAAAAACACTTAGGAGTAGGGCTTATCTAGTCTTATGGTAAGGGAGAGTCTAGATGCTCTTACAAAGACTAAAAGAAAAAGTTTCAAAAGCATCATGTTGTTGCATCTATATATTAACTGCTTGACAGAATAAATCTCGACAGTGTGTAAAGTAAGACAAATTCAAGCTCCCCAAACTGTATCATTCAAAATGTTTGGCACATAGAAAAATCAAGGACATGTAATTTATAACCAGGAGAATAATTAATAGAGATCCAGAGGTGAGACATGTGTTGAAATTAGTATATGAGCACTTTAAAACTGCTGTTCAAATATATCTGAGGATTTAAAAGAAAATAGTCATAATATTTACATAGGGAATCTCAACAGAGAAATGAAAACTATTTAAAAAAAAACAGACATTTTTGAAAGAAAAAATATAACATCTGAAATGAAAATTTTCCTGAAAAAGAATTTGAAAAAATAATGATTAAAGTTCCCCAAATTTGATAAAAAATATTATCAACCCACAGCGAAGACACTTAATTTAATCCCAAGAATTTAAGGTTAAACACAAAGAAAACCATATCTAGGCTCATTATAGTCAATTTGGTAAAATTCACAGATAAAGGGGAAAATCTTTTTAAAAAAACTAGAACAAGAGATTGTGAAGATTGTGTACATATATATATGAACAATGAGAATAATCTGTACTTTTTATTAGAAATAATGCAAGCCAGAAGACATTGCATCTACATTGTTAAAGTCCTAAAAGAAAACCATCAACATGGATAGACAGATAGATCAATGGAACAGAATAGGAAATCTTGTAATAGAACCCATACCACAGCTAAATTGTTTCCGTTGTTAGTTTTGGAATAAGACATGAAAGCAATTGAGGCAAGGGAAGGTTTTTTTTTTTTTTTTTTTTTTTGCTAAATGACAATTGAATCACTGAATCTCTATATAAAAAAATTAGATAAACTTTGACACCTGCCTTGCAACATACTTAAAAAAGAAAAAAAAAAATAAGTCAAGATGAATCATAAACCAAAACATAAAAGTTAAATCTATAAACTTTCTAGAATAAAATAGGAGAATATCTTCCTTACCTTGGTGTAAGAAAAGTCTTATACAGAATACCACAAGCATTCACCCTGAAAGATAAAAGACAAGTTGCTACTGCTGCTGCTGCTAAGTCACTTCAGTCGTATCCGACTCTGTTCGACCCCATAGACGGCAGCCCACCAGGCTCCCCCGTCCCTGGGATTCTCCAGGAAAGAACACTGGAGTGGGTTGCCATTGCCTTCTCCTAAAAGACTAGTTAGGCCTCCTCAAAACACAAAACTTTTACTCATTAAAACCCTTCATTAACATAGTGAATAGCTAAACACACACAGGAAGAAATTATTGACACACATCCCACTGGCCAAGGGCTTGTATTTATGATATGAAGTAATTCCCACCATTCAATAATAATAATACAAACAACCTCAATTATAAACAGACAAAGAACAGGCACTTCACAGTGGAAGAAGACAAATGACTAGTAAGCAAATGAAAATATGTTCCATATCACTATTTACCAGGGAAATAAAAATTGAAAGCAAAATGTGGTATCACTGCATACCTATAAGCATGGTTACATTTTAAAGGGTAACAAAACCAAATATTGATGAGGCTATGCGACAACTGCAAAATACAATATTGGTGGGAATGTTAAATGATACAATCACTTTGGGAAAATATTTGGTAGTTCCTATAAAGTAAAACAAACACCTAACCTATGGCCCAACAATTCTAATTTCATTGCAAGAGAACTGAAATCATATGTTCATGAAAAGATCTGTACAAGATTATTGACAGCAGTTTTGTTCACAGTAACTCACAACTGGAAATATCACAAATGTCTATCAATAAGAAAACTGGAAAACAAATCGTGGTATATTCACATGACAATTCACTGTTTATGTATGTTACTAAATGGATGAATCTCAAAACCATTACTCTGAGCAAAAGAAGCCAGACACAAAAGAACACATATCATATCACTCCATTTATAAGTAGTTCTAGAACAGGGTTAACTAAAGAATGGTGATAGAAGTCAGAAGAGTGGCTGATTCTGGAGATGGTTCAGGAAAAGAGGACTTTTTCAAAGAGGGCATCAGGGAAAGTTTTGGGATGATGGACTCTTTTGTATCTTGCACACATCTGTCTAAACTCATTTTGCTTTTATTTAAAGTTTTTTTTATGTGACCTTTTTAAAAGTCTTCACTGAATTTGTTACAATGTTGCTCCTGTTTTACCATTTGGTTTTTTGGCCACAAGGCATGTGGGATCTTAGCACCCCCAGCAGGGATCAAACACTCACCAACTGCATTGGAAAGCGAAGTCTTAACCATTAGACTGCCAGGGAGGTCCCATAAACTAATTTTTCTTTATGCATGTTATACTTTAAATGGAAAAAGAAAAGAAACAGATGTAATACTAGTAACTGCTTTATAAGGGTGTTGTGGAAATGGAGTACGTATATATAGAGGTCATGTATGGATGTGAGAGTTGGACTGTGAAGAAGGCTGAGGGCCGAAGAATTGATGCTTTTGAACTGTGGTGTTGGAGAAGACTCTTGAGAGTCCCTTGGATTGCAAGGAGATCCAACCAGTTCATTCTGAAGGAGATCAGCCCTGGGATTTCTTTGGAAGGAATGATGCTAAAGCTGAAACTCCAGTACTTTGGCCACCTCATGTGAAGAGTTGACTCATTGGAAAAGACTCTGTTGCTGGGAGGGGTTGGGGGCAGGAGGAGAAGGGGATGACAGAGGATGAGATGGCTGGATGGCATCACTGACTTGATGGACGTGAGTCTCGGTGAACTCTGGGAGTTGGTGATGGACAGGGAGGCCTGGCGTGCTGCGATTCATGGGGTCTCAAAGAGTCGGACAGGACTGAGCGACTGATCTGATCTGATCTGAAATATAGAGGTAGAGGAGAAGAGGGGGAGAGGGAGGGAGAGAGAAGAAGAGAAAGAGAAAGAGAGGGGAGAGAGTGAGGACAACCTTACAATAGCACCTAAAAATTGTCAGTACTAAATAAGCATTAGAAATTATTGTTATAATTCATGTTGTTAGTTCTAATGTGCCATTCATCTAATGTCCTATTAGTGGTTCTGCACAAATGTTCAAAGCATGGATTATATTTCAGAATTTTGGAATTATACCTCACATTTCATAGAATGAGACTCTTCTGGTATTATTCAGCTCCACTATTAAAAAGGCATTGCAGCTGTTTCTACTCCTGAAACCTCGTGACACTGCAAATTCCCCATCTGTGCTTCCCTGCCAGCTGACTTCTAAATGGCTGCAAGTTTTCCTTGCCATTCAATTATCGAGAATTTTAATGCAAGTAATTAATCCCTTGATCAAATGGTATAGAATTAGACTGCTTTGATTGTTGCCTTCCCTCAAGAGATCTTAAGCTTCCACAGAATATAACATTTAAAGTACGTTTAAACAAAACATGGGGTGGTTTAGAAACAGGTTTTGTGTTAATATCCTCAAAATCCATAGCCCAAAGCATTCATCCAATGAAACAAAAATACTCTTTTTCCTGAATTTTTTGGGGAATTGCTTCATCTACACAGTGCAGAGGTGCCAATATTTCAGCTAAATAGTAGGATGAAAATAACAGAGAGTTACCTTCTTCAAGCAACAAATAGAAACCAAACATTAATGGTGGCGATGATACTGAATACTGGGGTAGTTTATTCTTAAAAAGAATTTTGGTTTTTACCCCTCTGGCTTGAGAAGAAAATATCCACTGACAGATGCTGACAACTGAAATGTAAATGGTAAAATTAGAGGGTTGAAGATAACTGTTCTAACCTATCATTGACAGTGGGAGTCAGTTGAACATGATTTCTTGGGTCTTATCTGTTTTTGTAGTGATTTCAAAGATGACAATATTCCGTCCCAGGACATTCTTACAGGGAAGACGGTAGCTCAGAATTAAGATCACAGGACACTTAACAAAAAAAGACCACAGGAAACTAAGGACTAAAGTAATTCATTAAATTAGGAAAAACAAAGCCACACTCTAACTTGAATGTGGTTTGGTATAATAATTCCACTTTCCTTAGCAACTAGATGTAACGTAATGTCCACCAGTTGGCTGGCAGTAGCTTCAGTACCTGAGAAGGCAATGGCACCCCACTCCAGTACTCTTGCCTGGAAAATCCCATGGATGGAGGAGCCTGGTAGGCTGCAGTCCATGGGGTCGCTGGGATTCGGATACGACTGAGCGACTTCCCTTTCACTTTCCACTTTCATGCATTGGAGAAGGCAATGGCACCCCACTCCAGTACTCTTGCCTGGAGAATCCCATGGATGGAGGAGCCTGGTGGGCTACAGTCCATGGGGGCGCTAAGAGTTGGGCACGACTGAAGCGACTTAGCAGCAGCAGCTTCATTACCCCAATTCCACATAATTACTGTGTTTGATCAAGCAGAGCTGAACTAACAGCTGATCCAGATATTAGTCTGTGCTCCCATTTTAGCTAAAAAAAGTTTACAAGGTACGAATTTTCTTTTTTCCCTTCCACTGCATAGAACATGGCATTTCATACTATATTTACAGTGTTGAACAGTAATCCGTTACTGCAATCTTGTGAGGCTGCAAAGAACAAAGAGCTGTATTTGGGACGTTAAGAAGGGCAATTCTAAAGACACACACACACACACACACATATATATACACACACACATATATATATATATATATGTATATATATAGGTAAAACTAGAAGAGTATTCTGGGAAAGAGGAGTCAGGGGCTTATAATGACAAAAACCATAAGGTTGTTAAAGGTATCTGGCAAAGATTCTGATTGACTCTGATGCAGGAAAGAAATATTTTTCCTTAGGGTATAGGCTATCATTAGTTATTTAAGGTAAAATCCAATCAGTAGGTAGGCCATTATGAGTTATTTTAGGGTAAAGGGCCAATAAGTATCTTGAGTTTCTGGAACATTGGGCAGAGGTTCTAAATGCCAGTGTTAAGAAAATAAGTGGTCAAATTTCAGATTTTGTCTGGCCTGAGATGTGTGTAAGCCACACTTCATCAAGGGCCTCCTGGATCCATTTTAGAAAGCTTTCTTAGCAATATTAATGTCACTTTTATTTTCCTTTCATAGTAGTCAAAGAGCTTTTGAAGTTAGACACCACATTAGATATGCAACTGAGTAGGAAATGGCAACCCACTCCAGTATTTTTGCCTGGAAAATCCCACATAAAGAGGAGACTGGTGGGATACAGTCCATGGGGTTGCAAATAGTCAAACACAACCTCATGCACATGCACGCATGCATGATATGGAAGACTTTGTCAAGAGGTAAGGTTAGCAACTGTACCATAATTTGAACATTCTTTGGCATTGCCCTTCTTTGGGATTGGAATGAAAACTGACCTTTTCCAGTCTTGTGGCCACTGCTGGGATTTCCAAATTTGCTGGCCCACCGAGCACAGATAATAGCATCATCTTTTAGGATTTGAAATAGCTCAGCTGGAATTCCATCACCTCCACCAGCTTTGTTTGTGGTAATGCTTCCTAAGGCCCACTTCACACTCCAGGATGTCTGGCTCTCACCATCGTGGTTATCTGGGTCATTAAGACCTTTTCTGTAGCTGGACTTACACAAGGCAGGGGAACCAGAGATCAAATTGCCAACATCTGTTGGATCATAGAAAAAACAAGGGAACTCAAAAGAAAAATCTATTTCTGCTTCATTGACTATGCTAAAGTCTTTGACTAAGTGGATCACAGAAAACTGTGGAAAATTCTTAAAGAGATGGGAATAAAAGACCATCTTACCTGTCCCCTGAGAAACCTGTATGCA
Source organism: Bos indicus (assembly GCF_029378745.1). Classification (NCBI taxonomy): domain Eukaryota; kingdom Metazoa; phylum Chordata; class Mammalia; order Artiodactyla; family Bovidae; genus Bos; species Bos indicus. Next base: position 15,354,551 of record NC_091779.1, read on the forward strand.
GGTTACGAAGGCAACAATGAAACCAGATATGAAACAATGGATTGGTTCCAAATTTGGAAAGGAGTACATCAAAGTTGTATATTGTCACCCTGCTTATTTAACTTACATGCAGAGTACATCATGTGAAATTTCTTTCTGGATGAGCTACAAGCTGAAATCAAGATTGGCAGGAGAAATAACAACCTCAGATAGGCAGATGACACCACTGTTATGGCAGAATATGAAGAGGAACTGAACAGCCTCTTGATGAAGGTGAAAGAGGAGAGTGAAAAAGCTGGCTTAAAAATCAACATTCCGAAAACTAAGATCAAGGCATCCGAAGCCATCACTTCAAGGCAGATAGATGGGGAAAAAGTGGAAATAGTGACAGATTTTATTTTGGGGGGCTCCAAAATCACTGTGGACAGTGATTGCAATCATGAAATTAAAAGATGCTTGCTCCTTGGAAGAAAAGCTATGACAAACCTAGATAGTGTATTAGGAAGCAGAGACATCATTCTGCTGATAAAGATCTGGATAATCAAAACTATGGTTTTTCCAGTAGTCATGTATGGATGTGAGAGTTGGACCATAAAGAAGGCTGAGCACTGAAGAACTGGTGCTTTCAAACTGTGGTGCTGGAAAAGACTCTTGAGAGTCCCTTGGACTGCAAGAAGATCAAACCAGTTCATCCTAAATGAAATTAGTCCTGAATATTCATTGGAAGGACTGATGCTGAAGCTGACGTGAAGAGCTGACTCATTGGGAAAGACACGGATGTTGGAAATATTGAAGGCAGGAGGAGAAGGGGGCAACAGAAGATGAGATGGTTGGATGTCATCACTGACTCAATGGACATGAGTTTGAGTAAACTCAGGGAGACAGTGAAGGAGAGGGAAGCCCAAAGAGTCAGACACGACTGAGCGACTGAATAACAACAGCATGGTTAGGAAGACTTCTTACAATTGTAACTTTTAGTCCTTGGAATTGCTCTTAATGAAGAGATTTAGTTAAAGAAATATATTTTCTAGAATAGATTCCAATGTTTGAGTGAAATCTTTTGTCTCTTTTCCCAGAACTTGCCCTGGATCTACTTTTCATGGGAAAACTTCTAATGAGAAGATTCTCAAGAAGTCCACATTTAGAAATATTAAACAAGAGATGTGTATTGCTCCTCCAAACAAAGGGGATACTGGAAGTTTAATCCATAAAAGTTATTTTATCCTAAAATAATGTTATCTCTTTTTGGAGTGCTTTTGTTGATAAGTTACTTTTTCACTCATAACATCATTCAGGCAATAATTTGTCTGACTCTTTTAGCATTAAATTAGGATAGCTCTTGAAATTCTTCAAATGGTTGATACAAGTGGCTCATTTAAGATATTCCTGCAAACCTAAAAACCAATTTCAGGCAAAATCAACATACCGGCCCCCAAACACCCATTCATCCAACCAACCAACAAACCGATAAAAGTACATTTACATTCATCAACTTTTCACGCATTTATAAGGCCATTCACAGTTATACCTACCTAATACTAAATTGTATGAAAACTATTTAGATAAAGAAAGAAACAAGTAACAAAATAAAACTAAATAGACCAAAAAAAAAAAAAAAAAAAATCCTGTTGAACAAATACCCTATAGTGTAAATCCCTGACATGAAGCTGTTGATTATCAAGGCATCCATTTCAAAGACATCTGTCTGGAATAAACATTGCCAGCTATATGTCACAGCTACTAGTAAAACAACTAGACAAGGAACCAGGCTGCCTCCACCCAAGAAGTTGCCTTTCTAGAAAACCCTGGGTAACTTGGATAACTGACCACTTGATTGATTCCACTTTTCCCTTCCCATTCCCTAATTCTCACCCTTAGGTTTTAAATTAACCAATAAAGAATGAAATCATGAAAACCCTAGGCATCCCACCCTTGTACTCCAATAAAAGCAGAGCCCCAGGTCCACAAACTTCCCCCTCTCTCTCCCCTTGATCTCACTGTATGGCCTTGAGTTGTGCTGGGTATCTTCTAGTACCTGTGTGTAATAAGCCGCCTCTCATAGTTCCCTGGTGGTTTATGTTGAAGTCCACCTTGCAATTATAATAAGAACCAGTAAGACTGGTCCAGCCACAACACTGGCTCCAGAGCAGGCAATATCTATGGGGCCTTGCCACAGGTAGTTTGGATCTAGGTAAGTGTCCCAGGCATTACTAGCTGGTAACAGCACTATAGTGTAACTATTCATTGGCAGAGACACACAGGACACATACTCCTAAAGAAGTTTGTTTCTATTGTTTTTTTCCAAAAATCAAAGAAAAAAAGTTTTTTAAAAGTTCACTAAATTTTATGCAAAATTCAACACAAAACTGCTTTGAGTATGTGTGTTCCAGTAATTGTAATAGACAAATTTTTCATTGCTTGGCAAATATAATTTAAGTATCTAACAAATTTATAAAGGCCATACATACATTTATAAGGGCTTCCCAGGTGGCTAAGTAGCAAAGAATCCACCTGCCAATGCAGGAGACATGAGTTTGATTCTTGGGTTGTGAAGATCCCCTGAAGGAGGAAATGGTCACCGACTCCAGTATTCTTGCCTAGAGAAGCCCATGGACAGAGGAACCTGGTGGGCTGCAGTCTGTGCGGTCGTGAAGAGTCAGATCCCACTGAACTACTGAGCACATACATTTATAAAAAAAATCTTTTTTGACATAGTATATCATTTCTTTTAATTGAGGTAGAATTGACATATTAATTTCAGATGTATGGTATAATGATTTGGTATTTGTATGCACTGCAAAATGATCATCACAATAAGTCTAGTTTCCCTCTATCACCATACAAAGTTACAAATATACAATACAATATTACTGACTATAGTCACCATGCTATACATTACAATCCCATGGCTTATTTTATGACTAAAAGCTTGTACCCTGGTCCCCTTCACCGATTTTGCTCACCCCTCCAACACCCCTCCCCTCTGGCAGCCGTCATTCTATTCTCTGTATTATGAGTTTGCTTTGTTTGTTTTCTTGTCTAGATTGCATATGTAAGTGAAATCATATGGTATCTGTCTTTGTCTGACATTTCATTTAGCATAATACCCTCTAGGCCCATCCACTTTTTGCAAATGGCAGCACTTCATTATTATTATTATTTTTATGGCTGAGCAGTTTTCCATCATGTGTATATACTACATATTCTTTATCCATTCATCCACAGATGGACACTTAGTTTGATTCTGTATCTGGACTATTGGGAATAATGCTGTAAATGAACAAGTGATTGCATATCTTTTCAAATTAGTGTTTTTGTTTTCTTCAGATAAATGCCCAGCAGTAGCATTTCTGAGCCATAAAGTAGTTCTATCTTTAGTTTTCTAAGGAACTGCTGTGTTTTTCCATAGGTCCTGGATTAATTTACATTCCCACCAACAGTGCACAAGGGTCCCCTTTTCTCCACATCTTTGTTAATTCCTGTCCCTTCTTCTCTTCTTGATAGTAACCATTCTGGCAGGTGTGAGGTGATACCTGACTGTGGTTTTGATTTGCTGTGGATTTCCTAGTGACTAGTGAAGTTGAGCATCTTGTCACGTGCTTGTTGGCCACCTCTGTCTTCTTTTTGAAAAATGTCTATTCAGAGCCTTTGTCCGTCATTTAATCAAAATGCTTATTTTTTTGTTATTAAGTTGCATGAATTCTTTATATATTTTTAGTTCCTTATAGGATATATGATTTGTAAATATTCTCTCCCATTCAGTAGGTTGCCTTTTCATTTTGTTGACGATTTCCTCTGCTGTGCAGAAGCTTTTTAGTTCAGTGTAGTCTCACTTGTTTCTTTTTGCCCTTCTTTTGGAGTCAAATTAAAAACTACCACTAAGACCAATGGCAAGGTGTTTATCAGCTGTGCTTTCTTCTAGAAATTTTACAGTTTCAATATAAACATATCTTAATACCACATTTTAATCCTGAATTAATCCCTAGAAATAGAGTGTGTTGGGGACATGCCTCATTGCGTTTCCACCTTTTAAAATGTATACACTTATTGTTAATTAGAAAAACAGTGTAGCCACATTTCAAAAATTCGGGATAAATTAAAAAAGCAAACATTCATAATTATTCAGTTCAAAACAACAAGTGTATCATTTATTTCAAAAAAGAAAAGAAAAGGAAACCTGCTGGAAAGTGAGGGTGTCACCTTTTTTCAGAAACACACTTATTGGTACACTCCCATACAGCTAATATTTTATTATGTCACTCACATATGTTGGTGATCATGACAAGCCACTAGTCTGACAGACATCTTTTGTCATATTATCTCCACCTGTGGGCCCTTTGGGATATTGTCCCCTGAGAATCTCTGAAGCACCATGTTGTATTTTCACAATTATTAATATAAATTGTTTGCAGACTGTGTCTACTTGATTCCAGGTAACACACACCAACCATTATTGAAATCTGATCATCCTCATTCTTATTTTCTGCATAGTTTAATATCATCTTCCCTCTAAAAGTTTGTAGACCTGTTTCTGTCATCTTTGAATTCTCAAAATTTTGCATTCTCTCTTTCCCTTGAATTGAAGCTCCTTGAAAGAAAATATGTACTTTTTCTTGTGCTTAACAATCTTGACTGACTCACTGGTTCAAAAAATGGTATTTTAAGCAACACAAAGGGAACATTAATATTTTAATGCAATGCAATACTTAACATGCCTCCTTTGAGTTGAATATTCCCCATCACTTCACTGTGACTTGGCTTTCTCATGTATAAATGCAGCTGCCAACTGGATCTACCAGCAAAACTACAAACTTCTCTGGCCTCTACAATCAGCACCAAGCTGCCCTTCGCCCTTGTTAATGCTGAACCTGCTGCCTCTTGGTTTCCCCTCTTTCACTGCTCATTACACAGCAATCTGCTTTGTGTCCCTAGCTCTTCTCTAAACCTGCTCTTGTCAGGGCATCGAGGCAATGAAAATGAAAGTCTTAGTCATTCAGCTGTGTCTGATCACTCTCTGTGATCCCATGGACTGTAGCCCATTAGGCTCCTCTGTCCAGGGGATTCTCCCGGCAAGAATACTGGAGTGGGTTGCCATTTCCTTCTCCAGTGGATCTTCCCAACCCAGGGATCAAACCTGCATCTTCTGATCTCCTGCATTAGCAGGCAGGTACTTTACCATCTGAGCCACCTGGGAAACCCTGCATGCCTTCTTGCTAAATCCAATAAGTACTATTCAACTCTCATTTAAGGTGACCTCCTGGAACCAGTCTGTACTGTGGTCTATTTCCTCCTTCCTGAGAACACTTGTCTCTTCACAGAGCAGTACTCTCCTGGTTTTCCTCTGGCCTCCCTGGCCTCCTTTCTTCATGTCTTCCCAATCTCTTCCTGGCCAGGTGTTCCTGAGGGTCATTTCCTGTACCTTCTGACCCCATCCATCAACCCCAGCACTTTATGCATTTTTCCTGGGAAACATCATTTCCTACCAGGCTTTTGTATACTGATGATTTCTAAACTGAATCTGTAACCCAGTTTTTCTTTGAGAGTTATACACATTTTCCTTTCCTTGAATCAGACATTGTTGTATCAGACATTTTCACTTATCTGTCTCAAAGGGAAATCAAATTCACCACACCCAAAATGGAACAGATTATTTCTTTTCTAAACTTTCTTCTGCATGCCTCATCTCAGCGAATGATTTCACTCTGCATGCAGATGCCCAAGTCAGAAACTTGACCCTATTTTGCATGTTCTCCCATTCAGCCAATTACCAAATCAATTCTGTTTTCAGTCTCCAGTCCATCCCATCTTTCTTGTCCTCACTCCATCTTCCTCTTTCCAGCTTCATCCTCTTTTTGTCCAGATTGCTGTTTATCGAATTGTTTCTTCTAATCCATCTCAACACCATTGAGGGTTATTTTCTATAGGCAAAATATGACTATGTCACCACCACATTTAAGATCCATTTAAAGCTTTATGCTGCCTTAGAATAAAGTCTAAAATCCTTAACATAGTTTGCAAATTTCTGCTTACTCTCTAGCTTTAACTCATCAATTCTTCCAGCACATCCTGTGTTCCTACCGTACTGTGAAAAGGTTATGCCCTGGAATATCTAGAAATTGCACATGCCAACCCTGCCTCCAGAATACCTTTGCCCTCAATGTGTCTCCATTCACTTGCTCATCAACTCTTTATTTTTGAGGGTCAAACTTGACATTACTTCCTTCAGGGGAGACCTTTCCTAAAAACCCCAGCTCCTCTCCCTGCCATGGCTCTTCTCCCACCTCTTACTACAGTCATTTGCCTTACCTGCAGGAGATGACCTCAGACTGCCAGTGGATGCTGAAACTACAGTTCAGTTCAGTTCAGTTCAGTCTCTCAGTCGTGTCTGACTCTTTGTGACCCCATGGACTGCAGCACACCAAGCCCCCCGTCCATCACCAACTCCTGGAGTTTACTCGAACTCATGTCCATTGAGTCAGTGATGCCATCCAACCATCTCATCCTCTGTCATCCCCTTCTCTGCCTGCCTTCAATCTTTCCCAGCATCAGGGTCTTTTCAAATGAGTCAATTCTTCACATCAGGTGGCCAAAGTATTGGACTTTCAGCATCAGCATCAGTCCTTCCAATGAATATTCAGGACTGATTTCCTTTAGGATGGACTGGTTGGATCTCCTTGCAGTCCAAGGGACTCTCAAGAGTCTCCTCCAACACTAAGTTCAAAAGCATCAATCCTTCCGCGCTCAGCTTTCTTTATAGTCCAACTCTCACATCCATATATGACTACTGGAAAAACCATAGTCTTGACTAGATGGACCTTTGTTGGCAAAGTAATGTCCCTGCTTTTTAATATGCTATCTAGGTTGGTCATAATTTTTCTTCCAAGCAGCAAGCATCTTTTAATTTCATGGCTGAAGTCATCATCTGCAGTGATTTTGGAGCCCCCAAAAATAAGTCTGCCAACCACTATATATATATACACATATACACACACACACACACTTATAATAAAGTTTCATATCCTTTTGGCCATTTATGCAGTTCATGAGGTTTTCATGGCAAATACACTGGGGTGGTTTGCCATTCCCTTCTCCAGTGGATCAGGAGGTACTGAAGAATGTGCTAACCATTGGACAGTTGCACTCATCTTCCATGCTAGTAAAGGTCATGCTTAAAATCTTGCCTGCTAGGCTTCAGCATTATGCGAACCAAGAACTTCCAGATGTCCAAGCTGGTTTACAAAAGGAAGAGGAACCAGAGATCAAATTGCTAACATTTGCTGGATTGCAGAGAAAACTAGGGAATTCCAGCAAGACATCTACCTCTCTTTCATCAAATACGCTAAAGCCTTTGACTGTGTGGATCATAACAAACTGTGGAAAGCTCTTAAAGAAATGGGTATACTAGACCATCTTACCTGTCTCCTGAGAAACTGGTATTCTAGTCAAAACAGTTAGAACCCTGTATGGAACAATTGATAGGTTTAAGATTGAGAAAGGAGTTGCTCAGGGCTGTCTGCTGTCACTCTGCTTATTTAACCTATATGCTGATCGCATCATGAGAAATGCCAGGTTGGATTAGTTATGCCAGGCTGGAATCAAGACATGTGGGAGAAATATCAACAACCTCAGATATGCAGATGATACCACTCTAATGGCAGAAAGCTATGAGGAACTCAAGAGACTCTTGATGAGGGTGAAGGAGGAGAGTGAAAGAGTTGGCTTAAGACTAAATATTCAAAAAAACTAAGATTACGGCATCTGATCCCATTACTGCATAGCAAATAGAAGGGGAAAAGGTATAAGTAGTGATGGTTATCCTCTTCTTGGGCTCCAAAATCACTGCGGATGGTGACTGCAGCCATGAAATCAGAAGATGACTACTTCTTGGCATGAAAGCGATGACAAATCTAGACAGTGTGTTGAAAAGCAAAGACATTTCTCTGCTGACAAAGGTCCGCATAGTCAAGGCTGTGGTCTTACCAGAGGTCACATATGGTTATGAGAGCTGAACCATAAAGAAGGCAGAACTCCAGAGAATTGGTGCCTTCAAACTGTGGTGCTGGAGAAGACTCCTGAGAGTCCCTCGACAGTAAGGAGATCGAACCAGTCAATCTTAAGGGAGATCAACCCTGAATATTCACTGGAAGGACTGATGCTGAAGCTCCAGTATTTTGGATATCTGATGTGAACAAATGACTCATTGGAAAAATCCCTGATGCTGGGAAAGATCGAGGGCAGAAGAAGAAGAGGGTATCAGAATATGAGATGGCTGGATCCCATCACTGATGCAATGAACATGAACTTGGGCAAACTCTTGGAGATGGTGAGAGACAGCGAGGCTTGGCGTGCTGCTGTCCATGGGGTCACAAAGAGTCGGACATGACTGGTGACTGAAAAATAACAAGATAAAAATTTAATTTATAAATTAGGCACAGCAAAAGATTACCGGTAATAGATAATAAAATAGGACAATTATACAAATAGTGCATCAGTTCAGTTCAGTTCAGTCACTCAGTCGTGTCCAACTCTTTGCTACCCCATGAAGCGCAGCACACCAGGCCTTCCTGTCCATCACCAACTCCCAGAGTTCACCCAGACTCACATCTATCGAGTCAGTGATGCCATACAGCCATCTCATCCTCTGTCGTCCCCTTCTCCTCCTGCCCGCAATCCCTCCCAGCATCAGAGTCTTTTCCAATGAGTCAACTCTTTGCATGAGGTGGCCGAAGTACTGGAGTTTCAGCTTTAGCATCATTCCTTCCAAAGAAATCCCAGGGCTGATCTCCTTCAGAATGGACTGGTTGGATCTCCTTGCAGTCCAAGGGACTCTCAAGAGTCTTCTCCAACACCACAGTTCAAAAGCATCAATTCTTCGGCACTCAGCCTTCTTCACAGTCCAACTCTCACATCCATACATGACCACAGGAAAAACCATAGCCTTGACTAGATGAACCTTTGTTGGCAAAGTAACGTCTCTGCTTTTCAATATGCTATCTAGGTTGGTCATAACTTTCCTTCCAAGGAGTAAGCATCTTTTAATTTCATGGCTGCAGTCACCATCTGTAGTGATTTTGGAGCCCAGAAAAATAAAGTCTCTCACTGTTTCCACTGTTTCCCCATCTATTTCCCATGAAGTGATGGGACCGGATGCCATGATCTTTGTTTTCTGAATGTTGAGCTTTAAGCCAACTTTTGCACTCTCCACTTCTTCACTTTCATCAAGAGGCTTTTTAGTTCCTCATCACTTTCTGCCATAAGGGTGGTGTCATCTGCATATCTGAGGTTATTGATATTTCTCCCAGCAATCTTGATTCCAGCTTGTGTTTCTTCCAGTCCAGTGTTTCTCATGATGCACTCTGCATATAAGCAGGGTGACAATATACAGCCTTGACATACTCCCTTTCCTATTTGTAACCAGTCTGTTGTTCCATGTCCAGTTCTAACTGTTGCTTCCTGATCTGCATACAAATTTCTCAAGAGGCAGGTCAGGTGGTCTGGTATTCCCATCTCTTTCAGAATTTTCCACAGTTTCTTGTGATCCACACAGTCAAAGGTTTTGGCATAGTCAATAAAGCAGAAATAGATGCTTTTCTGGAACTCTCTTGCTTTTTCAATGATCCAGTGGATGTTGGCAATTTGATCTCTGGTTCCTCTGCCTTTTCTAAAACCAGCTTGAACATCAGGAATTTCACGGTTCACATATTGCTGAAGCCTGGCTTGGAGAATTTTGAGCATTACTTTATTAGCGTGTGAGGTGAGTGCAATTGTGCGGTAGTTTGAGCATTCTTTGGCATTGCCTTTCTTTGGGATTGGAATGAAAACTGACCTTTTCCAGTCCTGTGGCCACTGCTGAGTTTTCCAAATTTGCTGGCATATTGAGTGCAGCACTTTCACAGCATCATCTTTCAGGATTTGGAATAGCTCAACTGGAATTCCATCACCTCCACTAGCTTTGTTTGTAGTGATGCTTTCTAAGGCCCACTTGACTTCACATTCCAGGATGTCTGACTCTAGGTCAGTGATCACACCATCGTGATTATCTGGGTCATGAAGATCTTTTTTGTACAGTTCTTCTGTATATTCTTGCCATGTCTTCTTAATATCTTCTGCTTCTGTTAGGTCCATACCATTTCTGTCCTTTATCGAGCCCATCTTTGCATGAAATGTTCCTTTGGTATCTCTAATTTTCTTGAAGAGATCTTTAGTCTTTCCCATTCTGTTGTTTCCCTCTATTTCTTTGCATTGATCACTGAAGAAGGCTTTCTTATCTCTCCCTGCTATTCTTTGGAACTCTGCATTCAGATGCTTATATCTTTCCTTTTCTCCTTTGCTTTTTGCTTCTCTTCTTTCCACAGCTATTTGTAAGGCCTCCCCAGACAGCCATTTTGCTTTATTGCATTTCTTTTCCATGGGGATGATGTTGATCCTTGTCTCCTATACAATGTCATGAACCTCATTCCATAGTTCATCAGGCACTCTATCTATCAGATCTAGGCCCTTAAATCTATTTCTCACTTCCACTGTATAATCATAAGGGATTTGATTTAGGTCATACCTGAATGGTCTAGTGGTTTTCCCTACTTTCTTCAATTTAATTCTGAATTTGGCAATAAGGAGTTCATGATCAAAGTTATATGAATATGATCTCTCTCAAAAATAGCTTATTGTACAGGTTTAATTATTTTTTCATCTTAACTAAGAGCTTATTATGCAGTCATGCATTGTGGTCATAACTTCTGTGGTGTGGGTAGTGGCACCAAAACTAGCACACACTTCTTTTTTACTTCTTCACAATTTCACAAATAAAAGATTCTTTCTTACCATAGATCTTTGCAACGTCAGCATATGATTTTTTTCTTTCCCTATTAAACCAAGAACTTTCACTTTTTCACATAAGAGAAGGAATTTATGGCTTCTCTTCAGCATATCCAAATTGCCAGCATCACTGCTCTAATGTTTCAGGGCCACCATGCAGTTAAATAAGGGTTTCTTGACTTAATAATAGATCTGATAACCAAGATGGCTGCTAGGTGACTAAACCAGTGGGAAATGCTGCACAATGAGATGTTTCATGTCCAGGGCTGGATGGAGTGTATGTCTTGAGATTTCATTATGCCCCTCAGAATGGCATATACTTTTAAACTTTTTTTTTTCTGGAATTTTCCATTTAATATTTTTCAGACTGAAGTTAACGTCAGGTAACTGAAGCCATGAAAAGTGAAGCCAGGGATAAGGGAAATTTTCTGTATTTTTATCCTTGTCATAGCACTGGCTGTGTTCTCCACTGGGCTGTAAGCTCCTTAAGAGCAGGGACTGAGTCTTCTTATATCCCCACTCCCAAGCACAGTGCCTGGCATAGAGGGGGCACACATTCAATAGCTGTATCCAACTGAACTAAATCAGAAAATAATCTTTAAGGTAATTTTGAGGAGAAGAGGGGTGACAGAGGATGAGATGGTTGGATGGCATCCTTGGCTCAATGGACATGTGTTCTAGCAAACTCTGGGAGACAGTGAAGGACAGGGAAGCTTGGTGTGCTGCAGTCCATGGGGTTGAAAATAGTCAGATGACTGAGTCACCAAACAACAACAAAAAGGTAATTTTAACTTTCTATAACTTTCTATGATGCTGAACATTAGAATCCATCTTTTGGAATTTATTTTCTTGAGGATCTCTTCTTTTTCTTATATAGACATAGAAACGAAGGCTTACAAAGAAATATCTCATATAGAGTTTCTTATAAGAACTTTCAAAGCAAGCCACCAAAACAACTTATTTTTCTGGAATATAAACAAGAAAAAAAAAAGCATCCTATATGCATTTAAAGATGCTGCTAATTGCATGAATCAGAAAGAAAGTTTCAGCCATTGTATTAGTTTCTTAGGACTGCCAAAAACAAGCTACCACAAAGTATACATTATTTCTCACAGTTCTAGAGGCTGGAATTTTTCTTCCCTTTTTTTTTTTTTTTTTTTTAAACACACACACACACACTGAGAACACTCTTTAAATCTTACTATGAAGCTTGACCACTTTTTCCCCTAATCTAATACACTATTTAGCTGTTGCATGGTATTCTATAATATGCAGGTCTTGAAATTTATTTAACCATTTCTCTATTAAAATTCACATTATTTCTAGTTTTTGCCACTATGACTAACACTGCATTGATATGTATTATCTTCAAAAACATATCCTTATACTGATGTTTTAAATAATAGAATTTCCTAAAAGTGGGCAAGCTTGATCAAATAGTTTATATGCATTAAATTTTAATGGAATTTTCAAGATTGTATTTCAAAAAGAAGAAATGTAGCATTTCACCTCCACCAGAAATTTTGAGAATCTCTATTGCCTCAACAACATCAAGTGATTTTGCAGGCTTTAATTTGGGCTAATCCTAGGGAGAGGGAGGGTAAAAAAATATATCTAATTTCTTTAATTTTCATTTCCACGACCTCTAGTTTTGATTGGAGTTTCTTCTTCCCCGTAGAGATCTTCTCTTTCATCTAAAAGAATTCTAGAGTAGATACTCCAAAGCTAATAAGGTAGCTCCATGACTTCCTAATGGTTCATGCCCAAAAGAAAGGAGTATGGAGAAAAGGGATCATCACCCTCAGCTATCTGTCTCCACTTAAAGAAACCTATAAAAGTCCCACTCAACAGTTTATAAACACATTTTACTGATCAGATCTTAGTCACTTGGTAACGCCTATCTGAAAGAGATAAGAAAATGTACATTATTAGCCTTTTTGGGGATTGTGTGGTTTTCTCAGTTCCTTTCTATGGATATGCTTGTTCCATATTTCTTACTTCCCCTTGAGAGGAAATTCTCAAGATCATATGTCTGCAAAGCCTGGCCAGGTGCTGACAACCCTGCATTTGCTTTCCTGAGAGTGAGGCTATACATACACATAGGGTTGTGTATTCTCTCAGTCCTGCAGAGCTGGTCTGGCTTCTGCAGTTCTCACTGGCTGTCTGTAAAGGCTCATTCTCACTATTCTTAAGGGTGAGCCTGGGGAGCTGGGGTGCAGGTGAATAACACAGGGCAGTGAGGGTGCCTATGGGTGAGGAGGGAGGGATTCTCAGGTTGGTGGCCCCAGAGATCCATGATGGAACAGCTTGTATGATTTTTGTCCACTTGAGGCATAAGGTTCTCAGTTCGGACTACTAGTCTACCAGTCACTTACTGTCCCCTGGCCATGCAGTTCATGGCCAAGTATGCTGGATGGGGCTAAAGAGAAATGGGCCTCATAGGGAGCATCCTGTGCAGCTGAAGAAGTCAGAGGGCCCTTACACTTTCTCACTTTCCTTATGGGAGAAATAGTGGGCAGAGGTCTCTCCTGACATTAGGCTATGCTGTCCACTGGGAAGGGAGATGTGCTGTAATTCTTCAGTGCTCAGCTTTCTTTATAGTCCAAATCTCACATCCACATATGACTACTGGAAAAACCATAGCTTTGACTAGACACACCTTTGTCAGCAAAGTAATGTCTCCACTTTAATATTCTATCTAGGTTGGTCATAGCTTTTCTTCCAAGGAGCAAGTGTCTTTTAATTTCATGGCTGCAGTCACAATCTGCAGTGATTTTTGAGCCCAAGAAAATAAAGTCTATCACTATTTCCATTGTTTTCCCATCTATTTGCCATGTAGTGATGGATCAGATGCCACGATCTTAGTAGAAGGACATGTGCTCATCTTCTCCTGTGAGAACTTCAGTATTGCAACTTGCTGCTGAACAACCATCAAGAAGAGAATGTTGGATCCCACCAAAAAAGATACCCCTTGTCCAAGGGCAAAGGATAAGCCCCAGCAAGATGGTAGGAGGGGCAAAATTGTGTTTAGAATAAAACCCCATACCCACCAGAGATGCTTAGAGATGCAAAACCTTGTGCACACCAGGACCCAGAGACCCCACAGAGTCTGAGCCATACCTGCCTTTGAGTGTCTGAGTGTCTTCTGCAGATGCACAGGTCAGCAGTGGCCTTCCAGGGGGACAGAGGCTCTGGCTGCAGCAGACCTGGGAGGCGAGGCATGTGGCATAAGTCCTCTTGGAGGACATCACCATTAGCCCCACCGTAGAGCCACTGAGCAGATGACCCACAAACTGGAGAACAATTATATCAAAGACGTTCTCACAGTTAGGGAAGTTCTAGGGCCCACAATAGATTTACCAATCTAGAGATCTGGTAAAGGGACTGAGAACCCCCAGGGAATTTTACTTTGAAGGCCAGTGGGATTTGATTATGGAACTTCCACAGAACTGGGGAAACAGACTCTTGGAGGCCACAAATAAAACCTTGTGCATACCAGGACCCAGGAGAAAGGAGCGGTGATCCCACAAGAGACTGAGCCAGACTTGCCTGTGAGTGTCTAAGGAGTCTGTGGTGGAGGCTTGGGTCAACAGTGGCATGCTGTGTTGTTGGCTGCACTGAATACAACAGCCTGGGCATAAGTCCTTTTGAAGGAGGTTGTCATTACCTCCATTACCCCTACCATAGTTTTGCCTCAGGCCAAACCACAGGGAGGGAACACCCCGGCTCCCCACCTCCCATCAACAGAAAACTGGATTAAAGATTTCCTGAGCATGGCCCAGCCCATCGGAGCAAGACCCAGATTCCCCTACAGCCAGTCCTGCCCATTAGGAAGCTTCCACAAGCCTCTTATCAATTGGTGATTGTCAAAATTGGTGTTTGTTTGGAGAAAGATGGTCATCTGCCATGTTGATGACATCATTGTTAGGGTTTCCAATGTGCTCCTGATGGATGTTTATGTGGTGTCCTATTTTTCACCATTACAAATAATGTGGTAAAGTACATTATTGCTCATGCTCTTTCTTTTTTCCACAAGTTTGAGCCTATTTTTGGGTGTGTATTATGGAAAGTAGAATTGCTAGGCTGTAGGGTGTATCTCATCTACTTTACAGGAAATTTCTCAATTGCTATAGAAATTGATTTAAGAATATATATTTCCACCAGTAGCACAGCAATATATGAGGGTTCCTGTTGCTCCATATCTGATATTTCAGCTCCTTTAATTTTTATCAGTCAAAAAGAACATCCAATAGCAGTTTTAAATTGCATTATCCTGACTGCTCTGGAGGTTGTGTTTAGACTTCCTCTTCTGTGCATTTTCCATTCCTATTTACTTTTTCTATTGTGTTGCTTCTCTTTTTGTTATTGATTTGAAGTTATTTTTAAAATTCTGCATAATAGTTTTGATTGATTTTGTGCATGCTTGTGTGCATGCTCACTGCTGTCCAACTCTGAGACCCCGTGGACTGTATCCCACCAGGCTCCTCTGTCTATGGAATTCTCCAGACAAGAATATTGGAGTAGGTTGCCATTTCCTACTCCAGGGGATCTTCCTGACCCACGAGCTAACTCGCATCTCCTGCATTGGCAGGCAGTTGATTTACCACTGAGCCACTTGGGAAGCCACCTGGAAAGCCATTGTTGACTGTGTATGATGCAAATACCTTCTGCTGGTTAGCAACTTGTCTTTTCATTTATTTGTGGTGGTTTTTGCTTTGTGGAAGTTGTAGTTTAAATGTGGCCAATGTAGTATTCTTTTTCTTTTTAAAAAAATTTTTTGTGTTGTTTTTAACTCTGAGGTAATAATCTTTTAAAATTGTTAGTTTTTCTTTTCACAAGTAAGTCATTAATCCACTTAGTGTGTGGTTGAGGTAATAATAAAAATATTGTTGTCATTATTGTCTGGAAACAAGCCTTTTGTTTTGCCACCATTATTGTCTGCTTTATTCTTCATTTCAAATGTTAGCTCTGGAGTGAGCTTAGGACTTTATGTTAGGTCTCTTCCTTGCCTACTTCTCTTCACACTTTGATTCCCCCTAACACTCAACAACCCCTTTTTCTGGTCCTCTGGCTAAAAAGCTGGGGTTTTAGCCACATGGATTGTCAGGGGTTTCCTTTGACTGGCCCTGCCTTCACATGATGCTGCTAGAGAAAAGGGGGTGAGAAAAATAATGAGCATTTCCTACTCCCCATACTCTGAATAGCAGTGACTCCTTTTCTTTGTTCTCAGAATTTTCTCTTAGATATTTAGGTATTTCTGTGGCAGAGCTGCTGCAAGTACCTTCCTAACTGAGACTTGCCTGTGGGAAAGATTGGATAATAAAAATGCAGGGGGCAACCCAGGAATGTGCCTGGAGTCTCCTTGCAGTAACCCCTCTGCTCAACCTACTTCCCTGAGCTCCTCAGGCCAGAAAATTTTTCTCCAGATTTTTCTATTTACACCCTCTGTAGTTTCAGAATTCTAGCTGCTCTAGAGTCTATGCCTGGAGGCATAGGAGGGTTCAAAAAAGGCAGAGAGAAATCTGTGCTACAAAGGCACACACACACACACACACACACACACACACACACATTGGTATTCTTTGTATTTTGATTTTTCTCCCTTATCTGCTCGTTCTTATTTACTTTTCAGAATCCTCACAGAGTTGCTTTCTGCCTGCTGTTCAGGATTTCTGCTGCTGCTGCTGCTAAGTCGCTTCAATCGTGTCCGACTCTGTGCGACCCCATAGACGGCAGCCCACCAGGCTTCCCTGTCCCTGGGATTCTCCAGGCAAGAACACTGGAGTGGGTTGCCATTTCCTTCTCCAATGCATGAAAGTGAAAAGTGAAAGTGAAGTCACTCAGTCGTGTCCGACTCTAGTGACCCCCTGGACTGCAGCCTACCAGGCTCCTCCGTCCATGGGATTTTCTAGGCAAAAGATTTCTACTTGTATTCATTGGGAAGGAGAGGGTGGTTTGCTTACTCCACCCTAGCATGGTATAGCACCTCCACATTGAAGTCCTTCATCACGATGGAAGGGGATCCTAGCCTCTGTCAGAGTCCTCTCAGGCCTTGAACTGTTTATGTGCCTTTTGGCTTAATTATCACATTCCCATCTCCTCTCTTTTCGCCATCTGGATCTTCCATCACTATTTCATCTGACTTTCCAGTGTCATGTATCTTCCTGCATAATTTAAATACTTTTGTGTTTATTATATATTGGAAGGTTTTTTTTCCCCCACTTTGTTTTCCTGGATACAAATTTGGTTCTTACCAATAGATGTTCTTCTGCTTTACTTTCTAAAAGTAAATACTGTTCTATTTACTTTTAAAGTTTAAAAATCATAATTTTAATTTGTAGAAAATCATCTTGTGTTCTAAATTAATCTTTTGAGCGCTCTTATTTATTTTTTGTTTCTAATGAAAGTTCTCAAGTGTCTTTCCTAACAGTTCTTTCTCAGAGAGATTCATCTCCTCTAGATATTTAACTTGGTCTTAGCTTTAGCCTGTTTAGGCTGCTGTAACAAAACACCACAGACTTGGTATGCTATAAACCGCAGAAGCTTCTCAGAGTTCTGGAAGCTGGAAATTTGAGATCAAGGCAGCAGCCTGGTCTCATTCTGGTGAGGGCCCTCTTCTGGGTTCATAGCCAGTGTCTTCTCACTGCATCCTCACATGGTAGAAGGGGCTAGGAATCGCTTTGGAATCCCTTTCATAAGAGCATTTGTTCCATTCACGAAAGTTTCACCCACATGACCTAAGCACCCCGCACACCTCTCAAAGGTCCCACCACTTCATACCATCACTTCTGGGAGTTAATATCCAACACATGAATTTTGGAGGGGGTCACAAACATTCAGATCATTGATAGATTTCCTCCACTTAATTTTGTTTTCTTCAGTAAGTTTTAACTTTTGTTACCTATCTGAAAGTAGCTTAGGCTGGCAGGGTTTCTAGAGACAGGAAAATGATGTTTGAGTGAGGAGTTTATGTGGGAAAAAAGCAACTTTCAGTCCTTTCTGTTACCAGAATTGCCACCAGACCCTTGCTCAAAACCTGCCAATCCCTCCCTTAAATCGGAACTAATCTATATCTTTAAGTCACAGGGTCTGGACACAAAGGAATTTATGAGAAGAAAAAAAAAAAAATTGCGATAGAACCAGATGAAACCAAGATGGCAATGAATCCGGCCTCTAACAGATCTTGAGTCTCTTTCTATGTTGATTTTACTACATTATTGTAGGAAATGACACATTTACCCAAGCCCAGAAGTCATAGGCCAAAAAAGGGTAGAAAAGGTGTTGCACCCCACTTCCAGGAAATCTTTGTCTCTTTGCCAGAAAACTCAGGCATATGCGTCTCCACCACCAGTCTTACTCCTCCCTGCATTGTCCTTACTCCTTAAAAGTAAATCCTTCCCATGATGAGACCCAGAAGTTGACTTGGGAACTAAGTTTTCTCTATTCTAGTCTCTGCTCATTGAATAAAGCTTGTGCTGCTTTGATCTCAGCTTTGGTTTTGTTTTTGACTGTGTGAATCCCAATGGAAAAAGAACCTTCCCTACCAAGGCAGGGTGTCTCAGCCAATCTGTGACCCAGGTAGGGGTGTGTATCTCTATACCCTGAGCCAGAGAACACTTGTACCCACCAGGATAGGCATACTTCAGATCCACTGGGCTTAGCGTCTCAGAGCAATACACAAGCATCTATAGAAAGACACACAGCTCCCATCTGTCAGGACTCATAGCCACCTACCAGCTGAATGATCCAAAGGAACCACAAAATCCTTTTTTTTCCCCCTCACCACTTTTCTCTTCTGCTGCCCCATCTCTCTCACTATTTCCCATGGCTACTCTACTCTAAAGATTACAGGAAATTATTCTGGTCTTTGTGTTATATAAAACCTTCCTTTTGAGGAAGACAGTCAGATGTGCATCAAATACTCCCTCTTCCCTGAATGCCTCATAGTTAAACACTCTCATTCCTCAGCCCCCAGTTAAAACATTCAATGTCCTATGAATTTTATTAGCACTGATTTAAAGTTAATAACATTTTTTTGGCCACGTATTATTTTATCTCAGTCACTTTCTTAATGTGGGTCACAGTGTCCTTTTAAAGAAAAATAAAGTGATAACCCTTAGAAGTTTATATTCTCCTTCTCGGAATAGATCATTTAAACCATGTAAATGGGGACAGGCTCAGTTCTACATGTATAGGTTTCTTGTATTGGTTTGCTTCTTAGAGTTGCCTTAGGAAAACTGAAAATGAGACGAGTTTTTGAAAAATGATTTCTTAAAATCCCAGACCCATTCCTGGACAGCTGAAAGTTTCCTATTACAAA
Source organism: Bos indicus (assembly GCF_029378745.1). Taxonomy (NCBI): domain Eukaryota; kingdom Metazoa; phylum Chordata; class Mammalia; order Artiodactyla; family Bovidae; genus Bos; species Bos indicus. The sequence goes on from NC_091779.1 coordinate 15,373,665, forward strand.
CAAGCAGTGGCTATAGGGCAGTTGGTAATTTTTCTTTCTGATAGGTGGTAGGAAGGAAAACTTCTACCTTTTGGATGAGACATTGAGACTGGGGAAGGACAAATAACCTTGGTGGCACCATTACACAGGGGTGAGGCTGGGACCCAGACTCACATACTATTCTTCCTAAACAGCCACATTGGAGCAGTGAAATCATTTAGGAACAGACACAGCTGATGGTCTTAGACAGTAGAGGAGGAGACAAAAGGACAGATGAGAAGAAATGTGAGCTCCTTTCCATTTTAGCAAGCATCTCAGATGACTCAGTCCTTTACTCTGCGGAAGGTGTTTTGAAGACAGAGTAGTTTATCTGTGTGGCCAGGTTGTTTATACATTTTTCAAGGGGGGGGAAAAAAAACAACCTTAAGAACCGAAAGTATGTCTGAAAAGCCAATTTATCACTCCAGATACAATCTACTCACCATACAGGAACTAAGAAGTTTTAAGGCCCTCAGACAAAGGAACAATTATATTTTAAGAATAAGTGAAATTAATGAAGTTTACCTTTCCAAGTCTCTTCTTAAATAACATTCCATTAAATTTGTATTTATACTTTATAAAATATTCTGACATTCATTGTTTTGTGTGATTTTTCTCCTATTTCTTATCTTTTATTAATTCTCTTCCACCAGTAGCCAGGATTACACATCTGATATGTTCACAGTCGTTGATTTTATTTTTCAGCTTCTCTTGGCAACAGAACAAACTGTATTCTTATTTCTCTAACAACACCACCACCAAAAAACAAGACATTAAAAGAGAGTAAAAGAAAGAAGAGAGAAAGAACACCTTGTATTCTCTTTACTATCAAAACAGGTTCTAAGGAAAAGGTTTGAGACCAGACATCACTTTAGTGAATTTAAGTTAACATGTTACCCTTCTCGGAGAAGGCAATGGCATCCCACTCCAGTACTCTTGTCTGGAACATCCCATGGATGGAGGAGCCTGGTAGGCTGCAGTCCATGGGGTTGCTAAGAGTTGGACACGACTGAGCGACTTCACTTTCACTTTTCACTTTCATGCATTGGAGAAGGAAATGGATGGTGGAACCTGATGGACTGCCGTCTATGGGGTCGCACAGAGTTGGACACGACTGAAGTGACTTAGCAGCAGTTACCCTTCTCAAAATATTTGCTGAGAAACTTTATACATAACTGTGTGAGAAAAATCTGCCTCTGTAAATGGCATTTATACCCAATAAGGGTTTTAGAAACCTAATAAATGGAGCAGTTATTTTGGGGACAACCTAGTAGATTGACTATATTCTGCCCTACTTATACTAATTCAAAGTCAAGACAACTTACATCTGGAAATATCATTGCATTTGTACTTTCTTAAGTGTAAGGGCCTTTTAACCTCATGCTGTGATTTTTAAACTAGCCATAGGGGAGCCCAGAGCCCTCAATGGGCATTGAATATTGAACATCACCTTTTTATTTGATATATAAGTCAATTCTAAAGTCATATATGTTTTCCATTGATGTGTTTGCTCTTAACAGTGTAAATAAAATGTTTATGAGAATGGTTGTCATTTTCACTGAAAAGCTGTATTCATGATAACTGTATAGTTTTAGTTCACCAAGAGGTGCCGTAGCCATCTTTGTTTATAGTTGTACTTTATGGCTAATTTAATGTTTCCCTGTAAACATGCTATTGAGATTGCTCATAAAGAATACCCACCCTGATGTCTGGAGCTCATTGGACTCTTATGAACTCACTAGGTGATTTGTGTTTCATGCCAGTCAAAATTTGATGGCTGTGTAGTATAGTTTTATTTTGAACTGGATGGGCAAATACTCATGTTCTCACATAGGTATTCTTCCTAATAAAGACTGTTTAGAGGTGCAAACTGAATATAAATGTATTGACATCCTAGGCTGGTTTCAAAAATATTTTACCTTCTGGTGTGTTTGAAGAATGGTGAGGAGGCCAGTGGTTCTTTTTCAAGGAGGTGTCCAGGGTTCTTGAAGCCATAATTTCCAGAAGGTGGAAGTGCTTCCATCATGGCTTCTCCAGCCATGGCTTACCATGGTATTTATTCATTCACTCAGCAAATAGTTACTGAGTACATGCTATGTGCCCAACTCAATTCTGGCTTCTGAGGATGCAGCAGTGAACAAAACAGGCAAAAATCCCTGCCTTTTTGGAGCCTATTTTTTTCAGTCAATAAACAAAGCAAATATTGAATAGCATGTTAAATCCTGATCAAATGTTAGGGAGGAAGTGTTGGAAAAGGGACTGCAGTCTATAATGGGGGCAGTGAGGCACTGAGACTTGCACAAAGACCTGACAGGAGTGAGAAAGTCATGTGGATAACTAGAGGGGAGTTACACCTGGTCAAGGGAACAGCAAGTGGAAAGAAAGCCTGAGGCAGGAGCACGAACGGGTGTATTTGAGTAACAGTGAAGATGAGTCAGGGGCTGGAGCTTAGAAAACAAGGAGAATAAGAGTAGAGTGTGAAGCAATGATGGCAGTTGATTGAGGGAACCTTATGTTGGGCCTTAGAGGTGAAAGCTGAGACTCTTTTCTTCTATTCAAGAAAAACACTATCTAGGGGGGAAATAAAGAATTCAATTTCTACTTTCAAAAATGCTAGAAACATTTCCTGGGTATCTGGAGTTAAGAAATATTCTTCCTCTTAGATTACAGGGGCTTCCCTGTAGCTCAGACAGTAAAGAATCGGCCTGCAATGTGGGAGACCCAAGTTTGATCCCTGGGTTGGGAAGATCCCCTGGAGAAGGGAATGGCTATCCACTCCAGTATTCTTGCCTGGAAAATTCCATAGACAGAGGTACCTGGTGGGCTACAGTCCAACGGATTGCAAAGAGTTGGATGCAACTGAACGACTAACACTTTCAGTTTCTTGACCACAGGATACACCAAAGTTTGCTTGGTGCTGTGTCAAAAATTTCTGATAGAGATTAATTCCTGAGCTTTTATAATTTACTTGCTTCTCTGCTATTTGTTTCATGTCCACAAAGCAGAAACCCTTTCCTGCTACCTTCTTAGAATTACTATACAAGAAGCTGTTACTATTCCAACATTGTGTTACCTCTTTGGACATACTATTGAAATGTCAAATAACTCCCTGAGATTTAAGGATTATGGCTTTGACTAACTTAATCTTATTTCCATGTTTGAAGTCACTTGCACAGTGAGCTTTCAAATTAAATGATATTGAAAGGAATTTACTCAATCGTGAGTATGGATGGCCTGATTTTCCTTGACCAAATCCTTCATTTAACTTGAAGACCAAATAGACGGTGACTTTTAAAGGAAGTTCCTATAATATATGAATGCTTGAGGAGGATGTGCTTGAAATGAAAAGCAGGAGACAGGGGAAGAAGAGTCTGCCTGCTAACATTCTTTCTTTAAGAGGGACAGCTGCTCTTCCTGTGTCCTCACTAATATTTCTTAGAGTCTCTCCAGCTGGTGCTCCTCGGCTGCAATGGGATGGTAGTGGGAAGAAGCTACTTTATTTCCTAGAGATGTGACTCTTCTACTGGCTCCTCTACTAAAACATAAATGCCACAAATAAAGGAATTCCAACTGTTTTATCATCATTCTATCCCCTGAGCTTAATGTCATGCCTGATCTATTTTAGGCTCTCAAAATATTCCTTGAATAAATTAATTAACAAAATTAAATATAATATATTCCCTCTGCATTTTTCTGACCTTCTTCCAAAATTTTCACTCCGGGAACTTAATCCAGGATGTCTGCTTCTTGAGGAAATTATGTGTGCGTGCTAAGTCACTTCAGTTGTGTCCACCTCTGTGCCACCCTATGGACTGCAGTCTACCAGGCTCCTGTGTCCATGGGATTCTCTAGGCAAGAATCCTGGAGAGGGTTTCTGTGCTCTCCTCCAAGGGATCTTCGCATCCCAGGGATCGAACCCTCATCACCTATGTCTGCCTGCATTGGCAGGTAGGTTCTTTACCACTAGCACCACCTGGGAAGCCCTTGAGGAAATTAGGTAACTTTTAAAACAGTGTAAGCCTGGGATAAGTAAGGAATGGGCAAGAGGTAATGCCTTCAACATAGGACTTTGGATGCAGTTTCTTGAAAAAGTTCCAGTAGGGACTTGACTCAGATACCTGACCCAGACTAATATCCTACCATGTGTCTTGGGAAAAAGATAAAAGCAAAGGTCAACTGTAGTGACAACAACAAAACTAGTAAGGACTTTGTGACTTAGAATATTAATGTATCTTTTAATGCTTGGATCTCTCTTTCCAACTGTTATTTTCATATCAGAGTCTCATTTTGCCCATTCCTCCTTCACTACTTAGGACGGATATGTTAGAAACAGCACAGATTGGTGTCAAGTGGAATTGGATGTGAATTTTTGGTTTCCAACTATGTTACAGTTTATTCACCTAAAAAAATGAAATCAAGGGTTCCTAACTCAGAGACTTTTAAGATTCAGTGAAATAAGATTTGTCAAGTGTCAGCTTAGAGTTTGGTATGTGTAAGCACCTTGAAATCATTGCTTCCCTTTTCCTTAAAATGCTGGCTCAGAGGTCATTAGTGGCCTTTCCCCGCATTTTCTTACCGTTCTCTGGGCCTTATTTACCTACTGGATATTTAGGGCTAAAACACTCAGAATTATTTACAGAAGTAAGGGGTAGCATGGATGTGGGGAAGAAATAAAGGAATAGAGATGGGGGAAGAGAGAAGCAGAGCCAAGAAGAAAGAAAGAATAAATAGAATTCTAAGGTAAGCCTGGTTCAGATATGATAAGGCGATTTAAAATAGCTTCCTAATATGACTTCTTGCCTCCAATATTTAATCTTTCTAGTTCAATCTTCACACTGAAACCAGAGTTATTTTCTTCTGTAGCTCACGCCATTTCCTGACTGTTCTTTCTTGCTTATTCCTATTGAACCTGGTGTATACTATGGTTGTTATATTTATTTTTTCTGACTTATATTAATACAGAAAGTACTATTATTAATTAACTTAATCTCTAAAGTTTTGAGTCTGTATGAAAAAGCAAATTTGAGACATATAAATAGCCTCTAATTAGCTGACAATTTATAATATGAATCCCAACTCTTCTCTTCATTTATTGTAAGTGATATCTATTCATTACCATAATATCTTTACACTTTCTCTGGTTCCTTAATGTTGTAAATATCTCATAATACAATTCAGATGTAATGTGAATACATTGCTGTGAAATTTCAAGAACTACAAAAAATACTGGAAATGAGGAAGTCCTGGTAAATGCTTAAATCACTCACAAAACTATTGACTGGATTGAAAAGCAGAGAAAATTGACAAGGATGATAACAAAATCATCAAAGGAGAATAATTTTCACACCCAAACATCAGGAAAATAGATGAAGCTGGTTAATATTTTTACAAAGGAGATTCTCTTTAAGATAGTGTTATAAAAATTCAAATCGGAAGTGAAGGTTGTAGAACAAACGTTTTGCAGAAAAAAGTCACACACTAAAACCTAACACATGAGTTATTCTTTGTTGCAATTATATCCTATATTTTATTAAACATAAACTAGAATGGATTTTTTTTACATGACTTTGAGTTCTGAGTTTCATTTTTTAAAGACATTTTTAAAAACTGTAGTTACTATGAATTTCTGTTCCCTGCATTAAAAGGCCTTACCTGGTCCCAATTATCCTGGGAAACTGAGCTCTTCCTATAGTTAGTTATTTGTAGACTGCTGAACACCATTAAAATGTTAGCTCCATGAAAAAAGCTACCATTTTTCAACAGCGAACATAATGCCCTGCACATGAACACTAATGTTCAGTTCAGTTCAGTCGCTCAGTTGTGTCCGACTCTTTGCAACCCCATGAATCGCAGCACGCCAGGCCTCCCTGTCCATCACCAACTCCCGGAGTTCACTCAGACTCACGTCCATCAAGTCAGTGATGCCATCCAGCCATCTCATCCTCTGTCGTTCCCTTCTCCTCCTGCCCCCAATACCTCCCAGCATCAGAGTCTTTTCCAATGAGTCAACTCTTCACATGAGGTGGCCAAAGTACTGGAGTTTCAGCTTTAGCATCATTCCTTCCAAAGAAATCCCAGGGCTGATCTCCTTCAGAATGGACTGGTTGGATCTCCTTGCAGTCCAAGGGACTCTCAAGAGTCTTCCCCAACACCACAGTTAAAAAGCATCAATTCTTCGGCGCTCAGCCTTCTTCACAGTCCAACTCTCACATCCATACACGACCACAGGAAAAACCATAGCCTTGACTAGACGGACCTTTGTTGGCAAAGTAATGTCTCTGCTTTTCAATATGCTATCTAGGTTGGTCATAACTTTCCTTCCAAGGAGTAAGCGTCTTTTAATTTCATGGCTGCAGTCACAATCTGCAGTGATTTTGGAGCCCAGAAAAATAAAGTCTCTCACTGTTTCCACTGTTTCCCCATCTATTTCCCATGAAGTGATGGGGCTGGATGCCATGATCTTCGTTTTCTGAATGTTGAGCTTTAAGCCAACTTTTTCACTCTCCACTTTCACTTTCATCAATAGGCTTTTTAGTTCCTCATCACTTTCTGCCATAAGGGTGGTGTCATCTGCATATCTGAGGTTATTGATATTTCTCCCGGCAATCATGATTCCAGCTTGTGTTTCTTCCAGTCAAGCATTTCTCATGATGTACTCTGCATATAAGTTAAATAAGCAGGGTGACAATATACAGTCTTGACATACTCCTTTTTCTATTTGGAACCAGTCTGTTGTTCCATGTCCAGTTCTAACTGTTGCTTCCTGACCTGCATGCAAGTTTCTCAAGAGGCAGGTCAGGTGGTCTGGTATTCCCATCTCTTTCAGAATTTTCCACAGTTTATTGTGATCCACACAGTCAAAGGCTTTGGCGTAGTCAATAAAGCAGAAATAGATGCTTTTCTGGAACTCTCTTGCTTTTTCGATGATCCAGCGGATGTTGACAATTTGATCTCTGGTTCCTCTGCCTTATCTAAAACCAGCTTGAACATCAGGAAGTTCATGGTTGACATATTGCTGAAGAATTCTCCTGGCTTGGAGAATTTTGAGCATTACTTTATTAGCGTGTGAGATGAGTGCAATTGTGCGGTAGTTTGAGCATTCTTTGTTTTGAGTATTGCCTTTCTTTGGGATTGGAATGAAAACTAACCTTTTCCAGTCCTGTGGCCACCTCTGAGTTTTCCAAATTTGCCATGGCAAATAGATGGGGAAACAATGGAAACAGGGACAGACTTTACTTTCTTGGGCTCCAAAATCACTGCAGATGGGGACTGCAGCCATGAAACTAAAAGACACTTGCTCCTTGGAAGAAAAGTTCTGACCAACCTAGACAGCATATTAAAAAGCAGAGACATTACTTTGCTGACAAAGGTCCATCTAGTCAAAGCTATGGTTTTTCCAGTAGTCATGTATGGATGTGAGTTGGACTATAAAGAAAGCTGAGCACTGAAGAACTGATGCTTTTGAATTGAGTTTGAGAAGATTCTTGAGAGTCCCTTGGTCTGCAAGGAGATCAAACAAGTTAATCCTAAAGGAAATCAGTCCTGAATATTCATTGGAAGGACTGATGCTGAAGCTGAAACTCCAATACTTTGGCCATCTGATACAAAGAGCTGACTCATTGGAAAAGACCCTGGTGTTGGGAAAGATTAAAGGCAGAAGGAGAAGGGGACGACAGAAGACGAGATATTTGGGTGGCATCACCAACTTGATGGATATGAGTTTGAGCAAGCTCTGGGAGTTGGTGATGGACAGGGAAGCCTGGTGTGCTGCAGTCCATGGGATTGCAAAGAGTTGGACACGACTGAGTGAATGAACTGACTGACTGACCAATTACTGTTTGCCAAATACTGATCTCAACACTTTACAAGTATGAACTCATTTAGTTATCAGAATAATCTCTCCAGGTCAGTAGTATCTTTAAACATGAGAAAACAAAAGCACAGAGAAATTAAGTAACTTGTCTAAGGTCACACAGCTTGTAAGTGGTAGAAACGGAAATCAAACCCAGGCTGTCTAGTTCCAGAGTCCATGCTCCCAGACCATACACTATGTTGTCTCTGCTATTTTAGGCTGCCTCTGGATGTTTAAGTCAAGATTTGAGTAATCTATGTGAGTATAGTAATACAGTCTATAGATTAGATTCAAATGAGACTCTGGGGAAGAGCGTTTACGGTATCTTTGGTTATGACAAATGTTAGAAGAAAAATGCAAAAACTAAAACAAACAAAAAGTCCAAAATTCTTCTGATGAAGCTAGGGCCATTTTGTCTCTTTCAATATATTATTTTATTCTATTTTTATCCTTATTATTTTTGATCATAAGAGTACAAAAAGTGTAAATGCTACACAAATATTTCGCCAACTGTTTTTTTCTATTGCACATTGATACATCTTGCATTATAGTCCAAAATGCTTTGCTATATATGCCTATTCTATATATATGTGTATATATATGTATATGTACATGTAACACTGAATTACTTTGCTGTGTCCTTGAAACTAACACAATATTGTACATCAACTATATTTCAATAAAAGGCTTTGACCATCACATACAAGTGGCATGATCTAATATAGACCACAATAAGCTTAAAAATTAAAAATTACATGAATTTGTAGTTTTCTATATATAGGTCTTTAGTTTCTTTAGGTAGATATATTCCTAAGTATTTTATTCTTTTCGTTGCAATGGTGAATGGAATTGTTTCCTTAATTTCTCTTTCTGTTTTCTCATTATTAGTGTATAGGAATGCAAGGGATTTCTGTGTGTTGATTTTATATCCTGCAACTTTACTATAGTCATTGATTAGTTCTAGTAATTTTCTGGTGGAGTCTTTAGGGTTTTCTATGTAGAGGATCATGTCATCTGCAAATAGTGAGAGTTTTACTTCTTCTTTTCCAATTTGGATTCCTTTTATTTCTTTTTCTGCTCTGATTGCTGTGGCCAAAACTTCCAAAACTATGTTGAATAGTAATGGTGAAAGTGGGCACCCTTGTCTTGTTCCTGACTTTAGAGGAAATGCTTTCAATTTTTCACCATTGAGGATAATGTTTGCTGTGGGTTTGTCATATATAGCTTTTATTATGTTGAGGTATGTTCCTTCTATTCCTGCTTTCTGGAGAGTTTTTATCTAAATGGGTGTTGAATTTTGTCAAAGGCTTTCTCTGCATCTATTGAGATAATCATATGGTTTTTGTTTTTCAATTTGCTAATGTGGTGTATTACATTGATTGATTTGCGGATATTGAAGAATCCTTGCATCCCTGGGATAAAGCCCACTTGGTCATGGTGTATGATCTTTTTAATGTGTTGTTGGATTCTGATTGCTAGAATTTTGTTAAGGATTTTTGCATCTATGTTCATCAGTGATATTGGCCTGTAGTTTTCTTTTTTTGTGGGATCTTTGTCAGGTTTTGGTATTAGGGTGATGGTGGCCTCATAGAATGAGTTTGGAAGTTTACCTTCCTCTGCAATTTTCTGGAAGAGTTTGAGCAGGATAGGTGTTAGCTCTTCTCTAAATTTTTGGTAGAATTCAGCTGTGAAGCCGTCTGGACCTGGGCTTTTGTTTGCTGGAAGATTTTTGATTACAGTTTCAATTTCCGTGCTTGTGATGGGTCTGTTAGGGTTTTCTATTTCTTCCTGGTCGAGTTTTGGAAAGTTGTACTTTTCTAAGAATTTGTCCATTTCTTCCTCGTTGTCCATTTTATTGGCATATAATTGTTGATAATAGTCTCTTATGATCCTTTGTATTTCTGTGTTGTCTGTTGTGATCTCTCCATTTTCGTTTCTAATTTTATTGATTTGATTTTTCTCCCTTTGTTTCTTGATGAGTCTGGCTAATGGTTTGTCAATTTTATTTATCCTTTCAAAGAACCAGCTTTTGGCTTTGTTGATTTTTGCTATGGTCTGTTTTGTTTCTTTTGCATTTATTTCTGCTCTAATTTTTAAGATTTCTTTCCTTCTACTAACCCTGGGGTTCTTCATTTCTTCCTTTTCTAGTTGCTTTAGGTGTAGAGTTAGGTTATTTATTTGACTTTTTTCTTGTTTCTTGAGGTGTGCCTGTATTGCTATGAACTTTCCCCTTAGGACTGCTTTTACCATGTCATAGATGGAGAAATATACCATGTTCATGGATTGGAAGAATCAATATAGTGAAAATGAGTATACTACCCAAAGCAATTTATAGATTCAATGCAATCCCTATCAAACTACCAACAGTATTCTTCACAGAGCTAGAACAAATAATTTCACAATTTGTATGGAAATACAAAAAACCTCGAATAGCCAAAGCGATCTTGAGAAAGAAAAATGGAACTGGAGGAATCAACCTACCTGACTTCAGGCTCTACTACAAAGCCACAGTCATCAAGACAGTATGGTACTGGCACAAAGACAGAAATATAGATCAATGGAACAAAATAGAAAGCCCAGAGATAAATCCACGCACATATGGACACCTTATCTTTGACAAAGGAGGCAAGAATATACAATGGATTAAAGGCAATCTCTTTAACAAGTGGTGCTGGGAAATCTGGTCAACCACTTGTAAAAGAATGAAACTAGAACACTTTCTAACACCATATACAAAAATAAACTCAAAATGGATTAAAGATCTCAACGTAAGACCAGAAACTATAAAACTCCTAGAGGAGAACATAGGCAAACCACTCTCTGACATACATCACAGCAGGATCCTCTATGACCCACCTCCCAGAATATTGGAAATAAAAGCAAAAATAAACAAATGGGACCTAATTAAACTTAAAAGCTTCTGCACATCAAAGGAAACTATTAGAAACGTGAAAAGACAGCCTTCAGAATGGGAGAAAATAATAGCAAATGAAGCAACCGACAAACAACTAATCTCAAAAATATACAAGCAACTCCTACAGCTCAACTCCAGAAAAATAAAAGACCCAATCAAAAAATGGGCCAAAGATCTAAATAGACATTTCTCCAAAGAAGACATACAGATGGCTAACAAACACATGAAAAGATGCTCAACATCACTCATTATCAGAGAAATGCAAATCAAAACCACTATGAGGTACCATTTCACACCAGTCAGAATGGCTGCGATCCAAAAGTCTACAAATAATAAATGCTGGAGAGGGTGTGGAGAAAAGGGAACCCTCTTACACTGTTGGTGGGAATGCAAACTAGTACAGCCACTATGGAGAACAGTGTGGAGATTCCTTAAAAAACTGGAAATAGAACTGCCTTATGATCCAGCAATCCCACTGCTGGGCATACACACTGAGGAAACCAGAAGGGAAAGAGACACGTGTACCCCAATGTTCATCGCAGCACTGTTTATAATAGCCAGGACATGGAAGCAACCTAGATGTCCATCAGCAGATGAATGGGTAAGAAAGCTGTGGTACATATACACAATGGAGTATTACTCAGCCATTAAAAAGAATACATTTGAATCAGTTCTAATGATGTGGATGAAACTGGAGCCTATTATACAGAGTGAAGTAAGCCAGAAGGAAAAACACCAATACAGTATACTAACGCATATATATGGAATTTAGAAAGATGGTAACGATAACCCTGTATATGAGACAGCAAAAGAGACACTGATGTATAGAACAGTCTTATGGACTCTGTGGGAGAGGGAGAGGGTGGGAAGATTTGGGAGAATGGCATTGAAACATGTGAAACGTCATGTATGAAATGAGATGCCAGTCCAGGTTCAATGCACGATGCTGGATGCTTGGGGCTGGTGCACTGGGACGACCCAGAGGGATGGTGTGGAGAGGGAGGAGGGAGGAGGGTTCAGAGGAAAAAAAAAAAAAATTACATGAATTTGAGCAAACTTCAGGAGATAGTGAAGGACAAGGAAGCCTGGCATGCTGCAGTTCATGTGGTCACAAAGAGTTGGACATGACAGTGAATGAACAACAAAAAGCTTAAAAAACTTCATCAAGTTAAAGCATAAAAACCATATGATCATCTCAATAGATGCCTAAAAACCTTTTGATTTAAATATCAACTCCTATTTACAATAGAAAACTTTCTAGAAAGTGGGCACAGAGGGAACACAACTGACATAATAAGGGCCATTTATGACAAACTCATAGCTAACATCCCATGCTAAGGTGAAAAGCTGAAAGCATTTCCTCTAAGATCAGGAACAGGACAAGGATCCCCACTCTCAACACTTTTATTTCACATAGTTTTGGAAGTCAGCCACAACAAACAGGTAAAAAAAGAAATAAAGGAATCTAAATTAGAAAAGATGAATTAAAACTTTCACTGTTTGTAGATGACATGATACTATATATAGAAAATCCTAAAGATTCTATCAGAAAACTACTGGAGCTCACCAATTAATTAGGAAAACTTGCAGGATAAAAATACACCTAAATCTATTGCATTTCTATACCCTAACAATGAAAGATCAGAAAGAGAAATGAAGGAAGCAGTCTCACTTGCCATCACATAAAAAAGAAAACAAAAAAAAAACAAAAAAAACTAGGAATAAACATACCCAACAAATTAAAAAAGCTATACTCCAAAAACTATGAGATACTAATGAAAGAAATTGATGATGATACAGAAAGATATACCTTGTTACTAGATTGGAAGAATCAATATTGTCAAGATGACTAGATTACCCAAAGCAATCCACAGATGCAGTGCAATCCCTATCAAATTACCAATGGCATTTTTCATAGAACTAGTACAAAAATGTTTAAAATTTGTGTAGAAGCACAAAAGACTGTGAATAGCCAAAGCAATCTTGAGAGAGAAAAATGGAGCTGAAAGAATCAGACTCTCTTTCAGACCATATAAAAGTTAGAATAATCAAGACAGTATGGTACTGGCACTAAAATTTAGACCTGTTACATCAGGATAAAAAGGATAAAAAGCCAGAGATAAACTCATGCACATAGGGTCACCTAATCTATGATAAAAGAGGCATACATATCTATACAGTGAAGAAAAGACAACCTCTTTAATAAGTGGTGCTGGGACAGCTACATGTACAAGAATGAAATTAGAGCACTACCTAACGCCGTATACAACATGAAAATAAACTCAAAATGGTTTAAAGACCTGAATGCAAGGCAGACACTATGAAACTCTTAGAGGAAAATGTAGGCAAAACACTCTTTGACATAAATAGTAGCAATATCTTTTTGGATTCACCTTCTAGAGTAATGGAAATAAAGACAAAAATAAACAAATGTGTCCTAATTAAGAGGGCTTCCCAGGCTGTCCTAATGGTAAAGAACCCACCTGTCAGTGTGAGATTTAAGAGGTACGGGTTTGATCCCTGGGTTGGGAAGATCCTCTGGAGGAGGGCATGGCAACTCACTCCAGTATTCTTATTTGGAGAATCTCATAGACAGAGGAGCCTGGCAGGCTACAGTCCACAGTGTCTCACAGAGTCAGACACAACTGAAGCCATTTAGCATGTAAACACGTCCTAGTTAAACTTAAAAGCTTTTGCACAGCAAAGGAAACCATGAACAAAACTAAAAGGCAACCTACAGAATGGGAGAAAATATTTGCAAACAATGTTACCGACAAGGGATTAATTTTCCAAATATACAAACAGCTCATACAGCTCAATACAAAAAAAAAAAAGACTCAACATTGCTAATTATGAGAGAAATGCAAATAAAAACTACAATGAGGTATCATCTCCTACCAGTCAGGATGGCCAACATCATAAACATCTAGAAAAATTAAATGCTGGAGAGGGTGTGGAGAAAAGGGAATTCTACATTTGTTGGTAGGAATGTAAGTTGGTACAGCCACTATGGAGAAACTAAAAATAAAAGTGCCATATGATCCAGCAAGTGCACTTTTGGGCATATATATGGAGAAAACTATAATTTGAAAAAGTACACGCACCCCGATGTTCATTGCAGCACTATTTATAATGGCTGAAACATGGATGCAAACAATGTCTATCAACAGAGGTATCAGTGAAGACATGTGTATATACACACGCATACACACACACACACACTCACATACACACAGCATGGAATATTACTCAGCCATGAAAAAGAATGAAATAATGCCATCTGCAGCAACAAGAATGGATTATCATACGAAGTGAAGTAAGAAAGACAACTATGATATATCACTTTTAAAAGTGGTATAAGGAATATAAAAATAATTCTACAAATGAACTTATTCAGAAAATAGAAATAGACTAACAGACATAGAAAATAAACTCATGATTACCAGAGGGTAAGTGGGGGAGAGGCATAAATTAGGAGCTTGGTATTAACATATACACATTACTATATATAAAATTGACAATAAATAAGGGCCTACTATATACCACAGGGAACTATTCTCAATATTTTGCAATAACCTATAAAAGAAATTAAAAAATAATAGACACATCTCTATGTATAACACTTGAAATTATCTATACACTTGATTGCTATACACTTGAAATTAACACAAAATTGTAAAGCGACTGTATTTCAGTAAGAAAAATATGCATCATTATGTTTCACCAGTAACTAGAAAATAACCCCAAATGATCTGTGTGAATGTGCTTAGTGGTGAAAATCTTGATGGGAATGTTTTCACATCAACATCACAGAGAATAGGAGCAGCTTGTTTGACAGAGGAGTCTTCAAGCAAAGCAGACTGTGCATGACCTAGCCCCCAGGAGGTCGCAGGTGTCTGCACAAGGGCTTTGCCCTGCCACAAGTAGGAAGTTAAGGAGCTCAAACCAAACTTAAAACTTGCAAAGATATTGCGGGGACTTGTTATTTTTGAGTTACATGTATGTTTTGCTTGACAAAAGAGTGCCTCTGGTTAAAGAAAAAGTGTATATGTGTCTGCATGTGTGTGTGTGTGTGTGTGTATATGGAAGACCACTGAATCTTAATGCATGTTCCCCCAAACTGTTCATTTGCTCATATTATTTTCTTGCCAGGAGACACTCAGTATGGTAAAGAGACTTTGTGATAAGGAACTTGGACAAATTCCATGAATTTCTGAAGAAAAAGTATCATCCTAGCAATGAGCACAGGGTTTGGTAAATAGTAAAGTAAAGTAAAAGTAAAAAGTCACTCAGTCGTGTCCAACTCTTTGCGACCCCGTGGACTATAGCCTATCAGTTTCCTCCGTCCATGGGATTCTCCAGGTAAGGATATTGGGGTGGGTTGTCATTTCCTTCTCCAGGGGAGAAGTCACTGCTGCTGCTAAGTCACTTCAGTCGTGTCCGACTCTGTGCGACCCCACAGACGGCAGCCCACCAGGCTCTCCCGTCCCTGGGATTCTCCAGGCAAGAACACTGGAGTGGGTTGCCATTTCCTTCTCCAGTGCATGAAAGTGAAAAGTGAAAGTAAAGTCGCTCAGTCGTGTCTGACTCTTAGTGACTCCATGGACTGCAGCCTACTAGGTTCCTCCATCCATGGGATTTTCCAGGCAAGAGTACTGGAGTGGGGTGCCATTGCCTTCTCCATTGGTAAATAGAGGTGCCCAAATAATAGTCACTGAGTACTCTTGCCTGGAAAATCCCATGGATGGAGGAGCCTGGTAGGCTGCAGTCCATGGGGTCGCTGAGGGTCAGACACACTTCACTTTCACTTTTCACTTTCATGCATTGGAGAAGGAAATGGCAACCCACTCCAGTGTTCTTGCCTGGAGAATCCAGGAATGGGGGAGCCTGGTGGGCTGCTGTCTATGGGGTCTCACAGAGTCAGACATAACTGAAGCAACTTAGCAGTAGCAGTAGCAGCAGACTCTACAAGACTGTGCCTTATGATATCACAGAGACATCTGGGCCCTTTGCTGTCTGTAAAGTCTTAGCCTTGGTCTTACATATGCATCATATACTTCGTTACTCTTGGTAGAAATCTCCTGGCACAGACCAAGTCTGCCTGTAATACCAACCTCAGTGGTAAATGAAATATTTGCTGCTTTCCTCTCCCCACTAGCTCATGAGGAAACCTCCCTCCTGCTGATATTGATGCTGTTTATGTGTGCAACATTTACCATCATAATTAGTGCTATATATAGAAGTCATATGTTTTGCTTTTTAGTTTGCAGGTAACAGGATCTCCCTAATAAGCTGTTGGAGTTTCTATCTACTTATGTTCAATGTTTTGTTTTCCAGGAACTCTCCTTCCTACATCCTGTGGGCACAGACTTGGGAATGGGCCATCATGGCTCACAAATCATCCTGGGCATTTAGTTCCTTGAGTAAAAATATCAGAGGATGAAGGACAGAGAAGGAAGTTTATGCTTCTTCAATGTTTCAGTTCTTACCAGATTCCCTGTCGTCACTTTCCTCTTCTTCTGACAAATGTGCGCCCAGTTTCCTTCGCACCTGCAGACTCAATCCCAGCTAGGGCCAGGCTGGCCAGAATCAGGGCTGGGTGGGGTAGGGAGATCATTATTAGATGTAGATCTATCATCTAGATCATTACTGTTTTTTTCCTTTAAAACAACCACCCCTTCCATTTCTCTGTTATCATCATGAACAATGGATTTATTGTTTTGAACTTATGATGTTATAATCACTACTTGTAGATTCAGCTAGCTCTAACAATGCATCCCATGGCTGGTTCAGGGGACCATGGCTCCTTGCAGTGCACTGCTGGGAACAGAAGTTGGTTTGTTCCTTCTGGGCTTGTCTTGACTGACTTTTACCTGGTCATTTAGATCTTCCTCTCTCTAGCCTTTGTGCCTCACTCTTGCTTTGACAGACCTCCGTTCTGCTCTTCCCTTCCCAACCCCAATAGGCTGAGTTCCAATGATGAGCTATGATTCACATGGAGTGGGATGGACAATACAGGTTTAGCGCTACTCTGAGAAGTGATTTACAAAGAGTAGAATAGTATTTAATGCTGAAACATTCCAACATTTTTACTTTTTTCTGTTTAAGCAATTATATTGGATTTTTGAATCAAATTTTTTCTTTGATTTAGCACCATGGTGGAATACTCTCAAAATTTTAAATTTCACCAATAATCTCCCAAATATATTAATTTTTTTTTTTAATTTCAGGATCTGCTTAGGTTTTACTCATTGCATTCAGTTGTTGTTTCCCTTTGGTTTATTTCTCACCATGTTTGTTTCGCATGATGTTTATTTTTTACTAACCCTCTTTGAAGTTCATTATCTTCAGAAAACAGACCATGTTATGCCCCTCCACTCCTACCCTTTTCTTTTCTGCAGACACTATTGCCCCTTTAGAGTCTTCATCCCTATTCATTACTCACACCTCTCTGGACCTGTTTTAATACTTGGTAATATGGCTATACAAGCTTTATAACATAGCTGCCACTGTCCTCAGGATACCTGGGGTAGAAGGAAAAATTTGGGGTGAAGACACACCAACAAGACACAAGCACACAAACTTACATGTGAGACCCTTCTCTCTCCTGAAATTTCTCTCCTAGAATTGTGTACTGTCAGCCCAGGAACCCAGGACAGGAGCAACTGAGACTCTTTCACGGTTGCCAAGGGTTACGCTTATATCCCACTTTGAGCCTTAAGTAAAAACTGCTGCTCCTGGTTGATGGACAGATACTGGTCTGACAAACGACTGGAAGATTCCACTGTAGCATCTTTCCCAGAGATATTCTTCAAATGCAGAGATTGCTCAGAAAGCCTGAAGGCATTTTTATTGCAGAGAGAGGTTTTTAACTTGTCAAAAAAATATTTCTCTTCAGGGAGAAGACAATAATTAATAGACAATAAAAACATGTCAGAACACTTCCCCAGACCCTGGAGGAGATGCTGGCAGGCCCTGTACTGATAAGGAAGCAGGGAGCTAGAAAAGCTGTGCCAGAACGGACCTGCTCTGGGTTGACTCTCAGCAGTCAGAGATTACCTGCTGGCGCTAATGACTGCCTCTGAGTTCGGGCCAGCTCCTGAGGATGCAAAGATAGCCTGTGCCAGTTTGCACTGGGTGATGGCATCCTGCACAAGAGAACTGAAGTCTTATTCTCTGTGTAGGCTTTGTCTTCTCCACAGGAGCTTCTGTCCTCTGTCCCTTCCTTTCCTTGTCAGCCGATGAGGGCTGGCTATTGAGTACCCCAGGCATCACGTTGCACTTGGTGAAAGACACAGTCAGAGTGACACAGCTTAGCATCAAGTAGAAGGGCAGGGGCTGTGTCTTTTATAAATCTGCTCTAGTTTGCAGCTCCTACTTCAGAGGAGCTCAGCACATCTCACTCACTTCCAAAGGGAGCTGATCCTATATCTCTTTTTCCAATTCTCATGCACTGAACTGCTTGAGATACCCTCAAATTTGGAATCGAAGGGACTGGATTATGCATGGCTATTAAATCTCATGCTGTGTTTAATCAGCATCCAAAGTTGTTGGAACTCAGCAGAGAGACCAGGTGTACTATCTAGAATCTGGCAGGATGTCACTTTAGCGAATGTCTAAGAGCCTTGGCTCTTACAGTGAGTTCAAATCCTGTCTGTGCTATTTACCAGTTAAAAGACCTTGGGTAGACTTCTTTAACCCCTCCTTACCAGTACAATGAAAATTATTACCGTAGTTATTGTTCAGTCATTATACAGTAAAATTATTACAGTAAAGATCTTAAGATTATTACACAGTTATTACACAGTAAAATTATTACAGTGAAGGTTTTCATAAGATCTTCAGATGGATTTTCATTTGTTTGCTTTTTAATTAATTAATTTACTTTAATTGGAGGCTAATTACTTTACAATATTGTAGTGGTTTTTGCATTACATTGACATGAATCAGCCATGGGTGTACATGTGTCCCCCATCCTGTACCCCCTTCCCACCTCCCTCCTCATCTCATCCCTCAGAGTCGTCCCAGTGCACCAGCCCTGAGCACCCTGTCTCATGCATTGAACCTGGACTGGGGATCTATTTAACATATGGTAATATACATGTTTCAATGCTATTCTCTCAAATCATCCCACCCTCACTTTCTCCCTCAGAGTCCAAAAGTCTGTTCTTTACATCTGTGTCTCTTTTGCTGTCTTGCATATAGGGTCATTGTTACCATCTTTCTAAATTCCATATAAATGCATTAATACACTGTATTGGTGTTTTTCTTTCTGACTTACTTCATTCTGTATAATAGGCTCCAATTTCATCCACCTCATTAGAACTGATTCAAATGTGTTCTTTTTAATGACTGAGTAATATTCCATTGTGTATATGTACCACAGCTTTCCTATCCATTTGTCTGCTGATGGACATCTAGGTTGCTTCCATGTCCTGGCTGTTATAAACAGTGCTGCGATGAACATTGGGGTACACATGTCTCTTTCTTTTTTTTTTTTTTAATTAATTTTATTTTATTTTTAAACCTTACATAATTGTATTAGTTTTGCCAAATATCAAAATGAATCCGCCACAGGTATACATGTGTTCCCCATCCTGAACCCTCCTCCCTCCTCCCTCCCCATACCATCCCTCTGGGCCGTCCCCAGTGCACCAGCCCCAAGCATCCAGCATCGTGCATTGAACCTGGACTGGCATCTCGTTTCATACATGACATTTCACATGTTTCAATGCCATTCTCCCAAATCTTCCCACCCTCTCCCTCTCCCACAGAGTCCATAAGACTGTTCTATACATCAGTGTCTCTTTTGCTGTCTCGTATACAGGGTTATCGTTACCATCTTTCTAAATTCCATATATATGCGTTAGTATACTGTATTGGTGTTTTTCCTTCTGGCTTACTTCACTCTGTATAATAGGCTCCAGTTTCATCCACCTCATTAGAACTGATTCAAATGTATTCTTTTTAATGGCTGAGTAATAGTCCATTGTGTATATGTACCACAGCTTTCTTATCCATTCATCTGCTGATGGACATCTAGGTTGCTTCCATGTCCTGGCTATTATAAACAGTGCTGCGATGAACATTAGGGTACACGTGTCTCTTTCCCTTCTGGTTTCCTCAGTGTGTACGCCCAGCAGTGGGATTGCTGGATCATAAGGCAGTTCTATTTCCAGTTTTTTAAGGAATCTCCACACTGTTCTCCATAGTGGCTGTACTAGTTTGCATTCCCACCAACAGTGTAAGAGGGTTCCCTTTTCTCCACACCCTCTCCAGCATTTATTATTTGTAGACTTTTGGATCGCAGCCATTCTGACTGGTGTGAAATGGTACCTCATAGTGGTTTTGATTTGCATTTCTCTGATAATGAGTGATGTTGAGCATCTTTTCATGTGTTTGTTAGCCATCTGTATGTCTTCTTTGGAGAAATGTCTATTTAGATCTTTGGCCCATTTTTTGATTGGGTCATTTATTTTTCTGGAGTTGAGCTGTAGGAGTTGCTTGTATATTTTTGAGATTAGTTGTTTGTCGGTTGCTTCATTTGCTATTATTTTCTCCCATTCTGAAGGCTGTCTTTTCACCTTGCTAATAGTTTCCTTTGATGTGCAGAAGCTTTTAAGTTTAATTAGGTCCCATTTGTTTATTTTTGCTTTTATTTCCAATATTCTGGGAGGTGGGTCATAGAGGATCCTGCTGTGATGTATGTCAGAGAGTGGTTTGCCTATGTTCTCCTCTAGGAGTTTTATAGTTTCTGGTCTTACGTTGAGATCTTTAATCCATTTTGAGTTTATTTTTGTATATGGTGTTAGAAAGTGTTCTAGTTTCATTCTTTTACAAGTGGTTGACCAGATTTCCCAGCACCACTTGTTAAAGAGATTGTCTTTAATCCATTGTATATTCTTGCCTCCTTTGTCAAAGATAAGGTGTCCATAGGTGCGTGGATTTATCTCTGGGCTTTCTATTTTGTTCCATTGATCTATATTTCTGTCTTTGTGCCAGTACCATACTGTCTTGATAACTGTGGCTTTGTAGTAGAGCCTGAAGTCAGGTAGGTTGATTCCTCCAGTTCCATTTTTCTTTCTCAAGATCGCTTTGGCTATTTGAGGTTTTTTGTATTTCCATACAAATTGTGAAATTATTTGTTCTAGCTCTGTGAAGAATACTGTTGGTAGCTTGATAGGGATTGCATTGAATCTATAAATTGCTTTGCGTAGTTTACTCATTTTCACTATATTGATTCTTCCAATCCATGAACATGGTATATTTCTCCATCTATTAGTGTCCTCTTTGATTTCTTTCACCAGTGTTTTATAGTTTTCTATATATAGGTCTTTAGTTTCTTTAGGTAGATATATTCCTAAGTATTTTATTCTTTTCGTTGCAATGGTGAATGGAATTGTTTCCTTAATTTCTCTTTCTGTTTTCTCATTATTAGTGTATAGGAATGCAAGGGATTTCTGTGTGTTGATTTTATATCCTGCAACTTTACTATAATCATTGATTAGTTCTAGTAATTTTCTGGTGGAGTCTTTAGGGTTTTCTATGTAGAGGATCATGTCATCTGCAAATAGTGAGAGTTTTACTTCTTCTTTTCCAATTTGGATTCCTTTTATTTCTTTTTCTGCTCTGATTGCTGTGGCCAAAACTTCCAAAACTATGTTGAATAGTAATGGTGAAAGTGGGCACCCTTGTCTTGTTCCTGACTTTAGAGGAAATGCTTTCAATTTTTCACCATTGAGGATAATGTTTGCTGTGGGTTTGTCATATATAGCTCTTATTATGTTGAGGTATGTTCCTTCTATTCCTGCTTTCTGGAGAGTTCTTATCATAAATGGATGTTGAATTTTGTCAAAGGCTTTCTCTGCATCTATTGAGATAATCATATGGTTTTTGTTTTTCAATTTGTTAATGTGGTGTATTACATTGATTGATTTGCGGATATTGAAGAATCCTTGCATCCCTGGGATAAAGCCCACTTGGTCATGGTGTATGATCTTTTTAATGTGTTGTTGGATTCTGATTGCTAGAATTTTGTTAAGGATTTTTGCATCTATGTTCATCAGTGATATTGGCCTGTAGTTTTCTTTTTTTATGGGATCTTTGTCAGGTTTTGGTATTAGGGTGATGGTGGCTTCATAGAATGAGTTTGGAAGTTTACCTTCCTCTGCAATTTTCTGGAAGAGTTTGAGCAGGATAGGTGTTAGCTGTTCTCTAAATTTTTGGTAGAATTCAGCTGTGAAGCCGTCTGGACCTGGGCTTTTGTTTGCTGGAAGATTTTTGATTACAGTTTCAATTTCCGTGCTTGTGATGGGTCTGTTAAGGTTTTCTATTTCTTCCTGGTCGAGTTTTGGAAAGTTGTACTTTTCTAAGAATTTGTCCATTTCTTCCTCGTTGTCCATTTTATTGGCATATAATTGTTGATAATAGTCTCTTATGATCCTTTGTATTTCTGTGTTGTCTGTTGTGATCTCTCCATTTTCGTTTCTAATTTTATTGATTTGATTTTTCTCCCTTTGTTTCTTGATGAGTCTGGCTAATGGTTTGTCAATTTTATTTATCCTTTCAAAGAACCAGCTTTTGGCTTTGTTGATTTTTGCTATGGTCTCTTTTGTTTCTTTTGCATTTATTTCTGCTCTAATTTTTAAGATTTCTTTCCTTCTACTAACCCTGGGGTTCTTCATTTCTTCCTTTTCTAGTTGCTTTAGGTGTAGAGTTAGATTATTTATTTGACTTTTTTCTTGTTTCTTGAGGTGTGCCTGTATTGCTATGAACTTTCCCCTTAGGACTGCTTTTACTGTGTCCCACAGGTTTTGGGTTGTTGTGTTTTCATTTTCATTCGTTTCTATGCAAATTTTGATTTCTTTTTTGATTTCTTCTGTGATTTGTTGGTTATTCAGCAGGGTGTTGTTCAGCCTCCATATGTTGGAATTTTTAATAGTTTTTCTCCTGTAATTGAGATCTAATCTTACTGCATTGTGGTCAGAAAAGATGCTTGGAATGATTTCTATTTTTTTGAATTTACCAAGGCTAGCTTTATGGCCCAGGATGTGATCTATCCTGGAGAAGGTTCCATGTGCGCTTGAGAAAAAGGTGTAATTCATTGTTTTGGGATGAAATGTCCTATAGATATCAATTAGGTCTAACTGGTCTATTGTATCGTTTAACGTTTCTGTTTCCTTGTTAATTTTCTGTTTAGTTGATCTATCCATAGGTGTGAGTGGGGTATTAAAGTCTCCCACTATTGTTGTGTTATTGTTAATTTCTCCTTTCATACTTGTTAGCATTTGTCTTACATACTGCGGTGCTCCCGTGTTGGGTGCATATATATTTATAATTGTTATATCTTCTTCTTGGATTGATCCTTTGATCATTATGTAGTGACCTTCTTTGTCTCTTTTCACAGCCTTTGTTTTAAAGTCTATTTTATCTGATATGAGTATTGCTACTCCTGCTTTCTTTTGGTCCCTATTTGCATGGAAAATCTTTTTCCAGCCCTTCACTTTCAGTCTGTATATGTCCCCTGTTTTGAGGTGGGTCTCCTGTAGACAACATATATAGGGGTCTTGTTTTTGTATCCATTCAGCCAGTCTTTGTCTTTTGGTTGGGGCATTCAACCCATTTACGTTTAAGGTAATTACTGATAAGTATGATCCCGTTGCCATTTACTTTATTGTTTGGGATTCGAATTTATACACCATTTTTGTGTTTCCTGTCTAGAGAATATCCTTTAGTATTTGTTGGAGAGCTGGTTTGGTGGTGCAGAATTCTCTCAGCTTTTGCTTGTCTGAGAAGCTTTTGATTTCTCCTTCATACTTGAATGAAATCCTTGCTGGGTACAATAATCTGGGCTGTAGGTTATTTTCTTTCATCATTTTAAGTATGTCTTGCCATTCCCTCCTGGCTTGAAGAGTTTCTATTGAAAGATCAGCTGTTATCCTTATGGGAATTCCCTTGTGTGTTATTTGTTGTTTTTCCCTTGCTGCTTTTAATATTTGTTCTTTGTGTTTGATCTTTGTTAATTTGATTAATATGTGTCTTGGGGTGTTTCGCCTTGGGTTTATCCTGATTGGGATTCTCTGGGTTTCTTGGACTTGGGTGATTATTTCCTTCCCCAGTTTAGGGAAGTTTTCAACTATTATCTCCTCAAGTATTTTCTCATGGTCTTTCTTTTTGTCTTCTTCTTCTGGAACCCCTATGATTCGAATGTTATAGTGTTTAATATTGTCCTGGAGGTCTCTGAGATTGTCCTCATTTCTTTTAATTCGTTTTTCTTTTATTCTCTCTGATTCATTTATTTCTACCATTCTATCTTCTAATTCACTAATCCTATCTTCTGCCTCTGTTATTCTACTATTTGTTGCCTCCAGAGTGTTTTTAATTTCATTTATTGCATTATTCATTATATATTGACTCTTTTTTATTTCTTCTAGGTCCTTGTTAAACCTTTCTTGCATCTTCTCAATCCTTGTCTCCAAGCTATTTATCTGTGATTCCATTTTAATTTCAAGATTTTGGATCAATTTCACTATCATTATTCGGAATTCTTTATCAGGTAGATTCCCTATCTCTTCCTCTTTTGTTTGGTTTGGTGGGCATTTATCTTGTTCCTTTATCTGCTGGCTATTCCTCTGTCTCTTCATCTTGTTTAAATTGCTGAGTTTGGGGTGTTCTTTCTGTATTCTGGCAGTTTGTGGAGTTCTCTTTATTGTGGCTTTTCCTCGCTGTGTGTGGGTTTGTACAGGTGGCTTGTCAAGGTTTCCTGGTTAGGGAAGCTTGTGTCGGTGTTCTGATGGGTGGAGTTGTATTTCTTCTCTTTGTTCAGTCGCGCTGTGGGGAGGGAGGGAGGGAGGGATGCTGCAAACAAATAACACTGGCGTGCGCTCGCAGTGCCTCAGCCACACTGGGTCTGCCCCCGCTCACGGCGGGTGTAGCCTCCCTGCCCACACTGCTCGGGCTCTAGGTTGTTCCGCCGGGAACAATCCGAGGCTGGCCCTGGGTTGCATGCACCTCCCAGGTCCAAGCCGCTCAGGTTCAGGCACTCGGGTAGTCCTTAGAGCCTCAGACTCAGTTGGGCCTGAGTTTTGTGCTCTTCCCAGGTCCGAGCAGCTCAAGTGATGAGGTGTTCGGCGAGCGCCAATGCTGCGACTTATCGCCTCCCCGCCACTCGGTTATCTGGGCGTAAAACCGGCGCACCTTCTCAGTCCAGACCCCAAGAAGTTTTAGTTAGCAAAGAAGCCTGCTTACAGTTTTATAGATAATGTCTCTCTGGGGCTGCGATTGCCCCCTTCCGGCTCTGGCTGCCTGTCACCGGAGGGGGAAGGTCTGCAGCCGGCTATCTCTGTTCAATTCTTTGTTCCGTGCGCGGGCCTGGCGGTGTCTTAGGTTAGGGCTGGCTTTTCGCGTGGTAGATATCCCACAGTCTGGTTTGCTAGCCCAAATTATTTCGCTCAGATAGTGCTCAGGGTATTCAGGCCAGATTCTTACTCTAAGCGATGCAGCCCGCGCTGCGCCTCCCTGCCCAGCCCCCGCTTGCTAATGGCGCATGCAGGCGTCTGCGGGGCTTCTCCGCTGGGGGAGTTACCGTAGGACTCGCAATCTTCGAGTTTTAATTGTTTATTTATTTTTACTTCCTGTTATGTTGCCCTCTGTGCTTCCAAAGCTCGGCACAGATTCGGCAGTGAGAAGGTTCCCTGGTGTTTGGAAACCTCTCTTTTTAAGACTCCCTTCCCGGGACGGAACTCCGTCCCTCCCTCTTTTGTCTCTTTTTTTGTCTTTTATATTTTTTCCTACCTCCTTTCGAAGAGTTGGATTGCTTTTCTGGGTGCCTGATGTCCTCTGCCGGCATTCAGAAGTTGTTTTGTGGAATTTACTCGACGTTTAAATGCTCTTTTGATGAATTTGTTGGGGAGAAAGTGTTCTCCCCGTCCTACTCCTCTGCCATCTTGGCTCCTCCCCTCACGTGTCTCTTTCAATACTGGTTTCCTCGGTGTGTATGCCCAGCAGTGGGATTGCTGGGTCGTATGGCAGTTCTAGTTCCAGTTTTTTAAGGAATCTCCACACTGTTCTCCATAGTGGCTGTACTAATTTGCATTCCCACCAACAGCGTAAGAGGGTTCCCTTTTCTCTGCACCCTCTCCAGCATTTATTGTTTGAAGACTTTTTGATAGCAGCCATTCTGACCAGTGTGAGATGGCACCTCATAATGGTTTTGATTTGTATTTCTCTGATAATGAGTGATGTTGAACATCTTTTCATGTGTTTGTTAGCCATCTGTATGTCTTCTTTGGAAAAATGCTTCAGATGGTTTTACCACAGTGCATGTGAAGTGCCTAGAACGTGCTCTGCCACACAGAAAGAGACTGAGAAATGATAGTAATCATCAGGGTGGTAGATTTTAGCAATTACACACTCTATGTCATAAGGTCATACATATAATAAAATTAAGGCTTTGGCATCTCTTGATGATTCTTTCACTTAGTATCTGAAATAAGAATTTCTATGAGGCCTTTCCTAAGTTATTAGAATTTTTCCTTAACATATTTGATTTCTCTAAATAATTAGATGATTAAAATCTCTAGTATCTCATACTAAAGAGGCAAGTGGGCAATATTATACCCCCTTGATTGGTGCTAAAGATTTAAAGACAGCTGGTGGAAAATGGTTAAAATCCTTTTCTAGAATGTCAATAAAAATTAACACAAGTATAAAATTTTGAACTCCCTTCTCTTAGTAAATGTTGTCAAAAAGTATTTGCAAATTTGTGAATGCAGTTTATGTGATCTGATTCTATGACGAATTTTCAAGATTTTATTTTCAAAGAATGAAACAAAAGGCTATGTCCCCAGTGCTGTCCTGTGAAGAAAGCTATGAATATTGAAAAGCCAGGTCAGTTAGAGGTAGAAATCTGAGCAGCTGTCGTTTTCTTGCTTCTGTGCTGTGATTATGCTATTTGGTCTTTGCCTCTCTTCATAGGGGTCTTATTTATTTAAGGAAAATGAATTTTCCCTGCAACTGGAATTATCTTAATAGAATGCAAAGCTGACATGAGTTATTCTGTGAGGATAGCAACTACGGCCTAGGTTCCCAAGTTTTTCTTGGAATTCTCCCACCCTTGTTGTCTGTAAAGCTGGACCCTTCATTTAACTCAAGTCTCTACTCAATAGTGAAGGGACCTTTCCAGGTGGCTCTAGTGGTAAAGAACCTGCCTGCCAATGCAGGAGACATAGGAGATGCAGGTTCAATACCTGGGTCAGGAAGATCCCCTGGAGGAGGGCATGGCTAATCCACTCCAGTATTCTTGCCTGGAGAATCCCATGGACCGAGACGCCTGGCAGGCTACAGTTCATAAGGTCATAAAGAGTCAGACACGACTGAAGCAACTTATCATGCATGCAAACTACTTAACAGTGAAACTTTTTCCAGCAACTTTCCTTGAGAACATAATCTTAAGTAGTATATTTCATCATTCTCTCTCCCCTAACCCTAAATCATTTTGACAACACTTACCTTTCCCTGCTGCTGCTGCTAAGTTGCTTCAGTCGTGTCCAACTCTGTGCGACCCCATAGACGGCAGCCCACCAGGCTCCCCATCCCTGGGATTCTCCAGGCAAGAACACTGGAGTGGGTTGCCATTTCCTTCTCCAATGCATGAAAGTGGAAAGTGAAAGTGAAGTCGCTCAGTCATGTCCGACTCTTCGCGATCCCAGGACTGCAGCCTACCAGGCTCCTCCATCCATGGGATTTTCCAGGCAAGAGTACTGGAGTGGGGTGCCATCGCCTTCTCCAACCTTTCCCTGAGATATCACAAATTAATTTTTAATTATTGCCTTCCTGTCACACTCCACCACCCCAACTCTCCCAAGATATGAGAGGGTAGAATTTTACCAATCCCCACCAGTTTTATTACTGTATTTAGAATGGTTCCTGGTATGTATTGATGTTCAAAGTATTGATAAACAAACAAACCAAGAGGCAGGGTGGCATGGTAGAAAAATTTTGGATTTAAAATTAAGGTACAGTTGTGACTCCTACCTATGTTTGTACTAGATCTGTATGCCAATGAGTAAGCCAACTAATATTTTGAGCTGTAGTGTCCTCACATATGAAATAAGAAAATCTATCTTGCATGGGTGTTAAGAGATTCAAATGAGACGGGACATGTGCAAAGGCTTTATGCACTCCTTATAAACATTAAGTCAAATAGATTTGTTATTATCACTCACAGGCCAATAATTATGACCACTGAACTCTTCTAAGTTCAGAAGATATGATGACGCTTTACGTATTTGGTAGTTAGCCGGTTTAATCATGTTAAGTGTCAGTTAACTTTGTTTTTATCTTTTCCCAGAAAGCACAGGATGAGGGTACTGAAGTCTTATAATTTTTGTTATTTGGATCGAGCTCTGATTTTTAACCCAAGTATTCATGAAATCTAACTAATACCCCAAAAGCCCCTAGACATAGAAGAAAGACCCTTTTCTATAGGTTTTTTGGGGAGGACATTTCAAATATATATCAAGTGTAGTTATTAAAAAAAATATTACCTGACAGCCCAGAAATTAAATGAATATGTGATGGATTTTTATTATGAAGGTGATGGTAGACTGTAGTTTGATTTGAATTGTTTAAACATTCATTGAAATGTTGATTTTAATAAAATCAATTTAATAAAAATTTAGAGGTTTAATTTAGTACTGAATATCTTTTACTACCTAAGTGATATACAACATAATTTTTGGTACCTAGGATGTTTAATTTTTAATTTTCAGTTTTGGTAAATAAAATTCATATAAACACTGTAAGATTTTGAGGAGTTATTTATATGAATATTAATTAAAGATGCATTCATTAATAGATTATCCATTTTGAAATTTGGCAATATATATCCAAAGCTTTAAACATGTGTATAATTATGGGTCTAGTAATTCTACTTCTAGAGATTTCTCCCCCAAATTAATCACAGTTATGGGAAAAGCTTAATATATAAAGTTATTAATTACTGCATTGGTTATAATATCAAAATGAAGGAAATAATCTAAATGTCTAATAATAGCGAATCAATTAAATATATTATAGTATGTTTATTAAAAGGAATATTATAAAGCCAGGAAAAGGATATAGAAGAGCATTTAATGTCATGAGAAATATTCATTACATAGTATTAACTGAAAAAAGAATCTAGCCCATGTTCTATGTGTGTATGTGCATATAGAATCATTTTTAATGGAATAATCTGAAATTGATGGGGTTCAAACAGAAAATGACTATTTTTAAACAGCTACTGCCTTCAAATGTATTCTGTTGAATCTCCCTTCTATTCCCTTTGTGATATGTTGGAAAAACACCTTAGCTTTTTTTGATGTTTTCCATTATGAACATGGTCTCCATAATTACATTGCATTTTCAGGCATTGAGAGGGCCTGTGCATTCTAAATGGAAACTTTAAGTTCATACCAAGGAAGTGTGGTTTGTTTTTTTACACTTCCTCATATTCCTTCTTTGCTTTTTCTGGTTCCCTTAGGGCGGGGCAGGGGGAAAGGGCGTTAGAGGGACAAGAGTAACTGTCTCTGTCCCCAGTGTGGTTATAATCTGTCTGTGTGGCGGGCATCCAAAGTCTGACTCTTTAATTGGATAGAAACATGAATTCTTTGGCTGTTCTGAAAAATGCTCATGCTATATAGTTCCTTGATACAAGCAGTTTGGAACTCTTACAGCTAAACCCTCTCTGATTCTCCTTTGTTATGAATTCTATTACCTCTCACTCTAAAGCTCTCTTGCCTGGTTAGCTGCCCTCTTGGGCAGAATCATTTCAAAATAACGTGAGCCTACCTACTCTGTATAGCCTCTAATTGGGCCACAGAAAACTCATACATTCTTTTTTTTTTTTTTAAATGGGAGTGTAGGCAACCCATTCCAGTATTCTTGCCTGGAGAATCTCATGGACAGATGAACCTGGCAGGCTCCAGTCCATAGGGTCACAAACAGTTGGATATGACTAAAGTGACTTAGCATGCAGCAAGCACACAGTCGATTTGCAGTGTTGTGTTACTTTCTTCTGTATAGCACAGTGAATCGGTTGTAAATATGCCCTGGTGGCTCAGTTGGTAAAGAGTCTGACTGCAATGCGGGAGACCTGGGTTCAATTCCTGGGTCAGGAAGGTCCCCTGGAGAAGGAAATGGCAACTCACTCCAGTCTTCTTGCCTGGAAAATTCCATGGAGAGAGGAGCCTGGTGGACTACAGTCCATGGGGTCATAAAGAGTTGGACACGACTGAGTGACTAACACTTCACTTCATTCTTTTTTAGATTATTTTCCCATATAGATCATTACATAGTATTGAGTAGAGTTACCTGTGCTATATAGTAAGTCCTTATTAGTTATCTGTTTTCTATATACTAGTGTATATGTGTCAACCTGATCTCCCAATTTTTCCCTCTCCCCCTTAACCTCTGATAAACATAAGACTGTTTTCTACATCTGTAACTCTATTTATGTTTTTAAAATAAGCTTATTGGTACCATTTTTTGGATTCCACATGTAAGCAATATAACACAATATTTGTCCTTCTCTATCTGACTTCACTCAGTACGACAATCTCTAGTCCGTCCATGTTGCTGCAAATGGCATTATTTCGTTTTTTGTGGCAGAGTAATATCCCATGGTATGTATCTACCACACATTATTGCTATAGCAAATAATAATCACGGTTCAAGATTTCATACCAATGCTCTCTCTGTTTTTCCACTGAGAGGCCAAACTGGTCAACCTCTATGCCATTGTGTTCTCTAAGTGATAAACTGGTATCAACCTTTATGTTCATACACAATCCCAGGCTCCAGAGACACCTCAAGCTCTTATAATAACGCCCTTCATTGAGAAATCTAGGCTTCTGCAGTTCAGCATAGATAAACAAGGCCACTCAAGGGAATAAAGATGAAGTCACAGACCAGTTAGGACAACATGGAGAGGATGGAAATCGTTAAGTGAAGAGCAAGTTTATGAGGGAAAAGGGTATTTACAGAGTCACTGTGGTTCTGTTTCTAGCATAGGTTGCTGAGTATATCAATCTATAATAAATAAAAGGAAGTTTCCTAACTCCAAGTATTGGAACTAAAGGGAGATGAAGAGCCAGTTGTCGTACGCATGTATTTTTATCCTGAGAGAACTGAAGTTCAGCATCTCTTCTAATTATTCTGAATGCAAGATGTAATAATTTATACCTGACCATTAAATTTTAAGATCTTTTGTCTTAAAGATGAAAAAGTATGTGTCAAAGCTCAACACCAAAGAGTATTAAAATTTTATTCAAGGTTCTGAATAATTCATAATTTATCTACTTTTCCCCCTCTGACAGAAGTATGATATAATTTTAATAGGATGTGTTGTTGGACATGAGTTTGAGCAAACTCTGGGAGAATATGAAGGACAGGAAAGCTGGCATGCTATGGTCCATGGGGTCACAAAAAAGTCAGACATGACTGAGCGACTGAACAAAAACATTATTTTCTTAGGCTATTCAGGTGGCTCAGTGACAATGTATCCACCTGCTAAGCAGGAGACATGGGTTCGATTCCTAGTTCAGAAAGATCCCCTGGAGAAGGAAATGGCAAATCACTCCAGTATTCTTGCCTGGGAAATTTCATGGACAGAGGAGCCTGCCAGGCTATAGTCCATGGGGTCACAGAAGAGTTGGACACAACTTAGCAAATAAAGGATAACAACAACAACTGTTCTTTAAGGATAATATCAACGAACCATTTGGTTTACAAGATCTAAAATATTTGTGGCATTCTTTCTGTTACATTTAATTTCCTTTTTTTTTTTTCTACACTAAGAGTTAACTGTTTTTTGGGTATAGCACTTAAAATATTGAGTGACTATTTCCTTCAAATTTTACTGGATAGTTGCTTAATCCATTGCTTCATTTTGAATTTGTCTTTTAAGCTAGTCTGCATATTAATAAAGACAATGTACAGCAGGGAAGTTACACTCCTCAGAGAAAGGCCAGCTGGTTATCTTCTAGGCAACTTTCTTTATCTTCATGAATGCATTCATAGCTAAACACAAGTCTTAGAGACTCAGGTTCTATAATCATCAGCACACTGAAAACAAATTTACTTTTCAGGTACTGTTTTACATTAATCACATTAACAGCAATTCACATATATAAATGCAAGAAAGCAAATGTGATTGTCTGGGGAGGCCTTTACAAATAGCTGAGGAGCAGAAGACAAAGGAGAAAGGGAAAGATATGCCCTGAATGAAGAATTCTAGAGAATAGCAAGAAGAGACAAGAAAGTCATCTTAAGTGAACAGTAAAAAGAAATATACCAGAAACTATAAAACTCTTAGAGGAAAACATAGGCAGAACACTCAATGACATAAATCAAAGCAAGATCCTCTATGACCCACCTCCTAGAGTAACAGAAATAAAAACAAAACTAAACAAGTGGGACCTGATTAAACTTAAAAGCTTTTGCACAGCAAAGGAAAACTATAAGCAAGGTGAAAAGACAACCCTCAGAATGGGAGAAAATAACAGCAAATGAAACAACTGACAAAGGATTAATTTCTAAAATATACAAGCAGCTCATACAACCTAATACCAAGAAACAAACCACTCATTAAAAAGTGGGAAAAAGACCTAAACAGACATTTCTCCGAAGAAGACATACAGATGGCTAACAAACACATGAAAAGATGCTCAGCATTGCTCATTATCAGAGAAAGGCAAATCAAAACTACAATGAGGTCACAGCAGTCAGATGGCCATCATTAAAAAGCCTACACACAATAAATGCTGGAGAGGGTGTGGAGAAAAGGGATCACTCTTGCACTGATGGTGGGAATGTAAATTGATACAGCCACTATGGAAGATGGTATGGAGATTCCTTAAAAAACTAGGAATAAAACCACCATATGACCCAGCAATCTCACTCATGAATGGATAAAGTAGTAGTACATATACACAAGGCAATATTACTCAGCCATAAAAATGAATGCATTTGAGTCAGTTCTAATGAAGTGGATGAACCTCAAACCTATTATACAGAGTGAAGTAAGTCAGAAAGAGAAAGATAAATATTGTTTCCTAACACATATATATGGAATCTAGAAAAATGGTACTGAAGAATTTATTTACAGGGCAGCAGTGGAGAAACAGACATAGAGAATAGACTTATAGACACGGGGAGACGAGAGGAGAAGGTGAGATATATGGAAAGAGTAACATGGAAACATATTACCATATGTAAAAGAGATAGCCAATGGGAATTTGCTATATGGCTCAGGAAACTCAAACAGATGCTCTGTATCAACCTAGAGGGGTGGGATGGGGAGGGAGATGGGAGGGAAGTTCGAAAGGGAGGGGATATATGTGTACCTATGGCTGATTAATGTTGAGGTTTGACAGAAAACAACAAAATTCTGTAAAGCAATAATACCTCAATTAATAAATTAAAACAGTGGATAAAATAGAAATAGAGGAAAACAATAGGATGGAAAACACTAGAGATCTCTTCAAGAAAAATTGAAATACCAGGGGAATATTTCGTGTAAAGATGGGCCTCAATAAATGACAGAAACAGCAAAGACCTAATGGAACCAGAAGAGGTTAATAAGAGGTGGCAAGCATGCAGAGAAGAAATTTACAGAAAAAGGTCCTGATGACCTGGTAACCATAATGGTGTGGTCACTCACCCAGAGCCAGACATCCTGCAGTGTGAAGTAAAGTAGGCCTTAGGAAGCATCACTACAAACAAAGATAGTGGAGGTGATGGAATTCCAGCTGAGCTATTTCAAACCCTAAAATATGATGCTGTTAAAGTGTTTCACTCAATATGTCAGCAAATTTGGAAAACTCAACAGTGGCTACAGGACTGGAAAAGGTCAGTTTTCATTCCAATCCCAAAGAAAGGCAATGCCAAAGAATGCTCAAACTACCACAAATCGCATTCATTTCACATGCAGAGTCAGACACAGCTGAGCAACTAAGCACACAGCATAAGAGATCAAATTGCCAACATCTGCGGATCATAGAGAAAACAAGGGAATTCCAGAAAAAAAAAAGCATCTACTTCTGCTTTATTGACTATGCTAAAGCTTTGGACTGTGTGGATCACAACAAAATGTAAAGTTCTTCAAGAGACGGGAATACCAGACCACCTTACCTGTCCTCTGAGAAACCTGTATGCAGGACAAGAAGCAGCAGTTAGAACCACACATGAGACAACAAATTGGTTCCAAATTGGGGAAGGAATACATCAAGGCTGTATATTGTCATGCTGCTTATTTAACTTATATGCAGAGCACATCATGCAAAATACCAGACTGGATGAATAACAAGCTGAAATCAAGACTGTTGGGAGAAATATCAACAACCTCAGATATGCAGATGATACCACTCTAAAAAGTGAGGTGGAACTAAAGAACCTTTTGGGGAGAATGTAAAAAGCTGGCTTAAAACTCAACATTCAAAAAACTAAGATCATGGCATTAGGTCCCATCACTTCATGGCAAGTAGATGGGAAAAAAGTAGAAACACTGATAGATTTTATCTTCCTGGGCTCCAAAATCATTGTAGATGGTGACTGCAGTCATGAAATTAGAAGATGCATGCATATTGGAGCTATGACAAAGACAGAGTATTAAAAAGCAGAGATATCACTTTGTGGCAAAGGTCCGTCTTGTCAATGGTTTTTCCAGTAGTCATGTATGGATGTGAGAGTTGGACCATGAAGCAGGCTGAGCACTGAAGAATTGATACTTTCAAACTGCGGTGCTAGAGAAGACTCTTGAGAGTCCCTTGGGCAGCAAGGAGATCAAACCAGTCAATCCTAAAGGAAATCAACTCTGAATATTCATTGGAAGGACTGATGATGAAGTTGAAGTTCCAATCCTTTTGAAACAGGAGGGAAAGGGACAGAACAAAACTTCTGAAAGAATGACATAGCTTGAAGGCACAATAGAAACTGATTAGAACAAAATGGGTCCAAGATGACAGACAAGCCAACTCGAACAGAACTTGCTCCTCACTATAAGCTCATTGTAACACATCAGCAAGCTAAATAACATACCCAGAGATGCCATGACAGTTCCAAGGTCAATCAACATAAAAGGGTGGCTTGGCCCAACCCCTGGAAATCCCCACCTCTTCCCCAAGATAGTTAGAATAATCCACCCACTCATTAGCCTATGAAATTACCCAGTCCATAAAAGCTAACCACACCATATTTTGAGTCTTCACTTGCTCTCTGCAACGGCCCACACTTTGTGGCATGTGTTTTTCTCGGAAATAAATCCACTTCTTACCTATCACTTTGCCTTTCACTGAGTTTTTTCTGTGCTGAGACAGAATCTGAGCCTCAGTAAATCCAGACACCAGATAAGTGATTCTAATGAAAAGGTCATGGGTTCAAGTCCCAAGCAGGATTTTGGCCTGATTCCAATCCCAGTCATATGGGTTTGAGTTCCAAGTGGGGTTTTGGCTGGGTTGGAGTCCTGGCCCTGTGGGTTCAAGTTCCAAACTAGGTATTGGCTGGGTTTGAATCCTAGCACATGGGCTCAAGTTCCAATCTGTGGTAAATGGTTCCGCTTTGCCCCCCTGACAGGAAGAACTGAATCACTGGAAAAGACCTTGATGTTGGGAAAGATTGAGTGGAGGTGATGGAATTCCAGTTGAGCTATTTCAAATCCTAAAAGATGATGCTATGAAAGTGCTGCACTCAATATGCCAGCAAATTTGGAAAACTCTGCAATGGCAACAGGACTGGAAAAGGTCAGTTTTCATTCCAATTCCAAAGAAAGGCAATGCCAAAGAATGCTCAAACTACCACACAATTACACTCATCTCACACACTAGTAAAGTAATGCTCAAAATTCTCCAAGCCAGGCTTCAGCAATACATGAACTGTGAACTTCCAGATGTTCAAGCTGGTTTTAGAAAAGACAGAGGAATCAGAGATCAAATTGCCAACACCTGCTGGATCATTAAAAAAGCAAGAGATTTCCAGAAAAATATCTATTTCTGTTTCATTGACTATACCAAAGCCTTTGACTGTGTGGATCACAATAAACTGTGGAAAATTCTGAAAGAGATGGGAATACCAGATCACCTGACCTGCCTCTTGAGAAATCTGTATGCAGGTAGGAAGCAACAGTTAGAACTGGCCATGGAACAACAGACTAGTTCCAAATAGGAAAAGGAGTCCGTCAAGGCTGTATATTGTCACCCTGCTTATTTTACTTATATGCAGAGTACATCATAAGAAACCCTGGGCTGGATGAAGCACAAGCTGGAATCAAGATTGCCAGGAGAAATATCAATAACCTCAGATATGCAGATGACATCACCCTTATGGCAGAAAGAGAAGAAGAACTAAAGAGCCTCTTGATGAAAGTGAAAAGGAGTGAAAGTGAAAAATTTGGCTTAAAGCTCAACATTCAGAAAACTGAAATCATAGCATGTGGTCCCATCACTTCATGGCAAATAGATGGAGAAACAGTGGAAACAGTGGAAGACTTTATTTTTGGGGGCTCCAAAATCACTGCAGATGGTGACTGCAGCCATGAAATTAAAAGACGCTTACTCCTTGGAAGGAAAGTTATGACCAACTTGGACAGCATATTCAAAAGCAGAGACATTACTTTGCCAACAAAGGTCCATCTAGTCAAGGCTATGGTTTTTCCAGTGGTCATGTATGGATGTGAGAGTTTGACTATAAAGAAAGCTGAGTGTGGAAGAATTGATGCTTTTTAACTGTGGTGTTGGAGAAGACTCTTGAGAGTTCTTTGGACTGCAAGGAGATCCAACCAGTCCATCCTAAAGGAAATCAGTACTGAGTGTTCATTGGAAGGAGTAATGTTAAGCTGAAACTCCTGTACTTTGGCCAACTTATGCAAAAAGCTGACTCATTTGAAAAGATCCTGATGCTGGGAAAAACTGAGGGCTGGAGGAGAAGGGGATGACAGAGGATGAGATGGTTGGACATCACTGACTCCATGGAGATGAGTTTGAGTAGACTCTGGGAGTTGGTGATGGATAGGGGGCCCTGGAGTGCTGTGGTCCATGGGGGTCACGAAGAGTCAGACATGACTGAGTGACTGAACTGAACTGAAGAGGAGAAAGGGGTGACAGTGGATAAGATGGTTGAATGGCATCACCAACTCAGTGGACATGAGATTAAACAAACCCTGGGAGATATTGAAGGACAGGGAAGCCTGGCATGCTGCAGTCCATGGGTCGCAAAGAGTCAGAAATGACTTAGCAGCTGAACAACATTTATAAAGCAGAAAACCAGTGTTTTAAAATTCTACCAGAAATATAATTGTTCATAACTATTGAAAAATTTTAATTGCTAACATAGCAACTATGAGGGTTAATTCTTTGTGTCAACTTAACTGGGCCATGGGGTGCTCGAGTATATGGTTACACATTATTATTGGTGTGTCTGTGAGGGTGTTTTTTTTTTTTTTTTAATGAAATTAACAGTGGAATATGGGCTTCCCAGGTGACACAATGGTAAGGAATCTGCCTGCCAGTGTGACTGCAGGAGACCCAGGAGACATGGGTTCTATCTCTGGGTCAAGAAGATCACCTGGAGAAGGAAATGGCAACCCATTCCAGTATTCTTGCCAAAGATATCCCATGGACAGAGGAGTCTGGCAGGCTGCAGTCCATGGGATTGCAGTCAGACACCACTTAGCGATTGAGCTTGCAGGCAAGTGATGGTGGAATCTACAGACTGAATAGAGCAGGTTGCTGTCCCCAGTGAGGAAGGGCCTCAGATGATACCTTCAAAGCTTAAATGGAGGAAAAAGACAAAAGGCAGAGTAAGAGAGAATTCACTGTGTGACTTTTCAAGCTGACAGAGTATCTTCTTGTGTATTTGAACTTGTATTGAACTGAAACATATCATTGGCTCTTAGGACTTTGAACTCAGACTGGGGACTATACTAGTTAGCTCTCCTGGACCTCCAGATTGCTGACTAAAGATCTTGGGACTTCTCAGCTTCCAGCCTCCATAACTACAGAGCAAATTCCTTACAATAAATAAACAAGTACACACACACATATCCACAATATAGGCTGTGTATATATGTGTGTGTGTGTGTGTGACTTTCTTATTTAAGCAGTCTTCTTAGGGTGTATCTTTGGGTTTCTTCTAGGAATGCTAGAACAGAAGTATGTTCTCTTCTACTGAACATGTACAGTGGAGCGCACAGCCTCAAATGTGCTCAGAATGAAACAGCCTTTGGCCTCAAGTGGCTTATTCTGCACATACAGTTATCTTTAATGAAATCTTCAGTTACTAGAAATGATTTAAAAATGAATTCCCTTCTTTTATTCATTTCTCACACAACAGTGTGTGCTGTGCTAAGTCACTTCAGTCATGTCTGATTCTTTGCGACCCCATGGACTGTAGCCCACCTGGCTCCTCTGTTCATGAGGATTCTCCAGGCAAGAATACTGGAGTGGCTTGCCATTTCATTTCCTCCTCCAGGGGATGGATCTTCCTCACCCAGGGACTGAACCCGTGTCTCTTATGTATCCTGCATAGGCAGATGGGTTCTTTACCACTAGCGCCACCTGGGAAAACCACACAGCATTAACTGGGACCCAATCCAAAAGTTATATAACACTTCTAAATCTCTCTTTTCTTCCAAACTCATCCAGAGGCTCACGAAAGAAACCTCCTTTCTTCCATCTGACTTTTTGCCCTATTCTCAGATCTGTACTTATTTCTTGAGAAAAAAAAATGTTTTCCAATATTTGGACCCATTGTCAGTTTCCCCATAAGAAAGGGAGCCTAGGAACCTTGGTATTCACCCTGCAAGTGAAAATCCTTCCCTGGCTTTCCAGGTTGGTTCTCTCTTACCATTCTCCCTTTCCTGTAATACTAAAAGCCTAGGACTGGTCTGCTCCCATAGGAAGTGAATACATGTGGGAAGCAATGGGGAAGGTGAGCTAGAAAACTAAAAATCTCTTGTTTGGAAGACTGAAAACATTCCTAAGTCAGAAAAATCTAGCACTTAAACCCTACAGACCCAGAGGCCATTCTACCTCCAAAGTAACTTGGCATCTCCTGACTCAAGGCTGTCATTAATAAATGTTAGTATTAGAGCTGAACACTCAGAAGGCAATGTTATTTCCCTTATTTCCAAGCATTGGGGGTTTTGATGGGCTGGAGGTGAGGTCAGGGTTATGAAGTAGTTGGTAGAGTCTCACCATAACCTTGAAGTACCAATACAAGCTCTGATGAGGCCAAAGGCATACTCGCCATTTCTGCTCAGGTTGATTTGCTCTGCTCTGTTTCCTTGTCCAGTCACATCAAAAACGTGTGCTATTTGGTCACAGACAGCCTGCAAATCCATCACTACCCAACACTGTGTGGACTGACCTCAAGTGTGTGCCCTCCTAATGCTGGGTCAGCAGTAATATGTTTACAAATGAAAGAAATGACATTCATTACCATATTTTTACATCTATTTTTAGTCTAAAAAGTACTCAGAGCAATTTGCATTCATTTTAGGATTGAAACATGACACTTGGTATGCATATTAGTGAGCCTGAGCTATATATAACATCGCTCTTCACCTTTGCTTGCTGTGTACAATTGCATGCAAAGGGAGGGACCTCTCATTTCATAAACACTTACCTGTCACGATCAGCATTTTGACATTCCTCGTCCAATAACTATGTGTGGCTGTTGTTGAATCTCTGATCCAGAATCAACTGACATTTCCACATTGTGCATAAGACTAATCTTTGTGTGACTGAAGCCATAATTTTGAGATGTCTGTTGCCATGTATAATCCTGTTTCAGAAAGTGAACAGATTGAATGCATCCCTTTTTCACTTGGAAAGAAAAACTTGGTAATTTCAGCCCTATAGGTCACATTCTGCAGAAAAATTCTGAATAAATTTTCAGTATTTGGGGATGCTCATGGATCAATTAATGACATACACAGATGGTTCTGGCCTAAGATTTTCTTCAGCTCCTATAACCACATGTTGTTGAATGCAGCTCTTACATATACTCTACTGTCCAGATCTATTCATATGTCTGATTTCCACTGATGTGCTAGTTGAGTAACTGGCAAGCAGATGGTGTCTGGTACTGCTGCTCCCTCAGGTTAAGCTTTGTGTTGCCTGGATAAGTCATTTCCCTATCCCATGAAGACCCAGGGCCAATTTCCAGATCTTGTTGCTCCAACTGGTTTGTAAATGGTCCCTCTTGCCCATCCATTTATCTAATCCTACCTGTGTATTGGGGCTTCCCTGGTGGCTCAGCGGTTAAAGCGTCTGCCTGGAATGTGGGAGACCTGAGTTCGATCCCTGGGTCGGGAAGATCCCCTGGAGAAGGAAATGGCACCCCACTCCAGTACTCTTGCCTGGAGAATCCCATGGACGGAGGAGCCTGGTGGGCTATAGTCCATGGGGTCTCAAAGAGTCAGACACGACTGAGCGATTTCACCTTCACCTGTGTTTCAGAATCTTCTTTAGGTCCTATTTCTTCCTTGAAGCCTTACGGGTGACAATAATTTATGCTTTCTTTGATTTCTTTCCTTTTTGAAACGTGTTTATACTTCTCATTTTTATACATATGTTGCTTCTATTTTTGAACTGATTCCTGAGTTTAAGAATCATCATTCTAACAACATCGCAAGTTCCTTGAAAGCTAAAATTTTATTAATTTTATTTTCCAGAGGAGATAACTTTGAACAGAATGGGAGGAAGAGAACTAGTTAGTATTTATTTAACACTATGTCCCCAGTATTATGGGAAGCCCTTGATATTGTCCTTTAATTTTTTTTCTGCATGGTATTATTTCCTTTTTTACAGACAATTAAAATGAGGTTTAGAGTTTTAAGTCACTAGCTGGACACAGTAGAGGTTTGCTTTAGGCATGCAAAACATCAATCTCATCAGCTATGCGTTTAAAAATCAGTCTCACTCTATCTTAAAAGTGTGCTCAGTGTCCATTATATTTAGGGACACTACTGTCTTTCCTTTTTAATGTGTAATATAGATGATTTTTTTCCTACCTTAATATATATTTTTCAATGATAGTCTTCATAGCTTCTATAGGTTATTTTTTAAATTTAAGATTAAATGATAATTATATACTCAATCGGCTGTCCAGAAGTCTTGATACAACTTCTTTTTGGAGCATTGTGTTATAATTATATGCATAATTATTGCTTTTAAAATCATCTTTTCCCAACTATTATGAGGATGCTTCTAATAGTAGATAGAAATAGCATAACTTTGAGAATGTTGTTTGTATTAGTGTTGCTTTTTATTTATCACAGGAAATATTTTTTTACATGGAAAGTCATAGAACTACAATTCATGTTTTTATTATCTAATATTTCCACAAAATGTCAGTCTTTTTTCTTAAGTATTTTAGTATCAAATTGTTAATCTTTCAGTATTTTTTTATGTATGACCTGAAAGAATCAGTAAACACCCTCATCAACTCTTCTGATTTTATAATACTAGGCAGAGAATTTATTCATTCTGACAGTTTCTTATATACTAAGTCTTTATCAGTTTTATTTCAACTATTGAATTCTTGGAAGATTTCACAACCATAACACTTTCCAAGCACTTTTGTTATTTTTATGACTTTCTGTGTGCCAAAATCCTGTTATTTCCTTTTTTTCAACAAAGATTTAGTTTTTGAAAATTGTATTTAATAGTCTCAGACTTTTAAAATTAACACTATGTGTATTTTCTAGATGCCAGCTTTTACTTTTCTTAATTTAGTCTCTCTGCAGTATGTTTAAAATTACCATCTTGTTTGTCTCAATCTCTTTGCTAGCATTAACATTTTCAGGTTCAGAAATACTTATATGGCTCCTATAAGAATCAAGTTTTACCTGATTTATATCTGCAGCTTGCCACTCAGCTTTTTGTTGAAATCTCTTGGAATGTTAAATACATTTTCTGATTATTTGCACCAGAGCTACTGAATCTCAGGAGAAGAAACTATTATGTGTACATCTCACCCTTCTGTTTGCTTGATGCTGTCTTTATATGTGTGATAGAACAGGTATAGAACTTGGCATCTGTTTCTGTTAATTAGGGAAATATTAAGAAGCAATCATGTGTAGGGGCATTGAGAGCATATTCTAGAACCAGACAGCCATGGGTTTGAAACCTTGGTCTCCGATTTTTTAATAATAACCATAGAAAAATTATTTAATCTTACTGTGCTTTAATTTCCTCATCAATAAAAGGGGCTGATAATAATCACTACCTTATAAAGTTGTAGGAGGATGAACATAGTTAGTACATTTTAAACACTTAAAATAGGACATATACATATAGCTCTGTGTGTGTGTGTGTGTGTGTGTGTGTGTGTGTAGGGATCACTCTAATTTATTTATTTAAAATAAATAAAGTTAAGAAAAGTAATTTATTTAAAATGAATCTGCTTGGTTTCACTATCACACATGCAGAGATGGCCCATGACACTCTATATTTTCTACACATAATATAATGTAGTGAATTCTGGGTCATTCTTGTAAAGTAGAAAAAGAAAAGTATTTTTTTTAGATTTTTCATTTTTGAGTAGCATATGCTTTTCCTTATATAAAATGTTAGCAACATTTTCCCTCCTTTCCTCCCTTTTTCTTGAGTCACTATCTGCTGAGAAATACTGACAGTCCTGGATCTCATCTGAAACTGTCTCAGGAGGGAAAATCAATACAATAATAAACTGATATATTGATGTCTAAGGCCATGATTACCTCTGCTCTTTCTTTTTCTTAATAGTAAGATTTTCATAGTTGACTTTAAAATTTTACAAAGGTTCCATGAATAAATCTGTAACCACATTCACAAATAAAAATAGTAACATGAATTTTCAAGAAAAGGCCAGGGGATGAATGGGAAGGAGATATGTTTCTTTGCTATATGCACTCACATATGGGCTGCATGTGCTTAATAAGCATTTTTTTTCCTGTTTCCATTTGCATCTATTAAAATTCTATATTTCCTTGAAGATTTTTCAATCTAATTGTCCATTCCTTTCAAAATCTTTGAAAGCCTCCTTTAGAATAAATTGATCTACTAAAGCAAGTATATATAATTATGGATTAACGCATGAATCCCATGGTAACTGCAAATCAGAAGCCTACAATACGTACACACAGACACATAAAAGAAAGGAACAAAAGCTTACTAATAAATAAAGTCATCAAACCACAAGGGAAGAAACAAACAAACAAAAAACAAGGAAAGAAAAAAACAAAGAGAAAAACTACCAAAACAACCAGAAAACCAGTAGTAAAATGGAAGTAAGTACATGCCTAAAGTTA
Source organism: Bos indicus (assembly GCF_029378745.1). Taxonomy (NCBI): domain Eukaryota; kingdom Metazoa; phylum Chordata; class Mammalia; order Artiodactyla; family Bovidae; genus Bos; species Bos indicus. The sequence goes on from NC_091779.1 coordinate 15,416,778, forward strand.
TTACTTTAAATGTCAATGGACTAAATCCCCTGACCAAAAGGCATAGGGTAGCTGACTGGATAAAAACAAAACAAAGCAAGACCCTTCAATATACTGCCTACAATAGAGTCACTTCAGGGCTAAAGACACACAGAGACTGAAAGTGAGGATGTAGAAAAAGATGTTCCATGCAAACAGAAATGACAAGAAAGCAGGGATATCAATACTCATATCAGACAAAATAGACTTTAAAACAAAGGCTGTAATGAAAGACAAAGAAGGGCATTATATATTGATAACGGAATCAATACAAGGAGAGGATATCACACTTATAGTTAATCTATATGCCCCCAATACAAAAACACCTAAATACATAAAGCAAATAGTAAAGGGAGAAATTGACAGTAATACAATCTACCTCCTAGTTTTCCAAATGTTGGTTTCATCTGTTTCATGACTTTTCATATGCTACATCATAGACTTCTTGGACTCAGGATCTCTCTGTCTTTACTCTTATATTTCTCCCACCCTGATTTACCTCTTGCCTAGTGTATTAACTCAAGTGGATAGGTCTTCAATAAATGGTTCTGTAATGAATACATTTATAAATGACAAGAAATGGTATGAAACATAGAAATTAGTTTAATTCTTCATTTCAACCATGAGAAAATTGAGGCTTAGGAAGGTGTCCCATTTTTATTATAATCACACACCAAACACAGAGGGAAAAAAGACATTCTTGTGGTGGTGTACATTTTTAATTACAATGATTAAAATCTTAGAAGTACTGGTACTTCAGAATTGTAAATCTCTAGAATATCTGAGAGAGATTGCAGATGTCTGAAAGTAGATGCACCAAAACAGGTAAGTGTCTCTAAATACTATAAATGAGATTCCTATTTAGCCAAATTTGTCACTTGATAAAGTTTTATAGAGAAACTGATAAATTCCATATTGCATTTTATTAATCAGTAGTCTTGTGCTGTACTTGACTTGTAGATTGATTTGGCCAACTGACTATTTACAATCGTCAGGTTACTCTGGTAAAGTGGATGTCTGACAGTTAAAGAGATCTGGGAACCATATGACTTCTGTACAATGCCGCGATTACATAAACTGTTGGAATGAAAATCAGTTTATCCAGCAAAATAGTATATTACTTTAGTCAGCAGGCACAAAACACCTTTTTCCTACAAACACTCTGAAACCTCTGCTTCTTGTCCTTTTAGGAACTCTGACAAGGACCTTACATGAATCATTCATTTTGTGAAAATACAATATTCTGTCAGCAGCGTTAGCTAGCCCAGTTGGATTAGGAAACAGAATCAGCATTAAATGGATGGACACAGGATGAAATAGAGTCTGAGACCATGGGGGTTACTTTGAAAGTGGTAGCCTACTGGGCTCAGCAGAATTTTAGACTTCATCCACACAAGGACAGAGGTGCCTGTAAAATTTTCCTAGCCAAGACGTATGTTGAACAATACTATTTCACCAGTGAAAATTTACTTCCAAAGTTCTTTGTAATAATATATGAACCTTCTAGTGAAGATTCAGATATTGATATCTGAAGACTCTTTCATAGCTCCAGTCCTGAGAGTGGACTCCTGACTATTTCAAATGTTAACAATGCCTTAGGTTGTGACTTCAGTTTAACACACACACTTTAGGCGTATGCATAGAAAAAGACTGGAAAGGAGTGCATGTAAATATCAACAATGGATGGGATGGGGGAGTTGTATGAAATTATAATTTTAGAAATATTTTTCCTCTAGTTTTTTATATTAAGCATATAATTTTGTAATCAGGAAAAATAACTTATTTGAAAATAATTTTATTATTTTCATGGATAACATAGTATTTTCTATTTTGATCTTCTCATCCCCAGATCATGATCCTAGATACCATTCAGACTGTCTTGGTGACTCTCTCACCTTATTATCTCCAGTTGTCTTAACTAGCAGTGTAAGAATCCTACACAGTTTCCCTTGGATCACACATAGCTTTAGGGACACTGAGGCTTCTTGCTATTATTTCCTTCCTCTTGTGCCTTTGGCATATGATATTAATTGTTCAAGGCACTGTTTCTCCTGACCATATATTCTCCTCTAGGTTATTCCATTTCACTATGCCTAACCAGCTGGAATTGGCAGCAGGTGAAATCAGCAAAGCCTAAACTAATCTGGAGATGTAGAGAGTCTAGCCATGCTTGGAGTGCCCATGAGGCAGGTCAGCTGGTTTCTACTTATATGGAGGAGTAAAGAGCTTATTGGAAAGGAGCTCTTCCAAAAGTAAGAGGGGTTAATATACAGCAACTTGATTGCAGGACAAGAATTGTTAAAGTGAAAAAGTGGTTTTGAAAGCAGGGTGGCATTTGCTAGGCCCTATTTATTTTTGCCACAGCCCCATAGCTGAATCCTAAGAAGCATAAGGAAACATTCTTTATGAGTAAGCTACGCTGACAGAAATGGCTAATGGTGTTCCCACTGGAGCATAAGAATGAAATCCTAATATTTCACATTTGGAAACTGTAGAGAAGAAAACAGTACAGTGTATGCCAATCATCCCTCTGGAACTTTCCAAACTAGGAGTAATTTGAATAGGGATGGAGTTTCTGAATTCTATGAAAATATGGTTCTGCTACCATTCTGTTCAGTCGCTAAGTTACGGTTGATCTTTGCAATTCTCTGGACTGCAGCATGCCAGGCTTCTCTGTTCTTCACTATCTCCTGCAGTCTGTTCAAATTCATGTCCACTGAGTCAGTGATGCCATCCAACCATCTCATCCTCTGTCATTCCCTTCTTCTCCTGCCCTCAATCTTTCCCAGCATCAGGATCTTTCCCAATAAACTGACTCTTCACATCAGGTGGCCAAAGTATTGGTGCTTAAGCTTCAGCATTGGTCCTTCCAATGAATATTCAGGGTTGATTTCCTTTAGGATAGAATTGTTTGATCTCCCTGCTATAAAAGGGACTCTCAAGAGTCTTCTCCAATACCACAATTCAAAAGCATCAATTCTTTGGCACTCAGCCTTCTTTATGGTCCAACTCTCACATCCCTACATGACTACCGGATAAACCATAGCCTTGACTATATGGACATTTGTCAGCAAAATGATGTCTCTGCTTTTTAATATGCTATCTAGGTTTGTACTGGCTTTTCTTCCAAGGAACAAGCATCTTTCAAGGAACAAGCTACCATTTTAGGTTTCCTATTTTATTCTTAAATTTGTGTGGATTGCGAATACATGGATTATTCTCATAAAATATATGACATAGAAAGGGAAGTTAACATGATCTTCATGCTACAAATTAGTAAAAGCACAGAGAGATCAAATCTGTTCACACAATAACTTGTGTTGGATAAAAATTAGAACCCATCTGTGACTGTTCTTTCTCCCCTGGAACACATCACGACTAGGCCCATAGACACTTATCAAGCAAGCACTCTGAATAAAGCCCTGTATCAGATGCTGGGGACTACCATAAATATAATGAGCAATGCAAAGCAACTTAGCACACTAAGATACACAGGCACTGGGGGATTAAGATGGTAGAGTAAGACGACATGAAGATCACCTCCCCCCACAAATGCATCAAAAATGCATCTACCAGAATCCTTATGCAGTGTATACTTTACAAAGATGGAAAATTTCACAGGTTATCCTTCCAATGTGATATTACAACTTTTCTGACAAGTTAATCAGTTCCCTTCTTCTCCTTGATCAATAGAATGTGGAGGAAGGTTTCCTGTGTGACTTCTGAGATTTTTTTATAGAATGTGATATGACCCAGGTCACACGCTCCTTTGTATCCCTGAGAGGCTATGGAAGAGTCCTGGCTACTGCAAAGTCACTAGAAAAAACATGAGGAAGGACCACAAAGAGACAGAGATACCTAAGAAGTCCTATTTCTTCCAGGCCCTGCCCAGTCCTTCTGAACTGAGGCCCCAGATACCCAAATGAAGAAGTCTTGGAGGACCCTAGTCCAAGCCACCATCTGACAGTAACTTCATTAGAGTTACCAAGCCAAAAACACTTGGTTAAACTGATCCAAAAATTCCTGACTCAAGAAATTAATATCATTGCTTTATAAATCTAAATTTTGTGGTGATTGGTTAGGCAGCAGTGGTTAACTAATGCACAGCAGAAGAGATGTGTTCAAAAATCTTTTCAGTTGCTAGTCTTGCTTTATAAAGCTGAGAAACCAACAGTGTTTAATACAAGAAATTCCTTAGAAAATATAAAACTTATGAACCCATCCATTTCTACTTTATTATACACAAATTTATCTCTGGTTTGAGTGATGTTTTCACTTCTAATGTATATTCCACTTCTAATATATATGTTCTTTTAATGAGAAACCATCTTTGATAGTTCTAAAAAGACTGCTGTAAAGATCTCAGTTTATTGGATAATAACATGTCCAAATTCCTCCTTTAGCATGACATAAGAAAACTAAAGCCCATTGGCATTTGCTCTTTATTTGCTCCAGTTTCTGACTCTCTGGAGCCTGCATCTGCCAAACAACTCCAGATCCATCCCAGGTTGAACTGACCCTAAGCTGAACCAGAGAAATGTTACTTCATTTTAGTGCATAAACAATACAAAGTTAATTCAAATGAATTTATTAGAGGTGTTCAGAAAAAAAAGCAATTTTACCTGTTTCAAATTCATTCTCACACTTAAGCATGGTAATACAATGAAAAAAAATTGAAACATATATGACACCAATGAGCTTTCCAAGAGTCCTTGTTCTGTTGGTTCACCACTCAACTTGTCTTCCTCTTCTTCCTCCTTAATGGAAACATCTCTAGTCTGCATTTAACTCCTCAATAAATCATTTGAACATGCACCTTAATCTCCCTAGATATTTTTGTTCAGCTGTAAAGCGAGGATAACAATATTAGCCAGTTTTGTTTGCTTAATCAGTTTGTACTATGGCTTCCCTGGTGACTCAGTGGTAAAGAAACAGCCTGCAGTGCAGTAGACTCAGATTCATCCCCGGGTCAGGAAGATCCCTGGAGAAGGAAACAGTAATCCACTCCAGTATTCCTGCCTGGGAAACCCCGTGAACAGAGAAGCCTGGTGGGCTGTAGTACATGGGGTCACAAAGAGTCGGATATGACTCAACAATTAAGCACAACTACTAAGTACGAGCACATTTGTTACTGGGTCAATACATAATTCACTATCTCTGTATCACCTCTCTGATATTGCAACATCCTGAAGAAGCTGAAGTTGAACGGTTCTATGAAGACCTACAAGACCTTTTAGAACTAACAGCCAAAAAAGATGTCCTTTTCATTATAGGGGACTGGAATGCAAAAGTAGGAAGTCAAGAAACACCTGGAGTAACAGGCAAATTTGGCCTTGGAATACGGAATTAAGCAGGGCAAAGACTAATAGAGTTTTGCCAAGAAAATGCACTGGTCATAACAAACACCCTCTTCCAACAACACAAGAGAAGACTCTATACATGGACTTCACCAGATGGTCAACACCGAAATCAGATTGATTATATTCTTTGCAGCAAAAGATGGAGAAGCTCTATACAGTCAGCAAAAACAAGACTGGGAGCTGACTGTGGCTCGGACAATGAACTCCTTAATGCCAAATTCTTAAATTTGGCTTAAATTGAAGAAAGTAGGGAAAACCACTAGACCATTCAGGTATGACCTAAATCAAATCCCTTATGATTATACAGTGGAAGTGAGAAATAGATTTAAGGGCCTAGATCTGATAGATAGAGTGCCTGATGAGCTATGGAATGAGGTTTGTGACATTGTACAGGAGACAGGGATCAAGACCATCCCCAAGGAAAAGAAATGCAAAAAAGCAAAATGGCTGTCTGGGGAGGCCTTACAAATAGCTGTGAAAAGAAGAGAAGTGAAAAGCAAAGGAGAAAAGGAAAGACATAAACATCTGAATGCAGAGTTCCAATGAATAGCAAGAAGAGATAAGAAAGCCTTCTTCAGCGATCAATGGAAAGAAATAGAGGGAAACAACAGAATGGGTAAGACTAGGGATCTCTTCAAGAAAATCAGAGATACCAAAGGAACATTTCATACAAAGATGGGCTCAATAAGGGACAGAAATGGTATGGACCTAACAGAAGCAGAAGATATTAAGAAGAGATGGCAAGAATACACAGAAGTACTGTACAAAAAAGATCTTCACGACCCAGATAATCACGATGGTGGGATCACTCACCTAGAGCCAGACATCCTGGAATGTGAAGTCAAGTGGGCCTTAGAAAGCATCACTACAAACAAAGCTAGTGGAGGTGATGGAATTCCAGTTGAGCTATTCCAAATCCTGAAAGATGATGCTGTGAAAGTGCTGTACTCAATATGCCAGCAAATTTGGAAAACTCAGCAGTGGCCACAGGACTGGAAAAGGTCAGTTTTAATTCCAACCCCAAAGAAAGGCAATGCCAAAGAATGCTCAAACTACCACACAATTGCGCTCATCTCACACACACTAGTAAAATAATGCTCAAAATTCTCCAAGCCAGACTTCAGCAATACGTGAACCATGAACTTGTAGATGTTCAAGCTGGTTTTAGAAAAGGCAGAGGAACCAGAGATCAAATTGCCAACATCTGCTGGATCATGGAAAAAGCAAGAGAGTTCCAGAAAAACATCTATTTCTGCTTTATTGACTATGCCAAAGCCTTTGACTGTGTGGATCACAAGAAACTGTGGAAAATTCTGAAAGAGATGGGAATACCAGACCACCTGATCTGCCTCTTGAGAAATTTGTATGCAGGTCAGGAAGCAACAGTTAGAACTGGACATGGAACAACAGACTGGTTCCAAATAGGAAAAGGAGTTTGTCAAGGCTGTATATTGTCACCCTGTTTATTTAACTTCTATGCAGAGTACATCATGAGAAACGCTGGACTGGAAGAAACACAAGCTGAAATCAAGATTGCCAGGAGAAATATCAATAACCTCAGATATGCAGATGACACCACCCTTATGGCAGAAAGTGAAGAGGAACTAAAAAGCCTCTTGATGAAAGTGAAAGAGGAGAGTGAAAAAGTTGGCTTATAGCTCAACATTCAGAAAACGAAGATCATGGCATCTGGTCCCATCACTTCATGGGAAATAGATGGGGAAACAGTGGAAACAGTGTCAGACTTTATTTTTCTGGGCTCCAAAATCACTACAGATGGTGACTGCAGCCATGAAATTAAAAGACACTTACTCCTTGGAAGGAAAGTTATGACCAACCTAGATAGCATATTCAAAAGCAGAGACATTACTTTGCCAACAAAGGTCTGTCTAGTCAAGGCTATGGTTTTTCCAGTGGTCATGTATGGATACGAGAGTTGGACTGTGAAGAAGGCTGAGTGCTGAAGAATTGATGCTTTTGAACTGTGGTGTTGGAGAAGACTCTTGTGAGTCCCTTGGACTGCAAGGAGATCCAACCAATTCATTCTGAAGGAGATCAGCCCTGGGATTTCTTTGGAAGGAATGATGCTAAAGCTGAAACTCCAGTACTTTGGCCACCTCATGTGAAGAGTTGACTCATTGGAAAAGACTCTGATGCTGGGGGGGATTGGGGGCAAGAGGAGAAGGGGACGACAGAGGATGAGATGGCTGGATGGCATCACTGACTCGATGGACGTGAGTCTGAGTGAACTCTGGGAGTTGGTGATGGACAGGGAGGCCTGGCATGTTGCGATTCATGGGGTCACAAAGAGTTGGACACAACTGAGTGACTGATCTGATCTGATAGTATTATAATCTTTGGATTTAAATAAAGGATTTCAAGTGATGAGGAATGTCTACTCTACTAGACAGGTTTGAAAAGACCTGAGTTCCAGAGTTGTAATCTTTTGAGAACTCTTGGCTTCCTGCCTGGTGGTTGCAGAAAGTTATCCTAGCAGCATCAAAGTCAGCTAAATGGCATTTTTCCTCAGGCTTCTCACTAACCTAAGAATGCTCCTTGGCAATCAGAAGAATGCTTGTTTTTTTTCAGCTTCGTGCATAGGAGAGAATCAGCTTCATTATTTTTAGGAACTCCATAGAGTTGTGGCCTTTCCATGAAAGGCAGAGTAGTATGGGGTCATTTAAAGCAACATTTGTTTTCTCTTTGAAGGAATGAGATAATGCCATCCAAGGGGAAAACAGGTGCAATTTTATTTTTCCATAGGAAAAAGACTAGAAGGCCAGAAAAAGAGGCGGCATGTACTATTAAATGCTCTTTATTTTGTTCAGGAAGGTACAGCTCCTATATAGAATCCTCTGATTGTTGCAGGGAAAGGCAATTTTGACTCAATATTGGAACCATTTCCTTGACTTGCTTTTGTTATTGTAATCATACATAATGGCCTGCCTCAGAGAATCCTGACCCTCTTCCTGACTATTAAACTAAAGTTCCTTTGTTCAGGACCCTGTCTACCTGAAGATGGCAGGAAGGAAGAATTTAGCACATGCCCTGCCTGAAGCTTGCCATTCTAGGAGATATTTGCAGGATCGATGGCCTTTTTACTTTGTTTCCTCACCTCCTCCATCTCTGATTAGAAAAAGAACCTGGTGGCATTCAGACCCTAATAAGATGGTTAATTTGAGACATTAGTCTGCTATCTCCCCAGTCTGCTGGCTTTCCAAATAGAATCTTATTCCTCGCCTCAGTACCTTGTCTCTAGGATTTATTGGCCTGTCATGTGGTGAGCAAAAGTGAGTTTGGACTCTGTAACATGATGCAGTGGATTTAATCTCTGATTCTCTCTGCTTATTATGCTGAAAATAATATAACTGGCAAAAAATGTTGGTGACACAGTTGAATGAATTTTATGAGCTAAAACACATAGGGAATTTGCAAGAAAAAACTTAATGTAATATTTGATCAAGAAACATGGCTCAAGGAACTGTAAAAGGGAGCGTTTCAGCCATTTCTTTTCTGGCCATGGAGGTTTTCTTCTATCAATTCCCATAATCACTGACTTTGATTTCTCCCACAGGTCAGATTCCTGGGAGGAAGGCCTTCTCATCCTTAGTTCTTTAGCACCCTTGTGATGCATCTTGTAGGATCTGAACTTCAGTGCAGTGCCAGGCAAAGACCATGTTCTTTGGGATCTTGAGGTCTTGGTTGCACACTGACTCTCCCTTAGCAGTCAAATGACAATGAAAAAGCCACTTACTGTTTCAGAGCCTTGAGTTCCTAATTTCACAAAAGTCAGGAATATTACTTACCTCCCAGATATCCACAGAGAATCACAAGAGATAAAATATGAAAATGCTTTATATACTTTAATATTTAAACAAATGTTTATTATTGTACCAACTTTGTTTTGTAATTATTTGACTTTCCTCTCAAATTAGATTGAAAGATTTTCAGTTTCCCCTAGCATCTATCTTAATACTTGGCATAAAGTAGGTGTTCAAAAAGGTTTTGAGGAAGGAATGCATGAGTGAATAATGAACCCATTTGTGGCATTTTTTATTATATAATCCTTATGCCTGAGCTATGGCAGATTTCACAGCATTATAAATTAATCTTTGGGCCTCTTTCACAATAATCATTGTGAAAAATCAGCACGTATATAACCTCTAGTCAGCTCTGTGGCCCAGGCTCTCTGGGATAGATTTATGACTGGGCACCATTCCTGCTGATAAATTACCCTGGGCTTTGCTGATATGTGAAAAGTTTATGGAGTGAAAGTGTGCTTGGCAGTCCCTTGGATAGGTCTTTTACTTCAAAAGTGGTTGGATTGAACAGACGCAGGGAGACCCCTTGCTATAGCCTCTGACCACCCTCCAACATTTTCTCCAGTCACAACCTTCAAAATCAGCCACTCAGCTGTCCACAATCACCAGAAGCAGCCACCATTTTTTGAGCTTAATTCCTTATTATCATCAACCATGAGCTCCCAGATTCATCAGAGTTATTCCACCAAGATGGAGGCCATTGTCAGCCACCTGGTTAACATGCCTCTGGGGCCTCCTATACCTAGCTCTCTCTGGGCTTCTTTTGAGCATGACAATGTGGCTCTGGAGTATGTGGGCCACTTTTTTTGGGAATTGGCCAAGGAGAAACACAAGAGTGCAGAGTCTCTTGAAAATGCAAAGCCAGAATGGTGGCTGTGCCCTCTTCCTGGATGTGCAGAAGCCATCTCAAGATGAGTGGGTAAAACCCAGGATGCTCTGGAAGCCACCCTTCTCATAGAGAAGAACCTGAGCCAGGTTCTTCTGGGTGCATGACCTGGGTTCTACCCATGCAGACCCCCACATTTGTGACTTCCTGGAGAACCACTTCCTAGATGAGGAGGTAAAACTCATCAAGAAGATGGGTGACTACCTGACCAACCTCTGCAGGCTGGCTGGTCCCCAGGCTGGGTTGGACAAATATCTTTCCAAAGGCTCACCCTTAAGCACAACAAGGAGCCTCTGAAGACCAGTGGCCATTGAGGAACCCCATGACATTAGGGCTGCCTGAAGCCCCTCTCTGCAAGCACTAGGCAGCTTTTTAACACCTTGGAGCTCTTTCTCAAGCCTTGGACCAAATGGAAACAATAATGCTTTTTGAACAAAAGTAAAAAAATATATAAATGTTTATGGAGTAATTTTGTAAGAATTATGATGTAAGTGTCTGGGATAATTGGGAATATGACTTTTTTTTTCCAGTGCTTCACTGTGAAGTATGACACAGGAAATCCATTCTTAACATTTAGAGCAATTGTTCTCAAAGTCTAGTCCCTGGACCAGCAGCATCAGTTTCTCCTGGAAGCTTATTAGAAATGTAGATCCTCTTCATATCTACTATATCAGTAATTCTGGAGTTGGGGTCCAGAAATATTAACAATCCTCCAGGTGATTCTGTTGCACTCAAAAGTTTAAGAACCTGACAGAGTATTGGGATTAGAAGATAAAACCAAAGTACAGGAGAAAAATAGCAACAGTTTATTTGTTTTTAATAGAATTAGATTTTAAAGTTTTAAAAGGTTGCCAAAGTTGTCATTTTAAAAGGACCCCTTCTTTCTTGGATTGGAAGAATCAATATTGTCCAAGAAAATATACTACACTAGGCAATCTACAGATTCTATGCAATCTCTATCAAATTTCCAATGGTATTTTTCACAGAACTAGAACAAAAAATTTAAAAATTTTCATGGAGACACAAAAGACCCCAAATAGCCACAGCAATCCTAGGAATGAAAAATAGAGTGGGAGGAATTAGACTCCCTGACTTCAGACTATACTACAAAGCTACAGTAATTAAAGCAGTATGGTACTGGCACAGAAACAGAAATAAAGATCATTAGAACAGGATAGAAAGTTCAGAAATAAGCCCCTGCACCTAGTGTAAATTAATGTATGACAAAGGAAGCAAGAATATACAATAGAAAAACTATACAATAGAGACAAGACAGTATCATCAATAAGAGGTTCTGGGAAAACTGGATAAGTGAAGTTATAAGTGAAGTCGCTCAGTTATGTCTGACTCTTTGTGACCCCATGGATGTAGCCCACCAGGCTCCTCCATCCATGGAATTTTCTAGGCAAGAGTACTGGAGTGGGTTGCCATTTCCTTCTCCAGGAGATCCTCCTGACTCAGGGATTGAACCCATGTCTCCTGCATTGCGGGCAGATGCTTTACTGTCTGAGCCAAAACTGGATAGCTGCATGTAAAAGAATGAATTAAGAGTATTTCCTAACACCATATACAAAAATGAAACTCAAAATGGATCAAACACCTAAATGTAAGTCTGCACAGTATAAAACTTTTAGAGAAAAACATAGGGAGACTACTGTGGCATAAATCACAGCAAGATCATCTTTGATCAACCCCCCAAAGAAAATAATATGAAAAAATAAACAAATTAGACCTAATTAAACTTTAAAGCTTCTGCATAGCAATGGAAACAATAAAAAAGACCAAAAAGACAACCCATCGAATGGGAGAAAATATTTGCAAATGAAGTGACCAACAAGAGATTAATCCAAAATACACAAAAGGCTCATGCAGCTCTATATAAAAAAAACAAGCAACACAATAAAAAAGTATGGGTAAAAGATCTAAATAGACATTTCTCCAAAGAAGATATACAGATGGCCAAAAAGCATATGAAAAGATGCTCAACATCACTATTAGAGAAATGCAAATCAAAACTACAATGATGTATCACCTCACACCAGTCAGGATGGGCATCATCAAAAAGTCTAAAAATAATAAATGCTGGAGAGGGTGTGGGGAGAAGGGAGCCCTCCCACACTTTTGGTGGGAATGTAAGTTGGTACAAACACTATGGAGAACAGTATGCAGGTTTCTTAAAAACTAAAAGTAGAACTACCATATGATCCAGCAATCCCACTCCTGGGCATATATTTGGAGATTATTATAATTCAAAAATATACATGCACCCTAATGTTCATTGCAGCACTATTTACAATAGTTAAGACATAGAAGCAACTTACATGTCCATCAACAGAGAAATAGATAAAAAAATATGGTACATATATACAATGGACTATTATTTATCCATAAAAAAGACTGAAATAATGCCATTTGTAGCAACATGAATGGACCTAGAGATTATCACATTAAGTGAAGTAAGTCAGACAGAGAAAGACAAATATCATAGATATCATTCATACATGGAATCTAATTTTAAAAGACACAAATGTACTTATTTATAAAACAGGAACAGACTTACCATTATCAGAGAAAACATGTTATCAGAGGGGAAACGTGTGGGGGAGGGATAAATCAGGAGCTTGGGATTAACAACACACACTACTATACATAAGATAACCAACAAGGACCTACTCTATAGCACAGGGAACTCTGTTCAATATTTTGTGATAACTCACATGGGGAAAGAATCTGAAAATGAATATATGTATAACTGAATAACTGCTGTACATCTGAAACTAACATGACATTGTAAATCAACTATACTCTAATAAAATTAAAATAAATAAACAAACATAGGGATCCCTTCTTTCTAGATAAGGAAACTGAGTCACAGATATGGTAGATAATTTAGTTTAGATGAGAGAGCTGTATCCCTATCCACTGGGGTTCTTCTGGATGACTGACTCTCCCATCCTATAAACTCAATAATGCTCACATAAGAGTATAATAAGGCTTCCCTCATGGCTCAGATAGTAAAGAATCTGCTGGCAATGCCGGAGACCCAGGTTCGATCCCTGAATTCAGAAGATCATCTAGAAAAGGGAATGGCAACCTACTCCAATATTCTTGCCTGGAGAGTCCCATGGACAGAGGATCCTGGCAGGCTATAGTTCATGGGGTGGCAAAGAATTACACACGACTGAGCGACTAACACTTTCACTTTCAAGAGTGTGATATGTGTATAATATATCACCTCTCTTGGGTCATATGTTGGAGAAGCATAGTATTTACTGAAATAAGTCCCTCTCATGGTGGGAATTTGAGTTACTGTGGAGGATTGACTGGGGAGGCAGAATTAACTTTTAGGTTTCTTCACATCACACCTTAGACAGAGCCATTGACTTCTACACATAAAAGACACCATGACCTCAGTGAGATCAGTCTGTTCTGGACCAGTTACAAAATCTGTGTTTCTTTCCTGGTAGTGAAAATTGAGCTGATCTCAGGATTCTGAGACTTTGCTAAATTTAGTCAGAAACCTGAGATGGTACTATTGACCCATTTTCTACCCATTTTCCACTGAGCAAAAACCTGTGGTGAGCATGTACTTTGTTAACAGTGAGGCCGCAAAGAGGATAAAAGGCCCTAAATGATAGAAATTAGGGACTTCATAGTCATTTGGGCCACAGATATCTCTGACAAGACTGTTACTTGATGAGAAATTGTGTGTACCACTGCCAAATAAAGTATAATGCTATCACTGAAGAAACAGGTGTATTTTACTTTGTTCTTTTTCCATGCTTGAGTTCATACTGCCCCAGTCAACAAGAACAGTTTCACAAGGCTGTTTGGCTGCTTTAAATGATAATTGCTGTTGTCTGTTTTCCCTGTAATTGTTTTATTGTCTGTCTTTTCTCTACCTCACTAGCAATAATCTGTTGTTTGTGTTTTGAAACGACATTAAACTATTAAAAGCTAAAACCCTGAAGAACTATATTTTTCTGTGAAAACTGACAATACAAATGAAACCTGGGAGCCTGGTCCCACCTGCAGTCTAACTGCATTATTTATTATTCTTTGAGGCAACAATTTCAGTTCTTCTCCTGCCTTGAGATGACCTTTCTCTAACAGCCTGCAAGTTACCAATCTTTTTACATTTATTCGACACCTCTAACCCTCTCCTTGAAATAAGAACCCCCAAATTTGCTTGCCCCAGAAGTTTTTTCTAAATCAGAAGCCCAAGGAAGTCTTTATTTTCTGTATTTTCCTAATGGAAAATAACCTTCTGAAAGTTAGGTATTACGTTTTGTACATTTCCAGTTCTCCCAACGTACCATGCAGCATCAGGCTAAATAGGAAGGGCTAGATGTAGTACCTGGAGAAGGCAATGGCACCCCACTCCAGTACTCTTGCCTGGAAAATCCCATGGATGGAGGAGCCTGGTAGGCTGCCATCTATGGGGTCACACAGAGTCGGACACGACCGAAGCGACTTAGCAGCAGCAGCAGCGGCAGACGTGGTACTCAAATTAAGTCCCTCATTACAGTAGTCATCCAGAAAGGAAAATGGAAGTACATAGAAGAGTCAAAGTGAGGGTACAAACAGTTGATTTTCCTCCCTAGTCTGGTAACCCTGCTTATATAAACATACACCTATGCATATTATACATAATGCTGTAAATAGCTGTAAGGCCAGGACATGGTATATATTTTGTGCTGAACGTGTATTACATTTAGACTCTGTGTGTGTGTGTGTGCCTGTTTGTGTGCACACATGTGGACTGTGTCCTGCCAGCAGAGCCCACTTTCACCTTCCACATGGATGGCATAACTTTCTCACTATCAGGGAGCACATCTGGCTTTAGCAGGGCCCTTTGAGTCACTGTGATGTGGGTAATATGAGCAATCTTGGGGCTACAACCAACTAAAGTGTGTGTCACTGGGAGGGCTGTTGAAAGACTTAATGAGAAGATAGGGATGCAGGCAATCATAGGGATGTAGGTCTGGGATGATAGTGAAGCTGGATAGATAGGTACAGCCAACCCAGAGAAAAGTAAGAATCAGATGATTTGGAAAATGGAACACTAAATAAGGGATGGAACAGAGTATTCCATGTCTAAGACAGAGAATCTGTGAGTACCTCTATTCTGGCAACTTCATAGGCTGGCCCCTGCCCTCCCCTCAACAAATGACACCAGCGAGCTGTAGGATTGCCTTCATTTCATCACAATGGCCTTGGAAGTACTGACCCTTGAAGAGGAGGGGAGGAGCTTGAAAACTGAAATGAATCAAAAGCAATCAAAGAACTATATGGCCCTAAAGAGTGTGTGGATTTGCAGGAAAATTGTTTTGTAAACGATAATTACATTATTTGGAGTTAAAAGAACACAGCTGCATTTCATAAATGAAAGTATTTATCAGTTGAAGTTACCAACTCAGGTAGGCAGACTGGGCATGTAGAACTTGATAAGGATTAAACTAGTAAGTCCTGAAGTATATATTTTCTATGACTGAAAATAACTAGAAGATAAGATTGGCTCTTAGGAAGCTAGGGGAACCTGAGATCTCAAGGGTGTGAACTCCCTTCAACACACAGCTGTAGAGAAGGTCAACCTTTCCGATAGCACCTTCTCCACTCCTTTTTCTGGTAGAACAATCCCCTTCTTGGGGCTTCCTTGGGAGACCTGGTCTTTGTGATACCCACTGAGGGTACAAAGTTTCCCAGTGACATCCCTTTGGAGGACAGGGTCACAGGCTCCAAAATCTTGCATCTCTCATCCTTGTTCCCTCCCAGTTTCCTTTTCTAATCTTGCTGAGATACAAATGGCAGTTTGGCAAGGGGTATGGAAAAGGATTATTTTAGGCACCAAATTTTGCATGGGAAGTATATAGTCAAGACTAATGATGTACAGGTTCTAACCAAGTAGAACAAGTAACATAGAAAGAAAAAGAGAACAAAGCTTTATTTTTCCAACTTGACAATTGCTTACTATTCTGTCCTAGCATCTAGGCAGCAGGCTTCTGCATAGCAAGGAAGACAATTATTTCTGGGCAAGTTTCTAGGCATGCCAGTCTCCTTCACCCAAGTATATTACTCCCATCGATCTGTCATAGCATCTGAAATTCTACCATTGAAATTGCCTTACTTTGGATTAAAGTACCATATCTCAAGTATTTTTTAATTGCAGTCCTGATGCAGCAGAGCAAGCCAAAGAAGCAAAAGCAACATATTCACAGAAGCAGCTTCAAGGAAAGCACAAGAGATGAATCCGCTTGTGTTTGCATCCCAAGTTCACAATCTCAGCTGCCATTGATCTCCTCTCAGGACTGGAAGGGCTGGTCTTGGTCTTACGTGACCCTCTCTGTCAGCCATGGTAGAAGAGGAGGGAGCCACAAGTGCAGACAGACAGAGTAGAAGTATCACAGCCTCATGACTTAACTGGCTCTTCTCCTGGACAGAACAGGTCACTTCCTCTTCAGCAACCCAGACAACACTGGGCGTGGGTACCATGATCATGTTGCAAATTAATCTGTGATTCTCTTGCTAGGACTGTTCAGACACACCTGTTTCAAGACTTTTGTATCAAAAATTTACTTTCTCTTAAACTCACGTGTTTATACCATACCTTTTCGAATCTAATTTTATTTCTTGTTTCTGGAGATTTCCTTTCTGGAAATTCTCTCATAATGCTTTTTTTTTGTAATTTAGTGACTTCAAATGTACCTTCTCCTCTGCATTTCTATAACCTTAATTTTTATTCTTGCTTATGGTTCTCCAGTGAAGTTGTTAAATAAAATTTGAGTATTTACACATTAGAATCCTCTTTGTAACTCAGTGTATTTCCATTTCAGAAGTTTTTCCCCAATGCTGCAGGCTATCTTTGGTATTTAGGATCTTGCTCACGTCTAAACTAATTTGAATTAAGCTGATCATTTAGTTACCATGAGATTTGTGAAATGTAACAGCCATCCTCTATCCCATAAACTGAGAGCGCTGCTGAAGACTTGAGAAGTATTATCTAAGTGGTTGAAACTGCCTAGGGAGTTCAGGTGCCACAGAGCTCCCACCTAAAATGAAACAACCCCAACAGATGGCTCCATTGGGTTTGACCATTGGTTTAGTCCAAATCCCTGAATGTTTGGGAGTGATCGTGGATCTGGTTTTGGAGTTAGTAG
Source organism: Bos indicus (assembly GCF_029378745.1). Lineage (NCBI taxonomy): Eukaryota > Metazoa > Chordata > Mammalia > Artiodactyla > Bovidae > Bos > Bos indicus. The sequence continues at coordinate 15,434,020 of NC_091779.1, forward strand.
CCCTCCCTGTGACTTGTGAGATTTATTTACATTCTCTCTACTTATGGGCTTCCCTGGTGGCTCAGACAGTAAAGAATCTGCTTGCAGTGCAGGAGACCTGGGTCAGAAATATCTCATGGAGAAAGCAATGGTTACCCACTCCAGTATGCTTGCCTGGAGAATTCCATGGACAGAGGGGGCCTGGCGGGCTGCAGTCTATGTGGTTGCAAAGAGTAGGACACAATTTTTACTTTTCTCTATTTATAGTTGTTTTCATAACATGGGTAATGTTTTCCAGTCACTGAAAATAAACCTTGGAGAAGTCGCACAATTATAAAAGAACTTACTGCTTATAGATTCATTTTGATATTTGGCAAAACTAATACAATTATGTAAAGTTTAAAAATAAAATAAAATAAAATAAAATAAAAGAATTAATGGTACACATTATCTGCTACTGGTACATATAATTCTTAATATTATCTTTTTTTAATATTGTCATTCAGAAAGCTTGTTGACAGAGAAGCCTACTCTATTTCTTTTATTTGGTCTCTTGCTAGGCCACCTTGTTACAGGACTCCAGAGGGTGCCTTCCTGTAGATCGTAATAATGTCCTTGCTGTTGATCAACACACTGCCTTGCTATAAGTCTCATGAGTTGCTTATGATTTTTCTCTGATTATTTTTACCCCTATTGCTAGAGATGATATGACTCTAGCATAATTTTATAGACAGGGAATTTTTATAGAAAATAACTTTTTAGACAGATAATCTTTTGTACTTTGGAAAAAATAATCACATGGCATAGTTTCTTTTTTCCCTGTGTTGGTTGTCTTGTTTTCTTTCTCTATTCCTTTATAATTTTATCATAAATTTATATCATTATAGAGCTTTAAAATTCTATTTTTGTTTTCACTAGAAGCAGTAAGAAGCACAGATTTCCTTGTCTTCCATTCCTCACATCTTTCCTATTGCTCAATAAGGATTGATATGTCAGTAAATCTGGAAGACTTAGCAGTGGCCACAGGACTGGAAAAGATCAGTTTTCATTCCAATACCAAAGAAGGGTAATGCCAAAGAATGTTCAAACTACCATACAGTTGCACTCATTTCACATGCTAGTAAGGTTATGCTCAAAATTCTTCAAGCTAGGCTTCAGCAGTATGTGAACCAAGAACTTTCAGATATACAAGCTGGATTTAGAAAAAGCAGAAGAACCAGAGATCAAATTGTCAACATTTGTTGGATCATAGAAAAACCAAGGGAATTCCAGGAAAATATCTACTTCAGTTTCATTGACTATGCTAAAGCCTTTGATTGTGTGGATCACAACAAACTGTGGAAAATTTTAGAAAGAGAGATGGGAAAATCAGACCACCTTACTTGTCTCCTGAGAAACCCATATGCTGCTCAAGAATCAACAGTTAGAATCAGACATGGAACAATGGACTGGTTCAAAATTGGGAAAGGAATATGACAAGACTGTATATTGTCACCCTGCTTATTTAACCTATATGCAGAGTACATGATGTGAAAGGCTGGGCTGGATAAATCACAAACTAGAATCAAGACTGCCAGGAGGAATACCAGCAACTTCAAATACGCAGATGACACCACTCTAACGGCAGAAGATGAAGACAAAGTAAAGCCGCCCCCAATGAGGGTGAAAGAGGAGAGTGAAAAAGCCGGTTTGAAACTCAACACTCAAAAAAACTAAGATCATGGAATCCAGTCCCACCACTTTATGGCAAAGAGAAGGGGAAAAAGTGGAAGTAGTGTCAGATTTTATTTTCTTGGGCTCTGAAGTCACTGTGGACTGTAGCCATAAAATTAAAAGATGCTTGCTCCTTTGAAGGAAAGCTTTGACAAACCTAGACAGCATATTAAAAAAAGAAAGACATCACTTTCCCGACAAAGGTCTGAATCCTCAAAGCTATGGTTTTTCCAGTAGTCATGTATGGATGTGAACATGCATGCATGCTAAGTTGCTTCAGTTGTGTCTGACTCTTTGCAGCCCTATGGACTGTAGCTCGCCAGGCTCCTCTGTCTATGGGGTTCTCCAGGCAAAAATGCTGGAGTGAGTTGCCATTTAATGTTGGACCATAAAGAAGGCTGAATGCTGAAGAACTGATGCTTCTGAATTACAGTCCTGAAGAAGACTCCTGAGAGTCCGTTGGACTGCAAGGTGATCAAACCAGTCAATCCTGAAGGAAATCAACCCTGAATATTCATTGGAAGGACTGATGATGAAGCTGATGCTCCACTATTTGGCCACCTGTTGCAAAGAGCTGAAACATTGGAAAAGACCCTGATGCTGGGTAAGATTGAATGCAAAAGGAGAAGGGAGCAGCAGAAGATGAGACTGCCATAACAATGGCAATTGTTATGGCATAACAATTGGATATGCCATCCAATTGGCATAACATCACCAATGGACATGAATTTGAGTAAACTCCAGGAGAGTGTGATAGATGGGTAACTGTCCATGCTGCAGTCCATGGGGTCACAAAGAGTCAGACACAACTTAGTGACTTGAACAATGACAACAACATGATACAGACTCATAGACATAGAAAATAAACTTACGGTTTCCAAACGGGAAACAGAAGGGAGGTTTGAGCAGTGTAGGATTAACAGATGCAAACTGCCTTATGTAAGACAGATAAGCGACACGAATTTACCGTACAGCACAGAGATAGAACTCTTTTTAAAATCTTATAATAACCTATACTGGAAAATAATCAATATGTATATATAAAACTGAATGGCTTTGCCATACACCTGAAACTAACAAAATATTGTAAATCAACTATATTTTGATTAAAAATATTTATATGATAAAAAAGAATTGCTTATTTCTAGAATTTTCTATTTAATACTCTTGGCCCAAGATTGACTGCAGGTAGCTGAAAATAAGGAAAGTATAACAGTGGATAAGGGGGACTACTGTAATCAGAAAATACCTCCTTCAAGATTAGTCATTATTCAATCGCATATATGGTAGCAATGCACAGTCTTAGCAAGACCAGGGAAGATAAGCCCACTAGATGTTTCTAAAATGGTGACGATTTTGTGTGTGTGGGTGGGTGTTTGGAGAGAAGAAGTTTAAGTAGTCACATTCTTGATTTTTGTCAGAATGTAAGACATTAAGTAAGGAGGTCTCCCCTTTGTGGCTTACACAGCATAGTCTAAAAGGCTGAATAAAATATAGTCTGTAACATGGTGAAGAATTTGAGCCAGAGATCAGAGGCATCATTTCATGGAGGAACTTGATGTTAATTGAAGGTGACAAAGTATGAAAAGCCTAAGGGACTGACGCCCTTTACTGGCTAGGAGAGGGGCAATTTGTGTAGGTGTGAATACACCATAAATAACTGCATGTCTGTTATCCAGCTGAATTAATTTGCATTTAAAACTCTAAGAGGTGGTCAAAACTGCCTCTGGGAAATTGAATGTCAGTATTGAAACTTACAACGTGTTCTGTACTTTGGGAAATAGAATATCCTTAAGCATGAAGATCCTTGAAGAAAACAGGTCTCCTTACCACTTACCCCAGAGAAAATCAGTACAGTGAACTTCTTTTTGCTTGTTCACATTATACACATCAGGAAAAGTCTCACCAGCTCTCCAATTTTCAGCCCCTAACTCTTACTCCTCCTGAGCTTCCCTGGCTCAATGGTAAAGAGTCCACCTGCCAATGCGGAAGATGTGGGTTCAATTCCTGGGTTGGAAAGATCCCCTGGAGAAGGAAATGCCAACCCACTCCAGTATTCTTGCCTAGGAAATCCCGTAGACAGAGGAGCCTGGCAGGCTACAGTCCATGAAGCGGCAAAAGAGTCAGACGCGACTGAGCAACTAAACAACAGCAACAATCCCTTACTTCGACTCTGGTGTGGAATGTAGGAGACCTGCCTGCATTTGTCTGTCTTTTTCTGAAAGAAACAGGGGATAGAGGCTGGGAGCCAGTTGTTTGGAAGCATAGAACACATATGTTCCTTCAGAAAGAGTCAGCTTGGTTCCCACATTGCCTCTGAGATCCATCACTCCCTTTCTTCGTCCTCTTTCCCGTGCCTGGTTCATGTTCATGACACCGGCTGAAATGTCCCCTCAACACTAATTTTGGTTGATTGTGCTACTTCAACTTCTTGGATGGAGCTCCTTTCTGCACCTGTCCAGACAGGTGACTGGTACTATAGAATCCTGTCTTGGTTTGACTAGGTGTCTCCCCTCAATAACTAAGATCTGCCACACAAAACAGAAGCCAGCTACTCCATATCTGGCCCCTGACCACAGACACTGTCAGATTTTCCTGCCATATCTCACCTGCCCAACTGATTGTTCATGAGAGAGATACTGACTTTCAGAATAAGGACTGAGCTTTCATTCTGTCTTGAGTTGCATTTTCCAGGCTCAGATTCCATTGACAGTGACCAAATGACCTATTATATCTGGAGCCTGAGTCACTCAAGGTGTGCTATATGTTCATATTTATAGAAAAGTCAAAATATCTCCTCAAATCTTAGGATCTGCCTGGATCCCTATTCCAGACTCTAATGTATGGAAGCATGAATACTCACCCCTACCTGTGACTTCTGTCCTTAGTTTATAATTCTAGTGGTATTCTCTTACAGGCCTTGGTTTTAAGATGATTTTGACTGCTATTTCAGCTTCCTGGGACATCTACCTCCTTAATAACTTATTTAAGCGACCCCTTTCATGCAATGCTCTCTGGCTGCCATGTAGTTAGAATTTCCTCATGTTTTTGTGTTGCTTAAGCTTCTGGCTTGAGGCTTAACCTATTTTAATCAATATTTCATGGCATGGCTTGCATGCTAGTACCTTCTTTATACACTCTTTCTTTATATTCATGCTGATTCCTTGAACCCCAGTCTCTGCTTCACTTCCCATTCTTAAATTAAAAACATATATTTCCTATGCCGAGAGTGATTGATTTCCTGGCTGTGGCCACATCTAGATTCTTGAAACCACTTTTGTTCTCTTCTACTTACTGTCCAGGGATGCTGTATTGTATCCCTAGTACTGATGATAATCATTCTGATTATCAGTAAAGAAAGGAGGGCTAAAAACAGGACAAAAGAAACTCACAAAGCATCCACCTACTAGAAGTAGAGCTAAGCCTCATAGAACCAGGAAAGTGATGAGATAATATTTTTCTCTTAGGGTGACCACACAGTTCATCATTTCCCCTTCACTCCATGTCTGCAACATTTTTGTTTTTTCTGGACTAGCTTTCTCCACAAGCCTGTTAGTGTTGCCCTTCATCACTTTTGTCTACCATAGACTGGCCTATGGATTGGTTCCCACCAGAAGAAGTGTCCGACTCCTGATCCAATCAGGAATGCTCAAAGCAAGGGCTCCTGTGGCAGTTCACGACTTCCCAAGCTCATCACTTCAGCAGAGGAAACAAAGACAACTTTCAGAGAAAAAGGCAGACATTCAGCATATTCCCCCAAGCATGTCTAACACAATTAACTCTAAAAATTTGGGTAAAAATTTGTCAATTCACTGGCCATGCACGCATAGGTCAATAATATTTTAAAAAGAGAACTAAGCACTACGAAGTAACAGAGTAGTATTAAATATTCAGAGACAACTGATTGAACCTAATCAGGTGTGAGAGGTTGCAGAGAAATATATGCTAAAGGATGGTAAGACATTAACGAAACTTAAAGAGCGTGGAAAGTGTGGATAAACTTGATCTGCCAACTCAATTAATACTAAAAATATACTGTATGAATATAAAACGGCAAGTAAGATGCTTTGAGCTTTTTTTCTTTTTTTTGCAAAAATATTTCTAACTGCTGAAAAGTGTTTCCAGAATTCTGTACTCTTCTACAAAAAATGTTATTAAGAAACTAATTAGAGAATTATAATTATCATTGATTAAGACTCCTTTATTGAAAAAAGCAGAAAAACATATTGGATATGATTATGTAGAAAAGATTAATAGAACCAGATATGGGCAAGCAGATCAGGAGAAGGGCAGTCAGTAATAAGACATTGATTTTCACAACCTCTTGTGTCCTCCAGGGACAGGAGCAAGTCTGTTCTATATCCTGAGTACTGTCTCTAAGAAGGGGGAGTTTCTCTAGGGTCTGTCAGTGATGCTGTGCAGCTATGACACAGGGCAAGTAGGGTGTTCCAGGCAGGATTGATGTCTGCTACCAGACAGGCAGACCAGAAAGGCAGGAACATAGGGGACTTTGTTCACACAGGAAGCAGTCAGAGCAGAGATGTCAGCTGAGTTTAGAATCCTAGCCCTAGCATTTCTAAGGCTGAACTAGGCGCATTGCTTCATCTCTAATTTTGTTTCCTTCAGCATAATAAGTGGGATAGTAATGATACTTCATAGGATAATTATTCATAAGATATATATACAGTGTCTAGCACTGTGACTGAGAGAATGGAATTGCAGTAAATATAGTATTATTACTCAAAATGAATGAAAGAAACAGGCAGAAAATGGGATCTGGGGCAGAACATGGCATACGGTTAGGCATGTGAAAGTGACTGTCTTCCTGGTCTATGTTGATAAAGCTTGGTAGGTACACACTTTTTTTTTCTTATATAACATGAGGCAATGAAATACAAGTATTTGGAGCCAGTTAACTGAAACAGAAAGAGAACTAGGTCGTTTGGGGAGACATCAACAATTTTACAGTTGGCAAAAAAATGCTACAATTTTCTGTTTCTTAAGTGATCTTAAAGTTCACTTTCTTGGTCCTTGTTTAAAGGGTCTCAGAGACTCCTTTAAATCTCCGTTTTCCCTTTCAACAGAAATGTAATGATCACTGATTTTTGTCTCTTCTTCCCCAATCTTTCCAAGAGTCATTTACATTCTTCAGGATCAAAGCTCAAGGGTATATTTGAAGCATCTCATAAGCAGACTCTATTGCCACTTCCCCTGGACTGACTTCTCTCTCTGCATTATTTTTCCTCTACCATGAATTCAAAATGTTAGTGCCAGGACTCTTTTCTTTGTTTTTTATTTTCACTATTTCTCTCAAATTTCTCCACTGCTCTTACATTGCTCTTGGTATCAGATTTCAGTTTCTTTTAAAGAATCAAAATGCCTGAGCCTTTGGGAGTATTTCCTGTCTTGATGAAATTACAAGAAAAATCACTGAAATGTAAATGGTAGATATCAAGACAGTTTACCTTCCCCTCCAAAGTAATTAAACCTGTATCACCCAAGACTGTTATCCCACATTACTAGAATACAATTATCACACTTAAGGAATTTGACATTGTTAAATCACTTTCTAATATGCATCCCATATTCAAATTTCTTATTTGTCCCTAAAATAGTCTTCATATTTATTTCCTGTTTGTTTGTTTTATGCTCTGATGCAATCATATATCACTCATTGCCTTTGGTTGTCTTGGCATGAACACATTTAAAAACTTATAGGGTGATTCTGAACATCTTTTCTCTTCCCTTCCTGTTAAAAGCCAGGGAGGTAGAAAGCTACTCTACTTACTCAAAAGTGTGGCCCTTAAAATTATGCTTTATAAATTCTATAAATTTATAACAAGAATAGTGTGCAGTAAATTTTCTTAAAATTAGTAATGCTTCTAGATGGATTTGATTATTGTGAGAACTTCAAGGCCCAAGAATCCTTTGGAGAGAAGGTTTTTGAATTAATAAGTCCTTGTGAGGCATTCAAGCTGTGCCAGGTTAGAAAAGGGTAAGTAGATTTCTGCCATCAGAGGGGCTGATCCTCTCTTAAGAGTTGTATATTTTGCTAAGAACAAGAATTGCTTAGGATTTAGTACCCACCCAAGGAGGAGAAGGGGATGACAGAGGATGAGATGGCTGGATGGCTTCACCGACTCTATGGTCATGAGTTTGAGTAAACTTCAGGAGTTGGTGATGGACAGGGAGGCCTGGTGTGCTGCGATCCATGGGGTCTCAAAGAGTCAGACACAACTGAGTGACTGAACTGACTGACTGAAGGTTATACAATTGCCAAATAAGCCTCTAAGATAAACTAGTTTTTTCAGTCAAATATGATGGCCTGACTGATGAACAGAACCACAACTCATTAGTATGATCAGTGAGGAGTGAGTGATCGTTGTTCAGTTGTGTCTGACTCTCTGAGGCCCCATGGGCTACTAGGGGTAGTAGGAACATACTAGGCTCCCCTGTCCATGGAATTATCCAGGCAAGAATACTGGAGTGGGTTGCCATTTCCTTCTCAATTAGTATGATCAGCAAAGTTGTAATTATAAAATGATAAATGCAAATGTATTTTTTTAATGTAAAAAAGCAAAATGGCTGTCTGAGGAGGCCTTACAAATAGCTGTGAAAGGAAAAGAAGTGAAAAGCAAAGGAGAAAAGGAAAGATATTACCATTTGAACACAGAGTTCCAAAGAATAGCAGGGAGAGATAAGATAGCCTTCCTCATTTTTTTAAGGAATCTCCAAACTGTTCTCCATAGTGGCTGTACTAGTTTGCATTCCCACCAACAGTGTAAGAGGGTTCCCTTTTCTCCACACCCTCTCCAGCATTTATTGCTTGTAGACTTTTGGATCGCAGTCATTCTGACTGGCGTGAAATGGTACCTCATAGTGGTTTTGATTTGCATTTCTCTGATAATGAGTGATGTTGAGTATCTTTTCATGTGTTTGTTAGCCATCTGTATGTCTTCTTTGGAGAAATGTCTATTTAGTTCTTTGGCCCATTTTTTGATTGGGTCATTTATTTTTTTGGAGTTGAGCTGTAGGAGTTGCTTATATATTTTTGAGATTAGTTGTTTGTCAGTTGCTTCATTTGCTATTATTTTCTCACATTCTGAAGGCTACCTTTTCACCTTGCTAATAGTTTCCTTTGTTGTGCAGAAGCTTTTAAGTTTAATTAGGTCCCATTTGTTTATTTTTGCTTTTATTTCCAATATTCTGGGAGGTGGGTCATAGAGGATCCTGCTGTGATGTATGTCGGAGAGTGTTTTGCCTAAAACTGGAAATAGAACTGCCTTATGATCCAGCAATCCCACTGCTGGGCATGCACACTGAGGAAACCAGAAAGGAAAGAGACATGTGTACCCCAATGTTCATCGCAGCACTGTTTATAATAGCCAGGACATGGAAGCAACCTAGATGCCCATCAGCAAATGAATGGATAAGAAAGCTGTGGTACATATACACAATGGAGTATTACTCAGCCATTAAAAAGAATACATTTGAATCAGTTCTAACGAGGTGGATGAAACTGGAACCTATTATACAGAGTGAAGTAAGCCAGAAAGAAAAACACCAATACAGTATACTAACACATATATATGGAATTTAGAAAAATGGTAACAATAACCCTGTGTATGAGACAGCAAAAGAGACACTGACGTATAGATCAGTCTTATGTACTCTGTGGGAGAGGGAGAGGGTGGGGAGATTTGGGAGAATGGCATTGAAACATTTATAATATCATGTATGAAACAAATCGCCAGTCCAGGTTTGATGCACGATACTGGATGCTTGGGGCTGGTACACTGGGACGACCCAGAGGGAGGGTATAGGGAGGGAGGAGGGAGGAGGGTTCAGGATGGGGAGCATGGGTATACCTGTGGCGGATTCATTTCGATGTTTGGCAAAACTAATACAATATTGTAAAGTGTAAAAATAAAATAAAATTTAAATTAAAAAAAAAAGATAGCCCTCCTCAGTGATCAATGCAAAGAAATAGAGGAAAACAACAGAATGGGAAAAACTAGAGATCTCTTTGAGAAAATTAGAGATACCAAGGGAACATTTCATGCAAAGATGGGCTTGATAAAGGACAGAAATGGGATGGACCTAACAGAAGCAGAAGATATTAAGAAGAGGTGACAAGAATACACAGAAGAACCTTACAAAAAAGATGTTCATGACCCAGATAATCACAATGGTGCGATCACTCACCTAGAGCCAGACATCATGAAATCTGAAGTCAAGTGGGCCTTGAAAGCATCACTACGAACAAAGCTAGTGGAGGTGATGGAATTCCAGTTGAGCTATTCCAAATCCTGAAAGATGATGCTGTGAAAGTGCTGCACTCAATATGCCAGCAGATTTGGAAAACTCAGCAGCGGCCACAGGACTGGAAAAGGTCAGTTTTCATTCTAATCCCAAAGAAAGGCAATGCCAAAGAATGCTCGAACTACTGCACAATTGCACTTATTTCACATGCTAGTAAAGTAATGCTCAAAATTCTCCAAGTCAGGCTTCAGCAATACGCAAACCGTGAACTTCCAGATGTTCAAGCTGGTTTTAGAAAAGGCAGAGGAACCAGAGATCACATTGCCAACATCCACTGGATCATGGAAAAAGCAAGAGTTCCAGAAAAACATCTATTTCTGCTTTATTGACTATGCCAAAGCCTTTGACTGTGTGCATCACAATAAACTGTGGAAAACTCTGAAAGAGATGGGAATACCAGACCACCTGACCTGCCTCTTGAGAAACCTATATGCAGGTCAGGAAGCAACAGTTAGAACGGGACACGGAACAACAGACTGGTTCAAAATAGGAAAAGGAGTACATCAAGGCTGTATACTGTCACCCTGCTTATTTAACTTATATGCAAAGTACATCATGAGAAACGCTGGGCTGGAAGAAGCACAAGCTGGAATCAGGATTGCTGGGAGAAATATCAATAACCTCAGAAATACAGATGGCACCACCCTTATGGCAGAAAGTGAAGAGGAACTAAAAAGCCTCTTGATGAAAGTGAAAGAGGAGAGTGAAAAATTTTGCTTAAAGTTCAACATTCAGAAAACTAAGATCATGGCATCTGGTCCCATCACTGCATGGGAAATAGATGGGGAAACAGGGAAATAATGTCAGACTTTATTTTTTGGGGCTCCAAAATCACTGCAGATGGTGATTGCAGCCATGAAATTAAAAGACGCTTACTCATTGGAAGGAGTTATGACCAACTTAGATAGCATATTAAAAAGTAGAGACATTACTTTGCCAACAAAGGTCCATCTAGTCAAGGCTATGGTTTTTCCAGTGGTCATGTATGAATGTGAGAGTTGGACTGTGAAGAAAGCTGAGTGCCGAAGAATTGATGCTTTTGAACTGTGGTGTTGGAGAAGACTCTTGCGAGTCCCTTGAACTGCAAGGAGATCCAACCAGTCCATCCTAAAGGAAATCAGTACTGAGCGTTCATTGGAAGGACTGCTGCTGAGGCTGAAACTCCAATACTTTGGCCACCACATATGAAGAGTTGCCTCATTGGAAAAGACCCTGATGTTGGGAGGAATTGGGGGCAGGAGGAGAAGGGGACAACAGTGGATGAGATGGCTGGATGGCATTATCGACTCGATGCACATGAGTTTGGACGAACTCCGGGAGTTGGTGATGGACAGGGGGCCCTGGCGTGCTGCGATTCACGGGGTCGCAAAGAATCAGACACGGCTGAGTGACTGAACTGAACTGAACTGAACTGAATGTATACTATAAAGTGAATTGTTAATAATTGGTTATAGTACCCCTGTTTCTATCTACTCTGAAGTATCTTTTGTAGTCTTTTAAAGAATATTATCATTGTTCCAGTCTTCTCATAACTGTAGATTATAATTGGAAATTTTTCTTCATGATTATTTTAAGGGCTACAAAAGACACTCTGGAAAATCTAACATTGCTTCAGGGCTTAATATTCAAAATCATTGCAAATGTGATTGACACTGGACAATAGAAAGCCAAAGAGAAGTTATTATTCAAATATTTTATTAATTAAGACTTAGTTGATTGACTGTTTCTAAAATGAAGCACTTTCAAGAACAGTTCTAGGAGCTAGGAGCTGTCACTTTTTCTACATCATCCTCTGATATAAAGTGTTAAGGTTATTTAAAATGCAGAAGCATTACCACTTTTTGCTTTTTTATCTTGACTTGGCCCTCCCTTTAGAATTTTTTTTTTTTTTTGCACTAAAGATTTTATCTCAGTTTCTTTCATTTCCAGGGTAGCCTTCCTAGAATGAATAGAAGAATAAGGTAACGCTGATTGATTTGGCTTGATACCAACAGAGAGGTTTGAGCTTTTTGATTGTTAGAGTGAGATTTCCTGAAATTGACAATGTAGATCGTGTTCCCTTCCTTCCACCTACAGCACACAGAGACTACAGAAGAAACAAAAGTCAAGAACATGCTATCCCCTTGTGCTTTGAGTTGAAGTAATTTCAGCTTAACTTGAGAACATATCAGAAAATGATGACCATGTGGTCCAGTCTTACAAGGTCAATTTGTGATTTCTTTCTGCACTACCTTCTTTCTTTCTTTCACTACCTTCCTCTCATTTTCTACATTTTCCTTGCTCCTCCTCCTTCAGTATTGCCAAAAATCTTCAAATAATTTTTCTGGGAAATACACAGTAGAGAAAAGGTTTGAGGAACCTCAGGACAAGTTTTCCTGGGAGTGGGAATGCTTTTGATTTTACTTCAAGATTTTGGGGAGAAAGCTAATAGTGATATTATTGAAAGTATCATGCAATATTACAGCAACTGAATATATGTTAATACAGTACAAAATTCAAGTATTTTTTTTTTTAAAGAAAACAAAAAGACTATAGATTGTTTTGCTTACAATAGAACTATACTTTGCCATTGGGATTCTATGATATAAAAACTTGCAAACCAAAGTAATATGAGCTCCAGGTCCAAAAGGTTTGTTCTAAATTCCTATATCATAGTTTGGATTCCCTAGTAAGTAAATTCCGAGATGGAGTGGCTTTGTCTTGCCACATCTCAACTCCAGCCAGACCCGTAGAACCAGGGAACTGAGTGAAGTTACTGAGCGAATAAGGCTGCATCTTCCCAGATTGTTCATGATACAGGTTCTCTGAGAAGAGTTGTAAATGGGAGGAAGTGACTGACACCTCTGAAATTAACATAGAGTTTCCCAAAATAACTGCTTTGGAGAAGCAGACATTCATTTAGATATAAAAATTCTAATGTTTATTAAAGTTCAGTTTTTACAATTAGTATCTCCTTTTAATATTTCTCTGAAATGGCAGTGAAGTTGGAGTGATACCTTTTTACAAAGGCAAGGAAAATTTCCTTTCCATTTTGAGCCCTTAAATATCTTTCCAGTTGCTCAACACTGGTAAGGGCATGCCCCAGTTAGGCTATGATGATTTTTCTTTTTAGTGTATTTGGAAGACATTGAGTTGATACTGTGGGTTTGAAATGTTCTTTTCCACCATGACTAGCCAAATAGCAACCAAACAGACTCATAAGTCAACACAAACTATCCAGCCTAATGTTCTAGATTCTAGATATCATTGAAGAGTAAGCATTTCCTTCTTCTCACCATTATAGATCAATCAAAATGAAAAAGTATAAGATGCACCTGAATGCACAAATGAGTCATGTTTAGCTCAATGTGGATCTCTGCCCTGGCCTAGCCATATCTCAACTGTTTGTGTTGAGTGTTCAGCTAGCTGTGCATCATGCCATCTTTTTTGTTTTTTGGAATCAGAGACTGGGCATCTTAGTGCATCATGTTTTTCTGCTCCTGCCCTGAGACTGCAAGTCTCTATGGTTTTACAACTCTCTGGGCAACACCCCCACGGTCCTTGCTGGTACAGAGTAACACATTCCATTGCCGGCTCTGAGTTTTCAGCCCATCACTGTATTCTCTCCAGCACAATGAGGCCTTGTCAGTTTTATTACATTCAGTCTTGTAAACCAATGATCAGGCTCAATATCAATTCTTTCCTTATTTACAGACAAATTCCCTTGGATCATCCAACTCTCAAGTGATGTTCCCATTGTTCTTGCCAAAGAGGGCTCCATGACCCAGTCTTTTCATTTAGGGCCACTTTATTTGATTTTCTATCCTCCTGGAATGAAACTTAAATTATCATCATCCTTTTGTGGATTGTTTCCTATTTGTCAGCCACTTTGAGGCCAGTATTCTGTTTACTCCTGCTTCTCACCCTGCATTTCACTGTTAGGCTGAGGTAAGGCACCAGCTTTACTTAACTGTGTAAGCTAATACTGTCATTAAATGAAATTTTAACTTATTCTGTAAGTACTCAACAGTTATTATAATTTGGAGCACAATAAAACTATATTGTATTTTTTGTTTGATTGTTTCAGGACCCATAGTAAAAGACCACTATATTCTCTCATCATCTCTCATTCTACTAGCATGGAGTGTGAACTTGGCTGGGGAAATTTGCAGCCTCAAATGCTTAAGTGTCCACATCCAAAGTAAGATAACAAGGTAACTATTTACTGAGAATCCTGGAAATGTTGGATTTTTGGTATCATCCTTTTCCTTCCCACTCCACTGAGGCAGGAAGAAAATCAATAAAAATATCAGAATTGTCTTTAAATCCATGAAAGAGGTAATACATTCATTACAAAAATGTAAAAATGACATCTTTAAAAGAGTAGAACTAAAAACAATAATTACCAACATTATACATCCATTCATAAGTGTCATTCCTGCTACCACCACTGGGGCCATTTAATGAACTCGTACACTAGATGCTTTAAGCTCATCCCCTTATCAAGCCCTTCAAGGGAAAAATTATTTTACTCATTATATATGGAAATGAAGTCAAGGCTCAGAGAAATTCAATAACTTGTCAGTGATCACATAGCTAGTAAGTGACTGAACTCAATTTTAAATGCAGATCTGTTTGATTTTTCAAATCTATGCTTTAGCTACTGCACCAAGATGACTCTCATCAGCTATCAACTTGTTCAAAGATTGCATCTGCCAGGCTTTATATGCACAAGTAAAATGAAATGGAACAAATTTTCTGGTAAATTGGAAAGCTGATTTCAACCTAGATCCTGATTTCCTTTATCAGTTTTATTTTTCCTTTTCTGTTTGTGCAGATGCTGGCAGTGTCTCTGCATATAACCAGCCAAATCAACCAGCAGGCCCCTTCGGTGGATTGAATACATCACTCAGGCCAGTCATGACTGCTCAAGTGGTTCTCTGTAGCCAAGTAGCCCTGAGAATTATGAGCTGCCGCAGAAAACTGGGAGAGCTACTCCAATCTGACCAAGATCAATTCACCTTTTGCCTTTTAGACCTGCTTCTTATCCTATTGAGTCTAAAGATGAATAAATTTTATTCTTAGCTTATTCTTTTCAATTGTTCACTCACTGTATTAACTCACCTGGCCTAGCCTCTGGGATGAAGCCAAGTTTAGAAAATGACCTTGGCAGTAGACCAAGATTGCCCTGAGCCTTTCCATGTGGAGAATGCCATTTGTCTTTTCTTACCCAGAGTTCCTGATTTCTGATATTTCTTTCCAAGAAGCAAGTAGATGAGTAGACCAAGTTAAGACAGTGTAGATAGCAAAGATGCTGCTATTACCTAACACCAGTTTGATCAGCAGAAGTCATAGAAGGTCCCTTTCTCTTTTTGAATGAGAGATTTCAAATGTTGTAGTCCACCCGCTCACTGCACCCTCCTTGTTCTACATTACAAACTCCTCCCCAAACTTCTCCAGACTTTCCTCCAGGAGGAGCTCACTAAGAATTGCTCTTGGCTATGTTCCATGTAATTTTCTTCTTTTTAACCTATCACATAAGGTGAGGTTTCAAATGTGAGTGGAGAGAGTATGGTGCTGTTTGATCTCTTATTTGGTCTGCTTTCTGCTATGCTGTTAGCTATTTTCACTCTTATGGTTAAAAGAATGCAAACCGTTCCACTCTCCTGCCTTTGCTATTCTTGTTTGCCTCTATTTCTTCTCAAGATCTAGCGTGCCCACACTCTGCCATATTTACACATTTAACTCCTTTTCTTTCCACTAGCATACTTTGATTCTTTTCTCTTCATTCTATGTTAGATTCTCCCTTGAATCAATATTTTCGACTCAAGAGAAACTGGTTTCAAAGCCCAGTTTCTCAGTTCAGAAAGGAAGTTTAATTATCACTGACAAGCTCATTCCTCCATGCAGCATCTGTTATGTAACTAGAGAAGATTTGGCCCATGAATTTAGGCTAATCAAAATGGATAGCTTATCTATGCAATCTCTTCATGTTTTCAGAAATTACTGAATACCAAAATGGTTCTGGATAGCTCAGTGGAAAGAATACCTAAAATTACTGCTTAATGATGGAGAGAGTGTTTTAGTTTTTTGTTCTGTTTTGCTTTTGATTTTTAAGTTCTGTTTCTGTTTCTTTCTTCTTCTTCTTTTTTTTTTTTTTTTGGCTGTACCACATGGCATATTGGATTTTGACTAGGGTCGAGTTCCCTGATCAGGGATTGAACCAATGCCTCCTGCGTTGAGACTGTGGAGTCTTAACCACTGGACCATTAAGGAAGTCGCAGAGAGTAGTTTAGTTCTGTATGAGCCACCACAGTTTAAGGCTATACTTTAATTTTCACTGGCTGGTTTCTAAACTGTGGTGGCTCTACCATAAGCAGGTCCTGAGAAAAGGATTTGAGTGAAAACGATTTCTGTAAGACATGAAGCACTACCTGGGCAAGGAGATGTGAGCCAAGAAAGGATATATTATCACTGTAGATGGGGGCTCAATGCCTGATGCAGGACTCTGAGATGCTGTGTAGAATATTCCTTGGAGTTGTTATGCGTCCAGGAAACTAGAATATTTCTGCTAGCTCCCATACATCATTGATTGAGAGTTTCTCCTGGGTAGACATTTTGGATCTGCCCTAGGAAAGAGATAAACTATGGTTCCTATGGCCATAGAAAGCTATAAATAAAATGATTGTGAATAATTGCAGTAAGAACCATTAGCATGTGTTGGAATGATGAATGTTGAGGGAATATGGAGGTATATGAAAATTGTCTGCTATAAATGGGAAATGAACAGTAGTGGGAATGGGGGGTGAGGCAGATAAGCTAAAATGGATCAGTAAAATGCATTTTGAATCTTCTGGTATTTCTCTCAGCTTATGTTGTTGCTGCTGTTCAGTCTCTAAGTCATGTCTGACTCTTCATGACCCCATGGATTGCAGCACGCCAGGCTCCTCTGTCCTCCACTATCTCCTGGAGTTTGCTCAAATTCATGTTCATTGAGTCAGTGATGCTATCTAACCATCTCATCCTCCACCACCCCATTCTCTGTGCTTAATGGTGTTCAGTGAACAGAACTAGCTTATTTTAGAGATTGAGATTCTGTGGACTTCCTATGGAAGTTTTTGAGGATGTTCCCCAAACATTCATAGCAAACTTTTGGCAAGAATATTATGCAAAGTTTCTTGTTTAAGAGACATCTTATATCTGGGTAGGGAAAGGTCATAAGGGGTGTGGTTGGGAGCAGAGAGAGGGATATTTACAGAGATTGACAGTGACAAGTGAACATTACTGAGTATTTTAGTAACATCAGATCATATATACCTGAATAAAGATTAACAATAAAATGTTAAATGCCTGTAAAATTGAATACAGATTAATATTTAAAGAAATAAGTTGGGATGGTTAATATCTCAAAACATTATTTTTGCTATCAATATGGGAATTTGAAGGAATCAAGAATTAGGAGAGAGAGAGGTCAAGAAATGGTGGCTACATAAATCTGAATGTTCCAATACATTCTGTACAAGCTGTGCAAATCAACAAAAGTAAAATGTCAACCTACAGAAATCCCATTCTTCAGAATGACTATGCGTGCTCATTCATGTGGGTTCAGTTGTGTTCGACTCTTTGTGACCTCATGGACTGTAGCCCACCAGGTTCCTCTGTCTGTGGATTTTCCAGGCAAGAATACTGAAGTGAGTTGCCGTTTCCTACTCCATGGGCTCTTCCTGACTCAGGGATCAAACCCACATCTCCTGCATTGGCAGGCAGATTCTTTACCACTCAGACAACTGGGAAGACCCTCAGAATGACTATAAGTACGAGTAAACTATACTGCCCAATTTACCTGCAAGTAGAAAAATGAAAACCAGGTTCCATTTTCAGTTTTCAGAGAAACCTCCATACTGTTTCTCATGGTGGCTGTACCAATTCACATTCCCACAACAGTGTTCAAAGTTTCCCTTCTCTTCACATCCTCCAGTATATATATATATATATATATATACACACACACACACACACACATATTTTGTCTATGACCCAGTGATTCTACTCCTGGGTATATATCCAAAAAAAGCAAAAACACTAATTCGAAAAAGATACATTCACCCCAATGTTCATAGCGACATAATTTACAATTGCCAAGACACAAAAGCAATCTAAATTTCCATCAATAGATGAATGGTAAAGAGGATGTGGTATATACAGTGGATTACTACTCAGACAAAGAAACTTTGTCATTTGCAGCAACATGGATGGACTTGGAAGGAATTATGCTAAGTGAAATAAGTCAACAGAAAAAAAAATACTGTATAATATCATTTATATGTGGAATCTAAGCAATACAACAAACTAGTGAACAAAACAGGAACGAAGCAGACCCACAGATATAGAGAAAAAAATAGTGGGTAGGGGGCACAATATAGACGTCGAGGATTAAAAAGGATTGTTATGAGATTATATTAAATCATGTGTGTGAAACTTTTGAAAATTGTAAAGCACTATAGAATTTAAAGAATCTTTCAGTCAATAAACAAATGAACAAACAACAACCAATTTCTAGTGAAGCTATTTGCCAACTCCTCACCCCAAGATTTCCAGCGAGAAAAGTATTGAAAACTTTGCAGAAGAGGGAATAGGGCAAGGGAAAAGAACTTCTGTGGAAGTTGTATAATAAGAGTAAAAAGCAGCAAGATCAGAAAATTTAGGATTTTGTAAGATAAATACAAGTAAAAAATATCATAAGACATTTTCCTCCACTTTGCACCCACACTAAAAGACCATTTGCTTTGCTACACTGACAGAAGAGGGTGAGGTAAAACTAGGGATCTTGTAAATCTCCTAGTTTTTCATCCCTAGTTACTGAATATGGAGATGTAAGCAGTCTCCATTTATGCTGAGAAGAAAACAGAGAATTAAAATCAAACATTTCACCTGATAACAGTTGTCTCTAAAAGTCAACCACAAATGCAAATAAACTGCCATATAATTCTATAAAATAAACATCCTCAAATGAATATTTGGCAATATGAAAAAATTATTTTGAATCACTTTTCTAAGAGCAGAAATAGAAACAAGGAGAGGATAAACAAATGAGTACATATTTCTTACATTCAGGAAAGAAATACAAAGAAAAGGTTCTAAACTACAAGTTGCTCCATGATGAATAAACTAAATAAAATTAATAAGTGTCAATGAAGAAGAGAACAATAATCAAGAGAATACAAATTATATAATGAAAGAAAGAAAAAGGCCAGGAAGAAAGTAATTAGAATGGAAAACAGAAAGAGAATATCCAATACATGAATAATCGAAGTCCTCAAAGGAGAAAAGCAAAACAATGGAACAGAAGTAGTATTTAGAACAATAATCTACAGCAGTTTTCCAGAAACAAAAGAAAACCTGCGTCCATGCATTGAAAGGGTCCACTAGGTACCTAAGAAAACGGACATAGCATGATCGAATCTAAGGGATACACAGTGAAGACTCCTGGAGGTTTAAAGTCCAAATACTTTCCAGTGTTTTCAGTCAAAACGATCTAGTGAGTTCTAAGAGCAAGAAACTTCGAGAAAAACAATGATGAAGGAGCATTTTCAAAAAACTCAAGAAGTGAATTATGATCCAAAGATTTTATATTCTGCCAAGATGTCCTTCAAATATCAAGACTGAAAAATTCCATTTTAAACCTGTAAGAACTCAAGAGGTTCTGAGAAAATGCTGAGAAAATACACAGCAAACACTGTATATGTAGAATTTATGACATGAAATTAAAAGGACAGAATTGAGATCAAATATATCAGCCATATCAATAAATATGAATGAAGCTAAATTCATTTATTGGAGGAAAAATTATTTACAATTTGACTCACAAAGGGAAGTTCATATATATACTTTGTAAAACATGCACATTTATAAACTCAAAATGGATTAAAGACCTAAATGCAAGTCCAGACACTATAAAGCTATTAGAGGAATACGTAGGCAGAACATTCTTTGACATAAATCACAGCAAAATCTTTTTTGATTTACCTCCTAGAGTAATGAAAATAAAATAAACAAATGGAATCTCATTAAACTTAAAAGCTTCTGCACAGCAAAGCAAACTATGGGAACAAAAAAAAAGCAACCTTTAGAATGGGAGAAAATATTTGCAAATGAAACAGCTGACAAGAGATTAATCTCTAAAACATACAAACACCTCATGAAATTTAATATAAAAATAATCAAAATATGGATGAAAGATTTAAATAGACATTTCCCTGAAGAAGACAGATGGCCAAAAAGTACATAAAAAGGATTCTCAGCCTCACTAATTACTAGAGAAATGCAAATCAAGACCACAGTGAGTATCACCTTAAACTAGTCAGAATGGCCATCCTCAAAAAGTCTACAAACAATAAATGCTGGGGAGGATATGGAGAAAAGGGAAACCTCCTACATTGTTGGTGAGAATTTAAATTGGTAAAGCCACTTTGGAGAAAAGTATGGAGATTCTTTAAAAAACTGAAAATAGAGCCACCATATGATACAGCAATCTCACTTCTGGGCATATATCTGAAGAAAATTATAATTGGAAAAGGCACATGCACCCTATGCTCATTGCACCACTATTTGCAAAAGCCAGCCCAGGGAAGAAACCTAAATTCCTATCAACAGAGGAATGGATAAAGAAGATGTGCTGTATAAACAGTGGAATACTGTCCATAAAAAGAACAAAGCAAAGCCATTTGCAGCAGCATGGACTGACCTAGTGACTGTCACGCTGAGTGAAGCAAGTCAGACACAGAAACACTAAAATCATATGATACCGCTTATATGTGGAATCAAAAAAAGGGCAGAAATGAACTTATTCAGAACAGAAGTAGAGTCATGGAGGCAGAAAACAAACTATGGTTAGGAGGGGCTCAGGAGGGGAGGGATAAACTGGGAGATTGGAATTGACACATACACACTGCTATGTATAAACTAGGTAACTAATAAGAACCTGCTGTCTAGTACAGGGAACTCTACTCAGTATTGGGTACTGACCTTATAGGAAAAGAAACTAAAAAGTGAATCTATGTATATGTATAACTGACTCACTTTGCTATGTACTTGAAACTAACACAATATTATAAATCAACTATACTTCAATAAAGATTTTTTTAAAAATAAATAAAAGAGGTGCATCTAACCCAAAGTGATTCAGAAAGGCTGAAAATAAAGGGATGAGCACAAACAGGAAAAAAGAAACTGAAAAAGCAGGGGTTAAAATGCTGATATCCTGCTGGAGATGCATGACTTCAATGTAATCACAAGGAAACATTAAATTCAAACCGAGAAAGATTTTTTATGAAATAATTGCCCTTTATTTTTCAAACTTTTCAAAAATTGTCAGGGGAATGAAAAGCACAGACAGACAGGAACTGTTCAGATTAAGGTAGACTGTGGGCTTCCAGGTGGCACTGGTGGTAAAGGATCCACCTGCAACGCAGGAGATCTGGGCTGAATCCCCAGGTTGGGAAGATCCCCTGGAGAAAGAAATGGCCACCCATTTCAGTATTCTTCCCTGGGAAATGCCATGGAAAGAGGAGCCTACTGGGCTACAGTCCATGAAGTCACAAAGAGTTGGATACAACTGAGTGACTAAACCACCACAAGGAGACCTGATTACTAAATGGAATGTGTGATCCTGAATTGAACTCTGCTATCTTCTTCCTCTCTCTCTCTCTCTCTTTCTATATATATATATATATATATATATATATATATATATATATAGCTATGGAGGTCATTATTGTAGTAACTGGCAAAATATTAACAAATCAAATAGTAGTATAACATCACTAATTTCCTAATACTGATATTTCAGTGTGATTATGTAAATGAATGTCCTTTTTCTTAGGAAATGCACACTGATATATTTACGGTTAAACAGCAACATATCTGCAACTTACTGTCAAATGGCCCTGAAAAATTGTAATAGTGTGTGCCTGTGTGTGGTAATATATCCAGGGGTTCTTCATCCTATTGTTACAACTTTCTATAAGTCTGAAATTATTCAAAGTTTAAAAATTACCAAAAAAAATATTTAGGGGAGGGATACAGATTAAGTGAGGCATCTGTATCCACTAGAAAAATTTAAGTATGCTTTTGCATGCTTTGCTGGGTCATAAATTTTATTTTTTCTGGGGGAATCCTAAGGACTTGCTCTGCCCTGGTTATTGGGATGTGACTGGCTGCAAATACCACCGAGTTTAAAGTAGTGTTATTCTTAGAGAGAAAATGCACCTTCAAATTCCATCTAAGTGACTTGCCTTTCCTGGAAAGAATCTTGGATAAAGTGAAATTGGGAGTAAAAGTTCAGAGGGCAAGGGTTTCTTTGGACATAGATGCTTTGAAGGGTTTTCTGAGACACTGATATATTTTAATTTCCATATGCTAAATACAAGCTTTCCCTCCAAAAACTCAGATGTCCTGGAGTTTTTTAAATTAGCAAGTACATTTCTACTGCATCATAAAACTCAACCTCAATGGTAAATTGAACAAAAGCAGAGGTAACAGCTCTTGGAAGTAATAGTTTGTAAAGAAATGGTTCTCAGGCAGCTTGCTTACTTTGTTAGGGATACTTTCCTTTTCATTGATCTTGGAAATAATCAAGCCATATATGATAGGTGCAAATATGCTTATAAGCCTCTAGATTCAAGGTGAGATTAAGTCCAAACTGTTTAAACAATTACTTCATTCATTTATCTGTGGAGGTGGAAAATGAATGTAAAAAATGGTTTTATGGGCTTTTATTTTTTTTCTTGAAACTATAATTACTGTCACTTTAAAAATATTGATATTTAGCACTTTTTAAACATTTTTGGAAGGCTTTAAAGATATGGAAAAGTACAGAAGCTAAATTAACAGGTTTTCATGATTCTACCATTCAAAGCAATTAATATTAAACTTCCATTTTTCCTTCAGATATATTCTTAATAAAAGAAACAATATTAGAATTGATTGCATTTATTCCTTTGTAGTCCTACTTCTCACTCTTCTCCCACAAGTACTATCCTGAATTTAGTATGTGTTCTTCAAGCTCATGTTTATCACATACATTTATCCATCAATAATGTATGTTTTTGGTATGTGGGTATTCAAAATTCTATAAATTTTGTCATGTTAGTTATATTTTTCAGTAATATTGTTTAGAGATCTGTTTAGTAGCCATATTTAAATTTGGTTATTTCATTTTAACTGCTATAGAGTATTATGAAAGTGAAAATGAAAGTCACTCAGTCATGTCTGACTCTTTGTGACCCCATGGACTACAGTCCATGGAATTCTCTAGGCCAGCATACTGGAGTGAGTAGCTGTTCTGTTTTCCAGGGGATCTCCCCAACCCAGGGATTGAACCCAGCTCCCGCATTGCAGGTGGACTTTTTACCAGCTGAGCCACAAGGGAAGCCCATAAATTATTATAGTGTACCCCATTTTATTTTTTATTATAATTAATGCTGTAATTAGCAATTTTATACATGCCTGTGGGAATACATGTTTATCTATCTGCAGTGTATGCCTAAAAGCAGACTTGGCATGTTTGCTAAATATTGTTGCTCTTCAAAGTAGCTATGTAAATATATCTTATCTGTGATTTATGAGTCCCCGTTTCCTTAGAAACCTGCCAATATTTGGCGTTGTCAAACTTTACATTTTGCCAATCTGATGGATGTGACACGGTCTCACTACTGTTTTAATTTTGCATTTCCTTGATCATTTAAGAAGTTGAACATGTTCCATATATTATTCAGTTAGATTTCCTAACCTGTGCATTGCCTATTTATATTCTTTGTCTATTTTCCAGGGGGTTAAGGGTTTTTTTTTTATGATTGACTTACTGGATTTCTTTCACATTTAGAATATTAAAAATTCCTGACGCTGGGAAAGCTTGAGGGTAGGAGAAGAAGGAGGATAAAGAGGATGAGATGGTTGGATGGCATTATTGACTCAATGGTCATGAATATGAGCAAACTCCGGGAGATAGTAAAGGACAGAGAAACCTGTTGTGTTGTAGTCCATGTGGTCACAAAGAGTTGGACATGACTGAACAACTGAACAACATATATATATATATATATCTCATACCAAATATATTACTTTCATTAGGTTAAAAAGTTTTTACTCTTGTCACATGTTTTATGCAAATTCCAATAGTTTATGTTAAAGTTTGCTGAAATTTTAAAATTGTTTTACATTGAATTTATAACAATGTTTTTTTAATTGATATATAGTTGATTTACAATGTTGCATTAATTTCTGGTGATTCAGAAATGTGATTCAGTTGTACATATATATATACATATTTTTTCATATTCTTTGCCATTATGGTTTATTACTGGGTGTTGAATATAGTTAAGGACTTTGTTATTTAACTTTTTTGTATATAGTCATCTGTATCTGCTACTCCCAAACTCCTAATTCATCCTTCCCCTATCCTCTTTCCCTTTTGGTATCTATAAGTTTGTTTTCTACTTCTGTAGGTCTGTTTTTGTTTTGTAAATAAGTTCATTTGGTCATTTTAGATTCCACAAATAAGTGATATAATATGGTATTTGTCTTTCAGACTTACTTCACTTAGAATGATCATCTCTAGGTCCATCCATGTTGTTACAAATAACATTGTTTCATTCTTTTTTATGGCTGAGTAGGAGAATCCCAGGGAGGGTGGAGCCTGGTGGGCTGCTATCTATGGGGTCGCACAGAGTCGGACACGACTGAAGCGACTTAGCAGCAGCAGCAGCAGGATTCCATTGTGTATATATATATACCACATCATCTTTATCCATTCATCAATGGACATTTAGGTTGCTTCCATATATATTGTAAATAGTGCTGCTATGAAACACTCAAGTTCATGCACATTTTCAAATTAGAGTTTTCTTTGGATGTATGCCTGGAAGGAGAATTTCTGGATCATATGGCAACTCTATTTTTAGATTTTTAAGGAACCTTTATACTGTTTTCCATGGTGTCTGTACCAATTTACATTCCTACTGGCAGGGTAGGAGAGTTCCCTTTTCTCCACATCCTCTCCAGGATTTGTTATTTGTAGACTTTAATCATGGCCATTCTGACCAAAACTTCAATAATACTGATATCTTTAATATCCTGACTTTTCCATCTAACATCATGTAAATATCTGTATCTTCATTCATTTAGGTCATTTTTATGTTCTTCCATAATACTACTCTGAACTTGCTTTCTCATCTCATTTGTTAAAGTTATTCATGAGTACATTATATATTTATTATTACTATGAATATTTTCTATTACATTTCTTATTGATTCCTGGTATATATGAATGTTCTTTTTTATGTGTCAGTGAAAATTCATAACTGTTTGGAACTGTCTCATTAGCACTAATGCTTTATAGATGTTCTTTTACTTTCTGTATAGGTGATTTGTTGTTGTTTAGTTGCTAAGTTATGTCCAACTCTTGCAACTCCAAGGACTATAGCCCACCAGGTTCATCTGACCATGGGATTTCCCAGGCAAGAATACTGGAGTGGGTTGCCATTTCCTTTTCCAATTAATGGTTTAATAGATGCTTTTTACTTTCTGTGTAGATGATATTTATTTGCAAATGTTACTATTGTCTTTAACTTTTCAATTACTATGGCTTTTATTTCTTTGCTTATCTTTTTGTACTGCTTAGGGTTTTTAGTATATGATTGACTTTACTGAGAATGTTCCTGAAGTTTCACCAGTAAGAATTGTTATTGGTTATGGCTATAAATTAAGACTAGATTAATTTTTATCAGGCAAAGAAAGTGCTTTCTATGATTGAAGTCTGAATATATTGTTTTATACAAAAAACAAGTACTGGATGTTATCATGATATTTTTTTCTTTTGCAGGGATTGATTGAGATCATACACTGTTTTTTTTCTAAGGGTGGGCATATAACTAAGGCTGGCCCACTGAGCTAAAGGAAAAGATGTTAGCCATATTTGAAGTATTTTATTTTGCTTTGTTTTATTCTATTCCATTTTATTTTGCTGTTGGGTATGAAAAAGGAAGTTATTTGCCCCAGGTTCTAAAGGAAGCAATTCTGAGGAATAGCTAATAAAATGAGGAACCAAAAGCACACTGAAAGTAAAAATGTCCCTTAAGTTCCTGGATCTTTTAAATTAGTTTTAGCTTTAATTATATATCACTTGCAGCTCAAAGCTAAAGGGTGTTAGACCTCAACAGGCTAGGCTAGGCATGTGTGCTCTGCAGTGTCCAACTCTCTAGGACTCTACGGACCATAGCTTGCAGGCTCCCCTGTCCATGCAAGTCCCCAGGCAAGAATACTGGAGTGGGTTGCCATTTCCTCCTCCAGGGGATCTCCTGGACCCAAGGATCGTACCCATATCTCTGGCGTCTCCTGCCTTGGCAGGTGGATTCTTTACCACTAGAGCCACCAGGGAAGCTGATAACATTCAAAAAACAGATTTACTCCACCAGCTGACATGGAACAAGAATATCTATGAAATACAACTGTAAAATTCCACAGATATAAGATCACATTTAAAAACTTATGAAAATGGTTACCTTTTCTTTTTCAAGATATTTTCTCATGTTCAATATATATTGAAGTAGTAATGGAGGAAGGAGATTAGTAGAGTCCCTTGAACTTGCTTAAGGCAGAGACTCTGGAATAATGACCAGCTGTTATGTTGATTGAACAAGGTATTTAACTTTTCTAAACCTCAGTTTCCTCAACCCTAAAATAAAACAGTGTATGAAAAGCACTTGGCAGTGCCTGGTATGTAATGAGCAGCAATAAATGTTAGTGATTTTTGTTAGTATTGAGAGGAAAAAAAATTCTTTGTTAGCCCTCCATATGCGGAGGTTTGGAAAAAAAAAATGTACTTTTGTCACAGTTATTGACTAATTTTCCTTCAAAAAGACAAGTTCCAGTAAGCACTGAAATTTTTCCAAATATTGAAAATACTTAATATTTCTCTTATGTAAGTATAAAATGAAAGTATCAGTTTGAGGCAAAGGAGTCAGGGGGATACAGTGGTTACCTTTAAAGGTAAAGTAGAAAATCTGAGAGCTATTTGACACTGTACTCTTGCCTGGAAAATACCATGGATGGAGGAGCCTGGTAGGCTGCAGTCCATGGGGTCGCTAAGAGTCGGACACGACTGAGCGACTTCACTTTCACTTTAGCTGTGACAGACTAGTTAACAACCAAATGGTGGTGAAAGAGAAATGAAATGATGCCTGATCAATTCAACTCAGTTAAAGACCGTGGTTCAGTGATTATGCTGTGTTCAAAATTCCAGTCTGGAAGATTGTTGCCTTGGGAGGAAAGCATTATTGGGGTGAGTAGAATACAGACCACAGTTGAATATTGTTAAGTGGCTTGGATCAAGGGGTAGTGCCAAGGTGAATAAATGCAGAGAACTGTCATATGGACTGCTAAAAGTATAATTATGACTTGGTTCTTGGCAATACATTAATCAGTAACATTTCCAGATGAATGGAAATATCTTCTTGTGAAAAAGTCTCAAAGGAAGTAGATTTAGCTCTGGTAAGAGAAAGAAGATGAAAGGGTGATTTTGAATCTGGAAGCTCCAATGAGATAGATGTACCTTCAGTTCAGTTCAGTTGCTCAGGCATGTCCGACTCTTTGTGACCCCATGAATCGCAGCACGCTAGGCCTCCCTGTCCATCACCAACTCCCGGAGTTCACTCAAACTCATGTCTATTGAGTCGGTGATGCCATCAAGCCATCTCATCCTCTGTCGTCCCCTTCTCCTCCTGCCCCCAATCCCTCCCAGCATCAGGGTTTCTTCCAATGAGTCAACTCTTCACATGAGGTGGCCAAAGTACTGGAGTTTCAGCTTTAGCATCATTCCTTCCAAAGAAATCCCAGGGCTGATCTCCTTCAGAATGGACTGGTTGGATCTCCTTGCAGTCCAAGGGACTCACAAGAGTCTTCTCCAACACCACAGTTCAAAAGCATCAATTCTTCGGCCCTCAGCTTTCTTCACAGTCCAACTCTCGCATCCATACATGACCACTGGAAAAACCATAGCCCTGACTAGACAGACCTTTGTTGGCAAAGTAATGTCTCTGCTTTTCAACATGTTATCTAAGTTGGTCATAACTTTCCTTCCAAGGAGTAAGCGTCTTTTAATTTCATGGCTGCAGTCACCATCTGCAGTGATTTTGGAGCCCAGAAAAATAAAGTCTGACACTGCTTCCACTCTTTCCCCATCTATTTCCCATGGAGTGATGGGACCAGATGCCATGATCTTAGTTTTCTGAATGTTGAGCTTTAAGCCAACTTTTCTACTCTCCTCTTTCACTTTCATCAAGAGGCTTTTTAGTTCCTCTTCACTTTCTGCCATAAGGGTGGTGTCATCTGCATATCTGAGGTTATTGATATTTCTCCTGGCAATCTGGATTCCAGCTTGTGCTTCTTCCAGCCCAGCGTTTCTCATGATGTACTCTGCGTATAAGTTTAAAAAGCAGGGTGACAATATACAGAGGGCCTGATGAACTATAGATGGAGGTTTGTGACATTGTACAGGAGACAGGGATCAAGACCATCCCCATGTAAAAGAAATGCAAAAAAGCAAAATAGCTGTCTGAGTGAAAGGTTGTTGTTGAATCACACACAGACGCTGGGATTCTTGACCCCTGGAGGAGAAGAATTCAATCTGGGGCCAGAGACGAGGCTTGATCGCTCAGAGCTTTTGTGTCATTAAGTTTTATTAAAGTATAAAGGAGAGAGAGAAAGCTTCTGACATAGCATCAAAAGGGGGCAGAAAGAGTACCGCCCTGCTAGTCTTCAGCTGGATGTTATATAATCACTAGCAGTCTGTTAATGAAAGAAAGGAATGTCTTAAAATTCAGAATGGCACCAGGTCCCTCACCCATAAGATGCATTTTGGGATAATCTTGGCACCAAATGGTTTATCCTGGGCCATAAAATAATTAACTTGAATCTTGAAGAAGGGCAGACCACCATACAAATAGTTTCATTTACATAGATTAGGGGAACAATATCTGAGTATAACATACTGGTTTGTCAAGTAGGTTCTGAGCCAAGAGGCGGAACTTGAAGACAGAGTTTGGGGTAAATGCATAGTACATTAGCATAGCTTAAGACAAACATTTCCATAAGAAAAAGGCATTGGTTATCTCTAGGTTTGAGAATAGTTAACTTCAAGTGAAACCAGGTGTCCTTATGGCAACACAGTATTTTAAGAGAAACCTCCTTTTAAGTTTGTATAGAGAAGGAAAAAATATCGCTAGTTTGTTTCCTCCTGGCGCTTAAGAGAGATAAAATGTCTGACACTTGCAGGCTATTTCCTCTGTTTGGAGACCCCTGGCCTTCCTGCCTGTTACCCTCTCATGAGGAGGTCTTACAAATAGCTGTGAAAAGAAGAGAAGCGAAAAGCAAAGGAGAAAAGGAAAGATATAAGCACCTGAATGCAGAGTTTCAAAGAATAGCAAGGAGAGATAAGAAAGCCTTCCTTGGCGATCAATGCAAAGAAATAGAGGAAAACAACAGAATGGGAAAGACTAGAGATCTCTTCAAGAAAATTAGAGATACCGAGGGAACATTTCATGCAAAGATGGGCTCGATAAAGGACAGAAATGGGATGGACCTAACAGAAGCAGAAGATATTAAGAAGAGGTGGCAAGAATACACAGAAGAACTGTGCAAAAAAGAGCTTCATGACCAAGATAATCACAATGGTGTGATCACTCACCTAGAGCCAGACATCCTGGAATGTGAAGTCAAGTGGGACTTAGAAAGCATCACTATGAATAAAGTTAGTGGGGGTGATGGAATTCCAGTTGACCTATTTCAAATCCTGAAAGATGATGCTATGAAAGTCCTGCACTCAATATGCCAGCAAATTTGAAAAACTCTGCAATGGCCACAGGACTGGAAAAGGTCAGTTTTCATTCCAGTCCCAAAGAAAGGCAATGCCAAAGAATGCTCAAACTACTGCACAATTGCACCCATCTCACATGCTAGTAAAGTAATGCTGAAAATTCTCCAAGCCAGGCTTCAGCAATACGTGAACCGCAAACTTCCAGATGCTCAAGCTTGTTTTAGAAAAGGCAGAGGAACCAGAGATCAAATTGCCACCATCCACTGGATCATGGAAAAAGCAAGAGAGTTCCAGAAATCTGCTTTATTGACTATGCCAAAGCCTTTGACTGTGTGGATCACAATAAACTGTGGAAAATTCTTAAAAAGATGGAAATACAAGACCACCTGATTTGCCTCTTGAGAAATTTGTATGCAGGTCAGGAAGCAACAGTTAGAACTGGACATGGAGCAACAGACTGGTTCCAAATAGGAAAAGGAGTACGTCAAGGCTGTATATTGTCACCTTGCTTATTTAACTTACAAGATGTACCTTACAGAGTATCAAACAGAAACTGACAAGAGGGATTGACCTGAGATGGAAACCTGAGAGCCAGCAGAGCAGAGAAATAAAGAATATAGCCTCTAGACATGCTTTCTGGGTCTTAAGTATTGTTCCACTGCTTATTAGATGTGTGACCTTGTTACTTACTGCTTCAGTTTTCTCCTTTTTGCAATGAGTATAAGAAAATCCTGTGCTGTGCTGTGCTTAGTTGCTTCAGTCATGTCCAATTCTTTGCAACCTTGTGGACTACAGCCCACCATGCTCCTCTGTCCATGGGATTCTTCAGGCAAGAATACTGGAGTGGGTTGCCATGCCCTCCTTCAAGGGATCTTGCTGACCTAGGGATCAAACCCGTGTCTCCTGCATTACAGGCAGGTTCTTTACTACTGAGCCACCAGGGAAGCCCCATAACAACATACTACCTACCTCCTAAAAGATGGTGAAAGTAGAAAAAATAATTCATGTACATTCATGCACTTAGTCCTTGGTGCGTGGTATTTACTCAGTTATTATTATCGATGATTTTGGAGATTTATTTATGCAGAGGTGGCGGCTAGGACAGATGTTTTAAATCATTCAAACTTTGTCTGATTTCTAGGAAGCCAGCTTCTCTGGAAATGGAGCAGAGTTAGAGAAGCTCATGGGGGCAGTGGTTGAGGAAGAGGGCCTGGGCATGATATCTAGGACCTTGATCTAGGTGGCACTGAATATATTTTGCTGTACTGGGCACCAAGGCCCTGGCAGGGAGAAGTTGTTTGGTCTGAGGGGCAGAGCCTAAATGGAAGATGTATAGATAATCAAAATCATGCCTTAGACTCAAAAATGATATTTTGGATTTCTGACAGAATGAGAGTGAGAGAGAAGGGAGAGAGCGTGCACACAAGCTTATAGATGTCAGGTATTATATTATTTTGGTGTACTTTCCTCTTTTAGCAACTAATTTACTATGGCAAGACTTAGAATCTTCCAGAGACAGGGCTCCGCAAATCACTTGATCCATCCTACCATCCTTTAGAACGTAAGTCTCCAACCTTGTTGGCACCAGGGACTGATTTCATGGAAGACAATTTTTCCATGGACCAGGAGGGTGGAGATCATGGTTTTGGGGTGATTCAAGTGCATTACATTTATTGCACGCTTTATTTCTAATCTACGGCTGCTGCTGATCTGACATGAGGTACCAGTCAGTGGCCTGGAGTTTGGAGCCCCCTGCTTTAGAGGATAATTTCAGAAAAGAGTCCCAGTAGGACTGAATTTCATGGTTCACAGTGATGCCTTCCATAGTAGGCCCTTACATTCATTGGTTTTCCTTTTCCTTTCCCTTTCTTTCCATTTTCTCACTTCCATTCCTTGGTGTCACCTCCCAAAGACATTGTGCTGTTCTTAGTCTCTCAGTCGCGTCTGATGCTGTGTGGACTGTAGCCCGCCAGGCTCCTCTGCCCATGGGGATTCTCCAGGCAAGAACACTGGAGCAGGTTGTGATGTCCTCCTCCAGGGGATCTTCCCAATCCAGGGATCGAACCCAGGTCTCCCACATTGCAGGTGAGTTCTTTACCATCTGAGCCCCGAGAGAAGCCCATGAACACTGGAGTGGGTTGCCTATCCCTTCTCCAGGGGATCTTCCCGACCCAGGAATTGACATTACTTTTATCCAATTCTTTGTCTCAGATTCTGCTTTTAAGGGAAAACACATAGTGTTTAAACATTTTTTTTGGAATGAAAGAATAAATGATGGATAAACAAATGGGGCAATGAGTGAAGGAATAGTTATTATGTACTTGGCATGCTATGGTTTACTGCACTTTGCATTCTGTTACTTTTCATTGACTCCAGGGACTGTATGCTGGAAACCCACGATCTATCTTATGGCTTCACGAGAGAAGCTGGACTGCTGGTTGCTCCCCTTTCTTTCTCTGCCTCACAGAGAGGCCAGTGTGTGTTTCAAAGTGAACTTCCTGACACGCACATTTCCTAAACTCAAGGCAGTTTTTTTCTGATAGGGATGTGAGAATTGAAGCCCTGGGATGCGACTAAATTAGCCTGTGGCCAACAATAGCAAACCAAAGTTAGTATATTTTTCACAGCTTGATTAGAAGAGTTTGCCTCTAAGAAGGGCAGGATTATTACATCTGACTTACCAGAACAGCAGCTGGAACATTATTCTCCAGCCTGCTCACTGCAGAGAATCTGCTCCAGTTGACAGCATGACTCTTTTCTTCAGCCTGGATCTGGCCTCCATACCTGGGTACGTTCCTCAAGTCAGAGCCCTCTCCCCAGCTGTCTCCATTTGCTGCCTGGGCTCCTTTTCTCTCTCCTGTCCTTTTACTCCAACTGGCATGACTCTGTTGTGGTCTTTAAAATTTGCCTGCAAACTTATATTTTCTTAATTCTATTTCCTTTCAATAGTGGTGAAAGGGCCCTTGGGTTTGCATGAGAGTCAAGAAGGAATATTTATACATTATCAAAAAGGGGTAGCTTTTTGTAAACTCCTGTTTTGCATTGGTCTGTGTATTAGGGCAGTGGTTCCCAAGTTTTTTGGCACCGGGGACCAGTTTTGTGGAAGACAGTTTTTCCTTAAACCAGAGTTGGAAGGGTTGGAGGGGAGGGTGATTTCAGGATGATTCAAGCGCACTACATTTACTGGGCATTTTATTTCTATTATTATTACATCACCTCCACCTCAGATCATCAGGCATTAGATCCAGAGGTTGGGGACCCCTGATTTAGAGGACTTGTTAAATACACAGATCCCTGGGACCAACACCAGAACTACTCTAAGAATTAGCAATGTTTGGGGCATGGTAGGGAAGTCTGCTTTTCAAGTGGTTTTTATACACACTCAAGTTTAAGAGTCACTTTTCATTTGTTCCCTTCTAGAAGCTTTCTATAACGTTTTCTCCTCTTTTCTCAATGAGAAGGTGAAAAGGACTCAATGAAATATCTACTCCCATACAGCTTTTGAATGAAGCCAGAACCAAAGCAGATTTTCTATGGAGCCTTTCTCATTAAATTACAAGGTCAAGGAGGTAATTGCTCACTTACCTTCCATGGTAGCTGACCACAAAGACTTTGTTGTTTGTGGCATACTCTGTTGTAGCTGGTTAGTGATCTTTTTTTTCCATCTCTGGGAAGAGAAATCCATCAAACCCAAGAAGAAAGGGTGAAACTCCTCATTCTATTTGGAGCTCACTTTAAGTAGGGGGAGGGCTAACTAAGCTCAATAAATCTTAACCCTGTCTCACTCAAACCTGGAGAGCTTAAAAGGTGTCAGCACACAGGCCCTCCTCTCCAGGAATTCTGATTCAATTGGTTTAGGGTGGTATCTGTCTATTTTTAAAGCTACCTGGAATGGATACATGCCCAGGCATGTCCGACTCATTTGTAACCCCATGGACCATAGGCCTCCAGGCTCCTCTGTCCATGGAATTTTCCAGGCAAGAATACTGGAGTGGGTTGCCATGTCCTCCTTCAGGGTATCTTCCTGACCCAGGGATTGAACCTGAGTCTCCTGCATCTCCTGCATTGGCAGGTGGATCCTTTACCACTGCCCTGCCTGAGAAGCCCCAAAAGCTACCTTAGTGAAAGTCACTCAGTTGTGTCCAACTCTTTGCCACCCCATGGACTGTACAGTCCATGGAATTCTCCAGGCCAGAATACTGGAGCGGGTAGCCATTCCTTTCTCCAGGGGATCTTCCCAACCTAGGGATCAAACCCAGGTCTTCTGCATTGCAGGCAGATTCTTTACTATCTGAACTAGTAGTTCCGAGTTATCTGAGCCATCTGAGTTCTCTAGTTTGAACTGAAAACTCTGAGCCATCTGAGTGCTCTGGTTTGGGGAACTTCAAACTAGAGAACTACCATATACTTACCAAGGGTTTGGGGTTGAGCATTGTTTTGCATCAGAAGTAGGAATTTCTTTGGTGCAAAAGATGGGAATGAATATGCCAGCTTGAGAGAACTGTAAGCAGTGATGCAGAGGCATGGGCATAGAGAGGTCTAGAAGGCAAAAAGATGCAACTTTAATCAGGTTTCATCACCAGAAAACAATGTACATGGAGATATCTATATCTATCAAAAACTCAGATCTGATAAAAGACCTTCACTAAAGTAAAATTTTAGTTTTTAGCTTTCATGATGACATCTAGAAATATTCCTAAATGTATGCAAAAATGGCAGGGAATATATAATTTACTAAACCATTTGGTAATAAACCTTGGAATACATTTCTTCCTCTTGGGTATCAAGAAAAAGTCTGTGTGTCCTAATGCAAGTTCATGTTTCCTTTAATGAGACAAAGAAAATTACATGGTCCAAAATGTTGCACTTTAGACTTTGGCTACTAGTGCTCATTCTCGGTGTTCATTTTAAGTCATTTGAATTTTAGTTCATTTTAGTATTCACATCAGGCTCCAGGTAAAATTTCCTCTCTCCACTCTTTGTATCATTTTTAATATTTTTTAAAATACATATTTTTATTATCCTATTTAATATGTACTTTAACATTGAAGTAGGAAATGGCAACCCACTCCAGTATTCTTGCCTGGAAAATTCCACAGACAGAGGAGTCTGGTGGGTTATAGGCCATGGGTCGCAAGTCAGACACGACTCGGGGACTTTCACTTTAACATAGTAATATATTTAATTCCTTTTTCAAAATAGATGACTATAACTCTTACATCCATCCTTATAACCATATCAAGGCTGCTGCTGCTGCTGCTACTAAGTCGCTTCAGTCGTGTCTGACTCTGTGCGACCCCATAGACGGCAACCCACCAGGCTCCCCTATCCCTGGGATTCTCCAAGCAAGAACACTGGAGTGGGTTGCCATTTCCTTCTCCAATGCATGAAAGTGAAAAGTGAAAGTGAAGTCACTCAGTCGTGTCCGACTCTTCACGACCCCATGAACTACAGCCTACCAGGCTCCTCCATCCATGGGATTTTCCAGGCAAGAGTGCTGGAGTCGGGAGCCATTGCCTTCTCCGCATATCAAGGCTACAAGGATCCAAAGGATCTGACTCATTCCCCGTCTCTCTTTCATGCACTCTTCTCCTTCTGTTACCTGCACACCATTCTTAGTTTCCCTTGCTTTTCTTCTACTTGGATTTTCTCTTCCACCAGAATGTTTCCCCAGGCTCTTCATATCATGCAACACACAGAAAATGGTAGTATTTTTACAACACACTGGAGTAAACAGAGGAGGCTGTTGACCACTAGAGGGGGTCAGGGGCTTTTCTATCCCAAGGCTCTGCCCTGCTGCCCCAAGGCTGAAATGGTCAATGTTTCTTGCAATATACCCTCAATGAGATCTTTGAATAACTGTCCCCTTTGAGTCTCAACTTATATATGTGAATGCTTCAGAGCAGCTCACTTCACCAACCCCATGAGTGTAACCCCCTTCAGCCACTCTACCATACCTACTCAATTTTATCTTTCTCATAACATTTATAGTAATAATCTTGCAATTATTCCTTATTTTATTTCTTTACCTGTTTATAGTTTGTTTCTACTATTTTCAGTATAAAGTGACCGAGTACAGGAATACTTGTAGGGCTTCTTAATCATTATGCACAAAAAGCCTAGAAATGGTAAGTACTCAATAAACACACCAGATTGGTGGGAAAACTGTGACTAGGACTGAATAATCCCCATTCCTAGATGAGGCTTCATTTAGTGTGGCTGGGGAACATGCTTCAGTGGATGAATTAAGGCAAAGACTCTATCTTTTTAGCTTTATAGTCTTAGTGAATGATGTACTGCCTCATAGCATACATACAATAAATACTTGTGTGACTGAATGAAGAGAAGAAGGAAGGAAGGAGAAAAGGAAGGAATATAGAGATAATTGAACATAAGTTTAAACTTATTTGGTTTGTTTCAAGTTTTGGAAATCTTCAACTGGAGGTGGTAGCAATTTAGTCTGAAACCTGGGATAATAATGTTGGGAGTATTTTAACTGATGCAGTCAGGCTAATACGAGGAATCCATTCTGTGATCTAGGGCAAAAACTTAACTATGAGAACCCTCAGTTTTTCCGCAAATGAAGTTTGAGTCTGGTGAGTTCTGAAGTCCCTGACCATTGTGAAATCTGCTATTTAAATTGACAGAAAGTCAGAGAGGAAATGTTAAGGAACTAATCAACCAGAAAATCCAGTGGCAGCCAGGATCGTCCAAGGGAGACCAGAGGCTGCTTTTTGAAAACATGTTGGATGACTAGCAATGATCCAGGCAGTCCTCAGGGTGTGTTTTCAGGGCGGCTGGACTTTCTGCTTATTAGGACACCTATGTTTTCCTCTCTCTTTGTCCCCCTACTGCTGAGCAGTACCTTCTCACCAGCTAGTGATCGTGAATAAATGAGCAACAACTGTTGCTAAGGTCAGGCAGCTGCAGGTGGAAGTAGTAAAAAATTATATTTTCTCATTGTCCTCAAGCATTTTAGAAACAAACAAGCAGATGGCCTTTCCAGGCCTCTATTTACTTATTTGGAAAGCTGAACAGGCTTAAGCTGTTGTGAACATTAAATAAAATATTTCATGGGATGGGCCTAGTATAGAGTTAGGCATATGATAAACAATCATGCTGGCTACCACTATTATTATATTATCCAAGTCATGAGGTAGAAAACAAAATATTTAATCCTAAATACTGGCATTTGATTCCATTTCTTTCTAGGGAAGATAGAGTAGTTGGCTATGAAGTCCATGGGAAGAGATCCAGAGCTGCACACCATGAGGCTCCTCTTCTCCAATTGAAAAGCTTCAGTATATTAATAAACCCAGCTGTGTTTCCCCAACAATTTGGAAAAGCTGCAAAATCCAAAAATAAACCAAAACAAGGAGATACTCAGTCTAGAAGCAAATTTCAATTATATATTTCTTACAGAAAAACATTGATATTACAATGTTTGACATTAAAACTATCTCAACACTACATTTAGTAACAATCAGATACTATGGCTAACTCATCTCCTTCATGTAACAAAAGTAGATATTTTGAACACTTATGTCTTTCAAGAATCATTGTTTTGTTTGTTTTTGTGTTGTTTCCCATTAAGTGATGAGTCTGGGATAAATGCTTTCTCATTCATAATAAAAATTATTGAAAGATGTGGCTCATGCTTAAAAATACTGTTTAGTTCTAGTTTTCAAGGTGGAATTGGAAACTGAAAATATAATAACTTTAGAAGAGAGATATCATTTACTTAAAAATAAACACACTGACAATGAGCTCTAAATTTTCAAAATGTTAGTTCTTTGATAATTTAAAATAAGAAATGGCTTTTGATAAAACATTAATAGAAATTTTTGACTGATTTTAGTTTAGTTTAAAGAAGTTCTTTTCCATAGAATTTTTAAGTCATTGACTATAAACTCAAGTAATGTGATCTAGTATAATTTCTCTATATTTATTTTACATTAAATAAGCTATGTATTTCTGTCAAAATACAAAATATAAAACATAAAAATTCTAGTTATTATTTAGTCATATTAAATTACATTTCTTTTCTTTTTGGAGGATAGGTATATTTCATATAAGTGGAAAAGAGGAAGAAGGCCCAAGATAGAAAATATTTTGGAAAGTTAATTAAAATTTTATTTTTACTAACATTGATTGCACCCTAAGATATAAGGAACTTATAAGATATAAGTTCTTTAGTTGCATTTTCTTATTTAATACTGATGCAACCTAATAAAGTAGAAATTTTTCTATGTTCTGATAAATCTAATAGATTCTGTATTCAAAACTTTTTCTCATTGCAAAACATTAAAGAATGATGGATAAGTTACAACTAACAGGGACAGCTGAGCTCTCAAGAAATTCAGGAGAATCTTCAGAACCCCAAGATGACAGGAACAAAAGCCAGAGTAATAAGCCAGCACTGCAGTCAGATCGGAGAAGGCGATGGCACCCCACTCCAGTACTTTGCCTGGAAAATCCCATGGACAGAGAAGCCTGGTAGGCTGCAGTCCATGGGGTCGCTCAGAGTCAGACACGACTGAGCGACTTCACTTTCACTTTTCTCTTTCATGCATTGGAGAAGGAAATGGTAACCCACTCCAGTGTTCTTGCCTGGAGAATACCAGGGACGGGGCAGCCTGGTGGGCTGCGGTTTATGGGGTCGCACAGAGTCGGACACGACTGAAGCAACGCAGCAGCAGCAGTCAGATACTTTAGAGACATTTGCTAATCGATGGTACCTAAATCCTGAAATTTCACTATCTCTTCAATGAAACAGAACAACTCCTAAGGCATATAAAAGATGGTGTGGTGGTGGTGATGGGGAGGAGGTTGGAATGCAGACAGCTACAGAAAGCTAGAATCTTCAAAGAGCTTCAGGGAAAAAAACAATGTGTCTGCCATGTTTGAACTGTACACAGGAATAAAGGTTCCTCTGATAATATTTAGCCATAAACGATCCCCTCACATAGGATAGTAAACCTACTATTGTATATAACAGAAGGAAATACAAATATTCCTGGAATAATGTCCATTGAACCAAGATTCTCAGGATTCCCATAAACAGAGATTGGTCAAATATAAACTCACAGTATAAAACCACCAATCACAAGAGCAACCAAGCTAGCGTGGGTGAGACTCAGCAAGAAAGAGAATTAGAAAACAGGGGTTACAGATAGTGGAATAATCAGAGACAGAATATAAAGCAAACATGCTTAAAATGTTAACAGAAATAATAAAATTATAAACTTGAGCAAGAAACAAAGATGTACTAATATAATTAGCTACAATGGAAGAATAAAGCAAAACTCATGAAAGGAAAATATGTAGTTGAAATGCAAGAACAAGGATTTAACCAATCGTTTGGCATATCAGACAAAACCTAAAAGAGAACTGATAGCCTAGAAGATAGATATGAATAAATTAACCACGATAAAGCACAGGAGGAAAAATAAAAAATATGACCGAGAAATTATGAGATACAGAGGATAGGAGAAAGTTCTTTTAGTGTATTTAGAATTTTAGGAGAGAAAAGAATGAAGGAGGGAAAGGCAGTACTCGGCAATAAGAGCAATCTCAAGTTGTAAAAGAACTGGTGTATTTTACTTCACATTCTTTGAGAACAATGAAATTAAGTTATAAATAATAATAAAAGATAACTAAGAAGAACTTCACTTAATTGGTACCAAGAAGAATGCTTCCAAATTACACAATTTGGAAATCACAATAGAAAGTATAAAATGGAATTTTAAGTATAAGTAACCTTTGATTTTACTGACTAAGAATAAGAGGAAAAAGACTCACACAAATAATTCATAAAGATCAAAACAAGACATTTACTGCAGATAATTGGAAAGTTAATTACTTTAAACAACTTAAAAAATGGAACACTTTTAAAAGAAAATTATAACAACATTGATTCTAGAAGTATTAGAAAGCCTGAATTATTCTATAGTTACTAAATGAATTACATCAAGAATTAAACACATACCCATCAAGAAAAACCAAGTTCCATGTTTTACAGATAAATTTTATAAACAGTCAAAGAACAGATAATTGAATCTTCTAAAATCTATTCCAGAGAATAGAAAACTAGGTAATAGGCCATATTTCATTTTTATGAGGTTGGTAGATTGAAGGCAGGAGGAGAAGGGGACGACAGAGGATTAGATGGTTGGATGGCATCACTGACTCGATGGACATTAGTGAGTAGGCTCTGGGAGTTGGTGATGGACAGGGAAGTCTGGCGTGCTGCAGTCCATGGGGTCTCAAAGAGTCGGACATGACTGAGCAACTGAACTAAACTGTGCTGATAACTTTTGGCACTGATATCAGAGTGAGACAGCACAAGAAAGAAAATGTGTAGACAAATTTCACTCAAGGATTTAGATGCAAAACCTAAAACAAAGTATTAGTAACTTAGGCTCTCCATGTGGCGCTACAGGTATAGAACCCACTTGCCAATGCAGGAGACGTAAGAGAGGCAGGTTCGATCCCTGGGTTGGGAAGATCTAGAGAAGGGCATGACAACACATTCCAATATTCTTGATTGGAGAATCCCACAGACAGAAGATCCTGGTGGGCTACAGTCCATAGCACCTCAGAGAGTCGGATCAACTGAAGCAACTTAGCATTAGTAACTTAAACCTAAAACAAAGTATAAGAAAGGAATAGAGTAGGAAGTAGAATTTCTTTAGGCTGATCAAGCATACCTTTCAGAAATACACTATGTGGTGTAGCGTTAGAAGTATTCTCTCTAAAATCATGAATGAGATGAGTATATACTCTATTTCCTCATCTCTGAAATATTATACTATAATTTTAGCCAGTTCATTGGTAAATAAAAAGGTAATTAAGTGCAAAAAATTTAGTAAGTTTTGTTGTAATATTTGCAGATAATTTAGTTGTCAACATAGAAAAACAAAGAAAATCTACATATTATTAACATTAATCAAGTACACAGAAGTAAAAGCAGTTAAATAACTTAATGACATTCTTATACACCTGCAAAAATTGAAAACACAATTTAAAAATATGCCATTCACATTAGCTACCATCCATAAAAGCACTACAATAGGAACAAAGTAAGGCACCTATGGAAAAAAATCTACCACAAGTTGTTTATGTCATTAATAGAGAAAATTAAGAATTTTATTAAAAGGCAAGTAAGATCTAAATAAATGGAAAGTTACATCATATTCATGATGGTTAAAAAAGATGAGTAACATAAAGATGTTTGTTCTTTTGAAATTATAATTTCAATACAATT
This sequence comes from Bos indicus, assembly GCF_029378745.1. Lineage (NCBI taxonomy): Eukaryota > Metazoa > Chordata > Mammalia > Artiodactyla > Bovidae > Bos > Bos indicus. The sequence goes on from NC_091779.1 coordinate 15,475,149, forward strand.
CCAATAAAATTCCATAATAATTTTGGATATAGATATGTGTACAAGATGGAAAAGTTGATTCAAAGTTAATATGTAACAGTAAAAGGCCAAGTATGGTCAAGAGATTTTTAAGGAAGAATAAAGTAGGGGATGACCTAGCACACAGCACATTTGTTGCAAAAATTAGGGCATTGTAACTTTTGGAACAGAAATAGACAAATAGACCAAGAGAATAGAGAACCCAAAAGCAAACTCACGTGTACGTGAAAACAAGATGTATGTCAGAAGAGACTGTATGTCAGGGGGTGAAAGAATAGACTATAAAATGAATGGTATTAGATAATTTTTCTGACAGTAACATTTAACCTGGATTCCTGTCTCACACAATATACTCAAAACTCAAGTCTAGAACTGATGAACTGAATATAAAACTCAAAGGAATGTTGATTGATATCATTACAACTTTTAAGTAGACAAGACAGAAAATGCACAGAACAAAGAGAAATATTTACATTGAACTGAAAAATGTAAATTCATTAAAAACCACCTTTATAAGGTAAAAATTTGAGCCAATGATTGAGAAAAAATATTTTCAATAATACAAAGGACAAAAGATTAACATCTATAGTAGATAATGGACATTAAAGATTAGTAATAATTATTAAAAACAAAAAACAAAAAAACAAATTGGACTTCCCTAGTGATGCACTGGTTAAAACTCTATGCTTCCAATACAGGGGGATCCGGATCCATCCCTGGTCAGGGAACTAAGATCCCAGTTGTCACAGGGTATGTTCAAAATAACAAAAAACCACAACACACATACACAAAGAACCCAATTTAAAGGTAAGCAAAAGATAAGAATAAGTAATTCACAGTTAAGAAAAATGAAACAACACTCAACCTTGATGAAGCAATGGGAACCTACACATTATTAGTGACTGTGTTAGTTTCCCCAGGGGGCCAAAATAAAGTGCCCCAACCTGGTGACTTAACTCAGCAGAAGTGTATTGTCTCAGAATTCTGGAAGGGAGACATCTGAATTAAAGTGTTGGCCCAGCACAAACACTCTGCTGGCTCTAGGGGAGAGTCCATCCCACGTGTTTGTTTAAGCTTCTGGTGACTGGCAGCAGTCCTTGGCGTTACTTGGATTGCGGCAGTATAATGCCAATTTCTGTGTCTTCAGTTGGGGTCCTTCCCTGTGTGTCTGTCCAAATTCACCTCAACTTATATGAACATTAGTCATTTGATTAGGGCTTGCCCTAATCTTGTATGACCTCCTTTCAACTTAATTACATCTGCAAAGATCCTAGTTCCAAATAAGGTCACAGTCCCAGAGACTGAATCCTTTATCCTTTTGGGTGACATAATTCAACCTACAAAAGTGGTTATGAAATTTTACACAACCAGTTTGGAGAAGAATTAGGCCATATCTACAAAGATTGAATCTGGGTATATCAAAGGATCCCATAATTTCATTTCTGGATGCTTAAATTTTGCTACTCTAAGTATTGTCTATGAATCAGCAGTATCACTGTCACGGGAACGCGGCAGACATGCAGTCTTGGGCTCTACTCCATACCTGTGGTGTTAAAATCTGTATTTTAAACAAAATCCCCATGTGCTTTGTTTGAAAAACACTAGTCTATTCTAAGTTACACAGATTTTTTTAAAAAGAGATATAAACATTAACACTCATAGCAGTATTATTTATAAAAGCAAATGTTTGAAAAAGACTTAAACATTCAATAATCAGAGAATGGATATATAAGTTGTGGCATTAGTTATATAATTTAAATCTACAGTGAAAATAAATGAACTAGTGGTGCTTTTATCAATGCAAGTGAATTTCACAAAGATAATGTCAAGCAAGAAAAGGAATTTGCATAAAATTACAGAGAGAATGATACCATTTCTGTATTGCTTAGTGACATGTATCATTCATGGGAATGAAAACCCCTAAATTCAAGAGTAAAGAGAGCTTCAATGGAATCATACTGTTCTTTCTCATGAGTTTTCTTAAGTATGTAAGTATTTCATATATTAATATTTATACTACATCTGCATAATACAATGGAAAGAAATAAGAAAAATTCAAGGCTAGTATATGGCAGCATAGCCATTTGAATCCAAAACTGTGGCCCTGAGCTGCTATACCCACCTAACAAATTACTATCTCAACAGGCCTAAGGGCACAGTTACAGACTCATATTTTGCACTCACAATAGTTGCTTTTATATGTAGCATGTTTTAAAACAAGATTAAAATGACTCATTTGGCATTGGTTTTAATTTTATAACAAAAAAGGTTACTTGCCAAAGCAAAATAATACTTAGGTCTTTACCCCCCAATTATTGTTAAATACAGTAATTAAATCTTGTTTCAAATAAATATTATACTAAATTTAATTTTCAACTATCCTTTGATTAACAGAAAATATTGAGTTAGCATTCCAAAGATTTTTCTCATCTCAACTTATCCTTTCAGAAATGAGCCATGAAAATATTGTCAGAAAGAGAGCAATGTAGAGGAGGTGAACTCAGGAAAGCACATTTACTAACACCTGTCATGCTAACCTGATGAAAACTACTGCCTTTTGGGTTTTGCTGCACTTTTAAGCATTTTATTGAGATCTATGATTTTCAATTATTTATTTATACTTTTGAACAAATGGTTGAACTCCCAGAGAAGAGCAGACCCCTTTTCCTCAGTGATTACTGAATTTTTGTTGATATGTTCATCACCACCCCCCAATAACTTTTCTTTTTTATTGTGGCCATACTCTGTGGCTTGTGGGATTTTAGTTCCCCCGCTGGGGACTGAACCCGGGTCCTTGGCAGTGAAAGCATGGAGTCCTAACCCTGTACCACCAGGGAATTCCCAATAATTTTTAAGTCAAGAAGTTCCAGAATGCAGAGGGCACATCTTTCTTCATTTGTACTCAGAGTTTCCTAAAGAATTGGAAGATTACCAAATAATTTGAAGAATAGAGAGAATGTCACATTTGAAACTGAGCAGGACCCTGCCGGGCCATCCAAGGGACAGACCCCGGTGGTGTCCCTGTCTCTTGTTTGTAGAAAAGCTTTAGGGTCTTAGACCTTCACGAGTTGCAATGAACAAATTTAATCACAGAACTAAGAAAATGCAGAAGCAAAGGTAAACAGTAAAACAGACAAAATAATAATAGTTTAGCCATGAAACAAAGTCAAAGGCCTTTAATTTCTCTGTAAGGGCTGTAGATAATACCTTGGGTCATATCCTTGAGTTGTTTTGCAGATACTAAAAGCCCCAGCAGGTGGAAAAAGTTAACTATTGACACTTGTGCAATACCCAGAACCACACTAGGTCTTTAGTGGGAAAACACAAATGATGGAAGCCTCAGTCTCTGCCTCAGTAACTGTAAGGTTGATTTGGTTCATTTAACACAATGTTGAAACACAGAATGTAGAGAAAAAAAAAAAAAAAGTAATTCCTATTCATTTAGTGTGTGACTTTGGGCAAGTTAATTAACTCTGTTTTCTCAGTAGTAAAATGAGTGCAAAATAGATTTGTGAAAAAGTGATTTTGCTGGCCCATAAAAAGACCCCCAGACCAGTTGGGACTAGAAGGGATGATGTTGACTCCAGAAATGCCGTGCAGTTCCCTCACCACCAATAAACTAGAAGAATGTTTTCCAATTGATCAGTCACCCTGCAACCCTCTCCCTCACACTGTCTTTAAAAATCCTTCCCTGAGAGCCATCAAAGAGTTCAGGTACTTTGAGCATGAGCTGCTGGGTCTCCTTGCTCAGCCTCACATTGGGCAACTCGCAATAAGGGGCTCTACTTTCTTTCACCACAACTTGGTGTAAGTAGATTGGCTTTGCTGCACATAGCGGGCTAGCAGACCCAAGTTTGGTTTGGTAACTCATCCACATGAAAATTGTTTTCAAAATAAATCCTCACCTAAATGGGCCTTATTTATTTATTTATTCAAGCACTTGCTTTTTCACTGAACCTACCTAATTCTCTTTCTCTGCACTTCTCAGCAATTATCAGTAGAGAGAGAGAGAATTAATATTATTACTTTGCAACACTATTACTACTATTATTGCTTGACCTTTACTGGGTGTTTTTTTATGGGCCAGCAAAATCACTTTTTCACAAATCTATTTTGCACTCATTTTACTACTGAGAAAACAAGAGTTAATTAATTTGCCCAAAGTCACACACTAAATGAATAGGAATTACTTTTTTTTTTTCCCTCTCTACATGCTGTGTTTTCAACATTGTGTTAAATGAACCAAATCAACCTTACAGTTACTGAGGCAGAGACTGAGGCTTCCATCATTTGTGTTTTCCCACTAAAAACCTAGTGTGGTTCTGGGTATTGCACAAGTGTCCGGCATATAGAAATAGCAGCTAAGGAATGCTACCATCTGAGGAGGGTGCACGGTGAGAATTATATACACACACAAAAAAATTGGGCTTAGTTTTAAAGAATTTTTTCTCTTGCATTTTGGTTGCATTTCTTATAAAGGGCCAGTTAATCCTCGCTGATAATCAGAAGACCACATTTCCTAAATTATCTAAACAAAATTTCTCTTTGAAGTTTTTTTTTTTTAATCCCTAACAAATTCCAGTAAAAAAAAAAAAAAATTCACAGTTCTGGAAAAACTACAATTGCCTTGCTGCTTTAGTATTTGAAGATTGGGGTGAATTAAATTCAGAATGATATTTTTAATTAAAAAATAATCTATCCTAGTGGAATGAATAGAGAAAGTAGCGTCAACATATCTACACTATGGAGTGTAAAATGGATAGCTGGTGCGGCCTAGTCTGGTGCTCTGTGATGACCTAGAGAGGTGGGATGGGGGAAGGGAGGGAGGCTCAGAGGGAGGGGATGTATGTATAATTATGGCTGATTCCAGCTGTGTATGGCAGAGACCAACATGACATTGTAAAAATTAAAAAACAAAAAATAATCTTAGTTTTATTATGTAATTATTTTAAAATATAAAAATGCTTTAAAATAGTTCAAAAATTTATTTTTGTAATTTAAGCCAATTTTCAATTATTTCTTCTATAGGTTATTCCCTCACTGATAGAAAAATCAGCCACAATTTGAGGATTATGGATGAACGTACCAATTATTGAGAAGACCCAACCACTACTGAACTTTTGGTAATGATGAGGCAGTCAGATTTACAGAAAAACTCCAGCCTAACATCTTTTTAATCTTATGTCCCTGGTTAAAGAACTACATTGAAATGCTTGGCTTGTATCAAATTTCCTGTGAAGATGTTAAAAATCTTTATCTCCCATAACCTATTTTAGAGAAATGTCACATAATAGATGATGCATCAAACCCTAGATCCATAAAAGCAGAATGACTAGAAGTTTTGTTTTCAAATGATGTCATCAATAATATTCGCTCTCAAGCTAGTGTTTCTTTAGGCTAATTTCAGTCCTCAAAGAATAACAGCCTAACTCTTTTTTAGGATCTTCTGTTTGTACCATCTCTTCTGGAATATCTGGGATTCTGTATCATTAAGAGTTAAATGTAGAAGAACTGGTAAAGTGTGAACATAAGGAAAATGCAATATCATTGTGCTTTTAACATATATCACAATATTTTTAGTTTAATAAAAGTTTTACATAATTATCTATTTTAGTCATATGAAGGTTGTAGGACCATAGTCAGGGCTGCCTGTCCTTTATACTTCTATTTTCTTCCTAGTGTTTATAAACTTTCTATATATTCTCACTGAAATGAAATGTTTGTGATATTATATACACTATTTCTAAGAAAAACGAGCTACTTGAGAGATTTTTCAACTTGAATAAAGAACAAGCTGTGCTGTAAAATATTAAGGCAGAATAGCAAGTGCCAGATCTCAGAAATATTAACGTTAAATTAACAGCATTTTAGCTTTCAGAAAAATAAATTTGTCAGTTATTAAACAACTTGTGTTTAGTAATAATGAATGCACAGTTGCTGACCAACACATTTACTGACTTACCCTATGTTGACATGTGCTAAGTTTGACAAAATTTTTATTCAAGTTTGTACTTAACATGTTAATATTTTCTAATTCAATTTTTTTAATTTTACTCTTTATGTTATCAGCTAACTTTCCCAAGTTTTCTTTTTGGAGAATCTAGATTATAAGTATTTTTCTATTAAATTTTACTGGAACTGCAACTGTATTTTAATAAAGTTATTTAGCTTTGTATTTGTGAGGAGATTTTAAAGGGGAGAATGAGTACCCAGACAAATTTTAAAAAGACTTCTTCAGAGTCTGTAGCCAGTATCACCATATGTACTTATCTCTTTCTTTTCAATGCCATGAGTCATTATAAATGTCAGGTTCATTGTTGTGGCATGCTGAAATGATTGAGTGGGAACTGTGCCCAGCCCGGCATTGTAAAACAATCCATCTCCAAATACATCGTCCTGTACAACAAGATTTTCTCTGACACTTTTATGATTGCTCTTTTGTTTGGTCTTGGAGCATTTAGACCTCAAATTTGAACACAATATTAAGACTATTGCTATTCTGTAGTAAATCTGTGCATGTTATCTAGAGTTATCTACTTTTGGGACTGCATTCTGTACTTTACTTCAGTCCTGAAATCAGAATGTATAAGTGAATTTTGTTATATGTTATTCTAGTGGAGTAGAAATCCCATTCTTTACCTAGGTGCAAATGGGATTAAATTTGGTTTCCTTGGTAAAGGAAACAGCTTAGATAACCAGCACATAGCAGTCTTTATCTTCTATGTTAAGTAATCCCCATTCGGAAAATCCAGTAATGCTTTTTCCCCATTGATGAATGTGTGCAAATGTATGAGTTCCAAAATTCAGCATATGTTAGCACAAAATCAGCACAAGTGAAGGTGTTCTCCTAGGTCTATTGAAATCGCATTTCTAGACAGAACTTGTGAATGACATGTTGCAGGCTTTCAAAAAAAGCCAGAAAACATAATGGACTTGATAGAGACGATTAAAAGCAACAGATGATACTAAAAGAAACATTTGAATAAAATAGAAAAAATAGAAAACTCAAAGTTACTTTTCTTTTAATAACCTTTCTTTATTGAAGCTGTGGGATTTCCTCAATACATGCTATTTTCTGCAAGACAAGGGTTTCTAGATGGAGCTCTAAAGCATTTGCCGGTAGGTGGCGACATAAGTCCTTATTGCCTAGAGCTGTCCCAGGTGCTGAACCCAGTTTCTGAGCCCAAAGAAGCAACCAGCGACCAGGAATTCCACCAAGTTCTCCGTAGATGCTGGAAAACCGGTAGGAAAGGGCCGTTAAAAAAATGCCCAACCTCATTTATAACACAAAGTCAAACAAATTCTCTCCCCTAAATTTACTTGATACAAAGCTGTGCAAGATGACAATGTTCATTGAAATTAAAAAGGCAATGGTTATGGAAAGCCAAGCTCTGGAATGTGGTAATGGACAGGGAAACCTGGAGTGCTGCAGTCCACGGGGTCGCAAAGAGTCAGATCCGGCTGAGCGACTGAACTGAACTGAATGGAAAGGCAAGTGTGTGTGTGTGTGTGTGTGTGTGTGTGTAGAACACATACCGAATTGGGTTTTCTTCACTTTGAAATGCAGTTTTTCACCTCTCCTTTGACGTGTCCTTTTTAATTGCTTTCTCACCCAATTTCTCAAGGTTAGAAAAAAAAGTCAGAGGCAAAGGAGACAAGCTGGACTGTGAGTTGACAAAAGGGGGTGATTTTTAAAAAGCTAAGACACATTCCATCTTCTTTCCATCTATTAGTAATAATTTACAGACTGACCCAGGACTGTCCACGTCCCCATTCAGGCTCCTTATGCCTCCTCTTCTCTTGTCCTGTTACCACTCAGTGATGCTGAGTCTACTAAGGAATTTGACAAATATGAAGCAATGTATGTAGTTAGATTTTTTTTTTTTTCTCTCGAGTTTGGCTGGGTGGGAGGCGGAGTTATTTGTTGTAATGTTGGTCTGATCGGCAGATCGAGTGTGTGTAAGTGAGTTCTGAGTCTCGGTCGACAAAAAGGGACTTGAACGCAGAGAGGCAGAGCTAGAGGGAGAGGAGGGCGGGGAACCAGGGGAAAGAGGCACTCAGGGTTGGAGAAGTGTTAGGAACGGAGGGTTAGTGTAGGAGGGAGGGAGTCTGGCTGTCGGAGCAACACCGGAGAGATAAAGGAGAGTGAGAAGAGAGGGAGACAGAGGGGATGACTAGTGGGAGAAACAGGGAGACGGAGGAGGCTTAAGAAAAAGAGAAGAGAGTAGAGGAAAGAGTAGGAGAGGAGGGAGAGAAGCAAGGAAGAGGAGGGTTACAGAGTGACTGTGGAAGATGGTGTTTCTCTATTCCAGATACTTTTAAGATTGGAGACTCTTTGCTGGTGGGGAGACTCTGGGTGGTATGGCAGCCAGTTAGGCAGCGGCAAAGTATAATGGACAGCAAGAGACAGACGTTCCAGACACCTTTCCGCCGCCCGGAGATCCCGGAGCTGTTTCTCCAGCCAATTCGTTTCCCAGCTGGAGTCTCTGAGCGCGCTGCACTACCAGAGCCCAGGGAGCGCCTAGAAGCTAGCTGCTTCTGCAAGATGCCTTCGCCTGAGCAGTAAGAACTTCCTGCCTGAGTCCCTGCATCCTCTCTTAGCTGAAACTCCCCAGGAAACAGGGGCGGGAGACCCCAGGGGGAGGGGCGAGGGGGAACCAGAAGCAGCTCTTTCTCCCCTCCCCCTCCCCTGCCCGGCGCGCAAGCATGGATGTGCTCAGCCCCGGACAGGGCAATAACACCACGTCGTCCCAGGGTCCCTTCGGGACACGCGGCAACGCTACTGGCATCTCCGACGTGACCTTCAGCTATCAAGTAATCACCTCTCTAGTGCTGGGCACGCTCATCTTCTGCGCGGTGCTGGGCAATGCGTGTGTAGTGGCGGCCATCGCCCTGGAGCGCTCCCTGCAGAACGTGGCGAACTATCTCATAGGCTCGCTGGCCATCACCGACCTCATGGTGTCGGTGCTGGTTCTGCCCATGGCCGCGTTGTACCAGGTGCTCAACAAGTGGACTCTGGGACAGGTCACCTGTGACCTGTTCATCGCCCTCGACGTACTGTGCTGCACCTCGTCCATTCTGCACCTGTGCGCTATCGCTCTGGATAGATACTGGGCCATCACCGACCCCATCGACTACGTGAACAAGAGGACGCCCCGGCGCGCCGCTGCGCTTATCTCGCTCACCTGGCTCATTGGCTTCCTCATCTCCATCCCGCCCATGCTGGGCTGGCGCACCCCGGAAGACCGCTCGGACCCGGACGCGTGCACTATCAGCAAGGACCACGGCTACACTATTTACTCCACCTTCGGCGCTTTCTACATCCCTCTGCTGCTCATGCTGGTTCTCTACGGGCGCATCTTTCGAGCCGCGCGATTCCGCATTCGCAAGACAGTTAAGAAGGTGGACAAGAAGGCAGCCAACCACCGTCTTGCGGCATCGCCGGCCCCGCAGCCCAGAAAGAGCGTGAGTGGTGAGTCGGATAGCAGAGACTGGAGGCAGGGCACGGAGAACAAGGTAACAGGGGCTCCGTGCGCCAATGGAGCCGTGAGGCAGGGCGAAGAAGGCGCCGCCCTGGAGGTGATCGAAGTGCACCGGGTGGGCAACTCCAAAGAGCACCTTCCGCTACCCAGCGAAGGCGGTGCTGTCCCCTACGTCCCCGCCTCCTTCGAGAAGAAAAATGAGCGCAACGCCGAGGCCAAGCGCAAGATGGCCCTGGCCCGCGAGAGGAAGACGGTGAAGACTCTGGGCATCATCATGGGCACCTTCATCCTCTGCTGGTTGCCCTTCTTCATCGTGGCCCTAGTCCTGCCCTTCTGCGAAAGCAGCTGCCACATGCCTACCCTGTTGGGGGCCATAATCAACTGGCTGGGCTACTCCAACTCTCTGCTTAACCCTGTCATTTACGCCTACTTCAACAAGGACTTCCAAAACGCGTTTAAGAAGATCATCAAGTGCAAGTTCTGCCGCCGATGATGATGGAGTAGCGGCGAGTAGGCCCATCCCATTCATTCTGCCTCCCCTAGTCCTCTGGAATCAAAGCCTTTGCTACTTTCCCTCTGACATTCACAGCTGCTAGGCGCGCTGCTTCCAGACCTCATCCACCCAAGCCTCTCCCAAGCCTCAGTCCCCAGCGGGGAAGGATGGCGCTCTTCGTAAAGAGGCTCTAGCCTCTGGGCAAGAGAGAAACTCCTCCGCTCTGTGAGAGGAGACCTTGGCTCAAACTGGCTTCAGAATCCGTTTGATTCCAGCAATTGCCTCCTGCTTCTTCTGCCCCGTAATCTTCGCGGCGGAACTTTAAGCTTCAGCCGTTAAAGGCAAAAAAAAAAAAAAAAAAAAAATCCACACGAAAAAAGAACCTGTACACCCAGCCGCTGCGCCCAGAAAAGGCTCTCCCACGCGATCGCCTCACTGCTACACCTTGAACTTAAGGTTCAGGACTTCGCTTCATTTCCCACCCCCGCCCCGTCCCGCTGTCATCTCATCCTTCCTTCCCCATCTTCCCTTTATGCCCTCGCCAGTCCTAAAACACTAATTTGCTAGTCGGAAAAGCTGGGAGGGTCTGCTTTTCCTGGTGCCTAAGGTGTCCCGGGGAGTCTCCGCCTGCTGGCGTGGGCTCCCAGAGTAACTCTCCCGAAAACAGCCCCATGCTTTGTTTTCTTGGATTCAAAACAAGTGGCTAGAGGTTGTCTGAGTGGATCAGTAAGTACAAGGCTGGGCCAAAGGGAGAGAGAAGGAGAGCGGAACGAATTTATCCTTGCCTGCCTTGTCAGCACTCACCAAAGAAACTGACATTCATTGGGAAGGGAGAGCGGATTTATTCGGACAGGTGGCCCGCGAGTCTACGAGCTGGCATCGCCACTTACCTACTGTGGGTGGCGCCAGCCGGCCACGTTGTGTGAGCCGGGCGGGGGCGCCGAGTGCCGAGGATCCGCGCACCTTCGCGACTGTCTGAGGTCTGGTTTGTGCTGGGCGGGTGCACTGAAAACTAATCCCAACTGGAGCCATCCCGCCTACGCCCCAGGACTTACTCAAGCGAGGGTGTGTGGGCTTGGTCGCTCAGTCCGGTTTTTCGGACCTCATGGACTGTAGCCCGCCAGGCTCCTCTATCCTTGCGATTTTCCTGGCAAGAATACTGGAGTGGGTTGCCATTCCCTTCTCCAGGGCATCTTCCCGACGCAGGGATCAAACCCAGGTCTCCTACACTGGAGGCGGATTCTTACTGTCTGAGCCACCAGGGACGCCCAACAGTTAAAGTTAATGGAAGCCACAGCTTCCAGAGCAGCTCTAGGGACTAGAAAGACTAAGAAGTCCCAAGGGTGCCATTGTCCAGGTGGGCCCGAGCTCTGGCTGGCCCTCCCTTGGAATCTGAAAGGAGAAGTTTATCCAGTGCAAGCAGATTTTTTCCCCTCCTAATTCACTCTCTCCTCCTTTTCCGAATGGGAAATAAATCTGTTTTGCGCACCCTGACACTGAACAAGATTTGTTCTGCAGAATGTCCAGGACACTTGGTTACCAAGATTTTGTTTCCAAAAGGGAAATCGGGGCTTTCAGTAGAATGGGCCCCCACAGGTTTAGCACTATCTGTGACCTCAGAAGTGCTCATGTTAAATAGAGGCCCTAGGGCGGCAGAGGATGAGTTGGTTAGATAGCATCACTGACTCAATGGGCAGGAGTTTGAGAAAACTCTGGGAGATGGTGAAGGACAGGGAAGCCTGGCATGCTGCAGTCCATGGGGTCGCAAACAGTAGGTAGGACACGATTTAGCGACCGAACAATAAAGGACTCACTAGGGGTGCTTTCTCTGCGGAGTCCAGGGGACTCCTGTACACAGCTCCTTGCCCTGACTGTCCTGCAACACAGGTTTGCCCAGAAACCGGCCTCTTGTCATTGTAATGTATGGAGCACTCCAAGCTTTCTTCTTAAAAAGTCCTTTCAGCCTTGCCACTCCTGCTGAAAAACCGGTTATCTTTACTGCCCCCTGGAGGGAAGATTTTCAGCTCCATTTGAATGTAAGTTTCCATCCATGTGACCAGGATCAAGAAGTTTGTTATAATTAGAGCTAGCCTCTAATTTTCTGTTGAATGATGGTTTCTTTTCCATTAATTGCACAAAGTTAATGATTCTTACTCCCTTCTCCATTCATGCTTACCTTAGGAATGATTCCTTGGGCTATTTTGAGAATTGTGTTAAAAAAAGTTGCCAATGAAAAAAGTTCTCTTGTTTTAAAATGAAGAAAGTGAAAAGACAACTCTATCACTTGTAGCCCTTTTATTGTTTGTCAAACGGAACCTCTGTTTGGTATCTTTTTCTCAGACCTAAACCAAGAGTAAGCATCACATCCCCTTAAAAGAGAGAAACTGTAAGTGCTCTGGGAACTCAGTGGATGATTTTTCTATGCATAAGTAATGCTTCTTTTTTTTTAAGGTGTTTTTTTTTTTTTTTTAATGTGGCCCATTTTTTAAAGTCTTTATTGAATTTGTTACAGTATGTTTCTGTTTTATGTTTTGTTTTTTGGGGGGGCTGGAGGCATGTGGGATTCTTAGCTTTACCACCAGAGATCAAACACGCACCCCCAGCATTGGAAGGGGAAGTCCTAACCACTGAACCTGCCAGGGAAGCTTGGCATAAATAATGCTTAAAAGGGGCTATGGTGGATAAAATGAGAGAGATTTTTCCAGTCCATCACTTATTTATTTGAAAATTCTTTTTTATTTTATTTTTTTTTTGCTCACAGTAATTTAAGTAGAGCTATATGAAAAACCAATCTTTGCTGTATGTCTTCCTATATTTTAAGGACAAATTCTCTAGATAAAATAATTCAAGTCCTAAATTGCTCATCCAAATTTTACCTTGATCAGCATTTGGAGTCTTGAGACTTCTATTTATTTGTGTCTTTTGCAGAACTTTGTCAATGGCTTTGGGACCTCTGTTCTTCCTGCCTTGGAGGATTTACACAGGAATGGGGAAGGAACATTTAATTAGAGTATAATTGCCGAAACCATAGCGAGATTTGAGGAATAAGTGCAAAAGAGCTACATAGCACTAAAGAGCCCCTGATGCTTTTTTTTTCTTTTAAATTATTGCATTAAGGTAAAGTATATATGCATCAAAGTTGGCCTTCACTCTTCCCTGTGACAATAAAGAACTTTAATAATGGTCATGCTACAATAAACTGATATCAGTAACATATACATCTTTATTTTAATCATAAGCACTGTCTGCTTGTATTTATTTGTATAATTTTAAAGTGGAAGTTAAAAAAAAAATACTGTTATCAGGAGAAGATCCTGCTATACACATCAGGGATCTGACACCTAGAGAAATAAATTTTGTTTTAGCACAGAAACTCATGCTAGTTTCTTTTTTAAAAATTCCTGTCTCTGGAAAGAGAACGTGGCATTTCATCTTTTAACCTTGAAACCATACATTTTCCCTGACTGACATCTACAGTGAAGATTTAGACGTCTGTCTAATTAATATGGACAAGGTGGGGGACTTGCAGAAGAGAAATGCAGATTCTAGTAGAAGAGCCAGGGGCCTGTGTTGCCTTTTTAGCACAGTTGACAGTGATAAGCCCCCTTCCCTGTCTTCCCCACAATGTCCAGCTGGAAGAAAATAGCCTCCCTGGTTTCAAATGAAGCAACACATTGTTTTGAGGTTTGTCACTTAATTAAAAGTGAAGGGGCATTTTCCTTTCTGGCTGGGTCTCACTTGATAGTGGGATTTTTTAATGGAAGATCTATTACTACATTAAGATTGATTCAAATGCTCTCTTTTCCCTGTGGAATCATCAGTAAGGCCTCTTGTTTCCCATGTTATGTTTGTTAATTTCACTGTTTTCTGGTGTCAGAATGATAGTTGTAGGGCAAGGTAAACCCAAGTAAGCCTCAAGGGGGAAACAAAGTCAGAGCTATTATGGCCAGAGAAGAGGACACTGTGAAGCCTAATTTAGGCAATGTATGTACATACATATTCTGATAATGAAAAGTCAAGATAGGAATCGAGATAACAAGAACTGTCTGGAGTTTTTCATTTGAAAAGTATTACATGAGGACATCCCTGACCTTGAGTAAAATGATGCATTTGTCTTCCAGATAGTGGATATCGCCCTTCTTGGCCTTTGCTTTATGCTCTGTCATCTTTTCCTCCAAGGAGATGGTGGCTTTCTGTTTTCTACAGGGCTTCTTGAGCCCGTGTTAACACTCCAATTAAGAAAGAGAGTGTTGTAATCAGTCGCTTCCAGTGTGACTAACAAGCCCAGATAAACAATTAGCAACTGTCACGTGTCAGGCTCTTTTGGATAATGTTGAAATATGGGACTATAATATAAGCTGCTATAGACACCCTGTTTTCAACCTACTTGGGTATTCAAGAATATACTACTAAGGCTAATAAGTAAACACTCAGCAGAACATAGTTATTATCTAAATACAGGAGTGGTTCTAAGAATTTGGAGGACAATGACCATTGTGGGCTGGGGGATGGTAGGGAAGATTGGGTAAAGAAAACTGCGTAGAGCATCCAGGATTGAGCTCTGAGCACATGAGGAGTGATAGAAAAGGGCAGATGTTCTTCACGAGGTGACAAAGACAGCCCAATTCCCTATATCAAGTGAGGGCTTGTAATGAAATTTTTATCTGGATTCCTTACATGCATCAGTCTGGATTGATTATGAAGGTAGTGATTCTAGAGAAAGATGCAGACTCAAAACTTCCCATGAGTTATAACAACATGAAGAATCTGGGAAGAGAGAGAAGATGAATCTAAAATCAAAGGAATGGGGATTAGGGTAGCTAGATAGAGGAAGAATGTTCTGAGCAGAGTAAGAGGCAGAGTGCATGAATAAGAAGAAATTCATCAAATCATTTAAGAGTGATAACAGGGCGACCAGGGGTAGGTACAAGATAATAACTCATATTTATGTAATGTTTGTGATTTTGCCCAGTGGTTTTCACATATAAAGTGGAAGTGTTTGTCAGTGAGTCATGTCCAACTCTTTGCAACCCTATGGACTATAGCCCACAGGTTCCTCTGTGCATGGAATTCTCCAGGCATGAATACTTCAGTGCATAGTTATTCCCTTCTCCAGTGGGTATTCCCGACCCAGGGGTCAAACCTGAGTCTCCCAATGGCAGGCAGATTCTTTACTGTCTGATGCACAAGGGAAGCCTCAAGAATTTTTAGGTGGGTGGCCATGGTGGCTTGGACGGT
Source organism: Bos indicus (assembly GCF_029378745.1). Classification (NCBI taxonomy): domain Eukaryota; kingdom Metazoa; phylum Chordata; class Mammalia; order Artiodactyla; family Bovidae; genus Bos; species Bos indicus. The sequence goes on from NC_091779.1 coordinate 15,490,380, forward strand.
AAAAAATCTGCTGCAATGCAGGAGACCCAAGTTTGATCCCTTGCCGGGAAGATCCCCTGGAGAATGGAATGGCAACCCACTCTAGTTTTCTTACCTGGAGAATTCCATAGACAGAGGATCAGTGGGGTTGTAAAGAGTTTGATATGGCTGAGCAACTTTTACCCATAAGAAACATATAAATTTGAGATAGCAGATCCTTCTGGAAATACTAATTAGACCATTTTAGCCAAAGCAGAAGATTCCTACACTAATGGGTACATTCAGTAATGCTTGAGATCATATATGGAATCATTATAATACCAGGTTGAAAACTCGACCTATGGTTTTCATTCATGGGGACCACTATTAATGAAAGATGTGTACTGTTTGCAGGTAATTTCAATGATGCAGGTGTGAAACAATAAACGCCTGAATGTGGGATGCTGGTAAGACTGAAAGATACATCAGAGAAAGAACTGGCAAGACTTGGTGCCTGGATGTGAGGAGAGAGGGAGCTGGAGATGCTGATGAGGTTTTTTTGTTTGTTTGTTTTATAGATTCTTCTAATCTTTTGTTAATTAATTGGCTTATTTATTTTTGGCTGTGCTGAGCCTCCATTGCTGCATGAGGGCTTTCTCTAGATGTGAGGAGCATGGGCTACTCTTCGTGGTGGTAAGTGGGCTTCTTATTGTGGTGGCTTCTCAGAGCACAGGCTCAGTAGCTGTGGTGCATGGGCTTAGTTGCTCTGAGGCGTGTTGGATCCTCCTGGACCGGGGATCCAATCCATGTGCCCTGCACAGGCAGGTGGATTCTCACCCACTCTACCATCAGGAAAGTCTGCTGATGAGGTTTTGAGCCAAGGAGATTTGAGCAAATAACAGAAGAAGGAAAGTCAGGAATTGCTTTTCCTATGGGTCTTTGTTTTTTCAGCTTTATCTATAAATGTGAAAAAGCTTTGTTCTCTACTAAAAAGCATTCCCAGCCCAGATGGCAGGGAACTGCTGATAATGGTAGTGATACACATGGTATGGCATTTGAACAATCTGTCATTTGGATGATTATGTGAAGAATGTCACCTCCTAGATCAATGGTTGTACTGATTATTGATGCATTTTTTAAAAGTAGAATATGTTCATTGTTTTTTTGGAGAGAGCACAATTCCAAGGGACTATAGCAGCCTTTCAAGAAGAGTGTCCCAATCTCAGATGTTAGGCAGGGATATTTGAAACCCAGAAGACTGGTTTTGCACAATTGACCAAGTGAAGAAGAGAGCAATCCAGTTTGTTCTTCAAGTCCACTTATTAAGAATCAAAGCAGACCTATTTTATCCTTGAACTAGATCTTTCTAGAAAATCTAGATCCATGAGACTGAAGTATCCAGTGAATTTTGTTTTCCAAATAAATCACTTTGCAAAGGCAAGGATGGGGAAATGAGTCGGATCCACAGGTAATTCCAAATCTAATCCTATCTCAGGTATTTCCAGGCTCCCTGTCTGTAATCCTGAACAATTGCTCAGACTGCCACAAAATTTGCCAGGACAAAATTTCAAGGAGCTGTCTTGCTTTGGCAAGTGGTCCTTTTGTGTCTCATATGGTTTCATCTTTGAAGAAAGAAAAAGAAGTAGTTTGGGAGAAGAAGAAATGGGGAAGAAAAGAGGAGGCAACAGGACTCACCTATCTTGTTATTTGGCTGGCTGTGGAGATTGATGAGGAAGTTTTGAAACTTCTCCAAAGTCCTTGCAGGGGAAGCATTCTATGAAATATAGTGTGCTTCATGGTTCCTGGAAGCAATTAGTCTGTCTTTGCAAGAATTAAAAAGAGAGAAAGGAAATTTTGAAAGCTAGTTTTAATTTTAAAAGAACAGTATTAATAGAAACAGGAGTCTAGTTGTAAATATTGACAATGTAGTGTTTGAGAGTGTATACTGTATTGTATAGATACATCATTTTTAATAATGACTAAACATGCTCTATGCATATCACAATGCAGTTGTGTAATGGTGATCTATTTATGAACATGCACAGGGCTTTCAAGGTTTAGGAGGGATTGACCATGCATTAGGGTGTTAGAGAGCCCCTAATGCACTTTAGTTCCTGTAAAGAATCTGGGTGGGTATCCACAATTCTAGAAATAACCTTAATGATCATTAATGACATTGACACCAGTGTTAATAGTTTCTGTTTGGTTAAAACATCCTGTTATGGATTAAAGATGTTTTAGATGGTGGTGATTATGCTCACCAGTATCCAAGACTTTTTCTTCCTGGGTATAGTCCTAGATTACATTTCTCAACCTCCTTTCTAATGAGGCTGATGTTAGGCTAAAATAATACATACAGAATTAATATCTTTCCTTTGAAGGTTGGACTGTAAATACCTCCAGAGTGATCTTCTCTTCCCATTCGGTAGCTGGAGAGGATTCTCTGCACCTGGAGGAGGATGGAACCATAGGTACAAGGGCCCCTGGATACCTTCTTTATGTAGACCAGATTCTTCTCCTCTTCACACCCCATGCAACCTTTGATTGTGATATGAACAGAAATAAAACCTGAGTTTGACTTAATTAAACTGAAATTTTGGGGATTGTTTATAGAACAGTCTATTCTGATCAATATAAAATATCCATAAGTAATACACTGAGCGAAAAATTTGCAATCCTGTCAGTGACTTTGTCAGGAAGGTTGCTCCAGATAACTGAAGTGACTGACTGCCAACTTCTTTCCATTCTGGGCAAGGTCGCTAACCTGCTGGGAAGGAATGGACGTAAGTCAGGATGACACACACGCAGTGTATGTTCTGAATAGTGCTGGGCATCCAAGAGGAGCTGGAGTCCATCTCTGGTGCCTAAGCCCAGAGACAGTTTTTCTCTGGCTTTAGTTTTATAGACAGCCTTTATAGGTAGGCCCCTGGGAAACAGCTTGGCTATTTCTTGGGTTTTGGGGAAAATTATAAAGTAGGAACATTGATTTTCAATGCCTTTTCTTTTCTTTCAGGCGGCTTTTTCTTCCATTGTGCTTTCCCCATTAGCCTCTCAAAACCTGCACCGCCTGTCATACATCTAAAGTCTCCTACAGGCCATTTTTATTCCCCATTCTCTTAATTTTAGATCATACCAAAGGTAGCCGAGGAGCAGGCCAGTCCAGAAGAAAAACAAAATTGACTAAGTTGACTGGCAATGATGGTGAACAATGACAACTTATTTTTTTTATCCTTTGGACAGCTGAGAGAGGAGGCATTCCATATTCTTTAATAAAGACACTGCTAATAATAATGACAGTATGCAAAAATAAAAATACTGTAGAATATCTTGTGATATGGTATATTTCCATGGTTATAACACATAAACATTATCTCCAGGGAAATGAAACCATCTGATCCTAGGTATACTGCATTTTTCTAATAGCAGTTTCTAATAGCAGCCCATGTGCTTATACATGTAGGTAGATGAAAATAAAATGCAAGTGGCCAAGAACCTTTCCTGTATTACTACATGAGATTTTTCAAGAGTTCTTTAGTATACTTAGGTGGCTATTGCAGCTGGAATGGCTTAGACTAGCATTATGGAGGAAAGACTGATAAGGGAGTGATTAATAATAGAGGTCTGCAAAGAAAGAGCTGAGAGGTCTTAGAGATGGATTGGGTCTGAAACAGGCCAAAGGAAAAAGAAAAAAGAAGAAAAAAGCACATTTAGAGATTTTAGAGAGTGGAATAGACTAGAAATAGGGAAATAACAAGCAGAAGGTACTACTCTGGGAGAGAAGAAATAGGTCTTTGATAAATTTACAGAATTCAATTTGAGTAACAGGAAAGAATAAGAAACCAGCAAAACTGATAAGAGATAAGGGGGCACAGAGCGGTCAAGAGGTCACTGCATGTGGAACACTACCAGGAGAGGTTATGCTGTTATAAGAACTAAAGGGAAGGATTACATGAAATAAACATTTCTTTTTTCTTTTCGATAAAAGGAAACCAGTGCATGCCAATAGTGACTAAGGAAATGGAAATAACAAAGAGGGAAGATTGAAGGCAGGAAGAAAATATTCTGGAGAAAGAAGGAGTAATTGGAGTGAAGTCTTGACGAAGGCAGGAGGCTGAAGGGTTTCATTTTGAGATGGAGATACTCTGTGATATAGGAGGTAAAGGGAGAATGTGTGAAAAAGTAGAGATATAATCCAGCTTTGGGGAGGAAGGAAGAAGCTGTGTAGTTTCATTCCAGAGTTACACATTTAGATGGATGCCCCCGGTGAACAATCAAAATGCAAGGACATCTGTTATCTGGGAGCCAGATAGAATGCCAGATAAAGCTGAGTGGAGTTGGAGGCTGCGGCAGTGCTTGGCGAACGTTGCCTCTGAGTTTGTGCTGACCTTTAAGCTACAGCACATGAGAGCATTTTTTCTGCTCCTCCTAGCCTGTCTCTTTTTCTTACTTCTCCACTACATTTGGCATGATCCAAAATTGAGGAGTCAATGCATCGGAGTACTTTCTCAGGCTGGAAGTGGTATCTAATCATATTTGAGCATTCAGTTGGTATGAATTTCAAATGTGCTCTTACCTTGCTTGATAGTTTTTTGTGTAAATTTTCATATTACTTGGTTTACTATACCTCTTACCCTTAAGTCATAGTTTGATAATCTGGTGGGCTGCAGTCTCTGGGGCCGCACAGAGTCTGACACAACCAAAGCGACTTAACAGCAGCAGCAGCAGTGTGGTAATAATGGGTTTGACAGCACCATTACTGATTTTTTTATAAATGTTTATATCTCATTGGAAAAGACCCTGATGCTGGGAGGGATTGGGGACAGGAGGAGAAGGGGACGACAGAGGATGAGATGGCTGGATGGCATCACTGACTCGATGCACATGAGTTTGAGTGAACTTTGGGAGTTGCTGATGGACAGGGGGGCCTGGCCTGCTGTGATTCATGGGGTCACAGAGTCAAACATGGCTGAGCGACTGAACTGAACTGATATATATATATACATACATATATATGGGCTTCCCTCATAGCTCAGTTGGTAAAGAATCCACCTGCAATGCGGTTGGGAAGATCAACTGTAAAAGGGATGGGCTACCCACTCCAGTATTCTTGGGCTTCCCTTGTGGCTCAGCTAGTAAAGAATCCGCTTACAATGCAGGAGACCTGAGTTTGATCTCTGGGTCGGGAAGATCCCCTGGATAAGGGAAAGGGTACCCACTCTAGTATTCTGGCCTGGAGAATTCCATGGACTGTATAGTCCATGGGGTCGCAAAGAGTCAGACATGGCTGAGTGACCTTCACTTTAACATATATATATATATATATATATGTGTGTGTGTGTGTATATGTATGTGTATATATATATATATATATATATAGGCTTGGACTTATATAAACTTGGGCTTCCCCAGTGACTTAGCAGTAAAGAATCTGCCTGCAATGCAGGAGACACAGGAGACACTGGTTAGATTCCTGGGTCAGGAAGATCCTCAGAATGAGGCCATGGCAACCCACTCCAGTACTCTTGCCTGGAGAATCCCAGACAGAGGATCCTGGTGGGCTACAATCCATAGTGTCACAAAGAGTCGGACATGACTGAAGTGACTGAACACACATGCATGCATATAGTACCAGGGTGGAGTAGCTTTGATCTAGGTGGATGGGTATGTGTTCTCATGTTTTAGAAAAAAAATATTGGCAGTACTTTGATGGCTACCAAAGAGGTACTGCATGTATTGAGGAAGAGTCTAAGAATAAAAATGCCATAGACTCCACCTTTCTTTTGTAATACTTGTTAGTTGATCGAGGAGCTTTCACCATTAGAATGTTATATAAGTCTTATATCATCCCTGGGATATATAAGTGGAAGAGTTTCCAAATAAATCTGCCTTTCTACAGATTCAAAACAGGTACAGAGAATTTAAGTGATTATCCTAAGTTTACATGGCTGATTAGAGAGTCTAGTTCTCTGTCCACAGAACACTGAACCCCCCAAGAAATGAGCATATCTACCAATCTAATGAAGGAGAGGATTAAGAGGCAGACCTTTTAAGTCCTTAGAAAGAAAACAGGCTAGCAGTGCTAGTGTGCAAAAAAAGCCTGCTCTGTCTTCTCTCAGCTTCTCCTGTCTCCTCAATTAAATGAAAAACCCAAGGAGAATAAGGTCACCATCTATTTAATAGTTAACAATGAATTATCTCAGATAATAATTTGAATTAAAACATACCTCTTTATTGATGTAGAATTAAATTCACTTGTGTTAACTTGAAGTTCACATTTAGCATTAATCACGGCATTCAAGGAAAGTTAATCCCAAATTAATCCTATAAATTCGGCTAATGTAGCCATGCTAAAATGGGACAGCTCAAGCAATATGGCCTTTCCACGTTTTTCCTCTTCAGGTTCTAAGTTATGACTCCTCTTTCAGCTATTGAATAATGATTGCATTTATCACAGAGTGCCATCAGTCAGAGTACAGATTTAAGTGAGAAATGGAAAAAGCATTGATGCCTAGTAACTGTGATGTTAACCCTGGATAATGGTGTCAGTGGTTTTCAGAATATTTAACCTACAGGAGGAATCCACTGTCATTTTCATCTCAAAGTTGCTTCTACTGTCTTATTTTGGCCAGGAGCTAAATCTTCATGCTTTAACTAGGAAACCGTTAACATTATGAGATAACACCTTGTTTGTATAGCTGAGGTAAGTAATTTTAATTCAAGCAGGGCTGTAATGTAAACTTTGTAGGAATATTGATTATTCAGAGTAAATTATATTTAAATATGTTCCAACAACTTGTGCAAACCTTTGAAAATGAAGGCACAGAGAAAAGTTACAAAGCCTTTCATCTGATTAACTATTTGTCAGTCAAAAGTTTCCTGAAATTTAGGGTCTACAAACTGGAGTAAGGATTTGTTTTCAATATTTTTACAGAGCTTCTGCCAGGTTTCCAATACTGCGGATGCTCTAAAGAGGCACACAGTTTTCATACACATTTCCTGCAATTAAACGCTTATTATCTAGGCTGTAGACTGGGGTAAATTCTGGAGTACCCATAAGGAGAAAGGGTAGCCTAGCCGCAGAGAGAAATGGCTGACAAGAGTGGGGGCTGTCCATATCCCAGCATAAAGGAGACATTCCTAGGAATTGGCCACGTAGTGAACGGTGGGCAAAACACTGAAATGTAGGAAGACAAGGAAAATCAGGGGATGAAGTGACACACAGCAGTATTTTCAAGCTATTTATGTAGTTGGATGGTGAGGAAATGAGTTGTGACCCAGACTCCCCATACCATTTACTGAAGTAGCATGTTGAAGTGGGCAGAGTTGTTTGTAAATGCTTATACTATAATGGTTGTTCTTAATTCTGGCTAATTTGAATTATTGGGGAGTTTTTAAATATATGAATGACTTACTACCACCTGGAGATTCTGATTCATTGAGTCTGGAGTTAAGCCTGAGAAATCACTATTAACAACAACAACAAAACCTCCTTGGGTGATTTTAAAATACAGAAAATGGATACAAAGAGGTTAGAAAATATTTAAGGGCATATCAGAAAACTCTTCATATATAAAGATGTGTTGTGTGCTTCATGATGATGTTAACTTTATGAGTCTGAGACTTTATAACAGAGAAATATGATATTTGGGGCTATCTTCTGCCTTTGAGAAAAAAATGAGAAAAGGCCAATAAAACTTTGCTCTTGGTCTCCTGCTTATTATGATAAGAAGCTTTCTGGGAACCAACAATATAGCAAACAATTTAGAACTCAGCATAAACAGAAACTAGCTGTAAATGGACTTTTAAAAAGTGATTAATATTTAGGATATCTACATTATACAAATGTATCGATTTTAGATCTTGTGAAGTTAAAAATGACTGCCAGAGCTGAAAAGGTTAATGACATCCTCTGTTAACCAGAATGAGGCCCTGTCATTGAGAGAATATTTACTGCCCAGGGTCGTGAAGGAGATATATATGTACCTTTTGCAAAATGACCTTTATAGACAAATCTTTAAGGCTGTAAATTTAAGTTTGCTCATGATAAATCACATTCCTGGAGTTGTGGAATGAGGAAGGTGATTGATCCATGTAATAACTCAAGAATAAACAGGAAATATTAACAAGGAGCAGGGATGTAGGTCAGTGGTCCTTTTGGCGAATAGTTTTGACCTCCTGATGTCCTATATCTTTGGTCCTTAAATTTGGTCCTACTGTTCTTAAATTTGAATTTAAGCACTAGAGATACACTCAGTGCACTAGAGATGAATTTAAGCACTAAGTCCAGAGATGTGCACTAACCTAGGTGAAACAATTTATTTAATCTGCCATTATTTTAAGAGGACATACTTATAAATACAAATTATTTGACAAAAATAAATTCTCTGAGGAAAATTAAGGACTAATTTTGAAGGAATTAGATGATTAGAACAAGTACTATATCATGATAGATGTTAATGTTGTTGAAGTATAACCATTCTAATAAATTCGCTATTAAATTGTGTTTATAGATTGATTGTTCCCATCAAGGCTGCAATCTAATTTGTTAAAGTTAAAAATGGAAAACTTTAAAATTGTACAAGAATTTTCTAGTTAACGATAGTCATTTTCATCCCCACATTTAATTCTCACCTTTCCTGAATTCTTAACACAATCAACATGACATAGAAAAAGAGAAAAAAATACCCACATAGATTATATCAGTGGGGATGAAGAGGTAAAACTGACCATCAATGAACTAGATATTTTGAGAAATTTCTGAAAGATGTAATAGAAATAGTACCAGATCTGAGGGAGGTTTCTACATGCCTAGAATGTAATTAATTCTTCCATCCATCCATCCATTCTTTTACTCACTTAGTTTACAAATATTTATTGAGTGTATATAATGTGTCTCATATTTTTGAGACATTAAAGCTTCCTTGGTGGCCCAGGGGTAAATAATCTGCCTGCAGGGCAGGAAGTGCAAGAGACACAGGTTTGATCCTTGGATTGGGAAGATCCCCTGAAGTAGGAAATGTCAACCCACTCAAGTATTCTTGTTTGGAGAATTCCATGGACAGAGGAGCCTGGTGAGCTCCAGTCCATGAGGTTGCAGAATCGGACAAGACTGAGCATGCACACTCAGCTTCAAAGATCACAAAGGCAATAGTATTAACACAATCTTTGCTCTCATGAGGTCTAGTGAGGGGAGACATTGTCCAGAAGTCAATGAATAAACAAACAAGGTACTTTCAGTACTACAAAAAGCAAAATAGAATACTATAACAAGGAGGATTCCTGGGGGGCAGCACTAGCAGCGGTAGTACGAATCTCTATTTTATTGTGTGTCAGGAAGACCTCCCTGAAGACAGGACAGTAGTGCTGAGATCTGAATAATAGGAAGGAATCGGCCATAAGAAGATTCAGAGGAACAGCCTTTCGGGCAGATGCAGTAACAAATGCAAGGGCTAAGAAGAGCCAAAATGGTCCAGCGTGGCTGAAGAGGAGTGAAGGAGAGAGTTACAAGACGTGAAGTCAAAGTAGGTGCAACTTTACTGCTAAGGTGTAAACTGTAAGCTGCAGGGCCCCACATTTGCATCGGTTCTTGTAAGACCTCGAACTGAATTTTGTATTATTTTTCTTGACTTGAACCCATCAGATTGCATAAACTTGAGGTTCCTTAAAGTTTGGATTCGCTCCTGAATCAGAGGTTCAGGATCAACAAGGAAGAATTTATAGGCTCTGGAAAGGGCATCTAGCTTTTTTTGTTGTTGATCTGGGGAGTCTTGGAAGGTTTGGGGCAGGAACTACAATGCTATGACTGGTATGTGCCATGTATTATAGAAGGATTTCTGTGGCAGCTCTCCAGTGGATGGACCACATAGGTAGGTAGGAATATAAAGCAAGGTCCCTTAGGAGGCTTTTTACAGAGTTGTCCCAAGGGCTTAGGAGATGGTGGCTTGGAACAGTGAGGCTGCAGAGGAGATGGTGGGAAGGGGGTCTGTGTAAAATCATCTGAATAAAATCTCTAAAAAATATCCTTCCAAGTTCAAGTTGAAGGCATGGGTGGGAAGTGGGTAGTGACTAGAAGCAAAATCTTAATCCTAATAATGACTTTGAGAAATGCATACTACTGAACCAAATCATTACATAAAAGGCTAATGAGATGTTTTTAAAAGAATAACATTCATTATTAGTGAAAATGTGGTGACAACATTCATATGTACAGTTAATAAAATGTCAATTGGCACACATTTTTCTGAAGCGAAATTGGTGCTATGCATCACAAACCTTTCAATGTGTGTCATTTTTGTTTCATTAATTCCATTTTTAGTAAAATCTTCTGTGGAAATAATCAGACCACTGATGAAGCATGCATTTATAGAGATGGTTCTTATAGCATTGTTAATATTGCTGATGAACTGGACAGAGGTTAAATGTTCAATAATAGGGGTTTGAGTGAATTCATTAGGGTAACCCATACAATGAAATACTATGAAGTAATTGAAAAAGAATGCATAAGCACATATGTATTGGTTTTGAATGATATTAGCAATCTGTTGTTAATGAGGAAAGCAAGTTACAAAATATTGTACATGAAGAAATATTTATGCATATGAATAACAAAAAGTCTTGGATATATATCTACATGCTAACAATGTTTAACTTTCTGTGGTAGGACTGAGGATGATTAAAATTTTTTCTGTCATGACTTTTTATAACATAGATAAAAAAATAAATTTAATTAGTGGTAGGAAATACTTTGTATTTATAGAAAATTTGTATTATGTTTGTTATAACTTTTGAGACTCCAAAGCAAATATGTTTTGTCATGTGGGATGTATTGTATATGTAGTTATAACCCATTAAAATTTTATTTCCATAATATTTTAGTTATGGAGACAAGAGTACACACAAGAAACAATTAGACAGAATGAAATGAAATAAATAACACAATGTTAAGTGATGTAGGTGACACAATTTGCATCAGAAGATCAGTACAGACGAATCTAAAGGGACCCAGGGAATCAACTCATTCCACCTTCTGCATGAAGTGAGATGAGCATGGCTTTTTAAGCTGATAGGATTGGATTCAGTGGATACGAGGAGTCACTTGGATGCAGAGATTAGTGATTTATGAACGGAGAGGTAAAGCAGTTGGTATAGTTAGACCTTGTTTGCGTATTTGAAAGAATAAAGTCATAAGATGTATGGTAAGCTAGGAAGAAGAATTTATAAATTTCATTATGAATCCATCATCTTCATGCCAAGAAATTATCCTGGCCTCTTGAATGGTAGAGAGATGTGTGCCTTTTACTTTATTCTATGCAACAGGGATTAGGAATCCCTGGTGGCTCAAATGGTGAAGAATCTGCCTGCAATACAGAGACCCGGGTTCGATCTGTGGGTTGGGAAGATTCCCCAGAGGAGAGCATGGCAGCCCACTCCAGTATTCTTGCCTGTAGAATCCCATGGGCAGAGGTGCCTCCTCCCCAGATGAGTGCTTGGGGTTGCAAAGAATTGGACACAACTGAGCAGCTGACACAGAACAACACCAGGGATTAAAGGGAGAAACCCTTGACCAAGAGAGTAGTGACAAAATTACTGACCTAAATTTACTGGGTTAGATACAGGGTCTGTCAGAATGGTGGCTATGAGACCCTTCAGGGAAGCCTCAGCAACTTACTGAAGCCAAGGGACAGGAGTGAGTCCTTTTTCAAACTGGAAAAATGAGGTAATGCAAAATTCGCCTAGAGAAAGAGTGAGATGAAGCTTGAAGAGAAATAGTGGCCCTTCCCACAGGATAAGAAGGAATAAAACCTACAGTTTTCTGATTAGCTATGTAGTTCAGGCTTCTGCTGTTAATGTGGTCCGTTAATCCCGTTTGGTTGCCTGTGAGGCACTTGCTGAACACCATGTGAAAGGACACATTCGTGTGTTTTGTGTTTCTGAACTAAATCATGACACATCTTTAACTGTCCCTTATTTCATACACCAGGCTTTGTTTACATGGGCCATGAAATTAGCTACTGATTTTTTTTTTTTACTATGCCATTCACTTTTTTTTTATGTTTATATTAATTTTTATTTATTTTTTTTACTTTACAATATTATATTGGTTTTGTCATACACCAACATGCATCCACCATGGGTGTACACAACCCAGAGGGAGGGGAGGGAGGTGGGAGGGGGGTTCAGGATGGGGAACACGTGCTACTGATTCTTTGATGTTTATCTGTAACTTGGCCCTCAGTTTCCATGGTCAAGATTACATACTGAGCTATACATTTAGCTGCTGTGACCAAAAGTGCTGTGTCTCCATTCTGGATAGATGGCTTCAGCTGTCCCTGTCCCTGTGGTCTGTTATGTCTGACCTTTGCCACCCCATGGACTGTAGCCCGCCAGTCTCCTCTGTCCATGGAGATTTTCAGACAAGAACACTGGAACAGGTTGCCACCCTTCTCCAGGGGAATCTTCCCAACCCAGAGATCAAACCCATATCTCTTGTGTCTCTTGTCTTTACTCATGATCATATATCTCATTCTCTATATCTGATATTAATATAGCTACTGCAGCCTTATTTGGGTAGTGATAAGAAAGCATATAATTTTCTCTTTTGCTGTTAATTTATCTGTGTCTTTATATTTAAAGTAGATTTCTTATAGATAGCATAGAATTGGATCTTGTTTTTTTATTAATCTCAAAATTTCTTTTAATTGATGTATTATGGCGATGGTTTAGTCTCTAAGTCATGACCAACTCTTGCGATTCCATGGATTGTAGCCCACCAGACTTATGTGTCCATTGGATTTCCCAGGCAAAAATACTGGAGTGAGGTGCCTTTCCCCTCTCCAGGGGATTTTCCCCACCCAGGGATGGAACAAAGATCTCCTGTACTGCCGGTAGGTTCTTTACTGACTGAGCCGCCAGGGAAGCCCCTTGATGTATTTAGACCATTGATATTTATGTGTATACCAGTATGACTGATGCAAGGCAGTTGATTTGCTCATATCCCCCTTGTGTGGCAGAATGATGGACCGTGCTTTCTCCCCAGAGAATAGATATTGCAGTGCGGTTTGCCAGGTGCCATATGATAGACAAGCTTATGCTAAACAAAAGAGTATAGACTGGGTCTGAAACAGGGAAAGATACTCTCACACAAGCCACTCAGTCCAGCACAGCCTGAGAGGACACTGTGTCTTGGCAAGGAGGTGTTCCAGGTCCAAGGCCTGCTTTCATTCTTGGCGGCTAAATGGCGGTCAAAAGACTATATCACAAGACTGTCTTTCCCAATAAATATGTATTATAGAAAATTTGAAATAATACAAGAAAGTACAAGGAGGAAATACACTTCACTCATAATGCTATCAGCAGTAGGTAACTTCTCATTTTTTTTTGATATTTTTTCTTTCCATTTGTATATATTAGATACACATAATATTTTAAATACTTTAGATAATAATTTATAACCTGATTTTTTCACCTTGTGAGCATTTTATTATATTCTTAAATATTTCAAGATCACTCTTTCATATGACTATATTATATTTAGCCTTATCTGTGACTTTTGATATTTAAATTGTCTTAAACTTATTTTATTTTTGCAAATACCATTACAGTAAATATCCTTCTCCAAAATCTTTGTGAATATTTTTACTATTTCTCAAGATAAATTCTTAAAAGTAGATTTATCAGTCCAGATGGTTTGACCATTTTTAAACATTCAATGCTAACTGCCAAATTATCTTTCATAAAGATCAAGCCAATTTACTCTTCCACTAGAATTGTAGGAAAGATTTGTTTTTGGAAAGGTGGAGGAGTTTTTCTACCTAATTTTTCCAGATGAGGAGAAGCAGAAAGAAGCATAATTTTTCTTGACAAAGGAAAATATTAGGGATAGTTTTGTGGATTGTGGGTTCCTCTAATACTTCCTGGTTGAAAACATAGCTAAGAGCAGCTCCCTAAAGAGTGAAATGGTAGATAAAATTTGAGTTTGTGTATTTTAAACATTCCTTTAAAAACAAAATTCAAGAACATGCTTTCTGTTCCCCTTAAAATTTCTTTGAATATCTTGAATTTTCAGGCACTTTCTCACTTTTTATGGAGTTTGGGAGTTTCCTCTTCTCTTTCTCTCTCTCTCTCTCTCTCTCTCTTTTTTTCCCCATTTTTCAAGGTTCTTCATGCTCCTCAGATTCTGACTCAAATGTCTATCCCTCCTGAAATCATTTCTGATTCCCTCAAATCCTGCAATTGTTCAGGCACTCTGAGAATTGTGTGTGGAATCTACTGTACAAACTTTTGATTTTCAGTACATATGGTTTTATGTACAGATCCTACTCGAGCTTCCAACACGGGGCTCGTGTCTTGCACTGCTTCTGTTTCTCCAGAAAGGATTCTATCAGTTTGTATATTGTAACATGAACCTATAGACTCCATAAGAGCAGGAACAAATTTTATTTTTTCACTATTCCACCTACATTTCACACTGCTTAAAGCATAGTTGCTGCTGGAGCTCAGTAAATACTTTTGAATAAGTGAATGAACAAATAGATATAATTTATAGAGCAGGGTGACTTCAGAAAAATTATGTGCTTCATTTTCTCTTGAGCAGTCTCATCAGGGAGGAAGGAAGATTACATTTTTCTCCCCCAGGAATCTTTGGACTTCTAACGCTTGACTTTTCCTTACCCACAGAGCTCTTCCCCTTTGGTGATGGTGGCAAGCAGGCTAGTGCAGACCCTTCTGGGGAAATAAAAGCCATTAAGAAGACTTGTATCATGTGCGTTTATATGTGTGTGTGTTTAAGGCAATTAAATTAATTAGGTCTAATTTTTCAAAAAAGAAGAAAGAAGGAAAGTGAATTTGCTCAGTCATGTTTGACTGTTGTGACTCCATGGAGCCTGCCAGGCTCCTCCGTCCATGGGATTTTCCAGGCAAGAATACTGGACTGGATTGCCATTTCCTTCTCCAGGGGATCTTCCTAACCCAGTGATTGAACCACACTGCAGGCAGACTCTTTACCATCTGAGCCACCAGGGAATTTTTACAAAAAGGGAGGAGAACAAATCAATCTAAATTTATAGTGTCAAAAGGAGAAAAAAAAAAGTCTGCCTGGGTTTGTCCCCAGGAGTAAGATGAGGAAAAGATCATAGTTCTCTTGGGAGGTAGAAAGTCCTGAACCCATTTAGATGCGGTAACTCCGAGGGTCAGGAATCTGAGGGGAACGCTGTGAATTCTGAGCCATGCCCTTAGGGGCAGGCAAAGCCCCCCTGTGGCCAGTCTGGGCCTGAAAGTGAGTGAAGCTGCCCATCCACAAATGGAGCTTGTTGGCTCGGGTCACAGATGGCATGACAGCTTGGACAAGCAGTGAGAAACTAGAGCTTTACAGTAGCATGTGTCCCCAAAGAATGAATGGCGATTGTGGCAGCCACAGACCGAGGCGTTTTTCAGCTCAAAACGCTAGTAGGCTGGAAGGTCAGTTTTTTATCTATCGAAATATTCTGGCAATCTTAACAGGGTGCAGAAAGCCCAAAATGACTGATACGTCTTCCTGCTAATCTGAGTGAGTAGCGAATTGATCTTTTTCTAATTCACTTGAAACATTTAAGGAATTATGATATAACACATACCTTACACATCTCAGGGCAATTCATACCTCATATAATTGTAATTTTTGTTTTCCTAGTCACGACCTCTCACAGTTAGGGGCTTCTAATATAGATTTCTAGGGTATTCTAGAAATTTCTAGGGTATTCTTATCTGCTGGTAAAAGGAATACTCCCATTTACTGTCCAAATTTTAGCCTGGGTATTCATAGGTTTCTGGACTAATTCTTATGTTTTAATGTTTTTAAATTATTATTGTTGACCTTGGTTTCCTTTTTCTTTATATGGAGCAATATTGGGTGAGTATATATCACCACACCCACCGCAACATATAATTTTCATTAACAGTGTATGCTGTGGGATGTTTTAGGAACTGTTCTTCCAAGCTTATATTTAACATTTAAAAAAAATGCTTGGAGGATAGCTTTTGTTGCAGACCAGCTGTTTAGCTTAAATTTAAATTACTTTCTGAAACATGTTTCCTTGTTGAATATGTGCAAATTACATTTCGGATGTTAAAATGGTGGTATGCAGGTGAAGAATCTTTGCTAACATCCTTCCATCAATCTTCTCTCCCTTGTTTTTACTCCTTTATCCTCCCAAATAATTAAATGAGGTTCTCTGTGCATCATCAATTAAAAGGAATTGAAACTCGAGTCTATAATAAGGATCAGGGTACAGCTGGATTGAATAATCTTTCTCCCTTTTTCATTAGCATGGAATTGAGGGGTGCATTGCTGGCCACCCTCACATTTCTAGTATTCTCAAGTAGTGCTCTGCCATTCCAGGAGAGATATAAAAATGTTTCCCTTTAGAAATCAGTTTATGATATCAGCAAGTAATTTCAGAACCATCAGTGAAAAATTCTGTTTCATACTGTAAAGGTGTTTTTTCCCCTTGAGGGAGAAGGAGACCAAGAACAGTTAGGAATTTTAGACACAGTGTTGATTATCTGGGTGCCTTTGACCTTATACCAATTACATCCACAGGACTTCCAAGGCAGTCCTTATCTCTACATGGAAGCCTAAGAAATGACATTGATTTGCAAGGTCTTTAAGCTTCTCCACCCTCTGCCCATTTTTTTTTTTTTTGCTTGTTCTCTTCTAGGCTGTGTTAGTAAGCTCCCTGCCCTTAACTTTTAGTTAAGTTATGGCAACAGGCAGTTTCCCCAGCAGACATAGAGTCACAGGGGAAAGAGGTCACAATGTCTATGTTTCTTTGTCACCACCCCCTCCTTTCAGCTCTATCTATTCCAGCAATGGAGATTTCCTTCTGAGATGACAAGTCCTGCAGTTCTGATGTGTCTTTGGTTACACTGGTTTTCTTCTCTACCCTCTTTTGGGGCCTGAAGGTGGAGATAATTTTCTGCTATTTTAATCCCTTAGTGCTCTCAGAGTTCCTTGTGTGTTCTTAACCCTCGCCTCACTTCTGTGAATAAATAATTCCTTCAAAATTCCTGCTGAATGCATCTATATTTCCTTCCAAGACACCGAGTGAGAAAGCACTCCTAACACTGGGCTGATGAGTTGGAAATATTGAATTTTGGAATTACCCTGAGTTTACAACTCTTTCAGATTGCTTCCTGGGCAGTAAGTGGTAATTTTATAATAACTTTTTGGAATCAACCAGCATCCCATTTCAAAGTAAAGCTTAAGTTGTTGAGCCCAGTTGCCTTGGGCTGGAAGAAAGGCAAGTTTCAGTAAAAAAAAAATATAGATTACCAAAACTGACTCAATCAAATCTCCCTTCTACCTTTGGCTTATTGTGAAAGTAGTGCTTACCTAGTAAGCTTAGGCATAATTATTTGTTCTGAGACAAATCAGGATCTAGACTTGGGCCTGAGGGAGAGCCAACAAAAGATAGTGGTCCATTGTAGGAGCGGTTGATGAGTAGGGCTTGTACTTGTGTTTATTTGTAGGCAGGACAAATGTCGGGCAGCCCATGGACCACAAGGCTGTGATAATACTTTCTAGTGCTTTGCAAAGCAAGCTGTGCCCTTACCATCTGGTCCTAGAGCTTTGTGAATGGCTACACATGACTGGTTTGGCACCAAATAGCCCAGAGAGGTAAGAACAGTGGCATCTATGGTGCTGCTTTCCTGTTACTTTTTAAATTAATTCCAAATGAAAAATGAGGGTAAGTGGGGTGTTGGATCTTTTTCCTTATGTGTTAATGTTTCAAATAATCTGTCTTTCCTCTTGGAGGCTTCACAGGTGGCTCAACAGGTAAAGAATCCATCTGTAATGCAGGAGATGTGGGAGACAGAGAGTTCAATCTCTGGGTCAGGAAGATCCCCTGGAGAAGGAAATGGCAGCCCACTCCAGTATTCTTGTCTGGAGAATCCCATGGACAGAGGAGCCTGGCAGGCTACAGTCCACAGGGTTACAAAGAGTTGACTATGACTGAAGCGACTGAGCATGCACGCATGCACATCTTTGCTCTTAATGTAAAGGATGGGTAAAAGAACAGGTGAGGATCAAGTACCATGTCATTTCACATGTCTGGAGTGAGCTGAATGTGGCAAAGAGGTGCATCTGAAGGTTTCGCTCTGGTAAAAATATTAGTTACTTCTGATATTTTACCTAAAGGGAACTTTCAGATAAAAGGAACTTTGAATGAAATCTAGATAAAGATCTGTTGAGAAACTTTGAATCATTTACTTATATTTTTACTTGTTAGAAAAAAAATTTTTTCTTTTTACTTGTTAGAGGGCTACCCTGATATCTCACTTGGTAAAGAATCTGCCTGCAATATAGGAGACCCCAGTTTAATTCTTGGATCAGGAAGATACCCTGGAGAAGAGATAGTCTACCCATTCCAATATTTATAGGTTTCCCTTGTGGCTCAGCTGGTAAAGAACTGCAACGTTGGAGACCTGGGTTCAATCCCGAGGTTGGGAAAATCCCCTGGAGAAGGGAATGGCTACCCACTCCAGTATTCTGGCTTGGAGAATTCTATGAACTATATAGTCCATGGGGTCGAAAAGAGTCCAACAGGACTGAGCGACTTTCACTTTACTTGTTAGAAAATAATGTCTTCAATTCACAACCACTCACAAATTTATGGAGTGTTTCTTGAAGGATACAGTCCAACTACTTTTCTTTTCTTTTTAATTTAAATTTATTTATTTTAATTGGTGGCTAATTACTTTACAATATTGTATTGGTTTTGCCATACATCAACATGAATCTACCACGGGTATACACATGTTCCCAATCCTGAATACTCCTCCCACCTCCCTCCCCGTACCATTCCTCTGGGTCATCCCAGTGCACCAGCCCCAAGCATCCTGTATCCTGCATCGAACCTGGACTGGCGATTCATTTCTTATATGATATTATACATGTTACAATGCCATTCTCCCAAATCATCCTACCCTCTCCCTCTCCCACAGAGTCCAAAAGGCTGTTCTATACATCAGTGTCTCTTTTGCTGTCTTGCATACAGGGTTATTATTACCATCTTTCTAAATTCCATATATATGCGTTAGTATACTGTATTGGTGTTTTTCTTTCTGGCTTACTTCACTCTGTATAATCGGCTCCAGTTTCATCCACCTCATTAGAACTGCTAGATCCTACAAAATGAATTGATGAGTTGGTAGACAAGAGAGGGCTACTTGCTTGTATTGCATCATTTTAATACCCCTTTCTTACCAAGTGCTCTTAATCAACTGGGTTTTGTTTTTGCCTTGCGTTTTTGTTGGCCTGCCTTGAGGGACTTTGTTAGAAGGTCCTGAGTGTCTTATTTTGCATTTACTGCAGGATTGTTGTTGGGAATCCTGTTATTTACATTTCATACAATTTTTTACATAAGGACTCATGGCACGACTGTCTCACAGGACTTAGTTTTAGGAATAATTTTTTTTTTTTAAGCAATTGGTGTTTGTTTGTTTGTTTGTTTAATTGAGCTGTATTTGACATAAGATATTGTGTAAGTTGCTTCTCAGGTGGCTCAGTGGTAAAGAATTCATCTGCCAAGCAGAAGATGTGTATTCAATCCCTGTATCGGGGAGATCCCCAGGAGAAGGAAGTGGCAACCTACTCCGGTATTCTTGCCTGGGAAATCCCATGGACAGAGGAGCCCCACAGGCTATGACCCATGGGGTCACAAAGATTTGGACATGGCTTAGTGACTAAAGAACAACACTGTAAGTTTAAGCTGTACAATGTGTTGAGTTGATACATTCATATTGCAATATAATTGCCATAGTAGGCTTGCTTTTATGTCACATAATATGTGACTCAACTAATGTGTTTTTATTTTATGGGGTCACATAACATACTGCGGGGGGCGGGGGGTCACATAACTTATACTTTTTCTCCTTGTTTTGGCTGCTAGAAAGTTCAGAGCTAGTTCCTGGTCTATCTCTAAGCAATAGAGTTTCTATTCTATTCTAACATACCATCTTGATGTTATTATCTCTTTTCCAGACCTTTTTTAAAAAAATTCTATTGTATGTATTTTTAAAAGCTACCTTAAATTATTTATGAATATAGTTCAGTTCAGTTCAGTTCAGCCACTCAGTGGTGTCCAACTCTTTGACACCCGATGGACTGCAGCACCCCAGGCTTGCCTGTCCATCACCAACTCCCAGAACTTGCTCAAACTCATGTCCATAGAATCAGTGATGCCATCCAATCATCTCATCCTCTGTTGTCCCCTATTCCTTCTGCCTTCAATCTTTTCCAGCATCAGGGTCTTTTCCAAGGAGTCAGTTCTTCCCATAAGGTGGCCAAAGTATTGGAGCTATAGCTTCAGCATCAGTCCTTCCAATGAATATTCAGGACTGATTTCCTTTAGGATGGACTGGTTTGATCTCCTTGCAGTCCAAGGGACTCTCAAGAGTCTTCTCCAACACCATGGTTCAAAAGAATCAATTCTTCAGCACTCAGCTTTCTCTATGGTCCAACTCTCACATCCATACATGACTACTGGAAAAACCATAGCTTTGACTAGATGGATATTTGTTGGCCAAATAATGTCTCTGCTTTTTAATATGCTGTCTAGGTTTGCCATAGCTTTTATTCCAAGGAGCAAGCGTCTTAATTTCATGGCTTCAGTCACCATCTGCAGTGATGGTGTCCATATTTTTTGGAGTCCAAAAAAATAAAGTCTGTCAGTGTTTCCATAGTTTCCCCATCTATTTGCCATGAAGTGATGGGACCAGATGCCATGATCTTAGTTTTTTGAATATTAAGTTTTAAGCGAGCTTTTTCACTCTCCTTTTTCACTTTCACCAAGAGGCTCTTTAGTTCCTCTTCACTTTCTGCCATAAGGGTGGTGTCATCGGCATATCTGAGGTTATTGATATTTCTCCTAGCAATCTTGATTCCAGCTTGTGCTTCATCCAGCCTGGCATTTCGCATGATGTACTCTGCATATAAGTTAAATAAGCAGGGTGACAATATACAGCCTTGACGTGCTCCTTTCCCAATTTGGAACCAGTCCTTTTTTCCATGTCAGGTTCTAACTATTACATCTTGACCTGCATACAGATTTCTCAGGAGGCAGGTCAGGTGGTCTCGTATTCCCATCTTTTTAAGAATTTTCCACAGTTTGTGGTGATCTGCACAGTCAAAGGCTTTGGCGTAATCAATAAAGCAGAAGTAGATGTTTTTCTGGAACTCTCTTGCTTTTTCCATGATCTAACATATGTTGGCAATTTGATCTCTGGTTCCTCTCCCTTTTCTAAATCCAGCTTGAACATCTGGATGTTCTCAGTTCACATACTGTTGAAGCCTCAGTTGGAGAATTTTGAGCATTACTTTGCTAGGGTGTGAGATGAGTGGAATTGTACAGTAGTTTGAACAATTTTTGGCATTGCCCTTCTTTGGGATTGGAATGGAAACTGACCTTTTCCAGTCCTGTGGCCACTGCTGTGTTTTCCAAATTTGCTGACATATTGAGTGCAGCGCTTTAACAGCATTAGTGAAAAAATGAAGTCACTCAGTTGTGTCCAACTCTTTGTGACCCCATGGACTGTAGCCTATGAGGCTCCTCCATCCAAGGAATTTTCAAAGCAAGAGTACTGGAGTGGGTTGCCATTTCATTCTCCAGGGGATCTTCCTGACCCAGGGATTGAACCCGGGTCTCCCACATTGCAAGCAGACACTTTTACCATCTGAGCCACCAGGGAAGCCTTACCAGCATTATCTTTTAGGATTTGAAATAGCTCAACTGGAATTCCACCACCTCCACTAGTTTTGTTCATAGTGATGTTTCCTAAGGCCCCTATGACTTTGCATTCCAGGATGTCTGGCTCTAGGTAAGTGATCACACCATCATGGTTATCTGGGTCATGAAGATCTTTTTTGTATAGGTCTTCTGTGTATTCTTGCCACCTCTTCTTAATATCTTCTGCTTCTATTTGATCCATATGATTTCTGTCCTTTATTGAGCCCATGTTTTCATGAAATGTTCCCTTGGTATCTCTAATTTTCTTGAACAGCTTTCTAGTCTCTAGTTCATAAATTATTTATCAGCATAGTAAGGATGTAAATAAACAAACTAAACAAGCCAGAAAGGAATATTTTTAAAATTAATTTATTTATTTTAATTGGAGGCTAATTACTTTGAAATATTATACCGGTTTTTGCCATACATTGACATGAATCAGCCATGGGTGTATATGTGTTCTCCATCTTGAACTCCCCTCCTACCTCCCTCCCAATCCCATCCCTCAGGGTCATCCCAGCCCACTGTCCCTGAGTGCCTTGGCTCATGCATCTAACCTGGATGGGCGATCTATTTCACATATGGTAATAAACATGAGGATGAGATGGCTGGATGGCATCACTGACTCGATGGACATGAGTTTGAGTGAACTCCAGGAGTTGGTGATGGACAGGGAGGCCTGGCGTGCTGCAATTCATGGGGTCACAAAGAGTCAGACATGACTGAGCCACTGAACTGAACTGAACTGAACTGAATAAACATGTTTCAATGCTATTTTTTCAAATCATCCCACCCTCGCCTTCTCCCACAGAGTCCAAAAGTCTGTTCTTTATCTCAGTGTCTCTTTTGCTGTCTTGCATATAGGGTCATTGTTACCTTCCTTCTAAATTCCATATATATCCGTTAATATACTATATTGGTGTTTTTCTTTATGACTTTCTTCACTCTGTATAATAGGCTCCAGTTTTGTTCACTTCATTAGAACTGATTCAAATGCATTCTTTTTAATAGCTGAGTAATGTTCCATTGTGTATAAAATCCTGAAAGATGATGCTGTGAAAGTGCTGCACTCAATATGCCAGCAAATTTGGAAAACTCAGCAGTGGCCACAGGACTGGAAAAGGTCAGTTTTCATTCCAATCCCAAAGAAAGGCAATGCCAAAGAATGCTCAAACTACCGTACAATTGCACTCATCTCACACGCTAGTAAAGTAATGCTCAAAATTCTCCAAGCCAGGCTTCAGCAATATGTGAACCGTGAACTTCCTGATGTTCAAGCTGGTTTTAGAAAAGGCAGAGGAACAAGAGATCAAATTGCCAACATCTGCTGGATCATTGAAAAAGCTACAGAGTTCCAGAAAAACATCTATTTCTGCTTTATTGACTATGCCAAAGCACTTGACTGTGTAGACCACAACAAACTGGAAAATTCTGAAAGAGATGGGAATAACAGACCACCTGATCTGCCTCTTGAGAAATCTGTATGCAGATCAGGAAGCAACAGTTAGAACTAGACATGGAACAACAGACTGGTTCCAAATAGGAAAAGGAGTTTATTTAACTTATATGCAGAGTACATCATGAGAAACGCTGGACTGGAAGAAACACAAGTTGGAATCAAGATTGCCAGAAGAAATATCAATAACCTCAGATATGCAGATGACACCACCCTTATGGCAGAAAGTGAGGAGGAACTCAAAAGCCTCTTGATGAAAGTGAAAGAGGAGAGTGAAAAAGTTGGTTTAAAGCTCAACATTCAGAAAACGAAGATCATGGCATCTGGTCCCATCACTTCATGGGAAATAGATAGGGAAACAGTGAAAACAGTGTCAGACTTTATTTTTCTGGGCTCCGAAATCACTGCAGATGGTGTCTGCAGCCATGAAATTAAAAGACGCTTACTCCTTGGAAGGAAAGTTATGACCAACCTAGATAGCATATTCAAAAGCAGAGACATTACTTTGCCAACAAAGGTTCGTCTAGTCAAGGTTATGGTTTTTCCTGTGGTCATGTATGGATGTGACAGTTGGACTGTGAAGAAGGCTGAGGGCCGAAGAATTGATGCTTTTGAACTGTGGTGTTGGAGAAGACTCTTGAGAGTCCCTTGGACTGCAAGGAGATCCAACCAGTCCATTCTGAAGGAGATCAGCCCTGGGATTTCTTTGGAAGGAATGATGCTAAAGCTTTCGCCTCATGCGAAGAGTTGACTCATTGGAAAAGACTCTTATGCTGGGAGGGATTGAGGGCAGGAGGAGAAGGGGACGAGAGAGGATGAGATGGCTGGATGGCATCACTGACTCGATGGACACGAGTCTGGGTGAACTCCCGGAGTTGGTGATGCACAGGGAGGCCTGGCGTGCTGCAATTCATGGGGTCGCAAAGAGTCGGATACGACTGAGCGACTGATCTGATCTGACCATAGCTTTCTTATCCATTTGCCTCCTGATGGACATCTAAGTTGCTTCCATATCCTAGATATAGTAAACAGTGCTGTGATGAACACTGGGGTACACGTGTCTCTTTCAATTCTGGTTTCCTTGGTGTGTATGCCCAGCAATGGGATTGCTGGGTTGTATGGCAGTTCTATTTCCGGTTTTTTAAGGAATCTCCACACTGTTCTCCATAGTGGCTGTACTAGTTTGTATTCCCACCAACAGTGTAAGAGGGTTCCCTTTTCTCCACACCCTCCCCAGCATTTATCATTTGTAGACTTTTGGATAGCCGCCATTCTGACTAGTGTGAGATGGTACCTCATAATGGTTTTGATTTGCATTTCTCTGATAATGAGTTATATTGAACGTCTTTTCATGTGTTTGTTAGCCATCTGTATGTCTTCTTTGGAGAAATGTCTGTTTAGTTCTTTGGCCCATTTTTTGATTCATTCATTTTTGTGGTAGTGAACTGTATGAGCTGCTTATATATTTTTGAGATTAATTATTTGTCTGTTTCTTCATTTGCTATTATTTTCTCCCATTCTGAAGGCTGTCTTTTCACCTTGCTTATAGTTTCCTTCGTTGTGCAAAAGCTTTTAAGTTTAATTAGGTCCCATTTGTTTATTTTTGCTTTTATTTCCATTACTCTGGGAGGTGGGTCATAGAGGATCCTGCTGTGATTTGTGTCGGACAGTATTTTGCCTATGTTTTCCTCTAGGAGTTTTTATAGTTTCTGGTCATACATTTAGATCTTTTATCCTTTTTGAGTTCATTTTTGTGTATGGTATTAGAAAGTGTTCTAGTTTCTTTCTTTTACAAGTGGTTGACCAGTTTTCCCAGAATCACTTGTTAAAGAGATTGTCTTTTCTCCATTGTATACTCTTGCCTCTGAAATGAATATTTTTTAACATGTTTTCTGTGAGAATTTTTTATGCCTACCAAGTGTCAAAGAAACAAACAAACAAAAAATCAAAATATAGCACTGGTCAAGATGTGAAATGTTAAAATCATTGATTATTTTGCATGGTTACATAGTTAAAAATAATGGTTGTCTGCCACAATAAGATTGCTCCTCCTTTGCTTGGTTCATTCAAAGTGATTTATGTGATTTGATCTGGACCATATAAGGCAGGTTTTTGCAAATGTCAGGTGTTCTATTCTAATTGAGAAGTGTCATTAATGGGCACTGGGTTAATTAGATGGAGAAGGAAATTTAGAAGGAAATTCTTGGGGCTAATGCAAAATGCGGGCTTGAAACAGTGCAGAATTCGTGGTCCTTGCCCCACCCCCATGTCCTCAGCTTGCCTTTTGTCTGTAGGAAAAACTTTTGCCAGAGAGTACGTTTCATCAGGTTCTCCCCAGGTGGTACTAGTGGTAAAGAACCTGCCTGCCAAAGCAGAAGACATAAAAGACAATGATTCAATCCCTGGTTTGGCAGATCCCCTGGAGGAGAGCATGGTAACCCACTCCAGTATTCCTGCCTGGAGAATCCCCATGCACAGAGGAGCCTGGCAGGCTACATTCCATGGGGTCCAAAAGAGCTGGACACAGCTAAAGCAAGTTAATGGCACCCCACTCCAGTACTCTTGCCTGGAAAATCCCATGGGCGGAGGAGGCTGGTGGGCTGCAGTCCATGGGGTCGCTAAGAGTCGGACACGACTGAGCGACTTCACTTTCACTTTTCACTTTCCACTTTCCACTTTCATGCATTGGAGAAGGAAATGGCAACCCACTCCAGTGTTCTTGCCTGGAGAATCCCAGTGATGGGGGAGCCTGGTGGGCTCCCGTCTATGGGGTCGCACAGAGTCGGACACGACTGAAGTGACTTAGCAGCAGCAAAGCAAGTTAGCATGCAAGCAAGTTTAATCAGAGAAATGAGAACATGCAGAAACAAAGGAAAACAGTCAAAGGAAACCAAATAATAATTATGCAGTCATTAAGCATAGTCAAGGACCTTTAGTTCCTCCTGAAGTGTTATAGATAATGTTCTGAGCCATATCCTATAAGCTGTTTTATAGATACGGAAACTCCCACCAGGTGGAAGAAGTTGACAACATGATGAACAGACTGTAGCCATGGCATAAATTGCCATAATTCCAAGAATTGGCTTCAATTGGGAACAAACCAATCCTGGATCTGAAGACTAACTGTACTTGAAACAATCAAGATGACACTGGTCTGACCACCTATGACTAACTTCAAGATGCTTGTAAGAGCTGACTGTGCTGTTTCTGCATGTAGCCCCCCAACCCCTGTCTATAAATGCTCTTATCCACTAATTGTCAGTAGGGAAGAGTTGACCTTTGAACTGGTGTCTGCCCTCTTCCCTCACCCTCATTTGCTAGCATCCAAAATAAAGCAAAATTTCCTTACCACCAGGTTGGCCTGTTTAAAGGTCTTTGAGCAACAAGCAGCTGGACCTGGGTTTGGTAACACATTGACCAGAGATTTGGATGTAATCTTCATTTTTTTTTAATATGGTAGTAGAATTTATTAAATATTAAACCAACTTGTTACTTAGGAGCATGGTCTTTAGTCCCCCATGTGCCTCTGTCCATGGAGTTCTCCAGGCAAAAATACTGGAGTGGGTTGCCATTCTCTTCTCCAGGGGATCGTCCCAACCCAGGGATTGAACCTATGTCTCCTGCATCATAGGCAGATTCTTTACCACCACGAAGGGAAGCCCATTAACCAACTTACATATACAATTACACTTTTTCATATTTCAAACAATTATTCAACACATATTCTAAAGAATATTTTGTGGAAGGTAAAACATTCAGAACCTTTAGACTTAATTAAAATTCAAATTTCAAACTGGTAGGTTTTTAAAGTTTTAAATATTTGATTCTCAAAAGTGTAAGAGGAGGAAAGTCATGAATAAGTAGCTGATAAATGGCTAAATAGTTTTATTGTCAGGTTTTGCAGAATTTATGAGTTCAACATCCAACTGGAGATTAAATTTAGAAGGCCAGTGAGAGATGAAAAGTTCTGAATGATTCATTTAACTGTGTAATTTATTTGTTTCATACTTTCATGTGAAATATTCAAGTCTTCAGATTTTACATTTTACAAGAGGTACACTCACAAGTCTAAAGAGAAACAGTTAAGCCTTCAAGGCAAAAAAAAAAAAAAAAAAATGGATTTCAATTCCCGGAGTTTAATAAAGCAGCACTTACATACTTATGGTGTCTTTATATTTCCCTTGCATAAGGGAAAAGTTAGCAGCATTTTTTTCACTGCATTTTCCCTCCACAGACCATTCTCATTATTTGTTCTTACAAACATCTGCTCTACTCAGGGCTATGAGACATGACCAGGATACCAAAAATAATGATGCTTTCATTCTGTCTAGATGTAAAACGATTGCAAAAATAATTAGACATGAATATCGAACCCCAAAGACATGAAATTCACACGACATAGTAATAAAGTATATTGCAGCCAGCAGTATGATAAAATTCTGTGTACTTTTGTTCGTTTATTTATTTATTTTTTGTTAGGACTGGAAAAAGCTTTAATCATGAGTCACTGCCTAAGTTGTAGTTACTAAGTACAGGGGACATTTTGATTTCCAACATTTTGATAATACTGATGAAATGAGGAGACAGGGAGGTGTGTGTACACTTAGAAATTTTGGCTACATTAGTGGCTCCTAACTATGGCTGTACTTGGGAATTATATGTCGAGTGGCTTTTCACCTTATTATTATTTCTTTAAAGACTTAATGTCTGCCTGGTAATATCCTTGAAGGTCAAGCTTTAGTAGGCTTGGATGGGGGTTGGGTGTTTGTATTTTTATGAAGTTCCTTAAAACTTACCATGTGCATCTGAAGCTGAGAATCTCCTGGCATAATTTTAACTGACATAGAGTTTAGCCTGTGATATGATTTCTTTCCCTTTCTGACTTAATCCTTACATACATGTAGCTGAGTGTTTGACTCAGAACTCAAACATATCAGGTCTTAATTCAATACTTAGAACTGTAATACTACCACCAGGAGATACCACTAGGAGAGAAGAAATAAAAAGCCAGCAGATTTCTGGGTCCTCAGTCTCAGTAATTTGAATATCCTTTGAGCAGAACCTCTAACTTGCCTTGTCTGATAATAGTGTAGATAGCCGTGTTAGTCACTTAGTTGCATCTGACTCTTTGCGACCCCCTGGACTGTAGCCTCCCAGGCTC
The DNA here is from genome assembly GCF_029378745.1 of Bos indicus. Taxonomy (NCBI): domain Eukaryota; kingdom Metazoa; phylum Chordata; class Mammalia; order Artiodactyla; family Bovidae; genus Bos; species Bos indicus. The sequence goes on from NC_091779.1 coordinate 15,518,719, forward strand.
CTCTGTCTGTGGAATTCTCCAGGAGAGAATACTGGAGTGGGTAGCCATTCCCTTATCCAGGGGATCTTTCCGGCCCAGGAATCGAACCTGGGTCTCCTGCATTGTAGGCATATTCTTTACCATCTGAACCAAGGGTTATGAGTGCCAATATGCTCAAATAGCCTGCCAACCCCTCCCATTTCAACCAGGAGAAGGTCAAGTTTGGCATCACAGGGGGCCTCCAGATCATTTGGTCATTCCTGAAGTGGACGTGCCAATGCTTGATTATTTAAAGTTATTTCTAAGTCTGCTTCTCTGTGTGGAAGAGAGGAGCTACTCCACGTTCAAGGTCAGGAGGGGTGGCCATGAGGAGATACCCCTTGTCCAAGGTAAGAGAAACCCAAGTAAGACAGTAGGTGTTGCGAGAGGGCTTCAGAGGGCAGATACACTGAAACCGCAATTGCAGAAAACTAGTCAATCTGATCACAGGGACCACAGAGTTGTCTAAATCAATGAAACTAAGCCATGCCGTGTGGGGCCACCCAAGATGGGTGGAGAGGTCTAACAGAATGTGGTCCACTGGAGAAGGGAATGGCAAACCACTTCAGTATTCTTGCCTTGAGAACCCCATGAACAGTATAAAAAGGCAAAATGATAGGATACTGAAAGAAGAACTCCCCAGGTTGGTAGGTGCCCAATATGCTACTGGAGATCAGTGGAGAAATAACTCCAGAAAGAATGAAGGGATGGAGCCAAAGCAAAAACAATACCCCGTTGTGGATATGACTGGTGATAGAAGCAAGGTCCGATGCTGTAAAGAGCAATATTGTATAGGAACCTCGAATGTTAGGTCCATGAATCAAGGAAAATTGGAAGTGGTGAAACAGGAGAAGGCAAGAGTGAATGTTGACATTCTAGGAATCAGTGAACTAAAATGGACTGGAATGGGTGAATTTAACTCAGATGACCATTATATCTACTACTGCAGGCAGGAATCCCTCAGAAGAAATGGAGTAGCCATCATGGTCAACAAAGGAGTCTGAAATGCAGTAGTTGGATGCAATCTCAAAAACGACAGAATGATCTCTGTTTGTTTCCAAGGCAAACCATTCAATATCACAGTAATCCAAGCCTATGCCCCAACCAGTAACACTGAAGAAGCTGATTTGAACAGTTCTATGAAGACCCACAAGACCTTTTAGAACTAACACCCAAAAAAGATTTCCTTTTCATTATAGGAGACTGGAATGCAAAAGTAGGAAGTCAAGAAACACCCGGGGTAACAGGCAAATTTGGCCTTGGAATACGGCATGAAGCAGGGCAAAGGCTAATAGAGTTTTGCCAAGAGAACGCACTGGTCATAGCAAACACCCTCTTCCAACAACACAAGAGAAGACTCTACACATGGACATCACCAGATGGTCAACACCGAAATCAGATTGATTATGTTCTTTGCAGCCAAAGATGGAGAAGCTCTATACAGTCAACAAAAACAAGACCAGGAGCTGACTATGGCTCAGATCATGAACTCCTTATTGGAAAATTTCAGACTTAAATTGAAGAAAGTAGGGAAAACCACTAGACCATTCAGGTATGACCTAAATCAAATCCCTTATGATTATACAGTGGAAGTGAGAAATAGATTTAAGGGACTAGATCTGATAGAGTGCCTGATGAACTATGGACAGAGGTTCATGACATTATACAGGAGACAGGGATCAAGACCATCCCCATGGAAAAGAAATGCAAAAAAGCAAAATGGCTGTCTGGGGAGGCCTTACAAATAGCTGTGAAAAGAAGAGAAATGAAAAGCAAAGGAGAAAAGAAAGATATAAGCATCTGAATGCAGAGTTCCAAAGAATAGCAAGGAGAGATAAGAAAACCTTCCTCAGTGATCAATGCAAAGAAATAGAGGAAAACAACAGAATGGGAAAGACTAGAGATCTCTTCAAGAAAATTAGAGATATCAAGGGAATATTTCATGCAAAGATGGGCTCGATAAAGGACAGAAATGGTATGGACCTAACAGAAGCAGAAGACATTAAGAAGAGGTGGCAAGAATACACAGAAGAACTGTACAAAAAAGGTCTTCATGACCCAGATAATCACGATGGTGTGATCACTGACCTAGAGCCAGACATCCTGGAATGTGAAGTCAAGTGGGCCTTAGAAAGCATCACTATGAACAAAGCTAGTGGAGGTGATGGAATTCCAGTTGAGCTATTCCAAATCCTGAAAGATGATGCTGTGAAAGTGCTGCACTCAATATGCCAGCAAATTTGGAAAACTCAGCAGTGGCCACAGGACTGGAAAGGGTCAGTTTTCATTCCAATCCCAAAGAAAGGCAATGCCAAAGAATGCTCAAACTACTGCACAATTGCACTCATCTCACATGCTAGTAAAGTAATGCTGAAAATTCTCCAAGCCAGGCTTCAGCAATACATGAACCGTGAACTTCCAGATGTTCAAGCTGGTTTTAGAAAAGGCAGAGGAACCAGAAATCAAATTGCCAACATCCGCTGGATCATAGAAAAAGCAAAAGAGTTCCAGAAAAACATATATTTCTGCTTTATTGACTATGCCAAAGCCTTTGACTGTGTGGATCACAAGAAACTGTGGAAAATTCTGAAAGAGATGGGAATACCAGACCACCTGACCTGCCTCTTGAAAAACCTATATGCAGGTCAGGAAGCAACAGTAGAACTGGACATGGAACAACAGACTGGTTCCAAATAGGAAAAGGAGTATATCAAGGCTGTATATTGTTACCCTGCTTATTTAACTTATATGCAGAGTACATCATGAGAAACGCTGGACTGGAAGAAGCACAAGCTGGAATCAAGATTGCAGAGAGAAATATCAATAACCTCAGATATGCAGATGACACCACCCTTATGGCAGAAAGTGAAGAGGAACTCAAAAGCCTCTTGATGAAAGTGAAAGAGGAGAGTGAAAAAGTTGGCTTAAAGCTCAACATTCAGAAAACGAAGATCATGGCATCTGGTCCCATCACTTCCTGGGAAATAGATGGGGAAACAGTGAAAACAGTGTCAGACTTTATTTTTCTGGGCTCCAAAATCACTGCAGATGGTGACTGCAGCCATGAAATTAAAAGATGCTTACTCCTGGAAGGAAAGTTATGATCAACCTAGATAGCATATTGAAAAGCAGAGACATTACTTTGCCAACAAAGGTCCATCTAGTCAAGGCTATGGTTTTTCCAGTGGTCATGTATGGATGTGACAGTTGGACTGTGAAGAAATCTGAGTGCCAAAGAATTGATGCTTTTGAACTGTGGTGTTGGAGAAGACTCTTGAGAGTCCCTTGGACTGCAAGGAGATCCAACCAGTCCATTCTAAAGAGATCAGTCCTGGGTGTTCATTTGAAGGACTGATGTAAAGCTGAAACTCCAATACTTTGGCAACCTCATGCGAAGAGTTGACTCATTTGAAAAGACTCTGATGCTGTGAGGGATTGGGGGCAGGAGGAGAAGGGGACGAGGATGAGAAGAGGATGAGATGGCTGGATGGCATCACCGACTCAATGGACATGAGTTTGAGTAAACTCCGGGAGTTGGTGATGGACAGGGAGGCCTGGAGTGCTGCAATTCATGGGGTCACAAAGAGTTGGACATGACTGAGCGACTGACCTGAATTGAACTGAACTGAGAGCAAAGATAGGAAACAAACAGGTCATTACTACTGGAGGCTTTCTTGATTGGAAGTGTTCTTTTGGGTGAAATGGAGTAAGCTATATTATTGTGAAAGTGAATCTGTGCACATGAAAAGATGCTCAGTATCACTAATCATCAGAGAAATGTGTGAGAGATTATCTCACACCTATCAGAATGGTTGTGATCCAAAAGACCACAAATAACATATGCTGATGTGGGTGTGGAGAAAGAGAATGTTAATGCACTGCTGGTGGGAATTTAATTTGATGCAGCCTCTGTGGAAACCGGTATTGAGGTTTCTCAAAAAAACTAAAAATAGAGCTACCATGTGACCCAGCAAAAATTTCATTTCTAGTTATAAATCCAAAAAAAAAAAAAGAAAACCCTAATTCAAAAAGATACATGCACCCCAATGTTCATAGCAACATTATTTATAATAGTCAAAATAGGGAAACAACCTCACAGCCTGGAATCATAAATAAACACAACAAGAAAAAGAAAAGACTTCTTTCCTGGCAAGATAAGCCAGGGACCCTCTTACTCCAACCCTCCCAACTTCTTTTTCTTCTGTATAAAGACCTCCTTTCCTTGTTGGGTGGGCACTTGCATTTTGCTCACTGTGGCCACAGATTCTGAATTGAAATTTCTCTGCTGATCCTGAATAAACCCATCTTTGCTGGGGAAATACCTGGCAGTCTATTCTAGGTCAATAGATCAAAGTGTTTTAAGTGTTAATATTCTATGTGGGCATTTAGAATGAGGGAGGTTTGAATGGTGTGTTGTAAATCATTTTTAGATGCGATTAGATAACTGAATTCAGTCCCCAGATCCCCAGATCTTGACCAGCCACAGTTAAACCTCTGAAGAGCTCCCAAAGAAGATATTAAGCATAGAGGATTCAGAGATGTAAGTGCTTAGTCTTTGTTGCTAGCTTTTGGCCCCAAGTTTTTAAGGGAACTGGGTTGAAATCATTGGGAGTTCTTAGAATTTCCTTTTCCTTTTCTCCTGTGACTTATGATAGAGCAAGTTCTGAGAGGCAACTCCTTAACTTTTTTCTCTGGCAGCTATCTTCTTTCCTCCTAGTCAAGAGGAGGAAGAGGAGCGATGAGAAGGAGGATGCTCCCTCTCGAATAGGAGGAAGCCTGGGTTTGTCTCATGCATCAGTAACATGACAGGAATAAAAGCCAAGAAGATGAACTCAGAAAGAAGGTGGGAATTCTTTCAGAAACACAAGTTACAGAAGCAAAAAGGGGGAACTACATTTCCTAGAAACCCAGAAGTGTAATTGTTTTCCTCTACTAAACCCTCTATGAGCATTTTTGAGCCAGTAACTTTCTTAATCTTGGTCCTGACACATCCTGGGAAAGAAAGCAGACTTAAGCTGGCTTCTAGGTGTTTATATTAAGTCTCAGTATATTTTTACATATGAAAGAACACCTTCATGTTTTTGTTTCCCAGACTGTTTTCCTTCCTGCCGTTTCCCCAAGGTGATGCAATCTGATTTGGGGGATCTTTTAAACATTGTCTACTATGACTAGCTATTGAAAAATAAACCTTGGGAAATTACAAAAATGATAGGGTTACTTTTAGGTAGTATCTCTTGTGAGCCCCCTACCTGTCAAGCACCAATTGCTCTCACATATTTATTTTTTGAACTGTTTGAATTCCCTGGTGGCTCAGACAGTAGAGTCTGCCTGCAATGCGGGAGACCCAGTTTCTATCCCTTAGTCGGGAAGATCCCCTGGAGAAGGAAATGGCTACCCACTCCAGTTTTCTTGCCTGGAGAATCCCATGGACAGAGGAGCCTGGCAGGTTACAGTCCATGTGAGTCACAAAGAGTTGGACGTGACTGAGCAATTTCACTCACTCATTCACTCATTAAACAGGTAAATAATTAGCCTCCAATTAAAAAAAAAAGGCAAACAAACAAAATGTAATAAATAAATAAATAAATAAACAGGTATATTAGCATTACTGTCGGAGAAGGCAATGGCACCCCACTCCAGTACTCTTGCCTGGAAAATCCCATGGACGGAGGAGCCTGATGGGCTGCAGTCCATGAGGTTGCACAGAGTCGGACACGACTGAAGCTACTTAGCAGCAGCAGCAGCATTACTGTGATGCAACATGGCATGATGCTTAAAAGAATGCAAACTAGTACAGCCACTATGGAGAACAGTGTGGAGATTCCTTAAAAAACTAGAAATAGAACTGCCTTATGATCCAGCAATCCCACTGCTGGGCATACACACTGAGGAAACCAGAAGGGAAAGAGACACGTGTACCCCAATGTTCATCGCAGCACTGTTTATAATAGCCAAGACATGGAAGCAACCTAGATGTCCATCAGCAGATGAATGGATAAGAAAGCTGTGGTACATATACACAATGGAGTATTACTCAGCCATTAAAAAGAATACATTTGAATCAGTTCTAATGAGGTGGATGAAACTAGAGCCTATTATACAGAGTGAAGTAAGCCAGAAGGAAAAACATAAATACAGTATACTAATGCATATATATGGAATTTAGAAAGATGGTAACAATAACCCTGTGTACGAGACAGCAAAAGAGACACTGATGTATAGAACAGGCTTATGGACTCTGTGGGAGAGGGAGAGGGTGGGAAGATTTGGGAGAATGGCAATGAAACATGTAAAATATCATGTAGGAAACGAGTTACCAGTCCAGGTTCGATGCACGACGCTGGATGCTTGGGGCTGGTGCACTGGGACGGCCCAGAGGGATGGTATAGGGAGGGAGGAGGGAGGAGGGTTCGGGATGAGGAACACATGTATACCTGTGGCGGATTCATTTTGATATTTGGCAAAACTAATACAATTATGTAAAGTTTAAAAATAAAATAAAATTAGAAAAAAAAAAAAGAATGAACTTTAGGGCTCACCTTCTTGAGTTTGCCTTCTGGTTATGTCATTTATAAGATTAGCTGTGTGGGGGGGCATTTTCCCTAATCTTTCTTTGCCTAATTTTCTTATTTGTCAAAAAGGAAGGTCAAAGTGAAAGTTGCTCAGTCATGTTGCTCTTTGTGACCCTGTGAACTGTAGCCTGCCAGGCTCCTCTGTTCATGGAATTCTCCAGGCAGGAATACTGGGGTGGGTAGCTGTTCCCTTCCCCAGGGAGGTGGGTAGCCGTTCCCTTTTCCAGGGAATCTTCTCAACCCAGGGATTGAACCAAGGTATCCCACATTGCAGGCAGATTCTTTACCAGCTGAGCTACTGGGGAAGCCAAGGGAATAATAATAACAGTGTTGTTGTGAAGATGAACTGATTTAATATATAAATATTTAAAACTCTCAGAACTGTGCCTGGCATATATGAGACACACAGTGAAAATTAACAATTATTTTCTTCATTTTTCAGATGAGGAAATAGGCTTGGGAAGATAACAATTTGCTTAGGACTATATGGATGATCAATGACATAATCTAGTTTCATACTCAGATTGTAAGTGTGTAAAGACCTCTAAGAGCACAGTCCTATGGCACTCACTGTAGAAAGGGCCAGAGATTTTCAGTTCAAAGTAAATATACTACCTAGCCTCCATCTGTCTCCAGCTGGATCACCTCCTTTGCCATCCTGCTCTCTGTCTCCAAGAATCTGACAGGTATGAACCCCATCACGGAGACCCTTACCCTCTAGGTCTGTCAATGGGGGGCCCTGGCAGAGCATCAGAGGGAAAGAGAGCAGAGTATGATAGGGGTATGGCTTTTCTCTTGGTTTCCTGTGGGTGTGGTGGCTTTGGGCTGGCTGTATCCCTTTGGCATAGTAATTGCAGTGGATCAATAAGCTTGTTTAAAGCAAGGCATGTGTTGTGTTAGCTGTTGGGATGGCTAATCTAGCAACAATGTCAAAGGAATCCTAGCACTTTCGTGAAGATGTAACAGAACAGGGAACAGACTCCCAGAGGAGTTCATCCTTCAAGTCTTATCCCAAGGCCTCTCTTGGGTCTTTGTTTTTCCCTCCCAAGTGAGAAGAGATGCCACCCCTGAGTCCCAGCTTCAGCAGCCTCCAATTCTGAACCTTCTCTATATGCCTGAGGTGGAGTAGGGCAGGGAATTATAGTATTTTCCCTTAGGATTAAAGACTATTTTTTTTTTTTTTGTATGTGTGTCTGTGTAATTTTGCTTCTACCTCTTCTAAGCAGGCAAAAATCTTCTCGGGAGAGGGTCTCTTATGTTGTCTCCCACTGTTTCTTTCCTCCAGTTTACCTGTCCCCTGCCTCTAGACTCAGGTGGAATTCTACCATCAAACTTGCAGCTGGAGTAAAAGTTAAATATGGTCCACATAGATCCTCAGTTGAAACTCTGAATTTGTTATTTTTGAAAGTGTAAAAATTATCTCCAAATTGTTTTATTTTACTTATTTATTTATTCCTCAGCCACAGCTCTCAGTATGTGGGATCCTTGTTCTTCAACCCAGAATCGAACACACCCCTGCATTGGAAGCACAGTCTTAACCACTGGACTGCGCAGGAAGTCCCAAGGTGATTATTTTTTATAACTGACCATTATCAGCATCTCCCACCTTACTTTTCTTCGTTATTATTACATATACTTCTTATAAGGTCTTCCCTGGTGGTTCTGTCGGTACAGTCTGCCTGCAGCGCAGGAAACCGGGGTTCAATCTCTGGGTCGGGAAGGTTCCCTGGAGAAGAAAATGGCAACCCACTCTAGTATTCTTGCCTGGAGAATTCCATGGACAGAGGAGCCTGGTGGGCTACAGTCCGTGGAGTCACAAAGAGCCAGACACGGCTGACTAACACTTCTCTTTCTTTCAAACTTCTTACACACATGTCTCTCCTGAGGGATTATAAACAACTAGAAAGGAAAGTACATGTCTTAATGCATTTACCAGTCACATTCAGTGATTGTAAGTCCCCATTTCATGAAACAAATTCGAAGTCCTCAGAATTTGATGTTTAAATGGTTCTTAATTCAGGAAGCATTAGGCAACATGGAATTTCAAATTTCCTTCAGCAAATGAATATTTGAGTTAATCACGGGTTTTGTGCTTCTTTTTTTTTGTTTGTTTGTTTTAGAAAGTTGTCGATGAAGCATTTAGACTTTTGAGACAAAAGTACATGTGGTATCTGAGTTCTTTGTAGCAGAGAATTTCATCATAGCTTCATTATGGAAAAATTTATGAAACATAGGTTTGCTGATCCTGCATGAATCCAAATTTCCTGATACTAAGGTATTATGGCCTGGCGTGCTGCATTTCATGGGGTCACAAAGAGTTGGACATGAGTGAGCAACAGAACTGAACTGAACTGAACTGAAGGTATTATGATTCAACAAAATACCTTCCTTCCATATGGCTGCTCTCTTGACATAGCCAAAAAACATTTCAGAGGTATTATATGAAAGAGTCAAGTCATTTTCAGTGGGGCTCATAACTTTCTTATTTCCTCTCCTCTTTTGTTTTTGTTTTTTTTTAATCCTTTATTTCTCATGTGTTCCCCATCCTGAACCCTCCTCCCTCCTCCCTCCCCATACCATCCCTCTGGGTCGTCCCAGTGCACCAGCCCCAAGCATCCAGCATCGTGCATTGAACCTGGACTGGCATCTTGTTTCATACATGACATTTCACATGTTTCAATGCCATTCTCCCAAATCTTCCCACCCTCTCCCTCTCCCACAGAGTCCATAAGCCTGTTCTATACATCAGTGTCTCTTTTGCTGTCTCCTATACAGGGTTATCGTTACCATCTTTCTAAATTCCATATATATCCGTTAGTATACTGTATTGGTGTTTTTCCTTCTGGCTTACTTCACTCTATATAATAGGCTCCAGTTTCATCCACCTCATTAGAACTGATTCAAATGTATTCTTTTTAATGGCTGAGTAATACTCCATTGTGTATATGTACCACAGCTTTCTTATCCATTCATCTGCTGATGGACATCTAGGTTGCTTCCATGTCCTGGCTATTATAAACAGTGCTACGATGAACATTGGGGTACACGTGTCTCTTTCCCTTCTGGTTTCCTCAGTGTGTATGCCCAGCAGTGGGATTGCTGGATCATAAGGCAGTTCTATTTCCAGTTTTTTAAGGAATCTCCACACTGTTCTCCATAGTGGCTGTACTAGTTTGCATTCCCACCAACAGTGTAAGAGGGTTCCCTTTTCTCCACACCCTCTCCAGCATTTATTATTTGTAGACTTTTGGATCGCAGCCATTCTGACTGGTGTGAAATGGTATCTCATAGTGGTTTTGATTTGCATTTCTCTGATAATGAGTGATGTTGAGCATCTTTTCATGTGTTTGTTAGCCATCTGTATGTCTTCTTTGGAGAAATGTCTATTTAGATCTTTGGCCCATTTTTTGACTGGGTCATTTATTTTTCTGGAGTTGAGCTGTAGGAGTTGCTTGTATATTTTTGAGATTAGTTGTTTGTCGGTTGCTTCATTTGCTATTATTTTCTCCCATTCTGAAGGCTGTCTTTTCACCTTGCTAATAGTTTCCTTTGATGTGCAGAAGCTTTTAAGTTTAATTAGGTCCCATTTGTTTATTTTTGCTTTTATTTCCAATATTCTGGGAGGTGGGTCATAGAGGATCCTGCTGTGATGTATGTCAGAGAGTGTTTTGCCTATGTTCTCCTCTAGGAGTTTTATAGTTTCTGGTCTTACGTTGAGATCTTTAATCCATTTTGAGTTTATTTTTGTATATGGTGTTAGAAAGTGGTCTAGTTTCATTCTTTTACAAGTGGTTGACCAGATTTCCCAGCACCACTTGTTAAAGAGATTGTCTTTAATCCATTGTATATTCTTGCCTCCTTTGTCAAAGATAAGGTGTCCATATGTGCGTGGATTTATCTCTGGGCTTTCTATTTTGTTCCATTGATCTATATTTCTGTCTTTGTGCCAGTACCATACTGTCTTGATAACTGTGGCTTTGTAGTAGAGCCTGAAGTCAGGTAGGTTGATTCCTCCAGTTCCATTTTTCTTTCTCAAGATCGCTTTGGCTATTCGAGGTTTTTTGTATTTCCATACAAATTGTGAAATTATTTGTTCTAGCTCTGTGAAGAATACTGTTGGTAGCTTGATAGGGATTGCATTGAATCTATAAATTGCTTTGGGTAGTATACTCATTTTCACTATATTGATTCTTCCAATCCATGAACATGGTATATTTCTCCATCTATTAGTGTCCTCTTTGATTTCTTTCACCAGTGTTTTATAGTTTTCTATATATAGGTCTTTAGTTTCTTTAGGTAGATATATTCCTAAGTATTTTATTCTTTCCGTTGCAATGGTGAATGGAATTGTTTCCTTAATTTCTCTTTCTGTTTTCTCATTATTAGTGTATAGGAATGCAAGGGATTTCTGTGTGTTGATTTTATATCCTGCAACTTTACTATAATCATTGATTAGTTCTAGTAATTTTCTGGTGGAGTCTTTAGGGTTTTCTATGTAGAGGATCATGTCATCTGCAAATAGTGAGAGTTTTACTTCTTCTTTTCCAATTTGGATTCCTTTTATTTCTTTTTCTGCTCTGATTGCTGTGGCCAAAACTTCCAAAACTATGTTGAATGGTAATGGTGAAAGTGGGCACCCTTGTCTTGTTCCTGACTTTAGAGGAAATGCTTTCAATTTTTCACCATTGAGGATAATGTTTGCTGTGGGTTTGTCATATATAGCTTTTATTATGTTGAGGTATGTTCCTTCTATTCCTGCTTTCTGGAGAGTTTTTATCATAAATGGGTGTTGAATTTTGTCAAAGGCTTTCTCTGCATCTATTGAGATAATCATATGGTTTTTGTTTTTCAATTTGTTAATGTGGTGTATTACATTGATTGATTTGCGGATATTGAAGAATCCTTGCATCCCTGGGATAAAGCCCACTTGGTCATGGTGTATGATCTTTTTAATGTGTTGTTGGATTCTGATTGCTAGAATTTTGTTTAGGATTTTTGCATCTATATTCATCAGTGATATTGGCCTGTAGTTTTCTTTTTTTGTGGGATCTTTGTCAGGTTTTGGTATTAGGGTGATGGTGGCCTCATAGAAAGAGTTTGGAAGTTTACCTTCCTCTGCAATTTTCTGGAAGACTTTGAGCAGGATAGGTGTTAGCTCTTCTCTAAATTTTTGGTAGAATTCAGCTGTGAAGCCGTCTGGACCTGGGCTTTTGTTTGCTGGAAGATTTTTGATTACAGTTTCAATTTCCGTGCTTGTGATGGGTCTGTTAAGGTTTTCTATTTCTTCCTGGTCGAGTTTTGGAAAGTTGTACTTTTCTAAGAATTTGTCCATTTCTTCCTCGTTGTCCATTTTATTGGCATATAATTGTTGATAATAGTCTCTTATGATCCTTTGTATTTCTGTGTTGTCTGTTGTGATCTCTCCATTTTCATTTCTAATTTTATTGATTTGATTTTTCTCCCTTTGTTTCTTGATGAGTCTGGCTAATGGTTTATCAATTTTATTTATCCTTTCAAAGAACCAGCTTTTGGCTTTGTTGATTTTTGCTATGGTCTCTTTTGCTTCTTTTGCATTTATTTCTGCTCTAATTTTTAAGATTTCTTTCCTTCTACTAACCCTGGGGTTCTTCATTTCTTCCTTTTCTAGTTGCTTTAGGCGTAGAGTTAGGTTATTTATTTGACTTTTTTCTTGTTTCTTGAGGTGTGCCTGTATTGCTATGAACTTTCCCCTTAGGACTGCTTTTACTGTGTCCCACAGGTTTTGGGTTGTTGTGTTTTCATTTTCATTCGTTTCTATGCAAATTTTGATTTCTTTTTTGATTTCTTCTGTGATTTGTTGGTTATTCAGCAGGGTGTTGTTCATCCTCCATATGTTGGAATTTTTAATAGTTTTTCTTCTGTAATTGAGATCTAATCTTACTGCATTGTGGTCAGAAAAGATGCTTGGAATGATCTCAATTTTTTTGAATTTACCAAGGCTAGCTTTATGGCCCAGGATGTGATCTATCCTGGAGAACGTTCCATGTGCGTTTGAGAAAAAGGTGAAATTCATTGTTTTGGGATGAAATGTCCTATACATATCAATTAGGTCTAACTGGTCTATTGTATCGTTTAAAGTTTGTGTTTCCTTGTTAATTTTCTGTTTAGTTGATCTATCCATAGGTGTGAGTGGGGTATTAAAGTCTCCCACTATTATTGTGTTATTGTTAATTTCTCCTTTCATACTTGTTAGCATTTGTCTTACATACTGCGGTGCTCCCGTGTTGGGTGCATATATATTTATAATTGTTATATCTTCTTCTTGGATTGATCCTTTGATCATTATGTAGTGACCTTCTTTGTCTCTTTTCACAGCCTTTGTTTTAAAGTCTAATTTATCTGATATGAGTATTGCTACTCCTGCTTTCTTTTGGTCCCAATTTGCATGGAAAATCTTTTTCCAGCCCTTCACTTTCAGTCTGTATGTGTCCCCTGTTTTGAGGTGGGTCTCCTGTAGACAACATATGTAAGGGTCTTGTTTTTGTATCCATTCAGCCAGTCTTTGTCTTTTGGTTGGGGCATTCAACCCATTTACGTTTAAGGTAATTACTGAGAAGTATGATCCCGTTGCCATTTACTTTATTGTTTGGGGTTCGAATTTATACACCATTTTTGTGTTTCCTGTCTAGAGAATATCCTTTAGTATTTGTTGGAGAGCTGGTTTGGTCGTGCAGAATTCTCTCAGCTTTTGCTTGTCTGAGAAGCTTTTGATTTCTCCTTCATACTTGAATGAAATCCTTGCTGGGTACAATAATCTGGGCTGTAGGTTATTTTCTTTCATCATTTTAAGTATGTCTTGCCATTCCCTCCTGGCTTGAAGAGTTTCTATTGAAAGATCAGCTGTTATCCTTATGGGAATTCCCTTGTGTGTTATTTGTTGTTTTTCCCTTGCTGCTTTTAATATTTGTTCTTTGTGTTTGATCTTTGTTAATTTGATTAATATGTGTCTTGGGGTGTTTCGCCTTGGGTTTATCCTGTTTGGGATTCTCTGGGTGTCTTGGACTTGGGTGATTATTTCCTTCCCCAGTTTAGGGAAGTTTTCAACTATTATCTCCTCAAGTATTTTCTCATGGTCTTTCTTTTTGTCTTCTTCTTCTGGAACCCCTATGATTCGAATGTTGTAGCGTTTAATATTGTCCTGGAGGTCTCTGAGATTGTCCTCATTTCTTTTAATTCGTTTTTCTTTTATTCTCTCTGATTCATTTATTTCTACCATTCTATCTTCTAATTCACTAATCCTATCTTCTGCCTCTGTTATTCTACTATTTGTTGCCTCCAGAGTGTTTTTAATTTCATTTATTGCATTATTCATTATATATTGACTCTTTTTTATTTCTTCTAGGTCCTTGTTAAACCTTTCTTGCATCTTCTCAATCCTTGTCTCCAAGCTATTTATCTGTGATTCCATTTTAATTTCAAGATTTTGGATCAATTTCACTATCATTATTCGGAATTCTTTATCAGGTAGATTCCCTATCTCTTCCTCTTTTGTTTGGTTTGGTGGGCATTTATCCTGTTCCTTTATCTGCTGGCTATTCTTCTGTCTCTTCATCTTGTTTAAATTGCTGAGTTTGGGGTGTCCTTTCTGTATTCTGGCAGTTTGTGGAGTTCTCTTTATTGTGGCTTTTCCTCGCTGTGTGTGGGTTTGTACAGGTGGCTTGTCAAGGTTTCCTGGTTAGGGAAGCTTGTGTCGGTGTTCTGATGGGTGGAGCTGTATTTCTTCTCTTTGTTCAGTCGCGCTGTGGGGAGGGAGGGAGGGATGCTGCAAACAAATAACACTGGCGTGCGCTCGCAGTGCCTCAGCCACACTGGGTCTGCCCCCGCTCACGGCGCGTGTAGCCTCCCTGCCCACACTGCTCGGGCTCTAGGTTGTTCCGCCGGGAACAATCCGAGGCTGGCCCTGGGTTACATGTACCTCCCAGGTCCAAGCCGCTCAGGTTCAGGCACTTGGGTAGTCCTCAGAGGCGCAGACTCAGTTGGGCCTGCGTTTTGTGCTCTTCCCAGGTCCGAGCAGCTCAAGTGATGAGGTGTTTGGCGAGCGCCAATGCTGCGACTTATCGCCTCCCCGCCACTCGGTTATCTGGGTGTAAAACTGGCGCACCTTCTCAGGCAGATGTTAACCATCCAGACCCCCAAAAAGTTTTAGTTAGCAAAGAAGCCTGCTTACAGTTTTATAGATAATGTCTCTCTGGGGCTGCGATTGCCCCCTTCCGGCTCTGGCTGCCTGTCACCGGAGGGGGAAGGTCTGCAGCCGGCTATCTCTGTTCAATTCTTTGTTCCGTGCGCGGGCCTGGCGGTGTCTTAGGTTGGGGCTGGCTTTTCGCGTGGTAGATATCCCACAGTCTGGTTTGCTAGCCCAAATTATTTTGCTCTGATAGTGCTCAGGGTATTCAGGCCAGATTCTTACTCTAAGCGGTGCAGCCCATGCCGCGCCTCCCTGCCCAGCCCCCGCTTGCTAATGGCGGATGCAGGCGTCTGCGCTGCTTCTCCGCTGGGGGAGTTACCGTAGGACTCGCAATCTTCGAGTTTTAATTGTTTATTTATTTTTTCTTCCTGTTATGTTGCCCTCTGTGCTTCCAAAGCTCGGCACAGATTCGGCAGTGAGAAGGTTTCCTGGTGTTTGGAAACTTCTCTCTTTTTAAGACTCCCTTCCTGGGACGGAACTCCGTCCCTCCCTCTTTTGTCTCTTTTTTTTGTCTTTTATATTTTTTCCTACCTCCTTTCGAAGAGTTGGATTGCTTTTCTGTGTGCCTGATGTCCTCTGCCGGCATTCAGAAGTTGTTTTGTGGAATTTACTCGACGTTTAAATGCTCTTTTGATGAATTTGTGGGGGAGAAAGTGTTCTCCCCATCCTACTCCTCCGCCATCTTGGCTCCTCCCCTAGACTATTTACTTTTTAAATTAATTTTTATTGGGTGTAGTTGCTTTACAATGTTGTATTTCTACTGTAAAATAAAGTGAATAGCATTATGTATGCATATATCCCTTCTTTTTTGGATTTTCTTCCCATTTAGGTCACCACAGAGCATTGAGTAGAGTTGCCTGTGCCATAAAGTAGGTTCTCATTAGTGATCTGCTTTACACATCGTAATGTATACATGTCAATCCATTCATCATACCTCCTTCTCGTATCCATATGTTGGTTCTCTCCATCTATGTCTCTATTTCTGCTTTGCAAATAAGACCATCTATACCATTTTTCTAGATTCTGCATATAAACAATCTTATACAATATTTGCTTTTTTCTCTCTGACTTACTTTACTCTGTATGATAGTCTCTAGATCCATCATTTCTCTGCAAATGGCACAATTTCATTCCCTTTTATGGCTGAGTAATATCTCATTGTATATATGTACCACATCTTAAGATTAAAGACTTTATTATTTGATCAGGGCTCCCATAGCTCTACTCTGTGTGTTTCAGATAGACTGCTGACCCACCCAGAGTTTGGAGAACTGGACAGGGCACATCACATGTATCAAGGGTCTTGAACTGCTTCCTCGATACCCTTTCAAATACATGACTAATTTAGAATCCTTATGAGGAAAAGAGTTTGCTCATTAGCATTGTTACTGCTAATGTTTTATTAGCCTTGATTGATTTAGATAGATTGGCACAAGGTTTTTAGAACCGGTGGATTAATTTGCTTTTTGTCGAGAAGATACATAATGAACTGGGCCTGTCTGAGCTAGTGCCTATGAATGATTTATGTGGTCAGTAATTGATCAATCATCTTTCATTTGGAAACTTCCACTTTTGAGGGAAATATAACTTGGATCTCAATGATCAAATTTACACCAAAGTCTTAAAAGAAGAAATAAAAATGATTTGAAACTTGTCCTGCTATGACATTAGCAAATAAGTGTGGGGTTTAGATAGAGGACCAGGTCCTCACTTTCCCACAATGTAGCTTTGGGTAAGACAATTAATGTCTGACCTCAGTTGCCAATTTGTGAAAAGTGACAATATTCATATCTTTTTTCTTCCTTTCCTGAAATGTGGAGAATTTAGTAACAAATAAAACCAACATGATATCTAGTGAATGTCTACAATCTAGGCCTCATATATACAGAAGAGGAAATATATTATGTTTATGCCTGTCTGAGACTTAGCCATGCCATTTGTAATGTGGAAACTTTGGATTTGATTAAGAGTTTTGTCAATTTCTAAATGTGGTGAAAATTATTAAGCATTTATTAGATGCAGGTGCTGTATGAAGCACTATATATATAAATGTTAATCTTTATAACTCCCCTGGGAAGGTGCTAATTTTTTACTCACATTTTACACCTAGGAAACCAGGACTTAGAAGGTTAGAGTAGCTTGCTCAAAATACACAGCCAGGAGAGTACGAACTTTAGCCTCTGATCTCAGCCAGTAACTTACCCTTCCTCTGGAAAGTCTATCCTCTGCCTTATGGAATGTATCTCATCTATTCTCAGACAGCTCTCTACCACTCCTCATTTTTTAAAGTTTTTGTTACTGACACCACTATCACCAGCCAGCACTGGAGGACTTCTGAGTTCCTGCCTCTGTAATTAATCTAGACCAGGGCTTCTCAACTTTAGCACGATTGACATTTTTGTCCAGATAGTGCTCTTCATGAGCAGGTGCCATGTGCATCGTAGGATGTTTAGAATCATCTGTGGCCTCAACTCACTAGATGTCAATAACAACCCTCCAGTTGTGACAACTGAAAATGTCACTGGAAATGTCTTCTGGGAGAAAAGTTACTCCAGGTTGAAAACTGCTAAGCTAGACCTTGACTGTGGGTTGATATGTCTTTTGTGTGTGTGTGTGTGTGTGTGTGTGTGTGTGTGTGTGTATTATGTGAAGCACTTTGAACACTTAGTAATGCTGACAGGGGCCTGCTGATCAATGACTTTATAGTTGTAGGAACCACCTGTTTCATATTATTAAAATGACGATTGCCTTATTTGGAACTCATGCAGTAGGGTATGGGCTGGATACACTGTCAGATCTCTAGGCTCTTTTGTGCCTTCTGCAGATTAGCCTATGAGTAACCTGTGTAGGTGAGCGGTAAGGGCACAGGCTAGAGTGAGGTGACCTGGCTCCTATGCATAGCACCTCTACTGCTCCACAACGCTTTTCTGTTCTTTGGGCCTCGGTTTTATTATCTGCCAAAGTATGTAATTAGGTCAGATGATCGCCAAGGTCTCTTCTTGATTTAATAACTAACAATCTTCTATCCAGATACTCAGTTACTCATACGGCAAACTAGTTCTTTCTGAACATATTATGGTTTGTGACAATAAGACTGCTTATTTATTCAATTCTAATGCAGCAATAAATGCCCACCCTCCTCCTAGTTCATTCCTGGACTTTTTGATATTCTTTTCACATATAAATCTCAATTATTACTAGTCAGAGCCTGCTTGTCAGTCCTGGTGATGTCTGCCTTAAAGAAATTAGGACAGTTTTACAGTTGGGCTACAGTTGGCCTAATGGAATGATGAAATCCTTCCCCAAATCAGGTTTTTGTTTGTACTTCACAAATTGCATCCTGCAAGACCTCCACTTTGTAAAAAAAACAAACAAAAAAAAGTCCAGTATATTGCCCTCCCCTTGCATTATACAGGTGGGTATGTTCTGCTTTGTCTTACTTCCTCCAGAACAAAGATGTAAAGAAGAGGGCAGAAAGAGCAGACCCCTACTACAGGGATTCTGTCCTCTGGTCCCAGAGTTCCACTGGTTGGGGATTCCATTAAAAAAACACCTTGTTTTGAGGCAGAAAAATACATTGTAACAATAGCATAATTATGTGAAGGGTGACTCCCAGAACCAGGCAGTGGGGAGGGCTGATCACTAGCCCAGGTTTCTGCTGAGCACAGGTTTCTGGTGGCAGCCCTTGGGGGCGTCAAGTTTGAAGATGCGCAGCTGTGCTCATGTGTGATTCAGGAAGAAAGACCATCACAGAGAATGAGGTTGGACAGACTAGGACACTTGTTACCAATGAGCTTCTAGGGGCTCTTCAGAGTATCTCAAACCTACAGTGCTCCAAGCTCAGCTGGCCAGGCGCCTCCCTCTGTGCGCCTTCACCTAGTAAATGACATCACCGTTTGCCCCGGCCCAAGCCAGAAAGCTGTTGAATTCCTTGATTTTCTTTGCCTTTTCTTTCCCTATCAGTTCAGTTCAGTTCAGTTCAGTCGCTCAGTTGTGTCTGACTCTTTGCGACCCCACGAATCACAGCACGCCAGGCCTCCCTGTCCATCATCAACTCCCGGAATTCACCCAGACTCACGTCCATCGAGTCAGTGATGCCATCCAGCCATCTCATCCTCTTTCGTCCCCTTCTCCTCCTGCCTCCAATCCCTCCCAGCATCAGAGTCTTTTCCAATGAGTCAACTCTTCGCATGAGGTGGCCAAAGTACTGGAGTTTCAGCTTTAGCATCATTCCTTCCAAAGAAATCCCAGGGCTCATCTCCTTCAGAATGGACTGGTTGGATCTCCTTGCAGTCCAAAGGACTCTCAAGAGTCTTCTCCAACACCACAGTTCAAAAGCATCAATTCTTCGGTGCTCAGTCTTCTTCACAGTCCAACTCTCACATCCATACACAACCACAGGAAAAACCATAGCCTTGACTAGATGGACCTTTGTTGGCAAAGTAATGTCTCTGCTTTTCAATATGCTATCTAGATTGGTCATAACTTTCCTTCCAAGGAGTAAGCGTCTTTTAATTTCATGGCTGCAGTCACCATCTGCAGTGATTTTGGAGCCCCCCAAAATAAGGTCTGACACTGTTTCCACTGTTTCCCCATCTATTTCCCAGGAAGTGATGGGACCAGATGCCATGATCTTCGTTTTCTGAATGTTGAGCTTTAAGCCAACTTTTTCACTCTCCACTTTCACTTTCATCAAGAGGCTTTTGAGTTCCTCTTCACTTTCTGCCTAAGGGTGGTGTCATCTGCATATCTGAGGTTATTCATATTTCTCCTGGCAATCTTGATTCCAGCTTGTGTTTCTTCCAGTCCAGCGTTTCTCATGATCTACTCTGTATATAAGTTAAATAAGCAGGGTGACAATATACAGCCTTAACATACTCCTTTTCCTATTTGGAACCAGTCTGTTGTTCCATGTCCAGTTCTAACTGTTGCTTCCTGACCTGCATACAGATTTCTCAAGAGGCAGATCAGGTGGTCTGGTATTCCCATCTCTTTCAGAATATCAACTTTTCCTGGTTGTTTCTCTCACGCTGGCTCACTTTTATTCTTCCTCCCTGTTGATACCTAGTCCAGGCCGCCACTGCCACCTGCCTGGGCTGCTTTAAACCCTATACATGAACACTTAGAAACTCGTGGCCAGGAAGGTAGGAACGTTTAGTCACTGGAAAAACTGCTATTTGCAAAAGAATTTCTTAAACAGACCACTTATCTGTTGGAAATTTCTGGTTGAGAGCACAGAACACCTGCGGTTTAATTTTCAAAACTTGTACCTCAAGCCCTTTTCTTACTTTTACCCTTTTCTCTCTCTAATCTAGGCATATAAATATAAAGGATGCCTTTGTGAAGGTGGGATTTTCTTTTTTCTGGTAATAATTAGGCTAAAGAAAGATTCTGAAGTAGAAAGACCTGATCTCAATTTTCAAAGTTTATACATGTGTGCGAATGTGAAATGTGTGAGAATTGAAGATGGAGATAATGTTAGGGAAAGAAGAACAAAGCTTTGTGATGTGGAAGAAAAAAGGAGTAAGGGTTAAAGTGTACGTACAAAAAATTCCTTGGAAATGACCACTTAAAAAGAGCCCGACTATTATATGAAATAGTAGTTTATATGAAATCATCTGTGAAACTTTTGAAAATTATAAAGCACTGTAGAATTTAAAGGATCTTTCCTTCATTAAAAAAACAGAGATTAAGCCACATACTACTAGAATTGGAAAGAATCCTCATTTTACTGATGAGGAAATTGAAGTCCAGAGAGGTTAAATACTCTGGGCATCATCACACAGCAAGTTAGTGGTGAACTGAAGTACCATTGTGGCCAGGAGAAAGGGGATTTGTCAGATTTGTCGATAGGATTTTAAATCCTATTGAATTTTTTGTTTGTTTGTTTTTGCAGTGGATTTACAATTTCTATTCTGTAAATTAATATGGTATGCCAGAGAACGCTAGGAATATGTAATACAGAAATGGAGAGTTCTATCATAGGAATCAGTAGCAGCACAGAAGTGTCAAGACTGAGTCCAGGAAACTTCTGCTGCTGAAAGACTGTCAGCTGCGCTTTACTGGAGAGAGGCTATGCCTCCCTGTCAGGCTGATTTGGTGATAAATGTCAATAGGAGATGTGGAAGGAAATTAAAGTTCAGTTCTGAGATGGATGGTTAAGGCAGCCAGGGTAAAAAGTAGAGGAAATTATTGCAACCTGACCATCAGTTTCTTTTCTGGAGATAATTTTGGTATCAGATAAGACACTGGCATAAAGGACTCAGTCTTTTTTATTGGAATTGAAAAAGAAATCATGTTTTAATAAGCTTGAGGTCCCATTCAGAAAGCAGATGGTGGAGTGAGAAATAACAACCAGTGTTGGACTGCCTCAGCTCACCGCTGGCAAGCAGATTTAGAACCAGACCCTAGAACATGGTTTCTGGACTAGTAAAAGACATCTGCTCTCATCGATTGGGATATCCTGCAAGAACCTCCAAATATTCAGCCTCCCTATCATGGTGTTCCAGAGAGATTAATGCCAAGGCCACAGAGAGCCATAGTGGCCGAAACTTCCTGGACAAATGATAAATTTCTGGTGCCAACCCAGGAGAGTACATGAAACAGGTGCCTTTGGACTCATGCCCTTCTCACGAACCTGCCTTTTTCACTGGCTGTGGTTCTAATTCGTGCCAGTTCGTCATCATCTGAGTTTGCTTCACGCATCTGTCTCTATATCCTTGTTCTGTCCCTTCAGAGATATTATCAGTATCCCTTGTGCTGAGGAGGCTGGCTGGTTATCATTTGCTTTAACCCACCAACCAATGTGCTTATCATGGTTGTGTAGGAGAGAACATGCCTTGGTTCATGAAGCACTGGCATGGAGATGTCCACTTGGGATAGATGATGGCCATGTGCTCGAGAGGGCACTGCTGTCCTTGTCTCATCCACCTACCCTCAAGCTCAAGCCCAAGGAGGCGTCTCCTCTAACCCTGCCCACCCGCCCCAACTTAGCTCAACAGCCCAGCATCTACAAACCATGAGCAGGAGCCCACAGCTGACTGCTGCATCCAGCACAAAAGCTCTGGGCACGCTGGTCACAAGAGAGAATGGTTAAGTGGTCATGCCCTCTGCAGGGCCTGCAAGGAGGGTGAAGGCAGAGATGGCTTCCAGATGACTGGGATGCCCAGGAAGGGTGGGGCTTTTTGTAGAAACCATGGGTTCATTATTTCTTACTGGTTCTCACTTTGTTACTTGTTCTTCAGAAGAGCATTTCAGAGTCTGAGTGATGGACTCCATGCTCAAGTCAGACTTGCCCTCCTTTGCATCTTATTTTGGTTCTAGAAGCCTCTGCTGAGGGCCTGAGGGGAAGCCTAATCTCCTGGACCTTGACCTTGGAGCTGACACTCCAGGCATCTGCTTCCTGACCATGCCTCAACCCCCAGACTCAAGATGTTCTGGGGAGGTGGAGGCCAAGCCTTCCAAGGGTTTCTGACTGAATAGGAATTAACTCCCTCTGTTCCCTGGTGTTGGTTTGCTAATTGCTACCTCCTCCCACCTCCATCTTGTACAGGGAGGGTAAGGAGAGATCAAAGAAAAGGAAGATGGCTCCAGATTGGTAGGTGGCAGGCCTAAAAAACAAGGGAACTTACACAGACTTGTTATGGGAGGCTGAGAGACGAGCACAACTCCATACATGCCCACCATAATCTTACATGTTTTGTATAGAGTCCTTAACTAAGTTCAGTCACATAGTCAGTCCACATGGCCTCAACAACATCTTATACTCTCAAGTCTGTGTCCTTGACAACAGCTCCCACCATGAGAACGGTGGGCAGAACATGTATTCTAAGAACAGAGGTGGAGGTGAGGAGCCTCTGATTGCCTGCATTCTGCTTGCATTCATGAAGCAGATGCACAAACAATATTAGACATGAAGGATTTTTTCTATCACAAATAATGCTTTTAATTATTTAGCTTGTCATAGTATTCACATAACAGAAACTGACAAATCCATGAAAGTGAAAGTGTTAGTCACTCAGTCATGTCTGACTTTTTGTGACCCCTTGGACTGTAGCCCACCAGGCTCCTCTGTCAGGCAAGAATACTGGAGTGAGTTGTCATTTCCTTCTCCAAGGGATCACTGCAGACTCTTTACCAACTTAGCCACCAGGGAAGACAAATCTATAGTTTCCTCTAAAAATACACATACAAGAACCCCTGCAAGGTAAAAACCCTTGCAAGGGTTGTGTAAAAATACACAACCAAAGCCTTGGGTTGCTCTTTTTCTCTTTCTTTAACTATTTGTATTGCAATAAAAATAACAATAAAAATGGTTACACCTGGCTCACTGACCAACCAGAAGCTGCTTCCTCCTATTGTTGGTATCTATTCACTCTGGCATAGACGAGGCCCAGTGGCTAGGAATACAGATTTATTGAGGGAAATAAATGTGAAGGATAGAGAGTAGAGGGCACAGGAGGAAGCATCAAAGATCTTCAGACCACAACATAGGTCTGACACTTGTGAAAGAAGAGAGGGAAGGAAGAGTGCCAGGTAGGTTGGACTTTAGTCCACTGTAGCTCTGAGAAACTTGTGGGCAAACTTGAGTTCCCAGAACAGAGATTGCCTGTTAGCAGAGTCTTGTGCTGGTGAGAAATAATCTGGCACCTTGCTCTGCTCAGTCATCGGCTAGTGAGGAGCCTGTTAGGGACAGGAATTTAGCATGTATGTTACAGTGCGTTCAAAGATGTGGCTGCTGGAGGCTGTCAGTCACGCATACTCTTCATGGAAGGCTTTCTGGAAGGGAGGTCTGAGTGGTGCATGCCCATGGCCACCAATATTGTAGAAGACTTTTAAAAATGTCTATTGTAAATGATCTAGGAAATATTCTCAGTTAAAATCAAAGTCTGTAAAACTCTTGAGAGAAGCAAAACTTTTTTAAAGAGTGAATTATAGAAAATTTTATGTTATAGATTAACATCATTGAGAATTTCATCAGGAAAGGAGTGTGCTCTCAATTATAGACTGCTGTTGATATAAAACATGTTTTTAGTCCAGTAGAAGTGATGGGCACTCACTCAGTATATCAATATCTTCTCTCTCTTGCTTGGCTCTCGTTACTAAAAAACATTCATTTTTGGATGCCTGGCTAGGCCGTGAGTGCAGTCCATGAAAAATGTGGTAATTTCCTTGGTGTCAACACCTACCATTATCTAAGTAAAAATATGACAGAAAGTGGGGATATCAATTTTTGTGTATGCTGGTAAATTAATAATTTTTTCATATACATGGGCAGTAGTTGGCCTTTTTTCCCAACTATTCTGATTTGTGAGAGAGTGAAAGGAGGTGGCTCAGTGGTAGAGAATCTAACTGCCAATGCAGGAGCTGCGGGTTCAATCCCTGGGTCAGGAAGATCCCCTGGAGGAGGAAATGGCAACCCAGTCCAATATTCTTGCCTGGAGAATCCCATGAACAAAGGAGCCTGGTGGGCTACAGTCCATGGGGACACAAACAGTTAGATAGCATTGAGCCAGTGAGCATTAACACACGCACAAAAGAAGATAAACTCTTTTCAAATGATTGGGCTAAGACATCCATTTAAATTTCAAACTTATGAAATTTGTCTTTTTGTTTCCTATTAGGAAATTATCTCAGGTCTATTTTGCAGCTGACTTTAGAATTCTGCTTGCAATGAAAAGCGCTCTCTTGTAGTATTTTTGCCTCTTCCAATACCAGGGCATAACTTCAGGGGAGAAAGACAGCACCTAGGAGCTGCTGCTGCTGCTAAGTCGCTTCAGTCGTGTCCGACTCTGTGTGACCCCAGAGACAGCAGCCTACCAGGCTCCCCCGTCCCTGGGCTTCTCCAGGCAAAAACACTGGAGTGGGTTGCCATTTCCTTCTCCAATGCACGAAAGTGAAAAGTGAAAGTGAAGTCGCTCAGTCATGCCCGACTCTTAGTGACCCCAGGGACTGCAGCCTACCAGGCTCCTCTGTCCATGGGATTTTCCAGACAAGAGTACTGGAGTGGGGTGCCATTGCCTTCTCCAGCAGTTTCAATAAATCTGAAACAGCGTTAACTCAAGTTTACTCATATTTCCTTATTATCATAAGTAAGTTAGTGCAGGGGAGAAGAGAAATACAATGTATATCACTGATTTTGTAGTTTATTACTTTTTTTTTTTAGTTTATTACTTTTTAAAATATTTGATAGTACTCTAATAGGGAAAAATATTTTTACCTTCAAGAGTTCTTATATTAGGTTGTGTATTATTTCAGAAAATTAAGTTGAAAATTCTATTTATGTAGTGATTAAATTAGAGTTGTTACAAAAAATAAGAACCAGATTGCTCATAAATGGGAGTTCAGCATCCTTTGGAAGCATTCATTTTATATATGGAACATTTATATATGGAAAAACTAACTATACAATGAAGTATTAATTATGACAAGACAATATCATTTTTCTTCCTTCGTTAATAATATGGGAATATGCTGCTGTGTTCTTTAGTGTACCTAGAAGTTACATTGATTTGAGCTAAAGTGAATCGTCCAGTTGTGTCTGACTCTTTGCAACCCCATGGACTAAACAGTCCGTGAGAATACTGGAGTGGGTAGCCTTTCCCTTCTCCAGAGGAGAAGCCTTTCCTTTCCAACCCAGGGGTCGAACCTAGGTCTCCTGCATTGCAGACAGATTCTTTACCAGCTGAGCCACCAGAGAAGCCTAAGAATACTGGAGTGGGTAACCTTTCCCTTCTCCAGAGGATCCTCTAGACCCAGGAGTCGAACCGGGGTCTCTTGCATTGCAGGTGTATTCTTTACCAACTGAGCTCTCAGGGAAGTCTGACTTGAGCTATGCTGCACCTAATTTCTCTTTCATAGAAGAATAGTAAAACATAAGTGAAATAAATAATTAAATTTGTACTGATAAACATCGATTCCTAGCTTTGGATATGTGTCAGTTAACAACTTCTTTTCTGTCCTTTCCCTGCATGTTTCACAAATCCCAGTATTTTGATTTTTGTTTTCTTATCAGCTAACAAAGTACTTCAAGATATGGAAAGAATTGCCTCAGAGTTGAAGAGTTTCCCATCACAGGGACATTTAAGGGTAGGAATTCTGTAGAGGATCCTAGCAAATGATGGGTGGTTTGATTAGGTAAAACTTGGGCCTCTTCATCTCTGGTTGCCTATCCTTATATAAAACTTACTTACGGTCCTCAGAATACACCTCACTTACCATTCAGCCTTCTCCAGTAAACTGTTCCTCCATCTTTCAAAATCTTTCTTTGAATTAAGCTTGAAGAGCATTTGATAAATACCTGTAACGTGCAAGACTATATAATAGCTATATTGGGAGAATCAAACTAGCTGTAATGTAAATGTCACATAAAACTTTGCATATTTTTAAGTTTCCACTTTTCAACAGTTAAAGTTAAAACAAAAATAATAAGCACTATTTACAAAAAAAAAAAAAAAAATAGTGAATGAAGTGAATAATGTATAGCTCCAAACCTCAGAGAGTTTACAACTAAATGGATATGGCATTTATTAATACTTTCTTAAAGTTCATGATCATTGTTTCCAACAAAGGCCCATCTAGTCAAAGCTATGGTTTTTCCAGTAGTTATACATAAATGTGAGAGTTGGACTTTAAAGAATACTGAGGGCCGAAGAATTGATGCTTTTGAACTGTGGTGTTGGAGAAGACTCTTGAGAGTCCCTTGGACTGCATGGAGATCAAACCACTCCATCCTAAAGGAAATCAGTCCAGACTATTCATTGGAAGGACTGATGTTGAAGCTGAAACTCCAATACTTTGACCAACTGATGCGAAGAACTGACTCATTAGAAAAGACCCTGATGCTGGGAAAGATTGAAGGGAGGAGGAGAAGGGGATGATAGAGGATGAGATAGCTAGATAGCATCACTGACTCAATGGACATGAGTTTGAATAAACTCAGGGTGTTGGCGATGGACAGGGAGGCCTGCCGTGCTTCAGTCCATAGGGCCACAAAGAGTCAGACACGACTGAGTGACTGAACTGAACTGACTGAAAACTCATGAATCTGGTAATTTCAATCATTCCAACAGGTCTCTAACAATACTGTATATTATAACAAAACTTATAATGCATATATTTCATGCATAGTTTATATGAATAATTAACAATTTAAAATAATATACTAAATAGCCAAACCAATTAAAATGACTGACCCTTTATGTAGAAAAATAGGTTTTTATATTAAAAACAAATATTAATTTACTACTGTGTATTAAACACTGTAAGAATGATTTTTTAAAGGAAAAGTTTCAAGTTATAGGAAATCAATACACACTCATCCCCATCTCCTACATTTTCTATGCTGCTCTCTCTCTCTAGACCTTAAGTCATGTCCGACTCTTTGCAACCCCATGGACTGTAGGCCCCCAGGTTCCTCTGACCATGGGATTTCCCAGGCAAGAATACTAAAGTGGATTTCCATTTCCTCCATCAGGGCATCTCCCTAACCCAGGAATCAAACCCAAGTCTCCTGCTTAGCGGGCAGATTGTTTGCCACTGTGCTACCTCGGAAGCTCCTATTTTCTATATGGTACAGAAAGGACTTCTGGTTAGAATAATGATTATGAATCACTGAAAAAGACTCAGTTACACAGAGGAATTAAATAACATTTACTACCAAAGGCAGGAAATTTGCCTAAAACAAAATGCAAAGTTATTCTAAAATAATAGGTAAAGTAAAAGGGTTTCATGTCTAAGATTTCAGATCAGATCAGTCGCTCAGTTGTGTCCGACTCTTTGTGACCCCATGAATCACAGCACGCCAGGCCTCCCTGGCCATCACCAACTCCCGGAGTTCACTCAGACTCACGTCCATCGAGTCAGTGATGCCATCCAGCCATCTCATCCTCTGTTGTCCCCTTCTCCTCCTGCCTCCAATCCCTCCCAACATCAGAGTCTTTTCCAATGAATCAACTCTTCGCATGAGGTGGCCAAAGTACTGGAGTTTCAGCTTTAGCATCATTCCTTCCAAAGAAATCCCGGGGCTGATCTCCTTCAGAATGGACTGGTTGGATCTCCTTGCAGTCCAAGGGACTCTCAAGAGTCTTCTCCAACACCACGGTTCAAAAGCATCAATTCTCCGGTGCTCAGCTTTCTTTATAGTCCAACTCTCACATCCATGCATGAGTACTGGAAAAACCATAGCCTTAACTAGACAGACCTTTGCTGACAAAGTAATGTCTCTGCTTTTTAATATGCTGTCTAGGTTGGTCATAACTTTCCTTCCAAGGAGTAAGCATTTTCTAAATCCATGGCTACAATAACCATCTGCAGTAATTTTGGAGCCCCCCAAAATAAAGTCTGCCACTGTTTCCCCATCTATTTGCCATAAAGTGATGGGACTGGATGCCATACGTGCTATTAATGTTGTAAGTTATGATTGCCTCTTTTATATGCACTCTTGTAGCTTTTAACACAGAACTTGGAAAACAGTAGTCATTCAGAACATTTCCATTGAATGAAAGAATGAATGACAAATGAATGACAGGTGATATAGCATTGCACTTTCCTTAAAAGGCTAACATTGTTTCCATTTTATACCTAAAACAGTGACATTGCCATGTCATCTGGTTCTATTTTAGAAGCAGCTTTGTTGGAGGAGGTCATGGGGAGGACGTGATTGCTGGTTGAAGTGAGAGATGGACACAGGCAATCAGAGGCTCCTCATTCCCTCCCTTTTCCTTGGAAAAGTATGTTTCTCTCACCATTCCCCATTCCCACAGTAGGACCTGTTTCAGGGACACAGGCTTGAGAGAGTCTTGATGGTCCCTTGCTGAGACTGTCTGGACTGAATATGTGACTGAACCCAGTTAAGGTCTCTGTGTAAACTTTCAAGATTCTGGTGGGTGGCTGCAGAAATCTACGCCTCTTTTGACTACCCAAGACAAGCCTTGTATGTCAGTTCCCTTGCTTACTTAATCTGCTACCTGCCACTCTGGAGTAATCTACTTCTTTCTTTGGTATCTCCTTACTCTCTGTGCATGGAGGCCAGTTTCAGACTTCACCCCTGGAACTCCTGTGATTTTAAACAAACAACAAAAAAGACATAACAACATGAAGAAGAGGACATGGAGCAGATTATTAAAAAGGGAAGGGAAGAAAGAACCTCTGAAACTCCATCAAGATATGATATCAACCTGCCTCTTTTCTACCTTAAAAATAAATTAGTTGGCATTAGTCATTAACAGCTGAATATTGTCTTCTGAAGAATTGAAGTAGATTCTTTATGATTGTGTGCTTTCTTTATTAGCCTTGAGGCTTTCCTTTTAGCTGTTATATATTCAGTTCTGGACAAATGAAAATCAATGACTCATTTTGCACCTGGCTGGGGACAGGATGGCTAGCCCATCTGGGCAGGGTAATAGGAGTTGCATTATGAATAAATTCTCTGAAGAATCGCAGTAGAGTGGAATGAATGTCTTTTACTAACATCATGTTCTGATTGTACTCATCAACTTTCAGCTGATGTGTCACTAATGGGTTTGGTGGGTAATCTGCTTCCTATGGTAAAGATGCTTTAAGAATACATGGCTCCTACTAGCAGTCTATTTCTATAAGACCTCGTTTTAAATACCCAAGTACCATGGAAGGGCAAGTAGAGGGTTTGGAAACAATTCTAAGCTTATTAAATATTATAAATTTAAAGCATTGTGTCATTTAAAAATGAATTACTTGAAAATAATTAGGAAGTTTAATAACCAAGATATAGTAAGAACATATTAAGTCCAAAACATCGAGGGAAAAGAAATATTCAACCCAATTATTCCCTGATATTTTGTGATTGCAACACATTTTTGATTGTCTAAATTATAAATACTTCCCCCTCATTTTCTTAAAAATGGTTTAATCTGCAGGTTAATTCTTAATTTAAAATGGGTAAAAATTAGCTTCATTTTGATAATTTAGTAAATTCCTCCTTTTTCAGATTAAGAAATTAAGTAGAAGAGTATCAAATAAGGTGTTGATACCATATTTTGGATAATTTCTTAGATTCATGTGAGAAAAACAAGTAACAAGTAAATTCTTTAAGATAGCAGTCCCCAACCTCTGACACCAGGGACTGGTTTTATGGAGGACAATTTTCCACACACTGGGGCGGAGCGGGGGTTTTGGGATGACTCAAGCACATTAAATTTATTATGTACATCGTTTCTATTATCATTAAAGCTCCACCTCAGATCATCAGGCATCAGACTCCAGAGGCTGGGGACCCCTACTCTCAGAGGACTCTGGCTTGCCTAGTGTCTTCATTCTGACAACTATAGGAAAATGCCACAGACTGGTGGCTTAAAGACAACCAACATTTATTTCTCACAGTTCTGGGGGCCAGGAAGTCCAAGATCAAGGTACCAACAGACTAAACATATGGTGAAGGCCTGTTTTCTGATTCATAGATAGTGCCTTCCTACTGGGTCCTCACTGAGGGGAAGGGAAGAGAGGGCTCTCTGGGGTCTCTTCTATAAGGCACTGATCTCAGTTGTGAAGGCTCTGCCCCGTGACCTAATCAATTCTCAAAGACCCCAGCTCCCAATATCTTTAGCCTGGAAACAGGATTTTAGCAAAGTGAATTTGGAGAGAGAGACAGTGGGCACACATATTCAGACCACAGAAGACTATTCACTGTCTTTTACCACATTCTTCAAAGAAGTCATGTCTTATGCAATAAAGTGTTCTGAGCTTTTGTTAATACAGAATCAGGAGAAAGGCTGTGAAGGAGAACTGTGAGGGAAGAACTTGCAAAATTAGCTTGAGGAACCGCAGGAGAGTAAGATGAGGGGAAGCTGAGGTGTTTATAGGAACTTGGTGGGCAAAAAAGGGAGAAGGAGTTTAAAAAATGTGTGCCCAATCACTGTATATCTACAATGTTTTTGAGAAATTGCGAATAAAATTTTGCCTTCCTTTAAAATTATTTTTTGCTTGCTGGAATTTTCTCTCTTTGATTAACATGCTGCTCACTATCTTTGCATACTGTGTATGAATGTCATGAGCATTACAGGTACATAAATTGCATGAAGATTATACGTTTATATGCATAAGGCTACCACCTCTTCTTGTATCATCTCCATCATCAATGTAGGATAAATATGTCAATCACATTACATATTCATAGTCCTTTCATGCATATTACAGAGTACAAAGGTGTTACAGCTATATTTATATTTGTTTTCTGTCCATAGTCAAATGTTTCTGATATAATTTGGAAAAAAGTATAGTGAAAAGCTTTCATTTGTGAGAAAACTACACAAACTGTAAATATATATTTGACATAGTTCACTTTATGTAATAGATTTCAAATTAAGTAAGTGATGTTCTTGTGTCTGATATCATGATTTTTTTTTTCTAAGTGGAAATGCAAGTTTACAGAGTCTAGACTATCAATTTGATATTGTTTTAAGCATTAATTAAAGAAAATACTTAGCATACTAATAAAGCAAAGACATTACTTTGCTGACAAAGGCCTGTCTAGTCAAAGCTGTGGTTATTCCAGTAGTCACGTATGGATGTGAGAGTTGGACTGTGAAGAAAGCTGACTGCCGAAGAATTGATGCTTTTGAACTGTGGTGTTGGAGAAGACTCTTGAGAGTCCCCTGGACAGCAATGAGATCAAACCAGTCAATCCTAAAGGAAATCAGTTCTGAATATTCATTGGAAGGACTGATGCTGAAGCTGATACTCCAATACTTTGGATACCTGATGTGAAGAACTGACTCATTGGAAAAGACCGTGATGCTGGGAAAGATTGAGGGCAGGAGGAGAAGGGGACAACAGAGTATGAGCTGGTTGGATGGCATCACTGACCTGATGGACATGAGTTTGAGCAAGTTCCAGGAGTTGGTGATGGACAGGAAGCCTTGACCCCAGTCCATGGGGTCACAAAGAGTCAGACAAGCCTGAGTGACTGAACTAAAGTATGAGAAAACACTGCTAATATACACCCAGAAACTGAGATTTTGTCACTGTTTGAATTCAAATGGGCTTAGGAATATAGTGAATGGATCACTGATCCCTCTTATCAAGACCCCCTCTCTCACCTTCTTTAGTCTACTTCTTAGAAGACTTCCTTTTATGTTGAGGCCAATTAGACTCAAAAGCAACAATAAACAATGGCCATTGGTCCAAGAAATATTATCGTTGATTTGATGGATGTCAACAATAGTTGTTGAGATCAGAAAGGAACTTGGCATGCAGAGAAAATGTGAGTTCAATCATGGTTGACCCTGTGGTTTCCAAGCACCACTGGCATTCTGTTAGTGTGGAATCAGCGTTTGGTCTTGTCAATATAATCACTGTGAAGTTGACAAGTTCAATCACTTGCAGAAGAAAATAAAACCCTTGCCAACTACCATATTTGCATGAGATAGAATGAAGGTAAGTGACACTAATCATTGAATTTATGGCTAGTTTCTTTCTAATTGCAAATTAAAAATACATTCTTCTAGCATAATCAGTATTGGTCAGACACTCAAAAGAATTAATTTGTCCAATTAACTTAAAAAAGGTTACGTTCCCATTGAAGAAATGAAAATATTTCAAATACTTTTCTAATTCTGGTATCATGTGGATCTCAGAGATGTGTCAGAGTTAGGTAATATATCAGACATGTCAATGTTAGGTAAATGACTTTTGATTTAGATATGTTTTCCAAATGAAAAATTAAAACTCAGTAGCTCAAAGGACTTCAAGGCCTTTTTTCAAGTGACACAAGAGTCCTAGGGTGTATCTCAGGGTAATTTACGGGGACAGTAGAAAAGAATTTCTGAAATTATAACTTTCCTAGATGATTCAAGGTATATGAAAAATGCACCTGTCTGAAGGGGTACTGTTCTCCAGCTGTATTATTGCTATTCTACTGGACTGCTCTTATCTAAAGATAATGCTTGGAGCCCCAAATATTTCTCACTGGCCTAAAATGCTATTGTTACGTATTCTACCTCAAATTTCCACTTTTGGGATCATGAATGGCTAGCGGAGGAGCAGAAGTCCTGCCTTCAGAAGATCTTAATTAAAATTTGCAGATAATTAAAGAGGCTTCCTGTGGCTTTTCTCCTTTGGTCCAGTTTGTGTGTGTTAGTTGCTCAGTTGTGTCTGACACTTTGCGACCCCATGGACTTTAGCCCACCAGGCTCCTCTGTCTATGGGATTCTCCAGGCAAGAATACTAGAGCAGGTTTATTTCCTTCTCCTTGGCCCAGTTTAGTGTACCAGATGTAGTTCCTAAAGGGAAGAGGGGCAGACACAGGTAAGAATTGTGAGGAGGGAGAAACTGTGGAACCACAAGTTTACCAGCATGTAATGTTCGTACTGTAGTGGTTTACGCCTTTTACGGCCATAGCAATTGGCACTTAAGAGAGTTTGGGAGGCTCTAGGAATAACAAAGATGTTAACCGTGGTGGAAAAACAGGGCAGCTGACCAGGCAAGGGGAAACAGAGCCCTGAAAGTTAGGACTGAGCTAGTGAATTAAGGGCCTTGAATGCCAGACCGTTTAGAATGTCCTGTAGACAAGAACATAGTAGAGGGTGGCAGAAATAAGGCAACAATCAGATTTGTATTTTAGATAGATTATTCTGATTAGGCAGACTGAAGGTGGAGGATGGATCAAACGGGCAGGGGTTGAGATCAGTTGGCAGCGGTAAAAACCATGTGGTGTTGTGGTAAAGAATCTGCCTGCCAGTGCAGGAGACACAGGAGAAATGGGTTCAATCCCTGGGTTGCGTAGATCCCCTGGAGAAGGAAATGGAACTCACTCCAGTATTCTTGCCTGAAAAATCCCATAGACAGAGAAGCCTAGCAGGCTACAGTTGATGGGGTCACAAAGAATCAGGCATGACTGAGCAACTGAGCACACAGTGCTTAGAACACTCAAAAATATTTACTGAATGAATTGAATGAAATGGCACTGCACCTCTGTTGTAGGCGATTAAATGAGCATTTTATTTTTTTCTTAAAGAACGATCTCTACTTTAGGCTTAAACAAAAAAGTACTCAACTAAAAACATAAAAGTGATTTAGATCTTTGTGGTCAAGTGATTCTCAAAAATGTTAGGGAACATCAGAATTACCTGAAGGGCTTATTAAAACACTAATTGGTGGGCCCTATCCTCAGAATTCCTGATAAAGTGAGTGTGGGATGGGGCCTGAGAACGTGCATTTTAAATGAGTGTCACGATAATGCCCATGTTGCTTTTCCAGGGCCCAAACTTTGAGAACCACTGTCCCAGATCATTGTTTTAAACAATAGATTTTGATATGTCTGTTTCTGGAAGAGGTGATCTATCATATGATCTGTAGCGACTAATGGAGTTGAAGAAAGAGAAATAGATGGATATCTTATTTTCCTTTGCCCAATACATTTTTTCTTAATACACTTTAACTTGGCCTAGATCATGAGTTATTTTAAATGGCATACTCTGATACTGTTTTTGTAAGATCTCCATTAATTTCTTTTTTATCTAAATCTGAAGGCATTGCCTCTGTGATTCTCACGGAGTAAAGTCATTTAATCTTTGCCTTGTAATTTACCAGGCAACATTTAAAGTTGTATATCCAAGTAATTCTTTAAATCTATGTCTGGAACACTTATTATTATAACCATTTAAGAACTATAATGCTTGTCTAGTATCAGTTGCTTTTATCAGATGTATCACCATCATAAATCACAAGCCTAGAAATATACCATTCTCATTCACCTCTTATAAATCTCAATTATTCACTGTAGAACACTTCAATAAAGTTTTAAAAAAATATGGTGTCTTCCAGGGAGTTGAGAAAAGAACCAAAATATTATGAGAGTAAAGATAGTGTTGAGGCTTCTCTGGTGGCTCAGTGGTAAACACAGAAAACTCAGGTTCTATGCCAGGGTCAGGAAGTTGCCCTGAAGGAGGGCATGGCAACCCACTCCAGTATTCTTGGCTGGAGAATCCCATGGATAGAGGAGCCTGGCAGGCTATAGTCCAACATCATAAAAGAGTTGGACATGACTTAGTGACTATACAACAACAACAAAAGATAGTGTTAATACTGGAGCAGATTTTGTCACTGAAAAGCATAAATTGCCTTAATACTTGTTACAGGGGAACTAACATAGAAGAAATATACCTACATTGAGATAACCATTTTGTTTATTTTACCATTCAGAGAAATTTGAGGATGAGAGAGAGGACATTTACAAGGAAATAATAGTATTGATATAGAAAGATTTATTTGCTACAGAGGCTCTTGTGACTGGAACAATCAATTAAGCTTGACTCTGAGAACTAGGAGGTCTCTTATGTGGAGAGTCTGTATTGCTTGGGGATAAAAAACATTTTGTAAACTTCTCCTCCTGTGAATTTTATACATAAAAGTCATGGTCTTTCTGAAAGCATAGAATTTTTATATTTTCCTTCAAAACCTGGATTAGCTTTTTCAGCTGTTTTCCTGAGCTCTTGAGGTTTGCTTCCTCACTAGCTGACTGTCTCCCTCGTCCTTTCTAGCATTCATATTTTTCTTATTTATGTGCTTGCCTCTAACCCACTTGACCTTTGTGGAATCAGAGCAACGCACTTTCTAACCTGGTTCTACCATCCTCACTGAAATATGTTCCCCATTTCCTTGAGGGAGGAATTAGCGTCATGGGGAAAATGGCTGAGTCTTTTATAAACACATACTCCCTTAAAATTGCTCAGAGAAGTTTCAATATTGTGATTCCTGACTTTTCAACCAAGTACTCAAGCAGAGGACAATGCATAGGAAATAGTAAGAATAGCTGATGATCTGTCATTATCCTTCAAATATGCCTTTCCATTGAGGCAGAAAGATTTAGTAAGTGGAAGTCACTCAGTTGTGTCTGACTCTTTGCAACCCTATGCAGTCCATGGAATTCTCTAGGGCAGAATACTGGAGTGAGCAGCTGTTCCCTTCTCCAGGGGATCTTCCCAACCCAGGGATCAAACGCAGGTCTCTGGCATTGAAGGCGGATTCTTTACCAGCTGAACCACAAGGGAAGCCCAAGAATACTGGAGTGGGTAGTCTATCCCTTCTCCAGTGGATCTTCCTGACCCAGGAATCAAACTGGGGTCTCCTGCATTGCAGGCAGATTCTTTACCAACTGGCTCTCAGGGAAGCCCCAAAGTGAAAGTCGCTCAGTCCGTGTCTGAGTCTTTGCAACCCCATGGACTATACAGTCCATGGAATTCTCCAGGCCAGAATACTGGAGTGGGTAGCCTTTCCCACTCCAGGGGCATCTTCCCAACCTAGGGGTCGAACCCAGGTCTCCCACTCTGCAGGCTGATTTTTAACCAGCTGAGCCACAAGGGAAGCCCTGAAAGATTTATCAATACATTAAATGGAATTTCACAAAATAAGAGCTTTGGGTTTGGTTAACGTAACAGTAAGTTTGTTACACAGAATTCTTATTATCTAAGACCCTACCCTCCACATTCTAGGGAAATCATTGACCTATTGGAGAATAAAGTCTTTTATATAAAAATATTTTTGTTGTTGAGTCTCTAAGTCATATTTGACTCTTTGCGACCCCATGGAAAAATATGTTTAGGATATGCTTGCTTTGAGGTAATTAGTCTTTACCCTTTAGGTCAGCAATCCCTTTCTCTGTGGATAAAAGCTTTGGCCTCTTTTTGTTCCAAAATTTACATATTCATGTGATAGAAAGTTATCTGAAATTTTCTGAAGTACATAGACCAGAGGTAAAAAGTCTCTGGTAACCTCTTGGGATGTCCAAAGAGCATTTATGCTTCTTTGAAACTGAAGGTTTTAAAATAGAAGGTACCTGTCTTTTGTATTGACTTTTATGTATATGTGATTGACTTGTAGTGTAAAAGAAGGGAAATAAAAACATTTGCTTTCTGCCTTGATTTTTTAAAATTAATTATTTTATTTTAATTGGAGGCTAAATACTTTACAATATTGTGGTGGTTTTGCCAAACATTGACATGAATCAGCCACAGGTGTACAGGGATTTTTTTAAATTGAAAACTATTAATAAATGCTATGGCAACTTGTATTATGTTCTGAAGGAACTGCTTTAGTCTTAAACTATGATTTTTCTTCCTCCTCAAGAGTTCACCAGGGGCACTTAAAATAGAAACAAAGTATATATATGTGTACGTTTTCCCACTTCGCAAATTTGTTACAAAATCTAAGTAATCTATCACCATGTCACAGAGTCAATAGAATTCTCCCCTGTAGAGTCTTGCCTGGAGGTTTTCTGTGTGATTCTCAGAATAAAGGATTAGTTGAACTCAGAAGAGCTAATGTTATAGATTGCACGGTGACTTGGGGCCTTTTTTGATCTGTCTCTCTTCTTTCTAAGCTGCACATGAACTTCTTCCTAT
Organism: Bos indicus; assembly: GCF_029378745.1. Classification (NCBI taxonomy): domain Eukaryota; kingdom Metazoa; phylum Chordata; class Mammalia; order Artiodactyla; family Bovidae; genus Bos; species Bos indicus. The sequence continues at coordinate 15,555,906 of NC_091779.1, forward strand.
TTGGATCCTCTAGATTCTTCTTAATCCATATTACTTATAATTTTTAGTGCATTGTGCACAGCTGATCACATTTTTCCTTTATTATTCCCTGGAGATTTTCTGCATAATAGTGTTTCTCAGCCTTGGCCATGCTTTGGAATCACTGGGGGAACTTTAAAATCTATTAATTCTTGAATGGGTCTCACCCCCAGAGATGTTGATTAGTCTGAAGCATGACCTTAGTATTGGAACTTTTTGTTAAGTATTTTAAAAAGCAGTTTTATTGGGGTCTAATTGACATATAATGCATAATACGTGCTTAAAGTGTAAAATTTAATGTTTGATATACATACTCACACATAAAGTTGTCACCAAGAACAAGAGAGTAAAAAGCAAAGGTTTGCTCATGCCCCTGTATCTTTTCTCTCTTCCTCCAAGTCTGCTCCCCTCCACTCCCTTCCCAGGCACCACTGATCTTTTTGTACGACAAGTTGCATTGTTGTTGTTGTTTATTCACGCAATCATGTCTGACTCTTTGTGACCTAATGGACTGTAGCCTGTCAGGCTCCTCTCCAGGCAAGAATACTGGAGTGAATTGCCATGCCCTCCTCCAGGGGATCTTCCCCATCCATGGATCGAACCCACATCTCCTGCATTGGCAGGTGGGTTCTTTACCACTGGCACATCCTAGGAAGCCCCAAATGTCCCCTTGATATCTCCAATTTTCTTGAAGAGATTTCTAGTCCTTCCCACTCTATTGTTTTCCTCTATTACTTTGCATTGTTCATTTAAGAAGGCCTTCTTATGTCACCTTGCTGGTCTCCAGAATTCTGCATTTAGTTGGGTGTATCTTCCCCTTTCTTCCTTGCCTCTATTTCTCTTCTTTCCTTAGCTATTTGTAAAGCCTCGTCAAACAACCACTTGGCCTTCTTGCATTTCTTTGTCTTTGGGATGGTTTTGGTCATTGCCTCCTGTACAATGTTACAAAACCCTGTCCATAGTTCTTCAGGCTCTCTGCTACTAGAGCTAGTCCCTTAAATCTATTTGTCACCTCCACTGTACAATCACAAGGGATTTGATTTAGGTCAGACCTGAATGGCCTAATGGTTTTCCCTACTTTCTTCAAATTAAGCCTGAATTTTGCAGTAAGAGACTTAAGGACCTAATAGAAGCAGAAGAGATTAAGAAGAGGAGGCAAGAATACACAGAAGAACCATACAAAAAAAGTCTTAATGACCTGGATAAACATGATGTCACTCATCTAGAGCCAAATATCCTGGAGTGTGAAGTCAAGTAGGCCTTGGGAAGCATTACTACAAACAAAGTGAGTGGAGGTGATATAATTCCAGCTAAGCTTACATTAAATCCTAAAAGGTGATGCTGTTAAAGTATAGCGTTCAATATGACAACAAATTTGGAAAACTCAGCAGTGGCCACAGGACTGGAAAAGATCAGTTTTCATTCCAATTCCAAAGAAGGGCAATGCCAAAGAATGTTCAAACTACCATACAAAACTACACTCATTTCACATGCTAGCAAGGTTGTGCTAAAAATCCTTCAAGCTAGGCTTCAGCAGTACATGAACCAAGAATTTCCAGATGTACAAGCTGGGTTTTAAAGAGGCAGAGGAACCAGAGACCAAATTACATACATTTGTTGGATCATTGAAAAATCAACAGAGTTCCAGAAAAACATCTACTTCTGCTTTATTGACTACATTAAAGCCCTTGACTGTGTGGATCACAACAATCTGTGGAAAATCCTAAAAGACAAGAAGTACCAGACCACTTTACCTGTCTCCTGGGAAACCTGTATGCAGGCTAAGAAGCAGCAGTTAGACTTGGACATGGGACAACTAACTGGATCCAAATTGGGAAAGGAATATGTCAAGGTTGTATATTGTCACCCTGCTTATTTAATTTATATGCAGAGTACATTATGTAAAATGCCAGGTTGGATGAAGCACAAGCTGGAATCAATATTGCTGGCAGAAATATCAACAACCTTAGATATGCGGATGATACCATGCTAATGGCAGAAAGTATAGAGCCTCTTGATGAAGGTGAAAGAGTAGAGTGAAAAAGCTGGCTTGAAACTCAACATTCTAGAAACTAAGATCAAGCTATCTGGTCCTATCCCTTTATGGCAAATAAGGGGAACAAGTAGAAGCAGTGACAGATTTTTTTTCTTGGGCTCCAAAATCACTGCAAACAGCGGTGATAGCCATGAAATTAAAAGACACTTGATTCTGGGAAGAAAAGCTGTGACAAACCTAGACAGCTTATTAAAAAGCAGAGACATCACTTTGCCGACAAAGGTCTGTATACTCAAAGCTATGGTTTTTCCATTAGTCATGTATAGATGTGAGAGTTGGACCATAAAAAGGCTGAGCACCCCAAAATTGATGCTTTTGAACTGTGGTGCTTGAGAAGACTCTTGAGAGTCCTTTAGACTCCATGGAAATCAAACCAGTCAGTCCTAAAGGAAATCAACCCTGAATTTCATTGGAAGGACTGATATTGAAGCTGAAGCTCCAATACTCTGGGCACCTGATGTGAAGAGCAGACTCCCTGGAAAAGACCCTGATGCTGGGGAAGATTGATGGCAAAAGGAGAAGGGGTGGCAGAGGGTGAGATGGTAAGATGATTAGATAGCATCACAGACTCAACGGTCATGAGTTTGAGCAAGCTCTGGGAGACAGTGGAGGATAGAGGAGCCTGGTGTGCTATAGTCCATGGGGTCTCAAAGAGTCAGACACAACTTAGGGAGTGAACAACAGCAACAAATTTATATGGCCATGTACTAATTATATTTATTTTAACATTATACATATCTTAAAACCTATTGAAATATATCTCTAACTATTAAAACAATAAGTGATCTATGTTTCAGCCAAAAGCTTATTTGGAATCACTTTACTGTATAGAAGGTGTTTTGCTACTCTGACTTTGCTTTCTGAAAGAGCTCTAATGGAGGCTTACTGCCAAACATAGATCTATCTTTAGGACAAAGGTGTGAGAAGTCTCTTTCTCACTATTACTACAACTAGAGGGATGACGAGTTTGGGTGGAGGACTATATTTCTCTTTCTACTGAGTAACAGCCTTTTCTGTGTTGCAGGTCAGCCTATACAACCCTTTTAGTAAGGTTTGTTATTAATTGAAGGTTAGGCTTTACGAAAAATTGTGTCATTAAATAAAAATTGTTGTTAGTATCTGTCAGGCTTGGCTAGATCTAAGATTTAGAGAAGACTAAATTTTCTCTTACTTCAATAAGTCAAGTCTGTTTTTTTAAAAAAGGTATCTAACTTTATTTCACTTTCAGTGCACATTTGAAAGTATGCTATTGTGTTCTAGCTCTTACTTTCAGCCATCTCAAGATGAATTTAGATTTTCTCCAGTGATGAGTTCATCAGATGTTGGAAAAAACGGTCCCATTTAGGAAAATAAGTTTTACAAATACAGAAACAATGTTAGTTTAATAGAATTTAAACCCAGCTTTGATCGACAATACAAAGAAAGAAATTTGGTTCATTCGGAAAAAAAAAAAAAATAAAAAGCTTAAAAAAAAAGAATCCTCTAAGGATTATATTGGTAAGTGCCCAAACTGTTGCAAGGGAATGACATAGCAGAGATTTTATGTATGCATTCAGAGGGGTTCAGTCTCATTGGCTTAAACACAGGAACACCAATCAAAAGCACCTCATTTCACATCAATTCCCCTGCTGATAAACTATAATTGGTGACTGACTGCATGTGAGGTATGTTCTTTCTTTCCTGACTCTTTTGCTCCATAAGCTGGTCATTTCCTGCCAAGGGTTGCTAAAGGTCTTTTCCTTTACAGAGAAGAAGCACTCCCCTGGCACCTTAAAATGCTTCTCATTTGCAATATGAAATGAATTGCTTTATGATGGAAGTATTGAGAAAGAACAAAGCATTTTTAGATCACCTTTTTAAATAACGGATAATTGGCCAGGCACCTGGCTGAGGACATTACTATCTATACACAGATTGCTCTAGCCAGAGCATCTACTTCCTCATTTTTTCCTGCTATACTAACATTCAGTATCCAACAAATCTCAGCCATTAAAACAGAAGGCAAATGCAAATACTACCTGTCTAGTTCTTAGGGAGAAGAAAGTTCCTGCTTTCTTAAACGGATTCACTTGAAAAGTTCATGTTTGGGCTTTTACTTTCATTTGAAGGGTAAAGTCCTGTTTCTGGAACTAGATAATGTAATTTCAGAGAATAGTGGCTTTCTTCCTCTTAAACTAACATCAGATCTAATTTGAAATTATTGTGCTCTGCTTAAGTACCAAAAATAGTGGTTTCTGTTGCTGCTTAATGCTTTTGCCAAAAAGATGGGGGGGGAGGGGAGTTGGTGTTCCAGATGGTGAAGATGGAAACTGAGCACGCAATTTAAAATCAAGAAGGAACTCAGCATTCTTCCCCTCAGCTCTTGGTGTCACCTTCAGCCTCAGCTTGTTACTTTCTTCAGCTTAAGCATCACTGTGTAGACAGTAAAAAGTCTCTAACTTCATGCAGAGTCCTAAAGGTCATCCTATGTTGTGTCTTGGCTTTACAGCCTTTGTAAGCATTTTGTGACCATATAGCAAAGTTTACAGAATTCCCATTTGATAATGATGAGCCCTCACAGCTCTCAGCCTTATCTTCATCATTTAGCCCAAGTCAATATTAGCACTTTCTCCTGATAGCATATTCAGTATCAGTTAATGTTATTAGCTATAAATAACAGAAAGTGACTTTTGCTGAGTCAAAAACTGAGTAAAAAAATTACGAGGATATAAAGTGATACACAGAATCTCTGGGAAAGCTAGAGATACTCACCTGAAGGTTAGGACTCTGTCAGGAAAAATGCCCTATGTCACTTTGCCAAGCTGGTCCAGCTACTGGTCCAGGGAGTCTGTCCCAGATGACACTGGATATTGAATATTGCAGTGGACAGTCCTGTTACCACTCCTTGGTGATGTGAACTTCATTCACTTTTATCTTGCTTCTTTATGTGTGTGTGTGTGTGGTGTGTATGTGTGTATAAATATGTGTGCTAGAACAGAGAAGAGAGACAAATATAGTAATGCAGACATGTTGAATTTTTGCTAAATGCTCATTTTCTTAAATATATTTTATTCTGTATGCTTAGACCTCTGATGGCTAATTTTATATGTTAACTTGACTGGGGTACGGTGCCCAGTTTTTGAGTCAAGTTTGAATCTAGATGCTGTGGTTAGGTATTTTTTAGGAATGGTTAGCATTTAAATCATCAGGGTTTGAATAAGGTGGTTTGCCCTCTATAATGTGGGTGGGCTTCATCCAATCAGTTAAAAATCCTAAGTGCGAAGACTGAGGTTTCCCAAAGAAGGAATTCTGGCTCCAGACTGAAACATAGAAACCCTGTCTGAATTTCCAGCCTGCATATTTCAGGCTCAAGTTGGCAACACCAACTCTTCCTTGAGTTTCCAGCCTGCCAGTCTGCTCAACAAATTTCACACTTGCCAGGCCTCACAATTGCATGAGCCAATTGTTAAAAATCAATCTCTCTCTCCATTTAGTTCTGTCATTTTGGAGAACCCTAATATACACCGACTCAATGGACATGCACTTGGGCATTCTCGGGAGATAGGAACAGGAGGCATGGCGTACTGCAGTCCACGGGGTCGAAACGAGTTGGACACAACTTAGTGATTGAACAACAAACGTATACCCACTTTGTACATGAAGGATTATAAGTTGTCTAGTTCTTTTTCTAAATGTTTATAACATTTTAAACTATAACAACATACAAAATATACACAATGAATTATATAGCTTTTCCTAGATTTACTAGTTTTTTAGTATGTATGTATATATATATATACATATATATATATATATATATATATATATATATATATATATACACATATACACACATATACCTGCAATGCAGGAGACTCACGTTTGATCCCTGGGTTAGGAAGATCCCCTGAAGAAGGAAATGGCCACCCACTCCAGGATTCTTGCCTGGAAAATTCCATGGATTGGGAAGCCTGAAAGCCTACAGTTCATGGGTCAGAAATAGTCAGACATGACTGAGCGACTAACACTTTCACTTTTTCACTTCATATATGTTTGGGCTTATGGGCTTCCCTGATGGCTCAGCGGGTAAAGAATCCATGTGCAGTGCATGCGACACAGGGGATGCAGGTTGGATTCCTGGGTCAGGAAGATCGCCTGGAGGAAGGTATTGCAAACCACTCCAGTATTCTTCCCTGGAGAATCCCATGGACTGAGAAGCCTGAAGGGTTGCAAAGAGTTGGATGTAATTAAGCATGCACATAAAACTATTTGAAAGTAAGTGGCAGACTCCTAAACTCTTCAGCATGTATTTCTTTCACTCCTAAATAGTTCATTCTTTCTCCTAAGAATAAATGCTCTTTAGCCTTTCTCGTCAAATTCAGAAAATTAAACATTAATATAAGTATTTAATATAACTGTTATTAAAATTTCATTATTTTCAAATTATAGCAATTTTAAAACACTAAGATCCAATCTCAGACTATGAAATACATTTAGTTATCATATCTTTTCAGTTTCCTTGTCATATTCCTTTAGTTTCCTTTATTCTGAAATACTGCTTCATCATCTTTTTATCTTTTATTACACCAACATTTGGAAGAGAAAGGCTTATTATTTTGTAGGATATTACCCAAGGATTTCTCTCATGATGATGCTTTTCTTATGATTTGATTCAGGTTATGTATTTTTGGCTAGAGCACTGCATGAATAACGTTATATCCTATTGAGTGCATTACCTGAGAGGCAAACTACCTTAGTAATTTTTTCCCCACTGTTAGTGGTGTTAACTTTGATCTCTGTGTTAAAGTGGAGAGAAACAGTTTAAACAATGTGGATCATTTCACTTGCCACTGTATTCAATGAGCATATGCCTCAAAACAAGGGTGAAGATACATCTATAGGCAGGAAATCTGTTAATGTCTTAGTTGAGTTCAGTTTCCCACGTACTATTTTTTTTAATATAAGTTTATTTATTTTAATTGGAGGCTAATTACTTTACAATATTGTATTGGTTTTGCCATACATCAACGTGAATCCGCCACAGGTATACACGTGTTCCCCATCCTGAACCCCCCTCCCACCTCCCTCCCCGTACCATCCCTCTGGGTCATCCCAGTGCACCAGCCCCAAGCATCCTGTATCATGCATCAAACCTGGACTGGCAATTCATTTCATATATGATATTATACATGTTTCAATGCCATTCTCCCAAATCATCCCACCCTCTCCCTCTCCCACAGAGTCCAAAAGACTATTCTATACATCACTGTCTCTTTTGCTGTCTCGCATACAGGGTTATTATTACCATCTTTCTAAATTCCATATACATGCATTAGTATACTGTATTGGTGTTTTTCTTTCTGGCTTACTTCACTCTGTATAATAGGCTCCAGCTTCATCCACCTCATTAGAACTGATTCAAATGTATTCTTTTTAATGGCTGAGTAATACTCCATTGTGTATATGTACCACTGCTTTCTTATCCATTCATCTGCTGATGGACATCTAGGTTGCTTCCATGTCCTGGCTATTATAAACAGTGCTGCGATGAACATTGGGGTACACGTGTCTCTTTCAATTCTGGTTTCCTTGGTGTGTATGCCCAGTAGTGGGATTGCTGGGTCATAAGGCAGTTCTATTTCCAGTTTTTTAAGGAATCTCCACACTGTTCTCCATAGTGGCTGTACTAGTTTGCATTCCCACCAACAGTGTAAGAGGGTTCCTTTTCTCCACACCCTCTCCAGCATTTATTGCTTGTAGACTTTTGGATCGCAGCCATTCTGACTGGCGTGAAATGGTACCTCATAGTGGTTTTGATTTGCACTTCTCTGATAATGAGTGATGTTGAGTATCTTTTCATGTGTTTGTTAGCCATCTGTATGTCTTCTTTGGAGAAACGTCTGTTTAGTTCTTTGGCCCATTTTTTGATTGGGTCGTTTATTTTTCTGGAATTGAGCTGCAGGAGTTGCTTGTGTGGGGAGCGAGCTCCACCCCTGGCAAAGGTCATGAGGAAGGAGGCTTGGCATACGCAAAGGCGGGATCAAGCCTCAGGAGTCTCCCTGGAAATTCTAGAGCAATCTACCCTCAAAACCAGAGTCTGCCTACTTTCTGCTTTGTGCTTTCACCTGTCCCCCACTACCTCTCTCTGAAAAAAGAGTTAGCTTCCAGCTCCAGTTAATAATTCCTGGGTGTGACAGTGTTTCAACCTACAAACTCCCTTGAAGTCCTCTAGCCTGCCTGAATAGGTGTTTCCGGCCACATGTGATTGCTCAGAGCCTCCAAACTGTGAGAGGCATGAGATGTTCTAAACTGTCTAAATACAGATTCCTTTGAGCAGTCAAAAGATTGATTAGAAATTGTATTGGTGAAGGGATTTTCACTTGTTGGGCCAATATTTGCTGCTAAGTCTCCATATCCCTTACCTGCTGTGTCCCTGGCAGTGTATTGATTAATATAATTGGTGTAAATAGTAGCTTTAATGTTTGTAATCTGGGACCCTTGAGTTAATTCTTTTTCTTGTTATAGCCCACCATACCCTTGCTCTGTAGGAATGCAACTTTATCTAATGCTTTTTGGAGGCTGGCGCCTGACTTTAGAATAATCACCTTTAGAGGAAAAGGCCTCCGGGCCAGAAGATGATGAAAATCACCTAAACTTTTGCATATGATAAGTTTGCAGGAAGAAAGCCTGGCTTACTGCATGACTCTACCCCTTCCTCCATTATCCTCTATGCATAACTTAAGGTATAAAAACTACTTTGGAAAATAAAGTGCGGGCCTTGTTCACCGAAACTTGGTCTCACCATGTCGTTCTTTCTCTTACCTTCTGGCTGAATTATTCAGCCTCTTTTCTCCACTGAATTTCCTCACTGAGCTATCCTTATTCTATTACTCTTTATATCCTTAATTAACGTTTAATTAAGCAGTTGTTTCCTGATCCTCGCCGATGCCATCCCCGCTTCGAATTCCCTGGATCCACCGGGGCTGGACCCCGGCATGCTTGTATATTTTTGAGATTAGTTGTTTGTCAGTTGCTTCATTTGCTATTATTTTCTCCCATTCTGAAGGCTGTCTTTTCACCTTGCTTATAGTTTCCTTTGTTGTGCAGAAGCTTTTAAATTTAATTAGGTCCCATTTGTTTATTTTTGCTTTTATTTCCAATATTCTGGGAGGTGGGTCGTAGAGGATCCTGCTGTGATGTATGTCAGAGAGTGTTTTGCCTACGTTCTCCTCTAGGAGTTTTACAGTTTCTGTCTTACGTTTAGATCTTTAATCCATTTTGAGTTTATTTTTGTGTATGGTGATAGAAAGTGTTCTAGTTTCATCCTTTTACAATTGGTTGACCAGTTTTCCCAACATCACTTTTTAAAGAGATTGTCTTTTCTCCACTGTATATTCTTGCCTCCTTTGTCAAAGATGAGGTGTCCATAGGTGTGTGGATTTATTGTGAACATCTCACTGTACCAAATTCTGTTAACTTTTTTTGTGAGAAATTTATATTATTTGAGTGTATTTTTGTATGTGCAGTTGAACTTCACTTACTTACAAACAGCCTAACCCCACAGTAAAATCAAGTCTACTGTCTAACCATTCTTGTACTATCTATCTCTAAAGGTAAACACCCTAAGTCAGCTTGCAGGCCAAATATATATTTTAAATTTCAATAGATACTATCAGATTATTTCTAAAAACAATGCAGTAATTCCTAGTTCTACTTGCAGTATGCTGCTGCTAAGTCACTTCAGTCGTGTCCGACTGTGCGACCCCATAGACAGCAGGGATTCTCTGGGCAAGAACACTGGAGTGGGTTGCCATTTCCTTCTCCAATGCATGAAAGTGAAAAGTGAAAGTGAAGTCGCTCAGTTGTGTCCGACCCTCAGGGACCCCATGAACTGCAGCCTACCAGGCTCCTCCATCCATGGGATTTTCCAGACAAGAGTACTGGAGTGGGGTGCCATTGCCTTCTCCACTTGCAGTATATTAGGGCTTTATTTCTTCATTTAATGTCCCACACTGAGTATTATCATTCTGTCTGTTTTTGTTAATCATATGCATTGTTATAATTTACATCTCCCTGCTATTTGTGATACTGAGCGAGTTTTCATGTATTCATTGTGTTACCAAACAAGGTTTGTTTTACCCAAAGCACAGCAAGCCAAAATGTAACTGAAATTGGGGTCCGGCTGCTTGACACTGAAAAGCCATTAAAGAAGCCAGGTTGGCGAAAAGCAAAGTTTGCTTTATATTGGGTGCCAGCAATGGATAAGGGGGAGGAGCAGCAGATGCCTATCTAAAACCCAACTTCTCCCACCCCCCTCACCGGGGCCCCTGATTGACTCCTGACAATCAGAAGACAGAGCTTTTACAGACAGAGGGAGGGGGCTACATGCAGAAACAGCCCAGTCAGCTCTGATAGTCATCTTGAAGTTGGTCATCAGTAGTCTGACCAGGGTCATCTTGATTGTTTTAGGTACAGTTAATCTTCACTTCCAGTGATGGTTGTTTTTATTTCTTTGAGGCCAATTCTTAGAATTGTGGTAGCTTATGTCATGGCTACAGTCCAGTCATCATGTAATTAACTTGTCCACCTGGGGTTTCAGTTATTTATAAAACAACTCACAGGACAGGGCTCAGAATATTATAGTCCTTGAGGAGGAACTAAAGGTCCTTGGCTATGCTTAGTGGCTAAACTATTATTATTTAGTCTTGTTGGACTGTTTTCTTTTGCTTCTGCGTTTTCTCACTTCTCTGATTACATTTATTCTTTGGCTAAAATTTTCCCACAAAAAAATGGAAGACTGAGGACATGAGACGCAAGGCCATAGAGTACTGCTCCCTTTAGAAAATGGTAAGAAGAAGCTTTCAGCAAGGAGAGTTTATTTATAAGGCAGCCAAGCTGACATGAAAGAACAAATCTCAAGACCCCCTCCCTCAAAGCAAGGGGCTTGAGGTATTTAAGGGATAAGGAATAAAATAACAGAGGGGTCTGAGGCCTGCGGAGAGTGGCAACAGGTGATTGGAATAAGGCGCGATAACCCTCTTTCTGCGCAGGCGTAATTAAGATACGCTCCTCTTCACATTCCGAAGGTTACTCAGAGGAGCCTTATAGGAAATGGCCTGGAGGTAAGCAGGAGCCCCATTTCACGGAGAAACTGAAATTGTTACTGGGTGGCTGGAGCACAGAGTATCAGGTAGGAAGTGGTAAGAGGCAACATCAGAGGCAGAAGCAAGGCTAGGTTGAGACAAGTTTTAAAAACCATGGGGAGGGGCCTGAGGGCAATGAGAAGCCACCACAGTATTTCAGGCATGAGAGTATCATGCTCATCTTGGAGTTCAGGGAAAATCACTGTGATTTAAGCCAAGAGTCAGGATTGCAGAGGGGAAGAACTATGGGTTAGGACACTTGTTAGGAGATGATAGAAGCAGCCCAGGCAGGTGGCAGGGGCGGCCTGGACTAGGTATCCACAGTGGGGAAGGATAGAAGTGAGCCAGTGCGAGAGAAACAAGTAGAAAACACTGATACTCTGTTTAGGGAAAGGAAAAGCGAGGAAATCAAGGAATTCATGCAGCTTTCTGGCTTGGGCGGCGGCGGGGGGTGGGTGGGTGGGGTGGTGGTGAACAGTGATGTCATTTACTAGGTGAAGGCGCACAGAGGGAACAGCACAGAGGAGGCGCCTGGCCAGCTGAGCTTGGGGCATTTTACATTTGAGATGCTCTTAAGAGCCCCTAGAAGCTCTTCGGTAACAAGTGTCCTAGTCTGTCCAACCTCATTCTCTGTGATGGTCTTTCTTCCTGAATCACACATGAGCACAGCTGCGCATCTTCAAACTTGACGCCCCCCAGTGCTGTCAGCCGAAACCTGGGCTACTGATCAGCCCTCCCCACTGCCTGGTTCTGGGAGTCACCCTTCACATAATTATGCTGTTGTTACAATGTATTTTTCTGCCTCAAAACTAAGTTTTGTAGTTTCTTTTTTTACAAAAATGGAATCTCCAACCAGTGGAACTGGGGGGCCAGGTGACAGAATCCTTGTAGTGCTGGTCTCCTCTCTGTGTCCTCTTCTTTACATCTTTGTAGTGGAGAAAATAAGACAAACCAGAATATCCCCACCTGGATACTGCAAGGGAAGGGCAACATACTGGGGTTTTTTTTTTGTTGTTGTTGTTCATTTATTTTTACAAAGTTGAGATCTTCTTGGATACAATTTGTGAAGCACAAGCAAAAACCTGATTTGGGGAAGGATTTCTTCATTCCATTAGGCTAACTGTAGCCCAACTGGAAAATTTTCCGAATTTCTTTGAGACCTCTCCAGGACTGACAATCAGGCTCTGACAAGTAATAATTACGATTTATATGTGAAAAGGATATTAAAAAAATCCAGGAAAAAACCCAGAGGGGGTAGCATTTACTGCTAGGTTACGATTGAATAAGGAATCTCATTGTCACAAATTATATATGCTCAGAAAGAATTAATTTGCCATAGGAGTAACTGAGTATTTGAAAAGAAAATTGTTAGTTATTAAATCATGGAAGGACCTTGGAGATCATCTGGCCCTATTACCGACACTGACAAATCATAAAACTGAAGCCCAAAGAAGAGAAAAGGTTTGTGGAGCAGCAGAGGTACTGTGCATAGAAGCCGCAGCCCCTCACTCCAGCCCGTGCCTTACTGCCCACCTACAGAGCTTCTCCATGGAATAACTCGTAGGCTGGTCTGCAGAAGCTACAAAAGGGTATAGAAAGCTGACAGTATAGCCAGCTTATACCCTATTGCATGTGTTCCAAATAAGGCAAGACTCATTTTAACAATATCAAAACAGGTGGTTTCTACAACCATCAATTCATTTACCAGCTGGCCCCTTACTAAGTGTCCAAAGGGCTTTACATAACACACAAAACAGACATATTTACTCCACAAAGTCTGCTTAATGGTTTCCAACCATGATCAGTTCTACCCTCAGAGGACAGTTCTAGAGGTATTTTTAATTGTCACAACTTGGACGTTGCTACTGACAGGTAGTGAGTAGAGGCCAGGATGATTCTAAATGTCCTACAGTACACATGGCAGCTCCTCACAAAGAGGATTACACAGACCAAAATATCAGCCATCTGAGTCCCATGAACAGAGGCGCCCAGCAGGTGGGCCACGGTCTGTAGGGTCACAGAGTTGGAGGCAACTGAAACGGCTTAACACACACACAGTTCATGGCCAGCTGAAGGGTCAGTGGTCCTTCCAGTCTTTACCTGCTCAGCTTGAACTAGATGCAGCTGACTCCCAAGTTCCTAGAAAACAACTTGGCCCAAAATAACTGTTGTTAGGCTACCGGCTGCTTGGAAGACTTGTAAGTCTTAAAATGATCTTGATATGAAGACACATGAATTAGAAGAAATAGAGTAACCAGCAATTTCAATTGATATTTACATTTCCTCTTTTTTTTTTTTTTTAAGAATTTAGCTATTATCTTTTCCATTTTTGTTTATACATTTTGGATATTAGAGATGATAATCTTTTGATGCAATTGTATTGCATTTTTTCCTCCCAGTCTATTATCTGCTTTTTATCTTTGGACAAAGTTTAAATTAATCTTTTATGTACTCGATTTTATATTGTTTCAAAATTTCCTAAATTTCTAGGGAAATTGTTTCCCATACCAAAATGTATGAATATTCTCTGCTAGTTTCATCATATAAATTTATTGTATTATTTTTTAACTTTAAAATATTTTATCATCTTGAAATGTGTATAGGGTACAGAAGACTTCTGCTCTACCATTTACTAAACAGATTACTTGTGGCCCACTAAAGTGAAATACCACATTTGCTACTTAAGTTCCTTTATATTTTTGGAATTTTTTATGCTGCTGTATTTTATTGATCTATTTGTCTACACAAATATCAGTACGTTTTGTTAATAATTATAGTATCATAATAATGTTTAATTCAATATTGAGTAAGACTAGAGTCTTTCTTTTGTTTTTTTTCCCAAAATTTTTAAGCTATTCACAGACTTTTATTTTTTTCTTATAACCTTTAAAATTATTTTCTATCAGCTTAAAAATAAAAGAAAATTGGGAATCTGAATGTAATTGCATTATATTTATGAATTAATTTCTGAAGAAATAATATCAGTAGATTTCTCAAAGCTTTTATTTAAAAGTATGATTTTATGGGGAATTCCTGTGGTCCAGTGGTTAGGACTTCTCATTCTCACTGCCAAGGGCCTGGATTCAATCCCTGGTTGGGGAACTAAAATCCTACAAGTTGAGCGGTGAGGTAAAAAAAAAAAAATTACGTCTTTCCTAGGTTATAAAGGGTTAGAAAGATTGCATGTGTTTTTGTTAAAGTTATCCCTATATATTTTATATTTTCAATGCTATGAAGATGTTTTTCCATATTCCTATATCTTACTATTTATTGCTACCAAAGCAGTAATAAACTTTTCTGTATTTGTCTTATAATCAGATCTTACAAATTCTCTTATTAATTTTAATGCCATTTTCATTGGAATTTTTTGTTTTTTAAAATCACAGTCATACCTCAAAGACATTTTGTCACTATTTTTCAGTATTTAAATATGAATATTCTAATGTCATTTTCTTGCTCTGAATTACAGCCTCTAATAAATGTGGAATTGTTATGACAGCTACAACCATGGCTGTTTTATTCTTAATTTTAATGACAATAGCTTTGTTTTGTCCCCACAGTTGGAGTGCTGACTGTAGTCTTTCATAATTTTTGTAAACAGTCTATCATATTTAATTCAAATATTAATTAGATTTTTATTTTAAGTTTGGAATAACTGATGAACTTTATCAAATAGTTTTTCAGTGTCTATTTATGTAATTACGTAATGTTAACACTTTACTCAGTTTCTGCTGATATATTAGATGTTGGTTATTTATTACTGTTTTTATCACTGCTGGATTCCTTTTCCTTATGTTTTACTTAGAAGTTTTGAATACATATCTACTAGAGAGATTTTTTTCTAGTATTTTTTTACAGATTTATTGAAACATGATTTTGTTGTTGTTCAGCTGGTAAGTGCTGTCTGACTCTTTTGTGACCCCAGGGACTGTAGCCCACCAAGCTCCTCTGTCCATGGGGTTCTCCAGGCAAGAATACTGTGGATTGCCATTTCCTTCTCCAAGGGTTCTTAGAATATCAGAGACCAAACCCATGTCTCCTGCATTGGCAGGTGGATTCTTTACCAGTGAGCCACCAGGGAAGACTTATTGAAGTATAATTTACATACTATAAAATTCAACCATTTTAACTGTCCAATTCAATGAATTTTACTAAATTTACAGAGTTGTGCAGGCTTTACCGTAATCCAATTTTAGAAATTTCCATGGTTCTTAAAAGCTTTTTTGTGCCCCTTTGCAATAACTTCTCATCCTCTCCCACCACTCTGGGCAACCACTCATTGTTTTCCCTGTTTATAGATTCACTTTTACTGAACATTTTACATAAATATTGAAATACTGAAGTCACTTGTATTTGCCCTTTACTTGCCTTGATATTTTGGTGATTTATCCATTTGTAATACATTCTCAGTAGGTTTTTTTTTTTTTTTTTGCTGAAGAGTTTTACATTGTGTGGCTTTAAAAGATAAACCAAAGCATATTAAAGCTTTTCAGTTTATTTGAGCAAAAAATGATTCAAATCAGGCCAGCATCCAATCTAGCAGATAGAAAGGAGATTTAAGAAGCTGAACAGCATTGAGTTGGGCATCCCAAAGAGTCTCATCCTGGTCACCAGAAACTACAGAGAATAAAAAATAATTTCTTCTCTACTCTTTGCCTTAATAGGCAAAAATACAAATAAAATCTTGTGCATTGGAACTGGAAAAAGTAACATTAGGGGCAGATCATCTATGGAAGCTTTATCAACAAGGCCTTCTGGCAGTTCATCAAATTAGTCCATAATTCACCTGGTTGATGAAGATATCAAAAGATAGTTAAAAGTGGTGAGTACTTGGCTGAGACTACTTCTTCTGTAGGGCATTTAATCAATGGATAAGCTTATCCAAGTTAAAATTTCTCCACTGTTACCATTGTAATTCAAGACTGTCTTTGGTAAGGTTAATTTGCTTATCTCCAGCCTTAGATCATTTTATTTACCAGAGGCCTCACACTGGATCCACTCCAGCTTAAGTAGAACCCAGCCTGACCCCAGACCTAGTTTGACCAGACCCCAGTCTGGTTTCTAAGTCAGACCCAGTCTGACTCAGACCAGTTCCCGGACACAGTCTGGAAAAAAAAAGTACTCAAAGTCTAAAAGTTGGTAGCATAAGATCTATGGACCTAGGATCCAAGAGGGATTTCCACCACTGCCTGGGACAGTAGGAAGACATCTAGATCAAGGGGCTCAGTGCAACACTGCTCTGAATACATTTTTAACATAAATATGTCTCAGACAACATTTGGGGCAAACATATTAAAAGAGAATTCATTATCTGAAATTCAAGTTTAACTGAGTATCCTGTAGGACTCTGGAAGATGAATGGGAGAGGTCAGCCAAAGAAAATTACAAAGTACTATAAGTATTTAAGGAAAATGAGAAGACGTAATTTATCTTTATAATAATTAAAGCTTGTAATAAAATATACTTAACACATACTGCAGTCCATGGGGTCGCTGAGGGTCAGACATGACTGAGTGACTTCACTTTCACTTTTCACTTTCATGCATTGGAGAAGGAAATGGCAACCCACTCCAGTATTCTTGCCTGGAGAATCCCAGGGACGGCAGAGCCTGGTGGGCTGCCATCTATGGGGTCGCACAGAGTCGGACACGGCTGAAGCGACTTAGCAGCAGCAGCAGCTGCAGCAACACATACTATGTAGTGGAGCATGGATATCTTGAAAGTTAAAGTGTTAGTCGCTCAGTTGTATCTGACTCTTTGTGACCGCATGAACTGTATCCTGCCAGGCTCCTCTGTCCATGGAATTCTCCAGGCAAGAATACTGGAGTGGGTAGCCATTCCCTTCGCCAAGGGAACTTCCTGACCCAGGGATCAAACCCATGTCTCCTGGACTGCAGGTGGATTCTTTACCATCTGAACCACCTATTTATAAAGCCTTGTTACAGGTTTACTTTCCCTAGATTTCATATTAGGAAAATACTTCTCATGTAGTAGGCAAAAATATAAGTAAAATCTTGGGCACTGGAAATGGAAAAAAAAGTAATATTGGGGCCAGATCCTCTATGGCAGTTTTATCAAGGTCTTCTGGCAATCATGAAATTAGCCAATTTATAACTCAGCTGGTTGATGAAGATATCAAAAGATAGTTTAAAGTGGATATTTTGGTAGATAAATTTTTTGTTGAAGTCAGTAGCTTGTATGTAAAGGATGTAGAGATCATAGAATCTGTGGCATATTAAAAAGTAATTGACCTGATCAAGTTTGTTAAAGGCCTTGTTTTAGAGCATCATACCTTTAACACACTGATCAGTTTGCACTGAGAGTGTTCCTGCTTTGCTAGAAGAAAAGTTTGTTGCTCACATAAAGATTTTCAAAAGCAATAATATTCCACAGTAATGTCCCATGAAAATTAAATTTGGCTATAATATGATTAGCAATTTGGTTTCTGTCCTTTGCTTAGTAGGGTTAGGAGGTAGTGGAAGGGTGGGCAGATGGGGAATGAGCTGAAGCTTTTATCTTCTGCAGGAGGCCAGAGGAGGCTTAGAAAGCAGCTGCCTTGTGATTGTTTGGGATTTGCTGAATTCTGGGTGCAGACAATTTTATATGTAAGCTGCAGTATTTCTAATTTTTAAATCTTTTTCATTAACTTTGCGATAAGAGCACATGTTTTACGCCATTGATGTTTTGATCCCCACTATGAGCATTATATAAGGTTTATCTATCACTATGCACATGCTGCAAAGATTAGCATACTGATTTGGAAGATGCTGCATATCTATGGTGACTAAAGTAAACGCCAGTAGATGATTATTACAATAACCTCCTCATTGGTCTGTCTTCCCCTGCTCTTTCTTTCCTTTTGTTCTTTATTTTCAACACAGCAGTCAGGGTAATCGTGTGAAAAATATAAATTAGGTTTAATCTATTCAAAACTCTCTAAAGGATTTCCATCTCACTTACTGTGCTGTAAACACCTACAAGGATCTCTATGATTTCCATCTCTCCACATCTCTGGGACCAGATTCCTTATTAGTCTTACTATGCCAAAGCCACAGTAGAATTTTTGACCATGTCAGATTCTCTCTGAACAAGGTTTTGTCCTTTCCCTCTTAAATTGCTCTTCCTGCAGATACTTTATAGACAAATATCTTACTTCTTTTAGATTTTAAAAAATACTTGATTTTTTAGAGCAATTTTAGGTTCATAGCAGAGCTGAGCAGAAGGTACAGAGAGTTCCCAAATGCTCCCTGCCCCGACACATGCACAGCCTCCCCTATTATCACAGTGTCCCTCACCAGAGTGGGACATTTGGTACAACTGATAAAATTGACATATCATAATCAGACAAATTCCATAGTTTATTTTAGGTTTAACTCTTAGTGTTGTATATTCTGTGGGTCTGAATGAATATGTAATGACATATGTCTAGTCATACATATATCATCGTATCTTATAGAGTAGTCTCACTGTCCTAAAATCCTCTGTGCTCCATTTTTTCATCTCTCTTCCCCTTCAGACTGGCTTCTTCCTCTTAGTAATATGCATTTGAGGTTCTTCTTTGTGTTTTTATGCCTTGATAACTCATCTCTTTTTAGCACTGAATAATATTATCTGTGTTTATCCATTCACCTGTGCACGAACATCTTGGTTACTTAAAGTTTGGGCAATTATGAATAAAGCTCCTATAAACCTGTTTGTACAGGTTTCTATATAGACCAAGTTTTCAACTCCTTTAGGCAGATACCATGGTGTGCAATTGCTGGATCATATGGTAAGAATACCTTTAGTATTGTAGAAACCACCAAACTGTCTTTTAAAGTGGCTGTACCGTTTTGAATTCCCACCAGAATTGAATTCTCAACATTTGAATTCTCAATCTGAATTCTCAACAAATGAGAGTTCCTGTTGCTTCATATTCTCACCAACATTTGGTATTGTCAGTGTTCTGGGTTTTGAATTTTTACCACTCTAATTGGTGTGTAGAGATATCTCATTGTTTTAATTTGCATTTACCTGATGACATATGATGGGAGCATCTTTTCATATGCTAATATACCATTTGTATATCTTCTTTGGTAAAGTGTCCATTAAGTTCTTTGACCATTTTTTTTTTTAAAATCAGTATTTTTTTTCTTATTGGTGAGTTTTAAGAATTCTTTGTAAATTTTGGATAACAGTTCTTTATCAGACATGCCTTTTGCAAGTACTTCCCCTGGCCTGTGGCTTGTCTCTCTACTCTCTTGATATTGTCTTCACTGAGCACAAGTTTTTAATTTTAGTGAAGTCTAGCTTATCCATGGGAGAAGGCAATGGCACCCCACTCCAGTACTCTTGTCTGGAAAACCCCATGGGTGGAGGAGCCTGGTAGGCTGCCGTCCATGGGGTTGTGAAGAGTCAGACATGACTGAATGACTTCACTTTCACTTTTCACTTTCATGCATTGGAGAAGGAAATGGCAACCCACTCCAGTGTTCTTGCCTGGAGAATCCCAGGGACGGGGGAGCCTGGTGGGCTGCCGTCTCTGGGGTCACACAGGGTTGGACACGACTGAAGTGACTTAGCAGTAGCAGCTTATCCATTCTTTGTGTAGTGGATTGTGTCTGTGGTATTGTGTCAAAAAAGTCATAACCCAAATCCAAGATCATCTAGATTTTATTCTATCTTTTAAGAGTTTTGTAGTTATGCATTTATATAAGATATGTGACCCATTTGGGGTGGATTTTATAAGCCTGTAAGGTTTATTCCTTGATTCATTTAGTTGCATGTAGATGTTTAGTTCGGAGAAGGCGATGGCACCCCACTCCAGTACTCTTGCCTGGAAAATCCCATGGACGGAGGATCCTGGTAGGGTGCAGTCCATGGGGTCACGAAGAGTCAGACATGACTGAATGACTTTACTTTCATGCATTGGAGAAGGAAATGGCAACCCTCTCCAGTGTTCTTGCCTGGAGAATCCCAGGGACAGAGGAGCCTGATAGGTTATAGTCCATGGATTTGCAAAGAGTCATATATGACTAAGCGACTTCATTTTTTCTTTTATAGGAAAAAAGACAAAATAGGTCATTTATTTTTGATAAGGGCTTGTGAGAACCTATTCTGATACCCTATAGATAACAGTATAACAACACCCTGATGCCCTAGTCTTGCCAGTGGCACTAATCTTCAATAAAAAACACTGCCAATGGCAGCTGCCAAGGATAGAAGTAATCTGAAAAGGTTGAGGGACTTCTGTTTTCCTCAATTTAAGAACTATAGGTGAGGTAAATTAAGAGGTACAAACCTCCAGTTGCAAAATGAGACAAAGATTATGAAACGTACAGTATGGAGAATATAGTCAATAACTATGGAATATCTTTGGGGATGTGTCAAAGCTAAATTTCATATGGTGATCAGTTTGAAATGTATAGAAATATTGAATCACTATGTTGTATAATAGGAACTAACAATGTTGTATGTCCATTATACTTCAAAAACAAATGTTAAAGTTGGTGGGACATTAAGTGGCTCTGGTAGTGACTGGGTGGCCCCTCCCTTCAGGAAGAAACAGATGTGTTCCTAGCCACCACTTTCCAATCCCTGGTCTCAAAGCCAAGCTCATCCCCCTAGTACTCTTAGTCTTGCCTGCCCTAGTTCCTCAGGTCCAGTCTCTTCTTTCCTGGGTCAGTTTGGTTATATTGACTCCAAGCTTTTTGAATAGCTTTCAGTTTAAGGTTATTCCACTGGTTGTAAGGTCTTTGGTGTCTCAGAGATGGAGTCCAGAGCCTTGACTTGTGATTTATTCTTTATTTGTTCTCAATAAAAAATAAACTGATAATACACCCTTGAAAAAAAGAGCTATGGTTACCAGAAGTAGTGGGAAGAATAGGATGAAGGTTGTCAAGAGGTACAAACTCCAGTTGTAAGATAAATGAGTATTAGAGATGTCATCTTTTTGTTGTTTTTTCTTCATGTCTGACTCTTTGTGACCCCATGGACTGCAGAATACCAGACTTCCCTGTCTTTCACTATCTCCTGGAATTTGCTCAAACTCATGTCCATAGAGTCAATGATGTCATTCATACACTGCTGTATGTTTTGTGTGAAGATTTTTGGGAGAGTGAGTCCTGGAAGTTCTTATCACTAGAAAAAAATTTTTTTTTCTCTTTTTAAAATTGTGTACCTATGTGAGATGGTGACTGGACTTAACGATAATCACTTCATTATGCATGTGGGTCAAAGCATTATACTGTACACTTTAAACTCGTACAGTATTATATGTTAATTATGTCTCAAAAAGCTGCAAGGAAAAATATAAATTTGTACTTTCTGAATGGAATCTAAGCAACTTAATTTGTACAGCTAACTTAGTCTTGATGTAGATTTCCTTTTGAAAATCTAGGTTAGAAAATGGAGTAAAGGGTAAAAACACTGGTATTTATCATTAAGATTATTGTATTTGCTTCAGAGTACTTGGGTAGAGGCACATTTTTAAATTTTATTAAGAATGAAATCGAAAAAGCAGAGGTAAAACTCCTTCTTGCTGGCAATCAAATGTCTGCTGACAATGACAAACTGCTGGGGAGAGTACTCCTGGCTCTTTCCTCTGGCAATATGATCAGTTCCTGCATAAATTATATTAAAAGCAGAAGTCTATCTTTGGGGCTTTGCTAAGAGAGCAGATTCTGATTGTAGTTCTTTTTTCCTTTGGTGCCATTGGGTAGACAGGGCTAGAGACTGGAGAGACTCAATAGGATTTCCCCCCTGCTGCTGCTGCTGCTGCTGCTGCTGCTAAGTCACTTCAGTCGTGTCTGACTCTGTGCGACCCCATAGACGGAAGCCCACCAAGCTCCCCTGTCCCTGGGATTCTCCAGGCAAGAACACTGGAATGGGTTGCCATTTCCTCCTCCAATGCATGAAAGTAAAAAGTGAAAGGGAAGTCGCTCAGTCGCGTCTGACTCTTCGAGACCCCATGGACTGCAGCCTACCAGGTTCCTCTGTCCGTGGGATTTTTCCAGGCAAGAGTACTGGAGTGGGGTGCCTTTGCCTTCTCCGTCCCCCCCACCCCGAGTACTGACCAAAGAAATGGTGCTTAGGAGGCTCACATTCTCATAGCCTCTTCTCCAAAACAGTGCACATGTGAAAGGTTTGGGAAAATGGGAAAGGACTCTAATCTGTTAGGGTATTGCCTGGCTGTTATTCATAATTCTAAAAGTTGACAATAAATTAGGAAGCAGTCCCTCAGAATCTCAGATGAATTCTTGTAGAAAGTGAAGAAGAAAGTGTTAGTCATTCAGTCATGTCCAACCCTTTGCAACCCATGAACTGGGTCATCTGGGTAGCCCACCAGATTACTCTGTCCATGGGATTTTCCAGGCAAGAGTACTGGAGTGGGTTGCCATTTCCTCCTCCAGGAGATCTTCCCAACCCAGGGATAGAACCCATGTCTCCTGTGTCTCTTGTTTTGTCTCTTATTTATCTACTGGACTTCCCTGATGGCTCAGATGGTAAAGTGTCTGCCCGCAATGCCGGAGACTTGGGTTCGATCCCTGGGTCGGGAAGATCCCGTGGAGAAGGAAATGGCAACCCACTCCAGTACCCTTGCCTGGAAAATTTCATGAACTGAGGAGCCTGATAGGCTACAGTCCATGGGGTCTCAAAGAGTCGGACATGATTGAGCAACTTCACTTTATTTACCTACTGAGTCATTGAGGAAACTCTCAGTTCTTTTCCTAGACTTAGATTCTTGTTAGACTCTTGGCTTTCAGAGGTCTCATTGGTTTTATTCCAGTTGTGAGTTGACTTGAAGAAAGCTCCAAGTATTTGTTCTTGCCTAGAGCATCTCTGACTATGTCTCAACCTGTGTAAAGAATGGTTCACTGGATTTCTAGGCTTTGTGCATGCTTAATTGCTCAGTCGTGTCTGACTTCTTGTGACCCTGTGGACTGTAGCCTGCCAGGCTTCTCTTTTCATGTCCTTGTCCAGGCAAGAATACTGGAGTGGATAGCCATCCCCTTCTCCAGGGGAGCTTCCTGACCCAGAGTTCAAACCTGGGTCTCTAGGTTTCGGGGTATAAAGTTTCACTATAGGAAGGAGCATCCATCCCTTTGGGTTCAGAGAACCCAATGGGACCCTGATTTAGGCAAATGATACGCCACTCACAGGACTGTATCACCTGCACACATTAGCACACTCCTTGATGAATGTAAGTTCCATAGTCATTCAGGAATGTCATCAGGACCCTTGTTATTATCTCCCTTTGAGAGATTAGAAAGTCAAAGTTTGTAGAAATAAGGTGGCCCAAGTCACTTGGATGAAATTAGTGACAGGTTTGATGCAGGATGCAAATCCATGGACTTACATGCCTGT
This sequence comes from Bos indicus, assembly GCF_029378745.1. NCBI lineage: Eukaryota > Metazoa > Chordata > Mammalia > Artiodactyla > Bovidae > Bos > Bos indicus. Next base: position 15,579,447 of record NC_091779.1, read on the forward strand.
ATATTCTCTCTCTTTCTACTTCATTGCCCCCAAAGTGCCTCAGAGGAACCATTCTTTGAAGCTTTTAATTTGGAAATAATTTAAAACTTATTGAAAAATATGCCATCTAGCATAAAGAATGCCTATGTTCCCATCACTGAAATTAACAAATTGTTAATACTTTGTCATACTTTCTTTATCATTTTTGTTTGATATTTTTGGGTTGTTGTTGTTTTACCATTCTCCTCTTACCACCGTTTCTGTATTTGTTGTTGTTTAGTGGCTAAGTCATGTCTGACTCTTTGCAGCCCCATGGCCCGAGAGGCTCCTCTGTCCATAGAATTTCCCAGGCAAGAATATTAGAGTGGGTGGCCATTTCTTTCTCCAGAGGATCTTCCTGACCCAGGTATCGAACCCACGTCTCCTCTTTTGCAGGTGAATTTTTTAATGCTAAGCCACCAGGAAAATCCCCCACCCCCACTCTTTCTGTATATATAACATTAAAAAAAAAAAACAAAAAAACTCACTCAAGAGAGCTGCTGACTGCAGGAGTGAGGGGGAAATAGCAGAAAGCAATTGGGAGCAAGGACTCAAGATGAAGGTGGCTCGCAAGGGTTAGCCAAAGAGTTCAGTGCAAAGACGCAGATGGTGGTCTTCGCCTTGCAAGAGTATGAAGAATGCATTAATGCATTCAGTGCAAGAGGGTTGCATTCAAACACCTGCTGTGGCAGAGTATGGAATAGCCAAGACAGAGATCCACACAGTAGCAGCTAAGAAAAACTGCTTTATCCCTTCTTGTCTTAGCCTTCTTCCCTTTATACTGATCCTGAAGGGTAGAGAAGCAGCTTGAGGAAGAGAGGAAGACAAGTGGGACAAGGAGAATACAAGAACAGAGTAGGCTCTTTTTGTTTCCCAAGCCAAAGATCAGAAACATATTGAGAGAGGGAGAAGCTTTATTCAGATGGGAGACTAAAGTTTGGAGTTAAATAGGAGAGAACCTTTTTAAAAGTTGAAAACAAAATCATTTAAATACCTGAAAGGGATGAGAAAGACAGTGAGATCTGCTCTAATTATCACTAAAGGATGTAGAAAATCCCACAGGTCATATTTAAAGGAAATGATAGGAGAAATATGACATTGCTTTATTACTATAACTTATCAGTTTCAGCATGTTCAATAAACTGGCTACCCATGCTTAAAAATTCAAACACTAAAGTAGAACTAAAATTCCCCAGTTCTTATTTTGTTCCTCCATAGACTTGTGGAAAGCTATGCTTTATATGTTTGTATTATATTCTTCCCAACTTTTAGCTATTATCTGTCTGTCTATATATCTAACTTGCTTTTTCTGTGATCCAACGGATGTTGGCAATTTGGTCTCTGGTTCCTCTGCCTTTTCTAAGTCTGGCTTGTACATCTGGAAGTTCTCGGTTTATGTACTGTTGAAGTCTACCTTGAAGGATTTTGAGCATTACCTTGCTGGCATGTGGAATGAGCACAATTGTACAGTAATTTGAACATTCTTTGGCATTGTTTTTCTTTGGGCTTGGAATGAAAACTGACCTTTTCCTGTGGCCACTGCTGAGTTTTCCAAATTTGCTGACATATTGAGTGCAACACTTTAACAGCATTTCCTTTTAGGATTTGAAATAGCTCAGCTGGAATTCCATTACCTCCACTAGCTTTGTTTGTAGTATTGCTCTGTGTGCTCTTGCCACCTCTTCTTGATAGCTTCTGCTTCTTTTAGGTCCTTGCTGTTTCTGTCCTTCATTGTGCCCATTCTTGCATGATATCTCCAATTTTCTTGAAGAGATTTCTAGTCTTTCCCATTCTATTGTTTTCCTCTATTTCTTTGCATTGTTCACTTAGGAAGGCTTTCTTATCTCTCTTTGCTATTCTTTGGAACTCTGTGTTCAGTTGGGTATATCTTTTCCTTTCTCCTTTGCCTTTTGTTTCTCTTTTCTCAGTTACTTGTAAAGCCTCCTCAGACAACCACTTTGTCTTCTTGCATTTCTTTTTCTTTGGGATGATTTACATCCCAATGTACACCTCCTCTACAATGTTGTGAATCTGCGTCCATAGTTCTTTAGGCAACGTGTATACCAGATTTAATTCCTTGAATCTATTTGTCACTTAGTGTATAATCACAAGGGGTTTGTTTTAGGTCATACCTGAATGGCCAATTGTTTTCCCTACTGTCTTCAATTTAAGCCTGAATTTTGAAATAAGGAGTTCATGATCTGAACCACTGTCAGCTGCAGGTCTGGTTTTTGCTGACTGTATCGAGCTACTCTAGCTATCTTTCTTTCTATCTTCCAATCTTTCTAGACATCCTACTCTAAAAGCTACCTTGTTAACTTTGCAATATACGATGGACATCTTGCAACACACCATAGACTCTTCATATTATAAAACATAAGGATTCACCTTATTGTATGGATATACCATTATGTTGTTGTTGTTCAGTTGCTAAGTTGTGTCTGACTCTTTGCAACCCCATTAACTGCAGCATGCCAGGCTTCCCTGTCCATCACCAACTCCCAAAGTTTTCTCAAACTCATGTTCACTGAATAGTCAGTGATGCCATCCAACCATCTCATCCTCTTTCACCCCCTTCTCCTCTTGCCCTCAATCTTTCCCAGCATGAGGGTCTTTTCCAATGAGTTGGCTCTTTGCATCATGGGGCCAAAATATTGAGGCTTCAGCATCAGTTCTTCCAATTAATATCTAGGGCTGATTTCCTCTTGCCTGGAGAACCCCATGGACAGAGGAGAACCTGGTGGGCTATAGTCCATGGGGTTGCAAAGAGTAGAACATGACTGAGCGACTTTCACTCTTTCACTCCTTCAGGATTGACTGGTTTGATCTCCTTGCTTGTCCAAGGGACTCTCAAGATTCTTCTCCAGTACCACAATTTGAAAGTACCAGTTCTTTGGTGCTCGCCCTTCTTTATGGTCCAACTCTCTCATTCATACATGACTACTGGAAAAACCATAGCTTTGACTATATGGACCTTTCGGTGATTTATTTAAGCAGTGTGCTATTGAGGACAATTGGTTTTCCATTGTTAGAGATAATTCAGTCATTTATTTAGGATAAATTCCAGAAGTATTCTTATGTCCAAAGTTTAAACTTAAAGATGTTGTGATATACATTACCACATTGCATTTCTTAAAGTTTGTGTCAGTGCAGAGTCATACTAGCAATACGCAGCATGCCTCTTCCCCCATACCATTGCCCAAAATGTGGTGGATACTATGTGTCTACCAAGTACTTAGCCGACCACAAAGGAATACACATCAGTTTAGTTCCCAGTGATCATAATCAGAAATAAGAGAGTATCATAGAATAAAATAAAATAATTATAATTGTTTATGCATAGAGCTATTTAAATGGAAAACCTGAGAAGTAATGGGAGAAGGAAACAAAGTAATTCTAAAGCACCACCAATTTTGAATATGTTCCCAGCTTCCCAAAATGTGATAACTGGGTCTGAAATTGTTTTCTGCATTAGTACAATTTTGTTCCTGACTGATTATATGGATCATTGCAGAACCTACTTCCACTGTTGACTGGTTACTTTCGGTGACATCTGTGTGTGTGGGATGCTAGTGTATTATGCAAAGCCCGCACTAGGAATGTGCCTCATTTGATGCTATGCCAGTTCTCTCCTTTTCTTTTCCCCTAAAATTGCCTCGCTAAAGACTAAAAATTTAATAATAACAGCAATAAGGTTGAAACAGCAAAACTGTGGCCCTTCAAAGAGCTGAGCACTTAAGAGTATCTCAATTATGAATTTGCACTTCATCTACTTTCCCGATGATGGGAAAAATTCAAGTCATTTATTTTCCTCATGAAGCTGTATTGTCCACAAATGATATGCTTCTTGCTTACTCTTGAGTAAAAGCCATGCTTAAATTTCCAAGGAGAGTGTACTTCACAGAGAAGAAACCTGAATCAGGTGGGTGTGTAGGACGAAGAAAGACCTGGCCTGCTGCTTCCAAGAACAGCTCCCATTGGGCCTCCTCTGCTGCTCTGAAAGAAGTAAATTGCTCAGTTTTGGAGTTACTCTTTGTGCCTTGCAAAGTCCACTTAGGCCATCGAAACAGTGGTTTTGGTTTTGCTTTTTTTTTTTTTTTTAAGTGGAATAGTACTCGATTACAGGGTGGAAACCTCTCTAAAAGACAGTAATAACTCTTTGCCCTCGGGCCATGCATTTCCAAAAGCTGCATTGCTGAAACATATTGGCTGTCTGTACGAAGTTCTTACAAATATGGAACAAATGTGTAACTTTCTTGAACAGCGGAGTTCTGTGACAGAAGCAGCCTACAGAATACAGTGCCTGAGTTCTTACCCACAGATCACCTTCAGGTGCTGTAAATCTGAGGCGGAAACCTAAAGGTTGCAAGCTAGTGTCCAGGGGGCCCGTCTTGCCCGTAGGTTTTTAATTTGTCTAGCACAAGGCTTTAACCAGTATTTATTGGTAACCAAGATTTAAAAATCCAGATTTCAGGGTTTCTCTTGGAAAACTGAGAGATCTGGTATTTATAAAGGTGACTTTCTCTATAAGAGAACCGTTCAGAGTGAAATGTCCCATAGAATATGGGCTTCACTTGTTTATATCTTTGGCTGACTTCCTGTCTCTTGCTGTTCTGTTATTGTTTAGCCGCTTAATTGTGTCCTACTCTTTTGTGACCCCGTGGACTGTAGCCCACCAGGCTCCTCCATCCATAGGATTTTCCAGGCAAGAATACTGGAGTGGGTTCCCATTTCCTTTTTCCTCTCTCCTGCCGGCCCTTAAATGTACTGCCCCTGGTGAGTTCTGGGAAGGCAGAATATATCTTTTTTTTTTTTTTTCTTTTTTAAGATGATAGAAAGCAAGAGGGAAATCTTTAAGACAGCTCAGTTTGTTATTTCTCCTCTGTGAAGTCTTCTCTCCCCAATAAACAGAGAACACTGTGCTCCAACAACAGTTTGTATATACCCATTGAAGGTACTTTTCACAATATATGATCACTGTTTTTCCGCACATCTGCCTTCCCCCATAAACCTAGAGGGTAGAAACTGTATCCTGATTGCTGTTGTATTGTCCAGCGCCTATTACTGTGTGTAGGTCCTTACGGATCTCCTTTCTGACTGAATGACCGTCTGGATAGGTGGATGAACAAAAGGTCTCTTGGGGACATTCATGATGATTTTATTTCCTGAGAGGCATAGAAGTGACTCAGAATGGATTTCTCTCAATACTTGGTGCTGCTGGGGCAGTCTGAGTCTTAAAGAACTTTGAGTCAGTGCCCCTGAGGCCTAAGCTATATATTAGTGAAGTGAAAATCACTCAGTTATGTCCAACTCTTTGCGGCCCCATGGACTACACAGTGGGTAGCCTTTCCCCTCTCCAGGGGATCTTCCCAACCCAGGGATTGAACCCAGGTCTCCCACATCGCAGGCAGATTCTTTACCAGCTGAGCCACAAGGGAAGCCCAAGAATACTGGAGTGGGTAGCCTATCCTTGCTCCTGCAGATCTTCCCCACCTGGGAATCGAACTGGGGCCTCCTGCATTGCAGGTGGATTCTTTACTAACTGAGCTATCAGGGAAGCCTTAAAAGCTATATATTAGAGCAACACTATTTCCATGAACCAGCTTTATTTTTCTCTGAATATAGGAAATAATGATTCTTATTTGATCATCCTATTAAAATTAACACAAAACCTAACAAAAGCTCATTATTCCTGTCATATTTTTAATCATTACCTGACAAAAGAAGAAGTTAAAGGCATCCAAAAGTACAATTTCTGTCCTCCCTTTGGAAGAATAACTCGTTCAGGTTTTCTCTCATTGTAATTTTCCTTCTGTTTTCAGTTAGAACTTTATAAAAGACAGCAAAGTCTTCTTTCCAATCTCACCTTTGTCAAGAACATAAATACAAAATGTTCAATGTTTTGGAACAGTTTTGATATATTTCTCCTTTAAATTAGGTTCAAAATAACTAGAAGATACCATAGCTATTTAATCATAGAGTAAATATTTTAGTGATTGCAATAAAAGAGAAGCAATTGAATAAATGGTATCTGACGATGGTTATTCTAATTGGAATTGTTGTAAGAGAAAAGCAAAAGCAAGTCCCTGTATGAAAAAGGCAAAGTTGATTTACTTCAGTCCTATTTTACACAGGTCTATTGTGAATAAGCTCTTAATTATTTTATCATAAACCAGAAGGTTCTTTAAGATCTGTTTCTCACACAGACTTTAATATTTCCGTCACTCTTAAGTGCCATCAGTCACTTTGACACTGATACATTTTAGAAGTAAAATTTAAATAATGTGGATTACATATACTTAATTCTATTTTGCATGTACTTACATTATAAAATTGGAAATAGATTCATTTATTTGAGGGACAGTGGGGAATCATCAGAGAGCTGATTATGAGGAAAGGGTTTATATTAGGTCTGACTTTGAGAAATTCTGAGTAGATTCTGTCTTTTGGGAGTAGTTAGTACTCATTCTATGAATGTCAAAGTCTTGTTAAAACAAAGCTATGGTTGGAGAAGTTGCATTGAATGTCTGTTACACAATTTTTATTTATATATCTCTGAAAGCATATTTTTATATAGCATGCTGCTGCTGCTGCTGCTAAGTCACTTCAGTCGTGTCCGACTCTGTGTGACCCCATAGACGGCAGCCCATCAGGCTCTGCCGTCCCTGGGATTCTCCAGGCAAGAACACTGGAGTGGGTTGCCATTTCCTTCTCCAATGCATGAAAGTGAAAAGTGAAAGTGAAGTCGATCAGCATACTTAGTAGTAAAAAGGCTACATATTTGGTATGTTAATTATTTAAGAAACCATTTTAAATAGGTATTGCATTAAAATATCATTAAAATAAAAGAACTTGCTCAAACAGAATTTATTTAGTGTTCTTGACCACGGAACACCACATTTTTCTCTGCTGTCATAATCCTTGGGAAAAGTTAATCTCTTTTCTAGTCATTTGAAGCTTCTTTCCCATTTTACAATGAGAACATGCCAACTTACACTAAAATGTTGCTTTAATGCTCTTTGTTTGACTATTTAGTAAAGAAAGAGTGCAAAAGAGATTCATCCAAGTCTCCACTGGAAATGAATTCCCCATCATTTTGATGGTGAATTCCTATGGTATTAAAGCACTGTAAATGTATAGCAATTACTGAACCCATGGAGTAGCAATTTTCCCTACACAAATATAATTTTATGTTTCTTTAAAGACAATTGTAAAAATATCTAACAAAGAGAAATCCCACCAAGGTAATCCTCTTAGGCAAATCTTTGTTTGATGTGGAACAGTGGGTAGGAAAAGAGGAACCACAGGCCACAATTGGACTACTGGGCTGTTCTGTTTTGCGCTGGGCTTCTTCTCAAGGCAGCTCTGTCAAGGACTAGTTCTCAGGCTCTTGGGATGTCATGTAAAGTTGTGTCGTGGCTCTCAGGTGGCTACTGGCTGTGGGAAAGAAAGGATAAAATAAAAGGCATTTGTTGTTTTACTCTAAGGGCAATGAGAAAGGAGCTCACTGGGAAAGGTAGGGCTGTGAATTCCTCTGGCCAACATCTAAGAAGCTGCAAAGGGGCATTTCTAAGAGCCCTGGGGTTCTCTGCTGCTCCTGTAGGGCTCAGGGAAGCCTGCATTTCTAAAATGGAAACTCAAAAGGCCTTCTCAGTTGCCTCAAATTTCAAATTACCAGTTGGCTCTGAAGTGTGGGGTGGTGCCATTCAATGCCAAATGGAGGCTTTCTGAAGACGGGTTGTACTGTAAAGAAGGCAGTCCTTTGGCAGGCACTGAGGTATCTGTCACTGGACTCAGGTCTCCCTTCATTAAGCTCTTCTTCAATCCAAAGCAACTTCATCAGGTCCTCTACGTGAATTATGGGTTCCCATTTCTCTGGCATGGAAGAAATGTGACAAATCCTCAGAAATCCAACTTCTCCCACAATTCTTCTTAACCAGCCCTCACACTTTTCAAACCATGTCAATGTGCTCTTTTTTAAAAAAATATTTTTTTGATGTGGACCATTTTTAAAGTCTTCGTTGAATTTGTTACAATATTGATTCTGTTTTATGTTTTGCTTTTTGGCCCTGAGGCATGTGGGACTTCAGCTTCCCAAAAAGGGATAGAACCAGCATCCCCTGCATTGGGAGATAAAGTCTTAACTACAGGACCACCAGGGAAGTCCCTCAGTGTTCTCATTTTAAAATAAAAATGAAGATACAAAATTTACTCCATACTTTTAGGCTTATAGTGACAAACTGATATAGTTATATGACATATATTTAATTTAAAAATATTAATTTTTATCAGTTATCAGGATTCCATTTTAATAAGTTGATTCTAAGACCCATATCAAATAGCTGTGTAAACTTCTGAAGAAAAAATTAATGATCTGTCTTTGAATTTTCAGCCCTTATTCTTTTAAAACATTTTTGTTGTTACTACCCTATTTCTATCACATATTACCTCACTCCTAGGCTACCAAAATATCTTTTCACTTGATTCTCTGGTTTCTACATTCCTCTCAGTCTGCAACTCTACACTATCATAATGTCAGATTAATTTTCCCCAAACAAGATATATCTTAAAAGATATAATTTGTTTATGACATTATCTTGTTTAACAATTATTGTTGACTCTCATTGCTCTTAGAATAAAACAACAAATGCCTTTAAAATGGTTCATCTAGCTCTTTGGGACCTATCCCTGACTACCGCTACACTGATCTCATGTATCTATATTCTCCTCACTGCACCTGACCTGTCCTGGATGTTGTTGTAGTGCTATGAATTTTGCCGTGATTAGCTGCGGCTTACTTGGGGTCTACTGGAAATACAGAGAAGACAGAGCCAGCTCACAAAGGGCTTGATTAGATAGCACTATCCTTAACCTGGCTGTCCATCATGACTCTGCCAACACCCTAGTCCAATTCACCATTATTTCTCATCTTGACTACACATTTCTATTTGGTTTATTCCTGTCCACTCCTGGCTTATGCCTGGTTTTCTTTCAGTCTTAAGCACTTGTCATGCTTGATCTTGCCAAAGAGCTATTTCCTTGCTGATCACTCTGTGTCAAATGCTGCTGCTGCTTCTTTATGTCCAGTTATATCATCCTCATTATTTACATCTCGTATCAGTTATGCTTTTCTCAAGAAAGGCTGCCCTAAACTTTCTGACCACATCAAAAACCTTTCTTATATGCCCTTTTAGCTATATGTGCCTTTTATTCATGACACTTTTCATAGTAAGCAAATTTCATTTATTTTTTCTAGTGTGTGGTTATTATCAGTCTCTCCATGATATTTTTTTTTCTCTTTTTTTTTTCTCCATGATATTGTAAGCTGCATTAGAATAAGGATTCTGTCTTTATTTCCTCCTTTTAGAAAATTATGCTGCAGCTTGAGTGAACCTGGAAAAGATTATGCTAAATGAAAGAAGCCAGTCACAGAGACCACTTTTTGTATGATTCTGTTCATATGAAATGTCTAGAATAGGCAAATGATAGAGGCATTAAAAATACAAATTAGTGGTTTACAGGATCTGGAAGGGAAAGGGTTCAGCAGGAAGAGAAAATGGGTACTAATGGGTTCAGCACTAGTCTTTGATGGAAGTGTTCTAAAATTAGATTGCGGTCATGGTTGAACGGCTTTTGGAATATAGTGACAAGCACTGAACTTTACACTGTGAGTGAGTGAAGTCGCTCAGTCGTGTCCGACTCTTTGCGACCCCATGGTCTGTAGCCTACCAGGCTTCTCTGTCCATGGGATTCTCCAGGCAAGAACTTTACACTACAGACAGGTAAAGTATAGTGTAGTATGCAAATTATATCCCAATAAAGCAGTTAAAAAATTGCTCTATCTCTGATGTCCAAAGCAATACTTGGTCAAAAATAGGCTCAGCACATAATTTTAGAATTAATATTGAATGACAGATCAAAGTCATCCCTTAAGCTTATTTCAAAGAATAAGTATTAATCAGATTTACAACTCATTTTCCCCATAGTGAATATCAGAAAGGAGATTTTGTTAATGTTCAACTTCTCTAGAACATTAACTTTTTTTTCTGTCTTCTGAGAAAATACTACAGCTAAGCAGATCCTCTTATGTCATACTATCTTAGCTTTTCTAGAAACAAGGTAAGTTTTTTGCATGTTTGATTGTTTTTTTTAAAAATCATGTTCCAAGTTACCAAATTTTATTAGCTACACACACACACACACACACACATACACCTTCCATTCTATCAGTTCTTTGTGTGTAGAACCCTGTCTAAAATTTTTTCCTGCTGTATCCCCAGCTACAATGCCTTGCACATAAAAAACCTGCTATTAAGTATTTATTGAGTGAATGAATACCCTTGAACACCTGAGTACAACCTGTATTTTACACTGATGCTGACACAAATATTATATTCCATTTCTGTCTATGGTAAGTATTGCTCCTATTATCTCTAGACTTTCTGTGATAGTCCATCTTAGAAAAGCTCTCTCTTTCTCTACCTCTATATATCTATCTATATCTCTGCTGCTGCTGCTGCTAAGTTGCTTCAGTCGTGTCCGACTCTGTGCAACCCCATAGACAGCGGCCCACCAGGCTCCCCCGTCCCTGCGGTTGTCCAGGCAAGAACACTGGAGTGGGTTGCCATTTCCTTCTCCAATGCATGAAAGTGGAAAGTGAAAGTGAAGTCGCTCAGTCGTGTCCGACTTTTAGCAACCCCATGGACTGCAGCCTACCAGGCTCCTCTGTCCATGGGATTTTCCAGGCAAGAGTACTGGAGTGGGGTGCCATTGCCTTCTCCATCTATATCTCTACCTATCTGTATCTATCTATACATGTTTTTTGGTTTGTTTTATTTTTGTTATAGAGTCTGGGCTACTCAATTCAAAATACCATCTGCTTTACTGTAGCTTTGTATTTCCCTAGCTAAAATAATTCTATTCTCCTATGTGCTCTCAAACCAATTAGTTTATCACATTTCTAAGGTAATGACACTTTGCATTATAAGCATTCAGTGAAAGGCTCATGTATCTTCAGTTTAATTGTAAACTCTTTCAAGAATTCAGGCCATTTTGATTATATTCTATCTGCCATAATTCCCAACATAACATCTTGTATGTAATAATTATGTATTCACTCATTATTTGTCAAAAGAATTAAATAATGGTCATTCCAGGTAACCAAAGGCATTCCTGGTCTTTATTATTTATCTTGTTTGCTTAATTTATGTGTTTAGTTCCCTTTATGTAGTAGAGATTCTTTTACTGTAGAGTCCTATTTAAGCAGTTTCTTGAAACTTCATTTTTGTCGTCTTATTTTAGGAACTTCTTGTAGATTTATTGGAGTAAGAATCTCTAAATAAATAAAGATAGCTCAAACCCTAGTCACAAATCCCCAACATGGTAGGCTAATAATAGAACTAGATAGCATATTGAAAAGCAGAGACATTGCTTTGTCAACAAAGGCCCATCTAGTCTAGGCTATGGTTTTTCCAGTGGTTATGTATGGATGTGAGAGTTGGACTGTGAAGAAAGCTGAGTGCCAAAGAATTGATGCTTTTAAACTGTGGGGTTGGAGAAGACTCTTGAGAGTCCCTTGGACTGCAAGGAGATCCAGCCAGTCCATTCTAAAGGAGATCGGCCCTGGGATTTCTTTGGAAGGAATGATGCTAAAGCTGAAACTCCGGTATTTTGGCCACCTCATGCGAAGAGTTGACTCATTGGAAAAGACTCTGATGCTGGGAGGGATTGGGGGCAGGAGGAGAAGGGGACGACAGAGGATGAGATGGCTGGATGGCATCACCGACTGGATGGATGTGAGTCTGAGTGAATTCCGAGAGTTGGTGATGGCCAGGGAGGCCTGCTGTGCTGCGATTCATGGGGTCACAAAGAGTCAGACACGACTAAGTGACTGAACTGAACTGAACTGAATAATAGAAGAATTTTCTCTGATCTACAAAGAGGTTACTATATGTAAGAGTCAATCCTAAAGACAGTATAATTGGACCTTATCAAGAATTACTAGAATTAAATTGAGCACAATAAGTAAATTGAAAAGTCAGTTTGGTTCCAAGTCTGTTCAGTTTTCAACTAGTATAGAGCGAGGCATATTTGAGAATGGCTAGTGTAATTAGGAATTTGAGGGGCTGAGGAAAAAAATGTTGATAAAAGTATTTTTGGTGAAATCCTTTGCTTACAAAAACAAAAAAGATTCCCGAAGGACTGTTAAGTGATGGTTCAGAAATAAAGTACATCCACCCCCCACCCCATTTCCTCTCTCTTTCTCTCCTTCAAGAAGAAAAACACCCTAAATTCAGAAAAATTAGGAAGCATTGTCTAAGCAGAACACACTCAAGGCTTCAGGATTATGACTGAAAACCTACAAGGGAATCAAGTATGCCAAACAATCTTTAAAATTTTTTTATGTTGGAATATATTTAACTTACAGTATTGTGTTCCAGATATGCAGCATAGTGATTTAGTTACACATATACATATATTCTTTTCAGATTCTTTTCCCATATATGTTATTATATAGAGTATTGAATGGAGTTCCCTGTGCTATACAGTAGAATTATTTCATAGAAGACTTCAGAGCTACAATTATATTTAAATATTTAAAATTGTTCTACTATTTGCCAGTACTGATACAAACAACTTGCCTTAGAGCATTCCAAACTACTAAATTTATACAAATGATAGATCTGCTTTTTAAAAAATTCTGCAAAAGTGTTTTTCATTCTAGAAAGATCTTTTAAGTAATAAACCCTCTAGAGACATTGCAATATCATTTATAAATTATATGTATGTGCACGCTCAGTAGTGTCTGACTCTTTGCAACCCCATGGACTATAGTCTACTAGGCTCCTCTGTCCATGGAATTTTCCATGCAAGAATGCTGAAGTGGGTTGCCATTTCCTCCTCCAGGGGATTTTCCCAACCCAGGAATTGAACCCACATCTTCTGAGTCTCCTGCATTGCAGATGGATTCTTTACCCGCGGAACCAGTGATGAAGCCCCATAAATTATAAAAATATAATTTATACATTTTGAATTTATTCAGCTTAAAAAAAAACAAACACATCTACTTAATAAAAACAAGGTACATTTGTAATTACCAAAAAGGATTACAAATTAAATGATGTTAAGAAATTGAAATGTATTTTCCCAAAGTGAAAACCTGCCCAACAGGGTAAATTCTGATACTCTTCTGTTCTTAAATGTTTATTTCCTCATTTGTAACAAGAGTAGGCCATTTCTACCTCAAATAAAAAACACCCAGTTTTAGACAAAATATTGATTTTCTGGTGCTAGACTCATATTCCCATGTTGCTATCCAGACAATTTTAAATATTAAGAGCCTTGATAGGGTATTTCCCTTCCCGCTCTTGCTATGACCCTTGCTTTGTTTTTGAGATTCAATATTCTGTAAAATTTGTTTCCCATAATGGGTATACTTTACTGAGTTTCTTCTTTATAATATCCTTGGAAAGCAGGTTAATCTTTCCTTCCTCTAGTACTTTCTCTAATAGTGGCAAAGAAATTATTAAGTAGTAGGCAAATGAGTATTTACTTTCTTTATTCTACCTGCTTCTTTCTTAATAAAAAATCCAGACATGTATCCCCAAAGATGTCTTATTTTTAGAATTATTCTGTTTCCTAGGTATTTTTAAGTTTCAAATCCATCTGTCATCAGAGTTTGGTACAAAGTCTCTGTACTGTTTATAATAATTTACCCTGAAGCTACTCAAAATATAGTAACCCTAGAAATACTCTACAGCAGTCTTCCTTTTACTATCTCTTATTTATCTTTTGGTTAAATACAGTTAAATGCTTTCATTTGAAATCATCTGCTGAGAATACCAAAACTCTTACCAATTATATGCTTTAATTTCTGGAAAATTAGGATGGTTGTTTCATTTTCCTCTCCTTTTTCTTTCATCATAGATGGGACAGAGCCATCACTGGTACAGGTTTAATTGAATATAATCCATTTGAGTCAGAAAAGATGCTTCTGTCTTTTCTGAGGATGAGAGTGTATAGTTTCAGAATGAAGGGAAGCGGGGCTATGTGATGGTTGAAAAACATGGTGAGACAAGCAGGACATAAGAGTGAGCACTGCAGGGCTGAGGGAAGGAGAAAGAGCCCTTCCCGTGGCCAACAACTCACCCACCTGGTCTACCTTAAATGGCAGGGCTGGCTCATAGGCTAGTCCTGAAATCAGCTGAGCCACCCCATTGTGTGACAGAAAGCTGCTCTGCAGGAATCTCCTGATCTTGTGATCTGGATGTGTCCTGCCTTGTTCCACAATGAAACTGGCCATGGGGACAATAATCTACTTCTGCCACCCCATTTAGAAACATTCTGGGATTTTGAGGCAAAAAAAAAAAAAAAAAAAAAAATCCTTCCCAAGCAATCTGGATTTTTCTCTGTAAACTTTCCATTTTATCACACTGAAAAGCTGGTGTTTATGTTGAGCTAGTTATATTCATTCAAAAAGTCTTTGCTAAGCCCAGTGTCTGTGTGTGGTAGCAGCAGTAGTAACAACCGTTTATGCATGTTTACTGTGTGCCTGGGCTGGGTGCTTATTTCACTAAATGTTTATAGAACCCATTGCATGATTATTATCATCAGCAATTAGCCAGATAAAGAAATTGAAGTTTACAAAGGAGTAGTAATTTTCCTAGGGTCACATGACAATTAAGTAAAAGTGTAGAGGTTTGAATTTAGAATTCTCTGCCTTTTGAGACATTTTTCTTTTCAGTGCTTCAAAAAGCTCCCCCATAGTGTTATTCTGAGTAGATGTCTTGGGCAGAAGTAAAAGGAAAGTAGGGCCACTTTCTTGGTGTGCACATGTTCTAGCTGGGGAGAAAAACATATTTATCTGTATAACAATTAGAGACAAATTCAGTCAGTTGAATATCAAATGGACCTGCACCACAAAAACACATGTGTTTTCACTTGAAGGAAGGATTTGTATTCAAGGTCCTGCATTTCAGGAATGAAAAGAATTTACGAAGAGAGAGTATACATCTTACTTTAATTTTTCCGTGGAATTGTTCTTTGTTCAGTCACTAAATCATGCCCAACTCTTTGTTACCCCATGAACTGAAACATGGGAGATTTCCCTGTCCTTTACTATCTCCTGGAGTTTTCACAAACTCATGCCCATTTTGTCAGTGATGCCATCCAACCATCTTACCCTATATCACCCCCTTCTCCTCCTCCCCTCAATGTTTCCCAGCACCAGGGTCTTTTCAAATGAGTTAGCTCTTCGCATGAGGTAGCCAAAGTATTGGAGCTTCAGTTTCAGCATCAGTCCTTCAAATGAATATTCAGGACTGATTTCCTTTAGGATTGAGTGACTTTATCTGCTTGCAATCCAAGTGACACTCAAGAGTCTTCTTCAGCACCACAGTTCAAAAGCATCAATTCTTCAGTTCTCAGCCTTCTTTATGATCCAATTCTCACATTCATACATGACTACTGGAAGAATCATAGCTTTGATAATATGGACCTTTGTCAGCAAAGGAATGTCTCTGCTTTTTAATGTTCTTTATAGGTTAGTCATAGATTTTCTACCAAGGAGCAAGTGTCTTTTAATTTTGTGACTGCAGTCATCCTCTACAGTGATTCTGGAACCCAAGAAAATAAAAATCTACCACTGCTTCTACTTTTTCCCCAACTATTTGCCACAAAGTGATGGGACCAGATGACATGATCTTTTATTGAATGTTGAGCTTTAAGCCAGCTTTTTCACTCTCCTCTTTCACCCTCATCAAGAGGCTCTTAGGTTCCTCTTCACTTTCTGGCATTAGAGTGGTATCATCTGCATATCTGAGATTGCTGATATTTCTCCCCTCAGTTTTGATTCCAGCATGTGATTCACCCACCCAGCATTTTGCATGAGGTACTCTGCGTATAAGTTAAATAAACAGAATGACAATATACAGCCTTGACATACTCCTTTCCCAGTTTTGAACCAGACAGTTTTTCCATGTTCAGGTATAACTGTTGCTTCTTGAACTGCATACAAGTTTCTTAGCAGGCATGTAAGGAAGGTGGTCTGCTATTCCTATTTCTTTAAAAAATTTCAACAGCTGTGATCCAGACAGTCAGAGGCCTCCGCATAGTCAATGAAACAGATGTTATTCTGAAACACCCTTGCTTTCTCCATGATCCAACAAATGTATGTAATTTGATTTCTGGTTCCTCTGCCACTTCAAAACCCAAATTGTACATCTGGAAATTCTTGGTTCGGTTCAGTTCAGTCACCAAGTTGTGTCCAACTCTTTGCCACCCCATGGACTGCAGCACACTAGGCTTCCCTGTCCATCACCAACTCCCAGAGCTTGCTCAAACTCATGTCCATCAAGTCGGTGATGACATCCAACCATCTCTTCCTCTGTTGTCCCCTACTCCTCCTGCCTTCAATCTCCCAGCATCAGGGTCTTTTCCAAGGAGACATATCTTTGCATCAGGTGGCCAAAGCATTGGAGTTTCAGCTTCACCATCAGTCCTTCCAGTGAATACTTAGGACTGATTTCCTTTAGGATTGACTGGTTTGATCTCCTTGCAGACTCTTGAGAGTTTTCTCCAACACCACAGTTCAAAAGCATCAATCCTTTGGTGCTCAGCTTTCTTTATGGTCCGATTCTAACATCCATACATGACTACTGGAAAAAGCATAGCTTTGACTAGACAGACCTTTGTTGGCAAAGTAATGTCTCTGCTTTTTAATATGCTGTCTAGGTTGATCATAGATTTTCTTCCAAGGAACACGCCTTTTAATTTCATGGCTTCAGTCACCATCTGCAGTGATTTTGAAGCCCCTCCAAATAAAGTCTGCCACTGTTTCCATTGCTTCCCCATCCATTTGCCATGAAGTGATGGGACCAGATGCCATGATCTTTGTTTTCTGAATGTTGAGTTTTAAGCCAACTTATTCACTCACCTCTTTCACATTCATCAAGAGGCTCTTTAGTTCTTCTTCACTTTCTGCCATAAGGGTGTTGTCATCTGCATATCTGAGGTTATTGATATTTCTCCTGGCAGTCTTGACTCCAGCATGTGCTTCAGCCAGCCTGGCATTTTGCATGATGTACTCTGCATATAAGTTAAATAAGCAGAGTGACAAAATACAGCCTTGACTTACTCTTTTTCCCATTTTGAACCAGTCTGTTGTTCCATGTCCAGTTCTCACTGTTGCTTCTTGACCTGCATACAGATATCTCAGAAGGCAGGTAAGGTGGTCTGTACTCCCATTTCTTTAGAAGTTTCCCACAGTTTGTTGTGATCCATATAGTCCAAGGCTTTGGCAGAGTCAATAAAGCAGAAGTAGATTTTTTCTGGAACTCTCTTGCTTTTTCTATGATCCAATGGATATTGGCAATTTGATCTGCCTTTTCTAAATCCAGCTTGAATATCTGGAAGCTCTTGGCTCACATACTGTTGAAGCCTATCTTGGAGAATTTTGAGCATTACTTTGCTAGAATGTGAGATGAGTGCAATTGCGTGATAGTTTGAACATTCTTTGGCATTGCCTTTCTTTGGGATTGGAATGAAAACTGACCTTTTTCAGTCCTGTGGCCACTCCTGAGTTTTTAATATTTGCTGGCATATTAAGTGCAGCACTTTAACAACATTATCTTTTAGGATTTGAAATAGCTCAACTAGAATTCCATCACCTCCACTAGCTTTGTTCATAGTGATGCTTCCTAAGGCCCACTTCACATTCTAGGATGTTGGGCTCTAGGTGAGTGATCACACCATCATGATTATCTGGATCATTAAGATCTTATTTGTGTCTTCTGTGTATTCTTACCACCTCCTCTTAATATCTTCTGCTTCTGTTAGGTCCATACCATTTCTGTCCTTTATCACGCCCATCTTTGCATGAAATGTTCCCTTGGTATCTCTAATTTTCTTTAAGTGATCTCTAGTCTTTCCCATTCTATCGTTTTCCTCTATTTCTTTGCATCAATCACTGAGGAAAGCTTTCTTATCTCTCCTTGCTGTTCTTTGGAACTCTGCATTCAGAAGGGTGTATCTTTCCTTTTCTCTTTGCCTTTTACTTCTCTTCTTTCCTCAGCTATTTGTAAGGACTCCTCAGACCACCATTTTGCCTTTTTGCATTTCTTTTTCTTGGGGATCATCTTGAGCACGGCCTCCTGTACAGTGTCACAAACCTTTGTCCATAGTTCTTCAAGCACTCTATCTATCAGATCTAATCCCTTGAATCTATTTGTCACTCCCACTGTATAATTGTAGAGGATTTGATTTAGGTCAAACCTGAATGGTCTAGTGGTTTTCCCTACTTTCTTCAATTTAAGTCTGAATTTGGCAATAAGTTCATGATCGGAGCCATGATTGGAGCTCATGGTGTTTTTGCTGACTGCATAATGTTTCTCCATCTTTGGCTGCAAAGAATATAATCAATCTGGTTTCAGTATTGACCATTCAGTGATGTCCATGTGTAGAGTCTCCTCTTGTGTTGTTGGAAGAGGGTGTTTGCTATGACCAGTGCATTCTCTTGGCAAAACTCTGTTACCCTTTCTTTGATCTGCTTCATTTTGTACTCCAAGACCAAATTTGCCTGTTACTCCAGGTATCTCTTGACTTCCTACATTTGCATTCCAGTCTCCTATGATGAAAAGGACATCTTTTTGGTGTTAGTTTTATAAGGTCCTGTAGGTCTTCCTAGAACTGTACAACTTCAGCTTCTTAGCATTACTGGCTGGGGCATGGGGTTGGATTACTCTGATATTGAATGATTTGCCTTGGAAACAAACAGAGATCATTCTGTCATTTTTGAGATTGCACCCAAGAACTGCATTTCAGACTCTTTGTTGACTATGAGCGGTACTCCATTTCTTCTAACGGATTCTTGTCCACAGTAGTAGATATAATGGTCATCTGAATTAAATTCGCCCATTCCAGTCCATTTTAGTTCACTCATCCCTAAGATGTCAATATTCACTCTTGCCATCTCCTGTTTGATCACTTCTGATTTACCTTGATTCATGGACCAACAGTCTAGGTTCCTATGTGATATTTCTGTTTACAACATCTGACTTTACTTACATCACAAGTCACATCCATAACTGGGCGTTGTTTTCGCTTTGGCTCTGTGTCTTCATTCTTTCTGGAGTTGTTTCTCCTCTCTTCTCCAGTAGCATATTGGGCATCTACTGACCTGGGTATTTCATCTTTCAGTGTCATATCTTTTTGCCTTTTCATACTGTTCCTGGGTTTCTCTGATAGCTCAGTTGGTAAAGAATCTGCCTGCAATGTGGGAGACCCTGGTTCAAAACCTGGGTTGGGAAGATCCCCTGGAGAAGGGATATCTACCCACTCCAGTGTTCTTGGGCTTCCCTTGTTGCTCAGCTGGTAAAGAATCCGCCTGCAATGCCAGAGACCTGGGTTCTATACCTGCATTGGGAAGGTCCCCTGGAGAAGGGAAAGACTACCCACTCCAGTATTCTGGCCTGGAGAATTCCATGGATGAGTCCATGAAATTTCAAAGAGTCGGATACGACTGAGCGACTTTCACTTTCACATGGGGTTCTCAAGGCAAGAACACTGAAGTGATTTACCATTTCCTTCTCCAGTGGACCTTCCCTTGTGGCTCAGCTGGTAAAGAATCTGCCTGCAATGTGGGAGACCTGGGTTCGATCCCTGGGTTGGGAAGATCCCCTGGAGAAGGGAATGGCTACCCACTCCAGTATTCTGGCCTGGAGAATTCCATGAACTGTATAACTCATAGGGTTGCAAAGAGTCGGACATGACTGAGCAACTCACTTTTCTCCAGTGGACCATGTTTTGTCAGAACTCTCCACCATGATCTGTCTTGGGTGGTCCTACACGGCATTGCTCATAGTTTCATTGAGTTAGACAAGGCTGTGGTTCATGTGATCAGTTTGATTAGTTTTCTGTGATTGTGGTTTTCATTCTGTCTGTCCCCTGTGGAATAAGGATAAGAGGCTTATGGAAGCTTCCTGATGGGAGAGACTGACTTTGCAGAAATTGGGTCTTGTTCTGATGGTCAAAAAAGATATCAAATACGCTTGTTCCATCACCATTGTCATCATCTGCTGCCATGATCCTATTTCTTTTTGATAGTCATCACCTGTGCTAGCCATTGCCCTGCCCTCTCCCAAATCCTCTCGGAGGAACACGGAGGAATCTGGTGTGAAAGCCCAGAAGCTGCATCCGAGGAATGCGGATTCCTAAGGGATCAGGATGTCAGATGCATGCCAACCCCCACTGATTCTGCTGCTCCCTTAAACTCCCCAGAGGCAGCCAGCCTCCACCCAGGGGACTACTGCGTAGTGCAAACCCTTCCCAGAAGCTCCCAGAAGTTCTTGGTTCATGGACTGCTAAAGCATAGCTTGAAGGATTTTGAGCATAACTTTGCTAGCATGTGAAATGAGTGTAATTGTGTGGTAGTTTGAACATTCTTAGTCATTGCCTTTCCTTGAGATTGGAATGAAAACTGACCTTTTCTAGTTCTGTGGCCACTGCTGAGTTCTCCAAATTTGCTAACATGTTGAGTGCAGCATTTTAACAGCATTGTCTTTTAGGATTTGAAATAGCTCAGTTGGTATTCCATCACCTCCACTAGCTTTGTTTATAGTAATGCTTCATAAGACCCACTTGATTTTCACACCCCAGGATGTCTGGGTCTAGGTGAGTGACCACATAATCTTGGTCATCTGGGTCTTTAAGACCATTCTTGTACAGTTCTTCCGTGTATTCTTGCCACCTCTTCTTAATCTCTTCTGCTTCTGTTAGGTCCTTACTGTTTCTCTTTTATTTTATGCTGGTCCATGCATGAAATGTTCCCTTGATATCTCCAATTTTCTTGAGGAGATCTCTACTCTTTCCCATTCTATTGTTTTCCTGTATTTTCTTTGCACTGTTCTTTGAAGAAGTCCTTCTTATCTCTCCTAGTTGTTCTCTGGAACTCTACATGCAGGTGGGTATATCTTTCTCTTTCTCCCTCGCTCTTTGTTTCTCTTCTTTCCTCAGCTATTTGTAAAGCCTCGTCAGACAATCACTTTGCCTTTTTGCATTTCTTTTTCTTTACAATGCTTTTGTTCACTGTCTCCAGGTCAGTATTCTGAATATGTTCATAGTTCTTCAGACATTCTGTTTACGAAGTCTAATCTCTTGATTCTATTGGTCACCTCTGTTGTACAATGATAAGGGATTTGATTTAAGTCATACCTGAATGGCCTAGTGGTTTCCCCTACTTTCTTCAATTTAAGCCTGAATTTTGCAATAAAGAGCTTGTGTGTTTATTTAACTTATATGCAGAGTACATCATGAGAAATGCTGGGCTGGAAGAAACACAAGCTGGAATCAAGATTGCCAGGAGAAATATCAATAACCTCAGATATGCAGATGACACCACCCTTATGGCAGAAAGTGAAGAGGAACTCAAAAGCCTCTTGATGAAAGTGAAAGTGGAGAGTGAAAAAGTTGGTTTAAAGCTCAACATTCAGAAAACGAAGATCATGGCATCCGGTCCCATCACTTCATGGGAAATAGATGGGGAAACAGTGAAAACAGTGTCAGACTTTATTTTTCTGGGCTGCAAAATCACTGCAGATGTTGACTGCAGCCATGAAATTAAAAGACGCTTACTCCTTGGAAGGAAAGTTATGACTAACCTAGATAGCATATTCAAAAGCAGAGACATTACTTTGCCAACAAAGGTTCATCTAGTCAAGACTATGGTTTTTCCTGTGGTCATGTATGGATGTGAGAGTTGGACTGTGAAGAAGGCTGAGCGCCGAAGAATTGATGCTTTTGAACTGTGGTGTTGGAGAAGACTCTTGAGAGTCCCTTGGACTGCAAGGAGATCCAACCAGTCCATTCTAAAGGAGATCAGCCCTGGGATTTCTTTGGAAGGAATGATGCTAAAGCTGAAACTCCAGTACTTTGGCCACCTCATTCGAAGAGTTGACTCATTGGAAAAGACTCTGATGCTGGGAGGGATTGAGGGCAGGAGGAGAAGGGGACGACAGAGGATGAGATGGCTGGATGGCATCACTGACTTGATGGACGTGAGTCTCAGTGAACTCCGGGGGTTGGTGATGGACAGGGAGGCCTGGCGTGCTGCGATTCATGGGGTCGCAAAAAGTCAGACACGACTGAGTGACTGATCTGATCTGATCTGGTTACAGGATATGTACATTTAACAAAGTAAATTTTTATAGTGTGTGTTTAGGTAAAAGGAGAAATATTCATAAATATGTGTGATGCATACGGAGAAGGCAATGACACCCCACTCCAGTACTCTTGCCTGGAAAATCCCATGGACAGAGGAGCCTGGTAGGCTGCAGTCCATGGGGTCACAAAGAGTCGGAGACTTACTGAGCGACTTCCCTTTCACTTTTCACTTTCATGCATTGGAGAAGGAAATGGCAATCCACTCCAGTGTTCTTGCCTGGAGAATCCCAGGGACGGTGGAGCCTGGTGGGCTGCCATCTGTGGGGTCGCACAGAGTCAGACATGACTGAAGCGACTTAGCAGCAGTAGCATACAAATTACATAATGTAGAAGTTTTCTAGGACCTCTCTTACAGAAAGCTGACTCTGTAAAATGTTTTTATTTGAACTTTGTGTTTGTAAGATCTACTGACATCATGGGTGGAAACAAATAACTGAAACCTTGAAAAACAGTCATAGTTCTTTTGTTCAAATAATGACAATGGCATACTTATGTATTTCTACTTCTAATGAAATTGATTAAATTGATGAGTTTCATTTTCTTTTTTAATCCGTAGAAAGTGGGTTAATCTTCTACTGCTGTATTTGAAATGCTATCTCAATCAGGATCCCATCAGGAGACAGAAACAATGCAGTAATTTGAATAGGAAAACTTTAACATAAAAAATTATTTAAAAATTTCATATCTATCTATCATCTATCCTTCTATCTGCTTATAACTAAGAGGGAATAAAAGAGAATTCCACAGAATACCATGGGTCTGAGGGAGAGGACCTAAGGAAGAAAATAACTTGGAAAGAGAGCTATTTTCTCTGATAGTGGGATGTAGACTTTGTTGAAAAGGATGTGTTTCCAGTTCACTGGGTAGTGGAGAGGTTTCCTGGCTTGCTGTGTTGTCAGGACCAGAACTGATCCAAAGTCAATGAATTGAGGCTTGCTAGTGATGCAATGTTTGTGTTTAAAGTTCTTATGCTCGCTTTGTCTTTAAAGTTCTCCAGACTTTAGTTGGGATTTATTTTAAGGTTTTGTGCTTCCAAATTTAGGCTTGATCTGTATTTGAGTACTCACATGGCACTTCAGTCTGATTTTGAGATCAGACTGTTCCATTAGAAGCTGGCTGAGACATCTTTGGTCCATTCCTTTGGGACCAGGGAATCTTCACTGAAATTGGGATGCGTTGTAGCCTTTAGAATGCATGTGTGCATGCTCAGTCATGTCCAATTTTTTGCAACTCTATGGACTGTGGCCCATTCTTGGTTCATAGGAATTTTTTTTTTTTTTTCAGGCAAGAATACTGAAATCATTCAGTAGTTGGGCTAAATTATTGGATTGCTATCTCTTCCTCCAGGGAAATCTTCCTAACCCAGACCTGTTTTATGGGAACTGCCTAAAAAGACTGGCTTGGCTTTTCTGGAAGTAAACTATTTCCTTAGAACTATAGGCTATTTGAGTGGCAGGCTGTTTGAACTGAGTTGTTTGAGCTTTAAAGTGTTTAAGCTGTTTGAGAACTGTTCTTTTACTGTAGGGGAAAACAGCTCTGAGAAAAGGGATTCCAGTTATCTAAATATTTTGAGGATACCCCTCACTACAGGAACTTTGGCTTATTTTATGTTTAAAAATGATGATCCTTCTTTATGGGCATTTCTAACTAAATGGACCTACCTGACCAAAAACTATTTAGAATATCAGTGGCCATTACAGTGCGGAGCTTTTGAAATCCCCAAACTTGCTTTTCTTAAAACTGAATTCGATTATTAGTTTTCTTAAAACCAAAATTTCCAGTACTGAAGGAAATGCCTATTTTGATGGGCATTTTGAGGCTTCCCAGGGTTATCAGGAGTTTTAAATTGCCTCTCTGCAAAATGATACTTTAAGATTCACTGAAGTAAACAGCCAAAGAAAGATAAAATGGCTCCCAAGCCTCAAGCTCTTCTTCTTGGGCTTTGTCTCAGGATCTGCCTCTAGTGCCATCTACCTCCTTCCTTTCCATACCCCCTGTACCTTCAGTTTCCCCAATACTAATACTAATACCTCACTGAAATTCCTTTAAAAAAAAAAAGTTATTTTATTTTTAAACTTTACAATATTGTATTAGTTTTGCCAAATATTGAAATGGATCCGCCACAGGTATACATGTGTTCCCCATCCTGAACCCTCCTCCCTCCTCCCTCCCCATACCATCCCTCTGGGTTGTCCCAGTGCACCAGCCCCAGGCATCCAGTATCGTGCATCGAACCTGGACTGGCGACTCGTTTCATATATGATATTATACGTATTTCAATGCCATTCTCCCAAATCATCCCACCTTCTCCCTCTCCCACAGAGTCCAAAAGACTATTCTATACATCAGTGTCTCTTTTGCTGTCTTGTACACAGGGTTATTGTTACCATCTTTCTAAATTCCATATATATGCATTAGTATACTGTATTGGTGTTTTTCTTTCTGGTTTACTTCACTCTGTATAATAGGCTCCAGTTTCATCCACCTCATTAGAACTAATTCAAATGTATTCTTTTTAATGGCTGAGTAATACTCCATTGTGTATATGTACCACAGCTTTCTTATCCATTCGTCTGCTGATGGACATCTAGGTTGCTTCCATGTCCTGGCTATTATAAACAGTGCTGCGATGAACATTGAGGTACACGTGTCTCTTTCCCTTCTGGTTTCCTTGGTGTGTATGCCCAGCAGTGGGATTGCTGGATCATAAGGCAGTTCTATTTCCAGTTTTTTAGGGAATCTCCACACTGTTCTCCATAGTGGCTGTACTAGTTTGCATTCCCACCAACAGTGTAAGAAGGTTCCCTTTTCTCCACACCCTCTCCAGCATTTATTGCTTGTAGACTTTTGGATCACAGCCATTCTGACTGGTGTGAAATGGTACCTCATAGTGGTCTTGATTTGCATTTCTCTGATAATGAGTGATGTAGCATCTTTTCGTATTTGTTAGCCGTCTGTATGTCTTCTTTGGAGAAATGTCTATTTAGTTCTTTGGCCCATTTTTTGATTGGGTCATTTATTTTTCTGGAGTTGAGCTGTAGGAGTTGCTTGTATATTTTTGAGATTAGTTGTTTGTCAGTTGCTTCATTTGCTATTATTTTCTCCCATTCTGAAGCTATAAGCAAGGTGAAAGACAGCTTCAGAATGAAATTCCTTTTTTAAAAAAACTTGTTCCACTCCCTTTTCTTCTGAGCTTGTCAGAGAACCTTGCCCTTTGAAATTAAGCCTTCTAAGAATCCAGAGGTTAAACCTTTAATTTCTTATATTCCTTGGACTAAGTATTTTATTTTCTTGAGCTCCAAAGTCACTGCAGTTGGTGACTGCAGCCACAAAATCAAAAGACGCTTGCTCCTTGGAAGAAAAGCTATCACAAACCTATACAGCATATTAAAAAGCAGAGTATCACTTTGCGACAGAGGTCTGCATAGTCAAAGCTATGGTTTATATATATATATATATATAAAACACACATATATTCTCATACATACGTGAGAGCTAGACCATACAGAAGGCTGAGCATTGAAGAATAGATACTTTCAAACTCTGGTCAATCAAACCAGTCATTATATAGATCAAACCAGTCAATCCCAAAGGAGATCAACCCTGAATATTCATTGAAGGACTAACAGTGAAACTGAAGCTCCAACACTTTGGGCACCTGATGTGAAGAGCTGACTCAACAGAGAACAGACCCTGATGCTGGGAAAGATTGAAGGCAGGAGAAGAAGGGGACGACAGAGGATGAGATGGTTGGATGGCATCACTGAAACAATGGACATGAGTTTAAGCAAACTACAGGAGATGGTGAATGACAGGGAAGCCTGACGTGCTGCAGTCCAGGAATCACAAAGAGTCAAACACAACTTAGCAACTGAACAACAACAACTGGACTAAAACTGAATTGCAAGCCATAGTCAAAGAATTTCCCAAAGTAACCAAAGATCCCCACAGATTTCCTAAGGAACTTAACACATCACTCAAACTTGTCAGCCTGGTTTCTCTGACTTATATCAACTAATTCTAGTTTGTATGCTTGTCAGCAAAGGCCAGCCCAGCACTTGATGAAAATCACAATTTGGGAAAACCCTAAAGCTTCTCTAGAATTACAACTGGGAGACCAGTCCATTAATTTATTATATGATCAGTTTCAGGCAACTGTTAGGTGACTTCATGAAGCAATTCCCAGAGTTTTTTCAAAGCTTGTTGATTGGAACAAAATTCATGCTTATAAACAAAAATCTGAATGAATCTGTTCATGACTATTACAACTGACTTCAGTTTATTTTGGGCATCCCTGGCTCAGATGGTAAGGAATCTGCCTGCAATGCAGGAGACCTGGCTCAATCCCTGAGTTGGGAAGATCCCCTGGAGGAGGTTATGGCAACCCACTCCAGTATTCTTGCCTGGAGAATTCTGGTTTTCCCTCCGACATTGATTCCTCAAGGTAGCTTTTAACTTTATGTATATTAATGTGCTGAACAGGACCTTTGGTAGAAACAACCAAGATGGAATGGAAAAACCACTTCAGATTTAGTTGATCTGGCAAACCAGTTCTCTTATACTCTATATGTGCATTCATGCTGACTCACTCAGTCATGTCTGAGTCTTTGGGACCCCATGCACTGTAACTCACCAGCCTCCTCTGTCCATGGGTTTTTTCAGGCAAGAATACTGAAGTGGGATTCCATTTCCTTCTCCAGGGGATCTTCCCAACCCAGGTATCGAACACAGGTCTCCTGCATTGCAGGTGGATTCTTCACCGACTGAGGCACTAGGGAAGCCCAAGAATACTGGAGTGGGTAGCCTGTCCCTTCTCCAAGGGATTTTCCTGACCCAGGAATTTAACCATGGTCTCCTGCATTGCAGGTGGATTCTTACCAGCTGAGCTACCAGGACACCTCAAACTCTTCTAGTTTCTGCTATTATTTGAAAGAACCAGGGCACTAGAAAAGAGATTGTTACAAATGTAGGTGCTTTAGGCATCTCTAACTCTCTAACCAACCTTTCCAATATCTTCCTAATTTTCAGTGGTGGGCTTCAAGAAAATACAGGGGCTCTTTCCAGTCCTTCCTTTTAATTAGCCTGGAGAAATATTTCTCCAGATTCGGTATGAATCTCTTCTAGCCTGAGTCATACTCTCTTTGTTCAACCCCACTACTGTACAATGGCCCCTTTGTTGGAGTACTGAAACAGTTCAAGTTGGAGGGGATCTTTATTGAAACTCAAGAGGCTCCTGTCTATAATCATGTTTCCTTTTGTTTCATCCTAGAGAGATACAAACCCTTTTCTTTTCTGTTCTCCCACCCCAATCAATTTATTAGCCTGAAATTTAGAGAAATATCATGTCAGAATTTATTTCTCCCCCAAACAGAAAATAATTCTAGAATTTGATGATAGTCATCAAAGTAACCAAAAAGGTGAATTAAATGACCCTTGACATCTTTTCTTTGTTTCATCTCTGACAGTACTGGAACTGATTTTGAAAACACTGATCACTTACCCCTATTGAATCTTCTACCATCTTCCTTGTGGAAAAAAATCTCCAACTGATATTGGCAAGATCACAGTGCACCCCCCATCAAGATTCAAATAGATCTCTTAAAACCTCTTCCCAGAATTAGTCAATACTCTTTGAGTAAAGAAGCCCTTCAAGGCATAAAGCTCATAATAAAAGATTACAAGGCTCAAGACCTCATTTTCTCTTGTAGTAGTTTATATAATATTCTTTAAAAAATAATTTTATTATTTATTTATGGCTGTGCTGGGTCTTTGTTGCTGTGTAGGCTTCTCTCTAGTTGTGGCAAGCAGGGATTTCTTTTTAGTTGTGGTGCATGGGGTACTCGTGGTGCATGGGGTTCTCTTGTTGCAGAACATGGGCTCTGCGGTGCATGGGCTTCAGTGGTTGTGATTTGTGGGCTCAGTAGTTGCAGCTCCTGGGCTCTAGAGCACAGCCTTAGTAATTGTGGTGCACAGGCTTAGTTGCTCTGCAGCATGAGGGGTCTTCCTGGATCAGAGGTCAAACCCATGTCTCCTGCATTGGCAGGTAGATTCTTTTCTACTGAGCAACCAGGCATATAACACTCATAATTTACTGTGAATAAAACTAATAGCCAAGAGTGGAAGTTTGTCTAGGACCTCCAACAATAAACAACATTGTTATCTCTGGACATCTTGTTATTGCTAATCCTCTTATATTACTAACATCCATTCCCACCAGGAGCCATTTCTTTAGCGTTGTTGACTTATGTAGTGCGTTCTTCAGTGTTTCAGTCACTGAAGATACATAATGCCTTTTTACCTTCAACAATTCACCTGGACAGTAATGCCTCAAGGTTTTACAGAGGGTCCTCATTTCTAGCAAATCATGAACCCTGACGTGGATGATACAAAATTCCCTAGGGATTTTATTTCCCTGCAGTGTGTCAATAATTAGCTTCCATGTTCTCCTTCTCAAATCTCCTCACATGAAGGCAGCATCCATTTGCTGGAGCTGTTAGCTTTAAAGGGACATAAGGTTGCCAGAGTAAAATTGCAGTTTACCCTAACACAGGCTTCACATTTCGGATCTCTGATATCAGAACAAGGGCTACAACTAGATCCAGATAGATTTCATCATGTCCTAAATTTCCAAAAGTCTAAAACTAAGTGCCAACTATGAGGTTTCCTGAGGCTCCTTGGTTTGGTTGTTGCTGAAATTGGATTCCAATTTTTTTCTCTTATATCCAAATTTTTGTATGCTTTACTAAACAGTGACAATCCCAATCCAATTTTATGGGAAGAACTGGACAACATAACGTTTATGCTTTTAATGAAGAGTGAGATGCGCCCACTTGCCCTTGGGCATCCCAGTCAATAGATTTTCTTTTTTGTCTTTTTTTGTTTCCTTTTTTTTTTTTTTTTAATATATATATATGAAAAGGAAGGAAATACTCTTGGTATACTCATCCACAAATACAGGGAACACTTGACCTATAGGGTTTTGACCCTTGCCTTAGGGCTGTTATGGCCACTGCCCTATTAGACAAGGCTACATCTAACTGTAGAATTACCTTTAGCCATTTTTGTATCTTATGTGGTAGATAATTTCCTGAATGCTCATCACACTCAACTTTTCTCACCCAGCTGTCTCACTTCCTATAAAGTCTTTTGTTAATTGCCTCTTACGTAACTCTTTTGTGTTGTAATAACCTTAACCCAGCCACTTGTCATCTCCACCACGGACAAAGTCCTTCACAATCTCTTAAGGCTGTTAGATCACCTTCTGACTCATCATAATGATGTATAGAAACTTCTCTGAGTAATACCGACTTCTCATGGTTCACTGATAGTTCTTATTTTAAAGGTGATAGTGGCAAATATTGTGCTAACTATTCTATTGCAACTTCTTTTGATGTTGTTGAGGCAGCGTCTTTACTTGTGGCTACTACTTTAGCTAAGGAGAAAATTACTAATAGTTATGCATATAGTAGATGTACTATTGGAATAGCTCATAATTTTAGAATGCTGTGGAAGCAACATGGCTTACTTACTTCCAGTGGAAATAAAATGAAAAAATGGTCCTATGTTCAAGATTGTTGGGTGAAACACTTTTACCTGCCTCTTTAGCTATTATAAAAATTCTGGAGCATTCTATATTTGACTCTCTGGAAGCAAAAGGAAATTATTTTGCTGACATTTCTACAAAGAATGCTTTCCTTAAAGACACCAACAGCAGCCAAACCTCTGTCATAGTCCAAGAGAATGATTCTTCAAATAATAACTTGGAAAGACAGGCTAGAAAAAAAACAACAGTTGGCCTCAGAAAAAGATAAAAAAAGATTTGAAATTCAACTGTTGGTTTAACAAAGAAAGAAAGCTCTGGTTTAGAGCAAATAACAACCCAGTCCTGTTGGAGATGCTAAAATTCCTAATTCTTACCACTATACTAACATTAGGCCATTGACCTACTGACAAAAATTGTAGCATTCACTAATAAATAATGATGGGGAAACGATAATAAGCTCCCAGAATATGCCCTTATCTGTCCCACTTGTCCAAAGTACAACTCACGGAAGTCCAAGAACTGCTTCTGGACGTTTCAAACTGCCTAATGGATGTTTCAAAGTCTGGCAAATGGATTTCGTATAACTTCCTCCATTTAATGGATATGAATGCGTCTTAGTCTTGGTCTATCCACCAAGCCACCTGGGAAGCCCCATGTTTTCTGTTCTGGACTGAAGTCTTCCCTTGCAGACAGGCTACTGCCACTTCTGCGGCTAAAGTCCTTTTGCAAAGGATTATCACTGCCTGAGACACTCTTTTCGAACTTCATTGTAATTGAGGAGCCCATTTTACTGACAAGGTGTTTCAACAAGTCTGCAATGTTTGGCCAGTTTTGCAACACTTTTACTGTGCTGGCCACCCCTAATCCTCCGGTTTAGTTGAATACATTAATGGCATTATAAACACTCAATTGGCCCAATTTGTAGAAACTCTCCAATTATCTTGGCCCAAAACATTGCTATTCATCCTTACAAGTTTCAAATCCACCACTTTTGGAATTTACAAACTTTAAACCTTGAAGATAATCACAGGATGCCCAATGCACTGGCTCCTGCTTTCTTTTGACCCACAACTGATTTTAAAAAGAGATACTTTAACACTGCAAAGGCCTAATTGCTTCTATTAAAAATAACCATGTTTTTGAAAAAATTGTTCAACATTCCTTATTATTAGAGAAATGCAGATCAAAACTACAATGAGGTATCACCTCACACTGGTCAGAATGGCCATCATCAAAAAATCTACAAGCAATAAATGCTGGAGAGGCTATAACCAAAAGGGAACCCTCTTGCATTTTGGTGAGAATGTAAACTGATACAGTCACTATGGAGAACAGTATAGAGGTTTCTTAAAAAACTAGGAATAACACTACTATATGACCCAGCAATCTCACTACTGGGCATATACCCTGAGAAAACCGTAACTGAAAAGGACACAGGCACCCCAGTGTTCACTGCAGTATTATTTATAATAGCCAGGATGTGGAAGCAACCTATATGTCCACTGACAGATGAATGGATAAAGAAATTGTGATATATATATACAGCAGAATATTACTCAGCCATTAAAAGGAACAAATTTGAGTCAGTTCTAATGAGGTAGATGAAACTAGAGCCTGATATACAGAGTGAGGCAAGTCAGAAAGAGGAAAAACAATCTGAAAAAAATATTGTATGTTAACTCATATATATGGACTCTAGAAAAATGGCACTGATGAAACTATTGGCAGGACAAGAATAGAGACTCAGATATAGAGAACAGATTTATGGAGACAGTGGGGACAGGAGAGAGTGGGATGAATTGAGACAGAAGCATTGAAATATATACATTACCATATGTAAAATAGAGTGCTAATAGGAAGTTGCTCAACCTGGTGCTCTGTGACAGCCTAGAGGGGTGCAATGGGGTGGGAAGTGGGAGGGGAGTTCAAGAGGAAGGGAACATATGTATATCTGTGGCTGATTCATGTTGATGTATGGCAGAAACCAATATAACATTGTAAAGCAAGTGTCCTCCAATAAAATAATCTCACTTCAATATTTATTTTAAAAAATCATGTTTTGATAATCTTTCCACAGTGCGCTCTCAGGAGACAAAGGTATTAAGTATCACCCTTTACAACCTGGAGATTTTGTCTGTGAAAAAATGCATCTCCAATAGAATTCTTTTTAACCTTGCTGTAGAGGCCCCTATCAGAGGCCCTGTGCTGCCAAACTCCAAGGAATATATTCTTGGATTCACATGACACATGGTTGCTGCTGCTACTGCTGCTAAGTCGCTTCAGTCGTGTCCAACTCTGTGTGACCACATGGACTGCAGCCCACCAGGCTCCCCATCCCTGGGATTCTCCAGGCAAGAACACTGGAGTGGGTTGCCATTTCCTTCTCCAATGCTTGAAAGTGAAAGGTGAAAGTGAAGTTGCTCAGTCATGTCTGACTCTGTGCGACCCCATGGACTGTAGCCCACCAGGCTCCTCCATCCATGAGGTTTTCCAGGCAAGAGTACGGGAGTGGGGTGCCACTGCCTTCTCCGGACACATGGTAAGAAAGCACAAACCCTGGCTGGACTACTTGCTTATCATCTGGTGACGTATAAGTAGAATTTACTGAAACTGAAGCAGACAACATAAGATAGTTTCCCTAAGATATCCAGATCAGACCTGTAGGAAGTTTCTCACCAAATCTTTGAGGATGACGTAATGCTTCAGTTGATATCCAGCATCTGTGTTCTTGATAACATACAGTTGTAGTCCTTCAGTAGCTAAGTTGTGTTCAACTCTTTGCAACCCCATGGTCTGCAGCACACCAGGCTTCCCTGCCCTTAACTGTCTCCTGGAGTTTGCTCAAACTCATGTCCATTGAGTCAGTGTTGCCATCTAACCATCTCATCCTCTGTTGCCCCTTTCTCCTCTTGCCTTCAATCTTTCCTAGCATTGAGGTCTTTTCTACTGAGTCAGATCTTCACATTAGGTGGCCAAAGTATTGGAGTTTGAATAATGAATATTCAGGGTTGATTTCCTTTAAGATTGACTAGTTTGATCTCCTTGCTATCCAAGGGATCAGGAGTCTTATGATAACATATAGTATTTAGATAAAAAGTACCTGAGAATTTTCCTTCCTACTTCTCTTTGTCACATGAATGTGACTTGAATAAGTTTGCAGTCTGTGCACTTTCCCTCTGACCTGAGACACTATACCCAGGAAATATCCTTCCTAGCACTGAGGGACAAAAAGGCATGAAACTGGAAAACCTGACTCTTGATCACTGATGCATTCAGAAAAAAATCTTCACCAAATTGGGGAAGTATAAAAAAATTAATAAACAGAGCCTTCAATTAAATAAAGTCAGGAGATCAGAAAGGGGTGTGCTCATGCCCTGAGACAATAGAAGAAACCAACAGGAAGAGGAAAGACACCTCTTATTTCCTGTCAAGGGCTCAGTCAGTGAAGAGCCATGGACTCTTTTCACAATAGCCCTCCCAACTTTTTTTGACCCGTTATAAAATTGTTCTCCTTCCTTTGCCTTGTGGGGACTTGCATGTGACTTGCCATGGTTATAGACCCTGAATTGCAATTCTTTGCTGATCCATATTTACTGGAGAAATATCTACCAGTCTATTTGTTTTAGGTCATCAGGAGACACAATCCAGTATCAAAAGAGATAGCAGAGTAGAGTTGGTGTTGAAAGGCAATAGATTGAGAACTGGTCAATGATTTATGCACTCAGCTGAACTTCAGTCTTCAGTCCGTAGAGAAAAAAAAAAGTCAATGTTTTTATTTCTTTTTTTGGCTGTGGCATGTGGGATCTTAGTTCTCCAACCAGGGATTGAGCCCACATTCCTTACATTGGAAGCTCAAAGTCTTAACCTCTGGACCACCAGGAAAGTCCCTGTCAGTGGTTTTTTAAAGAGTTATGTTTAAAATATAGAGAAGCAGAGTAAACATATTTCCCACCTTTTAGACTGTGATTCATCTCAGTCGTCAATATTAGTTATCACCTGAATGTATGAACCAGGACTTAGATTTGAGGGTGGATGACATGAGAAGAATAGCAGATATTCACAACAGCACCAGTAATAATAGGATTTCATGAACACAGTAATTATCAAGAACAGTTTAAGTTCAGCCTGTGTTTCAGTAAGGTCTGTAAGTGGTTCATCTATGTAGATTATCAATAAAAACTGTTAAGGTCAGTTCAAAGAATCCACCTGAAATGCATGAGGCCCCAGTTTGATTCCTGCGTCAGGAAGATCCACTGGAGAAGGGATAGGCTACGCACTCCAGTATTCCCTTGAGCTTCCATTGCAGGGCAAGAATATGCCTGCAGTGCAGGAGACCTGTGTTTGATCCCTGGGTTGGGAAGATCCACTGGAGAAGGAAAAGGCTACCCACTCCAGTATTCTGGCCTGAAGAATTCCATGGACTGTATAGTCCATGGGGTTGCCAAGAGTCAGACACGTCTGAGCGACTTTCACTTTCACACACACTTGGGACAGTAGTGAAATTGACATTGCCACTTAAACATAGTTGGAAGTTTATTCAACATTGATATCCTAAAATGTGACTGCTAAATAGTAGATGTTCAATAAATGTTTGAATTAATAAATGTCTTAATTATTCCACTGTTTTTGGTATCCACTATGTCCTGGACCTTGTACTGTGTGCTAGAAATACAGCAATGTTCAAAATACAGTCTCTACCTAAAGAAGTACACAGTCCATTTTGTAGGAAATAATTCTTAAGGCTTTTGGAGATTCTCCTGAGTGGGAAGAGATGGTTGACCTTCCGATGGGGCATATAGTTTCAGGGTCTTTAAATCAGGAGTTATGTATATTCCTTTGTTTTCAGAGAAGCTGAAATTAGAAAATATAATATTTTTTTTCTTCTCTCTCTTTCCTCATCTCTTACTCCTCCTACTTCTTCTTTTGCACAATTCCCCAATCTACATATTCAAAAGAATCAAATAGATATTTTTAAAAATTTAAGAAATATGTTAAGGTACTGGTTCACACACTAAAGTTTAATTCTATAGATAATAGTGAAGAAAATCACCATTTAGAGTCATCCTGTACTTCATCATTTCCTTTTGTTTTCTCCTTTGTACCTACTCCCTATTCACTCTATTCAACAATGCTGCCTGTTCCCTGTTAGGATTTATTAAGTATTAAAAAATGTTATTACTGTTTAGTCTCGTTCCTATCCTCTTACACACTAGGCTAAACATTCCTCATGATTATTCCCATTTTACAGAAGAGAAAATGCTAAGTAGCTTGTACAGTCACATACATGGTGACGATAATTTTTTTCATCACCTGCTGGCAAAGTTATTTTGCCTTTGATCCCATAGACCAATGGTTGGACCACTTCAAAATTGAATATTTAGAATTATCTAATAAATAATTTCATGCATTTAAATGTGTGTTTTTTTTTTAGTTTGCATGTTTTTATTCATCTTTTATTTTAGTTATATGTTTTGGAGATAAAACATTGAAACCTGGTCTTAAAGAAAGTGCAGTCGCTCAGTTGTGCTGACTGACTGTGACCCCATGGACTGTAGCCTACCAGGGTCCTCTGTCCATGGAATTTTCCAGGCAAGAATACTGGAGTGGGTTGCCATTTCCTTCTCCAGGGGATCTTTCTGACCCAGGGATCAAACCCAGGTCTCCCACATTGCAGGCGGATGCTTTACCATCTGAGCCACCAGGAAAGCCCTGGTCTTAAAAGTGGGGTGTAAAATGGATGCCTGTGTGTTCTTGTATGTGCTTGTTAGGCATAAAATGAAGAGGATTCCACTCTGTTTTTAGTGGGGTCTTTCATAAAGACTGTCTCTCAGAAGTCTGGATTAAAAAGACTGGATCTGTACCTGAATAACACATTACTATTTCCCCACACTCAAAGGCTCTGTCATAGACATTCAGATCAACCCTGGTGTTAGTGGCAAGTAATAAGAACCATCAGCCTCAGCTTTGTCTCTCGCATTGGGCACAGTTCAATAGCTGTTTATTAACTCTGACTTCTCATTTTATAGGTGAAACTTCATATTAGCACACAGAAGCCAAATAAATTTGAGTTCAAAGATGCACAATAGTTTCTGAATTAATTTTTAGTGTTTATTGTGTGCCAAAAAGAGAAACAGAGAAAAAAGAAATCAGCAAAGAAAGGCTAAGCTGCTTGGAGTTGGGGTGGGAGACTATATCTTGCCCTGCAATATTTTGCTTCATTGGTTTTATGTTTAAATATTTTATGCCATGTCTGCTTTTTTTTTGCTGGTTGTCAGTGCAAGTTTATAATTTTATGTCAGATGCTTGAATTATTCAATTAAAAAAATGTTAGCCTGAGCAAGCCATCCAAGACTAGAAAACAGCAAGCCATATAAAATAGATTGTATTTTTTACTGGAACATGAACAAAAGTATAAAAAGTATAAATGTAATTCTGGAGGCAGTTGTGCAGGAATAGCCACAGCTAGAGGATTTCTGGTCAAACTCTTTAGTTTTCTATTATACACTATAACAAAGAGCACCAGCTTCCTTTTTGTGCTTTGTTTGCAAGTTTTAACAATTCTTTCGGGTTTATTTTGGTACAGATACAGACCTTTCCCTGACTATCTCCTCTGGGCTTCGTTATTAAATAGCATGTCAGTGGAAACATTTGACATTGACATTGACAACATTTAAGTGAGAGATTGTCTGTGAGCCACAAACACCTAGTAAGCTTTTTTTTCCCTTCAAATACATATTCACAGTCTCTACCCTGACATTTTAGCCTCAGGAGGTCTGTTGGCTCCTAGGAATCTCCACTGTGAATGCAAAGCACCTCAGGTTATGTAGGTGGCTGCTGCTGCTGCTGTCACTTCAGTTGTGTCCGACTCTGTGAAACCCCATAGACAACAGTCCATCAGGCTCCCCCGTCCCTGGGGTTCTCCAGGCAAGAACACTGGAGTGGGTTGCCATTTCCTTCTCCAAGTGTAGGTGGCTGAGGATGAACTAAATCATCATTGCAAAAGTGAAACATTTCCAAAGGCAGTGACCTTCCTTAGCAAGTACAAATTCAGATGGTCTCAACTACTACTTTCGGTCTCTTCCCAGAAAAATTCAGACTGGAGCTGTACTTGGATGTGACTGTTACATCTGGGTAGCTTCCCTAGAACATGGTTCTGTATCAGACCCTCTTGTAAATAATTAGTGAAATCTTGCACGGCAGATACTTTTGATGAAAAAGATCTGCTTCTGGCAAGCAGAAACAGAAGATCTTATAACTCTGGTCAGAAACCATGGAAGAGAAGCTAGAGGTGATGGTTTCTGTGTTTGATGGTTTGAGAAATATAAAAAAAAAAAGACGGGAAAAATGAAAACATAAACAGTCCAACAAATAGCTAAACATTATAAGTAATGGGTTTTGACAATTAGGACAAAAGTATTTGATAGCGTTTAAAAATTACTGAATATTTTATCAAGCTTTTTAATTGCACCCTTAATCATTGATCTATTAGCTTGAATGTACATTGGTTTTATTTTGACTCATTTGAGTAACACTGTAATTAAGTCTCTGATATCTGTGTTGGCATACTATACATTAAAAAAAGTACAAGTTCATTTACAAAAAAGAAAATACAAATGAGGAATCAGTGAATTATTTCTTTATAGAATTTTATATATTCTTTATTATATAGTATAATTATATAATATTCTGCATCATATATTTTAACACATTTTTATAATTTGGTGATTATTAATATTAACCTTAGTCAGTTTGGTGTGTGTTAGGTATCTAGTTACAGATTTCAAGAAGATACATAGATATTTGAGTTTTCATTAGCTGAGTAAAGGTATTTTGATAAGTTGAAAGATAATTTGTTTTCAAAGTTGAAAGTAAATCTTTTAATTTTCAACTGATTATTAGCATGTAAACTTAGAGTTTATTTTTAAAAATGGAGACCTTTTTATGAAACTCTGAATTGATAGTTTCTAAAAGTAAAACTCAGATATCAACAGGCTGAAATGGTTTTGTTTTTGGTATTGCAACACTCAAAACACTGATTAATATATGTAAAGAAGCACAGGAATCAGCTGTGATTCTCATCTGATTCAAGTATTCCTGGGTTGACATTGCTTATACATTGGGTTTGGGGAACAGAACCAGTTACCTGGATTTCGTATTTTCAATTGCTTAGGTTTGTTACTGTTCTTGCTGCTGCTGCTAAGTCGCTTCAGTTGTGTCCGACTCTGTGCGACCCCATGGACAGCAGCCCACCAGGCTCCTCTGTCCCTGGGATTCTCTAGGCAGGAACACTGGAGTGAGTTGCCATTTCCTTCTCCAGTGCATGCATGCATGCATGCTAAGTCACTTCAGTCATGTCTGACTCTGTGTGACCCTATGAACAGCAGCCCACCAGGCTCCTCTGTCCACAGGATTTTCTAGGCAAAAATACTGGAGTGGGTTGCCATTTCCTTCTCCGTTACTGTTGTTAAAACTATTCAAAAATATGGGGTGACATAGGATAAAATGTTAAAATAAGTATATGCTTAAATCTGTATTTTTGGTTTTTGACATTGTCCATATGCTATGGGAAGTCAATGTATTACAAAAGTAGAAAAAATAAAATGATTAAAAAACAAAAAACAAGATCTCCTTGCCTCGTATGTTGAGGCAAGATTTTAGGAGTCATGGCGAAAAGTTGGGAGACCTGTTAGGCTATATCAATCTATACTTTCTATAATAATAAAATCACAATGTTTCCATAGCATACAGCAGTGAGAATTTCTATCTCATATATCTTTGGGTTGGCTAGATGTCTCTGTGGATCTTAACTGAGCTCATACACTCATGACTTGTCTGTAGTTTGGCTAAAGAATGTTTCATTTTAATTTGGACTTGAATGAGGTCACTGAGCTCCATAGATTTGTAATCTTCCTCTTGGGACCATCAAATCAGGTAAGTATATTGCAATGTCAAAAGCACAAGAGACTTACTCCTTACACACAAATACAGTGAGAGTCTTTGTCATTTTTCCTAAAATTTCATTAGCCAGAGCAAGTTGCAGGACTAAAGTCAAGGGTTAGGGAAGTAAATACTACTTTTATTCCTGGGGTTTTTTCTTGGCCACATCATTCAGCATGTGGAATGTCAGCTGCTCAACCAAGGATTGAACCCAAGCCACATTAGTGAAATCACTGAATCCTTACCACTAGACAACCATGGAACCCCTTCCACTTTTGTTTTTAAGGATCTTAACAGTCACTTGGTGGGAAAAGGTGTGGCTAAAAGACTAAATAATTGGGGTTAATATGAAGCTTTCCATCCCTGGTAGCTCAGCTAGTAAAGAATCTGCCTGCAGTACAGGAGGCCTGGGTTCAATACCTCCTCCTCCTCAATGGAGGAGACTGGCAGGCTACTGTCCATGGGGTCACAAAGAGTCAGACACAACTGAGCGACTAAACCACCACCACCACAAAGTATCTTGCAGTTGTTCCTTCAGATTTTAGGGTTTAGAGCAGCCATGCAGCTATGGTAGTTATAAGAAGTGTAAGATTATGAATACACTTTTAGGTAGCGAATGAGTGAGTACTGCATGCTCAGTCATGTCCGACTTTTTGAGACCCCATGGACAGTAGCATGCCAGACTCCTCTGTCCATGGGATTTCCCAGGCAAGATACTGGAGTAGGTTGCCATTTCCTCCACCAGAGAATCTTCCTGAGCCAGAGATAAGGCCAGTCTCCTGTGTCTCCTGCATTGGCAGGCAGATTATTTACCTGGTGGCATTAATCGTAAAGAATCTGCCTGGGAATGCAGGAGATGTAAGAGACACAGTTTCAGTCTCTGGGTGGGGAAGATCCCCTGGAAGATAAAATGGCAACCCACTCCAGTATTCTTGCCTGGAGAATCCCATGGACAGAGGAGCCTCACAGAGCTACAATCCATGGGATCTCAAAGAGTCAAACATGACTGAAGAGACTGAGCACACAGCACAGAGCCATCTGGGAAGGCTTTTAGCCAGTGAGATTTATTGAGCTATGGGAGAGATGTTAATGAGGACTCCAAATTTCTTGTATGAGCAACTGGAAGGATAGGGTCGTCATTAACTGAAATGTGAAATGTTGCATGTGACAGATTTAAGGGCGGTGGGGGGAGGGAAACATAAATCAATTTAGGACGTGTTGAGTCTTGGATGTTAAAAGACATCCAATCAGAGATATTGGGTAGCATATTTTATATATAAATCTGAATTTATGGAAGAATGGTCTGGACACAGATATAATTTTGGAAATTGCTAATTATAATATTTAAAGCCCTAAATTTAGATGAAATTGCTAATTGATATAAAAGCGGGGGGTGGGGGCAAGGACATTTTAACATTAAGAGGTTTGGAAAACTCAGCATAAAAGACTGAGAAGAAGTGACCCATGAGATAGAAAAAACATTATCTGAGGAGGTTGCTGATGACTTTAGCAAGGATTGGCTCAAAGGATTGCACCACAAGGAGAAATTATATTTGGGATTTGCTGGGCTCCCTAAGTCTGAGGATTGGATTCTTTAGCAAAATTTGAAGAATTTTAAGCTATTATCTTTTAAGATGTTGACTTTTCCTCCCCTCTAAATTTTCTTTATTTATTGTTTCCAGAGTGTCTTTTAGAGATACAATATGCCATGTGACTTTATTCTCTACATGTTTTTACTACTCTATCACACTTTTAAACTCTTCATCCTTTTGCTTCCCCAATTTAGGTGACTTCTTTAGCTCTATCTTCCAGTTTGCTAATTATCTATTTTTGTTTAATCTGCTTTTCATTCAATCCATTGAATTTTTAACTTCAGTGATTAAATTTTCCTCAAATCTGCCTGTTTTTGTTTTTCTCATTCTTCTGATTCATTTTTAATGTAATCATTTTAAACACAGATTTTGTGATCTATATAATTCTATCACATGACATTCTTAGGAGTCAACTTCTGTTATTTATTTTTTATAAAACTAGTACCGACTTTCCTCCTATGTGTCCTAATTTTGGACTAGAATCTCATGTTTGATGTGGCCTAAACTTGATAATACTGTGCAGCCTAATTTGTGAAGTTTCATGTATGACTCAGTCCCTCCAGGATTATAGCAAATCCTCTTGGTGCTCTGCCAATACTCTCTCAGGCCTTACCATTTCTGTGCATGCAGGACTAACATTCATCTGCCAGCATCTGTATCTCTTTGCGTAAGAGTTTTCTTTGGCCACTTACTCTTACCATGTGTACAGTGAGCCAGAAGTGTGCACAGATTAATGCTGCACACCTTGACAAATGACTGACAGGAGCTGGTGTGCAAACACCTCCCTTGTTTCTGGGGTGGGATAGTTCTGACATGTTCTATGTTAGCCCCAGACTTCCCCAGTGGGAATAAGATCCATTCATCCTCAGGGGAAACTTGCTTGATTATGCAGCCTATATTGGCTGCTCCCTTTTCCTGCCTTACCTACTCCCTCCCTTACTCACTCAAATACTTATCTCAGTGCCTATTTCAGGAGTACCCAGACTGAGACAGTGGTTATGAGCCCGGAACTAACTTTTCTCCAAAAGTCTAATTTTCAGAACTACTTTTTAAGGTTAAGTATCAGCTTTGGGTTCTCTGACACGCGGGTATGGTGTGGGAGTGAATCCTGAATGAATGCAAAGCAATACTCTGCTTCTAAGGCTTCAGGGAAGACTTCTCCCCACTACCTAGTGACTGAGCAGAGGCAGAGAAACTATACTGATATCAATTTATGCCCCTGGAAAGATTATTTTCTAGTCTATATTTATAACCCCGGTTGAATAAAGAGCATCTCTCATATTCTGTGCCTTGTTCTGGATTCTTTCTGAGACTCCTGGGCCTATGGTATATTTCTGGAAGTAGAAGTATACTTCTAATTATTTAGGAATGGTGATTAACAGAATCATAATGAAGACATGTGCTTTCTTGGGCCAGGAAACTGGGAATTTTAATCACAGTACAAGAATACACAATATGATACAGAATACAAGCTGATGCATACAAGAATTGGAGTTTACAGATTGGGTCAAAAATGAGGAAATCTTACATTTCTCTTCTTTTTATTAACACTTTTGGTTCTGAAAAGTTGGCTAGGGAGAATTTTTCTCCCTTTCCACCCCTTATAAATCTCTATGTGGTACCAATAAAATAGCCAAAGAAAAATTTTTACTGAAGTTCTTGATGTCTATTTGCTGTTGTTTGTGTTTATAAGGAAAAGATGAGTAACTGTCTTATTGGATGTTTATATTTATATTTTGTTCATTTGACTATGCAAGGATGTTGGTTCCCATAAACGTTATTTTCTGTATTCATCACCTTCAATCAAGTGTTGCTGTTGTTCAATTGTCCAGTTGTGTCTGACTCTTTGTGACCCCGTGGACTGCAGCATGCCAGAGCTCCCTGTCCTTCACCATCTCCTGGAGTTTGCCCAAGTTCATGTTCATTGCATTGGTGATGCCATCCAGCCATCTCATCTTCTGATACCCTCTTCTCCTTCTGCCCTCAATCTTTCCCAGCATCAGGGACTTTTCTAAAGAGTTGTCTGTTCACATCTGATGACCAAAATATTGGAGCTTCAGCTTCAGCATCAGTCCTTCCAGTGAATATTCAGGGTTGATCTCCCTTAAGATTCACTGGTTTGATCTCCTTGCTCTCCAAGGGACTCTCAGGAGTATTCTCCAGCACCACAGTTAGAGGGCATCAATTCTTTGGTGTTCTGCCTTCTTTGCAAGTTAATCTAGAGCTGTTTTAGTTACAGTAGACGTGGGCTACCTGGCCTGTATTTCCTAACTAAATATAGCACCACCACCCTTGACTTCAGTCTTTGAAAATTTCTGACTTAACCCAATCTACCATGCAAATCTTAATGTCAGAATGTTAATGTGTTTTCAAATCAGTACAGCCATGGAATTAAATCACTTCAGTTAGTAATGAGACTTTCTTAATTGCATTAGTGTCAACTAAAAAGATGCACAATGTCAGAGTTGCAAGTTAAGTTTTATTTGGGGCAAAATGAGGACTGCAGTCTAACAGATAGTACCTCAGATAGCTCTCTCCAAAGAGAAGTGGGGGAAGGTCAATATATAAGATTTTGGTGAAGAAGGAGGTCAATGCAATCAAGCGCTTATTTTACAAAAGGTTTTCTGCTAGTCACTAGGAACTGATATTACCATGAAGGGATTGAGTGCTTTTCTAGATGTGAGGAAATGCAGGGATTGGGATTGTGAAATCAGTTCTTGAAAATATCTAATTATCTAAAGACCTGTTCCACCAGGTTCCCTGGAGCCCAGAGTGCCTCACTCTCCATGTTAAATTCCCTTCAGAGAGTGTTGAAGGTCAGCAGCTGGAGCAGCACAGGCAGATGGCAAATGCCCTTGTTGTTTTTCAGTCACTGACAAATGCTCTTGGCAAGTGCCAATTTGTAGTTGACAGAAGTGTTGATTGCCTGTAAGAAAGACAAGCTCAAGTTGAGCATACAACAGATTCTTAAACATATACTCAACTTACTCCAGAGCATTTAAGATCATACTACCTGTATTAGATTAGCCTGAGTTTCCCAGAAAACAGAACCAATAGAATGTATATACCATAAGGAATTGTCTTAAGAGATTTTAGTCTTCACAGAGTTCAAGATCTGAAGTTAGGAAGCTGGAGACCCCAGGAGAGCTGACAGTATAATTCTTGTCTTGTACAGATTTCGAAGGTCAAAGAACTGAAGAGCTGATGATGTAAGTTTCAGTCCAAGTCTAAGCGTAGAAAATCCATGGCTCTGCTCAAAGACAGGCAAAGAGAAAAAAATTCTTTCTTACCCAGTTTTATTCTACTTAGGCCTTCAACAGATTGGGTAAAGCCCACTCCACACTATGGAGGGCAATTTGCTTTACTCAGTTTGCTGATTCAAAGGTTACTCTCATCCAGAAGTTCCTTCCCAGACACATCCAGAATAATGTTTTGCTAAATGTCTGAGCACCCCATGGCCCAGTCAACATGACACATAAAATCAACCATCGCAAGTTCACCCCTTGTCATTATGGTGCTCATACACATCTCCTCAAATCATATATCTCCAAAAAGACAATAAGGTCAAAATTCATCTAACATGAAATACCTATTCTGTGTACAACTGAAAATGCATTAACCTCTTGGCTTGAAGAGGAGGCAAAGTCCTTGAGTGGTTAATCTTCTCACTGATATTCTCTAACTTACCAACTATCGTGTAAAATTAACAATGTTTAAATAGTATGGCAGAAAATCAATACAACTTAATGACTTTACATGTTTATAACAATATAGGAAACAATTGACTTTATTGTATTTATGTTACATAAGAGAATAAGAGAAAAAAGAAAATAAAAATGTTTGTCTAGAGGTCAATGAAAATATCTATAAAATCATTTTCATTTTCATTAGGGAAGAAGAGCTGTGGTACTGGTTAAAGAAGTGAGTAAATGCATTTACAGCAATACATTTCTAGTAACCACAGAAATGTATTGTCTGTGTGAATTAAAACTTCACAGATTGACAATTTATCTGACAAATGTTATAATAGTTACTTCCATTCTGTCTTGTCCTGATTTGAATTTTCTGTTCACTTCTAACAATTTTAACAGGTTTTTCCCATGACTATTTAACATTAGATTGCTCTGTTAGTAACTGATTAATGCACTTTGACTTTCTCTGTGGTAATTTTTTTTAACTTAGCCTGCTTAGACTTAGCAAGATGACTGCTGTCAGAGGACAGTGGAGAAAGCCTAAGCCAG
Organism: Bos indicus; assembly: GCF_029378745.1. Taxonomy (NCBI): domain Eukaryota; kingdom Metazoa; phylum Chordata; class Mammalia; order Artiodactyla; family Bovidae; genus Bos; species Bos indicus. The sequence goes on from NC_091779.1 coordinate 15,623,993, forward strand.
CTGAGTGCCTATCATAACTGAACTCATAACCTAATATCTCATGAAATAGGGACTTCGGCAGGTTTCAGTAGCATAGCATGAAAAAGTAACATTGAGCCAAAAATAAGCAAATAGCAAACCCCTGTTCTATTTGGAAAGGAAATGGGGGGTTTTGTCCCTAACTACTCTTATCTTGAAACAACGACAAAAACATTTTTTAACTTGTTTATCTGTATTCTAAAACACTGCCATCATAAAACAGACATGTGAGTGAAAGGGTTGCCTCATCCAGAAGTCGTTAGTGTGAAGGGAGAGATTGGGCTCCCCCCAGTCCTATCTTTATTTTGATTTTATTCTACATAGTCTAGGAAATGTACTAGGGTCTCTAAAAGCCCTAGTTTTCAAAGTGACTCTGCCTTTTTGTTGGTAGGGGGCAAAAAACACTATTGCTTTGTCTTACAGAGCGAATGTCTGCCAACTACCCATTCGTTATATGTCTGAACTTTGGTAATATATGGCTATGGAGATTAAACCTTCTATAAAGACTTCCTATTGAGGTGAATGCTCATATTGAAATGTAGTTACCTACAATATTTACTAGAGATTTATGAGATTAAATTAAGAGATAATGTAAGAAAGTAGACTTTTTTGTTCTACATGCTTGATGATTCATTTAGGGACCTAGAAATATTGTGCAAAAATGTATAAATATCATCCAAAAGGCTTTCTGCCCTATATTTTTAAAATACAGAATAGTTATAAATGAAGTAGTGCTGGCCCTAGTTCTATAGGGCTTGGCTATTAATATTTTTATGGAAGAAATGTTTAGTTCTGGAAAAGGTAAATGCTTGTATATATTTTTGCAGCCTGGGATCTCCCTTACTCCATTTCTTCCTTTAATTTAAATGGCCACATGTATATGTCTTTTCCTGCTGTGCTAGGAAAATGGGGGCTGGATATCCCAAGAATCAGAGGTTATATAAAAATACTGCAGATAGACAGCAGACATAAATATCTACCAAATGCTATCTTAAATTTTGGTCCAAACTGATCATTTGGAAATAGATTTATTGTAAGTGTTTAATTAGAGCGATTTCTTAAATCTGAACTAAATTGCTTTTAGAGTCCTTTTTCTTTGTAAGCATTGTAAATGCTAATAAATCCTGTTAATTTTTTTACTGCATGTTATGTTGAAATAAAAACAAAGTAAAATGAAAAAAAAAGTTTGTCTAAAATATACATATATTTATATATTTTAACTATACATGCGCAGATATATTCATAACAAAATAAGGAATACCTATGACAGTCTTCATGGCTATAACTGGTCACATGGTAACAGCTGATATTTTATGACTACCTTTTTCCACTACCCACTCCCTTTACCTTCAGCAAGAAATCAGTTAGTTACAGTTCTTACCTGGTAGAATGATCCAAGTCTTCATTGCTGAAAGGTATGGGCCATTAGTACCCCTACCTGAGCTCAGTTATAATTTCCCATTGAACTTAATCACAGAGGATGGCGATGTTACAAGATATCCAAGAGGATCTCCTATATTCCATCTTTCCTTTGTGGAGTAGGAATCCAGTTTTGTCTTGCTAGTCAGGATCAATTAACTCAGCCATCATGGTAACTCCCTTCTTTGCTTATTGATCATAGGAGTGAGGAGTGCAAAGTGGCCAAGTGGCACTCTTAATTTCTACTTTAGTGGAATCACTGTTGTGTTTCCTGGTGGAAACATTTCTCCCTTTGGATCTAAGGCTGGCAGAGCAAAGGTCATAGAACAGGAAACACATCTTACTAGTAGATCACTAGAGGTAATGCCAGTTGATACTGCTTCCATTTATGCTCCTTGATTCCTGAATCCATGAATCCTACCTATGGGAGAAACAACAACCAGCTACTGAATTGAGATTCAAAACAGATAAGGCCTTCTGGAGCACCTTGCCCCAGCCCTTAAGACACCTCGCTGGCACTTTATCTGAGTCTTCAAAAGGCCATTTTACCATTCTATCAAGCCAGCTGCTTCAGGATGGTGAGAAACATAGAAAAATCCCTGAATTTCATGAGCATGGACCCATTGCTACTCTTCACTTGCTGTGAACTGAGTTATTTGATCAGAAGCAATGAAGTGTGGAATACCATAATGATGGATTAGTCATTCTGGAAACCACAGGGAGTAGTTTTGGCAGAATCACTGCATGCACGGAAGCCAAATTCATATCCACAGTGTCTATTCCAGTGAAAACAAAGTGTTTCCCCTTTCATGGTAGAAATGTTACAATTTCAAAATTGGTCTGAGAAAGTTTCCTACTCCTTTCTGCCATGTGAGAACACAGAAGTTTGCAAACCAGAAGAAGCTCTTTGGCAGAACCTAACTGTGGTGTTGGAGAAGACTCTTGAGAGTCCTTGGACTGCAAGGAGATCCAACCAGTCCATTCTAAAGGAGATCGGTCCTGGGTGTTCTTTGAAAGGAATGATGTTAAAGTTGAAACTCCAGTACTTTGGCCACCTCATGCGAAGAGTTGACTCATTGGAAAAGACTCTGATGCTGGGAGGGATTGGGGCAGGAGGAGAAGGGGACAACAGAGGATGAGATGGCTGGATGGCATCACTGACTCGATGGACGTGAGTCTGGGTGAACTCCGGGAGTTGGTGAAGGACAGGGAGGCCTGGCGTGCTGTGATTCATGGGGTCGCAAAGAGTCGGACATGACCGAGTGACTGAACTGACTGACTGACACGCTAGCACCCTGATCTTGTACTTACAGTCTCCAGAACAGTGAGCAGTAAGTTTCTGCAGTTTATAAGCCATCCAGTCTATTGTTTTGTTATAACAACCCAAACAGACTGACAATGAGAAACCAGGTGGTCTGCTTGAAGTTCTGCCCACTGGGAGGATTTCCATTTATCACCATCCTCAGGGATGTTCCAGAAAGGAGCTGTAGTGTTGCAGTTGTCCACTCTCAGGTGGTGCCCTGAGATATTGTGCAGAACCGTCTGTAAGCCAGGCAAGAATCTTCTCCTCCTCTGTCAACTTATGGTAGGGAATTTCCCATTAACTTCTGGGCCAACTAAGCCCACTCACATGCTAGAACACTGCCGTGTGGTGGACACCCAGCTTTACAGTTCAGATAATGCCCAGTTCATAATGTGTAGCTCTGACCGCATAGTATCTGGTGGCTCGTGGTTAAGTGTTCAAGACCCAGTAGCAGGGTTAGAACTGCTTCTCAAAGGACTGCTTCTCTTACTTGTGGAGGATGGTAGGATTGTGTCCCCAAATCCTTGTGCTGTGTGTAATTCACCTACAGGGATCTGTCAAAGGATACAAACTGCATCCCTACCTACTGTCAACATCTTCAGTCCACTTGGATCTGCCAGATCATATGACTCAAGTAACAGGGCAGGTTGCACAGCAGCCTGGACCTGTTGCTGAACCTTCTGCTGTTCTGGGCCCATTGAAACTAGCAGCTTTTTGGGTCTCTCAGTAAATAAGCTGGAATAACATACCTAAATGAGGAAAATTTAGGAAAATATTGCCTCCCACATCCAAAGAACTCCCCTGGACATTGCCTGTCTTTCTTGGTATGAGGAGAGGTGAGATGTAACAACTTGTCCTTCACTTTAGAAAGGGTATCTTGACATGCCTGCACCAAAGGATGCCTAGAAACTTTATTAGGTAGAAGGCCTCTGATTTTTCATTGGATTTATTTCCCATCCCCTGACATGTACTTAAATATCTTGTCAATAAGTCTGGGATAGTAACTATTTCTTGTTCACTAGTTTCAGTCAATATAATGTCATTAATATGATGAACATGTGTGATATCTCATGGAAAGGAAAAGAGATCAAGATCCCTGTGAACTAAATTATGACAAAGAGCTAGAGAGTTGATATACCCCTGAGGTAGGACAGTGAAGTTGTATTCCTTTTCTTACCAGCTGAGAGCAAACAGCTTCTGGTGGGTTTTATGGACAAGTGGGTTTTCTGGAGAAAACACCTTTGCCAGATCAATAACTGCTAGCAAGTACTAGGAGATTTGTTATTTCCTGAAGCAATGAAACCACATCTGGTAGATCAGAAGTAATTGGAGTTACCACCTCACAATTTACAATAAGCCACTGTTATTCTCTAGGATCCATCTATCTTCTGCCCAAATCAAATAGATGAGTTTAATGGGGATGTGGTGAGAATCATCACCCTTGCATCTTTCAAGTCCTTGATGATGGAATTAACATTGGAAATGTCTCTAGGAATGCTGGATTATTGTTTCTGGTTTGCTATCTTCCTTAGTAGAAACAGTTCTAGTGCATTCTACTTGGCCCTCATTTCACAGATTAGGGAACCAATATGAGGATTCTGCCAGCTGCTGAGTTTATCTATTCCAATTATGCATTCCAGAACTGAGGAAATGATCACAGGATGTGTTTGGAGCCCACTGTGAGACAAACCTGAGTCAATACTCCAGTGATTACCTGACCTCCAATAAGCCCTGAAGGTTACGCTGGCCAGTGGGCTGCAGTGACATTTGGTCTCTTATGATCAGTGTCAGTTCAGAACAAGTATCTAGTAGTACCGGAAAAGTCTGATTATTTTCTTCTTTCTAATCTATAGTTACAATCTATAGTTACATTTCAACTTATAGTTACCCTAGTGAAAAGACCATAGGTTACTTTGGAGAAGGCTCGAAGGCAATATAAGCTTTTAATAGTATTCATGGGTCCTTCCTCAAGGGACCTAGTCTCCCCTCCATTTAAGGGGTTCTGGGTCTACAAACTGGCTCAGGTTTGGTAACTGATTGAAGGGTCCGGGTTCTCTTGTTTTTCTCTTTCAACTTAGACTTTTGTTCAATTGACCTAGAAATTTTCTGCTTATACAGTTAAAGTAAGAATTTAGTAGGTTTCCTAACTATCATACTTCACTTCTAGTAACACCATAATCAACTAGATCTACGTGAATTAGACTATTTTCATTGCTGCTTTGACTCGGCTCTACACTATGGATCCACCTTCCCCTGGCAGTCCCCCACTTTGCCCCTGCCACCAAAAGATCTTGTTACCCTCCCTGCATTTAGATTCTCCAATTTGGTGACCACATTTTCCATTGCAAGATCTGACCTACAGAGAAGAGCTATCATAGAATTCTTCAAACATGCCTGGGCTCCCTTCACAGATTTCCTTCTCACAGTATTGATAAAAGGCATGCCTTCTGGGACCTCCCAGTGGAGGTGAGAAAATATTAAATGATAAATGAACTCTAATGTTGCAATCTTTCTAAGCCTTTAAGTCTTTTCTTTTACATTAAATAAAGGCAGGTCTTACAAAGAAAACACATCAAAATTTGGGGGCTCACTGTCCCCATTTCAACTTATAGTACTTCATTTTTTCCCAATCAATACCCATGCAAGCTGGAATCAAGATTGCCAGGAGAAATATCAATAACCTCAGATATGCAGATGACACCACCCTTATGGCAGAAAGTGAAGAGGAACTAAAGAGTCTCTCGATGAAAGTGAAAGAGAAGAGTGAAAAATCTGGCTTAAAACTCAACAGTCAAAAAAATGAAGATCATGGCATCCAGTCCCATCACTTCTTGGCAAATAGATGGGGAAACAATGGAAACAGTGACAGACTTTATTTCTCTGGGCTCCAAAATCAAGATGGCTACAGATGGTGACTGCAGCCATAAATTAAAAGGCACTTGCTCCTTGGAGGAAAAGCTATGACCAACCTAGACAGCATATTAAAAAGCAGAGACATTAATTTTCCAACAGAGGTCCATATTGTCAAAGCTATGGTTTTTCTGATAGTCATGTATGGATGTGAGAGTTGGAGTATAAAGAAAACTGAGCACTGAAGAATTGATGCTTTTGAACTGTGTTGTTGGAGAAGACTCTTGAGAATCCCTTGGACAGCAAAGAGACCAAACCAGTCATAAAGGAAATCAATCCTGAATATTCATTGGAAGGACTGATGCTGAAGCTCCAATACTGTGGCCACCTTATGTGAAGAGTTGACTCATTAGAAAAGATCCTGATGCTGGGAAAGATTGAAGGCAGGAGGAGAAGGGGATGACAGAGGATGAGATGGTTGGATGGCATCCCCTACATGATGGACATGAGTTTGAGCAAGCTCTGGCAGTTGGTGATAGACAGAGAAGACTGGCTTGCTGCAGTCCATGAGGTCAAAGAGTTGGATTTGTGAAATACAACTTGTGTTGTAATTCAGCGAGTCATGGGATGATACTCTACATTTGATTTTCAGGAGTCAACCCTGTGGCTACAGGAGGTAAGGGTCTCTTTAAGGGCACATAATGAAGCATTCAATTCACTTATGTGGCACTTGAACTGGGAATTCAAATCCCTGAGTGCATCCTTTTCTTTCAACATTTTGTCCAGTGACATTTAGAAGCAACAAGGTAATCTCATTACATTTATTAGATTTCAAAAAGTGTTAGAAAGTATCCCATAGTTAACCCAACTCCTTGCCTTTTTGTGTGGTTGATTGGGAACATCCACTGGGAAATATTTTGTGTATCTCTATTGCCAGATCATGCCAGGCAAGAGAAGACAAATTGAGGACAATAAGTCAAAGAAAAAGAGTTTTCTTACTCAGTCTTTTATTCTATTTAGGCCTTCAGCAAACTAGATGAGGCTCATTCACATAGGGGAGGGCAATCTGCTTTACTTAGCCTATCTATTTAATTGTTAATCTCACCCAGAAGCATCCTCACAGACACATCCATAAATGATGTTTGACCAAATATCTAGGCATCCTTGACCAAATCAAGTTGACACATTAAATTAGCAATCTCAGCTCCTAATAATGATATGTACCTTGATTTTATTGAAGATACAAAGTTATTCATGATAATTACAGATATTGGGTAATTATTTTTCATCCTATGGTGATGGTTGAAAATTTGGACATCTATCTATTGAACAAATTATGAAATCTTTTCCTTTGTCTTCCAATATATGAACTTCTAATCTCCTTGTCATCCCTTAAATCACTTTTATTAGGTTTGCATACGCATCATTTCAGAGAAGGCAATGGCAACCCACTCCAGTACTCTTGCCTGGAAAATCCCATGGACGGAGGAGCCTGGTAGGCTTCGGTCTATGGGGTAGCTAAGAGTCGGACATGACTGAGCAACTTCGCTTTCACGCATTGGAGAAGGAAATGACAACCCACTCCAGTGTTCTTGCCTGGAGAATCCCAGAGACAGGGAAGCCTGGTGGGCTGCCATCTGTGGGGTTGCACAGAGTCGGACATGACTGAAGCGACTTAGCAGCAGCAGCAGCAGCAGCAGCAGCAGCAGCAGCAGCAGCAGGCATCATTTTGGGATATTGGTAAAAACAAAGATTCTAGAATTCACTTCTGGAGATTCTGACTTGAAAGAACTGGGACATATCCCAGGACTCTGTATCTTTAACAATAATTCTAGTACCAGCAGTTCAAATTTATACTTTGAGAAACACTGACTTGTATCATAGTCATTAACAAAAAATGGAAAATTTATGGCTTTATAGGCAGCCTGTGACTTAAAATAACATTCAATTTTTTTTCCTTTTATTTTGTAATACTTGTTTTAAAACAATTTCCCCCCAAAGTATTTTGAACCCATCTTCTTTTGAAGTCTTACACAATGTGTTTGTCACATGGCTGGCATTCCTGAGCTCTAAGATGAGGAGTATCTAACAGATATTCCAGTCCTATCACCCTGCTCTTGGAAACACAATTCTCATTTTGCACCTGACCTTCTGCATATCAATATGCAGCCCTTCAACCTCTCTCAATACAATTTGGCATTAGCTTGAGAGAGGCTGTCACCTCTCTCTTTGGTGTCCTGATGCAATTATTGCAATTCCCACACTTTCCCCCCCCCCTTAGCTTTTGTTCTTTCTCATTTCTAGACTTGTTCACATATTTCATTGAGACATAACAGAGAAAAATAACTGTTGGTATAATAAGCCTGAAAATTAATAATTTCCTTTAATAAGTTTTTTTTTTCTTTCTTGTTCGTGCTCTTTAATGAAAATTTAGGAAGGGGAACCAATAGAAGGGCCATAAAGGGCTTTCTCATTATTCAAATTCTAGATGGAAGATGAAAATTTAATGTCATCTCTAATAATCATTGTAAGTGTGCTATCACCCACATCTTTTACCAGTAAAATATCTGTAATAATTTATTACTATTTTGTCTTTGTTCTACCTACATAGAAGATAGATTCATGGAGCAAACGCACTGGTGGGTAGGATTCTACCATTTAGACACCATCTTAGAAGGAAATAGCAAGATGTCTATAATAGTTTAAGACTTGAGTTAGTTAAATCATAAGTAGCATCCACTTGACCTATGTTGACAAATGCAGTAGCTACCAGCTGCATGTGGCTATTTAAATTAAATACATTTGTTATGTTAAATAAAATTTAGTCTCACTAAACAATTTCAAAAACTCAAAAAAACAAATTTAGCCAATTGTGGCCAAGCAATATAAAACACTTTCATCAGAAAGCTCTACTAGACAGTAATACATTAGACTCTCCTAGCCAGCTGAACATACTTGAGCACGGAGGGTAGGGTGGGGGAAGTATCTTCTCTGTAAACTGCTGGTACTATTGTTTATTTCAATTAATCTCTTGGGTTAAGATGATTTTTGAGAAAATTGTATTCTAGAAAATTCCACTTAGGACTGTGCTGAGTGGCACTAGAACTGCCTATACCAACTATGACATATTTCTGAAGTGTGAATACGTGTCTTTACCAACAATTAAGCTGTTATTGTTTTTCCCATATGAGTCCTTGGACTTACAGATAGCAGATAAGTACTCTACAATGAGTTAATGCCTGACAAACTTACCTTACTCGGTTTTTATTTGGAGGACAAAAATTGTTATTTTAAACTATATAAATTACTTTCTGGGTGTTTTCTGCTTAAGAAAATCTGAAAAACTCATGAGGAACTGATTTTCCACACTGAAAACAAATTATTTGCTTTGTATTAAATAAATTTATTTTTTATTTTCTTTGTATTAAAAAAGAAACTTTTGAAATAAAATATTTATTGACAAAATTAAAATCCAACCTGATATATTTTATCATTATATTGCTTCTAAAGCTTATGGATTCACCCTCCACTGATAACTCCAAATAACTGCTTTCCAGGTCCTTGCCAGAGATTTCAACTTTCAGTTCTATAATTCCATCTTTTATAAACATGCCTGGCTGTGAAAAGATAATGAAGGATATCATCAACAATGTATAATTGGGCTCATTATATATCTTCATTAAAATAAAAAACTATAATTTGAAAAATACAAGTATTACTTCCTATCTCAATTCTCCCCATAATTATTCTTTATGTCTTTGACCCAGATTCAGCCGTCTAAACCAGTTATCTGGAATAAAGTGCACATGCTAGTTTGTTTTAGCAAAATTGAGGACAAAAGATCATGAAGTGGGCTGCAACTATACTACAGTTATTTCTTTGAAAAATGAACAATAGCCAAGACATGGGAACAGCTTAAGTGTCCATCAAAAGATAAATGGATAAATAAAATGTGTTATATATGTATGTGTTTATATATATATGTATATATATATATTTTGTTTAGTTGCTAAGTCATGTCTGACCCTTTGCGACCCATGGATATAGCCCACAAGACTCCTCTGTCCATGGGATTTCCCAGGGAAGAATACTAGAGTGGGTTTCCATTTCATCCCCAGGGCATCTTCCTGACCCATGTTGTGAACCTGCATCCCTTTTCATGGCTCAGCCTTGCTAATCTTGTTTGTAGGAAAGCTTCCCTTTTTCTAGGCAGCTGAAACCTTGAAACTTTCATTTGTCACTCAGCTATGATATATCCCTTGATTTTTCCTGTGTGACATGTCTGTAGAGCCCCCTTTTAAGAAAGAGTCAGGCATTTCTACTTATTATAGTAGAGAAACCAAATACAAATACTATCCATCTATATAAATACAGATAGATAGAGATATTACGTATCTGTAAATGTCAATACAAAGTGGGAAACAAAAATATACTGCAGAGAACATGATACTTTCTAGAGCTCACCCAGAAACTAACTACATCACCCTCTGCTGTCTCACTTTACTCCCATGCACCTGTGTCTACTTTCACTTTCTTGGATTTTTAATGTCCCTTCCTGCAACAAACTTTGTGCACTCTCTTCCTTTGCATGCAAAGCTCATTCTTCCCTTATTTTCCTTGTTGGCTCTAATTCAACTTCTATATCTGAGTTCAAATGTCATTTCCTTGGAGAAGTCTTTCTGATCTTTTTTTTTTTAAATTATTATTCCTTGTACCATTTAACTATTATTAATAGCTCTTCTACCATTGTGATTTAAAACTTTTTATTATTTGATTCATGCCTCTATCTTCCATCAGAATGTAAGCCACTTAGAGTCAGAGAATATTTGTCTTTGCACGCCATTTTGTCCTTAGTACACAGCATAGTGTGATGAACACAAAGCTGATTTTTGTCTTACAATTTGCTTTGCTTTATATATAATACATTGGCATGATTCTGTAGGTTCTATCTGTATATGTGACTTAGCTTATTTGAGAGCCACTGTAAAGCTTTGTCTAATTTTTCATCTCACTCTTATAAGAGTTTGCTGTTTTTAGGAAAGTTATACTCATTCAATCTCATATTTTACTAAGATAAAATTTTATAAATTTCTACTGACTGGTTTATAGTGGTTTTCCTCAGCTTCACAGTAGGTAGGATCTAGAATCTGTGAAGCTATTTATTTATGGGTCCCTTTGGAGGAAGAAACAGAAGCTTGTCCAGGACTTCACACCTGCAATTATTTCTTGATCTGTGTATCTCTAAGATCTATCACAAGCATCTCTAGATGGAGCTATTTAACCTTTTCTCTTATAAACTAAAACTATAAGCAATGAAATTAAAGGAACTTGCCTAACATTGTTTTTAGGATCGTAGGCCACAACTTGAAGATGGCTTGATGCTGGAGGTTCCTGATCATGTGTCCTGACTTCTTTCTTCTCTTTACCTTTTTCCTTATCACCAAAGCTAGGCATATAAATCCCAAGTATGAGAAAAATACTTCTATCTTTGGTCTAATATTAATAAGAACATTTTATACTAACCTTTTTTACTTGAATCATTATTTTTCCTGAAGAATCAACATGTTTCACTGACCAAACTGGCATGGAATGGTAGATTTAAAGAAATCCATACTAATGTACTAGCAAAAACAAAAATCAGAAAACAGGTGCAAGGCAGTGGGAAAAAAACTGGTTAATTTTTATTTTAATACTGAGCATCATGGCCTTCAGTGGTAGGACAAAATTTATCTTTTAAATAATAATGATATTAGCAGATATAGAGTAGTTCTTACTGTATTCTAAATGCTTTCTATATATTATCTTTTAGTTTTCAAATCGTCTGTTTTTTATACAGTTACATATTAATTATAAGTTAAATAGAAAACACAGTCTTCAGCCCTCGGATATACAATTTAGTGTATGTCTAAGAAGTAGATTGAATTCTTAACACAGGTTAAATTCTATATTTGTTCTGCATAACCAGCTCAAATGCCTTTTCTTTTATTAAGACTTGTGATGACTTTTGAGCTTGTATTTCTAGACAGTGAGCTCCTTAAAGGCAGAAGTTGTGTCCTGATTATATTTATATCTTAACATCAGTATGGTAGTCACTAGCCACATGTAGCTAATTAGACTTAAGCTTAATTAATTAAAATGATAGAAATTAAAAAAAAAATTTAGCTACCCAGTTACAGTAGGCACTTTTCAATTGTTCAGTAGTCACCACTTGTGGCCAGCAATTACACACACTATCAGGTAAAAATTGCATGAACATTTCCATAACCACAGAAAGTTCTGTGAAAGCACTGCCTAAAACTATGATTTGTCCATGAATTAATACATTAACTGAGCTGATCACTGTTTATTGTGCTTTTTTAATATTGGCATTTTATTGACATAAAAGATAGAATGACAAAAAGCAAGAAGAGACATGTTATCTTTCCTATTGAATCCTAGCATTTTTTTGAACACAGAAATTAAGCTAACCAGAGTTAATGGGTACATGTTTAACAATTGACTATTTCAGATTCAGTGTTAGAAAGGCCTGTTTTGGAATAATGTGAAGAGGGCTTGTTGATAACAAATGTCATAGTGGAATGATTTAGCTTGCCCATGGTCCTGTTGGGCTTCCCTGGTGGCTCAGATGGTAAAGAATCGGCCTGCAAGGCAGGAAACCCAGGTTTGATCACTGGGTCAGGAAGATCTCCTGGAGAAGGGGATGGCAATCCTCTCCAGTATTCTTGCCTGGAGAATCACATGCACAGAGGAGCCTGGTCAGCTGCAGTCCATGGGGTTGAACATGACTGAGTGACTATCACTTTCAAGGTCCTGTTACTAAGATCAGGAGCATTTCTAAGCAAAGCTGGCATCAGAAGAACAAAAGATGGTTGCCTTCTTTCTGGAGCCATTAAAGGGGTAAGAAATTAGCAGATTTTATAACTCTTAAAATATGTGCCACCATTTTCAAGCTCAGATGTGTAGGAATTGAAACCATATTTCCCACTAGAAGTGGGAGGAGAGAGAAAGCATTGAGTACAGCAGGGGGACTATTAGTGCAGCTGCAATAGGACTGAACACAAGCAAAGTTTTTGCTATATTCCTGTACCCGTGGTCTTGGGAGCTTTACATTTCATTTGCTTTCATTATTTTCCTCTTGTCCTTTTGGAAAACTAGTTTAACATGTGTTTTGGACACCAGAGTATGACAGGGAATAATAAAGAAACTTCATGAAATGTCTAAACTGTTATGTGATGAAAATATACTAATTATCTGAGAATCAGCCACAGTTCTGTTGGTAAATACAGTAGACTCATTTCTGCAGTTGGCTGCACAAATAATACAGCTTTAAGTTTTCTGATAACTGGTATGATATTAGGTTAAGTCATCCCAATTGCCTACATTGTACTGCTGGAGAAAGTGTAAAGTGGCGTTTATGTGTGATTGCCCTTTCTGGAAGAGCATGTTGAATGGGATTTTTCCATGCACTCAGGATTAAGACTGTAATTACTGACAAAAGAAGGATGGAAATAAAACAGTTAAGAGTGGGCACATAGTATATGTAAAGTGAAAGTGAAGTTGCTCAGACGTGTTCGACTCTTTGCGATCCCATGGACTGTAGCCTACCAGGCTCCTCTGTCCATGGGATTTTTCAGGCAAGAGTACTGGAGTGGGTTGCCATTTCCTTCTCCAGGGGATCTTCCTGACCCAGGGATTGAACCCAGGTCTTCAGCCTTGCAGGCAGACGCTCTATAGTTTGAGCCACCAGGGAAGTTCCTAGTATATGTAAGACTCTGTTAAAAGAGTAAATAAAGTTTTACTTCAAACAAGTGATGCATTTTATTTTATAAATTTCTGGATTCTAAGGAACAAATAATAATCCTGTATTTGGGGATAAAGTGGTTAATGGTTATTTCTTATGTCTTCTCCCAGTAATTAGGGCACACCAGGATTTGACTTGGGTATTCCTGGTGGCTCAGTTGGTAAAGAATCTGCCTGCAATGCAGGAGACCTGGGTTCGATCCCTGGGTAAGGAAGATTCCCTGGAGGAGGAAATGGCAACTTGCTTCAGTATTGCCTGGAGAATCCCACAGAGGAGCCTGTAGATCTCTAGTCCAAGGGTTGCAGAGCTGTACACTACTGAGCAACTAACACTTTCACTTTCAAGGATTTGACTTGGGGCTTTCCACAACCAAATACAGAACCTATAGAAGGACGTAACAGAATTTCCAATGACACTAGAATTTCCTCCAGACAAGATTTTATTGATTGAAGTAGCTGAAAATGGCATTTTTTTGAAAATAAGTTTTAAATAAATTAATGACTTTCGCATTTGGTGAAACAGAGTAAGCTGGATTTTATTCTTCAAGCTCATTGAAGTTATAATTGGGCTTCCCTGGTGCTTCAGAGGGTAAATAATCTTCCCGCAAGGCGGGAGATTGGGTTCAGTCCCTGAGTCAGGAAGATCCCCTGGAGAAGGAAATGGCAACTCACTCCAGTATTGATGCCTGAAGAATTCTATGGACAGAGGAGCCTGGCAGGCTACAGTCCATGGGGTCTCAAAGAGTTGGATATGACTGAACAATTAACACTTTCACTTTCACAGTTAGAAGTATTTCTAATTTTTATCCATTTACTTAATCTTTATATTACTTATAGGACATTGTTTAAAGGCAGCAAAAGAAACCTTAACGGGAAAATGCATGTTGATAGGATAAAATAATTTTTTCATCAGATCTATTGCATCCATCTGATTTAAATTTCTGTATCCTATCGAATGATATATTTAGTATGCCAAAAAGCACTGTTAAAAAAGAAATGCTATATTTATATCTATTCTTTCATTTCTTAGCAGATAACACATTTTATACATTCAATGAGTTTTATGATGAGAGGGTCTTACAGATTGTAGTCTAAAAATATTCTCAAATGCTTTAATAACTAAGCATGGAAATTAGAAATGTAATTCAGAGAGCAGGAATTTAAAATATTATATAATAAAAATAGATTTTATTTTCTTCTGATACTATTAATAAAACCATAATCAATGTTCAATCTATATTTAAATGTATATTTGGCCCATATAAACAACATGATAAAATATAGCAGTTTAAGATGTTTTTACATCATGAATAGTTTAAATAAATTATCTTTATAGTCTCTTTAAAGAGAAAAATAAAAATATATGTCAAAATATTAAAATAGTATTAAATTATTAGTATAATTTTAGTGATTAATTTATTTGAAAGTTTTTAGATCATTATTAAAACACATTTTTATTTGTATTGTTTTGTTTTGTATTTGTATTTGTATTGTTTTAAGTAATAAAACACATTACTTAAAATAATTAAGTAAATTATTTTAGCAGTTTCTAATAAGATGAGGTTTCTATATTATAATTACTTTAAAATGAATTTATATGTAAAACAAAGCTGGGAGACTAGTTAATAAACTCAGATATTTTTGTTATAAATGTTTGCTAATAGATTTTTAATTCTCTCTCCCTCTCTTTACTTTCTGCTTTTAAAATAAATTATTTAATCTTTCAAAAACATCTCAAGTGTCTAGGAAATTTGACATGATACTGAATACATTTTGAGAACATTGAAGACCAATTCCTAAAATCCAAAAGCCATTGTCATTTTGACTTTCCTCTTTGATGGACACTCCTAGCTCCTTCTGAAGTTGTGCTTTGAAATGTATCTCACTCCAAGAAATGAAAGATTACTTTAATTCTGTTGTTTCTTTCATGGCCAAAGCTTGGTACATTGGACAACTGTTGATACTGATTGGCTCCATTCACACTCTTCCTTTTTAAGGGAATTTCCTAGTTGTAGTTAGCAGAGTCTCAGATTTATAGGCTAAAGACACTTGACCTGTGCTTTATCAGTTGGATGTTTCTGCTTGGGACTTAGAAGGGGCATCAAACCAGAAGAGTGTTTTAGAAGTCATGCACAGTAGCAGTGGAACAATTCACTGGCAGAGCATTGGCTATGACCTGGGTAATATCTTAAAGTAAGAGTTTCTATGGTGTGATGTAGGCTGCTTGGGCTCCTTTGAGTCTCTCTGGATTTTTGATCCTTATTTTTGAAGCTTGCTTCTAGATTGTGTAAGCTGGTCCATAGTTTTCTCACAATTACATTTTTCCTGTTTAAGATAGCTGGAGTCAGTGTCTGTTGCTTATAGTTGAGGATCCTGCCTGATACAACTTCATATTCTAGAACTCAGAAGGTACGCTTACTATTTTTTTCTGAAGAATGAAATGTGATGTGACATCTCCTGGAGATCTTATTTCCTAGAAAGGAGACTTTTACACTGATAAATATGGCATTTCAAGTAGTCTGTGTGAGAATGGCACCAAGCAGCCACTTTTTCCTCCCAAGCTGTTCTTATAGGAAAGTTAGAAGATCGTAGAGTCAATTGGAGGAATATGGCCTATGTGTCCGACTCTTGGCTTATTATCCACTGTCCTACCTATAATGGTTACCATGAGACATAGTCTGTGCCTTTCTTTGTCCTTCTATATTAAATTTATTTTATAGCAAATGGGAAAGAATTACTTCCCATTCTCTTAAAGCCCTGATATCATAGATATCTCACAAAGCCCTGAAGAGGTAGAAAGGTAGTTGAGACAAAGAGTTTTGTTGAAATTAAATTGCTGAGAATGAGAATGGGAGGGATATACTTCTAGTGATTGTAGAGTCAAAATAAAATGATAGTATCAGTGTTATAGTACTTGTTCTCTGTTAATATGAAAGTATGGATATTAATACTGACATTTTGTTTTTAAAGTGTCTAGAATGCATTTTTAAAGTGTCAGTGACATGTAACACATACTGTATTCAAGTATAAGAAGACATTTATTGAACTTTAAAAATGCTGTCAAAAATATTAAAAAATTACAAGAAATATAAAATTATCTATCAGCATATAGATTATGAACACTATTAGCAGAAGAAATTTTTGAAAAATGCTGTTACAAAAATAAGACCAGACACTACCAAACAGAAAAAAAAGTTTAATAATTAAAAAATTTGACTACATACATGAAATTATTCTAATAGTAAAAATTATTTTCTATATATAGATGAGATGTATTATTTAAAAATGGAATATATTTATTTGAACTTCTGAAAAACTTTGACCTTAAACAACAAAGTGCATTAGTAGTATTATTTATCCATGGGTATATTTTCTGGTGAGTTTCTCCAGCTGGGTGAAACAGCCCTGTCTGATTCTGTACTAATGGAGCAATGGTGGAGAGAGTTACCAACTAGTGCTAGATATTTTTCTCTGAAAGTTTTATCTTCAAATAACCCCATCTCTTGTTTGATGATTTTAAGCTCTTTTAAACAACTTCTTTTTAGGAGCTGCAAACTTTTTGTTGAAACTGTTTTAGTTTTGTTTCAAAAGAAGTATTCCCAGTTTGTACTCAACTTTATATTCTTTTGTTTTCATCATGTGTAGATAGAGACACTCATGTAGTCTTACCCACATCAGTTTCAAAACAGTCTTGTTCATGTTCTACTTGTTTGAAGTCTTTGAACTGAAGTGAAATTATTCTTGCAATAGAAACTTTACACTGTGGATTGTTTTCAACCCTCCCCTCTGCCAAATTGAAGCTGAAGGAAATTATAGAAGAATGCTTTTAAAAAGTGCAACTTTGTTCAGTGTGAATTTTAGTGAAGCGTATAACTCTCTGGATAAATCACAGGATATAAATGATTTTCTCAGATATTTTTAAAAGGCTGAAATAGTGGCATCACATCAAGAGAAGTATGATATTTTAGGAGGTAAAAATAGCATGGTATATATGAGAATAACAAAAAATTGCATGACAACTATGAAGCACCGCTGGGTGGAATCTCATCAGACTATAACTGGAGGAGATGACATAGAGGGTCACAGAATCATACCCCATGAGAGACTTCCAAATCTACTCGTATATTCCTAGGGCACTAGGGCTCACCTATAGAGAGAGTGAAACCATGGGCCCTGAGCAGAAAAAAATAAAGTGGGAGTGGGAAGGTATTTGAAGTTGGAAAGCACATGATAAAAGTTAGCATTTCAAAGTTACCAAGGGAAGCATAAAAGAAATAATTACCATACTACTCAGTGGACTAGCATTTATGACTAGGATATAACATTTATGACCAGGACATAACATTTATGACTAAGAATCAGCCAGCATTTCCAGAGGCCTCCTTGTTAGTCAAGTTTCATGCAATTTTGTGAAGGATTTTTTTAACTTTAGAATTTACTGAGATGCCTTGAACCTCATGCTATGAAATTAAGACTATAAGTCTTAGCACTGTGTGTGTTGGGAGGATAAGAATAAGATATGTTGTGAAAATGGAAGCACTAACTGTATCATTGCCACTCAGAGTTGTATTATCCCAGTTCTTATGTAGATGTATTCCCAGAATCAGACATCATTCTTCTATTCTCTTCAATTATTTTGGATTATTATTATGTCTCCAGTTATACTTTGTTCAAATTATTGTTCCTTGTTGTTGTTTAGTCACTAATTCTTGTCTGACTCTTTGTGACCCCATGGACTGTAGCCTGCAAGTCTCCTCTGTCCTTGGGATTTCCCAGGCAAGAATACTGGAGTGGGTTGCCACTTCCTTCTACAGGGTATCTTCTCAAGCCAGGGATTGAACCCTCGTATCCTGCATTTGGTGTTTGTCAACTTAAGGCTGAAATGATGTTTATACTTCCTTTTATAATATCAAATAACTTTTATCAGTCCATAATTGTTTACTTATTGTTTACTTTTTTCCTTGGCCATTGCTTAGAAGTGACTAGAGCTGTCATTAAACTTGGAGTTTTTAATACCCAGGGGTGATCATGTACTTTGGAAATTCTGTAGTCTCTCAGGCACGTTTATACTTTGTTGTCTTTGTCATCCATTGTGGGTTAAATGTTCTTAAAAAAAAAAAAAAAACGAAATAGTAGCAGGAAATGAGACCACTATAGGGTAAAGAAATGCATTAGCGAGTGTCAGTTCAGGTAGGAAGAGCAAAATGCCATGCCTCCATATTCGATGACAGAGAGCTTTGGCTTGTGTTTGCTCTACTGTACTGTTTCAGTGGTCATGAGAACCATTCATGTGATATATGTGAGCTTTACTGATAGTCTTGCAATGGATTTGCATATTTAAATATAAAAATATTTGAGACAAATAGCATTCTAATGAATCATCATTGTGTAGGGAGGTGCTCCACGAGGGACAAATGCATTTACAGCATGCCAAACATGACTTGTAAATGCTACCCAATAGAGTGCTTACATGAAGTGTTAGTTTCTCTTTACAAGGAATTTTTGAAACCCAGAATTAAGTGGTTATAGGAGCATTATTTCTGCTCTGATTCTAGTCTCTCTTTTCCATTTTTTTGCTCTGTTCCATATCTAATGGCCTTTTTTTTTTTTTTTTGCCCAGGGTGTTCCAAGGCAGGAATGGGATACTTTAATTAATATTTTCTGATCACCTGTTATGTGTTGGGGTCATGTTCTAGGCTTTAAATACTATGGAATCTGAAGGAAGGACTAATTTCCAGATTAAATTCATTTTCTGAACAAATTTCTCTGGGAAGGACTGAGGAGCATTATGCTTCATGGTTATGAAACCATTACAAAGCTCAGGATTTGACTGTGTCAGTCCCATTAACAATGGCCCACCCTCCAGTGACAGATAAGACCTTCATACTATTGGTCCATAGATCAAAGGGAGCAGATCTTTTTAAAGGTGTTATATTTTCAGCTTGGAATGGAATGAACTGAATCCACATAGCTTTAAAATATCTTCTGGAATACCTAAAATCTGACAAACAAAGAATGCTTGTTATTCCTTAGTCGTCTGCTGGGACGTAAAAAAAGGCTTGCCAAATGAAAAGCAGCATATGCACACGGAACACATCAAACTTGTGAGAAACCTATGCTTTTCTTGACAGGTCACGTTTACACCCCCGTCTTGATGCCTGTGTTGTTTTGTTTGTGGTTTCTCTAAGGGTCATAGCAGGTGAGAAATCTTCAAACAGAAAAACCTCCTTAAGATTTTCAAGTCATGGTATAACACAGTGTTTAAAATAACATCTCTTTTTTACATATAAAGTCTTTTCCTTAGGTCTTACATTAATCTTTTTGACGTTTTAAAGGAACATTATATTCTTACTATTAGTACAATATCAAATGGAAACTCAGTTTCAGAGACAGGTATTGTTAGGGTATTGATATTCATTGTATGTACTCCCCCAAAATGACTCTTTTATTTTGTTCTATTTGAATTTGCCTGTGAGATCCCTTGGAGAAGGCAATGGCACCCCACTCCAGTACTCTTGCCTGGAAAATCCCAGGAACGGAGGAGCCTGGTAGGCTGCAGTCCTTGGGGTCGCTGAGGGTTGGACACGACTGAGCGACTTCACTTTCACTTTCATGCATTGGAGAAGGAAATGGCAACCCACTCCAGTGTTCTTGCCTGGAGAATCCCAGGGACAGGGAGCCTGGTGGGCTGCCGTCTATGGGGTCGCACAGAGTTGGACACGACTGAAGCGACTTAGCAGCAGCAGCAGTGAGATCCCTGGGTTGGGAAGATCCCCTGGAGGAGGGCACAGCAACCTACTCCAGTATTCTTGCCTAGAAAATTACATTGACAGAGGACCTTGGTGGGCTCGGTCCATAGGATAGAAAAGAATTGGACACGACTGAAGCAACTTAGCATACAATATGCATTCTATTTGAATATATTGCCTGTGGAGAGGGAATGTCAAGGAGAAACAAGATGAAATTATCTGACCAAAAATGTATGCTTGTTTATTTGTTTTTTGTTTTTTTTTTTAGAATGAGAGAGAATTTAAACACATCTGGTTGAGGGATACTACATTTGTATATTTAAATTTGTATTTTGTCTTATTTTAACATATTCCTCACTCCAGGATGTTCTGTAATGAATAACTTGAGGCCCTGATTGCTTTCTTTCCAAAATCATAATTGTAAATTATGTTATTTATTTCATATCTTTTTATTCAGTTGGTGAATTATCTGCCCATTATATACCTTTTGGCAATGTCATTGCTCATTAATACCTCTATCACGGAGGAGGTAGGAAAATGTAAAGTAATGAAACAAAATTCTCTCATTTTTATTTTTTGCTGATAGCATTGGCAGGAGATTTGGAAAAGGCTCTCCATGGGAATGGAAGCAAGAGTCTCTTTGAAAATGGGACCAGTGGAGAAGAAGAAAAAGCAGGAAGAAGGCAGGCAGGTGGGTGGCATCTGTAATCAGCCCTGGGCTTAGTTGCTGGGTATATGGTTTGATTATGCAGTGTGACTTCAGAGGCATTCCCGGACATCTCTTTCTACACTAAAAAGTCTTTATCTACTGGCTGACCCTTGAAAAAACTTTAAAGACTTTTATTTCACCCTCAGAAATAAGGTTAATATCTCTTGGGAATTGTAATCATGACATAAATGCAGTCCAAAATGTAGATTTCTGGGATTCTTTCCTTAGGATAGATACTGGGAAAAAGTTTGTTTAAGGGATAAAAGAAGAAAAATAAAATGATGCAGGCATTTTAAGGAGTAAGAAATTAATAGAGTATGAATTTGTAAGGTATGAGGGCATAGAGAAGAGAGATCAAAGGTAAAGAGCTATTTTCACAATCTGTTCAGGGCTAGGCCCACCCATCAGCTTTGGTGACCTAGAAAGAAGAAGACTTTCCTCAGAGTTCTGATTGTCATAAATATTTGCAACATATTTTCAGTATAAATTCTAAGCATTTATTTGATGTGTTTATTTTTCTTGTTTCTTCATTAATTTTCTTAGTTTGAAAAGATTAAAAAATACCATTCCTTTAATTAAAAAAAGAAGTGCTACCACCGAGAGGTTCTCGTTTCTTCCACTGTATTC
The DNA here is from genome assembly GCF_029378745.1 of Bos indicus. Classification (NCBI taxonomy): domain Eukaryota; kingdom Metazoa; phylum Chordata; class Mammalia; order Artiodactyla; family Bovidae; genus Bos; species Bos indicus. The sequence goes on from NC_091779.1 coordinate 15,645,468, forward strand.
TCTTCAGAACATAGTTTGCATGTATCCCAATTAGTGTTGCAGAGGCAAACTTGCTCATGATGCCCTAACTTACCTTTCCCTTGGTTTTCTTGTCTATAAATTGGTGATAATAATAACATGTCATGAGGTTAAGGGGATTGAATGAGACCATATCTGCAAAACATTTTGCATCAATCCTGTCATATTTAAACACTCAGTAAATGAATGGGAGTCTGGTGGCTGATGATGGTGATGGTGATCATGATGAGTTCTGTGTTAGAATGCAGCAAACAAAATCTTCAAATTAAGGGACTATATCTTAGCTGTTTTTATGTGCTTCAAATATAGCATTAAAATGCATATAGTACATTTTAATGGCAGAAGGAAATGGCAGCCCACTCCAGTGTTCTTGCCTGGAGAATCCCAGGGACGGGGGAGCCTGGTGGGCTGCCGTCTATGGGGTTGCACAGAGTTGGACACGACTGAAGCGACTTAGCAGCAGCAGCAGTGAGTGTCAAAAATTGTGTAATCTTAAATTAGTGATTTTTTAAAGTTAGCAAAAAAGGTACAACAATGGAATATTAGCAAGCAAATGTAGTTGGATTGAAATATGTGATCTTTCGTTGCTAATTAAGTGTTACCAAGTAGAGGTCCTTTGGAAACCTAACTTGTTGATGAGCAAACAAATTTGACATTGGCACATTAATTGACATGAAATGGCATTTCTAGGTTGTTTGAAAATTGTTCTTCCCCTAAAGCACATTAAAAATTTCCTTTTTTCTTTTGTATACAGTCTTTTGTATACAGTTTGTATATACAGCAAACTTTTTGTGTTTTATTCAGTAGGTATTAAGCAGCACAGTAAGGAAATTGAGAGTTGGTAAAATTTTCTAAATGAATGGAAATGAATTGAGAATGTTTGTTTGAAATAATAGAAGATAATAGAGAGAAAGTAACAGCAATCTTCAAATATACATAGAATGTTGATATGAGTATTTCAATCAAGATTGTTTTGGCTGCAGGTGACAGTAAATCCAAGCTAAGCAAACCTAAGAAAAAGGAAAAAGGAATGTTTTAGTTTATATAACTGAAAGTTGTACTTGGCTGCATATTTTGGGACCCAGTCACTCTTTCTATCTACACTTCCTCTTTCTTTGTTGGTCACATTCCATAGAGTCTCTTGATGCCTTTGGACAAGACGGTGGGCAGAGGAGCTACACCTTCAAGTCTACTGAAATTATTTGAGTATACTTCATGCTCAATATTTCAAAGTTCTGTTGTGAATTAGGTCTCATGCTCATTCCTTTATTGATCATAAGAGTACTGTGAATCCATGTTTAAATCACAGACCCACCTCTAGAGACAGTAGCCATCAGCAACACCAGAACTAAATGTACTGAAACTTTGTGATGGGTGGTTCTCCAGAAAAATACCCAAGTGGTGTATTCTAAGTGAAAGAAAGATAGGCTGGTTACCATAACCTGGAAGATGAGCCCTGATATTCTGTACTGCTCCATAGGACAGAAGTGGAGTCAATTAGAACAAATAATTGTAAAGTGGATTTTAATTCAATAGAAAGAACTAAGATCTTAGAACTTAAAAAGAACTAACCCACCTAAAAAGTTGGAGGACTGCCTGTGAAGTTTGTCTTTAAGTTCTATCTTGGTACCATCTTTGACATACTGGAGTAAATGATCTTTAAGGTATTTTCGTAGTCTGCAGCTGGTTACTAGATTTCTTCCTTCAAGTCTGGATGAGATAAAGAGATTATATGCTAAGTTATTTTGAGGTTATATGTGTAAAACATTATTTTCAAGGGGCTTGCTTCATGAAAACACAGAGGCTATGCAAGGCAATGGCAACCCACTCCAGTACTCTTGCCTGGAAAATCCCATGGACAGAGGAGCCTGGTAGGCTGCAGTCCATGGGGTCGCACAGAGTCGGACACGACTGAAGCGACTTAGTAGCATGCAGGAAAAACCTTCCACAGAAGGCAATATGCTTCACTGAGAATTCAAACATCACAGCACTGATGTTCATATAATGTTTCTTGATAATGCTTCAAAAATGTTTATCCTTAATTTTCTTTTTACAAATTCTCTATTTAAGAAAGATAAAATATTAATTTATTCAGTTTCATAATATGCAATCTTTTAACATTTTTTTCTGCTCTTAATGCTTATTTAAGAAGTAATATAGTTTTTTTTTTTTTTTTTTTTTGCCATCAGAAAGAGGGTGGGAACTCACAAAGATGATATGATAAGTTAAGAGTCACTGCTTTTAGTCTATAAACATGTTTCTGTTCATAGAGATATAAATGAGAAATTAGGGAATAAAACTAGTAACAATTGAGTATCAGTTATGTACCAGATGTTTTATATAATTTAACTCTCACAGTATAATAAGCTTCATTAACATGTGAAAAACTCAAGTTAATGTACCTCATTTCAGTTATTTAACAAAAGTTAAGAATTTCCCTGGGCTTCCCTGGTTGCTCCGTGGTAAAGAATCTGCCTGCCAATGTAGGAGACAGGAGTCCCATCCCTGGGTCGGGAAGATCCCCTGGAGAAGCAAATAACAACCCACTTCAGTATCCTTGCCTGGGAAATCCCATGGATGGAGGAGCCTGGGGGGCTACAGTCCAGGGGGTCTCAAAAGAGTTGGACAAGACTTAATGACTAAAAACCAAGAACTTGCGCAAGGTCATACTTCTCTTCAGCTGGCAAAGCCTAGATTCAAATCTATCTATCTCTAATCCCATCATCACCATATTGCCTATCTGAGAAAGAGATGAAAAATATTAATTGTTTCCTATTTGCTTGATATTTCTGTTGTTGTTCAACTATATTTGCATACATTTAAGTGATAGTTGGAGAAGGCAATGGCACCCCACTCCAGTACTCTTGCCTGGAAAATCCCATGGACGGAGGAGCCTGGTGGGCTGCAGTCCATGAGGTCGCGAAGAGTCAGACACGACTTAGCGACTTCACTTTCACTTTCCACTTTCATGCATTGGAGAAGGAAATGGCAACCCACTCCAGTGTTCTTGCCTGGAGAATCCCATGGACGGAGAAGCCCGGTAGGCTGCAGTCCATGGGGTCGCACAGAGTCAGACACGACTGAAGCGACTTAGCAGCAGCAAGTGATAGTACTACAGGGAAATTAGTAAGTGCAGACTACTAAGGCAAAAGAAGAAATCAGGACTGAGTTCATAATTCCGTAAAAGACACAGAAAAATTGATAGTACATCATACAGTTTTGGAAGATAATGGCAATTGTCTGTGTAGGATTCAATATTCAAAATTTTTACCTTATATCTCTTCTCTTCATTCAGTTGGAATGATCATATTCCCCCTTTCTCTGAACTTTTAAAATTAACCCATTTAAAAGTGAAATGTGGATTCAAAATCATTTCTCTTTATTGAAGGAAGCAGGTTTTTTTGTCTGTGTAGGATTCAGTATTCAAAATTATTACGTTATATCTCTTCTACTCTTCATTCATTTGGAATGATCATATTCCCTCTTTCTCTGAACTTTGATTTTTTATTTAATTTAAATTTATTTATTTTAATTGGAGGCTAATTACTTTACAATATTGTATTGATTTTGCCTTACATCAACATGAATCCGCCATGGGTATACATGTATTCCCCATCCTGAACCCCCCTCCCACCTCCCTCCCTATACCATCCCTCTGGGTCATCCCAGCGCACCAGACCCAAGCATCCTGTATCCTGCATCGAACCTGGACTGGCAGTATCCAAAATTATTATGTTATATCTCTTCTACTCTTCATTCAGTTGGAATGATCATATTCCTTCTTTCTCTGAACTTTTAAAATTAACCCATTTAAAAGTGAAATGTGGATTCAAAATCATTTCTCTTTATTGAGGGAAGCAGCTTTTTTTTTTTTTTTGAATTTCAACCTTGTTGTGAATTTGCTACATTCATTTCTAGTCAAAGATTTCTAGCCATTAATTTATAGCCACTCAAAAGGAAAATAAATTGTTGAAAAGCTTTTACTACTTAACTTATTAAACAGTTAATTGTAATATGATTTCCCTAGAAAGATTAATTGGCTTTACCACAAACAATAAGATGTGAATTAAACAGAAAAGACTATTAGTGCTCACTATAGGCTGTAAAACTTCAGTTTTTAATACAAAGAGCTGACACATGCAAAGTTGTAATTTCATAAAAATAAGTTGTTTTCTCTTGCATAAAATATCTGATGTATAGTTATGTTAGAGAAAGAATTTGAAAGTTTTGAGAAGACTAACCAAGAAAAAAGAGCCATATAGTCAAATGGGAGAGACTTCAAGGATCTTGAAGAATCATTAAATAAATAAATGAATTTTGTTGCTGCATTGGAAATCTTACAGGGTTTTTAAAAGAGTTTCCAGCTTGCTATGGAGAGTTTAAATTTCTTATGAGATTTTGGTGGAAATTTCAAGAACAACTAACAATTCCTACCTGGTCTTAGATCTGACAATGGACAATAAAGAGTAATAACACATTTCTTAGTTTTACTTTGGTTGGGTCAATTATTTAAAACCAGAAAGGCACACATACCTTCTGAGAAATCACAGAGCACGTCCTGCGTGAGGATGAACTATGGTAAAAGGGCTGAGTGGTACTGCGGAGGATAATGGCAAGAAAACAGAATCTGTATGTGGTTTGTGTTCTTCTCCACAACCTCGAGACTGTGACCTCAGGCAGTTCACTTCACTTCCTAACCTGTAAACTGAAGTTAAAGAGAAACTATATTGTGGCGTTGGTGTAGGAATCAAAAGATATATGAGTGCCCACTAGAGAGTAGAAACGCAATAAATTTTTCTTCCAGCTCGACTGACGTAACTGAGAATTAAAGGATCCAGGGAATCAGTGGAAAGAACACTTGACAAGATGATTATGATTTTTAATATTTATGATTGATCATTATTTTGTCAATATTGAATGTAATTATTGCATGCAAAAAAGCACAAGCTCAAGTGGTGGAAGACCTGGGTTCTATTAATAGTAACAATAGCTACTAACTAGCTGTGTAGGTGTTAGGCTAGACTTGATTTAAGATACTTTCTAGTTCTTATTTTTAATTTTAAAATTAATTTTAAATGACATTTTAAAATATGAATTTTATATACAATGTTTATTTCATCCATTCATATTTGTTACAAAGCACTTGATGAGTACCTAATTCTGTGCAAGACATTAATTTAAGGCAACTTTATGATTTGGATGACTGACAACAGAGAGTATGATAGGGAATGCCATCAGCCTCTGTACCTGCAGGTTCTGCATCTATGGATTCAACCAACCTTGGATCAAAAGTATTTGAAAAAGATTCCAGAAAGTTCCCCAAACCAAAATTTAAATTTACAATGCCCTGGAAACTATTTACATAGCATTTTCATTATCTTTATAACTACTTACATAGCATTTACATGATATTGGGGCTTCCCTTGTGACTTAGCTGGTAAAGAATCTGTCTGCAATACTGAGATTCCAGCTCACTTGACTGCCGGGAGTTTTCTCAAGTCTGTTCCTAGGTCTACACTGCATCTGTTTCTGGCTTGCGAATGTTTATTTTTCCTGTTTTTCTGGCAAAATTATCATTGCTCTTGAATAGGCACAGTTCCTGTCTCCTAGTACTTGCCTTGTATCTGTTTGTCTTTCTGGAATCTCACATCACACATTGGTAAAGGCAAATCTATTTTGATGTGTCTGCCAGTTCTCACACTGTGAACCAGTTTCATTATCCTCCAAGTTCTAAGACATCTAGATGAGAAGGCAACTCTTACTGGATATCTTTTAAAAGAGAGAACCTGTTCACTTTGGAATTTTCAGCAATCCTTATCTTTATAAGAAACTCAAATATAAAAGAATTGTAATTCATATTCAGCTATGACAGTCAACAAATTGCTGAAGCTGATTCAAAAAGTACCAGATGAGAGGCCTATGTGAAAATAATATGCATCTAATTAAATTTTGTGTCCTTTTGAAATCTGAAATGTAACTCAGCAAAGGCAGTCTTGCAAAGAGTGGGACACGACTGAGTGACTAAGCACAGCACAAAGGCAGACTTGGAGAAACTTAGCATATGCAATTGCAGCCAAATCTGAAAGGATTACAAAAGCTAATAGATTTGCTTTGTTCTAACCAATTCAATTTGATCAGTGAATTTATTTTAACTTGTGTGTTAATAGCCAATTTTTACTATACATGAAGCACTGTGGAGGGTTATAAAACAATGGAGATACTGGCTTCTGTTGTTAAAAAAAGAAGAATCTAATTCTTTTAGATTTTCATGTAATATTGTAGGAGTCTAACAATATGAAGAAAAATACTAATTATGAGAAAAGGAGAGGTAATCATGGTATTTTGGGGTGGTCAAAATATATATTATTAAGGAGTGGGTGGCTTAGATTGGCTTTAGTGTTGGCAACGCTGAGATAAATTCTTAGCTATTCTCAGAACCCCTTGTCCTGTGTAGTCTATAAGGACATAATGGAGATGAAGATGGACCTCTCTGAGGTAGGTCGTGGGTATCATAGTGAGAGGAAGGAATGGGTGCCTTCATCCTGTTTTTTTCAAATGTTGCTAATTAATACACTTTTGAGGATAGCTTGAAGGTGGCAGGAAAGCTGGAAATGTGAAAGGGTAGTGTAAGTCTGTTATTTTCTCATTGCCTATTATGTCTTCATTATTTGCTCAAGTTCAGTTACAGTTATAATATTTACCTTGGGAGATTGTTACTGTTTGCTTTGAAAAATGAATTAAATTTACAAATTGATTTGACATGAAATTAATGCAGTTTTAGAATTAAGGGTAATCTATTCCAACTCTCAGTTTTATTGATGAAATCCAGAGAGACTGAGTGACTAGTTCAGGGACACACAAAAATCTATTGTCTGAGGAAGTAACAAACTGGTATTCTGACTCCATCTAGCATTCTTTCCACTGGTTCACATTGCCCCATCCAAAATTATATATTTGTGTATGAGGGTGTATGTGTGTGTGTGTGTGTGATGTGCCACAAATTTGGACATCATATTGTATATGGTTTGGTGGTGGTGGTTTAGTCGCTAAGTCGTGTCCTACTCCTGCGACTGCGTGGACTGTACTCCTCTGTCCATGCGATTTTCCAGGCAAGAATACTGGAGTGGGCTGCCATTTCCTTCTCCAGGTCATACTGTGTATGGCCCATGACAACTCTGCAGAAGACTTTCGACTATTCTAAGAACTTCTGCTTAAAGTACTAACCTAAATAGTATTGAGAGCTATAAACTGATGTGAAACCATCCTTGAAAATGTGAATACCACTTTTCTGCCTGTAGATTTTATACTAAACCTTTCTGTATACACATTTGCTTTAAGGAAAAAATAGGCACGCCATTTAGCTGTTATACCTATAGTTTTCTTTGTTCTTTTTCTTCTAGTCATCTCTCCCTCCCTTTCTTTCTTTTGTCCTTTTTTTCTATTTTTTATTAGATGTTGATTGCAGCCATGAAATTAAAAGATGCTTACTCCTTGGAAGGAAAGTTATGACCAACCTAGATAGCATATTGAAAAGCAGAGACATTACTTTGCCAACAAAGGTCCGTCTAGTCAAGGCTATGGTTTTTCCAGTGGTCATGTATGGATGTGAGAGTTGAACTGTGATGAAAGGTGAGTGCTGAAGAATTGCTGATTTTGAACTGTTGGAGAATGCTCTTGGGTCCCTTGGACTGCAAGGAAGTCCAACTAGTTCATCCTAAAGGAGATCAGTTTTGAGTGTTCATTGGAAGGACTGATGCTAAAGCTGAAACTCCAATACTTTGGCCACCTTATGCTAAGAATTGACTCATTGGAAAAGACCCTGAAGTTGGGAGGGATTGGGGGCAAGAGGAGAAGGGGACAACAGAGGATGAGATGGCTGGATGGCATCATTGACTCAATGGACGTGAGTCTGAGTGAACTCCAGGAGTTGGTGATGGACAGGGAGGCCTGGCATGCTGCGATTCATGGGGTCGCAAAGAGTCAGACACGACTGAGCTACTGAACTGAACTGAACTGACTAATTAGTGGTAATAATGGTTTCTCAAGCCTATAAAAAGCCACTGTACCATGGAACATAAATTGTTATATTTACAGTGAGTTTGAGGACATAATATGGAGGTGGAAATATATAACACCTGCTATTATACCAAACATTTAATTTTTCAGAGTATTTTCTCACATATTACCTCATATAATCCATATAGTACTTTGTATACCTTAGTCCCATTTTATATAATTGCAGAAATTGAGTATCAGAGAGGGAGAGCAACTTACCTAAGTCTAACCTGGTGTCTAGCACAGAATTAGTGGCCAGTATTTTGGCCAACTGATGTGAAGAACTGACTCATTGGAAAAGACCCTGATGCTGAGAAAGACTGAAGGCAGGAGGAGAAGGGGGCAACAGAGAAAGAGATGGTTTGAAGGAATCCCCGACTCAATGGACCTGAGTTTGAGCAAGCTCTGGGATTTGGTGATGGACAGGGGAACCTTGTGTGCTACAGTCCATGGCGTCACAAAGAGTTGGACATGACTAAGTGACTAAACCGAACTGAACTGATATAGCTGTTGATTTTGTTGGTGCTCATACAGTCTCATGCTCCACAGAGTCCCCACGAGGAGGATTTCATGCCTAGGAACAGTCATTGCACTGACTTCTGGTGATTTAGTGAGGCACAAGATGAATGTGTCCAGTAGCCTCCTCCTTCTCTGGCTACACAGTGAATTCGTGATGTGTGTATTTTAAAGACCCCTCTTTCCATCAGTTTCCTTGAGTTCCTAGATGACTCTCAACCTGCACCTCAACTACACTCTGGCTGTACTTATTTCCAGAATATTTCCTATCCCTCACCACCATTTCCCCATTTTCCAAGGGTAATTGGGTCAAGGTGTTAATGATGATTTTAATCATCTCAATTAACATATTTGTTTTCTTAAAACAATCTTTTTTAAAAAAAGAATGAGTACTATATCATGATGTGAATTTTCTGCAATAAATAACAGGGGAGATATTTGGAGTGAGCATCACTCAGGAATGAAAGCAGTAGTCTCATCTGTCCATCGTTAGAGATTTCCTGGCTACCTTTTTCAAGAGGCAAAAGCAAAGGCATTATCATTCATTTGGAGAAGGCTACAAAGTTCATCTTTTCTTTTAATTTGATAATACCTAGAAATAAGATGGTGAAATATATAGGCCTTAGTGTTCCCATAAATCATGGTTGTGGAAAAAAAGGGGAAGTCTCTCTTCCCCTTACAGACAATGGTTAAGGCAAAATATTTTAGCTAAAACTGTGCCATTATAAAATTTCTTTATAGTGTGACAATGAAAAAGAAAGATATGGTGAGATCATTCAGTGTATGTCTATAATTGTAGAGAAAGGGAAAGTATAGCTGCCATAACAATGGCCCCCAAAGATGTTCGTGCATTAATATTTAGAACCAATGAATATGTTACTTTACATGGCAGAAGTGGCTAAGATTAAAAACAGTGAGAAGGAGGGATTATCTTAGATTACTTGAGAGGTCCCAAGGTAATCACACAAGTCCTTAAACACAGAGAATCTTTCTTGTCTACATTAAACTAGAGACAGTAGCATGGGACTCATTCAACATTTAGTTACTGGTTTTACACATGGAGGAAGGAGTCATGTGCCAAGGAGTGTCAGCAGCCTTTATAAGATGGAAAAGACAAGGAAAAAATTCTACTGTAGAGGCCTTAGAAATTAGTACAGCCCAGTTTTTACTTTGATTTTAAACCCAGTGATACCCATGTTGAGATTTGAATTGTAGATCTGTAAAAAAAGGACAATAATGGTATGGACCTAAGAGGTGGCAAGAATACACAGAAGAACTGTACAAAATAGATCTTCACGACCAAGATAATCACGATGGTGTGATCACTGACCTAGAGCCAGACATCCTGGAATGTGAAGTCAAGTGGGCCTTAGAAACATTGAGATCCAACCAGTCCATTCTGAAGGAGATCAGCCCTGGGATTTCTTTGGAGGGAATGATGCTGAAGCTGAAACTCCAGTACTTTGGCCACCTCCTGTGAAGAGTTGACTCATTGACTGTGTGGATCACAATAAACTGTGGAAAATTCTGAAAGAGATGGGAATACCAGACCACCAGACCTGCCTCTTGAGAAATCTGTATGCAGGTCAGAAAGCAACAGTTGGAACTGGACATGGAACAACAGACTGGTTCCAAATAGGAAAAGGAGTACGTCAAGGCTGTATATTGTCACCCTGCTTATTTAATTTCTATGCAGAGTACATTATGAGAAACACTGGGCTGGAAGAAGCACAAGCTGAAATCAAGATTGCCGGGAGAAATATCAATAACCTCAGATATGCAGATGACACCACCCTTATGGAAGAAAGTGAAGAGGAACTAAAAAAGCCTCTTGATGAAAGTGAAAATGTTGGCTTAAAGCTCAACATTCATTCAGAAAACTAAGATCATGGCATCTGGTCCCATCACTTCATGAGAAATAGATGGGGAAACAGTGGAAACAGTGGCAGACTTTATCTTTTTGGGCTCCAAAATCACTGCAGATGGTGATTGCAGCCATGAAATTAAAAGACGCTTACTCCTTGGAAGGAAAGTTATGACCAACCTAGATAGCATATTGAAAAGCAGAGACATTACTTTGCCAACAAAGGTCTGTCTAGTCAAGGCTATGGATTTTCCAGTGGTCATGTATGGATGTGAGAGTTGGACTGTAAAGAAAGCTGAGCACCAAAGAATTGATGCTTTTGAACTGTGGTGTTGGATAAGACTCTTGAGAGTCCCATGGACTGCAAGGAGATCCAATGAGTCCATTCTAAAGAAGATCAGCCCTGGGTGTTCTTTGGAAAGAATGATGCTAAATCTGAAACTCCAGTACTTTGACCACCTCATGCGCAGAGTTGACTCACTGGAAAAGACTCTGATGCTGGGAGGGATTGGGGGCCGGAGGAAAAGGGGATGACAGAGGATGAGATGGCTGGATGGCATCACCGACTCAATGGACGTGAGTTTGCGTGAACTCTGGGAGATGGTGATGGACAGGGAGGCCTGGTATGCTGCGATTCATGGAGTCGCAAAGAATTGGACATGACTGAGCAACTGAACTGAACTGAAAAGAAGGATATTGGAAAAAAGTAACTGACATGTTGAATGAATATGATCCAGTAAGGTTAATAACAAGAGTTAACATTTTTATTATACTGTTATGCACTAGACATTTTTCTAAGAATAAAACTTTCAAGACTCCAATGTTTTCTTTTTCTTAACCTAATTTTGCAAAAGGAAAACTGAAATAGAGAAATTAATTTCAAGATCAATCCAAGATTAATACAGCTGTATGGTGAAGCTAGGAATTGAACCCACACCATATGGCCTAAGAGTCTTGGCTTTACAATCAAGTCACAGTGTTCATGCTCTTAATAACTACACCAAAATTTACCACTACTCTCGTTTTGACAAAACTGAAGTGCCAATAAATTTGTTTTCTTTCCCAGATTCACAGAGTCGGTGGAGAAATCTATGAACACTTCATTTTGTCAGAAATGCCTTTTCTTCCTCCCTCTCTCCCTTCTTCCCTGCCCCTCTCTCTCTTTCCTCCTTATTTCTTCTTTAATTTCTTATTTCTTCCTTCCTTTCTTATCTCTTTCACTTGAAAAAACCAGTACAGTTTGACATAAGTATGGTGCATTATTAACTTTTTCATCTCAGTGTCAGAGAAGGAGAAACTTGTCTGCTGAAACTAGGTTCCTAGCTCATTAGAAGTCTATGATCAAATAGTTTGTTGAATTTCAGCAATGTTGAACATTCTTTTTTATCAAATAAAATATAAACAGTTTTAAATCGCAAATATTTAATGCTTCTTTGTAAACCACTTTTGAAATACAAGATGTAGAATGAAAACTATCACCTAGCGTTACCACCCAGAGACAACCATCTTCTGTTTCTTTTAAAAAAATTTTTTTTGTTTTTTAAGTGTACAATATTGTATTGGTTTTGCCATATATCAGCATGAATCTGCTACAGGTATACATCTTCTGTTTCTTTTCTGCTGACTTCTTTCTCTGTACAAGAGGAAGAAATCCACTTATATATTTCAACAGCAGTACAATATTTTATCTTAAGTATCAAATAGACATGCCTTGGAGATATTGCAATTTTAGTTCCAAGCCACTGCAATAAAGCAAATTACATGAAATTTTTCGTTTCCCAACAAACATAAAGGTTATGTTTATACTGTAGACTAAGTGTACAACAGCATTATGTATTAAAAATGATGTGCATTCTTCAATTTAAAATTGTTTTATTGCTTAAAAATGCTAACCATCACCTAAGCCTTCAGTGAGGTGTAATCTTTTTGCTACTGGAGGGTCTTGCCCTGATGCTGATGTCTGCTGACTGATTAGGGTACTTATTGCTGAAGATTGAAGTGACTGTGGCAATTTCTTAAAATAAGACAACGGTGCAGTTTTCTGCATTAATGAATGATTTCTTGGTAGCATGCAATGCTGTTTGATAACACTTTAACCTTAGTAGATCTTCTTTCAAAGTTGTAGTTAATTTTCTCAAAATCTGCTATTTTATCTTTTAAGTTATGTAATAGTCTATGTCCTTTGTTGTCCTTTCAACAATCTTCACAGCATCTTCACCAGGAGTAGTTTCTATCTCAAGAAACACTTGTTGTTCATCCATAAAAAGAAACACCTCATCCATTAAAGTTTTATCATGAGATTGTAGCAATGCAGTCACATCTTCAGGTTCCACTTGTAATTTTATTTTATTTTTTTAAACTTTTTATTTTGCATTGGAGTATAGCCGATTAGCAAACAATGTTGAGATAGTTTCAGGTGAACAGTGAAGGGACTCAGTGATATATACACACACATGAATCCATTCTCCCCCAAACTCCTCTCCCATCCAGGCTACCACAGAACTTTGAGCAGAGTTTCATGTACTATATAGCAGGGCCTTGTTGGTTATCTATTTAAATATAGCAGTGTATATATGTCCATCGCAAACTCCCTGACTATTCCTTCCCCTCATCCTTTCCGCCAGCAACCGTAAGTTCATTCTCTAAGTCTGTGAATCACTTTCTGTTTTGTAAGTTCGTTTGTATCATTTATTTTTAGATTCCACATATAAGGGATGTCACACACTATTTCTTATTCTCTGTCTGACCTACTTCATTTAGCATCCATGCCTAATTTTAGCTCTCCTGCTATTTCCACCTCTGCAGTGACTTCCTCTACTGAAATCTTGAACCTCTCAAAGTGTTAGCTATAAGAGTTGGAATTAATTTTTTGAAACTCTTATTATGGATATTTTGACTTCACATGAATCATGAGTGTTCTTAATGGCATCTAGAATGATGAATCCTTTCCAGAAGGTTTCAACTGATTTGCCCAGATCCATTAGAGGAATCACTATCTCTGGCAGCTATGACCTTATGAAATGTATTTCTTAAATAATACTTAAAATTATTCTTTGATCCACTAGCTACAGTATGGATGTTGTATTAGCAGGCATGAAAACAACATTAATCTCACTGTAACCTCCATCAGAGCTTCTGGGTGACCATGTACATTGTCAATGAACAGCAATGTTTTGAAAAGAATCTTCTTTCTGAGCAGGAGGTCTCAGCAGTGAGCCTAAAATATTCAGTAAACCATGTTGTCAGCAAATATGCTGTCATTCAGGCTTTGTTTTTCTATTTATAGAGGACAGGCAGAGTAGATTTATATAATTCTTAAGGATACTAAGATTTCAGAACAGTCGATGAGCTTTGGCTTCAATGTATAATCACTAGCTACATTAGCTCCTAATAAGAAAGTTAGCCTGTCATTTGAAGCCAGGCAATAATTTCTCCTCCCTACCTGTGAAAGTCCTAGATGGCATCTTCTTCCTATAGAAGGCTGTTTTGTTTCCATTGAAAATCTATTGTTTAGTGTAGCCCACTTCATTAACTACCTTGAGTTTCTGGATAACTTGCTGAAGCTTCTACATCAGCACTTGCTGTTTCACCTGGCACCTATATGTTACCAAGACAGCTTGTTTCCTTAACTCTCATGAGTCATCTCTGCCAGCTTTCAATTTTTCCTCCAGAGTTTCCTCACCTCTCTCAGCCTTCATAGAAGTGATGAGAGTTAGAGACTTGGTCTGGATTAGACTTTGGCTAAAGGGAAGGTTGTGGCTGGTTTGACTTCTATCCAGAAAGCTAAACCTTTTTCCATACCCACCATCTGCCTGCAATGCTGGAGACCTGGGTTCAATTCCTGGGTTGGAAAGATCCCCTGGAGAAGGAAATGACAACCCACTCCAGTATTCTTGCCTGGGGAATCCCATGGACAGAGGAGCCTGGCAGGCTATAGACCACAGGGTCACAAGAGTCGGACATGACTTAGTGACTAAACCACCACCACCACCATAAGGCTACTTTGCTTTATTATCATTTGTGTGTTCACTGGAGTAGCAATTTTAATTTCCTTCAAGAATTTTGACTTTGTATTCACAGCTTGGCTTTTTGGTGCAAGAGGCTTAGCTCTTAGCCTACTTTGGCTTTTGACATGTCTTCTTCACTAGAATTTCTAGGCTTTGATTTAAAATGAGAGATGTGTGACTCTTCCTTTCACTTGAACATTTAGGGGCCATTGTAGGGTTATTCAGTTGAGTTCAGTTCAGTCGCTGTGCTGTGTCTGACTCTTTGCGACCCCATAGACTGTAATATGCAAGGCTTCCCTCACAAGAATACAGGGAGGGCATAGAGAGGACTGAGAGAAGGAGAGAGATGAGGTAATGGCTGATGGAGGACTCAGAACACACATTACATTTATCAATTATATTTACTGTCTTATATAGGTGCTGTTTGTAGTGCCCCAAGACAATTACAATAGTAACATTAAAGAACACTAAGCATATAGCACCATAAAAAATATAATAATAATGAACAAGTTTGAAATATTGCAAGAATTACTAAAATGTGATGGGGAGATACTAAGTGAGCAATCACTATGGGAAAAATGGTGCCTGTGGATTTACTCAATGCAAGTTTACAAAAAGCTTCAATTTGTAAAAAAGATACAATATGTTTGAAGCACATAAAGGGAAGTGCAATAAAACAAGTTATGCCTATAATTACTTAACCATTCTCCTGTTACCAAAAGGTAAGAATGTTGCTAATATTTTTTCTAATCAATCAGTTATAGTAGAGTTTATTTATGTATCTTTTCTATTTCACAGTTATTCTCAGACTAGAGCTGAAGTAGAATTGTTAGATTAAAAGGTAAGAACATTTTGACACTGCTTTCAGATAAATTATATCAATTCATGTTTACAGTTATAATGCATGAAACTGTACATCTTGCTCCATCTCACCAGTAGCATTTAATATTAAAACCCACTATTATACTAGGCAGAAAGTATTTTATTAAAATAATTGCCCCTTTAGATTTATCACACTAACCTTCTCAGTGTGAAGCCACTTATATCATAGATAACAACATCTCTCACTTAAGGGGGAATCATAAAGGGGCATTACTTATGGACTTCAACTGAGTCAGAAGTCAAACTGACATATTTCATGAACAAACTGAATATGGGAGAAAAATAAGGCAAACTTGGGTGTTATTAATGAGGACAAGTTTTAAAAAATACCAGTTTACTAAGATCTTAAAATATAGCAAAATAGTCTGAGAATTAAATATTTCAAGTCTAGAGAGTTACTTTGGCATTACCTTTCTTTGGGATTGGAATAAAAACTGACTTTTTCCAGTCCTGTGGCCACTGCTGAGTTTTCCAAATTTGCTGGCATATTGAGTGCAGCACTTTCACAGCATCATCTTTCAGGATTTGAAAGAGCTCAACTGGAATTCCATCACCTCCTCTAGGTTTGTTCATAGTGATGCTTTCTAAGGCCCACTTGACTTCACATTCCAGGATGTCTGGCTCTAGGTGAGTGATCATACCATCATGATTATCTTGGTCATGAAGATCTTTTTTGTACAGTTGTTCTGTGTATTCTTGCCACCTCTTCTTAAAATCTTCTGCTTCTGTTAGGTCCATATCATTTCTGTCCTTTATTGTGCCCGTCTTTGCATGAAATGTTCCCTTTGGTATCTCTAATTTTCTTGAAGAGATCTCTAGTCCTTCCCATTCTGTTGTTTTCCTCTATTTCTTTGCATTGATCACTGAGGAAGGCTTTCTTATCTCTTCTTACTATTCTTTGGACCTCTGCATTCAGATGCTTATATCTCTCCTTTTCTCCTTTGCTTTTTGCTTCTCTTCTTTTCACAGCTATTTGTAAGGCCTCCCCAGACAGCCATTTTGTTTTTTTGCATTTCTTTTCCATGGGGATGGTCTTGATCCCTGTCTCCTGTCACAAATCTCAGTCCATAGCTCATCAGGCACTCTATCTGTCAGATCTAGTCCCTTAAATCTATTTCTCACTTCCACTATATAATCATAAGGGATTTGATTTAGGTCATACCTGAATGGTCTAGTGGTTTTCCCTACTTTCTTCAATTTAAGTCTGAATTTGGCAATAAGGAGCTCATGATATGAGCCATAGTCAGCTCCCAGTCTTGTTTTTGCTGACTGCTAACCCTTATGGCAGAAAGTGAAGAGGAACTAAAAAGCCTCTTGATGAAAGTGAAAGAGGGGAGTGAAAAAGTTGGCTTAAAGCTCAACATTCAAAAAAATTAAGATCATGGCATCTGGTCCCATCACTTCATGGGAAATAGATGGGGAAACAGTGGCAGACTTTATTTTTGGGGTTCCAAAATCACTGCAGATGGTGACTGCAGCCATGAAATTAAAAGACACATACTCCTTGGAAGGAAAGTTATGACCAACCTAGATAGCATGTTGAAAAGCAGAGACATCACTTTGCCAACAAAGGTCCATCTAGTCGAGGTTATGGTTTCTCCAGTGGTCCTGTATGGATGCGAGAGTTGGACTGTGAAGAAAGCTGAGCGCCAAAGAATTGATGCTTTTGAACTGTGGTGTTGGAGAAGACTCTTGAGAGTCCCTTGGACTGAACGGAGATCCAACCAGTCCATTCTGAAGGAGATCAGCCCTGGGATTTCTTTGGAAGGAATGATGCTAAAGCTGAAACTCCAGTACTTTGGCCACCTCATGCGCAGGGTTGACTCATTGGAAAAGACTCTGATGCTGGGAGGGATTGGGGGCAGGAGGAAGAGGGGATGACAGAGGATGAGATGGCTGGATGGCATCACTGACTCAATGGACGTGAGTTTGAGTGAACTCCGGGAGTTGGTGATGGACAGGGAGGCCTGGCATGCTGCGATTCATGGGGTTGCAAAGAGTCAGACATGACTGAGCAACTGAACTGAACTGACTGAGAGAGTTACTTTATATATATGTATATATACATATATATATATATATATGTATATTTTAGCTGACTTTTTGTTTGTTTGTATTTTTGCCTCTAATTATTATTACTTGCCAAAGCAAGATTATAGGTAGCATTATAACAGAGGTCTGCCTTTTAACTCTGGATCTGGTTTTAATCTTGGACTTTGCACTAGGCAATCTTTCTGTTTTTTTGTGTGCCAATTTGTTTTTGCTGACCCTAACACAGAACTGTATACATCTTGGAGATGTTAGACTCTTTGCAGTATAGACTCTGGAGACAGATATGAGTTAAACTTCATAGCTTTTACGTTTACCAACTGTTCTTCTTAAGCAAGTTATCCAAATCTCTGAAGTTTCTGTTTCTGTAGCTATTAAACTGAGATAATAATAGGGCCTGCATTCGGTGGTTGAGGGAGAATTAAGTGAAGCACTGCAAATAATGACATTGTCTAGTAAAAAAATCAGCAAAAAATAGTTGTTACTATCATCATTATCATCATCCCCATTATTATAATCTTTTTTTCCCCTCTGATTATAGTATGAGCTGTTTCTGCTTCAAGTATACAGTCCTAAAACTCTACCTTCTCTTCCTTATCTTTCTTAACATTCACTCATTTATCAACAGGCATTTATCTAGAACAAAATAGATTAAATCTGGACACAGGGGTCTTATATGCCTGTGAGTGAAGATAAATAATAGACAAATAAGCAAATAGATACTCAGAATGTTGGATGGTGTTGTGTTATGGAGAAAAATAAAACAGAGCAAGGGATATAGGAATAGTCAGAGATGGGAGTGGGAGTGACATGGGAGAAAGATAGATTATTATTTATTTAAAGTGGTAGAAACCTCTGATGAATGATATATCTTGAACATAATTAAAGAGAAGATAAAGTAACATTCTCAATGATAGAAACATGCCTTGTATGTTCAAGAATCAGCAAGAAGGGCTGTGGGGCACAGAGAGAGTAACTAGATGGAAATGAGGTAAAAAAAATGGGGGTGGGCCACACATGTAGGGGCTTGTAGGCCATCATCAGGGCTTTGAGTTTTAGCATGGGTGACATAGAAAACCAGTGGGCAGTAGTGAGCAGAAGGATACCTGGGCAAAGGCAGAAGTGGATCAGCTACGGGAGGCTGTTTCAGTATTCTAGGGGAGATGGTGATGGCTTAAACCTGGAGATGAGTGAGTGAATGACAGTCGCTCAGTCATGTCAGATTCTTTGTGACTCTTCTCCCGACTCTAGACAAGCAGCACTGAAGATGCACAGAAACTCTCCTATAACCTTTGGTGTCATGCTTGTCCATGAGTTTTGTCCCTTTTCCATGACTGGCTAAGCTTCAAAATTATTCTCTCAGTGTTCTATGCAACAATTCATTCGAAGATGAAAGTCAGAAAATATATCCAGGCTCTGCTGGATTCTCACTGAAGCTTCCCAGTTTTTCAATAAACCATAGAATTTGGAATAAAAAGCACTTTTGACAAATTGGGGAAATGTGGAAAAAACTTAGCTCTAAGTTGAAAGACATTAAACTGTAATGGAAAGAGCAATAAAATGGAGTCAGGAAATTTGATATCTGGTTTTTAATTGAACAGACTGGTTCCAAATAGGAAAAGGAGTACGTCAAGGGTGTGTATTGTCACCCTACTTATTTAACTTATATGCAGAGTACATCATGAGAAACACTGGGCTGGAAGAAGCACAAGCTGGAATCAAGATTGCCAGGAGAAATATCAGTAACCTCACATATGCAGATAACACAACTCTTATGGCAGAAAGTGAAGAGGAACTAAAAAGCCTTTTGATGAAAGTGAAAGTGAAGAGTGAAAAAGTTGGCTTAAAGCTCAACATTCAGAAAATGAAGATCATGGCATCTGGTCCCATCACTTCATGGGAAATAGATGGGGAAACAGTGGCAGACTTTATTTTTTTGGGCTCCAAAATCACTGCAGATGGTGACTGCAGCCATGAAATTAAAAGATGCTTACTCCTTGGAAGAAAAGTTATGACCAACCTAGATAGCATGTTGAAAATCAGAGACACCACTTTGCCAACAAAGGTCCGTCTAGTCAAGGCTATGGTTTTTCCTGTGGTCATGTATGGATGTGAGAGTTGGACTGTGAAGAAAGCTGAGCGCCAAAGAATTGATGCTTTTGGACTGTGATGTTGGAGAAGACACTTGAGAGTCCCTTGGACTGCAAGGAGATCCAACCATTCTGAAGGAGATCAGCTCTGGGTGTTCATTTGAAGGACTGATGCTAAAGCTGAAACTCCAGTACTTTGGCCACCTCATGCACAGAGTTAACTCATTGGAAAAGACTCTGATGCTGGGAGGGATTGGGGGCAGGAGGAAGAGGGGACAACAGAGGATGAGATGGCTGGATGGCATCACCGACTCAATGGACGTGAGTTTGAGTGAACTCCGGGAGATGGTGATGGACAGGGAGGCCTGGCATGCTGTGATTCATGGGGTCACAAAGAGTTGGACATGACTGAACGACTGAACTGAACTGAACTAGCTGGCTCTGTGACCTTGATGAATCCATTAACCTCCAGGGGCCTTAGTTTGCACATTACTACAATGAGTGGTGTTGCTAGGTCAGCACTGTCCAATGGGAGTTTCTGCAATGATGGAAAGATTCTATATCTTCACTGTCCAATAGGGAAGCCAGTAGCCATGTGTGTCTATTGAGCACTGGAAATGTGGTTGGTACAATTGAAGGACTAAGGTTGTAATTTTTTCAGTAGTTAGAGTGGATATTTGCATTATTTGGTTGTCTATAATCTGAAATCTTCCTGACCTCTCATTAGAAGTGTTAAAAGTCTCCGATAGATGCTTTTCTTGCTTTCACTGCAGTGAGAGGATGGGCACATGACTTAGGCTCAACCAAGAAGATGCACTTACTCTAGTCTTTGAAATAGAAGCTCATTTGGCAAAGAAGGAAAAGAAGAAGATGATATATTCTGGAATGGTGGCAACCACATCAACTTTCCAGGGCAACAGTAGTGGTTCTGATATGGGGTTATCTATTGTTCAGTGGGCAATGGAGCAAGCTGTGGGGTCCTTTGTTCACCATTCCTTAAGTGTAACTTTAGGCAAACCACTTAATTTTTCCAACCCTCAAGGTAAATTCTGTAAAAATTGTTATAGTGATATCTATTCACCATGTGACTATAAGTAAATAAGTTTGGTAAATATTTCATGTTTGGAAATACATACAGATCTTATGAATTTCTCTGGACACAAAGTTCTCAAATGTCCACTAAATAGAGATGCTGGCTAGCACTTATAAGCTCTTCTTAGGAAAAAAAATGATGGTAAATTGCTATTTTAAGGTCTTTTCATACCTCTCTTAGGTCTCCCTTTACGTATTCAGTAACTCTGCCTCCCGGAGAAGGTGATGGCACCTCACTCCAGTACTCTTGCCTGGAAAACCCCATGGACAGAGGAGCCTGGTGGGCTGCAGTCCATGGGGTTGGGAAGAGTTGGGCATGACTAAACGACTTCACTTTCACTTTTCACTTTCATGCATTGGAGAAGGAAATGGCAACCCACTCCAGTGTTCTTGCCTGGAGAATCCCAGGGACGGGGAAGCCTGCTGGGCTGCTGTCTATGGGGTTGCACAGAGTTGGACACAACTGAAGTGACTTAGCAGTAGCAGCAGCAGCAGCAGCAGCCACTCTGCCTCCAGCCCAGAGCACCACCACTGGCCATTATGCCCTCCACAGCACCAAAAGTTCTTAGCCTTCCTCTTACCTCTGCCTCATTGATAGGTTACCTGCAGAACCCCTGGACTCCCCTGTCAAAAGGAAACTAATATACTCATTCTAACCAAGGAATCAATGCATATAATTAATGACACACTAGACCACTGACAAATACACACAGAGAGCAAATAGGGACTCACTTCATTGCTGGTAAAACTCAACTAGGGAATATGGCCTCAATTTGGTTGTAAGATGGTAAAATTGACTTCCTAGTTCTTCCTCCACTCTCTACCCCTCATCATACCACCATGTTCATATCTTCAGACCTGAGGGAAGTGCCAGTTTACAGAGAAGCCTTACCCAGCCAGGTACATGGAGAACACCTCTCAACTCTCACCTGTCAACAGTAGGGCAGGGAGTTGGAGGCCATGCATACACAAAGACCTTCAGCAATTAACTCCACCTGACAGAGAGATAGGAATTAACAGAAGTCATATTCTTACCATCTCATCAATCATTAAATAGCATTGTGCAGAAGTAGGCCACTTTCATTATGTATTACATTAAATAACATGGATCTCAAAAAAAAAAAAAAAAAGCCTTTTCACATAGGAAAATCAACGCTTGGATCTTTAAACCAATGTTTTTTCTTTAAACCATCCAATGCTTGGATGCTCCTAACCAATTATACAATTGAAAAAATCAGAGGTTCCTATTTCATGGACCAGTAGAAAGTTGGGACAGGAAAAGAATGCTTTCTCTTTCTTTCCTGAGCCATAAGAATAAGATTAGAAACACAGGAGATTGAGGCACTTTCCAAGGGCAGAGGTCGTATTTTAAAGGCTTTACTGATGTCATTTAATCATATCTCATATGCAGAAATTTGCTATGCTTTGTGATCATTATTTTAAGCAGTTCTGTTGTCCTGCCTTTTTAAAAAAAATCTAGTCATTCACAATTCTTTAATTTTTCCACATAATATGAAGGGCCAGTTGAAGAAAAGATAATATATCCAACTTAGTCAGAATATTTCATGTTCATCTATAATTAGAACTAATATTTATGACAAATTCTACATCTTTTGAGGTCTGAAATAATCTTTTCCTTTACCTTATAGAGAAGACCTACAGCAGTGCTTAGCACATAATCATAGTGAATGCTCAATAAATGAATGAATTAATCTAATTTTACTTATTTTCTTTTCTCTTTAAAAGGTCACTTTAATTCTTTATACTTCTTTCTTTCAATTTCTTGTGTTTCCTGTAAACATCCTCATTTTCTTTCCCCTCATTCATCTTTCTTTCTCCTGGGAAACTGCTCTCTGTAATTGTTTTATTTTCCTATCTTTCTGCCTCTTATATTCTCCTCTCATTCATCCTTTCTCCTCTGTGTCTATAACTATCTTTAAAATCACCTTTTCAGGTATAACTTGGATAAATGGAGAGGAACATCTTAAATCAAGAGATATTGAAACTGAGAAATTACTTATTAGTCATGGGGAGAAAAGCCAGAAATCTGTCCTGAGCTGCTTTGAGACAAAGCCAAACCGGAATCTATTTTGATGTCACAAACATCCTAAATGGACTTCCAGTCTTCCTTGATTGAGCCTTTACTTGAATATAGAACTTATTTCAAAAAAAGCTGATCCACACTTCACTAGCATGCATATTTATATAGACAAACCTATAAAAAAAATTCCTATTAACTCTGAGTAACTGAATGGAGAAAATCTAAATTAGTGAAAGAAGCAATGTTGTTTTTTCTTTAAGCATCTACAACCAATAGAACCCATCTTATGACTTTGTATAAGGTAATAAATATTAATTTGAAATAGATAGTTCAAATTATTACTATGAAGCTCCCTAATTTCCAATATTTTAAAATTTTTCAATAGATCTAAAATATATGGAATATTTTCTGTCTTTTCCAATAACTCTGCCAACCACAAAATTGTTGAATTTGATTACAATCAAAACAAAGACAACATGAGTAATAAAGACTATCTAGTTACCTTGGGAGACATAACTTTCTCATGAGACTAGTGTGCTAGAAAGTTGAAATGAAGCTTAATATTGACAGACATAAATTAAAGAATGACAAATTAATAAGAATGACAAATTATTTATTAATAAATTAATGTGCATATTCAGTAAATGAATCCCTCATAGATTGTTGTTTTGGGGATTTTGGCCTTAAGGTAAGGAGAAAGAAAGGAAAGAAGAGATAGTGACACATATTCATGATTTGGTCACATGGGAATGAGAAAGGTTTGTGAGGTAAATTACTCTTTTGGAGCAGAAAAAGTGAGAGTTCTGAGAACAGACAGCAGGCAAAAATTCAGTCAGGGCAGAAGCTGATGTAAGAGAAGGACAGCAATAATTACTGCGGACAGGTTGCTGGGTTTCAGGAGCAGAGCTCTCGGTGTTTCAGTCTCATAAAGACCAAGGAACCACTCCAGAAATCAAAGGAGAGACTTATGCAATAAGATGGCCAGGGTTTGGGCTGCTAGGAGTAAGAGGAGAGCCTTACCCCTGGAGCCCCAAACCAAGGTCAGAGCAGAAGCAAAAATCAGGCTGCCTGGAGTTTGATTCTCTAAGCTGTGACCTTAAAGTCCCTGAAATTTCCTGTGATCAGGAACAGAATTTGTTCCAAGTTGGGGAGGGGGATGAGCTAAATTTATGAGAACAACTAAAGTGTCACCAGCTTTGAAATTTAGAGGAGAAAAGAGATAAACATCATTATGTGAATTAATTCATAAAGTGGGAGAAAATCTATTCTAAGAGTCCTGTGCTATAAAAAAAAAAAAAATTCCAAGTTGGTTAAGGAAACTGTTTGGGTGGCTGGGATGGTTAAATGTGTTAGAACAGTGGCTAACATACAGTAGTTATTCAATATATGTTAACTTAACCACTGTTAGTATTATCAATCTATGACTCATTTGCAGTTCTTCATGCAAATGCTGCTTTACCAAAGTTTCTGAAAGAAAGCACGAAGGGAACTAACTGGTAGGGGGTTCTTTAAGGACTTCATGCTTTGGAAGGATCTAGTTTGGTACAATTTGGAAAGGAAGCAAGGCTTAGCCAGCGCGGGTCACAGAAGATCCTCTCAAAAATCTGTGAGACTAGGGAGGAACAAGATGGCGGAAGAGTAGGTGGACGTGGAGCACATCTCTCTCCATCGACATATCAGGAATACACCTTCAGACACAGAAGTGCATGCAGAACACCAGCTGAGAGCAGATAGGAGTACCTGACCAGCGGAAAAGAATGTATAGAACCACAAAAAACTCGGTAAGATGAAGGAACTAGTGATAAAAACAGTAGTGTCAGTAGGACTGAACCTGCCCTGGGCTGGTGGGGGAACTGAAACAGGGATCCAATCCCCATATTGGGGCAATTGTCTGAGTCAGAGGATAAACATTTAAGGCTGAGAGTGAAACAGCTGATCTGTGGCAGCCTAAATGGAATGAGAATCAGACAGTCCTTGCTGCAGCCATACATACCCTGGACAGGGATGCAGGTCCCCTGGAAGTCGCAGCAGCTGGGAGCTGGACTTTAGGAATTATGGAGCAATCCCAGGGCAAGGGCTCTTGTTGACTGCAGAGAGACGGATTGAGGGGATGTGAGGGAAGAGATGCCTGTGGAGGAAAGCCGGGCAGCCATGGAAGCAAGACAATACTGCTGAGTCATGCATAGGTGGTGGAACCATCACCATAGACTCTCTTCCCACATGCCAGCATGGGGCAGGTGAACAATAGAGAGGCTGGCACATCAAATGCCTGATGCACTGAACTACAGAATAGAACCCCACCTAGGGTGCCCCTTTAAGTGCCTGAGGTGCTGATCTATAGAGTAGGACCCCAGACAAGGGGGCTCCTCTATGTGCCTGATGCACTGAACCACAGAGAAGGACCCCAGGCAAGGGGGCCCACTAAGTGCCTGAATGGGTGGAGCAAGGAGAAAAACTGGCCAAAGAGGCTTTCTGATCACCAGCTACAGTTCCGTTCAGTTGCTCAGTCGTGTCCAACTCTTTGTGACCCCATGAATCACAGCACGCCAGGCCTCCCTGTCCATCACCAACTCCTGGAGTTCACTCAGACTCACATCCATCGAGTCAGTGATGCCATCCAGCCATCTCATCCTCTGTCGTCCCCTTTTCCTCCTGCCCCCAATCCCTCCCAGCATCAGAGTCTTTTCCAATGAGTCAACTCTTCACATGAGGTGGCCAAAGTACTGGAGTTTCAGCTTTAGCATCATTCCTTCCAAAGAAATCCCAGGGCTGATCTCCTTCAGAATGGACTGGTTGGATCTCCTTGCAGTCCATGGGACTCTCAATAGTCTTCTCCAACACCACAGTTCAAAAGCATCAATTTTTGGGTGCTCAGCTTTCTTCACAGTCCAACTCTCACATCCATACATGACTATTGGAAAAACCATAGCCTTGACTAGATGGACCTTTGTTGGCAAAGTAATGTCTCTGCTTTTCAATATGCTATCTAGGTTGGTCATAACTTTCCTTCCAAGGAGTAAGCATCTTTTAATTTCATGGCTGCAGTCACCATCTGCAGTGATTTTGGAGCCCCAAAAAATAAAGTCTGTCACTGTTTCCACTGTTTCCCCATCTATTTCCCATGAAGTGATGGGACCAGATGCCATGATCTTCGTTTTCTGAATGTTAAGTTTTAAGCCAGCTTTTTCACTCTCCTCTTTCATCTTCATCAAAAGGCTTTTTAGTTCCTCTTCACTCTGCCATAAGGGTGGTGTCATCTGCATATCTGAGGTTATTGATATTTCTCCTGGCAATCTTGATTCCAGCTTTTGCTTCTTTCAGCCTAGAGTTTCTCATGATATAGAAGTTAAATAAGCAGGGTGACAATATACAGCCTTGATGTACTCCTTTTCCTATTTGGAACCAGTCTGTTGTTCCATGTCCAGTTCTAACTGTTGCTTCCTGACCTGCATACAAATTTCTCAAGAGGCAGGTCAGGTGGTCTGGTATTCCCATCTCTTTCAGAATTTTCCACAGTTTATTGTGATCCACACAGTCAACGGCTTTGGTATAGTCAATAAAGTGGAAATAGATGTTTTTCTGGAACTCTCTTACTTTTTTGATGACCCAGCAGATGTTGGCAATTTGGTCTCTGGTTCCTCTGCCTTTTCTAAAAATGCAGTACTTGGATGCAATCTCAAAAATGACAGAATGATCTCTGTTCGTTTCCAAGGCAAACCATTCAATATCACAGTAATCCAAGTCTATGCCCCAACCAGTAACGCTGAAGAAGCTGAAGTTGAATGGTTCTATGAAAACCTACAAGACCTTTTAGAACTAACACCCAAAAGAGATGTCCTTTTCATTATAGGGGACTGGAATGCAAAAGTAGGAAGTCAAGAAACACCAGCTACAAGAGGCCCCTAAAAAAAAGACTCTGATAGGGCCATAACTTCTGTGGTGGAGACAGTCCGTGTTCCTGCAGACTTGGCACCACCCAAGGCCCCCAAAAGCCAAGCAGCTGTGCCATCTTCACGCTCAGCTCTCACTGGGCAGAGCTGCCACAGGCAAAAAAAATTCTTGCATCTATGCACGCAGGCGGAGAAGGCAATGGCATCCCACTCCAGTACTCTTGCCTGGAAAATCCCGTGGACGGAGGAGCCTGGAAGGCTGCAGTCCATGGGGTCACTGAGGGTCAGACACGACTGAGCGACTTCCCTTTCACTTTTCACTTTCATGCATTGGAGAAGGAAATGGCAACCCACTCCAGTGTTCTTGCCTGGAGAATCCCAGGGACGGGGAAGCCTGGTGGGCTGCCGTCTATGGGGTCGCACAGTCGGACACGACTGAAGTGACTTAGCAATAACATGCACGCAGGGTTTCTTTGGTTGTGTCTGACTCTTTGCGACCCTGTAGACTATGGCTTTCTAGGCTTCTCTGTCAGAGAAGGAGTTCTCCAGGCAAGAATACTGGAGTGTATGGGCCAATATTGGTTGCCATACCCTTCTAGAGCACTATTTTTTCTGTTGGTCTAGCTGCCAACTCCCCTGAGTACCTGGTGCTGCCAGAACCCCTGCAACCCAAACAGCTGCACCACCTTCACACCTGGCCCTCCCAAGGGCAAACCCAAGCCCTCCAGGGCAGCCTCAGGAGGAAACCGCAGTGGACGACCCACATGCAGAGGTCGAAATAAAACCACAATTGAAACCCAGGGGCAGTGTGGCTAAGAAAGAAGACCGCAAAACCTTTCCACCTGCTATACAAGCTGTAGATTG
Source organism: Bos indicus (assembly GCF_029378745.1). Taxonomy (NCBI): domain Eukaryota; kingdom Metazoa; phylum Chordata; class Mammalia; order Artiodactyla; family Bovidae; genus Bos; species Bos indicus. The sequence continues at coordinate 15,672,836 of NC_091779.1, forward strand.
AATCCGCACGATCAACTAGGCAGACTCTGTGTTTATGGAATATATAAAAGGACACTGAGAGCTTCCACAAAAGAAACCGCACTAGTTCTGATAGCTGTGGACACTGGAGGCAAGAACACACATGAGTAGGACCAAATTAGAATCTGAGCTGCCCCCACAGCAGGTCTAGAGATCAGTACAGTGTTGGATGGCATCCTAGGGAGGTGAGGTGGACTGTGACTCCCAGCGAAGAAAAGGACTCTGACAGCAGTGACTGAAGAAAAACATTTATTATTCTTATGGTTTGACTTGTAGATTATTTTGGGTTCCCCCCCCCCCAACCCCGTTGTATTTGTCGATTTTATTCACACTTCTAGGCAAATAGATACTGAGCGACTTCACTTTCACTTTTTACTTTCATGCATTGGAGAAGGAAATGGCAACCCACTCCAGTGTTCTTGCCTGGAGAATCCCAGGGACGGGGGAGCCTGGTGGGCTACCTTCTCTGGGGTTGTGCTGAGTTGGACACGACTGAAGCAACTTAGCAGCAGCAGCAGGCAAATAGATGGGAAAACAATGGGAACAGTGACAGACTTTGTTTTCTTCAGCTCCAAAATCACTGCAGATGGTGACTGCAGCCATGAAATTAGAAGATGCTTGCTACTTGGAAGAAAAGTTATGACCAACCTAGATAGCATATTCAAAAGCAGAGACATTACTTTGCCAACAAAGGTCCATCTAGTCAAGGCTATGGTTTTTCCAGTAGTCATGTATGGATCTGAGAGTTGGACTGAAAAGAAAGCTGAGCACCCAAGAATTGATGCTTTTGAATTGTGGTGTTGGAGAAGACTCTTGAGAGTACCTTGGAATGCAAGGAGATCCAACCAGTCCATCCTAAAGGAAATCAGTCCTGAATATTCATTGAAAGGACTGATGCTGAAGCTGAAACTCCAATACTTTGGCCACCTGATGCAAAGAACTGACTTATTTGAAAATACCCTGATGCTGGGAAACATTGATGATGGGATGAGAAGGGGACAACAGAGGATGAGATGGTTGGATGGCATCACTGACTCAATGGACATGAGTTTGAGTAAACTCTGGGAATTGGTGATGGATAGGAAGGCCTGGGCTGGAGAAGGCAATAGCAACCCACTCCAGTACTCTTGCCTGGAGAATCCCATGGACTGTGGGCTGCAGTCCACGGGGTCATGAAGAGTTGGACACTTAACTGAGCGACTTCACTTTCACTTTTCACTTTCATGCATTGTAGAAGGAAATGGCAACCCACTCCAGTGTTCTTGCCTGGATAATCCCAGGGACGGTGGAGCCTGGTGGGCTGCCATCCCTGGGGTCGCACAGAGTCGGAAACAACTGAAGCAACTTAGCAGCAGCAGCAGCAGCAGGGAGGCCTGGTGTGCTGCAGTCCATGGGGTTGCAAAGAGTTGGACATGACTGAACGACTGAACTGTTATAGCTAATTTTATTGGCACTATGAAATCTAATTACGTTTTTTAGTTTCTTTTTTTCCTCCTTAGTCACATTTTTTATTGTTCTTATAAACTTCTGCCTCTACATTGGGCTTTTGCACTTCTGTGGTGTTTTCTTTTTTTCTTTTTTTAACTTTCCTCCTTTATTAATTTTAATTTTTAAGTTTTGAAACCTATTATTATTTTTATACATTTATTCCTTTGCTTTCCCTACTGCTTTTTCCCTTCCACTTAATCTTTAATGTATATAAATCGTCTTATCTACCTCTGTACAACTTTGCATATCTATTCCTTCTTTCTTTCCTTTCCTCTCAACATACTTGTTAGTTTTATTTTCATAGGTTTATTCCCCAGTTGGCACCTTGCTTTAGTTCCCCCCGCCCCAAGTTTTCACTTTAGTTAGTTTTGCTCTTAACTAGTAGATGTAATTTTTGGTTTCCTTTGTTTGCTGGGTCAATCCGTTGTACTTTATTTTTGTTATACTTTTTATTGTTTTTATAAACCTCTGCCTCTATATTGGGCTTTTGCAGTTCTGTGGAATTTTATTTTTTTCTTTCTTTCTTTTTTATTTTCTCCTTCTTATAATTTTAATTTTTTAAAACTATATTTTTTTACATTTGTTCCTTTATTTGCCTTTCCTACTGTTCTTTTTCCCTTGCAGTAGTCTTTATCATATATAAATCTTCATCTACCTCTGTATAAGTTTGCAAATCTATTCTTTCTTTCTTTCCTTTCTTCTCAACATATGTGTTAGTTTTGTTTTCATTGCTTTATTCCCCACTTGGAACCTTGCTTTAGTTTTGTTTTCCAGTTTGTGCTTTAGTTGGTTTTGGTCTTAACTGGTAAATATAATTTTTTATTTCCTTTGTTTTCTGGGTCAATCTACTGTACTTTATTTTGTTGGACTGTTTTGACTTTGCTCATGGGTGTATATGTTTATGTGTATATTCCATTATTTTAATTATTATTTGCCTGATTTTTTAACTGCCATTTGTCTGGGGTTCTTCCTTGGTTTCTCATTGTTGGTTATTTGTTTTAATCTCACTTAATGCCATAACAAACCACTTGTGGAATCTTCATTTCTGACCAAGGATCAAGCCCTGAGCCTTTAGAGTGGGAACACTTACTCCAAGACCCTAGACTACAAGAGAACTAACCCTAGGGAGTATCATATAGTGAGAACTCACACAAAGGAAACCACTTGAATTACCAGGCATCACCCAACCACCAGTAGCATCCTGTACATCTAAACAACAAAGCAAAAATACAAATCTAAGCAGCAGCAGACAGGATTACCACCTCACTCAGCCTAGCGCATCAGAGGAAAAACAAACAAACAAACAAATACAGCTCAACTATCACCCTATATGAAGCTTACACAAACCACTGGACCAAACTTAGGAGGGCAGAAACCAAAAGGAAGAAATAATTCAACCTTGAAGCCTGGTAAAAGGAGACCTCACACACAATAATTTTAAAAAAAAAATAATGAAAAGGCAGAGAAATACTACACAAATGAAGGAACAAACTAGAAACACAGAAGTCCAAATAAATGAAGAGGAAGTAAGCAAACTACCTGAAAAAGAATTCGGAATAATCATAGTAAAGATGATCAAAACCCTTGAAAACAAAATGGAGAAAATGCAAGAATAAATTAACAAAGACCTAGAAGAATTAACAGAGAAGGTAATGGCAACCCACTCCAGTACTCTTGCCTGGAAAACCCCATCAACGGAGGAGCCTGGTAGGCTGCAGTCCATGGGGTCGCTAAGAGTCAGACACGACTTAATGACTTCACTTTCATTTTTCACTTTCATGCATTGGAGAAGGAAATGGCAACCCACTCCAGTGTTCTTGCCTGGAGAATCCCAGGGGTGGTGGAGCCTGGTGGGCTGTCGTCTATGGGGTTGCACAGAGTCGGACACGACTGAAGTGACTTAGCAGCAGGAGCAGCTGAAGAAGAATTAAAGAATAAACATGCAGAAACAAACAACACAATTACTGAAGTTAAAAATACTCTAGAAGGAATCAATAGCAGACTGTCTGAAGCAGAATGAATTAGTGAGCTGGAAGATAAAATGGTGGAAATTACTTCTGAAGAGCAGAATGTAGTAAAAAGAATGAAAAGAACTGAGGATAGTCTCAGAGACCTCTGGGACAGTATCAAATGCACCAACATTCAAATTATAGGGTTCCCAGAAGAAGAAGAGAAAAAGAAAGTGTATGAGAAAATTTTTGAAGAGATTATAGTTGAAAATTTCCCCAACGTGGAAAAGGATATAGTCAGTCAAGTCCAAGAGGCACAAAGAGTCTCATACAGAATAAACCCAAGGAGAGACATGCCAGGACACATACTAATGAAACTAACAAAGACTAAGCACAAAGAATATTAAAAGCAGCAAGGGAGAAGCAACAAGTGACATACAAGGGATACCCTGTACTCTTAACAGCTAATCTTTCAGCAAAAACTTTGCAGGCCACAAGGGAATGGCAGGATATATTTAAAGTACTGAAAGAGAAGAATTTACAACTAAGAATACTATACCCAGCAAGGATCTCATTCAAAATTGGTGGAGAAATAAAAAGCTTTTCAGACAAGCAAAAGTTAAGAGAATTCAGTATCACCAAACCAGGTTTACAACAAATGTTAAAGGGAGTTATATAGCCAAGAAATACAAAAGAAGAAAAAAGATCTACAAAATCAACCCCAAATAGTTAAGAAAATGGCAATAGGAACATATATATCAATAATTGCTTTAAATGTAAATGGACTAAATGCTCCAACCAAAAGACACAGACTGGCTGAATGGAAACAAAAACAAGACCCATATATATGCTGTCTACAAGAAACCCACTTCAGACCTCAAGATACATATAGACTGAAATTGACAGGATGGAAATATATATTCCATGCAAATGGGAAACAAAGGAAAGCTGGAGTAGCAATTCTCATATCAGACAAAAAAGACCTTAAAATAAAGAAGACTACAAGAGATAAGAAAGGACACTACACAATTATCAAGGGATGAATCCAAGAGGAAGACATAGTAATTGTAAATATCTATGCACCCATCTTAGGAGCACTTCAATACATAAGACAAACACTAACAGTCATAAAAGGAGAAATTGAGAGTAACACAAAAGTAGTAGGGGACTTTAACACCCCACTTACCAAAGGACAGATCATCCAAACAGAAAATTAATAAGGAAACAGAAATATTAAATGATACATTAGGTGAGATGTATCTCATTATATCTTTAGGACATTCTATCCAAATGCAGAAGACACCTTCTTCTCAACTGCACATGGAACATTCTCCAGAATAGACCACATCTTGGGTCACAAATCAAACCTCAGTTAATTTAAGAAAATTGAAATTGTACCAAGCATCTTTGACCACAGTGCTATGAGATTAGATATCAATTGCAAGAATAAAAGTGGAAGAAACACAAACACATGGAAGTTAAACAATACCTTTCTAAATAACCAACAGGTTACTGAAGAAATCAAAAGGGAAATAAAAAAAACTTTCTAGAAATAAATGACAATTAAAACAACAACTCAGAATGTATGGGATGCATCGAAAGCAATTCTAAGAGGAAAGTTTATAGCAATACCATCCTACCTCAATAAACAAGAAAAACATGGAATAGACAACCTAACTTTACACCTAAAACAATTGGAAAAAGAAGAACAACAAAAAAACCCTAAAGTTAGTAGAAGGAAAGAAATCATAAAGATCTGAGCAGAAATAAAAAGAAATGAAAGAAGCAATAGTAAAGATTAATAAAACTAAAAGCTGGTTTTTTTGAGAAGATAAACAAAATTGACAAACCTTTAGCCAGACTCATAAAGAAAAAAAGAGAGAAGAATCAAATCAACAAAATTAGAAATGAAAAAGTAGAGGTTACAACAGACAATGCAGAAATACAAAGCATTATAAGTGACTATTATGAACAACTATATGGCAAAAAATGGATAACCTGGAAGAAACGGACACATTCATAGAAAAGTTCAATCTTCCAAGACTGAACCAGGAAGAAATAGAAATTATTAACAATTCAATTACAAGCACTGAAATTGAAGCTGTGACAAAAAATCTACCCAAAAAACAAAAGCCCAGGACCAGATGGCTTCACAGGAGAATTCTATCAGGCATTTAAAGAAGAGCTAATACCTAGTCTTCTAAAATTCTTTCAAAAAATTGCATAAGAAGGAACATTTCCAAACTCATTCTACAAGGCCACCATCTCCCTGATACCAAAACCAGACAAAGACAACACACAAAAAAGAAAACTATAGGCCAATATCACCGATGAACATAGATGCAAAAATCCGCAACAAAATTTTAGCAAACAGAATTCAGCAACACATCAACAAGCTCATACACCATGATCAAGTTGGGTTTATTCCAGGGATGCAAGGATTCTTCAATATATACAAACCAATCATTGTGATATATCATATTAACAAATTGAAAAATTAAACCATATGATAATCTCAATAGATGCAGAAAAAAGCTTTTGACAAAATCCAGCACCCATTTATGATTAAAACTCTTCAAAAATGGGCATAGAGGGAACCTACCTAAACATAGTAAAGGCCATATATGATAAACCACCATATGACCCAGAAATCCCACTCCTAGGATATACCCTGAGGAACCCAAAATTGATTAATACTCATGTATCCCATTGTTCATTGCAGCAGTATTTACAATAGCTAGACCATGGAAGCAACCTAGATGTCCATTGACAGATGAATGGATAAAAACTTGTGGTATGTATACACAATGGACTATTACTCAGCCATAAAAAGGAATGCCTTTGAGTCAGTTCTAATGAAGTGGATGAACCTAGAACCTATTATACAGAGTGAAGTAAGTCAGGAAAATAAATATATCATATTCTAATGCATTTACATGGACTCTAGGAAAATGGTACTGAAGAATTTACTTACAGGGCAGCACTGGAGAAACAGACACAGAGAATAGACTTATGGACATGGGGAGGGGGAGGAGAGGGTTAGATGTATGAAAAGAGTAACATGGAAACTTACATTACCATATGTAAAATAGGTAGCCAACAGGAATTTGCTGTATGGCTCAGGAAACTTGAATAGGGGCTCTGTATCAACCTAGAGGGGTGGGATGGGGAGGGAGATGGGAGGTAGGTTCAAAAGGGAGGGGATATATGTATACCTATGGCTGATTCATATTGAGGTTTGACAGAAAACAACAAAATTCTGTAAAGCAATTATCCTTCACTAAAAAAATAATTTTAAAAAATCTATGAGAGTAAATGATCTGGAAAGACCCTGAAGACTGCTTCTATCTTGAGATTTGGAATGCACAGTGCCAGGTTGAATTTTCAGATGCCTTGCTAAAGGTCAAAAGAGGGTCGTATAATCAGATAAGTTTAAATAGTTTGATGTAATGAAGACTAGATTCAGGTAAAAAAAAATGCATAAGTAAAACTTGACTTTACTTTTTCTTCATACATTTCAGTCTAAGAGGGTCCTGACACATAGATTCCTCTATCTGCCCAAGACTGATCTCATTATCAACTCTCACTAATCCCCTATCACCATTTTCATTTGCTCATGGACTGATTGCTTCATTCATTTATTCATTTATAATTTTCAACTCCAATTTCATGGACCAATAATAACATTTTATGAAGAGTAGCACAAAAGGGTACTATTGTACACTGTAAGAAAAATTAAAAACCATGCAACTAAAATTATCACTTGATTTCCCAAAGATTATAAACTCCTAACAAATAGGAGAGATATAAAGTCATATTGTTTTTGTTCAGTCACTCAGTCATGTCCAACTCTTTGTGACCCCATGGACTGCAGCGTGCCAGGCTTTCCTGTCCTTCACCAACTCCTGGAGCTTGCCTAAATTCATGTCCATCGAGTCGTGATGCCATCCAGCCTTCTCATCCTTTGTCAACCCCTTCTCCTCATGCCTTCAATCTTTCCCAGCATCAGGATCTTATTTCTAATGAGTCAGCTCTTTGCATCAGGTAACCAAATTATCGGAGGTTTAGCTTCAGCATCAGCCCTTCCAGTGAATATTCAGGTCTGATTTCCTTTAGGATTGACTGGTTTGATCTCCTTGCTGTCCAAGGGACTCTCAAGAATCTTCTCCAACACCACTGTTCAAGAGCATCAATCCTTTGGTGCTCAGCTTTCTTTATGGTCCAACTCTCATCCACACATGACTACTGGAAAAGCCATAGCTTTGACTATATGGACCTTTGTTGGCAAAGTAATGTCACTGCTTTTTAATATGCTGTCTATGTTTGTCATAGCTTTTCTTCTAAGAAGCATGCGTCTTTTAATTTCATGGCTGTAGTCACCATCTGCAGTGATTTTGGAGCCCAAGAAAGTAGTCTCTCACTGGTTCCATAACTTCCCCATCTATTAGCCATTAAGTGATGGGACCAGATGCCATGATCTTAGTTTTTGGCATGTTGAGTTTTAAGCCAGCTTTTTCCACTCTCCTCTTTTACCTTTATCAAGAGGCTCTTTAGTTCCTCTTCACTTTCTGCCATAAGTGTTGTGTCATCTGCCTATCTGAGGTAATTGATATTTCTCCTGACAATCTTGATTCCAGCTTGTGCTTCATCCAGCCTGGCATTTCTCATGATGTACTCTGCATATAAGTTAAATAAGTCACGTTACAATATACAGCCTTGACAATAAATACAAGAGTGACAGAGGACAGTATAAAGTCATATTAAAGGACTGTTAAAATTATGGATTCCATGCTTTTTCTTTAAACATTCATTTCTTTGCCCTTTTGCTTCTCACTTAGTTATGGCTTAGGTGAAACTTGGTTTTGGATCGGTAGTGGCAAGATTTTAATCACTATGTTAAGCCACACTTTGCTTACCTTCTTTCGTTGCTTCCTTCACAGGTCACCCACAGTGTTTTTTCTACTTGCTGCCTGCTAGAAAATATCCTGACAAATGATCTGACCTTTGGATATTAAGTCTTAGGCTTAGTCACATTGAGCAAGATGCTTAGGAAGCTGCAATAGCTCAAGTTAGCATTTGAGGTACCATAAAAGGCAAAAGGGAGCAATTATCCCTTTTGGTACTTCTAAAATTGTTATGTGGTATGATTCATATATTATAACCTTCAACATGGTAACTGGTCCTTAGAACAGGGCTTTTCTCATCCTTCTATCTGCCCAATAGTCTCTACACATGAGGTTTAATTCCCTAAACCTGTTAAACAGATCTAACGATGCCAGACCTTCAGTCAAGCTTTATAAAGAGAGCAGTCAAAAGATTATAATATAGTTCTCCATGGCACCAAAGCATCCCAGGGAAAAGTCTGTATATGGGAGAAGGCTCTTACTTAAACTTTCTATTCTTCTTTACATTGTTTTACTAAAAATAAAACATTCTAGGCCAACATATATTTGGAAACGATCAGTCTATTACAGGCCGTATTCATATGAAGCAAGTTTTAAGGTTTTTATTTTTTAATAAATCCAGATAATTTCTAACATGAAGTTATTTGTTGGAGTAATTTAGTTCCTTAACCTAAGGGCTGAATAAATTAGGTTGTTGAAAAACTGAAGACAGGCTTATTTTACAGTTAATAAAATAATGTGAACAAGAGAGAATTGTTTCACCATTATGGATTTTACCTTTTTTATTCTATGACTTGATTCTCAATTACTGGGCCAAAGTTCTTATCATAAAAAATGGAAGACAAAAATTCCATTGATTTGTCAAATTTAGCCTTTTTAAAAAAATCTACTAACAGGTTCCATCAATTGTGATTAATGCAGAAGATTTCAGTGAAATACATAAGTAGAATTGATAATAGGAACACAAATAGAACTCTAATCAATGTACTTGCTATTCAATAATCAATCTTTCCTCTTTTGAATATCAGATATTATATTAGTTATGTTATATTAGCCAAGTAGGGGCTTTCCTGATAGCTCAGCTGGTAAAGAATCCACCTGCTATGTAGGAGATCTAATATATATTTGTTATCAGATTTATATACATAAATATATATAAAAATATATATATATATATTAGATACTACAGCTTAAAGGAACAAATATTACTCTACTCAATAAACTTAGCAGCTTAGAATTAGAAATTTAAAATGATGGACAATTATTATCTCAGTTTCTGGGTGAAGTATGTAGAAGCAACTTAGCTGGGTGGTTCTAAATTGGCATCTCTCATAAGGGTGCATTAAAGTTGTCAGCTGGGGTATCATTTGAAGGTTTGAGTGGGGCTGGAAGTTGTGACATTCTAAGTGTGACATTCTAAGATGTCACACTCATATGACCCATGCTAGAAATACTTAGTCCCTTGCCACATGAGGGCTTCCTTTGTGGCTCAGCTGGTAAAGAATCCACCTGCAATGCAGGAGACCTGGGGTAGATCCCTAGGTTGGGAAAATCCTCTGGAGAAGGGAAAGGCTACCCATTCCAGTATTCTGGCCTGGAGAATTCCATGGACTGTATAGTCCATGGGGCCGCAAAGGGTCAGACATAACTGAGTGACTTTCACTTTCACCTGCCATATGAACCTCTCCTGAAGCTGCTTGTGTCTCTTCTTAGCATGACAACAAGTTTTCCCAAGCGTGAATGATCTGACAGTGTGAGAAATTAGTCAGAGTTCCTTTTATGAGTTAATCTTGGAAGCCATATGCTATTACTTCCACCACCACTTATTAGCAGTGGATCACTAAACACAAAGGATAAACCAGTGATTGCCAGTGGGGTGAGGGCAGAGGGGAGGGGTGAGATAGAGGAATAAGACTAAAAGATACAAACTACTATGTATAAAGTAAATAAGGAACAAGGATAATATACAGCACAGGAAAATGAAACTATTATTTTGTAATAACTTTAAACAGAACGTAATCTATAAAAGTATTGACTCACTATGTTGTATACCTGAAACTAACATAATCTTATAGATCAACTCTATGTCAATAAAAAAAATTTTTTTTTCCTAATTTTAAAAAGGGAAGAGAAATTTGACTCCATATTTCAGAGAAGAATCAAAGAGTTTGTTGACATATTTTAAAACCATTACAAGTGTATTTGATTTTTGGTCAAGAAAGAAAGAAAGAAATACACACACACACACACACACACAAATATTTTTTCAGCATTATTAAACAATTGTCACTGAAGCTGTGTTCTGGTCCTAGAAGGTCATATTTACATGATTTAATAATTTTTGAACAGTTCTACTTCCTCCAGGAAATGGTTTTGTTTAGGCTGTGGGGAGCAGAATACATCAAAGATATATCACTTTTCTTTTGTCCTTTCCCCCTTACCCTTTCAGTTCAGTTCAGTCTCTCAGTCGTGTCCGACTCTTTGTGACCCCATGAATAGCAGCATGCCAGGCCTCCCTGTCCATCATCAACTCGCGGAGTTCACTCAAACTCACGTCCATCAAGTAGGTGATGCCATCTAGCCATCTCATCCTCTGTCGTCCCCTTCTCCTCCTGCCCCCAATCCCTCCCAGCATCAGTCTTTTCCAATGAGTCAACTCTTCGCATGAGGTGGCCAAAGTACTGGAGTTTCAGCTTTAGCATCATTCCTTCCAAAGAACACCCAGGACTGATCTCCTTTAAAATGGACTGGTTGGATCTTCTTGCAGTCCAAGGGACTCTCAAGAGTCTTCTCTAACATCACAGTTCAAAAGCATCAATTCTTCGGCGCTCAGCGTTTTTAACAGTGCAACTCTCACAGCCATACATGATCTCTGGAAAAACCATAGCCTTGACTAGACGGACCTCTGTTGGCAAAGTAATGTCTCTGCTTTTGAATATGCTATCTAAGTTGGTCATAACTTTCCTTCCAAGGAGTAAGCGTCTTTTAATTTCATGGCTACAATCACCATCTGCAGTGATTTTGGAACCCCAAAAAATAAAGTCTGACACTGTTTCCACTGTTTTCCCATCTATTTCCCATGAAGTGATGAGACCAGATGCCATGATCTTCATTTTCTGAATGTTGAGCTTTAAGCCAAATTTTTCACTCTCCTCTTTCACTTTCATCAAGAGGCTTTTTAGTTCCTCTTCACTTTCTGCCATAAGGGTGGTGTCATCTGCATATCTGAGGTTTATTGATATTTCTCCTGGCAATCTTGATTCCAGCTTATGCTTCTTCCAGTCCAGCGTTTCTTATGATGTACTCTGCAAAGAAGTTAAATAAGCAAGGTGACAATATACAGCCTTGATGTACTCCCTTTCCTATTTGGAACCAGTCTGTTGTTCCATGTCCAATTCTAACTGTTCCTTCCTGACCTGCATACAGGTTTCTCAAGAGGCAGGTCAGGTAGTCTGGTATTCCCATCTCTTTCAGAATTTTCTATAGTTTATTGTAATCCACACAGTCAGAGGCTTTGGCATAGTCAATAAAGCAGAAATAGATGTTTTTCTGGAACTCTCTTGCTTTTTCAATGATCCAGAGGACGTTGTAATTTGATCTCTGGTTCCTCTGCCTTTTCTAAAACCAGCTTGAACATCTGGAAGTTCACGGTTCAGGTATTGTGAATCTTACTCTTTATATCCCCCCCCCCATTCTCTTTCTCCCTTCTAACCTCCTCCCCTCCATATCCCTGCAGCCCCTAGAACTAAACGTGCACTGAGGGATTGTATATCTTACACAGATCTATGTAGACGTGTGTTTACTATAATAAAAGCTGATTTCTGAATAATTAGCTATCACTTGTAACTCAACTACCTATAAAACTCTGATAGAAAATAGCTAGGCATCTAGCCTCTTCACACACAGCATACTGCCTTTTGCAATTATACTCTTCTTAGCCATGTGTCAGGAAGCATTTAACAGGAGGCTTCCTGTGTGCTGTTTTGGATCTGTCATGAATCTTCCATCCCTTATTAATTCCTGAATATTCAGGAATTAAGTGGAGTAGCAAACTACTCCCTTGGGCTTAGGAATGCATGCATTTCCTTCGTTAGTTTTTCCATAGGGTGATAAGTAACTATTTACGACCCTCTTCCTTTTCATGAACCATATGGTAAAAGTGGTTATTTACAACCCTCTCTCTTTCATATGGATGACCTCATGTTTCCTTGATAACTTGTTAGTTTTGATTTTATCTCTGCTGAAAATAGCTACTTTGTAAGACAGTATAAATACCCACACAGTGTTGAATAAAACACCTTTGCTCCATCAGAGGTTGGGTCCCCATCTCTCTCTCTCTCAGGCTAATTCTCTGGAGCACAGAGGCTCACTGGCTTACTTTCTTGCCTGAGCTTCTGAGACCCTCTCAAGAGGGCGCTCTGTGCCTTCATCCCCTCGAGAGGGCGCCTGGTACCTTTGTGAGCAGTGCAACCCCCATACCAGGGGCTTTATTGGTTTTCTGCATAAACCGAGGAATATCAGCCTCTTTCTCTCTCCTTTACTTTCTTATCGTCAACTCCAGACCACCAGGTTCCGGTCCATTAAAGGACCTCAACAGCCATGGTGGTGCAGTTTTATATTCTAAATGTGTAATTTTTTAAATTTTGTTTGATAGTGGTTGACCCTGAATTGCTTCACTATTTTTTACAGAATAATTTTTTTCTCTCATCTGTTTATATTAGATTATAAGAAAAAAAGGCGTCAAATATTATATTTTATCTTTTCTCAATAATCTCTTTTGGTTTACAAGGTTTATCTATGGGCTGAATTATGTCTCCTCCCCCCTGCCCCACCAAATTCATGTATTAAAGTGCTTCATTGCCAATGTGTCTGGAGAATTTGGAGATAGGGCCTGTGAGGAAATGAGAAAGGTTAAATGAGGTCATAAGGGTGGGGCCCTAATCCAGTAGGCTTGTGCCTTTATACAAAGAAAAAGCTATAACAAATTTCTCTCTCTGCCAATGAGACAGTGGCCATCTGCAATCCAAAGAGAGTCCTCCCACTAGACACTGACGCTGCTGACACCTTGGTCTTGGATTTCACTCCACAACAGTGAGAAATAAATTCCAACCAACCAGCCTATGGTATAGAATGTTGATATAGTAGCCCAAGCAGACTATTACAAGGATCACTCATCTCTGGCTCCTTTCTTTTCTGAAGACTGGCCTTTTCCTAAGAAGGGTAATGAAATATTTCTTTCATTCCAGAAAATGATCTTTTCTTCATGTGACAGTGGTAGATATGCTATTTTAAAAGTTGCTATTTATTTAAAAATCACAGGTGACACAGTGGTAATTCAAGAATTACCTGCTTGCCAATTCAAGAAATACAGGAGATGTGGGTTTTATCCCTGGGTTCAAAAGTTCCCCTGGAGTAGGAAATGGCAACACACTCCAGTATTCTTGCCTGAAAAATCCCATGGAGAGAGGAGCCTGGCAGGCTACAATCTATAGGATCTCAAACAGTTTGAGATGACTGAGCAACTGAGCATGGTTTGATTAAGAAATTATTGCAGAAAAGAAAGGAAAATATTTTTTTTAAAGGAGAAAGCTTTTCCTCTACTCCTTTCAAATTTTATGATTAATTCATGAAATTCCACCATCAACATAAGATTGAACAAGAGCTTTCTGAATTTCCATGTGGGAGAATTGGGGTTTATTTTTTAATATTGTATTAATTTTGTGTTATAACTTCATAGGGTATTGAAAACCTAATTTAAAATCTTGTTATATTTTTCAAGTCTTACATAATGACATTAGGCTCTTACTTAGATTTATATAAAATTGGCATATGGGAATGGTACTAAAAACCTATTAAAATGTGGATACCAGGAAAGACTTCTAGCTAAGAAGTTCTTCATATTCTATGAGTTCAGTTGCCTGTAGAGGTTTTAGTTTACTTCAAGTTCACTGTAAGTCAACCAGACTGAAAAATAAATGCTTAAGAGAACAAGAAGACAAACCACAGACTGGGATAAAATGTTTACAATAGACATATCTAATACATTTTCTATTACCCAAAATATGCAAAGAACTTTTAAAACTCAACAATAGGAAAACAAACAACCGAATTAAAAAATGGACCAAAGACCTTAACAGACATTCCACCAAGGAAGGTATCAAGCTGGAAAATAAGGATATGAAAAGATACTCTACAGCATATATCATCAGAGAAATGTAAATGAAAATAACAATGAGATAACACTGCACACCTACTAGAATGACCAAAATCATCAGCACTATGATTAATCTGTCATGCTGTTAAGTAAGTATTTTTATCCTAGATTATTGAAGAGGTAGGGAGAACAATGGATTGGGAATCAGGAGACCTAGATTTTTAGCCCCTTGATTTTAACGTTTACCTGGCTGACCTTAGGCTAGCCTTGGGATATCATTTGTCAAGAGAAAAGATTGGAGTAAATGATATTAATTACTTCTTTTAGCCCTAGTGCTCTATGATGCTGCCATATTATAGATAACTTCTGGCAGACTGATTAATGTCTACCAAGAGAAAAATGGCAATTACCAGTTTAAAGTTAAGGTTGAGTATAAATCTAAAAACCAATGTTTTCTATCTTCACCTTTTCTTCTCTGCAATCCCAATTGTTTTATTCTTAATTGTTCCTGATCAGACACACTGATGGCATGTCTATATGTGTCTTTTGAAGTGAATTAATGTGTTAATATTACCTAGATTTGGGCAGCAAGGGATCAGTGCTCACATTGCTAATCATCATGTCACTTACCTAAAACAAGTTATGGTTGAAATCATTAATGAACCTTGTCTTACAAACATACTTTAAGGTCATGTAGTGTAATTTCACTGCGTGGTTGCTCTTTGGGTGAATCAAATTTGGGAGTGGAGCTGGACATCACTGTGAGCCAAATTTTATTCACACATAAACTTGCTTCAGAAGCCTGACTTTATGATAACCTCAACCCAGGTTTTCATTATAAATACCAAATGTTGCACAGCATATGGTCAGTGTTTCTCTAATAGAACTTAGACCTTCATATTTTGACACCAAAATGCCATTAAATGTGTTCAAAGCAATAATATTATTTTTATTTTCAGGAGACCAATATGACATTCTAAGAGACAGTGAGACACTTTCCTAGAATCTAATTTAATAATGACATGGTTGAGCAGATGGAACCTAAAATGACAAGTTGTGTTCTAGTTTGTTTTATAAGCAGTGCTATTTTCTCATGCACCAATCATCCTACTGGGCTTTGGAAAACAGCAGCAAATCAGAACTGTAGAGAAGGTGACAGTAAATTAAACCTTATTGCAAAACATTACAAGTAAAGTGACTCATTTAAAATCATGAGGTTTCTAAAGGAACTACTAATTTAGTTAATCAAGGTGATATGGCTTTAGAGAGTAAATTTTGCTTAAATGAGGCTCTGATGTGACTCTATCCTTTAAATGGCTCCCATAGCATGTCCACACTGATGACAAAATTAAAATACTTTCATTGGATGCTGTGTAAAGTAAGAGCTTAATTGCAGAAAGGCTAAGACTAAAATTCCTGAGTTAAGCTGTTATGTATAGGATAATGTAGAAAGGAAAGAACCCCAAAGCCTCTCAGTGCAATTCTAAAGTCAGGAGTCAAGCACGGTGGGAATAAGACATTTTCCTTTTCTCTCTAGTTTCCATTACCAGGCATAGGTAGTCTCTGTTATAGTAAGTGTTAAATATGTAAGGGCTACATGCTGAGGTTTAAGAGAAAAAAATAAAGACAGAGTGGAGAGGAGAAATAGCATACCCTGCTGTATCATCCTGCTAGGAGGTATCCTATATAACCCCCAGGATGTAAAGATGGTCCCAGCTACCTCTCTCTTTATTGCTACCACTTTTACTCTTGGTCATCATTTCTGCACAATCGGATCAGATCAGATCCGTCGCTCAGTCATGTCCGAATCTTTGCGACCCTATGAATCGCAGCATGCCAGGCCTCCCTGTCCATCACCAACTCCCGGAGTTCACTGAGACTCACGTCCATCGAGTCAGTGATGCCATCCAGCCATCTCATCCTCTGTCGTCCCCTTCTCCTGCCCCCAATCCCTCCCAGCATCAGAGTCTTTTCCAATGAGTCAACTCTTCGCATGAGGTGGCCAAAGTACTGGAGTTTTAGCTTTAGCATCATTCCTTCCAAAGAAATCCCAGGGCTGATCTCTTTCAGAATGGACTGGTTGGATCTCCTTGCAGTCCAAGGGACTCACAAGAGTCTTTTCCAACACCACAGTTCAAAAGCATCAATTCTTTGGTGCTCAGTGTTCTTACAGTCCAACTCCCACATCCATACATGACCACAGGAAAAACCATAGTCTTGACTAGATGAACCTTTGTTGGCAAAGTAATGTGTCTGCTTTTGAATATGCTATCTAGGTTGGTCATAACTTTCCTTCCAAGGAGTAAGCGTCTTTTAATTTCATGGCTGCAGTCACCATCTGTAGTGATTTTGGAGCCCAGAAAAATAAAGTCTGACACTGTTTCCACTGTTTCCCCATCTATTTCCCATGAAGTGATGGGACCGGATGCCATGATCTTTGTTTTCTGAATGTTGAGCTTTAAGCCAACTTTTTCACTCTGCACAATAGTTCAGTCCAAAACAAGTGCCCTTTGCACAGTTTGTTAAAAATGTATCATGAGAGGACTTCTGCTTCCAGACATGGTGAAGTAACAAGGACAGGATCTACATCCCTGCTTTAAACGACTAACAAAACAACCAACATGCATGAAAAAACTGTTTTTAGACATCAGAAAATAGCCAGCATAGTACAGTGATTTCAGAGAGAAGCCAAAATAAATGAAGTAAGCCTTGTGATTGTCCCAGCTCACTGTCTACAGAGAAGATCCAGCCTGTGGTGATGGGAAGGAAATTTAAACAGAAGCAGAGACAAAGAGTTCTCAAGAGATCTGCAGAGATCCCTCTCTCACATCAACAGCAAAGTATTGATGACAAAAACATGCATATAAGGAAATCACCCAATGTTGGCCAAAGAGCCAATATAAAGAAACATGCTGGGCAATGTCTAAAGATCATACCACACTGGGCCAGGAATAGTTTACAAGCAAAGATGGAAAGACCTCTTAACATACATGCGGTTAAGTAAAGTTCTTAGAAGAGTATTGCCTCAATTTATGAGACAAATTTGCCCTAGACTAAAGACTGATATCTACCTGTCTTAGAAAGCTTAAAACAAGCCTCAAAAGGTTGGGATTATTTCAAACTAACTTAACTGTGGCCCAAAACAAATCCCTAAAAAATATTTAAAGAACTATGACCAAATCCAATGCCCAACACCATAAAATTTACACTGCTGACATCTAAAAAATTTTGCCTCCCAAGTCAACAAGCAATATAATGAGGGGAAAAAATCAATCAAGAGAAAGAGACTTCAAAATGTAACAGAAGATAGACTTAACACACAAGAACATTAAAACTTATTTAAATATACTCTTGAACAGATAAATATATGTTATAGAAGGTAGCAGAAAGTGTGAGCATAGTAAAGAAAGACACAGAAGACCTAAAGAGGATGAAAATCAAATTTCTGGAGATTAGATACACTGCCTGAATGAAAAACACACTGGATGGAATTGAGAGCAGATTAAACAGTACTATGGGGAAAAACCAGTAGATTTAAAACTATATCAATATAAAATCTCCATATTGAAACATAAAAAAAAAAAAGACTAAAAAGTCAGCAGAGCTTAAAGACATGGGACAATACCAAGTGAGCTAAAATATTTGTGATCAGAGTCCCAGAAAGAGAAGGAGGCTTAAAAATATTTAAATAAATGAATAAACTTTTCCAAATCTGATGAAAAGTACAGATTCTGTTCTCCACCAGCAGTATACAAATCCAAATTTATTGGGTAGACCTATGTGTCCGATGCGGGCTTCCTGGGTAACTAAGTGCCTTCCAAAGCAGGAGACACAGGTTTCATCCTTAGGTCAGAAAGATCTCCTGGGAGAAGGAAATGGGAACTCACTCCAGTATTCTTGCCTGGGAAATCCCATGGATAGAGGACCCTGGTGGGCTACAGTTCATGGGACTGCAATGAGTCAGGAATGACTTGGCGACTAAACAAGAACAACATATCTCTGATTTTAAAAAATGAACCACTGGAAACAGGTGAATACAATGGGAAAATGAAAAGTGTCTTTGGAGGAAACCTGTAACTCTGAATTGAAGTAGAAAAATGACCTAAATCCTGAAGGTTTACCATTTTGGAGTAGGTTATTCTGTTTTTGTGCCCAACACAAGCATACACAAACACATCATATTGTAAATTACTTATAAGGAACATTTAATAAAATCTTTGAAGAAAAAAAATGGACTTCTCCTAAATATCTCATACAACCTCTGAATGGACATTTATCTTTTTTGTCTCATGAACTCAAGCTAGAGTAGAGTGGATGGGCTATATTAACATGGATGAATAATTAACAATATTATAATTAATAATTAAATTATAGGTTTTAGATAGGTTATCGATTTTCTCAGTTTAGCATGAGCAAACTGAAAAGTATAAATACATCAATACCTCTTTGCCTTAGAGAGAAAGCGAGAATAGAGAATGCAGATAGAATGCCTGGTTGAAGAT
Organism: Bos indicus; assembly: GCF_029378745.1. Lineage (NCBI taxonomy): Eukaryota > Metazoa > Chordata > Mammalia > Artiodactyla > Bovidae > Bos > Bos indicus. Next base: position 15,691,851 of record NC_091779.1, read on the forward strand.
AAAACATAATCTAGTAACAAAAGCTGGAGAAGGCAATGGCACCCCACTCCAGTACTCTTGCCTGGAAAATCCCATGGACGGAGGAGCCTGGTGGGCTGCAGTCCACAGGGTTGCTGAGGGTTGGACACGGTTGAGCGACTTCACTTTCACTTTTCACTTTCATGCATTGGAGAAAGAAATGACAACCCACTCCAGTGTTCTTGCCTGGAGAATCCCAGGGATGAGGGAGCCTGGTGGGCTGCCATCTATGGGGTCACACAGAGTTGGACACAACTGAAGCGATTTAGCAGCAGCAACAGCAGCAATAGCAAAGAAATAGAGGAAAACAACCGAATGGGAAAGACTAGAGATCTCTTCAAGAAAATTAGAGATACCAAGGGAACATTTCATGTAAAGACGGGCTTGATAAAGGACAGAAATGGTATGGACCTAACAGAAACAGAAGATATTAAGAAGAGGTGGCAAGAATACACAGAAGAACTATACAAATAAGATCTTCATTGACCCAGATAATCACGATGGTGTGATCATTCACCTAGAGCCAGACATCCTGGAATGTGAAGTCAAGTGGACCTTAGAAAGCATCACTACGAACAAAGCTAGTGGAGGTGATGGAATTCCAGTTGAGCTATTTCAAATCCTGAAAGATAATGTTGTGAAAGTGCTGAACTCAATATGTCAGCACATTAGGAAAACTCAGCAGTGGCCACTGGACTGGAAAAGATCAGTTTTCATTCCAGTCACAAAGAAAGGCAGTGCCAAAGAATGCTCAAACTACCGCACAATTGCACTCATCTCACACGCTAGTAAAGTAATGCTCAAAATTCTCCAAGCCAGGCTTCAGCAGTACGTGAACCGTGAACTTCCTGGTGTTCAAGCTGGTTTTAGAAAAGGCATAGGAACCAGAGATCAAATTGCCAACATCCGCTGGATCATGGAAAAAGCAAGAGAGTTCCAGAAATCTGCTTTATTGACTATGCCAAAGCCTTTTACTGTGTGGATCACAATAAACTGTGGAAAATTAAAGAGATGGGCATACCAGACCACCTGATCTGCCTCTTGAGAAACATGTATGCAGGTCAGGAAGCAACAGTTAGAACAGGACATGGAACAACAGACTGGTTCCAAATAGGAAAAGGAGTATGTTAAGGCTGTATATTGTCACCCTGCTTATTTAACTTCTATGCAGAGTACATCATAAGAAACGCTGGGCTGGAAGAAGCACAAGCTGGAATCAAGATTGCTGGGAGAAATATCAATAACCTCAGATATGCAGATGATACCACCCTTATGGCAGAAAGTGAAGAGGAACTAAAAAGCCTGTTGATGAAAGTGAAAGAGAAGAGTGAAAGAGTTGGCTTAAAGCTCAACATTCAGAAAATGAAGATCATGGCATCTGGTCTCATCACTTTATAGGAAATAGATGAGGAAACAGTGCAAACAGTGTCAGACTTTATTTTTTTGGGCTCCAAAATCACTGCAGATGGTGATTGCAGCCATGAAATTAAAAGGTGCTTACTTCTTGGAAGGAAAGTTATGACCAACACATGTCCAAGCTTTCTCCATACTTTCACAAAGAAGTCACCTCTGGGACACCCCTTGATCTGGGTGTGGTGGTGCAGTTCACATTCAGGAGAACAAACTCTGGGGAAAATGCCTGTGTAGGCTCTGGAAACAGAATCAAGGCTGTTCAGAGTGTTGGACCCCCAGACACCAAGTGCCTTACTCTAGATCTAAGTGTGATCTAGAGTAAAACAAGCACAGAGCCCCTGGGGACTTTGTACCCTTCGTTCCATGGGGAAAGACATGAGTTGGGATAAGCTAGTTTAAGCTCCTTTATGGTACAGAGCTTGCGTCAGGAGCACCTTTTCCCGGGTGCAGGTACGGCACTGGTGGCCAAAACACTCATAAGTTATTCTTGAAACTTCTGAAGATGAAATCCTGCCAACCAAAAGAGAAATGGAGAAAACATTAAAGGATTAAACCAGCACTCAATTCCGGGAAATGGTAGGGATGACTACAGCATTTAGCAATAAAGAGACTCAGCCAGTAACTTAATTCACTTCAACATTTTTTTTCTCTAGTACAAAAGGCAACATACTGACATTTTCAAGCACGTACAAATTCATAGAAGACAGGAATTATGAGTCCTTCTTTTTAAAAAGTTAATGATTAAATCCATTCAATCAATACATTACTATAGAAAAGCGTGCTGAAAGGCCTGGGGGTTATCTTTGCACCTACTTAAAACAGACACTTAGACTAAATAAATGAAAGAACTATGGTTATAGAATAGAATATAAGTGCTATTAACCCTGTAATATAAAATATTAAACCTAAATAAGGAGGGTGGAAGAGAAGACTGAAGTGTGCTAATTTCCTCATTTTTAAAAGCCGAGTAAATTATTTCATCTAAAATTGAAACATGTCGTTTAAAAGAAATCATAACTCTGAATGTTTAGTATTGCCCATGTCTATGTTTTTATTCATAAAAAAGTAAGAAAATTGTGCATTGAAATAAAGAAACATATGTTTAAGTTTCAGCAGTTTCTTCAGCTTCTTTTAGATTTCTTCTCTGTTAAATGCAAAAGTTAAATCTAACAGTCTTTAAAAAAGTAGCCTGTATAGGGTGATCAACTTTTTATAAAATTACTTTGTCTTTTAGTCCATCTATCTACCTACTGATCTTTTCACTTATCCATATTTCTGTGTACCAACTTCTTTATCCACTTCATCTATCTGTTCCTTCTTTGATTTACCAATATTCACCAAGAGATGCCTAGAATGATAAGCATTTAATATAAATTCTGTAATGTTATTTCACTTACTTTGTTAATTTTTCTCTTATCTTTATGTCTATTTCTTGATTTAATTACAATACAATAAACATGTATAAGTTTCACCAAAACAGTGAAGTTATCTGAGGTGGCTAGGTTTGAAAACTACTGATGCAGAATATTTTAGTTGAGAACATTCTTAGTGGAAGCGTTTTGCAGAGACAGAGGACAAATGAAGGAAAGGAATAACAATGAAGGAGGAGAATAGGGTTATTGATCTAATTGTCAAGGGCCCATATCAAAATGAAGGCCAGACTTAGGTCCTATTGATATCTACCAGCAGATCAATCAAATAACCCAAGCTTGCTTAGAATTTCAGATGAGTCTCAAGGATTCAAGTCTAATGGAATATTATCTGCTGATATTTATAAGTAGTCAGCAGTCTTGCTTAGGAAGTAAAGTAAGGTTCGCATGCCAACTTACAATGCCCTCATATCTCTTATTCTCTCTATCTGGGTTTGGATGCTGAAATCTGCAATGGATACAGAGATGGTAAAGCTGTAACATGCAGAACTCTGAAAAATGCAGTGGGAGAGCATCACCCCCATGGGATCTCTGTACCATTCTTTAGATTGTGGCATAATGTTGCTAAGATCTGTTCTGCAAGTAGCTTTTTTGCAATCTGTAAAGAGCAAACTGAGAATAGAGACATCAGGGAAAACGCAGGGAAGTCAAAGGTCCTGAAACACATGTGGAGAGTCAGCAGGCTCCTGGATGACAGGGAATTGAAGAAACCAAGAGACCAAAAAAAGACTTGGAATGGCAGAAACAGAGAAAGTAGAGAATTAAGCCAGGGACCTTTGGGTTTAAATCTGCAGAAGTATGAGACTGCCAAAATAAGTTGGACTGAGAATTTCAAATGACATCTCTGTTCTTTAGATATGCATCTGGCATCTCCACTTATGAAAATGAAATTTAACTTCAGAAGATGTGGGGATTTTATAAGACAATTAGATTCAACCATCTGATGTAGTTTTTGGCAATTTCTGATGGGTTGACCTAATATGGACTTTGCTGTTCCCCCTGATTTTCCCTACAGTCAGACAAATTTGGGTTTGAGTTGTGCCAAGTCACATTCCAGCTGTGAATGTTGGCCACGCTTCCTCCACAAGATTCAATTTACTCATCCAGAAAGTGGGAATAATATTACTGTAGCAAAGATTAAAGGAATTGATGTCAGAAATGGATTAAAGACCTAAATGTAAGGCTGGAAACTATAAAACTCTTAGAGAAAAATATAGGCAGACATAAACCACAGCAAGATCTTTTTAGACCCACCACCTAGAGTATGAAAATAGAAGCAAAAATAGACAAATAGGGCCCAATTAAACATAAAATCTTTTGCATAGCAAAAGAAACCATAAGTAACAAAAAAAGACAACCCTCAGAATGGGAGAATATATTTGCAAATGAAGCAACTGACAAGGTATTAATCTCCAAATATACAAATAGCTCATGTAACTCAATATCAGAAAAAAACAACCCAATCAAAAAATGGACAGAAGACCTAAACAGACATTTCTCCAAAGACATTCAGATGGCCAAGAGGTACGTAAAAAGGCACATGTTCAATGTTGCTAATTATTAGAGAAATGCAAACCAAAATTGCAATGAGGTATCACCTCATACAGGTCAGAATGGCTATCATCAAAAAGTCTACAAACAATAACTGCTGGAAAGGGTATGGAAAAAAGGGAGCCTTCCTACACTGTTGTTAGGAATGTAAATTTGTGGACAAATTTACATACAGCCACTATGGACAGCAGTATGAAGGTTCCTTAAAAAATTTAAAACAGAGCTACCACAAGTTCAGTTCAGTTCACTCATTCAGTTGTGTCTGCCTCTTTGCAACCCCATGGACTGTAGCACGCCAGGTCTCCTTGTCCATCACCAACTCTTGGAGCTTGCTCAAACTCATGTCCATCAAATTGGTGATGCCACCCTCTGTCATCCACTTCTCCTGCCTTCAATCTTTCCCAGCATTAGGGTCTCTTCTAAGGAGTTAGTTCTTCACATCAGGTGGACAAAGTATTGGAGCTTCAGCTTCAATATCAGTCCTTCCAATGAATAATCAGGACTGATTTCATTTAGGATTGACTGGTTTGATCTCCTTGCAGTCTAAGGGACTCTAAAGAGTCTTCTCCAACTCCACAGCTCAAAAGTATCAATTCTTCAGCACTCAGCTTTCTTTATGGTCCAACTCTCACATCCATACATGACTCGTGGAAAAACCATAGCTTTGACTAGACAGAACTTAGTCAGCAAAGTAATGTCTCTGCTTTTTAATATACTGTCTAGGTTTGTCATAGTTTTCTTTCAAGGAGCAAGTATCTTTTAAATTCATGGCTGCAGTCACCATCTGCAGTGATTTTGGAGCCCAGAAAAATAAAGTCTCTCATTGTTTCTATTGTTTCCCCATCTATTTGTCATGAAGTGATGTGACTGGATGCCATGATTTTCACTTTTTGAATGTTGAGTTTTAAGCCAGTTTTTTCACTCTCCTCTTTCACTTTCAATAAGAGGTGCTTTAGTTCTTTGCTTTCTGCTTATGGACAGTATCATCTACATATCTGAAGTTATTGATATTTCTCCTGGCAATCTTGATTCCAGCTTATGCTTCATCCAGCTGACATTTTGCTTGATGTATTCTGCATATATGTTAAATAAGCAGGGTGACAATATATAGCCTTAACGTATTTCTTTCCCAATGTGGAATCAGTCTGTTATTCCATGTCCAGTTCTAACTGTTGCTTCTTGAACTGCATACAGATTTCTCAGGAGGCAGGTAAGATGGTCTGGTATTCCCATCTCCTTCAGAATTTTCCACAGTTTGTTGTGATCCACACAGTCAAGAGCTACCATATGACCGAGCAATCCCACTTCTAGGCATATATTGGGAAAAAACCATGATTTGAAAGGATGCATGGACCTTTGTGTTCATCGCAGCATTATTTACAATGGCCAGGATATGGGAGCAACCTAAATGTCTATTGGTAGAGAAATAGGTAAAGAAAATGTGGTTCATAGACAAAATGGAATATTACTCAGCCATAAAAAGAAACGAAGTTAGTCCATTTGCAGAAACAAGGATGGACCTAGAGATTGCATACAGAATGAAGTAAATCAGAAAAAGAAAAACAAATATTGTATGATATTGCTTATATGTGGAGTCTAAAAATAATGGTAGAGGTGAACTTATTTGCAAAGAAGAAGTAGAGTCACAGATGTAGAGAACAAAATTATGCTTACCGAGAGGAAGAATAGGGAAGTGGGATGAATTGGGAGATTGAGACTGACATATATACACCATCATGTATATACATTAGATAACTAATGAGAATTTACTACTCTACTCAGTGCTCTGTGGGAATGGGAAAGTGAAGTCGCTCAGTTGTGTCAGACTCTGTGTGACCCCATAGACGGCAGCCCACCAGGTCCCCGTCCCTGGGATTCTTCAGGCAAGAACACTGGAGTGGGTTGCCATTTCCTTCTCCAAGGCATGAAAGTGAAAAGTGAAAGTGAAGTCACTCAGTCGTGTCCGACTCTTCGCGATCCCATGGACTGCAGCCCACCAGGCTCCTCCGTCCATGGGATTTTCCAGGCAAGAGTACTGGAGTGGGGTGAAGGCAATCTAAAAAAGAGTGGATATACTTATACATATGACTGATTCACTTTGATACATAGCAAGAAGCTAGCACAACATTGTAAAGCAACTATGTTTCAATAAAAATTCATCTAAAAAAGCAGTTGATATATATTGAGTGTTCATCCCAGGAAGGATTAAATGGCAGCTCTTATTACTTTTATTATCATTAAATACATTTTTATATCACACCTTCCTTCTTAAATTGTTTCTCTGACCTTCCATTGCTCTTGAGATAAAGTCAAACTCCTTGATATGTTTTAAAATGTGGCTTCTAGCTTTTGTTAATTTTGTCAGACTCTCTTTTTGCCAGTCCCATAAAAACACTATAAATAATTCTCACACTTCTGTGAAAGTGAAGTTCTTTCATTTCTTAGCAAGTCATTCTTTGCTCTCATTTCCTTGACCTATAATACTAATTTCCTGATCTCTTCTTTCTCCATCCTACTTGTAAGTGCCATTTTGTCAAAGACAGTAAAGAATCTGCCTGCAATGCAGGAGACTCGGGTTCAATCTCTGGGTCAGGACTATCCCCTGGAGAAGGGAATGGCAACTCACTCCATTATTCTTGCCTGGAGAATCCCATGGACAAGAGGAGCGTGGTGAGCTAAAGGTGATGGGGTTGCAAAGAGTTGGACACAACTGAACGACTAATGCTTGTTTACATCTATTGAAATAATCATGTAACATATCTTTCCTCCTATTAATGTAATGTATCATATTTATTGATTTGCATATTTTGAACCATCCCATGCTCAGGAATGTATATGCCTTGTTCATGGTATAGATCAATCATAAGTACTGTTAAATTTGGTTTACTGATATTTTGTTGAGAATTTTTCTATCTGTATTCATCAGAAATATTGGCCTGTAGTTATCTTTTCCTGTAGAATCTTCATATAGCTTTAGCATCAAAAGAAATGCTAGCCTTGTGAGATGAGTTTGGGAGTATTCCTTCTTCCTCAGTTTTTGAATTTTCCAGTTGTCCTTCTGTTATCAATTTCTAGTGTCAAGAAATTGTGGTTGGAAAAAGTGTGTGTATGATTTTATACTTCTTTAGTTTGTTTAGACTTGTTTTGTGCCCTAAATCAGGAAGAATCAGGAGAACTGTACACCCAGTTCCCTAGCAAGATTGGACCCCTGGATTGGCTCTGTAACTGGGACCTAGATCCACTGGCTGAGATATCTATTCAGCACTGATGGAGAAACTCAGTCCACCCAGACTGGAGCATGGATTGCTGTAGGCCCTACCCAATCTGATCCAGTAAATCAAGCCCTTGTAATCTCTATGAGGTAAGACCCAAATGGGCCTCCCAGATTGAGACCTGCGATTCTGGGGGAACTGGATATTCACCTTGAGCTCTCTTTTTCCCACTAGAGGAAATCATAAATCCTGGAGTTAGAAGTGGGATTGGAGGGTGGGGGAACCTCTCTCTGCACTCTCTGCCAGTCTAGGAGAGGGATGATGTGGTTAGAAGTAGTTGTTCTCCTTGTTCATCTAATACGGTCCTTTTCAGTCTCTGTGATCCAGAGCAGGAGCTTCAGCCTCAACCATCATGTTCTGGAATTTTCACAGTGGTGTCTTGTCTATGGATAGTTGCTATTTGGTGTTCTTATGAGAGGAACTGAAGTCAGGAACACCTATGCCACCATTTTAATGATATTACCTCCCACTATATAGCCATCAGTGATTGGACCTGATTTCCGGCCTCTGTTCCCTCCCCATAGTTTAGGGAGTAGACCTGAAAATTTTCACTCTTTAGTCACATGGTTGGTTCCCCTGGCACCCAGGCCCCTTTCATAAGTGCTCTGTCACTAAGTTGTGTCTGACTCTTTGCGAACCCAAGGACTGTACTCACCAGGTTTTCTGTTCATGGGAATTTTCAGGCAAGAACACTGGAGTGGGTTGCCACTTCCTCCTCTAGGGGATCTTCCCAATCCAGGGATCAAACCTTCGACTCCTGAATTGGCCAGCAGATACTTTACCACTGAGCCACTTGGGAAGCCCCATCCATAAGTACTTTCCAAAATTCACATCATTAGTATAAACTTAGGTGTGGTTGAGATGGGCTTCTTACATATATCAAAAGATACTTTATTGTGCTTATTACATAAAATTTTAGGAGCTTTGTACCAGAAATGGGATGAAAGCTGTGTATTTCTTATTATAAATCATGATACCATAGAGGCCAATTTAGGGTCCATTTAGCAGTGAGAAAGAAGCAAGCTTTGCATATAAGTCTTCTCTAAACATAATTATAAAATAATTTATAGCCAATATATTTTAAATGAGACTTTTCTACCTTTTTATTGTTATCTTACATAATGATCTGTTCTGTTGTTTTGTTAAATTATTTATTTTCTCCCAAAGAAATCTTTATCCCATGTTACTTTTTTTTACACTGTTAAATTTACAGAAATATCCATGTCTTAGTTCAGTTCAGTCACTCAGTCATGTCCAACTCTTTGTGACCCCATGGACTGCAGCACGCAAGGCTTCCCTGTTCATCACCATTTCCCAGAGTTTGCTCAAACTCATGTCCATGAATTCAGTGATGCCATCCAACCATGTTATCCTCTGTCATCCCCTTCTCCTCCCACCTTCAATCTTTCCCAGTATGAGGGTCTTTTCCAGTGAGTCAGTTCTTCGCATCAGGTAGCCAAAGTATTGGAGCTTCAGCTTCAATGTCAGTCCTTCCAATGAATATTCAGGACTGATTTTCTTTAGGATTGACTGGTTTGATCTCCTTGCAGCTCAAGGACTGTCAAGAGTGTTCTACAAAACCACAGTTCAAAAGCATCAATTCTTTGGTGCTCAGCTTTCTTTATGGTCCAACTCTCACATCCATACATGACTACTGGAAAAACCATAGCTTTGACTGTATGGACCTTTGTCAGTAATGTTTCAATTAGCTGATTAAACATATAGAAAATAAAATATTTTAAATATTAGCTCCTAAAGACTATGGGTTATATATGGATCTTTCATTGCATTTTCTACAATATATTGCTTCAGTGCCTTGGGGCTTTTCTTTTGCTTGTATTTACTGAACAAAACATTTCTCATAATCCTATTTAAAATATGCATCTGCTCTCTTACCTCTCTATTATTACCTTCCCAAATATTGTCCTTGGAAAATACAAACAGAAAGGTTTTTGTGTGAATAGGACTTAGATAGAAAAGAAATCATATTTACTGCCTTATGTCTAGCATTCTCATAGGACTTTTAGTAGCACAGAATATGATAAAAAGAGAAATCATCCTTCTGTGGTTATTGCCCTTTTGTAGTATAAATGCTTAACCTCTAACAGAACATTATTTTATATTATTCATTTTTCTAAGGAATACCAGAGCAGAATTAAAATTTCAAGGTAAATGTGGAATAATAATGTAAACAAATTAAATTATTTTTCTGTTTATAAAAATATAAAATGGATATTGCTAAAATTTTCTTTAACCTTGAAGTGTAGAAAGAAGAAATTAAAATCTTTGTAGTTCCATCCAAACAGGATAATACCCTTAAACTCTTCTTTCCTTCTAAGCAGCTCAGGGTCTCCAGGGGCCTCCCCAACCTCCCTTCCCATCCTTTGCAAAATCACAGGGTCCTTTTAAAAACCCTCATGCCTGAGACTCTACAGGCATCAACCTGGTGCCTCATTGTCAGGAAGCATTTAACAGGAGGCTTCCTGTGTGCTGTTTTGGATCTGTCAGGAATTCTCTTTTCCTTATTAATTCCTGAATATTCAGGAATTAAGAGGAGAGGCAAGCCTCTCCCCAGGGCTGAGGAATCCAGGCATTTCCTTCATTAGTGTTTCTATATGGTGATAAGTACCCTCTTCCTTCTGGTGAACCATATGGTAAAAGTGATTCTTTACAACCCTCTCTCTCTTTAATATGGATCACCTATGTTTTGTAAGTCTGGAATTTTAATTTTTATCTTTGCTGAGAATAACTACCTTGTAAGATGGTCTCTCTCTCTCTCTCTCTCTCTCTCACCCTGCTCTCTCACTTTTTCAGGCTGATCCCCTGGAGCACACAGGCTCTCTGAGTTCACTTTCCTGCCCGGGCTTCTAAGACCCTCTCGAGAAGGCGCTCTGCATCTTCACCCCATTGAGAGGGCGCCTGAGGCCTCCGTGAACAGAGCAAGTCCTGTGTCAGGGGCTTTATTGGCTTTCTGTATAAACCAAGGAGTATCAGCTTCTTTCTCTCTCCTTTATTTTCTTATTGGTTGACTCCGGACCACCAGGTTCCGGTCCATTAAAGGACCTCAACACCTCATATTTTCCATCTCACTTTTTTCTCCCTCTTTGCTATCCTTCTGACAACAGGGAAAGAGCATGTGGCTGGTAACACTGTAAGGGAGATCAAATTCTCAATGCCTCCAAGTGTAGAACCAGTAGCACAATGGGTGTCTGCCACTTGATGGAAATCACACCCTTTTTAGGCTGTTCCTACTAGACTATCTTCTTGGTTCCTGATTTCAATTTACTCTCTGATCATTTTCCTGTTAGCTCAGCCCCACCCCTCTTGGCTTCATAGCCTGTTAACTGTCAGGGTGATTTTGGAATCCTGTCTGGCCATAGGCTACTATATGCTTTAAAAAGGTGTTTGGGACATAACAATTTTGTGCATTCTGCCTTCCTTCTGATTCCTGGAAGTGGAATTATGGGCTACAAGTGAGGGACTATTAAGTATTTTTTTACATATTGCCAAATTACTTTTCTTGTTAATTAGTATATACTCTATAATAATTATAATAAAAATTTTCTGCCAATGCTGTTTTAAGTAAAAATTTTAATAGTTTACTTTCTTTTAAAATGATTTTTTTTTCAGATTGTAAAGAAGTCCAATCTTTCTCTTGTTTTTTAGCAAGATCTTTCACTGTTTTTATGATGACAGAAGTATTACGTGTATGAAGTTTTAGGATACTCATATTTACTTCATGTTTTCCTATGGGATACTATATTTTTATTGATCTCTTTTTTATCTAAAATTTTAGTATATTGTCTGATGGAGCATGATAACATGATTATTTTTAAAATTCCAAACAGTTATTCCAATTTGAAGTATTGAAAAATCTAGATTGATCCATTTAAATCATTAGTATGATGAAGCAGAAAGCAAACTCTGGTTCTGTGCATATTAATATTAAGCACTACTGTGCTTAATATGGTTTGCATACATTTAAAAAAATCCAACTGGAGTTTGAATTATGACAAAGGAAGGACTATGTAAGTGCCTGTTATTTTAGCCCATGGTGTGTGTGTGTGTGTGTGTGTATGTGTGTGTAGTTGCTCAGTCATGTCCAACTCTTTGTGACTTCATGGACTATAGTCTACCAGGCTCCTCTGTCCATTTAATTTTCCAGACAACAGTGTTGGAGTGGGTAGTCCTTCCCTTCTCCAGGGGATCTTCCCAACCCATGGACTGAACCCAGATCTCCTTCATTGCAGGCAGATTCTTTACCATCTGAGTCACCAGGGAAGTCCATGATAGTGGTTATAATTCAGTCCCTTAAATGACGTGATAATGAAAAGTCCTGGAAGCCATATGACTATAGTTGGTAGAATCCTAAAACTGCCTTAGTGTTTTACTTAATGGAAAGGCAGTGTAAATAAGAATAAACATGAAAGTATGGATTAATATATATAAGTTCAGTTCAGTTCAGTTCAGTCGCTCAGTCGTGTCCAACTCTTTGCGACCCCGTGAATCACAGCATGCCAGGCCTCCCTGTCCATCACCAACTCCTGGAGTTCACTCAGACTCACGTCCATGGAGTCAGTGATGCCATCCAGCCATCTCATCCTCTGTCGTCCCCTTCTCCTCCTGCCCCCAATCCCTCCCAGCATCAGAGTCTTTTCCAATGAGTCAACTCTTCGCGTGAGGTGGCCAAAGTACTGGAGTTTCAGCTTTAGCATCATTCCTTCCAAAGAAATCCCAGGACTGATCTCCTTCAGAATGGACTGGTTGGATCTCCTTGCAGTCCAAGGGGACTCTCAAGAGTCTTCTCCATCACCACAGTTCAAAAGCATCAATTCTTCAATGCTCAGCTTTCTTCACAGTCCAACTCTCACATCCATACATGACCACAGGAAAAACCAGAGCCTTGACTAGATGGACCTTTGTTGGTAAAGTAATGTCTCTGCTTTTCAATATGCTATCTAGGTTGGTCATAACTTTTCTTCCAAGGAATAAGCGTCTTTTAATATATATAAAGAGGACCCCAAATGTTTCCTTTTAATGTTCCAATAAGTACAGTCCAGTTCCAATAAGTAATGTTCCAATAAGTACAGAGACAACAGACACAAATTGGTGGATTTGTATAGCCACAGCCATTCAAGCACTCCTTCAGCATTATGTAAGTCTAGAGACATCCTTCATCAGCTTAGTGTAGTTTATGAACCATCTAATTGCTTATCCTCATCTCCTCTGTACCAAGAATTCATGTTCTTAGAAAAGGCAAGCATCTCACTCTCCGTATACATCTCCTTTTATGAGTTACTCTGGGATTAGAGACATCAAGAAAGTCAACTCAGACCATTTTCTCTTTTATTATTGTTATCCAGGATGCTGGATAATGCAGGAAAACACTTGATTTTCAAATTCTAGGGTGGGATCCAGAGTCAGCAATGTTTCCTAGTCCCCCAGGTGACTCTTAGACCTGTTTGTGAAAACTACTAGAGTTGGGACTATTTTGAAGAGATGTATTCTGTTCCATTGCCTATATATTATTTTTGCTAGTTTGTCAATGCTTCCATTCATGACATTTTCATATGTTTATTTACCTAGTAGAATAAGATTTATTTTAATCATTTTTATTTATAATTTAAAAATGTGCTTTTTGTGGCCTTCCAGATGAATTTCAGAATAATTTTCTCAGGGTCAGAAGAAAATTTTACTGGACTATCATAGGAATTTAGTTCAACTTAAAATAGTGAAATTTTACTGAGATTTTCATAGAAATTTAGTTCAACTGAATCATTATTATTATTTTTAATCATTATTTTAAAAATATTTATGGGAGAGGGTGGGAAGATTTGGGAGAATGGCATTGAAACATGTAAAATATCATGTATGAAACGAGTTTCCAGTCCAGGTTCGATGCACGATCCTGGATGCTTGGGGCTAGTGCACTGGGACGACCCAGAGGGATGGTATGGGGAGGGAGGAGGGAGGAGAGTTCAGGATGGGGAACACATGTATACCTGTGGCGGATTCATTTTGATATTTGGCAAAACTAATACAATTTGTAAAGTTTAAAAATAAAATAAAATTTAAAAAAAAGAAAAAAAAATATTTATGCATTTCAGGAACATAAAAGTTTGTGTTTAGTCAAGATTTTTTGTTATTTTTCCTAGATGAAATTATATTATTTTTAAAGGACTATAATATTCTTATTTATGTTATTATTAAGTCTTATTTTCTTAGTTGCTATTATGAATAAGTTTTTGTTTTATCTTTTGCTATATCATTGATTGTTGCTTCTATACAGTTAAGCAATTAATATTTGGACATGTATTTTGTGCCTAAGCATTTTAATATTTTTTTAGTCAACTGGAATATATTTTAAAATTTCATTTTTATTTTTTTGAGTTTTTCCATATAATGATTCATATCTGAAAATTCCTCTTGGTTTTGATGCAGAGACTACTTATGTTATGACAAAATTTGGGGGGAAATTTCTGTTTCTGGATGTGGGTGCTAGTTCTGAAAATTCATCAAGATGTAAACTTAGAAGCTGTGCATATTTCTGCTATAACATTATTTTAAATCCCTTGTCAAACTTTGTGTCCCTGTGGTTCTTCAGCAGGGTGTGTTAGAATTATCTGTGAGCTCATTAAAATGTAGACTCTTGAGTCTAATGTCTCAGAGATTCTGATTCAGAAGATGTCAGATGAGCACAAAACAACTGATTTTGTTGGAGACCTCAAATGATTCTCATGCACAAGGCCCTCATTACAGTTTAGGGACTGTGCTGATACATTTTTTCCAGTGCCTTCTAGTATTCACTATTTCAGGGGGAAAATCTCCTCTACTTCCTATCCTGTAAGATCTAGTCATCTTACCCCCTGGGTAAATACAGAAAAGGGAGAAGGAAAGAGTAAGAAGCTGGTAAAGGCAGCCTGCAGATAAAATTTAAACTCCTTCAGAATGAAGCATCAGCTGAGCAATGGGCTTCTGCAGTTAATACAGATCATAAGAGAGGGTCGGCCTTTTCTTTCACCTCCAGACAGATGCTGCTGCTACCGTGCATTTTCAAATCTGAATGCAGCCTGTAATAGGTCATGATCAAATTCATCAATGCCAATCGATTTGCATGTATTGATCAAAAATTCATCCTGATAGACAAACAACTTCCTTTGTTCAGATCCTCCTCAATGTCCCATGCCATATCTTCATCTGTATTTTAATGAAGAGTTAGGGATTTGGGGAAATGTAAGTCTGGAGTTGCACTGAAGTAGAAATTTCAGAAAAAAAATCACACCTTTTTTCTTCCTTAAAAATGACACAATGAGTAATAGAAACAAAATTTGCCAGAATAATTATAGATACGGGTGAATATAAATATATGGCTTTACATTATTAAAAGAACTTATATCTCGGAGGTCTAAAATATTAATCTTTCTAATATCAGTGTCTTTGAGTAGCAGAATTAGAGTCAGAAGAAAGGTTTAATCAAGGCTCTGTCACCTACTTTCTATGTACCTTGCACTTAAACTACCAAGGTTTTCTCCTGCAAAACGAGGAACCTGCAGTCCATAATCACTTAGGGTAATTTTTAGATATGTGTAATGATCATAAATAATAGAAAAAAGCTTTATTTCTATGTTGTTTGTTTTTTATAGCAGGATATAGTACATTTTAGAAATTTTTCAACAGAAATGAAAACAAACAAAATATTTAGATTAGCTCCTAGCTCCAAGTTCCTGTAAACTAGAATTTATATGCCTGGTTAGAAATTTGAATAGGATTTTCCCATACAGTTTTTGATTATAAGATGGGCACTGGACTTGGAATTCACAAACATATATCCTTTTCTTTGTTTTTGAAATTGTATAATATCTCTTTATCATCTATTTCTGTGTATATGTATAAACAAACATACATTTAAAATATTGTCTTAATATTATAAAAGCAACTCCTATTTAGGTAAAAGGTTCAGCTTTTCTGGGAATCACATTGCTCCCCTTAGTGAAAAAAAACGTTGAATTTGTTGAGTTTTAGTGATCTTGAGTTAATAAAAGCATAAGCATTTGCAATTTTTGCAAACCAGTGAAGCTTGAGAAGCAGATCTTAAAATTTGGGGTATAGAGTGACTGCTAACATTCAGTTGGCTGAAAATCACAACTACGAGAATATTCAAGAAAGTTTGAGAAACATTCTTTTCTTCTGTTGACTTCTTTGTGCGTCCAAAGAGCACGTAAGAGACAGGACAATGACATTAAGAAGGAAACAATAGTTTGATTTTGCTTGCTAAGGAGATAAAGGAGAAAGATATCATACTTATTTGAAGGTAAACAGAGTGAGAACAATTCTGAAAACAGGAAGCTCCACCATCTAATTTTGCACTAGAAACAGAAGAGCATCTCGAAAGCCATTATGAATGTTATCCATCCATATAATAAAAAAGTAGAAAGTAGACTATATAAAAGAGGCATCAGAGATGAAAAGACAATAAGTCCCAGACCTCAAGGTGCTTAGGAGTTGGAGGGCAAAGACAGTAAATGGATAAGGACGTAAAGTGTAATAACTACTGCAATAAAATCATGTTTAGGGACAAAGGAATAACCTCAGTGTTTTATTTTTTATTTTTTTAAATTTTATTTTATTTTTAAACTTTACATAATTACATAATTGTATTAGTTTTGCCAAATATCAAAATGAACCCACCACAGGTATACATGTGTTCCCCATCAGTGTTTTTAAAAGACCAAACACCAGTAGTTTGTAAAGCTCCCTGGTGATTCTCATACTCTGACAAAGCTAAGAACATTTGTGTAAAAAGAGTCATTTAAGGGATACATCCGATGTTTATTTGCTCCAAAGTAATAGGAAGAAAAGAGCGACTCATATTTCCATTTGGCATGACAATTTTTGTGACTTTAGTGGACATATTTGCGGTCCTTTTCCTTTTGTTCCTATATGATCATGGGTATTCCTATAATTTGTCTTAAAGATTCCAATCATCTCAAATAATTTTCAACTATCATGGAAATTTGTCTAAAACTTTCTTTCCAAAGTTTATATTGTATGTGTTGGTACATGCGTAAGATCACTCTATGAAACGAATACTCAGTTAGGGGAGCTAACATAATAAAATTCAAATAAAAACTCTGTATGGCTTTCTAGAGTGATATGGCAATGTCATAAACTCTTTATGACTCTAAACGGTCAGATATCTCCTAATTAGGAACAGATTAAAAATTAACTCTGAAAATTGAAAATGGCTCATCAAAACAATACATAACTGAGAGTATTGTAAAGAATGAAAACACAGGCACAATAAGATTTATTTCATTTAAAGGACTTAGGCTGGGGATTGACCACCCAAAACTTGAGAAGATAATTCATTTTGTTATTGTTGTTGTTCAGTTGCTAAGTCATATCTGACTCTTTGCGACCCCATGAACTGCAGCAGGCCAGGCCTCTCTGTCCATCATTATCTCCCTGAGTTTCTTCAAACTCATATCCATTGAGTGAGTCAGTCAAACCATACCTTTGAGTATACTGACATTGGTGGGCAAAGTCATGTTTCTGCTTTTTAATACACTGTCTAGGTTTGACGCAGCTATTCTTCCAATAGAAATTCTTCCATAGCTATTCATTAGACTGTCCTAAACTTCTATATCAGCTCATAGCCAGCCACTGTGACTTGGATTCCTTGAAAGTTATTGTCATCTTTTTCTTTTCATGTGTGTGCATGCATGCATGCTCACTCTGTCGTGTCTAATTTTTTGCAACCCCGTGGACTATAGGCTGCCAGCTCCTCTGTCCATGGGATTTTCCCAGCAAGAATACTGGAATGGGTTTCCATTTCCTTCTCCAAGGGATCTTCCTGACCCAGGGATCAAACCCATGTCTCCTGTGTCTCTTGCATTTGCAGGCATGTTCTTTACCACTGAGCCACCTGGGAAGCCCTTCTTTTCATGTTCCTCTCCTCAAAATGACAAACATTTTCCCTCACCTTCTCTATAGCAGGGAAGATAGAGGCTGGGAGAGATTAGCATCTAGGGTTTGTTATCCTTTCCAGCTATTATCAGCTGTGTAACATCTTGTCTTCTCTAACAGGCTTCAACAAATTTATTCATGAACCAAAATATGTCTCTTCTGTGACTACTTTCCTCTATTCATGTTTCAAACCCAAGATAAAGGATGATATCAGTACAGTGGGAAATGAAAAGAGAAAATATATTAAATATAAAAGAAAACTGAAGTTTCAGTCCATAGATGAAGGAGATCAGAATTCTTTTGAAAAAGAGAATGTCTTTCTCCTTCTCACTCTTTCTGTCTGTAGTTTTCCATCTCCATCAAGAACCCAAATAATTTTTATGCTCTTGCCACACTGACAATTTTCTTCAGCTGGAAGACCTATGGATTCCTCCTCTACAAAGTTTCTTCTTAACATCTCTGTATATCTCAATATCTCACCATCCACAAGCTCCTGAAGTAAATGAAGCTGCTTTGCTGTTTCATAGATGGAGCCCCTGAGGCTTAGTCAGGACCAACAATTTCTGCCAAATGCCCCTCCATTAAACCCTCTCTTTCCTCCGTTTTGGAGTTTCTCTGACCGAAGGGATAACCTGTGCTACTGCAACACAGCAAGAACATTGTCTTCTGCATCCTCCTTCTGAACATCGTTGGGTGCAGTTTTCCTGCATCTGGACTCTGTCAGGGGTAATTATGGTGGTTTGCACTCTTAGAGAAATATCAATAACCTCAGATATGCAGATGACACCACCCTTATGGCAGAAAGTGAAGAGGAACTAGAAAGCCTCTTGATGAAAGTGAAAGTGGAGAGTGAAAAAAGTTGGCTTAAAGCTCAACATTCAGAAAACTAAGATCATGGCATCTGGTCCCATCACTTCATGGCAAATAGATGGGGAAACAGTGGAAACAGTGTCAGACTTTATTTTTCTGGGCTGCAAAATCACTGCAGATGGTGACTGCAGCCATGAAATTAAAAGATGCTGACTCCTTGAAAGGAAAGTTATGACCAACCTAGATAGCATATTCAAAAGCAGAGACATTACTTTGCCAACAAAAGTCCCTCTAGTCAAGGCTATGGTTTTTCCAGTAGTCATGTATGGATGTGGGAGTTGGACTGTGAAGAAGGCTGAGTGCCAAAGAATTGATGCTTTTGAACTGTGCTGTTGGAGAAGACTCTTGAGAGTCCCTTGGACTGCAAGGAGATCCAACCAGTCCATTCTGAAGGAGATCAGCCCTGGGATTTCTTTGGAGGGAATGATGCTGAAGCTGAAACTCCAGTACTTTGGCCACCTCATGGGAAGAGTTGACTCATTGGAAAAGACTCTGATGCTGGGAGGGACTGGGGGCGGGAGAATAAGGGGACGACAGAGGATGAGATGGCTGGATGGCATCACTGACTCAATGGATGTGAGTTTGAGTGAACTCCAGGAGTTGGTGATGGACAGGGAGGCCTGGCGTGCTGCGATTCATGGGGTCGCAAAGAGTCGGACATGACTGAGCGACTGAACTGAACTGAACTGCACTCTTAGAACCTTTCTTCTTAGAGTTCTTCCTCCAGTCATACTCCATAATGCATAACCCCTAGTTTGTCTTCCTCTCCATATCATATCCTGCTAATCTGTACTTCAATGAGTTAACCTTTCTTTTGAGGAGATAGATTCTTCTTTTTCTAGCTCAATGGGCAGTTTTTTACCCCTACCTTTCTACCAGTTCTGAATTGACTATGAGAACAAAGTATGTTCTTAATATGATTAGTTTCCTTTTTGAGTCTCTCAGAAGTCTCAATTCCCAGAGAAGTTGCTCCAGAAACAAAAATTTCTAAACTTTCTTGACCTTTGGGGCTGAAATGTTTTCATGAAGTTGGCTGCACCTGTTTAGGAGATGCTGTTACCCTCATGCTAACTATTAATTAATAAAATACACTAATCACGGGTAGGAGTTAGTCTGAAGTTCTGAAATCCATTGTTGTTCAGTCATCCAATCGTGTCTGACTCTTTATGACCCCATGGACTGCAGCACACCAGGCCTCCTTTTCCCTTACCATTTCCCAAAGTTTGCCCAAGTTCATGTCCATTGCATTGGTGATGCCATCCAGCCATCTCATCCTCTGATGCTCTATTCTCCTTCTGCCCTCAATCTTTCCCAGCATCAGGGACTTTTCCAATGAGTCAGCTTTTCATATCAGGTGACCAAAATACTGGAGCTTCAGCTTTAGCATCAGTCCTTCCAATGAGTATTCAGGGTTGAGTTCCCTTAAGATTGACTGGTTTGATCTCCGTGCTGTCCAAGGAACTCTCAGGAGTCTTCTCCAGCACCACAGTTTGAAGGCATTAATTCTTTGACTTGCTGCCTTCTTTATGGTTTAGCTCTCACAACAGTATGTGACACTGGGAAGGCCACAGCCTTGACTATATGGATCATTGTCAACAGATCAGTGTCTCTGCTTTTTAACACACTGCCTAAATTTGTCCCAGCTTTCCTGCCAAGAATCAATTGACTTCTGATTTCATGGCTGCAGTCACCATCCACGATGATTTTAGAGTTCAAGAAGATGAAATCTCTCACTACTTCCACCTGAAATTCGTACCTCTCATCAAAAACAGTCAAGAGACAGTTTAGAGGGCAAGCGATGATTGTTTTGGGGGAAGCAGAGGTTCTTAAAAATCTATCAGCCTGTTGATAGGTTTCCTAGTCACTAGGAATATCTGCTTTTGTCCTTGAGACCTAAAGTCTGGACTGAAATGCTGTGCAAGGTTTATCTCCATAGGCCATTGAACATCTGTATGCTTAAGCACTGCTTATTTTTGCTTCTAAGTGATACTTGGGACACTTTTACATAATACAAAACTTACCACAGCTGTGAGTGCTTGTACTTGCTGTGGTCAAGCTGCTGTAACCTCCATAGTTCAAAAGTCCCCATATTTCGCTGTGATTCTCAATCTCAGTGATCAGTCATTGGTGTTTGCTTTGTTTTTGCTTTTTCTCAGAAGGTTTTCTACTCAACCCCATGTGACAAAGGTTAGATAATATGAAACATTTATTCCTCTTATCATCTTGATTCTAACTAGTGAATATAAACATAATGATAGCAGAGAGGGTCAAAATATTAGCTTTATTAATGACAGGGAAGCATCCTTAAACCCCAAAACACAGAGCTATAGAGTCAATAGTACTGAAAACTGCTGCTTGATTTAAACCATGTACTACCAACTTTCTTCTCTTGACTTCTAGCTGTAAAGCTGAAATGGGCTCTAACTGGTTTGCCAAGGAAGGAGTAGGGGTGGCTGCGAGGTTTGTTTACTCTAATGGCTTGCAAGTTTGAATGTGCATCAAAATCCCCTGGAGAGCTTGTTCAAATACATTGCAGGGTCCAGTTGATTTGGGGCAGTTGATTTGGTCCAGTTGATTTGGGGCAAGAATGGAGAGTTTGCATATCTAACAAGTTCTCAGGTGATGCTAATGCTGCTGGTCTGGTGTCTATACTTTAAAACAGCTGATTTACTTTGTGTAAACTAGAAGTGTGACGCTGATCAACCACCCCCACTACAGAGGCCCACGTGAAAGAGGTTTGTGTTACTTTTCCAATGCAGTAACCCTTCCCCCACTGCCCTACGTCTCACCCTCCAGACCATGTGACCCAGTGGCTACCAGATTAAATCAATTTTGCTCATCAGGAAGGTTACTTTTCCTCCTGGCTGGGGAGTAAGTAAAAAGGATGGAACAAGAAGCCAAAATTATGCTCTGAAATTTTGCTCCTTCCTAAAGGATTGTTGCCATTTCAAGGAGGAGAGAGAGGTCAAGTAAAGCTTTCTCATTAACAGTTAAGAGCAGTGATTAAAATTTGCTTCTTGAAGAATTAGTTGTGGTAGAATAACAGAGAACATACATTCCAGAGGAGCCTACAAGACATTTTGAGGGGACACTG
Organism: Bos indicus; assembly: GCF_029378745.1. Taxonomy (NCBI): domain Eukaryota; kingdom Metazoa; phylum Chordata; class Mammalia; order Artiodactyla; family Bovidae; genus Bos; species Bos indicus. Next base: position 15,713,465 of record NC_091779.1, read on the forward strand.
TACTCCTCCTCTGTGTGACATGCAGGAGAATGGGTGATTCCAGATTAGAGAATTCGGAGACTACAGGATCACACAAAGGTGAGTAAGGCTTTTGTTCTGAAGGATCTTAAGCTGGCATTTATTACCTGTGTCATCTTAGGGAAGTCAATTTCTTTAAGTTTCTGTTTTCTCAACTGAAAATATGGGGATAACCTTCCTCTGAGGAAGATGTTTGTGGATGTCTTTAAACAAGTCTTTAAAATTCTCAGTATATTGCTTGGTCTATTATATACTTAGTTGGCGGTAACTCGGAGAAGGCAATGGCACCCCACTCCAGTACTTTTGCCTGGAAAATCCAATGGAGCCTGGTAGGCTGCAGTCCATGGGGTCACTAAGAGTCGGACACGACTGAGTGACTTCACTTCCACGCATTGGAGAAGGAAATGGCAACCCACTCCAGTGTTCTTGCCTGGAGAATCCCAGGGACGGGGGGAGCCTGGTGGGCTGCCGACTATGGGGTCGCACAGAGTTGGACACGACTGAAGCAACTTGGCAGCAGCAACAGAATGCGGTAACTTAAGTTGTGAGAGGTTGGTGATGTGTGAGAAGTCAAACACAGAGCTTTAAGGAGTGTGTATTAGTTTCTTACTGCTGATTTTGTAAATTATCACAAATTTAGCATGTTAAAACAACACACATTTGTTATCTTATAGTTCTGTAGGTTAGAATTTTGATACAGGTCTCACTTAGCTAAAAGCAAGATATCAACAGGAATGTATTCCTTTTTGGAGATTCTAGAAAAGAATTCCTTTCCTTGCTATCATCAGCTTATAGAGGCTGCCTGCATTTTTGGTTAATGACCTCCTCTTTCCATCTCCAGCAACATAGTATCTCCCTGACTCTGCATTTTATCATCACATATCTTTTTCTTTGTCTCTACTTTTCTGCCTCCTAGTGTGATTATATTGGTTTCATACAGGTAATTCAGGATAAACTCATCATTTTAAGGTAAGCTGGTTAGCATCCTTAACAAACTGTAACCTTATTTGTCTTTGAAGCCTAAGATATTAACAGGTTCTGGGACTAGAACATGGATATCTCTGGAGGTGGGAGCATTATCCTGCTTTTCACATGAGGGAAACTTCATTGTCATTGTATTCCATGAATATATGTTTGAGACATGGAATTTTATTTATTTATTCATTAACCAGTGTACATTAAGCACTTATCTATTTCCCTAAAATTTCTGGAAATATAAGATGAATAAAACTATTCCTTAAAGGAGCCTGGAATCCACTAGTGTTTTACAGACTTGTAAGTAAGTGAAATAGTACAATGGTGAAGCCGATAGAGGACCCAATGAGGGAATGGTCTATTCTATTATGAATGGATTTTTTGGGACTATAGAATAGGCTAATAGGAAAGATGCTTGAGCCTTAAAAGTTGTTTCTACACATTTTGATGGGGAGGCAGAAAAACATCCCAGACAAATGATACAGAAGGAGCACTATGATATGACCTAGAAAACTGCAGGTAATTCAGCAAAATAAGGAACGTGCAAAGAGAGAAGCCTGGAGAGGCAGATAGGTATCAGAATCTCAAATAACTATCTACTGCTCTTTGGGGCATAACCTTGCTTTACCTACATTATGGCAGGTTGACTTTATCTTAAAGTCAGTGGGGAATGGTTGTGCAAGTTATGATGAAGCTAAATTACAAAAATTTAGATTCCATGCTGAGGCTTCCTCCTGTTTGGGATGATTTCTCCCTCATGTGATTCAAGTCTTTTAATACTGATCATTAACTGTATGCTGACCACATGACACAGTATTGTTCTGGGGATAAAGGAAACACTATCTTTGACCTTGAGCAAGGTCAAGAAGACAGAAAATAGAATTATGGCATACTGTGATAAGCAATGGAAATGAGATGTCCACACTGCTTACGTCACCTTGTCACCTACTGCGTTGTGATTTTTTTCCCAAATGTGTACTGGTTTTGGCTACTTTTCACTATTAATATCTTTGAAAGCAAGGGATTAGACAGAGGCATTGCTTAGAAAATCAGTATTAACTCTCTACCCTCTTCATGTTCCATAGCAATGGGAAATGTTTGCCATAGACTTCTTTGCATGTTCATTTGTCTGGATTTTTTTTTTTAAGAAAGTTCTTCAACTATTGTAGACTTAATTGGGTTTTAAAAATTAATTTATTTAATTACAGGCTAATTACAATATTGTGGTGGCTTTTGCCATATATCTACATGAATCAGCCATGGGTGTACTTGTGTCCCACCATCTGGACCCCCCCACCCGCCTCCCTCCCCACCCCATCCCTCTGGGTTGTCCCAGAGCACCAGCTCTGAGTGCCCTGCTTCATGCACTGGACTTGCACTGGTCTTCTATTTCACATATGATAATATACATGTTTCAATGCTATTCTCTCAAATCATCCCACCCTTGCCTTCTCCCACAGAGTCCAAAAGTCTATTCTTTACATCTGTGTCTCTTTTGCTGTCTTGCATATAGGGTCATCATTATCATCTTTCTAAATTCCATATATATGCATTAATATACTATATTAGTATATTCGCTCTTTCTGGCTTACTTCACTCTGTATAGGCTCCAGTTTTATCCACCTCATTAGAACTGACTCAAACGCATTCTTTTTTTTTAACTGAGTAACATTCCATTGTGTATCACAACTTCCTTATTCATTCTTCTGCTGATGGACATCTAGGTTGCTTCCATGTCCTGGCTATTGTAAACAGTGCTGCAATGAACATTGGAGAACATGTGACCCTTTCAATTCTGGTTTCCTCAGTGTGTATGCCCTGCAATGGGATTGCTGGGTAGTATGGCAGTTCTATTTCCAGTTTTTTAAGGAATCTCCACACTGTTCTCCATAGTGGCTGTACTAGTTTGCATTCCCACCAACAGTGTAAGAGGGTTCCCTTTTCTCTATATCCTCTGCAGCATTCATTGTTTGTAGACTTTCTGATAGCAGCCATTCTGACTGCTGTGAGATGGTACCTCATTGTGGTTTTGGTTTGCGTTCTCTGATAACAAATGATGTTGAGCATCTTTTCATGTGTTTGTTAGCCAGCTGTATGTCTTTTTTTGAGAACTGTCTATTTAGTTGTTTCCAATTTTTGATTGGGTCATTTATTTTTCTGGTATTGAGCTGCATGAGCTGCTTGTGTATTTAGGAGATTAATTCTTTGTCACTTGCTTCATTTGCTATTATTTTCTCCCATTCTGAAGGCTGCCTTTTCACCTTGCTTATAGTTTTCTTCATTGTGCAAAAGCTTTTAAGTTTAATTAGGTCCCATTTGTTTATTTTTTGCTTTTATTCCCATTACTCTGGGAGGTGGGTCATAGAGGATCTTGCTGTGATTTATGTCAGAAAGTGTTCTGCCTACGTTATTTGGATTTTGTTGTCAGTCTCAACACAGTTTCTTAGAAATTTAATATACCACTTATTCTCCATCCCAAAGATCTATATTTGTAAGTTAATTTTCTAAACAGTAGCTTTTAGAGGTGTAATGTCCTTCAGCTGTGTTGCACTCTAGGCTGCAATGCAAAAGATCTTAGATATTACTGTTTAATTTAAAACAGTGTCATAGCTCTGAACTCCCTCTCCTATTGCCATCCCTAGAAGCTGCTACCTCAATAGAACAGACCTGCATTAAGACTTCTCAAGGAAAACTGTTCATAATCATATTCTCCTACAAGGGACAGATGGGAGAAGGAGCAGACCTCACTGGTCCTCATCATCCACTATATAAAACAACTTCTTTGGGCTACCCTTCTTCCCTGCTAATTACTGTTGACTTCTGGTCTCCTGTTATTTGCCCACATTCTGAGAGGGTTTTGAGGGTTCTCTGCTTGGCTACCATCATCATCTTTGGTGACTTGAATGCTCACAGTCCTCAAGTCTGAGAGTCCTCAGGCCTCTCTGACTGCAGTGGTTGTTTAGACTATCCCACTGTAGTCATCTATACCAAACTACATACAGAATTTCTGAATCCTTAAAAATTGCCCTGTTTCTACATCTTAAACCTCAATTTGAAGAATCTGTATTTTCCCTTTTGAATCCATCATCCAGAGTCTCATTCCATTCAGGCTGTCATAATAAAACACCGCAAACAATAAAAATGTGTCGCTTACAGTCAACAGCAGATTTGGTGCCTGAGAGTCTGTTACCTGATTCACTGTGTCGTCACATAGTGGGAAAATCTAAGAAGCTCTGTGGCTCTTTCCTAAGAGCACTAATTCCATTCATAAAGGCTTCATCCTCATGGCTTAAGCATCTCCCCAAATTTTTACCTCTTAGTACCACCATCTTTGGGGGATGGTTTCAACATTTTAAATTTGGTAGGGATACAAACATTCATTCTGTTGCATCCAATCTGCTCTACCCTTGTCTGTGCCCCAAGAGACAGATCTGCTTAGACTCCATCAATGGGCTCCCTTGCTCTCTAGTTTTTAATTTGTTTCAGTCAATAGAGAATGCAGATCAAAGAGAGGAAGAATCTAGTAAGGAAACTTAGTCCTTCTGCACCCTCCATGCAGAGTTGCTATCAAGAGGCCCTTTTAATACGATAGCAAGAGTTATCCTCCCTTATGTTTAGGAAGTCCTCCTTCCACCTACCCCTTCAGGTTTAGGTATGATCAAACTATTCTGCCACTGTCATGCTCAGGGAATTGTTTCCATGGTTTCTGTACAACCTGCCTTTACACAGCTGTTAATTGTTGTATTAAATTCTCCCATAATTGCTCAATATGAGAGTTCCATATGTTTTTATTGGAACACCAACTATTACCTACTCTTACTCTGATTCTCAACATACAACTTTCAATCAAGTCACCTCCTTCAGTGCATGTGTGTGTATGTGCGTGCTCAGCTGCATCCAGCTCTGTGAGGCCCCATGGACTGTAGTTCGCCAGGCTCCTCTGTCCATGGACTTTTCAAGGCAAAGAATACTGGAGTGGGTTGCCATTTCCTATTCCAGGGGATCTTCCAGACCCAGGATTGAACCCACATATCCTGCTTTGGCAGGCAGATTCTTTTCCACTGCACCTCCTGGGAAGCCCCCAATCAAGTCATCAAGCTGCCAATTTGTCAACTTTTCCCTCAATTTCCTTTTCTTCACTAGATCTTCTGGTCCTTCAGTTTAGTTACTTTTCTGTGTTTTCTTCTAACTCTTTTCCCCTACTAACTCTCTTTTCCTGCAAATCTCTAGTCCTACAACAATCAGCCTAGTTATATCTCAGTGGATACTGTAAGTTCAAACACTTTCCCTACTGTCTTTATCATATGTTCAGTAGACGGACTCTCCTGCTAATTTATCACAAGAATTACTCTATTTCAGTTAGCAATTCCCTAGTTGTCTCCCTGTACTTAATGTTCTTTCCTTCTAAAGATTTTGTAAGTATGATAAAGATATTGGTGACAACTAACAGAAAACCTAACCCCAACTGGTTTAAGAAAAAGGGCTTTTTATTGGCTTAAGTATTTGAGAAACTCGGGCGGAAGCCCATCTTAGGGAACGTAGAAGCTCAAATCCTGTCACCAGAACCTGGTTCTATCAATCTCATCTCATTCTCCATCTTATTGTGTTACTTTATTGAGTGGACCCTCTTCTGTGGTCCCAAGGATGTGCATAGTAGCTTCAGATATCCCATTCTTTCGTGTTCGTTTCCCTGTAACAGTCAAGTAGAAGTTCTGAGCCTGTGTCTAATTAGCTTGAAGTGGGGCCTCCCTGAACCAATCAACCTAGTCAGAATGTATGCTAATTAGCTTAAATCATTCAGTGATTAATCTTGGACCTGAGGATTTTTTCAAGTATTCATGAGATTTGTGTTGAAAAACTAATATTTGGTTTAATTGAATTAGCTACTGTAGCAATGGAATAAGAGATCTTATGTCCAATCAATGGAGAATGCAGCTGAGACCTTGCTACTAGAAAAATTGTTGATAGTTATCTTCTGATCAACAAACTCAATAGCAAATATTTCTGGGATGCATGAACCACCACAGTGGATGGTAATGTGTGGTAATGTCATTATCAGGACCTAACCTGGAACCCCTGCTTCTGCTTATCTGAACTTCCTTATACTTCTAAATTGACTACACTTCAAAAAAAAAAATACATAAAATTTGATTTTATTGAAAGAAACCCTACTGTATGATATTATTAAACTACTTATTTCCTTTAGTACTTTTTGTTACAACCTAATCAATAAGATAAAAATGGGTATTGTAGGTGAGCTAGTGATGAGCCTAGTTTCTCTAGGGCTATTTAGTGATTTGGCATTTAATATGTAGCACTCCTGAAAAATCCAACCAGAAATTGGATGAGTCTCATGTTTTGTTTCATTATCTTTTAAAATATAATAAATTAAGATTGGTAAAGATTGGTAGCAGAATCAGAACTCATCCAGCTTTGTACTCTATACAACAGACCTTCAAGAACATGGTGTTCTGTTATATCCATGTGTGAATACAGAACTAACAAAGACATTTGCTTCAAGAAACCTCTGATAATTTAATGTTTCTAGTATGGTGAAGACTTCATAGGATATTATGCTTACTGCATAAGAAATTATTTCTTTTGAATATGCTTTTCAAAATTGTGAAACTCAACATGTTTTGAACCTCCTTTCCACACTTCAGCTCATTTGATTTTTGATAAACAACCTATTACACATCCAGACATTTTTAGAGAGAAACTTGGTTATAAAAACTCTATTGCAATATATTTTTCCATCTGAGATAATTTTACCCAAGTAATTTCCCACTTACTTATGTTTTTGGCTTGGTTTCTTGTATGTAAATGAAGAAAGAGAACGTGAAATCCTTAATGATTCAACATTTCTCTTTCTCCAAAGTCTGAAGAAATGCTTTAATAAATGACTAGCTTTCTAGTTTATCTTTTCTCTTACCCCTGTTTATAATAGTTATCTACACCTTTAAGTATAATATATGGTTTGTGAAGAATGTATGACTTGGGATCAAATCGTGGAGTTGAGTGTTGGTTTAACCAGTTATTATGAGATTCTGAACAATTTTACCATTCTGAAATTGTTTCCTTAGTAAAAACTGGGACGATAATAGCTCCTCAGTATCTTGTGTAAGGATGATTAAATAAAATGTACATATGTCATGTATTTAATAAGTTTTGATTTCAAACCTGGTTTATGAGAAAGAATATATTTTTACTTTTCTCTCAATGTTTCAATCCAAACACATTAATTGTGCAGAAATGTCCTAGTGTTTCCAATACTCAAAAAAAGCTGTGTTTAAAATGCCATGTTTATTCAAGATGTTCCTTCTTTAACAAATATATTATTTTTTTTAAGTAACAATACAGGTTTTAGTTTACAGTTTGCAAAATACTTACATCATTTTTATCTCACTATTAAAGCCAAATAAGAAATAAGGGTCTGAATTAAAATTCAGTCTTAGCTCATAACACAAAGTTTAAGTACTATTTCATAGTGTGAAATCTTTGGGGTCATTCCTGGCTTTTGGCATTAGTAGGTAATAGGACTAGAGAACTATGGCAAAAATACTATAGGCTAAAGTGTGAAAGTGAAAATCACTCAGATGTGTCCAGCTCTATGGGACCCCATGGACTATACAGTCCATGGAATTCTCCAAGCCAGAATACTGGAGTGGGTAGCCTTTCCCTTCTCCAGGGGATCTTCCCAATCCAGGGATCAAACCCATGTCTCCTGGATTCCTTACCAGCTGAGCCACAAGGGAAGCCCAAGAATACTGCAGTGGGTAGCCTATCCCTTCTCCAGCGGATCTTCCTAGCCCAGGAATCAAACTGGGGTCTCCTGCATTGCAGGCAGATTCTTTACCAACTGAGCTATGGGGGAAGCCCCCATAGGCTAAAGACCCTCCGTATTTTACCTCTTGCAAGCATTATTGACAAATGATTTTGTTTACATATTTTAAACAAAGCTTTATTTGTCTGCAATCCTGATGGAAATGTTTATTAAACATATTCTTGGAGGGAACAGTTGATAAAGGAAAATTGATCTCTTTTCTAAGCAAATAACGAATCTTATCATTTGATGGGGCTCTCAAATTTCCATTTATCCTCTCATTTTCCGTACCTGTGAATCAGAAACAGTTCAGGTCAACCTACATTATTCTCTCTCCTGTTAGCTCACCTGACTTAGTCACTGCAGAGATGTTGTTATAACTGTCCCAGCAGTGTCTGTGATTTTAAAGAGATGACAAGCAGCTAGCTTGACTTCACAGCCTAGCAGCTGTGACTGTTAACACCTACACACAAACCCTGTCTTCTTTCCTAAATCTTATGGACTCCCCTGTATCTAGACTCCTTGTTAGCTATGAAGCCCTTGTGCATGCACGTGCGCGCACGCACGCACACACACACACACACACACACACACACTTCCTCACCTCACCACCCTAACTATTACTAGTACTGGCTTGGAATTGAGGCTTCGAGATTTTTCAGCTGTGGCTTCTGGGCAAGAGATTCCCACTCGTTTCATCATATGTCCTCAATTTTACACCTAAGCTAATTGTAAGGGGTCTTCCCTGATGGCTTAGATGGTAAAGAATCTTCCTCCAATGCAGGATAACTGGGTTTGATCCCTCGGTCAGGAAGACTTGCTGGAGAAGGAAATGGCAACCCACTCCAGTATTCTTGCCTGGAAAATCCCATGGACAGAGGAGCCTGGAGGGCTTGCAAAGAGTTGGACATGACTCAACGACTGACACTTTTCACTTAATTTTAATGACCATGAGACATTTTGTAAAGAATAGACAAAATATATGCAAAGCATCTGGCACAATTATTGAGGCTACAGGTGAATTTGAAAATATACATTAGCATTTTTCTTTCCAGCTATCAGGAGTGAGATTGTGGGTAGGGTATGAGTATGTGGTATAAGAAGGGAATAGAAAAATATTTGGAGAAGTGTTTTTAATCACCATAAGGTTTATGAGAGTAGGAAAAATCAGTACTCTTGCTAGTATGTTGGAAATTCATCTAGCTAACACAGGTGTGAAAAAAAAAAAGTGTTAGTCACTTAGTCATGTCTGACTCTTTGCAACTTCATGGACTTAGCCCACCAGGCCCTTCTGTCCATGGAATTCTCCAAGTAAGAATAATGGAGTGAGTAGCCATTTCTTTCTCCAGGGGATCTTCTGACCCAGGGATCAAGCCTGGGTCTCCTGCATTACAGGTGGATTCTTTACCATCTGAGCCACTAGGGAAGCCCTAACACAGGTATATGGAGAGCATTCTCTGTGTCTGGCACTGTTCCAGACTCTAGACATATTAATGAGCAAAACAGGCAAGATTCCTACCCACATAGAACTTAAATTCGAATAGATGAAACAGCCCCATTATATTATCCCCCAAAAACAATTTAAAGGAATTGAAGAGCAAAGAAGTGAGTTATTGATATTGAAGGGGAAGGAGGGGAGAGTTTAGTTCCCAGCAGATGAGAGGTTCCAATATAGGCCTAGAAGATAAAAGGCAGAAAGAGTGGCGAATGGGGAGACGTGGAGGCAACAGCAGCCTGAAACATACATGGGGAGGATGCTCTGGCTTGAGAGACAGCCCTGGCCAGGATCCTCTGCTCGGTTCCTCATAAAATTTGAAAGGCTGGAGGCAAATGGCTGTCTGGCCATCATTACACAGAAGCAATGCGATAGGACCAAATAGTGAAGTCATTTTGGAAACACAGTAAGAAATCCTACCTGGAACCCAACTGTGAGATCCAGATGATGTGACTTGTTAAAACCATTTTGCAACTATGTAAATCATTATGCTAGAATTTCTTGATGTACCTGTTTGAAGGTATAAGAGACTTCCCACCTCCTGATGTAAACTTACTCTGAAAAAATTATCATCATACCATCCTCTGTGAGGGCACTAGAAGTTGAAAAAAGAAGCCTCATCACCTCTGGCATCCTTTGCTGGAAAGAGCCTTCAAGCCTAATCCAGTAAAGTGTTAATTGTTTCAAAGTGAAATGTTAGTCATTTCAGACTCAGTTATGTCTGACTCTTTGCAACCGCCATCGACTGGAGCCCACCAAACTCTTCTGTCCATGGGATTCCCCAGGCAAGAATACTGGATTGGGTTGCCATTCCCTTCTCTAGGGGATCTTCCTGACCCAGAGACTGAACTCGCATCTCCTGCATTGCAGGCAGATTCTTTATCAACTTTTAATCTATTCTCAAACCCAGATCTCTATGATAGTAATTTCATTTGGGAACCAGAAACATGATATCTATTACACCAGAGCTGGAATAAAGGGTAAGAAGTGGCATGGAAATAAGGACTTAATTAAACATCTGTTTGTAGCAGTCAACTTGCTTCTACTCCTTTATTGCATTGCTGTCAGTTCAGGGTTTACCCCCAGCTCTTCTCTAAGGAACTAAACAAGTGATCGAGACAGAAGTAAAGTTTTAGTGTGTTGCTCAGCACATCTGAGCAACATCCTCCACACTCTGGCACGTAGGGTCACCAAGAGAAGCCATCAAAATTCTGCCTACTTATTTGAAAGCAAAGTCTAAAAGGCAATAATGCATACATCTTATGATCAGCAATTTTTTTTTACTTGATCTTTTTTTCCCTCCTTTTTTTTAAAACCTACTCTGTCTTGAGTTTTTATGAGATTTAAATTTTCTCTCCTACTATTATACTTTAAAAAAGGTGGTTACCCTAGAGTTTAGTGTATACATATTAAACTAATCTAAGTCCAATTTCAAATAACACTGGAATGCCTTACATACAGTGCAGGAAATTTCAGAGTTTTCCCAATTCTTCCCTGTCCTCTCTACAATATTGATGCCATGCATTTCACTTATTCATATGGTATGATCACTCAAGACATTGTTGCTATTATTACTTTAAACAAACAGCTATCTTTTAGGTTGTTAAAGATAAGAAAATCACATTTTATTTTACCTTCATTTATTCTTTTGAATGACATTCTTTCTTTTGGTCAATCCATACTTATGATTTATTTAATTTTCCTCCTTTGACTTGTCCAGCCTTTGCAGATTTCCCTTTTCTCTGGAATACCCACCCAGTGGTTTTTGATAGACACCTTTGCATCTTAACTGCACTGTTAAATGTTTAACTTGCATTGTTCTTTGCTTCATGATATAAGCCATGCTCCTTCAGTACGTTATGATCACTCTGAATAGAGGTCCTGTATTATGTGTTTTAATCCCACATGGTGTTTGTCACACAGACTGAGCATGTAAAAAACACTGGATTCACCCTGATGGATTATAGACTAGTAGAAATGTCCACGTGCCACAGGTAGGACTGCCCTTACACTGACCTTGTCGTTTGAATAGCGCAGGAGTTTTGACAGAGTGCCTCCAGTGACGTCATTGTTCCCATCAGAGCTTCATTCCACAATGTAGATGATTCGTGTGACGTCATTGTTCCCATCAGAGCTTCATTCCACAATGTAGATGCTTCGTGTGTGTAACTGTGATTATTATAATGATACTTCGTAAGATTTTGAGAATAGCTCACAGTCTAAGCTTCAGAATTTATGAGGATGGAAATATGCATGCAGGTGGTATAAGGAAAACAATAACAGTTTTAGTCATCCATAACTGCTTGGAACTCAGGAACTGGTCCTGCAGCCTGCTGACATCTTGCCTTCTTCCCATCACAGTGATCAGGTAGGAAATAGAAGCATTTACCAACATTTATCAGTTTAATAGAGCATTTTACCAACTTTTGCATTTTACTGTTAGTACTCATGCTTCTCATGTAAACTTTCATGTAAGTTTGCAGAATAGAGTTTGGATGGATTTGAAAAAAAATAAGGATCTCAAATACACTGGCTTCTTTAGTGTTCTCTAGATAACTGCAATTGGAGATTAAATACTAATGCTTAAATAACACTTCATTTTTACCTACTGGTATAACTGGGCAGCATCATTTCTGGGCAGCAATTTCTTTATCATCCTGTGCTACTTGTTGAAGTGTTTAATGACTGTAGTGATCTCTGAAATATTTCATGAGACCTGGAATGAGTGCCTGTTCTTTTCATAGTGTTAAGCTATGCATTGCCTTGTTTCCCGAAAGTCGTCCATGGTTCCCCTTATATTTCTGAAGTAGCACTTTCCTGATAATTTTTATTAAAAGGAATTCCTTGTTACAGATGGCAGTTCCCCAGGCAAGAACACTGGAGTGGGTTGCCATTTCCTTCACCCCCAGGCTTCTCTGTCCATGGAATTCTCCAGGCAAGAATACTAGAGTGGGTTGCCATACCCTTCTCCAGGGGATCTTCCTGACACAGGGATTGAACCCTGGTCTCCTGCATTGTAGGCAGATTCTTTACCAACTGAGCCACCAAGGAAGTAGTATAGCTAGTTAGCTTTCTATTAAGTGGAGGGGAAGGAATGGGGGCTCCCCCAGTAAAAGAATCCACCTACAATATGGGAGACCTGGGTTCAATCTCTGGGTTGAAAAGATTCCATGGAGAAGGGCGTGGCAACCCACTGTAGTATTCTTGCTTGGAGAATCCCTTAGACAGAGGAGCCTGGCAGGCTATAGTCCATGGGGTTTCAAAGAGTCAAACACAGCTAAGAGACTAAGCACAGCACAAGGGGTGAACGGACTTCTCAGGTGGCACTAGTAGTAAAGAATCTGTTGATATATGGCAAAACCAATACAATATTGTAAAGTTAAATAAAATTAAATTAAAAAAATAAATGGTTAATTAAAAAACAAGCTTTAAAAAAAAAAAAAAAAAAGAATCTGCCTGTCAGTGCAGGAGACATGAGAGATGTGGGTTTGATCCCTGTATCAGAAGATCCCTGGGAGGAGGAAATGGCAACCCACTTCAGTATTCTTGCCTGGAAAATTCCATGAACAGAGGAGCCAGGTGGGCTACTGCCCATGGGGTCACAGAAAGTCAGACACGACTGAGCAAGTAAGTATGCGTGCAAGCGTGCATGCGCATGTGCATGCACACACACACACACAGGGATGAAAAGTCACTTTAGGTTGTTTTGATATCTCAGAAGGAAATTAGCTTTCTTAAATATTTAATACTTAAATTAGTAGGATTCACGGGCTTTGACTCAATTTTTCATTCCAGTGGCAGCTCTACCACTAACTAGCTTTGTATTTCACCCTCTTTTAAACTGCATATTTGCATCTGTAAAAACATGTGTCTGGAGTGAGAGGTGATCTAGGGTATTATCATCTGGAACGTCTCTGGACTAAACCAAATTAAACTAAAATTTCAATTTAATATTTTTCCCATGAATACTTTTATTGTGTGGCATGTCACAACTGTAGAACATCTAGTTTGCAAAATATATAAATATTTTCATCTGAGCCTTGAGATAACCTTATAAAATAGTCATGGTATATTTTATTATACTCATTTTACAGATAAGAAAACTGAAGTTCGAAGTTCACATAAGTCACAATTGAGAACACAGCACACTCTTTTGAAGCAGGGTAGATGTGGTCCAAACAAGTGCATGGTTAAAAGGGGACACGATCTAAGGCTAATTAGTCCCTTCAAACGATCTCCCCTTGAAGACAACCTGTGACTCATATTTCCACGGCTTCTAAATATAGAAGAAGATCTTAGAATTTGGATCATACTAAATACCTATGGCAGTGTGCCACTTCGTGGTTAAATCATTTGCCTTCTATGTTCTTGACAGTCAGGAGGCATGGCTGGGGTGTGGTGATAATGGAAAGCTTTATCCCTGTGCTTTGCTTTTTAGCAGTAGTTTGCCAGCCTGAAGCTGAGAAAACATACATTGTTAGTGCAATAGATTGAGTTTGCACAAGGTTCATGGGTTTGCACTGGGTATTGAATAGAGAACAAGTCAGGCACTACTAACCCCTTGAAGTTAGAAGAGGGTAGACTCTAGTGTCAGACTGACAGAATTCACATTTCACTTGCCATTTACTAGCTGTTTGGCCTTGGGAAGTCAATTAGCTTCCATGTGCATTAGCATTACTGTCATGAAAATGGGAATAATGTTTTATAAACCTCAAAATTATGAATAATAAGTGAATTAATAAATATGCTTTGTTTATAGTATGTATTAAATAGGTATCCAGAATTATAATAGTAAAAGTTAATATTTACTGGCTATTTCCTTTGTCAGACATGAGCTCAGTGATTTACATACATCATCTTGTTTAACTCACTGCAATCCCTGAGACAGGGGCTATTTAATGCTCATTTTGTAAGGAAAAGCACTATAGAGAAGTTAAATAATTATTCCTAAATTCACATCAGTTCAGTTCAGTCACTCAGTCACGTCCAACTCTGTGACCTAAATTCACATAGCCAATAGGTATTAGCACATCTCTTAAAACTATGCCCGCACTTCTATGCTAAAAATAGTATTTTCTTTTTTTTAGTTTAATTTTATTTTTAAACTTTACAATATTGTATTAGTTTTGCCAAACAATAGAAGTATTTTAGAAAAGGCAAAAGTAAGAAGCCCTGTTTCAGAGAATTCTGGGCTTTTAAGCTGACAAATTAACCTCTACACTGCAAACTTTGTCTTTAATGGTTTGTCTTAAATGTTGTCAATAGATGGTTGATATTGTTGATATAACTTTTGTCTGTGGTATATTATTTTCAGAGATTAACTTCTAAGTGTATTTTTAAAATGCAATGACTCTGATTTCATTGTAACTGTAGAGATGATGAATGTTTAACACTGAAGAGCCATGATTTTAATGTTAAAGATGAGCTCTATTATAATCAAAATGCTGTTTCAATACAGATGCTTGGAATAAATTTGGGTTGCAATGAGATGGGATGATTCTTTTTTATTTATGTTGATTCTTTCCATTGTGCACTGCTTGTTAAAATGCTTTACAATGAAGGATTATTTTTCTTACATCTCTGTAAGCTTAATATTTCCACAATCTTTTTATTTTGTATTTATATTTTTGTTTCTTTCTTTTGAGATTTTTTTAAAATTTTATTTTATTTTTAAACTTTACAAATTGTATTAGTTTTGCCAAATATCAAAATGAATCCACCACAGGTATACATGTGTTCCCCATCCTGAACCTTCCTCCCTCCTCCCTCCCCATACCATCCCTCTGGGTCGTCCCAATGCACTAGCCCCAAGCATCCAGTATCGTGCATCGAACCTGGACTGGCAACTCATTTCATGCATGATATTATACATGTTTCAATGCCATTCTCCCAAATCTTCCCACCCTCTCCCTCTGCAACAGAGTCCATAAGACTGTTCTATACATCAGTGTCTCTTTTGCTGTCTCGTACACAGGGTTATTGTTAGCATCTTTCTAAATTCCATATATATGCATTAGTATATGCGGAGAGCTGCCCATGAGAATGGGGTCCTTTGTCCAAAGGACACAGCTCTGGGAGCTGCCTCAGTCCTTGACGGTTTGCTTGCAAACATAGCTCTCTGTCCCGCCACCCCAGAGATTAGGCGCTTATTTACTGCAGACACCTGGAGTTCTGTGCAAACTTCTCATGCACAGAGAAATGTTATCTGGTATAAGAAATAACAACAGGGTGCCATTCCCATGCTCTCAAGATTTCTTGTGACTTTTTGTAAGATGTATAGGTCAACCAAGAAAAAATGTCAACTGTCTTGTCTTTCTCACGCTCTTCTGTATAAATATAAGATGCTGAATAAAGTTGGTGTCAGACCACTCCCCTTTGTGGAGACGTGTCTGAATCTCTCGACCCCATCTTTGTTGTAGTCTCTTGCTGTAGTTTCCTTTCTCAGCCCCACCGTGCACGTTCTCGGGACCTAATCGACTTTGCCGGCTGGCACCGGCAAGTATACTGTATTGGTGTTTTTCTTTCTGGCTTACTTAGCAACTGACAAACAACTAATCTCAAAAATATACAAGCAACTCCTACAGCTCAACTCCAGAAAAATAAATGACCCAATCAAAAAATGGGCCAAAGAACTACATAGACATTTCTCCAAAGAAGACATACAGATGGCTAACAAACACATGAAAAGATGCTCAACATCACTCATTATCAGAGAAATGCAAATCAAAACCACTATGAGGTACTATTTCACACCAGTCAGAATGGCTGCGATCCAAAAGTCTACAAGCAATAAATGCTGAAGAGGGTGTGGAGAAAAGGGAACCCTCTTACACTGTTGGTGGGAATGCAAACTAGTACAGCACTATGGAGAATAGTGTGGAGATTCCTTAAAAAACTGGAAATAGAACTGCCTTATGATCCAGCAATCCCACTGCTGGGCATACACACTGAGGAAACCAGAAGGGAAAGAGACACGTGTACCCCAATGTTCATTGCAGCACCGTTTATAATAGCCAGGACATGGAAGCAACCTAGATGTCCATCAGCAGATGAATGGATAAGAAAGCAGTGGTACATATACACAATGGAGTATTACTCAGCCATTAAAAAGAATACATTTGAATCAGTTCCACAATCTTTTTAGTAAGAAAGATGTTCATTGAAGATGCAGGTGTTTCAGACTTTAAGGGAGGTTAGTGTTTTAGAGAGCTTAAGCTTTAAAATAACTTAGATCCATTTAATTTGAATGTCCTTGAGCAAATTACTTAGACTCTCTGAATCTGTTTATTTACAAAAAGAAAGATTTGTTTTAACTTCACTTCGCAAGGCTATGTCAAACATAAATACTGTGCTAGGCACCTTATAATGTTCCTGTAAAAGCCATTGCTATTAAGACAGGTCTGTGTAATAAGACAGGAATCTGTATGATCGCATCTATGTTAGTTACAGCTATTCTATTGATTCTGCTTCTCCAGAGAACTCTGTCTCCCTCTCCCTCCTCCGTCCCCTGCCAGCTTCCTGTACCCGTGTGTGCTGTATGTGCGTGCTCAGTCGCTTCGGTCATGTCTCACTCTTTGCAACCCTATGGACCATAGCCCACCAGAATCCTCTGTCCATGGAATTCTCCAGGCAAGAATACTGGAGTGGGTTGCCGTGCCCTCTTCCAGGGGATCTTCCTGACCCAAGGATTGAACCCATGTCTCTTACATCTCCTGCATTGGCAGGTGGGTTCTTTACCACTAGCACCACCTGGGATATATCTATCTAAATATATAGAAGAGAGAGAAAAAGAGAGAGCTCTTGATTTCTCTATGTAGATATCCATACATATCTATACCTGTAAATATCTATATATTAGATAACTTGATAATTATTAACATTAACTATTTACTAATATTGACTACTATCATTAACTGGTATTAAACACTAATTATTATGACATGGTAGGAGCTATTATGTGTGAAATTTGTAGGGCTGGCCAGTAGGCTAGAAATTTAGGAAGAGTTGCTATTACAGTCTTGAGTCTAAAATCTCCAGGTGGGCCAGCTGGCTGGGACATAAGACAGTGCTTTTATGTTGCAGTGTTGAGTCAGAATTGCTTTTTCTTTAGGAAGCCTCTGTCTTTCCTCTTAATGCCTTCAACTGATTGGATGAGGCTCATCCATTATGTACAATAATTTGCTTTAATAGTCAAATGATTATAAATGTTAATTATGTCCACAATTACCTTCACAGAAATATCTAATGTTTGACCAAATGACTGGACACCATAGCCCAGCCAAGATAACACATTGTAATCCATGACGTGGAATTTTTTTTCTTTTCCTGGTGTTAGGGTCACAACTACACTAATAAGTGTTCTAGTTGGCTATGTTACATTGTTAATGATGCCTTAAACCCATTCCACAGTCAACTGAGATTGTTAATGGCAGGCAAATCATAGGAAAAAGCAGTCTTTGCTGTCAGAATTCCCAGGACAGAGTCAATCATTGATAATTGGGCAAGAATGGCAGACATGATGCCATGGGAGTGAAGCCAGAAGTGTACCTTGATTCCTTCAAAGTTGCTTCTGGGGTCGTCTTCTCTTACTGCAGCTCAAACTAGCTCCCCCTGGGAGATTGAACCCTGTTCTCACAAAGGTGTCCTATTGCTGTTAGGGGAAAGCAGTTCCTTGAAGTTAGCACTCTGAACTCCCTATTATGCCAGGAAGATGGAGTCACCTATCTCTTAGCAATGGCTGTAGCTGCCTCACTTCCTGGGAAACCCTGGCTTTGCAGATGATAGACCATCATTTGCTTATCTGCATCATATCTGAGATATAGATAGTACTTTGGAAGGAAACTGGGAGTCACTCTTGATTTCTATTATAACAGCTGCAGGTAGCCACCAAAGAAGGTGATTCCAGTACTGTCTTTTTGAAATGAGATCCTAATGTAGTGCCTCTTCTGAGTGTTTACCTTTGTCATGTCTTCTGAATATTTGGTCCACATGCTTGGTGGGCACAATGCCATTCCATTGGGGCTAGATATTCTTGAAAGAAAATAAGTACTGGCCATCCAAGTCCTGTAGAAAAACATTCTTAGGTACTTGAGGGTATATTGCTACCTATTATCATTTCAGATATACTCCTCAGAAACGAGGCAATTTATAGTAATAGGTTGATTGGGGACCAGTATATAGTTTCTTTATTTACTTAAAGCAGTTTTTCCATAGGCAGAGTTCTGTATGTATATTTAAAAATCTTTCCAAAATAAAAATCTGTATCTGCAGGATAAGTTGAGTTGGGATACTGGTATGTGGACATTGTTTCATTCATGTGGACTCTTTAAGAAAATAATGCCTTTGGTATTTAGGAGAAAATTCCCATTGAAGTGCTTCATCTTCAGAGTCATCCTTTTTATTCTACTGGGGGCTGACAGATGGTCACCATGAGGTTACTTCCCAAGTGGCATTGGCGGTATCTACCTGCAATTGGCAGGAATCTACCTGCCAATGCGTGAGACATAGACACTCGGGTTCAATCCCTGGGTTGCTTCCCAAGTGGCATTGGTGGTATCTACCTGCCAATGCATGAGATGTAGACACTCGGGTTCAATCCCTGGGTCAGGAAGATCCCTTGAAGGAGGAAATGGCAACTCACTTCAATATTCTAGCCTGGAGAATCCCATGGACAGAGGAGCCTGGCTACAGCCCATAGGCTCACAAAGAATCGGACTGAAGCAACTTAGCATGAGGGCTGACAAATGACCACCATGGGGTAGTTGTATAGACTGGATACTGAATATAATACTTGTACCAAGGTCTGTAGTGACAGGGAGACTCCCCTCCCTGTAGAGGTTGCAGACAGGGCCTTGTCAGGGATAACGGGCTACTGTGGGGATGCCCTGGTCCTGTACCTGGTGGGCATGCTGCTGTGACTTGCAACCAAAGAGGGCTACTGCCCATCCAGGTGCTCTCAAGGTTGATGTAATGAGAACGTTTTTGGAGGTGACAACTTCTGCAACCTCCTGAGACCATTTGTAATGCCCTTAATACATTGTATTGAAGTAGGTAGATAAGACTCTGAGGAGATAGGTTCAAGAGTATGGCAAACAAAATAAAAGTTTTGTTCCAAATGCATTTCGTGCACAGCCCTGGGCTTTAATTAGGCTGGATTTCTACTTGCTTGTTTCATTTGTCCTTCTTGAGAGACATAGAAGAGAGCTACTTCTGCTGCGTTGGGGACAAAAGATATGTGATGACCTGGGGGGCAGATGGGCAGTCTGTACTGACGTGGTACACAAATGCTCCCCCACCCCGCACCGCCATGGAAAAGTGACTGTCAGCTAAACAGAAGACAAATGAACACTGATGCTGCTTTAAAACTTATATGACCGCTAACGTCTTGACTTTGTTTTAAAACTTGAAGGGTAAAAAGGCAACAAAAGAACGTTTTGCTTATTGGCTGCTCTGTTATTGCCGAGACACTGAAGCATAAGCTTTGCTCTGCCTACTTCGTCTTCCTAGTGAGGTGATTTATTCTGATGTTGTCAGTCTAATCAAAGAACCCAATCTTTGTCACAAGAGAAAAACGTCAACTCCAGATCTAGAGAGAGATGGTTTAATAACAGTGTCAGGGCTTCCTCATGGTTCTGAGCTTTTATCATTAAGCTTGCTGCTGCTGTTAACTCACTTCAGTAGTGTCCAACTCTGTGTGACCCCATAGACGTCAGCCCACCAGGCTCTCCTGCCCCTGGGATTCTCCAGGCAAGAACACTGGAGTGGGTTGTCATTTCCTTCTCCAATGCATGAAAGTGAAAAGTGAAAGTGAAGTCCCTCAGTCATGTCAGACTCTTAGCGACCCCATGGACTGCAGCCTACCAGGCTCCTCCATCCATGGGATTTTCCAGGCAAGAATACTGGAGTGGGGTGTCATCTTTCCCTAATATACACACCTGCACACTGACATAGCTACATCTGAAGCTTAAAAGGGAATGCTTTGGTTCTTGGAAAAGAGAGTTCCATCTGGTGGTTTAGGACCTTGTTAATTTTTCAAATGCTTTCCATGGGATGTGGCTACATGAAGGTGGTCATTTCAAGGCTCTTATAGAATTTTGATAAGCTTTCCACATTTTTACTCATTCCCTTGTAGCGTACTATCTCTGATCAACATTTGAACAGCTATCTGTGAGGTTGATAATTGTGTCTCTTGTGTCTTGTTTTCTTGAAGCCTCTTTAGGTGTCTCTGTGATTATCATCTGAGTTTCCATTTTTTTAAAATAAATGCCCACTGATATTCTTTTAATAATTTTGCTAGTTTTTTTTTTTCCTCCTTTGAGAAAAGTCTTTCTTTCACTGGCAATTAGGCAATATAATTAGGAAGCTTTCACCCACAGCTACTGGAAATAGCTGGCGGTCGGGACATTTGTGGAGTGAGTGGTGGACACAGGAGTAGTCGTACATGTGGTTAGAACATTATTCCCGTTTGCATAAGCTCACACCCTACTTTCACAGAAAAATCATGGTAATCACAATCAGAATCCCAGGAGCAATAAAGCTTTCACCGTGTTGTAGAGGTCAATGATACGTAGTAACCTCTCTAATCTCTGAGTGAACCTGAGTGCATGTGTTGACCTGCCCCATGCTTGCAACTAGTCTATCACACAGTACTAAATTACTGGAAAATCTATATTTTTGATACAAATAATAATTTTCTTATGTGTAAGCTAGATTTTCATTTGCCTAAATCTTAATATTTGGCTGGGAAATGGTGACTAACTTCCCACAATTATCTACAGGAAGGTAGGCTTTAGTTAAAAAGCTTTCTATATTTTATTTTCAGGCACAGGTGCTGAGTACTTTGGCTGGAGTGCTTTGAACTGAACCTTGTGCCTTTCATCCAAGTGTCTTACAGTCACTGTGTTTCTCATTTAGATACACGACTGCCTTAGGAGATAGGAGTAGAATAATAGTAATCCTTTGTAAATAAAGACTTGGAATATAGAAATTTGAAACCATGTGAAACAGCCTGGGAGCAATGGTTATAGTAGCTAGAACTCCTACACAGTGCTGAATAATGGGCTGAATTATTTTCTATACAGCAGGTACCCAGGCTTCCCTTGCTTCCAGCACACACTGAGGGGCTTAGGTTTTCAATTATGTGACGATTATTTCAAGCATTCATTAAAGTTCCGCTTGGAACTCCTGAGTTCAGGTTGCCCGCTACTGCAGGCCGACTATAGGCATTATAGGGCTCTCAAAGGACCTTAGCTTTTTCTGACACCAAAACAATCTATGCCACATTCCCCTTAGACAGTCAGGACTAGTCAAAGCCATCTGTGCCTCCCAATGCAGTGATCAGCCTCTTCCAGAAAACAAAGTTCTGTTTTGAGCATCTATATTTTTTGTTATTTAATTCCCATGCTGTTCAGTGATTCTTACCAAGCTTCATGGCTATGCTGCTGACCTTCCACAGCAATAAAATCATGGTGCCCTCTAGGAACCCTGTTCTATTATAGATTGCCTTCCTGCATCTTTAATATCTTCATATTACTCAATGGTGTGCTGATAAATATTTAACAGTGTGCTGTCTGAAAACAAATGCATATATATATACACACACACATATGAGTTATTAATATTTTCAGTAATATAATGTGAAACATACTGTTTGCAAATAATGTGTGATGTTATTTATTAAAAATTCTATATACCCAATGCATTGACACAATATTTTCAAGATTTTTTGCTGAACTCCATTAGTTTGATAACCAACTAATGGTTGCAAATAGATGTAAATTTGACATGAATGTTGGTTGATATTTTCATTTGGATGGATAGGTAGGGTAAAAGTGAAACAATGAAGGCATATGTTAGAATCATGCTCATTTTTCAATGATGTGAGTGACTTCTTTGCTGAATCAGATAGTGGTTTAAAATACCATGAGAATATTTTCTTAAATTTTACCTTATGCAACTCACAATAAAGTGTCAATGGACATGACACACTTTTAAGTTTAACCTGAATTATTTTCTCTACAGTTTCCTTAAATCTAAACCACGATTTGGTTAACTTTGTCTTAGAAATCCAGGTATTAAATATTTCAGATTTAGGATTACAGTTTTTGTGGTAATTACTCAACTCTTGTTATAGTGGAGCCACATATCACTGAGTACTGGCAGTATTCCAGTAAGAATTTATTTACAAAAATAGGCAATAAGTGGGCAAGAGTTTGTCTAGACAGTTGCTATAACAGTAAATCAAGGCTTTATCTGTTAGCATTTACCAGTTTCGATGGTGTAAGACATAACCTAGGTAGTGTTTTAAAAAGCAGAGGCATCACTTTGCTGACAAAGGTCCCTATAGTAAGAGCTATGGTTTTTTCCAGTAGTCATGTATAGATGTGAGAGTTGAACCATAAAGAAGGCTGAGCACACAAGAATTAAAGCTTTTGAACTGTGGTGCTGGGAAAGACTCTTGAGAGTCCCTGGGACAGCAAGGAGATCAAACCTGTCAATCCTAATGGAAATCAGTCCTGAATATTCATTGAAAGGATGGATGCAGAACCTCCAATACTTTGGTCACCTGATGCTAAGAGCTGATTCATTGGAAAAGACCCTGATGCTGGGAAAAATTGAGGGCAGGAGGAGAGGGGTGACAGAGGATGAGATGGTTGTATGACATCACTGACTCAATGGACTTGAGTTTGAACAAACTCTGGGAGAATATGATGGACAGAGAAGCCTGGCATGCTGCTGTCCATGGGGTCGCAAAGAGTCAGTTACAACTTAGCCACTGAACAACAGTGGTGTAAGAGGGCTTCCCAGGTGGCACTAGTGGTAAAGAACTGGCCTGCCAATGCAGGGAATGACAGAGATATGAGTCCAATCCCTGGGTTGGGAAGATTCCCTGGAGGAGGGCATAGCAACCCACTTCAGTTCTTGCCTGGAGAGTTCTGTGGACAGAGGAACCTGATAGGCTACAGTCCATGGGATTGCAAAGTCAGACACTACTGAAGTGACCTAGCACACACGTAGCACACACCCATGATGTAAGAACTCCATCACAGCAAATTTCAAGCTACCAGGATGATGTTACTGAATGCGTATTAGGAGAGGGATGTGCAGTAGCCCTCATTATGTTATGTTTCAATTATATAGACATAATTGGTGGAAATAACCTCAAGAGTATGGTTAAGTTAAAATGTAATATGTTAGAAAATGAGAGGTTACTACTTTTGGTTTTAATATTACTACCTTAATTGTAAGGTCATATAGTCTAATATTTGATGATCATTATGTTTAACAAGGGCTTCCCTGGTGGCTTAGATGGCAAAAATTCTACCTGATATGTGGGAGACCTGGGTTTGATCCCTGGGTCGGGAAGATACCCTGAAGGAAGTCAGGGCAACCTACTCCGGTATTCTTGCCTGGAGAATCCCCATGGACAGAGGAGCCTGGCAGCTACAGTCCATGGGGTCTCAGAGTCAGACATGACTGAACGACTAAGCATAAGCACATGTTTAACAAACAACTCTCAGAATTTACAAAAATATGTAATTAGGAAACATTAAAAAAAAACTAAGATCATGGCATCTGGTCCCATCACTTCATGGCAAATAGATGGGTGAAATGTAGAAGCAATGACAGATTTTCTTGGGTTCCAAAATCACTCAAACGGAGACTGCAAGCATGAAATTAAACGATGCTTGTTCCTTGGAAGAAAAGCTATGATAAACCTAGACAGCATATATGCATGCAAAGACATCACTTTGCCAACAAAGATCCATGTAGTCAAAGTTATGATTTTTCCAATAGTCATGTATGGAGGTGAAAGTTGGACCATAAAGAAGGGTGTGTGCTGAAGAACTGATGCTTTTGAACTGTGGTGCTGGAGAAAACTCTTGAAAGTCCTTTGGACTGCAAGACCAACCAGTCAATCATAAAGGAAATCAACCTTGAATATTCATTAGAAGGACTGATGCTGAAACTCCAATCCTTTGGCCACCTGATGAGAAGAGCCAACTCTTTGGGAAATACCATGGTGCTGGGAAAAATTGAAGGCAAAAGGAGAAGAGGGCAGCAGAGAACGAGATGGTTGGATGGCATCACCAACTCAATGGTCATGAGTTTAAGCAAGCTCCGGGAGATGGTGAAGGACAGGGAAGCCTGGCATGCTGTAGTCCATGGGGTTGCAAAGACTCAGACAAGACTGAGTGACTGAACAACAACAACAAGCTGACATGAGCTGGTTCTACTACACTATTTCTTTTCCTGGTACACTTCCCATTGGAGTTTTATTATTTCATACTCAAGGTACTTTGAAGCGGGACCCATAAATTCATTTCATAGGCCCTTTATCAAGTATTCATTTATGTCAGACACTCCATTGTCACTCTTGATTCCACTCCATTACTTTTATTTTTAAAATTAATTTTCGTTGGAGTATAATTGCTTTACAATGTTGTGTTGGCTTCTACTGTATAGCATAATGGATCAGTCACACATATACAAATATTGCCTCCCTTTTGCACTTTCTTCCCATTCAAGTCTTCACAGTGCATTAAGTAGAGTTCCTTGTGCTACTAGTTTTCATTAGTTACCTATTTTATACATGGTATCAATATTGCATATATGCCAATCCCAATCTCAACTCCTCCTTCCTCATCCCTCTTTTCCTCTTGGTATCCATATATTCTCTATCTTTGGGTCTCTATATCTGCTTTGCAAATAAGATCATCTGTACTATTTTTCTAGATTCCACATATATGTGTTATACACAATATTTGTTTTTCTCTTTCTGACTTACTTCACTACAATCCTAGGTCCATCCACATCTCTACAAATGACTCAATTTAATTGAGTAATATTCCATTGTATATATGTACCACATCATCATCCATTCTTTTGTTGATGGTCATCTAGCTCCATCCATTGCTTCCATGTCCTGGCTATTGTAAATAGTGCTGCCATGAATATTAGGGTGCATATATCTTTTTGAATTTTGGTTTTCTCTGGGTATATACTCAGGAGTGGGATTTCTGGGTCATATGATAGTTCTATTTTTAGTTGTTTAAGGAATCTACACACTGTTTTTCATAGTGACTGTATCAATTTACACTCCCCCCAACAGTATAGGGAGGTTCCCTTTACAGTACACCCTCTCCAGCATTTGTTTGTAAATTTTTTGATGATCGCCATTCTGAGCAGTGTGAAGTGATATCTCATTGTAATTTTGATTTGCATTTCCCTAATAATTAGTGACTTTGTGTATCTTTTCATGTGTTTGTTGACCATCTGTATGTCTTCTTTGGAGAAATGTCTGTTTAGGTCTTCTGCCCATTTTGAGGTTGGATTTTGTTTTTTTTAGTATTGAACTGCATGAGCTGCTTGTATAATTTGGATATTAATCCTTTGTTAGTTGCTTCATTTGCAAATATTTTCTCCCATTCAGAGTTCTGTCTTTTCATTTACGGTTTCCTTTGCTGTGCAAAAGCTTTTAAGTTTAATTAGGTCCCATTTATTTATTTTTGTTTTTATTTTCATTACTCTAGGAGGTGGGTAATATGTTTTAAATATGGACATTTACTGAGGAGTGTAATAAAACATCAGACTCCTGCCAATGAAATCTTTTAAGGTTTTTGACTAGGTTAATATTGTGGGAAAAATATGAGAAGGAATATCAGCATTTTGTTAAGAATTGCTATCCAAAAGCAAATAGCAGTATATTAGTACAATCTTTTTCTCAGGAACATGTATCTTTTTGAATTAATGTTTCTATTTTCTTTGGATATATACCCAGGAGTGGGACTGCTTGGTCATACTGTAATTATATTTTTAGTTTTCTGAAGAACCTCTATACTGTTTTCCACAGTAGCTTCACCAGTTTATGTTCTCACCAACAGTGTACAAGTATCACCTCTTCTGTACATCCTCGTCCACACTGGTCATCTGCGGCCTTTTTGAAGACTTTCTGACAGGTGTGAGGTGATATCTTACTGCACTTTTGATTTACCTTTCCCTGATGATTAATGATGTTGAGTATCTTTTCATGTGCCTGTTGGCTAACTGCATGTCTATTTTGGAAAAATGTCTGTTTAGATCTTCTGCCTATTTTTTTAAATCCATTTTTTTCCCACAATGATTTCTGTGAGGTATTTATATATTTTGGATATTAATCACTTACTGGGTATATCCTTTGCAAATATTTTCTCCCATTCACTAGGTGGTCTTTTTGGTTATGATTTCTTTACTGTGCTCAACTTTTAACTAGGTTCATTTGTTTGCTTTTGTTTCCTCTGCCTAAGAAGACATATACCAAGAAAATTGCTATAATTTATGTCAAAGAATGTTCTAGGTATTTTTTCTTTTAGGAATTTTCATGGTTTCTGACCTAACATTTAGGTCTTTAATCCATTATGAGTTTATGTTTCTATGTGGTGTGAGGAAATGTTCTAATTAAATTATTTTACATATAGCTGTACAGTTTTCCCAATACCACTTATTGTGTGTCTTCCATATTGTATATTCTTGTCTCATTTGTCTTAGATTAATTGACCAAAAAGTACATGAATTTATTTCTGGGCTCTCTGTTCCTTTGATCTATGTATCTGTTGTGGGCCAGTACCATACTGTTTTGATGACTATTGCTTTGTAGTGTATTCTGAAGTCTAGGAGCTTGATACTTCCAGATTTTTTATTTATGTTAAGATTGCTTTGGTTATTTGGGATCTCTTGTGGCTGCATACTTATTTGAAAACTATTAGTTTTAGCTGTGTGAAGAATGTCATGAGTATTTTGAGAAGGATTGCATTAAGTATGTAGATTGTTTTTCTTAGTATGGCCATTTTAATAGTATCTGTTCTTCCAATCCAAGAGTATTAGATGTCCTTCTTTTTTTTTTTTAATCTTCACTTTCTTTCACCAATGTTTTGTAGTTTTCAAAGTATAAATCTTTCCCCTTTCTGGTTAAGTTTATTCCTAGGTATTTTATTCTTTTTGATTAAAACTGTTACTGATTTCTGCTTTCTCTGACAGTTAATTATTAGTGTTAATTATGAATAAATGTTTATTGTTGCACAGCTTTACTGCATTCATTTATTATCTCTAATAGTCTTTGTGTGGAGTCTTTAAGGTTTCTTATATATAGTACCAAGTCATCTGCAAATAGTGACAGTTTTACTTTTCCAATTTAGATGCATTTGCTTTCTTTTCCTTCTCTTTTTAGGTCTGATTGCTGTAGCTAGGACTTGTAATACTGTGTTGAATAGAAATGGTAAGAGTGGGCATTCTTGTTCTGTTCTTGACTTTAGAAGAAAAGATTTCAGCTTTTCACCATTGGGTTTGATTCTAGCTGTGGATTATCATAAATAATCTTTATTATGTTGAGATATGTTTCCTCTATACCACTTTGTTGAGAGTTTTTATCATAAATTGATATTGAATTTTGTCAAATGCTTTTTCTGTATCTATTGAGATGATCTCTGATTTTTATCCTTCGTATTGTTAATGTAATCCACAACCTTCCCTATATACTTGCCTTTACTA
The DNA here is from genome assembly GCF_029378745.1 of Bos indicus. Classification (NCBI taxonomy): domain Eukaryota; kingdom Metazoa; phylum Chordata; class Mammalia; order Artiodactyla; family Bovidae; genus Bos; species Bos indicus. Next base: position 15,741,301 of record NC_091779.1, read on the forward strand.
ATGGGATTTTTCCTATAATTTCTTCTTGTTCTAGTCTTGTTCTAGTTCTAGTCTAGTTTCTGCAGATAATTCAGCTGATAATCTTATGAAGGATCATTTGTATGTGACTCTTTATTTTTCTCTTGCTGCCTTCAGAATTTTCTCTTTAACATTTGCAGTTTTCAGTTTTAATTATGATATATCATAATTCTTCTTGGGTCATTTCCACTATTCTATCTTCCAGATTTTCTTTGTGTTCTTCTATATCACCTAGTCTACTGTTAATGTCTTCTAGTGTATTTTTTCATTTTAACTACTATATTCTTCAGCTCTGACTGGTTCTTTAACATATTTTCTAATTCTTTGTTAAAATTCTCACTGTTCATCCTTTTGTTCCCCAAGTTTGTTTCAGTTCAGTTCAGTCGTTCAGTCGTGTCCGACTCTTTGTGACCCCATGAATTGCACCACGCCAGGCCTCCCTGTCCATCACCAACTCCCGGAGTTCACTCAGACTCATGTCCATCGAGTCAGTGATGCCATCCAGCCATCTCATCCTCTGTCGTCCCCTTCTCCTCCTGCCCCCAATCCCTCCCAGCATCAGAGTCTTTTCCAATGAGTCAACTCTTCCCATGAGGTGGCCAAAGTACTGGAGTTTCAGCTTTAGCATCATTCCTTCCAAAGAAATCCTAGGGCTGATCTCCTTCAGAATGGACTGGTTGGATCTCCTTGCAGTCCAAGGGACTCTCAAGAGTCTTCTCCAACACCACAGTTCAAAAGTGTCAATTCTTTGGTGCTCAGCCTTCTTCACAGTCCAACTCTCACATCCATACATGACCACAGGAAAAACTATAGCCTTGACTAGATGAACCTTTGTTGGCAAAGTAATGTCTCTGCTTTTGAATATGCTATCTAGGTTGGTCATAACTTTCCTTCCAAGGAGTAAGCGTCTTTTAATTTCATGGCTGCAGTCACCATCTGCAGTGATTTTGGAGCCCAGAAAAATAAAGTCGACACTGTTTCTCCATCTATTTCCCATGAAGTGATGGCACTGGATGCCATGATCTTCGTTTTCTGAATGTTGAGCTTTAAGCCAACTTTTTCACTCTCCACTTTCACTTTCATCAAGAGGCTTTTTAGTTCCTCTTCACTTTCTGCCATAAGGGTGGTGTCATCTGCATATCTGAGGTTATTTATATTTCTCCCGGCAACCTTGATTCCAGCTTGTGTTTCTTCCAGTCCAGCGTTTCTCATGATGTACTCTGCATATAAGTTAAATAAGCAGGGTGACAATATACAGCCTTGACGTACTCCTTTTCCTATTTTGAACCAGTCTGTTGTTCCATGTCCAGTTCTAACTGTTGCTTCCTGATCTGCATACAAATTTCTCAAGAGGCAGATCAGGTGGTCTGGTATTCCCATCTCTTTCAGAATTTTCCACAGTTTATTGTGATCCACACAGTCAAAGGCTTTGACATAGTCAATAAAGCAGAAATAGATGTTTTTCTGGAGCTCTTTTGCTTTTTCCATGGCATTCTTATTATTAATGCTTTGAACTCTATTTGATAAACATGTATCTGTGTTTTCTCAGGGTTTTTTTCTTCTTTCATTTGAAGCAAATTCCTATCTTCACATTTTGTCTAACATTTTCTATTAAATTTGGTGATAGTTAACTGTCTCAGTTTTGTATGGGTTTTCTTGTAGGGGAACATCCGTATGCAGTCTGTGTATACCCAGTGACTTTAATTGGAGAACTCATCTGAAGTAAGCTAAGGTCATGTTTTCCCTCAGGGTTTGCTAGCAGCTGTCACCCTGGTAGGAGGTACGGCTGGAGATGGATGGGCTAAAGCCAGAGTGAGGTATGAGCATGAGCGTCTCCTGTGCTCCGTGGTTGTTACTGCCCTATCATAGGCAGGGGCAGGGGGAAGGGCAAGTCCCAAAGTGCTGGAGCAGCAGCCCTAACGGTCTAGTCTTAGCTGGTTCTTTCCCCTTTAAGATCATGGTCTCCACTCTCCTTTCTATAGCACCTTCACCCCAAAAGGGAGCAGCACTGGAGCAGAAGGGGCTGGCACTGTCTCCTATTGTGGGCCAGGGTGCACACTGACAGGCTGGCATGCCAGCCAGAGCCTGAGACAGTTTCTTACCCACCACCTCTGCCAGTGCTTGCAATGGCCATCCTCACTCTTTCATGATTCATTGCCAGGTGTGAGCAAGCTCTGTTTCCCACTACTACACTCTCTTCAACAACAGGAACCTTTGCCTTAATAAGGATCTCAGTAGGGATCTGGAGCTACAGAGTATGGAGCAGGAGCCCAGCACATCTAGGCATGCAGTGAGGTGGTCACAGGAATCTGGCCTGAGCTCAGAAATCTTCATTCTGCTTCCCCCTACTTGTTCCAGGGAGTAATCAAGCATGTGCATTCTCTTCAGGAGAGGATTCCAGGTTTCTTACAGTCCACCTATGAGTCCCACTGGTTTTCAAGCCAGCTAAGAGGACTCGTCTTTCTCATGTCAAACCCCAGTACTGGGTTTCCCATTACATGGTTCCAACTGCTCAGTCTCCAGGGAGGCTCTCTGAGACCATGTGATCCCCCTACTTTTCTGTGTTCTCTCCTAGGGATGAGTTCTGATCTGATTGCTTCACTTCCTTTCCTACCTGACCCCATGTTAATCTTTCTTTACAGCCTTGGTTATTTGAGTCTTTCTGCCAGTTTCCAGTTTGTTTGCAGTGAGAATTTCTCTACATGTACTTATGTTTGATATGTTCACAGGGTGGTAAACTCAGGATCGTCCTATTCCACCATCTTGCTCTCCTCCCTTACATCTAATTTTCAGTCACATTGAAACATGAAGTGCTTAACATTTTTCTCACCTGTTCTGATTTAACCTCATTACCTGTTGCGGGCCACTGGCATCATTTCAATTAGTATCACCAGAGTTTTTAATATGTCATCTTATTGGTCTACTTTCATACTGGAAAACCACAGTCCTGGGTTTGTATAAACATTGTTTTCTTTTTCTATACCTCTGCTAAGATTACAGGTAACAAGTGATATTAAAATTTATGCATTTTCTTTTTTGATATCCCATTGTGCTTTGTCTCCTAATCATTTGTTTATTATCATTTACTCTTTTTCCCATTTCATGTAGCCAGGATTTCAAGTCTTAACCTATATTGTCACACAAATGATTCCATCCCTGCCTCTGCCAATCTCAAGCTGGCAATCTTGCCTTTACATCTCAAAGCCTGGTTGGTTGGGATGGTGTGCCAGAGCGTATACATCGATACCTTGGAACAGTTGTCTCAGGGGAAAACTGCTCAATCTCACAGCCTAAATAGGTTCAAGAGGATATGAGGAACAGTTATGAAATATTAAGTAATAAATAGGCTGAGATCTACTTATCCCTTGGGAGTTTTTCCTTGGCTTGCTCATCTTGTTTCAATTCATATTCCTCTCTTGGGCTTCCAAATTTTATTTGTGATTACACATCTTCAACTGCAATCTTCAAAAACAAAATAAACTTAACATGTCTGTTTCTAAAGACTGTGCTTATGCACTTCTGCCTGTCCTGAGGCTGCATTTTCTTGTGAATTTCTTCTTTTGATGTTTGCAGAGCAGACACCTGGGAGTATCCTTCATGCCTCTTTCTCCCTCATTTGTGGTACGCAGGCTTCTCACCGTGGTGGCTTCTCTTTTTGCGGAGCACTGGCTCTAGGGCGCTTGGGCTTCAGTAGCTGCAGCTCGTGGGCTCTAGAGCTCAGGCTCAGTAGTTGTGGTGCTGAGACTTTAGTCGTTCTGCAGCATGTGGAATCCTCCAGACCAAGGATCAAACCCATGTCCTCGGCACTGGCAGGTGGATTCTTATCTACTATACCACCAGAGAGGTCCTATCTCTCCCATTTTTAAAAATGCAGGCCAAGATTTTAATATCAGGGGAAAAAGGCAGCAAGCAAGTGGTAGAAAAAGACTAATGATGATGTTGTACATTTTTTCAAGATAATGTACTAGAATATAGAATAGGATAGAATAGGATTGTTGAATATTTTTAATGGACGTAATCAGATGATATAGTGCATACTGAGTTTGTTCCAATTGTAATTGCTGTGCATAAATACAAGTAGGACCCTGGAAACAGATCATGGGAATTATCAAAGAACTACCCAGTGGGCTAGAAGAGAGATGCTGCCCACATATAGCAGAGATAACATAAGTGAAACCTCCTAGAAACAGAAAATTAAATCAGGACTTGAACATATTAACCTGCCTAAGGACCAGAAAAGGAAATAATATAGCTACAATAGGCCGTCTATGGGGTCGCACAGAGTCGGACACGACTGAAACGACTTAGCAGCAGCAGTAGCAGGCTGATAGCAGAGACAAAAGTGGTCTAAACATGCTGAAAACACATTTTTTTAAAGGTAGCATCATTTAAAATTACTTCATAATAGAAAAGGGAACAGAATTTTGAAAAAACAAACAATGAACATTCTTCTGAAAAGTATCATTCATAGCCACTGGGAAATCTGGCGATTGTAACTGCACATAAGAAGACACAATATTTTTTAAAAATGGGAAACATTAAATAGTGTGGGCCAATAGGGACAGACATCATCAGGGTAAACTGCAAAATTAAATGGCTGTTACATGTAAACATTTTTACAAATAAATTAAAACTCACTTTAAGGGCAGTGAAGAATGGATGTTCATCTGAAGAAAACTAAATTATTAATGTGAAAGAAAAAAATATCCATACTATGCCAGAGGGAAAGTTCATTTAGATGAAAACAGTGAGACGATCACAGACACGGACAACAGAGAATGAAGACTCAGTTTTCTTATGACTTGTGATTCTAAAGCGAGCCAGAACAAAAGAAAGAGAAAAAACAATTGTATGTAATAAGACTTTTTGAGATGGAAATAGAATAAGTTTCCTATGATGGAATAAAGAAAATAAATAGCCATACTTCAGTGTGCTCTAGTAAGTTTTGAACCTCAAGAACATATATATAATCTATAGGTGTTTAGGCAGGAGGGGGGAAGAAAAAAAAAAAAAAAAACACCTCACCTACAAGGGCAATTGGTGCCACTGAGAAAGGGCTTGGAGAAGTTTAGCTCCCACCTGCCACTTCAGTCATGTCCAATCAGTTTCCAGCCACACCAAATAAAGACAAATTTTTAAAACATACTTATGTTGCAACCATGGTCTTAGGTTCCTAAACGCTCTACTAGATTACTATACCTAATGCTCCCCTCCTGTGAAACCATTCTGAGGCTAACGCTCTTACAGACATACGTGACCAAATGAAAAAGGGGAACCAAAAATAAATGAAGAATGGAGACCACACTACAGAAAATTCACTAGAGGCGAATGCTCACAAACATATTGAGTTCATTTGTTCTGCAGATATTTATCAAGTGCCTCTCAGGTGAAAATCACAGAGCTAAGAACTAAGGTTACAACAAAGAGCAAAAGACAAGGCCTCTGTTCTCCTGGAGGAAACATAATAAGTATGGGGGAACTCTATTTTAATGTTCTAGAGAATGGGATACCTGCATGTTTCCAAGAAAACTTTACTAAGGAAAGGCTTTGCAAAGTGATGGAAAGGTGGTGCTTACACAGTCTGCCCTCCATCTCCATGGGTTCCACATCTGTGCATACAAAGGATCAACTGGACTAGCCATTTAGTGTAAAGCACTTGAGCCTCTGAATTTTTGTTGTTGCTGTTATCTGCAGGAGGTCATGGAACAAATCACTTATGGTTGCTGCTAGACAAGTTTCCTTTTTAACACTTAAATGACTTGATCGTAGAGGTAAAAATTCACCAGAAGCTGCAGCAGTTCCCACTTAGAACCCATTGTTTCCCCAAGGCTTTGTGGTGGAATGTGGGGGAGGATGTGAAGAACTCCAAAACTCCCATTTCCTGACCAGGCTTACTTGTTAGGAGATACAGAACTTTCAGTGTAATGTTTTATAGGCTTCATGCAGAGTGGGTAGAGATAAGGATGTATTGACTTAGGAGAGAGTCAGCTCCACAGTCCAGATAAGAGGCTGTTTGCCAGGTCATTGTGTGAAGTAGTTGAAATGCTCAGGGGACCACACTCTGAAGGCAGATCATGGCTTTGCCATTTTCTAGCTGATTGCTTTTGATAAGTTACTCAGTTTCTCTTATTTTTTATTTAATCCCTCTTTTTGTTGTTGTTTAGTCACTAAGTCACATTTCACTGTGACCCCATGGACTGTAACTCACCAGGTTTCTCTGTTCATTGGATTTTCTAGGCAAGAATATTGAAATGGGTTGCAATTTCTTTTTCTAGGGGATCTAAAAGATTACATGTGATAATATATGTGTATAATTGTTAGGGTTACTTCTGTGGAACAAGTGTCTATATATCAGTCTTTTAAAAAAAAAACTGTCCTTTTATTCATAATCAATGTAAACTCTAGACAGAATATAAATAATTTCCTTAATAAAATTATTTTCTGGTTTTTGTGGGTTTTTTTGAAACAAGAGAAATATGTAGGATAAGTACATAGGAAAAACTTTTTTTTTCTCATGAGAAATCGAATAAGGAATAAACAAGCAGGAGAAAATATACAGCCAAACATTCTGTTTATGATTTGGAGACAATTTACTCCTGTTTTGATTTGTGCTGAGTGATGAGCACTTAGCAATTAACAAGAAGACTTTTGTTAAAATTTTCTGAGCATTTGAAATTAGGTAATTGACATTGTGCTTGAATGAAATTTGCTTTTCAAAGGAATTGTTGAAATGGATTTTTGTTTTTTTCTAGAAGTGCTCAATGGCATGGTTGTAGATTTTTTTCAAAGCAATCAAATTCTGGGTAACGTGCTGTGTCCTTTAGAAGTGTTTATATTTCTGTTGTTAAATTGAAACTTAAAAGGATAAATGTATTTCTTCTCTTAAAAAAGCACCTAAATATTTAAGTTTCTAGTGTCCGGGAAAAAGAATAGCTATGGTTTAATCTTATTTCAATCAAAATAATAAAAATAGTGAAACTGACCTGATTTAGGGCTAAGGAACACAATCACTTTGATGCTATTTTAAGATGATTTGCTTTGGAATAAAGAGGTCGATTGAGGTGATTTGCTGTTTCTCAAGAAGCCTTATTTATGATATGGATGAAGACTTTTTAGTGCCATCTGTTTCAAAGTGGACACTGAAATGAATTTTCCTCCATGCATTGTGGATAAATATTTAAAATACCATTTCTTCAGACCCTATGACAACTCCATAAAAATGAGTGGTGATATTTAGTAGAATTTATGCCTATAATTTCCAATCCTTATATTGCGTAAAAATAGTGTGTCAAGTCAGAATAATGTAGAGCAGCAAGAGATGGTCAGAAATGAATCATTTCTTCAGAAGATGAGATGGCAATTCTAGGTACCTGGCCAGATGACTCCTTTATTTACTTTACTTATCATTTGTGACTGCTTTGGTGCTTTAAAGACAGAAACAAGTAGTTGTAAAGCAAGCTGCATGGCCTCCCAAACCTAACACACTTACTATCTGGCCTCTAACAGAAAAGAAGTTTGCTTTGGCCACCTGATGCTAAGAGCCAACTCATTAGAAAAGACCCTGATGCTGGGAAAGATTGAAGGCAGGAGAAGAAGGGGACAACAGAGGATGAAATAGTTGGATGGCATCACCAATTCAATGGACATGAGTTTGAACCAGTTCCAGGAGATGGTGAAGGACAGGGAAGCCTGGCGTGCTGTAGTCCATGGGGTTGCAAAGAGTAGGACATGACTGAGCAACTTAACAACGGTAACTATGAGATCCTCAGCTAGCCAGGCCAATAAGTTAGGAAGGATGAATAGTAACAAGAAAGTTTGCAGAATGGGACAGATAGTGGGAGAAGGAAGAGATTGGGGCACATATTGACTTCTGACAGTTGAGAATTTCAGAAGGAAGGTAGACAAAAGTGAGGCATGTTGGGAAAATGGATGAGCCATGAGGGAAGACTTTAGGATGCTTTCAGATGCTAGCACCTAATCTTACATCTCTAGACATCAGTAGTTCTCTTTTGGGCCTCTTGTTCTTGCTATGAAGTTTTTTTTTGTTTTTGTTTTTGTTTTTTTAAGCATCATAGCAGACTAAAATGTGATCAGTTTTTGAACAGATAAGACTTACCTTGACTTTAGAGACTTGTGTACTTCCTGGGTTTCCTTCTTCATCTTTTATCCCTGTATCTAGTTGCCTTCCTGGCTTTTCTCTTTCTCTGTATTCCTCATGTTTATCCCAGTTCTCTTCCTCCCTCTCCCCATTCTACCTGTGTGATATTGCACCCTCTATAGCTTTATCTACTGCATATATGTTGCTAATTCTCACAGTTATACTGTTTTTAAGCAAAGTATGGTAAATTGTAGTACTACTATTCCCCTCATAACAAGGTCATACACCCCTGTCCTGCTGACTTTAGGCTTAGTTACATGACTTGTTTTGGCCGAAGAAATGTGAGTTGATGTGATATATACAATGCCTAAGTGGACACTTCAAATTTGCTAGTGTGGTTTGGCTTGGCTTCCCTTGCTTCCAGTGTCTGCCACAAAACAGTATGTCTCAGGAGGGGCTGCTCCTTCTGACTGCATTCTGGAAAGAGCCTCAGCCCATCCTGTGATATGACCAATAACTAAACATAATTTTTGTGAACCATTGTGATTTTTGAGGGGTGGTGGTTCTACAACAAAGCTGGCTAGAAAGCAAAATTTTGCCTAGACAGTTTGTGGTAGGTATTTTTCAGACATCTCAAATTCAAAATTTCCAAAATTGAACTGACCCTACTTTATGTCCCCCACAAACTTTTTTCTTCTCTGGTTGTTCCCTGTCTTGGCAAATGCAACTTTAAGACATATAGCATCCCAAGCCAAAACAGTGAGAGTTATCTAGGATTTTCCTTTCTACTATCAACATTAAGGCATTTATTGAAAACCTATGTTACAGGACCACTGCAGGTACCAAAGATGTAGCAGGAAGCAAAAAAGATAAAGTTCTTATTTTTGTACAGTGTTTGTGGAGGCAAATGATAAAATAATTTAATCACACACATTTTAGGAATATGTATTAGGACTTATATAGACATTAGGAAAATTCCTACTGTTAAGAAATAGTGTAGGATAATAGGAAAGAATATACCTGGAGACCTAATCTAGTTTGGGATTTGGAGAAAATCAGCTCAACACACGACAGCCCTATAAGCTGTTAAATACCATAAAAGTGTGTTCCTTTCTTGCCATGTACTCTGTTACTCTTTGTTTTTTTTCAAATTGAAGTTTAATTGACATACAATACTATACGTTACAAGTGTTCAGCGTAGCAGTTACAATTTTTAAAGGTTATATTCCATTTATAGTTATTATAAAATGTTGGCTATATTCCTTGTGTTATACAATACATCTTTGTAGCCTATTTTATACAAAGTAGTTTGTACCTCTTAATCTCCTATCCCTGTTAATAACACTGGCTTGTTCTCTATGTCTAAGAGTCTGTTTCTTTTCTGTTACATTCAGTAGTTTGTTGTAGTTTTTTTTTTTTTAGATTTTACATATAAACGATATCATACAGTATCTGTCTTTGTCTGACTTATTTTATTTAGCATAATACTCTCCAATTCCACCCATGTTTTTGCAAATGGCAAAATTTCATTCTTATTTATGACTGACTAGTATTACATTGTGTGTGTATACCACATCTTTATCCATTCATCTGTTGATAGACATTTGGGTTGCTTCCATAGCTTGGCAATTGTTAATAATGCTGCTAGGAACACTGTGGTGCATGTGCCTTTTCACCAAACTATAGCAAATAATCTTAAAATTTGTATGGAAATGCGTAAGACCCTGAACAACCAAAACACTCTTGAGAAAGACAGAGTTGAAGGAATGATACTCCCTGACTTTAGATTATACTACACAGCAACAGTAATCAAAACAATATGCTATGATCACAAAGACAGACATATAGATCAATGGAACATAATAGAAAGCCATAAATAAACACACATACTCATGGCCAATTGATCTATGACAAAGGAGGCGAGAACATACAATGGCGAAAAGACAATCTCTTCAATAAGTGATGCTAGAAAAATTGGACAGTTATATATAAAAAATTGAAATTAGAACATTTTCTCTCACATGTTAAAAAAACTCAAAATGGATTAAAGATATAAATATAAGACTGGAAACCATAAAACTCCTAGAAGAAAATAGAACATCTAACATAAATCATAGTAATATTTTATCCTTTGGACATTTTCTAAGGCAAAGGCAAAAAATAAACAATTGAAACCTAATTAAACTTCAAATCTTTCACACAGAAGAAGAAACTATCAACAGAAAGGAAAGGCATCCTCTAAATGAGAGAAAATATTTATAAATAATATGACTTTTAAGCTGGCTTAAATTCAATATTCAAAAAACTGAGATCATGGCATCTGGTCCTATCACTTAATGGCAAATAGAAGGGAAAAAGTAGAAGCAGTGACAGATTTTATTTTCTTCGGCTCCAAGATCACTGTGGATGGTTTCTGCAGTGAGTGTACCCATGAAATTAAAAAAACAAAAAACAAAAAAAACCCACACACTTGTTGATTGGAAGGAAAGCTATTACAAACCTAAACAGCATATTAAAAAGAAAAGATAGCACTTTGCCAACAAAGGTCTGTATAGTCAAAGCTATGGTTTTTAAAGTAGTCATGTAGGTTGTGGGAATTGAACCTTAAAGAAGGCTGAGCATCAAAGAATTGATGCTTTTGAATTATGGTGCTGGAGAAGATTCTTGAAAGTCCCTTGGACTGTAAAGAGATCAAACCAGTCAATCCTAAAGGAAATCAACCTTGAATATTCACTGGAGGGATTGATGTTGAAGTTCTAGTACTTTGGCCACCTGATGTGAAGAGCCGACTCATTGGAAAAGACCTTGAAGCTGGGAAAGACTGAAGGCAACAGGAGAAGAGGGTGTCAGAGGATGAGGTGGTTGTATAGCATCACTGACTCAATGAACATGAATTTGAACAAATTCTGGAAAACAGTGAAGGACAGGGAAGCCTGGCGTGTTGCAGTCCATGGGGTCACAAAGAGCCAGACAAACACAACTTAGCAACTGAATGACAACAAGGGGTTAATATTCAAAATACATAAGCAGGTCATACAACTCAACATAAGAAAAGCAACTCAATTAAAAATGGGCAGAAAAACTGAATAGATATTTCTTCAAAGAGAACATGCAGATGGACAATAGACACATGGAAAGATGCTCAACACTACTAATCATCTAGAAATGCAAATCAAAATCACAATGAAATATTACCTTACACCTATTAGAATGACTGTCTTCAATAAGACCACAAAACAAATGTTGGCAAGGGATGTGGAAAAAAGGGAACCCTAGTCCAATTTTGGAAATGTAAATTGGTGCCACCACTGTGGAAAACAATATGGTGGTTTCTCAGAATAAAAACAGAGCTACCATATGACCCAATAATTCTACTCCTGGTACATATCTGGAAAAAAAAGCAATTTGAAAAGATGTATGTTACTCTTTCTTGGGGTTCTTGCCATTGTTCACTTAAATTGCCTCTTATTTTACTTCCCTCTATCTCATTTCTCATGTAGTTAACAGAAAGACTTTTCTAAACCAAAAACTTTGTTATATCATTTCTATGATTTAATGGCTTCCCATTTCCTTCATGGTACTATGCAAACTTAGCATGGAGTGGAGGGATTTTTACAATTTCATCCTTGCCTGCTTGTGTAACTTCATTTCTGGCCATATCCATTTTCACTGTGCTTTAGTCCTGCTGAACTAATAAAGTTTTCTGAACATACAGTGTTGTCATTTTTTTAAATTTTGAACAAGAAAAGGCAAGAATATGCACATCTAATTCTTCACATGGTTACTTTTTAGCTTATATTTACATCCACAAATCAGACATCACTTCTGCTATGACACTTTCCACAACTGTAGACAGAACCATCGTCTTGTCCTTTGTCCAGCTCCTGCCAGGTTTAAGTTGGGTGGGCCTCGTATAAGCCCCTATACTATCCTAGGTCTGCCTCTATCCATGGCACTTACGGAATGTGTTGTTTATGGGACTTTAGATCTTTTGGTCATTTCAAGCTCGTTCCTCCTTTTCTGCACTTCACACCTGTCTCATGAGCACACTTTTTAACAAACTATATTCTCTGAAGGCCACTCTTAGGTAGTGGCTAAATTTCATTTGGGGAAAAGGGGACAGAAATGGTAAGGAATGGGCAAACAAGACCATGGATTTTAATTCCGGACTATTTTATTTTCAATTGTATCTGAATGGTTAAAAGCAATAATAAGTAATCTTTGAGGTCATTCATAGCCAGTTTTAGATGCTGCTTCTAAAGGACATAGCTCCTAAACAAAGCATGAATCTGATGGATACTAAGATGAAAGTGAAAGTCACTCAGTCGTGTCTGACTCTTTGTGACCCCACGGACAATACAGCCCATGGATTTCTCCAGGCCAGAATACTGGAGTGGGTAGCCTTTCCCTTCTCCAGGGGATCATCCCAACCCAGGGGTCGAACCCAGGTCTCCTGCATTGCAGGTGGATTCCTTACCAGCTGAACCAGAAAGGAAGCCCAATGTTAAGATGGTAGATGTTTAAAATATTGTTGGTCTACCAGTTAAAATCTTTTACAAAGATAATACCCAAATATGTAGTTTAACAAGATAATACCTACTACTGCTAAGTGTACTATGAAAATGGATCTCTTAATACATTTCTGGTAATAATGACAATTAAGATAACAATTGGGAAAGTCACTTGGCTCATAAGAACATCCTGACTTTTGTTCAGTAAGTTTATCTCTGGGAAATTACCCTATATAAAATAATTAGGAAGTATATTAATTCTAAATACTCAAAGGATAAATATCATAAACACTGCTAAATGTGATTTTACATTTGTAATGTAAGTTAAATTAAAATTTAACATTAAACTATTTTAACTCTGAAAACTGGTTAGGTAGAATAATGTGACTCAAATCCTATAAGTACTGAGAATATTAATAATAACCGCTGAACAGTTACACTTTGAACACTTTGTGATACTGGAAAACCACAGAGGGAATTCTATATTACCATAAACTCTTCATTAGAGCCTATTATATGAAGATGCTACACAAGTTACTCGAGATAAATAGTTGCCTAAGACATAGGCCCTGTCCTCAAGTCAATTAATGATTTAAACTATATTAGACAATCATTAAATGTGATGGTTATGAAGATATTGATAGTTAAAAGGGTGATGCAGAGCTAGGTTTAAAAAAAGCAGAATATAGAATGTATACAATTATCGTAACTATACGTAAAATATTTGCATAGAAGAAAATGTTGCTATCCAGAGTGCTAACTGAGGTTGTGGTGGTTTCATTTTGTTTTTCAAATTTGTGTCATTTATAATTTTAAAAGTTTTGTTAAAAATGATGACTCTATCTTGTACACGGTTGAAACATCATATAGAGTCTCTTTTCACCCTAGTGCATGTAATTATATAGATTTCCAATAAGACAAGGGAAAATTGAGATGGCCAGGAGGTGTTGATTTTAGCAGTTTCCCAAATGTAATGAGAACATAAGAATCACTTCAGTCCTTAAAAATACAAATTCCTGCCTTCTTTCTCGATTTGTGAATCAGAATCTCCAGCAAAAGGGATTAGAAATTTGTACTTTTAACAAAGACTCTGGTAATTCATATGTTTGGGAAATCCTGATGATGACTCGCAACACTGTGCACTAGAATTAAACTGCCAAACTTTATGAACCAGGCCTTAACCCAGAGAAAGTATTTTAAAAGCCACTCCGAGTGCTGTAATGTGCATCCAGAAGCACAGAACTGCTGATTCGCAGACTGTTCTCTGCAGCTGCAGTGCCAGGATTCCACAGTACAGTTTGGCTGATGCTGCCATCCTAGGGTGGCTACATTTATAGACACTTGAAAATTATTACTGCTGGTTTGGGAACCATTATTATACTGTACTTTTTGACAATGCTGATACACTCTACTATTGTTACCACTCAATTTACTCAAAAGACTGGTTAGTAGAATAATGTGACTCTAATTCTGTAGTTGCTTAGAGAATATTAGTTATAAGAATAGCACAATATAATGAACATTTACTATTTGCCCAGAATTATTCTAAGGCATTATATGTGTTGTCTCACTTAGATCATCTAAGTGACCTAAAGTTACTATCCTAAATCTTCAGATAAGGAAACTGAGACATAGGAAGTTAAGATAATTTTTCTAAGATATAAGCTATTAGAGATGGAACCAAGATTCAAACCTAGAAAGCCTAGCTCCAGAACCCATGAGCTTATCCACAATTATGATTTACCTTCCAGTGTGATCTGATTCATGTTCTTAACAGAGATAAAAAGTTAATGGGGTCATAGCTGAAATCTGTTGTTAAGATTGAGAGTTTGGGTTCTGGAGTAAGAGCAAGAGGGTTTAAACTGGTTTTTCCCACTTATTGGCTATTTACAATGATAAGAGGGACTTCATAGCATCCTGGAGAAGGCAATGGCACCCCACTCCAGTACTCTTGCCTGGAAAATCCCATGGACGGAGGAGCCTGGTAGGCTGCAGTCCATGGGGTTGTGAAGAGTTGGACACGACTGAGCGACTTCACTTTGATTCTTCACTTTCATGCATTGGAGGAGGAAATGGCAACCCACTCCAGTGTTCTTGCCTGGAGAATCCCATGGACAGAGGAGCCTGGTGGGCTGCAGTCCATGGGGTCACACAGAGTCGGACACGACTGAAGCGACTTAGCAGAAGCAGCAGCAGCAGCATAGCATCCTGGTTAAGGATTAAATTGGATAATACACATAAAGTACTGTGCAAAGTGGGTAAATTGTTTCCTTTGTGGAAATAAGTGTCTTTTGAAAGAAGATACACATACTTAACTTGAACTCAGCTCATATATCCCAACATTTTATGCTTCCTTCTTTAGGTAAAACATGAATGGGTAAAGAACGCTGGCACAATTCTTTGCTGCTTACCTAAACTTTCTCTTTAGAATTCAGGAACACATAAGGATTGTGTATGGTGGATGGGTTTGGAAAGGGGCCACCTGACTATTCTAAGAATGGAATTCTATAGTTTTTTGCTTTCAGGTGAATGGTGTATGCTTCTCTCTCTCTCAAAGTGAGAGCAAGCATAATGTAAGGGAAGCCATTTTCCCCCCATAAGACATAATTGGCTGTAGAAGCTGGAAACTCAAGATGGTTAATTGCATGAGGGTTGGGCACCCCTTCCTATATTGGGTTATTTTTCTACTGAAGTATTTATGAACATCATCTAAATATCTTGAGGCAGTTACCCAGAACCTGCCTTCTGGGGCTGCCCATGTTCCCAAAGCAAAACAGACAAAAGAGCAAGCACCAATTTGCAATCAATTCTCAACTACAAACCAACAACTCAAAACTTGTGTCAGAATGGTTGTTCAGGCAGAGCTCAGACTCTGGGCTCAACCTAAGTCTGAAATCACTGCAGTGCCAGTCACTAGGCATGAGATATTAGGTATTTACTTGGGTCTAATTTTTTCTCATATATAATATAGGCATATTGGAATCTTACATCATTATTGTGAAAGTTTAATAAGTTAATACATGGAGAGGCAGGATGTAGTTAGATCTGTGCTTCTGGATCATTAGTATGTATATAGATCCCAAGGGGATTCTATTCAAACGACAATCCTGATCCAATAGATCTGGGCTGAGGCATGCAGTCTTGCCTTCTAACAGTCTCCCATGGGTATTGAAGCTGCTGTTCCACAGACCACATTTTAACCGGTGCTATGTTTAATCACTCCGTCGTGTCCAACTCTTTGTGACTCCATGGGCTATAGCCCTCCAGGCTCTTCTGTCCATGGGGATTCTCCAGGCAAGAATACCAGAGTGAGTTGCCATGCCCTCCTCCAGGGGATCTTCCCAACCCAAGGATCAAATCCAGGTCTCCGCATTGCATGCAGATTCTTTACCATCTGAGCCACCGGGAAAGCCCAAGAATACTGAAGTGGGTAGCTTATTTCTTCTCCAGGGGATCTTCCCGACCCAGGGATAGATCCAGGGTCTCCTGCATTGCAGGCGGATTCTTTACCAGCTGAGCTGCCAATGAAGCCTTTTTGAGTGTTGCAGAGATTAAATAGAATCCTAGCTCTGCCTTTTGTTAGCTGTGGGATTTTATGCAAATTACTCAGCCTCTTTGAGCCTTAGTCACTTTGTTTTAAAATGGAGATAACAGTAGTATCTACTTCAGAGGGATGTTTGAGGTATAACTTATGAAGTATTTGTAAAGATTTAGATATGGTGGGCAACCGATGCACATTAGCTAATGCTATTACTTTTATTATTGAATGATGAGAGGTATCTCCTCCACCCTATTACCACATTTAAATAAAGAATATATGTATTACTCAGAGTAGAGGGATGCTGGTATTGTCACTTGAAACATTGCACAGGAAGAATGTAAGCTGACACATCCTGTCTAGTTGGATAATACAATAGAGCTTACTATATAAACAGCATAATTATAACTGCTTAAAATATTCTACTAGATGAAACTGAAAAGAGAAAAAGGCATTGATACAATATACTACCCTCCTTACCTAAGACTGTTCTCTGGAAGATAGGTATTTCTTATCATACACATTTTACATATGAGGAAACTAAGACATGTAGCTTAAGTAATAAAGTCAAGGTTATATAACTAATTAGTGGAAAGTCAGGGTTTGAACACCATCAGTCTGGTTTCAGAGTCTATACTTTTCAATACTATACCACTTTGAGTTTTATGCTATTTATCATTGGCTCGTAGATTTAACCTTTTTATTCTGATATATAGTTATTTTCTGATTAATATTACATTTAGACACAGCTATGGAGAGAAAGTGAACTAGTCAGTAAAACTGATTTTTAAAAAATCATGTCAACTCTACTTCTGCCTATAGAGATACACTTGGAGAAGGAAATGGCAACCCACTCCAGTGTTCTTGCCTGGACGGGATGGGAGAGCCTGGTGGGCTGCTGTCTATGGGGTCACACAGAGTCAGATATGACTGAAGGGACTTAGCAGCAGTAGCCACAGCATAGAGATACACATCTGTCTCCTTGGGTTTATTTAATGTGAATTTGTTTTTGAGTAATGGCTCAAATTTTGGGGCTCCATAAACATTGGTTTCCTTAAACTGGAAGCCATAGGGCCAAATCCTGAATGCAGTGAGTTATCAATTTATGAGGTCTCTTGGGAAATAGCCAGAGAGCTTCTCCTGATGGCATGACCATCACAAATGCTTTTCTATCCAGTCTTCAGAAACACCACCAGGGATGGGCTTCAAAGGACAACCAGCTCACCAGTCATTAAGATATGTCAGATGAAATTCAGCTTTCCCACCCTAGACATCAACAAAAGTTGCAGGCAGGAGAGTCAACAGAAGCAAGGGTCTTAAAAGCCACATGAACTGAAGAAATAATATTCTCTTAAGCCTTACTTTAAAAATGAAGTTGCTTTTAGTTCAGTTCAGTCGCCCAGTCATGTCCGACTCTTTGCGACCCCATGAACTGCAGCGTGCCAGGCTTCCTTGTCCATTGCCAACTCCCAGAGTTCACCCAAACCCATGTCCATCAAGTCCGTGATGCCATCCAGCCATCTCATCTTCTGTCATCCCCTTCTCCTCCTGCCCTCAATCTTTCCCAGCATCAAGGTCTTTTCAAATGAGTCAGCTCTTCACATGAGGTGGCCAAAGTATTGAAGTTTCAGCTTCAACATCAGTCCTTCCAATGAAAACCCAGGACTGATCTCCTTTAGGATGGACTGGTTGGATCTCCTTGCAGTCCAAGGGACTCTCAAGAGTCTTCTCCAACCCACAGTTCAAAAGCATCAATACTTCAGCACTCAGCTTTCTTCACAGTCCAACTCTCACATCCATACATGACCATTGGAAAAACCATAGCCTTGTCTAGACGGACCTTTGTTGGCAAAGTAACGTCTCTGCTTTTCAATATGCTATCTAGGTTGGTCATAATTTTCCTTCGAAGGAGTAAGCGTCTTTTAATTTCATGGTTGCAATCACCATCTGCAGTGATTTTGGAGCCCAGAAAAATAAAGTCAGTCATTGTTTCCACTGTTTCCCCATCTATTTGCCATGAAATGATGGGACCAGATGCCATGATCTTTGTTTTCTGAATGTTGAGCTTTAAGCCAATTTTTCCACTTTCCTCTTTCACTTTCATCAAGAGGCTCTTTAGTTCCTCTTCACTTTTTGCCATAAGGGTGGTGTCATCTGCATATCTGAGGTTATTGATATTTTTCCCGGCAATCTTGATTCCAGCTTGTGTTTCTTCCAGCCAAGCGTTTCTCATGATGTACTCTGCGTATAAGTTAAAAAAGCAGGGTGACGATATACAGCTTTGATGTACTCCTTTTCCTATTTGGAACCAGTCTGTTTTTCCATGTCCAGTTCTAACTGTTGCTTCCTGACCTGCATATAGGTTTCTCAAGAGGCAGGTCAGGTGGTCTGGTATTGCCATCTCTTTCAGAATTTTCCACAGTTTATTGTGATCCACACAGTCAAAGCTGTAATCTTTTAGTGACTAATAATGATCAATAATTGATTCTAGGATGCCTTGGAGGGTTTGTAATAAGTAGGCATTAAAAAATAATCAACTTCTTAATATTTGAGGTACCTTATTTAATATGGGGCATTCACAGCCAGTCTCAATATCAGATGCTTTTATCTGTGAATCCCAAAGTGTAGGAACTGAGCTAAAGGAAGACCATGATACTGAAATATACATTCTGTTGTACTGACTTGAACTTTCAACCCAAATGCCTATTTCACTTCCTATACTTTTGAGTCAAGCCTGACCACACACAAGCCTCAACAGGTTTTTTTTTTTTTTTTTTTTCCCCCTTCATCTCTTCTCTAGTTTACAGGCAATATAAATAACCCACTTTTTCTCCTTTCTCTCTCTGGTCTATAGTCTTTTGGACTTAACATTTTAACTTCAGGGGGAAGAGAACTAAAGAAGTAAAACTGTTCTTATTATAGACCCTTTATAACCTCTTAATCCTCCTCTCCAAGGATGACCCACAGACCCAAACAGATCTCCTATTCATTTCCTTTGCTATGTAATAAAGAACTATAGACTTAGTGGCTTAAAACAACTTTTTATTAGTTTAAAATTCTGTAGGTTAAAAGTCTGGGTAACATTTGACTTGGTTCTCTGTTTAGAGCCTCAAAGTCTGAAATCAAGATGTCAACTGGGTTGCGTTTCTTCTGAAGGGTTGAGAGAAAAAAAAAAATCTACTTCCAAGCGTATTCATTGTTGTTGTTCAGGCACTCAGTCATGTCCAACTCTTTGCGACCCCATGGACTCCCCTGTCCTTCATTTCCCAGAGCTTGTTCAAACTCATGTCCATTGAGTTGGTGATGCCATCCAACCATCTTGTCCTCTGTTGTCCCTTTCTCCTCTCACCTTGTATCTTTCCCAGCATCAGGGTCTTATCCATAGTTGGAATAATTCAGCTCCTTGAATTTGTAGGACTGAGGCTCTCTTTTTTTGTTTTCTGCTTTTGCTGGCAGTCAGCCAGGGGCTGCTCTCTGCTTCTGGAAGCTGTCCACATCCCCAACTATTTGGTTCTTTCTTTCTCTAGTCCAGGGACAGCATACCAAATCCTAATGCTGGAAATCTCCAACTCCTTCTTCTACCACCAACTGGGAAAAAAACTGTTTCTTTAATAGACTGGTGTGATTACATCAGGCCCACTTAAGTAATCTCTTTTTTTCAAATTCAACTTTATGACGTGATCATAAAGTTGAAGTAGAATCTGTCCCATTCAGTCCCATGGATTATACAGGTTGTGTCCACCATGGATGGGCAGTCTTGAGATGCACTTTAGAATTCTACCTATCATGGGAATGAAATGAGGTGGCAAAGCCAAGGGTTGCCTCAAGTTTTGAGTCTTTGGTCAACAGTCACCTTGGCACAACTTCTCAACACTTTAAAAAGAAAGCTTAGACAGAGCAATGTTAATGACGTTACCTAAATTGTATCATCTGTTTTTTTGTTTGCGTTTTTTTTTTCCAAATTGGCCTGTTTTGTGCTTCAAAAAATCTTCATGGAATGTTTATTGAATGTCACAATAAATTTTAACACAGTGGATTAATGGGATTAATAGGGTGTAGCCTATTGGACCAGGCTATTTCTCCCACAAATTTGACATCCTAGGCTTCCTTTAATGTGCAATGTGAGTTGGCATTTCTGAAAAATGGCAGCTCTGTCCTTCTCTAAACTGTGTGTAGTCCCTCTAGGCTGTTATGATTCTAATTATTCTTAATAGCTGTGCTATTGTTTGATGCCTCTATCAAGCAATGTTAATTGAGTTTTAGCTCATCATTCATTTTTATGTCTCTCTTCTGGCAGCGAATTACACATAGAACTAAATTTTTGTGTTAAGAAATATGTAAAATAATAGGTTTTCACTATATTTTGATATGACCTAAAGGGGCAAGACTTCCAGTAATATATACTTTAGTTCTTGATACTTATCTTTCCTAGAGAATGAAGAAGCAGAGAAGACGATGAAGATTAGATTACTGTATAGGTGTTAGTTATCTGTTGATTAGATAATCTAGGATGCTATGGGACTGCAAATATTGTGTTCCCCTTTGTGCAACTCAACTAGTTAATGATTCTCCCCAGACTTCTTTAACAGGATATTTAAGTCCTACACACAGAATATTGGGGCAGCTGTCAATGTAATCATTAATAATCACAAGGTGAGGATTAAATAATCACTAGCTCAGGTGAGTTGGTAGAAGTCAGTGGAATGAAGAACAGCCAGTGTTATACTTTATTTTCAACACTCTCAATACTTGTTAAAAAGGGCACAGTGGTTGAAGCGGTTCAGTAACTTCTAGTATTTATGTGTTTTGACTTTCTGTTGTATTTATTTTTTCCTTTAAAAATGAATAATTGCATAGAAGTGTAGAAACAAATTTAACATGAAAAATAAGCTATAAGTGATTAAAAAAACAACACTCCAATAGAAGCATAGGCAGAAGACATGACAAGGTCTTTTTATTTGGTATTCCTTGCATATACTTTCACAGTGCTTTGTCTCACAATTATAACTATATACCTTGTGTGAGCACTTGTTTAACATGTATTTCTCATAATAGACTAATAGCTCTGTGAGGTGTATCTCTTACAATTATCTCTATAGCACCAGCCATGACTAAGGGCAAACAGAAATAATAGACCTCCCATAATAAAACCTAAAATGAAGCATCAGAAGATGAAATGACTCTATCAGTGACTTAATTGCACATTCGATCATAACAATACTTCTCAAAAGAAGGTAACAGAAAATTGGCTATAACATATTATCCTTAACATCCAGTATAATATAAAATTCATTATACATGCACATTCATAAGACGTTAGTAGAAAGAGACCTACTGATGACTACTATGGTGGAATTAACATGAAAATGTTAAAAAAATATATCACAGCAATGAATAGACATAATGGGTAAAGAAGTAAAATTTTAAAAGGGATATGAAAACTTATTTTTATGGAGTTATAGCATATATTAAAATATATGGCACATAGAATGGAGGTGGATAGAAATTATAAAAAAGAGGGATACTTTTAATTACACTGTTGGAAGATTCTTGTATTATACATGTAGAGATAATATTAATTATAAGTAGATGGTGATAAATTAAAGAATATTTTATTAATCTAAAAAGGAACCATTCTAAACATAATACAATGAGGTATGTTAAAAGTTACAATTCCATGCTTAAAAACCTGATTTAACCCTTCTCAACCATATATAAACTCTTTTGTAAAATGAAGAGAACACTTCCCAATTTCTTTCATAAAGCCAGTATAACATTGATCCTAAAACCTGATCAGGACATTACAGAAAATAAATTTAGACTAATATCATTCTTGAACTTAGATACAATAATCCATAACAACATATTTGTAATTGAATTCAGCAATGTAGATAAAGATTAATTCATCAGAATACCTGTGGTTAATGCAAAGAATACAAGAGTTGTTTAACATTTGACAATCAGAGCAAAGATCTTACAGTTCATATTATAATTAATGGTAATATTGAATATTTTCATGCTAAGATAAGGAACAAGGCAAAAATGACCCTTCTAATGTCTTCTACTCAACATTGTACTGTAAGGCAACACGTGTACCATATGTGTGGAATAATATGAAAAGATGCCTAAGATCATGAGTCATCAAGATAATGCAAATTAGTATGTGTGCTGCTGAAGTGAGCATTGGGTAATGCAAATGAAAATAATAATGAGTATACTTTATGGATGACTCAGAGATTTGAGTGGACTTCTTTTTTAAAGATCTAGTCTCTGTAAGATACCTAAAATCCTACTCTTCAGACCTGACAAACTTGTCTTTCAGTTCATGAAAACTGAATGGAAAACTATCTACATCTTTGAGAGTTGGTAGACTTTTTCAAGAATCCGCAATATGTTTTGAATAGCTTTTTACATTGAGGTAGGTAAACAAATATCTTCAATGCTTCTTTTCAGACCAATCACTCTTTATGTTTCAGAACTTTGCTCCTTTTGTCACCTTGGTCTCCTACTGACTGACATTTAATTCTTATATTCTTGCATGTGACTTCTTGAAGTGTGTTGGAGATATATCCAAAGATTTCTGACTTTCTCTCACCCAATATATAAGCAAATAGGTCAACAGTGCCTACTGCTGCTGCTATTAACCTCTTATTCACTGGAAAAGAAACTTCCATTACAAAATTCTGCAGCTTTGCAGATAGGTAAAGAATGGGGGGAAATCTGCTGTAAGTTCCAAATTTATTTTGTCAAGGATCTTAAACACGATGAAAGCAATGTAGCACCATTAAGCAGGAGCCAATGGAGCATATCTGGTAGACTTCATAACTTTGGGTCCTTTTGGGGCACATAAGAGCTCAGAAAGAATCATGTGCAGTGCAAGAAAGACACAGACTTACATCACCATTCAGGAAAAACTTACGTTAAAAAAAAATGCATACACCAATAAAGCAATAAACTCAGTCAAAAAGAGGAATCGAAATTGATGCTCAGGAGGAGCCTCTCAACAATTTCTTTGCTTTCATCTTTTCAGCACCTGAAAAACCCTGAATCCTTGCTAGTTTAAACCCAGTAAATTCAACAGCATTTTACCTGGCAGCATTTCTAAAGAAACATGAATGAGTTCTTAGCAATACTACCTTTGTTAAAAAAAATCAATAACTGTAAATATTTCCTAAATAGACAAGCCTCCATTTTTTGATCACAGATGTATCTCTAAACCCTATTTTATGCTGTAACATAAAATAGTTCCTCTGTCTCTTCTCTATCTCCCTTCAACTTTTTAAGAAAAATGTAAACTTTTGTGCTATTCACTTTTTTAGAATTTTAGCTTTTAGTTTCTTGTGTTGCCTTTGGTTTTTATTAATTTTGTAATCACATGAGAAACCTTAGCCTGCCAGTAAAATAAGGAGCTAAGATAGTATATTGTGGAAACTGTAGTCTCGTTGTAATTTCCTTAGTCGAGATTCAACAATGAACCTTCAGGTCTGTTTCACATGTGTTCTTGAAATTTAATTTCCTTTTCATTTGATAGTAGCAGAAAACTAAGATATTCCAGTTAAGGTCATTTTATTAGTACACTTTATGTGTTTTTCAGTTTTAGTGAGGTACTTTACAGGGCTTTGAAATTTGCTTAGCTTGAGTGCAGCCTGAGGACTAAAGTAGATATGAAAAGCAGTGGTTTTTCAAGTGTTGCTGAGTGATGGAACCTGGGACTGAGCCTGATTTTAGTGATGGTTTTAGTATTTTTCTTTCTATAATACAAAAAATCAGTGCAAGCATGATAGATACATTCTGGCTAAAACATACAAATATATACAGAGAAATGTCAGTGCTATTAGTTCTATCCTCGTGTAATTAGCAAGTTTTTCTTTGTACGAACCTTGAACTGAAAAACAAAAGCATTATTTTATGCATAAATTTGTCATGGTTACTTTCGAATCACCAATTAAAAAGCCAAGGAAAATGCTTTCCCTGAAAAATTCTGAAATTCATAATACTCATCTTTGAATCACTAATCATGCTATCAATAGATTTCTTGAATTAAGAGGAATTTTTTCCCCCTTTCCAATGAAACAAAACATTTCAGGAGTGTGGTCAAGGTAGAGTTGATGAGCATTTGCTCTTGCAATTCTTTAGAGCTACAAAAATAGACTTTTGCTTTTAATTGTTTTGATACTTATTTGCTAGAGCATAAGGAGTCAGGCCCTCAAAAATATGTGAACGAAGAGTTAAGGCAACACAACCCACCTTGCCCTTTACTTCATTGACTCAAAGGCTGATGAGCACCAAAACTGAAATGATGGTTATGTTTCTGTTTGCTTCTTTTTTCTTAATGATCAACTATTCGTGTATGCTTAGATTTTTAAATCATCTTGTCCTTCAGATCACTGCATTTTCCTAATCAAGTTCAGAAGTCTTCACAGTATAAGTCAGGAAAATTCTCATGATGTAAGTGCCGTGGGCAAAACAGTCACCACTGCTTTAGACTGATTGTCATGCACTCTACGTACCAGACAGAAAAATATAATTTCCCATTGTATGACCTACTTATATAGAAGTGAAATTCAGCAGATCAGCATCAACCGGTACAAATACCAAGGATTATATTCAGACTCTCCTCTGACTCATGTCCAGTGTTAAAATCCTTATATATAAATTTCTGTTATCTATATCTGAAGACAGACTCAGAATTCATGATAGAGTACAAAACAAGAAAAGCGAATATATTCACATCACATTTATTCTTAATGTAAAAGTTTAAGTGAAATACTTAATGACACTGCAGTCACTAGATGAAATTCAGATTAGTGATTATCCAGAAGTTCATGTGGACTCTGTAAAAACTGGATTACAGAGTACATTAAACCTAGAGAAACAAAGACTAGAGAGCCATGGTATCTGTTTTCAAAGGATTGCCCACTGAAAGAAGGGTTAGATATATTTTATTTTGCTTCAGAGGGTATGTAAACCATACCCGATTGTGGAAGTTTATTGGATACTGAGTTCAGCTTCATAAAAAATCTAAATAATTAGTATCCTGCAACTCTGTCTGCACCAGCAGTCAGTCTCTGTTATTGAGAATATTTTAGACTCTGAATGACAATCTGCCAGGGATATTGCAAGGAGAACTGTTGATCTGGCAAGGAATAAGAATTTGTCACTTTTAAGGTTCATTCCAACACTGGTTCTGTTATGGTCACCCTAGAATAGACAGTACCATTGCATCCTTTCTAGACCTCTCATTTCCTTTTCTTTACCATAGGATAATACACAGAGAAAGAAGAAAAGAAGCCCACATTCACCTGTTAATTAGTAGAGAATTGACTTGTGGACACAGGGAGGTGGGGCGAGGAGGGGTTGGGACAGAGTGTAGCAAGGAAACATACGTGTTGCCATATTTAAAATAGATAGCCGATTTGCTCTGTGACTTAGGGAGCTCAAACCTATGCTCTGTGACAACTTAGAGGGGTAGGATAGCGTGGTAGGGAGTTCAAGAGGGAGGGGGCATATGTATACCTATGGCTGATTCATGTAGATGTATGGCAGAAACCAACACGATATTGAAAAGTAATTATCCTTCAATTAAAAATAAATGTATTTGTTAAAAAAATTACTAATGGATGACCTTGTTAGTGAAATCTCACAAACATGTTTTTCCCTACTACTTCTTAGCTGCTTCTGGGACCATCTTTTCATTAATATAATCCCCAAATTCTATCACCTAATTTTTATGCAGCTATCCCTTTATTCTTTTCTGAGGTCATGAGTATTTACTTTATCTGCCAGCCTTACTTAATATAATTATTGGCTATCTGAGAATGCGAACTTAGAGTCTTCTGTTTTCACTTATGTAAAAAAATTGCTTTCCAATGAAGCAGATTATGCTTGACCTCCCAGCAATCTCAGTGCCCTCAAATTCAAGGCAAGGCTGGAAAGTGACATGTTTATGGCCCAGCAGCAAATGAGTCAAAGAAAAACAAACACACTACTGTTTTTCATTAAGTACAATATATCCTTAATCCAAAACTTTTCAAAATATGTTTCCATGGTCAAATAAGTTTCAGAACATTTAGTGAGCATTTACTAAGTGTATGTATAGGTCACCTTCAGAGTTTTGTATATATAATTTAATTTTCAATGTTCCCATGAAGCAAAAGTTATTACCAGTCTTACAGATGAAGATTTTGAAGAATTCCTAGGTAATGAATGGTAGTGCCAAGAATTCAGCTGAGCAGGTACAACTCTATGTCTTCACTAGAAGACTTCTCAGAGGCCCAACTGCACATTTATGGTTTATCAATCTTCACACAGGAGAAAAATCTTATCAACTGTATTCCAGAAGTGTTTGACTAGAGGAAGCTTTAATGATGTGTGATGACAGATTAGTATTTTGAGAAGCACTATCTTAAATTATATTTTATCTGTATCACTAGTAGTCTTGGTTTTTATTAGAAATCATTTCAATAGAGGAAAAAGTTCTAGTTAGATGAATCTCCATTGTAACTTACAACAAGATGTTGTGAAATGCTGTTTGAGATTGTTTTTTATAACTGAAAGTTAGCAAATCACGCAGAAATTACAGTGGAAATAGCAGCATATTTAGACCAAAGTTTTGTTTGAATGATAATGAATTTCTACTATTTGGAATGAATTTGGAATAGTTTCTAATGGAACAAGAGATACAGAGAGAGAATATGTCTGAGTTGTATGACTCCATAATACTGGGGTGACAAACACCTCATAATCCCAAGGATGCTATCTCAGCTTGTTGAACTTGTCCACAATCTCTGAGTCTAGCGAAAGTTCTAATGAGAGATAGCATGCTGATATGGTGATATAGTGAGATGAAAAGAACTACTCTGCAGCTTCTGGGTTGCTCAGAAATTCTACATATTTTTTCTTAGACTCAAAGCTGGGCTTTGGAAGCAGATGAGCTTAGAAGTTACTGGAAATTTCCACAGTATGAACAAAATCGATTTTCACCTGAGATTGCAGCATCATTTCTCATTCTGGAGATGAAGCTGAATCTCAAGGTTAAAAAATGCATTTGAGAGGCACTTGGGATATATTCCCCATGCAGATAATGAGCTTAGAAAGAGCTGATAACTCGTAGAAAGGGAACAACAACCTTACTACCATGTACATTTGTTATTGTTCATTCACTAAGTCACATAAAACTCTTTGTGACCCCATGGACTGCAGCACATCAGGCTTCCCTGTCCTTCACTATCTCTCAGAGTTTGCTCAGACTCATGTCCACTGAGTCAGTGATGCCATTCAACAATCTCATCCCTGTTATCCTCTCCTCCTGCCCTCAATCTTTCCAAGCATCAGGGTCTTTTCCAGTGAGTCAGCTCTTTGCATCAGGAAGTCAAAGTATTGGAGCTCCAGTTTCAACATCAGTCCTTCCAGTGAATATTCAGAGTTGATTCCCTTTAGGATTGACTGGTTTGATCTCCCTGTTGTCCAAGGGACTCTAAAGAGTCTACTCCAACACTACAGTTTGAAAGCATCAATTCTTCAGCACTCAGCCTTCCTTATGGTCCAACTCTCACATCATAACTACTGGAAAAACAATAGCTTTGACTATATGGACCTTTGTTGGCAAAGTGATGCCTCTGCTTTTTAATATGCCATCTAGATTTGTCATAGCTTTCCTTCCAAGGAGCAAGCATCTTTTAATTTCATGGCTACAGTCGTCATCCACAGTGATTTTTAGCCTAAGAAAATAAAATTTGTTACTCTTTCCATTGTTTCCCCATCTATTTGCCATGAAATGATGGGACCAGATGCCATGATTTTTGTTTTTTGAATATTCAGTTTTAAGCCAGCTTTTTCACTCTCTTCATCTTCATAAAGAGGCTCTTTAGTTCCTCTTCACTTTCTGCCATAAGAGTGGTGTCATCTGTATATCTGGGGTTATTGATATTTCTCCTGGCAATCTTGATTCCACCTTGTGCCTCATCCAGCCTGGCATTTCACATGATGTATTCTGCATAGAAATTAAATACAAAAGTTGACAATATACAGCCTTGATGTACTCCTTTCCCAATTTTGAACCAGTCTGTTTTCCATGTCTGGTTTTAACTGTTGTTTCTTGACCTGCATTCAGGTTTCTCAGAAGACAGGTGAGGTAGTCTGATATTCCCGTCTCTTTAAGAATTTTCCACATTTTCTTGTGATCC
This sequence comes from Bos indicus, assembly GCF_029378745.1. Taxonomy (NCBI): domain Eukaryota; kingdom Metazoa; phylum Chordata; class Mammalia; order Artiodactyla; family Bovidae; genus Bos; species Bos indicus. Next base: position 15,769,651 of record NC_091779.1, read on the forward strand.
ACACAGTCAAAGGCTTTAGCTTAGTCAATGAAGCAGAAGTAGATTTTTTTAAATTCCCTTTCTACTTCTCTGATCATATGATATATGAGTATATATGATGCTCAGGTAAAGAAACAGCATTTACAACTACAAGAAAGGACAGGCAACTTAACAAGGGTTATTCCTCCTTTTCTGCTACAGTGACAGAGAAGCAAACCTAGGCAGCTAGGAGGGGAAATATCCTGCTATATTTGCATCCATCTCAGCCCAAGTTTGTGAGTAAGAAGGTTAGCAAGACTAATAAACCTGTATTGGTAGGCAGTATGAAGAGGTCTTTGCATCCAATACAAAATTAAAGTATTATCTGTACTAAAGTATTTAATAACAAATTAGCCCTGAAGTGATGGAAAGTTTCTAAGCTTTTATTAATGAAACTCACCATAAACAATAAAAGAAAATTCTTAAAGCACCATTAGTAGCAATTACTGATAAAATTAAAAAAAATGTTTTGTGTCTGTATTTCATGAGATTGTTCAAATTGATTAATAAATTTTGATTAAATCTATTTAGTTGTCCTGAACAGAACTTTTTTTTTTTTTCTAAGTTGGTCAGCATAATTTTGGGAATGTGAAAAAAATAGCTGCTTTTCTTTAAAAAAAAAAAATCAATTTGGAAAAGCTGAGTCATGTTTAATCAGCCACTTGGAGAGATAGTGTAACCTAATTAAGGACAACTGAGGCATACAGGGTTCTCATCTGTAATAAAGGAATATGGCTGCTTAGTTGTAACCAAGGGCCAAACAAAGATGCCAAGATGTGTTTCAGAGGTGGCATTAGTTCCTAGAGTACTACATAAACTAATTGTTCTGAAAAAAGATTCCTTACATGTGACTATGGCAGAGTTAATTATTATGCTAAAAAGCACTAAATTAGAACTGTCAGGTATTGATTTATCTATTTAACATTTCAGAGCAAATTGTAGTTATGTGGGAAAAATGGGTAAAGTCCAGAGGCAACAAGTAAGAACATGAGTGTTGCATCCAAGTAAAACTCAATCTTTGAGTCTATTGGGAATTACTGTGAAACTCAGGGTTACATATAAGGAATAGCGACTTTTTTTGTTTACAGATATTTCAGTTCAGTTGAGTGGCTCAGTCATGTCTGACTCTCTGCGACCCCATGGACTGCAGCACACCAGGCCTCCTTGTCCATCACCAACTCCCAGAGTTGAATCAAACTTATGTCCATTGAGTCAGTAATGCCAACCAACCATCTCATCCTCTGTCATTCCCTTCTCCTCCTGCCTTCAATCTTTCCCAGCATCAGGGTCTTTTTCAGTGAGTCAGTTCTTTGCATCAGGTAGCCAAATTATTGGAGTTTCACCTTTAGCGTCAGTCCTTCCAATGAATATTCAGGACTGATCTCCTTTAGGATGGACTGGTTGGACCTCCTTGCAGTCCAAGGGACTCTCAAGAGTCTTCTCCAACACCACAGTTCAAAAGCACCAATTCTTTGGCACTCAGCTTTCTTTAGTCCAACTCTCACATCCATACATGAGTACTGGAAAAATCATAGCTTTGACTAGATGGGCCTTTGTTGGCAAAGTAATGTCTCTGATTTTGAATATGCTGTCTAGGTTGATCATAACTTTTCTTCAAAGGAGTAAGCGTCTTTTAATTTCATGGCTGCAGTCACCATTTGCAGTGATTTTGGAGCCCCCAAAAATAAAGTCTGACACTGTTTCCACTGTTTTCCCATCTATTTGCCATGAAGTGATGGGACCAGATGCCATGATCTTAGTTTTCTGAATGTTGAGCTTTAAGCCAACTTTTTCACTCTCCTCTTTCACTTTCATCAAGAGACTCTTTAGTTCTTCTTCACTTTCTGCCATAACAGTGGTGTCATCTGCATATCTGAGATTATTGGTATTTCTCTCAGCAATTTTATTTCAGCTTGTGCTTAATCCAGCCCAGCATTTCTCATGATGTACTCTGCATAAAAGTTAAATAAGCAGGGTGACAATATACAGCCTTGGCGTACTCCTTTCCCAATTTGGAACCAGACTGTTGTTCCATGTCCAGTTCTAACTGTTGCTTCCTGACCTGCCTACAGGTTTCTCAAGAGGCAGGTAAGGTGGTCTGGTATTCCCACCTCTTTCAGAATTTCCCACAGTTTGTTGTGATCCACACAGTCAAAGCTTTGACATAGTCAGTAAAGCATAAATAGATGTTTTTCTGGAACTCTCTTGCTTTTTTGATGATCCAGCAGATGCTGGCAATTTAATCTATGTTCTGCCTTTTCTAAATCCAGCTTGAACATCTAGAAGTTCACGATTCAAGTACTGTTGAAGACTGGCTTGGAGAATTTTGAGCATTACTTTACCAGTGTATGAGATGAGTGCAATTGTGCAGTAGTTTGAGCATTCTTTGTCATTGCAAATGTTTGATTTCTTATAAATAAATATAATTGTCTGTAGTCTCAGCGGAACAACAACTCTCTGACAATAACTGATAGTAGTAGCATAAACAAGATGCAAAGAGAGCTTTGAATGGATTGGAAAGTTTGGTGTGCAAAGAAGTTGGGGTCATCACATTTTGGAAGCCAAAAGTACCAGCCATGATAGAAATAGCACAGTTGTGAACTAACGGGCCTCTGAAGCTCTGAGACTTTACAATTTTTTCCAAGTGATCTTTTGATGCAGGAAAGTTTTTTTTTTTTAGAGACAAATGTCAAATGAATAAGAGGAATATTAATGTTAGAATGTAGTTTTAAGGAAAAGGAAAAATATTGGCCTTGTATTTTCCAAACAACTCCAAATGCAGAAGCTTGTAATCTAGAAGCTATTTGGCCACAGATCTCCTAGACTAGACCATTGCAATTATGTCCTTCATCATTGTACTGTAGAGCCACTGAGTCTTTTTTTTTATCAAAGGGAAATTTGTAGGTACAAGTCATGGGAAGTGAAAAATATGATGTAATTCCTCAAATTTTCCCTTTATCCTAGGATAGAGAGTTAATCTAGCCATAGAATTACAGCCCACACCACCAAAATTAAGCTGAAAGGCATAGCAGCTAATAGTTCTCTGCTTGCAGTGAGCTAAATCAATTGAACAGAAATATAAAATTCGATTTCAGTTAAGCCTAGGATCATTGTCTACAATTCCACATCATACACAACTAGCAATTTTTTTTTTCCCTAAAGAAAAGTGTTCTTTAAACTGAAAACCCAGTGTACATGTTCTGCTATAAGACAGTTAGAAAGGCTGTGTTAATCAAAGCCATTCCACGATGAGACCATTTCCCTAGGGCATCCTTAGTTAAGAACCAGAATTTTGAACCTTGAAAATACATGGTTATAAAGATATTTGTTGATAATTCAGTGAAATGATGAAACACTTCAAGCAAGTGAGGAAAAAGTCTCTGTACTAAGGGATAAGTTTGTTCTGTTCCTGGGGAAGCCACTATTTTAAATTCTATTTTGCCAAGTTTTTAAAAATGCTGATATCCAAATATATAAATCCATTTGTCACTTAATCTTAAATCAATCTAGTGACATTAAAGGCAAAGCAAAGAATGAAGGGTCCATATACTCTATTTGTCTGGCAAACGTTTCAAAAGAGACGGTGTGGTATACGACATAGTCTGCCACACTGAAGTAGTATAGCTTATAACATTGTTTGGAGTCTTAAATAAGAAAATAATATAGTATGACTGATAGTTATTATTTCCAAAAGCCTCTGTTTGTGAAAGTTCTATTTCCTTCAAGGTCCAATGATGTTTCTTACTCTACTAAAGTAGAATTTCTGTGAATCTGTTTTGCCTTTAGTGATTAAAAAATGTTCATGAACTCAAAAAGCTTAAGCTGGTTAGAGTGGCTCATATGCAGAAAGGTAGACATGGAGAGTTATGGGATTATAGCCAGTTTAGCATAAATTATGTTGATAAAATAGCAGAGATATAAAGTAAGCTCATGGTAAACTGTAAAGTTCAAGTTCTAGGAGGCTTCACAAATAGATCTTGGGTTAAATGGGGAAAGATTTCTGTAAGCAAAGAGAAAAGTGAAGGGAATTATAAATGGGGGTGCGAAAGGGGAAAAGGTGAGTGAATATGTGTCAAACAGTAATTTTGGGACTTCCTTGGTAGTCCTGTGGTTAAGACTTCACCTTCCAATGTAGGATGTACAGGTTCCACCCCTGGTAGTGGAGCTAAGATCCCCCATGTCTAGTGACCAAAAAAAGAAATACATATATATATATATATACATATATATATATATGAGAAACAGAAGCAATATTGTAATAAATTCAATAAAGACTAGAAATGTTCCACATCAAGAAGTCTTTAAAGAGAAGTAAAAAGAAACAGTAACTTCACTTATCTTGCCAGAGGACTGTTATATTAGTATGTTGGGCTGCAGAAAGAGGCAACTACAGATTGAGTATGGCTAAACAACAGACACTGATTTTCTCACAGTGCTGGAGCCTGGAAATTCAAGATCAAGGTGCTGCCAGCATTAGTTTTTGGCAAGGCCTTTCTGGCTTGCAGGCAGCCACCTGCCTGCAGAGTCCTCACGTGGCTTTCTGTGCCTGCACACCCTGTTATTTCTTCCTCTTCCTTTAAGAACAGAGCTTTTGGATTAGGGCCTCAGTCTTTTGCAACCTCATTTCATCTTAATTACTTCTTTAAAGGTCCTATTTCTAAATATAGTAACATTGGGAGTGAGGATTTCAACTTATGAATCTGAGGGGAACAAAATTCAGTCCATTACAGCCGTAAATGGAGAAGGAAATGGCAACCCACTCCAGTACTCTTGCCTGGAAAATCCCCATGGACTGAGGAGACTGGCGGGCTACAGTCCATGGAGTCAAAAAGAGTTGGACGTGACTGAGTGACTAAACACACACACATACACACACACACACACACACACACACAGCTGTAAAGGTGAATATAACACTTGAAAGAGAAGTTCGGCCAAGATTGTCAAGGAAATTGCTCAGGCAATATTCCATATCCTGTATCTCCTGACTAGATACCCATAAGCAATGATATTCACATATGTGGCTAGTACTACTGGATGATTCAGGGCAGATTAGCAGATTAGCTGGCTTTCAAACCCTTCTCCTTTTCTCTCCACCTTTCTCTTGAAAAATGTATGAGAGTGATGTTGTAGACATAACCTTGATTCTGCCTGGATTTACCTAAAAGAAACTCAGTTTTTAATAGGGAAAAAGTACCAAAACAATATTTACAGACATCTCTTCCACAACTTTGTAAGGAATATGATGTGTTCTCACTGTTTGGCCCCTGGGCCCTGATCATGCTAAAATTCTCACAGTGAGGGGCGGTGATTAGAAGCCACTCAGGAAGACCGCAGTGGATATTTGCTGGCTTTCCCCTATAGCTAGCTGCTCATCACAATCTGAGTGGACAGTATGTCCATGTGACTGCCATCTGACATGTTAATGGAGTTCAAACAAAAGTACCTAACATCACTTTAGGTCTAGCCATAAAATGCTCTCATATCCACTGATCTAAAGTCCATTAACAAGGCAAAATTAATCTATGGCATTAGAAGTCAAGAATGGGGTTGCTTTTGGGTCAGAGGGAAGAGGTAGTAATAAGGAGAAGACAAAAAGAATGATTCTTGAAGATATTCTTTGACCTGAATGCTGGTTATATGAGTGATAATTCATGTTGCTTTATAAATGTATCTTTTTATATTACATGTCAATGGAAAGAATGAAAAATCTCTTTTCATGGCCTTTTCCCAAGTTTTTTCCCCTTTTGGTAGGCTGTGATAGAAAAAACAAAAAAAAAAAGATATTTAGGAACAGCCAGAGAAGCACGTGTTGAAGTTGGCAGAGTCTTTACTGGCCTGGGTCTCTGAGAGCTGTCCCCTCTGTCTGTTCTTCTATACACTAGAGTGGATTTGAGCCATGTTGCACTTTTTTGTTTAAGTTACTGGTGGTGGTGGTTTGGTCACTCAGTCACGTCTGCCACTTGCCACCCCATGGACTGTCGCCTGCCAGGCTGCTATGTCCATAGCATTCTCAAGGCAAGAATACTGGAGTGGGTTGCCATCTCCTTCTCCAGTTCAGTTCAGATCAGTGGTTCAGTCGTGTCTGACTCTTTGCGACCCCATGGACCCCCTGAATCATGCCAGGCTTCCCTGTCCATCACCAACTCCCAGAGTTTATCAAACTCATGTCCATTGAGTCGGTGATATCATCCAACCATATCATCCTCTGTCATCCCCTTCTCCTCCCATCCTCAATCTTTCCCAGCATCAGGATCTTTTCAAATGAGTCAGCTCTTCATATCATGTGGCCAAAGTATTGGCTTCAACATCAGTCCTTCCAGTGAACACACAGGACTGATCTCCTTTAGGATGGACTGGTTGGATCTCCTTGCAGTCCAAGGGACTCTCAAGAGTCTTCTCCAACACCACAGTTCAAAAGCATCAGTTCTTCAGTCCTCAGCTTTCTTTTTAGTCCAACTCTCATATTCATACATGACTACTGAAAAAACCATAGCCTTGACTAGATGGACCTTTGTTGGCAAAGTAATGTCTCTGCTTTTTAATATGCTGTCTAGGTTGGTCATAATTTTCCTTCCAAGGAGTAAGTTTAAGTTACTAGCATTATGCTAAATGTTTTCCCATTAACTGTTCTCCCTCCTTTATTTTCAACAATATTCTCATCTTCCTACATGAGTTTACCTATTCCTCATTTTTGGATGAGATGGTTGGATGATATCACTGACTCAATGGACATGAGTTTGAACAAGCTCCAGGAAATGATGAAGGACAGGGAAGCCTGGCATGTTGTAGTCTATGGGGTCACAAAGAGTCAGACATGACGAGTGGCTGAACAAAAACAACATTTTGGCCACATGGTTCCCTTGAATTGATCTACCTCCAATTCCAGTCAATGATCCTCATTAGATTAAGCTAATCGATATATCCTATCCCATTGTCCACTGTGAAGGTCTGGGTGAAAAATGAGATACAGTGAAATTTGCAGAAACTTGCTGGGGTTTCTGTGAACATAAGCTTCACTGGCTCCCAGAGGAGCTATAAAAAGAGACTTTCTTCCTCTAGAACAAGTGATCGTATGGTTCAGGATTTCAGGCAACCACCGCATCTTGCCATCAGGATTCTGTCATCCTGCCTAAGGCTAAAGACACAAAGAAGAAGTTGAGCTCAAAAATAGATCGATCTTGCAATCTAGTTTGAGCTGTGCCTGAGACAGACTTTTTGCTTTCCTAGTCAAGAGGTCCTCCAAGTTGGCAAATACCTTAATGAATCTGACTAAATGTTGATGATATTCATTCGTTTATAGGCACACATACATACTTGATGTTGATAACATCTTTTGACCTGTTGCTACATCATATACAAAGGCTAAGGACATTTTTTGATCCTTCTAAATTAGGTGTCAGTGTTCTTATTTTTTGGATGAAATTTGAGGCAATCCTTGGCTTTCTACTTTAATTTTTGTTAAAGTCATATTAAAGTTTAATTTTTAAAATTAAACTTTAAAATTAAAAAATTAAATTTAAATTAAAGTTTAATTTTTGTTAATAATTATTTTAATACACACTTATTACAGCAAGGCTATGTTCCAGGTTTCCATTTCTGCCTCTTATAGCCTAAGCATTTTATCTTAAATTTTATCCCCTCATCTTTCCTATAGAAAGTACACATTAATAATATTACATTAATTTTCTGTCACATCAATGTTTTTCAAGTGAGAGTTTCCTGTTTCATTTGTGCTGTTGGAAAACATATTATAAAACTGGTTTAAAGAGTATAGTTTTGCAAATGTTTCCTTCACTCTTTTCTATATTAACCTCCAATTAGAATAAATGTTTAATCATTATTGAATGGTTGATAGAAAGATAGTTGTCTATCGCATATAATGAATAACTCTGTGGTCATGAAGCTTCAAGGTTCATCCTGTTTAGAGGAAGCATAGAACTTGGAACAAATGTCTCTGACTGATATCTTTTCATTTATGTAGATTAAAATGTCACAAAACTTGCCTTCTCAATTTAAAAGTTACTATCTGAAGTATAATTTTAGTTTTACTCTCTAAATTTCTCTGAATGAAAGCAAGACAAAAGTGTGATGAAATGAGAAGCAATTAGGTACATATTATGGTTAAGGATTTTCTACTAATTTGTGGTATCAGATAACTTATCCTACCTGATCTCAGTTTTCTTGTTGTAAAAAGCCAGACAATCCACATGAACCTTGCCAGGACTAACAATCCTGCAGATAAAGAATAATGTGTATTAGAATTTGTCCTTGTGATCAAAATGTATATACTTTCTGCATCTAAGAGGCATAGTCTACACACCACTTAGCCTCAATGAGTAAAGAGGCAATTTCCCAATTTCACTGGATTCTCTGTTGCAACATTTGACAAGAAGGCATGTGTTTCTCAGGTTTATATGCAAGCAACTACTGGGAACTAAGAAAGTTTAGTTAAGTCAGAATATCTGGGTTTATGTCCTAATTCTGCTGCTTACAACGTTTGTAACTTTAGGTAGCATATGATGTATTGACCACTGTTTCCAAAGCTGGAGGAAAAAAAAAACAAACAAAACTTCAATTCCTTATCTGAATATTATTTTTGTTTAGTCACTCAGTCATGTCTGACTCTTCACAACCCCATGGACTGCAGCATGCCAGGCTTTCCTGTCCTTCACCATCTCATGAAGCTTGCTCAAACTCATATCCATTGAGTTGGTGATGCCATCCAACCATCTCATCCTCTGTCATCCCCTTCTCCTCCTGCCTTCAATCATTCCCAGAATCAGGGTCTTTTCAAATGAGTCAGTTCTTCGCATCAGGTGGCCAAAGTATTGGAGTTTCAGCGTCAGCATTAGTCCTTCCAATGAATATTCAGGGTTGATTTCCCTTAAGATTAACTGATTTGACCTCCTTGCTGTCCAAGGGACTCTCAAGAGTCTTCTCTAACAACACAGTTCAAAAGCACCAGTTCATCTGCACTCAGCTTTCTTTATGGCCCAACCCTCACATCCATAGATGACTATTGGAAAAATCATAGCTTTGACTAGATGGGCCTTTGTTGGCAAAGTGATGTCTCTTCTTTTTAATATGCCATCTAGGTTTGTCATTATTATTATTCAGTAATGAAAATATGAATATGACAGCACTTTGCTCCTGTTGAAGTGTACTTGAACCCATGCCAGAAACTTTAGTGTTCAGCTTTGGCATATAGAAACAAAAAAGACATCATAGATCATGTGGATGGTGTTTTCCCACCTTGAAGGCAGATGCTTTCCTATTGTCTCTTCTTGTAATTTCACTGAATCCAGCAGATAGCCAGCCTGTCCCTTTCTTGAAGGCCACAACTAGCTCTTTAACTCGAGATACTTGAATTCACTTTGGGTATTTTTTATGTATTCTATAATTATCTTTATTTACAAATAAAAATCTAATCTTCTTAATGTCTCTGTCTATAATCAGCTGCATTCAGATTTTTTTTTTTCAATTTATTTAGCCTGTAAGCTTAGTTTCCTCCATTGGAGGATTTCTAATTTCTTTTGACAGCCCGCATTTTTTTTTTTTTTTTTTTGGACCTTAAGGAGAGCCTAAGGGCCATTATTTTCAAATGATATTTTTGAACTATACAATTATGTAGGTGTTCTTGGTGCTTCTGTACACAAAAGAGAGTATTCTTCTAAATTATTGGAATTGCTCTTTTTTATGCTAATTTGAGCACAGAATTATTGGAATGAATTTATCAGCCCCTGAACACCCACTGTGGGTTATAACAGGCTGCTCCTGTAAATGAGATGTTGCATCCCAATGAGGAAATACATTTCAAAATGAAAAGGAAATCTATTTCAAGAATTTTCTTACTTTATTCAAACACTCTGTAGTTTGTAACTAAATTTACTAATGTCTTACGATGAAAAAGTACCATATGAAATTATATAAAAAATCATATTTGTTTACTACATAGGTTGAATATTAAAACCACTAAAAATGTAATTGGTGTAACATTAGTCTGAATGGGATGAGGTAAAACAAGAAGTTAAGGTAACAGTCGTGTTAGTGAAAAAATATCTGCTTAAACAATTTAATGAAGCAACTATAGTTTATATCAGGTCAGTTGATGTTTAAAAGATTTAAATCCATTTTAAAAAGCAAGATGTTTACTCATTTACCCAGCAACAGCCTGGGAAACTTAATTGGAACAACTGATTGCAATAACAGCAGACCTCAGTATAAATGTCAACAAGAGAAAGGGTTGTTTTTTGGTATGCTGCTTTGTTTTTTGAGAGATAAATTTGAACCTTTGCCTGAACAGAAGAACCAGTAGAAATGATATTTCTCCAAAGACTATAAGGGGGCTAGACTGACAACTCTGATAAACAAGAAAAAAGGTTAGTTTGAAATGCTGTGGCTCTTAATATAATAAACAGCAAGATTATGTAATAATATCGTTGAGACATTGGAACATTAATTTTTAAGTACCCAGTCTAAAATGAAGAAGATCAAAAGCAGAATTGCAATCAACTGTAACTGTACATCAAAATTTGGATACTTTTTCATAATGATGCCTGTATTAAATTCCATAGACACAATTAGAAAAAAATACTCAACTTTAAGAATATTCTATGAAGAAAGAGGAAATCAGACATATTACATTTCTTATTAAAAGCACTGGATACTCAATAAGTTACTTCCAAATTCCAAAAAAAAGTATTTAACCATCCAAAGATGGCCCATAAATGAATTAAACCTTCTGGTACTTGAATCAGACAAAAGTGATGCTGCCTAACACTTGAGGCTATATCTAAGTCCTGCAACTTCTGCCTTGAAACATTTCTTGAAACATTCTTTCTAGGTGAAGCCAGCAGCTACATCCTAAGTGTGACTACACCAAGATGCTCACAATGTAAGGAAACCCAAGATAGCCATGTGAAGGGCTCATGAAAAGAGAGCAATGATGAAATCTTCAAGCAATTACAGTTAGCCCAGCCTCTAGACATGAAAAGGAAGGGGCCACCTAGGACATTCCTACCCAGCCACCAAGTGGAGAAAAACTGAGTCCCCAGCCAAGATGTTTTAGAAATCTATGGCCACTTAAGCAAGTTAGCTGAGGTAGCAAGCATTCTTTACTTTTTTTTTTTTTTTCATGGTTAATATCTGAGAATATCAGTAGTAATATTGTTTCATTATTGAGGATATTTCCTATGAAACTTTTTGGTGACATCTATATTAACAATACATACTTCTGTTCCTAGTTTATTAAGAATGTAGCAGTATGTTTGGAGAAGGTGATGGCACCCCATTCCAGTACTCTTGCCTAGAAAATCCCATGGACGGAGGAGCCTGGTAGGCTGCAGTCCATGGGGTTGCTAAGAGTTGGACACGACTGAGCGACTTCACTTTGACTTTTCACTTTTATGCATTGGAGAAGGAAATGGCAACCCACTCCAGTGTTCTTGCCTGGAGAATCCCAGGGACGGTGGAGCCTGGTGGGCTGCCATCTCTGGGGTCGCACAGAGTTGGACACGACTGAAGTGACTTAGCACCAGCAGCAGCAGCAGTATGTTGAATTCATGGAATGTTCTTTCTTTAGACATCATGATGCAAAATATTAGTTGTAAGGTTATCTGAAGGAAATGGGGAATAGAAAAGATTCTGACTGACTTCTCTAGTTATTTTGAATTTACTCGAAGTTCTAATATAAAATTCTACACAGACTTTAAAAAAAAAAACAGCTTATATTAAAAAAGAGTTAAAGAAACAGTAACGAGAAGAGTGTTAGAGCTGGAGGATTATTCTGTGCATATTTTGCATATACAAAAGAGTAATGATTTAGTTGACTAACTGCCTTAATATTTTAAAAGTAAGTTTTAATCCTCAGATATTTGAAGGCATATTCTCTTCAAAGAGGTCTGGTTTATATTTTAAGGGTTGTTTATTTGACTCTTTGAGATGTTACATTAAACTTACATGCATCTTGTAACTTCTGAATATTTGAAAGACAAACTCATATTTGAAGCCAGTGACTCCCTTACTCCCTCTTCTTTCCTTTCATTTTTCCTATTTGGCAACTCACTATACTATCCTGCATAGCTGCTGGTATGAGATTGGAATTAGAGAGTAATTCCATTTTGATTTCTCTTTGTCAAAAAGATAAGAAATATATGAAATTTCCTCCAGTATTTATTAGAAAATAGTATATCATCTTTATTGAGATTTACTTGATATATAATGTCCTTCCCTGGTGGCTCAGTGGTGAAGAATCTGCCTGCCAATGCAGGACACACAGCTTCCATCCCTAAGTTGGGACGATTCCCTAGAGAAGAAAATGGCAACTAACTCCAGTACTCTTGCCTGGGAAATCCCATGGACAAAGGAGCCTGGCGGGCTACAGTCCATGGGGTCTCAAAGAGTCGGACACAACTTGGTGACTAAACAAGAACAACAATAAATCGATACATAACAAGTATATGTTTAAGGTGTACAATATATTGACAATGCATTTACATATTGCAGAAGGATTATCTCTATAGCACTAGTTAATAGCTCTATCATGTCATATAGTTATAATTTTTGTGGTGAAAATAATTAATAAATACTTCATTAACAGTTTTGACATTTATAAAATAGTACTGTCACCCCAAAATCACTATGCTAAACATTAGAGCTCCAAAACGTTTTATTTCCTAGTTACAGGCTCGTGCTCTTGAATAACAACTCCCCAATTCCCCCACCCCCAGTCACTAATAACCGCCATTCTACTCTGTTGTCTGAAAGCTTTTTAATTCTGCATACAAGTTATAATTAATTACACAGTATTTGATACTCTCAATTTGACTTGTGTCTGACTTAGCATAATGCCCTCAAAAGCCATCCTTATTTTCACAAATGGCATGGTTTTCTTTAACATGGCTGGATAATATTCCATTTTGTACATATGTGTGTGTGTGTATATATAAAAGATAAAATCATCTTTATCCACTCATCCATTGACAGACGCTTGTGTTTCCATATCTTGTCTATTGTGAATAATGCTACCATAAACGTGCTACAAAAAACATACAGTAAGCATTGGGCTTCCCTGGTGGCTCAGATGATAAAGAAGCTACCTGCAGTGTGGGAGACCTGGGTTTGATCCCTGGGTTGTGAAGATCCCCTGGAGGAGGGCATGGCAACCCACTGTAGTATTCTTCCCTGGAGAATCCCCATGGACAGAGGAACCTGGTGGGCTACAGTCCATGGGGTCCAAAAAGAGTCAGATATCACTGAGCGACTAAGCAGAGCACAGCAAACATGGGAAAGGAGGTGTATTTTCAGTGTGCTATTTTCCTTTGGATATATATCCAGTAGAATTGCTGGATCATGTGAGAGTTTCTATTATTGTTTTTCTGAGGAAACTGTATACTGTTTTCCACAGTGACTGTGCCAGTTTTCATTCCTACTAACAGTGTACCAGGTTCCCCTTTTCTCCACATTCTTGCCAATACTTGCTATCTCTTGTCTTCTGGAAGACAGCTGCTTTAACAGATTAGGCAAATATCTCCTTGTGGCTTTAATTTGCATTTCCCTGATAATTAGTACTATTGAGTATCTTTTTTTCATATACCTGTTGTTCATTTGGGATGTCTTTTTGGGAAAAAATATCTATTTAGTTCCTATGCCTATTTTAAAATTGGATCATTTGTTGTTGTTATCATATTGAGTTGTATGAGTTTCTTGGGCTTCCCTTGTGGCTCAGCTGGTAAGGAATCTGCCTGCAATGCACGAGAGACCTGGGTTTGATCCCTGGATTAAGAAGATCCCCTGGAGAAGGGAAAGGCTACCCACTCCAGTATTCTGGCCTGGAGTATTCCATGGACTGTATAGTCCATGGGTTTGCAAAGAGTTGGACACGACTGAGTGACTTTAAATATGAGTTTCTTACATATTTTGGATATTAACCCTTTATCCAACATATAGTTTGCGGATATTTTCTCTCATTCTGTTACATTGTCTTTTCACTTTATTGACTGTTTCTTTTGCTGTTTAGAAGCTTTATGATATGATATAGTCTCATTGATTGAATTTGGTTTTTTGCTTTTGATGTCATATTGAAAAAAGCATTCTTCCCTTTTTTTATTCTAGGAATTTAACAATCTCAGGACTTATGTTTAATTGTTTAATTCATTTTGAGTTAATTTTTGTGAGATGTAAAATTAAGTTCCAATTTACTTTTCTGCATGTGGTAATCTAGTTTTCCCAATAGAATCCATGCCACATTGAGTATTCTTGGCCCCTTTGTCAAATATCAATTGGCCATATAGGGTAACAATTCTGTTCCACTGGTCAATGTATCTGTTTTTAGATCAGTACCATACTGTTTTAGTTACCAGAGCTTTATAGTGTAGTTTGAAATCAGGGAGTGTGATCTGTGAAAAATATCATTGGAATTTTTTTTTTTTTTAATTTTATTTTATTTTTAAACTCCACATAATCGTATCAGTTCTGCCAAACATCAAAACGAATCCACCACAGGTATACATGTGTTCCCCATCCTGAACCCTCCTCCCTCCTCCCTCCCCATACCATCCCTCTGGGTCGTCCCAGTGCACTAGCCCCAAGCATCCAGTATCGTGCATCGAACCTGGACTGGCAACTCGTTTCTTACATGATATTTTACATGTTACAATGTCATTCTCCCAAATCTTCCCACCCTCTCCCTCTCCCACAGAGTCCATAAGACTGTTCTATACATCAGTGTCTCTTTTGCTGTCTCGTACACAGGGTTATTGTTACCATCTTTCTAAATTCCATATATATGCGTTAGAATACTGTATTTATGTTTTTCCTTCTGGCTTACTTCACTCTGTATAATAGGCTCCAGTTTCATCCACCTCATTAGAACTGATTCAAATGTATTCTTTTTAATGGCTGAGTAATACTCCATTGTGTATATGTACCACAGCTTTCTTATCCATTCATCTGCTGATGGACATCTAGGTTGCTTCCATGTCCTGGTTATTATAAACAGTGCTGCGATGAACATTGGGGTACACGTGTCTCTTTCCCTTCTGGTTTCCTCAGTGTGTATGCCCAGCAGTGGGGTTGCTGGATCATAAGGCAGTTCTATTTCCAGTTTTTTAAGGAATCTCCACACTGTTCTCCATAGTGGCTGTACTAGTTTGCATTCCCACCAACAGTGTAAGAGGGTTCCCTTTTCTCCACACCCTCTCCAGCATTTATTATTTGTAGACTTTTGGATCGCAGCCATTCTGACTGGTGTGAAATGGTACCTCATAGTGGTTTTGATTTGCATTTCTCTGATAATGAGTGATGTTGAGCATCTTTTCATGTGTTTGTTAGCCATCTGTATGTCTTTTTTGGAGAAATGTCTATTTAGTTCTTTGGCCCATTTTTTGATTGGGTCGTTTATTTTTCTGGAGTTGAGCTGTAGGAGTTGCTTGTATATTTTTGAGATTAGTTGTTTGTCGGTTGCTTCATTTGCTATTATTTTCTCCCATTCTGAAGGCTGTCTTTTCACCTTGCTAATAGTTTCCTTTGATGTGCAGAAGCTTTTAAGTTTAATTAGGTCCCATTTGTTTATTTTTGTTTTTATTTCCAATATTCTGGGAGGTGGGTCATAGAGGATCCTGCTGTGATGTATGTCGGAGAGTGTTTTGCCTATGTTCTCCTCTAGGAGTTTTATAGTTTCTGGTCTTACGTTTAGATCTTTAATCCATTTTGAGTTTATTTTTGTGTATGGTGTTAGAAAGTGGTCCAGTTTCATTCTTTTACAAGTGGTTGACCAGATTTCCCAGCACCTTTCTTCCTTTCTTCCTTCTCCTAACTTTAGGCTTAGTTCATTCTTTTTTCTAGTTCCTTGAGATATAAATTTAGATTGGTGCTTTTAAATATTTTTATTTTATTAATATATGCATTTATTGCTCTCCACATCCCTCTAAGAACTATTTTTGCATCATCCCATAGGTTTTGGGACATTGTGTTTCAATTTTCATTTGTTTCAATATTTTTTAATTTCCCTTTTGATTGCTTTTTTGCTCCATTGATTGTTAAAGAGTGTGTTGTTTAGTTTCCACATGCTTGTACCTTTTCCAGCTTTCCTCTTGTTGTTGATTTCTAATTTCATACCATTTTAGTTGGAAAAGATACTTGGTATGATTTTAGTCTTCTTGAATTTGCTGAGAAGTGTTTTGTGATCTGTGTGATCAATTGATCAATACCTCACATGAGAGCAATCCTAGAGAATGTTATATATTTACCTAATAAACACTTATGAAGGTTTAATATCTCTGTAATCATGGCTTTACCTGTGACCCACATGTTTTGATATGTTTGTTGTATTTTCACTCTCGTTTAGTACAAAATACTTTCTAAGTTTCCTTGTGATTTCTTCTTCATAAGCCACTTAGAAATGTTTTGTTTCATTTTCAAATATTTGGAAACTTTCTAGCTAATTTTTTTTTTCAAGCTATTTCCACTGTGGGCAGATAACAGGCTTTTCCATTTTGGATACTTTATGACCTTTGAAACGTAATGCTTATTTTAATTAGTGTTTGAGCGTTGTCCAATCCCCACTCATCCTTTTACTTTCAATCAGTCTTTGTCCCTGTATTTAAAATATAAAAAATAGCTATAATTTTATTTAACCAGATTCTATATTTTCCTCTAATTGCAATATCTAATCAGTTTATATATAATATAATCACTGTCTAAGTCTGCTATTTTGTTATCTGGTCTATCATTCTCTCCTTTACTGACTTCTTTTGAATTAAATTAAATGCTTTTTATTGCATTATTTTCTATTAGCCTATTAATCATTTTAGTTTTTTGGCACAATAGAGATTAAAACATGAATCATAATTTATTATGTTTAATTACCATTTCAATGCCAAAGTAAGGACCTTAGAAAAATTAATTCCAACTACTTCCCTTTTGGAAAAGGAAATGGCAACCCACTCCAGTGTTCCACTTCCCTTTAATCTTTGTATCAAGATATTATTGGCTTTTATGAACATTTATTCAAATTTACCCATATACTTATATATATATATATTTTCCTGATCTTTCCCATATGGTTGTAATAAACATACAAATGTAGGTTTTTTTATATGTAGATATGGTTTTTCTCTTTTCCTCTCTCTTTTATTCTTTCTCTCCCTCCCTCTCTCCTTGCTTATGTTTCTTCTTTTCCTTTTTCTTTTTTCTTAGAACTTCTTTTAGTATTTCCTTTTGTGTAGTTCTGCTGTTGCTAAATAGCTTTTTTCTTTTAAAATATTTTTATATCTCATTCTTAAATGAATGGTATTTTTTCTTCACATAAAATTCTGAGTTCCCAGTTACTTTTTTAGCACTTTAAAATATCATTCCACTCTCAACTGACTTTCATTATTTCTTTTCGGAAGATAGCTGTAATTATTAAGATGACTTTGGGAAAGCTGTATCATTTGCCTCTGGCTACCTTTAGGATTTTCTTTTTGGTTTCAGTTTTAAGTAACTTTATTTGATGTGTTTAAACGTTACCTTATTTATTTACTTTTAGATTGAGCTTCATTCATGTTTCTTCATGAATCTGTGACTTAGTATATTAGAAATCTATCTTACAGTATCTTACCTATTATTTCTTCCTTTCTCTTCATTATCTCCTTCAGGGATTTCAATTAAACCTTATAGATGTCTTTTTACTATTTCCTGCTTCTTTCTTATCTTTGCTGAAGCATTTTTTCTTTATTAATATTTCGAAGTTTTTTCTGACTTCCATGTCAGTAGCCTTCTGCTTAGCTGCTATTAAGCTAACATATTGGACTCTTAATTTTAGTTAAATAATTTAGTCATAAAATTTCCTCTTGATTCTTCTTTGTAGGTTCAAGTTTTCTAACAACTTCTCCAATTCATATAATCTCTTAAATTTATTTTTCTGCTTCATAGAAAATCTGAGTCTGATACCTCCAAAACCCACTCAAATCTCCTAAGTTTTTCTACATCCTATTTTATTATCTTGAAGAATGTTCCCTTCTCTTTGCTTTTTTGATTTTTTATTAAATGAAAGCCAAGATTTTTACATAAAAGTTTTTTTGAGAAAATTTGAGACTTTCTTTAATGTTATATTACCTAGAGAGGATTTGTATTTTTGTATGAGGATATTTAGGGAAGTAGAAAATCACTGTAATCCAAGTATTTCAGATTTAATTTTTATGGGAGTTAATGTGTATCAATATGCTCTTGTTTCTATCACATAGCTCTTTGGACATCCCAGCTGAATGACTATTGTTTAGAAAACTTTTTCTTCTTGGCATATCTAGATCTCCAGTTTTTATTTTCACAGTCTTGTGTGATTGTAAAATGATCTGTTCAATGTCTAAACATCTCAGGGGCAATTTTAGAACTAGCCTTTGCTAAAGTTGATTCAAATATATACCTGTGGTGGATTCATTTCGATATTTGGCAAAATCAATACAATATTGTAAAGTTTAAAAATAAAATAAAATTTAAAAAAATAAATAAAAACTATCAACAACAACAACAACAACAAAATGTTAATCTCAACTCAATGTTTTCCTTTATTCTAGCTTTTCAGTTTCTCTAAACAGGTGTTTTACATCTTTTAGTCTTATTTTTTAGTTGTTTTGGTGGAAGGGTTGATCTGATGTAAACTTATCTATTGCAATTATAAATAGGCATCTCATACTCAGTTTTCAATAAGAATAGACCACATTGCAATGTATCTCACTTTTTTTGTCGTCATAAAACTACATAACGTCTTTGTTTTCCCTACATACAATTCCAAAAATTCTTAGAGATTGTTTTTGTGCTGATGCTCTTATCTTTCCTAATCAATTATGAACCATTTTTTGAAACATCGTAAGATTCCAGTGGCTTTCAAGACTTAACAAGGATATAAGTAGGCTTCATATATCCTAAATAGAATGTGTGAGCTATCTATCATTTCTTAAGCAGAGTGTAAAGCAAATTTACCATAGTATTTTTATGCAGAAATGTGGTGTGTATTCTTGAGGATTTTATCAAACTTTTTTCAAAAAAGAATTTATGTTTACTTTGAAAATGATCTAAAAAGTTTTTAACTGGAAAGACTACTCATGTATCAGATTCCTCCTGTAGACTTAGCCTGCATTTCTTTTCTTTCCTAAATAAATTACTCAGTCTCAACAGAGTGATAAAGGTCTACCACTTTTGAAATGCTCTTTGTAAATTGGAACTATGTCCATGTCTTGGCTAATACCATTACTACTGCTTGAAGTCTATTCCATTTCTAATATCTCTCATCAGAATCACATATATTGAAACAATCAGCTTAAATGCCATAAACCCTATTATGGCTGTTTCATCATTAAAGCCCACTTTGAAAGAAAGAAAATGATCTATGATTCTATGTAGTATGTATAATTTTTGACCTAATGTATGTAATATGCATAAACTTTTGTAAAGAAGGTTTAGTTTCATATTTATTGTCTCTCTGTTATTTCATATATTATTATAATCTTTTAAAAAACAGGAACTTTGTTCTAAATAGTTTACATTCCCCATTACTTGCGTGCTTTGCATATAGTAGCTATTCATTTATAATGAAGTAAAAATGTGAGAGAGAAATTTAAAGTTAGATGCTGCAAATAGTGTGATTACATTAATTATTTTTTTTATTTTGTATCTAACCCCCCTGATACCTCAATTGGTAAAGAACCTGCCTGCAATGCAGGAGACCCCGCTTCAATTCTTGGGTCTGGAAGATCCACTGGAGAAGGAATCGCTACCCACTCCAGTATTCTTGGACTTCCCGTGTGGCTCAGCTGGTAAAGAATCCACCTGCAATGCAGGAGACCTGGGTTCAGTCCCTGGGTTGGGAAGACCTCCTGGAGAAGGGAAAGTCTACCCACTCCAGTATTCTGGCCTGGAGAATTCCATGGACTGTATAGTTCATGGGGTTGCAAAGAGTCAGACATGACTGAGTGACTTTCACTTTCAACACAGAATTATGCAAGTTTTTAGGAATTCTTTTAAAGATTTAGGAAATAACTCTACAACATAAAACAAGTACAACTATTTTAAGTACAGGAAAACAAAAAGCATGAAATGTCACTCATAAACTCTTGGATTACCAGCATTTTTATGAAAATATTATGATAGTCACTCTCACCAGAATTTTGGTCAAAATTAAAAGCCATTTTCCTTATTTGGAATTTGTTTTTGTATTATTTCTCTTTTGTCCTCACTCACATCAAATCATTTCAAAGGTAGAAATTAAAAACTTGACTAGAAATATCTAAACCTTTGTAATATTCTACTGGAGGAACTTCTCTGAAATTAGAAGTCTATTTGACATTTTATAAACATAGTATTTTAAAGGTTCATACTGTTAACCTTGAAAATTTAACATATACACCAGGGCTAGAAGTAGAGAAGTCTCTACAGTATGATGAATTGACAATCATTTATTTTTTAATGACAGCCATTTTTAGTTTTAATAGTACTTCTTTTTGTAAATGGAACAATCAGTCCTATCAAGGACATACGACCAAATGCAGAAGACCTGTTCTCATAAAACTAGAAAACAGCGTCTATGTCTTGCAAGTCATTTTTGTTGACAGGATAACAGGTGATGGAATCTTGCTAAATATCACAGATGTCTTATTTTTTACAAGTTTCCCCACCTGTGAATATTCAGTTAACATGGTATTTGCTTAAACATTCTCTATTCTTTTTGTAACTTACTGTGGAACCTGTTATAAAAATTCAGCAGATTTGAGCTGACAGTTTTCTCACTGAAATATGGTGAAAAGGAAACCCAGCTTGCTCTTTCCCTGGTGAACTTGCTCTGTCATGCTGAAGGAGCACAAAATAATGTATGATTGTCAGTTACAAAAGCAAATAGTATCCAGAGATACCCAGAGGGAAGAAAATGTTGACCATGCAAGAAAGACTATTTTTATTGCATTTTTAACTATATGCATTCTTAACTAAGGGTAAAGTAAACAGTTTAGGAAATCATTGGAACACCAAAATGCAGATGTATTCACTGAATAAGTAGCATAGTGGTTTATTAAAAACTTAGACCCCATACTAAAAGTAGCTTTAAGTATGCTAAAGGATAAATTTGCTCCTCTAGGTAATCTGGAAATTTTTTGAAAATTACTTTATAAGATAATTAATCTGATTTGTGTGTATTATTATGGTATATGTGCTTGATTTCAATTTACATATACATGTACACTTTCATTGTTATCTTTCTCTCTCTTGATATTCTATAATTGTATTTTTTATATAATATCCATAATCTCATATACAAATATAATAACATTGAAATAAACTGCAACTTTCCTAGCATTAAATTTACAGTAAGTCTTAATTTCAGTTAATTTTTATGTCATTTATTCAAAGTGTAAAATTCAATGAGTTTTAAGAGCTGTAAATAGCTATTGAAGTCATGATTACAATTAAGACAGAAAACATTTCAGCCATCCCAGACTGAATCTCTGTGCCCTTTTTCAGTCCATCATTTCTTCTGTCCTGGGCAACCCCGCATCTGCTTGTGTCTTTACACTAGCTTGTATCATCTAGAATTGTATATAAAAGTGATAATACAGTGTTTACTCTTAATTTGACTTCTTTTTACTAGCATGAATACTTTGAAAGTCATCTGTATGCTTTTGTACATAAGTCATTCATTGGCTTTTATTGGTAATTATCATTCCATTGTATTTTTTATCCAAGTCTCCTGCTAATGGATATTTTAGTTGTCTCTGATTTTTTTATTAATATAAATGAGTCTCTGTGTGTATATGCATGTTTTTTATATCTGTTGCATAGTATATAGATGTAGAATGGCTGAGTCATATACTAAGTGTATGTTTCAATTTTTATAGAACTGCCAAATAGTTTTCCAGAGGGACCGCACCATTTTCTATTTCTTTGAGCAGTGTATGAGAGTTTCAGTTTCTCCACATCTTGAATTTAGTATTGTGGATTTTTTCAAAAATTAGTATTCTAGTGAATACTCTTGCCTGAAAAACCCAATGGACAGAGGAGCCTGGTAGACTGCAGTCCATGGAGTCGCTAAGAGTCAGACACGACTGAGCGACTTCACTTTCACTTTTCACTTTCATGCGTTGGAGAAGGAAATGGCAACCCACTCCAGTGTTCTTGCCTGGAGAATCCCAGGGACGGGGGAGCCTGGTCGGCTGCTGTCTATGGGGTCGCACAGAGTCGGACACGACTGAAGTGACTTAGCAGCAGCAGCAGCAGTGTGTAGTAGTATCTCATGCTTGCGTGCTAAGTCATTTCAGTAGTATTCGACCCTTTGTGAACCTATGGACTGTAGCCACCAGGCTCCTCTGTCCTTGGGATTCTCCAGGCAAGAATACTGGAGTGGGTTGCCATGTCTTCCTCTAGGGGATCTTCCCGACCCAGGGATCCAAAATGGGTCTGTCTTATGTCTCCTGCACTGGTAGGTGGGTTCCTTACCACTAGCACCACCTGGGAAGCACAGGATAGTTTTAATGTGTGTTTCCCTGATCCTAATAATGCATATCTTTTCATGTACTATTTTCTATCTGTAGATTTCACTTCTATGAAAACCTTCTCAAATCTTTTGCCCATCTTTATTGAGTTGTTTGTCTTATTATTCAGTTCAGTTCAGTCCAGTCACTCAGTCATGTCTGACTCTTTGCAACCCCATGGGCTGCAGCACACCAGGCTTCTCTGTCCATCACAAACTCCCAGAGCTAATTCAAACTCAAGTCCATTGAATTGGTGATGCCATCCTACCACTTCATCCTCCATTGTCCCCTTATCCTCCTGCCTTCAATCTTTCCTAGCATCAGGGTCTCTTCCATTGAGTCAGTTCTTTGCATCAGGTAGCCAAGTATTAGAGTTTCAGCTTCAGCATCAGTCCTTCCAATGAACACCCAGGACTGATTTCCTTTATGGTGGACTGGTTGGATCTCCTTGCAGTCCAAGGGACTCTCAAGAGTCTTCTCCAACACCACAGTTCAAGAGCATCAATTCTTCAGCACTCAGTTTTCTTTATTATTAACTGGTGTTATTATTAACCAGTAAAATTTCTTTATATTCTAGATGCAAGCTTAATATCAGACTTAGATACTGTGAATATTTCCTTCCAGTCTGGCTTACATTTGAGTTTCCTTAAGAATTTAAAAGACTAAATGGTTTTAGATTTGGTTAAATCTTTTTTTTTCCCCTAAAATCATAGGCTTTTACTGTTATGGTTTGTACTTTTATTGTCCTAATAAATTTTTTGCACCAAGGTCCCTAGTTAGCCTGCTTTTGTTTACTTTTCAGTGTCCCCTTGTTGTTTTTTCCATTTTTTCCTGGAAATTTTAGTGATAATTATTGGTAGACATAGGCTAAGTGGACTCACTCCATCCTGGGTGCTTATCATCTAATAGTATTTTTGAGACATCATAAACAAATGAGAAAGAAAGCTCTACCATCACATAATTGAGATCATCCTGCTAGAGAAAATAACATTTAAAGATGTTTCAGATGTGTCCGAGATGATTTGATTATATGGGAAGCAGTGCATACGAAGGTACAGCTTTGGACTTTTAAAATAACGCCTCCCTTTTTCTTGTTGCTTGAATTATTTCCTGATAATACGTGACATTTAAATGGAGCTTATTTATTTCTGGTCACAATAGTGAAAGTGAAGTTGCTCAGTCATGTCCGACTCTTTGCGACCCCATGGACCATAGCCTACCAGGATCTTCCATCCATGTGATTTTCCATGATTTTCTAGTACTCTTCCAGGCAAGAGTACTGGAGTGGGGTGCCATTTCCTTCTCCAAGGGATCTTCCTGATCCAGGGATTTAACCTGGGTCTCCTGCATTGTAGGCAGATGCTTTAGTGTCTGAGCCACCAGGGAAGTCACAATATTAGTATACAATTCTATAGTCTACTTTGCATGTCATATTTCTTAAATATGACACATTTCTTGAACATGACATATTCTTTCTTTTATATTTCCTGCAAGAGATGAAACCATAGCCTCTTACATCAAATACTCTGAGATTTGTGGGGAAAAGATGGATAATGCTTCTTCCATTTAGAGTAGCATTTCAGCACCAGGGATTGCCACACATTATAAACCAGAAGGAAGACAAGACCAGTACTTATCTCTTGCAATGGGGAATTGTTGCCATTTGAAATGAAGTTCAGGCATCAGTTCAAGAATCTACCTTGTTCCAGGGCACCTCAGACATTCCTACTTTTTCTCAGATAGAATTTCATGTAGATGAATGACAGTCTTTCAGTTCAGTTGTTCAGTCATGTCTGACTCTTTGTAACCCCATGGACTGCAGCACACCAGTCTTCTCTGTCCATCACCAACTCCCAGAGTTTAATCAAATCATGTCCATCTAGTTGGTGATGCCATCCAACCGTCTCATCCTCTGTCATCCCCTTATCCTCCTGTCTTCAATCTTTCCCGGCATCAGGGTCTTTTCCAATGAGTCAGTTCTTCGCATCAGGTGGCCAAAGTATTGGAGTTTCTACTTCAGCATCGGTCTTTCCAATGAATATTCAGGACCGTCTTTAGATACTCTCTTACATGTTTCAGGGACATCAGTCCATAAATAATCAGTGTCTTGATCATTACTTTTGATGCTAGATGGATTTTATAAGAACATCTTTGCAAAAAAGCAACATTTGGAGTCTTACTCAGTATTTACTCTGTGTGTGTGTGATTTTGTTACTGTGACACACTGCGGAGGTCTGGAAATGATAAACAACGCCATTCTGATCAATTTACCAAGTACACAAAATGTTCACTCATTTCTGGAAAACAAATTGTTGATCTCAGCCTATACCAGTTTGTATTGAAAGGGAGTAGGTGCAAGTGTACTAAGCCCCTCCAAATGTTTCAAATGTTAAAATTTAAAATGGCTACTTTTAAACTGTATTATTTAGAGTTTTAAAAGATATACTGTGAGCATTACTCTTGTTTGAAGTCATTTTTAAGCTAATGAAAATTCTATATGTGATAGTTACATAATTTCCAAGTGATGACATTTGAGTAAGTACTTATTGAAGGGTTTAGGGACTGAGAAAATAGATAAAAATATAAATGTCTTGATCATGAAGAATATGACCCTATTCTCTCCTGTCCATGCCTCTTATGACTAATACTTTGCTTCCTTGATGCAAGTCAGTGTAATAACCCAGATTGGCAGTCATGTATTTTATAATTGCTGACTTTTATCTTCACAAGTGAGAGAGACAGGTTATTTCCCAGATGGTAGAGTTCCACAAATGACACAGTATAGTGTGCATGTATCATGTATTATATGTTTGTAATTCTTTTGCAAGAATGCCAATATCATTCCAAATAAGGCAGGTATTTCACACACCTACATGGCAATAAATTCTAGAAGAGTGATATTAAAAATGATTACAAGCCACAAAAACACTTTTTTGCTAAGTTTTCATTTTTAAAGTGTCCAAGTTTCTCAGTGCCTCATATTATCTGTTTTTCAGTGCTATAGAAAATGTGTCTTTCAGAACACATGCTTTTTATATACTTCATTGTAATCTGCCATACCTGGCCCAAGTGGTAAGGGAAAGAAAGGTTTCTGGAATGATATCAGAATGATCTCTGCTCTTCCTCTTCTAAAACCACACAGGGAAATGCCCCACACAGAAGGCTTTACGGGTGACTTAAACATCATTAAATAAAGAAATAATTCCAATATACAAAATTTGTCTGGACAATAGGAAAAAAAACTAGCTTGATAACAAAGGTAAAAAGAATAGTATGAGAAAGAAATACTACCAGTCTCAAGTGTAGAAGAGAGTCAAATTCCTCAACAAAATTAACAAACATAATCTAGCAGTATATTGATTATACCAGTATAAAAATCCTGGCTTTATTCCAGGAAAACAAAGTTTGAATGTTTGTTTCACATTGGAAAATCAATTGTTATGGTTCTTCACATTCACAGATTAAAGGAGAGTATCATAGCATATTAATAGAGAAGGAAATGCATCTAATTTTGTCACCATTCACTAAAAGGAAAACTTCTTAGACACTAATATTAAAAGGTATCCTTAGTCATGAAATCCTCTCTCTTTGTGTTTGAAAACATCACTGGTAGCTTCTAGGAGAAAGTAATATCTGATGAAAAGAGCTGGCTTCTCATAATTCATGTGGGTGGGAAGCAGATTGCAGAAGAGCAACATTCATGCAATGGGGTTTTTGCCTGTTGCCACCACTCCAACTTGCATTGAGCAGTGGTTGGCTCCAAGTGTAAAGCAGTGTTTCTCAAACCTTAGCAACCCTTGGGATCACTGAAGTAGTTGTGAAAAAGAATGCTTTCCCATTCTGTGAGTGTTTAATCTAGCGCTTCTAGATTGAGGCCAGACAATTTTCATTTCTAAAAAGTTCCCAGGTGATATTGACATTACTTTTGGGTATCCAACGTTGAAAGTCTCTGGGCTTCAGCAACAATGACAGTTGTTTGGATTCGAGAGGCAAGACAATGACCATGGTAATTATTTTTATGTGCTTCCTCACAAAAACTACTCAGAGCTTTAAAATCCTAGTCATTGTGGTATTTCTGTGCCATCACCACACTGTTTTGATTGCTGTACTTCATTATAGTCTGAAATGGGAGAGCCTGATTGTTCCAGTTTCATTTTCTCTCTCAAGATTGTTTGGCTGTTGGAGTCTTTTGTTTTTCCATACAATTTAAAATTTTTTCTAGTTCTATGAAAAATGCTATTGGTAATTTGATAGGAATTACATTGAATCTCTACATTGCCTTGGGTAGTATGGTCATTTTAACAATACTGATTCTTCCAATCCAGGAATACAGTATATTTTTCCATCTATTTGTATTCTTTGATTTCTTTCATCAGTGTCATAGTTTTTGGAGTATAGGTCTTTTGCTTCCTTAGGTGGGTTTTCTCCTAGGTATTTTATTCTTTTTGATGGTAACTGGAATTGTTTCCTTACTTTTTTTTTCTGATCTTTCATTGTTAGTGGATAGAAATTCAGCAGGTTTTTGTATATTAATTATGTATCCTGCAACTTTACCAAATTCATTGATGAGCTCTGCTATTCATTGGTAGTGTCTTTAGCATTTTCATTATTATCATTTCATCTGCAAACAGTGACACTTTTACTACTGTTTTCCAGCTTAGATTTCTTTTGTTTCTTTTTCTTCTCTGACTGCTGTGGCTAGGACTTTCAAAGCTATGTTGAATAAAAGTGGTGAGATTGAACATCCTCTTTGGTTCCTAATCTTAGAGGAAATTCTTTCAGATTTCCACCACTGAGTATGAGGTTAGCCATGCATTTGTCACACATGGACTTTATTATTTTGAGGCCATGTTCCCTCTCTACTCACTTTCTGGAGAATCTTTATCTTAAATGGATGTTGAATTTTATCAAAAGCTTTCTCTGCATCTACTGAGACAACCATATGGCGTTTATTGTTCAGTTTGTTAAAGTGGTATATCACACTGATTTATTTGCAGTCTACTGTTGATTCCATCTAGTTTATTTTTCATTTCAGTTGTATTCTTCATCTATGTTTGGTTGTTCTTTATATATTCTAATGCTTTGCTAAAAAAACTTATAACCTCAAGCTAGGTGTATCCAGTCTTCTCCCAGATTCTTTGATCATCCTTACAATCACTATTATGAACTCCTTTTCTGGGGTTCTATCTCCACTTTACTCAGTTCTTCTGCTGGTGTTTTATTTTGTTCCTTTGTCTAGAACATGCTTCTCTGTCACCTCATTTTACATAAGTTGCTATATTTATTTTTATGTCTCTCATAGGTTGGTTACATTTCCCAACCTTGAAGAAGTGGTCTTTTCTAGGAGACTTCCGTATGTCCCAGCAGTACACTCCCTCTCACCACCCAAGCTGTGTGTTCTAGAGGTTTCCTATGGGGATTGTATAGGTCCCTCTGCTGAGGCACGATGGATGTGTGTGTAGTCTGGCAGGCTTGGTTGGCCCCAGTTCTAGTGTCTGCCTTGTGTGGAAGCTGCCAACCACTAGTTGGCAGGACTGAGTCACCAAATGACCTACTGCAGAAACCCAGGGGCCCTGATGCTGATGTTGGCTCACTGGTGGATGGAGTCAGGATCCGGAAGCCTACTGGCAGGCAGGCAGGTCCTGGAGTCTGGTTGCAGGGTCTAAGAAACCTTGTCATTGGTGGAGAAGGAGGTTATTGAAACATATGGATAGAGTCTGAAGTGTCTTAAAGTTTGTGTTGGCCTGCTAGTGGGTAGGGCCAGGACCAGCTGGTCTCAGGGGATGGTCTGGTCTATTGTGGGCTGGTTGGGTATTCAGATTGTGGAATTGTGGTTTTCTTGTTTCTTGTGTTTGCCCTCTGCTGGATAAGACTGGTTCAGAGGCTAGAGTAGGCTTTCCAGGGGGCAGGGTGGAGACCAGGGGATTCTGGAGCTGATGCCTGCCCACTGGCATGCAGAGATGGGTCCTAGACCTCCTTGTGGGCAATCTAGAGGCACGTCTAGAGGCAGCGGTAGGCTCAGGACGGCTGTAGGCAGCCTGTTTGCTGATGGGTGGGGCTGTGTCTCCACTCAGTTGCTTCATCTTAGGTATTCCAGCACTCATGACTACAGGCTTTTGGGTGGGACAGGTCTTGGTACTTGAGAACTAAAGGATGGAGCCCACAATGGCACCTGTCCGCACCAGCATCCATGCTGTTAGAAAGCTCCCATGAACGGCTGCTGTCAGTATATGTGATGTCCCCAGGGCAAACTGGAGCTGCCCCTGTGTCCACCTCTGTGGGACATTCTCCAAGACCAGCAGCAGGCCTGCCCAGGATCCTATCCAATTACTGCTTCTGCCCTGGGTCCCAGTACATGTGAGATTTTGTGTGTGCCCTTCAGGAGTGAAGTATCTATTTCTCCAGTCCTGTGGGCCTCTCCAAATTAAGTTGCGCTAGCCTTTAAAGCCAAATATTCTGGCGGCTCATCTTCCCTGTGTAAGACACTCAGGCTGGGGAGCCTAACGTGAGGTTCAGAGGTCTCAACCCTGTGGGAAAAGGTCTGTAATATAATTATTTTTCTGTTTGTGGGCTGCCTACCAGGGTTATATGACTTGACTATGTCACAAGTCTTTTGTTCTTTCTTTATCTCTTTAGTTGTACAGTATCTTTTTTGGTAGGTTTAACTCTTTTTTCATTGATGGTTGTTTTTCAGATGTTGGTGTGTTCGTGAGAGGGGGTGAGCTTGCTTTTCTGCCATCTTGATTCCCACCCACCCTATGTCTTATGATTGGAGCACTTAGTCCACTGACACTTAATTATTGATAGGTGTATACTTACTGCCGTTTTGTTACTTATTTTCCAGTTATTTTTGTATTTCTTCTTTGTTGTCTTCTCTTGGTTTCTTCCCTTGTACATTGATGATTTCCTCTAGTGGTTTGCTTGTTTTCAGGGTAGACAGGTGTGTGTATGCTCCTCACAAATGGATTCTAAGTTTCTTTTATCCCTTCTAGTTACCTACTCGTTTTCCAACCAGTGAAGGGGACTCATTTCCCCAGTGTCAGACCCCAGGGTCGGGGCGCCCAATATGTGGCTTGAAACTTCCCTCCTCAGGGAGGATCTCAGCTCCCTTGTGATGCTGCTTCTCTTCCTTGTCCTCTCCCTGGGGCACAGGTCCCAGCCTGATTGCTTCTTTCCCCTTTCTATCCAACTCCTCATGGATCCTTCATACACCTTCAGTTGTATGAGTGTCTTTCTGCCAGCCTTCAGTTAGTTTTCAGCGAGAATTGTTCCACATGTAGATGTGTTTTAGATGTGTTCAGGAGAGGAAGTGAGTTCTGTATCTTCCTACTTCCCCATTTTTTATCTGAATCATATCCCTTCTTTTTTATTCTTTTTTATTATAGGATAGTTACTTTACAATATTTTGATGGTTTTTGCCATATATCAACATGAATGCACATTGGGTATTTACATAATATCTCTTATTTTTTGATGTTATATTTCTCCCAGATTTTATAATCTTTTGCTGTAATCAATAAAATGTAAGCATTTTAAAATTAAATTAAGCATTAAAAAAATAATATTTTGCATTATCTTTATTATGACATCAATGACTTGGAGTATCACTTGTGTTAAAACTGACTTCTCAAATTTTATTATAAAATTTTACTATCAGTGGGAAAAAGATGAGAGAATTTTATAGTGAATAGCCAAATACTAAACTTTCTTTATAATACATCTATCCAGCTATCCATATTTCTATATAGATATAAGTAATGTGTCTTACTTACCTGATACATTGTCATTTAATTTTTCTTTATTTGTTGCTCATATACTGTATTACAAGTTTGAGGACAATGACTGTGTTTAGTTTATAGTTCTTAGCATAAAACAGTCTTAGTAGTGTCCAAGGCAATGGCACCCCACTCCAGTACTCTTGCCTGGAAAATCCCATGGACGGAGGAGCCTGGTAGGCTGCAGTCCATAGGGTCGCTAAGAGTCAGACACGACTGAGCAACTTCACTTTCACTTTTTACTTTCATGCATTGGAGAAGGAAATGGCAACCCACTCCAGTGTTCTCGCCTGGAGAATCCCAGGGACGGGGGAGCCTGGTGGGCTGCCGTCTATAGGGTCACACAGAGTTGGACACGACTGAAGTAACTTAGCAGCAGCGGCAGTGTGAATTTACTGTATTCTAGCTCATCAAAATGATGAATTTAGTACTCTTTTTGAAGAAATGTTAATAAACTCTTTAAATGCTGCTTGGTAACATGACCTAGTGAAAACTTAGGCTTTAGCAGCAGAAAAATATGGTTTTAGTCCTTTGTTACTTTGGCCAATGTACTTCATTTTCTGTGCCTTGGTTTTCCCATGTATACTAACCTATACGATTCCTGTGAAGAGTAAGATTCACTAACAATAGCAAAGTTGCAGGATACCAAGTTATTATACAAAGGTCTATTACTTTCCTATATACTAGCAATGAATGCATGGCATTTGAAATTAATAACACAATACCATTTACATTAGCACCAAACATGAAATTCTTAGGTATAAATCTAGTAAAATATGGATAATGTCTATATGAGTAAAACTACAAAATTCTGAAATATGAAATCAAAGCAGAACTAAATAAATAGATATTCCAGATTCATGGATGGGAAAACTTGGCATTGTCAAGATGTCAGTTTTTTCAGCATGATGTATAAATTCAATCCTAGTCAAAATCCTATCAGGTTATTTTGTGGCTATCGACAAACTGATTCTAAAGTTTATATGGGGTGGGAAAGGATCCAGAATGGCCAGTACTATATTGAAAGAGGAAAAAGTTGATTGATTGACATCACCCAAGTTTAAGACTCACTATTCAATGCTACAGTAATCAAGATGTTATGATATTGGTAGAACAGTAGAAAACTAGATCAATGCAACAGAAAGAGAACCAAGCAATCAGTTCGGTTCAGTCGCTCAGTCATGTGCAACCCCATGGACTTGCAGAGGCCTGCAGCACGCCAGGCCTCTCTGTCCATCACTAACTCCCGGAGTCCACCCAAATTCATATCCATTGAGCTGGTGATGCCATCCAACCATCTTATCCTCTGTCGTTCCCTTCTCCTCCTGCCCTCAATCCCTCCCAGCATCAGGGTCTTTTCCAGTGAGTCAGTTCATCGTATCAGGTGGCCAAAGTATTGGAGTTTCAACTTCAACATCAGTCCTTCCAATGAACACCCGGGACTTATCTCCTTTAGGATGGACTGGTTGGATCTCCTTGCAGTCCAAGGGACTCTCAAGAGTCTTCTCCAACACCACAGTTCAAAAGCATCAATTCTTCAATGCTCAGCTTTCTTTAGAGTCCAACTCTCACATCCATACATGACTACTGGAAAAACCATAGCCTTGACTAGATGGACCTTTGTTGGCAAAGTAATGTCTCTGCTTTTGAATATGCTATAAGAATCAGTGGACTAAAATGGACTGGAATGGGTGAATTTAACTCAGATGACCATTACATCTACTACTGTGGGCAAGAATCCCTTAGAAGAAATTGAGTAGCCATCATAGTCAAGCCAAGCAATAGATCCACATAAATATTGTCAGCTGATCTTTAAAAAGGAGCAAATTTATTCTTTGAAAGAAAGAAACTATGCAAGAAAAGTTAACTCAGTTTTTCATATTGTTGGAACATAAGTCAACACAAAATCAGTAATAAAATTTAGAAGACTGCAACAGATAGCAAGACTTAGTATATGCAACTCAATTCTGAAGCTGCTCTCTCTCTCACTTAAATTAACTGGACTATTTGATGTGAATGAGGATATTGGTAACAATGTAATTTTACAGCCCAGAAGAGGAACAACATTCAGAATGACAGCTCTCCAAAGGATTTTAAAACTAATGGACTGCTTCTTAACACCTTTATAAATCTTTGCAAACTTTTCCCAGAGTGGGTATTAAAGGTATAATGAGTAGATGAATTGAATAGGGAACTAAAGTAAGATAAATAGTGTAACAGTGAATCAATATATGATTTCAAGGAGAAACATTGCAAATGCTGTATTCAGCCATGTTGGTAAATAGAGCAGCACATGTGATACTCTCATGTTGTAGGAGAAAATATTCAAGGATCAGTTTGGGATTTAAAATACATTTATTTCCTTTCTTTTTCAATTTTATAGAAGTATAGTTGATTTACAGTGTCAGATTTATTTTCTATTCCTGGAAAATTACAATCTATTTCTGTCAGCTTCAGAGAATTTAATTGAACCAAAATTATCAAAGATGATTTAAATAACTGCATTTGGTATAATAAAGAGCTATAATTCTGCCTCATTTGAAATCCTACCAACATAGTCTACTTCTATTAGAGCACTCACCATCTTCTATCCCTGATAATTTTTGTATGCATCTATTTTATTACCCTTTAAATCCCTGAGATCAGGTTTTCTTTCTGATTATTCTTTTATTCTCTACTTCTACCACAGTGAGCAGCTCATTTTAAATGAATGCACAAATGAATGAATATGCCAGTTAATAAGTATATGTTTACATATCCAGCTCTCTTCAATTTCTCTGTGTGTCAAGTCTAGTTTCTCCCTGCTCTTCTCACTTCACATCAGTATTAATCCAGTACCTGTGTATTTGCACTCATTCTGTTTGTTTTAAAACTTTTCATGCTATTTCAGTCTCCATTAGGTAATTATTTCTTTGGATAGAGGAAGGAAAGCAAAACTTAAGTTATTTTTGCACACATTTTTCTCATCTAACAACATGTATGTCTGAAAAAATGCCTCAAGTTAGAATTTAATTTTATTTGAGCAATTTGTAATCCCAACATTACTATACTACAAATGAGAGGTGAAAAATGCCCACCAATAGAAATGTCTGTAAGTAATATAACATGGAAACAGGGTATAAATTACATCCCTTCAAGGAAATATAAAAGTAGATCTATTCTGCCACTTAGGGAAATAAATTCTAAGTAGTACATGAAATGGGACAGTTTAATTTTGTACATTATAGTTCTTGGCCATTGAACAAGAAGTGAATGAATGGGCACCTGTTAGTTCCTGCCAAATGCTAATGACCTGAATCCAGGATTTGTTGGATAAGAAGGGCCATGGGGTCAATCTAATTTGATCTTTTAATTCTTGTATGAAGTAAAGTCTCTCTGGGACAGGTAAGATGGAGCTCCCTGTTACTTGTGCTTTTGAGCACCACTCCAAGAATAATTTTATTCTCAGTACAGATCAAGACTCTGATTCAGGGGAGGATAATGGGACAATGTGTCTTTATACCAGTTTTTCTCCAAGGATTGAAAGTTGTTTCAATCCTTATACTTAGTGATTTCTGCCCCCATCCTTTGGATCTGAGAACAAGTTGCTGATGATCTTAAATTTCAACATGATAAAGAAGTTGTAACTTTCCTATGAATGTGTTCTTAGGTTTGGAAAGTTGGGTATCTGTGACATTACTGATGCTATTTGTTATTTTTAAGCCTATATGTAAGTTTTGAAATAACTTTCAGAAATAACTGAAAGTACAAAAATATGGTGGAAATAAGAAATTCAAACCATAGAGCTATGAGGGGAGAAACAGTGAAGAGTCTTTTTGCAATATGTCAGGAGAAAGATGATGAGGGCCTGATCTAAAGCAGTAGTAACAGGACAGCAAGGTATGGGTACAGTGGTCTTTTCAAATAATTGGATGAGGAAGACACAAGTTGAAGATTGTCTCTGATTTTTTGGTCATCAATGGCAACCCACTCCAGTATTCTTGCCTGGAAAATCCCATGGACGGAGGAGCCTGGTAGGCTGCAGTCCATGGGGTCACTAAGAGTCAGACACAACTGAGCGACTTCCCTTTCACTTTTTACTTTCATGCATTGGAGGAGGAAATGGCAACCCACTCCAGTGTTCTTGCCTGGAGAATCCCAGGGACGGCGGGGTCTAGTGGGCTGCCATCTATGGGGTCGCACAGAGTCGGACACGACTGAAGCGACTTAGCAGCAGCAGCAGCAGTGATACCATTAATTGAATAAAGGAAGGTAGGTAAAGAAAGAATTGCAGAATTTTTTGTAGCATCTGGTGTTGGAGAAGACTCTTGAGAGTCCCTTGGACTGCAAGGAGATCCAACCAGTCCATTCTGAAGGAGATCAGCCCTAGGATTTCTTTGGAAGGAATGATGCTAAAGCTGAAACTCCAGTACTTTGACCACCTCATGGGAAGAGTTGACTCATTGGAAAAGACTCTGATGCTGGGAGGGATTGAGGGCAGGAGGAGAAGGGGACAACAGAGGATGAGATGGCTGGATGGCATCACTGACTCGATGGACATGAGTCTGAGTGAACTCCGGGAGTTGGTGATGGACAGGGAGGCCTGGCGTGCTGCGATTCATGGGGTCGCAAAGAGTCGGACATGACTGAGCGACTGAACTGAAGGGAAAAGGATTTTGGTTTGGGGAAAGATTGACTTTGAATTACTTTGAAAGAAGATATTGTTGGGAGCTTAGAAATAGGAAAGTAGAGCTTAGAAAATAATTGTTGGCTAGAGATACAGATCCAGAAATCATTATAACAAGTTGTATCTAGGCTGAGAAAAAGAAATCCTCTGTTTCACATATAGTGCTCCATATCGTCTTCACAGCTACCTTCTCTGGATGATGGTGATATTATTCTTTACTTTAAAGTGAGAAAAGCTCTAGCAGAGAGATGTTAATTATTTTTTCTAAGAATATCATTAACATGGTGGATGTATTAATCTGATTGGACTTACATGAAAAAATACCATGAACAGGATGGATAGACATTTCTCACAGTTGTAGAAGCTTAAAGTCCAAGATCAGGGTGTCAGTATGGTTGGATTTTGGTGAGAGCTCTCTTCTTGGCTTATAGAAGGCTACCTTCTCACTGTGGGTTCATGCGGCATTTCTCCAGTGGGTGTAAATGGATGGGGGGAGAGAGAATTCTCTTTCTTCCCCATAAAGTCACCAGTCCTGCTGGATTAGGACTCTACCCTTTAGACCTCACTTCAGCTTGACTGCCTCTTAAAAGCCCTATCTCCAAATACAGGCATTTTTGGGGTGTTTGGGCTTCAACATATGACTTTTGGGGGAACACAATTCATTCTCTTGCTGACTTGAACCTGGATAGGTCACAGACAGAGCACCCTTTACTGCTAGATGTATGATGCAAGCCAGTTACTGGCTTTGGTTGCCAGGAACCCATAATCAAAATCCTTTGTGAGTGTGGAAAAAGCAGATGGATGACATGGACTAGCATACACAAGGTGTGGTGGTACTGAACAGAATAAACCTTAAATTAATTAGGAATACAAAAATTAGTGAAACATAATTTTGTCCTCAACAATATATCTATAATATTATATATACACACACTTTATATAATTTGTGTACTTTGTTATATTGTATACATGTTCTTTATAAATAAAATATACTTTATGTGTATATATACATGTAATATAGGCTTCCTAGGTGGCACTAGTTGTAAAGAACCCGCCTACCAATGCAGGAGATGTAAGAGATGTGGATTCAATCTCTAGGTTGGGAAAATCTCCTGAGGGAGGGAGTGGCAACCCACTCCAATTTTTACCTGGAGAATCCCATGGACAGGGGAACCTGGTGGGCCATAGTCCTAGGGTTTGCAGAGTTGAGCAGAACTGTGATATATACTGATATATATATCAGGATACAAAGAAAGCCAAGTTTCTTTGAAGTATTTCTCCTAAAAGCCACAGAATGTTTCCAGGTACAAACTGTCATCGCTTGATGCCTAAATCCTTGTGTTTTGACTCAATAGGCATGTTTTTATTGTTTCTGGAGGTGGAGTGTATCATAGAAATTGGAATCAGTTCTCACTTCTTGCACAAAAGAAAAAGTACATCTTTGGAAACGCATCTATACTATATAGACAGAGATGAAGCTCTTCTTAAATCTGTGTGACTTATACAAAGAGAATTACAGATACAATTCCATATTGAGTGTTTATACTTTTACATGAGTTTTTCAAAGTTACCTTTTAAGTGCCTCAAACTACTTCAACTATTTCATTAGCCTCTAACATTTAAATGCAGTTTAGGAACCAGAAATATATATCCTAGAAATAGGCAACATTCAAATTGATTTTTCTCTTGGAGATCAAAGAGGAAATTTTCTATGAAATAAGATGATTGAACCCTAAGAGGGAAAAAAAATCATTTCACAATGTCTAGTCCCAGCTCTTTTGTTTCTGATCAAATAGCAATGTGCAATTAGAATGCCATGTTTGTGGATCTTTTATATATTCATTTATATTTGACCCTAAATCACTCTAATACATGACCTCATATTTAGATTTAAGAAAACAGTCATTAGACTAGTCCTAGGTTTCAGGTTGGCATTGAAGATAGGTTTCAAAAACATTAGCCTGTCAAAAATTTTGACAGGCCTGTAAAATGTTTTGGCCCTGCTGACAGTCATCCATGTTATCGCATCAGCTGCTTCCTTGGCCCAGTGTTCTTCTACTGACCCCTGTGTCATTAATAAAAAAGGATGTATACTTTTCACCTTCACCTAGTAATTGGGACTCAAAATATATTACCCCAACATGTAACACAAGGAACATGAAGGAGAATGAATCGTAACCAATGGCTCTGTTGAACAAATAACATTTTCCAGTCATCTTCATGTGCTTTTCCTTTGTGTCTCATAATCCAGTGAATTGGTTATGCTTTTTTTTAAATTTAATTTAATTTTTAAACTTTACAATATTGTATTGGTTCTGCCATATATCGAAATGAATCTGCCACAGGCATACATGTGTTCCCCATCCTGAACCCTCCTCCCTCCTCCCTCCCCATACCATCCCTCTGGGTCGTCCCAGTGCACCAGCCCCAAGCACCCAGTATCGTGCATCAAATCTGGACTGGTGACTAGTTTCATATATGATATTATACATATTTCAATGCCATTCTCCCAAATCATCCTACCTTCTCCCTCTCCCACAGAGTTCAAAAGACTGCTCTATACATCAGTGTCTCTTTTGCTGTCTCGTACACAGGGTTATTGTTACCATCTTTCTAAATTCCATATATATGCGTTAGTATACTGTATTGGTGTTTTTCCTTCTGGCTTACTTCACTCTGTATAATAGGCTCCAGTTTCATCCACCTCATTAGAACTGATTCAAATGTATTCTTTTTAATGGCTGAGTAATACTCCATTGTGTATATGTACCACAGCTTTCTTATCCATTCATCTGCTGATGGACGTCTAGGTTGCTTCCATGTCCTGGCTATTATAAACAGTGCTGCGATGAACATTGGGGTACACGTGTCTCTTTCCCTTCTGGTTTCCTCAGTGTGTATGCCCAGCAGTGGGATAATGCTTATATTTTAGAGCTGAGAAAACTGATATTAGTATAATAAATTAAGAACCCTGACTTACAGGGTTAAGGTTGGGATAACAGGATAAGCAGTTCTGAATCCCAGTTCTGTCCCCTAATAGCTCTATAGTCAAGTTTTTATTTTGTTTTTTTTAAAAAAACTTTTCAACATCTTACTTTCTTCTTACATAAAATCTAAAAGTTAAAATATTGGGCTGGCCAAAAAGTTCACTTGGATTTTACTGTATCATCTTATGAATGAACTCCTTGGCCAACCTAATATTATCTCCCTCAGTAGGTTAGAGACTTGAATAAGATTAGCATGTGGTAGGATAAGATGAGAATACCAATGGCTAGCACTTTTCTAATGAAAAATTATACTGTGGTAGTGTTTGTTAGAAACACTGTGACTTGTCCAGGGTAACACAGCAGGTCAAAATTGGGGTTGGGACTCAGAGTGAGGTTTACTAAGATTTCAATGTTTTTCTTCATGAGATACTTTTGTGCTGAGAAATGTTTAAGCTATGCTGTCTTCTGTTTGTTAAGCCCAAATTGATTTTGTTGACGTGAACACATAGGTCACTCTGTATTTTGATGATGACTTGGGATGTACCTAAGTTAAAGGCAGAGAGTTGGCATGAAATAGAGTGGGAGTAAGTGAAACAGCCGTAGATTTACAAATAAAGACACTTGCTGTCCTGTAACCAGGACCCAGAGGCATAGACGCCGAGAATCACAGCCACCTACAAAGTTCACCAGGCCTGCTTGTCTCTACCCAAGGAACTTTTCCTGCATCTGCACACGTCCCATTACTATTCTCTACCTGAGCAGGAAGGGAATAGGTTTCTACCCTTTCAATTTTTGTATTGTTTACCCAGCTATATGGATTGTTATTGTAATATAGTAATGTTTTACATTATCTTATAATCTAGGGAATACATTTTAATTGTTCATTTTCATTAAAGATAAAACATGCATAATAAAAAACAACAGCTTCTATATCCTTGCAGTGTATTCGTCTTACCTGTTCAGAGAATCTGGGCTAGTCTGAACATGTACTGGTTCTTTCATTGAGGAACACCCAGTGGAAGCATCTATACATGTTCAAGGTCTAGTTTTATATTCATCAAAAAACTATAGTCTACTTCCATAGAGCCCTGAAATTCTCCATAGTGTCAGAGAGTGACTCTGTGCACTCTAGCTGTTGACTAGGTTGTGTGTGTGTGTGCACGCGTGCATGCATGTGTTATAAACATACATTCTGTATGAGGTAGCCATGATCTCTAGGTATAATTCTAAATGGCAGATACTGAGGTAATATGTATGGGTAAATATTAAGGAGCTACCCAAAGGTAGTGCTGTATTTACTAACATATTTTGGCAAGGTAAGGACTCAGGGAGAAGTCAGTAAAGAGGGAATTTCATGTCAATCAAAATAAGAGGAAATCATCATTTTTTATCATTTTGTGAAGGCTTTATACAGAAGGAAGGCTTATGGGAGCATCTTACATTTTCTGCACTAGATAAATTTCAGTAATGATTTGGCCTTTAGAAAGTGATATTTTCAAATTCCTTTACTGGGGCAATGTGCTTGCTTTTGTGCCTTCTTTGTCTATGCAGGCAGGTGTTACCAGAGATGGTTAAAACTTCTTATTACATAGCACCTCATGCTTCACTGAGCAATGAAACAGAAAAGTTAAAACGAAACATAATATCACCCAACACTTTTATCTCTTTTGAAAATTACTTGACCAAACTCTTGGTCAGCACTCTCCTTGCTCTTTTTTGCTTCCCTTCAGTTGTCTGGTTTAGAACTGTAAAAAAAATAAAAGATCATGACACCATGAATCTTTGCTTTAACTTAGAAATGAGGCAGAATGAACTAGACTGTGGGATGAAATGACTTGTCAGCATTTGCATCCATCTTTATTCCTGAATTAGCTGTTGGTTTTCACTGTTTTCAACACTATGCCAGATTTTGTGCTAACATTCAGAAGACCATCTAGAGGGTCTATAAATGAAATAATTGAGGCAAATAAAAGAATTGAGGATAAAGAGTTACGAGTGAGGCCGGTCCCTGCCCACTGGTAGGGAGTGTGTGGAGGGTCAGGCAAGACTGTGGAGCATATGGCAGTTGATTGGAGCCTTTAATCACTGACAGAATATTGAGTCAGAATCAGTGACACTCCTGGAAGAGAACCGAGTCATGTAGTAGTAGCTGTAGTCTGGTTGGGCAGGAACAGTAGGAGAAAACGATGCCCTAACATGAGCCATCACCTTCATTGAGTTATGACACTATACAGAGCTGTGAAGCATGCAGTGCTCTGAGGTTCAGAACACCCACCACGATGGCAAAGATATTTTATTGACATTACACTTGAAATGTTTTGAACTGCAAATGAAAATCAATGTTCCCCATCCCCCTTGTGGATTATAATAAGCAAGATGTGGTTTAGCATCTGTTCAACTCTATGTTGATTTTTCAGAAAGTTGAGATATGCTATGAATCTTTCTCCTGGACACAGGTTTTCTTTAGAGAAATATTTTCTTGATAATATGTCAGAATCTTTCAGGATTTGTGTCTTCAGTGAAAAGAAAATGACATTTTTTTTAACCCTGTATATTTTTTGTTGAGTAAAAATTCAAATCTAGCTTGTCAGTTTTTTTTTTAAATAGGAACAAATAGACAATAAATAGTCTTGATTATAGTCCAAGTCACACTTTGTTCTCTATCCTTCTCTGGAAACAGGGAAATAAAGAATTATATTCCATTTATCAGAGAAAAAAGAGAAGGATATGCTTGTGATCCATACTGGAAGAGTGTAAGTCCCTGATCTGCATTTAGAGATTTGTTCTACTTTTAAGAAGAAAGGCTAGGGCTCACTGGAGATGTATCCATTTGTATATCATTTGCCCAGAGAGAGAAAGCAAGTTCTTGGATTTGTAAGACACTGATCTGGTTATCTTTACCTAGAACATTCTTACTGGCAAAAATAAATTTTCTTATTACTGACTCATATTATAATGGCATTGAACACTATAGTAAGGCACCAAGGTGATAATCACAAGTAAAATTTGTTGAAATCTGATCTCATTTCCCAGTGCAGATCTGGGAAGAAAATACTGTTAGCCAAATTCAGGCATGGTTGATTGTAAAAAGAATAGTATTCATGATTTCAAAGCTGGATATGAGTTTTACCTGAGGAATTTTTAAAATGTTAATAACTTCCTTTCTTCCCCACCCACTTAACTCCCTCCCTGTGAGTCTTCCTTCTTTGCTCCAGGCTATAAGAAATTAGGAAGGGTTGAATGAGGACAGCAGCAGCCTCAGAGGATCTAGACAGGTTTCAGGGAGACTGAGACAAAGTAAACATATTGAGGACACCGGAGCTAAATTTCTCACTGTTAGAAAAGGAAATTACAAATATGGAATGGGAGAAAGTTGAAATGAGCACTGTAATCTTGGATTGGACTTAGTAGTATGTATGTGAATGCATCGCTTTTTATATCTCAGTGTAGAGGGACAGAGGCTTCCCTGGTGGCTCAGATGGTAAAGAATCCACCTGCAATGCAGAAGACCTGAGTTCAATCCCTGGGTTGGGAAGATCCCCTGGAGAAGGGCATGGCAACCCACTCCAGTATTCTTGCCTGGAGAATCCCTATGGACAGAGGAGTCTGGCGGGTTATAGTCCATGGGGTCACAAAGAGTTGGACATGACTGAGTGACTAAGCACAAATAGAGAAATTAAATACAAAAATAAAAGACGTGTGTATTCCATATCTCTAGTCATTTGCTGTGATTGAAATAAGGAAGTGTTCAAAGAACAATGGAGTCACGTCAAAAAATATAGATGTCAGTTTGAAGGGGCTCCACTACAAAATCTAGAACAATTTGGGAATCTAAATAAATACTGATAATGATGGATAGTGTTGAATCGATCTATGGTGAAATAACTGAGCATATCACTGTGGAGAAGAGAAAGTTTTTACTTGCAGAATGCCAAACAGTAAATGTAAAAGTAATGGTAGAAGTGGAAAAAAAAATCACAATTTAGAAACTAATGTAATAATAATTTGGCCAACAAAGAACACTCGTGGATATACAATATATGGGTGAAAATTTAATGACAAAGAGGTTATTTACATAGCCTCAGAGTTTCTCCCCACATAATTATACATACAGTGAAGAAACAGTACCTTTAGTAGACTCTGATCAAAACCTCCAAGTTATCAAAGTTATCACCAGTGATGGGACAGACTGACATTGTGTATCATGGTGATGGGACACAGTGAGAAGAGACAGTCTTGGTGATCTTTCTACCAAATTGTATAGCCTAAATCTAGTCATAAGGAAACAGACAAATCTAACTTGAAAAATATTCTACAGGGCAACTGTTATAGATTCAGAAAATATTAAGGTTGGTAAGGGCACAGAAGAATTGTGGAACTCTTCTAGATTTATGGAAACTAAAGAGATGAAATAGTCCATTGCCAACGCTTCATCCTGGTTTGGATCATTCTGCTATGAAGGACATTATTGGGATGGTCGGCAAAAATCTAAATGGGAAGAGGGGTATATGGGATTTCTTTGTATTCCTAGCACTTTTATTTTGTAAGTTTGAAATTCCTTCAAACTAAAAGAGTGCAAAATAATGTCTGTGTCCTCACTCACACAGAATTACAACAGGATCTCTGAGAATGGAAACATTTTTCAAAGAACCTCAGATGACTCTAACAAGAAGCCAGGATTGAGAACTGCTGGGCAAGGAACAACAGTTCATTAAGACCATTGCTTGCAACTAGAAGAATTCTAATTATGGGCCTGTCTTTGTTTCATTCAGCAGGGATTCTGATGATGGATTTATACCTAGCATTTACTTGGTGAATGGATGCAAATGCTATGTTCTTTTAGAGTTGCTTGTAGAGAGCTATACTATAGCTGTTCTCGGTTTACAGTACATTGCAGTACCCACTTGTGATGTTCCAAGTGGGTATATTTATTTTTTAATGGAAAATGGAATAGAAACATACCTTACTTTGAGATTCAGTAATCTTCCATGATGTAGTTAGAGACACATGGTTTTCTAGAACAAGAGTTGTCATTAGTTT
The DNA here is from genome assembly GCF_029378745.1 of Bos indicus. Taxonomy (NCBI): domain Eukaryota; kingdom Metazoa; phylum Chordata; class Mammalia; order Artiodactyla; family Bovidae; genus Bos; species Bos indicus. The sequence goes on from NC_091779.1 coordinate 15,812,636, forward strand.
GGGTTGATGCTTAATGTTTTATATTTAAATCGTACATTTCTTTAAATGTTTTTGAGCATTACATTAGACAGTAATTCATCTGGTATTCAATTGTATCAGTGCATCAGATAACACATTAAGATCCATTCCTTTCTTTGCATTTGCAATATCACGAAGTGGAGGAGAGAGTGTGCTGGTTTTCCACACACCTCCCTCTCATCTTTATCTAGGCTTATATATGTATAGATGAGAGCATCATCTTGTTGTGTTTGGCTGTGGTGAGGAATGTCACGGGTGTTTGGATTCTGCAGATAGTCCAAGATGTAAGATCTTCAGATGTGGATATATTTAGAGTGAACCAGAGATAAAAAGTGGAGAAAATTTTAAAGGTGTTGTCAAAGCTTGCCTCAAGCAAAATTGTGAAATATGCCAAGATTCTCACTGGAGCCTACCAGGCTCTGCAGTCCCCCAATCTATCTTTGCTTCCCAGATGGTGGAGTGGTAAAGAATCTGCCTGCCAACGCAGGAGAGGCAACAGATATGGGTTCAATCCCTGAGTTGGGAATATCCCCTGGAGTAGGAAATGACAACCCACTCAAGTGTTCCTGCTTGAGAAATCCCATGCACAGGGGAGCCTGATGGAGTACAGTCCATAGGGTTGCAAAGAGTCCGACACAACTGAGCACGCGTGCATGCTCTTCTCTGTGGCTGTTTGCTAGGTATCTTTCAGATGCACAGTTTGCACAATCTCAGCTTTCACACCATCTGCTGAATTGTTGCTAAATAAAGTCTTATATGGGAAGGGCTTTAATATTGACCCCTGCCAAGGATGTTTATTTTTTTAAATTGGTATTTATCAAAATTGACTTATTATAGATGGAGAGAAAAAATATTTTTTAAAAAGTAACCATTATTTATGAACTCATTTATCTGTAAAAGCATTTTGCTATATACTGTATTCATGATCACATTTAATCCTAAGTGTTCTATGAGGTAGAGTATAACTTATATCCATTTTACAGATGAGAACTTGAAGCTTAGAGCACTGAAACAATTTGCCCCAAATCAGAAAAGTGGTGAGTTACAGACTTCAGATTTGAACCCAGATCTGTTTGATTTCTAAATCCACGTGCTTACCCATTAGGCTCTATTGGCTCTCATGTTTTGGACTGGGGATCACCTATACAACCTATTCCTAACTTTAGAGAAATTCATGTAGTATGAATCTTAAGAAAACTACCTCATGATCCTAGCAGACTGGTCTACACTATATTTTAGAGCATATGATTCAGAAGAGTATGCCGCTGCTAAGTCTCTTCAGTCGTGTCCAACTCTTAGCAACCCCATGGACTGCAGCCCACAAGGCTCCTCCGTCCATGGGATTTTCCAGGCAAGAGTACTGGATCAGAAGAGTATACTCTTCTGTATATCTAGAGTATGTATAGAGTATACTAGTGATAATACTAAGGTATTATTCCTCTATTCATATTCTTGCTCAGATAGCAGCTTTATGCTGAAACAGTTTTGCAGTTTGTATAGTGGGTGTTTAAATACACAGAGCTATATTGGGTGTTTCTCTGAAAGCTTTAAAATCCTCTCTTAGGTTCATTTGGTAATTCAGAGATAATTCGGTAGAATGTGGCCCTTTAATGTATCTCTAAATACTTTTGTCAAGCTATTAAAGCTATTGAGGCCACAAATATATTACATATAGCTTCTTAGCTCACTTCTTGAGGTAGATATTTAGTCTGCCTTTTTTATAGCGTACATAAAGCGCCATGTTCCAAAACATTTATGTTGTAATGAAGAAAGAATAAGAGCAAGAATAACATATAATATGCAGTGTATTTTTTAAATAATCTGGTTAATCATTTTCTTGTTGAAATAAAGACATTTCAGTCCAAGCCCTTTTAACTGAGGCATTCAAGCACTAAGACAAGACTATCAAAGCATACTTGTTTTTGAATTGTTACTTACATAAATTTGTAACATGTCAACAGTCATTTTTATATTGTATCCCAATATACAATTGTCATTTTAGCTGGATAAGTTCCAAATTATTTAAAAAGTATATGCTGCTGTTTCCAAACAGTAAGTTGCTGACAGAACATATGAATTAGTTATATCATAAGGAAAACACCTAAGTGATATTCTTATGTTATATGGCTGGAAAAAACAATGTGTTTCCCTAAATAGTCAAACTAAGAAAATAATTAACATTTACTCAATATCAGGCACTTTGTTGAGCAATTCGTTACTACGTTAAATCCTTAGAGCAACCTTGGGATGAGATTAGGGTACATGTTAATGATTATTGTTACTGAAGAGATAAAATAACTGAAGGTCTTTGGGACTAAGCAACTTGCCTACTAAGCCATCTAACTAGAAATGAGCATATTGAAATAGAAGGTTATCTAACTTTAAAATTTATTCTCTTGACCAGTAAGTTATATAACTAAGGCAAAATAGAATCTTTAAGACTAATGTTTATATTAAAAGGATCCCTCTGGAATTAGCATTCCCATATATACATAATACCACTTTTAGAGCTAAAAGTGCTATCTTAGCCCAAATTTTCATTTGAAAAATTAGGGAAATGCAGACCAGAAAAGATACATGATATTCCTAATGGTAATCTATAAATGTTCCAAGAAACAAAATGGTGACCAATATTAAATGATTAAATTTTATTCCCTATAGCTTACTCTTAACTCTTTTAATAAAAAAGATAGAATTGTCAAAGATGGAGGCCTGTTGATGGTTCAGGCATGGACTCTCTTGGAGACAATATATGAACTCTAGTAGCCTATTGTTTAAGTTTCCTATCTCTCCCAGATGTAGAGATATTTTGACATATAACTGCTGGGTTATGCTGACTAAAAGGGAATATATCTTGAGGCCCTGGCACATAATAGTTCTTAGATAAGTGGTGGGTTTTATTATCGTATTACTCTATTAGACTCTTCACACGTGGTGTCAGGTCTCAATTACTTTAGTGTCCTCAGAAATTATCAGCAGGTACATAAACCTAGCATGTTTTATCTTAGAAGTAGTATGCTGATAAATGTGTAATAATTGGGTTTTCCAGAGGGTAGAGGGAAAGAACTTATTTGTAGCATTAACTGATTTTTATGTGTAAATTACTTAAATCAGAACAGATTTAAATCTACCAACATGTCAGATGACTTGAAATTTTTTTAAAATTTAACAATAGACCCCGCTAAGCAGGTATTCGCTAACTCCAGTAAGCACTGATTTTCTCTTGTGTATGTGTTGTGTGTGTGTGTGTGTGTGTGTGTGTGTGTATGCTGCTGCTGCTAAGTTGCTTTAGTTGTGTCCGACTCTGTGCGACCCCATAGACAGCAGCCCATTAGGTTCCTCTGTCCCTGGGATTCTCCAGGCAAGAATACTGGAGTGGGTTGCCATTTCCTTCTCCAATGCATGAAAGTAAACAGTGAAAGTGAAGTCGCTCAGTCGTGTCCGACTCTTAGCGACCCCATGGACTACAGCCTACCAGGCTCCTCGGTCCATGGGTTTTCCAGGCAAGAGTACTGGAGTGGGGTGCTATTGCCTTCTCCGATATATATATATTTATATTTATGCAAAAACACATATGCCTATATAAAGTGAAAGTCACTCAATCATGTCTTACTCTTTGGAACCCCATGGGCTGTAGCCTGCCAGGTTCCTCTGTCCATGGAATTCTCCAGGCCAGAATACTGGAGTAGGTAGCCAGCCGTTCCATTCTCCAGGGGATCTTCCCAACCCAGGGATCAAACCCAGGTGTCCCGCAATGCAGGCAGATTCTTCACCTTCTGAGCCACCAGAGAAGCCCAAGACTACTTAAGTGGGTAGCTTATCCCTTCTACAGGGGATCTTCCCAACCCAGGGATTGAACTGGAGTCTCCTGCATTGCAGGCAGATTCTTTACCAGGTGAGCCACCAGAGAAGCCCATGCCTATGTAAATGAGGGCCAAATGATAATTACATAGTTATTTCATAAGCATAGAGTCAGATCAAGGGTGGTGGTGATTTAGTTGTGAAGCTATATCCGATTCGTGACCCCATGGACTGTGCCCACCAGGCTCCTCTGTCTATGGGGTTCTCCAAGCAAGAATACTGGACAGGGTTGCCATTTCCTCCTCCAGGGGATCTTCCCAACCCTAGGATTAAACCTGGGTCTCCTGAATTGCAGGTGGATTCTTTACTGATTGAGCCACCAGGGAATCCAGTACAAGGGTAGTTAATTTTATAGTAACAGTCACTGTCACTGAGCTCTGATGCCACATCTTAGATCTAAGACAGTCTCTTCCTTGCATGATGTTGGAAACACAGGACAAGTTGTGTCCTTGGAATATATGTTATTCTAGGCTGCCTTCACAACCTTGAACTTCCTGCTGTCACACATAGACCATTGCTGATGCAGACAGTTTCCCTGGAGAACACTTTCTTCCTTAGACTATATTTGATCATTGCCCAATTAAATTGAGTATTTCACTCTTAGGCAGTGATCTTCTGGGCACAACACTATATTGATTATACTACTAAAGTAATTAGTAATTGAATGCTAGTAATAAATTCACAGAGAGTCAAAGTTGGGAAGTGTTCTTGCAGAGCTGCTGATTTAATTAGCTATTTTTTCATAGATAGAGAAAACCCATCAAACAAAGAAGGGGAAAAAAAGAAAATAAGTTTAACTTGTTCAATACTTTCTGACAATTCATAGCAAAAACCCATGTCTTATAACCTATCTTTAAATATATTATAAAAACTCAATTCATGAATTTACTTTTACTTTATTGGAAAGGGAGTAAAAATGTTTGTACTATAAATCCACAATGATTCCAGAAACGCAAGGGTGATCAAAATATGAAAATAAATCAGTATTACATACCACATTATAGAATGAAAAAACAAAAACATGATAATCTAGATTGATGCAGAAAAAACATTTGACAAAATTCAATACCTTTTCATAACAAAAATACATAAAACCACTCAACAAACTAGGAATATAAATAAGCTTCCTTAACATGATAAAATGTATGTGAAAACTCAGCAGAAAACATCATACGCATCGGTGAAAGACGAAGTTTTTCTCCTCATGATCAGTTACCACAACGAACAAGCCAAAAATCCCACAGTGGGATCCATTTCTTTTTTCTTTTTTTTACCAAGAATTTGAATGCAAAGGAAAAGAAAGAAAGGGAAAAACAATCCATAGACTTGTTTTAGTGTGACTGGATAAGCTACAATTTCTCAAAACCACAGCATTTGGCAGAGAGCGTTTGATGGAGATAAAGGGAGAACTTGAAAGCCAGAGTTCAAAACACACAATTGTTCACAAGTACCCAAGTTTCCAACTGAGTATATTCAATTTCAGTCCTGGCAACCAGATTAGCCATCTATATTTTTTAATGATTGTCTGAGGTTTTAATAGTGCCTTTACTTCATTCCTGTTCCACATTGAAGCTACAGACTGAGCAGTATATCCTGTGAATTACAACCTCTCCCTTAGACATCTTTGGACTTAAACATTATTTAGGGTGTGAATATAGCAATAAGTAGGGCAAAAAAGCCATGAAGAATTCTCAGTAAATCATTTGTTTGGGATTGAACCAATGGTTTCTCTCTTGAGTTTGTTTGCTATTTAGTTATTAATCATACACCTGTCTGAAAGTGAAAGTGTTAGTCACTCAGTTGCGTCCAACTCTTTGTAACCCCATGGACTATAGCCCACCAGTTTCCTCTGTGCTTGGAATTCTCCAGGCAAGAATCCTGGAGTGGGTAGTCATTCCCTTCTCCAGGGGATCTTCCCAACCCAGGAATCGAACTCAGGTCTCTTGCATTAAAGGCAGATTCTTTACCATCTGAGCCACTAGGGAAGCCTATATACCTGACCACCGCAGAGTCATTCTTCCTTATTTGATCATTTATTATCTATATATTTTTGATCTTCCCCTGTCTTAGTCCCAATGTTGAGTGCAGTGGGAGGTATAATACTAATCAAAATATAACACTTTTCAAGATGTTTGCAGTTTCTTTAAGGGTATCAGTCTTGTTCACAAATATAATGCAATCATGCATGGATGCTCAGTCACTGAGTTTTCTCCAACTCTTTTGGACTCCATGAACCTACCAGGATCCTCTATCCATGGGATTTCCAGGGCGAGAAATATTGAAGTAGGTTATCATTACCTCCACCAAGGGATCCTCCCGACAAAGGGATCAAATCTGCATCTCCTGTGTTTCCTGCATTGGTAGGCAGATTCTTTACCACTGCACCAACTAGAAAGAATGACCCTGGGATAAGCCAATACAGATTGGGATCCTTTTAAACAAAGTAGTTTAAAGAATCCAGAAAATTCTAGAGAAGGAAGAGTTTACATTTTGCTGAAGTGATCAGGGGAGACTTTATGGAATCAAAGTAGCATATAAGAAGGGTTTCATTGAATGGGGCAGAATGGAAATACTTAGAGAAAGTATAATGAAACAGGGAGCACCATTTAAGGCAGCTGTAGCCAATTATTATACATATAACATATTTTCAAATGCTCAAATTTTGGCAGCAGAGTTGTAAGGTTTACACTGATCCACAGGTATTGTACCCATGAATCAGCCTTCAAATCAGTACTTTGGCACTACTGAGTAGAATTTTCTGTTTTCCTGAATGTTCTCTCATATAGAAATGTTTTGACATGATCTAGTAAGATCTTGTGGTGATGCCATTTTTTTTCTTCTCACTCTCAGCTTTCTACACTGAAGAGCACCAGATGTCCTGTCTAACAGATTTTATGAAAAGCACTTATCCTCATTTGAGAAAAAATAAAATTTTGTGCATTAATCACCATCTTATGGCACTCATTTGAAGATCTTTGGGTACCCTGTTCACCACAGTATAACAATAGAGTGTTACTGGCATTAGAGACAGCAAAGAGGGAAGGAAACCACAGGGAAGTTTTGCTAATACTATTTGTTTCAATGGAGGATCCATGACATGAAATACTGTAAAAACACATTTGAAAGGAAAATGCAGCCATCTTGCCAAAGTAAACCTCTTTTCTGTAGGTCAAGTTAAATTTGATAGAGCCAATGGATTCCACAGCAGTACTTTAGAAATTACCTTAGTCGAGGGAGAGGGAACAGGTGATTAAGACACTCACTTCAAAAAGAGTAGCTCAAATTCTTTATTTTTTAAGAAACAAAGCCTTTGGTAAGAAAAACATTTAAAAATAATTGAGTGGGTGATGAAAAAAACCATTGAAGGTTTTCAGGGAGGTGGCATAATAAGATCAGTTCTGAAACGCTATTCTGGTATCGGGATGTATCAGGAGTGGAGAAGCAAGGAATAGAGGCTAATTGGGAGACTTTCACATCATTCAAGAAGAAATCACAGAAGCTTGTACAGCATGGTGGTAGTGAGACTAGAAAGGAAGAAAAGGCCAAAGAACCATTCTAGAAGTAGAATCAAAGGCCCTCACAATCTTTGGTTCAGGGGGTAAAAGAAAAAAATGTTTATTTCAAGTATTTATGGTTTTCTTACTCTAGTAGGTGGTATCATCAGTACTGCTGCTGCTGCTGCTAAGTCACTTCAGTTTTGTTTGACTCTGTGAGACCCCATAGACGGAAGCCCACCAGGCTTCCCCGTCCCTAGGATTCTCCAGGCAAGAATACTGGAGTGGGTTGCCATTTCCTTCCCCAATGCATTAAAGTGAAAAGTCAGAGTGAAGTCGCTCAGTCGTGTCCGACTCTTAGCGATCTCATGGACTGCAGCCTACCAGGCTCCTCTGTCCATGGGATTTTCCAGGCAAGAGTGCCATTGCCTTCTCCGATCATCAGTACAGATATAAGTTAAAAAGTAGAGAGACCAAATGAGTTTTACTGTGAATTGGTGCATTTGAAGTAAGTGCCAGATGTCTTGTTAGATATAACTATTAGGCCACTTAAAATGCACCTCCATAGCTTTGTAGGCTTTATCTATCAATACAGCAACATGAGTATTTACATAGATGGTAAGTTATAAAGGGAGAGTAGCCAAAAATTACATAAAGGGAAAATAGAGATAGATGCAAAAGTTTAGTAAAGGAAATATAGTCAGCTTATGGAGGGAGTTCTCCTACTAGAGATTTTAAGAAATGTTTTATAAGGCATATTTGCAGATGTATTTGAAACCAAATAGCAAGAATTTGTAATGGAATAAAAAATAAAGACATAATGGGGTTCTATAAAGAGGGAGGGGGTAATTCCAGGGAGTTCAGCTCTTTACACTTTTCCACAACCAAACCTATTTATCATTTATGTCCCACCTTGCCTTCTTAAAGGCGGCATGTTGAATAAAATTCTGCCACTGCTGAACTCATCCTGAGGGTGGTAACAGATCACAAAGGGATAGAAACTATGTGAGCAGGTTATGGACAAACCTGATCCTGTAACAACTTCTGTGGGATTTCAGATATGGAATTAATAGTCATGCCTAAGTGTCCTGAAATTTCATTGCACCACTAAGGATGTAGAAAGTCGCTCAGTCACGTCCAACTCTTTGCGACCCCATGGACTATACAGTCCAAGGAATTCTCTAGGCAAGAATACTGGAATGGGTAGCCTTTCCCTTCTCCAGGGAATCTTCCCAACCCAGGGATTGAACCCAGGTCTCCTGCATTGCAGGTGGGTTCTTTATCAGCTGAGCCACAAGGGAATCACCACTAAGGATGTGGGCTCTATTTATTGTATTTACTTAATTGTCTATAATTTTCTATTAAAAATTATATGTATTAAAATCTAAGAGAGTTTTCCTATGAAACAGTTGGATATTATGCTGGCTTATAAATATGTTGTTCTTTCTCAAAGGCATCTCATAAATTTATTGGCACAGCTTTTCAATTGCTCTGTCTTTATTCTATTTCTGGATTTGTAATATATCCATGCTGCTGAGTTGCAGGCACTTTGGAAAGTTAACCATCTTCTGGATGAATGGTGCTTGGCACAATTATTTTTTTCAGATTGCCACAATATCTATTATCTCTATCTAGAGCTTGAATTTGTCTCTCTTTTTTTTTCGGACAAGTTTCTTTTCTTTTTCTTTTTTAAAATTATTTTAATATAAATGTATTTATTTTAATTAGAGGCTAATTACTTTAAAATATTGGTTTTTTATACATCAACATGAATCTGCCAAGTTTCTCTAAAAAAAAAAAAAAAGCCCACATTTCTGAAAAATGATGTAGATATCTAAGTAGTAAAGTATTTCTTACAAAACTTCACTATTTCAATTTGTAGTTAAAATTCTTCTCATAGGGATATTTCCAGGGCATGGATGTGCTGCTAATATGGATATTTTCTGAAAAGATTTGTACAATGTAGTTTCCTCTTTACTGTTTCTTTCCTGTTTTGGTTGTCATTTTGAGAATGTAAGTGACTTTGCTAATGGTGGAGTGTGCAAATATTGAGACCAAATACATAGTTGTTGCTATTAATGTGTTCATTGTTTCTCTAGAAATTGCTACTTAAAAATTCTTCCTGCACAGTTATTAATCATCTATTCAGTCTGAGCTGAGCAAGTAGTTCTGGCCTAAGCTCCTCTTCTCAGGTAAAGTGGGACTGGCTATATTTCTCTCCTTTTTTCAGCTTAGGTCTTTACAGCTCTTTCTTTCCTTACAGCTTCCCGTTTGGTACCTTTAGTCTCTTTGCATTAGCTTCTCCCTTGACCTATTCTTTGTCCACATTGTTGCCCATTCTCTCTTTGCAGAATCCTATTCCATCTTTGTTTTTTACGTTTGCCTTATTCTCTGTTGCACACAGGACCTGTAACACATCTCTGGCCTCCTTTAGACAGAAATGTGTTTGTATATATTTAGACAATAGGAAAGGAAACCATTGATGATGTGTTTGAGCAGTTTACCTTATACTGGAGTACTCGATTTAAAAACAGTTTGGCCAATTCTGTTCAAGGTCCAGATCTTCAGCCCTCCCTGTGCTAATGCCATGTGACTTAGTGACTTGATATTTGCTTTAAGCCTTAGTGTTTGCTTGTCATATTGAGCTGCTGTAATCACAGAGAGAAGGGTATGTCCAGAATAGTCCACTAGTTGCAGAACAAATATAAAAGACACATGGAACAGAGCCACCACATATAAGGTTCATCAGCCACACCCAGCCTAGGTCATACCCCAACCCACCTGCAAATGCACAACTGCACCAAACTGAGACCAGTTGAACCCAGTCTAGATCAGCTGGTCCCCAGCCAATGCATAGATGAGAGAACTATAAGAATATATTATCACTGTTACAAGTTACAGAGTTTGGGTTTGTCTTTATGTAGCAACAAATAACTGATATCAACAGCACTTGAAAAATCCAAAGCATGATGGGAGACATGCTGTCCACAGGAAATAGTTTTGTTTAACAGGGGCTTTGTCATGAGAGACTGTGGTGATAAGAGTTGAGGCTGTAGGGATATGTTAACATCAGTTCACTAAAGGCCTCAGTATGTATATCTGGATGTTTTCATCAAAACAATTTTTCATCTAATTCCAGAATGGATTAGGCAAAAGAAAAATCAGAGAAACAGGATTTACTACTTTGCTCATCCTTCTCTCCAAAAATGTCTCCCTGAGTTAACTTCTGTAAAAATTTATTTTTTTTGTCCAAATTTGATAAATAATGTATGCCAACACTCTTTTGTCATTCCATGGCAGATCATTAGTTAATCAGGCACCCTTCTTAGATGAGTCAAGAAGCCTTCTCAACAGAATGTTCTTCATTCTCTCTCCTTGAAATCACCTTCTTTTCTATCTCAGAGTTCCAACTTCAATATATCAAGGACCAGTTGAAATGTTAGCTCCTCAATGAGCTTTCCATGATTTCTTCCACCAGATATGCTCTTTTTCTTTAATCAGCTAAAATTCTTTATTAATTCTTGAAATATAACATTTATGTATCTTTTTTGTTTCCCCTACTAAACCTAAGGATGCTGAAGCTAGAGATTAATCTTGTTTTTCGAAACCCCTGTGACATCTAGATTAGTACTTTGAATATATTATGTAACTTATAAATGTTTGGTGGAAGCATGAATTACAACCCTAAAGTGTTACAACTATTCCTTAACTCTTGGTTTTGGGCAAGAGTTTAAGGTACTTTCTGATATATAAATGTAGGATTCTGCTTATGTTTAGATGCTTTATTAATTAATTTCGAAAATGTACCCAACAAGAATATATTAGGAGGAAAGAAAAACATGGGAAAATTCTCTATTTGGAGCATGTAAAAGCAGATGTAATCTTTTGCAGGTGGATAGTTTTCTTCCATTTTTGGCCCAAGAAAATGAAACATGATTTTCTCTCCAGATTTTGGGATCCATCTCTTTTTATTTAGGGCCCTAAAGATGCATTGGCCTAGAATTTTGAATATGAGTGTTCTGTGAATTTATCATTCTTATATGTTCAGCTAAGAATGAAGACCTTCTTCTTTCACACTAGCTCGGACTATTTTGAGTCAGAAAAGAAGAAAAAATCAGCACCATAATTCTAACCCAGCATACTTTACACAATGCATTAGCTAGAAATCCTTTCTGGGTAATAACTTTATTATCTGAATTTATCATATATGCAAAAAATAAGATTAATTTTACATTAAAGGAAGCAAAGTAGAAAGGATGAAGGTGAGAGGGAAGGAACTGAGAAGGGGAAACAGGGAGAGAGAGAGAAGGAAGGGAAGTTTCCTGTTGTTAAGTGTTTGTATTTGAATGGGACTGCCCATGTCTCTCAGTAATAAAGAACCTGCCTGCCAACGCAGGAGTCATGGATTCAGTCATTGGGTCAGAAAGATGCCCTGGAGAAGGAATTGGCAACTCACTCTAATATTCTTGCCTGGAAAACCCTGTGGACAGAGGAGCCTGGCAGGCTAGAATCTGTGGAGTTGCAAAAGGTTCAGACTTGACTTAAAGACCATCAACAACAAACATTTGAATGAGTCCTGACTCAAAAACCTTTAAAAAATTTGTATTTGATTTTGAGATTCCTGCATGGAATTTTAAAAATTCCATAGGCATCTGAGTTTCTCATAATCAAGTCAGCCCTAAGAGTAATTATGGGTTCTAGTGAGAAATGTGATAAATAGTACTCTCCTAAGTACCAAATGTTTTCACTGATCATGCATACCCATGAGACACAACATTCTCCTGTGACTTTTTCAGGAATGTATTTTTAATAAATTTATATCATAACACATGGATGTTAACAAGGGATCTTCGTAAGTTAGAAATATTGAAAGTCACATTAACTGTTTAAATGTTTATATTTAAATTTCCCTCTCTGTCAATTCTTTTTGGGAAGCAGCAGGGATTACCTAATTGTTGAGTAAACTGTTGAAACATTGACCAAAACTGTTGTTACTAATTTTTCATCATATGATTCTTTAAGACATCTCACAGAGAGGATAGATTTGGAACTTGTCTTTGATTAGAAAATTCATTTTGAATTTTCTCTATTGTTATAGCCACTCCAGGAAACAAACTCACTCAGAAGGACAGCGTGGATAGTGGAGTGCAGTTTATTACACTGGTGGGTCCGAGGCAGAATTTCCTCTTTAGCCAGGGTCCTCGACTGACTTTTATGAAAACCTTATATACCTTAAGTGTTACATGCTCAAGCCCACATCCCCAAATTCCTTAAACCTAGCCTGCTGCTGCTGCTGCTACTAAGTCGCTTCAGTTGTGTCCGACTCTGTGCAACCCCATAGACGGCAGCCCACTAGGATCCCCCGTCCCTGGGATTCTCCAGGCAAGAACACTGGAGTGGGTTGCCATTTCCTTCTCCAATGCATGAAAGTGAAAAGTGAAAGGCAAGTCGCTCAGTTGTGTCTGGCTCTTCCCGACCCCATGGACTGCAGGCTACCAGGCTCCTCCATCCATGGGATTTTCCAGGCAAGAGTACTGGAGTGGGGTGCCATTGCCTTCTCCGAAACCTAGCCTGGAAAATGTTAAAGGGAGACACAGTCAGGTTACAGCTATGATTCACAATCAGAAGAGTCAGGTGGTTTACATTGTAACCCACACCAATGGGTTCCGTAAAGATTACAAAGGTGATTGACTACATAGGGGATTATTACATTCTTTCTGTTGAAGGGAAATCTCTGTATGGAATCTGGTGTCTATCAGTCCAGGAGACCTCTTCCGCCATAGGTATGTGATCTCCATGGCTACCAGGCACATAGTTCAAAGTTCACTGGGAATGTAAGATGGAGTTTCCTTCTTTTTCAAGATGGAGTCAGCTCGGCCTGTTCTTTCTTCCTTCACCTAATTTCCAGCCTGACATCTTAATTGATTTGGACATTTCTAATTTTACATGCCAAAATTTTTATGTAAAGAATAAATGATCCTTTATATATACTGAGGACTCTGATACTCTAAACTATTTCCCTGTGTATGAAAATAGCTGGTAGGTTATAAAAAAGAGGACAGAAATATTTGAATAAGTACTGAAGCAATAATGAAATTGGAAATTTTACATAGGATTGAAAAACTAGTTTTCAAAGTGTTCACCAGAGATTTCTATTAAGTAGATCCTGGGACACCTATTACCAACTAAACTATTTCTAATAAGATCTCTGATTCCAAAGAAATCTTCTTGTCTCCTAAACACATCTGTAATATTTTTTGTTTGTTTTGGGATAACATTAGTCAAGTCTGTGCCTATCTTCCTAAAGTAAGAGCTCCAGATATGGAGAAAGGACTTGGTATGCTGTGTACAGCAACAAGAATGCTTTTAGCCCTGAAGAAACACAACCGTAATTCTTTATAATGAAATGATATACTTCAGAATATTTGAGCAATGCCAATATAGCATCCCTGAGGCCAGCAGGTAAAGACACTGTTTCCCTAAGGCTGCTAAAACATGTGGGATTGGACGGGGTGAACCATCACCAACAGATACGAACTCTCCAACATATATGCCAGAGAAAAACCTGTTTCCATCAGATCTGAACCAAAGGGAAAAACAGAGCTACCACTGACCTAAATATAGATGTTTTTTCACATCCCCTCTCACTGCCTTGGCAACAACATCCTTTTATCCTGATTTGGATTTCTTGTCTACTGCTTCTCTCTAGGTTTATTTCTTCCACGTTATTTCTGTTTATTTTCTAAGTTATTTCTAAATTCTTATTTTGATTGATGCCACAATTCTATTTTCTACTCATTTAGTCTAAATCTCTGAATTATTTTTCTTGCATGATTGTTTTTATGTTCTTTTTGTGGCCTCACTTATGGATTTGCAACTTTTTTGTCTCAGAGCACCACTATTTTTTTTTTTCCTGGTAAAACAAAGGAACTATCTAAAATGGTATACTGTGGCTCTGAGTGAAAGTCACTCAGGTGTATCTGACTCTTTGTGACCCCATGGACTATACAGTCAATGGAATACTCCAGGCCAGAATGCTGGAGTGGGTAGCCTTTCCCTTCTCCAGGGGATCTTCCCAACCCAGGGATCAAACCCAAGTTGCAGGCAGATTCTTTACCAGCTGAGCCACAAAGGAAGCTAGGTGGCTTTGAGGAAAGGATTACTTTAAGGACCTTCCCTAAAGAGTGAATGATTCATTACAGCTGATTCATTAAAACTAAGCACAATAGCTTAGGGGAAGACAGAGGATCAGTTGCCTTCATGGGCTGGAGAAGAGGAGCAGAAGAAGAATAGAGTAAATATTTTAAACATGGTATAAGTTTAATGCAAAATAAAACTTAAAATTAAAAGAATAGAATTAAAATGTTAGATTAATTTTAAAATGGTACAAAGTAGTCAGTTCAGTCACTCAGTCACATTTGACGCTCTGCGACCCCATGGACTGCAGCACGCCAGGCTTCTCTGTCAATCACCAACTCCCAGAGCTTGCTCAAACTCATGTTCATTGAGTCAGTGATGCCATCCAACCATCTCATCCTCTGATCGTCCCCTTCTCCTGCCTTCAATCTTTCCCAGCATCGGGGTCTTTTCCAATGAGTTAGTTCTTCACATCAGGTGGCCAAAGTATTGGAGTTTCAACTTCAATATCAGTCCTTTCAGTGAATATTCAGGACTGATTTCCTTTAGAGTTGACTGGTTTGATCTCCTTGCAGTCCAAGGGACTATCAAGAGTCTTCTCCAACACCACAGTTCAAAAGCATCAATTCTTTGGTGCTCAGATTTCTTTATAGTCCAACTCTAACATCCATACATGACTACTGGAAAAACCATAGCTTTGACTAGACGGGCCTTTGTTGGCAAAATAATATCTCTGCTTTTTAATATGCTGTATAGGTTGGTCATTGCTTTTCTTCCAAGGAGCAAGCATCTTTTAATTTTATGGCTGCAGTCACCATCTGCAGTGATTTTGGAGCCCAAGAAAATAAAGTCTCTCCCTGTTTGCGTTGTTTCCCCATCTATTTGCATGAACTGATGGGACCAGATGCCATAATCTTCATTTTTTGAATATTGAGTCTTAAGCCAACTTTTTCACTCTCCTCTTTCCCTTTCATCAAGAGGCTCTTTAGTTCTTCGCTTTCTGCCATAAGGGTGGTATCATCTGCGTATCTGAGGTTACTGATATTTCTCCCAGCAATCTTGATTCCAGCTTGTGCTTCTTCCAGTCCAGCATTTCTCATGATGTACTCTGCATATAAGTTAAATAAGCAGGGTGACAATATACAGCCTTGACGTATTCCTTTCTCAATTTGGAACCAGTCCCTTGTTCGATGTCCGGTTCTAACTGTTGCTTCTTGACCTGCGTACAGATTTCTCAGGAGGCAGTTAAAGTGCAAAGTAGACAAAGATTTAAAGTATAAAACAGCCAAGAGGAAACTTCACTTGAATAATGGCATTATAACAATGGATTAAAATCTTATTAAGGATAGTTTGGGTTCAATTTTTGAAAATACATACAGATATATAAATCTCTCTCTCTCTCTCTCTCTACATATACATATGTTACTTGTATGTGTATCTAAATACACAGAGTAGAAGACTGTAGAGGGGCAATTACATCAAGGGAAAGGGACAGGTGGTGGGAAATTAAAACAATATGGAAACTTCCCTCCCCACCCTTCTCCATCCCATTCTGTCTACTGAGAAGCAACTAGTTTTGAAACAGTTGAGAGGACATATGAGAGATGTGCTATAGTCAATATCCTCAGTTTTAGTTTGTAATGAGAAAGTCTTTATTTCTCTTTGACTTTTAAAGAATGGTCTTACTGGATGCAGAATTTTAGGTGGGTGGATCTTTCCTTCAACACCTTCAATATTTGACTACTCTCTTCTTGCTTGTTTGATTTTGGACAAGAAGGTTAATGGAAGTCTTATGCTTGTTCCTCGGAGAAGGCAATGGCACCCCACTCCAGTACTCTTGCCTGGAAAATCCCATGGACGGAGGAGCCTGGTAGGCTGCAGTCCATGGGGTCGCGAAGAGTTGGACACGACTGAGAGACTTCACTTTCACTTTTCACTTACATGCATTGGAGAAGGAAATGGAAACCCACTCCAGTGTTCTTGCCTGGAGAATCCCAGGGACGGGGGAGCCTGGTGGGCTTCTGTCTATGGGATCGCACAGAGTCGGACACGACTGAAGCGACTTAGCAGCAGCAGCATGCTTGTTCCTCTATAGATAAGGTGTTAATTTTTCCTCTAACTTTTTTCAAGATTTTTCTTTGTCTCAGTTCTTTTGCAGTTTGAATATGACATGCTTAGATGCAGACTTTTGGTTCAGTTCAGTTCAGTTGTTCAGTCGTGTCCGACTCTTTGCGACCCCATGAATCACAGCACACCAGGCCTCCCTGTCCATCACCAACTCCCGGAGTTCACTCAGACTCACGTCCATCGAGTCAGTGATGCCATCCAGCCATCTCATCCTCTGTCATCTCCTTCTCCTCCTGCCCCCAATCCCTTCCAGCATCAGAGTCTTTTCCAATGAGTCAGCTCTTCGCATGAGGTGGCCAAACTATTGGAGTTTCAGCTTTAGCATCATTCCTTCCAAAGAACACCCAGGACTGATCTCCTTCAGAATGGACCGATTGGAGCTCCTTGCAGTCCAAGGGACTCTCAAGAGTCTTCTCCAACACCACAGTTCAAAAGCATCAATTCTTCAGCACTCAGCTTTCTTCACAGTCCAACTCTCACATCCATACTTGACCAAAGGAAAAACCATAGCCTTGACTAGACGGACCTTTGTTCTCAAAGTAATGTCTCTGCTCTTGAATATGCTATCTAGGTTGGTCATAACTTTCCTTCCAAGGAGTAAGCATCTTTTAATTTCATGGCTGCAGTCACCATCTGTAGTGATTTTGGAGCCCCCCAAAATAAAGTCTGCCACTGTTTCCACTGTTTCCCCATCTATTTCCCATGAAGTGATGGGACCAGATGCCATGATCTTTGTTTTCTGAATGTTGAGCTTTAAGCCAACTTTTTCACTTTCCTCTTTCACTTTAATCAAGAGGCTTTTTAGATCCTCTTCACTTTCTACCATAAGGGTGGTGTCCTCTGCATATCTGAGGTTATTGATATTTCTCCCCGCAATCTTGATTCCAGCTTGTGCTTCTTCCAGTCCAGCGTTTCTCATGATGTATTCTGCATATAAGTTAAATAAGCAGGGTGACAATATACAGCCTCAATGTACTCCTTTTCCTATTTGGAACCTGTCTGTTGTTCCTGCTTGATGCTTTTTAAGTTCCTGGATCTGTGGTTTGGTGTCTGTACTTTATTTTGAAAAAATTCTCAGCCATTATTACTTAAAGTATTTCTTGTGATGTGTTTCCTCCTTCTCTTCCCCTGGAGTACCAGCCAGGCACTATGTCACATCTTTTACAATCTTTCCCCAGTTGTTAGACGTTGTGATTTTTCTTTCTTCTTCTTTTTTAAAAATATCTTTGTATAGTCAGTTGGAAATTTTCTATTGATGTATCCTCAAGCTCACTGATTACTTTCTATGCCAAGTTCAATCTATCAGTGAGCCCATAAAAGTCATTCTTCAGTTCTGTTATAGAACTTTTAATTTGTAGTGTTTCTTTTTAAATGTTTCTTAGAATTTCCTTCTCTCTATTTACATTATTTATCTGTTTCTGCCTGTTGTTTACATTTGCAGTTAGAGCCCTTAAACTATTAAACACATATTTTAAATTCCTTGTCTGATAATTTTAAAATCTATATGACATTTGAGTCAGGTTGATGTGTGTTTTATCTATTCAGACTTTGTTTTTTGCTTTCTTTTATCATGGCTTATATTTTTTCTTCTTGAGGCTGGACCTCATGTATTTGATAGCTGAAATTGAGGTGAATAGGCCCTCAGCAAAAGATTTTAAGTTAATCTAACTAGGAGATGGGCTGTGGCTAACATTTGCTATAGCCAGAGGGTTGCAGAGTTGGACTATGAGCACATACATACACAGCCTTAGATTTTACTCTCCAGATTCCTTTAGTCTCCTTGCTTTTGTAACCTTTATTTATTTTTTCAAATTGGAGTATACTTGCTTTCCAATGTTGCATTAGTTTCTTCTGTACAGTGAAGTACAGCTATAAGTATACATATACCCCCTCCATCTGGAGCCTCCCTCCCAGTAACCCCATCCTACCCATCTAGGTCATCACAGAACAGCTAACTGAGCTCCCTATGCTTTACAGCAGATTCCCATCAGCTATCTACTTTACACTCAGGTTCCCTGGCTCAGTGGCTCTGGCCTGCTAATGGAGGAGACATGGGTTTGATCCCAGGGTCAGGAAGATCCTCTGGAGAAGGAAATGGCAACCCACCCAATATTCTTTTTTTTTTTTTTAATTTTATTTTATTTTTAAACTTTACATAATTGTATTAGTTTTGCCAAATATCCAATATTCTTACCTGGGAAATCTCATGGGCAGAGGAGCCTGGCAGGCTATAGTCCAAGGGGTTGCAAAAGAGTTGGACACAACTTACAACTAAACAACAGAGTATATATTGTCAGTCCTATTCTCCCAATTCGTCTCACCCTCCCCTTCCCCACTGTGTCCACGTCTACATGCCTGCATCTGTACTCCTGCCCTGCAAACAGGCTCATCTGTAACATCTTTCTAGATTCCATATATATGTGTTAATACATAATATTTTGTGTGTGTGTGTTTTTCTTTTTCTGACTAGTCTCTCTTCTTGACTGTTCCATACATACTTCTCCTCAGAGACAGTTGACATCTAGTAGCTATTTCAGCTTCGTACACTTTTATTATACTGGAGCTCTATTGTGGTGGTGGTAGAGTGTAAGGGAAGGTAGTTATTTATAATCTTATGGCTAATTCATATTTAACAAGCCTGTGTTCCTGGGTTACGAATTCCCAAGTGTTCCTTACTCTCTCTCTTATGATAGCAAGGCTAGAGGCGCTGGAGTTAGGTAATCACCCTCTCCACTTGTGGGATGAGGCTCTGACAATATATTTCCTCTGAATTCAGTGTAGATCTTTGTTAGGAGAATACTCGGATATACTTCAGACTGGTTCTTCTTCCTCTTCCCCTGATGGAGACACATGGAGGTTTTTCATGGTTCTTCACCATAACACTTGATGGTGTTTCTGAAGATGAAATCCATGAAAGTGTGAGCAGCTCCCTAAGACTGTGGTGCCCACAGTGGGTTGGTTTCTCACTGTACACTCATCTACATGTAGCCATGGCAATTCATCACAATTGCCATTTATGTGTCCCTGCCCCTCTGTGGTTTCAGTGGCTGCTTTTCTGGGTAAGCTGATCTCAGCTGCTGCAGTTCTGTGTTTGCCTCTCTCCAAATTTCAGTATGAAAGTTTGCTCTGTGACCTCAATTCTCTGATGGTTCTGAGAGACAACCATGTTTTTCAGTTTGTTCCAATTTTTCTTATTGTAAGGCTAGGAGTAGTGGCTTCTGAGATGTTTAGATATTGAATTGAAGCCAAAATCATTTATGGTTTTAACTTGTATCTCACTAATGATTAATGATACTGAGAATATTTTCATAAGCATATTTGCCATCTTATTTGGATCTGTTCAAATCTTTTGTCTGTTCAAATCTTATGTTAATTTTTTGAGTTGTTTTGTGTGTTTCGTCTATACCTTTGTTACACATTCTTTGTCAGAAATAAGATTTGTAAAATCTGTGGCATCTATTGTTATTGTTTCCAAGTGTCTTTTCAAAGAGCAAATGGCCTTATTTTACTAAAATCCAACTTAAATATAGAAGATCCCATGGAGAAGGAAATGGTAACTCAAATAACTCATACCAGTATTCTTGCCTGGGAAATCCTGTGGACAGAGGAACCTGGTGGGCTACAGTCCATGCACTTTCAAAGGGTCGGCCACAACTTAGCAACTAAACAGCAACATACACACGCACATGCATACATATATAAAGAGAGAGAGAGGAAAAAAAAAAAAAAAGGATGGCTTTGTGTCTATCAAAATCTCTATCCCTAAAAAAAAAAAAAAAATCTCTATCCCTAACCCAAGGTCATTCAGGTTCTTTCTATTTTCATAAAGAATATTATAGTTTTAGATTATACACTAGATCCATAATCTATGATGAGCTTTTTGTGAAAATAAGGTATGAATTATAGACCCAGGTATATATATTTTAATATTGATGTTCAATTGTTCTAGCACCATTTGTCAAAAAGACTAATTTTTTTCCCTTTGAATTGCCTGCATATCTGTGTTTAAAATAATTTGATTTGTATTTGTGAGACTTGATTGAGGGTACTGTATGCTGTTCCTTGATCAGTGTTCTGTCTTTTCAAAAATACCACATTTTCATGATTGTTATAACTTTGTAGTGGGGAGAGTGAGCTTCCAATTCTGTTTTTCCTTTTCAAAATAGTTTTGCCTTATCAATATCTAAAAAAGGCATCTAGTTTTTTTTTCATATGGATTATTTTTGAATTCATAAATTATGCTGAGAAAATCTTTATTGAATTCTAATACATGAATACCTTATAATTCTCTGTATTTTATGTCTAGTTTGATTTATTTCATAATGGTTTTGAGATTTGGAGAATATAGTTCCTGCACATATCTTGTTTCATTAAATGTTCCTTTTTTTAACAAAAGAAATTTCAAGCTCTAATTCATCATTATTAGTATTTAGAATGCAATTGATTTCGTTGACTTTGATCTTGTGACCTTGAAGACATATTTATTAGTTTTAGGAGCTCTGGATAGGTAATTTTTGGTTCTCTACATAGATGACAATGCTATCTGAGAAGTGAAACAGCTTTATTTCATCTTTTCTAATCTGTATTCCTTTTATTTAACCACTTGTGTAAACTTCAGATCTCACAAAATAGGGTACAATGTATTATCCCAATATGCTGTTGTATTAAAAAAAATAGCTGACAAATATTATTTAGATATCCTTTTAGAGAATAATATACCTCTGATTTACCTTGATTTCCTACTTTGACAATATCCTATAATATGCAGAGGCTCCTAACTAAAAAGTGTATATTTATTTGTAGAATTTATACACTAGATAGTGTAGCAAAATAACTGTGTTCTGGGGAAAAAAAAACAAAGATGCTTCAGGAAAGTAAATAAATGCATCTTATAAAGTTGACTTCTAAAGTCAATAACAGAAAACTCGGTTAATTTAATGTATTTTACTGCAATAGACTATATAGCATAATTACAGTATATGCTGCTATTCTTAAAAATAAAAGAAGGCAATTATGACAGGGAGTAACATTAAAAATGATCTTTATATCTTTATATCCATGGAATAAAAGGCCCAAACTGACTTGGATTTTAATTGTTGAGAGTGATACACAGCCCCTTGAGGTTATATCTATAACCCTAATCCACGTAGATATTGCTGGAGTTGGCTTCTCCCACTCCTCCTGTTTCCATGTGGAAAGATATTAGCCAGGACAACATTTCCAACTCCTTACTTGCTACTCCTCAAAGAGGAAGACTGGACTGACTACTGAAGGGAAGATCATTGGTTCATGTTTCTTGGTTTGGTGCAGCTAACTGATAAATGATTATAAGTGCTTGGTATTCAATCTCCTTTATTTCTTTTTTCTATGGCAAGTGACTGCAAAGTAGCAATTCTTGGTAATTGCAATCTTTAGACCCAAATATCCTCTCATGTGGGAATATCTTCAGTAAAGCTGAATAGATGTTAGACACTCCATTTGATTTATAAATAAAACATATTATCCAAAGAGCTTTGTATTAAAATAACAGAGGCTATGTGTTATCCCTGCTGCTGAGACTCCAGTGGTCTTTATTGTAAATTGTGTGGTAAAGTCTGGGATGTTATTCAATGTCTCCTAGAACTCCATCATTTAATTTATGAGTTAAAAACACTCAGAAATAGAAAAGGAATTGGTGGATTAAATGTGGAGATAAAGGAAGTTGCTGCTGCTCAGGGCAGGTGGCTTGGTTCTTAGGCTTTCGTGAGTAAAGTCATCTAGACCTTGGTGGATTATAACAGGTGATTTTGGCAGCTGTTTACAGATGGGGATCATTGTTTGTTTATTTTTGCTGTATGGCACTGCTTGCAGGATCTTGGTTTCCAACCAGGGATCGAACCTGTGACACTTGCAATGCAAGTACGGAGCCCTAACTGCTAGACCACCGGGAATTATCAAAGATGGAGACCATTTTTAATAGCCTGAGCTTTAAAAGTCCTGGCTATGGAGACGACAACATTCATACTAATGTAGCTTGACATCAAAATATACTGGCCAATTTGACTGGGAAGGCCCCAAAACCAAGTCAGGAAATACATCTTTGTAGGCACTGACAAGTAGGAGAATATTTGTTGCTTTCACTGTTTTTCCAGACACGTCTACGTGCCAGGACTTTCAAAGGTAACACATCTATGGTCTGTCTCTCTACAGAACATAAGTAAGATTCTTGTTTACATAGTCTGTATCATGCCTAGCTAGGAAGGCTGTGTTATATCAGCTTCTCTAAACGCTGTGTCTATTTTTTTAGGATAGAAAGAGCCAAAATTTATGTGAATTTATGTGACTCGTTCTCAGGCTCTTAAGAACCTATGTCTTCTCTTCCCATTACTATGTGATCTTCTTCAGCTGGACCTTCACCTGTGGCCATACTCACAGGTATGACTGAGCAACAAGTGACTACAAAAGAGCCTGAGTTTAGCAGGAAAATGTATCGATTCATTAGATACTTTGTTGTTCAGTCACTAGGTCATGTCTGACTCTTTGCAACCCCATGGACTGCAACATGCCAGGCTTCCCTGTCCTTCACTATCTCCCAGAGATAAAATATTTACTGAGGTGATAAGTAAAAGAATGAATAGAAGGTATAGTTAATCATTGATCCACCCACAAGAGAAGACAAATAACTATAAGAAAGTGATGGGGATATTGAGATATGGAATGAATGGTAGAATGTTGTATCTATAAGTAAATGGTGACACAAAATGAAAAGAGAAAAGGACAAGAACAAGACAGAAAACAAAGAGAAAATGATTAAATTCAGGCTGTATTGTGAAGCGTATTTTAATTAACATTCCAGATTTAAATGTGATAACAATGTTAAGTAAATAAAGGTTCTCTATTTACATTGGTCTCCATGTAACAGGGTCATCCCATATTGCTGAGAGATTTGCTAATTTATAAAACAAATTAAGTGGAATCACTTACATGCTGAGTTCTTTACAACGTTAACTTACCAAATGATAGAGAAATGTAATACTAAAAGCACCCACGACAAAGATGCTAAAGCATCTTCGCCCCTTGCCAATCCTAGCCATGCATAGCTTTGGTATTTTCTTCTTTGTTCTGCTACCTCAATACTGGGACTGAATAGTTTTAATAATCTATTTAACTCGCTATAAACCTTAATCAATAAAACACTCATATAGTTTGAGAACACTGAGATCCCAATAGGAGGCTGTGCAAATAATGTGAACAAATCACGGGAAAGCAAAATTCATTTGGATTTAAATATACATGAAGATTTTATCAGCCCTACATATGATAAAAAGTACATCAGCCACAATGAGACACCAACTTAGTGTGTGTGTAAAAATGCCTCTATTTTTGCTTTCTACATTTTATCAATTCTAAGATGCAAGCTTCCATACATTCATACCTTTGAAATTGACATGTATTTTACCATTGTATCATTTTAGATACAATGAAATATTATAGATGAAGTCTTTGTTTCGTATTGAAATACTTAAGTGAAATTAGTCAAGCTTCTGAGGCTGGTTTATCATCGCTATTAAAGATACCGTATTCTGTGTTTTTCCCATTGAACTGATCAAGATGGACTGGTTGTGCTCTAATAAAAAGCAACCCCAAAATCTCAGTTCTTAACACAAAAGTTCATTTCTTTCTCACCCTATATATTAGTTGTAGGTCAGCAGGGCTCTCTGTTAACTGGCTTTTTAGGGTCTCAGGTTAATGCATATCCTCTTGACATCATGGCAGGAACTAACATGATAGCTTCAATGAGTGAAAAGAATGTGAAAAATTGCATATTGGCTGTTACAGCATTGTATGTATGTCACATTTGCTCACAATCATTGTCCCAAGAAAATCACATGATCATGTTGGACTGGAAAAGGCAATCCTACCATGTCATGCAAAGTGGGGAGCCCTGGAGTACTTGTGTGACTCACCAATGACCCCCAAATTGACCTCAATGCAGCTGTTGCTTTCCTTACTCTGGCTTTGTTATTTAACTAAGTCATAAAAATGTCAGTCTTCTGATCAAATTCACATTCAGGAACATAACAACAGACTCCATCCCATTTGACAATAATTTTGACAAGAACACAGGGTTATATGTATAACTCCTGAAATGGGCTGGATTGTGTCCCTCATGTTTATATGTTGAAGTCCTAACCCTCAGAATCTCAGAAGGCAACTGTATTTAGACCGGAGACAGGATCTTTCAAGAGATAATTAAGTTAACGTAAGGTCATGAGGGCAGATCTTAATCTAATCTGACTCCTTTAGTTATGGTCTGAGCAAACTAGCAAAACTCCCTCTTCCCACCTTGACCTTTTCTGTAGTTAGAATGATGAATGCCAGGAATATCATTTATGTTATAATAGTTTCTGATATACTAAGTAATCTCTCTTCTAAACTGAAGGGCTTGGAAAAAGAGTTACTATTCTTGGTGCTTTTGCCTAAGTTGGCTGACTCAAAGTTTAGTCAGATGGCAATAAGGATGCGTTACAGAACTTAGAATTCATGCACCAACTTGAAAATAGTCTTTCTATTTTCCTGGGCTTTAACATTATGGACTTCCCTCATGGCTCAGCTGGTAAAGGATCTTTCTGCAATTTGGGAGACCTGGGTTCAATTCCTGGGTTGGGAAGATCTCCTGGAGAAGGGACAGGCTACTCACTCGAGTATGCTGGCCTGGAGAATTCCATGGACTGTACTCCGAATGGACTGTATAGTCCATGGGGTCACAAACAGTTGGACATGACTGAGCAACTTTCACTTTCAACACTATGGGATTCAGTTATGGCTTTAACAACAACAACAACAAAAAAAGCCAGTAGGTAACTAGCATTTGTATCTGTAGAGAATGAACAAAAAAGTTATCTTGATAGTCAACAAGATAATTCCACTTAGGAAGGAAACCACGTTTGTTTAGAAGATAATTTTGAATGCTGCTTTTACTGTAGAGTGAGACCTTGTGGGAAGAGGCTAGCAGAGTATTAAAAAAAAAAGACTTTAAAAAATAAAAGCAAATAAGAATTTGTGAGTTCATAGTTAGGGATAACCATGGCCTATGAATTAAAGATTTTTTAAAAGTTAATTTCTAAGTTGAGGTCACTTGCTGCAGTGCAACATTATCTGTCCCTTTATTACTGGTCTCCTTCACTAAACATGCTATATTTACACACGTAGGTTATCTAAATACTACATGTGTAAATGTATTCGGGTGAGGAAACTAATACGCACATTGAGATCAACACTAGATGAGGTATAAATAGACTTGCAAACCCATCTTCTTCTGTGACTCAGAGAGGTAATAAAGGTGGATGAAGCCTGTGTAGACAGGATAAGAGAGGCAGTGGTGACTTAGAAGACACTTCACTGGAAAAGAACTTTATCCACTCTAGCAGATTCTTGCCTTGGAAGATAAGAGTTCAATGAAGACTCTTATTATGATTTTTCAAAATAATTTCAAATTGATGGTATTTGCATAAACTTTCCTGATTTTTAAATGTGGACAACTAATTTAAGCAGAGTGTATAGACCATGTCTAGAGACTGAATTCCAAATTCAAGTTTTGGATTTTGCAATACAGATCAGAGAAGGAGAATTCAGTGAAGACCAGAATTTGAGACAAAAAAAATGATCATAAGACCTTCAGACTCTAGATAGTTTTATTTAAAAAGATGGCATTAGACATTTTACAGGGTATTCAACATGGGATTTGAAGATAATCTTACCTTGATCATAAATAAAAGAAGGAGCCCAAGAGACATCTGGATTTACATTTAGTGGTGCCCATCTCATTGTTGCCTCTTTTTATCCAATAATCCTTATTTAAGCAATTTTGTGTGAGGCACTTAAGTGAGGATCAGGGGCTGAAGTAACAGTTTCTCATTTCCATAAGGTCTGGATGTATAACGGGACTTTGTGGCAAACATTTGATGGATGGATAAATTAATGGAAGCATCATAAAAGTGCATAGTTTTTCAGTGAACAAGGATTTTAAAATCTCAAAAAGATAAACATTAATTTTGGCTCATAAGGGTAACCTGTAAATAGGGTTTTGACTTCAAATGTTTTATGTTGGTAATAGTATAGTAATAAGTAATCACTTTGCACAATAACTGACAGAAAGCGTGAGGTTTAGATTTTCAGCTTTAATACAGTCAGCTTTAAATGCATCAGGCGAATGGCTTCAGCTTCCCAGAAAGCAAGATGTCTTGCAAGTCATCATTCTTCAGAGACCATTGACAACAGAGATCAAGGAGAGTCTGAAATGAATGCTGTTATAAGGTCCTCATATTTTAGAAATACTTTCTAACATAAAATTTACTTCTAAATTATAGAAAGACTTTAAAGACTTTCAGATAATATCCTTATAATGGTTTAAAATTTTTCATGTGGCAAAAGGGTTTCAAATAAGCAGGCCCTCACCCATTCCACCAGCATTTGTAAACACAAAAAAATCAAGGATATTTTGTTTAGTTTTCTTGAGAGTCCTGGCTTTCATTCCTTCAGGATAATCTGAGAAGAATTAAAATTTGATCAAGCATATTTATCTTCCTTGAGATACATGAGATTTGAATATGACCAACTTGATTATTAACCTTCATTAGAAGGACTGATGTTGAAGTTGAAATTCCAATACTTTGGCCACTTGATGTGAAGAACTGACTCATTTTAAGACCCTGATGCTGGGAAAGATTGAAGGTGGGAGGAGAAGGGGATGACAGAGATGAGGTGGTTGGATGATATCACTGACTCAATGGACATGAGTTTGTGTAAACTCCAGGAGTTGGTGATGGACAGGGAGGCCTGGCATGCTGCAGTCCATGGGGTCGCAAAGAGTCGGACATGACTGAACAACTGTCCTGAACTGAACTGAACCTGATTATTTATCCCTGTTACTAAACTTTGCAATGCAGGAGACTCGAGTCTGATTCCTTGGTTGGGAAGATCCTCTAGAAAAGGAAATGGCTACCCAATCCAATATTCTTGCCTGGAGAATTCCATGGACAGAGGAGACTGGCAGTCTACATTCATGAGGTTGCAAAGAGTCAGACATGACTGAGCGACCAACACACACAAAACTACTACTAACAATTACAAGTTTGTTTTAATCAATCTTTTACTCTTCAATATCCATTCATTCAGTCTGCAGATTATGCATCTTCTTCGCTGTCTTCTTTTTCTGTTCTAGTGTGCCTCTAAGGATATGTGTTCCTAGTAATTGAAGGTTGAAGAGTAGAAATTCACATGAAAATGTCATTATTAAAACTGTGGTATAGAGTTGCAATTAAAGGAAAAAACCACAATGAATAGTCATGTTTATACAACTATGCAGCAAACAGAATTATAAGACCAACTAAACTATAATATGCTCCTGTATACATGTATGTCAAATTTATTTGCCGGTTAGGAAAGCAAAGGCTTTTACTTCATATTTGTGATAAGATTTGTACTTCTTCTGGGTAAGTATCTGAGGTTTATTTGCAGATTTGGCTTCTGCATAAGGTATATGAATATATATAATAAATAGCTAAAGACATTCAGAGAAACTTAAATGCTGTGGCTTTTATTTAATTTCTAATGGTAGGTTTTATTCAAGTAATGTTTTTAAATATGAAAAATTGGTTTTTTGTGTTAGGAATTCCTTGATATTATTATCAAGTTACTTGTGGTTTTAATCAATATTGGCTTAAAATGTACAATTCTAGGTCTCTCTCTCTCTCTCTCTCTCTCTCACACACACACACACACACTAGGTTGAATATGAAGCTGCCAATATTCAACTGTTTTTGACCTGAAAAGGAGCACTTCCATAATATTCAACCTGATATGAAAGTATCCATTAAATGAAGATTAAATGTTCTGATAGAACACAAGATCTGCTCTTTAGAAAGTCTGCCACTTCTGAAATAGGGAATGGGTCAATTAAAATCTAAACTTTCTAAGAAAAAAAAACCTTCCAGTAATTTATTGAAATACAAGAATTATAGAATGAACTTTAGAAAAAAAATGGAAGTGATTATGAGGAGAAATTTTTTAAAAGTGATATTGGAAAATTGTATACTTGACTTTTGAAATTCTTGGGAGTATTTATTTATTTTATATTTTATTTTATTTTTTAACTTTACAATATTGTATTGGTTTGTGGAGTATTTATTCTTTGGGTATTGCTTTTAAAATTATGCTCCATGGAAACAACTGCCCATTATATTCCTGCATCCCAGTTCAACACTGAATTGAAGACAACACCTTACTACTGAAAACTTTTCAAAACCTTCTTGAATGAAGTTTTTTCTAAGAAACACTATTAAAGATTCAACACACAAATCATCTCATTTGTCCCAAATGTGGCATGTGCATCTTCAATTCTGAGCAAACTCTAGTATGATAGTTCTTCAAAAAGCAAATGTGAAAAACATAGGACCGATTGGTCAATCTAAAGAATTCAGCTTTGGTTTAAGGAGATAAGAAAAAACAAATACCTTTTATTCCTTCAAGTAATTCATCTTCAGATGGTGGCAATATATACAGAGTATTTGCAAATAGAAAGAGGCATGAAAGCATCCATCAGTAAATCCTTTTTCTCTTTTCGAAAGCAGTTTCTCATTCTTTATCTGGCCTTTTTAGTAAGTTGATTATGATAATTCCTATGTGTCCTTCTGGAATGCAGTGATGAGCATATGAATGCTTCCTCATAAAATTACGAAAAAATAGAGAATTGGAAATTAAATATGAAACAGGAAAAAAAACCCACAGGAAAATGGGGATAAGGAGGAGAGGCTAAACATACAGGAAACAAAAAGCAAATCCCTTCTCAGCCGGTGGTGGTAAAAACCACCCTTTAATTTGAAAATCAGTACAACATATGCTGATGAAAAAGCTTTAGTTTGTGCAAAATAACTGCTGCGTTTGTCAAAGAACATTTTGCTTAGTACATCAAATGGAACACTTTGGAGCTCTTGTGTGAATAATATAGCCCAACATATTCCAGAATCAGCCATAATAGGTAGTCCTGCTTAGGCTAAACACTATGAAGAAGCAGTGATTTGGTAGGAAAAATGAAAGAGCTTGATGATAAGCATTATATTGAAGAAAGAGAAAACAAAACTTTTAGTGGATCTTATTTGGGTTTTTCCAAATTTGCAGGTCTATCCTGTGAACTTCACCAAAGGTAGAATTTAGTAAACATTCATTGTGTTCATATTAGACAGTAGGTATAGGATTGCTAGTTTCCACTGTTAAGGACCACACTAAAAAAGAGACAAAGTTAAAAAATCATTACAATATACTGCAATAAGCATAATGTTATAAATCCAAAGTACTAGGCAGTAAAAAAAAAAAAAAAAGGACAAAATCAAAGCTATTGGGAGGGTGAGCCAGGGCTGGTTCTTGGAGTGGTCATGTTGAAACTGAATCTTGCAATGTACAATGTATACTGGAAGTAGCCAAGAGGCAAATGGGATGGAAAAAGGCCAAAGAAAAACTATGTTCAAAGTCATGAAATGAAAGTGCATAGATTGTTTGGTAAATTACATGTAGTCTCTATAACTATACTGAAGATGTGAATGAAAGAATGGAAGGGAAACTCTTCCAGCTACCAACTGTCACACAAACTCCCCATGAAATTAGGCAGTCAGTCCAGAACCTCGTCTCTTCTCCTTCTCTAAAGATGGCTGAACAGCCTCATTTCCTTTTAAACTCTACTGAGCTCTGGGTACCTGACAAATAGGAGACAATCCTGCCCCACTTTGCATGCAGAGACTGACAAGTAGACTTTTATGAACCTTTTATTCCTTCATCTGAAGGATCTTCCTGTCTTTCTAGAAGAAGGAACTAGGAAAATCAAATCTATGGTGGTCTCATTATGATTCATTTTCCTGTTGCATCACCAAGAACTTCATTGAATATAGATACAGAGGGGAGGGTGGTAAAAGAAAGGATGTGTGGAGCAAACACAACTTGTGGAGTTATTTACTCAGGGTAAGACGTATTTAGAAATTAATTAAATTCTAAGGGTTGACTTAAATCATTATTGGAATTCTAAAACTAAATGCCGCTACTAGAAAATTACATTAGATGGACTATGATTAAACTTAGGCAAACATGAAGTGAAGTGAAATGAAAGTCACTCAGTCATGTCCAACTCTTTGCGACCCCATGGACTATACAGTCCATGGAATTCTCCAGGCAAGAATACTGGAGTGGGTAGTAGGGGAACATAGGTATATGGGAATACTTATGGAAAAACTATATGCAACAATTTTTTACTGATAACTGTTACTGTAACTAATTTCTAGTTAATTGAAATTTTATGTTATTGCTATAACCAAAGCTGAAAATTGATAAATGTTACTAACCTGACAATCAGTCAACTTGAATCCTTGATAAACTTTCAGTTCTGCATTCTTTCATAAACAAGAGGTGAAAAAAGTAAAACACGCTCCTATCAGAGAATTATTGCAAAGATCAGAGTGTTTGTGCAGTCAATTGTATTGCCTAATCCCTAAGACTGTGTATATGTATATTTACAGAGGGTAATAAATTGTTGCTAATGATGGCTTTGAACTATTGTGAAATTTTAGTAGTGAAAGATTATATTTTATTTAGTGTGCTATATTTTTATGTTGGGGAAATAAAGTAGGATGCTGTAGAAAACTAGACTTTGTGGGTGCATCCTTGTTCTTGAGGTTATCCAGTCAAGAGTAACTCTTTCATTAAAGTTACTATTGAATCATTATTTTTCTGCTTATGTTGCTATTGTTCAGTCACTAAGTCATGTCTGACTCTGAGACCCCATGGATGGCAGCACACCAGGCTTCCCCATCCTTCACTATCTCCTAGAGTTTGATCAAATTCATGTCCATTGAGTTGGTGATACCATCCAACCATTTCATCCTCTGTCACTCCCTTATCCTCATGCCCTCAATCTTTCCCAGGACCAGGGTCTTTTCCAATGAGTCAGCTCTTCCCATCAGGTGGCCAAAGAATTAGAGCTTCAGCATCAGTCTTTCCAGTAAATATTCAGGATTGATTTCCTTTGGATTGCTTGGTTTGATCTCCATGCTGTCCAAGGGACTCTCAAGAGTCTTACGAGTCTTAAGCCTGTTTATGTAGTACTTACAATATGCCAGATAAATATTAGAAATATTAGCACATTCAATGTACATAATGACAATGAGATAGGTCTCATTGAAAGTGAAAAGTGAAAGTGTTAGTTGTGTTTGACTGTTTACAGTGTGGACTGCTTTCTGTCTGTGGAATTCTCCAGGGAAGAATACTGGAGTGAGTAGCCAGTCTCTTTTCCAGGGTATCTTCCCGACCCAGGGTTTGGAACCTGGGTCTCCTGTATTGCAGGCAGATACTTTACTATCTGAGACACCAGGGAAGCCCATAGATCCCATTAGTATACCTGTTTTGCAAATGAAGCAGGTGGGAGCCGTATAGTTTGAGTAACTTGCCGGAGGACATAGACTTGGCTAGAGAATCAGAGAAGGCAATGGCACCCCACTCCAGTACTCTTGCCTGGAAAATCCCATGGACAGAGGAGCCTGGTGGGCTGCAGTCCATGGGGTCGCTACGAGTCGGACAAGACTCAGCGACTTCTCTTTCACTTTCATGCATTGGAGAAGGAAATGGCAACCCACTCCAGTGTTCTTGCCTGGAGAATCCCAGGGACAGGGGAGCCTGGTGGGCTTCCGTCTATGGGGTCGCACAGAGTCGGACACGACTGAAGTGACTTAGCAGCAGCAGCAGCAGAAAATGGTGAGGCTAGGAAACGAACCCAGCCAGCCAGGCTTGAATCTGCTCTTACTACTCTGGAACATATTATGTAATAAAAGGGATACATTTTATACTATATATACTCCAAAATACATTTGCAGGAAAATATACCAGGAGGACAGTTTCTTGAGTTTCCCAGGTTTTCTCTAAGGAGACATTTGTAGACATTGATGGTAATCTGCCTGAATAGTGTGAGGCTCTCCCAGGTTGGCAAAGCTGTAGTTGAGGGTTTACCAAACCATTAACCCCCAAAAATTTCACCTAAAATCTCTTCATATGGTTGCTAAACTTGCCATTTGAAAACTTGAATCCTGGCTCTAATACTTGTACTTCACATACAATTTATTTTATATTCCCAGGGCCATTTTGCATTATATACTTTTTCCATGGACTCTAAAATTATATTTGTTGTTACATATCTTATTTTTTAATTTAATTTTTACTTTATGTTGGGATATAGTTGATTTATAGTCCTGTGTTAGTTTCAGGTGTACAGCAGAGTGGTTCAGCTATATATGTATAAATATGTGTGTGTGTGTGTATATATATATATATATATAAATATTTGTGTATATATACACACTTTTTCAGGTTCTTTTCCCATTTAGGTTATTATAGAATATTGAGTATAGTTCCCAGTGTTACACAGTAGGTCCTTGTTGATTATCCATTTTATATATAGCAGTGTGAGAGTCAGACATGACTGAAGTGACTTAGCAGCAGCAGCAGCAGCAGCAGTGTGTATCTGTTAATCCTAAACTCCTAATTTATCCCTCCCCCCACCACCTTTCCCCTTTGGTAATCATAAGTTTGTTTTCAAATTCTCTAAGTCTGTTTCTGTTTTATAAATAAGTTCATTTTTATCATCTTTATAGATTCCATATATAAGTGGTATCATATGATATTTCTCTGTCTGACTTCACTTAGTATGACAATATCTAGGCCCATCCGTATTGCTGCAAGTGGCATTATCTCATTCTTTTAAATGAGTAATATTCTATTGTATACATGTACCACACACATCTTCTTTATCCATTCCTCTGTAGATGGATATTTGGGTTCTTTCCAAGTCTTGGCTATTGTAAATGCTGCTACATTGAACATTGGAGTGTATGTATCTGCACACACACACCCACACCCACCCAGGAATAGGATTGCTGGATCAAATGGTAGTTTTAGTTTTTAAGGGACCTCCGTACTGTTCTCCATAACGGCTGTACCAATTTACATAACAATAGGAGGGTTCTTTTTTCTCCACACACTCTCCAGCATTTATTGTCTGTAGACTTTTTGATGATGGCCATTCTGATGGATGTGAGATCGTAA
Source organism: Bos indicus (assembly GCF_029378745.1). Lineage (NCBI taxonomy): Eukaryota > Metazoa > Chordata > Mammalia > Artiodactyla > Bovidae > Bos > Bos indicus. Next base: position 15,846,391 of record NC_091779.1, read on the forward strand.
CTCATTGTAGTTTTGATTTGCATTTCTCTAATAGGCTTCCCAGGTGGTGCAGTGGTAAAGAATCCTCCTTGATGAAATACATCATGTAACAGTGACTGACGGAGAAGGCAATGGCACCCCACTCCAGTACTCTTGCCTGGAAAATCCCATGGATGGAGGAGCCTGGTAGGCTGCAGTCCATGGGGTCGCTGAGGGTCAGACACGACTGAGCGACTTCACTTTGACTTTTCACTTTCATGCATTGGAGAAGGAAATGGCAACCCACTCCAGTGTTCTTGCCTGGAGAATCCCAGGGATGGAAGAGCCTGGTGGGCTGCCACCTATGGGGTCACACAGAGTCGGACATGACTGAAGTGACTTAGCAATAGCAATAGCAATAGTGACTGAGCATAACACAAGAGCAGTCACATCAAAATTTTGCAAAGATGAGCAGTCTGTGGGCATGCCCCTCTGTCTATGAGACTAGAAGGAATGCAATACAGCCACCACAGCCAGAGTCTACCCAGAAGAAGAACACTGAATGGCATAGAGTAGGTGTTGAATAAACAGCTTTTGAATGAAGGAGTCTCAATTTTACAGCAGAAATAAGCATTGTCTCATACTCATTTATTGGTATGAGTAGTTATTCAACAACTCATGTATTAACTAGAAAAAAATTTGAATTCTCTGGATATATTATTCAATTCTGCATTTTACATAAACAATATCCTTGGCATTTGTTTTCACAAATACTACAAGTTCAAGGGGAAGAAAGAAAAAGTTTGAATATCAATAAATTATTTTGATGGCCAAGTGAGTTTTCTGCAATGTGCAAAGGGCATGTGATGAAACAGATGCCTCTGTGTGTTTGGCTAAAAAGCTAGACGAATTTAAAAAGGGAAATTAATAGGAGCCTACTTTGGGCTCATTATAACAAAATTTTGCTTGATTCATATCTGCATATGAAGGGCCTACTTGATTGTATTTTTCTTTTGGGGGGAATGGCTCACTTATTTCATCAGATAAATAACAATTCTTTCTTCATTAAGTGCAGAAACATGTATATGATTCTTTGTCTTCCTTTGAACTTTATTGGTTATCATACTTCTGAGAATATAGATTGATATGCAGCAATAATCTTGGGCTATCTGCTAACATTGTGTTGTATCAATATGATTTGATTCCAAGTCCAGTCAATTCCCATATGCTGATTTGCTAAAGTAATAAATGTCAGAGCACTCATTCTGCCCAGACTGGATGATAGCCACAGTGGACCTGCCTTTTTTAACAAGGGTATTTAAAGGAGAATTACCTGGGATGTAGAAGATTAAAAAATAAGTTATCTGAAGAATTTGCAAGCACAGAGTCTAGGGGAAGTTTAGTTTTTAAAAGAGATGGCAAAAAAGCAGAGGGGAATAGATACTTTTTAAGTCATTTAGAATGTACTGTTTAGCATACACAGACTTTGGATGACTTCAGGATGGAACCAAAGATAAGGAAAGAATTATGTCTAGGCTAAGTATACGTGTTCTGATGGTCATTGCTACTCAAAGATGGAATGTGTTGTTTCATATTGTTATAAATTGCCAATTCCTTGAGATAGTGAATCCTAGGACGAGCAACAAATATTAAAGCTGTCATTACGGTGACTCTAGCATCACTAGATGAATTAACTGAAAGACTCATAAGATCCCTGGGCTTTTATTACATTCAGGAGATAAGAGAGATGGTGATGTATAATGAAAGTAACACATCTTGGCTTATAGGCTAGACATAATAATGATATGTGTCTGCTTTGTGATATGTATTAAGATACAGTTTCTGAGAAACCTTGCTCTTTTAATTATGCTCTCTGTTCCCTGAATCTTCGTCCTCTGCAACTGTTTCCACATTTCTGCTTGAATATCTTATCACTTTTCAAGGGGCCTTCTAAGTGGATCTTTCTCTAACACTATCTGTATTTGGACCATCCCCAGAAGGTTTAATTACTTCTTCATCAATATCACTATAGTGTTTTACACATATTTGAGCAGAATAATTATATGATTTCTGCTTACATTTGTTTTCCAAATCCTAAGGAAATATCAGTTCCTTGAGGCCAGTTACTGAACTGATTAACTTTACTTGTATGTCAAATATCTCATGAATTCTGATTGCTGGGAGAAAATTGTGTTCCTGTATGATTTAAACCTTCTGAGTCAAGGACGTATTCTTGAGTCTTGGCTGCACATTACTGTTCATCTAGGGAGCTCTAAAGTGTACACTTACCTGGGCCAGAGCTTCTGATTTAATTGGTTTGGGATGCAGTTTGAGCATTGAGATTTGGAAAAGCTTCCCAAGTAATTCTGTGCAGCAAAAGTTTAAAACCATTCTTTTACTGTAACTCTACTGTTCTAACTTTACTTCCGACTTCAACCCAACTTCTCTCTCCTCATCACCCCCATCTTATGTATTCTTCTCCTCCCCTTGCCTTAATCATGAACAACTGAGAGATGTATGTACTGCAAGGCCTGTATGTAATACCTGCTGCTGCTGAGTCGCTTCAGTCGTGTCCAACTCTGTGCAACCCCACAGACGGCAGCCCACTAGGCTCCTCCGTCCCTGGGATTCTCCAGGCAAGAACACTGGAGTGGGTTGCCATTTTCTTCTCCAATGCATGAAAGTGAAAAGTGAAAGGGAAGTCGTTCTGTCGTGCCCGACTCTTAGCGACCCCATGGACTGCAGCCTACCATGCTCCTCCATCCATGGGATTTTCCAGGCAAGAGTACTGGAGTGGGGTGCCATTGCCTTCTCCAAATGTAATACCTAGGAAGTATTAATTCATGAACTTGTCTGAAGATTTTTTAACTCAATACTGCTAGAGACAACATGCCTACTATATAAGAACAAAGTTATTAGCGTTTGAGAGGTCCAGATTATGACTATGTAATACACAAATTTGAGCATTTTTGAGTGATATTTGAGGAAGAAAATTCCAAAAAGAATGGAAATTTCTATTATTAGCATATCCTAAAGGAGCAAACTATATTTTCCAGCACATTAACTAATACCTATGAAAATAGAATGCATGGTCATAAAAATTTTGACAATTATTAGGTAAAAATAAAGTTAAACATTTTTTCCCCTGTAGTACTTATGTGCTGATATGTATTGTGACTCTTCAAGGGTATTATATTATTCAGTATTCACAAACTTATGTTGACCTTTTTAATATTGAGGGAAATAATTTTTAATATTGATTATTTTTATTTTTTTCTGCTCTTTTTCTATCTCTTGCTTCTTCTTGAAGACAGGGAATTTAAAAAATAAAAAAATAGAAATTCTTATATTAAGGGGGTATGAAAATAATAGAGTACTGGGTATAGAGGTAAAAAAAAGGGGGAGGGGAGATTTACACAGGGTATCAAATACCACAAGGGCAAATTTAGTGCCAGATGATATTTTAATTTGTCCAGTGTGTGGTGCTTAGACTAACTAGACCACTGACAGCAGATATTATGCAAGAATAAATTCTATCACATTCCTCAGGGTATTTGTTAAAACTGTAGAGTTTCTTACTGGATAGAACTTTCAGATAGTTGGAGAATTTTCATACAGAAACCTTTCATCTAGTTAGGAAACTGTTCCATCTATTTTCCTTTCCTAGGATTTTTTATGCTTTGCTTCCTCAGGACCTTCTAAAGTAGTAGAAGTGTTGATAAATATAGTATTTGTGTTATCATTTATTGAAATGAGGCAGAGTACTCTTCAGATTAGTGGCTTAGTGGGAGCGTTGCAATTTGTGTGGAAAATGGTGTGGGAGTTCTTCAAGAAGTTAAATATAGAATGACTAAATAACTTAGTGATTCCACTTCTAGGCCCATACTAAAGAAAAATTGAAAGCAGAAACTAAAACAGATACTCATGTGCCAGTGAGTATAACACTAGTAATTGCAACACTAGTTCCAATAGCCAAAGTGTTCATCTACAGATGAATGGATAAACGCAAGGTGGTGTGTGTATATTATGGAATTAGTATTCAGCCATAGAAAGAGTGAAGCTCTGATAAATGCTATAATGTAGATGAACCTTGAAAACATTAAGGTATATAAAATAAACCAGATACAAAAGGACAAATATTGTATGATTCTTATTGGAAATACCTAGAGTATGTAAATTCATAGAGACAGAGAGTAAGTTAGAGGTTACCAGGGTCTGGGAAGAAGGTGGAATGGAGGAAAGTGTTAAGAGGTTCAGAGTTTTTGTTTGAGATAATGAAAAAGATTTTGAAATTGATTCTGGTTATGAACGCACAAGATTGTGAATGAAACGAATGCCACTGATTTGGACACATAAAATTTAAAACAACAATAAGAACATTTTAAACTAACATAAATTAGTGACTTTAAATAATAAGCATTTCATATGGTCTTGACTCTGAGAGTTAGGAATTCGGCCTATGCTTTGTTGAAGAGTTCTGCCCCACATAGTGTCAGCTGGGCGCTCTCGTGAGTCAGATGAGCTATGAATACAACATCCAAAATGGCTCTAATTCTATACCTGGAAAATAATACTGGCTACCAGCAAGGAGTTCATCTAAGGTCTCAGCCAGGAACTTTGCTTCTTCTGCATGTGGGCCAAATTGGCTGAGATTCAAGAAGGAAGGTTCGAAGATTTAAAGGCAGAATCTATTGTTCTCTGAAGGCCCAGCCCAAAAGTTAACACTCACACTTGTTGCATTCTATTTGTTGGAAGAAAAAAAAAAAAAAAAAGGTCATAGAACTGACCCAGATTCAAGGGAAAGAGAAAGAGACTTCCTTTCTTCATGTGGAGTAGAAAGTTCACATGAATAAGTTCATGTGGATTGGATGCTATTGGTGCAGCCATTTATGGAAACACAATATCAGAGCCTTATTATGTATGTTTTAAACAATATGTCTCTGTTGACCTTCACTCATGAAAAATGAGCCACGCATCATAACAATTATAAGCCTCTTTTACCATCTGGAACGAAGTTGCAAGTATAAAAGTGGCCTGGACATGAAAGAGTGTCTGTGATGAGGCAAGAAATCTGTGCTTCTACTCTATAGCAATTCTCTAGTTGTCTTTGTTTTCTGATGGTTTGTTTCATATAATCCCTGCAGGCACATTATTTTTGCTTTCATCTGTACCAACAAATACCACTTTTGGTATTCTAGCTGCAGTGCAATATGAAATAGGATATTTATCATGGTTTAAATGAGACAAGCATATGCAGCAAGATAAGAATTCAGAACCACAGAATATTCATGAAATTATCCTACTCAGTATACATCACATAAGCAAGGGATATATAATTGTTCATATGCTCTTCATAACTAAATATTTTAGCTTTTTGTAGTCAATCGTCTTAGCTACTTAACATAAATTAACACATCAACTCCTGTCATAAACACACAGACCCATAAAGCTCTGTGCTTTGCACTCTGCAGTATTCATAAGGCATACAGATGTGACTCGCTACCCTCTAGTAATTTTAAGTTGATAACATCTTCTTAGCTTTAGAAACTGCCATCCCCAAATGCTCCCTCCATCCTCACACACCAAAATTCATCTCACAATAATCATTCTTGGACTTTTTATTCCTATGTATCATGTGACAATTTCCTTGGATGGTTATTTGTTTTGAACAACATTTGAGATGAGAGACCCATTATTTGCATGATTCTGCCCTAGTCCTCAACTTTTTAGAAAAGGGCCAGAGTTCTCCTCCCTTGTTTAGCTGTTCTGGTATCACATTTTTATTCATAATAATACTGAAAACAAAACAGCATTAATGTAAGCAAGGTGAACCCTTGTTGAATACTTCATATGTGCCAGGCACTCAAGCAGTTTACAAACATGCTATCATGTAATATTCAAAATAGCCCTATAAAGTAGGCACTATATATCCTTGTTTTCTGGTGAAGGACATTGAAGCTCATTATGTATCTGAAGTAATCAAGCTAATAAGAGGCAAGAGTTGAAATTAAGTTTGATGGCTCTGTAGCCTATGTTCTTAATTGCCATGAAGTTTTTTCACCACAAAAATTTACAACAAATACTCCTGGAAACTTTATCTCCCTGCTCTACTCTGTTAAGAGGGATTCAGTATAGTTCTATTTTAGAACTACTGTTTAAGGAACATGTGAATCAGTTAATTCTCTGTTGCTGAGAGCAAAACAACATCACCATCTTTTTCAAAGTAAATGGGGTTTCTGACATTAGCAATGAGAATATAATTTAGTAACAATAAAATAGGTGTGCAGGAAGCTAGCCCAGGCTCTATCTCATTATTTTCAGGCTTTCGTCAAACAATCCACCCCAAATCTGTTGGGAGTTGGTCCTGGGACAAGCCATGGCTGTTCTCTTTGGACATATCGAGTGTAGCATTAGCCAAGTCTTCCTCAGTGGGCAGATCTTTGCTCCTTACTGTAATGACCCTGACACTATCATATTGATTACCTAAATATGATCATTATGCCTATCCCATTCACCAACTCAGGCAGATGTCAGGAATTAAATCATTGATTGGATTTACACGTTTCATCAACCTTGAAAAGGGTTAAAGTAGACCAACATGCAACATAGAGATTCCCAGGCAGGTACAAGCATATGGGGTACACAGAAGACATAGGAATCTTTATAGAAAAGGGAAGGTGCTTTCACACAGCAAACAAACACTGTGCTTCTACTTAAAGATGTGTCTGCATATTTATTAGGTTGTTTGCTCTTCTGTGTCCTCTTGTGGTTTCATATAAATGAGTGATTTATTTGAGAAATGCTACAGTTGAGCATCAGCTGGGAAACAGACACTGGTAAGCACTGGGAAATGCATTTGCATTATTTTGGAGAGAATATGAACAGATTGTAATGACAGGAGATTTAATGGAGAAATTGAGAGTCCTTATATGAAAGTAAATTGAGAAATTCTTTTGAATTTCACTTCATTGCAGAGAAGTGATGAAAACAAGGAAACTAAATCTCAGAGACTTAACAAAGGCTGAATTCCTGCCCAAGCTGCATGTCAGTTGAGGGTTGCTGAGAGCTGGGTGCTACGTGACCCTCCTTTCAGGTCCCCAGGTGACAGAGCATACACTCCCTGGGAGATTGTCTGATGATGCACAATGAAAAGAAAAAGGGGCAAAGTACATTCAGCTCTTAAAACTTCTGCTCAGGAGTGACACCTATCACTTCCACTTGCGTTTTATTGACCAAAGAAATTTGTATGGATATAGCTAAGGTCAGGGGGGTGGTTAAGTATTATATTATCATGTGACTGAAAGAGAGAGCCAACTATTGTGAACTACCTTAATGGCAATTAGAGCCTATTTAATATAAAGTTTATCTTCTAAGTAACATGACTTTACCTTTTATATTCTAGTAAATAAAAAGTGTCTCATATTCTTAAAAATTAAAAAGAAATATTATGCAATGATATGTCAATATTATGGGTCCAATCTAGCATCATATTGTGGGTTCAAGAAAAGCAGCAGGGTAGTTATAATTCAGTTTTGTTCAAATGGGCCTTATGACAGGCCGTATGGGTGGCCTTCAATGAAAGCAGATACTTACATGGTTGCAAATACTTTCACACTAGCTCTCAGAGCAATGTACTTGAGAACTCAATTCAACTACACGGCAAAAAATGTTAAGAAATCAATCATCTGTTAGTGATTTCAAGTAATGAAAAGTTATATGTAAGAAAAAAAGTATAACAAATTGTAATTGACCCTAACACTCTCCTGAAGAAGAAAGTAATGTGCACTTACCAGTGGGCATGGTGGGAAGCATGGCGTGAACAAAAAGAAAATCTTACCTTGAGGTCTGTAAAAGCATTCCCTGCTGTTCTCACCCTGGCACCTCACCTGTCATTAGGCGATCAGGAGATTCCTCTTAGGTAGAGCAGTCAGCCCTGCACAGTCTTGGGATTTAAAAAAGGAAAAACAGCCTCCTACATTTCCCTGACTTGTGTGTCAACTATACCATTTTGCAAAGCATGACAAAACGTGAAGCATATCTGGATTCAGAGGAGTAAAAACTCACTGCAAGTTAGAAATACAGGAATAATGTTTGGGAAGGAGAGAAAAATAAGAAATGTTCTCAGCTCTGCAGGGTAAGCCCTGAAGTCAACTCTGACAAAATAGAGCATGCTCTCTGTTCTCACATCTATAAATCCAAAAGAGTTACAGCAAATGCAGGGCCCTTTCCCTAGACACTCTGGGGCCAAATCATGCTGTAAGACTTCAGGTGTATTTGTGGAGGAGGGAGCAGTGAGTATGGGAAAGGAGTCAAGACAAAGCCAGTTAATAAATGTTTAATCAGTAAGTCAAAGGCAATATATTGTTACCAAGTCCAGGCTTGCTCTGCTCACCACAAGATAGGCCAATGAATCCAAGAGGAAGTATTGGGAGGAAGAAGGGACTTTATTAGGGAGCAGGCTGACCATGAAGATGGCAAGCTAGTGCCTCAACATAACCATCTTGTTGGGGACTGGAGGTCAGACTCTTTTATGGATCAAAGATGAAGGGAGGTGAGGAAGTGAAGGAAAAAGATTATTCAATCCTCGTAATTGTACCCTAGAATGGCAAGCCTCCGGCAGCAAAATGTGTCAGTTTCACATCCTTACTGTCCTTCACAGGTGGGAGGCTCAGGTTATATCCCTGAGGCAGGCTATTATGTATGCCTACAATAACAAAAGCAGCAAGATAAGGGTTAAAGTCACAGAAGCAGATCCAGTATAAAATGAAAACTAACCCTTCCCCGTTACAATATGGACATTTGTATACACTTCTCTGTGTGATTAAATTATAGAAAATCAATCCCCGTGCAGCCACCCTCTGCATGTGTTCTGCTTTCTGTTGTAATGTCTGAATCCACATTTGTCTGTTTAATCCAACCAGGTTTCTAAGGAGCACAATCAGCATAGTGATCTCTACCTGAGAAGGCTCAGAGGGGATCATACAGAGGATGCTGTTTTTACTGAGTTTAAAACATATCCAGTCTGTTGCAGCATATTGAAAATGGCTAAAGAACATTTTCCAAGAGCTAAAATTCTGAGCAGTGAATGAAGAAATAGGAGGAATAATTCACAAATTCTTTGAAATAGTCTTGGTTTTTACAAAACAAAATGAAAGCGTTATAAACTTCCAAAGTCTTTAGATTTCTAAACTGGAATTTCAGTAGCAAACAGCATAGTTATAACCCAAGCTACAAGATAACATTGAAAAAACACATTCAGAATGTTAATTGAATTCAAGTTTGAAGGTTGATTTCTCCTGTACTAGTTAAAATTTCTATTGATCCTTACCACATGCCTATGAGGCTATGACTTTTGCAGCAGACCAGCTAAGAACTGAATAGTTAAAGGCAATTGAGCTGAAGTCAGAGAGCCAGATTACAATGCAATCTCAGCAAGGACCCACAGCCCAATTTACGCTCCAGGGTTTTTTTTCCATTAAGCTAAACTTTAATTCTCTCTGATACCTAATTCCAGGTATTAATGTTGCTCCTTTTTCAATTCTCTCTATGAAGTTCATGCAGGGAGTAAGGTCATTCACATTGATAGGGATGAAAAAGTGGAGAGAGCACTACTCACCATGATCTGACTTGATTTATTTTGTTGATCATAGTTTTTATTTCAAAGGACATTGAACTAATGTCATGTCAACCAAATATATTTTATGAGACAAATCTCTGATTTCATGATAACCTCAAGGTATGGAAATCTAAAGAGAAGAATAATAAAATGATCTTTGAGTTTGCCAATGATTCTGTCATTTGACAAATATCCTCTCAGTGCCTGCTTGCTGCAAGCACACACTATTCTGAGGAGCAGGGGAATAAAAATACAACCTTCAGGCACAGAAGACATGATGATCCTTGGCTCTCCTGTAACAGGTAATAATTTATTCATTCCACAAATATTCACTGAGTACCATATAAAAGGCAATCAGGTAAACATGATCTGGGAAACCATACCTATGGGATAAAGCAATTGATTAGAAGACATTTCCTTTAACATCGCTCCAGCCTTATCAGCTAATATATTCCTCAGAAAATTTCAACAAATTTGATATAGTGCTCAAATTATAGCATGCTTTCTTAAACAGCTTCATAAACATACTTTACGCAAAATTAGCCAGTCAAAAAAGACTATAAATGTAGTAAGTGATTCCATTCATATGAAGTTCAAAACCAGGCAAAACTATTCTATGGAGATACAGATCCAAAAAGTGGTTACCTCTCATGAGAAGTCTACTCACTAGAAAGCGTGAGGCATCTTTCTAGGTCATGGAAAAATTATCTTTTTTTTTTTAATCTAAATGGTGGATAGATATGTGTGCTGTGCTCAATTGCTTAGCTATGTCTGACTCTTTGTGACCCCATGGATTGTAGCCTACCAAGCTCTTCTGTCCATGGGATTTTACAGGCAAGAATACTGGAATTGTTGCAGGAAAGTGGACTCCTTCCAGGGCCCAAAACTGGGCTCTTGTCTAATACTTGGAAATGAATTGTCTGAGGAGATGCATGCTGACAAACCAAGAGATTTTATTCGAAAGGGCACCCAGTTGGAGAGCAGTAGGGTAAGGGAACCCAGGAGAACAGCTCAGCTGCATGGCTCGCAGTCTTAGATTTTATGGTGATGGGATTAGTTTCCGGGTGGTCTTTGGCCAATCATTCTAATTCAGAATCTTTCCTGGTGGTGCACGCATCGCTAAGCCAAGATGGATGCTAGCAAGAGGGATTCTGGGAAGTGGATGGACACGTGGTGTCTCCTTTCGACCTTTCCTGAACTCTTTCGGTTGGTGGTGGTTATTAGTTCCATATTCCTTACCAGGATCTCCTGTCATAAAACAATTCATGCAAGTGGTTACTGTGGTGCCTGGCCAGGGTGGGCGGTTTCAATCAGTGTGCTTCCCCTAATGGAATGGGTTGCCATTTCTTCCTGCAGGGCATTGCCCCCACACAAGGATTAAACCTGTGTCTCCTGAATTGGCAGGGGGATTCTCTACCACTGAGTCACCTGGGAAGCCCCCAGATAGGTGTATGCACATGGCAAAAGAAACCTAGTTATTCCATTAGGATTTGTGCATTTTTCTATATGTAATATACTTCAGTAAAAACAAAAAGCAAGAGTCTTGATTCTCATAGCCAGTATCCACCAAGATAAGCTATTCAGGGTTACTAAAGAGATTATACTGAGACTTTATACAGTTTAAAATATGTCTTTAAGAACAACTGAACTCTTCATTCTATTCCATTGGTCTATGTGTCTGTTTTCATGCCAGTGTCATCCTGTTTTGATTAGTATAACTTTTGTAATATATCTCAAAATCAGGAATTTTGATGCCACTAGCTTTGCTCTTTTTCTCGGTTTGAAGTTATTTGTGGTCTTTATGAATTTTAGAATTGTTTCATTTACTTATTTTATTGAAGTATAATAGAATTATAGTAGTTTCAGGTATATGACATAGTGATTTGATATTTCTATACATTAGAAAATAATGGTCACAGTAAGTCTAGGTACCATCTATCACCACATAAAGTTATTACTGACTATATTCCCTTGTGGCTCAGATGGTAACAAATCTGCCTGTAATGCAGGAGACCCAGGTTCAATCCCTGGGTTGGGAAGATCCCCGGGAGAAGGGAATGGCAACCCACTGTAGTATTCTTTCCTGGAGAGTTCCATAGACAGAGGAACCTGGCGGTCTACAGTCTATGGGGTCACAAAGAGTCAGACACGACTGAGTGACTAACACAACAACCACACATTCCCTGGGCTGCATTCCATTCAGGTGACTGTTTTATTACTGGCAGTTTGTACCTCTTATCTCCCTCACCTATTTCACTCATTTCCCCATCTCTCCCCCAACTCCCTCTCCCCCACTGCCAGCCACCTCTTCGTTCTCTGCATCTATGAATCTGTTTCTAGCTTTGCTATTTTTTTTTTTTTATTCTACCTATGTGATATATCATAGAGTATTTGGCTTTCTCTAATCATCAGTCCTGGGTGTTCATTGGAAGGACTAATGCTGAAACTCCAATACTTTGGCCAACTCATGCAAAGAGTTGACTCATTGGAAAAGACTGATGCTGGGAGAGATTGTGGGCAGGAGGAGAAGGGGACAACAGAGGATGAGATGGCTGGATGGCATCACTGACTTGATGGATGTGAGTTTGGGTAAACTCCGGGAGTTGGTGATGGACAGGGAGGCCTGGCGTGCTGCGATTCACGGGGTCACAAAGAGTCGGACACGACTGAGCGACTGAACTGAACTGAACTGAATCATCATTTCACTTATAATACCCTCTAGGTCAATCCATGTTGTCATAAATGGCAAAAATTCATTCTTTTTACGGCTTAGTAATATTCTATTATGTGTGTATACACACACACATGTATATGTATGTGTGTGTGTATTTTACATTTTCTTTATCCATTCATCTAATGATGAACACAGGTTTTTCCGTAACTTGGCTGTTGTAAACAATGCTGTAATGAACATAGGGCTGCATATATCTTTTTCAATTAGTGCTTTTGTTTTCTTCAGAAAATTATCCAGTAGTGGAATTGCTAGTTTATGTTTAATTTTTGAAAGCCTCTCCATGCTGTATTCATAGTGACTGTACCAATTTATATTCCCACAAACAGTGTATAGTGTTTTTTTTCATTGCCAACATTTGTTGTTTAGAAAAATAATAAAAAAGATCAACAAAACTATGAGCTGAGTTTCCAAAAGATAAAACTGACAAAACTTTAGCTAAACTAAGGAAAAGAGAGAGATGACTCAGAAGTAAAATAAGATTGATTTTAAGTGATACTACAACAAAAAAGAATTATAAGATACATCTATGAAAATTATACACCAATAAATTGGATAACCTAGAAGAAATCACTGAATTCTACAAATACACAACCTACTAAGAAATAATAATGAAAAATAGAAAATCTGAGAAGAACAATAATTGAGTCAGCAATCAAAAATCCAAGAAAGAAAAGCCCATTTCATAGGTCAATTTTACCAAATATTTAAAAATAGTTAATACTGATCCTTCTCAAAAAAAAGACAAGTGAAGTTGCTCAGTCATATCCAACTCTTTGTGATCCTATGGACTGTAGCCTACCACACTCCTCTGTCCATGGGATTTTCCAGGCAAGTGTACTGGAGCAGGTTGCCATTTCCTTCTCCAGAGGATCTTCCTGACCCAGGGATCAAACCCAGCTCTCCTGCATTGTGGGCAGATGTTTTACCATCTGAGCCACCAGGGAAGTCCTCAAACTCTTACAAAATTGAAGACAGGATACTGCCAAACTAATTTTATTAGATCATCATTGACTTCATGTGAAAACCAGACAAATTTGCAAGAAAAGAAAATCTTAGGACAATAAATTCTTGGTGAAAATAAATGCAAAATTTCTCAACAAATAGTAGCAAACTGAATTCAAGAGGCACATTAAGAGAATCATACACCATTACCAAGTAGATTTTTTTTCCTGTGAATGCAAAGATTATTTGCCATATGCGGGGAGCGAGCTCCGCCCCGGCAAAGGTCATGAGGAAGGAGACTTGGCATACGCAAGAAAAGAATAAAGATGTCCAAATTAAAGAAGAAGAAAATTATCTCTATTTGCAGACAACATTAAAAAAACCAGTTGATTTCTCACACATACACAAAAAACTGTTTCCACCAATACAGTTTTAGTAAAGTTCCAAGATACAAAATCAACATATAAAAATCAGTTGTATTTCTATACACTAACAACAAAATATCTGAAAGAAATCAAGAAAATTATCCATTTACAATACCATCAAAAACCATAAAATACTTAGGAATAACTTTAACCAATTAGAGGAAAGATCTGTACACTGAAAATTATAAAATATTACTGAAAGAAATTTAATAAGACAAATAAGTGTAAAGGTATTCCATGATCCTGAATTGGAAGAATTGTTAAAAGGTCCAAAAATGTCCAAAAAGCCCTCTCATAATTTCAAGGACATTTTTTACAAAAATAAAAAATAAATTCTAAAACTTGCATGGAAAAACAAGAAATTGTGACTGCCCAGAGCAATCCTGAGCAACAGTAGCACAGTTGGAGGCACCATACTTTCTGATTTCCAAACATGTTGCAAAGCTGTAATAATCAAAACTGTATTGTACTGGCACAGAAACAGACATAATAGACCAATAAACAGAATAGAAAAGCTAGAAATACACCCATGTGTATACAGAAAAACTAATCTTCAACAAAGACACCAAGAATCACCTTGAATAAGCAATGAGAAAAGGACTGTCTTTTCAGGAAATGGTACTACGAAACCTGGATAGTAGAGGAATGGAATTGGACCCTTATTTTACACCACCCACAAAAACCAACTGAAAGTGGATAAACATAACACCCGAAACCATAAACTCCTAGGAGAAAATATAAAGTGAAAGCTGCTTGACATTGGTCTTGGCAATTCTTTTTTTTTTTTTTGGTATGACTCTAAAAGCACAGAAAACAAAAGAAAAAATAAGTATAACAAAATCAGACTAAAAAGTTTTGCACAGCAAAAGAAATATTTATAGAATGTAATATTGACCTATAGAATAGGAAAAATATCCATAAACTGTGTACCTAATAAAACATTAATATTCAGAATGGTGGCACAGTGTTAAAAGAATCTGCTTGCTAATGCAGGACACACATGAGACGTGGGTTTAAGCCCTGGGTCGGGAAGATCCCCTGGAGTAGGAAAATGCAACCCACACCAGTATTCTTGCCTGGGAAATCCCATGGACAGAGGGTCACGAGCTGGAATCAAGATTGCCAGGAGAAATATCAATAACCTCAGATATGCAGATGACACCACCATTATGGCAGAAAGTGAATAGGAACTAAAGAGCCTCTTGATGAAAGTGAAAGAGGAGAGTGAAAAAACTGGCTTAAAACTCAACATTCAGAAAATTAAGATCATGGCATCTGTTTCCATGACTTCATAGCAAATAGATGGGGAAATCTGTTTTTTCAATTCCTTTGGAAACACTGAAAGAGCTCAGTGTGAAAAAAAATTTTTTGTGAGCTCTGATACATAGAGCTTGAAACAGTGAGAGACTTTATTTTGGGGGGCTCCAAAATCACTGCAGATGGTGACTGCAACCATAAAATTAAAAGATACTTGCTCCTTGGACGAAAAGCTATGACAACTTAGATAGCATATTAAATAGCAAGAGATATTACTTTGCCAACAAAGGTCCATCTAGTCAAATCTGTGGTTTTTCCAGTAGTCATGTATGGATGTGAGAGTTGGACTATAAAGAAAGCTGAGTGCTGAAGAATTGATGCTTTTGTACTATGGTATTGGAGAAGACTCTTGAGAGTCCCTTGGACTACAAGGAGATCAAACCAGTCAATCTGAAAGGAAATCAGTCCTGAATATTCATTGGAAGGACTGATGCTGAAGCTTAAACTCCAATACTTTGGCCACCTGATGTGAAGAACTGACACCTTGGAAAAGACTCTGATGCTGGGAAATATTGAAGGCAGGAGGAGAAGGGGATGACAAAGGATGAGATGGTTGGATGGCATCATCAACTTGATGGACATGAGTTTGAGCAAGCTCGGGGAGTTGGTGATGGTCAGGGAAGCCTGGTGTGCTGCAGTCCATTGAGGTACAAAGAGTTGGACACTACTGAGCGACTGAACTGGTCAAAGAGTACAATTTTTCAGTTATAAGATTACAGATGACTAATTGTTTCATGCCCAGTACTAACTGTTGCTTCTTGTCCTGCATACAAGTTTCTCAGGAGACAGGTATGGTGGTCTGGTGTTCTCATCCATTTCAGAATTTTCCAGTTTTTTGTGATCCATACATTCAAAGGCTTTGGCATAATCAAAAAAGCAGAAGTAGATGTTTTTTCCTGGAATTCTCTTGCTTTTTCTGGATCCAACGATTGTTGGCAATTTGATCTCTAGTTCCTCTGCCTTTTCCAAATCCAGCTTGTACATCTGGAATTTCTTGGTTCATGCACTGCTGAAGCCTAGCTTGAAGGATTTTTAGCATAATCTTGCTAACATATGAAATGAGTGCAATTGTATGGTGGTTTGAACATTCTTTGGCATTGCCTTTCTTTGGAATTGGAATGAAAATTGACCTTTTCCAGGTGAGAAATGAACTATTATCTTATTGAGGAACCTCTGCATGTTACGAATCTGACTGTTTTTTGTTGTTGTTGTTTTTTACTGCTTTTGAGACTCTCTATTTTTGGCTTTCTAATTAAAATGTGTCTCATTGTGAATCATTTTATGTTGGTTCTTCTCGGAATTCATTGTACTTTTGGATGTGTAGATCCATTTCTTTTATCACATCTGGGAAGTTTTCACCCCTTATTTATTCAAGTATTCTTTCTGACCCTTTCTCTCATCTCCTTCTAAGACTCCCATTTTGCATATGTTCATAAGTTTCATGTTGTGTCGCAGTTTTCTAAGGCTCTGTTCCTTTTTATTCAATCCTTTTACTTCTCCTCAGATTAAATAATTAAAGTTAACTTATCTTTTATTTTTTGGATTTTTTTCTACTGCCTGCTCAACCTACTATTGAAAACCTGTAGCTAAATTTTTTATTTTAGTTACTGTACTTTTTCAGTAACTCCAGAATTACTTTCTGGTTCTTTTTTGTAGTTTCTATATTTTTGCTGATATTCTCTATCTACTGAAATTTTTTTTTTTCTGTCTTCCTTTAGTTCTTTCAAAAATTTTTAACACAGTTCATTTAAAGTATTTCCCTGGTAAACCAAACATCTGTTATTCCTTAGGGACAATTGCTGTTAATTTATCTTGTGAATGGACCTACTTTCTTGTTTCTCTATGTGATTTGCTTTGTAATTTTTATGAAAAATTGGAAATTTTTAATATTATAATGTGGTAAGTCTGATAGCCAGATTTTTTCCTTTTCCTGGGGCTTTTTTTTGTAATTTGTTATGTGTTATAGTTGTTTGTTTATTTAGTGACTTTTTTTAAAGTGTTTTTTTTTTTGTTTGTTTGTTTTGTTTTTTTTTTAAGCCTAGGGGAAGGAGGAAGGCAGGCAGGAAGGCTGGCTTGCTTGGTCTTTGCAGAATGGTTTTCTGCTGGGGACTCTTTTACCATTTAGCCAAGTTATTTATAAATGTGATGTAGCACTCATTTTCTCTCTTTGCTGAGTCTAGAAATCAGCCAGAGATAAAAGCTTGAGGTCTTCTTAGGTCTTTTCTGAGAATGTATCCTGCTCTGGAAATTCATTTGATTTTCTAAATCCCCCCATGCAAGTGGATACTTTTCATTGACGTAATACCCCCAAATCTCCCCAGCTTTCTTTTCCAGGATTTCAGCATGCCTATGGTTTGCCTCAAAAGACCAAAACAAACAAACATATTCTCAGAGAATAACGTTTGCTCTGCCTTCTAAGCAACCTGGGACCGAGGTTTTTACCCTCAAGATGGAGGCTGATGTCTCTCGGGCCACTGCCTCACTAGTGAGGGGAAGGACAAGAGTGACTAAAAATAATACAAAGGTTTCCTATGTTTTTTTAAGTTACCCTTTTCTTGATTCAGCTTTTGTTGATTGCTATAAACCTTTATTTTTCATAGTTTGGGTAAAGTTCTTTCTGTTTTTGTTCCATTACTTAGAGTTTCTGTGGAGTTGAGAACACTTGGAACTACCTAATCTGCTATTTTCACTAATATTATTCTTTCAATTCAAAAATTTTTCATCCACGTAGTTATTTAATTATTTGTTGTTTAATATTTGAGTTAGAGTTGTTTCCTGCTGTCTAGTAATTTTGAGTTATCTATTCATATTTAAAAGTAGGAAAATAAGCTTATTGGAAACACTGTGCATATAGGTAGGGCTTGCTATACACAGACTTCAACATTACAGTTTTATCTATTTGGATCATTAAATTAGGGACTTTCTGATGTATCTTTAGTTATTTCATCTTTGGTTGATCTGTTCTCAAGAATATTTTCCAGTCATCTCTGTGGGTAGGCTGGGTTATTGTCATTTTGAGAGACATATAAAAGAAAAGTGTGGAAGTATTTCAGCATTCAGTAAGTAAATGTTTACCATATCTTCTTGTACCTGGAATGATCTTCTCATTACAGAACCCTCTCTGTTTTCTCTGTGGGGATTTGAGTGCTTTACTTATCTAGCTTCTGGCAGTCATTAGTCAGGCCTCCAGATGTTAGCCCATCTTTACCCTCAGTTTTAGAAGTATGAGGTGAATCATTTGGAAGTTCCCTACTGCTAGCTAAAGACTCAGATTTCTGATGTCTGCTGTCAGTTACTAGCATCCATCTGCTTTCCCCCTATAAGTTTTGCTGGGGTTCCTTTTCTCATTCTATCTGTTCTTATGGACTTATTTCTTTGAAATTCTGTCTTATAATTACTATTATTTTAATGGAATTTCTTGGTGCAGAAGAGGTGGATGTGTTTTTAAATCACCAACCTCATTTTGAAATCTGTTTGAGGGATTTCTCATTAACCCCCTTTTCTCCATTGAATTTAAGCTATGAAAATTTAAAGATAATTCTTAAGATAAATGGTGGAAGTAAATATGACCAAATACTCAGAGGAATTTGTCTTATTAATAGTCTTGCTAGATATATTGAATATCATTGTGCAATTTAAGTTTAAATAGTGTTTTACTTCATTAATAATCTTTTTATTAATGTAATTTATTAGAGATTAAAGATTAGATCAGGTCTTAAGTACAGAAGGTATTCGACTTAGCCTTTAAAGACACCCAAAGGGAAGGATAATGTCAGACATCTCATTGAATGGACATTCTCCAACCACATTTTGTCAAATGACTCCATTTTTACTTCCTATCATATTGATAATGGACTGAATCTTTAGTTTTCTTTCATTCACTAATCCATTGTTTTATATAAATCTATCAAGTTAGCTTATAGGAAAAAAATTAAAGGTAATGAACTATTTGATTGCTAGGCTTTATCATTACTGAACTCTATAAAATTACATGAAGTCCTCTTCTATTGTATGGTCAAAATTGCAAGGTTATTTTCTTTCATCATTACTCTTATAGTAATTTTTTAAAATCCTTTTAAAGATAGGCAGTTTATTCATGACTTCCTCTAAGAAACTATTTTTCCTTCTTAAACTTCAGTTTCTTTAAATAAATGTATTTGAAAGATCAAAATTTGGATGACTCACTAAATCAAAAAGTAATTGATTGCTGAAGTTGTTACTCTTGGTGACAAGTAAATCAATGGAAATAAATGTGTGGTATCAAAATGAACAAAAAGTAAAACATCAAAAGAAAAAAAAAAAAACCAAGATCAAAGGAATATATAGGCTATACAAATGTTGTAAATCAATGAATATCCCAACCTTAACCAGAAACTATGCTTACATTAAAATGAGTTACACCGTAAGGAAGTAGAGGAAGAATGATTTAAAAGGGTGATTGTTTGTGTCTCATAGTGAACCAGAGAAATATTAGGAACTTAGGGAAGACTTTTCAATGTCAATTCTTAGAATTTCTTAGAAATAATCTCAGTGATGCCCCCTCTGTGCTCAATTCAGGACTCAGCTTTTTAAGTCTTCCATTTGTCCAAGATCTTCTTCAGTCATGATGCTATAGTTTGCTTTCTGTTTCCTTAGTCTTCAGTTTTGTTTTGATGAAAATGATAACTAAGATCTTAAAAATAAATGTATTTTAAGAGCCAGGCCCTTCAAGATGGAAAAGTTGAAGTCTGAGAATGAAGACCTGGTAAGAGGTGATTTTCTGCTCTTGATCCAATTTCAAGTCTGAATTGCAAAGCTGATATGATGAGCTTAAGAACCATTCAGGTTAGCATCAATATCTAAGTGATAAAATATTGAGAGGAGGTAGAAAGAGAGAGGTTTAGATATGAAAACCCTGGCAGTGATAAATTCTGATTCACAACCATTTGAAGGAAATGTCAGAATCAGGTTTTCTGGAAGTTCCATCTAAGCTAATAAAGGGTCAGCTAGCACCTCAGAAGGAATCAGCTTCTTCATTTTACTTCCTTATTGAAAGTCAGGAGTTTGACGTTCAGTCACTAAGTCCTGTTCAACTCTTTGTGAACTCATAAACTGCAGCTTGTCAGGCTTCCCTATCTCTCAGAGTTTGCTCAGACTCAATGTTCATTGAGTCAGTGATGCCATCCAACCATCTTATCCTCTGTTGCCCACTTCTCCTCTTGCCCTAGATCTTTCCCAGAATCAGGGTCTTTAGCACATAAGAAATCAGGCCGTCATTTTCATATACCAGCAAAGAGTTCTCATAATTGAGCCGAGAGTTTTGGCACAAAAGATTTATTGCTTCTGACTCTCCTTATTTTCTGTATAGTATTAATCTCCACTGTTTTTATTTTAAAAACTTTCCAGTTCAGATATAACTAAAACACAATTAAAATTTATCTTTCATATTATGATCAGGATGTTGACAGGATACATCAGGAATAGCTTTAACTCTATGTGTACCTCTGTACAGAGCTCTGAATGCAAGTGCATATGCTTAGGATATAGTCAAGGGGCTGAGCACTTAGGCTCGAAAGTCAGACAGCTGTGGCTTAATTTGCATTTCATAATACTTATTAAGGGGCTTCCCTTGTAGCTTAATGGTAAAGAATCCACTTGTCAATGCAGGAGAAATGAGTTCAATCCTGGGTCTGGAAGATCCCCTGGAAAAGGAAATGGAAACCCACTCCAGTCTTCCTGCCTGGGAAATCCCAAGGACAGAGGAGCCTGATGGGCTATAGTCCATGGAGTCGCAAAAGAGTCGGACATGACTTAGTGACTCAGTTCAGTTCAGTTCAGTTCAGTCGCTCCAACAACAAAAACACTTACTCAACGTGTGAGCTTACCAGAGCTAATTTTCTCCATATTACAAATTCCCAATTTGTCAAATGAGTCTAAAAACACTTCAAAAATTGTAGTGAGGTAGTAAAGTAGAAAATGACATTTTCCTGTTTAATACATGTGAACATTTTTTCAACATGATATACCACAAATGTCCTGGTATTGCTAAGCTCTTCCTGGCATTATTGATACAGTAATATTACTACTATTATATATTACTTATTTTGCTACTGTTACTATTTTATGATAAAATGAATAGGATAGGGCTGCCTCACTAAGAATTCACATTAAAAAAAAATCCGCTCCAAGCATGGAGTTAAACAGAGGTCTCCTGAACGTATATTGAAAGAGGAAACTGTAATTACTCACATAGTGAGTGAGTTATGGTCACTCAGTCATGTCCAACTCTTCACGACCCCATGAACTGTAGCCTGTCAGGTTCCTCTGTCCATGGAACTGTCCAGGCAAGAAGAGTGGAGTGGGTTGCCATTTCCTTCTCCAAGTACTCACATAAATGCCTACACATTCTCTTTACTCATCTATCATGCCAAAGTCCTTATGAATCCACAAAAGTTTCTCGTCTCTCACTCCTTGTCCGAAAACATTCAGTACAACTTAGCTACTATTTTCTTGTTTTATTTTTCCGTCTCGCTAACTGCTTCATCAATACCTTGTTAAGGATTTTCACATATTTATGAAATAATTGCTCATTTTCCTTTCTTTAATGTCCTTATCAATGTTTAACACAAAGCTTATGCTGTCTCCATAAAATAAGTTGTTGATTATTTATACTTTATTATCTTGAAGAGTTTGTTTTAAACTGATTTCTTGCTGTAATGGAGAAGGCAATGGCACCCCACTCCAGTACTCTTGCCTGGAAAATTCCATGGATGGAGGAGCCTGGTAGGCTGCAGTCCATGGGGTTACGAAGGGTCAGACACGACTGAACGACTTCACTTTCACTTTTCACTTTCATGCATTGGAGAAGGAAATGGCAACCCACTCCAGTGTTCTTGCCTGGAGAATCCCAGGGACGGGGGAACCTGGTGGGCTGCCGTCTATGGGGTCTCACAGAGTCGGACACGACTGAAGTGACTTAACAGCAGCAGCAGCAGCTTGCTGTAATACTTTTCAATGGAAAACGTCTGGGCTACTCTTCTTACGTAGAAGGTCTTTTATTAAATATTCAATATTTTAAAATAATAATTTTCATTTAATTCAGCACTGTCTTTCTTGTTGGGTTGTGTGTATGTTTGCAGGAATTTATCCATTTTATCAAAATTTTAAAGTTTTGTCATAAAGTTATTAATTGTCTTTCTTGGTCTTTTAATGTTGGCATTTTCTGTAGTAAGGTACTTTTTTTCATCTTTTGTATGTGTGATTAATGAGCCTCTTTTATGGGTTGTGTAGCTTGTTGCTTTTTTTAATCCATTACAAGCTCAATATCTTGCTGAGATTAGTTAGTTCATTTACATTTAATTGCATAAAATATATTTTAGAAAGATTAGAAGGGCAGGATTTTGTACTAGAATTCTAAAGAATAAAGACATATTTTAGGCATAATGTAATTCCTTTTGGAGAAAGTAAAATACATTAATTAAGATGGGTTAATTCTACTAGAATGTAACAGAGGAAATCTAAAAGAAAAATATTGGAAAAGATGTATCTATTATTTTCCTTCAAGCATTTCTTTTACAAATTACAGCACAAAGAAAAACTAAGCTCCATGGCTATCAGGAATGACATTCCTCCTCACTTTAAAATACTTTTTCTTTGTTTTCACGGATTTTCAGCATGGTCTTCAAGGTAGCTTTTGCTTTTGAAATACTGGAAGTCCAATTATTTTAAACTAAGATGCCTTACTTATTGAAAACAGTAGTATCTTGTTTGGGTTAGGACAACAGAGCTTTAATGCATGGTCCTGTTAATTCATGAATCCCAGACTCTTCCCATAGTCAAAAGCTTAGCTATAAACTTCAGAAATCCACTCATTAGTCACCTTGTATTACCATTTTTTTCACCTTCTTCCTCACTCTACTCCACAATAGACACAACAGATACATACACAGCCACATGATGGCTTTTCCCCCAATATCTGAATGCAAGCATTCTTTGATACTCATAGGAAGGATCTGTGGCTACAATTGACACTTTTCTTGTTGCTTTGTCACATTAAAAACTTACACTTGAGCTTCTTGGCTCTTTTCAGTGTTTTAGTGGCATCATGGAAGTTAATAAGCCCATCTTTTTTCAAATGGAGGATAATTGCTTTCCCATGTTGTTGTGTTAGTTCCTGCTGTACAATAATGTGAATCGGCTATAAGTATACATATATCCCTTCCCTCTTGATCCTCCCTCCCACCTCCCCATCCCAACTGCCTGCTGCTGCTGCTGCTAAGTCGCTTCAGTCGTGTCCCACTCTTAGCGACCCCATGGACTGGAGCCTCCCAGGCTCCTCCGTCCGTGGGATTTTCCAGGCAAGAGTACTGGAGTGGGGTGCCATTGCCTTCTCTGTCCAAACTGCCTAGGTCATCACAAAGCACTGAGCTGAGTTCTCTGGGCTATGTTGTATGTTCCCACTAGTTATCTATGTTATACATAGCCGTGTGTACATGTCAACGATACTCTCTAAATTTGTCTCACCCTCTCCTTCCCCTGCTATGTCCACAGTCCATTCTCTATGTCTGCCTCTGTTCCTGCCCTGCAAATAGGTTGAGCAGTATCATTTTTCTAGATTCCATGTATTTGTGTTAATATACAATGTTTGTTTTTCTCTTTCTTAACAAGCCCATTTATAGAAAACCATCAATACTCCTGATATTTGCTCTTAAATTCCAAATTATTATTTTATGATAGATTTCTCATGTCCCTGAAAATTCAAAGTAGAACCCTAAGTAAACTTACTAGTAGCTCTAGACAATCTTCCAGAATGTAAAGTAATTCTACCTAATGTAATAAAATATCACTTATCCTAAAGCTATATATTTTTCATTACATTTCGCATGATTTTTTCCTTTGATGTTCTTCTTGTTATGAGTATGACAATTCACTGACCATAATATTTGGAGGTGAGAACTTTATATTGTTAAAGCTTTTCTTTGAAATGTGTAACCAAACTCTTTCTTTTCTTTTTAGAACCAGAATGCTAGCGGGGCTTTTCATAACCTGTTAGCATTGTTCACCTTTAGAACTATTATATCATTCCCATTCAGTCTATAGGCAGTGTTTCATGCTTTATAATAAGATATATTAAATCGTCTGTCTGGAATTTATAAGAGAAACAGCATGAGCTTTGCTTGTCTCTTTTTCTCTATAAGAAGCAACAGCATTTCAGCATCTCTATTTTTTGCCTAAAATATATAACAGAAATGAAAATCCATTATGTAATTCTGCCACAATGCTGCTAAGTCGCTTCAGTCGTGTCTGACTCTGTGCGACCCCATAGACAGCAGCCCACCAGGCTCCCCCGTCCCTGGGATTCTCCAGGCAAGAACACTGGAGTGGGTTGCCATTTCCTTCTCCAATGCATGAAAGTGAAATGTGAAAGTGAAGTCACTCAGTCGTGTCCGACTCTTCGAGACACCATGGACTGCAGCCTACCAGGCTCCTCCGTCCATGGGATTTTCCAGTCAAGAGGACTGGAGTGGGTTGCCATGCTTCAACATTAAATATATTTTAATATATAGCATGTATTATTTTAGACTTTGAACAAATTTAATTTAAAAATGATTTTGAATTTCTACTCTAAGATAACATTTAGCTACAATGTGATTGTTCTTTTGAATAAGAACAAAACTGGTCATCTGTGCTCTGATCTATTTATATTTGAAAATTCCCAAGACAGGTAAAACTTAATGGACTTTTATTTTATGTCCACTAAAAGCATATTCTCATTGAAGTACCTCTCATTCCCTTATGTTGTTGTTCTTTAATTGCTAAGTCATGTCCAACTCTTTTTTGATCCATGGACTGTAGCCCACCAGACTCCACTGTCCATAAAATTTCCCAGGCAAGAAGACTGGGGTGGGTTGCCATTTCCTCCTCTAGGGGATCTTCCTGACCCTGGGCTTGAAGCCATGTCTCCTGTACTACAGGCTGATTCTTTACCACTGAGTCAGCTGGGAAGCCCCAATCCTTTATAGCCTTCTTCTTCTTCTTTTTTTTTTTTTTTTTTTTTTACTGCTCTTCACTATGCTCAGTCAAGGCTTAGCCAGGGATCTATTATTGTTAACCTTGAACTTAATCAAAGAAAGACTGGAATCTTTACAAGGGAAGGATTTTGACAAGAGGAAACTGGAGACTTGGAGTAGTATCCCCACCACCAAAAGTGAGAACTGAACCTCTTGGTGGAGTCCTAGGAGGAGGAGTGAAGTCATTATTACTGATCAGTTTTCCAATAGTCATTGCTCCCAAATTTTCCCTTGCTACAGAACTATGATGGTTTTAGAAATAAAATGTGTTTAACCATAGAAGAGTCATGATTTAGTTTGCTCATTTTAAGCTAATCTCATTTTAATGTCTACATTTCTCAATTTTATTTGTAAAAAAAGTTCTGAATAACAATTACTCATACAGACACTTTTTTTTTTCCCCAGTGGCTTCCCAGCCTGCATTTCGGTGTTCCCAGCAGTCTTGACTCTCTGATCCTGGCTTTGTAATCACTGGATCATGCCTTAGGTGAGTCTTCCTAAACTCCCAAGGTGACTAGCGTTGTCTTACATCCCCAGTTTCTTAATGGTGGCCACATCACAGACTTGGTGTGTAAATTGAGCTAAGTAGTTCTAGAAATCATACATGGCCCAGGTTAGAACTCACGGCTTTAGTCTTTGCAATGATTTTATAAATATTTAATTCTTGTAGCAAATTCTCTTCTGCTTAAAATACCTAGAGAGGCTTGTGTTTCCTAGAGTGAACTCAGCTGAAACAGCTATTTACTTGTTTTGCATGTATGGTTGACCTTGTGACATAGTAACTGACAAGGTTGTTGGAATGTTATTGGATCCTTCTGGTAAAGTTTGTTTTATGATTAAAGATATAAGGGTAAAAAGTCGTTGGGCTGTCCTGCTCTTTCCTGTCCTTTTCCTTTTCCTTCTTCTCCTCCTTTGATCTTTGTTATGATTTTCTGTGTTACCACAGCTATCTTGCAACCATGTGGTTACTACCTGAATGAGGACCAAAGGCTCTTATGTTAAGGATAATAGAGAAGGATGGGAAAAGCCTAGGTCCTTGATAATATCACTAGGCTGCTGAAGATCTTGACTGACTACTGGACTTAGACATTGTTAGCTTTTCTGTTGCATGCTGGAAAAAGAATTTCTAATTGATAAGATTGAATTACTACTGGATTTCTCAAAAGTAAAGGAAGTCTGAAATTTTCTAATGAGGCTGATTCTGTCAGTTGCCAACCCTCACACTTTACTTTCCAAGAGGTTCTAGCTAAATTTACAGAGCCAGGATTAGGGTCTCTGTACTTGAGGACTTATCTTAGAATTTTAGAATTTCCTTCTCACTTCTAGAGTAGGAGGAAGATGCCAAGAAAACAATATTCCCTGAGAGTACCCCCCAAGCCAGTGACTCTCAGAAGTTGCTGTATAAATATACTGTCTTTCTGGTCCCTTGGGCAGAAAAATTCTGAGGCTTGTGTTTCCCACAGTTCCTAGACTTGCTCACTGCATTAGCCTGCTTAATACTGAATTTTAACAGATTGTCTCCTTTCTCTGTGCTTTCTAAATTAAATAATTACATGTGATTTCTTGTTTCAGCCTAACTGGAAATCAAATTAGGTATGTCAGGCCTGAATCAGATAAAAAAGACTCTCCTGATTCAATCAAATGTCAGTGCACAGAGTCCTGTAGAAGCTACCTGAGATTTAAACTCTGACTACAACTTTTCAAAGACTCAGTTCCTTTGACTCTGTTATATTATATCAGTTATGGCTGTATGTTGATGATTCCCATCATCTAAGTCCTGATGGATCCCATTGTGTGTTTTATTACTAGCTTCCAAAAATATAGCCTATGATTAGACTACTAACTTGACTCTATTACTGCTTCCAAAGACAACTTAATTTTAATTCAATTAGAAGACTATTTCCCCATTTGTTACTAATGAATGCCTTTAACTGAAAACAGAAGTTCCAATTCTCCAAAATCATGTCTGTTATTTTCATGGGCTCAAACCATATAACTTTTTAAATCCATAAGTGCAGGCAAGATGGATAGACTTTATTGTGGATTAAAGAAAACATTCCTGTCAACATAAAAGTGCTTCCTTTCTTTGTTTACTAAGTAACTTGAAATTCTCTACCTTATAAATGTTTCTTCAGGTAACACGCCATTGTAATGAATTAAGATATTTTGGTTACCAAGGAAGAACAAATCTGAGCTAGCCAGTGCATCACTGAGGATTTAAAATATTACACTCATTTTCACCTATCATATAGAAATGACCCTGTTGAGATTCTACTTTAATGAGATGGGGAAAGAAGGAAAGGGCTGCTGCCACTCAGGTCAATTATTATGTAATCATGGAGGACATCTGGGAGAACATTGGGGCCTGGGTGTCCCGCACATAGAGAAAGATAATAAAATGGGAGTCAAGCAAAAGGTGACATCGACTGAACAGCTCTGCCAAAGGGCTGCTATTGTACTGGATTAGATGAAAATTAAAAAAAAAAAAAAGAAAGAAACAGAATAATAAACTAGAGTTAAACTTTGCCTTAACTCTTATTTCTTCTTCACAGCACACCTGAATTGTGGGATAAACACAAAACATTTTGCTTTTACAAGATTTTCTTTCTTTTTTTTTTTTTTTTTTGCAGAAAGGCCTCAGGTGAAAAATACATTTAAAAATCCAATTTAGAGGGAAAACCATGTTATTTTGTATTGCTGGAAACTTTTCCCCGTACAACTAATCATGTTCCGTTGCATGAATCTTTTATCACAGCAAGGCTAAGGAAACTAGTTAGCTTATTATAGAGCAGTGTATATATATATATATATTTTACAAAACAATTTCATTTTCATGAGTTTTACCTCATGACAAGTATATCTGATTTACTACTAGGAAAATTTACAAGGAATGCCCCTTCAGTTAGAGGGAGAAAGTGGTTATAAATTTGGGGATATAATTTTCCTGGGAGAAATCTTTCAAGTAACTTTACTGAGTAGTGCCAAGAATGTATTCTATACAAAGTATTGCAAGAGAGATTATATTAAAAAAAAAAAAAAAGAGTTCACCAAATTGCAAGTTTAATGAAAATAAAGACCATAACTCAGTGAAGATTCCCACTGCCACTAACAGTACTTTGCAATCATTAGATTGTCACTAAATATTTATTGAATAAGTTAATGCTAGATACATTTTGACTTCTGTCCTCAAGGAATTTATCTAGTTGAATTAGGGAGGCATTTGGCTGTAAATTTGCCAAAATCACTAGGTGTGTGCATAACCATGTATCAGCAATTTTAAATAAGTAAATGTCATTCCCAGTTTATAATAAAAGGATATCTTAGGACAAATTTGGTCACTGACACCAAACATGTAATAACAATCAAGCATACTGTCTATTTAAAAAATTTTGATGAAGTTCTAGCTTATATATAGAAAAAAACTTGTATGAAAAATTCACTTGAGTCAGTGTGGTAATATTCTATTGTTAGATCTGGAGAAATCTATTAAGTCATTAAAAAAATCCCTTAAAATCAGTAATGGAAAACAAATATTTAAGAATCAAGCCTAAAATGTCATACTCAAAGATATAGATGAAGGGTACAGGGTTTGCTATAGTCTTATCCCTTTTCATGCAAGGTCTGGAATTATCTCTAAAATATTTTAACCAATCTACACATTTTGCAAGTCACCAGTGAGATTACCACTGTGTTATTTCACAGAATTTCTTCAACAAAATCATAATTGTAACATAGTATGCTAATAAGCAAGTTTCTCAGATGATAATCAGGAGAGCTGCAATTTCTATAGTAGCTTCCTCAGGCTTGTAGCTAAGTCCATTGTCTACTGAATTTCTGATACATGCAAATAAATGCTCTAAAAGTGTGGCTTCAACATACATATGTAATGACAGATTGTCTATACCAAAGTACTTCAAATAAGTCCAGCATAGCATCGTATATGACATGAATGGAGAACAATAAATATCACTGCTGCTGCTGCTGCTAAGTCACTTCAGTCGTGTCCGACTCTATGCGACCCCATAGACGGCAGCCCACCAGGCTCCTCTGTCCCTGGGATTCTCCAGGCAGGAACACTGGAGTGGGTTGCCATTTCCTTCTCCAATGCAGGAAAGTGAAAAGAAAAAGTGAAGTTGCTCAGTCGTTTCCGACTCTTAGCGAACCCATGGACTGAGCCCTCCAGGCTCCTCCGTCCATGGGATTTTCCAGGCAAGAGTACTGGAGTGGGGTGCCATTGCCTTCTCCAATAAATATCACTAACCCACACTGAATGCTTTCAGTGTGTTGAGGGATGATTCTAAATAATTCACAGGAGTCATCTCAAATAATCCCACAGCAACACTCTGTGATTTCATTTTCTTAAAGAGGAAATTGAGGCTCTGAGAAGTTAGATTGCTTGCTATGGTAAGAAGCTGGCAAGTGGCCGTTTGAGATTTAAAACTAGGCAATGAGCTCTGAAGTCCACACTCTGAGCCATGAAGCAGTACTGACTCTTAAAGGACTGCATACAGAATAATGGAACTAGGGCTAAATTGGGGCCATGAGAAGGTCCAACCTAATTGTACCTGAAGAAGACTGGACAGGAGTGTTCTCTTTCTTCCTTAGACCTATGTAGTATAGGACATCTCATCAAGCATGTCCTAAGCAACATGAACCACTGGATTCACTTTAGAATGGTGAGTTGTAAGTGGCATGTATGGTTTTTAGTGATGGTGAGATCTGATTGGGTGGTGGAGATAGATCAGTAGATTATATCAGAAAAATGTAAGCTAAAGGTAATTGCTTCATTAGAATAGCAAATGTAGCTTTGTTCTGCCAGGGAGCCAAAGCAAAAACACGATTCTCTGTGTTTCTTAATAGGGATCATTCAAGCATATAGGTAAAATTGAATTTACTATAATAACACTAAGAGAGGTTTGTTAACTGAATGCTTCTGAAAGGGATACTAAATAAATTCAAAACTATTTTTACAAAAGATGTGGGCATAAAAATTACAGACATGATTTTATATTTTCCGTCTCAGTTTTTTATGGGGAAGAGTGACTTCCTGATCAAGGCACAGACTGCTCCCTGTTTGTAGCTTCAGGTAACTGTAGTGTCTGTTCCCTGGCCTCTGGTGTGTTGCTTTCATCACACCAGGGTAAACTCTGGTCGTCATTTGTTTATTGTCTGAGAGACACTAGAATATGAGCTCCTTAGGGCAGAACCTGGCTCTGTCTTGTTTATCCGTGTAACTCAGCACCAGGAGTTCAATAAATTATTCAGCATTGTAAAAAATATAGTTTTCTCTTATATCAAAACATAATTTAAAACTCAGTCTTTTGGCATACTTTATACATCCTTAAGGAGACCAGTCCTGGGTGTTCATTGGAAGGACTGATGCTGAGGCTGAAACTCCAACACTTTGGCCACCTCATGCGAAGAGTTGACTCATAGGAAAAGACTCTGATGCTGGGAGGGATTGGGGGCAGGAGGAGAAGGGGACGACAGAGGATGAGATGGCTGGATGGTATCACTGACTCGATGGACATGAGTTTGAGTGGACTCCAGGAGTTGGAGATGGACAGGGAGGCCTGGCGTGGTGTGATTCATGGGGTGGCAAAGAGTCGGACACAATTGAGCACCTGAACTGAACTGAATGGATTGATAGATCCTTATAGCCCAAGACTAGTAGAAGGGAACTTTCAGAAATCAAGAACATTTTTATGTATACATGAAATGCGAAATTGCCAAATGTGAAAGTTTCTAGAAGATATTCAAAGCTTTTGAGGGATCGGGTAATCTATTCCAATAAGAAAAGGACTAAAAAAAATGCTTACTTCAATTGCCTGAGGAAACAATGAGAGATCTGAATTTCTTTGCTAAAGTGTTAAGGTTTCAATGTTGGTATAAAAGTGTGTGGGGAGGGATTATTTTTCCATCATTTGAGAAAATCTTGGATCTTATCTCTTAAAACTTTCAATTTAACTCATTGCCCTTGGAGTAGGATATGTTACTACTGCGAAAGGAAAACTACCATGATGCTATTAATCTTTTTAAGACACTGATCCTACTGCCATTGAGTAATTAATTGAGAAGGGTAAAAGATCCTTTTACCCCTTTATCCTTAAAGACAAAAATTAACATACAACATTGCATTTATGATAGCAGTTTTCCCACCTCTGGGGAAAGAACTGAATTTTGATTGGAAATATTAGACTATTTAAAAGCTGTGTGTGTACATGTACGGAAATGTATGCATGTGTGTTTTCACATTAACTAAAAACAGGGTCAGTTAAGATCGTGTTTATTTCTGTGTTGTTCTTGATTACATATTCTGGCAGGTATAGTGTCTCTGAGTTGTTGCTAATAAGTATGCATTAATTTTTTAAAAAGTGTACTTTGCTTATGTATGGTATGTTTATAAGCTTTGACTGATGAGATAATTTTATTAAAAGGGAATCAAATCTTAACTGGGAGTGGGGACGAGGTGTAATTTTACTACACTGTTGCAAGAAAATTATTAATATCTTTTGTAAATAAACTATATTTATATACTTCCAAAAATTAAAATTGTCCTGTTAGATAAATAACTGAACACTTAAATGTACAATTCAAAAGCTAGAGATAGAGACTAAATGAATGATAAAATAGTGAAATGCATTTGTCTTGGCTGTAAAATTGATGTGGTCAAAAGCAATTAAAACTGTATCTTTCACAATGTAGGTGAAGGAAAAGTCAATCAGAGGAGATAGGTATTACCAGTTTACTCTTGATCTGGGTGAAATGTGGTCCAGTCTTTATAAAGACCTCTTTGGTAACATGAATCAGGAGTTTTTAAATACACACACACACACACACACACACACACATACTGGCTCAATAGATATATCTATTAAGCCAGAAATTCTACTTCTGAGAATATAAATAATTAGAAATGTGAACAAAGATGTGTTTATTCAAATTGAATATTGAATCTCTGTTACATGGCAGATGCCATTTCCTTTAGAAAAAAGTTCTCTTAGTACTTTGAATGTCAAGTGGGAAGTCAGGAAAATTAAAGGCCAAATGCAATAGAGTAAATTAGAATACATTAAAACTATTAATGTCCCTAGCCCAGCCCTGAGAAGAAGATATTTTTAAGATGATGTAATATAGGAAACAAATTTGGCAGAACATTAGCATTAATAAGAGAGCATTTTTTAAAATTGAAGTTTAGTTGAATTACAATATTATTTGCTTCTAATGTACAGCAAAGTGATTCTTTTTCATATTCTTTCCATTATGGTATAACAGGGTATTGAATATAGTTCCCTATGCTATAAAATAGGCCCTTGTTTATCCATTTTATATATAGTAGTTTGGATCTGGAAATCCCAAACTCCTAATTTACCCCTCCTTGATCACTTTTCCCCTTTAGTAACCATAAGTTTGTCTTCTATGTCTGTAAGTCCATTTCTGTTTTGTAATAAGTTCACTTGTATCATATTTTAGATTTCACATATGACTGATAGTGTATGATACCTCTCTTTCTCTTTCTGGATATGAGGTCACTTAACACGATAATCTCTAACTCTATCCATGTTGCTCCAAATGGCATTATTTCATTCTTTTTATGGCTAAGTAGTATTCCGTTATATTTATGCACTACAGCTTCTTTATCCATTCCTCTGTCAAAAGACATTTAGGTTGTTTCCATGTCTTGGCTGTTGTAAATAATCCTGCTCTGAAGATTGGAGTGCATGTATTTTTTCAAATTAGACTATCTTCCAGATACACGACCAGGAGTGGGACTCTTGGATCACATGGCAGCTCTTTTTTCAGTTTTTTAAGGAACCTCCATACTGTTTTCCATCATGGCTATACCATTCCACGTTCCCACAAACAATAGAGGATTCCCCTTTCTCCATACCGTCTCCAGAATTGATTATTTGTAGACTCTCAAATGATGGCCATTCTGACCAAATTGAGGCGATATTTCATTTTAGTTTTGCCTTGTACTTCTTTAATAATTAGCAAAGTTGAGCATCTTTTCATGTGCCTATTGGCCATCTGTATATCTTCTTTGAAGAAATGTCTGTGTAGAATTTCTGTCCACTTTTTGATTGGGTTGTTTGGGGGTTTTTGATATTGAGCTGTATGAGCTGTTTCTATATTTTGGAAATTAATCTCGTGTTGGCTACATCATTTGGAAATATTTTCTCTCTACTCCATAGATTGTCCTTTTGTTTGTTCATGGTTTCCTTTGATATGCAAAAGCTTGTAAGTTTGGTTAGATCCCTTTGTTTACTTTTGCTTTTACTGCTATTGCCTTGAAAGACTGACCTAAGAAAACATTGCTACAATTTATGTTAGAGAACGTTTTGCCTATGTTCTCTTCTAGAAGTTTTATGGTATGATGTCTTTTATTTAACTCTTTAAGTCATTTTTGAGTTTATTTTTGTGTGTGGTATAAGCTGCTGCTGCTGCTAAGTCACTTCAGTCTTGTCCGACTCTGTGCGACCCCATGGACTGCAGCCCAGCAGGCTTCTCCGTCCATGGGATTTTCCAGGCAAGAGTACTGGAGTGGGTTGCCATTGCCTTCTCTGGTGTGGTATAAGAGAGTATTCTAATTTCATTGATTTACATGCACCTGTCCAGTTTTTTCACCACTTGCTAAAGAGACTGTCTTTTCTCTGTGGTATATTCTTGCCTCCTTTGTTGAAGATTAACTGGTACATGGATTTATTTCTGAGAGAGTCAGTTCCTAGGCAGGTTGATAGGGAGTCTAGGGGTCCCCAAGGAGAGAGGAGTCTGGAATTCTCAAGGAGGAAGAAAGGACAAACTGTTTTTCTTTCTCCACATTCCTTAGGATTATATAACAATAATGTATCCTGCCTAAGGACAGTCTTTGGATTCAACCTTCTGTTACCTTAAAATGTTAATTATGGGAGTAGACCTGGTCTTTACAAGGATGTATCTTGCCTGAGGACAGTGTTATCTTAAAATGTAAATTATGGGAGTAGGTCTGATGAGGTCTTTACAACCTCCAGACATTCTTTGGAGTATATAACTTCATTGTTAACACTAGCAAGCGGGTACTCTTTCTGCCCCCTTCTGATGCCTATGTCAGAAGCTTTCTCTATCTCCTTTATACTTTAATAAAACTTTATTACACAAAAGCTCTGAGTGATCAAGCCTCGTCTCTGGCCCCGGATTGAATTCTTCTCCTCTGGGGGCCAAGAATCACGGTGTTTTCGCGTGATTCAACAACAACCTTTCATTTCTGGGTTGAGAGCATTTTTTTCAAAAGTCATTATCATGTACTTTATTTCCATTTATGTAACATTCTTAAACGAAAAATACAGAGACAGACAACAGATTAGTAGCTGCCAGATGTTAAGGATGAGGGGGAAGAAGTAGTAACTATGGAGGGGTGGCACAGTGGATCCTAGAGATGATGGAAGAGCTTTGCTTTCGATTGTGGTGGTGATCACATCAACATCAAATCAACACGTGTGACACTGTGTGAACTGCATAGAACTGCTCACATACACACACACACAAAAGTGCATATGAAGCTGGCAAAATCTGAATAAGCTTTATGAATTGTCCAACTTCCTGGTGGCTCAGACGGCCTATAGCGTCAGAGACCTGTGTTCAATCCTTGGGTTGGGAAGATCCCCTGGAAAAGGGAATGGCAACCCACTCCTGTATTCTTGCCTGGAAAATCCTATGGACAAAGGAGCTTGGTGGGCTACAGTCTATTGGGTCGCAAAGAGGCTACACAACTGAACAACGAAGCACAAACAGTGATGCAAGATGTTGCCACTGGGGGAAACTGCATGAAGAGCACACAGGACCTCCCTGGGTATTTTCTCTCTTGTAGCTTCCTTTAAATTTATAATTATTTCAAAGTAAGAGATGAAAACGCCATTGCCTAGATCTTAACCTAAAGTTTTCAGGTAGAGTATCAAACATAAGTAATATTCTCCTTTATTTTTTAATTATTATTTATATATAACACTCTCCTTTATTTTTTAATGACTAATTATATAAAGTTCATCCCTCATAGTATATAAAGACATACAGTCATGTAACCAACACCACAATCAAAATATAACACTCTTCCATCGCTCCAAAATATCTCATTTTGCCCCTTTTAGTTATCTCCTGAGACCAACCCCATCTGACAACTACTCATCTTTTCCTCATCACTGTAAATTTGTCTTGTTTTATAACATCATATAAATGGAATCATACAATGTATAAATTTAGGAAATCAAGTTTTTTTTTTTTTCTCCCATTCTTATCTGTTCCTTCATATTTTTGAGCAGTTTCCCATTACATAAATGCATCCCAGTTTATTCATCCATTGCCTGACATATACAACTATAGTAAGACCCAGCAACTGAACTCTGGGGCATTTATCCCACATAAATGAAAACTTGTATTCACATAAAACTTATACATTAATGTTGATAGCAGGTTTATTTGTAATAACTAATAATTAGAATCACCCCAGATATCCTTCAACAATTGAATGATTTTAAAAAACTGTAGTATATATATGCCCTAGAAAGTTACTCAGAAATAAAAATGCCTTTGGTAATAAAAGCACATCAAATTTGAGGGTAGCATGTATAGAAATGGTAAAAGAGACTCAAAGAAATTTGGATAAGTCTTGACTTTGTCTGCTACAAATGTCATTTTTAATAATCTTTCATACGTACTTTTACTGAAAAATGGTTTGTAATTTTAGGTATCCACAGACCTCATTACTTTCATGTAATAAATGAGGCTTAATTTGGCAGATAGGTAACTTTAGTAGGTGTCATCATATTATGCTAAATGCTATAAATTGCAGTTCTTATTTTTATTGCTTAGAAACAATTGACAATCTAGATTCAAAAATAAAACTGACGCATATAGAATATAATGGAAACATTTTAAAATCTTATTTTTGGAAAGCAAATAGAAATCTTTCCAATGATTTCATTTAAGGCAGAAGTAGTACCTACCAATATCTTCATTTCTTTGGAAAAATGAAACAGAAAAATTAAAAAGTAAAGTATTAAATGACCCATACATGAAAAGAGAGACATACATATCTGTTTTTAGACTAAATACAGCTTCTATCTTGCAAGCTCTAATTTTACTCTTTCTATTGATAATCCATAAAGGGTTTTTATATGCATCATGTCTAAACTAAGTATGTACTCTCTGTGAAGTACAGCTCCCATAAGCACTTCCATCACTGTGTCATCCCTGTTGCCCAGTTTACAAACTAAGGGCCCTTAAGTGCCTCTAAGTATTTTCAGCACAATGTGATGTAACTGTATCACCTACATTAGCTTTAATGAGTGTAGTACAGCTAATGCTTCACTTGGGGGGCTGACATGTGGCTGTATTCTGCAAAATGCCTCTACAACTAATACATTAAACTTTTTAGAAGTTGTACAATAGATAGCTCTCCAGATATCCTCAGTCTCAAGTGGTTTCTCTAAGCATTCTACTACACATTGAAAGAATTGTTCAGGATAGAACTTTCCTATGCCCTCAAAACTATTTAGTAAGCAAGTAAAAAAGGAATAGCAAACAACCTTTAGTCTAATTTAAGTCATGCTACACGAAATGTTAAAAAACTTGGTACAAGGTTTGAAATCAAAAGTCACGTGATAGGATAAGGGATGTTTTAGCTCCCAGAGAGGGCGTATGAGAGCATTTAAAGACTGGAGTTCAATGAATTTCTATCTGCTGTTTGATGAGTGTATGAGAAATCTTCTAATGAACTTGTCTTTATTTTCAGTGGAAAAGAATAAGTATTTTGGCATGGCAAATAAACAGGAAACTTTTAACTGTAATCTTTCAATCTACTGGGATTATTTTCAAGTATCTGTTGAGTGTGTGTGTGTTTTAACTTGATATCTGATAAATTGTCTAATCATTACATTAGACACTCACTCTTACAACAGATGTATAAAAGAGTTTGGAATTTCTAAGGTCATCCTCTAACAATATAGAGTGTTTCCATTTCCAGGAAGATAGGGCAGTGTTTCCTAGACTCAACATGAAGATGATCCCAAAAGTATTTTCCCAAGGGAGAAGTGTTTGCCTGCTGATAGGAAGAAACATTAACTATTTGAGATAAAACAGTGCTGCAACAGTGATAAGAATTACCTAGGCTCCTACCTTACCAGTAAGAGTAGTAAGTGAAAGTCCCTTTTCTGTGCAGCCTCTCTTGCTTGGCAGTGATGGTGATATTTATCTTCTGTTTACTTCGAGTTTGCATTAAAGTTGGTTATCTGGAGGCTATAACCATGTCAAATTTCCTTCCAATAAGAAGGAATAAGAATAACAATATTCTTTTTTTTTTTTTTTAATTTTATTTTATTTTTAAACTTTACATAATTGTATTAGTTTTGCCAAATATCAAAATGAATCCACCACAGGTATACATGTGTTCCCCATCCTGAACCCTCCTCCCTCCACCCTCCCCATACCATCCCTCTGGGTCGTCCCAGTGCACTAGCCCCAAGCATCCAGTATCGTGCATCGAACCTGGACTGGCACCTCGTTTCTTACATGATATTTTACATGTTACAATGTCATTCTTATTGAATATTCTTAATAAGAATATTCTTAGCAATAAGAAATAGTGCTTACTTTATGCTATGTCTTCTATTTTCTTCTTTGTTTAATTTGTATTCTGTTTCAATAAACTTATTCTGGTGTATTGAGTAAGAAATAAACTTTCTGAGTCATCTTATATCTGAAATACATTTGTCTTCACATTTGAACAATACTGTTGCTCAGTTAAAATATTCTAGAATGAAAATAATTTTCCCTGAGAAATTTGGAGATGTCTTCAGTTGTCTTCTAATATCCAATTTTATTGCTGAAAAATATGATGCTTGTTTAATTATCATTCTTTTTTATTATATTGGTTTTGCTTTCTGGGAGTTACTAGGATATTTCCTTAGTCCTTGTGATTATAAAATACGATGAAAATATATTTATGATAGATCATTTTTTAAGCCATTCATTTATAACTTACCAAGTCATTTCAATATGAAGACTCACATTTTCATCAGCTATGAAAGTGAAAGTGAAGGTCATTCAGCGGTGTCTGACTCTTTGCAACCCCATGGACTATATAGGCCATAAAATTCTCCAGGCCAGAATACTGGAGTGGGTAGCCTTTCCCCTCTCTAGGGGATTTTCCCAACCCAGGGGTTGAATCCAGGTCTCCCGCATTGCGGGCAGATTCTTTACCAGCTGAGCCACAAGGGAAGCCCTTCATTAGCTATGGGAAATTATTAAACTATTTCTTTGAAAATTTTTTCTTTTAAATTTCTGACCATATAATGTGAACTCATATTTGTTTTCCATTCACTAATCTCCATCTACAAATACCAAGGTTTGGCAGATAATGTATGTTTATGATTCAAAAGTAATAAAATGTCAGATTTAAGTGATAATACATAAATAATTACTTTGAAAGTAAAAGGTTTAAACATACCAATTTAAAGAAAAGAGAGTTTCTTTAAAACTTTTCTTTTAGAGAAAAGTTTCAGAGTGAACTTATAAAATGACTCAATTATATGCTGCTTAAAAGAAATTAACTTTGAATTCAAATGTATAAGTATGTTGAAAGTAAAATGATTGAAGAAGATATGTCATGCAACCATTAACAAATAAAACAATAAAACAATGGCTATGTTAATATCTTACAAAGTAGACTTAAAGTAGACTTTTAAGTAGATTTAAAAATCAATACTTACTTAAAAGTCAATAGCTATTCCTCGTTGAAGGTCAGGAAGGGCAGCGGTGAGGAGATACCTACCCCTCGTCCAAGGTAAGGAGCAATGGCTGCGCTTTGCTAGAGCAGCCATGAAGAGATACCCCATGCCAAAGGTAAGAAACCCAAGTAAGACGGTAGGTGTTGCAAGAGGGCATCAGAGGGCAAACACACTGAAACCATACTCACAGAAAACTAGTCAATCTAATCACACTAGGACCAC
The DNA here is from genome assembly GCF_029378745.1 of Bos indicus. Lineage (NCBI taxonomy): Eukaryota > Metazoa > Chordata > Mammalia > Artiodactyla > Bovidae > Bos > Bos indicus. The sequence goes on from NC_091779.1 coordinate 15,885,414, forward strand.
AGCCTTGTCTAACTCAATGAAACTAAGCCATGCCTGTGGGGCAACCCAAGACAGGCGGGTCATGGTGGAGAGATTTGACAGAATGTGGTCCATGGAGAAGGGAATGGCAAACCACTTCAGTATTCTTGCCTTGAGAACCCCATGAACAGTATGAAAAGGCAAAATGATAGGATACTGAAAGAGAAACTCCCCAGGTCAGTAGGTGCCCAATATGCTACTGGAGATCAATGGAGAATAACTCCAGAAAGAATGAAGGGATGGAGCCAAAGCAAAAACAATACCCAGCTGTGGATGTGACTGGTGATAGAAGCAAGGTCTGATGCTGTAAATAGCAATATTGCATAGGAGCCTGGAATGTCAAGTCCATGAATCAAGGCAAATTGGAAGTGGTCAAACAAGAGATGGCAAGAGTGAATGTCGACATTCTAGGAATCAGCGAATTCAAATGGACTGGAATGGGTGAATTTAATTCAGATGACCATTATATCTACTACTGCAGGCAGGAATCCCTCAGAAGAAATGGAGTGGCCATCATGGTCAACAAAAGAGTCCGAAATGCAGTATTTGGATGCAATCTCAAAAACGACAGAATGAGCTCTGTTCGTTTCCAAGGCAAACCATTCAATATCACAGTAATCCAAGTCTATGCCCCAACCAGTAACACTGAAGAAGCTGAAGTTGAACGGTTCTATGAAGACCTACAAGACCTTTTAGAACTAGCACCCAAAAAAGATGTCCTTTTCATTATAGGGGACTGGAATGCAAAAGTAGGAAGTCAAGAAACACCTGGAGTAACAGGCAAATTTGGCCTTGGAATACGGAATGAAGCAGGGCAAAGACTGATAGAGTTTTGCCAAGAAAATGCACTGGTCATAACAAACACCCTCTTGCAACAACACAAGAGAAGACTCTATACATGGACATTACCAGATGGTCAACACCGAAATCAGATTGATTATATTCTCTGCAGCCAAAGATGGAGAAGCTCTATACAGTCAACAAAAACAAGACCAGGAGCTGACTGTGGCTCAGACCATGAACTCCTTATTGCCAAATTCAGACTTAAATTGAAGAAAGTAGGGAAAACCACTAGACCATTCAGGTATGACCTAAATCAAATCCCTTATGATTATACAGTGGAAGTGAGAAATAGATTTAAGGGCCTAGATCTGATATATAGAGTGCCTGATGAACTCTGGACTGAGGTTAGTGACATTGTACAGGAGACAGGAATCAAGACCATTCCCATAGAAAAGAAATGTAAAAAAGCAAAATGGCTGTCTGAGGAGGCCTTACAAATAGCTGTGAAAAGAAGAGAAGCAAAAAGCAAAGGAGAAAAGGAAAGATATAAACATCTGAATGCAGAGTTCCGAAGAATAGCAAGGAGAGATAAGAAAGCCTTCTTCAGCAATCAGTGGAAAGAAATAGAGGAAAACAACCGAATGGGAAAGACTAGAGGTCTCTTCAAGAAAATCAGAGATACCAAAGGAACATTTCATGCAAAGATGGGCTCGATAAAGGACAGAAATGGTATGGACCTAACAGAAGCAGAAGATATTAAGAACAGATGGCAAGAATACACAGAAGAACTGTACAAAAAAGATCTTCACGACCCAGATAATCACGATGGTGTGATCACTGACCTAGAGCCAGACATCCTGGAATGTGAAGTCAAGTGGGCCTTAGAAAGCATCACTACGAACAAAACTAGTGGAGGTGATGGAATTCCGGTTGAGCTGTTCCAAATCCTGAAAGATGATGCTGTGAAAGTGCTGCACTCAATATGCCAGCAAATTTGGAAAACTCAGCAGTGTCCACAGGACTGGAAAAGGTCAGTTTTCATTCCAATCCCAAAGAAAGGCAATGCCAAAGAATGCTCAAACTACCGCACAATTGCACTCATCTCACGCACTAGTAAAGTAATGCTCAAAATTCTCCAAGCCAGGCTTCAGCAATATGTGAACCGTGAACTTCCTGATGTTCAAGTTGGTTTTAGAAAAGGCAGAGGAACCAGAGATCAAATTGCCAACATCCTCTGGATCATGGAAAAAGCAAGAGAGTTCCAGAAAAGCATCTACTTCTGCTTTATTGACTATGCCAAAGCCTTTGACTGTGTGGATCACAATAAACTGTGGAAAATTCTGAAAGATGGGAATACCGGACCACCTGATCTGCCTCTTGAGAAATCTGTATGCAGGTCAGGAAGCAACAGTTAGAACTTGACATGGAACAACAGACTGGTTCCAAATAGGAAAAGGAGTTCATCAAGGCTGTATATTGTCACCCTGTTTATTTAACTTCTATGCAGAGTACATCATGAGAAATGCTGGACTGGAAGAAGCACAAGCTGGAATCAAGATTGCTGGGAGAAATATCCATAACCTCAGATATGCAGATGACACCACCCTAATGGCAGAAAGTGAAGAGGAACTCAAAAGCCTCTTGATGAAAGTGAAAGTGGAGAGTGAAAAAGTTGGCTTAAAGCTCAACATTCAGAAAACGAAGATTATGGCATCTTGTCCCACCACTTCATGGGAAATAGATGGGGAAACAGTGGACACAGTGTCAGACTTTATTTTTCTGGGCTCCAAAATCACTGCAAATGGTGACTGCAGCCATGAAATTAAAAGACGTTTACTCCTTGGAAGGAAAGTTATGACCAACCTAGATAGCATATTCAAAAGCAGAGACATTACTTTGCCAACAAAGGTTCGTCTAGTCAAGGCTATGGTTTTTCCTGTGGTCATGTATGGATGTGAGGTTGGACTGTGAAGAAGGCTGAGTGCCGAAGAATTGATGCTTTTGAACTGTGGTGTTGGAGAAGACTCTTGAGGGTCCCTTGGACTGCAAGGAGATTCAACCAGTCCATTCTGAAGGACATCAGCCCTGGGATTTCTTTGGAAGGAATGATGGTAAAGCTGAAATTCCAGTACTTTGGCCACCTCATGTGAAGTGTTGACTCATTGGAAAAGACTCTGATGCTGGGAGGGATTGGGGGCAGGAGGAGAAGGGGACAACAGGATGAGATGGCTGGATGGCATCACTGACTCGATGGACGTGAGTCTGAGTGAACTCCGGGAGTTGGTGATGGACAGGGAGGCCTGGCGTGCTGCAATTTATGGGGTTGCAAAGAGTCGGACACGACTGACCGACTGATCTGATCTCTGAAAAGTCAATACAGTTAGAAGAGATAAGAAGAATATAATGTAAAGACAAAAAAGATGAAACCATCAGGAAGCATATGGATCCTAAGTATGTTACACACCAAATAAAGCCTTCAAATATGTGAAGCAAAGCCTTGTAGATCTAAAAGGAAAAATACATTGATTCATAATCATACAGCTGAAGACTCAGTTGTCTCCTCTCAACAGTGACAGAATTACTACTCAGAAGATTTGAATAGTACAGTCAAGCAACAGGATCCAATCGACATATATAGAACGCTAAAGAACAGCACACATTCACCAAGATAGACCAGATTCTAGTCTATAAAACAAACCTCATCCAGTTTAAAACAACTTGTCATTTGGTGTATGTTCTCTATAGTAATGAAATTACTGTAGACTAGTGACAGTAATGAAGTTAAACTAGAAATAAATAACAGAAAACAACAGGCAAACTTCACATCATATGGAAATTAAACATGCTTCTAAATAGCCCATGGATCACAGAGGAAAACTCAAATGATTTTTTTTTTTATAGTAGAGCTAAATGGGGAACATAATTTCCCATCAATAATGAATGGATAAAGAAGACATGAGTATGTGTGTGTATGGTTGTATACATACATACAGTAGAATACTAGCCAAGAAAAAGAACTGAATCTTGCCATTTGCAACTGTGTAGGTGGACCTAGAGGGTATTATGGTAAATGAAATAAGTCAGACAAAGACAAATACTATATGATTTTAATTTTCTGTGGAATCTAAAAATCAAAGCAAATGGACAAACCAGGAAAAACAGAAAGCAAATCAAAGACTAGTGGTTGTCAGAAGGGAGCAGATGGGAAGATAAGTGGTATAGGTAAAGGGGTTTAGGAAGTGAAAACTTCCAGCTCTAAAATAAATAACTGGGATATAATATAAAACAAAGGGAATACAGTAAATAATAATATTATAATTCCATATGGTAACTAGACATCACAGTGATCACTCTGTAATGTATAAAAACATCAAATCACTGTGGTATACACGTGAAATGAGATAATATTGTATGTCAATTATAATTCAATTAAAAATAACTGAAAAAAATGCAATGTTATCAAAATGTTCAGGACTAGTTAAAGCAGTTCTTAGAGGCATAACAGCATTAAATGCTTACATAAGAAAAGAGGAAAGATCTCAATAATCCAAGTTCCTACTTGGATGAGCTCTTTACAGTACTTCATTGTATTTTCCAAAGTTATAATTCTTTGGTTCAATAATATATAATCATTTACTTCACTGATATAAGAATGACCTAAGGAACACCTTTGTTATCACAATACTTCTCAAAAGTAATAGTTATAACATTTACCACATTTTGAGGGTTTATAAGACTTAAACTGTGCATTGTATATGTATTTTAAAACTATCATCTCATTTATGGTTTCAATAATCCTGTGAGATAACTATCGTTGTTTTCTGTTTTTGAAGGGGAGAAAACTTAACCTAAAGAGGTAAAGTAACTTTCCCAAAGTTATTCAACTAAACTTACTGGCAGTGTTAATTATTGTACTTGAACTCTGGTCTATCTGAGACCAAGTTTAAACATTACACATATTGTCTCCCCTATAAAACATATTGAGAGTAAAGCACTTGAGATGTGGAGGCAAATAAAGAAAGAAACAGCTCCCCAAGTGGTGATGAGTAAGTAGTCTAGGAAAAGCAGAGAGATCTCAAAGTCTTGGTGCATGAGTTGTCAGGAAGATACCCAGGATCAATGCATAAATTAAGTCCTGCTTCCATGGAACACACATTCCTAAACATCAAGCTGTCCATCTTCTAAACTCTTTTTTCCCTATTTGCATTAGAGTTGTTCAAGGACAGAATTTGTGAACATTTATTGAATCTGAGAACATGGTGTTGAGATGAGTGCATTAAACCTATGACTTTTACATCAAGACAATAATCCTGAATGCTACTTTTGGACAGGAAGAGAGAATTAGACAGACAAAGAAGGAGAAGTGGGGAGAGAGCAAGAGTTAGATTGATTGGTTTTCAAGACTCAACTGGCAATCAGGGTATTGCCACAGAAATCAATGGCAAGACAGAACAAACACCAGGGCACTTTGGTGATTCAGTGTCTTCTCTGCATCATCAAAACCCTTCAATCACACACCATCTTTGAACATATTCATATGTCATCGTAAAAATAATCTTAAGAGAGGTTCCAGACAGTTTAGGAAAACCAAAGTTTAAAAAAAAGAAGTATTTACCTGAAAGGAGTGGTTAGGTGAATCTTGGACTGAGTTTACTAAATTATACTAAAATTTACTTGTTTTTCCACCTATTTCCTTCCCTCAAGTAGGTAGGGATTTGTGAGCTCAGAAATAGAACCATTTTTAAAGCTCATTTTCTTGTATGCCTGAATATAGTAGGTATCATTTTGTAACCCCATATCTTCATGAGCATTTGATTGGTGTGTCTGTTTTCTGTTATTAGAGTGTGACCTTCCAGATGCTGTGATCTAGGCTTTAAAAGTACTTTCTAGCAATATGATTTTCATTGTACAGGCTCTGAATCACAATTCAATTAAGTAAATTTCTCCCAAATCATTTGAATGTGTGCCAGTGTGAAGTTAATGTGCATTTATCTTGAAGCCTCCTTGAGGAATGGTGTCTAAGATGGAGTAGGGAAAACAATAAAAGATGACGGTGTCTATTAGAAGTCAATAGAAGTTGGACATTTGCTCAAATTCTATTTCATACAAACACACACACACAGAAGTTGCTCAGTCGTGTTCAACTCTTTGCGACCCCATGTATTGTAGCCCACCAGGCTCCTCGGTCCATGGGATTTTCCAGGCATGAATAGTGGAGTACAATATACAATTCTGAGCTTAAAGAGTTTATAAATGTTTCAGCAGTTAAGCTGGAGATAAGCACAATTGACTGATTTAACTCTCATTCTAATCTTTAACCACTTCATACCGAAAAAAATAACTACTTTCACTTACAGAATAAAAAGTAATGAGGATCAGGAAATTTTATCAAAATACTTCCTTTGGTTTGAATTACTATTCTTATTATATGACATAGGTCATTTGTGGTTGATTAACTGTTGGGTCATTGGGATAATAGTAACAAGAAAGTGATTTTGTGAACATCTACATATTCATGCTGCTGCTGCTGCTAAGTCGCTTCAGTCGTGTCCGACTCTGTGTGACCCCATAGACGGCAGCCCACCAGGCTCCCCCATCCCTGGGATTCTCCAGGCAAGAACACTGGAGTGGGTTGCCATTTCCTTCTCCAATGCATGAAAGTGAAAAGTGAAAGTGAAGTCGCTCCGTCGTGTCCGACTCTTAACAACCCCATGGACTACAGCCTACCAGGCTCCTCCGTCCATGGGTTTTTCCTGGCAAGAGTACTGGAGTGGGGTGCCATTGCCTTGAACATTAAAAAAAAGAATATAGACTTGTACATACAATATGCTACCAACTATACAGAACATCTGAAAAGAATCTTCAAATATTAAATAATAGAATTACATGTGATTTTAGAATACTCTCCTTTACATAGTTTTTAATTTCCAAAAGTTTTACAATGACCACCTATTATTTTGGTATATATAAAAATGCTACTAACAGCAAATAAACATTTACAAAATTAGATATTCATCTCTTATTTATTCCATAATATTATAATAGCAGCTCTCATCTGTCTTATTATTCTGACTTTGCAAACCTGCTTCTATCTTGCCTGTGAATCCAAATTTCCTTGAAACTACCAAGTGACAGATTTTCTCTACTGTTTCTGTAACTATTGATAAAGATAATGCTGGAGTATTTCTTTAAATTGATTTGTCAGCAATTGCAGTGACTGTCATTAAGAGTTTGATATTATGGGGGAAGGTAAAAAAGGCAGGTGTCAGAATTATAGAGGGAAACCCTTATTTTTCTTAAGTACATGCATTATTTGTACTAAGTTTTTATAATGTAAAATGAATCAAAGCAATTCTCCTCAACAAAACTATTCTTTGTAATCTTAATTCTTCAGAGTAAATACATGTATCCTTAAATACAAATAAAAATCTGTGTGCAGCTTAAATATAGAACTATTTCAACAATTCTTTAATCTCCCTTTAGGATGTCCTTCAAATTTTTGTGTCACCTGAATGAGTCTTGGTCCACAGAACTTTCATTATGAAGTTTGTATTTCAACTAAATTTAGTATTTTTAATCCCCACTTTGATTAAAGTGACTTTTGGAGAGAATTCAAAGAATGCACCTTTCTGAATGAGTGTGATTAAACTTTTCATTATTTGTTATCTGAACGTTTGACATCCTTCCAATATCACAGAGTAGAAATATTTTAAGCCTTTTTTTCACCCCTAAGCATATTTCTCAATGACTCCTAAGGCCTTGGGGTTTTAGAGTTGACATCTCAGAACAGTGAAATGACTTGCTAAACTTACTGAAGTATCTTCTTTTTTAGGCATTTATTTGTAGTGACAATTTTGCATCAGTTTGACAAATGGAACCTGAAAATAGCTACTGTCTGCTTGATTTCTTTTGCTAAAGTTTTTCCTTTCCTACTTACTGAATTTAGACTCCTAAAATGACACATTTGAGCAACAAATCTTCAGCTAACTAAGCATTTCTCATGCTTCTGATTTGTATTACACTCTTGAAAATATGAAGCTTGCAGATCATAGAAAAATATGAAAATTATAAGTGAAAAAGTACAGACTTATGCACATATACAAACAAATATCTGATAAAAGTACATCCTTTTTTTTTTTTTTTGCAGGGAAACTGCACTGGAGTCTAAATTTTGTAAAACATTTTTGTCTTTCAGGATTATAGAAGCTTCCTCTTCTAATCTTCTTAATGCTATAAAAACTAATTACGTGATAGAGAGGGAAGGAAGAGTAAGAAAAGTAAGACTTGAGATTTCTTTAAAGATTCACTTTTCATAGTCCTGATTTTGGAAGATTGTTTTATTTTATTGTCAGCTGAAATAGAAATTTCCAGAGATATAAATTGACTTCTTTACCTAAAACATTAACAATATCAAGGCAGAAAATGAGTAAAATAATAATGCTCGCTTTAATTTCTTTACTGCTTTGTCTTCTTTTCAAGCTTTATAATTCTTAGTACTTACCACGCCTAAGATCAATTGCTCGATTGATCGTTCTGTTCTCATTCTCAGTGCTGGCTCATTTGCTCACATTTGCAACAATCCATAGTTAGGGGCTTCCCTGATAGCTCAGGTGGTAAAGAATCCGCATTGCAATGCAGAAGACCCCGGTTCAATTCCTGAGTGGAATTGATCCTCTGGAGAAGGGATAGGCTACCCACTCCAGTATTCTTGGGCTTCCCTTGTGGCTCAGCTGGTCAGGAGTCCGCATGCAATGCAGGATACCTGGGTTCAAACACTGGATTGAAAAAATCCCCTGGAGAAAGGAAGGGCTACCCACTCCAATATTCTGGCCTGGAGAATTACATGGACTATATAGACCATGAGGTCGTAAAGAGTCAGACCTGACTGAGCCACTTTCACTTTCACTTCTTATAAAAATACGACTGCAGTGCTGATATTATTCCCAGCATACGACTGCAGTGCTGATATTATTCCCAGCTCCACCTACAATTCAAATTCCTCATCCTTATTGATATTTCCTTACACTTAAATATCCAATATGTTGGATATTAACATATTAATATTAGGAAGATTAATATTTTTAAAACTAAAATATCAAAGGTTCCTGCTGACAGCTACCTCTCCTTATTTCCTTATCATTGCAATATATTATTAAAATATTCCAACTTTCCTATAATCACAACTATTCTCTGTGTTCTCCTCCTTGGCCAGGTTTCTCCTTTTTGGAATGGTGGTCTCTGGACAATGTAGTCTGCCTTTTTAGAGAATATTACAATTTCTTTGGAAAATGTGTTCTATAGTGTAGCTAGCTACTAGACAGGGAAATTCAGTTCGGTTCAGTCGCTCAGTCGTGTCCGACTGCGACCCCATGAATTGCAGCACGCCAGACCTCCCTGTCCATCACCAACTCCTGGAGTTCACCCAAACTCATATGCATCAAGTCGGTAATGCCATCCAGCCATCTCCTCCTCTGTCGTCCCCTTCTCCTCCTGCCCCCAATCCCTCCCAGCATCAGGGTCTTTTCCAGTGAGTCAACTCTTCACATGAGGTAGCCAAAGATTGGAGTTTCAGCCTCAGTATCAGTCCTTCCAATGAACACCCAGGACTGGTCTCCTTTAGGATGGACTGATTGGATCTCCTTGTAGTCCAAGGGACTCTCAGGAGTCTTCTCCAACAACACAGTTCAAAAGCATCAATTCTTCAGCCCTTAGCTTTCTTCATAGTACAACTCTTACATCCATACATGATCACTGAAAAAAACCATAGCCTTGAGTAGACGGACCTTTGTTGGCAAAGTAATGTCTCTGCTTTTGAATATACTATCTAGGTTGGTCATAACTTTCCTTCCAAGGAGTAAGCGTCTTTTAATTTCATGGCTGCAGTCACCATCTGCAGTGATTTTGGAGCCCAAAAAAATAAAGTCTGCCACTGTTTCCACTGTTTCCCCATCTATTTCCCATGGAGTGATGGGACCAGATGCCATGATCTTCATTTTCTGAATTTGAGCTTTAAGCCAACTTTTTCACTATCCTCTTTCATTTTCATCAAGAGGCTTTTTAGTTCCTCTTCACTTTCTGCCATAAGGGTGGTGTCATCTGCATATCTGAGGTTATTGATATTTCTCCTGGCAATCTTGATTCCAGCTTGTGCTTCTTCAAGCCTAGTGTTTCTCATGATGTACTCTGCATATAAGTTAAATAAGCAGGGTTACAATATACAGCCTTGATGTACTCCTTTAATTACTGATGTGTAATTTCAAAAGTATTTTAATGTCTAATGTGTGTTAGCACTCAATTAGTTCTAGATAGGTCAGATGTGATAAATCCAGGATCTGCTCTTCTTAGCATAAATAGCCTAGAAGAGACATACATACAATACACACACATGATTACAAACTTTGATGAGAGCCATGAAGAAAATGTGTAGGGTACGAGAACAAATACCTTAGGAGTAAAAATTAGATTTGTATATTAGTAAATATTTCTATCTCCAATTCCAACAGCTCTGCACCAAATCTCAGCACTTCTTGCATTGCTCAGTGGTTTTCTGATATTGCCATTTTTCTCTTGCATGTCCCCCAATATTGGCCTTTAGTAATTAGAAACAAAGGTCAGTTGAATGGGCTCTTAATAAAAAGCCCACTTCTTCAGAAATCAGTTTGACTAAAGGGTCTTGTCAACATGACTGCAAGTTAAGAGTTGACAATGCATTGAAGAAAAGTTAGGACATATATAATAATTTGACTTATATCCATCCCAGAATTATTTTCACCTGTCACTGTTGGAGCAACTTCTCCAGGCAATTAAACCATTGCGTGCAACATTTTCTTCATTTCCTGAGGCTGGTTTCAGAATAGCATCTAGGGTTTTATGGAGTATGTATGGGATGTGTAGGTGTACTAAATGGCTCATGTAGCTATAGAAGACATGTTGAGTGTCAAGAACATTCAAACTTCAAGATACTCTGGTAGCTAAAATGAATTTTTTCTGTATGAAAAAGTCACTACCTCATGCTAATTTAGACAATAACAAAATTACCACGTGATATTTCAGAAAGAGTACCAGTAGAAAGAGAATCAAAATCTGAATGAAGTATCAGTGGGACAGTGTTCTTTTTAAAAAATTTAATGTACTTTTATTGTGGTAAAAGTCACATAATATAAAACATACTATTTTAACCATATTTAACTATATATTTCAGTGGTACTAAGTACATTCAATTTATTATGAACTCTCACCATCATCCATCTTCAGGATTTTTCACTCTCCAAAACTAAAACTTTGTCCCCATTAAACAGTAAGTCTTCATTTCCCATTCCCATTTTCCCTACCACCTTAAGGAACAGTATCCTTCTCTCAAGTTTTATGTGATTTCTTTTATGACTTGGGTATTAGTTTTGCAAATTAATTCTGTAACTGTATCTTGAGGTTGGTAACAGATTACTCAAATTAGGAATGTAAACTAACTTTAAAATTATAATCAGACAAAGCAAAATTAAAACTGATAACAATAAGTTGTAATTTAAAGACAAGCATCAATATATTTAATTAGATCAAAGTCATATGGAGTATAGTTTCTGAGTACAGTGGAATTAAACTAAAAATTGCTAATAATAACTTTTACTAAATCACAAGTAATCATAATGTTTGTGTGCATGCTCAGTCATGTCTGATTCTTTGCGACCCCTCTACACTGTAGCCTGCCAGGTTCCTCCGTCCATGGAATTTTCCAGGCAAGAATACTGCAGAGGGTTGCCATTTCCTTCTCTAGAGGATCTTCTCAACCCAGGGATTGAACCCACATCTCTTGCATCTCCTGAATTGGCAGGCAGTTTCTTTACCATGGTGCCACCTGGGAAGCCCTTAATAAAATTCACTAATAATGAAAATAAAATTAAGAAATACATTCATAAAGAATATATGGCCTATAAATCAAATAATGAGATAAAATTGAATCAGTGTTTATTTAGAAATATACAACTCCTATGCTTATGTTAGAGAAGACCTAAAATTAATGATCTAAGGCTTCCGTTTGACAAAATCAAATTAAACTTGAAGTAAGTGGAAATAAGTAAGTGAAGAAATTAATAGCAGCAACAGAAATATATGACAGGGACAGAGAAAATTAACAGAAGAAAAAGATTAATAAAATTTATATATCTCTAGGTAGATTGATTACAAAAATAAGAAAGAAAAAAAATAAACTACCAGTATCAGGCTTCAAAAGGATTTATCAACACAGATTTTACAGTGATTGAAAGCATAACAAGAGATTACATTTAAACTTTTACAACACATATGACAATTTATATGAAATGGAAACATTTATTAAAAAATGTAACCTACCAAAATTAACACAAGAATAAAGGCTGCAATCTGAATAGCCCTAATTCTAAAATAGAAATGAAATTTCTTAACTCCTCTGCTGAAAGAGCACATTTAAAGAAGAAATAACATGAATATTATGCAAGTATTTTTGAAAAAGAAAAGGAGGGATCACTGCCCTCCTTGTTTGTGAGTCCAGCAAAACAATCAGAAAAGACATTGCAGAAAAAATTCACCAATATTTCTCATGAATATAAAGCTAAAATTCACTAACAAATTGTTAGTGCTTGAAATCCAAATGTATTTTGACCAAGTAGGATTTATCCTAAGAAAGCAAGATTGATATAACCTTTGAAAAGCAATCAATGCAATTTATCATATGAAGAAATTAAAAGAAATAATACATAATTATTTCAATAGATGCAGAAAAATAATTCTAAAGCAATCAATTTACAGTCATGATTTAAATGTTTAGCAAATTAAGAAGAGGTGTTATTTTTTAAAATAGAGCTTTTTCCACTTTCCAATCTAGTTTCTAAGAAACTTATAAGTCATCACTTCATTCTAACAGCAAGAGAAAAAGCTGAACAAACTAAAAATCAACAATGCTTCTTAGCTATTTCAGAGAAGTTTGGTCACAGGGCAAACTTCTGTCTTTAAAATTGGATAGATGGTTACAGAGAATCATAATTTCTGGAAGCAAAAACCCATGAATAGGCTTCCCTTGGTGACTCAGTGGTAAAGAATCTACTTACCAATTCAGGAGACATAGATTCAATCCCTAGGTGGGGAAGGTCCCCTGGAGAAGGAAATAGCAACCCACTCTAGTATTCTTACCTGGAAAATGCCATGGACAGAGGAGCCTTGCAGGTTATACATAGTCCATGGTGTTGCAAATCGGACATGACTGAATGACTAAAACAAAAAAAACCCATGAACAGAAAACTCCATGTGAAACACTGCTAAAGTAGAAAAACTAAATTGTAATGAGGTCTATTGCTGACAGCTTAGTATGTATAAGTCTGAAAGTTAAAAACTCCAAATGGTTCAGTCATAAAGGGATCACCACCTATTTGTGAGTTTTACTTCCAGATTCCAACCAGGTTCTCATAGTGAAGAGTTAAGAAAAATCCCTTTGCATTTTTGGCATGGGGAGAGGGGAACAAGGATTTTGAGATAGACTATTCTGACCTAAACAAGACATGCCTTAAAGAGAAATGCATTTACCAGAACCTAACCAACCTGTGGGCAGAGAAACACCCAACTCCAACCCACACCAGCCTCATACACTGGAAAAGGGAAATATCCAGTTCTCAACCTATCCAGTCAACTTGTCCCAATTAAGGCTGTAAAAAATCACGGAGAGACACTTTAAACATCACAGCTCAGAGACACAGGTTTACAAAAAGACTGAGACCTAATCATGGAATGAGAGAATGTTTACCTTCCCACACACTCCTTACCAAAACATCATTAATGACCTAGTGATTATTGGTCATTAGTAAACCTTGCCTCAGTTCCTTTTACCTCACACATCATGTTCAGTTTCCAAACAAAAGTTACAAGGCAAACTGGAAGGCAAAAAAACAGTTTGTAGAGACAAAGTGAGCATCAGAGCCAGACTCAGATATGCCAAGCTTGTTGGAATTTACAGATGGAGGATATAAAGCTGTGATTAGCATGCTAAGGGCTCTAATGGGTAAAGTAGACAGCGTGTCAGAACAGATGGCCAATGTAAGCAAAGAGATGCAAAATCAAACAAAAAAATTAAAAGAAATGCTTGAGATCAAAAACAGTGTAATAGACATGTGGAATGCCTTTGATAAGTTCATTAGCAGATTGGACATGGCTGAGGAAAAAAAAATCATGTTAGTGACATGTCAGTAAAAATTTCTAAAACTGAAAAGAGAAAAAAATACTGAAAAAATAATCTAATATTTAAGAACTATGGGACAACTATAAAAGGTGTAACACGTATGTAAATATAACACCAGAAGGAGAAAAAAAAAAAGGAAGAGAAGAAATATTTTAAGTGAAAATGAGAATTTCCCCAAATGAATGTCAAATACCAAACCACAGATCTAGGAAGCTCATAAAACACCAAGAAGGATAAGTGCAAAAAAAAAAAAAAAAAACAAAACCCAAACCCAATACCTAGGCATATCAAATTTAAATAGCAGAAATTCAAAGATTAAAAAAAAAAAAAAAAAAAAAACACTTGAAAGCAGAGGAAGTAAAATTTTAACTATTGAAGAGCAATGATAAGAATTACAAAATGCTTCTCAGAAACCATGCAAACAAGAAGAGAGTAGAGAGGAATCTTTAAAGTGTTGAGAGAAAATCACTGCAGATGGTGACTGCAGCCATGAAATTAAAAGACGCTTGCTCCTTGGAAGAAAAGTTATGACAAACCTAGACAGCGCATTAAGAAGCAGAGACATTACTTTGCCAACAAAGGTCAGTCTAGTTAAAGCTATGGTTTTTCCAGTAGTTATGAATGGATATGAGGGTTGGGCCATAAAGAAAGCTGAGAGCCAAAGAAAATGAAAGCATTAGAGAAAGAATATGTAAAGATCAAACACATATTTGTCTTTCTTATTAATTGATCTAATAATATGTTTTAAAAATAACAATGTATTCAGTGTTGCATGGAGGACAGCATAATACAAAAGTTGGGAGAGACGAATGCTATTAATGTTACTTATATTATCTGAGGTGTGTCATAGTGTTGTTTGCAAGTGGACTTGTGTTAGTTATATAGGTATATTGCAAATTATATAACAATCACTAAAACATTTTTTAAAAAAGAAGTATAATTTATATGTTAAGAAGGAGAGAATGTAACCATATGAATTGCTCAGTTAAAAATCAGAGAAGGGAGAAAAAGACTGTAAAACAACCAGAAAGGAAAAAATAAAAAGAAACAAAGAACAACATAACAAGTAAAAAACAGTGATAAATATAACATATATTCATCCAAATACATTAATAATCACTTTAAGTGATAATAAAACAACTTTAAAAACAGATATGTGAGTAGATTATGAAACAAGATACAACTATATGTTGTTCAGAAGAAACCTACTTTCAAAATAAAGACACATATAAATTGAAAGTAAAGGAGTGGAGAAAGATCTACCATATTAACAGTAATCAAAAAGAAAGCTGAAGAAGTTATATTAATTGTAGACAACAAATTCTAGAGCAAAGAAAAATGTCAAGGACAAAGAACGTTATTCTATATAGATAAATGGGGAATATAGCCAATATTTCAAAATCACTATAAAGGGAGTATAACTTTTAAAAATTATATAAAAATTAAAATTAAAATATATAATATATACATTTATATATATATTAATCCTTAATACGTATATATCCAACAACAAAGCACCAAAATATATAAGGCAAAAATGGATGGAACAGCAAAGTGAAGTAGATGAATCCATTATTAGAGATGTCAGCATCTCCATAATGTACAGACCCAGCAGGCAGAAAATCAGTAGAGACATTGTTGAACTCAAAAACCATCAAGCAAATAAATATAAATGATACATATAGAATACTTCCCAGAAATAGTAGACCATCCATTCTTCTCATGTTCATATGGAACATTCACTAAGAGAAACTATATTCTAGGCCATAAAACACACTTTAAATACTTTAAAATAATAGGAGTCATACAGTGTAAGCTTTTAGACCACCATGGAAGAACATTTTTTTTTCTCATATTTCAGTTTTTCTTTTTCCTTATGAATGGATCCAAATCATGGTAATAGGTCTTTTGCCCTGGCTTTCCACAGTGGTTTTCAGGTGGTTGTCCCTGCATTTTTGTCCCAATTAATCCCCGAATTCATAGTTTTTACAAAACTTCTGGATCTATTCATTGCTACTTGCCCTTACTAATAGTGACTCTACCAAGTGGCTACTTTTTTGTATAGTTTTAACATCAACCAGCTTTGTAAAAGGGATTTACAATCAGACAATGTCACTTGTTTTGCTGGCCAATTGTTTTAATACACTTGACAAAACTGGTTGATAACTCATTGAACCAGAAACTATCTTTACATAGTCTCTTTCAATTTTTTTTTTCAATTTGTAACCACTGGTTTAAATGGTCTTCTCAAAGTGATTAGCTTTGTCGGGGATCAGAGAAGAGGGGTGTTATTTAAAGGGGGAGGGTGAATGGACTACGAGAGGAAGTGTTTTGGTTGTTGGTTTATTTGTTTGCTTTACAATGAAAGACACCTGAGTATGTTTATATTGTGAGATGTTCTTATACCTCATCTTCCAGAGATGCAGGAGTTTAAATCCTGAAGAAAAAGGGCTTAATAGACTCTTAAAATTTTCAGGAAAAAAAAAAATATAGGCTACAGAAAACTGGTAAAGCAGGCCAGAAAGGAAGCAAGCAGTGCAAGACACACTCTAGAAGGAAGAATGGATATGACATTCATCAGGGGACAGATCAGTAGATTAGACTCCAAAACAATTTTCAAAAATTGTACATCAACAGTGCTTCATTTAATTTAAAATGCAAGTTTTGTGTTAGGAAAGAATATTTTCTATGTAAATGGCAGATAGAGTTACTATCTTTAATGCACAGTGTGCTTCTAGATATCAGTAAGATACGTATAATCATACTTATAAGTACAGTCTTTCTAACAGACTTGAAACCCCATATCTAATATCTACTAATTATCCTAGTTTTCATGAGACTTTTATCTACTTCAGGACCTTTTATTTGATCCTTCTGTTTTGCTAATCCATTCCTATATTAGTGCCACAGGGTCATTGCAATTTAATATTTGGTAGAGAAATATCAACTTTATTTCCTCTCTTTTCAGAGGCTGTGTAGACAATTTTTCACATTTATGGTTCCATGTTAATTTAGGAATAATTGTATTGATTAAACTATCCATTGGAATTCTAATTGGGATTTAGATTTAGATTCAGTTCAGTTCAGTCGCTCAATCGTGTCTGACTCTTTGTGACCCAGAGCAATGAATTTCTTTTTAACTTGTTGATAACTGATATATTAATATCACTTACACTTAGGAGCATACTCTCATGCAACTTTTTATTCCTAAATAAAGTTCCATTTCTTTTTTCTTTAGATGTAGTTTCCTAGACATTTAATTTTATTTTCCTATGTATTGCTTTTTTTTTAACTACAGTGATCTGTTAATAAAACTACAGATTCCAGTATAAAGTCTTATTAATATCTTATAAAATCATTTTAGTTTTTTCTCATAGTAAAAGAACTTGTAGTATTAATATTTCTCAATCATCCTGTGGAGTATGAAGCTCTGCAATCATATTACACAAAATGTTAAGTTAGTTTCTTTTCTTTTTCTGTGTAACTAAGTAAAACTTTGTGGATCCTATTGCTAAAAGGACAACATTGATAGGGAAAAAACTGACAGAATCTGAAACACATTTGTAGTGTTTTGTCATTAAAAAATGATACTTGCTCTTGGCTTCACATAAACCATTTTTCTAACACTATTATAAGAGTATATTTCTGTTGCCAGATTTTTAAACAATCTGTAATAAATGTTGAATTTTATTCAATAGTTTCTGAGTATCTGTTGTGTGCTCGTGTGCTTAGTCACTCAGTCGTGTCCAACTCTTTGTGACCCCATGGACTGTAGCTCGCCAGGCTGCTCTATCCATGGGATTTCCCAGGCAAGATTACTGGGGTGGGTTGCCATTTCTACCTCCCGAGGATCTTTCCTATCTAGGGATTGAACTGCATCTCCCGCATAGCAGGCTGATTCTTTACCCACTGAGCCACTGGGGAAGCCATAACTTTTACATTTTCCATTTGCAACAATGGCAAACTTGGAGGTCTTTAGGCTTAGTGAAATAAATCAGAAAGAAAGATAAACACTGTGCAATACCACTTATATGTGGAATCTAAGAAGTACAGCAAATTAGTGAATATAACAAAAAAAAAACATATTCACAGATACAGAGAACAAATTAGTGGTCACCAGTAGATGGGAGGGAAGGGAGAAGGGACAATATAGGAGTAAGGGATTAAGAGGTACAGACTGTAATGGATAAAATCAGATATGAGGATATATTGTACAACACAGGGAATACAACCTGTATTTCATAAGAACTATAAATGGAGTATTATCTTTAAAAATTCTGAGTATTAAATATCTGTAACTTATGTAATAGTGTATATCAAGTAAACTTCAGTATAAAAGATGAGAAAACATAGCCTATAGCAAATGTTTAATAAAAGTTACTTATTAAAAAATGCTTTTGCTTGAATATTAAGCACTCCAATCAATATTTCCATAGCTCAGGTGAATCGCTATTTGCTGTTTTTTGCAAAGTGGCAGTAATTACCATTTTCATCAACAGACAAGTATTGAAAGAATGATTTCATTATAAGCAGAGCAGTAGTCTGTGTTAACCTGAATTTACTCTTTCATCCAGTTATAGTGAGTAATGCAATTTTTCCTTAAAGTATATTTGATATATATTATACATAGGAAAGGGTTTCCCTGGTAGCTCAGGTGGTAAAGAATCTGCCTGCAGTGCCAAAGACCTGGATCAGGAAGATCCCCTGGAGGAAAGTCATGGCAACTCACTCCAGCTTTCTTACCTGGAGAATTCCACTGATAGAGGAACCTGGTAGACTACAGTCCTTGGGTAACAAAGTATTGGACATGACTGAAGTGACTCAGCACATGTGTACACACACACATACACACACACAGGGCTAAGCACATTTTCATCAGTAGATAGCTTGGTAATTTTTCGCACACTAAACATGCATGTGGAACAAGCAACCAGATCAAGAATCTGCATGTTACCAGGATTCCAGAGGTCTCCATTGTGCTTTCAGTGAATAATGATTACTCTGCCTTCTGGTAGCTTAAATTAGTTTTATCCATTTTTATACTTATATTAATGGAATCAAGCTATGTCATCTTCTTAGTTGATATAAAAAAGTCAAAAAATAAAATGATAAACTCTTGAGCACTTTCAGAAGATACTGTGTTAAATATATAATCTTGCAGTTTTGTCTTCAGCCTGGCAATTTAGTGAAAGGTTTAGAAAATAATGATTTTACCAGTGTACTGCATGATGTCACAGCTGGTGGAGTCAATGCTGAGTCCTAGGTAGGATTTTAGGCCATGTCTGTGCTCCTAAACCAGTGTTCTTGTTAGTGATTTGCAATGACGATAGCTGCTTAACTGCCCTTCTGCTACAAGTGGCCTCCTTATGCATGCAGTTAAGCTCATTGGCAAATGGAGCCAATAAAAGTTTATGAGGCTTGAATATTTGTCCCAATGAAGTTAAAATTTGGAAGATTATAAGGCAAGTGGAATCATTGGATTTAGACCAAGTATAAGATATTCAGCTGTCTGGGAGAGAATTAGTACTTTTTGCTTAATCTATTCTCGTACATATGTGGGTGTGTAATGAGGACTGTTTCATTGTATGATTTCCTTCATTTCTCCCTAGTTGAAGGGGCCATGCATGCGCTGATACCTCTCAGGATGTCTGAGGACAAGCCTCTTTTTTCTACTTCTGCTCCCTGGGCTGAAACTACCTGGAATCTCTTGCCTTTTTGATGGACCAGGCATGCTTGCAGCTGACTCTGCTCCAGCTGAGATATTTCAGAGGATCTGGATCCCACATCTGTGACACTTTGGGCAAGTTACTTCAACCTCGCTAGATCTCAACAGTCCCATCAGTAAAATAGTGATACAGTGATATTATGCTCTTAGGGCTTTTGTTGAGTTTCAGTGGATTCAGTTGTCTAAAGCTTTTAGAACAATACACATCAAGTCATAAGCCTAAAACAATGTTTGTTGATACTGTTATTGTTCAAAGCAGATGGATATGCCACTCTGAACAAATCAGTGAAGCAGTCCCAGGAACTCTGTCCCTGCCTCAATGGGTTAGCAGTCTGACTTATCGGCAGACCCATGAGTACTTCTGGGAGGACTTCTCAACTCTATCCAGCTCCGTGTTGCTCAGTCACGTCCAACTTTTTGCAACCCTTTGGACTGTAGCCTACCAGGCTCTCTATCTGTGGGATTTTTCAGGCAAGGATACTGGAGTGGGTTACCATTTTCTTCCCCAGGGGATCTTCCCTATCCAGGGATCAAACCTGCATCTCCTGTGTCTCTTGCATTGTAGGTAGATTCTTTACCCACTGAGCCAATGAGGAAGCCCTTCTCATTCAGGGTCATCTCATATTTTCTTGTAGGTTTTATGCTGTACAAGTCTAGACCTATAAAACCATGCCCTGAGGTTGTGCAACATGGGACCCTTATCTGTTCCCGAAAATTCTTGCTACTTTCTCTCTATTAATACTCTTTGCCTCTTTACCAGGCTTCCTGGAGTCCATGCCCTGCCCATCTTAGAAAAATGGCTTAGATAGCTGCATGAATCAACCTCTGGTCAGTTTTGGTACAGACTTCAGGCTCTGTCACATACAGAAATCTTCACAGGTCAGAAAATCCTATGATTGTTACATGGGAGACAAGATTCTATGTTCTGACTGAAGGGAAGACACTTTGATTATGAAATGATGTGGAAAAGTAGAAGCAAGAAGGCCCAAAACCCAAGACTGAGCTTTGAATCCCAGTTTGGCTGATTTATATGTTGACCTTGGTCCAGTCACTTAATCTCTTCTCTAAATTAGGCTGCTTGAGTTGTTTTGAAAACAAAATGAAATTACATTTTAAAGTTCTACAAGAAAAGTATCTATAGACTCATGGTACAAAATCTACAATGTAGATTTTATGATGATTAAGTGATACAGATTTAAAACTTTTGATATAATATCTGGCTCAGAGGAAAGACTTAAGTACTGACAGCAATGTTTTATAATGATGGGGCAAGATATATGGCCCAAATCACTATAAGTACCTCAAAAGATCTGGGGAGGTTCATATTACCTCAGTATGGTTGTTGATGCAAGTATTTATATTTATGGTCTGAAATATCTAAACATTTCTAATTTTTAGTCACACATTCTATCCCTTCCCCAACCAATAATAATATTGATAATCTACATATGTTAGAGCTTTATATTTGTACCAGATACTCTTAGTGTCTATGTGTGTATATGTGTATTTATACAGTGGGAAAAACATATATATATATAAGTATATTCATCACAATTTCACAGTAACTTTCTCAGGTAGTTATAAGTAACATTATTACCATTTATCAAAGAGAAATCGAGGCAGAGAGAGACCAGCCTGCCCAAGATCAGCCAGCTGGAAGTTTGTGAAGTTGTAAACAAGCTCTGAGTTCGTGCTGTTAATATTTTGTTGTTGTTCAGTCTCTAAGTCATGTCTGACTCTGTGACTTCATCAACTGAAGCATGCCAGACTTCCTGAACCTTCACTCCCAGAGTTTGTTCAAACTCATTTCCATTGAGTTGATGATACCATCCAACCATCTCATTCTCTGTTGCTCACTTCTCCTCCTGCCTTCAATCTTTCCCAGCATCAGGGTATTTTCCAATGAGTCAGCTCTTCACATGAGGTGGTCAAAGTATTGGAGCTTCAGCATCTGGAGAAGGCAATGGCAACCCACTCCAGTACTCTTGCCTGGAAAATCCCATGGACGGAGGAGCCTGGTAGGCTGCAGTCCATGGGGTCGAAAAGAGTCAGACACGACTGAGGCAACTTAACAGCAGCGGCTTCAGCATCAGTCTTTCTAGTGAATATTCAGGGTTGATTCCTATAGGATTAACTAGTTTGATCTCCTTGCAGTACAAGGGACTCTCAAGAGTCTTCTCCAGGATCACAGTTCAAAAGCATCAATTCTTTGGTGTTGTTTATGATCCACCTCTCATATCTGTACATGGCTATCAGAAAAACCATAGCTTTGACTATATGGACCCCTGTTGACAAAATGATGTTTCTGCTTTTTAATACACTATCTATCTAGATTTGTTGTGAAATCATTGTTTTGAACCCACCAACCACTTGCCTTCCATGTTTCGTGCTCTGCCTCTTCAAGAACCGAGGCAGGACTCACTTAATCTATCTCAGAGCAGTGTGTATGCATTGTTGGTAAAGCAGTGGATGCCTCTGAGGAGGATTTTAGAGTTTTTCAGTAGAAGTTCTCAATACATTAAGAGCAAGGATCTTAGTAGATTAGGAAGTTTCTAACATAATGTAAACAATGAACTATATGTGTGTGTCTGTTTATCTTTTGGCCTTGCCATGTGGGATCTTAATTCCCCAGGGATCGAAGCTGCACCTCTGCATCA
The DNA here is from genome assembly GCF_029378745.1 of Bos indicus. Taxonomy (NCBI): domain Eukaryota; kingdom Metazoa; phylum Chordata; class Mammalia; order Artiodactyla; family Bovidae; genus Bos; species Bos indicus. The sequence continues at coordinate 15,907,798 of NC_091779.1, forward strand.
GCAGCAAAGAGTCTTAACGACTTAACCACCTGTGTGTGTGTTAGTTGCTTAGTCATGTCTGACTCTTTGCAACCCTGTGGACTGTAGTCTGCCAGGCTCCTCTGTCTGTGGAATTCTCCAGGCAAGAGTACTGGAGTGGGTTGCTATTCTCTTCTCTAGAGGATCATCTCTACTCAGGGATTGAACCCAAGTCTCCCGCATTGCAGGCAGATTCTTACTGAGCCACTAGGAAAGCCCTAAACCACTGGACCACTAGGGAAGTCCCTAAAAATCAATTAATCATAGTGTTTTATGAAACTGAAGTAAGGGTTCATTTTTACCTACTTAGATAAAGAATGTAAAAGGAGAAAAGTCACTGTAGGCCAGTGCACTATTCCCTTGCTATCCCCAGGATGGCTGAGCAGTTGAACACATGATTAACTATCTTACAGTAGATGCTGAGTCTATGATAATGTATATAAACTGTTAGAATTTGCTTTCAGCATTTTTAGAGTTGAAATATGATAATTATGACAGGTTAAATCATTTATTCCAAGCAAATAGCAGAATTCCTCCAGTATAGAGTACAATGCACTCTGTCTATAGGTAACTAATGGGTTTTGACCCACTATGTATCTTTAAATATACAGACCACCATCTAGCTCATTAGATAATCTAGATCTTGATTTTAACAAGTCTATTCCTGTGTAAGTTCACATGGACTAACACACAAATACATAAAAAGATACTACTATTCTTAATCAATTTAAAATCCATTTGCATAGCCCTGTGTGTATGTGTGTGTCAAGAATAGATGATATCTGAATGCATCACTCTTAATAAAAGTATGTTAAACTTTCACAAATAGTACATCTTACTATGAATGATACATTCAGATATAATCTATTATATTTATATTCTCCCTATTTTTGTTCTACCTTGTTTTAACATATGAATACCAAAGGAGGAAAGAGGGAGATGGGATGAATTAGGAGACTGGGATTGACATAAATACACTACCATGTATAAAATAGATAACTAATGAGAATCTGCTGTATAGCATGGGAAACTCTACTCAATGCTCTGTGGTGACCTAAATGGGAAAAAATCCAAAAATATATGTATAACTGATTCACTTTGCTGTACAGCAGAAACACAACTTTGTAAAGCAACTACAGTACAATAAAAAGTAACTTTTGAAAAATATAGGTTGAAATCCATCATATTTTGATGGATTTCATAAACAACTAATGAATTTTGACCTACAGTTTGGAAAACATTGTTTGAGGAAATGGTTACCAAGTTACTCAAGTGAACCTTGCATTAAGAATGTTGCTCTTTGTTATGTTCTGTAAAGCTGCCTGGACTCTTGCCCTAGAAAAGCACAGCACTTTCTGACCAAACTTGGTATATCTTGAATTTAATTAAAAGTAAGGAGTAAGGTTCCTGCCTGTTGAAAGTGGATCAGATCTTTTCTATACTCATTACACTTGTCCTTATTTTGCCCTATTTTCCAGTAAATGTCCTATATGCTCAGAGTGTGTTATTTAGCTCAAAATAGACTGCTTAAGAATGACACGTTTAATATTAAAGAACACGCTTTAAAATGTTTATGACCAATAGCATTTTTATGACATTATAAAAATAATTTGCACACCTTCTGTAATGCAAAAACTTTGAGACACCCTCAGCTGTCTTGAATAGAAATAATTCTTTTTAATTTAAAAAATTTGAAATAAAACTGTGCTCTTTAGTTACAGATTCCTTCTGTTTCATCTTTCATTCACAATATACTCATTTTGTCTTGCCATGTTTACTCCATCTTTCCAAATAAGGACCTGTACTTCATGAATTTCTACCTTTTCAGTAGATTTTTCATAGACACCTAAGTACATGTGAGCCAACTGTGCCAACTTATTTTTATCTAATTCAGGAGATGAGCCCTTACTCTCATTTTAAACTCATAAAGTCTTTATTCCCTAAAAATAAATAATTTTTCTTCTATTAATTTTCTTCTACATTTTATCTCTGATGTTACTATTTAATTTTATCTGCTATGTATCTTTGCATGTTGAAAAGTGGACAAACTTAATTGACAACCCTAACCTACAAAAGCTGACTAATTATTCCAACATAATATATAATAATTCAGTCCTTTTAAATTATTTATGATGCCTCCTTTATAACATATTAAGATTTTATATATGCTACAATGTGTTATAAAGCCATGCATTCCATTGACCTATTTTCATTTTTGTGCTGATACAAAATAAAATTAATTGTTGAAAATACAATTAAATATTTGATAGAGTGTGTGAATTTCTAGTTCTCTATGCTAATCTTTATTGAGATAAACTTGCTGCCGCTGCTGCTAAGTCACTTCAGTCATGTCCAACTCTGTGCAACCCCATAGACGGCAGCCCATCAGGCTCTGCCGTCCCTGGGATTCTCCAGGCAAGAACACTGGAGTGGGTTGCCATTTCCTTCTCCAATGCATGAAAGTAAAAAGTGAAAGTGAAGTTGCTCAGTCGTGTTCGACTCTTTGTGACCCCATGGACTGCAGCCTACCAGGCTCCTCCGTTCATGGAATTTTCCAGGCAAGAGTACTGGAGTAGGGTGCCATTGCCTTCTCCGGAGATAAACTTGCAGCCAACTAATTTTTCTTAACTCATTTATTAATAGACATTGCTCAGATATTGCATCTTGCAAAACTAAAATTCTGTACCTATTAAACAGTTACATCTCATCCCCCCAGCCCCCAACAACCACGAATATATTTTCTATCTCTATAAGTGTAACTACTCTAGGCTCTGCATAATAATAGGAATTATGCAGTATTTGTCCTCCAGTGACTAGCTTGTTTTGCTTAGCATAAAGTCTTTAAGGTTCATGTGTTAGAATTACCTCCATTTTTAAGGCTAAATACTATTGCATTGGAGAAGGAAATGGCAATCCACTCCAGTGCTTTTGCCTGGAGAATCCCAGGGACAGAGGAGCCAGGTGGGCTGCTGTCTATGGGGTCGCACAGAGTCGGACACGACTGAAGCGACTTAGCAGCAGCAGCAGTATTGCATTATGTGCACATACATAGCATGTTTATCCATTCATCTGTTGATTCTCCACCTGTTTTTACATGTCTTTTGGGGGGACCACAAACTCATGACATTTACCAGGCAAGACCCATGTCTGTTGTGTTTAAACTTTTATTTTCAGTGTGTTACAAAAGTAGTGGTTCAGAAAGTAATTTAGTTATATAAATGAGTATCATAATGTAAGTACAGCAGTAAGTGAACTCATATGTAGGAAAGAAAGGAGCATAGCTATGATAGGAGGGGAGGAGACAATGGCCAGTAGCATACTTCAGTGAACACTCCCAGGAGAAAGACCTGGGTTAATTTCATGGAGAATGACGTTATGTAAGATTATGTAAGATTATTTTTTTCTTTTATCTTTATTTCTGTAAAAGTCAAAGAGGAAAAGTTGTAGCATCACAGTCTGAAGGTGTGATTTGTCATAGCTTATGAGATATATTTCATTTATTCCAATAAAGTAACATCCATACCAATGCGTAGAGGTATTGTTGTTGTTCAGTCGCTAAGTCCTGACTGACTCTTTACCACCCATGAACTGCTGCACACCAGGTTTCCCTGTCCTTCACTATCTCCCAGAGTTGGCTCAAACACATGTCCATTGAGTCAATGATGCCATCCAACCATTTCATCCTCTGCCATCCCTTTCTCCTCCTGCTTTCAATCTTTCCCAGCACAGGGGCTTTTCCAACAAGTCAGCTCTTCACATCAAATGACCAAAGTATCAGAGCTTCAGGTTCAGCATCAGTGCTTCCTGTGAACATTCAGTTGATTTCCCTAGGATTGATGGATTTGATCTCCAGTGAGTCGATTCTTCACATCAGGTGCCCAAAGTATTGGAGTTTCAGCTTCAGCATCAGTCCTTCCAATGAATATTCAGGACTGATTTCCTTTAGGATTGGCTGGTTGGATCTCCTTGCTGTTCAAGGGACTCTCAAGACTCTTCTCCACAATTTGAAAGAATCAATTCTTTGACATTCAGCCTTCTTTATGGTCCAGCTCTCACATCCTTACATGGCTACTGGAAAAACCATAGCTTTGACTAGACGTACTTTTGTCCACAAAGTGATATCTCTGGTTTTTAATATGCTGTCTAGGTTTGGCATAGCTTTCTTCCAGGGAGTAAGTGTCTTTTAATCTCACAGCTGCGGTCACTGTACACAATGATTTTGGAGCCTAAGAAAATAAAACCTGTCACTGTTTCACTTTTTTTTACCTTCTATTTTGTGTCTGACTCTTTTCAGCCCCATGGACTGTAGCCCATCAGGTTCCTCTCTCCATGGAATATTCTTCCAGGCAAGAATACCAGAGTGGGGTGCCATTTCCTATCCCAGGGGATCTTCTCAACCCAGTGATTGAACTTGGGTGTCTTGCATCTCTTGCATTGGCTGGAGGATTTTTTACCACTAGTGCCACCTGGGAAGCCTGCAAAAGCATTACAAAGAGCAATATATGAAACTAATTAGTCAGACTAAGAACTTATGTACTATTTAGTCTGGAGAAGAAAATTTCAATATTTAAATACAGAAAAAATAAATTCAGATATAGAATCAATCAGAAACAGACAATTCAGGCATAGAACTTCTACAGTTTAATATATAGCCAATATCAGGTTACTTTAATTTTTTTATCTTTTGTTCTTTAAGCAGCTAAATAGAGGTTTAACAATTGAATTGATCTTAAAAAAATTTTTTTTTATCTTTTATTCTTTTTGCAGCTAGATAGAGGTTTATTAATTGAATTGACCTTTTCAAAAAACAGTTTATAGTTCCATCAATTTTATTGATAGTTTATTGTTTTGATTTCTTTGATTTCTTCTATTGCTTACTCATGTCTCACTCTTTGTGACCACATAGACTATACGACACCAGGCTCCTCCCCATACCATCCCTCTGGGTCATCCCAGTGCACCAGCCCCAAGCATCCTGTATCCTGCATCGAACCTGGACTGGCAATTCTGTAAGGACTTTGGTTGGCAAAGTGATGTCTCTGCTTTTTAATATGCTGTCTAGTTTTGTCATAACTTTCCTTCCAAGCAGCAAGCATCTTTTAATTTCATGTCTGCAGTCACCATCTGCAGTGATTTTGGAGCCCAAGAAAATAAAGTCAGCCACTGTTTCTACTGTTTCCCCTTCTATTTGTCATGAAGTGATGGGACTGGATTCTTTGATCTTAGATTTTTTCCTTTTCATTTTTTTTGAATGTTAAGCTTTAAGCCAGCTTTTCACTCTTGTCTTTTATCCGCATCAAGAGGCTCTTTATTTCCTCTTCACTTTTTGCCATTAGAATGATACTATCATTTGCATTTCTGAGGTTGTTGAAGCTTCTCCCAGCAATCTTGATTCCAGCTCATGCTTCATACAGCCTGGCAGTTCACATGATGTACCCTGCATGTAAGTTAAATAAGCAGGGTGACGATATACAGCCTTGTCATACTCCTCTCCCAATTTTGAACCAGTTGGTTGTTCCCTGTCTTGTTCTAACTGTTGCTTCTTGATCTTCATGCAGGTTTCTCAGGAGATGGGTAAGGTGGTCTGGTATTCCCATCTCTTGAAGAATTTTCCACAGTTTGTTGTGATCCACACAGTCAAAGGCTTTAGCATAGTCAATAAAGCAGAAGTAGATGTTTTTCTGGAACTCCCTTGCTTTCTCCGTGATTCAATAAATGTTGACAATCTGATCTTTAGTACCTTTGCCTCTTTGAAACCCACTCTGTACATCTGGAAGTTCTCAGTTTGTATATTGCTGAAGCCTAGCTTGAAGGTTTTTGAGCATAACTTTGCTCAAGAATCTTGGATGGCCCTCCATGGCATGGTTCATAGCTTAATTTACCAAGTCCCTTTCTCCACGTCAAGGCTGTGATCCATGAAGGGGCTACTTTTGTTAATTTCTATTTACTTTCCTTTTCTTTGTCTAATTTATTAGGTGGAAATTTAGATTACTAATTTAAGAAGGATTTATGTTTTCTAACATCAGCACACAATGCTATAAATTTTACTAACCTCTGTATTTTCTGTATCCCATACATTTTGATATGCTTAATAATGCTTTTTTACAGTTCAAAGTATATTTTCACTTCTTTTCAAACCAGTGGGTTATTTAAAATTATGGTGCTTAATTTCCAAATGTTTGGGAATTTTCCACATATCTTTCTGTTATTGATTTCTATTTTCATTCCATTATGACCTGAGAAAATACTTTGTATGAATTCTCTTTTCCAAATTCAGTTCTGTACCATAAGAGGGACTTTCTTAGTATTCTGCCAAATTTTCTATGGACATTAGATGAGTTTGGTGGAGATAAAACCTGTAAGAGGGTATGTGTGTGTGTGAAGTTGCTCAGTCATGTCCAACTCTTTGCGACCCCATGGACTGTAGCCCGCCAGGCTCCTCCGTCCATGGGATTCTCCAGGCAAGAATACTGGAGTGGGTTGCCATTGCCTTCTCCAGGGGATCTTCCCAACCCAGGGATTAAACCCGGGTCTCCCGCATTGCAGACAGACGCTTTATCCTCTGAGCCACCAGGAAGAGGATATAAACCTCACCTAATTTTGCTTTCCCAAGGGACCCACTATCTCACACAGAGTACACTCAATTCCCACTAATTTACCCATCACTTGCTGAACAGTTCTTGTTGGTGTCTGCCTTCTTATTCACCCAGTAAGCCAGTAATCATGTCTTATCATTGCCGGCAAACTCTGGTCTCTTTTTAGATGTTGAATTAGTTGAATGTTCTAAGTCCTCAGCACTATGATAAGATATCAAGAAAATCTGTGAACTTGTTGTTTGTCTGGCTTCTGTAGTCCTTAAACGTCATTCAGAGTCTGAAGTTCTTCTCTGTCTCCTAGTTTTATTGAAAATGCAGTATTTTTTATTCTTATCATTGTATTTTTTCAAAAGAATTACAGAGGATTCAAAACTAAAATGCCTCCATAATTCCATATGCTTGTTCTATTCAGTGAAATTTTTTTTAAAAATCACCCTTTTTAAATTACACAGGCTATTTTCCTATAGTCTCTTTAAAACTGCTTTTTAGTTTCAGCTATACCCAATTTACATTGCCACTGCTTTTCTTCATGTTTATTTTGCTTTTCTTTACTGGCCTCACTTAATCACAAAGCTTGACTGCATTTTTTAGAGCAATAATGTCAATAAAATAGAGAAGTCTCCTGTTAATAAATGAAAAACTATTGCACTGCTTTGTACTACAGGTTAACTATGACAATAGTAATTTCAGAAAAATATTTGAAATTCATTCTAGAGGATGAATTTATAAAATATTCTATATCTCAAATATCAATTTCTTTCTCCTCTAAAACTTTGAAGTATGGTTGAGAGAAGACATTTTAAAAGTGAAAATAATATAAATGTAAAAACTCTCACATATCTTTCTCTTAGATCAAAATATTTCTTGATTGCCAGTCTATTGTGGAAACTTTCTTACATGTTTAAATATAATCTTACTGGATGAAATTTCTTTCTTGCTCCACATTGATTTGAAATTCTTAATGAGGAATGCTTCATGGTAGCCCTAAGATACTTATTTTTAAAAAATCTAAATTATTTTATGTTTGCTTCATTTTTATATTTCTTGGGAGGAAAAATAAAATGTTTCACTACCTGATCTTTTTTTTTACTTTCTATTAGTATCTGATCACAACCCAGTTAAAATGTTCTTTGCTATCATACTTTACAATTTAGTGTTTTAATTTAAAATTTCCTTAGCTTCAGAAAAGCTGATTATGATTAAATTTGTTATTTTTTTAATCCAAGGCATGTTTTTAGCTTCACTGTTTTAGATACTTCAGTAATAGCTATTTATTGTTTTTTAATTATGTGACATGTTCTTATATTTTTATCTTGATATTTATGTATATGTGTGTATATATATATATATACACATATATATATGATTGTAATAGTTGTAAATAACTAAATGTCTTATATAGTAATTGAACCTGTTAGGAAACTTGAATAATATTTTAAATAATGGCAGAGAACTGAGAGAGGACTAGAATGAGAGCAAGAACTCCTAAAAGGCTACAGTCAAAAGGCAGTCTACATTTTTTTAGGATTTTCCTTTAGGAACCTTGCCATGTTCTCAAAGAGAAGGTCTCATAAAAATCTCTATGTGGACTCCAATGGTCCTCAGACCCTCTGAAACCCTTACAAAGACCTAGAATCAGGGGAAGGATTTCACCAGAGGATAATTCTGAAACATTAGCCCACATGAGTAAAAGGAATCACCACCCTTCTCCAGGCCACTCTTACTTTCCAGTATTACCTAAATTAAAAGAAAAAAATCTAAATGAGTCAAAGCTGTAGTCAACAAGGAAGAAAATTTAAAAGAAAAGAAAGAAATAGCGTGAGAATACTATAGCCAGAGAAGAAATTAGGGAACAAGGAGGAGAAAAGCTTTATCCCTGAAGGAGGACAGATATATTTAAAAACACACCCTTAAGAAAGGCCCATTGTAAGAGCAAGACTTCTTTAAATGATTAAGGAACACCTCTTCTATATCTACCACCAGTCTAAGAAGCTCTGTTAATAACAATAGTTGGATTACAGATGAAAGAGCTTGTGGACACACTGTCTTTGAGGATAATACAAAGGGAAGTCCCAAGGACAGGAGAGGTGGACAAAACAAGCTCACTCCCAGGAACTTGCAGCCTTTGGTGCCTACAGCTACAAGAAATATCAAACAGGGCCTAACTCCTAGCCAAATTAGCATAAATACTCATACAAAAGTCCTGTACCTATTACCCTATGAAATAAGATTTGTCCCAGGAGCATAAGGTTCATTCAACATTTGGAAATCAATCAGTGTAATCTGCTATATTAATCAACAAAATAAAATTAAAAAAAGATCATCATACTGGATGCAGAACATTCATGTATCAAAATTTAACATTTATTGCTGATAAAAACTGTGCAAACTAGGAATGGAAAGGAATTTCTTTTAATAAATAAAATATACCTATAAAAACTTACTGCTAACATCTAACCAGTTATGGAAAAACTGAATATTTTTCACTTAATATCAAGAATTAAGCAAAGATGTCAGCCCTAAACACTCCTATTTGTCCTTGTGTCAGTTGTCCTAGCCATTGCAAAAAGGCGAGAAAAAAAAGGTATAAAGTATAGGGATTAAAGGGATAAATATGTATTTGGAGAAAACATGATTGTTTATGTAAAATCTTGAGAAAGCTATCAAAACAAAGTCATAATATACAAGGTCAAAATGTGCAAAAAATGAAACATACCTCATACTTCATTATTAAAAAAGTACATCATATGCCAGAATACAAATAATACATCATAGACCTAAATTTAAATGAATGATTGATCTAAATACAAAACATAAGGTTATAAAATTTATAGAAAAAAGCACTAAGGATAATTTGACCTATGTTGGCAAAGATTTTTAGATATGACAGAAAATTAAATATATTGCAATTTTTAGGGTAATATCAAGTTATTATTCTCAATTACTGTTAGAGGAGTATAGAAGTCTCCAACCATAATAGTTGATTTAACTATTTCTCCCTCTAGTTCTATTAGTTTTTGCCTCACATGTTTTCTTATTTTATTGTTCAGTACACACACATTAATGGCTATTATGTCTACTTGGTAATTGCTCTTTTTAACATTAATTAGTGGTCTACTTTATTCCTGACAACTTTTGCTACTTTGAAGTCTGCTTTGTATGAAATTAATATAAGCTACTCCTGCTTTTTGATCAGTGCTAGCATGGTATATCTGCCTCCATCCCTTTCATCTATCTTTGTCTTTAAAATTTAGGTGGATTTTTTTGGTAGAAAATATATTTGGATCTTTTTTATCCACTTGTAAATTATGTCATTTCATTGATGTACTTAGGCCATGGTTATTAAAAATGATTACTGATATAGTTTGATTAATCTATTCCATATTTATTACTATTTTTATTTTTTGCCCTTGTTCTTTTTTTGTTTGTTTCTTCTCCGTTCTTCATCTGACTTCTCTGATTTTAATTGAGCATGTTAATAGAATTTCATTTTCTTTCCTCTCTTACCATATCAACTAAATTTAAAATAATTCTTTTACATATTGCCCTGGAGCTTGCAACTTATCTTTATAGCTAATACAAGAATACTCTCAGATAAGAGTATACAACCTCACAGGTAGTGAATATAACAGATTATTCCCAATTTCTCCCTCCCATACCTTAGAACATTGCTGTCATTTATTTCACTTCTCCATGAGCAGTATTTATGGAATACATGGTTGCCATTGTTATTTTGAGCAAACCGTTACCTGCTAGATCAATTAATAATAAAAACAAAGTGGTGGGATAAAGATGGCAGAGTAGGAGGATGGTGGACTCATCTTCCCCTATGAACACATCAAAACAACAACTACACATGGCCCGACTCACTGAAATCAACCTGGGACTGGTGGGATGGCTCCTCTACAACCAAGGCTGTAAGGAAAGATCCACATGGAGTGCTATATAAAGGGACAAGTGACCTGATTTGGATCTGCAGCCCTAGCAAGGACTAGAAAGGAGAGGGGATTATCACAGGCTCGGGAATCTTCCCTGAGGAGCTAAAACTTAAGTCTTGTGTTAGTCAACCCAGCCTTGACTCTAGGAAGAGGAGCCCCTATTAGCTGGGTTGAAAGTCAGTGGGGCCTACTGGAGGGCTACAAGAAACCAAGACTTTGCTCACAAAAATCACATGCACAGGCTTGCTTGCCCTCAGTCACAGCACAGAGGCAGCAGATTGAAAACTGTCTGGAGTTGCAGCAAACTTGCCAGGATCACCCCAGCACACCTTGCAGCAGGCACTGGGCTGCTACTCTAAGCCCCTCTTGCTTCAGTGCTGCTCCCCAGTAAGGCAGAGGCTGCTGTGCAGACACTTGGGGCACAACCTGGTCCTTCCTCTGACCAGGACAGAGGCGACCATTGAAAGCACACGCATTGGAATACACACTCTGGAGGGAGCTACACTAGCTCCAGGGTGGAGACCGCCTCTCCAGAGCCTGACTCTGCACAGACTTGGAAGGGAGTGAAGCTAGCTCCAGGGCAGAAACCAGCATTGCCTGGGCAGACATCCCTGAACAGGCCTGGAAGACAGCCAGCTCAGTAAAGCTACACCAGTACCTTTGCTGCTGAACCAGCCTCTAATCAAGGCATGAACACCAGGGAATAAGTGAAACCAACGCAACAGCAGCCTCAAGCCCTTAGGCCCATTCACAACCCAAACTAATGAGGAGCCAACCATCAGAAGCTAGAGAAACCCAACTCCATTAGGGCTCCTGCTCTACCCCTTAGACTCAATCCCATCCCCAATAGGGCTGTGATAGCCATTGAGCTCGGAGAAGCCTTGGCATGCATCTGGCTCTGGTTTCAGCCCCTCCAACTCCAAGCCCACATCCCACCAAGGCAATGGCTGCCAGTGCACCCTTGGGGAAGACACAGACTGTGCTCCCTTCAGATCTGCCTCCTCAACCAAAGCCACTGAGCACATGCAGATTATGTAGGGACACTTCCACAGAAGGTCACACCTTCAAGACCACAATAGGTAGCTATTCAAAAAAATTTTTAAATGAATATAGCAAAACAGAAACAGACTCATAAATGCAGAAACAAACTAGTGATTACCAGTGGGGAAAGTGTTAGGCAAAAGGGAAAGACAGGGGAAAGGGATTAAGAGGTGCAGACTCCTATGTATAAAATAAGAAGATACAAGTATGTAATTTACAATTCAGAGAGCATAGCCATTATTTTATAATATCTTTAAATAGAGTATAATCTATTGAATCACTTCATTGTATACCTGAAGCAATATTTCATTGTAAATCAATTATATGACAGTAAAAAGAATAATGAAATATATATGATTTATTTTACCTTCACTTTTCCCTTCTCTAATGCTTTTCCTTTCTTTATGTGGACATGAGTTTCCAACCTATATTATTTTCCTTCTCTCTGAAGAATTAACTTTAACGTTTTTTGCAAGAAAATTCTACTGGTGAAAAGTTTCCACAACTTTTTTTTTTTTTTCTGAGGAAATGTTTTTATTTTAAAAGATAGCTTCATTGGATACTGAATTCTAGGTTGGTGATTTGATTTTTTTTTTTCCTTCAACATTTTAAAGCTTCATTCCATTGTTTTCTTATTGCATAACTTCTGACAAAAAGCCTGATATAATTCTATTTTTGCTCTTCTGTAAGTAATGTGTTTCCTACACCTGGCTTGTTTGAAGGTTTTCTCTTTGATTTTCTACAATTTGAATATGATATGGCTGGATGTATATTTTGGTCTTTATCTGGGTTGCTAGTCTCTGAGTTTATTGTATCTGTGCTTTGATGTCTTTAATTTTGGAAACTTCTCAGTCACTATTTCAAATATCTCTTCTGTTTCTTTCTTTTCTCCTTATGGTATTTTCATTATATCTATGTTTCAGCTTTTATAATTATCCTATATAGTTACTGGCTGTGCTGTTATTTCTTTTTTCATTTTCTTCCTGTTTATTTTTTAGTTTTGGCAGTGTCTCTTGTTGTTTTTCAAACTCATTCATACTCAGTTTTGTTCATTCTGTTGATGAGTCCATCAAAGGAATTTTTTTCCATCACGATGTTTCTGATATCTAGCATTTCTTTATAATTCTCTTAGAATTTCCATCTTTCTGCTTCTATTACCCAAAAGTTCTTGTATTTTGTCCACCAGTTCCATTAGACCTCATATTAATTTTAGTTGTTTTAAGTTCCTGGTCTGATAATCCAGCATGTTGCTATATCTGAGTCTGGTTCTGTGTCTTCACAGATTGTTTTTGACTTTTAGCCTGCCTTGTAATATTTTGCTGAAAGCTGACAATGATATGGAGAAGGCAATGGCACCCCACTCCAGTACTCTTGCCTGGAAAATCCCATGGATGGAGGAGCCTGGTAGGCTGCAGTCCGTGGGGTCGCGAAGAGTGGGACACAACTGAGCGTCTTCACTTTCACTTTTCACTTTCATGCATTGGAGAAGGAATGGCAACCCACTCCAGTGTTCTTGCCTGGAGAATCCCAGAGTCAGGGGACCCTGGTGGGCTGCCATCAGTGGGGTCGCACAGAGTCACACACAATTGAAGCGACTTAGCAGACGATGATATACAAAGTAAAATAACTAAGATAAGTAGGTCATTTTTGTGAGGCTTATGGTTGTCTGGTTACACGTTAGGCTATATTTACTGTTTATTGTAAGAGTCAGAGGCTAAATTTTACTCCGGTGTCCTTGTTTTCCCTCTTGTCTGAGACTTCTCAAATAAGGTCTGAGATGCGCTGTCCTTTCAGTTGTATGTCCCTGTTACTATGTAGGAGGCCTACTGATGTGGTGGTAATGTTGGAGAGAGGAGAGAGGAAGCATTCTATAGTCCTATCATGGACTAAATGTTTGTGTCCCGCAAATTCATATGTTGAAATCCTAACCCCCAAGGTCATGATATTACAAGGCAGGGCCTTTCAGAGGTGGTTATGTCACGAGATGAAGTCCTTATGAAATGTATTAGTGGTCTTATAGAAGAATGCTCTTATAGAAGATATTAGTGCTCTTACAGAAAGCTTGCACCACTTCAGCCATTTGAGGACCCAGAAAACACTCATCTTTAAATCAGACGGTGTATCACCCCTGCAATCCTTGAACTTCCTAGCTTCCAGAAGTGTGAGAAATAAATTTTTATTGCTTAAGAGCTACATAGTCTGGACATTTTGGTACATCAATCCAAGCTGGAATCCTATGATTGGGTATTAGTCTTTTAGTGAGTCAGTGACACTGAGCTATGACTTCCATAACTGTTTCCAAACACCACCACCCCCATCCCCAACTCTGTAGAAGAGGCAGGAAAGTGAGATGTGGCTGGAATTACATATTTTCTTCCTTTGTATATAAACTAGACAGGGTTGGAGTTTCTCTTCTCCTGGATGTGTTAGACTCTGATAGAACTCCAGTCATTTAGGCTCTGATAAAATAGTTTCCTTTGAGAGCAGACCTTGGTAAGAAGAACAGAATCTTTTGAGAGCATTTCATGTGGTGATTTGTTCCCTTCCTCTGCCAAAATCATGAGGGACATTTTTCCCTGGTCTTCACTGTAAGAATCTGGTGGGACTCTTAGAAGTAAAATTGCCAAAGTATGAAGCTTCCCGTAAGACTTCTCTTCCCCAAGCCCTGAGAGTTCTTAATTTTCAAACTTGGCCATACTGTGACTGTAGTGCTTAGTTACTTACAGTTTAAATTTCCCTGTCCTGGTACTCACTCCCTTGGTGGGTTTTACTCCTGGGCTTCTGCTTCAATAAGCAGTTATTCTCTATACCTCAGATCAGATCAGATCAGATCAGTTGCTCGGTCGTGTCCGACTCTTTGCGACCCCATGAATCATAGCACGCCAGGCCTCACTGTCCATCACCAACTCCCGGAGTTCACCCAGACTCACATCCATTGAGTCAGTGATGCCATCCAGCCATCTCATCCTCTGTCGTCCCCTTCTCCTCTTGCCCCCAATCCCTCCCAGCATCAGAGTCTTTTCCAATGAGTCAACTCTTCCCATGAGGTGGCCAAAGTACTGGAGTTTCAGCTTTAGCATCATTCCTTCCAAAGAAATCCCAGGACTGATCTCCTTCAGAATGGACTGGTTGGATCTCCTTGCAGTCCAAGGGACTCTCAAGAGTCTTCTCCAACACCACAGTTCAAAAGCATCAATTCTTCGGCGCCCAGCCTTCTTCACAGTCCAACTCTCACATCCATACATGACTTACTTGTCTCTAATTTGGGGGTTAGTGGTTTGCCCTGTGATCCCAATTCTCTGCTATTGATTTTGTTTGTTCTCGTTTTCCCCTTGTTATGATTACTGAAATGACAATTCTAAGATCTTTACATCCTGGACCAGAATCCTTTTTTTTTTTTTTTTAATTTTAATGTTGTATGGCTTTCCTGAGAATTAAGAATTTTACCTCAGGTTTAAATAGCAGGTGATAAGCTTGATAAACTTTGGTTAGTATGTTGAAGTTTCTATTTCTCTTTCATTTTTCTACCATGTAAAGATTCTTATTCAGGTGCCTGGTGATGTCTCTGAGTTGCTTCCTAAGTCTTTTTTTTTTTTTTTGTCATCTGCCAAAGGGACTATCCAAGGTCATGTGAAAGATATTTAATTTCTTAATCCAATGGTTTGAGTCTTTGAGAAGAAAATCTCCTGAATATCAAACAATATGTTCCCTGGTATTTGCATAGGTTAGCAAATGATTGTCAACATTCTGTTTTACTAAGTTTGAGAGGCAAAGAATAATTCTCTTGAATCACTGGTGAAGTTTTCATGCCCCATGGTGTGATGTTAAAGCAATTTTAAAGAGCCAACTTCACCCAATACCTTTCTGTAGAGTACCTAAGGGGTTAGAATGGAATATCCAGTAAAATGAGCTCAGAATATGTGAGTTAATTTAATGGGAGTGTAATGGAAGTGCATATTGCATCATACAAGATGGGTGTTAAAGAATACTTTGGGGCAAAAATAAAAATAATAGCAGAAAATGAAAGTGAAAAGAAGAGCAAAAGAAACAATGAGGGAGTATACTCATGTTCTGGAGAAGGAAATGGCAACCCACTCCAGTGTCCTTGCCTGGAGAATCCCAGGGACAGGGGAGCCTGATGGGCTGCCTCTGGGGTCACACAGAGTCGGACACGACTGAAGCAACTTAGCAGCAGCAGCAGCATGCTCATGTTCATTGGATATTCAGAATGATAAATGATTGATTTATCAGTTTCTTTCTGCACGAAGGAAATGTCAACCAACTCCAGTACTCTTGCCTGGAAAATTCCATGGACAGAGGAGCCTGGTAGGCTACAGTCTATGGGGTTGCAAAGAGCCGGACACAACTGAGCAACTTCACTTTCACTTTCTGCAAGAAATTGTTTTAATCAATCTAATAATAATATAAAGATAAAGGCCTTTTTAAAGAAAGAAAATATTAACAGAAACTTTTAGAGTTCATACCAACTATATTGCTATAACTTCTTTGCTGGTTCACTTTACCACCTCTTCTACCCCTATCATAAATACTCAGGTTTTGTACCACTTATTTTTGCTCCACTTTCGGCCAGTTTTATCTGGAATAGTGGTGACTGTGGAATGAGAACTTATTATCAATATATACTGAATAAATCAATATCCAATTTCATAAATTGCTCAAACATCTCTCATAGCATTAAAAGCATGTCCGTTTTTAAAGGAATTTAGATTTAGGGTTACTTTTTCAGAAAGGAGAGAAGTAATATTGGGCTTCCCAGGTGGCTTCCCTGGTAACTCAAATGGTAATGAACTCACCTACAATGCAGGAGACCCTGGTTTGATTCCTGGGTCTGGAAGATCTGCTGGAGAAGGGATAGGCTAACCACTCCAGTATTTTGGGGTTTCCCTGTTGGTAAAGAATCTACCTGCAATGTGGGAGACCTGGGTTTGATCCCTGGGTTAGGAAGATCCCCTGGAGGAGGGAATAGCAACCCACTCCAGTATTCTTGCCAGGAGAATCCCCATGGAAAGAGCAGTCTGATAGGCTACAGTCCATGGGGTTGCAGAATTGGACATGACTGAGCAAGCTTCAATTTCCCAGGTGGCACAAGTGGTAAAGAATCTGCCTCTGCCAATTCAGGAGAAGCAAGAGATGTAGGTTCAATTCCTGGGTTGAAAAGATCACCTGGAGTTGGATATGGCAACCCACTCCAGGATTCTTGCTTGGAAAATTCCACGGACAGAGGAGCCTAATGGGCTATAGTCCATAGCATTGCAAGATCACATGCACACACACACACACAGAATTAATATTGTATATGTTAAAGTATACATTAAGTGTAAGCCATTTTCATTTTTCTTCTGGAAACACAGAAAGACTTCATTTTCCAACCTTCCTTCTAGATAAGGGCCATGTGACTATGGTCTGGCCAATAGCTAGGATACAGAACAACTATATGTGCCACATCCAGCCTTATGAAGCCCATGGCCTGTTGTCCACACTGCTCACTCTCCTCATGGTAGCTCTCACTACATTCTCCCATTCCTATGGTTGGAATCAAAGATCCCTAGGATGAACTACACTCGTTTAATTGGGGATCCTCAGGAGAGCCGCTAACCCACATTGGACTATAATGTGAGTGAAAAAATAAACATGTATGTATTGTATACTAATACTAAGCCACCAAGACTTTGTGCTTGTTATTTAGAGTAGCTAGTGCATGACCAGACACAGCAATGGCAACCCACTCCAGTGCTCTTGCCTGGAGAATCCCGGGAAGGTGGAGCCTGGTGGGTTGCCATCTCTGGGATCGCACAGAGTCGGACACGACTGAAGTGACTTAGCAGCAGCAGCAGCAGTGAGCATGACTCAGATGAAAACAGTACTCTAGACTATTTAAATTCAGAGAGCTGGAAACTTCAGCCTGTCTTATCCCCAAAGCAATAATCCACCAATGAAAACCATGTAGAACTCGGAGGTGCCTGTGGTCATTACCTGTTAGCAATCTGCCCCCTCTTTGGTGAAGGTACGTAGTGTTTAGTGTGAGCTGTGCTCAGTTGTCTCTGATTCTTTGTGACCCCGTGGGTTGTGGCCCACCAGGCTCCTCTTTCTAGGGATTTCCCAGGCAAGAATATTGCACTGGGTTGTCATTTCCTTCAGCAGGGGAGTTTCCCCACCAAGGAATCAAACCCCATAGCTCCTACCACAAATTCTGCATTGCAGGAGGGTTCTTTACTGCTGAGGCACTGAGGAAACCCTGGTGAAGGTGGTTTGAGGAAACTGAGACTAAATGTCTCTAGCCAGTCAGTATATTACCCATGATGAGGGCTAAATTTTTCTCTACTTCATCTTTGATTTCTGCTAAATGTTTCTTCACTTTGTGTCCTTGGAATTCTTCTGCTGTCAGAAAGGTACAATTAGCAGACAGACTCAACTTCCGTTGTTTCATATGTGAGCAGTGTTTATTCCTCAACCACAAAACTAAAATCAGTCATGGAGTGCTGTTGATAAATTCACCTGTTAAAGAAGAAAGGCATTGAGGAAGCAGAATATTTTTTAGTGTTTTATTCATACAGCACAAATTTAAATAGTTTTCACAAAACAGTTTGCTTTTAATATCTCCTTTTGTCCTATTATAAAATGCTAAAGCTTAAGTTGCAGTTCTAAAATGACTGCAGATCTTAAGGACTGCCTCACTCAATATTAGTGAGATGTGTGACCATTAGTAATGATGTGTTCTATTAGCCTTATGTGAACCACTCCAGTTAAACTTGTCAGCATTTTTAACACTGTTAAACTCCAAGGTTTATAATTCATCAAGGGTTTTGTTTTGTTCTGTGTTTTATTTTTCTTGCCTGACTTACAAATAATGTAATTCCTTTGATTCCTCTAGGAGATGACTTTTCCTTACTGTGGTTGTAAAGAAAACAAATTTTTGTTTTAACCAAAATGCCCTTATTCTGAGGACAGAAGTCATTGCTGATAGCTAAGGTTTAAACATTACCATCCTTTACTTCAAAAAAGTTATGCTTACTTAATTGCATCTCAGTTCTTAGCTGATCATGAAAACATTCCAGTTAAACTGCAGTTAACGGATGATTCTGACAATGATACCACATAGCCAGGGATCTGTAATGTTTCAATAACTTTTGCCTATTATTTTTCTCATGTTTATATTAGACTGTATATTTTGCATACAGTTTAACTATTGCTCTGACATTGAATATTTATTTGAAAATAAGTGAATAGATTTGGATAATTTTAAAACTAAACCAAATACTGCAGTGTAATATTTGATTTTACTAGCCTTTAAACGGAGAAGGCAATGGCACCCCACTCCAGTACTTTTGCCTAGAAAATCCCATGGACGGAGGAGCCTGGTAGGCTGCAGTCCATGGGGTCGCTAGTCGGACACGACTGAGTGACTTCACTTTCACTTTTCACTTTTCACTTTCATGCATTGGAGAAGGAAATGGCAACCCACTCCAGTGTTCTTGCCTGGAGAATCCCAGGGACGCGGGAGCCTGGTGGGCTGCCGTCTATGGGGTCGCACAGAGTCGGACACGACTGAAGCGACTTAGCAGCAGCAGCAGCAGCCTTTAAAAAGAAAATATAGCTTTCACATTTATTCAAGTTAAGTCCTTTTCATAACATATTTTTAATCTGACCACTTTTGTCATGAAAATAGTTAGACTCATTCCCTTGAAGAACTTTGGTTCAAATATAATGTTAAAATGAATCAGATGGTAAAAGCACATAACTTTAATATTATTGAAATCATTCTCTTTCATTTAGGGATACAAAAAGAATAGGTATGGAGATGTAGAATAGAAGAAAAAGTTAATGGGGATTATTTACAAAACAACATTTTGGGTAAAACAGATTATTTTCAAATCTAGAGATCCTCACATATGTAAAACAGATACTAGCTTATTCTTATTTCAATAATTTTGTCTTCAAAAGTCTCTCTCTGGCCACAGAATATATTTTATGTGTGGAAGAAACATAACTGCTGATTATCCTTCATTTAAGACATGACTTGGGCTTCCCGGGTAGCTCAGCTGGTAAAGAATCCACCTGCAATGCAGGAGACCCTGGTTCAAGTCCTGAGTCAGGAAGATCCCCTGGATTAGGGCATGGCAACCCATTCCAGTGTTCTTACCTGGAGAATCCCATGCACAGAGGAGCCTGGTGGGCTACAGTCCATGGGGTTGCAAAGAGTTGGACATGACTGAGCAACTAAGCACAGCACAGTACAGCAGAGACATGGCTTGTTGAGTTTCTTTTAATCTTTCCTACTGTATAATTTTATACTTTATTACATTCATTTTTGCTTTGAGAAAAGCTACATTGTCCTTCAGTTTTCTTCTTTCATCTTTTCTCTCTTCAGGTGAGAATCAGTCTCTTGGTCATGGTTTATCAGGATTAATTTTTAATGTGAGCTGCATTTTCATTTGTTGAGTCATCACCCTTGTAGAAATCCTATTAGCTTTCTAAGTATGGATATGTCTAAGTGTGGATATTTAGCTGGGATTGAATGTTACCACTATAAATTTAGTGAAACACCTCAGCTTCCTCTCATCAGCTGATGCTCCTCTCTTCGTTTTGAACCAAGCTGTCAGCCCTAATAATGAATTGATTGTCACCCTTTGTTTTTGTCAGAAAGCCTTTTCCAGAAACATTATGTTGGTAGTAGGGACATCGTTTCTTAAACTGTTTCTCATTTTCTAACAGCTTGCTGGAACAGCATGGCTATGGTAGCAAATACAAGTATGTTTGAAACTAATTTTTACTTTCTTCTCCCATCTGTGCACACCAAATCTGCTATTACATTTCATTTCCAATATTTTCTATCCATCCCATCTCCAGGCCTTATTTTGGATTCCTTCATAACCTTTATGATTCATATTCAATCTCTAAAAAACCTTTGCAGTTTTCTCCCTCCTATTCACCTTTCACAGGACTGCCTTTGCTTAGACCCTTATCATTTGTCACTTGAGCCATAAAGCTCTCTGCTGCATATCTTATCTCTGTCACCTGCCTTCCAGTTTATTCTTCACAATGTCACGAGTGGGATTTATAACATCAATTTTTTACTGTATTGTTTCCTTGTTTAAACTCCTTTAGTGTCCCCCTCACCTTCACTCCCAAAACACATCGTTCGTCTTACTAAATCAGTAAGTGCAGTAGCAATATTTTCCTTTTCTTACACCTTTGAGCTTGCTCTTTCCATTGCTCAGAATGACTTTCCTCCTTGTCCAACTGGCAGCTACTACCTTTCTTCAAGACAGCTCAAGTTACTTCCAGGTAGCCAACCTGCCCTTCCTCTGTACTGGGGATTATGTATGCAAAACAGATCTCAGTTACGAAGAGAATATATAATAGCACTAACAATATTTATTTATCCCTCATCCTTTTTTCTTTTTCGGCTCTGTGCTTACAGGAGAATGCTGCTAAAATTAAAATAATTAGCATGAAATAAAAATATACAGCCTGCTAGATATCAAATGAGCATATGCATAGCATAAGCCACTCTTGTAAATAAACTGAGACTGTGTAGTTTTAGCATGTCTTTACAGGTTTACTCACTTTTTTGTTTGTTGTTTACTAAAAAACTGGCATATATCCCTTCATTATTAACAGAACATTATGAAACTTTCTTAAGAATACCAAATAAATAGGTATGATGAACAAAAGAGATGAAAATTAATTTGACTTGCTTGAAATTAATGAATAAAACATACTTATTTAATGTATTTTATAATAATATATTGAAATATATCCATTTATAGAACACTTTTTCACACATTGGAGAAGGAAATGGCAACCCACTCCAGTGTTCTTGCCTGGAGAATCCCAGGGACGGGGGAGCCTGGTGGGCTGCCGTCTATGGGGTCGCACAGAGTCGGACATGACTGAAGTGACTTAGTAGCAGCAGCATAGAACACATCAATCCATATGTCTCAGTACGATTTCCTTCTTTAAACTGAGAAACAGAAGTATTGAAAATTGTGAATGGTAGTTTTTCCTAACTGCCCTTTCATTGCTGCATGAATTGATAGATGAATAACTGAACCATCTTTTCCAGAATTTTCTGGGGCAGGTGTCAACTGAAAATAAAGGTACCTGAGTCCCATTTTATTAAATGAATTTCTGGAGTGGAGATATACTGATTCTGTATATTTGACAAACCCTCTAAGTTAATACAGGAGAAGGAACTGGCAACCCACTCCAGTATTCTTGCCTGGAGAATCCCATGGACAGAGGATCCGGGTGGACTGCTGTCCATTAGGTCGCACAGAGTCGGACACAACTGAAGTGACTTAGCATGCATGCATGCATTGGAGAAGGAAATGGCAATCCACTCCAGTATTCTTGCCTGGAGAATCCCAGGGAGAGAGGAGCACGGTGGGCTGCCATCTATGGGGTCACACAGAGTCGGACACAACTGAAGCAACTTAGCAGCAGCAGCAGCTAAGTTAATACAATGCACTCAGAAGTCAAAAAGCCACATATCTAGTCCAGTTGTTTAGTGTTTCTCTCTCTCTGTCTTTGCTCAAAATCTTCCAGTGGTGTGGAACTCTGAATTTCTGAAGGCAGACCATTTAGATTTTTTTAAATGGCAGTCTACTTTAAATACAAGAAGATGCCATTTTTTTTAGAGTTCAGTTTGTTCAGTTTTGACGACTGTGTCCACCCACAAAGAAAAAAACATCTCCGTCATCCCAGGACAGTTACTCACACCACTTTCCATGCAATCCCTTTCTCTCAGAATCAGCCTCTTTATATCTTTTATCACCTCACATCAATTTTTATTAGAACTTCATATAATTGGAACTTAAAAGTATTATCTTATATTTAGCTTCTGCTGCTCAGTTTAGTATCTATAAGTTTCAGCCATGTTGTTGAGTTAATTTACTTTTACTTCTGGGTAATATTTTTTGCATGAATATACCAAAATGTCTTTATCTGTTCACTTGCTGATAGGAATCTGCACTGTCTCCTTGTTATGAATAAGCTTGCTAATATATATTTTTAGGTATTTTTGTAGCCATGTGTTCATTTGTTTTGGGCATTTACTTAGGGTCATATGAATTACCAGGTCATTTAACTTTAGAAGAACTTGCAAATACTTCTGCAAAATGGTTGCACCACTTCACACACTCACCAAAAATCTATGATGGTTCCAGCTGCTATTTTCCAACATTTGGTGCTATTGAGATTTTTTAACTTTTAAACTAAATTCTAGTGAATAAAAAACCATTGAGACTTAAATTTGATTTCCATTATCCTAAAAATGTTTAGTACCCTTTTTATCAGCTTATTGCTGTTTAATTGGAGAAGGAAATGGCAACCCACTCCAGTGTTCTTGCCTGGAGAATCCCATGGACGGAGAAGCCTGGTAGGCTGCAGTCCATGGGGTCGCACAGAGTCGGACAGACTGAAGTGACTTGGCAGCAGCTGTTTAATACCTGTGTGTGTATAATATCTCCTTATGTCTTTTGACCATTTTTACATGGGTTCTTGGTCTTTTCCTTTTTTAATTTGTAAGTCCATCTGCGTCATCTCAGTAGTCATTTTTGAAACACTTAAATGTAGTAAATGTGGAAACTTTTTATAAAATTGCTTTGATGATTTTGTTGTATCTATTCTCCATCTTATGGATGAAAATATATACATTATACTTAACTCATGGATCAATAAGTTAAAGGAAAACATCCAATAAATATTTTCCAAGGCACAGGGAATAAAGAATATGATTAACTCAAAAGTGGATGCATTAAAATCTGTTTAAATCTTACTTATGTTTTACTGCCTCCAAAGAAGATATTCACTTCCTCTCTGTCTGCTGCTGCTGCTGCTAAGTCACTTCAGTCGTGTCCGACTCTTGTGCAACGCCATAGACAGCAGCCCACCAGGCTCCCCCGTCCCTGGGATTCTCCAGGCAAGAACACTGGACTGGGTTGCCATTTCCTTCTCCTCCTCTCTGCCTAAGGAAAAACAATTTTAAAAATCCTCCTCAGCAAGCATTTCTATCTGTATTGGCTGAATTTGATCAATTTGATTTGTCTCTTTACAAAATAACCTTGAGAGATGAAAACCAAGTTATCTTTATAGTTTTATAAAGAGAGGAGAGATGTTCCAGAGAGGCTTGTTTCTTCATTCCAGTAGAATTCTGAGTGATGGTGTTTGCGCAGCTGACACTTTCTGCACTGACCTCTTAAAGCCTGCATCCCCTTCTTGCCACTTCCCTAACACATGGCTGAAGGGGGGTTGTAATTGCTCCTATTTTATATGAAAGTTACCAGTAGTTCTTTACCACCTGAAAGAAATGGCTTATGTATGGCATGAAAATCCAGTTGGCTGATTGGGGGCATCCGTCCCAGATCATCATTCTCTTCACTTTCTGGGTAGGAAATTCTCATGATAAATCTTCCTGGTATACACTCAGTTAATAATTTGAGCCTAAATGCAGTAAAATATACTTAGCACCCCCCCCAAACATTTAATTTAATGCTCTTATTTATCTTCAGCAAAGACTTTGTAATATGCATTTATTGATGCACTTACTGAAAATCTGTTTTGTGCATAGTATACTCTAAATGTTAGTCGCTCAGTCATGCCCGACTTTGCGACCCCACGGACTGCAGCCCACCAGGCTCCTCTGTCCATGAGATTTTTCAGGCAAGGATACTGGAAGGGGTTGCCATTTCCTTCTCCAGGGAATCTTCCCAACCCAGGAACTGAACCCAGGTCTCCTGCACTGCAGGCAGATTCTTTACTGACTGAGCTGCAAGGGAAGCCCACATAGTACTCTAGGAAGCATTAATTTCCAAGAGACATTTCTGATGCAATATCTAGTATAGTATTATGTGTATCCAATCTATTAATACACATATGGACATGTTTAAAGTTCAAACCAGTTTGACTGGTTGACTTTCAGTTCTGAACATATAGCAGCCTGGGTACCCTGAAACTCTTCGCTACAACTTCATAAAAATGTTAGCTAAAGAAAAGTAATTGTTTTAAATTATTTTCAATATATTGCTGGACTCACTAGAAAGAAAGAAAAATTACCGTGTGTCAGAAACTAGAAGGAAATAATAGTAGCAGCTAATTTTAAAATGGCACTAGATCTGCTGCCACAAGGGTGGTGATAGCTGTGTGGCAACTGGTCTTGGTAACAAACTCTTACTAACAAACTTACTTAACAAACTCTTAGTAAGCAGGAATACTAGCTCAAGGATAGGAAAGGAGGCCAGCACCCACTGAATGTGAGGAGCAGGAACTGAGAAACCACATGAAATTGATATTCTTAAAAGATGCCACATTTGGCAAAAAGTGGACTAGGAAACTTGCATTCCCCTAGCGTAGGAATAGTAAACAAGTGGTTCATCCTCAGTTCAGGTACAGGAGTCCTAATTTTAAAAAAATGAATAAATAAATGATGTTTATTTTTCTCTTTCTGGCTTACTTTGCTCTGTATCACAGGCTCTAGGTTCATCTGCCTCAGTCAACTGACTCAGATTCATTCCTTTTAGTGGCTGAGTGATATTCCATTTTATATATATATATATATATATATATATATATATATATATATACGTACCACAACTTCTAATGTATATATATGAACTCTAGAAAAATGGTACTGATGAACCTATTTGCAGGGCAGGAATAGAGGCGCAAATGTAGAGATCTGACTTGTGGACACAGGGAAAAGGAGAGGGTGGGACTAATTGAGAGAGTAGCATTAAAATATATTATTACCATGTATAAAATAGATAGCTAGTGGGAAATTGCTATATGAGACAGGGAGCTCAGACTGGTACTCCATGATGACCTAGAGGGGAGATATTGGGATGGTGGGATGGAGGCTCAAGAGAGAGGACATATATATATATATATATATATATATATATATGTATATATGTATATATATATATGAATGTGTGTGTGTATCCTTATAGCTGATTCACACTGTTGTATGGCAGAAACCAATGCAACATTGTAAAGCAATTATTTTCCAATTAAAAAATAAATTTAAAAAATGTAAGATAAAAACTTTAAAATAGACTCACCAAATGCAATAAAATATTGGATATTAAAAACATGTAATTATAAATCAACTGGAAACAGTAGGAAATGCTATATGTAAATGATAATATTTAAGAGCATTATTAAGCATTATGAGCACTGTAACTAACTGTTGAGTTGGGAATATTTCTTATGTGGCTTTCTGGTATATATTTAGGGTGGTTCACAATCACTTCCATTCCTAAATAATCATTTGTTTTGCTAATACTTAATAGTGTCAAAGAATATTTCTAATACCCAGTATGCTATCTCTTGTGGTTTCATGGCAAAAAGTGCAGGGCCAGAGGAATGCATAGGGACACAAAGGCGTTTTCTGTCACATGTCCTAGAGCATGTGGACAGAGAAGGAGAAACGATGTTTGAGATATATGGAACCAGAAATAAGTACATACGAAATTTCGTCCAATGATCTCCTGTGTTAAATTGCAAATTAGAAGATTCAGCTCTCATTGAAATAGCTAATACAGACATTCTCTTTTAACAGGAATATACTTAATTATACAATGTATAAGTACACCAGACTTTTCCTTCCTTTTGGTTGAGTAACACATTAAATAGAAATTATTAGCAATTTGCTATTTATAGAGCACAGCCAATAACAGTAATACAGAAGTGAGACTGTCTCTATGTAGAGTAGCATACCTAATACACTCTTACATGCAGATTGCATCCAACCACATTTGATGCATTTCATTCTGATGAAGCCTGAAATTTTCTAGTGAAATGGCGTATGAAAATGAAAAGTCTTGTGAAAACACAAGACTCTTTACTGTGTCAGAAGCGTTTCAGGCAGAAAACTCTTTCTACGTATTTATCAAAGAGTCAAATTATGTAGGATAAGAGGACTCTTATTATGAAAGTACGAAGGCAATGGCACCCCACTCCAGTACTCTTGCCTGGAAAATCCCATGGGCGGAGGAGCCTGGTAGGCTGCAGTCCATGGGGTCACTAAGAGTCGGCAGGACTGAGCGACTTCACTTTCACTTTTCACTTTCATACATTGGAGAAGGAAATGGCAACCCACACCAGTGTTCTTGCCTGGAGAATCCCAGGGACAGGGGAGCCTGGTGGGCTGCCGTCTCTGGGGTTGCACAGAGTTGGACATGACTGAAGTGACTTAGCAGCAGCAGCAGGGTTGATTCCTCCTGATGATTGTGAGTGAGTCTCACAATCATCACTCTCTCCTGGCATCCTGTAGTTTGCTTGGTGAATCTGGGGAGTCTCTGGTTCTTAGAAGTGTCCCCCTCTGCCTTCATCTTCATATGGTTCCCCCATGCATGTCTGTATCCATATTTTGCCTTGTATAAGGACACTGGCAGGCATATAGGGGATACCATATGAAGATGAAGGTGGAGATTGGGTTGACTCTTCTACTCACCAAAGAATCCCCTGTGTGTGTGCCTGTGTCCAAGTTTTGCCTTATATAAGGACAACACTGGGCTTCTCTGGTGGCTCAGTAGTAAAGAATTCACCTGCAATTCAGGAGACTTGGGTAGACATGGGTTTGATTCCTGGGTTGGAAAGATCCCCTGGAGGAGGGCATGACAACCCACTCCAGTATTCTTGCCTGGGAAATCCCATTGACAGAGGAGCCAGGTGGACTACAGTCCCCAGAGTCACAGAGAGTCAGACAGAACTGAGTGCGCAAATGTACATACACAGTCAAGGACACTAGTCATACTGGATTACAGTCTCATCCACTCCAGTGTGAACTCATCTTGCTTAACTAATTACCTGTGCAATGAATATCTCCTAAAGCAGTCCCATTCTAAGCAACCAGGGGTAGGGACTTCAACACATAAATGGGGGTGGGAGAGCACTATTCAATCCATAACAAGGTGTAAGAGCACTACTATTTAACAGCAAACAGCAAAGAAGACCAAAATAAACTGTTGAATAGAAGGACTTATCCTGCAAGAAAGATGGGAGCAGGGGAGACCTTCTTCTCTGACTGCCTTGTTTTTGTTCAATCACTCAGTTGTATCTGACTTGTTGTAACCCCATGGACTGCAGCAGGCCAGGCTTCCCTGTCCATCACTATCTCATGGAGCTTGCTCAAACTCATGTTGATTGAGTCAGTGATGCCATCCAACCATCTCAGCCTCTGTCACCTCCTACTCCTCCTGCCTTCAATCTTTCCCAGCTTCGGGTTTTTTTTCCAGTGAGTCAGCTCTTTGCATTAGGTGGTCAAAGTACTGGAGCTTCAGCTTTAGCATCATTCCTTCCAGTGACTATTCAGGGTTGATTTCCTTTAGGATTGACTGGTTTGATCTCCTTGCAGTTCAAGGGACTCTTGAGAGTCTTATCCAACACCACAGTCTGCAAATACCAATTCTTTGGCGCTCAGCCTTCTTTATGGCCCAACACTCACATCCATACATGACCACTGGAAAAACCATAGCTTTGACTATATGGACCTTTGTTGGCTATGTCTCTACTTTGTAAGATGTTGTCTAGGTTTGTTATAGCTTTCCTTCCAAGGAGCAAGCATCTTTTAACTGCACGGCTGCAGCCACTGTCTGCAGTGATTTTTGGAGCCCAAGAAAATAAAAATCTGTCACTCTTTCCATTGTTTCCCATCTGTTTTCCATTGTTTCCCCATCTATTTTCCAGGAAGTGATGGGACCAGATGCTATGATCTTTGCTTTTTTGAATGTTGAGTTTTAAACCAGCTTTTTCTGTTTCCTCTTTTGCCTTCATCAAGAGGCTGTTTAGCTCCTCTTCGCTTTCTGACTGCCTGCTGCTGCTGCTAGGTTGCTTCAGTCATGTCCGACTCTGTGCAACCCCATAGATGGCAGCCCACCAGGCTCCCCCATCCCTGGGATTCTCCAGGCAAGAATAATGGAGTGGGTTTCCATTTCCTTCTCCAATGCATGAAAGTGAAAACTGAAAATGAAGTCGTTCAGTTGTATCTGACTCATAGTGACCCCATGAACTGTAGCCTGCCAGGCTCGAGTCGATGCAGGCTGGGGAACTACAACAAATTGACACTTGACTCAGCCAGTGTTGGTGGGAGGGTGTCAGAGGCCTAACGACTTGATTTAGATAATTTAGCAAATGCTTGTATTCTAAATGTCATTTAATGAAAACATATAGGAAATAGTAGCTTTGCATATGAATGTAAGGAGGGAATGAAAGTTGAACCATGCATAAGTCAGGATTCATTCAACTAGAGAAGCAAAATAACATGAGCGTGCATAAAGCATTGTATAATTCCATGGATGGTAGCTTTGGCAGAAGCACTGCAGGCATGGAATATAAATCTATATTTGGAGCAAATGGCTATTTCAGGAAGAATAAAGTGCTGCCCCATGCATGATATAAGTAGTTCAGAGTGTTCCACCTACCACAAGGTAGCAGGCTCTTCACCTTGAGAGATGGTGCTATGTTGGTGTTTGCTGCTGGCAGTTTGGGCACTCAGCAGTGTCTGTAGTCAGGTTGGCCTTGGTGACTACAAGTTTTTGTTGCTGGACCCATGCTTGACTTCCGTCCCTTCAATGTAGCCTCTGTTCATGAACCGATTGAGCAATAGCAGGAGTGGCTGTGGAAAGGGTCTTGCTGGTATCCACATAACATGTCATCCTATCCACTTGGTCACTTACACCCTTCTCTGATAGTATTACCCTATGGTAAACATGTACACAGGACAAAAATATCACCACATTCTGTGCCCATCCAGATAATCCTATTCACATACCTCCTTCACAGTTCTTACCATCAATTTTCCAGTTGTGTTTCTTCAAAGTTCCTGTCCATCAAGCCAAACCATTGGCAATAGTCCCTCAATAGAGCAATCAATAATAAATCAATATAGAGATATCCCTCTGGCCATCTCTCCTTTCAGACACAATGAAAAACTATATGCTCTGCTTGACCTCTCACCTTGCCCATTAGGAAGATCCCTCTTCATGATTACTCTATAAGACTGAACCAAAGTGTTACTGTACCACTACTGCTATCCACTTTTCTACAGTGCCTCCATTTCATGCAGAGCTTCTGTAAACCCAGCCTGAGTTTTTCCTTCCTTAGTCAACTGACTTTAAGGAACTGGCCATGATTCTATAGGTGTGGGTTAAGACAGAGAAAATAACATAGCAAGGTGAGTGGTCATGGGTATTTTGACCACTTCTCTATGCAAATTACATCACAGGGGCGTTATAAAAGCTTTCAGGTCATTTATGTAGAGTTGCAACTGGGGATTTAAAGACCCTGAAGTCATCATTTTCTTTCACTGCTTTCTACAGCATAGTTCAAAGCAACAAACACACACTATTATACTCCTTATGTGCTGCGTGTTAAGTCGCTTCAGTCATGTTCAACTATGATTCCATGGACTGTAGCCTTCCAGACTCCTCTGTCCATGGGATTCTCCAGGCAAGAATACTGGAGTGGGCTTCCATGCCCTTATCCAGACGATCTTCCCAACCCAGGGACTGAACCTGTGTCTCTTCTGTCTCCTGCATTGGCCAGCAGATCCTTTACCATTTTGACCAAAGTATCTTAAGGTAGAATATACTCATCCAGAGCCTCATGTTCCATAGGTACTCAATTACAGATATCCAAAGGCAACAATTTAAGTGACTCCTCTGTCACTTCAGGCCATAGACTACCTGTGCCTTCATGACCAATGCAAATAGAATCATTTTTCTTTTAAATTTAATCAGATTAAAGCACCAATTCCAGAAAACCTAAAATTAATTCAGAGAAGTTATCCTTAATGCTCTGTTCCTCTAGAACCACTTCCAATACCAAGTTTTGCATCAGTCAGGGCTCATCCAGGCGTGCAGAGCCAGCTGTCAACATAGAAGTAGATATGAAGATATATATAGAGAGAGATAGAGATGGATATAAATATAAACAGAAGTTTTACCACAGAGGATTTATTAAAAGAAGATATAACTCATACAATTTTGGAGGTTGGCTATACAAATCTGAAGTCCATAAGTCAGGCAATCAGGAAGAAAAGATCATGAGTCAGCCAGGACTCCAAGCACAATACACAGCTTTTTGTCCAGCGGGAGGAAACTCTCCCTTTGAGGAAGTCCAAAGCTCATTTGTAAGGGCTTTCAGCTGAATAGTCAAAAAAATCCAGAACATCACTTTGGTTTAAATGTATTGTTCATCCAAGTCACTAAGACAGCCCAGTGAAGAGGCGGGAAGTGAATTCTACATCTTAACTGGGCAACAGTAGAATCACAATTCATATATATCCTATATATAGGATAGGAGGTATCCCTTTGGCCATCTTTGTAAAATACAATCCACTGCACAACTCTGTCCTCAAAATCAAGTGATCTGATGTATCTTGGTGTGACATTTTTTTATAAATTAGTTATGAATTTATAAAATTCATAAAATTTATAAAAGCCCATCTTTTGAATTAACTCAATATTAATCTATATAATATTTCCCCATATAACCAGTAGCAGACTCTTTGGCTCCTAATATACAAGGAGCTAAGTCTAAATCTGTGTTTCTAGTTCTAGCTTTTTAGAAGCTGTTTGAATTTTGTTCTTCATTCCATTTACTTCCTAGCTGATTGCAACAAACAGCTGTTGGTGTCATTAGATTTGAATAATCCACTTGCTTATCAGGTTAGTTTTTACTTCCTTGTCACTTTGATTTAACAGAATTATTAACAAGTGTCCCAAATCTAGTGCCAAGGGTCTAAATCAGATGTTTAATCCATAGTATAAGTGGAATTGTACACATCTCAGCAGTTGAGAGCTTCCTTTTGTCACTTTCTTAACAAATGCCTCCAATGAGTACACCAATGAGATGTCGTTATTACTTAATTATCCTGTGCTGAGGGACATAGGGAATACCAGAGGGTAAGCAGAGGTAGAATTCCATGGTAGAACAACTCCAGTTTTCTAGGGAGCTCGGTGACAAGGCAGAGAACACTAAAATATAATCCGCGATATTTTTTCGTTTGCATCATACATATAAAAATTGAGATCCAACTGCTTTGATTAACATGGAGGCATTTATATTACCATTCTTGGGGCTGTCTTGTCACATCAGTCTGTCACCCATTTAATGAAATAATTCATTGTGTTTTTGTTGTTTTTGTTAACTTCTGACTTACCTGTGAAAATATAGGGATATTCATTATTCAGTGGTTTTGGATGTAAGTATATCCTAAACTTATCAAAAATATTTCAGCAAAACATCAGATAGAAAAGTAGACAATCAAGAAGAATGTTGATAGGTTTAGTGATATTGAAAGATGTAATTCTAGGAGTCTTGAGCCCCTTGGGCTTAAGTAACAAACTCAGGTGACATTTAACAACCCCTGAAAGTCAGTGTTTCCTCTTAAGTGTGTCAGTCACGGAAGATTTATTGCCCTTTCACGTTTTTATTTTTATATCCTATTTTATATTTTTATATATAGAGATGGCCCATCATTACACTAGTGACTTCTAACATGGGGAATGTTAGAAGAATGTCCAAAGTAGAGTAGAACAGAAATGGAATAGCATTTGGAGATGATTTCTAGTTACAGTGAACTCAGAAAAGTGAAGAAGCAGAAAGAGTGGGTTTCTTTTTCTTTTCTTATTTTTTTAAATTAATTTAAAATTTTTATTTAATTACTTTACAATATTGTGGTGAAGTTTTGGTTTCTTTAGCTGCATTTTTTGTTTTCTCTTGTTGACTACTCATCAATTTTCATTCCTTCATTACTTTTTCTTTCTTTCTGGACTAGACACAATTCTTTTGTACCCATGTAGGCATTCTAAGTACATACAAATTGTAAACTCCAGCTGGAGCAATGCAGGTTTTAGCATTTAGTTTTTTATTTGGTTGGTTTGGGGCAGGGTTGCAAAGGAAGGGAACATCAGCATCCCACTGTATACTTCTAGCCCTCCCACCTCAAGACAGTCAGAGCAGAGTTAGGGACAGTCTAGAAAAGACCAACAACAAAGGTAAAGAAGATGAATCCATTTAAGGAGAAAGAAGACTTACATGATCAAAATCTATACGTGAAATAAAGGTACTAAACAATACAGTGAACATATGTTCATTCAACAAATAACAGAACCAGAGAGGAGCATGAAATGACCTCCCCGTAATTCATCATTCTAGATCCTATGCTACATAAACTCCCAGAGGCCCATGTCAGGGAATCGGAGTGTGTCCTTTCAGATATCTCTTCCACTTGGTATAAGATGAGAGGGAAGCGTGTTGCCATCCACTCTTTTCATTGGGAGGATAATGTAAAATAATGTTGTCCGCCATCCAGTTCTACAAGAATCAAATCATTAGCGTCTGTAGTGGCTGATACGTAATACACCCAGAAAGGCTGAAATCAATAATGAGACACTCTGTGCTCTGGAAAAACTGGCAGAACAGGCCTTCATATAGTTAAATGTTTTCAAGAGAAATTTTTGTGAACCCAAATTCTTGCATCAACCCATACTTAGAAAAGCACTAAAACGATTCACTAAGATACCTGTTCCTCATGACTAGTAGCAGTCTTCTACTGAGATGTGTACTTGATTGCATGCACCCCTTTACCAAAACTGCATATATACTGCCCATCCACCTTACCTTTTCAGAAGTTTCTCAGAGCTCTCTGAGAAGCTGTCTCCCAGGCTATTATCCTTAGTGAGACATGGAATAAATTCAACTCACAGTTCTTACATTGTGCACTTTTTTTTTTTTTCAAGTCAACAGTAAGAATGCACAGAACACCCAACGTTTGACTCCAGAGAATTCTGGCCTCCTCCTATTAATTGTTTATTAATATCTCAAGATTAATGAAGAGCTAGGAGTCACTAAACAGTTTTCACTCATCTCCTTACTAAGTCCTAATCAGGTGGCCACAGATATTGCTTTAGATGTGGGAATAGCTGGAATTTATTTAGTTTTTAGTCTTCAGTATTTCAGCTGAAACAGAGAGAAAGAGTACCATTTTACTATCCTGTTATATAGATATTGCTCCATTATAGTGATGCTTAAGCTTAGGTTTAGCAGCATTGAGGTAACTTTTACAAGGTCACAGAAAAAGAGTTGGGATTCAAATCCATGTTTGATATTAAAATATATATATTTTAAAATTTTGTAATATATTGTGAGAAAAATATTGAGCCTTAAAAAATCTTTCTTTTTATTTCCTATTTGGCTGTACATTCTCCATTTTACATTTCTATATCTGCTCTCTACTAGTCCCCATCCTGATTTGTGCAGAAGAAGATGGCTATATGGAAAATATCAGTCAACTCCCTTGCCTCTGGTTTCTGGTTGCCTTTGGCCAATGGCAGTCACCTGCAGAAGATGAGGGAGGGCAGGAGGATAATGAGGTAGGGGTATTTATTCCTCTGGCTTCATCCCTGCTAGGGCTATGACTTGACAGTAGCCACATTTCTCTTTTGAAAGCCACAACTCCTGCCTAATGGACCCTCACATATGCTAAAATCATTTTCAGAATCCCTCCCCTTTCATTCTCAGAACTACTGTTAGGAATAGCTATTGCTGGATACTATTATATTTCTTTTTGGCTTTCCTGTATATTTTCAACAGCTTTTTAAATAGTGCTTTCATTAAATTCTTCTGAAGCATACCTATTTGAGGGCACCATCTGTTTCCCATTGGGAGCTTAACCAATATACCTCCAAACTGATAGACCAGTTTATTCATATCACACTCATGCAAAGAAAAACATTGCTTTCTCATTCTCTGTTTCATTGTTAGGTCAATGGGTGGAGGTGGTGGTGTAAGAAAAGAACAGAACTTGTCCCTATAAATGAAATTGCATGAAAAAATGGAATGTAGAAATAGTGGTATTAAATCTTGACACCCTTAAAATGTTATTATATAGGGGACTTGCAGGTACACTAATATATATGGAAAACAGAGCTCTTATAGTCTGAAGTTTTCTTATATCCTTATCAATTGAAAATATTTCCGTCTTCTCAGATAAAACAGCCTCTGTTAAGTTTAAACATTCACTTAATTTAATTGTATTAGAATTTATTTATGTAGTCTCATTTGGATCACTTGGCCTATTTAAATAATTGTCTCACTTTCTATTTTACTTTCCCACTCGTTGGTATGTGGGTGTATAGCAGGCTCACTGTTTCATCATGCTAACCAGGAAAAAGAAGCCCTTAGTCTATAAAAATCCAAAAATAGTGAGTTGAGCAATTTCTTGAAGCTGAGAAGAGGTTACGGAGAGAAATCAGCAATCTAATAGTGTCCTTTGCTGGCAGCAATAAAGACATTTTGCTGATATATTCATTCAAAATTTCCTATAACTACATGACAATCTGGATAAGCCTGTTTAATCTTATTAACTCTGTGACCATGACGACACACAGATAGAAAACAACAAAAAGTGAAACAATGACTATGCACCTATTTTAAAATAACATCTATTTTTGTACTAGATTCTTCTCTTGATAAACTATATGTGTGACTTCCTCTGGAAAATATTTTAGATAAATTACAAGGAAACTTTTAGTAAGGTTATGCCATTATTAATCACTGTCTCACTCTTTATTAACATGAAGAGAAATTTGTCAAGAAATGTACAAGATTATTCTGAACTTTTATTGATTTTCTTTTCCCTCAGTCTTTCTGGAAAGGATGGAGAAGGCAATGGCACCCCGCTCCAGTACACTTGCCTGGAAAATCCCATGCATGGAGGAGCCTGGTGGGCTGCAGTCCATGGGGTCGCTAGGAGTCGGACATGACTGAGGGACTTCACTTTCTCTTTTCACTTTCATGCATTGGAGAAGGAAATGGCAACCCACTTCAGTGTTCTTGCCTGGAGAATCCCAGGGACAGGGGAGCCTGGTGTGCTGCCATCTCTGGGGTCACACAGAGTCTGACACGACTGAAGTGACTTAGCATAGCGTTGTGGAAAGGAACACATTATGAATTAAGCTGCTTGAGCTCATGTGCTTTAACCTTGAAACTAATCTCAGAGTCCAAATTCCACAAAAATTTCCAACTTACCAACCAGAAGATAACTCAGAGTATTAAAAAATAAATGATATTCTTGCCTCCATACATCCAGTTTCTTCTATTCTTTCATTTTAATGAACTGAAAATGCTTTCAAATGATCTAGATGAATGTCTGCCTTCTCTGCATGAGTGCATGCTTAGTCATGTCCAACTCTTTGCAACCCCATGGACTATATAGCTCACCAAGCTCCTCTGTCCATGGAATTTTCCAGACAAGGATACTGGAGTGGGTTGCCATTTCCTACTGAACTCACATCTCCTGTGTTTCCTTCATTGCAGGCAATTCTTTATCTTCTGAGCCATCAGGCAAGCTACCTTCTTTTAGAAAATCATTTTCCTTGCACCAAAGGGTAAAATGTTATTATCATGATCCAGATGTTATCTCAATTGATTTTTGAGGTTAAATTATGATTAAAAATTCTAAGTAGCAATATTTCCAAAGTAGAGACATACTTTTGATAAGAGCCCTTTAAATTTTATTTGGTGATTAGCTGAGGAAATAGAAACTGTATAGCTCTCTTCCAAATATTACACCTTAAGTATAAATAGAAGAGAGAAAGCAAACTTCAAATCGCCTCTATCTAGAAAAGTAAACACCAATTTCTAGTAGAGCTATTTTTCGCTTCAAGCTCTTTTGAAGAGTTAAGTGGGTCCAGAAAACCTATGTAGAAAAGAGAGGAACTAAAGTCACTCTCACAAAGAAAAAAATTCAACATGAGAATCTTTGTAAACCAGATAACAGTCTATATGGAAGGGACATAAAAGTCAAAGGGTCTCAAAGTGTCAGTCTCAACAAGGCAATGCTTCTGAGGGAGAAGAGGATAAAAAGACAGGGAGAATTACCCTCTGGTGACTAAGTGGCAAAGAAGAAAACAAGCAAGAGAGAAAAATAAAGATTTTTGTGAAAGATATACACATAAACGTAGATGTATGGATATGTATTAAATACAACAGATCTTGCGTAAAATGGTAAAGAGAAGGAAGGGAGGAAAACTTAGGTTCCCGAAAGACATTAAGAAAATAAGGTGCATCTCATAGGTGTAGGTTAAAATTTACACTCTAATAGTAGAGAATATACATTGTCTCAGGAGCACATGGAAGATTTCACAAAAATTAATCAAAATCTGTGTATATTGAAACTATCAGTAATTTCCAGAAATACTGGCAACACTCTAAATGCCCATATGTAGGAGAGTGACTGAATAAACTTTTATACACAGTGGAATACTGTGCAGCTTTAAAAGAATGAGGAAATTCCCTGTAAATGGATGTTAATTGTTTTCAAGTGATAGAAAAAGAGCAAAAGATAAGTGGATTCAAGGTCTTGGTAGTTGTTTGCTTAATTAATATACAGAGTGTTATTATGCAGACTGATATATACAGGTTATGTCTATTCATGCAACTTGAAATAGAAGTTATTTATTTTTAGAAAATATTTGGGACTCTGAATTAAGAATTAAAAATTTCAAAATGTCCATAACAAAAATATTTTAAATTAACACATGATCTCATTCTGTTGACATCATAACACGTGCCTTTTGTTCTTTCCTCCACCTGTATAATCCCCACCTACTTATTTAAGCCTCATACACACCACATAGTTCATTATAACCCATCCAACTATGTCAATCCCATCCCAGTAATGATGGCTTTATAGGCTCCATATACACTCCCCAAACTCCATATACACTCTTCTGTTTCATTGTTGAATACCCATGAGGTAATTTTTTTGCTCATTTATCAGAATTAAAACACGCAGATTTTGAGAGATAGAGCAAGTAAATTAAATATCGTGACTGGTTTAAAGATGGAGTAGTTTATTAAAGATGGCTGAGTTGATGAAATTTTCACTTTTGAGCTTGGATCTTTTTAATGTCTCCTTGGTTCACCAGCTTCTGAACTTAAAGCACAGAAAGAAATTATTTTTCAACAAATTCACTTCAAGAAGTCTTAATGCTCAAATCCACTAAATACAATCTTAGATTTTAAAGCTCTGACAGCACAGTATTGAGCACAGGTGCTCATGGCTCCTTATAATTATTTTGATGTTTCTGTGGAACAGCATCTGGTTTGCTTGATAGGCATTTATACACATCCATTTGTTAGGTGGGAAAATGAAACAGGTGTGGACTTGAAGGTCTGCGTATATTTACTGTTGATGGGTTTAATTTCTTATTATCAATAACACTACTCCTTTATGAAAAGTGATAATATAAAGAACACACTCCCTTAGAGAATCTATTTTGAAGGGGAAAATGATGTTTGTCTCTGGGATGAATTCATTGAGCTACTAAAATTCTGCAAACTTTATGGAAAATGCTAATGCTGCTCTAATGTGCAAGCCACTTTCCTATTTTGATGAATAATGCAGTTTCCATCTAGTCAGTGGTTCTCAAACTTTTGTTCACATCAGGACATTATTTAAAATGTCAGGGACAGGGTTTTATGTTCAGAGATTCTGATTCTGAATCTATGTGAAAAGGGAGAGTCAAATTTTAAGCAGCCCCCAAAGTGATTCTGATAAAGGTAGTCCTGGGATAGCAAACTGAGAAACATAATTTGTTATCAACTGGTTTTTGACTAAAAAGATAAATATAGGAAATGAAAAGCAAAATGATGGTGAGCAAAGGTGAATTTTTAAACTGGAGTGTCATGCAAATGAAATAGCAGAAAAAGAATTGAAGGATTGTTGTTTATAGCAAAATAGGGACTAGAGACCAGTTCAGATTTTACCTCTTTCATATGACTTAATAGTCAAGACATCATTGTGTGAGTATCTTGGACTGGATTGTGTCCCCCTAAGTTTATAAATTGAAGACCTAATCCCCAATGTGACTGTATATGGTGACAGAGTCTTAAAGAGGCAATTTAAGATTGAAATGACATCATAAAGGGTAGGGCCCTGGTAAGATAGGCTTCTGCTAAGTCGCTTCAGTCAAGTCTGACTCTGTGAGACCCGATAGACGGCAGCCCACCAGGCTCCCCCATCCCTGGCTTCTCCAGGCAAGAACACTGGAGTGGGTTGCCATTTCCTTCTCCAATGCATGAAAGTGAAAACTGAAAGTGAAGTCACTCAATAGGCTTAGTGTCTTAATAAAAAAAGACACCAGAGAGCTCGTTTGCTCACTCTCTGTATACTCACAAATGAGAGCTCATGTGAGGACACAGTGAAATAGTGGCCACCTTCAAACCCAAAGGAGAGGCCTCACCAGAAACTGACCATGATGGCGTGACATCATGACCTTTCAGCCTCCAGAGCTGTGAGAAAATAAGCACTTCTCAAGCCACCAAGTCTTTAGTATTTTGTTACTGCAGCCCCCGCAAATTAAAAAAAGCTAGAGAATTCCAGAAAAACACCTACTTCTGCATTGTTGACTACACTAGAGCCTTTGCCTGTGTCGATCACAACAAACTGTGGAAAATCCTTAAAGAGATGGAAATACCAGACCACCTTACCTACCTCCTGCCAAACCTGTATGCAGGTCAAGAAGCAACGCTTAGAACCAGACATGGAACAGTGGACTGGTTCAAAATTGGGAGAGGAGTATGTCAACAGATTAAGATAGTGAGCAAAATAACTTTGGGGTATCACTGTATCTTAAGAAAATGTAATAGAATGTCATAAGTCAATAAAAATTATATAAATTCTTAGTCACTAGATTTTTGTTAAATGAGTGAAAAATAGGAGTGAAACCATCTAAAAAGTGCAACATTACCACAGGTTTAACTTCCATAGGATATCATTACTTATAACTTATTCAGCTTAAGAAACTCACTGTATATAGACCTCTAACAATAGCTGAGAGTTTTTGAGATAATTCTGTAGGCTTTACCTAGAATTATAGAAGAAAAGTATTCTTTATATATTATTTTGTTTTAAAATCTTTTTGAAAGTCAATAAACCAAAAACTCTGAGATCGTTTTCTACCTAGAGTCTTCTCTCCATAGAGCAGGAGTTCTCAACTTCTCATTCCCTACCGGCCTTCAGGTGGTATGTTTTTGCATTTGTTTTTTCCCTTTTGCTATTGACCAAAATAAATACAGGTTATCAGAATTAACTTCTACATAGAATTGAAATACATTTTAGTTTAATGTAATATATTATTCTGATTGTGGTAAAATATTGGTTTCAGAAGAGTTTCTTTTGGAGCATATGGGGAAAACCTAAAGACAGATTTAAAGGATAAATTATTAAGTTTATCTGGAGTAATAAAAACCTCATACAAAAGCTGACAGCATTTAACATGAAGTAATTTAAGAGATATACAATTAGCAGATTTTGAAAGATAAGTAAACCTGCCTAATCTGTATCATAGAAGAATAAAAAGAAAAATGGGGGTGGCAAGACATGACGAGGAACTAAGACCAAAGTCTGGAGGATGGGGTAGGGCTTTCCAATACAGTCTCAGTCACATGGAGGAAAAGAATGTAAAGGAAAACTTTATAATTAGATTGGCTCTCCTACCTCTCATGCAAATAGCAATGACCAAAACAGAAGGTCTCTGTTTTCATCATGTGTACATTCTAGCAGTGATACATGGATGATATCAGTTCAGTTCAGTTCAGTTCAGTTGCTCAGTCGTGTCCGACTCTTTGCGACCCCATAAATTGCAGCACGCCAGGCCTCCCTGTCCATCAGCAACTCCCGGAATTCACTCAGACTCACGTCCATCGAGTCAGTGATGCCATCCAGCCATCTCATCCTCTGTCATCCCTTTCTCCTCCTGCCCCCAATCCCTCCCAGCATCAGTCTTTTCCAATGAGTCAACTCTTCGCATGAGGTGGCCAAAGTACTGGAGTTTCAGCTTTAGCATCATTCCTTCCAAAGAAATCCCAGGGCTGATCTCCTTCAGA
Organism: Bos indicus; assembly: GCF_029378745.1. NCBI lineage: Eukaryota > Metazoa > Chordata > Mammalia > Artiodactyla > Bovidae > Bos > Bos indicus. The sequence continues at coordinate 15,948,311 of NC_091779.1, forward strand.
ATGGACTGGTTGGATCTCCTTGCAGTCCAAGGGACTCTCAAGAGTCTTCTCCAACACCACAGTTCAAAAGCATCAATTCTTCGGCACTCAGCCTAGGCCATGAATATTTGCTGGGAGAAATATCAATAACCTCAGATATGCAGATGACACCACCCTTATGGCAGAAAGTGAAGAGGAACTCACAAGCCTCTTGATGAAAGTGAAAGTGGAGAGTGAAAAAGTTGGCTTAAAGCTCAACATTCAGAAAACTAAGATCATGGCATCCGGTCCCATCACTTCATGGGAAATAGATAGAGAAACAGTGGACACAGTGTCAGACTTTATTTTTCTGGGCTGCAAAATCACTACAGATGGTGACTACTGCCATGAAATTAAAAGATGCTTACTCCTTGGAAGGAAAGTTATGACCAACCTAGATAGCATATTCAAAAGCAGAGACATTACTTTGCCAACAAAGGTCTGTCTAGTCAAGGCTATGGTTTTTCCTGTGGTCATGTATGGATGTGAGAGTTGGACTGTGAAGAGGGATGAGCGCCGAAGAATTGATGCTTTTGAACTGTGGTGTTGGAGAAGACTCTTGTGAGTCCCTTGGACTGCAAGGAGATCCAACCAGTCCATTCTGAAGGAGATCAGTTCTGGGATTTCTTTGGAAGAAATGATGCTAAAGCTGAAACTCCAGTACTTTGGTCACCTCATGCGAAGAGTTGACTCATTGGAAAAGACTCTGATGCTGGGAAGGATTGGGGGCAGGAGGAGAAAGGGACGACAGAGGATGAGATGGCTGGATGGCATCACTGACTCAATGGACGTGAGTCTGAGTGAACTCCCCGAGTTGGTGATGGACAGGGAGGCCTGGCGTGCTGCAATTCATGGGGTCGCAAAGACTTGGACGTGACTGAGCGACTGATCTGATCTGATCTGATACATATACATGGAGAAGGCAATGGCACAACACTCCAGTACTCTTGCCTGGAAAATCCCATGGATGGAGGGGCCTGGCAGGCTGCAGTCCATGGGGTCGTGAAAAGTCAAACACAACTGAGCAATTTCACTTTCATTTTTCACTTTCATGCATTGGAGAAGGAAATGGCAACCCACTCCAGTATTCTTGCCTGGAGAATCCCAGAGACAGGGGAGCTTGGTGGCCTGCCGTCTATGGGGTCGTACAGAGTCGGACACGACTGAAGCGACTTAGCAGCAGCAGCAGCAGCAGCATACATGTGTGTGTGTGTGTGTGTGTGTGTGTGTGTGTGTATGTGGTAGAAAATAAAACAGGGTAAGTGGTAAAAGAGAGATGACAAATGAGAACTCTTTAGACTGGTTGAGGGGAGGTGTTAGGGATAGCCTTCTGAGTATAGATTAGAATAAAATGAGGGATCAAATAGATGCTGAGTATAAGAGCTTTCCTCTGAGATAGATGTCCAGACATAAGTCATTAAGCTACAGCTTCAAGCACAGTGTTAGGTAGTTCAGACATAGTTGCTGATAGTCAACTCCTACTGGGAGGAACTATCCCTAGAGAAGATTGATGTGGGGAAATCATTACCTGCTAGACTTTAATTATAGAGTATCTATTTTAGAAACCTTTGGAGTACAAAATGAATAGTCAAGCTTCTCTTATAACTAAAAAGCTTGAGTGGGGAGGTGGTTAGAAGAACAATGGATTACATTGTTTAAATGATACTGCAGGACCTCACAAGTTACTTGGGGACTTTTGATGTGGAGTTTGTACTCCTTACAGGAAATACTCAACTTCAAGATGAAAGCATGGGAGATATATCAGTTGTCTGTAAAAAAGATCTAAAATGCAATTTTAACCATTGATGTGATTTTAATCTATTTATTTATTTTGAAATAAAAACATTAAAGTACAGAGTGAAGTCTTTTGTAACAAATGGATACTGTATTAAAAAACTGGGAAACCTTGACCCGGTCAGTTTTGTTTTCTTTTTTTTTAAGAAAAAGCAGAAGATTTAGAAAATGTTGGGAAAATACAAGTATGACAGCATAATCATGTTTGATTTAAGTAACATGTCATAAAGTCTCAGTCATAAAGTCTTCAATCAGGGTTAGAAGACTCCATTTAGATTAGTGGGATATGATCTTATCACATAAACTGTGTTTCATGAAGAAGTTTTAGGAAAGAAAATAAAAAGATCACAAAAGGTAAGATTGAGGGATAAAGAAAGGAAAGGAAGGGAAGATAAGAGAAGGGATGGAGGAACTGAGACTCAACCATCACTTTGATACTAGAAGCCAAGGAAGTCAGGCACCACTCTGCCGGGAGCCGGCATATTGCATATTGAGTGCATATTGCATATTGAGTGCAGCACTTTTCAGGATCTGGAATAGCTCAACTGGAATTCTATCACTGCCGGTAGCCAGCGTGAGGAACTCCGCCCATGACAAAGGTCATGAGGAAGGAGGCTTGGCATACGCAAAGGCGGGATCAAGCCTCAGGAGTCTCCCTGGAAATTCTCGAGCAATCTACCCCCAAAACCAGAGTCTGCCTACTTTCTGCTTTGTGCTTTCACCTACACCTCTGACTTTACGGGGGGCTGTCCCCCACTACCTCTCTGAAAAAAGTTAGCTTACAGCTCCAGTTAATAATTCCTGGGTGTGACAGTGTTTAACCTACAAACTCCTTTGGAAATCCTCTAGCCTGCCTGAATAGGTTTTTCCGGCCACATGTGATTGTTCAGAGCTTCCCAACTGTGAGAGGCAGGAGATGTTCTAAACTGTGTAAACACAGATTCTTTTGAATAGTTAAAAGATTGATTAGAAATTGTATTGGTGAAGGGATTTTCACTTGTTGGGCCAATGTTTGCTGCTAAGTTTCCATATCCCTTACCTGCTGTGTCCCTGGCAGTGTATTGGTTAATATAATTGGTGTAAGTAGTAGCTTTAATGTTTGTAACCTGGGACCCTTGAGTTAATTCTTTTTCTTGTTGTAGCCCACCACACCTTTGCTCTGTAGGAATGCAACTTTATCTAATGCTTCTGGAGGGTGGCTCCTGACCAATCACCTTTAGAGAAAAATAAGTTTTCTGAAGAAAAGGTCTTAAAATGTTAACAGGCCTCTGGGCCAGAAGATGATGCAAATCACCTAAGCTTTTGCATATGATAAGTTTGCAGGAAGAAAGCCTGGTTTGCTGCAAGACTCTACCCCTTCCCCCATTATCCTCTGTGCATAACTTAAGGTATAAAAACTACTTTGAAAAATAAAGTGCGGGCCTTGTTCACCGAAACTTGGTCTCACCATGTCGTTCTTTCTCTTACCTTCTGGCTGAATTATTCAGCCTCTTTTCTACACTGAATTTCCTCACTGAGCTATCCTTATTTCAGCCTCTCTTCTCCACTGAATTTTCCTACTGAGCTATCCTCATTCTATTACTCTTTATATCCTTAATTAACGTTTAATTAAGCAATTGTTTCCTGATCTTCGCCTACGCCGTCTCTCCTTCGAATACCCTGGTTCAGCCGGGGCTGGTCCCCGGCACCACTCCAATTGGCAAAGTCAGGAAAATTTGATTCATGACTTTACTTTTCATCTTTTGCACTAAATGCACTTTCCATCTTTTCTTTATCCATCCATCCATCCATCCATTTACTTATCAATCCATCCATTTATTTTTTAATAGAATGCCTTTTTTATTGAAGCATAGTTGTTGTACAACTATATTATATTTACAAGTGTATAATACAGTGATTCACAATGATTCACAATTTTTAAAGGTTATTCTCCATTTATCGTTATTATAAATATTGGCTGTATTCCCTCTGTTGTACAGTATATTCTTGCATCTTATTTTATACATAGTTCTTTATGTCTCTTAATCCTCTATCAGTGTATTGCCCTTCTCGTCTTTGCTCTTCACACTAGTAATCACTAGTGTGTTCTCTTTATCTGCATCTGTTTCTTTTTTGATACAGTTACTAGTTTGTTGTATGTTTTAGATTCCACATATAAGTGATATCATAATAGTATTTGTCTCTGATTGATTTCATTTAGCATAATCTTCTTCAGGTACACACATGTTGTTTCAAAGACAAAATAGATTCTTTTTATAGTTTTCTCCATATATATATGTGTGTGTGTGTGTGTACAGTGTGTGCGCGCACAGCAGTGGGACTGTTGGCTCATATGGTAGCTCTACTTCAGTTTTTGAAGGAATCTCCATCTTGTTCTCCCTCATATCCATACCAATTTACATTCCCACCAAAAGTATAGGAGGATTCCTTCTTCTCCATACCCTCTGCATCATTTATTATTTGTAGATTTTTTATTGATGATCTTTCTGACCAGAGTGAAGTGATATCTCATTGCAGTTATGATTTGCATTTCTCGAATAATTAGTGATATTGAGCAGTTTTTCATGTGCCTCTTGGCCATCTGTATGTCTTCTTTGGAGAAATATCTGTTTAGATCTTCTGCCCATTTTTATTTATTTTTTTTAATATACTGAGCTATATGAGATGTTTATATATTTTGGAAATTAATCCCTTGTCTGTTGCATTATTTGCATCAATTTTATCCCATTTTAAAGGTTGTCTTTTCATTTTGTTTATGGCTTCCTTTTCTTTGCAAAATCTTTCAGGCTTAATTAGGTCATATTTGTTTATTTTTGTTTTTATTTCCATTGTTCCAGGAGACTGATCCAAAAAGACATTGCTACGATTTATGTTAAGGAGTATTCTACTTATGTTTTCCTCTAGAAATTTTATAGTATCTGGTCTTACATTTAGGTCTTTAATCCATTTTAAGTTTATTTTTGTATATGGTGCTAGAGAATGTCCTGGTTTCATTCTTTATATGCAGCTGTCCAGTTTTCTAGCACTATTTATGTAAAAGACTGTCTTTTCTCCAGTGTATATTTTTGTCTCATTTGTCATGTATTAACTGACCGTCAGTGCATGGGTTTATTTCTGGGCTTTCTATCCTGTCCCATTGATCTATATTTCTGTTTGTGTGCCAGTATCATACTGTTTTGATTACTATAGTTTTGTAGCATAGTCTGAAGACAGGAAGCCTGATTCTCCAGCTTTGTTTTCCTTCTCAAGTTTGTTTTGGCTCCTTGAAGTCCACTAGAATTGATCAATGAATTTGATAAAGTTGCAGGATGCAAAATTAATGCACAGAAATCTGTTGTATTTCTGTATACAAGTGATGAAAGATCAAAATTAGAAATAAGGGAACAATCATGTTTAAGGGAACCATCACATCAAAAAGAACAAAATATCTAGGAATAAATTTGCTGAAGGAGGCAAAAGCCCTGTGCTTTGAAAACTATAAGACATTGGTGAAATAAACTAAAGACACAAGCAGGTGAAAAGATATACTGTGTTCTTGGATTGGAAGAATCAATATTGTTATAATGTCTGTACTGCCCAAGGCAGTCTACAGATTCAGTACAATTCCTATCAAATTACCAGTGGCTTTTTTCACTGAACTAGAACAAAAGAAGTTTAAATTTGTATGGTAGTCATTTAATAGATTAAAAAATTATAGTTTTGGACCATATTTAACATGATGTGTCAGCCTCAATTTTTATCATTTTGTTTTATTTATATCCACAGACAAAACAAATAAGGAAGTCACTAGCAGAATTTTTTAAATTTACTAATTAGGAAACAAATATTTTATGCCATGACCTAATTAAAATATAGAGGGAAAAAACATAGCTCACTTGCTTTAAAGGTTAACCCTTTCATTTTATGAGACTCTCATTAACAATATGTCATCAAATTATAATAATTAAATTGGATTGGATACCACACCAGAAGTTGAAATTAAAAAAATTATATTTTCTAATGAAAATAGTTCCACAAGGTCTTAAAAATTCCTTTATATTAAGACTTCCACTATGAATTAAATGGAACCTTGGGGAACTAGAATAGTTATGGGATTTCCCATACACTAAATTAATCCAGGACCCAGAACTTTGTCAAGCAGTAATACTAATGTTGGGGTGAATGAAAAAGATCTTACTTTTCATGTAAAAATATTTTAATGTACAAATCAAAACTACAATGACATATCATCTCATACCAGTCAGAATGGCCATCATCAAAATGTCTACAAACAATAAATGCTGGAGAGGGTGTGGAGAAAAGGGAATCCTTTTGTACTGTTGCTGGGCATGCAAATTAATACAGCCACTATGGAGAACAGTATGAAAATTCCTTTAAAAAGCTAGGAGTAAAACTACCATATGGCCCAGCAATCTCACTACTGGGCATATACCCTCAACTGTAATTGGGAAAAGCACATGTACCCCAATGTTCACTGTAGAGCTCTTTACAACGCTAGGACGTGGAAGCAGTCTAGATGTCCATTGACAGATGAATGCGTAAAGAAGTTGTGGTACATATACATGACAGAATATTACTCAGCTATAAATAGGAGTACATGTGAATCAGTTCTAATGAGGTGGATGAACCTAGAGCCTATTATATGGAGTGAAGCAAGTCAGAGCGGGAAAGACAAATACTGTATATTAGTGCATATGTGTGGAATCTAGAAAGATGGTACTGATGGTCCTATTTGTAGGGCAGCTAAGGAGAAGCAGACATAGGCAACAGACTTTTGGTCACAGTGGGGAGGGAGAGGGTGGGATGACTTGAGAGAGTAGTACTGACATACCTACACTACCATATGTAAAGTAGATAGCCAGTGGGAATTTGCTGTGTGATGCAAGGAACACAAAGCTGGTGCTCTGTGGCAACCTAGAGGAGTGGGATGAGGAGTGAGGTGGGAGGGAGGTTTAAGAGGGAGGGGACATGTGTATGCTTGTGGCTGATTCATGTTGATGTATGGCGGAAACAATCACAATATTGTAAAGTAATTATCCTCCAATTAAAAATAAAATTTTTAAAAAATTTAAAATTAGAGACTGACAGATACTCATTGCAGTATATAGAATTGATTAATGATAGGGAGCTACTGTATAGCACAGGGAATTGAATTCAGTATCTTGTGGTGGCCTATAATGGAGGATAATCTGATAAAGAATATATATATGCATGTGTGTGTGTGTATATATATATATATGGCTGAGTTGCTCTGCTGTATACCTGAAATATTGTACATTGACTATAATTCAATAAAAAAATAAAATCAAAAAGTAAAAGAGACACAGATATAAAGAACAGACTTTTGAACTCTGTGGGAGAAGGCGAGGGTGGCATGATATGAGAGAATAGAATTGAAATATGTATATTACCATATGAGAAATAGATCACCAGTCCAAGTTTGATGCATGAAACATGGCACTCAAAGCCAGTGCACTGGTGCAGCCCTGAGGGATGAGAAGGGGAGAAGAGGGGAGGGGGGTTCAGGATCAGGGACAAATGTACACCCATGGCTGATTCATGTCAATGTATGGCAAAAACCACCACAATATTGTAAAGTAATTAGCCTCCAATTAAAATAAATAAACTAATTTTTTTAAAAGTAAAGGCAAATAAATACACAATAGAAGCTCAAAATTTTTAAAAAGTTAGTGTAATTAATTTTAATGGTATGTTTTCCTCAGTATAATACTATTACTGATGATAGCTGAGTTAAAAAATGACTGATTTAATTTTTTAAGGGTTCAAGCCACACTCTTTCAGTGTGTGGTGGGCTTACTTGTACATCTTTACTAAGAATATAGCATTAAATATTTCCTAGGTACCTCAGAAAACTTAGCTAAGTCCAATCACTGTAGGAGTCTAAGCTGGACATTTGAACAAATGAATTAATTTACAGAAATTTTGTTTAGAGCCTTTGAGCTATAAAGTGTAGGCAATCTGGTTTTATATTTTTATTTTACGGATTGAGGAGCTTTTCCTGGCAAGGCTAAGCAACTTGCTGGAACCATAGCCAGTTAATGATAAATGGATTTTCCCAAAGTATCACTGAATTTGAAAACTGATAGTTTAAAATAGAACAAAACAAAAACTAATAATGATAGACATATTACATATATTATCTTAAATTCTTATCAAAATTCTAGAAAACATAATATTGCTTTCATATAATGTTGTTGTTGTTCAGTCGGCCAGTCATGTCCTACTCTTTGTGACCTCTTGGACTGCAGCACACCAGGTTTCCCTGTCCCTCACCTTCTCCCAGAGATTGCCCAAGTTCATGTTCATTGGATCAGTGATGCTGTCCAGCCATCTCATCCTCTAACACCCTCTTCACCTGCCCTCAATCTTTCCCAGCATCAGGGACTTTTCCAAAGAGTCATCTGTTCACATCAGATGACCAAAATACTGGAGCTTCAGCTTCAAATCAGTCCTTCAAGTGAATATTCAGGGTTGATCTCCCATAAGATTCACTGGCTTAATCTCCTTGCTGTTCAAGGGACTTTCAGAAGTCTTCTCCAGCACCACAGTTTGAAGGCATCAATTCTTTGGCATTCTGCCTTCTTTATGGTCCAGCTCTCACAACCATGTGTGACCACTGGGAAGACTTGATGATATGGACCTTTATCAGCAGAACAATGTCTTTGCTTTTCAACACACTGTCTAAGTTTGTCATCGCTTTCCTGTCAAGAAGCAATCATCTTCTGATTTCATGGCTGCAGTCACAGTCTGCAGTGATTTTGGAGCCCAAGAGGAAATCTGTCACTACTTCCACCTTTTCCCTTTCTATTTGTCATGTGATAATGGGGCCAATTGCCATGATCTTAGTTTTTTTTAATATTTAGTTTTAAGCCAGCTCTTTCACTCTCCTCCTTCACCCTCATCAAGAGACTGATGCTGAAGCTGAAGCACCAGTATTTTGGTCATCTGATATGAACAGATGATGTTGGAAAAGTCCCTGATGCTGGGAAAGATTGAGGGCAGAAGGAGAAGAGGGTGTCAGAGGATGAGATGGCTGGACGGCATCACTGACGCAATGAACATGAACTTGTCAAACTCTGGGGGATGGTGGGGGACAGGGAAGCCTGTCGTGTGGCAATCCGTGGGGTCGCAAAGAGTCAGACACAACTGGGCGACTGAACAACAACAACAATGAAACTGTTAAAAAACTCTGCTTAACCAAAACCAGAATTCTCTATCCACTGATCCACACATAACCCATTGAGAAAAAAAATTGTCTTCTTTTAAAACATATGAAAACATGAAGATCAGAGATGCATTGTGAAATAAAACTTTTTTAAAAAATAACATGAACTGATTTAATCTTGCCCTACAATTGTTTAGATAATATGAAAACCCAATAAGTAATTTATTCAGTCTGAAATTAATTATGTATGATAATATAATACCATGTGATTATACCTGAGTAATAAGCATTAAATAGCAGTATCAATAGAAATGTAATAGTAATGTTCTTCCCTTAGAAATTCTGATTTTAATCTATAAGTATCTTTTGTGTGGTAGTTTTCAAAAAGAGTGATGTCCTGTTTGAAGTTTTAAAGTGGCATTGTCATAATGAGTTGTTCCACTTTTATATATAATAATAACAAAATATAAATATTTCTGGCACCTCTATTTTCTGGGTTCCAATTGCACTTGGGGAAGAAACTCTAAACTGAAGTTTAATAGAATGATGACCCCTAGGAATTTATCTGCCAATGAATAGTTATTGTGATGATTAAATACTGAATATTTAAATGTTCCATGGCATGAATCCTGATTAAGTTATTCTAATTTATATAAAGTATTGTATCTAATATATAGGCAAAATATTATATATAGGCAAATGTTGGGGGCCAGAGTGAGGTACTCCGCCATGGCAAAGGTCATGAGGAAGGAGGCTCGACATACGCAAAGGCGGGATCGAGCCTCAGGAGTCCCCCTGGAAATCCTCGAGCATCTACCCCCATAACCAGAGCCTGCCTACTTTACTACTTTGTGCTCTCACCTACACCTCTGACTTTACGGGGGGCTGTCCCCCATCACCTCTTTCGGAGAAGGAGTTAACCTAGAGCTCCAGTTAATCAAAACTCCTGGGCGTGACAAGAGTGTTTTAACCTACAAACTCCTCTGAAGGTTCTCTGGTCTGCCTGACAGGCTTGTCCGGCCACATGTGATTGCTCACGGCCTCCCAACCGTGAGAGGCACGAGATGCTTTAAACCTTCTAAAAACAGGTTCCTTAGAAAAGTTAGAAAACTATTAGTATAAGTATAGTGGGCTGATTAGAAATTGTGTTGGTGAAGGGTTTTTCATTTGTTGAGCCAATGTTTGTTGCTAAGTCTCCACATCCCCTGCCCTTACACACATTAATGAGTATATAGAAGAAATTAGTATTAACCTTTGATATTAATCACGTTAGACCTTAGGCTAAGTAAATTCTTTCCTTAACTAAAACCCACTACACCCTCACCCTATAGGAATGTAACTTTATTTGGGTGGCATCTGTTTTAAGAATAATCACCCCTGGAGAAATAAGTGTCCTGGTTGACTGACCGCTGTCACAAGGAGAGGGTCATAAATTGTCAGCAGGCCCCCCTGGCCAGAAGATGATGTAACACCCCTAAGACCTCTGTATACATTTGTATGAAGCACCTGACTTTGATAAAAGTCAGGATTGCTGACCCTGCGTGACTTTTGCATAACATCTCGGTGTATAAAAGTAGACCGTGGAAAATAAAGAATTGGGATCAGTTTCTCGAAATACTGGTCTCCCCATGTCGCTCTCTCTCCCACTCTGGCTGAGTCTCCATCTGGAGCGCGGAACCCACCATGCTTACTAATTATGCCTGGGCTTCTAAGATCCGACCGGGGAGGCCTCAGTGTCTCCTCTCCTTCGGGAGAACGGAAGGACGCCTGCGGCCTACGTAAGTGGTGCAAGCTTCTTGTCTTGAAGTTTTATTGGTCTCCCGCGTAAACCAAGCTACTCAGCCTCTTTTCTCCACTGAATTTTCCTACTGAGCTATCGTCATCCTATTACTCTTTATATCTTTGATAAAATATTTGAATAAACAGGTCGCCGACGCCGTCCCTGCTTTGAATACCCTGAATCAGCCGGGGCTGGACCCTGGCAGGCAAAATATTGTCTTCCCTGATAACACTTGTGGTCTAAATATTTTTAAAGTTTTTAATAAAAACACTCAAACAGAACTTCTTTTTCCTAGGATTTGGTAGAAAATCTCATAGTAGATAACTCCTCTTCTGCCTAGTGTACATTTTGTCTCTACTGGAATGGACATAAGGATGCTAGACACATTCACTCACTCCAGTAGCTCTGGTTTGAATTCAAAGCATGATCTAGAGAGCAATAGTAGATGATGGCAACTAGACCATCATACTTAACATGAGACACCATTGCAAAGAGAAGTAAAAATTGTAAAATTCATTAAAAGCAAAATACTTGGACTATCAGTATTTTCATTCAATTGGACTTGCAGATTCATTGCCAGATTAGCATAAAAAATACACCAGTTATTTCTAAAGATAATGTTTACATTTTAGAAATTAGAATATGAATTAAAACAACTTAAACTCTTTATGGTTTAAAGAAAGTTTTCAGCTCTCAGAGCTTTTTGGATTACTAAACAGACACAGGAGGAAGTCTGGCTTCCTTGTTAAAATTATACTAAAAACAAGATTATGAAAAATAAAAGAAAAAAGTGTATTTTACACTTCACTGTAATATATTTTCTCCTAAAATATGTTTTAATGATTGGAAAAATAATGAAAATGTGAATATATAGAATTCTTCAGAGACTCATCACTAGGTTCACATGGATTCATACAATCAGAAGAAGTCAGCGGGCCTTTCACAAGCAGGCTATGTTTCCAGGCTTAGTTGTGTTTCCAGGTCATTATCTGCTCTGCACACTGCAAAGGAAAAACACATAGCACAGCTTAGAGTCTCATTTTCCATTGCTTTCGTAAAGTATCAAAAGGAGCAGAGGAGAAAATTAACCTAGACTTTTTGTGTCTAATTGATTTTCTTTCATGAGGTCTCTGGTTTTCTCATGTCAGAGTTTAGTACAATACTAGAAATTTTCATTTTGAAAAAAAAATTTTAAACGCATACAAATAATTCTCATTTTGGATGAGTTTTGGAGTAACTAAATTCACTGTAAAATACCTTTTGCATATAGAATTTTATCTGACCAATAACTACATGCTTTTCCATTAAGAGGCAATATTTTTATGTTTTATTCTTAGCTTTTTGTGCTTTAAAAACATGTAAGCCATGAGGTTAGCCTTCCACTGCTTCTCCCTTGGTATTTAAGTTCATATTTCTACTAAGAACAAATGTTAGGTGGCCTTGATCTACAGCTTGACACATGGCACTTTGCTCTAGAATAGGAGTTATTCAGCACCTTCAGTCCCCCAAGAAAAACATGTTTATATAAATAAAAATAATTAAGGAGAAATTTTCGTGGTTATTTGAAGGATAAAATAACAATGGTTATGTGTTTGTCTCTTGGCTAGAAATCTTACAAAATAGTTATAATTTTATAAGCAATTATTGTATAAAGAAAGGAAGAGGAGGTGAGTAAAAATGTGTGTACACATTGTCATGTTTTAAATATGTACACACATATTTTAATAGCTGGTACTGAGTTTCCTTTAAGGATGACTCTTTGCTTCGAGAAAGACCTAATAATCTATTTGTGACTAGAACATTTAGCTCTGAGAGAGAGAATATTCAGAGACAAGAAACAAAAGAGATAAAGTGTTCTTTAGGTAAAATTTTTTAAAAATTTGGAGATAAAGAATAGAAAAGACTGAACATAATTGGTAGGAGGTAAGAACCTAGCAATATAGTGTAGACTTTGAAACTATGAAAAATCCTCAACAAAATTTAGCCAAAGAAACCATTTCAGGGACTGTATAGTCAAAGTAATTCAATATTACAAATTTAGTCTTTAAATAAATTATTTGTATATTCATAATGTAGACACCTTTCATTTCCTGGTGGCTCAGATGGTAAAGCATCTGTCTACAATGCGGGAGACCCAGGTTCGAGCCCTGAGTTGGGAAGATCCCCTGGAGAAGGAAATGGTAATCCACTCCAGTACTATTGCCTGAAAAATCCTAAGGACAGAGAAGCCTGGTAGGCTACAGTCTGTGTGCTTGCAAAGAATCGGACACGACTGAGCAACTACACACTTTATATACACAATGTAGCCACCTTTCATTTCCCGCAAATTTAAGCAAAGGGTCATATGCTAATACTAATAAGAACTTTTACTGAACATATACTATTAATCAGGTACTGTACTAGGCACTTTAAATTATTGTTTAATTAATACAAAGCCTTATCAGTAATGATTTTTCTTATCACTGTTTTAGGCAGTGAAAATAAGTAAAGGCTCAACAGTGATACAGCAGAGAACAGAGGAATAGGATATAAAGCCCAGTGTGGATTGCGCCAAACTCATCTTTCTCTAGACATCTGTGCAGAAGGGTCAGCAGAGTAGGGGGCAGACAGTGATTCAGGAACCCCAGAGGGCTACCAACTGAGAGTGAAATGGTATCAGGGTCATAGATGAAGAGTGGAACTGACACAAGAATAATCATAAAATATTCTTAGTTCCCTTAAGAAAAAACAAAACATAAAACTAGGAGGTGAACTTAAAAGGTGAAGGTGGCTGTCTTTTCACCTTGCTTATAGTTTCCTTTGTTGTGCAGAAGCTTTTAACTTTAATTAGGTCCCATTTGTTTATTTTTGCTTTTATTTCCAATATTCTGGGAGGTGGGTCATAGAGGATCCTGCTGTGGTTTATGTCAGAGAGTGTTTTGCCTTTGTTTTCCTCTAGGAGTTTTATAGTTTCTGGTCTTACATTTAGATCTTTAATCCATTTTGAGTTTATTTTTGTGAATGGTGTTAGAAAGTGTTCTAGTTTCATTCTTTTACAAGTGAATCACCATTTTTCCCAGCACCACTTGTTAAAGAGATTGTCTTTTCTCCATTGTATATTCTTGCCTCCTTTGGTGAAGATAAGGTGTCCATAGGTGTGTGGATTATCTCTGGGCTTTCTATTTTGTTCCATTGATCTATATTTCTATCTTTGTGCCAGTACCATACTGTCTTGATGACTGTGGCTTTGTAGTAGAGCCTGAAGTCAGGCAGGTTGATTCCACTAGTTCCATTCTTCTTTCTCGAGATTGCTTTGGCTATTCAAGGTTTTTTGTATTTCCATACAAATTGTGAAATTATTTGTTCTAGCTCTGTGAAAAATACCATTGGTAGCTTGATAGGGATTGCATTGAATCCATAGATTGCTTTGAGTAGTATACTCATTTTCACTATATTGGTTCTTCCAATCCATGAACACGGTATATTTCTCCATCTATTTGTGTCCTCTTTGATTTCTTTCACCAGTGTTTTATAGTTTTCTATATATAGGTCTTTTATTTCTTTAGGTAGATTTATTCCTAAGTATTTTATTCTTTTCATTGCAATGGTGAAAGGAATTGTTTCCTTAATTTCTCTTTCTGTTTTCTCAGTGTATAGGAATGCAAGGGATTTCTGTGTGTTGATTTTATATCCTACAACTTTACTATATTCATTGATTAGCTCTATTAATTTTTTGGTGGAGTCTTTAAGGTTTTCTATGTAGAGGATCATGTCATCTGCAAACAGTGAGAGTATATACACAATGGAATATTAGTCAGCCTTAAAAAGAATACATTTGAATCAGTTCTAATGAAGTGGATGAAACTGGAGCCTATTATACAGAGTGAAGTAAGCCAGAAAGAAAAACACCAATACAGTATACTAACGCATATATATGGAATTTAGAAAGATGCTAACACTAACCCTATATGCGAGACAGCAAAAGAGACACAGATGTATAAAACAGTCTTTTGGACTCTGTGGGAGAGGGCGAAGGGAGGGGGGGTGGTATGGGAGAATGGCATTGAATCATGTAAATTATCATATGTGAAACGAATCACCAGTCCAGGTTCAATGCATGATACAGGGTGCTCGGGGCTGGTGCACTGGGATGACCCTGAGGGATAGGATGGGTAGCGAGGTGGGAGGGGTCTCAGGATGGGGAACACACGTACACCCATGGCAGATTCATGTCAATGTATGGCAAAATCAATACAATATTGTAAAGTAAAAAAAATAAATAAAATGGGGGAAAAAAAGGTGAAGATGGAAATGCATAACATCTGAATTAAGAATATGGAAGTGCTCTAGATGTAAAATAGTAAAACCTTAACTATTTGGAAATCAAAAGGCATTAAAGTCTTCATTCTTTTCAAAATATATCACATTTCGCTCTGATTTCTAAAGCAATAACTTAGTGCATTAAAAATTTCACAGATTCTGGGAAATATCCTTGACTTTTCTATTTATTAATAACTCTATAACCTTGGAGAAAGTATTTACCTCCCTCAAGCTTATATTCCTCTTCCACAAATTAAGTGTAAAAATAGCTACTTTTTTAGTTTGTCATGAACTTTCAATGGATATATATCTGTATCTATATTCATTTATGTAGCTATGTCTATATCTATAGATATATCCCACCATGCCTGATACTAAGGGGGAGCTACAGGGAAAATATTCTCTTTGTGGAACATAAGTTAACATTTTCAGGATGACCCAGTGTGATTATTATTAAAAAAAAAAAAAAAACAAAACTACAGCTTAAGGAAGCATGAGTTCTGTTTATCCTTTTGCTAAATGACTCTTGACCACAGTCTGCTTTTCTCTTTACTCTTGGTTTTGTACACAACTTGCCCTCAAGCTGTCATCTGACCTTTCTTGCTGCTGCAAGTAAACTGAAGAAGTTGGAAAGAGAAGAAAACTCCTTTCTGTGGAAATTAGTTTAAAAAATCCAAGCCTAGAATAATAGGCCCTCTGGATATACTTGTTCTGTGTGTGTCTGTGTGTGTGTGCATGCTCAGTCACTCACTGTGTCTAACTGTTGGCAACCCTATGGACTGCACCGCACCAGGCTTCCCTGTCCTTCACTCTCTCCCAGAGTATGCTCAAACTCATGCCCATTGAGTCGGTGATGCCATTCAACCATCTCATCCTTTGTCGCCCCCTTCTCTTCCTGTCCTCAGTCTTTCCCAGCATCAGGGTCTTTTTCAGTGAGTTAGCTCTTCACATTGGTGGCTAAAGATTTCCAAACAAACATCAATAAAAAGGA
Source organism: Bos indicus (assembly GCF_029378745.1). Taxonomy (NCBI): domain Eukaryota; kingdom Metazoa; phylum Chordata; class Mammalia; order Artiodactyla; family Bovidae; genus Bos; species Bos indicus. The sequence goes on from NC_091779.1 coordinate 15,964,379, forward strand.
AGTTAATATTGATGCACTGCTATTGTCTGATAACCAGACACTCATTTAGTTTCTCTAATTTCCCTAAAAATGATTCTTAACAGATTTAGCTCCAATTTACATGCAGTAAACTGTACATGAAGTGTATAGTGTTTTAACATATATACATAGTAGTAAAACAATCACAGTCAAAATAATAAACATTTATATCACCCCCCTCCAAAGCTTCCTCATGCTCCTTTTTATCTAACTTCCTTTCACCTCTCCCCTTTGTGACCTAAACCATTCCTAGGCAAATACTGATGCACTTTAGAATTAACTTGAAATTTCCAGAATTTTATATGTATAAAGAATTATACATTTATTATTTTTTGTCTTCTTTCACTTAGGAAAATTAATTTGAGTTACATCCATATTATAGAATGTATTAATAATTCTTTAATTTTAAATGTAGAATATGATATTCAATTTCTTTATGCATTTGCTTGTTGATGAATATTTCATTCATTTCCAGCTTTTGGCTATTACAAATTAAGCTGTTATGAACAGACATATGAATATCTTAATGGACATATGCTTTTGTTTCTCTAAGAGTGAAATGACTGAATTAGAAGATAGATGCATTAAAGAAAAATTTTTATATGTCTGTTTTCAAAATGGTTGTACTATTTTATAGTTCCACTAGCAGTCATTTCCTCCAAATCCTGACACTTGCTATGATGAGTCTTTTCAGTTCTATCCACTGGGAAAGATATGTAGTTGTGTCTCATTGTGGTTTAATTTGCTGTTTCTCAAGGCGCTAATGATATTGAATACATTTATTGTGCTTGTAAGGCACTGTTTGTCTTCTTTAGTGAAGCTTGTGTTCAAATCATTTGTTCATTTTTAATTGGGTTGTTTATGTTCCTATTATTGAGGCTTGAGAGTTCTTTATATATTCTGAATCTAAGTCTTTTATCAGACATATGGTTTGTAAATATTTTCTTCCAGTGTGTATCTTCATTTTATTCTCTCAACAATTTTGAAGAGCATAAGCTTTTAATTTTTATGGATACCAATTTAGCTATTTTTTCTTTTATGAATCATGCTTTTGGTAATTTATATAAGAAAGCTTTACCTAATTCAAAACCTCAATTTTATCTCCCATGTTTCCATGTTTAATTCTAGAATATTCATAGTTTTATGTTTTAAATTTAGATCTATATTTTGAGCTAATGTTTGCATTCAGTGTGAGATAGAATTCAATAAAGATTTTTAAGATATGAATATATCCAATTTTAAGTCATGTTTGTTGTAAAGATTATCCCTTTTCTACTGAAGTACCTTTCTCATTTTGTAAATCAATTGTCCACACTATTTCTGAGCTGTTAAGTTCCTTCATCTACTATTTGTATCTCAACACTGATACCACACTGGAGCTTTACAATCGTCATGAAATCAGGAAATATTAATTCTCTAACTCTGTCCTTCCTTAAAATTTTATTGGCTATTCAAGGTCTTTTGGCTTATGAATTTTGAAAACTACTTTTTTATTTTTTTAATTTCTAAGAAAAAAGTACAATTGAAATTGTGTTGAATCTACTGATCATTTGGGGGAGAACTGACATCTTAATGTTGGTTCTTTTAACTTATAACCACTGTATCACTCTCATTTTTAGGCTTTTAAAATTTCTCTCCACAGTACTTCATAGTTTTACATATTTGTCAGATTTATTTCTAAGTATTTTATATTATTTGATGGCATAGTGAGTTGAATTTTTATTTCAACTTGTATTATCTGTTGTAGTATATAGGAATGCAATTGACTTTTTACATTGATCTTGTTGAAGATCATTGTTAATTTCTTAATTCAGCTTTTTAATTTCTTAATAAGATTTTATACACAGATAATTATGTCATCTGTGAACAAAGATAGATTCAGCTTTGCTATTTTTGCAGTTTTGTGTGCGTGTATTCTTCGTGTTCAGTCGTGTCTGACTCTTTGCAACCCCATGGGTTGCAGTCCGCCAAGCTCCTCTGTCCATAGGGTTCTCCAGGCAAGAATACTGGAGCGTGTTGCCATTTCCTTCTCCAGGGGTTTCTCAAGCAGTGTCTCTTGAGTCTCCCAAATCGGCAGGCAGGTTCTTTACCAGAGCAGTATGGCTTCCTGTTAATTCTAGATTTACTGCTCCCGCTAGATCCTTCAGTACAGTAATGCTGAATTGAATTTTTGAAAATAAATAACCTTGATTCGTTCTCATTCTTAGGGAAAAAGCATCCATTTTTACCATTAATTATGGTGTTAACTGTGGGCTTTTTGTAGGTGCCCTTTTTCAGATTGAGCATGTTCCCTTCTATTGCTAATCTGCTGAGAGTTTTATGAGGAATGATTGTTAAATTCCATTAGATGGTTTTTTCCCCATGTATTTTGAAATAATATATGGGTTTTCTTTTTTAATTTGCTAATATGGCAAATTACAATGAATAATGTTAAAGTATTAACTTTGCATTCCTGGAATAAACCTTTGTTGTGTTATTTTTATTTTTGTATATATTGTTGAATCTAATTTTCTAAAACTTTAGTTAGAAATGTTATTTCTATTTATGTTTTCATGAGAGATTGTTTTACAGCTTTTGTCTTAGAACGTTTATGTTTAATTTGAATATTAACATGAGACTGGCCTCCTAGAATGCTTTCAGAAATTTCATTCCTCTCTAATTTTCCAAAAGAGTTTGTGTAGAATTGCTTTTTTTTTTTTTTTTTTTTTAACATGATTGGTAAAACTAACCAATGAATCTACCTGGACCTATAGTTTTCATTCTGGGAAAGTTTTTACCTATCAGATTAGATTGTTTACTATATATATAGCTGTTTATTTTAACTATTGCTTCTTGAGTGAAATTTATAAGTTTTCATATTTCAAGATTTTTATTCCATCTAAGATGTTAAATTTCTTGTCATAAATTTGTTTAGAAATTTCATTATTATTGCATTTCATTATTATTCTATTAATCTCTATTAGTCTATAGTGATGTTACAGTTCTGATTCCTAATTCTGGCAATTTGTTTCTTTTTTCTTTCTGATCATTCTGGCTAGAACTTTATCAATCTTTGATACTCTCAAAAATCATTGCATTGATTTTTCCTTAAAGATTTTAATGGTTTCTGTTTTATTTCCTACCTGACCATTGCTATTCCTTTCATCTACTTATTTCATATTATATATATATATATATATATATATATTTAGTTTCTTAAGGTATAATCTGGAGAAGGAAATGGCAACCCACTCCAGTATTCTTGCCTGGAGAATCCCAGGGACAGGGGAGCCTGGTGGGCTGCCGTCTATGGGGTCGCACAGAGTTGGACACGACTGAAGTGACTTAGTAGCAGCAAGGTATAATCTCAAGTCATTGATTTGAGACCTTTTTAAAATTTTCTAATACAGACACTTAGTGCTGTTTTATAAATTTCACCACCAACTCCAAGGACTGGTTTAGTGGTATACCATAGTTTTTAACATGTATTCTGTTTTTGCTTTGTTTCTCAGTTCAATTTTTTTATTTTTCTCTTGGTTTCTTCTTTGACCCATTAATTATTTGGATGTGTGCTATTTTGTTTCCAAATACTAGGAGATTTTTCAGAGATCCTTTTTTCAATTGATTTCTAATTTAATTACATTGTAATCAAATAACCTACTTTCCATGACTCAAATAATTTTAAATTTGTTGAGATTTTTCTTATAGTCAAGATATGTTCCATCTTGGCAAATAGTCTGTATACATTTGAAAAGGTGTGCATTCTCATGATATCAAGGTGGGTTGTTCTATAGATGTCAATTAGGAAAATCTGGTTAATGGTATTCAAATTGTCTATATCCTGTATAATTTTCTGAGCACTTATATCATTTATTGAGAGATTAGTGTTGAAATTGCTGATGATAATTGTTCATCTCTTTTATCAATTTTTGCTTTGTGTATTTCAAAACTTTGCATATTTCAAAGCATTAGGAACATAAACATTTATGATTGTTATGTCTGTTTCACAAATTGTCACTGTTATTATTAAATGGCCCTCTTTACCCCTGCTGTGCGAGATCACCTCATAGGGATGCTCATTTCAGGTTGTGTGTGATCTGAAAGCTTTTCCCCACCCAGGAATCAAACCCAAGTCTTTTTCTTGGCAAGCAGATTCTTCTCCACCAAGCCCCCTGGAAGCGCATGTTATCTGTATGATTCTAAATACATGGTAAACTTTGGACACTCTAATGAAGGGGTGTCCTTCTTACCCACCTTGGTACCTGACAATTCATGCCAGGCCACTCACCCACACCCATCCTACCTCAACACAGTCTTTCTTTTAACCCTTGTTGAGCTTCAACATTCCATTCTGGGTTGCCTCCTATGTACAGACTCTTTTCACCTCACTTTGTCTTTGACACTCCCTGCTGGGAAGTCCACTTTTATAAATATTTTCCTTACCTGATCAGCCCACCATGGGCTGCTTTCTTATGCAGACACCTACTTTACCACATCTAGGTTCCAATCTCCCCCACACTAGGCTACTCCTCTTGAAACATTCTCCTCACTGTACTCAGTGCCCCATACTATATGCCCAATTCCCACTAACCCACACAGACATCCTCTTCAAATTAACTGCTGTGATTTTTTCTTAATCTGGACTATTCCATCTCACCCATCCTCAAGCCAGCCAGATACCTCTCTTGCTGAGTATTATATTTTGGACAAAGTCCTTCAGGAAGAAATGAGAAAAATAAGAGGAAAATTGAGCATGCATTTTTGTGCTTGAAAACTTTCCTTCCTAAATTGTGTTCTTGACAAGAGATAATTGGGTTTTAAGTTCTTACAGGCAAGGCATGCTCTGTTTTGTTGTTTAGGTGCTAAGTGAAAGTCACTCAGTCGTTTCCTACTCTTTGCAACCCAATGGACTATACAGTCCATGGAATTCTCCAGGCCAGAATACTGGAGTGGATATCCTTTCCCTTCTCCAGGGGATTTTCCCAACCCAGGGATCAAACCCAGGTCTCCTGCATTGCAGGCAGATTCTTTTTTTTTTTTTTTTTGCAGGCAGATTCTTTACCAGCTGAGCCACAAGTTGCTAAATCACGTCTTAACTCTTTTGCAACTCCATGGAATGTAGCCCGCCAGGCTCCTCTCCCCATGGGATTTCCCAGGCAAGAATACTGGAGTGGATTGCCACTTCCTTTTCCAGGGGGTCTTCCTGACCCAGGGCTCAAACCCAAGTCTCTCCTTCTTGGCAGGCAGATTCTTCACCACTGAGCCACCTGGAAGCACATGTTATATGCATGATTCTAAATACATGGTAAACTTAAGTAGCATATGGAGCATGGCAACCAACCTGCCTCAATTACTGCTTATTTTGAAAGCCTAGAAAAACTAATTAAACATTACTGAATTCTGGGGGAAAGCTAAAGCCAATAATAAAGCTTGGGGGAAAATTAAGACCAAGAATAATGAAGATATTGATAGCTTACGATGAACAATGTTGGATTTGTGATCTCTGAAAAAGATTTAGCTTCAGGACCAGGGACAGGTCTTGGTCTCTCAGGAGCTTTTGTGTAGCTGAGTTTTATTAAATTGAAAAAGGGACAGAGAAAGTGTCTGACATAGACATCAGAAGGGGGATGGAGAGTGCCTCCCTTGCCAGTCTTAGCAAAGGAATTATATACTGTTTAAATTAGTTATTACAATAAATCAAAAGAATGTCTCAAAGTTGTAAAAATTTTACCAGACCCAGTCCCACAATTACATTTTAAGGTAACAGGATTAGTCAAAGGTTTTCAAGAAGGAGAAACTGTTCTTTGTTGTGTAATCAATGGTTCTGAGCTTAAAGGGGAAAAAAAAAAGGTTCAATGTGAATAAGACTAAGGAATGTAGAGAAAAAAAAGTTTGTCCTTTCCTCCTCCTTGAGAATTCAGTTCAGTTCAGTTCAGTCACTCAGTCCTGTCCAACTCTGCGACCCCATGGACTGCAGCACGCCAGGCCTCCCTGTCCATCACCAACTCCTGGAGCCTATTCATACTCATATCCATCATGTCAGTGATGCCATCCAACCATATCATCCTCTGTCATCCCCTTCTCCTGCCTTCAACTTTCCCAGCATGAGGGTCTTTTTCAATGAGTCAGTTCTTCTCATCATGTGGCCAAAGTATTGGAGTTTCAACTTCAGCATCAGGCTTTCCAATGAATATTCAGGACTGATTTCCTTTAGGATTGACTAGTTTGATTTCCTTGCAGTCCAAGGGACTCTCAAGAATCTTCTCCAACACCACAGTTTAAAAGTAGCAGTTCTTCAGCACTCAGATTTCTTTATAGTCCAACTCTCTCATCCTTACATGACTCCTGGAAAATCCATGGCTTTCACTAGATGGACCTTTGTTGGTAAAGTAATGTCTCTGTTTTTAATATGCTGTCTAGGTTGGTCATAGCTTTTATTCCAAGGAGCAAATTTCTTTTAATTTCATGGCTGCAGTCACCATCTGCAGTGATTTCGAAGCCCAAATAAATAAAGTCTCTCACTGTTTCCATTGCTTCCCCATCTATTTGCCATGAAGTAATGGACCAGATGCCATGATCTTAGGTTTATGAATGTTAAGTTTTAAGTCAATTTTTTCACTCTCCTCTTCCACTTTCATCAAGAAGCTCTTTAGTTCTTCTTCGCTTCATGCCATAAATGTGGTGTTATCTGCGTATCTGAGGTTATTGATGTTTCTCCTGGCAGTCTTGATTCCAGCTTGTGCTTCATCCAGTCCAGGCTTTTACATGATGTAATCTGCATATAAGTTAAATAAGCAGGGTGACAATATACAGCCTTGACATACTTCTTTACTGATATGGAACCAGTCTGTTGTTCCATGTCCAGTTCTAACTGTTGCTTCTTGACCTGCATACAGATTTCTCAGGAGGCAGGTGACCTGCCTTGAGAATTCCAGACCCCTATCTCCTCTTCAAGAACCCCAGACCCCTCTCTCCTCCTTAGGGATCCCAGACTTCTTATCAACCTGCCTAGGAATTGACTCTCTCAGTATCTTCACATCCCTTGAGGGAAGTCATGATATCTATCACTTGTAGAAACTGAATCATAATAACCTATCTCAAGACTAAATGTTGTTTTGTTTCCATTGTTTTATTGTTTTTGAAGTTTTATTGTGGATTTCTAAATAAACCAGAGTTTAACAATTCTGATATATTTTTATACTTGGATAACTGGGCAAGATTTTTAATAATCTTGTACTTTATTCTTATCATTTATAAAGTATGGATAATAAGACCTATTTTGCAGGACTCTTGTGATAACTAAGTAATGAACATATGCAAACTGTCTAGAACATTCAAGAAATAACAGTGCCTATGCAGTCCCCACCACCTCTCCTCAACTTTTTTCTTTTCTCTTATGAAGACTAAATGTGAAAAGCATATTTTGAAAAGCATTTGATTAATAAAAGATGCTATGCTTAATAAATAGTTCACTTTTTTCTGTTGCCTTAGTAATACAAATGAACATTAAAATGACAGAGGCATGGAGGGAATATCCAGAGTAGCAGTAATTAGGAAGAAAAATTCTTAATTAAAATTTTTGTGAACAATATATATTTATGACAAATTTTTAATGGAACAAAAGAACAGCTAAATGTAATTTTTCCACTTACCACTGTGCTTTAGTCACACTAAAACTGATTTATTTTTTAAATGTTTTTCACAATTTTATTGAGAAATAGACATACATCACTGTGTAAGTTTAAGGCATACAGTATAAGGGTTTATTTACTTATGTTGTGAAATGATTACCGGAATTGGTTCAATAACATCCATCTTCTCAAATAGACATAATAAAAAGAATAGAAAGAAGAAAAAATAAAAGAAAAAAATTTCTCTTTGTGATGAGAACTCTTAGAATTTACTCTCTTAACAACTTTCCAATATATCATACATCAGAGTTAGTTATAGCCATTATATCTCTTCCCACTCCAGACTCTGGTAGCCACAAATCTGATCTCTTTTGCTATGAATTTGGCAGTGGCATATTTTTCCTTCTGTGTTTGTTAGTTTTAGGTTCCACATATGTGAGATCATACAATATTTGTAAATATTATTTCTTATTTATTAATTTTATATTTTATCAGTTCTTAGCACAGTATGTGTAGATTCTTTAACTTGAATTTCTTTACTTAATAATATATTTGGAAAATATTTCCATTATTTCTCATGAAAACTACCTCATTTTTCAGCAACTACATAATATGAATGTATTACAATTGTATTAGTCATTCTCTTAATAACTGGCCTTTGGGACATTTTAAAACTTTTTCTATTACAAAAAAATTCTGGAATATATTTCCTTGTGTGCACAGTTTTTACAACAGTAAAATTGTAATTGTATCATTAAAAGATAAACTGAAGCATATGAAAAATATTGAGTTTATTTGAGCAAAAATTGATTGAAATTGGGTAGTGCCAAACCAGAAGTGGTAAGGAGTACTCCACCACCAAGAGCCTGGGAAGAGACTTTTATACATAAGAGGCTGAAGCAAAGCAAGAAAATTGTTGATTGGCTATAGCTTAAAGTCTAGTCGGCTGTTTGTGATTGGCTGTCCTTAGATTTCAATTTTGTACCTTAAGGCATTTACAGACCTAGATTTTGGTTTGCTTACAGAAACTTCCAAAGCATTAGAGCCCCTTCTGATGGTCTCCTTATTTTATTACCTTAAAATTAGAAGTATAATTGTTGGATAAAAGCAGTACAATTGTATAGAAGTATAATTGTTGGATAATATTCTTAGTGGACATTGGAAATTTCATCAATAGAAATTCTACTTATTTATATTCCACCAGCAATATTTGGGAGGAAAGTGTACCATATCTTAGCCAAAGCATAAAAAAATAAGTTGTTTTACCTTTGCCAATATTTGAAATTTGTGTTTCTAGTATGAGTGAAATGGATTAGGCTTTTTCTCATAAATTGGAATCATTGCCATTTCCTTTCCTGTGAACTTCCTGTTTGTCCACTTAAATATTGTTATTGGTCAGTTTATTCTTGACAAGCTGAGGTTGTTAGTATATTAAGAAAAAATTATTTTGGTTTCTGTTATGATTGATAAATGAGACTCCCCCAGGTGATGCTAGTGGTAAAGAATCCACCCACCACTATTGGTAAAGAATCCACCTACCAATGAAGGAAACGCAAGAGACATAGGTTCAGTCCCTGGGTCTATAAGATTCCCCTGGAGGAGGAAATGGCAATCCACACCAATATTCTTGCCTGGAGAATTCCATGGACAGAGTAGCCTGGCGGGCTACAGTCCATGGAGCCACAAAGTGTCGGACATGACTGAGCAACTGAACACACATTTGATTGATAAATAATTTTCTCAGATTGTTATTTATTATTTTGTCATAGTTTTCCCTATATTGTGACATTTTCTTCTGTGAATTTTCAATTTGGTATCATATTAGAAAAGCTCCTGCATTTTGCAACTATAAAAACAAAATCCCCACATTATTTTCTTCTAGTCCCACAAACACACCTAACTGGGAGCCTTACAGTTATAGTCTTTATCCCCAGAAGCGTAGGTCCATCTAAAATTTGCCTATTCTTATAAGGAAAGAAAAGAATGGCCAGCTGGTAACAAAACCATAAAAACATAATGTCTGCATATATATATTTGTAATATGTATATATCACATACATGTTTATATATATGGCGTGCTACAGTTCATGGGGTCGCAAAGAGTCGGACATAACTTAGTGGCTGAACAACATATATTTGTAAGCATACATATCTGTATTTTAGATATATTTTGATATATATATATTTATATAGCATACATATATAAGCACACAAATCTATGCATATATCCATATCATAGATCTGTATGTATTAATATGTGTGACTATATATATCTGTAACTATGTGTAGAGAGGGAAAAATAATTTTCCCTCTACCTTTCTAGGTTCTGTGGCTAAGATGCTCCCCACCATAATAAAAGATAATGGCACCCCACTCCAGTACTCTTGCCTGGAAAATTCCATGGATGGAGGAGCCTGGTAGGCTGCAGTCCATGGGCTCACTAAGAGTCAGACAAGACTGAGCGACTTCACTTTGACTTTTCACTTTCATGCATTGGAGAAGGAAATGGCAACCCACTCCAGTGTTCTTGCCTGGAGAATCCCAGGGATGGGGGAGCCTGGTGGCCTGCCGTCTATGGGGTCGCACAGAGTCAGACACGACTGAAGCGACTTAGCAGCAGTAGCAGCAGCAACAAAGAAAAACAAACAAAAGTTTAATAACATATATACCTCATGTATACTGGGAGAGACTCAGAAAAACTGAGTGAAACTCCCAGAAATGGCCCAAGCCACAACCTTAAATACTGTCTTAGCTAAAGACAAAAATCTCAAAGAAGCTGGGTGTATAGGGAGGCTGAGCCAGACCTAAGTTTGAGTGTTTGAGTGTCCCCTGCAGAGGCAAAGGTAGCAGCCATCTGCCACAGGGACTGGGGCTCTGGCTGCCGTGGACTTGGGAGGTGCAGCATGTGGCGTACATCCTCTTGGAGGAGGTTGCCATTAGCCCTACCATAGAGTCACCAAGCAGATGACCCACAAGCTGGTAAATAATTATACCAAAGAAGTTCTCACACTTCTAGGGCCCACAACAGATTTCCCAACCTAAGGATCCGGCAAAGGGACTGAGAACCCCATGGAATTTGAAGGCCAGTGGGATTTGATTACAGAACTTCCACAGGACTGGGGAAACAGACTCTTGGAGGGCACAGACAAAGCTTGTGTGTACCATGACCCAGGAGAAAGGAGCAGTGGCCCCACAAGAGGCTGAACCAGACTTGTCTGTGAGTGTCCAGAAGTCTCCGGTGGAGGCATGGGTCGACAGTGGCCTCGTGTGGGGTCAGGGGCACTGAATACAACAGTCCTGGGATTCACAGCATGGTGGCATAAGTCCTTTTGAAGGAGGTCCCCATTACCTCCATTACCCCTACCATAGTTTGGCCTCAGGCCAAACTAAGGGAGGGAACACAGCCCCACACATCAGCAGAAAATTGGATTTAAGATTTACTGAGCATGGCCCTGCCCATCAGAGCAAGACCCAGTTTGCCCCACAGCCAGTACCTCCCATCAGGAAGCTTCCACAAGCCTCTTATCCTTCAGAATGAAAATCACAAGCACAGAAAAGTAACCAAACTGATCACATGGATCATAGCCTGGTCTAATTCAGTGAAACTATGAGCTATGCCATATAAGGCCACACAAGATGGACAGGTCATGGTGGAGAGTTTTAACAAAATGTGGTCCACTGGAGAAGGGAATGGCAAACCACTTCAGCATTCTTGCCTAGAGAATGAACAGTGTGAAAAGGAAAAAACAAAAGATATGACACTGAAAGATGAATTCACCAGGTCAGAAGGTACCCAATACGCTACTGGAGAAGAGTGAAGAAATAGCTTCAGAAGGAATGAAGAGGCTGAGCCAAGTGGAAACAGCGCCCCATTGTGGACGTGTCAGGTGGTGAAAGTAAAGTCTGAAGCTGTAAAGAACAACACTGCATAGGAACCTGGGATGTTAGGTCTATGAGTCAAGGTAAATTGGAAGTGGTCAAACAGGAGATGGCAAGAGTGAACATTGAAATTTTAAGAATCAGTGAGCTAAAATAGACCAGAATGTGTAAATTTAATTCTGATGACCATTATATTTGTTAGTGTGGGCAAGAATACCTTAGAAGAAATGGAGTAGCCTTCATAGTCAACAAGAGAGTCTGAAATGCAGTACTTGGGTAAAGTCTCAAAAATGACAGAATGATCTCTGTTCACGTCCAAGGTAAACCATTCAATATTACAGTAATCCAAGTCTACGCCCCAACCACTAATGCTGAAGACGATGAAGTTGAATGGTTCTATGAGGACCTATAAGACCTTCTAGAATTAACAGCAAAAAAAAAAAAAAAATGTCCTTTTCATCATAGGGAACTGGCATGCAAAGTAGGAAGTCAAGAGATACCTGGAGAAACAGACAAGTATGGTCTCTGAGTACAAAATGAAGCAGGGCAAAGGCTAACAGAGTTTTTCCAAGAGAGCACACTGGTCATAGCAAACACCTTCTTCAAACAACACAAGAGACTACTCTACAGAGGGACAACACCAGATGGTAAATACTGAAATCAGATTGATTATATTCTTTGCAGCCAGAAATGGAGAAGCTCCATATACTCAGGAAAACAAGATCAGGAGTTGACTGTGGCTCAGATCGTGAACTCCTTATTGCAAAATTCAGACTTAAATTTAAGAAGTAGGGAAACCCACTAGGCCATTCAGGTATGACCTAAATCAAATCCCTTATGATTAACAGTGGAAGTGACAAATAGATTCAAGGGATTAGATCTGATAGACAGTGCCTGAAGATCTATGGACGGAGGTTCAAAACATTGTATAGGAGGCAGTGATCAAAACCACTCTCAAGAAAGAAAAAGTTGCTCAGCCGTGTCTGATTCTTTGTGACCCCATAGACTGTAGCCCACTAGGCTCCTCTGTCCATGGGATTCTCCAGAGAAGAATACTGTAGTGGGTTGCCATTTCCTTCTCCAATCTCCAAGAAAAAGAAATGCAAAAAGACAAAATGGTGGTCTGAGGAGGCCTTACAACTAGCAGAGAAAAAAGGGAAGTGAAGGCAAAGGAGAAAAGGAAAGATATACCCATCTGAAAGCAGAGTTCCAAAGAATAGCAAGGAGAGATAAGAAAGTCTTTCTCAGTGAACAATGCAAAGAAATAGAGGAAAACAATAGAATGGGAAAAACTAAAGATCTTTTCAAGAAAATTAGAGATACAAAGAAAACATTTCATACAAAGATGGGCACAATAAAGGACAGAAATGGTAAAGACCTAACAGAAGCAGAAGATATTAGGGAGAGGTGGCAAGAATGCACAGAAATAAAATACTCAGATATAATACACAGATATAAAAAATACACAGATATAAATACACAATACACAGAAATAACACACACAGATAGAATACACAGATATAAAAAATATCTTAATGATCCAGATAACCATGATGGTGTGATCACTCATCTTCACCCTGGCGTGCAAAGTTAAGTGGGCTTTAGGAAGCATCACTATGAACAAAGCTAGTGGAGGTGATGAAATTCCAGCTGAGCTATTTCAAACCCTAAAAGCTTCTGCTGTTTAAGTATTGCACTCAATATGCCAGCAAATTTGGAAGACTCAGGAGTTGCCACAGACTCAGCAGTGGCCACAGGATTGGGAAAGGTCAGTTTTCATTCCAATCCCAAAGAAAGGCAATGCCAAAGAAGGTTCAAACTACCGCACAATTGCACTCATCTCACACGCTAGCAAAGTAATGTTTAAAATTCTACAAGGTAGACTTCAACAGTACATGAGCTGAGAACTTCCAGGTGTTCAAGCTGGATTTAGAAAAGGCAGAGGTATCAGAGATCGAATTGCCAATATCTGTTGGATCATGGAAAAAGCAAGAGAATTCCAGGAAAATATCTACTTCTGCTTCATTGACTATGCTAAAGCCTTTGTGTGGATCACTGCAAACACTGGAAAATTCTTAAAGAGATGGGAATACCAGACCACCTGACCTGCCTCCTGAAAAGCCTGTATGTAGGTCAAGAAGCAACAGTTAGAACTGGCCATGGAACAACAGACTAGTTCCAAATAGGAAAAGGAGTCTGTCAAGGCTGTATGTTGTCACCTTGCTTTTTTAACTTATATGCAGAGTACATCATGAGAAATGCTGGGCTGGATGAAGCACAAGCTGGAAACAAGATTGCCAGGAGAAATATCAACAACCTCAGATATGCAGACAACACCACCCTTATGGCAGAAAGTGAAGAGGAACTAAAGAGTCTCTCAATGGAAGTGAAAGAGGAGAGTGAAAAAGCTGGCTTAAAGCTCAACAGTCAATAAACGAAGATCATGGCATCTTGTCCCATCAGTTCATGCACATAAATGGGGAATCAATGGAAATGGTGACTTTATTTATCCAAGACTTTATTTTCTTGGATTCCAAAATCACTGCAGATGGTACTGTAGCCATGGAATTAAAAGACGCTTGCTCCTTTGAAGATAAGCTATGACAAACTAGAAAGCATATTAAAAAGCAGAGACATTACTTTGTTAACAAAGGTCTGTATAGTCAAAGCTATGATTTTTCCTGTGGTCATATATGGATGTGAGAGTTGGACTATAAAGAATGCTGAGCACCAAAGAACTGATGCTTTTGAACTGTGGTGTTTGAAAAGACTTGAGAGTCCCTTGGACTACAAGGAGATCAAACCAGTCAATCCTAAGGGAAATCAACCCTGAATATTCATTAGAAGGACTGATGCTGATTCTGAAGTTTCAATAATTTGGCCACCTGATGGGAAGAGCTGACTTTTTAGAAAAGACCCCGATGCTGGGAAAGATTGAAGGCAGGAGGAGAAGGGGATGACAGAGGATGAGATGGTTGGATGGCAAAACCAACTCAATGGATACGAGTTTTAGCAAGCTCTGGGAGATGGTGATGGACGTGGAAGTCTGACGTGCAGCAGTCCATGGGGTCGCAAACAGTCAGACACTACTGAGTGACTGAACAGCAACAATAGGGAGGCTAGTTAGAGGAGATTATTAGGAAAAGTAGAGTGAGGTTATGCAGAGTTGTCTGGCATTTTCCCTATTGATTAGAGTTCTTTTCATTTACAATCATTCTCCTCTTTCTGATAAACAGAGGGAAACATTTTCAAAATGAAATTTTCTCTTATAAATGTACATTTCCCTTACAAAAGTGTAAATTCTACTGTTTTTAGATCTTTTCCTGTGTCTGCTTCTTCTAAAAAATATTCAGCTCAAAATAATCTTAATGCCAAAGAGGCATAGATGAGGTGGTATAGTCTACTGTTCTTCATATAGCTTATGTAGACATATGAATATTCTATACATCATACATATATAGGCATATGAAAGCAAAAGTCACGCCATCATGTCCAACACTCACAGGCCTGTGAACTAAAGCCTGCCAGGCTCTTCTGTCCGTGGGATTTCCCAGGCAACAACACTGCAGTAGGTAGCCATTCCCTTCCTCAGGTGATCTTCCTGACCCAAAGATTGAACCCAGATCTCCTTTACTGCATGGAGATTCTTTACCATTTGAGCTACCCGGGAAGCCCTATATAAGCATAGGTATCTTATTGAACTTCACAAATAGAACATAATTTTTTTCTATTGATGTTTTCTCTATTTACAAAGGAATATCAGATTACCTAATTCAGAGTTTCAAAGTCTTATTTATAAACTCTAAGTATGGCAAGCTTGGATGGGTTACCTATCAGAAATGAAACCTATATCTCTCAAGAACTGAACATCTGAGTTGGAAACAAGTTTTCTTGAAATAGGATAGAGGGTAAAAAAATGTTTCAATGAATATGACTTCTCTGCCTCCCCATGGATTTGGAAGTTTCTTCCACCAACAGGTTAATGGGGCCCTTCAAACACTGGTGCCTGTGGGAAAGTCACTGATGGGATCATCTATTTCTAAACTTCCCACTGCAGGAAGTAGTTTTGATTGAAAGAATCGTGTGTAATGGAAACACAGTATAAAAATGAATGAGCTGAGGGGTGTTTTTCTAACAAGAATTTCCTGGGAAAGTACTGATCACAGGAACTAAAGTAAGAATTTAAATCCTGTAATCTGGCAAAGACCACGTTGAACTCAGCCTCTTTTGATGTGATATGAAAACTTGAGCTCAATAAAAATTTGCTCCTCTCCCCTCAAAGCTTCTTCGATCTGTTTCTGTCACTTGGAAATAAGATGATACTCTCCAAGGTTTAAAATAGTTCCTTTTCAGAGTTTTGATGAGATATAATATAGGCTTTTAGACACACTGCCACTCCTTATGAGTTCACAAGGAGGCTGGGGATTAGGAGGAATAAAATAAAGAAAACTAGAATATGAATTACTGTGTGAGTAGTTAGCCCTTAAGCCCCATTAATATTATCACTCTGACAAGTCTCTAATTGATAATCTTCAGAATAAACCTTATGTCAAAAAGATAAAGAAGAATATCTGATAGCATCAGTAACCTGAAAGTACCCAGGATCCTTCTTTTGCAGTTTATATCAAGAATTCATAGGCTGAAATAACATGTTACTGCATTGGAAAGGTGAAGGTAATATAGAGAAAACGGGGATTTTAGCCATTGCTCTGACCCATTTAATTCTACACAATGCTTGTGTGATTCATATTTAAAATGTCCTGAAGGATCTATGACTCTCAGGAGAAAAAGGCTTTCTACAAATTTGCTGACAAAGGAGATAACTAGACCCTGCGACCCATGAGTTTCTTTCCTAGTGTACCAGCCCCCTTCTACCATCCTCAAAGATTTGTTGATCGAGGTTTTAGATGACCTCTACACCAGTTATCAGGTTCATGCTGTCTCTATTCCCACCCCAAACCCCTCTCTATACCAATTTGTAGTGCGTACCTAATGAGATGATAGTATGCAAAAGTGTTACACAGAGAATTCTCAAAGGTGGAATGGCTGGCTTTCTGGTTAGTTAATTTCTTTCACGTTGTGTTTAATGGAGTAATGTAGGGTTAAGAAGCAAAACACTGAACTGACTCCCTTTGTACAGAGAAGCAACCTGAATGTTTCTGAATAAAGCTAAAATGTCCATTTGCAAACCCCAGTAAAAGGGGTTATGGAACCAAATGGATAAACAGGAGGTGGAATGGAACCAGTGAGTCTGGAATCTTCTTCAGGATGGATGGTAGGGTCTATTATGTTTAATAGTATGTGAAATTAGGACTCTTCTAGCCATCATAGGAAGGAAGTCATCAGCATTCACTTCCTTACAATTTATTCCTAATCATCCCCCTGCAATATACCTTTTATTTCCATTGCTCTACTGAAAATGCTGTCTGAATCTAAGACATAACCAGTGACATTTTTTACCTGTTTCTCATCATTGTTGGCATTTCTATAGCCCTTGAGCCCATTTCTTTATTTTTAATTTTATTGGAGTATAGTTGATTTACAGTATTGTGTTAGTTTTAGATGTACAGCAAACTCAATCAGCTATACATACATCCACGGTTTTTAAAAGATTCTTTTCCCATGTAGGCCATTATACAGTATTGAGTAGAGTTCCCTGTGCTATACAGCAGGTTCTTATTAGTTATCTGTTTTACATATGGTAGTGTGTATATCTCAATCCCAATTTATCCTTTCTCCTTCCTTATCCTATGGTACCCATAAACTTGTTTTCTACATCTGTGACTCTACTTCTGCTTTGTAAATAAGTTCATTTGTGTTCTTTTGTAGATTCCATATATAAGTGATATATGATATTTGTCTTTCTATGTCAGATACTTCAATCAGTATGACAGTCCTTTGAGCCCACTTCCGATTGCTTTGTCTGTTTTGTCATCAAAAAGAGAATCTTCTACTACAATAATCTGCATAATGTTGAATTGTAAATAATGACTGATGATTGTATCTTTACATGAACATACTACAGGAAAGGTGTTCTAAAATAAGGTGACTGAACAAGAACAACTTTTTAAAAATAAGTTCATTGGCTTTTATTTATTTATTTTTTTTTGCTAAGTGAGTAGATTTTATTTATTTATTTATTTTTTTTGTGCTGCAGCACGTGTCACCACGTGCTCTTTTTTTTTTTTTAATAGAAAATTATTTAATTAGTATACATGTGTTCCCCATCCTGAACCCTCCTCCCTCCTCCCTCTCCACACCATCCCTCTGGGTCGTCCCAGTGCACCAGCCCCAAGCATCCAGCATCATACATTGAACCTGGACTGGCATCTCGTTTCATACATGACGTTTCACATGTTTCAATGCCATTCTCCCAAATCTTCCCACCCTCTCCCTCTCCCACAGAGTCCATAAGACTGTTCTGTACATCAGTGTCTTTTTTGCTGTCTCGTATACAGGGTTATCGTTACCATCTTTCTAAATTCCATATATATGCGTTAGTATACTGTATTTATGTTTTTCCTTCTGGCTTAATTCACTCTGTATAATAGGCTCCAGTTTCATCCACCTCATTAGAACTGATTCAAATGTATTCTTTTTAATGGCTGAGTAATACTCCATTGTGTATATGTACCACAGCTTTCTTATCCATTCATCTGCTGATGGACATCTAGGTTGCTTCCATGTCCTGGCTATTATAAACAGTGCTGCGATGAACATTGGGGTAAATTCTTTCCATCAATGGTTTAAAAGATTCAGTTTGCCAGAGATTCAAGGAGGATTTAAGAAGTGTGATACTGGGGAGAGATGCTTATATTCTTTGAGTCCAATCCCCCCCCCCATAATAGACAAACAGAACTCAACAGAAGGAGGTTGTCAAATTGTCTAATTTCTACAGTTGAGAATGAAAACCAGAAATGTGAGATCCCCAGTGAAGTGAGTTCTCTAAAGGACCCACAAAAATATTCATAAAACAGACTCAGCTTAAGCATCTTCCAAGCCTACAGGTTAGTTAGTTAACAGTTCACTGTTAGTTAATGAAACTTATCACTCTAGTATGATCTTTATTCCTCTCTCTCCTCCTTGTACTCCATCAGTGTGTCAGAAACATCAATGATCCAGCTGCATTCAGTGTTTCCAGTGTGGAAACACTAAGCAGAGAAAGAAAGAAGTTGTCAAACACATTCCCTTTCTTTCCCATTACAGAATTCCTAGCCTATAGCATTACTTAGCTAGGAAGGGGAAATGTACAACTTTGAATAATCTCAGAAGTTTGACATTTCAGTTACTAAATTGAAACAGTTTTCTGTTCTGGAGTAGACTGAAAATATATAAGATGTGGCCAATAGAAAAGATATGTCCTGCTGAGCAAATTTAAGAACAATGGTAGATGAAAATCATTTTATGATTACATCATATTTGTTCGATATATGGACAATCCAGAATATACAGATAAATTTAAAAAATAAGCTACATAAACTCCATCAGGTTTGGTTAATTATCATAAATATTTTTGTATACATATACACATATAATCATACTATCTACACTGTTTTATAATAATATAGTTGGAATGTATCCCCCAAACCTCAAAAACTAGACTGGATCTTTTCACCTTATGTTTCTATAGGATCCTATACTTAACCCTATTATAACATTTAATTATTTGATATTGAATTGCCTATCAAATTGTTTTGTTCCACTTTGGTATGCAGAATTGTGAGATAACCCCTTA
The DNA here is from genome assembly GCF_029378745.1 of Bos indicus. Lineage (NCBI taxonomy): Eukaryota > Metazoa > Chordata > Mammalia > Artiodactyla > Bovidae > Bos > Bos indicus. The sequence goes on from NC_091779.1 coordinate 15,983,621, forward strand.
ATGACTGACTCTCAGCCTTGTATAGTACTTTCCTTTTTTAATGTAGGTAGAATTTGTGGAGCATGATGAGGTATCACTACCATGACTGTGCTACATTATATGGCAAAACGTATTAATGGATGATCTAATTGAGTTAACCTAATCACATACGTGCTTTAAAAGCAGAGAAGTTTCTCTATTTGGTGGCACAAATGGAAGTCAGGGAGATTTCCAACCATGAGAAGGATTCAATGTGCCCTTGGTGGCTTTAAAGGTCAAGAGGGTTATGTGCCAAGGAATGAGGGCAGGCTTCAGGAAAGTGGACCCTCACTGGCAACCAGTAAGGACCCTAGCTCCTCAGTGCTATGGCTTCAAATTGAATGATGGAATTCTTCAAAGGACCTGAACAGGCTTCTAAACAGATTCTACCCTAAAGTGTCCTGATAAAAGAGCAGCTTGGCCAACATCTTGATTTTTAGGAAACTCAATTAAGTCTAGCTCAGATTTCTGACCTAAAGAAATGTGAGTTAACAAATGGTTATTGTTTCAAGCTGCTAATTTTGAGGTAACTTTTTACACAGCAATAGAAACTAATACTCCAGTACTCTTGCCTGGAAAATCCCATGGACAGAGGAGCCTGGTAGGCTGCAGTCCATGGGGTCGCGAAGAGTTGGACCCGACTGAGAGACTTCACTTTCACTTTTCACTTTCATGCATTGGAGAAGGAAATGGCAACCCACTCCAGTGTTCTTGCCTGGAGAATCCCAGGGACGGGGGAGCCTGGTGGGCTGCCGTCTATGGGATTGCACAGAGTTGGACACGACTGAAGCGACTTAGCAGCAGCAGAAACTAATACACTATGCCTACAGAAGTAGACTGTAAATGCCTTAATTCGGGGAATGTCTTCTTCTCCAACACAGTGGTTGACAAAATAAATACATGGATTTATTGTTGAGATTAAAAGAGATAGTATGTAAATTTTCAACTGTAAATTGCAGTATAAATGAGAAGAGTTCTTTTGTCTGGTTCCAGGATGACACATTGGTTTCATCTCTGGGTCAAGACTTAAAATTTTCCAATGAACTTCTGCAACATTTAACCCTGATGTGACTTAATGGGAAAGAAGCCATGGTATATGTGGAGTCTCTGTAGGGAAGATCAGGGAAGGGACAGAAGTTAGGATGGCATAAATGAGGCCTGAATCCTTTCATTCTGTATGGGATCCAAGCAGATTTTTCAGATTAGACTTGTAGAAGATGAAAAAAATAAAGGTAGGGTATCAGGTACTTCTCATGTAAGATTTCTTTTTTAAAAAATTAATTTATTTATTTTAATTGGAGGCTAATTACTTTACAATGTTGTAGTGGTTTTTGCCATACAGTGACATGAATTAGCCATGGGTATACATGTGTTCCCATCCTGAATCCCCCTCTTACCTCCCTCCCCATCCCATTCCTCAGGGTCATCCCAGTGCACCAGCCCTGAGCGCCCTGTCTCAATGCATCAAACCTGGCCTGGTGATCTATTTCACATATGATAATATACATGTTTCAATGCTATTCTCTCAAATCATCCCACCCCACCTTCTCCCACAGAGTCCAAAAGCCTGTTCTTTACACCTGTATCTCTTCTGTTGTCTCGCATATAGGGTCATCATTACCATCTTTCTAAATTCTAAATATATTTATAAATATATACTTCTAAATATATATGTGTTAATACACTGTATTGGTGTTTTTCTTTTTGACTTACTTCACTCTGTATAATAGGCTCCAGTTTCCTCCACCTCATTAAAACTGATTCAAATGAATTTATAATAGCTGAGTAATATTCTATTGTGTATATGTACCACAGCTTTCTTATCCATTCATCTGCCAATGGAGAATCCAACAACATATTTAAAAGATCATACATTATGACCAAGTGGGCTTTATTCCAAGAATGTAAGGATTTCTCAGTATTCACAGATTAATCAATGTGATATACTACATTAACAAATTGAAAGATAAAAATCATATTATCTCAATAGGTGCAGAGAAAGCCTTTGACAAAATTCTACATCCATTTATGATAAAAACCCTCCAGAAAGCAGGCATAGAAGGAACCATATATGATATGGAACCATATATGATAAGGAACCATATATGACAGCAAACATTATTCTCAATGGTGAAAAATTGAAAGCATTTCCCCTAAAGTCAGGAACAAGACAAAGGTGCCCACTCTCATCACTACTATTCAACATAGTTTTGGAAGTTTTAGCCACAGCAATCAGAAAAGAAAAAGAAATAAAAGAAATCCAGATTGTAAAAGAAGAAGTAAAACTCTCACTGTTTGCAGATGACATGATCCTCTACATAGAAAACCCTAAAGACACCACCAGAAAATTACTAGAGCTAATCAATGAATATAGTAAAGTTGTAGGATATAAAATTAACACATAGAAATCCCTTGCATTCCTATATACTAACAATGAGAAAACAGAAAGAGAAATTAAGGAAACAATTCCATTCACCATTGCAATGAAAAGAATAAAATACTTAAGAATAAATCTACCTAAAGAAACAAAAGACCTATATATAGAAAACTATAAAACACTGATTAAAGAAACCAAAGATGACACAAATAGATGGAGAAATAATACCATGTTCATGGATCGGAAGAATCAATATAGTGAAAATGAGAATACTACCCAAAGCAATCTATAGATTCAATGCAATCCCTATCAAGCCACCAATGGTATTTTTCAGAGAACTAGAACAAATAATTTCACAATTTGTATGGAAATACAAAAAACCTTGAATAGCCAAAGCAATCTTCAGAGAGAAGAATGGAACTTGAAAAATCAACCTACCTGACTTCACACTATACTACAAAACTACAGTCATTAAGACAGTATGATACTAGCACAAAGACAGAAAAATAGATCAATGGAACAAAACAGAAAGCCCAGAGATAAATCCACACACCTATGGACACCTTATCTTTGACAAAGGAGGCAAGAATATACAACGAAGAAAAGACAATCTCTCTAACAAGTGGTACTGGGAAAACCAGTCAACCACTTGTAAAAGCATGAAACTAGGACACTTTCTAACACCATACACAAAAATAAACTCAAAATGGATTAAACATGTAAATGTAAAACCAGAAACTATAAAACTCTTAGAGGAGAACATAGGCAAAACACTGTCTGACATAAATCACAGCAGGATCCTCTATGACCCACCTTCCAGAGTAATGGAAATAAAAGCAAAAATAAACAAATGGGACCTAATTAAACTTAAAAGCTTTTGCACAATGAAGGAAACTATAAGCAAGGTAAAAAGACAGCCTTCAGAATGGGAGAAAATAATAGCAAACGAAGCAACTGACAAAGAATTAATCTCAAAAATATACAAGCAACTCATGTAACTCAATTCCAGAAAAATAAACGACCCAATCAAAAAAATGGGGAACACATGTACACCCATGGCAGATTCAAGTCAATGTATGGCAAAAGCAATACAATATTGTAAATTAAAATAAATAAATAAATTTTTAAAAAATGGGCCAAAGAACTAAACAGACATTTCTCCAAAGAAGACATACAGATGACTAACAAACACATGAAAAGATGCTCAACATCACTCATTATCAGAGAAATGCAAATTAAAACCACAATGAGGTACCATCTCATGCCGGTTAGAATGGAGGCTATCCAAAAAGTCTACAAACAAAAAATGCTGCAGAGGGTACGGAGAAAAGGGAACCCTCTTACACTGTTGCTGGGAATCCAAATTAGTACAGCCACTATGGAGAAAAGTGTGGAGATTCCTTAAAAAACTGGAAATAGAACTGCTATATGAAACTGAAATTCCACTGCTGGGCAAACACATCAAGGAAACCAGAATTGAAAGAGACATGTGTACCCCAATGTTCATCTAAGATTTCTACACAACAGATATATGGGAACTAGGAGTAGCTTGGGGGAGACTTTTCAACTCCTGAATGTCAATATATAAGGTTTACCAGGTAAGGAAATAGCAAAGTTCAAGGGTTTTTATTGGCATATTTACATTAACCATTCTTTTTGATGAAAATTAGATACTAAAATTATAAAAATATGTACAAATGGTATGATTATTTTAATTATGATTAGAATACTGGTACCATATTACATCACATATATACAGTGTCCTTGGTGTTTCAGATGGTAAATCTGCCTGTAATGCAGGAGACCCAGGTTCGATTCCTAGGTTGGGAAGATCCCCTGGAAAAGGGGATTCCAGTATTATTGCCTGGAGAATTCCATGGACAGAGGAGCCTGGTGGCCTACAGTCACTGGGGTCGCAAAGAGTCAGATATGACTGAATGACTAACACTTTCACTTCATATAGTGTCCAGGGGTTAGGATATGGACATCTTTGAGAGGGGATTATTCTTCGTATAATAAGTTAAAAAAACTTTTTATGTCTTCTTATGTCTATTTTCAAATATGACTTCAGTCCTTCTTTCCAACCCCTGGAAGGTATTTCAGATACATTCCAAATTTTCATAGTCACTTTCAAGTATCAGACCAATTTCATTTTGATAATTGGGCATTTAAAAGTCAAAATCACTTTGGTAATTTAAAACCTTACATCTAACTTGAAGATTTTTTGCATTCCTCCAACAAAGGTCTGCCCTGCAGCTTATAAACCACAGTACTTTCATGCATTGGAGAAGGAAATGGCAACCCACTCCAGTGTTCTTGTCTGGAGAATCCCAGGGATGAGGAGGCCTGGTGGGATGCCATCTATGGGGTCGCACAGAGTCAGACATGACTGAAGTGACACAGCAGCAGCAGCAGCAGCAGCAGCAGCAGCAGTGAATTTTGAATGTAATCTATTGTTCACACTACTTGTTTTACCACTTCTTGCCCTGCAATTTCTGTCACTTTGCAAACCAGTGTGGTATGAAGGGGATTAAAATCAAAGACTTATAAGTTTGTTTGGCAGCTGGTATTATCTGTAGGTTTGCTTGATTGATATTCCTACCTGTTGAGTGTCTTGATTATGAAAGTGAGTTGGATTTTGCCAAATGCTGTTCCTGCTTATGTTTAGTTGTCATATGGATTTTCTCCTTTCATCCACTTGTATGGAATATTATATTGACAATTTTCCTATGTTGAACTAACCTTATACTCTTGGGATGAATTCCAGTTGATAACAGTGTATAATCTTTTTTCTTTATTTCTTTATTGGTTTGCTAGTATTTTTCTTGAGTATTTTTGTGTCTATGTTCATGCAAGATATTGGTCTTCAGTTTTTTCTTCTCATAAGGACTTTGTCATTGGTACCAGGTCTTCATAGAATGAGTTGAAAGTGTTTTCTCCTCTCTATTTTTTTCTGATTTTTGTGATTAATTGGTGTTAACTTCTTTAAAATTTGATAATTCAACAGTGATCCTATTGCTTCTGGTTCTGGGTTTTTCTCTCTAGGAAATTGTTTGATTACTACTTTAATCCCTTTGTGATTATATTTCTATTCCAATTTTCTACCTTTTCTTGGGGAAACTTTTATTGTCTATGTCTCTATTTCATCTCCTTTATCTATTTCTTGGATTACACTGTCCATAGTAATGTTTATTAATATTTTCATTTCTCTAAAGTTAAAGTCTAATTTTCTTGAAGAGATCTCTAGTCTTTCCCATTCTGTTGTTTTCCTCTATTTCTTTGCATTGATCACTGAGGAAGGCTTTCCTATCTCTCCTTGCTATTCTTTGGAACTCTGCATTCAGATGCTTATATCTTTCCTTTGCTCCTTTGCTTTTTGCTTCTCTTCTTTTCACAGCTATTTGTAAGGCCTCTCCAGACAGCCATTTTGCATTTTTGCATTTCTTTTCCATGGGGATGATCTTGATCCCTGTCTCCTGTACAATGTCACAGACCTCCGTCCATAGTTCATCAGGTACTCTATCTATCAGATCTAGTCCCTTAAATCTATTTCATACTTCCACTGTATAATCATAAGGGATTTGATTTAGGTCTAGTGGTTTTCCCTACTGTCTTCAATTAAAGTCTGAATTTGGCAATAAGGAGTTCATGATCTGAGCCACAGTCAGCTCCCAGTCTTGTTTTTGCTGACTGTGTAGAGCTTCTCCATCTTTGGCTGCAAAGAATATAATCAATCTGATTTCGGTGTTGACCATCTGGTGATGTCCATGTGTAGAGTCTTCTCTTGTGTTGTTGGAAGAGGGTGTTTGCTATGACCAGTGCATTCTCTTGGCAAAACTCTATTAGCCTTTGCCCTGCTTCATTCTGTATTCCAAGGGAAAATTTCATGCAAAGATGCACTCAATAAAGGACAGAAATGGGATGGACCTAAGAGAAGCAAAAGATATTAAGAAAAGGTGGCAAGAATACACAGAAGAACTGTACAAAAAAGATCTTCACGACCCAGATAATCATGATGGTTTGATCACTCACACTCACATAGAGCCAGACATCCTGGAATGTGAAGTCAAGTGGGCCTTAGAAAGCATCACTATGAACAAAGCTAGTGGAGGTGATGGAATTCCAGTTGAGCTATTTCAAATGCTGAAAGATGATGCTGTGAAAGGGCTGCACTCAATATGCCAGCAATTTGGAAAACTCAGCAGTGGCCACAGGACTGGAAAAGGTCAGTTTTCATTCCAATCCCAAAGAAACGCAATGCCAAAGAATGCTCAAACTACCGCACTATTGCACTCATCTCACATGCTAGTAAAGTAATGCTCAAAATTCTCCAAGCCAGGCTTCAGCAATACGTGAACTGTGAACTTCCAGATGTTCAAGCTGGTTTTAGAAAAGGCAGAGGAACCAGAGATCAAATTGCCAACATCCACTGGATCATGGAAAAAGCAAGAGAGTTCCAGAAAAACATCTATTTCTGCTTTATTGACTATGTCAAAGCCTTTGATTGTGTGGATCACAATAAACTGTGGATAATTCTGAAGGAGATGGGAATACCAGACCACCTGACCTGCCTCTTGAGAAACCTATATGCAGGTCAGGAAGCAACAGTTAGAACTGGACATGGAACAAGAGACTGGTTCCAAATAGGTAAAGGAGTAAGTCAAGGCTGTATATTGTCACCCTGTCTATTTAACTTACATGCAGAGTACATCATGAGAAATTCTGGGCTGGAAGAAGCACAAGCTGGAATCAAGATCGCCGGGAGAAATATCAATAACCTCAGATATGCAGATGACACCATCCTTATGGCAGAAAGTGAAGAGGAACTAAAAAGTCTCCTGATGAAAGTGAAAGAGGAGAGTGAAAAAGTTGGCTTTAAGCTCAACATTCAGAAAACGAAGATCACGGCATCCGGTCCCATCACTTCATGGGAAATAGATGGGGAAATAGTGGAAACAGTGTCAGACTTTATTTTGGGGGGCTCCAAAATCACTGCAGATGGTGACTGCGGCCATGAAATTAAAATACGCTTACTCCATGGAAGGAAAGTTATGACCAACCTAGACAGCGTATTCAAAAGCAGAGACATTACTTTGCCAACAAAGGTCTATCTAGTCAAGGCTATGATTTTCCAGTGGTCTTGTATGGACGTCAGAGTTGGACTATGAAGAAAGCTGAGTGTTGAAGAATTGATGCTTTTGAACTGTGGTGTTGGAGAAGACTCTTGAGAGTCCCTTGGACTGCAAGGAGATACAACCAGTCCATTCTAAAGATCAGTCCTGGGTATTCATTGGAAGGACTGATGCTGAAGTTGAAACTCCAATACCTTGGCCACCTCGTGCAATGAGTTGACTCATTGGAACAGATTCTGATGCTGGGAGGGATTGGGGGCAGGAGGAGAAAGGGACCATGGAGAATGAGATGGCTGAATGGCATCACTGACTCGATGGACATGACTTTGGGTAGACTCTGGGAGTTGGTGATGGACAGGGAGGCCTGGCGTGCTGTGATTCATGGGGTTGCAAAGAGTTGGACACGACTGAGCGACTGAACTGAACTGAACTGAAAGTTCAAAAATGAATGCTCCATTTACGATGCTTGGTTTTCATATTGAGTCTTGACATCTACCTTTCAGTTAATAATCTTGAAAATTCCTGTGGTCCCCCATGGATGGCTTGTTCCACCCCTGTCTCAATTCATCCCTGGGTTCAGCCTAAACTTTGGTTATTAACAATCATCTTTCCTTCATACAGAATCATCTTCTAAGTTCAGACGTAGCAGGCAGTGGTGGGTCAGGAGGTGTTGATCACATCAACCCTTCTCATTTCTTTGAAAACTCAATTTTTACATTGCCAAAGGTCTCACATTCTATCTACCTAGAGATACTAAAGGTAAAAATCATTTTCCTAGATCTCTTTCAGCTCTTTTAGGATTCCTGGAACAGGCCAAGTTCAGTAGTACTATATCAGATGTGCACACATCTTGGAGTATCCATTATGATAAAATACAAAATGCTCTTTCTGGGCTGCCATTACCCAAGATGTGAGGTTATATATTTGTGGCTTTGACCTCAAAGAACAAGAGATTCACCATATTGCCTTCATTCTCAGCATCTGCTTTATCACAAATGCAAATCAAATAGAATATTGAAAGTTTCCTCAGTTCTGGATTTCCATGTGATCAGAAGATTCCAGCCAGGTGGTGGCCCAAATTCATCTTTTAATTATGACTTCACTTGTCAGTTTCCCTTCTTAACTTGAGCATTACTCAACCTCGTATAAATTCCATAACAGTTTAATCCTCATCAGTCCTCAGTCTTTATTCCTAGCTTTTAGGAGATTTATGCCCTTTGTGTGCTTGAATATCAAGTCTCTTTGTGGTCTTAGGTACTAGAGATTAATTTCTTTTTTTGCAATCTGGACTGCCCTTCCCTGGCCATTTGAACAGCATACATCTGTACTTTTATTTATTGCTTCTGAGACCTGAGCCTCTATTAATGTCACATTGAGTCAATTATCATATTCATCACCCATCTTTGTTATCATCATCACTATTAATCATTTGCTCCTTACTCTGTTTCAGGCCCTGGGTACTTTACCAGAAGTAACATCAATTGCAGAAGTCCCTACCTCTATTAGATGACATGGATACCATGGGCTAAATTGTACAATGAGAGTGGAAAATGATTTTTAACTTTAGTATCTCTACATTTATGCCTCTGTTATGTGATCTTTTAGAAGAAAGTCAAAGAAAAGGTGAAGGCAAAAATCATAAAAGTTCTTAAAACCAGCAAATTCCTTTCATGTCTAGAGCACATTGTTATATATCATATGCTATTATTGTTATATATCATATGCATATATTGTCACCCTGTTTATTTAACTTATATGCAGAGTACATCATGAGAAACACTGGACTGGAAGAAACACAAGCTGCAATTAAGATTGCCAGGAGAAATATCAATAACCTCAGATATGCAGATGACACCACCCTTATGGCAGAAAGTGAAGAGGAACTCAAAAGCCTCTTGATGAAAGTGAAAGTGGAGAGTGAAAAAGTTGGCTTAAAGCTCAACATTCAGAAAATGAAGATCATGGAATGCAGTCCCATCACTTCATGGGAAATAGATGGGAAAACAGTGGAAACAGTATCAGACTTTATTTTTTTGGGTTCCAAAATCACTGCAGATGGTGACTGCAGCCATGAAATTAAAAGACGCTTACTCCTTGGAAGGAAAGTTATGACCAACCTAGATAGCATATTCAAAAGCAGAGACATTACTTTGCCAACAAAGATTCGTCTAGTCAAGGCTATGGTTTTTCTTGTGGTCATGTATGGATGTGAGACTTGGACTGTGCGGAAGGCTGAGCACCGAAGAATTGATGCTTTTGAACTGTGGTGTTGGAGAAGACTCTTGAGAGTCCCTTGGACTGCAAGGAGATCCAACCAGTCCATTCTGAAGGAGATCAGCCCTGGGATTTCTTTGGAAGGAATGATGGTAAAGCTGAAATTCCAGTACTTTGGCCACCTCATGCGAGGAGTTGACTCATTGGAAAAGACTCTGAGCTGGGAGGGATTGGGGGCAAGAGGAGAAGGGGACGACAGAGAATGGGATGGCTGGATGGCATCACTGACTCGATGGACGTGAGTCTCAGTAAACTCCAGGAGTTGGTGATGGACAGGGAGGCCCGGTGTGCTGCGATTCATGGGGTCACAAAGAGTCAGACACAACTGAGCAACTGATCTGATCTGATTAGATTTATGCCAGAAAGAAATGTGCTTTCTGAAAATATGTCAAGAGTATTTTCCAGACTAAAAACCCAATATTATTATCAACTAAAAATTCATTGTGAATCCCATTCTGCACAAATAGGAGATTAACATAGCTCAGCAAAATTCTGAATTTGACAATTTTAGGGGTTACAAGTTAATTTAATAAACATATTAAAAAAAGAAACATATTATTTGATATATCAGAAAATTACATTTCAAGCCCTTGTGAGTCACTTGCCTGAGGGATCAGTATAACTGGTAGATGTGCAATTTAGAAACCACACCCAAAGCATCAAAATTTTACTGTGTTCTTACAACTATTAGTCCTTCTCCAAAGGTATGAATGCTGCCAAGGATGCTCCCTGGCTGGCATTACCTAGGCAGAACTGGCTGATTGGTTAAGAAGCTTTGAGAATACATAGACCTACATGGTCATTCAGGTTTTTGAAGAGTGGCCAACACTAGACCAGACTCTAGGGATACAGTGATGAAAGAGACAGTCTCAGATCATACAGTCTAGTGGAGGAAAGAAACTGTAGCTAAGAAAATGAACTTGCCAAAAAATTGATGCCAAATAGTGATAAGGCTATGTGGAGTTCATAAACAAGAAGCCTGAGAAAAAATGAGGTGATCTAAGTTAGGGAAGCAGGACATTTAAGTGACAGGGAAGTGGATTACACGTGGAAGAAACAGTATATTAATCATTTGGGGTGACTTTAAGAGAAAAGACCCCAAAAGATCACATGCAAATTAGCCACAGTGCCTAAAACACCACAATTAGAAGTTTTAAAATTTGTATTGAGGTTTTTCTTTTACATATATAACTCAGGGGAAGTGATAGCCTATAAAACAGTTTCAAAATGATACTAAACAATTAAGATGGGAAGAAAACTTTGTTGATGTTTTGGAAAGAACACACGACTTAGAGTGAAATTCAGATTTTCTATTTAACTATATGAATTAATACATTGACTTAACCAACTAATACATATTATTTTTGACAAATTACTTTGTTTCCACATCATTAGTACCTACAGTAAAAAGCAAGGTAATTACATAATCAAATGAGATAGTAATTGTAAACGTATTGTATAACTTATGAAGTATTAACATAAGGTGGTAATACTGTTATTTTTAAATGACAACTGAGAAAAGCCTAAAACATTCACAATTTTGCCCACCGCCAATACCAACACCAATACGTCTAGCTTCAGGTATGGCTCTTGTGGACAGGGAGTTTATTAGTGCAACACCAAGACATCTAGCTTCAGGCTTGGTTGGTGTGGACTGGAAGAGTATTAGTAAGACTACAGTGGTAACTTCATTCACAGGCTCTGATTGACAGTTTTTCTGCAGGGAAGTTGTTGTTTAATTGTTAAGTCATGTCTGACCCCATGGACTATAGTCCACTTGGCTCCACACTCCATGGGATTTCCCAAGCAAGAATACTGGTTACTGAAATGGGTTGCCATTTCTTTCTCCAGGGTATCTTCTCGACCCAAGCATACAACACATGTCTCCTGCATTGGCAGGTGGGTTCTTTACCACTGAGCCACCTGGGAAGCCCCTGTAGGGAAATAGTCACTGATTATTTCCTTCTCTTTAAAGATTTAACTGAGGTACTGTTATCTAGAAGTATTCTATCTCTGTTGGGAAGTTTTACCTTAGTCATCCAAACAGAAAATTTGAGTTGGCAAAAGAGAGTCAGAGATGACATTTGTATAAAGTAACTCTTCCTTATACTTATCTACAGTGATGGTCTCTATTGTATTGAAAGACATTTCTCAAGTTTAAGGATATGTGAATACTTTCCATTGCTCCTGATTGTATCAAAGAGAGGCTGAGAAATTTAAGTCCTTAAATACACTTAAGAAATTAAGTGTATTTAAGTCCTTAGCTAGATTGTGAATCTGGAAGGTATGTGTTAGAGTTAACATTTTTATAGCTCCAACTTTCAGAATCCTTATATTCTTCCTGCATATATATATATATATATATATATATATATATATATATATATATATAAACATTAAGAAGGATTTGAAACTCTTTCACATTGATATATAAATGTCTGGTAAATTATATTTGGTTGTAAGTCTAGAAATTGAGTTTCTTGCCCTGGTTTGAGATGATTTACTCACCAAGTTCATTGCCCCTATAAACCTCCCTTTCCTCAAATATAAAACAAAGGAATTGTTTATCATGGTGATTTTCAAATATACTAGAATTATACACAGAGTTTGTGGACCTATGGACCTACAGTTGCCAAAACTTTGGTCATAGAAACTGTGATTCAGTAGAACTGAGGTAGACAACAGGTGATTCAAAGTTCAATCTGGATTCAAGTTCAAAGTTCTACAGCTTGAAATTGCAGAACTAGATAGACTCCAAGGCTACATCTAGCATGAAAATTCTAGAATTCAGAGATTTAACTGAAAAGACTTCTGACATTAAATTATGACCACAGATATTTTTATGGTCCCATAAATAGTGAACTGTCTATTAATGACAAAATAATAACTAATGCTTTATTGAGATCTTATTCTGTGCCTAAGACTCTGCTAAATACTTTATATGTGTTTTCATGCAACTCTTATAACAGTCCCAGGAAGTAAGAAGTATTGCTATTCTTATTACAGAGATGGTAAATTTGAGAAACAGAAATACAGAAATGATAATGTGGCAAATATACCTCCAGAGTATTTGTTACATATTGGGCATTATAGCATTACATATTCTTAAAAATCACCTATATATCTATTTACAACACTATGGTTTGTACTATTATTCTTATCCCTTCTTTATAGATGAGGAGTCCAAAGAACAGAGAGGTTAAGTAATATGTACTAAGGTTGCACAACTGTTAAGTGACAGTCTAGGGATTTAAAGACAGGCAGTCTGGCTCTAGAATACATACTTTTAATAAAAGCAATTAATGCATGCAGACATGTGTACTCAGAAATGTCTGGTAACCACCCCAAGTTTGTGTAGCAAATAAGAAGCTATCACTGAAATTAAATACTCACCTAATTTTATTTCAGAGCCCCTATACACAATTGCTACTATATTAGAAATGCTTGGAAGCAATAAGTTCTACAGAGTTAGTGGTGGAATGAGGAAAATTCAAGGGCATTGAACTAGGAGTGCCATGTTTAGGAAGAGAGAGTATCTATAACCAAACAATATGTCTGCAAAGACAGGAAATCACAAAAATAAGATAGAACCAATTTGTGTTCTTTGAATTCTTATATCCCATCTCTTGAATTCTTTCTTATTCTGTTTCCTCAAACACACAGTTATTGAAAACAGAGCACAAATGAAAGGTTTCAACTCAAATCTTCCTCTAATGCTGAATGGAGAAACTTTATAAAAGGATGATTTGGATTTTATTGAGTGTCTACTATGTGCCCAGCGTCACATTATATTCATAGCTCTTCATTTTTTGGTTTCAGGGTCATTTTACATAAAAATTGTTAGGACCACAAAGTTTTTGTTTCTATGGCTTACATAACAAATAACACCTATTATCATTTAAAAGGAAAGTCTTAAAAACATTTATTAATCCATGTGAAAAGAAAAATAAAACCTATTATATTATTCATAACATATTTTATGAAAATTAATCTTATTTTCTAAAACAAGCAATTACTTATTACTGAGAAAAATTGTATTTCTTTACATATTTGCAAATATATTTAATATGTGGCTTAGCAGAATTCAGCTGGGTTTTCGTATATGTTTCTGCATTTAATTTATTATATCACATATATGTGGTCACTAAAAATTTCATGGTACACTTGGTGAAATGAAAATAGTTTTGAACTTCTTAAAGAATATCTGGGACCAGCAGAGACCCATGAACCACACTTTGAGAGTAATTACAAAAGATATTGTCTGTCAATAATAATGAAAAAAATAAGTATTACAATTACCATATAAGAAGTCTTAAAGTCAACAATAAAAAGAATATAAAAAGAGCAAAGGATTTGAAGAGCCATTCCTGATAAGAATGTATTCAGTTCAGTTTAGTTCAATCGCTCAGTTGTGTGTGACTCTTTGAGACCCCATGGACTGAAGCACGCCAGGCCTCCCAGTCCATCACCAACTCCCGGAGTTTACTCAAATTCATGTCCATTGAGTTGGTGATGCCATCCAACCATCTCATCCTCTGTCGTCCCCTTCTCCTCCTGCCTTCAATCTTTCCCCGCATAAGTGTCTTTTCAAATGAGTCAATTCTTCGCATCAGGTGGCCAAAGTATTGGAGTTTCGGCTTCAGCATCAGTCCCTCCATTGAATATTCAGGACTGACTTTAAGAGGGACTGGTTGGATCTCCTTACAGTCCAAGGGATTCTCAAGAGTCTTCTCCAACACCATAGTACAAAAGCATTTATTCTTTGGCACTCAGATACCTTTATAGTCCAAATCTCACATCTGTATGTGACTACTGGAAAACCATAGCTTTGACTAGATAGACCTTTGTTGGTAAAGTAATGTCTCTGCTTTTTAATATGCTGTCTAGGTTGATCATAACTTTTCTTCCAAGGAGTGAGCATCTTTTAATTTCATGGCTGCAATCACCATCTAAAGTGAGTTTTGGAGCCCAAAACCAATAAAGTCTGTCACTGTTTCCACTGTTTCCCCCATTTATTTGCCATGAAGTGATGAAACCAGATGCCAAGATCTTCGTTTTCTGAATGTTGAGCTTTAAGCCAACTTTTTCACTCTCCTCTTCCACTTTCAGCAAGAGGCTCTTTAGTTCTTCTTCACTTTCTGCATATCTGAGGTTATTGACATTTCTCCCAGCAATCTTGATTCCAACTTTCACTTCATCCAGTCCAGCATTTCTCATGATGTACTCTGCATGTAAGTTAAATAAGCATGGTGACAATATACAATCTTGATGTACTCCTTTCCTGATTTGGAACCAGTCTGTCATTCCATGTCCATTATTAACTGTTGCTTCCTGACCTGCATACAGATTTCTCAAGAGGTGAGTCAGGTGGCCTGGTACTCCTATCTCTTTCAGAATTTTCCACAGTTTGTTGTGATCCACACAGTCAAGGACTTTGGCATAGTCAATAAAGCAGGAGGAGATGTTTTTCTGGAACTCTCTTGCTTTTTCTATGATCCAGCAGATGTTGGCAATTTGATCTCTGGTTCCTCTGCCTTTTCTAAATCCAGCTTGAACATCTGGAAGTTCACAGTTCATGTACTATTGAAGCCTGGCTTGGAGAATTTTGAGCATTAGTTTGCTAGCATGCAAGATGAGTACAATGGTGTGGTAGTCTGAACGTTCTTTGACATTACCTTTCTTTGGGATTGGAATGAAAACTGACCTTTTCCAGTCCTGTTGCCACTGCTGAGTTTTCCAAAAATGTCTAATAAGGGCATCAAAAGATGTTAAATATCACTATTTACTAATGAAGTGCTGCTGGAAACTATAATGGGGTATTACTTCATACTCATAAGATGGATAAAATTAAAAATGACAGTAGTATTGGTATGGATGTGAAGGGACTGGAACCCTTATTCACTGCTGTTAAGTTTGTTTTCCAAAGTAGTATCACCATTTTACAATTTAAAAATTCCTCAAAATATTAAACATAGAGTTACAATTGTTGCTGTTGTTCAGTTGCTTATTTGTGTCTGACTTTTTGCCACCCCATGTACTGCAGCACGCACCAGCTTCCCTCTCCTTCACCATTTCCTGGAGCTCGCTCAAACTTATGTCCATTGAATTAGTGTTGCAATCCAACAATCTCATCCCATTTTCTTCTTCTCCTGCCTTCAATCTTTCCCAGTATCAGGGTCTTTTCTGATGAGTTGGCTCTTCCCATCAGGTAGCCAAAGTACTGGAGCTTCAGCTTCAGCATCAGTCCTTCAATGAATACTCGGGGTTGATGTCCTTTAGGACTGACTTGTTTGATATCTTTGCAGTCCAAGGGCCTCTCAAGAGTCTTCTCCAACACCACAGTTCAAAAGCATCAATTCTTTGGTGCTCAGCCTTCTTTATGGTCCAACTTTCACATCCATACATGACTACTGGAAAAACTGTACCTTTGACTAGACAGACCTTTGTTGGCAAAGTAATGTCTCTGCTTTTTAATACACTGTCTAGGTTGGTCGATTTCCTTCAAGGAGCAAACATCTTTTAATTTCATAGCTGCAGTCACCATCTGCAGTGATTTTGCAAAAGAAAATAAAGTCTATTACTTTTTCCATTGCTTTCCCATCTATTTGCCATGAAATGAAGGTACAGGATGACATAATCTTAATTTTTTAAAATCAATTACATTTTTAATTGATGAATAATTGCTTTACAGAATTTCACTGTTTACTGTCAAGCCTCAAATAAATCAGCCATAGGTTTACATATATCCCCTCCCTTTTGAACTTCCCTCCCACCTCCCTCCCCATCCCACCCCTCTAAGTTGATACAGAGCCCCTGTTTGAGTTTCTTGAGCCATACAGCAAATTCCCATTGGCTATCCATTTTACATATGGTAATTTAAGTTTCCATGTTACTCTTTCCCTACATCTCACCCTCTCTTCTCCTCTCCCCGTGTCTATGAGCCTATTCTCTATGTCTCTTTCTTCATTCCTGCTAGTAGATAAGTTCTTCAGTACCATTTTTCTAGATTCTGTATACATGCATTAGAATATGATGTTTATCTTTCTGATGATCTTCACTCTGTATAATAGGTTCTAGGTTCATCCATCTCATTAGAACTGACTCAAATGTGTTCCTTTTAATGGCTGAGTAATATTCCATCGTGTATATAGACCACAACTTCTTTATCCATTCATCTGTCAATGGACATCTAGGTTGCATCTATGTTCTAGCTATTGTAAATAGTGCTGCAATGAACAATGGGATACATGTGTCTTTTTCAATTTTGGTTTCCTCAGGTTATATGCCTAGGAGTGGGATTTTTGGGGTCATATGGTGGTTTTATTCCTAGTTTTTAAAGGAATCTCCATACCGTCTTCCATAATGGCTGTATCAGTTTACATTCCCACCAACAGTGAAAGAGCGTCCCCATTTCTCCACACCATCTCCAGCATTTATTGTTTGTCGACTTTTTAATGATGGCCATTCTGAATGGTGTGAGGTGCTATCTCATTGTAGCTTTGATTTACATTTCTCTCATAATGAGTGATGTTAAGCATCTTTTCATGTGTTTGTTAGCCACCTGTATGTCTTCTTTGGAGAAATGTCTGTTTAAGTCTTTTTCCATGTTTTGATTGGATTGTTTGTTTTTCTGGCATTAAGTTGTATGAGCTGCTTGTATATTTTGGAAATTAATCCTTTGTCAGTTGTTTCCTTTACTATTATTTTCTCCCATTCTGAGGGCTGTCTTTTCATCTTGCTTATAGTTTCCATTGCTGTGCGAAAGCTTTTAAGTTTAATCATGTCCCACCTGTTTACTTTTGTTTTTATTTCCATTACTCTAGGACATGGGTCATGAAGGATTTTGCATTGATTTGTGTCATCGAGTGTTCTGCCTATGTTTTCCTCCAAGAGTTTTATGGTTTCTGGTCTTATATTTAGGTCTTCAATCCATTTTGAGTCTATCTTTGTGTATGGTGTCAGGAAGTGTTCTAAATTCATTCTTTTACATGTAGCTGTCCAGTTTTCCCAGCACCATTTATTGAAGAGGTTGTCTTTGCGTCATTGTATATTCTTGCCTCCTTTGTCTAAAACAAGGAACCCATAGATACATGGGCTGAACTAAGCTTGGAGAAAGCTACAAGAGGCCTGGAGATATGTTTGAGATAAAGCATCTTGGAGCTGGAAGATCCCAAGGTCTCAGGAGATCAACATGGGGTGGGACGTCAGGAGGCAGCCCTCACAAGTGACAGATAGGGAGGGTACATATGTTGATCTATGCCTCTCCTGGAGACACATATATATATTGCCAAATATGAATACAACTTACTAAGAATCTACACATTTATAAAATTTTAATGAACACCAGATTTGATCCTGACAGTGTTCTAGGTTTGGGGAATATTGTTTGTTTGTTGTTCAGTTACTAAGTCGTGTCTGAGTCTTCACTACTCCATAGACTGCAACGCGCCAGACTTCTCTGTCCTTCAATCTCTCTTGGAGTTTGCTCAAACTCATGTCCATTGAGTTGGTGATGCCATCCAATGATCTCATTCTCTGTCATTCCCTTCTCCTCCTCTTTCCAATTTTTCCCAGCATTAGGGTCTTTTCCAGTGAGTTGGCTCTTCACATCAGGTGGCCAAAGTACTGGAGCTTCAGCATCAGTTCTTTCCATGAATATTTCCTTTAGGATTGACTGGTTTGATCTTCTTGTAGTCCAAGGGACTCTTAAGAGTCTTCTCTAGCATCATAGTTTGAAATCATCAATTTTTCAGTGCTCAGCCTTCTTTATGGTCCAACTCTCACATCAATACATGACTACTGGAAAAACCATAACTTTGACTAGATGGACCTTTGTCAGCAAAGAAATGTCTCTGATTTTTAGATGCTGTCTAGGTTCATCATAGCTTTTCTTCCAAGGTGTAAGTGTCTTTTAATTTCATGGCTGTAGTTACCATCTACAGTGATTTTGGAGCCCAAGAAAATAAAATCTGCACTCTTTCCACTTTATCTTCATCTATCTGCCATGAAGTGTTAGGACCAGATGCCATGATTCTAAGTTTTTGAATGTTGAGTTTTAAACCCACTTATTCACTCTCTTGATGAGCCTCTTTCACCCTCACCAAGAGACTCTTGGGGAATATAGCAGTGAACAGTCATATAAAATCTCTCAGGTAACTTATATTGTAATTATAAAATACAGATAATAAATACACATGAAACAAACACGATGATATCTTATAATGATATAAACAACAAAGTTTATATCATTAAGAAAAAGAAATGCAAAAAAGAAAAATGGCTGTCTAAGGAGGCCTTACAAATAGCTGTGAAAAGAACAGAAGTGAAAAGAAAAGGAGAAAAGGAAAGATATACCCATTTGAATGCCGAGTTCCAAAGAATAGCAAGGAGAGCTAAGAAAGCCTTCCTCAGTGATCAATGCAAAGAAATAGAGGAAAACAATAGAATGGGAAAGACTAGAGATCTCTTCAAGAAAACTAGAAATACCAAGGGAACATTAAATGCAAAGATGGGCTCAATAAAGGACAGAAATGGGATGGACCTAACATAAGCAGAAGATATTAAGAAGAGGTGGCAGGAATACACAGAAGAACTGTACAAAAAAGATCTTCACAACCCAGATAATCATGACGGTTTGATCACTCACACTCACCTAGAGCCAGACATCCTGGAATGTGAAGTCAAGTGGGCCTTAGAAAGCATCACTACAAACAAAGCTAGTGGAGGTGATGGAATTCCAGTTGAGCTATTTCAAATGCTGAAAGATGATGCTGTGAAAGTGCTGCACTCAATATGTCAGCAAATATGGAAAACTCAGCAGTGGCCACAGGATTGGAAAAAGTCAGTTTTCATTCCAATCCCAAAGAAAGGCAATGCCAAAGAATGCTCAAACTACTGCACAATTGCACTCATCTCACATGCTAGTAAAGTAATGCTCAAAATTCTCCAAGCCAGGCTTCAGCAATACGTGAACTGTGAACTTCCAGATGTTCAAGCTGGTTTTAGAAAAGGCAGAGGAACCAGAGATCAAATTGCCAACATCCACTGGATCATGGAAAAAGCAAGAGAGTTTCAGAAAAACATCTATTTCTGCTTTATTGACTATGCCAAAGGCTTTGACTGTGTGGATCACAATCAACTGTGGAAAATTCTGAAGGAGATGGGAATACCAGACCACCTGACCTGCCTCTTGAGAAACCTATATGCAGGTCAGGAAGCAACAGTTAGAATTGGACATGGAACAACAGACTGGTTCCAAATAGGAAAAGGAGTACATCAAGGCTGTATACTGTCACCCTGTTTTTTTAACTTATATGCAGAGTACATCATGAGAAATGCTGGGCTGGAGGAAGCACAAGCTGGAATCAAGATCAATAATCTCAGATATACATATGACACCACCCTCATGGCAGAAAGTGAAAAAGAACTAAAGAGTCTCTTGATGAAAGTGAAAGAGGAGAGTGAAAATGTTGGCTTAAAGCTCAACATTCAGAAAACAAAGATCATGACATCTGGTCCCATCACTTCATGGCAAATAGATGGGGAAACAGTAGAAACAGTGGCTGATTTTATTTTGGGGGGATCCAAAATCATTTTAGATGGTGATTGCAGCCATGAAATTAAAAGACGCTTACTCCTTGGAAGGAAAGTTATCACCAACCTAGACAGCATATTAAAAAACAGAGACATTACTTTGTCAACAAAGGTCCATCTAGTCAAGGCTATGGTTTCTCCAGTAGTCATATATGGATGTGAGAGTTGGACTATAAAGAAAGCTGAGTGCCAAAGAATTGGTGCTTTTGAACTGTGGTGTTGGAGAAGACTCTTGAGAGTCCCTTGGACTGCAAGGAGATCCAACCAGTCCATCTTAAAGCCGATCTGTCCTGGGTGCTCATTGGAAGGACTGCTGTTGAAGCTGAAACTCCGATACTTTGGCCACCTGATGCAAAGAGCTGACTCATTGGAAAAGACTCGGATGCTGGGAAAGATTGAGGGCAGAAGGAGAAGGAAACGACAGAGGATGAGATGGTTGGATGGCATCACCGACTCAGTGGACATGGGTTTGGGTAGACCCTGGGAGTTGGTGATAGACAGGGAGGCCTGGCATGCTGCAGTTCATGGTGTCACAAAGAGTCTGACACAACTGAGCGACTGAACTGAACTGAAACAACAAAGTAAGTAAAGAAGAGTTCGTGAGACAAGAAGTGAGGGAAGGCCTCCATGATGGGATGATAGTTAACTAAGGTGATTTTTAATCTAAAAACAAGGGGTAAGCCTTGTGAACAGATAAGGAAGGATTCTCCAGAAAGAGGAGCAAGTTGAAAAGATGGAGATGGAAAAGAATTTGGTGCCTTGTGTAAAACAGAAAGGAGAAAGAGCTAGAATTAAGTGTACAATATTCATAATAAAACAAAATGCTATTGAATAGGTAATCAGGGGCTTCATTGCATAGAGCATTGTGGGTTATGATTTATACTTTCAGAAGAGCCAACATTATGTAAATCAGATTCTAGGGGGCAAAAATGGGAACAGATGGACTGATTCAGAGGCTGTTGCAACAGTTCAGGTGAGATCATGGTGGGTTAGCCTTGAAAGTAAATAGATTGAGAATATACTTTGAAAACATAGCCAATAAGACTTGCAAATGAATTTGATATGAAGGCAGAATAGGGGTGGTTTGAAGTAAAGATGAATCAAGGACAATTTCTAGATCTTTGGCTTGAACATTTGGTACATAGTAAAACTTGTTACTGAAATGAGGACTGTCAAAAGCAGGTTTAGGAGGAAGGTAACAAATGTTCTATTTTCAGTGTGGTAAGTTTGGACATGTTAAATTCCCAAGTGGAAATGTCATGTAGGTTGTCAAATATATATTTGGACCTCAGGGAGAAAGTCAAAACTGGGAGTAAAAAAAACAAATGTGCATCTGGCATCATATAATTTCATTTGCTTTTATCTGGTGACATTATTCTATTTGAAAAATATTTGGCTTGTTTCTAAGGCCCCCGTTACTGAATGTTAAAGGTTCTAATGGAACCTTCAGTTTTCCAGGCTACAACTGAACACAGGCGAGGATGGGGTGCCCTCTGGTGGAAAATCGACAAGGTTATGCACACTGGGGTACAGACATGCTAAAATACGGATTAAACCCTTCACCAACAGGTTATAGGAGGGATAGCCCCAGGAAAATAATACATGAATTGGGCAAGATGTTGAGGAGAAACATAGAATGGGGTGTAATGGTACAAAGTGGAGAATACATGCTGTTTAATAAAAATGATATTTAGTTCTAGCCGAAAGTTATATGAAGAATGCAGGCCTGGTTTTGAGAGAGATGATTTAAATCCACACTAGTCTATACATTTTTCTGATTTGTAAATATTGGTCGCTAATAAGATTACAACACCAGTTTAAATTATGCAATAATAGATGTCTGTGGATAAGATTGATGGACAAGAGCAGTGTCAATATCCTGGTTGTAATACTTCACTATTGTTTCACAAGATGTGACCTTTGGGGGGACCTGGGTTAAGGGTACACAGGATCTCTCTCTTATCTATCACAATTGCATAGGAGTTTATTATTAACTCAAAATAGTTTAGTTTTAAAAATCTATTAATTTTTCTGTCAATCAAATTCAGCTCAAAGAGTACTAGTTTCCAGCTTTTAAGGAAAGAGGATATACAAAGTGGTACAGTTTGAAAAGGTAGCCCCTGAAATCCTGCTATGAAAGAAATGGGGTGTTTGCTGGCCTGATTATCCACTTAAATCCTAGGCACATCTCTTACGAGAATCGGAGCTCTAGTTCCTTGATCCCAAGCACTAAGTGCTTGGGATCCCAAGTGGATCCCAAGCTGGTTCCACTTCTTGGGACCAAGTGGGCACAATATGGGCAATGTATGGGGGTGGGGGTGGTTGCTAAAATGTAATACTAAATCCTGAGAAATTATATACTGCTCTCTGGTTCTTACTTGCCAATCTTTGAAACAATGCCTTATATATTTCCTCAAAGAGTGGAATTTATGAGGAAGGAAATATAGTGAAAGGGAATATTTTTTTTAATATCTATGTGATTTGGGAAGACTCTTGAGAATCCCTTGGACTGCAAGGAGATCCAACCAGTCCATTCTGAAGGAGATCAGCCCTGGGATTTCTTTGGAAGGAATGATGCTAAAGCTGAAACTCCAGTACTTTGGCCACCTCATGCGAAGAATTGATTCATTGGAAAACTCTGATGCTGGGAGGGATTGGGGGCAAGAGGAGAAGGGGACGACAGAGGATGAGATGGCTGGATGGCATCACTGACTCGATGGATGTGAGTCTCAGTGAACTCTGGGAGTTGGTGATGGACAGGGAGGCCTGACGTGCTGCGATTCATCGGGTTGCAAAGAGTCGGACACGATTGAGCGACTGATCTGATCTGATGTGATTTGGAAAAAAATAAAGAATAACTGCACTTCCTTCACAATTTTAAACACTTTTGAATCTTTCTGAAATTCCTGTTAATTTTGGGGTGAATGAGATTTTTTTACTTCTACATACTTAATGTAATCATCAATTTTCCCTGAAGGTATCATATGAAATGCACAGCAGTCTTAAAACTCCCAGTTTACCTACTACATTTACTTTGTTTTCAAAGTTGGTTTTTGATTGCTTTTGAATAATATAGTCCCTAATGTTTACAGCCACCTTTTCAACACTGTATTCAGAAGTCAAGTTTAGAAACACCCACTTATGCCTTAGGGAGTTTTATCTTTGCCAAACACCAGTATGCATGTTTCAAAAAGTACTCTCCCAGCAGAAAGTTTAATTATGAAGCTGTCTAAGCATTATTTCTGAACTTCCATCGTATCCCTGCTGTGTTCCCAAATCATTTTGACTCCAGGAACGTACAAATTTTAGTTTCAATAAATTCAGAGAATAGACATTTGGGCCTTTAAAGACCTTGGGGAATAATAGTGAATGCATTAACTGCTTGTAACATGTAATTATGTATCCACAATTCCATTTCCTTTGGTCTTTCATCAAAAGCTGATGAGAGGCAGCCGTCCATAGGAGAAGGCTGCTTCCTTGAGTGGTAGCTCTATTATTTACACAGTGATAGTGTCAAAGAGTTCTAAACTGACACAAATGCTTTATTTTAACTGAAGGGAAACACTGTGCCAGTTTAATAATAATAAATTAATAGTGTTGAATCCTCCTGGATTTTCACTTTTAAAGACAGCAAATGACAGATTTGGAAAGATATCAATAGTAGAGCAAAATCTGAAGTCATGAAAGAACAGTTGCTAAAGAAGGGGTCACCTGCCTTTACCATCAATCTATTTAAAAACTCACATTTAAAAACCATATGAGATGTACAAAGCAAATTTCTCTTGGTACTATGTCCCTACTCCTTTTGACTAGTGTTGTGACAATACCAGAGAGATAGAGACTAGTTTGACTTTCAGAATCCTATGCAATTTATTGAGCTCAGTTACTGATGTAGATGATGTTACCACAGAAATAGGTTTTTGCCAATGGCTCAGTAGGTAAACAATCTGCCTGCAATACAGGAGACGTGGGTTTGATCCCTGGGCCAGGAAGATCCCCTGGAGAAGAAAGTGGCAACCCACTCCAATATTCTTGCCTGAAAAATCCCGTGGACAGAGGCGCCTGGTAGCCTACAGTACAAAGGATCACAAAGAGTCAGACATGCCTGAGCACACACACATACATCTACTTATACATGTATCACAGAAATAGGTGTTATATATTTTTATCTATATATTTATATAGATATTAATTAATTTAATTAAATCTTAGAGCAAAGTGATATCGTGGTGGTGGCTGTTTGCATTTGCTGTTCCTTTGGCCTAGACTACAACTCTCTCAAATTGGTGCATGACTGGTTTCTTTTCACATTCAGGTCTTTGCTTGAATTATGCTTTTTCAAGGAGATCACACACAGACATACAGTATACATTCCATTACCTTGCTTTACTTCATAATTTGTATCTATCTCTATCTGAAATTAAATCACATAGTATTTTGTTATCCATCTATTGTGTTTGTTTCCCCATTATTTTTCCCTTTATCTGTTTTATTCACTGTGTATCTCCAGAACTTATACACGTGTTGCTTAATCGTGTTAAATAGAATGAATTAACAGGAAAAGCCAAATAAGCCAATATATGTTTAAATCCACTTAATTTTGATGGGAGGTGGAGATTGATAAAGCTTTTGCCTAAAGATAATGTAACAGAGGGAATGGATTTCTGTTTTAAATGAGACATGGGCAATAATTACTCTCTCAAATATACGTATGATTTGAGAATGAGTTATCTCTTTTATATCAGGTTTCATATCTTCAAAATGGCTAAACTCTCAAGTGACTGCAACTGTTGGCCAAAGAGTTTTTAGTTAGGATGCTGTTACAGAACCTGTCAAGGGTCAGCACATAAGTGAGAACCTTTTTCAACCTATGCATAAATCCAGACATGAACTATGAGAACTCAGTTTATAGAAGTATATGCAGAAAACTGACCAGAGAAGTTACAGGCCTATCTGAAATTCTCTGTGGCTACAAAATTTAAATAGAAAATAAAAGCTTTCTAGAAGAACTGTCACTGGGAAGTTCATTCATCTGTAGAGAGATGAGAACTTTTTCCCCATATCCAAAGAGAAATTTGCTGGGTTTTATTTTAGGTTCACAAGTCCGTGATGTTTAGAATTTTCAAAGCAATTTTTCCTCTTATCTGATAAATAAGAAGGCCTGAACTAAGGTAGAGTCTTTGGTATGCCACCAAAGAATTGTTAATTATTCATTAATCTGCTTGGATTCATTATTGGAAAACAAGTATGTACCCAAAGAGAATTATGCCCATAATTTCAGACTCTTGCTGGGGCAATCTGGGGACTCATTAAGGAAGCATAACCAAATTGAGTCATTTCTCCCTAAAAAATGGTGGAGTGGTTTTGCCCAAATGGCATTTATATTCAGTGATACAGAATTAATGGCAGCGCCACTGTTCATAAGAAGATAGCAGTATATCACTAGTTCCAAGTATTGATTTGTTGCTGTTGTTTAGTCACTAAGTCCTGTCCGACTCTTTGCAACCTCATGATCGGTACCCTGCCAGGCTCCTCTGTCTATGGGATTTCCCAGGCAAGAATACTGGAGCGGGTTGCCATTTCCTTCTCCAGGGGATTTTTCCAGATCAGGGATTGAACCTGAGGCTCCTGCATTAACAGGTGAATCCTTTACCACTGAGCCACTGGGGAAACCCAGTTCCAAGTATTGATATTTTTAGCATTTATAATTGAGCTATGTTTGAATAGAAATACAACTTCCAGTGAGTAACAAAGAAGCAAAATAAATATCATGTTTTGGAATTGCACCTACGAATAAAAACTTTTTTTTCCCTAAGCTAAGTATACTTAGTTTTAGATCTGTGTATCTGAAGTCACAATTCTTTCTGGCTCCCACGTCTCTTCCCTGCTTGAAACTGCCATTTGACACTCTAAGGCCATTTGTTTTGGGATATAGAGGGCAGGAGGGTTTTACCTACAAAAAATGAAAACAGAACTCCCAATTCTTGCCCAGCATTTCACTAATGCTAGGCAGAATGAACAATAATGCAACACAAAACTTTATTATATTATTGTTATCCTTTAGCTTTGAGAAAAGGTAACCGTTTGGGTTGTTACAGAGAACATTTCTTGCTTTGCTGCTCTGTGTTGAGCTGATTTGACAGGAGTAAGTTGTTTACATTTTCTTCTTTGGATAATGATTCAAGAAAGTAATCCTATTGACTCTATATATTACAAAGTAAAAATGATTATTTTAGGGTCTGTGAAATTCCAGACAGTGATATCCAGGTGTAGGCCGCCTTGCATACCAAATCTCTTCTCTGTTCACCCTGAATGAGGGACTTTTGTAATTTTTTCAAATATTTTTGTGTTAGTACACATTTCCTAATTTTTTGCA
Source organism: Bos indicus (assembly GCF_029378745.1). Lineage (NCBI taxonomy): Eukaryota > Metazoa > Chordata > Mammalia > Artiodactyla > Bovidae > Bos > Bos indicus. Next base: position 16,010,391 of record NC_091779.1, read on the forward strand.
TATGCAATTGAAAGCATCTCCATTTCAGTTTCCAGTTATAAAATAAACTCTTGAAAAACACACCCAGAGATTATATTATAATAATGTAATTGTCTGTTAATGTAGGAATTGACATAAAATAAATTTAATAATAATAACTGTACTGCAGGGAAAAGAGATTAGCTTTATAAACTCATAAAAGTAAGACAAATTCATGTCAAGTAAGTGTTTTCCCCAATTACTTTTGCTTTTTACTAAAAAATAATTGATTATTATTCCCTTGATACATTAAATGTTCTATTTTTCAGTAGGACAAGCTAACTACATATAGAATAAGAACAAATTAGGTTTTAGACACAGGGTTGGGAAAACTTCAGCAAACACTGAACCTAGACTGGTAATTGCTTCAAGTAGCTATCTGCTTTAGTCACAGTGAAGCTTTTATCATTGTTAAGGAAGATAAAATATATTTCTAAAATCCTGAGTGAATGTAGGAAAAAGCTCAGCTTTAACTAACAACACTGTGCTTTTAGTTCCTTTAAAGAATTATCGGACTACAAGATGATAGATCTTGTGTGCACTTTGCCAATGTAAAACTCTTCTGTTTTTGACTTAGCTTTCATGCAAAATCCAGGGAAAGTAAATGGTTTTCAATAATGACAGCTAGGGAATCATCAAAGGAATAACCTACTTTTTCCTTAAAACTAGTTAGTAGACACCAAAAGAAAAACATGTGGAGAGAGAATAAAAACATTAATAATTGAAAAAGCAAGACAAGTCTCAGTCAACTCTCCTCCTCCAAGGTTAACAGATAAAATTGAATTGAAAGAGGAAATTCTACCCACAGATTTTGGACAACACATTGAGCTTAGGGAGATAACACTTAAATCCCTGCACATGTGGTGGCCTCTACAGTTAGTTACAGACTTCTGGGCCTGGAACTGCAAGTTAATAGACTGTGAAAGGAAAGAATAACCATGAGATGAGACAGCTGATGCATCAGCAGCTATCAGGATTGAAAATAAGGAATAACTATTCCCTCTTACTTCCTAGGATGCTATAAACCTTCAGATTTCAAAAGAGAGCAAATTTACTGTGACAGTATAGATGGAAGAAGAGAGATTTCTAAGAGCAATTTCTATGACATCCTTCATTTGAACAGGGACTTGGGAAGAGCAGAAAAGGATGCTAGAGGTGACACAGTATTTTGGTTTCAGTTATTTAATGCTTTGGAGACAGCGTTATTTCTCTTTTAGTTATTAAGTTAATTACCTTTCTATTTTTTTTTAATTTTAATTGAAGTATAGTTGATTTACAATGTAGTACTGATTTCAGGTGTGTAGCAAAGTGATTTAAATACATATTCTTTTTTCAGGCTCTTTTTCCTTAGGAGAAGGAAATGGCAATCCACTCCAGCACTCTTATTTTTTTTTTAATTTTATTTTATTTTTAAACTTTACAATATTGTATTAGTTTTGCCAAATGTCGAAATGAATCCACCACAGGTATACCTGTGTTCCCCATCCTGAACCCTCCTCCCTCCTCCCTCCCCATACCCTCCCTCTGGATCGTCCCAGTGCACCAGCTCCAAGCATCCAGTATCGTGCATCGAACCTGGACTGGCGACTCGTTTCATACATGATATTATACATGTTTCAATGCCATTCTCCCAAATCTCCCCACCCTCTCCCTCTCCCACAGAGTCCATAAGACTGTTCTATACATCAGTGTCTCTTTTGCTGTCTCGTACACAGGGTTATTGTTACCATCTTTCTAAATTCCATATATATGCGTTAGTATACTGTATTGGTGTTTTTCTTTCTGGCTTACTTCACTCTGTATAATAGGTTCCAGTTTCACCCACCTTATTAGAACTGATTCAAATGTATTCTTTTTAATGGCTGAGTAATACTCCATTGTGTATATGTACCACACAATTATCCATTCATCTGCTGATGGGCATCTCTCGCCTGGAAAATCCCATGGACGGAAGAGCCTGATAGGCTACAATCCATGGGATCACAAAGAGTTGGACACGACTGAGCGACTTCACTTATGATAAGATATTGAGTACAGATCCCTGTGCTATACAGTAGGTCCTGGTTGTTTATCTGTTTTATATATAGTAGTGTGTATCTGTTAATCTCAAACTCCAAATTCATACTTGCCCAAATATTACCTTTCTGAATACAGGACAATTCAGTTTAGATTTAAAAAAAAAAGTAAGGATTTGAGGGTAAGTCTTTGATAGTAAATGTGTTCTATTAAAAATTAAAATGATGATATAAATTTTATCTAAGATATATGGGTGTTAGGGGAAAAGCAGAGCATCTACCAGTTTTCCTTTTACTTGGCTATCCAACAACTATACATTCCAGCTTTTATAATAGGAAGAATGAAACCAGTTTATTCCAAGCTTTCTTCCAACTCTATTGGTAGAAACAGCTTGGTTTCTGACTTGAAGTTCTCAGTGTTCAAAATATGTTTCAGTGATTAAATATTCTAGGTCTTTTTCCACAGCAAATCTGAATGCTAGGAAACAATGACCAATCCTACTAATTCCTCAAGGACAAAAATGTGTAACCCATGAAATTTATTCCCCAAAGAAATACAATTTCCATGTATCCTTCTTGGAAAAAGTATTAGAGAACAAATTTCACAGTATCATGGACTTCACATTTTGTTAGGAGGGTAGATGCAATGTTAAGTGTTGTTACTTTGAAAAAAAGTATTCAAGGACACTTTGGGAGGTTTTACCTTGATTGTGGCGATAGTATTGTAAGTGCTTGCATATGTCCAAATTCACCAAGTTGTACCCAATAAATATGTGCAGTTCTTTAACAATTATACCACAATAAAACTGTTTTTAAAAAGTCAGTGAAGCAAGAGATGAAACCATGGTAATAGAAGAGAATGAAAGTATCCCAAACCTTGATAGAGTTGGAAGAGGGAAGGTAAAAGAGGATGAAGGATAGATGGATGACAAAAAAGTATTCCCAGTTTTTCAGTTCTCCCTGGATTCAGGCCATTGCTTTATAACTCTTCAGTGATTTCACATTGAACCTGAAGCATTCTAGCTCATCTCTCTAATCTGTACTCAGCTAAGCTAAATTCTTTAACCAAAAGCATTATATGTGTATGCATATGTATATATATGCATACACATATATGTGCATATACACAAATAAATAAAATTTATTGTATAGATATTATCTTTGGGGTTGGGAAAATCAGAACAGATATAGACAGAATACAGAATGTAATGTACTCAATTATTTTTCCTTGTTAATTTGTTATATATACTCAAAAGTTCAAGGATTAAAACAGTTCTTTTGAAATTCCCTGTTTTTAAAAACTTGTAATGTTTAAATGAAATATTTATAGCTTAAATGGCCTAAGTTAAAATTTAGGCTGGTATCTCTAAACTAAGGAAATGTATTTATCACTAATTTCTTTTCTGAACTACACAGCCTCCATTTGCAGTTACAAAATAAACAGATTATGTTTTTCTCAATAAACAATGGAGTCAAGAAAGCTCTTCTCCTTATAATACTCTTGACAAAGAAGATTTAAAGCTGTGTGGGAAAAATTAAAGCACAGGGGAAATTTTAGCAAGGCAAGCATATATAAGGTGTTTTAGATTTATTGAATAACATTGTAATGATGGGAAATGCATATAAACAGAATTTGTTTCAAAATTTTATAAACAGAAACAGCAATGATAATTGTATTATGTCATATATATTTCATTATATACAAACAATTCATAAAAGTAAAATTGTACCCTTGAGTTTATAAAATTGATATTTGCCCTAAAGTTGGAGAATTATTATAGAAAATAATTCCCACTTTTTTTCTCTCCTTGCCTACACAAACCATGCTCACCTACTCAGAGTGTTCTAGGAAAACAGCAAGAAACTTTTTAAAGTTACTTGTTATCAGTTAAAAAAGGAATGCTTATTAATATATAGCCAGTTCACATTTCTAAGAGTAAGCATATATGTTGTTTACATAATAGTTCAGTAATACATCCTGTTATCCATTATACCACTATCTCCTACCTAAGTAGATTCAAGCAGAAATCATAAAAGAAGTCATATGATCATATATAATCACTTCAGAGATTTGAGAAGCAATATATGAGAATATAATCCCTGGTGGTTCAGACAGTAAAGAATCTGCTTGCAATGCAGGAGACCCGTGTTTGATCCCTAGGTCCAGAAGATCCCCTGGAAAAGGGAATGTTTACCCATTCTAGTATTCTTACCTGGAGAATTCCATGGACAGAGAAGCCTGGTGGGCTACAGTCCATGGGGTCACAAAGTGTCAGACATGACTGACCAGCTAACACTTGCACTTTTATCATATGAGAATATAAAAGCCACAGTTGGCATAAGCTGCTGTAATGAAAAGATCTTAAATACAATGATTCAATTAGGACATATTTTTCTCTCATGGAACAATTCCAAGATGCAAAGCTCTGAGCTGAGAGGAAGACTCCACTGTTATCAAAATGGGGCTTCCATGATTGTTCTGATTACTGTCATTTCAGAAATCCATGAAAGCAAGCAGCTTTGTTTTTAAAAGGAGCCTAGAAGTTGCACATTTCACTTCCACTCTCATTTCTAGGCTGGGACTTTACCTCATGCTACAGTTAGCTTTCAAAAAAAAAGCTAGAAAATACAGCTTCTAGTAAAATTCTGAGAATCTATTTATGAAAATAATGAGACAATGGAAACTGTGAAACAATGAGCAGACTTGTCATGGAGGATAATGAGATTGTATCTTCCAAATATGGTTTGTGAATATATCTCATACCACATGCTCTTTTCAATGTCACTTTGCCACTCCAATCCAACATCAAAAGACAAGAGACTGATAGCTTATCTTGCTTCTAGGATATCTGACCAATAGAATATGACAGAAATGACCTTCTGCGACTTCTGAGGCTGTGTCATAAGATTTAGAATGTCTTCATGGATTTCCTGGAATACTCATCACTGGGACCCTCTCTGAGAAAATAAGCAGTCTTGCTATGAGAAGTTCAAGGCACATAAGCAGGGCATGTGTGGGTTTTTCAGTCAACAGACTCAAGATCCTAGTGTACAGCCATCATTGATCACCAGCCGTATTAGTGACCCACTGGACACATGCAGCCCAGTTAAGCCTTTGGATGACTTCAGCCTCAGCTCACCATTGTATGAGAGTCCCTAAGACAAAATCAGTTAGGTGTGCCCAGCCAACCACAGAGTCATGAAAAACAATAATAAATTGTGTTAAACTTCCAAGTTTGAAGGCAATTTGTTAAACAACACTAAATACCTGAAACAGGTAATAAATATTTATGTGGACACTGAATAAAATCTCTGTTTCTCTCAGTGTTGAATAGTAAGCATCATACTAGCAAAAGATCCTCCCTGCCTTTATTCTCCCTTTAATATTTAAAGGGAGATTTAAATCTTTGCTGGAGTACAGCAACTTCAGTGTCTTTTTCTTCATTTCATTCTAAATCTTCAAATACCCTCAGAAAAGTAAGATTTTAGATGTGATCAAACATTTTTACCTTAACTGGAATGAGGGATTTACAAGATTGTGTTAAAAAATCAGTGTGGAACAGACTGGGTTTCAGGTTTTGAATATGTAAGGGAAGTAGAAAGTAATACATCAACATCTAATGGGGGAGAAATTGAGAGCAATCACATGCAAATTCCATGTACCTCATAAGCTTGTCTAGAGTCTGTCCTATAACAGCCACTTATCAGATCAGATCAGATCAGATCAGTCGCTCAGTCGTGTCCGACTCTGCGACCCCATGAATCGTAGCACGCCAGGTCTCCCTGTCCATCACCAACTCCCGGAGTTCACCCAGACTCACGTCCATCGAGTCAGTGATGCCATCCAGCCATTTCATCCTCTGTCGTCCCCTTATCCTCGTGCCCCCAATCCCTCACAGCATCAGAATCTTTTCCAATGAGTCAACTCTTTGCATGAGGTGGCCAAAGTACTGGAGTTTCAGCTTTAGCATCAGTCCTTCCAAAGAACACCCAGAGCTGATCTCCTTCAGAATGGACTGGTTGGATCTCCTTGCAGTCCAAGGGACTCTCAAGAGTCTTCTCCAACACCACAGTTCAAAAGCATCAATTCTTCGGCACTCAGCCTTCTTCACAGTCCAACTCTCACATCCATGCATGACCACAGGAAAAACCATAGCCTTGACTAGATGAAACTTTGTTGGCAAAGTAATGTCTCTGCTTTTGAATATGCTGTCTAGGTTGGGCATAACTTTCCTTCCAAGGAGTAAGCGTCTTTTAATTTCATGGCTGCAGTCACCATCTGTAGTGATTTTGGAGCCCAGAAAAATAAAGTCTGACACTGTTTCCACTGTTTCCCCATCTATTTCCCATTAAGTGATGGGACCAGATGCCATGATCTTTGTTTTCTGAATGTTGAGCTTTAAGCCAACTTTTTCACTCTCCACTTTCACTTTCATCAAGAGGCTTGTGAGTTCCTCTTCACTTTCTGCCATAAGGGTGGTGTCATCTGCATATCTGAGGTTATTGATATTTCTCCCGGCAATCTTGATTCCAGCTTGTGTTTCTTCCAGTCCAGCATTTCTCATGATGTACTCTGCATGTAAGTTAAATAAACAGGGTGACAGCCACTTATAGGAATGCAAAACTCCTGGGAGACATGCTTAGAATCAACAAATTATTTTATTGTATGTCTTATATGGTTTTGTGCTTCCATCATGGTGTTTATTTTTCCTTTTTAGTTACTTCTATTTGGAGCTAATCTATTTGAATGTCCATGTTTATTACTAAGAAGATATGGAATATGCGGTAGTTTATAAGTGATGACTCCCTCCAGTAGATTTAGGTTTCAGAGGTTGGTTATTTATAAAGGCTGAATTATCTGATTGGTTGCATTTTCTTATCATTAATATATCAGTTATTCTCCAGAAACTGTGTGGGAAAAGTATTCTTCCCAGGTTGAGCAAAGATCAGTTTTCTATAAATCTTAAAAAGAAATTCAGAAGATCAGCATTTCTAAATTATATACAGATACTGAGTGATCCATTTCCTTGAATAATTCAGAATATAATTAATGTTACTTCAAGGGATGTAATGAAATGGATAGGAGTACCTTTCCTTATCAATATTAATACACGCAATTAATAGAGAAAATTTGTTATAGTCACTTTTGAGATGTCAGAATCAGAAAATACCCTTTGGGGATATTTATGAGTAGAAAAATCAAGATATATGTCTTTTAAAACTTTTTATTTTATATTGAAGTATAGTTGATAAACAGTGTTGTGGTAGTTCAGGTGGATAGCAAAGGGACTCAGCCAAATGTATACATGTATCCTCTCTCTTAATCTCTCCTGTCTAGACTTCACATATAACATTGAGCAGAGTTCCATGTGCTATAATGTAGGTCCTTGTTGGTGATCCATTTTAAACATAGCAGTGTATACATGTTGATCCCAAACTCCCTAACCTATCCCTTTCCCTATTCTTCACCTCTGGCAACTATAAGTTCATTCTCTAAGTCTGTGAGTCTGTTTCTGTTTTATAAATGAATTAATTTATATCATTTCTTTTTAGATTTCACATATAAGGGATGTCATATGATATTTCTCCTCTGACTTCCTTCACTTAGTACGACACTCTCTAGGTCCATCCATGTTGCTGAAAATGGCATTATTTCATTCTTTTCAATGGCAGAGTAATATTCCATTGTATATATGTACCACATCTTCTTCACCCATTCTTCTGTGGATGAACATTTGGGTTGCTTCCATGTCTTTTCTACTGTAAACAGTGCTACAGTGAACACTGGGATGCATGTATTCTTTAGGATCAGGTTATTTTCTCTGTATATATGTCCAGGATTGGGATTGCAGAGTCATATGATAGCTCTATTTTTAGTTTTAAATAAATCTCCATACTGTTTTCCATAGTGGCCGCACCAATTTATATTCCCACCAACAGTGTAGGAGCATTGCCTTTTCTCCATAGCTTCTCTGGCATTTGTTTTTTGTGGATTTTTTTTTTTTTTTTTATTATGGTCTTTCTGACTGGTGTAAGGTGATACCTCATTGTAGTTTTGATTTGCATTTCTCTAATAATTAGTGATGTTGAACATCTTTTCATGTGCCTGTTGGCCATCTACATGCCTTCTTTGGAGAAATGTATATTTAGTTCTTCTGCCCATTTTTTTATTGGGTTGTTTGTTTTGCTGATATTAAGTCTCATGAGCTGTTTGTAAATTTTATAAACTTACCTCTTGTCGGGCACATCATTTGCAAAGATTTTCTCCCAATCTGTGGGTTGTCTTTTCATTGTTTCCTTTGCTGTGCAAAAGATTTGAGTTTAATTAGGTCCCATTTGTTATTTTTGTTTTTATTTCTATTATTCTGGGAGATTGACTGAAAAATATATTGCTGTAATTTATGTCCGAAGTGCTCTGCCTATGTTTTCCTCTAGCCTGGTCTCATGTTTAGGTTTTTAATCCATTTTGAGCTTATTTGTATATCTCCCTATGTTTCTGAGATTTATTAATTTGTGTTCCCAAACTGGGAAAGTCAACAGTTTATTGCCTATTTCTTTTTCCTATTCACACTCTGGAACTCACCAAGATGGACCTTTCTGCAGATTAAATCATAGCCAGAGAGTGACATGGGCCCTGAAGTGGAAAAACACAGCACACGATGTTAGTATCATGTTGAAGCTAGGTAGGCCTGATGATCTCTATGCCATCTACATAAAAATGTCAGACTTTTGCAAAATTTAACTGCACGAGAAAAGAGGAAAACAGGCCTTGTCCTTCTACATATATAATTTTATTAAGCTAAAGCCTATAAGTTATAATTCTTAGAATATTTTAATCTGAAAATGATTGGTAGACAAAATCATTGTCCTGATCATCATTACAAAGCCCAGCTATTCTGGAATGGCTGCACCTACACTCTAGATCTGTGAACTCCTTTAGTATTGCATTCATCTATAACAGAAAACCCAAATAAATCCAAGTGGCTGAAATGTAACAGGGAGCAATTTTTCTCAGGTAGGAAGTTCAGAGGTAACCAGCTCAGAGCTGGTAGTTTGTCTCTAAGAAATGCCAGAGGGACCAGGCATCAGCACCTTTACTGAGTAGTTCCCTTTTCAAATTCACAAAATTGCTTTCTAGTATAATATATTACATTCAGGAAAAAACTAGGACCAGTGAAAGGCAAACATGAATGTTGAGTGATTTGTCTTTTGTCTTTTTTTATGAGGAAAACAATAGTTTTCTGTAAGTTCCAGTCAATGATGTGCTTGTTATGTTATTTTGGTCAGAATTAGACCACAAAACTACTGATTATCAATAAGCCTAGAAAATTAAATATGAAGGTGGATTCCTTCCTTTGGTAATAAAGGAAAGAGGAAGGTTGAGTACCAAAAGTAACATCTGCCACAGTCCTAGGTGCCCCGTGTGCCTGTGAAAATAAGAGTTTTTCCAGTAAAAGAATAGAGGGGACTTTTAATTTTCAAAGCTTTGTTGATAAATTTTGCTAAGACAGGGCAACAGGGAAAACCTTTGGGTGGCAAAAGTAATCAGTCATGGAAAAGGAGTTGGACAGGTCAATAAATATAACACTGGCAAGCAGACTTTGATGGATGAGGGAATAACAAACTCTACCTTCCTATACTGCCATGCTAGGTACAGTAATGTGAAGCAAATGCATGATTCAACAGACTCTTTAGCTTGGAATTACCATACATAACTGGCACAGCCACTTTTCATTACTGATGACAGTCAGATAAGCCGAAACCAGTCTAATCAGTAAAGTCTATAATCTCCTCATGGGAGAAGACAGAAGGGTATTTTGAGTAAAGTAGCAATCATTAGCTACTATAACTGGCTCTGTCCTTCAGCTAGAGGTAATCATCATTTTAAAATAATGATGTTGGAATGATGGGTATATATGATTACAGTTGTCTCTGTGTACACAGAGGGGATTGGTTCCCGGACCAGTGGCAGATATAAAAATCTTGTTCAGTCACACAGTTGTGTCTGACTATTTGCAGCCCTATGGATTGCAGCACACCAGGCTTCCCTGTCCTTTGCCACCTCCCGGAGCTTGCTCAAACTCAAGTCCATTGAGTCGGTGATGCCATCCAACCATCTCATCCTCTATCATCACCTTCTCATCCTGCCTTCAATCATTCCCAGCATCAGGATCTTGTGCAATGAGTCAGCTCTTCCCATCAGGTGGCCAAAGTATTGGAGATTCAGCTTCAGCATCAGTCCTCCCAATGAATATTCAGGATTGATTTTCTTTAGGATTGACTGGTTAGATCTCCTTGCAGTCCAAGGGACTTTCAAGAGTTTTTTCCAACACCACAGTTCAAAAGCATCAATTCTTCAGTGCTCAGCCTTCTTTATGGTCCAACTCTCACATCCACACATGATTACTGGAAAAGCCATAGCTTTGACCAGATGGACTTCTGTCGGCAAAGTAATGTCTCTGCTTTTTAATATGCTATCTAGGTTTGTCATAGCTTTTCTTCCAAAAAACAAGTGTCTTTTAATTTCATGGCTGCAATCACCATCTGCAGTGATTTTGGAGCCCAAGAAAATAAAGACTGTCATGGTTTCAATTGTTTTCCCACCTATTTGCCATGAAGTGATGGGACCGGATGCCATGATCTTAGTTTTTTGAATGTTGAGTTTTAAGCCAGCTTTTTCACTCTCCTCTTTCACTTTCATCAAGAGGCTCTTTAGTTCCTCTTTGCTCTCTCCCATAAGCGTTGATGTCATCTGCATATCTGAGGTTATTGATATTTCTCCCGGCAAACTTGATTCTAGCTTGTGCTTCATCCAGTCCAGCACTTCACAGGGTGTACTCTGCATATAAGTTAAACAAGCAGAGTAACAATATACAGCCTTGATGTACTCCTTTCTGAATTTTGAACCAGTCTGTTGTTCAATGCACGATTCTAATTGTTGCTTCTTAACCTGTACAGAGATTTCTCAGAAGGCGGCTAAGGTGGTCTGGTTTTTCCATCTCTTTAAGAATTGTCCAGTTTGTTGTGGTCCAGTCAGTCAAAGTCTTTAGCGTAGTCAATGAAGCAGAAGTAGATGTTTTTTTCTGGAATTCTCTTACTTTTTCTACGATCCAAGGGATGTTGGCAATTTGATTTCTGGTCCCTTGCCTTTTCTAAATCCAGCTTGAACATCTGGAATTTCTCAGTTCATGTACTGTTGATGGCTAGCTTGGACAATTTTGAGCATTACTTTGCTAGTGTGTGAAATGACTGCAACTGTGCTGTAGTTTGAATACTCTCTGGCATTGCCCTTTTTTTAGGATTGGAATAAAAACTGACCTTTCCCAGTCCTGTGGCCACTGCTGAGTTTTCCAAATTTGCTGGCACAGTGAGTGCAGCATTTTCACAGCATCATCTTTTAGGATTTGAAAGAGCTCAGCTGGAATTCCATCACCTCTACCAGCTTTGTTTGTAGTGATGTTTCTTAAACCCAACTTGATTTCACACTCCAAGATGTCTGGCTCTAGGGGAGTGATCACACCATCATGGTTATCTGGGTTAATAAGATCTTCTTTGTATAATTCTTCTGTGTATTCTTGTCACCTCTTTTTAATATCTTTTGCGTCTGTTAGGTCCATACTGTTTCTGTCCTTTATTGAGCCCATCTTTGCATGAAATGTTCCCTTGAACTTTTCTTGAACAGCCTCTTCATGAAAGTGAAAGAGGAGAGTGAAATGCTATCTCTAATTTTCTTGAACAGATAGATCTCTAGCCTTTCCCATTCTGTTGCTTTCCTCTGTTTTTTTGAATTGTTCACTGAGGAAGACTTTCTTATCTCTCCTTGTTTTTCTTTGGAACTCTGCATTCAGATGGGCATATCTTTCCTTTTTACCTTTGCCTTTTGCTTCTCTTCTTTTCTCAGCTGTTTGTAAGCCCTTCTCAGATAACCATTTTGCCTTTTTGCATTTATTTTTGTTCAGGCTGATTTTGAGCACTGCCTCCTGTACAATGTTACTAACTTACATCCATATTTCTTCAGCACTCTATCTATCAGATCTAATTCCTTTAATCTATTTGTCACTTCCCACTGTGTAATCATAAGGGATTTTATTTAGTTTATACCTGAATGGCCTAATCGTTTTCCCTACTTTCTTTAATTTAATTCAGAATTTTGCAATAAGAGTTTAATATATGAGCCACAGTCTGCTCCCAGTCTTGTTTTTTTCTGACTGTATGTATCTTGTCCATCTTTGGATGCAAATAATATAATTAATCTGATTTAGGTATTGACCATCTGTTGGTGTCCATCTGTAGAGTCGTCTCTTGTATTGTTGGAAGAGGGTACTTGCTATGACTAGTACATTCGCTTTATCAATATCTACCAACACTCGAAATCTATGAACACTCAAGTCTATACTCTATGCTCCTGCTGCTGCTAAGTTGCTTCAGTCGTATCCGACTCTGCGCGATCCCATAGACGGCCTCCTACCAGGCTCCTCTGTCCCTGGGATTCTCCAGGCAAGAACACTGGAGTGGGTTGTCATTTCCTTCTCCAATGCATGAAAGTGAAAAGTGAAAGTGAAGTCTCTCAGTCATGCCCGACTCTTCACGACCCCATGGACTGCAGCCCACCAGGCTCCTCTGTCCATAGGATTTTCCAGGCAAGAGTACTGGAGTGGGTTGCCATTGCCTTCTCCGACTCTATGCTCCATGTATCTGCAATTTTGCATTTGTAGATTCAACCAACTGAAGATTGTGTGGTACTGTAATATTTATTGAAAAAGATCCAAGTATGAGTGGATCCACACAGTTCAAACCATGTTGTCAACACTCAGCTGTATATTCTTCATGTCCTATGTTAAAAATAATAAAGGAAGGATGGATAGCACAACTGAGGCACTATGGGAAGAAATATGCAACAGGAGTAGATGGCAAAGGAACTGATTTTATCTCTGATACATTCTGACTTGATCTCTATGATATTGATAGTTTTCATATTCTATAAAATATGTTTATAGATGGGCTTCCCAGGTGGTGCTAGTGGTCAAGAATCCACAAGTCAACATGGGAGATGCAAGGATGCCCTCTTCAGTGTTCTTGCCTGGAAAATTCCATGGGCAGAGCAGCCTGGCAGGCTACAGTCCATCAGGCCCAAAGAGTCAGATACGACAGAGCACAGCATATAGCTGAGAGCTTACTGATAGATATGAAAATGTTAAAGTTCTCTTTTTTCATATTTCTGAATCCCTATTCTTATATTGTTATTCTTTACTTCCATTTTTACCTCTGTATTATTACAGCACAGTAGTTAAATACTTTAAGTGGAAATTGCTATAGAACTTATTTGGCTATTGTGTCATATTTCAAATATTGCCATTGGTCAATATTATTTAGTAACCATCCCCTGTGTTTACACCCTGTATGAAAAAGATGAGGAAAATAAAATGCAATCTAAGGACACTCTTCCAACTCTTTGGTTACATTCCTCAGCCTATAGACTGGCTAAGGCTTTTCTTTCTGCATTCATCTCATTTATTCAAGCTGCCATAACAAAGTGCCATAAACTGCATAGTTGACACAACGTAAATTTACTGTCTTGCAGTTCTGGAGGCTACAAGTCAGAAATCAGGGTGTCCACAGGTTTGGTTCCTTCTGAGAACTATGAAAGGAGGATCTGTTACAAGTTTCTCTCTCTTTGGCTTGTTGATGTCATCTTCTCCCATATTTCTTCATTTCATCTACCTTCTATGCATGCGTATCTCTGTGCCTAAGTTTCCCCTTTCCATGATGTGAAAAGTCAACTCATTGGAAAAGACCCTGATGCTGGGAAAGATTGAAGGCAGGAAGAGAAGGGAACGACAGAGGATGAGATGGCTGGATGGCACCACTGACTCAATGGACATGAGTTCAAGCAAGCTCTGGGAGATGGTGAAGGACAGGGAAGTCTGGTGTGCTGCAGGGCATGGGGTCGCAAAGAGTCAGACACGACTGTGTGACTGAACAACAACAAATAAGGACAACAGTCTTCTTGGATTCGGGGCGTACCCTACTCCAGTATGACCTCATCTTAGCTAATTATATCTGCAAGGGCCCCATTTCCATAAGGTCACATTCTGAGGTAATGGAGGTTTAGACTCAACATATGAATTTGGGGAGGTGAGGGATATAGTTCAACTCACAACACCATCCTAGAAAATCTCATTCTTTGAACTTTTGCATGAGTTCTCACTTTCCTGTTAGTGCCAAATTTCTTGACAGTAAATGTAATTATTAGATCCATGATGTTTACCAAAGCATGTTTACATGAAATTATCCTCTCCACCCCTTTTATCCTGGCAACCGTACTCTGAGGTAATGCACAGGGAAAACTGGAATGTTTTCACATCTCCAATTAACAGGCTTAGACAGTTTACATGATTAGATTGAAATCACTGGGAAGTGGGTAAGCCAGGGCACAAATCTATGCTTGTTGACCCCCAGGTTCTACAATATTTTTAATATGTTATTCTGCCTCTACTCCCTCACCATTCACACACCTTTTGATTTCAGATCTTACAGTATTTGGGTATTTTTCTGTCTCAGTTTTCAGTTCACATATTATTTCCAAATGTGTGGTCTATAATACTGTGTCATTAAAAAAAGAAAAGAAAATTAACAGGAGTTTAAAAAAGGAAAGTTAACAAGTTAAAAAAAAAATCTTAGGTAAGATTCACATCAGTTCAGGCAGCTTATTTTTAGGCCAGAAAGGATTATGATAAATTGCTTTACCACACCACCCATTATAAATTGCTTAGCACACAACCTCCACACTCCTCTAATTCTTTTCAGGCATCTTAGACAAATAGCTTTTAATTGTATGGTCTATTAGAGGAGATGTGTAAAAAGTATTAATATTTATTTGTGTGTATTTTATATCCTCATTAATACTAAGCCATTGTGACCTTCTTGCTCATACAAAAGAAAAACCGAGTATTGAAAAAAATTGAGTTTGAAAAAGAAATTTATTCTCTATTTGTATGCCTGGAGAGAAGGTTGGCTTTGCAAAAACTTCAAACTCAGGAGTAATACTACAATTGCAAAAAAAAAAAAAATGAAAACATCAAATTGACCTCCAAACATTAAGTAGTAGTGATTGGGAGAATAGAAAGTCAGGTCAGACTTCTTTAAACATGGCTCAGATGATAAAGTGTCTGCCTGCAATATGGGATATCCAGGTTTGATCCCTGGGTCGGGAAGATTCCCCTGGAGAAGGAAATGACAATCCACTCCAGTACCCTTGCCTGGAAAATCCCATGGACAGAGGAGCCTGGTAGGCTACAGTCCATAGGGTCTCAGAGAGTTGGACATGACTGAGCGATTTCAATTTTACTTTTTTGATTATACTATTTTGAAAATCAAATATTAATGTACATTTTGGACAATGACATGTGTTGGAGGATGACACTATGATAGCAGGAACTGTTTTAATTTTTACTATTGTATTCCCAATGTTTAACAGAGTACCTTAGACATACATGCCTGCTAAGTGGCTATCTCATGTCCAACTCTTTGCAACTCAATGAACTTTAGCCTGCCAGGCTCATCCGTCCATAGGATCCTCCAGACAAGAATATTGGACATAGCATTTATTTAAAAATATTTACTGATTGAATTGTTGTCATTCAGTCGCTCAGTCGTGTCCAACTCTTTGCGACCCCATGGACTTCAGCACGCCAGGCATCCCTGTCCATCACCAACTCCCAGAGTTTACTCAAACTCATGTCCATTGAGTCAGTGATGCCATCCAGCCATCTCATCCTCCGTCACCCTCTTCTCCTTCCACCTTTAATCTTTCCCAGCATCAGGGTCTTTTCAAATGAGTCAGCTCTTCACATTAGGTGGTCAAAGTATTGGAGTTTCAGCTTCAACATCAGTCTTTTTAATGAATATTCAGGACTGATTTCATTTAGGATGGACTGGTTGGATCTCATTGAAGTCCAAGGGACTCTCAAGTTCAAAATCATCAATTCTGCAGTTCTCAGCTTTCTTTATAGTCCAACTTTCACATCCATACATGGCTACTGGAAAAACCATAGTCTTGACTAGATGGACCTTTGTTGGCAAAGTAATGTCTCTACTTTTTAATATGCTGTCTAGGTTGGTCATAACTTTCCTTCCAAGGAGTAAGCATCTTTTAATTTCATGGCTGCAATCACCATCTGCAATGATTTTGGAGCCCCCCAAAAATAAAGTCAGCCATTGTTTCCACTGTTTCCCCATCTACTTGCCATGAAGTGATGGGACCGGATGCCATGATCTTTGTTTTCTGAATGTTGAGCTTTAAGCCAACTTTTTCACTCTCCTCTTTTCACTTTCATCAAGAGGCTCTTTAGTTCTTCTTCACTTTCTGCCATAAGGGTGGTGTCATCCACATATGTGAGTTTATTGATATTTCTCCCGGCAATCCTGATTCCAGCTTCTGCTTCAGCCAGCCCAGCATTTCACATGATGTACTCTGCATGTAAGTTAAATAAGCAGAATGACAATATACAGCCTTGACATACTCTTTTTCCAATTTAGAATCAGTTTGTTATCCCATGACCAGTTCTAACTGTTGCTTCTTGACCTGCATACAGGTTTCTCAGGAGGCAGTAAGGTGATCTGGTATTCCCATCTCTTTCAGAATTTTCCACAGTTTGTTGTGACCCAAACAAAGGCTTTGCCATAGTCAATAAAGCAGAAGTAGATGTTTTTCTAGAATCTTCTTGCTTTTCCCATGATCCAACAGATGTTGGCAATTTGATCTCTGGTTCCTCTGCCTTTTCTAAATCAAGTTATAGCATCTGAAAGATCTTGGTTCACATACTGTTGAAGCCTAGCTTGGAGAATTTTGAGCATTACTTTGCTACTGTGTGAAATGAGTGTACTTGTGCAGTAGTTTGAAGATTCTTTGACATTACCTTTCTTTCGGATTGGATTGAAAACTGACCTTTCCCAGCCCAGTGGCCACTGCGGAGTTTTTAAAATTTGCTGGCATATTGAGTGCAGCACTTACACAGCGTCATCTTTTAGGATTTGAAAGAGCTCAGCTGGAATTTTTTCATCACTTCCCTAGCTTTGTTCATAGTGATGCTTCCTAAGGCCCACTTGCCTTCACATTTCAGGATGTCTGGCTCTAGTTGAATGACCACACCACCATGCTTACCTGGTTCATGAAGATCTTTTTTGTACCGTTCTTCTGTGTATTCTTGCCACTTCTTTTTAAATATCTTTTGCTTCTGTTAGGTCCATACCATTTTTATCCTTAATCATGCCCATCTTTACCTGAAATGTTACCTTGGTATCTCTAATTCTTTAAGAGATTTCTAGTCTTTCCCATTCCATTGTTTTCCTCTATTTCTTTGCATTGTTCACTTAGGAAGACTTTCTTATCTCTCATTGCTATTCCTTGGAACTCTGCATTCAGGTGGGTATGTCTTTCCTTTTCTCCTTTGTCTTTCATTTCTCTTCTTTTATCACCTATTTCTAAGGCCTCCTCTGACAACCATTTTGACTTTTTTTTGCAATTCTTCTGGATGGTTTGATCACTGCCTTCTGTACAATGTTATGAACCTCTTTCCATAGTTCTTTAGGCACTCTTATCAGATCTAATCCCTTGAACTATTTGTCACTTCCACTGAATACATTAATGTAAATGTTATAAAAAGTCTACTCAACAGAAGGTTTAAAAGGCAAGTTTTATTTAAATCTGCCTGCCCTCTATTACAAAGCCACAGTTATCAAGACAGTATGGTACTGGCACAAAGACAGAAATATTGATCAATGGAACAAAATAGAAAGCCCAGAGACAAATCCACGCACATATGGATACCTTATCTTTGACAAAGGAGGCAAGAATACACAATGGATTAAAGACAATCTCTTTAACAAGTGGTGCTGGGAAAACTGGTCAACCACTTGTAAAAGAATGAAACTAGAATACTTTCTAACACCATACACAAAAATAAACTCAAAATGGATTAAAGATCTAAATGTAAGACCACAAACTATAAAACTCCTAGAGGAGAACATAGGCAAAACACTCTCTGACATACATCACAGCAGGATCCTCTATGACCCACCTCCCAGAATATTGGAAATAAAAGCAAAAATAAACAAATGGGACCTAATTAAACTTAAAAGCTTCTGCACAACAAAGGAAACTATTAGCAAGGTGAAAAGGCAGCCTTCAGAATGGGAGAAAATACTAGCAAATGAAGCAACTGACAAACAACTAATCTCAAAAATATACAAGCAACTCCTACAGCTCAACTCCAGAAAAATAAATGACCCAAATCAAAAAAAAAATGGACCAAAGAACTAAATAGACATTTCTCCAAAGAAGACATACATGGCTAACAAACACATGAAAAGATGCTCAACATCACTCATTATCAGAGAAATGCAAATCAAAACCACTATGAGGTACCATTTCAAGCCAGTCAGAATGGCTGCGATCCAAAAGTCTACAAGCAATAAATGCTGGAGAGGGTGTGGAGAAAAGGGAACTCTCTTACACTGTTGGTGGGAATGCAAACTAGTATAGCCACTATGGAGAACAGTGTGGAGATTCCTTAAAAAACTGGAAATAGAACTGCCTTATGATCCAGCAATCCCACTGCTGGGCATACACACTGAGGAAACCAGAAGGGAAAGAGACACATGTACCCCAATGTTCATCACAGCACTGTTTATAATAGCCAGGACATGGAAGCAACCTAGATGCCCATCAGCAGATGAATGGATAAGAAAGCTGCGGTAAATATACACAATGGAGTATTACTCAGCCATTAAAAAGAATACATTTGAATCAGTTCTAATGAGATGGATGAAACTGGAACCTATTATACAGAGTGAAGTAAGCCAGAAAGAAAAACACTAATACAGTATACTAACGCATATATATGGAATTTAGAAAGATGGTAACAATAACCCTGTGTACGAGACAGCAAAAGAGACACTGATGTATAGATCAGTCTTATGGACTCTGTGGGAGAGGGAGAGGGTGGGGAGATTTGGGAGAATGGCATTGAAACATGTATAATACCATGTATGAAATGAGTCGCCAATCCAGTTTCGACGCATGATACTGGATGCTTGGGGCTGGTACACTGGGATGACCCAGAGGGAGGGTATGGGGAGGAAGGAGGGAGGAGGGTTCAGGATGGGGAACACAGGTATACCTGTGGTGGATTCATTTTGATATTTGGCAAAACTAATACAATATTGTAAAATTTAAAAATAAAATAAAATTTAAAAAAATAAAGTTCATCCACATTAAAAAAAAAAAAGAATAAATCTGCCTGCCATGCAAATATCGAATTTATCCTCTTTTCCCAACTATTTAGAATTTTGCCTAAACATTTCACCCATTTACCTTGCAATCCATGCACTCATTAAATCTTTGATTCATCTGAAACAAAAGATTTTCTGTATAAACCAGGTGCAAGGTCATTAAAGATAAGTAAGAATGTACTTACATAAGTGATGGCGGTAAAGCAAAATAACATATTTTAGCACAATAATGTGCTATATAATTTTTCAATATTTGCACATATGTCTGTGTTTGTGTGTATGTAAATATATGATATACACACTTATGTATATCACAGTGACAGTGTAAAATACCAAAATAGAGAGAGTAACATAGTGTTATAGGAGTTGAACAAAATAGGGGAAAAAATGCTTCCAACTGGAAGCATCAGTCATGGATCCTCATAATGTTTTCATTCAGTTGGTTCTTATTTAAATATTGCTACTGATTCAAATGAATGAACAGGTCAGTGTGAAAAATGCTGTTCAACCGAGATCTTTGCTCTTCTCCTTGGACGGGCTCCAGAGGGGAAAAAAAATGGTAAAATCGATCTGCTCCAGAAGCATCAGCTGCAAAGCCTTAGGCATTCCTTGACCAATATAGCATTGAAGAGAAATAAGTTTAAGAAAGAAATATTATCTCTGCTACCACATTGCTAAATTGTACTAAACTCTCCATGGCATGATGTCTAAAAATGGTCTGGTTGAATTTTAGTTTTTCTTTTTTTTTTTTTGTTTAGTTTGTATATATATATGCTTGTGCATGTTTATAGTTACATAATTAATATAAATATAATTATATGTAATAATTATGTAATATACTATACATCATAATCTTATTACCAATAAAGTGTTTAGAACAGTCAATCTCAATTTGACACTAAAACAGTTCTATTTGAATATGACATTGTTAGGCAGCACACAAGAAAGTTAAAAGGCATAGTTATTAAAATTTTAACTACCATCAAATGGCATCTTTTTGAGCATTATCTCTTTTGACCTTCATGAAAACATTGTGGAGATGTTATCATTGACCTGTGTTACAGGTGAATCATAAGCTGTGAGCAGTTAGATGACATCCCCAAGGTCACAAAACTGAATGCAGGTCATCAATCAATGTAGTTCCCACTACATATGGCTACACCATTCTTTAATGAATGGCCCATAACATGCTGAAGAACTTTTTGAGTCTTTTGGTGGGATAAAGTAGCATGGAAAAGAAAGTCTTTCTTCAAAAATTATAGATGTGTAACATCCAAAGGTTTTCATTTATTTTAGTTTCCCAATTCCCATACCAGGGGTTTTCTTTTCAGTACCTTCTACTCTAAATTTATCAACAATTTCTGTTGGCTCCAGTATACATCTATTGTTAGTACCTTACCCTGGGTTGTCATCGTCTCTTGCCTGCCTTCCTGTCTCCTGTTTACTCTGATGCTCATTTCTATGTAGGGTAAAATATGTGGAATTAAGTTCATAGAAAAATATTACTGATTTCTGTAAGCAAATTATTTTTAAAATTTTCTTTTGAAGAAACTATATATTTATAACAAACAAGGTATTCTCAGAACACTAATGTCATGCAAATAAATATTGAATTAATAGGAACAGAATTAAAGGAGTTGATATATCTTCTAAATATCATGAAAGCATTATGTAAGTTTGAACTTGATTCCCTTGGCTATGCTTAAAATTTTTCAACTGGAAAGATATGGCCCAGGTGATTAAATCTAATGGTATGACTTCATTTTACTATATACAAATTTTACTCTGTAATTTTGATGAACAGACTTACAAGGCACTTCAAGATAGAGTGTGAGACACTAGGTTAGTATCCTTTCTATGGCTGTGTTATTCCCATAGCTTCTATTAAATGAAAAGACAGAAAAAATAAGGTTTACCCAGAACTTACCTGACAGCTGCTGCACAGACAGTATTTTTGAGCACCATTGCTTCCTTGTATGTTAAACAAGCAGTGTTCTCCTTAGGGATACAGTTAATCAATTATCTCAACCTGGTGAATTTCAGCAGAAGCAGTGTCTGTGTCAACAGTTATACATTGCTAGGGAATAAGAAATTAGACTATATGTTTTTTTCTGTCTCAACTTCTAGGTATTTCTCCATACTCTTCCTTCTTGCTGAAGAAGAGTGGAGTTGGTCGATCCCCACATCATTTCTAGATTGGAAATGAAACATGAAAGGTTGCAAAACTCCTAAAATAGTCAGAGACATAAAGAAACCAGGTCTTCCCAGGTAGCGCAGTGCTAAAGAATCCACCTGCAATGCAGGAGAGTTCAATCCCTGGTCGAGAAGATCCCCTGGAGTTGTAAATGGCAACCCACTCCAGTATTCTTTCCTAGGAAATCCCACTGACAGAGGAGCCTGACGGGCTACAGTTTAAGGGGTTGCAAAAAAGGCAGACATGACTTAGCAACTAAACAAAACATAAACCGAGGATAAGAGAAAGAGGATTTGATATCAGTGGATGAAATAAATTTTTCATTAAGTGGGAATCCTACTTCATAGAACTGACCTAGCCATTGTCATTGAGAAACAGGAAAACATTTTAGTTTATAAATTAAATTGAAATTACTAGGCTCTGAAATATATGTAAAAGAAATCTAGGGTAGATGAATACTAGTTTGCTCTTAAAGTATGATTGAGAGATTACAAAATGTGGCAAAAGCTATGATAAACCAGTGACAAGCAACTAAATCAACAGTGTTTGTCTTTCAGAAAATAGTTTTGGGGACACTGGCATTTGAAATGTATTACAGCTGCCTGCAATAATTATTATCAAGCATATCCAGAGAGCCAGTGCCCCAGATTGTAAAGATTTAAAGCATTTTCTTCCCTAAGTAGAACAGAGTTGAATAAGGATCAGTATCTTTTTATTATTAACAAATGGAGTTTCTTAGAAAATATCAGAAAAATATAATAAATAATAATGTGTTTTCTCCACTGCATCAAAGTGTATTTTTTGGTGTCAGTTCAGTTCAGTCACTCAGTCGTGTCTGACTCTCTGCGACCCCATGAATCGCAGAACACCAGGCCTCCCTGTCCATCACCAACTCCCAGAGTTTGTTCAAACTCATGTCCATTGAGTCGGTGATGCCATCCAGCCATCTCATCCTCTGTCATCCCCTTCTCCTCCTGCCCCCAATCCCTCCCAGCATCAGAGTCTTTTCCAATGAGTCAACTCTTCGAATGAGGGGGCCAAAGTATTGGAGTTCAGCTTTAGCATCAGGCCTTCCAATGAACACCCAGGACTGACCTCCTTTAGGATGGACTAGTTGGACCTCCTTGCAGTCCAAGGGACTCTCAAGAGTCTTCTCCAACACCACAGTTCAAAAGCATCAATTCTTCGTGCTCAGCTTTCTTCACAGTCCAATCCTTACATCCATACATGACCACTGGAAAAACCATAGCCTTGACTAGATGGACCTTTGTTGTATGTAAAGAATAAAAACATAAAGGAATTTACAAATGTCAGGAATAACATATATTGTTTCCTATAAATTAATAGCCAGAAGCTGAGAAAAATTCCAAGCTAAGGAATGACTATATATTTCAAAACATTTTAATGCATATGAGATACAAATTTTAGATACAAATCAGCAGGTCTCAGATCAGAAAGGTTTTCCAATATTAGTAGATTAAATAATATCTCACAAATTATGATTCTCATTGGAATAGTTTAATGTTCTTTCATATTACCCAGATTATCTATTTCCATCAGAACCAAGTCTACTTACAGTCTTTTCTATTACTATTTGTTTTCCTCAGATGTATGATATTTCTTAATTCTCCATTTCTACAAATTTATTCATTCAGTAAGTGCTGATTGATTAATAATGTCCCAATTTTTGTAGGAAGGTAAAGGATACTAGTAAGGAATTTTTAAAAAGATCCTTTCCCTCATTCAACTTACATTTGGAAGTGGTAGACAGAAAGTAAACAACAAACACACTATATTAATTCCATAAGTATATAAAAAGATTATCAGAGCCACTGCAAAGAAAAATTAAAAGGAGATAAAAGAAATCATATTGTGGGAGGGGAGGAGACAATTTAAAATAATTTGATCATGATAGATACATTGAGAAATAACACTGATAAAAAATAAAAAATTCAGGATAGGAGAGGTCACTGGATATCTAAAGGCAATCATTGCAAACTAAAACAACAGCCAGTGGAAAGGCCCGAAGAAGAGAGCAGTACAGGTATGCTTAAGGAACAGCAGGAAATAGCCATGGTCAATTCAGTTGGATCAAAGTAAGCAACATGGAGAGTCAGAGGGGATGAAGTCTGCAAGGTAACAGAGGCTGGTTTTATATAATTTAGAAATATATATCTAGTATTATAATCTTTTACTTTAAGGGAAATGGAGAATCATAGTGAACTTCTGGGAAATGACATGATATGTATTACATATTTTCACAGATCGCTGTGATGAGACAAATTACATATGAGATATGAGAGGAAGAGTGAAGTAATTAAAGAATTCAAATTTGGGATTTTTGGGTTTTGCTGGTGGATTGATTGAATAGTCTTGAGCAACTGGTAGAATGATTTAGAAGACTGGGATGGAAGAGGGTTCAGCTGTGGACATGTTCATTTTGAGATGTCCCATCACACACATTATTTAAGCAGTTGTTTATGTGAGTCTGGTGTTAAGGAGAGGTTTGTGCTGGAGATGTAAATTTGGGAAACATTAGCATGAAGAAAGCATGAATTTGTCAACATTAAATTATATACTGCTTCTATTCCCCTTAATAAAATAACTTAACAGAATTAAGTTATTGTTTTGCAATTTAATTTTTTAAAACTTCACAAACTGGAACAATTTATATTTATGTGTAAATTTAAACAAATACATGAATATGGTTGCAATTAGTTGCTTAAAATTGGAGAAGGTAATGGCAGCCCACTCTAGTGTTCTTGCCTGGAGAATCGCAGGGACGGGGGAGCCTGGTGGGCTGCCGTCTATGGGGTCACACAGAGTCGGACACGACTGAAGCAACTTAGCAGCAACAGCAGTTGCTTAAAACATTTTAGATACTATTTTTCTGTTCTGTATGGTACCTAGAATTGAAATCAACTAAATAGGGATATACTTCTCTTTAGCATTTGTAAAGACAAAAAGAACAATTAGCAATGATAGTCATGTACTACTGTATCTAACTGGTGATTCCTGTGTCTGTGATACATTATGTAAATAAGCTTAAACTGTGAAAGTGGTACAAGGTCCAAAACTTAGGAATGATAAGTACTTTCAGCTTTGTGCATTTCTTGCAGATTGTGATTATGTTCATGCCCTGAAAAGCATTTTAGCTGAATTCACTTTTTATTCATTTTCTTAAACTGTCACAGTGAATTTTTCACTATATTTTTAATATAGAGAGCTAATTAATGAGCAACATCTGTATGAAAAAAAATTCAAAAATCATTTTGATAATTTCCTCCTGGTCATTTTCAAGTGTTTGCTAATGTGCTTGCTTAGTCTTCCTGTTTTATCTGCTTTGTTTGGTTTGGCTTGCTTTTAGTTAGCTATAAATATTTTGCTAGTGTCAGCTAAGAATTAAAGAGAAGATAACAACAGGGAAAATCAACAAATTAATAATATTAAAAACAGTAACAAGCTATTAGATGTTATGCAGATAAGTCAGAAAGAAATTGACTCTTCTATTTAGATGATGATGATGATGATAGCATCAACGCATCTTGAACAGTTCTGTTTCTCAAACTGTGTAATCTTCTTCAGCTAAGTCAACTAAAGTGAAAGTGAAAGTGAAGTCGCTGAGTCCTGTGCGACTCTTTGCGACCCGTGGACTGTAGCCCACCAGGCTCCACTGTCCATGGGATTCTCCAGGAAAGAATACTGGAGTGGGTTGCCATTTCCTTCTCCAGGGAATCTTCCTGACCCAGGAATGGAACCCAGGTCTCCCGCATTGAGGGCAGACGCTTTAACCTCTGAGCCACCAGGAAGTCAACTAAAGGACTTGTTAAAATGCAGGTTCTCTAATGCTAATGTACCTATTAATGAGAATATATGCAATCAAGGGAAGGATCTGTGCATCTTGGAAATCTATATTTTCTTTCTTTTACATTTTGGAAAATACTGTTGGAGTATTTTATGATATAAAAATATTTCCCTGTTAATTTATTTGGTTATCATAATACCTATATGCAACAGCTTGAGCAGTTGCTATTATCTCCCAGGTTACAGATTCAAAAGAAACATGCTCAAAGAGATTAAGTAAATTTCTGACAAAGTAAAAACTTTAACACAGATGTTCTAGTCGCTTGTAATGAACCAACTGAAAGAACAACAACAAAATGATGATGCTTTAGTTAGATTTGATTTCTGTCTCCTTCATTTATGAAACGTGTGCCCTTAGAATGGATATTTAAACTATTCCTCCATTTTACTAGTAAATTTCTTAGTCTGAGTTCTGGAAAAGCCAATTTAGAGATAAGGATTCCTGTGCAAATGATCTATTAAGGAAATGTTACCAACAAATAAACAGTAAGTGCTGCTGGAAGAAAGAGTAGCAAGTGGAAAAAGTCAAACAATGTTGTGATTGCAGAAACGTCCTAGGAGACATATGTATACCTATAGCTGATCCATATTGATGTATGGCAGAAACCAACACAATACTGTAATTATCCTTCAGTTAAAACTAAGTAAATTAAGAAAAAAAAAAAAAGAAAAGTCCTAGTATCAGCCTGACACCCATTGGGAACTCGGAAGTATAAATGACACCCTAGTTTGTCCTGACTCAAGAAAGCAAGCAGGGTGGACTCCTGCCCTAGTCATTGACTTTGAGCATTCCAGGAAAGTTATAAAATCAGAATTTCTGACAATCTGTGCACACAGGCAAAGCAAGTCCAGTTGCCCTTGGACAGCCCTCAAAGAGTCATGGGTGCAGGCTATTAGATGCAAGAGAACACAGAAACTGAGGAAATATAGGTTATTTTAGGAAGAAAAAATTACAGATTCTAGTACTAGTAAATACAGTTTACTAGTAATTAGCCCTAAGGTGAGCCAATTTACCTCATTCAAGTCTGTTTTATTTTTTTACCTTTCATGTAAAAAGTTAACAGTAGCCTCTGCCCTGCATTCTTGTAATAGTGTTGATTGGATCAAAGAGAATAAAAATGCTGTCCAACACTTTATAAAAATATAAAGTGCTGTTCTGATGGAAGATAGTCTTTTATTTAAAATATTTTGTTATTATTTAAGAGACACTTAGAAATACTCTTTCCTGAGGTTCATATGCTGAAAGGCCTTTGTTCTTTCTGGAAGCAAACTAAATAATCTTCCAATATAGCTCTTCTCTGATTCTAATAATGTATATAGTCCATTGTTTATTATTTTACTTAAGACTATCATGTTTAAACAACCTGAAGATCATTAAAAGCACACTCCTAACTAATACCGAGTCAGCATTTAGTGATTCATCAGTTAAAATTGAACCAAAGGAATTCTGAGGGAATTGTATTTACATCACAGTATTGTTCTACATTTCAACCATAAGTTTGGAAATTCCGTAGATATTTTGAATTGTGGATTTCATAAATAGGCTGCTTATGTTAAATTTTTTCTTGATCAAATTTAATAATAGCTAAAAAATAGGCCATATGTCATTGGAGAAAGGAATATCTTCTAATGCAAGAATCTCCTGACAAGTTCTGGTAGAAAGTTTTTTTAACAAGAGTTGAACATTACAGAATATTCCCAGATCTATTTAGAAGTATCATTCTCTACTTAAAACGAGGAGATCTGTGTCCATGAGCGTGTTTCAAATTTATGAGCACAGAATGTAAATTCCTCAATCGGTAATGGCACTTGAAGCCAGGGTGCATTTTACAATGCAACATAATAGAGTCCATAGGTTGTGAAGGCTATTTTCATTACACAGAACTGAGTGGTCTTAATTTTCCACATCACTATAGGAATTTGAAGGAGAATCACATTCACAAGTGTTTGGGCAAGATATCTCTCAGTAATGTAGTAGTTTCAACCTAATTTGAAAGGATCAAAACCTAAACTTAGAAGTCAACCCTGATTACCATTCAGTATTATTAGGAAAAATAAATTTGTATTCATTATCTCATATGACCTTTTACCACATTTATTGGGACTACATGACCATTTGTCTCAAGATCACAATTTTTAGTTTTATAGGTGAAGTTGTATTGATTCCTTTGATAATGTGGGAAGCTCTGCTGTGAACATGCAGAGGGGCAAAGCCCAATTTGGAGCAAATATTCTCATGGGCATCTTAGTCAATGGCCTTCGTACTATCAGGAAGTCCTGACTATAGGAAATTGTTGACTTCAGGAACAGCCTAATTTCTTCCATCATATTCTTGGTTTTATCTTTATTCATCTAAAACTAGAGATGAAAATTTAGCCTTAGTGAGTACATAGGAATCTGAAAATCTTAGCCATCTACTGATTGAAAAACCTGTTTTTATATCTTTTTGTTCCTTCTGTAGAAGAAAGGCAATATGACCCGCTTTATATTTCATAAGACTCTGTGACTGCTGCATAGAAAGTAAAATGTACTTAATCTTGGACTCTGTTTACAGACCTAAAATTGGTTTTGAACCCAAACTTTACATTTGAAAATCTGCCAAGGTTACATTCAAATGCCACCTCCTTAATTAAGTCTCCTTAAGTTTCTTTGCCAGTTATTCATTTTCTAACGTGTTTTATTCCTGCGTATTACGTACTATGAGAGCTTCCCTGGTGATTCAGTGTTAAAGAATCTGCCTGCCAATGCAGGAGACATGGGTTCGATTCCTGGGTCAGGAAGACCCCCGTGAGAAGGAAATGGCAACACACTCTAGAATTCTTGCCTGGAAATCCCATGGACAAGGGAGCCTGGTGGGCTACAGTCTGTGGGGCCACAAAGAGTTGGACAAAAATTAGCGACTAAACACCAATAAAAAATTATGTATTATTCTTAGAATGATCATTGCTATTAAACTTCTTTGAGAAGTTTCCATACAATATGTATTTTTGTATTCCTGTCCTTTGTCCCTTCCATAAAATGTTGTTCAGTAAACTCTTATTGAATAGAATAGAATTGAAGATATAATTGGACTGGTGATACTTTCTCAGAACTTCATGAGTTCTTACATTTAATATTTAAGTGAGATTTCAAAGTCATTTCATATGCTTGAACTGAAACCACCCTGATTCACCTACATATATGTTTGCTGTCCTCACAGGCAGACCTGCTGATTCAGCTCTAATTGCAAAAAGCTACTAAAGGAACCAAAGAGCCCTCACATTTTAAGGAATGCCTCTCTCTTCAGAAATTCTGTTTTGTTTTTGAGATTTTTTTTTCAAGTGATGCCTGGAGCTAATCTTTTGAGGTATTCCAGGAGTAGGCAGATGTTTAAGTGTTTTGTTTTGGTTTTTTTGTTTGTACTATGAGATCAACACCTTCCACACATCATAGGCTGATAGAATAAATTAGGCTGTTCCTGAAGTCAACAATTTCTTATAATCAGGACTTGCTTATTTCACGCTAAGCAACTTTGATTTGTCCAGTGTATCCTATACCTTCTCTCAAACTGGCTTATGTAGGTATGACTCTCTTTTCCTGGAATACCACCATCCCCCAACCCTCCCTTTCTGTAGATGACCCCCATTAGTTTTCATGACTTAGCTCATGTACCATCTTACCACCCCAGAAGCTTCCCTTCCTCACCCATCCCAATAAAAATCAGGGTGCAATTCTTATTGCACCTGATACATACACCTAATCCAATGCCATCATGTTGCAATTTTCAAGGTACTTAATGATCTTATTTCTAGACTATAAGCTCCTTGAGAGGAAAAATCAATATATTAATACACACACACACACACACACATATATAGCTAGCAAAATGCCTGAAAATTCATAGGCACTTAATCTTGTAGATGAATATTGTTTAAGTAAGCAGACTTTTGTGTGAAAGAGAGAAAGGTGGTAACAAGAATCCCTTTCTGTCATTTTTGTAATTGAGACATCTACTCTAAGGCAATGTCTCTTAATTTGTAGTGATCAAAACAGTGCCTTCATTTTCTAAGGAAAACTCTATGACATTAACTACTTCAGCTAGATATTTTAGTTAGGGCTCCTGACTATGCACACAAACACTTTTTATATGCATTCAAGTAGGAAAAAAGCAACATATGATTTCAGTGCCCAGTGCCACCTGCCTCAGCAGATGGTAGATTTTGTTGCACCAGCTACACTAAAATTTTGTCAGGTTTACCAAATCATACGATTAATTTTGTACCCAAATCATGCTCTTATAATGAGATGTTGACAGGGTGGTAGCAGACAAATTGTCTACGGATTTTATATTATTCACTAGTGTGGTATCTGATAAAAAGTTACCTTTATTAGTAACTATAGTTGTTATTTCAAATGACAGATGACTGTTATCTCATTTACCTACCTGGAGAAAATTTACAACTTGTTCACATAAATACAGACTATAAAATAAATTTTCTGACCCATTTGATCCTGTCATATAAGTGATTAATATGATCAAAGCAGAGCCACTTCAATTACCATAAGCATCTCTCACTACCTCTCTATGGGAAGTGGTCAAGAAGCACTGATTAAGGATTCAGATTAATTTTCGGGACTACTGCTGAGAATTTTGATTTGTTGCAGACTCTTAACAAAATGGTTTAAGCTGCTTCTAGTAGTTTTCCAAAACTTGTGCCCTTACGTCTCGGATTAGTTATCTCCGTCATGTAGATCTCTGTTTAATGGAGTCATATAGACACCATTTAACGTGGAGTTTGAATATAAGGAAAGATTGAACTGAAGTCTTATGTGTGTTGCCATTATTGCACTGTCAAGGATATTTTCAGGATAGAAGAATAGCACCAGTTAAGAAGAGCGCTTTAATGGTAAGGAGAAGTAAAAGCTAGAATAGAACTCTTTCAAAATGTGTATAAAAAAATAACACTTTGTTTCAGATATCAATGGTGCACTTTTAAGATATGACAGGTAAATGCTGCTGAAAACTGGAATGACCAAATTGGAATATCTCTAGGCAAAAAGGAAATTGCTAAACATAGTATAACAAGCTGCCTATCATTCCAACCACTCAAGTGACTCCTGATAGCTGACCATATTCTTTTTCCCAATTCCAGTTAATTCTCTGCATTGTAGCTTATGCATTTTCTGTGATGTGTCCCTGGAACACCTGAAACTGTGCCTTTTGTGACACCTTCTGCTACTAATTTCTCTTATACTCATCTTAAACATGTTTCTTTCTCCATTCTTGCCTAACTCGAATATGATGGTGAGTGTACTTCTTTGATTAAGAATATGATCTATTCACTTGAAGCTTCCATTATTGCTTGGAGAATTTTCTATTTGAAAATATTAGCCAGAAGTGAGATATTTTAAGTCAATTAACCTGTGATTGACAGATCACCAAACCAAGAATAATGTTTATGTGAATAGCAAGATCATAGAAAAGGCAGCCACCCAAAGGTACCTTAAACAATGTGATATATCATCTTCAAAGTAAAAGAAAATAACAATAATGGTGTGATCACTCACCTAGAGCCAGACATCCTAGAATGTGAAGTCCAGTGGGCCTTAGGAAGCATCACTATGAACAAAGCTAGTGGAGGTGATGGAATTCCAGTTGAGCTATTTCAAATCCTGAAAGATGATGCTGTGAAAGTGCTGCAATCAATATGCCAGCAATTTGGAAAACATTTTTTTTTTTTTTGCCAAAAATTTGCCAGCAGTGGCCACAGGACTGGAAAAGGTCAGTTTTCATTCCAATCCCAAAGAAAGGCAATGCCAAAGAATGCTCAAACTACCACACAATTGCACTCATCTCACACGCTAGTAAAGTAATGCTCTAAATTCTCCAAGACAGGCTTCAGCAATACATGAACCGTGAACTTCCACATGTTCAAGCTGGTTTTAGAAAAGGCTGAGGAACTAGAGATCAAATTGCCAACATCCACTGGATCATCGAAAAAGCAATAGAGTTCCAGAAAAACATCTCTTTCTGCTTTATTGACTATGCCAAAGCCTGTGTGGATCACAATAAACTGTGGAAAATTCTGAAAGAGATGGGAATATCAGACCACCTGACCTGCCTCTTGAGAAATCTATATGCAGGTCAGGAAGCAACAGTTAGAACTGGACATGGAACAACAGACTGGTTCCAAATAGGAAAAGGAGTACGTCAAGGCTGTATATTGTCACCCTGCTTTTTTAACTTATATGCAGAATACATCATGAGAAACACTGGGCTGGAAGAAGCACAAGCTGGAATTAAGATTGCTGGGAGAAATACCAATAACCTCAGATATGCAGATGACACCACCCTTATGGCAGAAAGTGAAGAGGAACTAAAAAGCCTCTTGATGAAAGTGAAAGAGGAGAGTGAAAAAGTTGGCTTAAAGCTGAACATTCAGAAAACAAAGATCATGGCATCTGATCCCATCACTTCATGGCAAATAGATGGGGAAACAGTGGAAACAGTGTCAGACTTTATTTTGGGGGGCTCCAAAATCACTGCAGATGGTGAGTGCAGTCATGAAATTAAAAGACGCTTACTCCATGGAAGAAAAGTTATGACCAACCTAGATAGCATATTCAAAAGCAGAGACATTACTTTGCCAACAAAGGTCCATCTAGTCAAGGCTATGGTTTTTCCAGTAGTCATGTATGGATATGAGAGTTGGACTGTGAAGAAAGCTGAATGCCAAAGAATTGATGCTTTTGAACTGTGGTGTTGGAGAAGACTCCTGAGAGTCCCTTGGACTGCAAGGAGATCCAACCAGTCCATTCTGAAGGAGATCAGCCCTGGGTTTTCTTTGGAAGGACTGATGCTAAGGCTCAAACTCCAGTACTTTGGCCACCTCATGCGAAGAGCTGACTCATTGGAAAAGACTCTGATGCTGGGAGGGATTGGGGGCAGGAGGAGAAGGGGACGACAGAGGATGAGATGGCTGGATGGCCTCACTGATTCGATGGACGTGAGTCTGAGTGAACTCCAGGAGTTGGTGATGGACAGAGAGGCCTGGTGTGCTGCGGTTCATGGGGTTGCAAAGAGTCAGACATGACTGAGTGACTGAACTAACCAGTTATTAATCCCTTATCATGAGAGGCATTTGTATTTTTATATTTATCTTATTCTCCCAACAGACTTCCCTGGTGGCTCAGACGAATAAGAACCTGCCTGCAATACAGGAAACCTGGGTCAGTCCCTGGGTCAGGAAGATCTCCCAGAGAAAGGAATGGCTACCCACTGCAGTATTCTTGCCTGGAGAGTTCCATGGATAGAGGAGTCTGGTAGGCTACAGTCCTTAGGGTCACAAAGAGTCAGACATGACTGAGTGGCTAACACTTTCACCTGCAATCCTCCCAACAACCCGGGGACAAAGTACTATTATTATCTCATTTTACAGATGAAAAAAATGTGCTTAGAGAAGTTGAATAAACTGCTCAAGGTCACACAGATAGTAGAAAGTAATAGAGCCAAACTTCTAAGGCAAGCAGTGTGATAATGGCTTGTGCTCTTAAACATGATGATATTCTGTGATCCAGGAAGTGACCATGAATCAAGGGAGAGGGAATTTGAAAGTGGAGGACTCATTGTACTATGCTTGGTCCACCAAACACAATGAGACACAGACAAATTTAAGAGAAAATGAAGGAACTGTGAGATTGTCTCTACACACCTTTAATACTTAAGGCATGGATGTGGAACCTCACAGTAAAAAACAAACATTAATCAATATAAAATCTGGCCCCAGCTTCCCTGCATCCTAAGAGATATCTCAGAAGAACCATAGGATTCTGTATAACAAGAATTGGAACTCTGCCATCAGACCCTCAGACATGGGAGAGATCTTCAAGGTAATTTCACCATGGTTTGTACCTTAAGTTCACCTCACCATCCTAGATGCTTCATATTTCTTAAGTGAAACAATGAGAAGGACTGTGTTTGGGAGCATGCCAAATACCACCAACTATCTAATTGCAGAGTTGGGAGAATATCCCTCAGTTTCCACATGCATACAACAGGATGATAATCGTACCTAACTTTCAGGGTGAATGTAAGAATTAGAAATGGTGCACATAAAGTGCCCAGCACAAAGGAGATATCAGTAAAAGGCAGATGCTATATTCATTTTCATTACTATTGGCATTTATTTCATAAAAATACAATGTATTGAACCCAAAATGCACTATATATTTTGCTCAATTTTCTATGACGAATGACCAAGTGTTGTTTTTTTCCTTTTCTGTATTCTATTGCTTTTAAGATGAATGTAAGAATTCAATTGAATTTCTGTAGGCGGGCATGGGCAAAAAGAGAGAGCCAAATGTATTAAAGTAGAATCAATTTGACATGGGTTATCTCCCTTTGAATTAGGAATACATTTTTATCATTGTGTTCAGCGATATAATCAGTTAGGGAACACTCTGATAACTCTAGTAGAAAAAAAAAAAAAAGCAGGGCTATTTAGGAGAAAAAATGCCACACCAGATATGAAAGGCTGTAAGTTGTTTGGAGTAATAGTAGAGGGGCTCATATACAGCAGATGTTCCTTCCTGAGCATGTCCACCACTGGGATCACACCATGCCAGGACATGGTTGGCAAACTGGTAGGATAGGTCAGCAGTGATCTTTGCAGGAAGATTTCTGAGGAGTCATCCTCAGAAAAAAAGGCAGTCTGGTATACACACTCAGCCTAGTAGGAATTAATGGGGAAAGGAAATATGAGTACAGTATGGAATTTTTTCCAAAGACTTTTTTTTTTTATAATTAAAATATAGTCGATTTACAGTTTTGTGTTGGTTTCAGGTATACAGCAAAGTGATTCAGTTACTTTTCAGATTACAGTTCATTATGGGTTATTACAAGGCATGGATATAATTCCCTGTGCTATACAGTGTATCATTTTTGTTTGTTGATGGTTTCCTTTGCTGTGAAAAGCTTTTAAGTTTGATTAGGGCTCATTTATTTTTACCTAGATCAGGGAGACTGATCTAAGAAAATATTGCTACAATTTATGTCAGGGAACATTTTGTCTATGTTCTCTTCTAGGAGTTTTATGGTGCCAAGTCTTATACCTAGGTCTTTAAACCATTTTGAGTTTATTTTTGCGTAGATAGTATGAAGGAATGTTTCTATTTTCATTGGTTTACATTGTCACTGTCCATCTTCCCCACATCGCGTGTTAAAGAGATTGCCTTTTCTCCACTGAATATTCTTGCTTGTGTTGTAGATTAATCGACCGTAGGGTATGGGATTTGTTTCTAGGCATTCTACTCTGTTCCATTGATTTGTACGTCTATTTTGTGCCAATAACACAGTGTTTTGATTACCTTAGTTTTGTAATATGCTCTGAAAGGGTTATGCCTCCAGCTTTGTTCTTTTTCCTCAGATTGCTTTCACCATTCTGGCCCTTTTCTGGTTTCACATAAATTTTAGCATTAGTACACTTCTGTGAAAGATGTCATGCGTATGTTGATAGGGATTGCATTAAATCTCTGGATTGCTTTGGATGGTATGGACATTTTAACAATATTAATTCTTCCAAACCAAGAGCATGTGATACATTTCCAGTTCTTTGAATCCAAAGGTTTGTCTTTTGATATAATTCCAAATGAACTTTTATCTCATTTTAATAGGAAGTGAAAAGAATATATGATAGCGCTGACAAAAATATTTTCACTAAAATCTCCATAAACTCTTAGAATCACAAGAATAAGGTTTTAGTTTTAAGTATTTTAATATGTAAATATTCAATTTTAAACAAAGAAAGCCATCTCTTCATTCCTGCATGAATACAGCATGGCTTTGTTTCACTAAAGCATTCACACCCATTTTCTCTAGAATCCTCTCCCCCAAACAACTGTAAGAAGTAGCTATTGGTGGTGCCCAGGGAAGTTGGCTGAAATGGAAGAAGTTAAAAAATCAAATGTTTTGTAGATGCTAAAAGAATTTGATCATGAAGATGAAGGATATGCCCTAGAGATTCTAGGAGACAATAAAGAATGTGTTTTAGGGAGGCAAAAAGTACTTTTCAGTTCAGTTCAGTCACTCAGTCGTGTCTGACTCTTTGCAACCCCACGAACCGCAGCATGCCAGGCATCCCCGTACATCACCAACTCCCAGAGTCCACCCAAACCCGTGTCCATTGAGTCAGTGATGCCATTCAACCATCTTATCCTCTGGCATCCCCTTCTCCTTCTCCTCAATCTTTCCCAGCATCAGGATCTTTTCCAATGAGTCAGCTCTTCGCATGAGGTGGCCAGAGTACTGGAGTTTCAGCTTCAACATCAGTCCTTCCAATGAACACCCAGGACTGATTTCCTTTAGGATGGACTGGTTGGATCTCCTTGCAGTCCAAGGGACTCTCAAGAGTCTTCTCCAAGACCATAGTTCAAAAGCATCAATTCTTCAGGGCTCAGCTTTCTTTATGGTCCAACTCTCACATCCATACTTGACTACTGAAAAAACCATAGCCTTGACTAGATGGACTTTTGTTGACAAAGTAATGTCTCTGCTTTTTAAACTGCTGTCTAGGTTGGTCATAACTTTCCTTCCAAGTAGTAAGCGTCTTTTAATTTAATGGCTGCAATCACCATCTGCAGTGATTTTGGAGCCCCCAAAAATTAAGTCAGCCACTGTTTCCACTGTTTCCCCATCTATTTCCCATGAAGTGATGGGACCAGATGCCATGATCTTAGTTTTCTGAATGTTGAGCTTAAAGCCAACTTTTTCACTCTCCTCTTTCACTTTCATCAAGAGGCTTTTTTTTTTTTTAAGAATTGAATTTTTATTTATTTATTTTTAATATAAATTTATTTATTTTAATTGGATGCTTAATTACTTTACAATATTGTATTGGTTTTGCCATACATTGACATGAATCCGCCACGGGTGTACATGAATTTTTAAACTGTGGTGTTGGAGAAGACTCTTGAGAGTCCCTTGGACTGCAAGGAGATCCAACCAGTCAATCCTAAAGGAGATCAGTCCTGAATATTCATTGAAAGGACTGATGCTGAAGCTAAAGCTCCAGTACTTGACCACCTGATGTGAGGAACTGACTCATTAGAAAAGACCTTGATGTTGGGAAAGACTGAAGGCAGGAGAAGGGGATAACAGAGGGCAAGATGGTTGGATAGCATCACCGACTCAGTGGACATGAGTTTGGGCATCCTTTGGGACATGGTGAAGGACATGGTAGCCTGGGGTGCTGCAGTCCATGGGTCACAAACAGCTGGACACAACTGAATGACTGAACAACAACAGTAGTAAATATAGACCTGCTTCCACAAACTCCATACGTAAGAATTATGTACACCCGTGGCGGATTCATGTTCATGTATGGCAAAACCAATACAATACTGCAAAGTAATTTTTAAAAAATGGTAAAAATGGCAAAAAAAAAAAAAGAATAGTTAAACATCAAAAAAAAATTATGAAAAAACTAAATTAATTCATATTAATCAACTTGCTTAAGGCCAGTGATACAGAGCAAGACAAAGAAGCCAGAGGAAAAAAGGCACATGATATACACCGAAAAACAGGTTAACATGTTAACAGAATTGTCATTAGAAACAATGCAAGCCAGAATACATGGGGGTAATTTCTTTAAAATATTGAAAGAAGCAAAACAGTCAATTTTTACCAGCAAAAGTTTCTCTTCTAAGAGAAAACTGAATTTTTTTTAAATGCTCATAAAAGCTAAAAATATGTATCAAGTAAATCTTTCAGGCACAAATAGAATTATACTAGATGTAATGCTAGATATAAATTCATAAAGAGCATATATGGGTAATTAAAGAGCTTTTCACTTTTTATTTAGTTTCTTCAAAGAACAATTAACTAATTTGCACTCATTTCACATGCTTTTAAAAGGTAATGCTTAAAATCCTTCAAGATAGGCACTATGTGAACCAAAAAATTCTACATGTACAAATAGGATTTAGAAAAGGCAGAGGAATCAGGGGTCAAATTGCCAACATCCATCGGATCATAGAAAAAGCAAGACAATTCCAGAAAAAAAAAAAATCCACTTCTGCTTCATCAACTACAGTAAAGTCTTTGATTGTATGGATCACAACAAACTGTGGAAAATTCTTAAAGAGATGGGAATACCAGACCACCTGACCTGCCTCCTGAGGAACCTGTATGCAGGTTAAGAAGCAACAGTTAGAACAGGTCATGGAACAACAAACTGGTTCAAAATTGGGAAAGGAGTATGATCAAAGGATCAATCCAAGAAGAAGATATAACAATTATAAATATATATCCACCCAACATGGGAGCAAGAGGCTTTTTAGTTCCTCTTCACTTTCTGCCATAAGGGTGGTGTCATCTGCATATCTGAGGTTATTGATATTTCTCCCAGCAATCTTGATTCCAGCTTGTGTTTCTTCCAGACCAGTATTTCTCATGATGTACTCTGCATATAAGTTAAAAAAGCAGAGTGACAATATATAGCCTTGACGTACTCCTTTTCCTATTTGGAACCAGTAGGTTGTTCCATGTCCAGTTCTAACTGTTGCTTCCTCTCCTGCATATAGGTTTCTCAAGAGGCAGGTCAGGTGGTCTGGTATTCCCATCTCTTTCAGAATTTTCCACAGTTTATTGTGATCCACACAGTCAAAGGCTTTGGCATAGTCAATAAAGCAGAAAGAGATGTTTTTCTGGAACTCTCTTGCTTATCAATGATCACACAAATGTTGGCAATTTGATCTCTGGTTCCTCTGCCTTTTCTAAAACCAGCTTGAACATCTGGAAGTTCACGGTTCATGTATTGCTGAAGCCTGGCTTGGAGAATTTTGAGCATAACTTTACTAGCATGTGAGATGAGTGCAATTGTGTGATAGTTTGAGCATTCTTTGGCATTGCCTTTCTTTGGGATTGGAATGAAAACTGACCTTTTCCAGTCCTGTGGCCACTGCTGTGTTTTCCAAATTTGCATGCATATTGAGTGCAGCACTTTCACAGCATCATCTTTCAGGATTTGAAATAGCTCAACTGGAATTCCATCACCTCCACTAGCTTTGTTTGTAGTGATGCTTTCTAAGGCCCACTTGACTTCACATTCCAGGATGTCTGGCTCTAGGTGAGTGATCATACCATCATGATTATCTGGGTTGCGAAGATCTTTTTTTTACAGTTCTTCTGTGTATTCTTGCCACCTCTTCTTAATATCTTCTGCTTCTGTTAGGTCCATCCCACTTCTGTCCTTTATTGAGCCCATCTTTACATGAAATGTTCCCTTGGTATCTCTAATTTTCTTGAAGAGATCTGTAGTCTTTCCCATTCTATTGTTTTCCTCTATTTCTTTGTATTGATCACTGAGGAAGGCTTTCTTATCTCTTCTTGCTATTCTTTGGAACTCTACATTCAGATGTTTATATCTTTCCTTTTCTCCTCTGTTTTTTGCTTCTCTTCTTTGCACAGCTATTTGTAAGGCCTTCTCGGAGAGTCATTTTGCCTTTTTGCATCCTGTACAATGCCATGTATGTCTGTCCATAGTTCATCAGGCACTCTATCTATCAGATCTAGTCCCTTAAATCTATTTCTCACTTCCACTGTATAATCATAAGGGATTTGATTTAGGTCATACCTGAATGGTCTAGTGGTTTTCCCTACTTTCTTCAATTTAAGTCTGAATTTGGCAATAAGGAGTTCATGGTCTGAGCCACAGTCAGCTCCTTGTCTTCTTTTTGCTGGCTGTATAGAGCTTCTCCATCTTTGGCTGCAAAGAATATAATCAATCTGATTTCGGTGTTGGCCATCTGGTGATGTCCATGTGTAGAGTCTTCTTTTGTGTTGTTGGGAGAGGTTTTTTGTTATGACCAGTGCATTCTCTTGGCAAAACTCTATTAGCCTTTGCCCTACTTCATTCTCTACTCCAAGGCCAAATTTGTCTGTTACTCCAGGTGTTTCTTGACTTCCTACTTTTCCATTCCAGTCCCCTATAATGAAAAGGACATCTTTTTTGGGTGTTATTTCTAAAAGGTCTTGTAGGTCTTCATAGAACTGTTCAACTTCAGCTTCTTCAGCATTACTGGTCTGGGCATAGACTTTGATTACTGTACTTTAAGTGCCAATAAAACATGAGTTATGTGAATGGTTAGACATGCCAGATATGGAGATAAGTCTTACTGATAGGTTTCTAGGTTCTTCTGTTCTGGGGGCCAAGGTGTTCGTATACTTCTTAGAACTGAGGTGGAGCAGTGTTACATTTTGGGAGCTGTGCCATTTTGTGGTTCCACAGTGGGAAAACCTGTGCTCTCTTAAGAAAGAATACAACACTATGTTTCTTTTAGGTACAATTTGAGTAGAGCCTTCCAGAAAGATCTGTGTGCACTGCCATCTACCTAACATAAGGAAAATATGCAGAGCTGATACCTTGTTTTGATTTACAAAATTGTTCCTTCTTTTTCCAAAAGGATGAATATAGTGATGAAAATGTGCTTCTCTGCTTTCCTAGTACAGAGAGTGTAATTAACTGGCACCTGCTGATTCTCTCTGAAATCCATCTATAAGCTGGTACCAAGGCTACACTTCTGATAGGCTATTCCCAGCCAGTAACTTAGCAAGGTGAAGGGTACTGAGACAGGCCCATTCCTGAGAAATTCAGGACTATACCAATGGGTAACTTGACTTGAAGATTTCCCATCAACTTTGCCAAAATTATCTTAAAACTTTGTCTAGTCTTAAGGCCTTTCCTTTCCCATATTCCTTCCTCCTCCACAAAACTGAATGTACCTCACTGTTTGATGGCTTCCCCCACCCCAGTTTTGTAGTGATATAATTTACATGTGTTATTGTAAAGGTTTAAGGTGTGGTATTATAGAATGACTTACATATACTGTGAATTGATTATTACAGAGGTTTGGCTAGTATCCATTATCTCGTATAGATTCAATAAAAGATAATGAAAAAATTCCTTGTGATGAGAAATCTTAGAACTTACACTTTCAACTGTTTTCATACATATAGTATTAACTATAGTTTTCACGCTATTCAATGATTCAGTCTCCTTTCTACTAACTGATCTATTCAGACTTTCTATTTCTTCCTGATTCAGTCTTAGTTTATATGTTTCTAAGAAGTTTTCCATTTCTTCTGCTGCTGCTAAGTCGCTTCAGTCGTGTCCGACTCTGTGCGACCCCATAGACAGCAGCCCACCAGGCTCCCCTGTCCCTGGGATTCTCCAGGCAACAACACTGGAGTGGGTTGCCATTGCCTTCTCCAATGTAGGAAAGTGAAAAGTGAAAGTGAAGTCTCTGAGTCTTATCTGACTCTTAGCGACCCCATGGACTTACGGCCCACCAGGCTCACCTGTCCCTGGGATTCTCCAGGCAACAACACTGGAGTGGGTTGCCATTGCCTTCTCCAATGTAGGAAAGTGAAAAGTGAAAGTGAAGTCTCTGAGTCTTATCTGACTCTTAGCGACCCCATGGACTTACGGCCCACCAGGCTCCTCTATCCATGGGATTTGCCAGGCAAGAGTGCTGGAGTGGGGTGCCATTGCCTTCTCCATCCATTTCTTCTAGATTGTCCTATTTGTTGGTGTATATTGTTCATAGAAGCCCCTCTTGTGATTAATTTATTTCTGTAGTATCAGACTTGATGTCTCCTTTTTCACTCATAATTTTGATTTGGGTCACCTTCTATGAGCTTGGTTAATCTAGCTATAGATTTGTCCATTTTGTTTATCTTAGAGTCTGCTTTTAGTTTGGTTAGTCTTTTCTGTTGTTTTCCTCTTCTGTATTTCTACACTAATCTTTACTCCAGGCATACCATGAAGATATTATATGTTTGTTTCCAAACCACTGCAATATAGCAAATATTGCATAAAGCAAGCCAAATAGGATTTTTTTGTGTGTGGTTTCCCAATGCATGTTTACACTATATACATATATTACATATAAGTGCTATGTTTACACTATATTAAGTGTACAATAGCATTATGACTTAAAAAACAATGTACATACCTTTAATTAAAAAAATAATAATACTGTTGGGAAAAGGGTATGATAGACTTGATCCATGCAAGATTGCAACAAAGCTTTCACTTGTAAAATATGCAGTATCTGCAAAGCATAATATAACAACAGTAATACAACACATTTTGCTTGTATTTCCTTCTTTCTGCTAAATTTGAGCTTGTTTTCTATTTTCATAAGATACAGAGTTAAACTGAGATCTTTCTTCTTTCTTATTGTGTTTATTGCTAAGAACTTCCTCTTAGAACTGCTTTTTCTGAGTCCCATATGTTTTGGTATGTAATATTTTCATTTTCACATCTCTAGATACTTTATTTCTCTGTTAATTTCTTCTTTGGTCCATTGGTTGTTCAGCAGAGTATTGTTTAATTTCAAGGCATTCATAAATTTTAGTTTTCTTCTGATTGGTTTTTAGTTTCTCTAACCATTGTGGTCAGAGAAGTTACCTGGTTATGATTTCAGTCTTCTTAATTTGCTAAGAATCGTTTTGTGGTCTATCCTAGAAAATGTTTACATGTACTTAAGAATGCATGGTTTGCTGTTGTCTAATAGACTGATCTATATATGTCTGTTGGGTACAGATAGTCTGTAGTATTGTTAATATCCACTGTCTCCTTATTGATTCTTAGTCTGAATGATCTATTATTGAAAGTGGAATATTGAAGTTTCCAACCACTATTATACTGCAGTTTATTTCTCCTTTGAGTACCTCATTAGTTTTGCTTTATGTGTGTAGTTGCTCCAATCTTGGGCTTATAAATAGTTACAACTGTTATATCTTCTTGATGTATTGACCCCTTTATCGTTATATAATGCCTTTGTCTGTTTTTTTTTTACCATGCTTAAAGTCTGTTTTCCATATAAATATACCTGTCCTGCTTTTTCTTTGGTGACCATTTACTGTACTATGCTTTTCTGTCCCTTTACTCTTGGTCTTTGTGTATCTTTAAGGCTAAAGTAAGTGGTTCACAGGAAGCATATTGTTGGATTTCGTTTTTATATCCATTCAGTCACTCCATTTGTTTTGATTGGGGGATTTAATCTATTAGGTTGGCCAAAAAGTTCATTCCAGTTTTTCTATAACATGGAAAAATCCAAATGAATTTTTTTTGGCCCCCCAATATTTATATTTAAAGTAGTTATTGATAGAAACTCACA
Organism: Bos indicus; assembly: GCF_029378745.1. Classification (NCBI taxonomy): domain Eukaryota; kingdom Metazoa; phylum Chordata; class Mammalia; order Artiodactyla; family Bovidae; genus Bos; species Bos indicus. The sequence continues at coordinate 16,052,934 of NC_091779.1, forward strand.
CTTGCCATTTTGTTCGTTATTTTCTGACTGTTTTGAAGATCCATTGTCCTTTTTTATGTGGCTGTCTTTTTTCACTTGTTTGGTATCTTATGGTATGAGTATGCTTTGATTTTTACATAAAGTTATTTTATACATTTACTACAGGTTTTTCCCTTGCATGAAGCTTACATAAAATAGAACAACTCTGCTTTAAACTGACACCTTCAACAGAATTCCTAAGGCTTACACTATTATTTCTCCTTCCCCTAACATTTTAGGTTTTCAGTGTTATAATTTACATATCTTTTGTATTTTATAACTGATAACAAATTATTATACCTATATTATTATTATATTTGTTTTTTTAACTTTTAAATTAGAATTTTAAGTGAATTACACACCACCACTACTGGTAGTTTTGACTATAAAAAATCTAGTTTTGACTGTATATTTACCCTGTTCAGTGAGTTTTACACTCCCTTTTCATGGTGGTTTTGACTATAAAAAATCTAGTTTTGACTATATATTTACCCTGTTCAGTGAGTTTTACACTCCCTTTTCATGTTTTTATGATGTTAACCAGTGTCTTTTTATTTCCATTCAGAGCACTGACTTTGGCATTTTCTGTAAGTCAGGTCTGGTGGGGGTGGTTTAGTTGCCAAGTTGTGTCTGAACTTGTGACCTCATGGACTGTAGCCCTCCAGGCTCACCTGTCCATGAGATTTCCCAGGCAAGAGTACTAGAATGGGTTACCATTTCCTTTTCCAGGGATCTTCCCAACCTAATCATGTCTGACTGTTTATGAGCCCATGGACTGCAGCACGCCAGGCTTCCCTGTCAATCACAAACTCCTGGAGCTTACTCAAACTCCCATCCATTGAGTCAGTGATGCGATCCAGCCATCTCTTCCTCTGTCGTCCCCTTCTTCCCCCACCTTCAATCTTGCCCCAGTATCAGGGTTTTTCCAATGAGTCAGCTCTTTGCATCAGGTGGCCAAAGTATTAGAGTTTCAGCTTCAGCATCAGTCCTTTCAGGACTGATTTCCTTTAGTATTGACTGGTTGGATCTGTTTGCAGTTCAAGGGACTCACAAGAGTCTTCAACACCATAGTTCAAGGCATCAATTCTTTGGTGCACAACTTTCTTTATGGTCCAATTCTCACATCTATACATGACTACTGGAAAAACCAAAGCTTTGACTAGATGGATCTTTCTTGGTAAAGTAATTTCTCTGCTTTTTAATATGCTGTCTAGGTTGGTCATAACTTTTCTTTCAAGGAGCAAGCGTCTTTTAACTTCACAGCTGCAGTCACCATCTGAAGTGATTCTGGAGCCCAAGAAAAGAAAGTCTGTCATTGTTTCCATTGATTTCCCATCTATTTGCCATGAAGTGATGGTACCAGATGCCATGATCTCAGTTTTTTTAATGTTGAGCTTTAAGCCAGCTTTTTCATTCTCCTCTTTCACTTTCATAAAGAAGCTCTTTATTTCCTCTTCGCTTTCTGCCATATGGGTGGTGTCATCTGCATATCTGAGGTTATTGATATTTCTCCTGGCAATCTTGATTGCAGCTTGTGCTTCATCTAGCCTGGCATTTCACATGATATATTCTGCATATAAGTTAAATAAGCAAGGTGATAATACACAGTCTTGATGTATTCTTTTCCCAATTTGGAACCAGTCCATTTTTCCATGTCTGGTTCTAACTGTTGCTTCTTGACTGCATATAGATTTCTCAGGAGGCAGGTCAGGTGGCCTAGTATTCCCATCTAAGAATTTTCCACAGTTTGTTGTGCTCCACACAGTTAAAGGTGTTAGTGTAGTCGATGAAGAAGAAGTAGATGTATTTCTGGATTCTCTTGCTTTTTCTATGATCTAAGTGATGTTGGCAATTTGATCTCTGGTCCCTCTGCCTTTTCTAAATCCAGCTTGAACATCTGGAAGTTCACGGTTCATGTACTTTTGACACCTGGATTGGAGAATTTTGAGCATTACTTTAGTAGCATGTGAGATGAGTACAATTGTGTGGTATTTTGAGCATTCTTTGGCATTGCCTTCCTTTGGGATTGGAATGAAAACTGACCTTTTCTAGTCCTGTAGCCACTGCTGAGTTTTCGAAATTTGCTGACATATTGAGTGCAGCACTTTCACAGCATCGTCTTTCAGTATTTAAAATAGCATAACTGGAATTCCATCATCTCCACTAGCTTTGTTCATAGTGATGCTTCTTAAGGCCCACTTGACTTTGCATTCCAGGATGTCTGCTTCTAGGTGAGTGATCAAACCATCATGATTATCTGGGTCATGAAGATCTTTTTTGTACAGTTCTTCTGTGTATTCTTGCCATCTCTTCTTAATATCTTCTGCTTCTGTTAGGTCCATCCCATTTCTGTCCTTTATCGAGCCCATCTTTGCATGAAATGTTCCCTTGGTATCTCTAATTTTCTTGAAGAGATCTCTAGTCTTTCACATTCTATTGTTCCCCTCTATTTCTTTGCATTGATAGATGAGGAAGGCTTTCTTATCTCTTCTTGCTATTCTTTGGAACTCTGCATTCAGATGGGTATATCTTTCCTTTGCCTTTCACTTCTCTTCTATTCACAGCTATTTGTAAGGCCTCCTCAGACAACCATTTTGTTTTTTTGCATTTTTTCCCCCTGTGGATAGTCTTGATCCCTGCCTCCTGTACAATGTCATGAACCTCCATCCATAGTTCTTCAGACATTCTGTCCATCAGATCTAATCCCTTGAATCTATTTGTCACTTCCACTGTATAATCATAAGGGATTTGATTTAGGTCATACCTGAATGGTCTAGTGGTTTTCCATACTTTCTTCAATTTAAGTCTGAATCTGGCAATAATGAGTTCATGGTCTATGCCACAGTCAGCTTCCAGTCTTTTTTTTTTTTTTTTTTGCTGACTGTATAGAACTTCTCCATCTTTGGCTGCAAAGAATATAATCAATCTGATTTCATTATTGACCATCTGGTGATGTCCATGTGTAGAGTCTTCTCTTGTGTTGTTGGAAGAGGGTGTTTGCTATGACCAGTGCATTCTTTTGGCAAAACTCTATTAGCCTTTGCCCTGCTTCATTCTGTACTCCAAGGCCAAATTTGCTGTTACTCCAGGTATTTCTTGACTTTCTACTTTTTCATTCCAGTCCCCTATAATGAAAAGGACATCTTTTTTGTGTATTAATTCTAGAAGGTCTTGTAGGTCTTCATAGAACTGTTCAACTTCAGCTTCTTCAGCATTACTCCTTGGGACATAGACTTGGATTACTGTGATAGTGAAAGGTTTGCCTTGGAAACAAACAGAGATCATTCTGTCATTTTTGAGATTGCATACAAGTACTGCATTTTGGACTCTTGTTGACTATGACGTCTATTCCATTTCTTCTAAGGGATTTTTGCCCATGGTAGTAGATATAATGGTCATATAAGTTAAATTCACCCATTCCCGTCCATTTGAATTTGCTGATTCCTAAAATGTCAATGTTCACTCTTGCCATATCCTATTTGACCATTTCCAATTTACCTGGACCCATTCTAGTTTACTATGCAATATTGCTCTTCACAGCATCAGACTTTGCTTCTATCACCAGTCACATCCACAACTGGGTGTTGTTTTTGCTTTGGCTTCATCTCTTCATTCTTTCTGGAGTTATTTCTCCACTCTTCTTCAGTATTGTATTGGGCACCTACCGACCTGGGGAGTTTATCTTTCAGTGTCCTATCTTTTTGCCTTTGCATACTGTTCATGGGTTTCTCAAGGCAAGAATACTGAAGTGGTTTGCCATTCCCTTCTCCAGTGGATCACATTTTTTCAGAACTCTCCACCATGACCTGCCCATCTTTGGTGATCTTATACAGCATGGCTCATAGTTTCTTTGAGTTAGACAAGCCTGTGGTCCTTGTGATCAGATTGGTTAGTTTTCTGTGATTGTGATTTCCAGGCTGTCTGCCCTCTGATGGAGAAGGATAAGAGGCTTATGGAAGCTTCCTGATGGGAGAGACTGACTGAGGGGGAAACTTGGTCTTTGTCTGATGGTCCAGGTCCATGTTCAGTAAATCTTTATCCAATTTTCTGTTAATGGCTGGGGCTGTGTTCCCTCCCTGTTATTTATCTGGGTCCCAACTATTGCGGAGGTAATGAAGATAATGGCAACCTTCAAAAGGTCCCATGCATACACTGCTACACTCAGTGCCCCCAACCCTGCAGCAGGCCACCACCGACCCACACCTCTGCTGGCAATTCCAGGACATTCATGGGCAAGTCTGGGTCAGTCTCTTGTGGGGTCACTGCTCCTTTCTCCTAGGTCCTGGTGTGCATAAGTTTCTGTTTGTGCCCTCCAAGAGTCTGTTTCCCCAGTCCTGTGTAAGTTCTGTTGTTTCTATGGTGGGATTAATGGTGACCTCCTCCAAGAGGGCTTATGCCACACCCAGGTCCACTGCTGACCCATCCCTCCACAGGAGACACTCAAACACAGTTCTGTCTTGGTCCCTGTGTCCTGGTGTGCACAAGGTTTGTTTGGGCCCTCTGAGTGTCTCTGGCGGGTATGGGGTTTGGTTCTAAATATGATTTCGCCCCTCCTACCATCTTGCTGGGACTTCTCCTTTGACCTTGGACATGGGGTATCTCCTCAAAGTTGCTCTAGCGCTGCACAGCTGCCACTCCAACTCCACGCAGCCATCTCTACTAAACATTTTAAAGAATTATTCTGAATTCTCTGATAGTTCATAGATCTTTAGTATCAGTTATTAGACCTTTATTATTAAATAGCTTCCTTTGGTGTTCTCATTTGCTTCATTTTTTCATGATCCTTGATTCCTTACCTTGGTTCCTCTGACTGGATAATTTCAAATGTCCTATCTTCCAGGTTGCTGATCCTGCCTATTAATCCTATTAATGGTCTGAGACTGCTTTTGAAGCTCTCTAGTGAATTATTTTGTTCAGTTACTGCATTTTTTTAGCTGTAGAATTTCTGGGGTTTTTTTTATGGTTTAAATTTGTTAAATTTCTCATTTTTTTCATCGATTATTTTTAAATTTCATTTAGTTGTGTATGTGTTCCTAGAGTTCACTAAACATTTTAAAGAATTATTCTGAATTATCTGATAGTTCATAGCCCTTTAGGTTATTAGAGATTTATTATTAAATAGTTTCCTTTGACACTGTCATAATTACCTCATTTTTTCATGATCCCTGATTCCTTACCTTGGTATCTGTGCATATGAATAAGTTTCCTTTTCTAGACTTTGTAGGTTCACTTTGGCAGAGAGAGTTCTTCACCAGTAACTTCAGCTGAGGCTGCTGGACATGTCTGCTGGCAACATCCTTGGGCAACTTATGGTTCTATTAGGTTCTATTTTTGAGTAAAGCAACTGTTCAGGCTCTGAGATTGTGGGTAGAGTGGTGTGCCACTGGCTGAGAACAGCTTGATAGAACTGCTGGCTTTGTTCCCTGCAGTCCCTGTGACTGTTGGCTTTGTAGTTGCCTAGATTCTCTGGCCAGGCATACTAAACAGTGGGGACTGGGTACTACACTTGGCAGTAGGCAGGGCTATAAGTTGCTTCCCAGCCCTGACAGGGCAGCAGGAATGGGACCCAAGGCTTGCACAACTCACTGTTTTGTATCCTGAATCAGGTAAGAGTGTGCACTGAATATCCTGTCAGGTGAGCACTGGTCTTGCTCTGCAGACAGGGAAAGCTGCGGCCCTGCTACTTGCCACTGTTATCAGCGTTGTTTAATGGACTACACAGCTCCCCATGTGTTCTTGTAAGTTTCCCGGTCAGGTGGTCTGAAAGCTGTATTCAGCAGTAAGTAGGGTTACAAATTCATTACCCTGCCTGGGTGCAGTAGGAAAAGCAGCTTCAAGGCTGCTGAATTCTCTTTGTGAGCTTAACTCAAGCCAATTCATGCCCCAAGTTCCTTGGTTAAACAGGGCCACTGGCTTTTCTCTGGGGGCCCATGCTCTGCAATGAGCAGGGCTGACTCTGGCCCTGGCCTGGCTGGAACAGGAAGGGCCTACTTCTGGCAACTCCAAATTTTTTTAAAAGGCTTTTTGGTTGGGAGGGGCTAGGAGCTATGATTTACAGTTGATGGAAGAGGTAGGAATTAACATCCCTACCTGGCTATAGCAAGGGAACCCTCCATACCTGGTACTGCCTTTGTTCTGAGGGCCAACAGCTCTATTCACGTGCTTCTCCACTTAACAGTTGCTGTGTAGTTTCCAGGTGTTCTCACCAGTCCTCCTGTCAGAAGAGGGCTCAGCACCATGCTCTACAGCAGTCGGAGCTATGGCTCAGGCTCCTGCCAGGCTGTAGACAGACCAGGCTCTAGAACCGGTGGAGTTCCCTGTTTGGGCACCTGAATTAAGCTGTCCCTGCCCTTCCAAGTTCCCTGGTCAGACTCTTCCCTGACTTGACTCTACAGATGAGTCAAAACCCCTTATTGGGGCTACTACTTGAGCCCTGCTGGTAGTAACGGGGCTGGTTGCTGGAAGCTCTCCTCTTCTCTCAGCGTCAATCAGGTTCCTGGTGGCTGAGTCCCACAGATTCCCTTGTGGAATTTCCCTGGGTTATCCCCATGCAGTGAAACCAGAGTAAAGACTCCAGCACAGCAATCCACAATGCTGTAAGAGCCTGACGTCACCCTGGGCTCTCTTTCCTACAGAGGAAATGTAGGCTCAGAGGAAACCTCTTGGTGTGCTGCTATGCCGACCTAGGGAAGGAGTCATGAGGTCGTTATGTAGCCATTCCTCTTACCTTTCTAATGCAGTCTGTCTTGGTTCCTATGGTGCAGAGAGTTGCTTCAGCTTCAAGTTCTAGGCTTATTTTAATGGTGTCTTATCCATGAATAGTTTTTCGTTGCTGTTCTTATGAGGCAGAGCAAAATCAGGAATGCCCAAGGTTACCATCTTGGTGATACTACTCTTCATGGCTTTTCTGATATGTGGTTCCCTCTCTTTTTCTAACTGGAGGCCTTTCCTTAATAAAGCCCTCGCATGTTTAATCCCATCTTGGTGTCTGCTGCTCTGAGAATCCAGCCAACCTAATGAACAAAGTGAAAACATTTTCAATAATTGCTTTTGTATAACTGGAAAGCAAGTAGAAATTTCATGACCAAAACATATCCATGGTGGAGTGCAATGTAACTAAAACCTAGGTTCTGTGCTACCTCTGTTTTCTCATCTGCAGCAAATGAGTTCAGATCCTCTTCAGATTTCATTTGTGGTTGTAGCATATACTTCCATTCTAAATACATCCATTATCTTTTCACTTTTTTGCTTTGGAGCTTTCTTGAAGCTGTGGTGACTACTCAGGTAATTGGCAGATACAGTATGGATAGTCTGGGGAGTTCCCTGGGGAAATACTCAGTAGACACATGTCCCAGCCCTTGTTCTTTAGATGGATCATTCTGGAAGTCTTCTCTGAGTTTCTCAGAGATCCCTGCAGAACTGACCCTGTACTTCCTAGAGCAGCAAACATCAGCAACATAATTACTTTTGGCTTTCTTCCTTCCTTGTCCCACTCTCCTCCATTCTTTTCTCCTGATTCCTGGGATAACTTCCAAGTATACTACCTGCACCAAACCCCGTATCTCAGGCTCCACTTTGAGAGAACCCCAAGGCAAGATATCATCTCTTGAAAATGGTGACATGAATTTTTAAGATGATTTACTTCTCTCATGAACATTACACCAAATGTTAATATGGTATATATGGCACTTAGTAATTTGATCCCTTGGCTACTCTTTAATCACTCACAACTCTTCTGCATACACTGTGTCCCAGCCATATCAAACAACACATAATTCTGTTGATAATGAAAGTGTTTTGTTACCCCCAACACTATACCTTTAATATGCTAGTTTTTCTTTCTCCATCAACCTGAGGAAAATAGAAAAGTTCATTTACCAGTGCTGACTCTTTAGTTACTCACCTGGGCAAATTAGCAGTAGATACAGAGAGCTTTGCAAAGGCACATATCCCATTGCACTGTCATTTTAGTTCACATGCCTGACTTCCTTACTGGAAGAGAAGATAAGGACAAAATTCTTGTCTTCTAGGGTGGCTTCACATTGTATGGTACTTGGAAGTTTCTCAAATATTTTTTTCCCCACAAATCAGCAATGCACTTAATAAAATAATATTTATAACACAGCAAGATATGATACAGAGATAGTATAAATGTGAAGATTTTAATATTAACTGTCTTATTCTGGATACATGTAGTATCTTACAATAATAATTACTTTTACTTACTAACTGAGCTTTTTAATAGCTAATAGCTAAGTTTTATACCATAATTAAAGCAAATGTTAAATTTAACTAGTAGAGGAAATGGTTTTATCCTGGAAATTCTCTTCCCTGTGTAATCTGACCAGAGAATCTCATTTTTTAAATAGTTTTAAAATGAAAAGGGAAAGAAATTCACCAAATTCTGTTTATATAGTACAATACTAGCATTGCAGTATCTATTTTGATCTTTATTGACCAATTTAGAAAAATCAGATATTACTGTTTCCATTTAAAACATGAGGAAAGTAAAATTTTAAAAGTTAAAATGAATATCTCAAAAGCACACAGATGAGAAGTACAAGGCTAAGATTTAAATCCAGACATGCTAAACTTTATCTAAATACCCTTCATGTCATTTGTCTCAAACCTCCAGACATTATCCTAACTGACTTGAGACAAAATGACAGATGCTATACAGGAACTAAAGCCAACACATTTTGGTACCATATTGCCAGATACCTAATGTTGAGGGAGCATATTCTGGAATGAAAATACTATTTTAATAATGATATTACAAAATAAAAGACTCAGTACATAACATGAATATGAATGTTTTTATAGAGTTGAAAATACTCTAACCATATGATCCAGAAATTCAAAACCTAGGTCTTTACCCAACAAAAAATGAAAAGGTATGTCCACACAAAACCTGTAAGTGAATATTTATGACTGCTTTATTCATAACCACTCAAACTGGAAGCAAGATGTCATGTACATTCAGAGGAATAACACACTAAAAAAGGAGAAATTAACCATTACATAAAACAACATGGATATATCTTAAAAGCATTATGTTACCTAAAAGAAGTCACACAGTATGATTCCATTTATATGATAATCTGAAAAAGGCACAACTATAGGACACACAAAAGATCAGTGGTTACCAGGGGCTAGTGGTAGGGGAGCAGGTTAACCACAAACTTTTGGAAGTGATGGGAAATGTTCTATACTCTGAGATAATGGTTATGTGACTATATACATTTGTCAGAAATTCATTGAACTGCACAGCTACAAAGTCTATTTTACTCTATATAAATTGAAAGAAAGAAAGTGAAAGTCACTCAGTTGTGTCTGACTGACTCTCTGCAACCCCATGGACTGTATAGAATTCTCTAGGCCAAAATACTGGACTGGGTAGCCATTCCCTTCTCCAAGGATCGAACACAGGTCTTCTGCACTACAGGCAGATTGTTTACCACCTGAGCCACCAGGGAAGCCCCTACATAAATTATACCTCACTAAACCTGAGTTAGAACATAGAAGATACATGGGTCCTATAAAGTATTTGAATAAAAAATAAGATATATATACAACCTTTACTTGTGAAAAGTATGATTGAAGATGTAAAGTCTTTTATGCAATTATAATAAAAATCCCTTGCAAGGTATCAAGCAATTTCTAATATTTACATGCAGTTGCTAAAGACTAGATTAAGCATGATATTTTGAAGATGCACAGGTCAGGGTGACTTGCTTTAATCAAGATATCAGGACTTATAATGCTGTAGTAGTTAAAATATTTTCCTATTGGTTCAGAGAAAGATCAATAGGAAAAACAGAGCACTCTTGAGAATAAAGTCTTTGTGGAACTTTTATATATATTAGAAAATGCATTAAAAAGCAAAGAGGGAAAGGTAGTTACTTGGTAAACAATATTAGGACAAACCATTTCCACTATAAAATTAGATGCTTAAGTCAAATCATGCACAAAATTACTATGTATATGATATAGAGCTAAACATGAAATTAAAAAAAAACTTAAAGAGATAAGTAATTCTGCCTATCATAACTTTTAAAACTTCTACAGTAAAAAAGACTATTAAGTTAAAAGAGAAATAAACTGAAAAATACCACCAACATGCACTACAGGCAATAGAAAAATTCAAATGATTCCTATCAGTCAATAAGAATATGATAAATAATCCAATAGAAAAGAGACAAAGAATATGGGTAAATCAAGGAAGAAAACAGACACAGTATCATTAGTGGTTGAGAAAAAATGCAAAACAAAACAAGATGTCATTTAAAACCCATTAAACTGGCAAAAACTATATTAACTCCAAATGATAAGATATAGGAATGAAAATCTCATACACAGCCAGTTGGAGGATAAACTGGGTTTGAGGGGCAATTTGGCAATATCTTCTCAAGTTGAAAATAAGCATATCCTACAACCCAACAGTTCCATTTCTCAGCATACTCTAACACATTCATGTAAGATATATGAATAGAAATGTACAGGGACATCCACTAGCATTGTTTGTAATGGGAAATATATCATTGTTAGAATTTATATTTCTCTCCTCTGGATACTTGAACCAAATGGAAATATAGACAAACAAAAAGCTTCAGAAATTGTAATTCAGCATCCTCATTAAATATACTCAGGAAAACCAAATGCATAGAAGTTGACCTAACCAAAAGGACCAAGAATTAACTCCCTCATAACAAAGATACCTTTGTTTCCATGGATGGCCACCAAACTCTTGGCCATTGACTGTCTACATCTGTTCAGTTTATTTGCACAAATGGTACTATGTAAAAAATTCCCATTCTGGCAGGAGAAGGTGTTTCATTCTATTTTTGCAGACTTTGAGTATATATCATGATGAGTTAAGTGCAACAAGATTATAATTAACTTACAGCTGTGCTCAGACTTCAAAATTCATTTCCCAAACTACAAGAAAGGAATAGAATTTTATTCACACCACTATGACTTATGTCTCATTGTATTTCTATTCAGTTCAGTCAGTTCAGTCGCTCAGTCATGTCTGACTCTCTGCAACCCCATGAACTGCAGCACGCCAGGCCTCCCTGTCCATCACCAACTCCCGGAATTTACTCAAACTCATGTCCATCGAGTCAGTGATGCCATCCAGCCATCTCATTCTCTGTTGTCTCCTTCTCCTCCTGTCCACAATCCCTCCTAGCATCAGGGTCTTTTTCCAATGAGTCGACTATTCACATGAGGTGGCCAAAGTATTGGAGTTTCAGCTTTAGCATCATTCCTTCCAAAGACCACCCAGGGCTGATCTCCTTTAGAATGAACTGGTTGGATGTCCTTGCAGTCCAAGGGACTCTCAAGAGTCTTCTCCAACACCACAGTTCAAAAGCATCAATTCTTTGGTGCTCAGCTTTTTCCATAGTCCAACTCTCACATCCATACTACACTTAAAAAAAAAAAAAAATTGTTCTTAAGTGAAAGTGCAAGTTGCTCAGTCATATCCAACTCTTTGCGACTATACAGTCCATGGAATTCTCCAGGCCAGAATACTAGAGTGGGTAGCCTTTCCCTTCTCCAGGGGATCTTCCCAACCCAGGGATTGAACCCAGGTCTCCCACATTGCAGGCGGATTCTTTTACCAGCTGAGCCACAAGGGAAGCCCAAGCATTGAAATTACTGGAACATCATTTCAAGCAGTCATCATTTAAGTATTAGCTTTTACTTTTAATCTGGAAACAGAGTCTTTTTTTTTTTTTTTTTTTTTCTGGTCATTATACTGATCCAGTTCATTTCATTTTAGTTCCTTCTGAAAGGAATAGGTGAAAATAAACTTTCTCAGTTGTGGATGAACTAGATTATGTTATTAGCCAATTAGAATGTGCTACCCTCAGGAAGGATCTCCAGTAATAACATAAACCCAAAACTTTTACATACAAGACTTAAATGATCACTTAATGCTTTATTTTTCCATTGTTCATTCTTCTATGGTTTTATTCTAGGAAAATGTTTATTATTATATTACTACAGTCAGTATTTATTCCTAATGGCTTTATTAGGCCATTCACTCATGTTGCTTAAGAATGATATGTTATGAGAATTAGTACTAGAGTCTAATTTTTTTCCCTGATAATTCAAAATAAGCTACTTATGTTCAATAAGCTACAAAATTCTACAGACAAAAATCTTACCCTCTTATATAACCAAGCAGATACAATCTGTTACACATATGTTCTCAAGATAAACAATAACTAGTCAAGAGAACAGCACAATTTGTCACATATAATTCATCCTAAATTCACTTGGTAATTGAGGTGACCATTTATGTTAGCTAATTGACTTTGTTCAAAGAAACAGTAAAATTCTCATGTCTTTATGACAAGAGGTAATTTTGCTACTTGGAATGAGTGTCCCAGACAAAATTAGTCTCCTGCCTTCACACAGAAACTGAGAGACAGAAATGCTTTCCCAGTTTCTGTGTAATAAAGCTGGGGTCATACAGCTGGCCAAAGGCTTATTTGGCTTTCAACAGGATTTACATACTTTTAGAAAGACAGAAAAAAGCTTTCAAGTTTCCTAAGGTAAATGCTTCAGGAAAAGAAGAAAGTCACTTCCTTTATTTTCAACAGGGAAATCTAAGCTTCTTATTTTTATTTTGTATTTCTCCTTACACAACAAAGCTGCCAGTCACAAACTGGGCAATGTACTTCCTCCTATCTTTCTCTTAAGTATAGAGTGAAAGTTCTTTTTCTTAGTTGGAGTAAATCTGGTAAAACCAAAGAACAACCAAAAACTATGTACCTTTTGTTTTAGGAGTGGTAACTGGTTATCTATCAGCCTCTTCAGCAAGAACTCTGACAAGAAAAATTGGAATTGCCTGCCTTTGGGTCATTCAGAACACACTCTTGAAGGGAGAGTTGAGTTAATTAAGCTGGAACCACAATTGTGTTAAACAGGGAGGAGGAGAAGAGGGCATTGAGTATCATCCATTCTGGCAGGAAGTCAGTAGCATAGATGAAGCTAAGCTTTTCAAATTCTCATCCCTAGTTCCTTCTCCCCACCTACCTTCAAGGTGGTGTTAAGGGGCTGCACATACAGTTCAGTGGTGCTGCTACTGCCCAGTCCTGTCTCAGACTTCTTCTTGATTTACCTTCAAGACTTTCGTTCACTATTTTGACATCCTAAGTAAGGGTGAACCTTATAGCACGTGATGGCCAAAAATGACTAGCACCAAGACAAGTAAACAAAATAAATTACATAGGAAAAAATTGCTGGTTGCAGAGGTGAGAATAAATAATCAAATAGCTAGAAATATCTCCTTATGTTACCCACTTCTGAACAGCAGCAGTGTTCAACTGGGGACATTTTTCCCCAAAGATGATGCTTTGAATGGGAGCATTTATATTTGAACATAAGTTATAAGAGGCGGTCCTAAGTTGGTGGAGGAATAGGATGGGGAGACCACTTTCTCCCCAACAAATTCATCGAAAGAACATTTGAGCGCCAAGCAAATTCCACAGAACAACTTCTGAATGCTGGCAGAGGACATCAAGCACCCAGAAAAGCAGCCCATTGTCTTCGAAAGGAGGTAGGACAAAATATAAAAGATAAAAAGAGAGACAAAAGAGGTAGGGATGGAGATCCATCCCGAGAAGGGAGTCTCTCTCCGGCGGGTCTGTGGAGAGCCTTGGAATCTCAGAGGGCAAAATAACCGGGAGGAAAAATAAATAAATAATTAAAATCCACAGATTACATGCCTAACAGCAACTCCCAGCGGTGCAACAGCCCAGACGCTTGCATCCCCCACTAGCAAGCTGGGGAGAGACAGGGAGGAGCAGGCAGCATTGCTTACAATAAGGACCAGGCCTGAATGCCCTGAGGGCAATCTGAGGGAACTAGCTTGAGATAGCAACCCAGACTGTGGGATAGTTATCCCTCAATCCCCCGAAAAGCCCTAACCATCGCCAAGCACACTCACAGAACAAAGGACTGAGCAGAGCTAGCCAGCTGCAGACCGGCCCATCCCCCACTGGAAACAGGCAGGCGAGGGCAGCCAGAGCAGTAAGGGGGCAATCATGGCCCTAGAGAGGCATCCTATACCAAACTGCAAGCAGACTTCGTTGCTAACCCAGATTTCTTGGGATTCTGGACAGTCGACATCCGCTGGGAGGGTGGCAGCCAGAGAGCTGATCTGAGCTGAAGGCACGCCGGTTGTACACCCAGAAAACCGAGCAGCTGGGGCGGGGGAGGGGATAAGTTGCAGCCTTCAACTGGGGGAGACTACGGGCGCCAATGAACTGGTCACCTGAGCTGCTCAGACCTGGGATGGGTGCAAAACGCAGGCCCAACCAAGTCTGCGCCTTTGTGGAGTACCCGAGAACCTGAACCTGAGCGGCTTAGGCCTGGGAAGTGCATGCAAACCAGGGCGCACATCAGACAGTTCCTGGCAGAGCAACCTCGAGTCTGAGCAGTATAGACTGGGAAAGCACACACGTTGTGAGCGGGGGCAAACCCAGTGTGACTGAATCACTGTGAACACACCAGTGATATTTGTTTGCAGTGTTTCTCCATCCCCAAAGCATGACTGAACAAGCCAGCCTAAAAAAAAAAATGACCACCACTGTGCCCCTTCTGTCAGGGCGGAAATTAGACACTGAAGAGACCAGCAAACAGAAGAAGCTAAAATAAGCCGAGGGAACCGCTTTGGAAGTGACAGGTGCAATAGATTAAAACTCTGTAGTTAGCACCAACTGCATAGGAAGGGGCCTATAGACCATGAGAAGTACAAACTGGACCAAGGAACTATCTGAAAATGAACTGACCCCACACTGTCTGCAACAGCTCCAGAGAAAGTCTTAGATATATTTTTACTATTATCATTTTTTTAATTTAGAAAAAAATTTGTTTTTGTTATTTTTAAGTCCCCATTACTCCTTTTTCATTTTTATAACCTATTACTTTGCGCAGGTGGCTGCAACAGGCGCGCCAAAGCGCTGCCGAGAGGAGCCACCCCACGTCCGAGGTCAGGGGCAGAAGCCAGGAAGACCCCATGCCCGAAGGGCGGCGGCCAAGAGGAGTTACCCCACATCCAAGGTCAGGGGCAGTGGCCGAGAATACCAGACTGCGACAGCGCAGGAACAGCTGAGAGAAGCTACCCGAGGTCAGGAGGCGCAGCCGAGAGGAGATACCCAGCGTCCGAGGTCAGGGGTGGCGACGAAAGGAGTTACCCCGCGTCTGAGGTCAGGGGCAGCGGCCGGGAGGAGCTACCCCACGCCCCTAAGCCCGAGGCCAAAGGCGGCGGCAGTGAGGAGCAACCCCACGACCGAGGCCAGGGGCGGTGGCCAGGAGGACCAACCCCACGTCCAAGGAGCCGTGGCTGCGCGGGCTTAGGAGGGCCTAGAGGAGCTATCCCACATTGAAGTTCAGGAAGGGCAGCGGTGAGGAGATACACCTCGTCCAAGGTAAGGAGCAATGGCTGCGCTTTGCTGGAGCAGCCGTGAAGAGATACCCCACGCCCAAGGTAAGAGAAACCCAAGTAAGATGGTAGGTATTGCAAGAGGGCATCAGAGGGCAAACACACTGAAACCATACTCACAGAAACTAGTCAATCTAATCACACTAGGACCACAGCCTTGTCTAACTCAATGAAACTAAGCCATGCCCGTGGGGCAACCCAAGACGGGTAGGTCATGGTGGAGAGATTTGACAGAATGTGGTCCACTGGAGAAGGGAATGGCAAACCACTTCAGTATTCTTGCCTTGAGAACCTCATGAACAGTATGAAAAAGCAAAATGATAGGATACTGAAAGAGAAACTCCCAGGTCAGTAGGTGCCCAATATGCTACTGGAGATCAGTGGAGAAATAACTCCAGAAAGAATGAGGGGATGGAGCCAAAGCAAAAACAATACCCAGCTGTGGATGTGACTGGTGATAGAAGCAAGGTCTGATGCTGGGAAGAGCAATATTGCATAGGAACCTGGAATGTCAGGTCCATGAATCAAGGCAAATTGGAAGTGGGAAGTGGTCAAACAAGAGATGGCAAGAGTGAATGTCGACATTCTAGGAATCAGTGAACTGAAATGGACTGGAATGGGTGAATTTAACTCAGATGACCATTATATCTACTACTGCGGGCAAGAATCCCTCAGAAGAAATGGAGTGGCCATCATGGTCAACAAAAGAGTCTGAAATGCATATTTGGATGCAATCTCAAAAATGACAGAATGATCTCTGTTCGTTTCCAAGGCAAACCATTCAATATCACAGTAATCCAAGCCTATGCCCCAACCAATAACACTGAAGAAGCTGAAGTTGAACGGTTCTATGAAGATCTACAACACCTTTTAGAACTAACACCCAAAAAAGATGTCTTTTTCATTATAGGGGACTGGAATGCAAAAGTAGGAAGTCAAGAAACACCTGCAGTAACAGGCAAATTTGGCCTTGGAATATGGAATGAAGCAGGGCAAAGGCTAATAGAATTCTGCCAAGAAAATGCACTGGCCATAACAAACACCCTCTTCCAACAACACAAGAGAAGACTCTATACATGGACATCACCAGATGGTCAACACCGAAATCAGATTGATTATATTCTTTGCAGCCAAAGATGGAGAAGCTCTATACAGTCAGCAAAAACAAGACCAGGAGCTGACTGTGGCTCAGATCATGAACTCCTTATTGCCAAATTCAGACTTAAATTGAAGAAAGTAGGGAAAACCACTAGACCATTCAGGTATGACCTAAATCAAATCCCTTATGATTATACAGTGGAAGTGAGAAATAGATTTAAGGGCTTAGATCTGATAGATAGAGTGCCTGATGAACTATGGACTGAGGTTCATGACATTGTACAGGAGACAGGAATCAAGACCATTCCCACTGAAAAGAAATGCAAAAAAGCAAAATGGCTGTCTGGGGAGGCCTTACAAATAGCTATGAAAAGAAGAGAAGCGAAAAGCAAAGGAGAAAAGGAAAGATATAAACATCTGAATGCAGAATTCCAAAGAATAGCAAGAAGAGATAAGAAAGTCTTCTTCAGCAATCAATGCAAAGAAATTGAGGAAAACAACAGAATGGGAAAGACTAGGGATCTCTTCAAGAAAATCAGAGATACCAAAGGAACATTTCATGCAAAGATGAGCTCGATAAAGGACAGAAATGGTATGGACCTAACAGAAGCAGAAGATATTAAGAAGAGATGGCAAGAATACACAGAAGAACTGTACAAAAAAAATCTTCACGACCCAGATAATCACGATGGTGTGATCACTGACCTAGAACCAGACACCCTGGAATGTGAAGTCAAGTGGGCCTTGGAGAGCATCACTATGAACAAAGCTAGTAGAGGTGATGGAATTCCAGTTGAGCTATTCCAAATCCTGAAAGATGATGCTGTGAAAGTGCTGCACTCAATATGCCAGCAAATTTGGAAAACTCAGCAGTGGCCACAGGACTGGAAAAGGTCAGTTTTCATTCCAATCCCAAAGAAAGGCAATGCCAAAGAATGCTCAAACTATCGCACAATTGCACTCATCTCACACGCTAGTAATGTAATGCTCAAAATTCTCCAAGCCAGGCTTCAGCAATATGTGAACTGTGAACTTCCAGATGTTCAAGCTGGTTTTAGAAAAGGCAGAGGAACCAGAGATCAAATTGCCAACATCCGCTGGATCATGCAAAAAGCAAGAGAGTTCCAGAAAAACATCTATTTCTGCTTTATTGAGTATGCCAAAGCCTTTGACTGTGTGGATCACAATAAACTGTGGAAAATTCTGAAAGAGATGGGAATACCAGACCACCTGATCCACCTCTTGGGAAATTTGTATTCAGGTCAGGAAGCAACAGTTGGAACTGGACATGGAACAACAGACTGGTTCCAAACAGGAAAAGGAGTTCATCAAGGCTGTATATTTTCACCCTGTTTATTTAACTTCTATGCAGAGTACATCATGAGAAACGCTGGACTGGATGAAGCAGAAGTCGGAATCAAGATTGCCGGGAGAAATATCAATAACCTCAGATATGCAGATGACACCACCCTTATGGCAGAAAATGAAGAAAAACTAAATAGCCTCTTAATGAAAGTGAAAGTGGAGAGTGAAAAAGTTGGCTTAAAGCTCAACATTCAGAAAACGAAGATCATGGCCTCTGGTCCCATCACTTCATGGGAAATAGATGGGGAAACAGTGGAAACAGTGTCAGACTTTATTTTTCTGGGCTCCAAAATCACTGCAGATGGTGACTGCAGCCATGAAATTAAAAAACGCTTACTGCTTGGAAGGAAAGTTATGACCAACCTAGATAGCATATTCCAAAGCAGAAGCATTACTTTGCCAACAAAGGTTTGTCTAGTCAAGGCTATGGTTTTTCCTGTGCTCATGTATGGATGTGAGAGTTGGATGTGAAGAACGCTGAGCACCGAAGAATTGATGCTTTTGAACTGTGGTGTTGGAGAAGACTCTTGAGAGTCCCTTGGACTGCAAGGAGATCCAACCTGTCTGTTCTGAAGGAGATCAGCCCTGGGATTTCTTTGGAAGGAATGATGCTAAAGCTGAAACTCCAGTACTTTGGCCACCTCATGCAAAGAGTTGACTCATTGGAAAAGACTCTGATGCTGGGAGGGATTGGGGGCAGGAGGAGAAGGGGACGACATAGGATGAGATGGCTGGATGGCATCACTGACGCAATGGACGTGAGTCTGAGTGACCTCCGGGAGTTGGTGATGGACAGGAGGCCTGGCGTGCTGCAATTCATGGGGTCGCAAAGAGTTGGACATGACTGAGCAACTGATCTGATCTGATTACCTTGCAAAAAAAAAAGACCCTATTTTAAAGCAAAATTCATATATATATATATATATTATAATTTCTGTGACTTTATATAATTTTGTTTGTTTGTTGTTTTTTTAATATTTTATTTTTCAGAATCTAACCTCTACTCAAGATTTTTTATCTTTGTTTTTTGGTATTTGTTATCAACTTTGTACCTTTAAGAACCCAATCTTCAGTACCCATTCTTACTTGGGAGTGAGATCACTGGCCTGATTGCTCTCTCCCCCTTCTGACTCTCCTTTTTCTCCACCAGGTTGCCTCTATCTCCCCCCTCCTCCTTTTCTTCTCTACCCAACTCGGTGAATCTCTTTTGTTTTCTAGGCTGTGGAGAACACTTAGGGAACTGATTACTGGCTGGATCTGTCTCGCTCCTTTTGATTCCCCCCTTTATCTTCCTGGCCACCTCTGTCTCCTTCCTCCCTCTTCTCTTCTCCATGTAACTCTGTGTAACTCTCCAGTGTCCCTCACTGTGGAGAAACTTTTCATCATTAACCTAGATGTTTTATCATCAGTGCTGTATAGATGGAGAAGTCTTGAGGCTACTGTAAGAATAAGACTGAAAACTAGAGGCAGGAGGCTGTAGTTCTCTAGTCACCAGAGAACTCCTGAACCCAGGGAACATTAATTGATAGGAGCTCGTCAAACGCCTCCATACCTACACTGAAACCAAGCACCACCCAAGGGCCAACAAGCTCCAGAGCAAGACGTACAACACAAATTCTCCAGCAACACAGGAACATAACCCTGAGCCTCAATATACAGGCTGACCAAAGTCACACCAAACCCACTGATATCTCAAAACTTATTAATGGACACTTCATTGCACTCCAGAAAGAAGAAATCAAGCTCCACCCCCCAGAACACTGACACAAGCTTCCCTAACCAGAAATCCTTGACAAGCCACCAGTCCAACCCCACCCACAGTGAGGAACCTCCACATTAAAGAGGAACCACCAATTGCCAGAATACAGAAAGGCCACCCCAAATATAGCAATATAAACAAAATGAAAAGGCAGAGAAATACCCAGCAGGTAAAGGAACAGGATAAATGCCCACCAAACCAAACAAAAGAGGAAGAGATAAGGAATCTACCTGATAAAGAATTCAGAATAATGATAGTGGAAATGATCCAAAATCTTGAAAACAAATTGGAGTTACAGATAAATAGCCTGGAGACAAGGATCGAGAAGATGCAAGAAAGGATTAACAAGGACCTAGAAGAAATAAAAAAGAGTCAATATATAATGAATAATGCAATAAATGAGATCAAAAACACTCTGGAGGGAACCAACAGTAGAATAATGGAGGCGGAAGATAGGATAAGTAAGGCAGAAGATAGAATGGTACAAATAAATGAAACAGAGAGGAAAAAACAAAAAAGAATTAAAATAAATGAGGACAACCTCAGAGACCTCTGGGACAATGTTAAATGCCCCAATATTCAAATCATAGGAGTCCCAGAATAAGAAGACAAAAAGAAAGACCATGAGAAAATACTTGAGGAGATAATAGTTGAAAACTTCCCTAAAATGGGGAAGGAAATAATCACCCAAGTCCAAGAAACCCAGAAAGTTCCAAACAGGATAGACCCAAGGCAAAACACCCCAAGACACATATTAATCAAATTAACAAAGATCAAACACAAAGAACAAATATTAAAAGCAGCAAGGGAAAAACAACAAATAACACACAAGGAGATTCCCATGAGGATAACAACTGATTTTTCAATAGAAACTCTTCAGGTCAGAAGGGAATGGCAGGACATACTTAAAGTGATGAAAGAAAATAACCTACAGCCCAGATTACTGTTCCCAGTAAGGATCTCATTCAAATATGAAGGAGAAATCAAAAGCTTTACAGACAAGAAAAAGCTGAGAGAATTCAGCACCACCAAACCAGCTCTCCAACAAATGCTAAAGCGTCTTCTCTAGACCAGAAACACAGAAAGAGTGTATAAACTCGAACCCAAAACAATAAAGTAAATGGCAATGGGATCATACTTATCAATAATTACCTTAAATGTAAATGGGTTGAATGCCCCAACAAAAAGGCAAAGACGGGCTGAATGGATACAAAAACAACACCCCTATATATGTTGTCTACAAGAGACCCACCTTGAAACAAGGGACACATACAGACTGAAAGTGAAGGGCTGGAAGAAGATATTCCATGCAAATAGAGACCAAAATAAAGCCGGAGTAGCAATACTCATATCAGATAAAATAGACTTTAAAACAAAGGTTGTGAAAAGAGACAAAGACGGTCACTACATAATGATCAAAGGATCAATCCAAGAAGATATAACAATCATAAATATATATACACCCAACATAGGAGCACCACAATATGTAAGACAAATGCTGACAAATATGAAACAGGAAATTAACAATAACACAATAATAGTGGGAGACTTTAATATCCCACTCTCACCTGTGGATAGATCAACTAAACAGAAAATTAACAAGGAAACACAGACTTTAAATAATAAAATAGACCAGTTAGACCTAACTGATATCTATAGGACATTTCACCCCAAAACAATGAATTTCATCTTTTTCTCAAGCACACACGGAACCTTCTCCAGGATAGATCACATCCTGGGCTATAAATCTAGCCTTGGTAAATTCAAAAAAATTGAAATCATTCCAAGCATCTTTTCTGACCACAATGCAGTAAGATTAGACGTCAATTACAAGAGAAAAACTATTAAAAATCCCAACATATGGAAGCTGAACAACACGCTGCTGAATAACCAACAAATCACAGAAGAAATCAAAAAAGAAATCAAAATATGCATAGTAACAAATGAAAATGAAAACACAAAAACCCAAAACCTATGGGACACTGTAAAAGCAGTAGTAAAAGCAGTACTAAGGGGAAGGTTCATAGCAATACAGGCTTACCTCAAGAAACAAGAAAAAAGTCAAATAAATAACCTAACTCTACACCTTTTCAAGAAACTTGAAAAGGAAGAAATTATGAACCCCGGGGTTAGTAGAAGAAAAGAAATCTTTAAAATTAGGGCAGAAATAAATACAAAAGGGACAATAGCAAAAATAAACAAAACCAAAAGCTGGTTCTTTGAGAAGATAAATAAAATTGACAAACCAGTAGCCAGGCTCATCAAGAAACAAAGGGATAAAAATCAAATCAACAAAATTAGAAATGAAAATGGAGAGATTACAACAGGCAACACAGAAATACAAAGGATCATAAGAGACTGTTATCAGCAACTATATGCAAATAAAAGGGACAACTTGGAAGAAATGAACAAATTCTTAGAAAAGTACAACTTTCCAAAATTGAACCAGGAAGAAATAGAAAATCTTAACAGACCCATCACAACTATGGAAATTGAAAATGTAATCAGAAATCTTCCAACAAACAAAAGCCCAGGACCAGATGGCTTCATAGCTGAATTATACCAAAAATGTAGAGAATATCTAACACCTACCCTACTCAAACTCTTCAAAAAAATTGCAGAGGAAGATAAACTTCCAAACTCATTCTATGAGGCCACCATCACTGTAATACCAAAACCTGACAAAGATGCCACAAAAAAAGAAAACTACAGGCCAATATCACTGATGAACATAGATGCAAAAATCCTTAACAAAATTCTAGCAAACAGAATCCAACAACATATCAAAAAGATCATACATCATGACCAAGTGGGCTTTATCCCAGGGATGCAAGGATTCTTCAACATCCACAAATCAATTAATGTAATACACCAAATTAACAAATTGAAAAATAAAAAACCGTATGATTATCTCAATAGATGCAGAGAAAGCCTTTGACAAAATTCAACATCCATTTATGATTAAAAAAAAAAAAAAAAAAACCCTCCAGAAAGCAGGAATTGAAGGAACTTAACAAACCCTCAGCAAACATTATCCTCAATGGTGAAAAATTGAAAGCATTTCCCCTAAAGTCAGGAACAAGACAAGGGTACCCACTCTCACCACTACTATTCAACATAGTTTTAGAAGTTTTGGCCACAACAATCAGAGCAGAAAAAGAAACAAAAGGAATCCAGATTGGAAAAGAAGATGTAAAATTCTCACTGTTTTCAGAGGACATGATCCTCTACATAGAAAACCTTAAAGACTCCACCAGAAAATTATTAGAGCTAATCAATGAATATACTGACGTTGCAGGATATAAAATTAACACACAAAAACCCCTTGCATTCCTATACACAAACAATGAGAAAACAGAGAAATAAAGGAAACAATTCCATTCACCATTGCAATGAAAAGAATAAAATACTTAGGAATATATCTACCTAAAGAAACAAAAGATTTATATATAGAAAACCACAAAACACTGGTGAAAGAAATCAAAGAGGACACAAATAAATGGAGAAATACATGATGTTCATGGATTGGAAGAATCAATATAGTGAAAATGAGTATACTACTCAAAGCAATCTATAGATTCAACGCAATCCCTATCACGCTACCGACGGTATTTTTTACAGAGCTAGAACAAATAATTTCACAATTTGTATGGAAATACAAAAAAACCTCAAATAGCCAAAGCGATCTTGAGAAAGAAGAATGGAACTGGAGGAATCAGCCTGCCGGACTTCAGGCTCTACTACAAAGCCACAGTCATCAGGACAGTATGGTACTGGCACAAAGACAGAAATATTGATCAATGAAACAAAATAGAAAGCCCAGAGATAAATCCACGCACCTATGGACGCCTTATCTTTGACAAAGGAGGCAAGAATATACAATGGAGAAAAGACAATCTCTTTAACAAGTGGTGCTGGGAAAACTGGTCAACCACTTGTAAAAGAATGAAACCAGAACACTTTCTAACACCACACACAAAAATAAACTCAAAATGGATTAAAGATCTCAACGTAAGACCAGAAACTATAAAACTCCTAGCAGAGAACATAGGCAAAACACTCTCTGATATAAACCACAGCAGGATCCTCTATGACCCACCTCCCAGAATATTGGAAATAATACAAAAATAAACAAATGGGACCTAATTAAACTTAAATGCTTCTGCACAACAAAGGAAACTATTAGCAAGGTGAAAAGACAACCTTCAGAATGGGAGAAAATAATAGCAAATGAAGCAATGGACAAAGAATTAATCTCAAAAATTTACAAGCAATTCCTGCAGCTCAACTCCAGAAAAATAAACGACCCAATCAAAAAGTTGGCCAAAGAACTAAACAGACATTTCTCCAAAGAAGACATACAAATGACTAACAAACACATGAAAAGATGCTCAACATCACTCATTATCAGAGAAATGCAAATCAAAACCACTATGAGGTACCATTTCAAGCCAGTCAGAATGGCTGCGATCCAAAAGTCTACAAGCAATAAATTCCAGAGAGGGTGTGCAGAAAAGGGAACCCTCTTACACTGTTGGTGGGAATGCAAACTAGTACAGCCACTATGAAGAACAGTGTGGAGATTCCTTAAAAAACTGGAAATAGAACTGCCATAGGACCTAGAAATCCCACTGCTGGGCATACATACTTAGGAAACCAGAATTGAAAGAGACACGTGTACCCCAATGTTCATCACAGCACTGTTTATAATAGCCAGGACATGGAAGCAACCTAGATGTCCATCAGCAGATGAATGGATAAGAAAGCTGTGGTACATATACACAATGGAATATTACTCAGCCATTAAAGAGGATATATTTAAATCAGTTCTAGTGGGGTGGATGGAACTGGAGCCTATAATATAGAGTGAAGTGAGCCAGAAAGAAAAACACCAATACAGTATACTAATGCATATATATGGAATTGAGAAAGAAGGTAATGATAACCCTGTATGTGAGACAGCAAAAGAGACACAGATGTATAGAACAGTCTTCTGGACTCTTTGGGAGAGGGCGAGGGCAGGATGATATGGGAGTATGGCATTGAGACTTGTAAAATATCGTGTGTGAAATGAAGAAAAAATTATAATACATTATAATAGCTTAATTTTTAAAAGGCCAGATTCTTTCCAGTAGAGAAAATCACTACTTTTGAAACATTCATTAATATACAAATATCCCCAATTTGAACACTATAAACTAGTGGTCGGTCTTGCCAAATTGTCTCTCAAACAGTAAATCTAATCAATAGCAGTCCTTTATAATTTTCAAAATCTCATTTCCTGGAAGGCTGGCTGAGTCATTAAATACCACCTTTTGTGGCCATCATGGCTCTAAAATGTTAGCTGACTGCATTGTTGTATTTTGTTAATACTTAGCTGGTGGTGATGACATATGGATATTTTAGTGTTTTCCAGCGTACTAATAATAAAGAGTATAAATTATTCATTCCAAACTTCAAAATTATGTAAAAATGATAGGATTGAAGTATATCTCAGTCATTTCCTTACATTCTTCTAGATAAAATTTTGTGTTGCTAATTTTATGTCACCTTGTCTGGGCCACAGGGAGCCAGGATAGCTATAATAGTTCAACAATGTTCTGAATCTGTGTGAGTAGATTTCTTGGTGACAGCATTTGAATCAGGAGAATGAGTAAGGAATATTCTCATTCCCAGTGGAGGTAGACCTCATCAAAACTGCTGACCTGAATAGAATAATAAAAGTAGTGGAGAAAGAATTAGCTCATCCACTTACCTGTCCTTCAGCTGAAATATAGGTCTTTTCTTGCCTTCCTCTGGAACCTAACCATTGGCTCTCCTGGCTCTTCAGCTTGTCAGTTGCAGATCTTGATATTCTTCCATAATCATATTCATCAATTCCTTAAATTAATAAAATAAATTGATAGATATGTAGATCTACCATTGTACCCATTGATTCTGTTTCTCTGGAGAACTTTAATATGGGTATGAATGAGGGAAAAGGAAAAGCATACTAAATAAGAACAATTATTTGTCAATGTAATTCCTTTATAACCCAAATTAGTATACACATACACACATGTACTCTCAGGCAAATGTGCTCTACATTCATAGATTTTATAGGTTGTTTAGTTGTTAGGGTATAACCTTGGAAAAAGCTCTCTTAGAACCTCAGTTGCAGACTTTTAAATTTGGTCATTTTAACACACACATTTCTTCTTTTGGTATGGAATAGAGAGTTTTTTATGAAATCCCTTGGGATGTGGAATACACATGCTCAGCCAAGCTTTCTGTTTACTTAAAACCACATTCCAACTGACTCCATCAAGAATAGGTTTGTGGTTGCTTCTCTCTCCTCTTACCTGTTTACAAATGATCTTTGCTCTCTAAACAAGACAGCTTCTCATAACTATTGCTTACCTGTTTGGTAATGGATGTTTTTCTGAGACAGTTGTCTCAGGCCTTCACATTGCTGGAGGTTTCCATCTTTCTTCCGCCTGGATTTCTCTACTCCCTTTGGCAGCAGTGCATGGTCCAGACTGATGCTTGCCTGGCCTTAAGCATCAAATTTCCCTCTCCCCTCTTCTCTCCATAGCTAAAACTGCCTCATTTTAGCACTACTAAGGGACACTACTACTCTATTAACTAATTCAATTAATATTATAGCCTTCCTCTGCTGGCCAGGTGGCACTAGTGGTAAAGAACTCACCTGCCAATGCAGGAGGCATAAGAGATGTGGGTTCGATCCTTGGATCAGGAAAATCCCCTGGAGAAGGGCATGGCTACCCACTCCAGTATTCTTGCCTGGACAATGTCATGGACAGAGGAATGTAGTAAGCTACTGTCCATAGGGTCACACAGAGTTGGACACAACTGAAGCAACTTAGCACAAACTCTGCTGGCCAGAGGACATAGTAGTACATAAAAAGATGTCTGACCCCATGGGGCTGAGTCCAATGGAGGATTCAGACATTCCAATATTACCTACCAAGAATGCAATCAGGCTACAGTGAAAGGAATAAATCCTCTCTCCTCTAAGTCCTGAGGGATAAAGTTGATTACATATGCCTGGAAAATCTAATTATCAACTTTTTGCTTTATGACCTTTCTGTTCTACTGACTTTATTTTATAGCTACCATATTCCATGAAATTAAAAGATGCTTGCTCCTTGGAAGAAAAGCTATGATAAACCTAGACAGTATATTAAAAAGAAGAGATTTCACATTGCTGACAAAAGTCCATATAGTCAAAGCTATGGTTTTTCCAATAATCACATATGGATCTGAGAGCTGGACTGTAAAGAATGTAGAGCACCAAATCATTGATGCCTTTGAACTGTAGTGCTGGAGAAGATTCCTAAGTGTCCCTTGGACAGCAAGGAGATCAAACCAGTCAATGTTAAAGAAAATCAACCTTGAATATTCATTGGAAGAACTGATGCTGAATGGACAATATTGTGGTCACCTGATGTGAACAGCCAACTGATTGGAAAAGACTGTGATGGTAGGAAAGATTGAAAGCCAAAGAAGAGGGTGGCAGAGAATGAGATGGTTGAGTGACATCACTAATGCAATGGACATGAACTTGAGCAACTCTGGGAAATGGTGAGGGACAAGGAGGTCTGGCATGCTGCAGTCCATGGGGTCATGAAGAGTTGGGCACAACTGCACGACTGCACAACACCACCACCATACACCACCATATTTCTCTGATTAGGCTGCTGACTACTCTGTTAGCCTTGTCATTCCTCCATTCTGAGGTTTAATCTGTAGTCCAAACCAATAAACACTCAGTGACTGGGCTTTAAAGTAGTGCTAATTTGCATGTCTGGTCTTCCAGAAACAATAGAAATTCCAAATGTTTAGTTAACTTTTTTTTAATAGTTGTCTCTTTTTATACCTAATTTTTTCTGTAGAGCTGTATTAAAATAATAATAATAAAAAAAGGGTGGGACAATACCATATGGATGAGATGCTCTCTCCAAAATACCATATTATGGTATTATGAGATGCTGTCTCCAATACCATATTATGCTCTCTGCAAAATATGGTGCCCCTCATCCTCTTCCAGTTGCCATGGTCATCCTTGCTGACCCTCAGCCAGTTTCTGTACTTTATCTTCATTGAATGAACAGTTTGCTACCTACCTCTAGTAAGGTGAGGTGTAAGATAGGGATCCTTACAGAATCAGGGATCAGTTATCAGGCCCAAGTGTCTTTAATCTGGCCTTCTCATAAAATGTATACATTAGGTACTCACATATTGCATGAATACCTAACATTTGTCCACTGCATATGTCAGACTTTACAATTGATACAGTTTGGGACCTCAAACTGAGATACACATTTCTCACTGCTTACTGTTCTGTGGCTTATGAAATATTCTCACCAACGTTATCTTATACGTAAGTCTTCATCTACATTTACCCTTCATCCAATCCTTGAGAAACCCCAGAATCCAAGAAAAGCATTAAAATATAAATGTGAGGTTTTAACTAGGAAATAATCATGTGCATAGAGTTGTTGATATCTTGGGTCTTTAAAAAGTTGTTTTTTAACAAATCAGATCAGATCAGATCAGTCGCTCAGTCGTGTCCGACTCTTTGCGACCCCATGAATCGCAGCACGCCAGGCCTCCCTGTCCATCACCAACTCCTGGAGTTCACTCAGACTCATGTCCATCGAATCAGTGATACCATCCAGCCATCTCATCCTCTGTCGTCCCCTTCTCCTCTTGCCCCCAATTCCTCCCAGCATCAGAGTCTTTTCCAATGAATCAACTCTTCGCATGAGGTGGCCAAAGTATTGGAGTTTCAGCTTTAGCATCATTCCTTCCAAAGAAATCCCAGGGCTGATCTCCTTCAGAATGGACTGGTTGGATCTCTTTGCAGTCCAAGGGACTCTCAAGAGTCTTCTCCAACACCACAGTTCAAAAGCATCAATTCTTCGGTGCTCAGCGTTCTTCACAGTCCAACTCTCACATCCATACATGACCACAGGAAAAACCATAGCCTTGACTAGAAGAACCCCTGTTGGCAAAGTAATGTCTCTGCTTTTGAATATGCTATCTAGGTTGGTCATAACTTTCCTTCCAAGCAGTAAGCGTCTTTTAATTTCATGGCTGCAGTCACCATCTGCAGTGATTTTGGAGCCCAGAATAATAAAGTCTGACACTGTTTCCACTGTTTCCCCATCTATTTCCCATGAAGTGATGGGACCGGATGCCATGATCTTCGTTTTCTGAATGTTGAGCTTTAAGCCAACTTTTTCACTCTCTACTTTCACTTTCATCAAGAGGCTTGTTAGTTCCTCTTCACTTTCTGCCATAAGGGTGGTGTCATCTGCATATCTGAGGTTATTGATATTTCTCCTGGCAGTCTTGATTCCAGCTTGTGTTTCTTCCAGTCCAGCATTTCTCATGATGTACTCTGCTGCTGCTGCTAAGTCGCTTCAGTTGTGTCCGACTCTGTGCGACCCCATAGACTGCAGCCCACCAGGCTCCCCCATCCCTGGGATTCCCCAGGCAAGAACACTGGAGTGGGTTGCCATTTCCTTCTCCAATGCATGTAAGTGAAAAGAGAAAGTGAAGTTGCTCAGTCGTGTCCGACTCCCAGCGACCCCATGGACTGCAGCCTACCAGGCTCCTCTGTCCGTGGGATTTTCCAGGCAAGGGTACTGGAGTGGGGTGCCATTGCCTTCTCCATGATGTACTCTGCATATAAGTTAAATAAACAGGGTGACAATATACAGCCTTGATGTACTCCTTTTCCTATTTGGAACCAGTCTATTGTTCCATGTCCAGTTCTAACTATTGCTTCCTGACCTGCATACAAATTTCTCAAGAGGCAGATCAGGTGGTCTGGTATTCCCATCTGTTTCAGAATTTTCCACAGTTTATTGTGATCCACACAGTCAAAGGCTTTGGCATAGTCAATAAAGCAGAAATAGATGTTTTTCTGGAACTCTCTTGCTTTTTCTATGATCCAGTGGATGTTGGCAATTTGATCTCTGGTTCCTCTGCCTTTTCTAAAACCAGCTTGAACATCAGGAAGTTCATGGTTCATATATTGCTGAAGCCTGGCTTGGAGAATTTTGAGCATTACTTTACTAACATGTGAGATGAGTACAATTGTGCGGTAGTTTGAGCATTCTTTGGCATTGCCTTTCTTTGGGATTGGAATGAAAACTGACCTTTTCCAGTCCTGTGGCCACTGCTGAGTTTTCCAAATTTGCTGTTAAAATCTATTTTAACAAATAGACATATATAAAATTGAAATATACACACAGACATAGAAAACAAACTTGTGGTTACAAAAAGGGAAAAGAAACAGGATAAATTAGGAGTTTGGGATTAACATATTCTGTGTTTTGTATAAAACAGTTAATCAACAAAGGCCTACTGTATAACACAGGGAACTATACTCAATATTTTGTAGTAACGTATAAAGGAAAAGATTCTGAAAAAACAATACTCACACACATATCTGAATCACTTTGTTGTATAGCTCAAACTAACAGAAGATTGTAAATCAATTATATTTCAAAAAAAAAAAAAAAACCTAAACCAGCGCAAAAATGGAATTTAAAAGACAAATTAATTCAAAAACTCAAAAAGTTATTTTTCTGCTTGTTAAATAGGACATGTTCACTGTAAATATTTTGTTTTTAATTACCATGTATGTGGAATAGAAAAAAAATGGTACAGATGTACCTATTTTGCAGAGCAGGAATAGAGGCACAGACATAGAAAACAGATGAGTTGACACCAGCGGGGAGAGGGAGACTGTGGGATGAAATGAGAGATTGGAACTGATGTATGTGCACTGTATGTGTAAATCAGCTAGTGGGAATCTGCTGTATAGAGGAGGGAACTCAGCTCAGTGCTCTGTGGTGACCTAGGTGGGTGGGATGGGGTTGTGGGGAGGTCCAAGAGGGAAGGGATATGTGTGTATATATACAGCGGATTCATTTTATTGTACAGAAGAAACTAACACAACATATAAGCAACTTTACATGCATACATAAAGGGTGAAAAAGGTAATTGATATAAATATGCCATAAGTTACATAATCTTTCTCCTATATTTGAATATGTAGGTAGTTGCCTCTTTTTCACAATTAAGAAACAATGAGTTAGTAGACATCTTTGTCCACAGAAACGTTGGTTACTTTAGAGTTTTTTCTTAAGTATGGTTTCCCAGATGAGAATTTACTGGGTAAATGGGATTAAGAGGCATGTTTCAGACTCATGAGACAAAGTATCAATTACCATCCCAAATGGTTATATTTATTTATACTTCTATGATAAGTGTCTATTACTGCCTGTTTCAACATAAACACACAGGCTAGTAGATTTTAGAAATGATGTCATCATTTAAAGTGAAAACATGGATAAAAGTCTGAGTGAATAGGTAGGTAGTCCAAGAAGCTAAACATGCTCTAAATACCTTTCTTTAAAAGGCAGGGTTTAGGACATCTATGAAGACATTTATGAAACTTGGTTCAATGGCTAGAGACATTCCACATCTAAGCCAAAAGAAAGTCCCTCTCCAGAGATCAAGTAAACTATGATAACTGTTCAACTGTCCTAAACTCTATTCAGTTTTAATCACTAAATACCACTGACTCATGCTTTGTCCTGTCCACCACCACCTCCATCTGGGGCCACTGTCTCACCGTCTCTCTCAACTTTAGCAACAGATAGGAAACTATTTTCTCTACTTCCACTTTGCAGAGAATGGAGCTGTCTTCTCTCCAATTCATAATCTTCTTTTCAAATATGAAATTCTAACTTATTGCTTTCCTTTTGTACCTTTTTAAGAGGTTCTCATTATTCTTAGGATGCTCTTAGGCTAAGGATTAAACCCTTGGTATAGATCACAGGGACCTGAATGTCCTGGTCCCTGCTTCTCTCCCCAGCCTCAATTGTTCGTCTCCATTCCACTTCTAACTACTCATCCTTTTTCCCATTCTGTGAATAACCTACACTCTCTCCTTATCTGGAAGGAAAATGCTATTAATGTGTTCTGCATGCCTCGGTTCTCTTCTCCCCATCCAACCCCTGTTGATTCACCACCTTTCAAATATCATCTCACGTATCACATCCTCGCTCCCCAGCCTAACAAGCACCTCCATTTTGCCTTCAACATATGATTCACAACACATTCTGTTGTGAATAATTACTTATTCAGGAGGTCATTTGATTGATTGTCCGCCCCAGAGTGTTCTTGGTCAAATCCAATCTGTTTTTCTCCCTTTTGAATCTAAACCACCTGGCAGAATGCTTGCCACGTAACTGGAGTTCAGCATTATTATAGCATAAAACGTATTTCTACAGTAAATGTATGAATCAGACTTTGATATGAAAGTTTACACCTAGTAAGAAAGGAAGACTCATTGGAAAAGACTGATGCTGGGAGGGATTGGGGGCCAGAGAAGAAGGGGATGACAGAGGACAAGATGGCTGGATGGCATCACTGACTCGATGGACATGAATCTGAGTGAACTCCAGGAGTTGGTGATGGACAGGGAGGCCTGGTGTGCTGCAATTCATGGGGTCACAAGGAGTCGGACATGACTAAGTGACTGAACTGAACTGAACTGAAGAAAGGAAGGTGACTTCAGAATAGAAGGCATGGGAAGTTATAACCAATTGAAAATACATCAGACAAAGAGAATATGTATAAATGCTATTGGATTTTCAAGCTGTCCTAAACTAATTGAGAAATGAAAGATGCTATAACTGACTTGGTGACTTTCAACCAAAATTTTGACCTCTTTGTTCCTGAAATGCCTCATCTATACAATATGAATGACACCTATATGAATGACACTATCATTTCCATACTTCCTAGTATCAAAAATCTATATAACTTTTACTCTGAATTTGATTCAAACTATAATGAAATTAGAAGATGCTTACTTCTTGAAAGGAAAGCTATGACAAACCTAGACAGCATATTAAAAAGCAAAGACATCACTTTGCTGACAAAGGTCTGTGTAGTCAAAACTATGGTCTTTCCAGTAGTCATGTACAGATGTGAAAGTTGGACCACAAAGAAGGCTGAGCACTGTAGAATTAATGCTTTTGAACTGCGGTGCTGGAGAAGACTCTAAGAGTCCCTTGGATTGCAAGGAGATCAAACCAGTTAATCTTAAAGGAAATCAACCCTGAATATTCATCCGAAGGACTGATGCTGAAGCTCCAATCATTTGGCCACCTGGTGCAAACAGCCAACTGTTTGGAAAAGATCCTGATGCTAGGAAAGATTGAAGGCAAAAGGAGAAGAGGGTGGCAAAGAATGAGATTGTTGGATAGCATCACTGATTCATTGGACATTAACTTGTGCAAACTCTGGGAGGTAGTGAGAGACAGGAGGACTGGTACACTGCAGTCCATGGGGTCACAAAGAGCTGGACATGACTCAGCCACTGAACAACACAGTAAAATAATTATACAATTTGTAACCATAACCATGTGGCATGTATCATAAAGGATGAACCAAAAAGGAGACTGTAAGAGAAGGAAAAGAAGGAATCAACATAGAGCAAAGCATGATTCATTTTGTAGGAACAGTTTTTGCCCCTTTTAGTTATGAAGAAGTAAGCACACTTACGAAGCCTGTTTGTTTTATTATAAATTATACAAGCTAATTCAGTGATAACTGCACAGTCCTTAGTTTTCTATGGGAATTAATGCTGTATGAAGTAAATCATTAGAATAGCATATAGCTAGGAAGAGTTAGTATTCCAAGTTATGTTGTTGCTGTTTTTTTTTTAATAGGAGGGGAATAAATTAAAAATTAAATGAAAATAATTTTTGAGTTCTTATTTGGGCAAAAGTTTCCCAGTGAACAAGCCCAGCTTTTTTTATAGCCTAATTACTAGTTCTCCCTTTTAAATTATCATCCTCTCCTACTTTATCTTCATTTCTGTAAGTAACTAGGTATTATGACCATGATTCAAACCCATAACTCCAGCAGGGAAAGCAATTATGGCATAAATAATGAACACCAATAGGGAATACAAACTTGTAATAAACCATATTTAAGTCTGAAGATGATCTGAGTTTTGCATAATTTAGGCCAGAAAAATATTTAACTGACAGTTAAGATTCAGCTATGGAAAATTCTCAGGACTATCCTTCCACCTAAACTGTGATAAAGCAGATCCACTGGGGTGCAATCTCACCATGATATATACTGTAATTAGAAAAAGCGAGTGCAAATATGACAAATACTTGGAAGTGGAAAGTTCAGTCCTTGAAAAAGTAGTGCAAAACCTTAAGAATAAGGTGTTACATAAATTAAGGAGCAAGTTATAAGTTATAAAGAAGTCTTTCTACTGAGATCATTCTAAGTTCTAACAAGTCCTTCAGATGGAATACAAAATCTTAAAGTCTATGTCATAGAAAGCTATTTCCAAACAGCATTCCTATTATAAAGGAAAAAATAGATCCATATCACTTAAGTATAATAGTGGTTTGTCTCTACTAAGTACTTTTCCTGACACCAAGACTCCTGCACATTTAAGCAATTTTTTGCAAGGTCCTTATAACTGAAACAAACAAGAAAGGGTTTACAGGAATCATAACTAACTTGAAATTAAGCTTATCTTTGTCCTATTTTAAAAGCCTTTTAAACATAGGGTGGAAAACTTTACAAATGTTCTGACACACAGAAAGAAAAAATTAGTCACATGCTTTATGCAAGTCAAAAGGAACGTAATCTAAAAATTTGTTAAAACAAAAGGTGGTTGCTTTTTCCATATTTTAAATTAAGAATGTGGGAAAAAAAACTTTACCTAGTAGAGGCTGGAAATGCATGCTTTAGCATATGTTTATAACTATCATAAGGTAAAGGATATAGAAGAAAGGAGGCAGGGAAAGAGGAAAGTTAAGGAAACCATGAATTTACAGTTTTTAATATAAGTGTCCACAAATGCTAGAGGGGTCCTCAAGTTCCATGGAAATCGGAATATCTATTATCACTGCCTTCTAAAGTTCTTATTAGCTCTCTAGAAGTTAGAATTCTTCCCTTTGACCAAAGAAAAGCTTCTATTCTCATTTTTCAGGCTGCAGAGATATCTTCAAAATAGAGAGTTATTTTTCCCTTGATCTCTTGAGTGCTTGCACCTGCATTTATAAATGACTTGGGAATATTTGAAACACTCTTTCTCAGAAAAACTGATAAAATTTCCCATCATTTCTAAAAAGTCACTTTAACTTCCCAGATAAACTTATTATACATTCAGGGATGTTCATTTCTGTTGTCAGCTCTCTAAATCTTTCTGTATAGTAAATTTTCCACTTAGAAAAATCACTAAATTTACAAACCTAGACAGCATATTAAAAAGCAGAGACGTCACTTTGCCAACAAAGGTCCATATAGTCAAAGTTATGGTAAAGAATCCACTAACCAAGCAGGAGACCTGGGTTTGAACCCTGGGTTGGGAAGATCTGGAAAAGGAAATGACAGCCCACTCCAATATTCTTGCCTGGGCAGAGGAGTCTGGCTACAGTCTATGGGGTCACAAAGAGTCGGATATGACTTAGAGACTAAACACTCACAGCATGGTTTTGCTCGTGGACCAGTATGCATGTGAGAGTTGGACCATAAAGAAGGCTAAGCATCAAAGAATTGATGCTTTCAAATTGTGGTGCTGGAGAAGATGCTTGAGAGTTCCTTGGACTGCAAGGAGATCAAACTAGTCAATACTAAAGGAAATCAATCCTGAAAATTCACTGGAAGGACTGTTGCTGAAGCGCCAATACTTTGGCCACCTGCTGCAAAGAGTTGATTCATTGGAAAAGACCCTAATGCTGGGAAAGATTGAAGGCAAAAGGAGAAGGGGTCAGCAGAGGAAGAGATGATTAGATAGCATCACCAACTCAATGGCCATGAATTTCAGCAAACTCTAAGAGATAGTGGAGGACAGAGAAGAAAGAAGCCTGGCTTGCTGCAGTCCATGAGGTCACAAAGAGGAGCACACAACTGAGTGACTGAGAATAACCCATAAATTTCTGACAATCAGAGCTAGAAATGACCTCGAAAATAGAACAACTGGCCCACTTATGAAATGGTTAGGAATATCTGATGCGCCCCCTAGTGTGTGGGAAAATGTGTGGTTGATAAATGACATCTTATCCTTTTCACATGACTCATGTCATTAATTCGGAGAAGGCAATGGCACCCCACTCCAGTACTCTTGCCTGGAAAATCCATGGATGGAGGAGCCTGGTAGGCTGCAGTCCATGGGGTCGCTAAGAGTCAGACACAACTGAGCGACTTCACTTTCACTTTTCACTTTCATGCATTGGAGAAGGAAATGGCAACCCACTCCAGTTTTCTTGCCTGGAGAATCCCAAGGACAGAGGAGCCTAATGGGTTGCTGTCTATGGGGTCGCACAGAGTCGGACATGACTGAAGCGACTTAGCAGCAGCAGCAGCAGCAGCAGCAGCAGCAATGTCATTAATTGAACATGATGCTTTTCTTAGCTCAGCTTAGACACACCATCATATTCATTATCACAAAGTTAGTGCTATGAAACTAGTCTTAATCAGAATTAGTGAACAAATTAAAACTTATTTACTATCCATAACTTTGTCCAATTATGTCATTTTACAGATGCAGAAGCTGAAGATAAAAATAATGTTTGTGATGTGTTGATTTAGCTAATTAATGTCAAGGCATGAATAATAAATCATTTTTTCTGTCTTCAAGAAATCATCCATTTATTCAGCATTTATTGAATACTTGATATCTGCCAGCACTAGATACTGGATTATATATGTGAAAAGGCCATTATTAACAATGTCAATGGGCTTTTAAAAAATACATCAGTGGAATAACTTCAAGCTTTTCTGGCTAAGTGATGGAAATACTTAAACACAAAACAAAGTTATGAATTTAGACATTTCTAGTGAGCTTTGTGAAAAGCATATATCTTCTAAATTTTTCTGTAAATTCTCTAAATTAAATATCAATGAATGTTCAATGCTTATTTTTCCTAGCTTACTAGGTTTAAGTAGGTCAAATGTAGATAACACTGAAACACTATCCTTTTATACATTGTATTATTACATGTATTCAAGGTACACTGAGTATCTTAAAACATTTCAGTACTCTGTACTTCCGCTGAAGTTATAAAATAATTAAAACTAAACTGAGGATCAAAAGAATAAGGTTCTAATATAATCTCTGTCTAATTACCTATGTCATATCATTTATCTTTCTGAAGCCTCAATCTTAGTAAAATGAAAGTCAAAAATAATATTAAAGATTATTTTTGTTTTTTAACAATAATTGAAAGCAACGTATCAGTATTCTATTTTTTTGTTTCACAGTTGTTTTTATCTTTTTCTTCCATAGATTGTTTATATCTACCCTTTTGTGTTTGAACTAGCTCATTTACAAAGCAAACTCAGCAAAGAAAAAGCAGTCTGAATGTATAATGTTTGAATAACCCAAATTAATTTCTACAATTGAAAAACTCAATTATTGAAGTTAGAATCTCAGTAGATGGGCCAAATATAGTGTAGGCACAGCTGTAAAATTAAAAATAAGAGGCTAGACCTGAAGAAAGTATACAGGACGAAACACAGGGAGAAATAAACATACAGATTGAAACGATTTAAATTAATTCATGGACATTTTCCACAATTGTCTGCATTTTATACTAGTATTTTATTATTACTTTAATGGTTACAGGGTGTTTTATTATGTTGTTATACAATAATTTGTCTGATTCTCTATTTGTATACACTTGGGTTATTTGATTTATTTTTGCTGGTGGTATTCTGGCATTCAGTATTGTGAAACCAGTAGCTAACAACAGTCTAATTAGTTTTTCCAATGTGAAATATTCTTATTTTTTCCATAGTCTTGTATTATTCTTTACTTTTTAATCTCATTTAATTACTCTTTTCTTCTTTCTAAGCTGTGGGTCATTTTGATATTCAAACTCAGGCCTTTTTCCATTTCAGGAAAGTATTATTAGAATTATAGTCATAGTATTATCATATTGGAATTCTCTTTCTGCTCACTCCTAGGACATCAATTACTGCTTTTTTATTTTCCCCTATTCATTTTTCTATATATATTGTTCCCTGATCCCTTTCACCACATTCTAGATGCTTCTCAAGGTCATACAAGACAATGTACTTTTCTGTAAAAATCAATACTATTTTTCTTTTCACTGAGTGTGAGACAGTGTTTAATTTTTCTAGGAAATTCTTTTCAACTTTCCAGTTCCACACTGCATTGTTGATCATACAGCCAATTAAAAATATGTAAGTGTACAACATTGTTAGTTTTTACAAATGCCAAGTTGAGTAGAATTTTTGCTTGTTTCCTTTAACTTAATAAACACTGCCCATAATTATGAGCACTTTAGTTCATATGTAAGGGGTGCAATCATCGATTCAATGGACATGAGTTTGAGCAAGCTCCAGGAGTTGGTGATGGACAGTGTAGTCTGGTGTGCTGCATGCAGTCCATGGCGTCGCAAAGTCAGACACGACTGAGTGACTGAAATGAACTGAACTGAGAGGGTACAATAATAGTTATCTATAGAATTTACATGCATATCGATTTTACCTATCCTATTCAAAATCAACTTGTCAACATCCATTTATGATAAAAACTCTCCAGAAAGTGGACATGGAGGGAATAAGCATGCTGTGTACTCAGTAGCTCAGTCATATCTGACTCTTTGTAACCCACAAGACTGTAGCCCATCAGGATTCTCTGTCCATGGAATTTTTCAGGCAAGAATACTGGGGTGCGTTGCCATTTCCTACTCCAGGGGATCTTCCTGACCCAGGAATTGAACCCATGTTACTTTCATCTCCGCACTGGCAGGTAGATTCTTTACCACTGCACCACCTGGGAAGCCCTTTGAGGGAATATACCTTGAAGCAATAAAGGCCATATACATTAAGCCTACAGCTAACATCAAAATCAACTGTAAAAAGCTGAAAGCATTTCCTCTAAGATCAGAAACAAGACAAGGATGCCTACTCTCACCTCTTTTATTAAACATGGTATTGGAAGACCCAGCCAGTGTAATCACACAAGAAAAAGAAATAACAGGAATCCAAATTAGAAAGGAAAAAGTAAAACTGTGACTGTTTCCAGATGACATGATATCATACACAGAAACCCTAAAGATGCCACCAAAAACCAACTAGAGCTCATCAGTGATTTGGTAAAGTTATAGGATGCAAAGGTAATATATAGAAACCTGTTGCATTTCTAAACACTAACAACAAACTAACAGGAAGAGAAATTAAGGAAACAATCCCATTTAGAATCACACCAAGGGGAATAATAACTTAGGAATAAATCTGCCAAAGGAGGTAAAAGACATAAACTTGGAAACTATAATACACTGGTGATAGAAATTGAAGATGACACAAACAGCAGTTAAGTTATACCATGTTCGTGGACTGGAAGAATTTACATTTTTAAATTGACTCTACTACTAAAGGCAATTTATAGAGTCAATGCAATCTCTATCAAATAACCAGTGGCATTTTCCACAATATTTCACAATAATTCTAAAAGTTGTGTGGAAAAACCAAAGACCTTGAATAGCCAAAACAATCCTGAGAAAAAAGAAACAGAGCCAGAGGAAACACATTTGCTGGCTTCAGATTATAGTACAAATCTAGAGTAAAAAGCGTTATGATACTGGCACAAAAACAGATACATATATCAATGGAACAGAACTGAGAGCTCAGAAATAAACTCATTGTCTTTATGGTCAATTAATCTGTAATAAAGGAGTCAAGAATATACAATGAAAAAAATACAGTCCTTCAGTAAATGGTGCCAGGAAAACTGGACACTTATGTGTAAAAGAATGAAATTCAAACATTTTCTCATACCATATAAAACAAACAAATTAAAAATGGATTAAAAACACAGATGGAAGACCAGAAATCTTAAAACTCCTAAAAGAAAACATAGGCAGAATACTCTTTGATACAAATTGTAGCAATATTTTTGGGGGTCTATCCTCTAAGGTGAAAGAAACAAAAGCAAAAAATAAACAAACAGGACATAATTAAACTTAAAAGCTTTTGTACAGCAAAGTAAACCATAGACAAAACAGAAAGAAAGCCTAATGAATGGGAGGAAATATTTGCAAGTGATATGTCCAGATAGGGATAAATACACAAAACATACTAACAGCTCATAAAACTCAATATCAAAAAAAAAAAAATTTAAAAATAGAAAGACCTGAAAAGATGTTTTCCCAAATAAGACATACAGATGGCCAATAGACACATGAAAAGATTCTCAACATTACTAATCATCAGCAAAATGCATATCAAAACCATGAGATAACACCTCACACCATGGTTATTATCAAAAAGACCACAAATGACAAATATTGTTAAGGACATGAAGAAAAGTGAGCCCTTGTATCTTGTTGGTAGGGATGTTAACTGGTACAGCCATTGTAGAAAACAATATGGAAGTTTCTAGAAAACTAAAATAGAACTACCATATGATTCAACAGTTATATCCCTGGGTATATATATGGAGAAAATGAAAGCACTAATGCTTAAAGATATGCACACTCAAGTGTGTATAACAGCATCATTCACAATAGCCAGGATATGAAAGCAACCTAAATGCCTACCAATACATGAATGGCTAAAGAAAATATTGTATATAATGGGACATTTCAGCAATAAAAAAGAATGAAATATTGCCATTTTCAACAACATGGATAGACCTGGACATTCTTATCTAAATCAAATGTGTCAGATGAAGACAAATACTGTACAATTTCACTTACATGTAGAATCTAAAAATCCAAACGAATGAGCAAACATAACAGAAACAGAATCACAGATACAGAAATAAGTAGATGACCTCAAAAAGTGAGGGGAGTGGCAGATGACTGAAATGAGTAAGGGAGATTTAAGAGGTACAAACTTCTTAGTTGCAAAATAAATGAGTTCTGGGAATGATATGTACACAGTGCAGGATTTAGTCTATAAGGTGGTCATATCTTTCATGGTTCAGTTCAGTTCAGTTCAGTAGCTCAATCGTGTCCGACTCTTCACGACCCCATGAATCGCAGCACGCCAGGCCTCCCTGTCCATCACCAGCTCCCAGAGTTCACTCAGACTCACGTCCATCGAGTCAGTGATGCCATGCAGCCATCTCATCCTCTGTCGTCCCCTTCTCCTCCTGCTCCCAATCCCTCCCAGCATCAGAGTCTTTTCCAATGAGTCAACTCTTCGCATGAGGTGGCCAAAGTACTGGAGTTTCAGCTTCAGCATCATTCCCTCCAAAGAAATCCCAGGGCTGATCTCCTTTAGAATGGACTGGTTGGATCTCCTCGCAGTCCAAGGGACTCTCAAGAGTCTTCTCCAACACCACAGTTCAAAAGCATCAATTCTTCAGCGCTCAGCCTTCTTGGTAACACATGGTAAATAGACTCATCTTCTGGGTGAACTCCAGGAGTTGGTGATGGACAGGGAGGCCTGGAGTGCTGCGATTCATGGGGTTGCAAACAGTCGGACACGACTGAGCAACTGAACTGAACTGAACTGTGGTGATCATTCTGTGATGTATAGAAATATGGAATCACTGTGTTGTGTACCAAGAATATAGTGTTATGGGTTAAATATACTTCTAAAAATAAAACCAAAGTATCTCATAGAAAAGAGACCAGATTTGTGCT
The DNA here is from genome assembly GCF_029378745.1 of Bos indicus. Classification (NCBI taxonomy): domain Eukaryota; kingdom Metazoa; phylum Chordata; class Mammalia; order Artiodactyla; family Bovidae; genus Bos; species Bos indicus. Next base: position 16,094,311 of record NC_091779.1, read on the forward strand.
TACCAGAGGCAAGAGGTAGGATGAGGAGAAGGGAATGAACGTAGTCAAAAGGTATAAACTTCTAATTATAAGATAAATAAGACTAGGAATGTAATGTACAACATAATTAACACTTGTATGTTATACACACACACACACACAAAAAAAAAACTTTGTTTTCTTTTTATATCTGTATGTGATGATGGATGTTCACTAAACTTATCATGGTAATCCTCTTATGCAGTATGTAAGTCAAATTATTATGTTGTATACCTGAAGATTATACAGTGCTTTCTGTCAGCTATCTCTCAATAAATCTGGAAAGAAGAAATCATCTTGTTAAGTACTATTCACAGACTGATATTTAATCATCACTAAAAAGTTTAATACTACTTTCAAGATAAAAAGTAATACGGCCACACATGCATGAATGTAAGCAGGGTCTAAAACAAAGTACTTTTTAGTTACAACAATAGCAGCATTAAAAGTTTTAGTATTTTTACCAGCTTTCCTAACCTCAAGTCCTATAGGGCCAGAGCCTATGAGTTGAATGATTCAATATCCTCAAATTATCATCTTGAAGCTCTTATCCCTAAAGTGATACTATTTGGAAGTGGGGCCTTTGGAAGTAATTAGGTTTAGATGGGGTCATGAGAGTGAAATTCCCATAATGGGATTAATACCCTTATAAGAAGAGAAAGAAAGAAAGCTCTCTCCCTCTCCATCATGTGAGATGTGAGGATAAAGCAGGAAGGCAGGTATTTGTGAACCAGGCAGAGGGTCCTTCTCTGAAGATATTGAATCTGATAGCATCCTGTTCTTGGAGCTCCTGGCCCCCGTAAGTATGAGAAATAAAGGTCTATTTTTAAGCCACCTAGTCTATTGTATTCGGCCACAGCAGCCTGAACTAGACAGCAGGTAACACTTGCACAAAGAGTGGGTTTTGTTACAAGAAAGGGACCTCAAGCTTAAAATTCTGAACTTTTATAATGAACAGTGCTTGAACTTTGCTCCAGAAGGAAGCATTATCCTTATTATACTGAACAGTAAACATACATCCCTTTACTGTGGGAGGATTTACTATGCTTATCTTCCAAGGCAATTTGCTACACAATCATCCTTGAAAAGATAGTCTGGAACAAAGAGGTCATTATCTCTGCTTGCAAAAATGACAGAGACTATATAGAGATGTTTCCCAACATATAATGTCAAAAATGTGTTTGATGATATGTAACAGAAAACCTAACAAATGATGGTCTAAGCTAGATAATAATGCCACACATTGTTTCCACATTCAGGACAGGGAGAAGATGGGAGGTGATGGTGGTGGTTAACTGCTAAATCATGTCTGACTGTTGCGACCCCATAGACTGTAGCCTGCCAGGCTCCTCTGCTCATGGGGATTCTCCAGGCATGAATACTGGAGTGGGTTGCCATTTCCTTCTCCAGGGGACCTTCCTGACCCAGGGATCAAACCTGGGTCTTCTAGATTGCAAGCAGACTCTTTACCAACTCAGCTACAAGGGAAGCCTGAAGATGAAAGGAATAGCACCTTATTCAAGAAAATCAAAACCTTTCCTAAAGCCCTCAGCTTGTGTCCATTCAACACAATTATGTACACAGTTGCCATAACTGCAAAGCAGTTTGAGGAAGCAGGTATGTTTATCTGGCAATTTGGTCTTAACTGCTGCATGAAAATCTTTCCTCTTTGATGGCCCTTAGTATGCTGCTCCAAGTTCTAGTCACCAGCACATTGAACAGTCTCTCTGAGAACTTGTAACCCCACTGCTACAGTTTTCTTTACCTTGCCAGACACAATTCTGCCCCTGCTAAATCAGTACTGTAGAACAAAGAACAATTGTTTTCCTCTCCCTAACTGAGCACAGAACATTGCTGCAGCTGGGGTATTTGCAAGGTTGAGAATGACTCCTCATTGCATAAATATTGGAACAGAACAAGGACTAAAACAGTAAGTGATTTTCAAAACAAAAGTCAATTGCAGGAACTAATTCTACATTCTAACCTAGAATGCCAGGGTGTAGAATTAGTTTTATATTTTATGCCATTTCTACGAAATATATTACTCACTCTAAATTGTCATCAATCTTTCTCCTAAGTAACCTCTTGGAACACTGTTCAGTTATATCTTCTTAGTGGATATGTCTAAAACTTGACTGGAGCTTAAAAATAAATGTGAAAATGTTCTCTATTTTTCCTTCTTGCCTGTATGGTTTAATGGGTAACGCTTACCGCTGCTGCTGTTTAGTTGCTAAGTCATGTCCGATTCTTTTGCGACCCCAAAGACTGTAGCCCACCAAGGTCCTCTGTCCATGGGATTTCCCAGGCAAGAATACTGGAAGGGGTTGCCATTTCTTTCTCCATGGGATATTCCCAACCAAGGGATCTTACCCACGTCTCCTACACTGGCAGGTGAATTCTTTTCCACTGAGTCACCAGGAAAGCCCAACACTTACTGCTACCAATAATGAAAAGAAAGAATGGATATCCATTTTGAGCCACCATATTCATATTTTTATGTGGAAGCTTAATTTATGTCCCAATGCATATGAAACCTAAAGCAAGAATTCAACCAAACTCTCAGACTTTTCTACCATTTTAACATCCCCATGAAAATTTCCTATACTAGAGAGATAACCCAAAGAAGATATATATCTTTATCCACAAATGTTTTTCAAATATATTCAAAGTTATAATGCAGTGGTTCAGAAAAGAATCCTGGAATATGAAAGACCTGTGTCTGAATTACCACTCTGTCATTTACTTGCTTTCTAACTTTAGACAAGTTACTTAGCTTCTCAGACTAACTCATTATCTTCAAAATGATGATATAGCAATGCCTATCTTGCTGGACTATTTAAAGAATCAAATGAGATTATAACACCAAAAATTTAACACACTTTCTGGAAATTAGTATGTGCTTAGTAAACAGTAGCTATTATTATAGCATCGGATTATTTTTACTAGTTACTCCAAGTTGACTGGAGTAATCTTGGAGATTGGAAAATCTCCAAGTTGGGAAAATACTGTTGTAGACAGAGAATGTCAGCTGCCATTTCAGTAAACAAGGGATGGTGAGATCAAGCCATGGTGAGATGGTGAGATCAAGCCATCAGTCAATGCAGCCACCCCCCAATGGTGGACCCTGAGGTGTTCAGGACAGAGAAAAACTGGATACTAGCCCTAGACAAAGTGCATATAAAAGGATTAATTTCAATGAGCCCAGAATCTTGTATCTTCCTATATAAAAAATGCATTAACTTGAGATGTCTGTTGAGAGAGCACAGCTTGATTTTCACATCATGGGCTGAATTTTCAACTCTGGTAGTTAAAAAAATCAGCCTATAATTTAGAAACTGTGCAGATTCAAGTAAATATAATTAAGAAAGAATAAATACGGAACTCGACAAGGTCATATTCTTTACATAGGTTCTTATATTGTATTTCAACACTAATACTTTAGCAGAAACTATCTAGGATGCTGTAACCATGCTTTATTCAATCATTCATTCATTTAATTGTTCCTCGAGTACTTTTTAAGTGCCTACCATGTATTACACCTATTCTACTATTTGAAAATGTGAAGATGAAAAACACCTCAGTGTCTCATGGAGCACACAGATATCAGTATTATTTTTTAAATGTAGGATGCTTGAGAGGTAATGACAGGAGAATCTGATCATGGACATCAGAAATTCTCCCATTAGGAATGTCATTTAAGCTATAATTCAAATAAAGCAGAAAAGATAACTAAGTGAAGATGTTGATTAGAGATGGTGTGGCAGGCATGTGCAATCTTCAAAGTAGGAAAAGAAAGAAGGTAAGTTTGTTGGAGCAGACAAATTCAGAGAGAATGGCAAAAAATGGCAAAGACATAGGTGACTAAGAAGCCACTGAAGGTTTTTAAGTAAATAAGTAATAGAGTGAGATGTAGAGTTCGAAAAAAAGTATTTTTGCATATGATATAAAAATTGAACTCAAGTGTGTTGAGCAGGAGTGGTTGCGTGGAGACTCATTAGGGTGCTTTTACATTACAGTATTGATATGACACTTCCCTGGTGGCTCAGATGGTAAAGAATCTGCCTGCAATGCAGAAGACCTGGGTTTGACCCCTAGGTCAGGAAGATCCCCTGGATAAGAAAATGGCTACCCACTCCAGTACTCTTGCCTGAAGAATTCTATGGACAAAGGAGCCTGGTGGGCTACATTCCATGGTGTTGCAAAAAGTCAGACACTACTGAGTGACCAACATTTTCACTTTTCACTTCACACTGATATGAATGTGGCTTGAAGTTGGATTGGGAGTGGAGGATACACAGAGGAGAAAACAGATTCTAGATTGCAAAGTTAATAGAACTTAGCAATTTAACAACGGTAGTGGGCAGATTCATGTTGATGTATGGCAAAACGAATACAATATTGTAAAGTAATTAGCCTACAATTAAAATAAATAAATTTATATTAAAAAAAAAGAATGGTAGTGGGGCTGGGAAGGAGGAAATGAGGCAAAAAGAAATAGGAGAAGCAGCCTCAGGTTTTTAACTTCTGCAAATAGATAGTAATTGTATCCATATGATGTTTTCCATAATGATGATGACTAAAGTGAGGAATGTTGGAGGAGGGAAGGTCTAGGGGAAAATCGTTAGTTAAATTTTGGACTCTTTGCCGTAAAGGTGCTTTTGAAATGCCCAAGTAGAGATAATGAAGAAGCAGTTGGATACAAGGGTCAGATCTGGAATGGAGTTGCACATTGAAAATTTACTGTCATCTGCTTGGTTATAGAACCGATGCATGTGGGATAATACTTCCAAGAAAAGAATGTAGAAACAAATAAGGAAAACTAGGGCTGGACCTTGAGGACTTAAGTATAGCCAGAGGCTGATGAGCCAGTAAAATGGTCAGAGAAAGAATAACCTGGAAACAGCAGGGAAACCAGAAGGTTCCGATGTCATGGATGCCAATGAAAAGAGAGGTTTTCCAGAAGAAAAGAGTTATCAAATATTATTGAACAATGTTAAGGGGTTGAATAAGTGATTATTAAATATGACCATTAAGTTTAATGACAGGAAGTCAGGACCAATTGTGCAGAGTATTAAGAATGAAAGCCAAATCTTAATAGTTGAGGAATGAATGAAAACTGACAAAAAGAGAGACTATAAATATAGGCCCCTCCTTCTGAGACCGGAGAAGAGGAAGGACAGCCATATCTCAGGTGAAAGTAATTTGGTTGATTTTTTTTATTGTTTCAAGTTTGGAGGAGTCTGAGGTGGCACTAGAGGTAAAGAATCCACCTGCCAATGCAAGAGACATAAGAGATGTGGGTTTAATCCCTGGATCAGGAAGATCCCCTGGAGGAGAAAATGGTAACCCATTCCAGTATTCATGCCTGGAGAATCTCTGGACAGAAGAGCCTGGTGAGCTATGGTCCATAGGATCGCAAAGAGTCAGAAACAGATGAAGTGACTTAGCACTGGCACTAGAGTTTGATAATGGAAGAAGAATAAATCTTCAGAAACAATTTATTTCCCCAGAAGACACATGCTGCTCTTTTGGCTTAACACTCATTCTATTTGAGAAAATGGATAATGTGTTCACAGAATCTTCATTCTCAGAACACTCATCATGAGAGAAATTATAATTCATTAGAGTTAATTGATTTGAATTTTATGAAACTTGTAGATAAGTATATACATAAAAACCTAACTATCTGGAAATTGATTTTAAGTTGATTGCTAAGATATGATTGAATTACTAAATTAAATGACACTTTGCACAGTCTTAACAGAAGGAAAAAATATCCCTTCTATTTATTTTTAGGAAGTATGTCATTCAGGGTTCAAACAAAGACTCAAAAGCAGTAGAAGAGATCTTATAAGCATATATATATATATAAGATAGTGTGTATGTATGTATGTATATGTATGTGTATGTATATTTATATATATAAAGGAATTCATCAAAAGGAATATGCTTACTCATATGTGGGGACCTGACTAAACTAGTCTGAAATCCATAGAGCAATCAGCAACAAGACAAGGCTACAAGCAGGATGTAACCCCAAGGGTATAAGCTGCAATTTTTTTTTTGTCCACAGGTCCATTTTTTTTTTTTTTTTGTCTCTTTATTCAGACCCATCTAGGAAAACTTCTCTTTTGATTTACTTAATCAAGTGACTATAGACTTTATTTATCTTTTTTTGAAAGAGAATGTATATTTGAAAGAGAATACAAACATTGAGGTATTTAAAACTACAGCCCTAATATACATAAGATTCTACGCTAATGTACAAGTTCTTGAGTACTAAGTTGTTTTTTTTTATAGAAAATTATTTAATTAGTATACATGTGTTCCCCATCCTGAACCCTCCTCCAATTACAAATTTTAATTACAAATTCCCTTCACAGCATCTCTATATATTTGATTTAGAAAATTTGAAGAGGGAAGCGACACGGTTGCTTCCTGACTTAGCTCCCCCTGACAAGAACAACCAACAACTATTCATGGACAATACACCACTGGGAGTCTCCTAGAACACAGAGGGAGGCTAAAGCACCTCACTGTATCACAGAGACCAAGACAGGCTGTGTTAGAAAGGTAAGACTATGGCTGGACTCTGACCACATTGTCCCTCCCTCAGACCAGCAGAGCACCATTCTAAGAGATCTCCCTGGAGACTACAGTTGTCCAAGGTGTAAAAGAGAGTCCAGGGATAACAGCTGTCTCTCCCAACTCAACATGTGGTTCACTTCATTAGAGCCCCTCTTCTGCTTTCACCATATGAGACAGATTGGGACTCTACAGGGTTCAACCCATTCAAATCTGAGAGACTGAAAAGGGAGTAGGGGCTTCTAAAAACCAGCACTTGGATTACGGCAGACTGAGTTCCTACTGGCAGAACTCAAATAGTAATCCCAATCAATAGCTTTGATCATCTACAGAACCAAATCAGGAACAGAGTCTGACCAAGAAACTCAGTAAGGTACAATTTCCCCAAAGGAGGAATTCTGCTAACCCTGGAGTCTGATCTGCCCATAGTAAACTGTTAGTCACTCAATCGTGTCCAACTCTGTGACCCCATGTACTGTAGCCCAGAAGGCTCCTCTGTCTATGAAATTTTCCAGGCAAGAATACTGGACTGGGTTGCCATTCCCTTCTCCAGGGGGTCTTCCTGACCCAGGGATCAAACCCAGGTCTCCTGCATTGCAGACAGTTTCGTTACTGTATGAGCCACCAGTGAAGCCCCTGTACTCAGGCAAAAAAATGAGTCATACCTCTACCTTGTAAATGGCAGCTCCCAACCCCTTTCAAACAGAAAGCCTATTTAGGAAAATTGAGGAGTTGGTTACTTGGAATGGGTCCTCCTGGTCCCACCTAGGTAGGAGCCAGAATAGTAGCCCTACCAGCTACAAAACACAATCTCCAGCCCCATCTGAGAGGAAGTTCTGGTAAGAACACCTTAAAGCTGTGTAACCCAGCAATGCTAGACCAAAAGGTGTGTATGCAGAACTCATCATCCTACAGCAAAGTAAGTGGCCCTGTTTAGCCAGGGAACTTGGCATATGGGTGACTTGAGTCAAGATGACAAGCAAAGAGCATTAATGGCCTTGGGACTGCTTCTCCTACTGCTCTCAGGCAGGAAAACCAAAGTATAGTCCCTGTTGTTTAGTTGCTAAGTTGTATCAGACTCTGGAGTGCAGTCCACCAGACTTCTCTGTCCATGTGATTTATCAGGCAAGAATACTAGAGAGTGTAGCCATTTCCTTCTCCAGGGAATCTTCCCAACCCAGGCATCAAACCATCTCCAGCATTGGCAGATGGATTCTCTACCACTGAGCCACCCAGGAAGTCCAATTTGTAGCCTGCTGCTGCTGCTGCTAAGTCACTTCAGTCGTGTCCAACTCTGTGCGACCCCATAGACGGCAGCCCACCAGGCTCCCCCGTCCCTGGGATTCTCCAGGCAAGAACACTGGAGTGGGTTGCCATTTCCTTCTCCAATGCATGAAAGTGAAAAGTGAAGGTGAAGTCAGTCAGTGGTTTTCTACTCTTAGCGACCCCATGGACTGCAGCCTACCAGGCTCCTCCGTCCATGGGATTTTCCAGGCAAGAGTACTGGAGTGGGTTGCCATTGCCTTCTCCAATTTGTAGCCTACTTACTGCTAATAAAGCCTTCATACCATCGAACCAGGAAACCTTACAGGAACACACAAGAAGCTGTGTAGCCCAAAAAACAGCTCTGCTCACAGTACATTTTAACAGGAAGAACAGCCCATGACCTTCCCTGTCTACAGAGCAAGTCTGGTGGCCTCACCTGATCAGGATATTCAGGGCACAGTCTTACCTTATTCAGATCCTAAAACAATGCACTCTATAGACGGTAGGTCCCGTCCTGTTGCCCCAGCAAGGTGGGGCAGCTAATTCATAGCCCTGATAACTGCTGAGTATAGTAGCCAGTGTTGACTGTCTAACATGTCTAGCCAGAGAATCCAGGCAACTAGGAAGCAAGCTTACACCTCCACTTGAGCAGGAAACCAAATCATCCCTCCTATATAGTTGTTCTCAGCTAGTGGCACACCCCAACCCCCAATCTCAGAGCTCAAACAGTTGCTTTGCTCCAAAATTGACCCTAATACCAGGCCTCACCTGTCCAAAGCTGTTACCAACAGACACATCAAGGAATCCAAACTGAATTGACTGGTGAAGAACTGTCCCAAAGCAGTCCTGCAAAGTGGATGAGGAGACCACTTACTCAAATGTGAAAATACCAATGTAAGGAATCAAGGATCATGAAAAACCTGGTAAATAAGACACCACCAAAGGAAAGTAATAAAGCTCTAATAAGTAAGAAATGGATATCCATGAACATTCAAAGAATTCAGAATAGTTCTCTTTAAAAAGTTGAGGAGGGCGTATACAGACAGATAACTAAACAAGAACAGGAAAACAATGCATGAACAAAATAAGAAATTAAAAAAATAGAAACATATATATATAAATCCTAGAGCTACAAGTAACTAAAGAATTCAAAATAAAGCTTCAAAAGTAGACTCAACCATTAGAAGAAATAATCTATAATCTAAACAACAAGACAATTGTAATTATCCAGAGAATCAAAAAGAGAAAAGAATTGAAAAGAGTGAAGAAAGCCTATGGAATTCATAGGACCCAATGAAAATAAACATGGTTTCATTATGGTAATTCCACAGGGGAATGGAAAAGGACACAAAATACATTTAAAGCTCTAATGACTTAAAACTTCCCAAACATGGGGAGAGATTGACATCAAGATCCAAGAGGCCCAAAGAATCCAATAGGTTGAACCTGCATATAATTAAATGCATTATAATTATCAAGACTAAAAGATTAAACATTTAAAATAGTAAAAGCAAAATCATATACAAGGGAACTCCCATAAGACTATCAGCACATTTCTCATCAGAATGTTTATAGGCAAGAAAATGGTATGACATATTCAAAATATTGGTGGAGAAAAATTGTCACCAAGAATACTACACCCAGTAAAGCTGTCCTTTGGAAATAAAGAAGGAATAAAGACTTTTCCAAACAACCAAAATTCGTTTGAGGAAATTCATCACAAATAGACCTGCCTTACAAGAAATGCTATAAGGAGTTCTTTGAATGAAATAAAAGAACATTAGTTAATATCATAAAAATATAAGAAGACCATGTAAAAATCACTAGCAATGGTAAGTATATAGTCTTCAATAAGATTCTTCAATAAGGATTCTTCAATAAGAAAATGGGGTGCATAACTTACTTACATCTCAATTTTAAAAGCTGAAAGAAATGTAGTAAAATAACCATAACTATATAATTTTTAAATTAGTTATATAATATAAAAAGTATATAAATTATAACATCAATAACCTAAATTTGAGGAGGAGAGGAACTAAAATTGTAAGACTTGGGAATTCTACTGAAGTTGTGCTGTTGTTAGCTTAACACAGGGTGCTATAATTGAAGATATTTTGTGCAAACCTCATGGTAACCATAGTCTGGCTTGCAAATGGCCACCTTCTTGCTGTTTCATCACAAGAATGCCCCTCAGTCTGTGTGTTGTCTGAGTCCTGATTTACTCTTTGTATGAAGATGCCTGTCATTCCTGGATTCAGGCCCCCTCACATGACCTCATTTTACCCTAATTACCTTTTTAAAGACCCTATCTCCAAATATAGTCACATTCTGAAGTACATAGGGTAGAACTTCAATATATGAATTGGGGGTTGGGAGACACAATTTAGTCCATAACACCATGCATCTGACTTAGCCTTTAAAAGCATATCCAGTTGACCCTTGAACAACACGGGAATTAGGGGTGCCAACTCTTCTCACAGTGAAAAATTTGCATATACCCTATAGTCGGCCTTTCATATCCATGGTTCCCCTGGTTCCATATCCACTGATTCAACCAGATGTGTAGTACTAGTATTTACTATTGAAAAAATCTGCATATAAATGGACCTGCATGGTTCAAGCCCATGTTGTTCCCAGGTTAACTATTAGTATATAGCTAAAATCCAAAAGGAAATCAATCCTGGATATTCATTTGAAGGACTGATGCTGAAGCTGAAGCTCCAATACTTTGACCACCTGATATGAAGAACCAACTCATTAGAAAAGATGCTGGGAAAGATTGAAGGCAGGAGGAGAAGGGGATGATGGAGAATGAGGTGGTTGGATGGCACCACCGACTCAATGGACACAAATTTGAGCAGCTCCAGGAGATGGTGAAGGACAGGGAGGCCTGGCGCCCTGCAGTCCTTGGGGTCACAAAGAGTCAGACATAACCGAACAACTGAACAACAACAAAATATCCAATTATCTATATTTTGCATTTATGTGAGTGACAGAGAAAGGTCAAACAGTTTCAAATCATTTATCATTACACTTCACTGAACTCAAAGCTAAGAACTTTTTCTCTTTTATCAATAGAAAAACAGTATCCTTCCTTTTAACATATTATTGACCATACATGTAATAATACATCTTTTGTAACCCATATATTTTTGACTGGAGTCTTTCAATATTCACTTACATAACAAATTACTAGCCATAGGATTTAGTTTCTGCAAAAAATCTCCTGGTCAATAAACAGTTAAAGTGAATAATCCACATAAAAGTAGAAAAATTATAAAACCTTCTTGGACATCTCTTCTGGCTCTGCTATCAACTTTTCAATGAGGCCAACCAGTCTATACCTACTTTCCCTAACCATATGCCATGACTAATTCTTTGTGTTCATTTATATTTTCATAGATCTAAGATATAATTTATTGTTTTTTGTTTGTGGCTTCCTACTGGAATTTCAGCTCCATTTTTGGGATTTTTGTTTGGCTCATGGTATGGCTCAATAATAGAATTTATCTTATCTTTCTAAGTAAGTTCCATCCCCTTTATTTCCATATTTTCAGTTGTGTCATCATTATATAGATTACAGCACTTGCTAGACTTACATATGAACACCTAAGGGAAAACAGACTTTCAGGAATATGAGGAAAGAATCCTCTAGCCAAAAAAGTAGCATCTCCACTTGTTTGCTTTTCATCAACAATTATGGAAAGAAATTCAAAGTATCTTAGAATTATACTCAAATAATGTAGTATTAAATACTATCAGATCCTTCACTGAATTTCAATATAGGCAATTTTTTTTCTAATTAAGAAAAATATATGGAAGGATGTTGGGGGCCAGAGTGAGGTACTCCGCCCATGACAAAGGTCATGAGGAAGGAGGCTCGAAATACGCAAAGGCGGGATCGAGCCTCAGGAGTCCCCCTGGAAATCCTCGAGCGTCTACCCCCATAACCAGAGCCTGCCTACTTTACTACTTTGTGCTCTTTCCTACATCTCTGACTTTACAGGGGGCTGTCCCCCACCACCTCTTTCGGAGAAGGAGTTAACCTAGAGCTCCAGTCAATAAAAACTCTTGGGTGTGACAAGAGTGTTTTAACCTACAAACTCCTCTGAAGGTTCTCTAGCCTGCCTGACAGGCTTGTCCGGCCACATGTGATTGCTCACAGCCTCCCAACCGTGAGAGGCACGAGATGCTTTAAACCTTCTAAAAACAGGTTCCTTAGAAAAGTTAGAAAACTATTAGTATAAGTATAATGGGCTGATTAGAAATTGTATTGGTGAAGGGTTTTTCATTTGTTGAGCCAATGTTTGTTGCTAAGTTTCCATATCCCCTGCCCTTACACACATTAATGAATATATAGAATTAACCTTTGATATTAATCACGTTAGACCTTAGGCTAAGTAAATTCTTTCCTTAACTAAAACCCACTACACCCTCACCCTGTAGGAATGTAACTTTATTTGGGTGGCGTCTGTTTTGAGAATAATCAGCCCTGGAGAAATAAGTGTCTTGATTGACTGACCGCTGTCACAAGGAGAGGGTCGTAAATTGTCAGCAGGCCCCCCTGGCCAGAAGATGATGTAACACCCCTAAGACCTCTGTATACATTTGTGTGAAGCACCTGACTTTAATAAAAGTCAGGACTGCTGTCCCCACGTGACTTTTGTATAACATCTTAGTGTATAAAAACAGACTCTGGAAAATAAAGAATTGGGATCAGTTTCTCGAAATACTGGTCTCCCCATGTCGCTCTCTCTCTCACTCTGGTTGAGTCTCCATCTGGAGCGCGGAACCCACCATGCTTACTAATTATGCCTGGGCTTCTAAGATCCGACCGGGGAGGCCTCAGTGTCTCCTCTCCTTCGGGAGAACGGAAGGACGCCTGCGGCCTACGTAAGTGGTGCAAACTTCTTGTCTTGAAGTTTTATTGGTCTCCCGCGTAAACCAAGCCACTCAGCCTCTTTTCTCCACTGAATTTTCCTACTGAGCTATCCTCATCCTATTACTCTTTATATCTCTAATTAATATCTAATTGAAACTATCGTATCCTGACCCTCGCCGACGCCGTCTCTCCTTCGAGTACCCTGGATCAGCCGGGGCTGGTCCCCGGCAGAAGGAAGATATGGCAGAAAGAAAAAAAACTGATATAAACAGAACTGCAGTAAGTTCCACAAGACATCTTCAAAGTAAAGGAGGCAACACATATGGGCAAATTAAAGGAATTCTTGCTAGAGAAGCTGACATATGAAATTGAAAGGAAAATGATAATTTGACAAGTGGAGATGGAGGAGGGCCTTGCAGGTGGCCAGAATTAAATCAGAAAATTAGAGAGACATGAACAATTGGTTGTAGTGAACATCACCTATGTTAATTTGGCTGAACTCAGAGCATATGTTGAGACACAGTAGAAAAAGTACCTAGAAATATTCATTGCAGAAAAGTCAGAGAAGACCCTGAATGGCCACAATAAATCACTGGAATTTGGTCAGTTAGCAACTGAGAGTCATTGATCTTTCCTTGGAAGAAGATGAGCATGGTAAGGAGTGCCTCAAGGAGGATTAATCTGGCAATATCAGACTAATTTTGAAAAAATGAGATAAAAGGATATCTCCTATGTAAGCAACAATCCTTAAAATTGATTCATTAACTTAGAAGTATTTAGGGAAGAAAAGTGCTCTAAAATGATGTATTTAGTGTGCCTCTGTTTCCTTACAATTCACAAGATTGTCATAAGGATGAAATGATTTAATATACATAAAACACTAAAGAAGTGCTATACAAGTATTTTTGCTATGATCATCCATTTGAACACGGACAGGCCATTTAATCTCTCTGTACCTTGTTTTCCTTATCTGTAAGATGGAGATAGTAATAGTAACCTAGCATGTAGATATCCTTAAGGCTGAAATATGTTAATAATTATAAAACTTTTTAAAAATTCCAGGCATATACCAGGTGATTAATAAGGGTTAACTATTGTTGTTATCACTTTCAATATACATGAACATAATTGGGAAACATCAGGAAAAAAAAAAAAAAGGAAACTTCTGACCCATTCATACTAAGATTCCATGTCATTATTCCATAGTTTAATAATTTAAGTAGATAAGACTTTGATTGTGGCTACTCAACTCAATTCTCCCCAGAATCATGGTCTTCCCTCCCAAAGAACCTTTTGACCTACATCACTTATTTGGTTTGAATCAATATGGATGTTCTTGACTGGCTAATGAGAGCTAGAGTTTTCTAGAAAGAAAAAGTAAGATGCTATTTTCTAAATTTTTGGAAAAAATCTTAAAGACTTTTTTAGTTGGGGAAAAAGAGGTCAAACCTGGAAGAAATTTTGAGGATAGTTATATTAATCAAAAAATTAATGTACCAGCAAATCTTAATTGCAATGTGGTTTTCATAAGGTACTAAACTAGGCACCCTGAAAAGTACAAATAAATTAAAGACCTAATTCTAATTTAAAATCTGACATATATATTAGTTTTTTAATGTTGCATAACAAATTATCTAAAAATTAGCTTAAAACAGCAGAAATGTAGAGTATTACAGTCTTTATGGATTATGTGTTTGGGAACAATGTAGCTGGATTCTCTGCTCAGGGATTCACAATGCTGAAATCAAGACACTGGGTAGGCTGCATTCTCATCTAGAGCTCAGAATTCTCTTCCAAGACCCTCCAGGTTGTTGGCAGAAATACTTCTGGTTAAGGGACTGAGGTATTTACTGCTGGATGTGGGCAGGTGAAGGTTTTGCCCTCAGTCCCTAGAAATTGCCCTTAGGTCTTAGCTACATGGCTTTCTTACAACATGGAAGCTTTTTCTTCAAAGCCAACAGAAGATTCTCTATCCAGTCTGCTAAAAAGGAGTCTAATAGAACTTCATATAATTATTTTAGTGACTGCACCATCACCTTTCCTATCAAGTGTAACTTAATCGTACTAATGGTTTCTACCCACACTCATGAGTAAGTGATGGTACAGAGTAGTTTTTCCAGGGGCGGAATCTTGCAGACCATTTTAGAATGCTGTCCATTTCAAATATAAATTTTCAAAAATCTGAAATATATGAAAGTAAAACCTACCAAAAACTGTGGATGCAGAGCCTGACAAGGGAGAAGGGTGGTTTTAAGAATTTCTGCAGAGAGAAAAACAGAGGACCAAGGATCCAAGCAAATCAGGCATTGGCAATAGTACCCCTGCCTCCTAATGTAGTAGTTCTATCCTGGGAATTTTCAAGTTCAGCTCCTATTCAAAAGTCTTTCTTTCATTTCTCAGAAACAGAGTAATGAAAATGTGTATGATACGTTAGTCTCTTCAAAGCATTTTCTCATATAACATGTCACTTATATTTTTTCATTCTTTTTCAAGAATCAGCACTTCCCATGTCCTCATCTCTACATCCCCTCCTCCTTTCATGACTACCACCATTCCTGACCTCTGGTACTGAATATCATGCTTCTGAGCTCACTGTGCCCAGAAGCCAGTGCTAGTCTGTTACTAGAACACAGAGACAACAGGAGGATCCTGGAATAGTCACTAGCTACACAAGTAGGATTTAACTAACAAGTTGACTATTACTAGAGCAGACATTGTTGAACAACCTTTGAAAACAAATGGCAATGCTATGAATAGTTCTATTTGAATATAGGAATACAAGGATGAAAATATATTAAAAGACTACTACTCAGAGAGAGCAGTGGGCACTTATTAATGTTTTGCCTTCTCAGAAATGTGCTTCTGTGTTTTGAATAATTCTTTAATATTCTTCACCCCCTGACTGGTGCTGATGAACACCTAACTCCAGTACACCATGCTCCTGGCTATAGAAGTTTTTCTGCAGATGGTCTCTTCATCAAAGCAGTCAGTCACAGCACTTAGCCAGGTTATTTTCTGACTATAACTGGCAGGCAAGAGTCTCTTGCTTTTTAGATCACTACACTGGAGAAATGTGAATATGGAAACAGCCTGAGACCAGGTCCCTTGAATGCAAAATTTGTATACAAAAGATGAGAATGGAGCCAACAGAGAGAGGGAATTAGAGATGGGAAATAGATCTGATAGTCGACAAGTCCTTCAATTCAGTTGGCCCTGAGGCAAGTCTTACCTTCTTTCTTACCAGGTTAGTTACATATGCCATAAACTCTCCTTTTGGACTAAAGTGGAGAGTGAAAAAGTTGGCTTAAAGCTCAACATTCAGAAAACGAAGATCATGGCATCCAGTCCCATCACTTCATGGTAAATGGATGGGGAAACAGTGGAAACAGTGTCAGACTTTATTTTTCTGGGCTCCAAAATCACTGCAGATGGTGACTGCAGCCATGAAATTAAAAGACGCTTACTCCTTGGAAGGAAAGTTATGACCAACCTAGATAGCATATTCAAAAGCAGAGACATTACTTTGCCAACAAAGGTTCGTCTAGTCAAGGCTATGGTTTTTCCTGTGGTCATGTATGGATGTGAGAGTTGGACTGTGAAGAAAGCTGAGCGCCAAAGAATTGATGCTTTTGAACTGTGGTGTTGGAGAAGACTCTTGAGAGTCCCTTGGACTGCAAGGACATCCAACCAGTCCATTCTGAAGGAGATCAGCCCTGGGATTTCTTTGGAAGGAATGATGCTGAAGCTGAAATTCCAGTACTTTGGCCACCTGATGTGAAGAGTTGACTCATTGGAAAAGACTCTGATGCTGGGAGGGATTGGGGGCAGGAGGAGAAGGGGACGACAGAGGATGAGATGGCTGGATGGCATCACTGACTCTATGGACGTGAGTCTGGGTGAACTCCGGGAGTTGGTGATGGACAGGGAGGCCTGGCGTGCTGCAATTCATGCGGTTGCAAAGAGTCAGACATGACTGAGCGACTGAACTGAACTGAACTGAACCCACTTAAAAGAGTCCTAGAGAATACAAGTTGACTAAACAGGTTTGTATGATCTTGAGAGTTGTAAGGTACTGGAGAACCATGCTAGTAAAGTAACAGTGTAAATGGAAAAGAAGTTCTCAGAGACTCTGTAGAGAAAGTGTCCATAGAATTTTAAAACATGATGAAGTAGACAGGATAGAGGAGAGCATAGATTCCAAATCTAAGGGAGAAGCAAGATCATCAGTTAGGACATGGTTCAGTTCAGTTCAGTTGCTCAGTCGTGTCCGACTCTGCGACCCCATGAATTGCAGCACACCAGGCCTCCTTGTCCGTCACCAACTCCCGGAGTCCACCCAAACCCATGTCCATCAAGTCGGTGATGCCATGTCATCTAATTGATCATGTTGTGGTAGATACAATGACAGCAACTAAACTTTGTACCTAGTACACACGTCAAACCTCTGAGCAGTAAACATACTAACTTCTTAATGAACTTAGTGTATAAGTTGCCCCATTCTCCAAATCAGCTGTATTTGTCTAAATTTTTACAATTCCTTGCATATCCCTAAACCACCACCACCTTGTCACAGCATTCCATATGAACTCGTTTGCTTCTTTCAAGTTCCCTCTTCTAGGGCTTCAAGGAAAAGTTAAGTTCCCTAAGTTCTACAAAACCTCTCTAAATGTTTCCAGGTGTCCTCTTTATCAGACAGCAAATGTATTTGGAGCTTAGAAAGTTCTATTTTACATTGCTTTTTTTCTTGCTATATGTAAATCCAGGCAGTCCTAACAAATTGAAGAGCTACCTACTTTTTTTGGAGAAGGCAATGGCACCCCACTCCAGTACTCTTGCCTGGAAAATCCCATAGGACCCTAACATATTTAATCATCAATAGTATAAACATTGAACAACAAAAATGTGCTATGTGCTGTTTTCAGTGTTGTCTGACTCTCTGTGACCCCACGGACTGTAGCCTGCCAGGCTCCTCTGCCCGTGGGGATTTTCCAGTCAAGAATACTGGAGTGGTTGCCATTTCCTTCTCCAGACAACAAAAATGAGTTATAGTAATTATAGTCACCAGCAAAGTAAGAATCCTTCATTATCTACATATCCATAGCATAGAATTTTGTGTTTTAAATAATGATAGATTCTTATTTTACTGGTGACTATAATTACCACGGGTCACTATGTACTTACATGCAGTATGTATATGGCATGTGTGTGTGTCTGAATGCATATGTGTGTGTGTGTGTGTGTGTGTGTGTTGTGTGTGTTTTCAGACCCATTTCAAACAGTATGCAAACTGAAGTATATATCCTGGACAAAGACCAAAGCCTGATGATAAATAAACTGTTAAAATTACTTGTACTTCATTTTTTCTTGTTTTAAAATTCTAAATGAAAACAAAATCCCTTTGGTATTAAAGGCAGTTCTATGGTTTCATGATATCCAGGCAGGTAGGTCAGGCAACGTTGTATTCTTCATTATGTGAGATTCAGGTTAAGAATTTAGGCTTGGGCTCTGCCACTTCCTAGCTGCGTGACCTTGGGCAGGTTATTCTCTACATATCTCAGTTTTCTTCTAAGTACAGCTCAGATATTAATAGCTCCTTCCTTGTAAGGACTTTGTAAAGATTCAGTAAGTTAGTCCATGTAAAGCCATTAAAAAATACACAACACGTGGAAGGCTTCAATCAGTATTTCATTAATAATATTTCACATCATCATCATTCTCCAAGTCTCTATATTGCAGAAGTACAAAAGCTTAACAGAAACTCCTGACTCATATACAGAAAGTTACTGCTTAAATCGGCACCATATTTAAATTTAAAACAATGGGCAAGAATTGAAAAATGCTTTCCTATGGAAAATGAGTTTTTACAACCTGTGACTTTGTTTTATCACTACAAAGTCAAACATTCTGAGCTGAGAGATTTATGCAAATATCCCAGAGCAGTACAGCCCTTTCTTGTCACCTCAAGCTCTGTGGTAAAAATTCTGGTCCTCAATTTTTCTCACCTACAAGACACATAGAAATTCTTTCTGTTTGCAAGTTATTTTCATATTATTACTGCTATTTTTGCAAGTAAAGAATTAAACTTTCAAAAAATCTTTACTCAAATTGACTTTATATGTCACATTCTTAGTGCTGCAACCAAAAAGAAAATCTGAGTTTCCATGTGTCAAGGTGCCATTTAAAAAAATACAGAAACTTAATTAATAGAAGCATTGCTACACTACAGAGCAGAGACCAGTGGGTTTATCAGTGAAGCAGATCAGCAGAAAATTCTGGTTTCAGCTTCACTGAGATATCAAAAAATCTGTGTCCCTTTTCTGGAACCAATGATATGTCATCTTAAACCAAACAAGGACCAACCTCCTAACAAGAAGTTAAATTTGACACTGAGTGTTTATGTTTAGCACATTTGGAGAAGGAACTCATGCATACTGCTCTCTTCAGAGCATGAAATCTGGGACACTTCAGACTTCTTTTGAAGTGTAGATACTTGTGAAAGTAGTGGCCCCAGAATGGATCTCATTCAAGCTGCTGTTCGTTCACGGACAACAGACTTACAACTTCTTAGTCTCCATCTTGCCTTTGGGTCCTGTCCATTGAGTATGAGTTTTATCTTGTGACATGACCATCAGACCATCACACACTTGAGTAAGTCTGTGCTGCAGTGGCTGTTTCCACTGTCTCTTGCTATGGAACTGTTTAAGTCCTGACAAACCTACACTCTCACTAAAGTATAATTAGCTAGTTTTGAGCCAACCTGAAACCACATGTTTCAGGGGGAGGCAGGATTTCTTGCAGATGTAGAGCAAGCTGCATATATCCCAGGTGAGTGCTTCCAAAGTGCACTCCTAGACCAAGTACATAATTGAGTTTAGGGTAGCCACCTGGCACTGCCAGTCTAGGGCCAGAAAATGAAAACATCTAACACTTAGCAAATAAGTGCAGAAAATAACTCTCTCCAAAGTATAAAGGATGTGTATACACAAAGATGGTTTCTCTATAGCTGAGAATTTTGGTTCAGCCAAGCCTGCTGGGGAATAAGCCAAACTAGGCAGACCTGGTGCTTCTGATGAGTACTATGCACACAGGGGGATACCTGAGGAACATTCTGCTCATATGCAACTGAGGGTCCCACAACCTTTGTTTTGTTCAGGCTCCAAGGCCCCACACACTACCTGAAGGCCAGAAAGACATTCAACTTCTGTGAGATGTCTATGGCCAAGAATATTCCATGAGGCTGTGAGCCTGAGGCAGTCATTTGTTGTTCAGTTGCGCAGTTGTGTCCAACTATTTGTGACCCCCATGGACAACAGAACGCCAGGCAACCCTGCCTTTCACCATTTCCCGAAGCTTGCTCAAACTCATCTCCATTGAGTCAGTGATGCCATCCAACCATCTCATCCTCTGTCCCTTTCTCCTCCTGCCCTCAATCTTTCCCAGCATCAGGGTCTCTTCTAATGAGATGGCTCTTAGCATCAGGTTGCCAAAGTATTGGAGCTTCAGCATCAATCCTTCCAATGAATATTCAGGACTGATTTCCTTTAGGATTGACTGGTTTGATCTCCTTGCAGTCCAAGGGACTTTCAAGAGTCTTCTCCAACACTACAGTTCAAAAGCATCAATTCTTTGGCGCTCAGCTTTCTTTATGGTCCAACTCTCACATCCATACATGACTACTGAAAAAACCATAGCCTTGACTAGATGGACCTTTGTCAGCAAAGTAATGTCTCTGCTTTTTAATGTGCTGTCTATATTTGTCATAGCTTTTCTTCCAAGGATCAAACATCTGTTGATTTCAGACACTTAAGATGGGTGCAGTCACCATCTGCAGTGATTTTGGAGTCCAAGAAAAGAAAGTCTGTCACTGTTTCCATTGTTTCCCCATCTGTTTGTCATGAAGTGATGGGACCAGATGTCATTATCTTTGTTTTTTGAATGTTAAGTTTTAAGCCAACTATGTCACTCTCCTCTTTCATCTTCATCAAGAGGTTCTTTAGTTCCTCTTCACTTTCTGCCCTAAGGGTGATGTTATCTGCATATCTGAGGTTATTGATATTTCTCCTGGAAATCTTGGTTCCAGCTTGCACTTCATCCAGCCTGCACATCGCATGATGTACTCTGCATATAAGTTAAATAAACAAAGTGACAATATACAGCCTTGGCATATTCCTTTCCCAATTTGGAACCTGTCTGTTGTTCCATGTCCATGTCTAACTGTTGCTTCTTGACCTGCATACAGGCTTCTCAGGAGGCAAGTAAGGTGGTCTGGTGTTTCCATCTCTTGAATAATTTTCCACAGTTTGTTGTGATCCACACAGTCAAAGGCTTTAGCGTAGTCAATGAAACAAAAGTAGATGTTTTCCTGGAATTCTCTTGTTTTTTCTCTGATCCGAAAGATGTTTACAATTTTATCTCTGGTTCCTCTGCCTTTTCTAAATCCAGCTTGTACATCTGGAAGTTTTCAGTTCACATACTTCATAGCCTAGCTTGAAGAATTTTGAGCATTACCTTGCTAGCATGTAAAATAAGTGCAATTGTGCAGTAGTTTCAACATTCTTTTGCATTGCCCTAATTTGGGATTGGAATGAAAATTGATCTTTCCAGTCCTATGGCCATTTAATTTCCAAATTTGCTGGCGTATTGAGTGCAGCACTTTCACAGCATCACCTTTTAGGATTTGAAATAGCTCAACTGTAATTCCATCACCTCTGCCAGCTTGTAGTGATTCTTCCTAAGGCCCACTTGACTTCACACTCCAGGATGTCTGGCTCTAGGTGAGTGATCACACCATCAAGATTATCTGGGTTATTAAGATCTTTTTTGTATAGTTCTTCTGTATATATTCTTGCCACCCCCTCTTCATATCCTCTGCTTCTGTTAGGTCCATACTGTTTCTGTCCTTTATTGAGCCCATCTTTACATGAAATATTCCCTTGGTATCTCTAATTTTCTTGAAGAGATCTCTAGTCTTTCCCATTCTATTGATTTCTTCTATTTTATTTGTATTGATCACTTAGGAAGGCTTTCTTATCTCTCCCTGCTATTCTTTGGAATTAAGCATTCAAATGAGTATATCTTTGCTTTTCTCCTTTGCCTTTTGCTTCTCTTCTTTTCTCAGCTATTTGTAATGCCTCCTCAGACAATCATTTTGCCTTTTTGCATTTCTTTTTCTTGGGGATGGTTTTGATCACTCCTCCTGAGGCACTCATTTAGATAGTATTTATTGTAACTTTACCTTTTGCCTTCTCGTGATATCAATTTTTTATACAGATATGTGGCTATTTTCCCCCTATGAAGACACAAAGACATGAAGTCTATTTCCCTTTTCCTGAATCTTGGCTGACCTCTGACTGTTTCTTTAAAGTCCACAGGGTTCAATGAAGAGGTCTACCTGTCTATACTGTGTGTGTGTGTGTGTATGTGTGTGTGTTTTTGTGTTTGTGTGAGTGTGTGTGTGTGTTTGTGTTCTTACATGTTACAGAGAATTGCTTAGCTAGGAACATCTGCAAAGTACGTCATGTGAGCAAAAAAATATATTTTACTGTGTGTTTACTGATTTATGATAACAATTAACCTATCTGGTCTAATATACTGATCAATCTAGGCTATCATTTTTATAGCAAGAAAAAATAGAAAATAAATTCTTAATAAAGAACAATCAGTAGGCTGAATTAAAATGCTGGTCTGGTATTCATAAAGATTTAATGGAAACCAAAGGGTATATTTTCAAACTCTAAATTTGTAATTTCAGTGAAAAATTAAAAGGAAAATTTATCAATAATAAGAGTAGCTGTAGAAAAAACATTTCTTAGGATGTTAAACAAAAGAAATATCCCTCAAATAATTAGTTTTAAAATGTTAACCTATTTTCATAACTCAGCAGGGCATTTGCAGTAGGGCATTATGTAGTAACAAAAGTGTTACTACATAATAAAAAAATACTCAATTTACCAAAAATATATGATAGTTCTAACCTGGTACGTACCTGAAAACATCAATAGACATCTGTGTAACCGACACAACCAATGAAGAGCATTAGTCCATATCATATACAAATAACACCTGTGGATAATAAGACAATCTGATAGGGAATGGAGCAAAGGATGGATGGATTTTCACTGAAGAGGAAATGCAAATGGCAAATAAACATAGGAAAAGATGCTCCACCATCCTAATGATCAGGAAAATAAAAATTAAAGGCAATGCAACACACCCACATTTATGGCAAAAATAAAGTTTTAAAGTATAAAAATCAAGTATTAGCAAGAATGTAGAACAATGAGAATACTCAAAACTACCAACAGAATTATATATTAGTTTAACTATTTTAGGAAATAACATGGCAGTAATTTCTAAAAATAGAGATATACATATTTTACAATCTAGCAATTCTTCTATTAGGTATATTTTATATGCATGTATTAGTAGCCATAAAAAGAAAAATAGAATTACTGTCATTTTAAAAAAGCCAGAAACAGCACAGCTACTCATCAGTAGTGAGGATATAAGTGAGTTGTGGAATTATTTATGTATTTGAACATACCCAACAGTGAAGTGAACCAGAGCAAACGTCAAACATATAATGTGGAAAAGAAAAGTGAGGTTGGTAAAGAATAAATATGAATGTCTCTGTTTATATAAGATACAACAAAACAGGCAAAGCTAAACCATTATATGCAAATACATATCCACACATGAACATTGGAACACACGCATGCACGTGTACATGAACAGCAAACACTGTACTTATTACAAAGTTCAGAATATCAGTTTTCCCTAGGGAAAAGGATATAGACTGTGATTTGAAAAGGACACATAGGATATTCAAAGTTACTGTTCATGTTTTATTATTTAAGCTCAAGATTGATACATGGGTGGTTATTGGTAAAAATTAATTACGCATGGTGCTAAATCACTTCGGTCGTGTCTGACTCTTGCGACCCCACAGACTGTAGCCAGCTAGGTTCCTTTGTCCATGGGATTCTCCAGGCAAAAATGCTAGAGTGGGTTGTCATACCCTCCTCCAGGGGATCTTCTCAACCCAGGCATAGAATCCATATCTCCTGTGTCTCCTGCATAGGCAGGCAGATTCTTTACCACTAGCACCAAAGCCCGTATATATGTTGCTGCTGCTGCTGCTGCTAAGTCACTTCAGTCATGTCTGACTCTGTGCGACCCCATAGACGGCAGCCTGTTACTCCTCCTCAAAACAAAACAAACAAACAAACAAAATCCTTGGAAAAATACTATGCTATGCTAAGTCACTTCAGTCATGTCCGACTCTGTGTGACCCCATAGACGGCAGCCACCAGGCTCCCCCGTCCCTGGGATTCTCCAGGCAAGAGCACTGGAGTGGGTTGCCATTTCCTTCTCCAATGCATGAAAGTGAAAAGTGAAAGTGAAGTCGCTCAGTCGTGTCCAACTCTTAGCTACCCCATGGACTGCAGCCTACCAGGCTCCTCCGTTCATGGGATTTTCCAGGCAAAAGTACCGGAGTGGGGTGTCATTGCCTTCTCCGTGGAAAAATACTACCTAATGCTTAAATACGAAAAGCCACTGCTGCATGTTACTAGTATATACCAACAAAGGTCATCACTGGGTCTGCAAAGGGAATGCAGGCCCCTAAACACCTGAGAGAGCCCCAGGAAGACAAGAAGCCTTCACAATCAAGATGACTTACTTACAACCTCATCTTTTTTTAGCACACATACTTCCTGCCTTGAAATTGCTATGTATAGTCCATGATATTACCACTTTGTGTTCGTATAAAAAAACCCAAATGTAAAGAAAAATTCAAAAACAAAAAAGCTTTAGATAACCAAGTCACCAACCATTTCAGGAAAAGGAGCACTTCAAAAGTTAAGAACTAAATTAGGCATCAGAAAAATACCTCAGAAAGCAGAGGTAAAAGAAGAAAATGAAGGTTTTGAAATAACTGCAATTAATATCCTTGTGAAAATATTCATAGCAAGCTATTATAAAAAATAAACATTTTAGACATGCTAATATTATCTTTATATAATGTAATAGTTGGGTTTATTATAAGAATGATAAAAATGGAAGACGTATTAGCTAGGGCTTCTAGACAATGGTTTTTCCTAAATGAAAAGACAAGTGAAAATATATGTAATAATGGCTAAAGGTGCAAGAAAAAAAAAGAGATACTGTCTATTTCTGAGACTTGTATGAGAAAAAACAGAATATATTAAAGTAAACGAATAAATATTAGAAGAATATTTTAGAGATAATTAAAAACTCTAGAAAGAAAAACACCAATACAGTATACTAACGCATATATATGGAATTTAGAAAGATGGTAACAATAACCCTGTATAAGAGACAGCAAAAGAGACACTGATGTATAGAACAGTCTTTTGGACTCTGTGTCAGAGGGAGAGGGTGGGAAGATTTGGGAGAATGGCATTGAAGTATGTATAATATCATATATGAAACGAGTCGCCAGTCCAGGTTCGATGCACGATACTGGATGCTTGGGGCTGGTGCACTGGGACGACCCAGAGGGATGGTATGCAGAGGGAGGAGAGGGGAGGGTTCAGGATGGGGAACACATGTATACCTGTGGCAGATTCATTTCGGTATATGGCAAAACCAATACAATATTGTAAAGTTAAAAAATAAAATAAAATTTTAAAAAAAGAAAAGGAAAAAAATAGAATTCATATTGAAAAGGCTCACCATACACAGAGTAGGATGGAGGAGAAAACATACTTGCCCTATACATATTGATGTGAAATTTAAGACACTGGGTAAATGAAAAAAACCTTTTAGAGAGGGTAAAATAGGTTACACAGAGGTACAAGAATTCCAGTGGCATCAAACTTCCCATTGCCAACTCTAGATCACAGAAAATAGGTAAATTAAGTTGTATTTTAGTAAAATTATTTTGTACTTAGAATTTCATACCCGTGTATTCAAGAACATTGCTGATTGCATGAGGGCAAAACGGTATCAGCCATAAAACTTACATTTTAAAAAAATGGAAGGAAATGCTCATTCACTTTTCCACTATTTTTCTGTCAATTTATAAATGACCTCTATAAATTTGGATTTAAAAAGCAGTTGCTGTATGACAAAGGGACCCCAAAGCTGGTACTCGGTGGCAACCTAGAAGGGAGGGATGGGGAGGGAGGAGGGAGGAAGGCTTAAGAGGGAGGAGGCATATATATACCTAGGGATGATTCATGTTGATGTATGGCAGAAACCATTTCAATATTGTAAAGTAAATATCCTCTAATTTAAAAAAAAAATTAATTTTAAAAAAAAAACAGTTGTTCAGTTCATTAAATCTGCTGTTTAATTCAAGTTTGGGCATATTTTGATTAAGGACTAAAAAAAAATCCAACAAATGGGAGAGGAATATATACACATGTACACATTTGTAAGCACACACATGCCATCCCCCAGGCATTCAGGGTCCACCCCACACTTTTAACCCATAGTGATGTGGCCCAAGAGTCAGTGGGCAAGCTGAGCATCATTGCAACAGCAAGCTTCTCAGAGGTTAAGAAAGTGAAACATACTACTTGAAACCAACATTTGGAAATCTGCATTTTTCAAACCAATCACTAAAAATAGAAGATGTTCATACATCCCTTCTTTCTACCTCACAATAACAGTGGAGCCAATTGCCTTAACTTCTATTTGAAATATTTAATGGACATGGATATCCATAGTAATGGATATTCCAGTTGAACTCTTTCAAACCCTAAAAAGATGATGCTGTTAAAGTCCTGCACTCAATATGCCAGCAAATTTGGAAAACTCACCAGTGGCTACAGGACTGGAAAAGGTCAGTTTTCATTCTAATCCCAAAGAAAGGCAATGCCAAAGAATGCACACACTATTGCACTCATCTCACATGCTAGTAAAGTAATGCTCAAAATTCTCCAAGCCAGACTTCAACAGTACTTGAACCATGAACTTCCAGATGTTCAAGTCAGATTTTGAAAGGGCAGAAGAACCAGAGGTCAAATTGCCAACATCCGTTGAAGCAAGAGTTCCAAAAAATATCTACTTCTGTTTTATTGACTATGCCAAAGCCTTTGACTGTGTGGATGACAGCAAACTGTGGAAAATTCTTAAAGAGATGGGAATATCAGACCACCTTACCTGCCTCCTTAGAAATCTGTATGCAGATCAAGAAGCAATTGTTAGAACTGGACATGGAACACCAGACTGGTTCCAAACTGGGAAAGGAGTACATCAAGGTTGTATATTGTCACCCTGCTTATTTAACTTATATGCAGAGTATATCATGTGAAATGCCAGGCTGGATGAAGCACAAGCTGAAATCAAGAATGCTGGGAGAAATATCAGTAACTTCAGATATGCAGATGACACCACCCTTATGTCAGAAAGTGAAGAGGAACTAAAAAGCCTCTTGATGATAGTGAAAGAGGAGGGTGAAAAAGTTGGCTTAAAAATCAACATTCAAAAAATGAAGATCATGGCATCCAGTCCCATCAGTTCATGGCAAATAGATGGGGAAACAATGGAAACAGTGTCAGACTTTATGTTTTTAGGTTCCACAAACACTGCAGATAGTGACTGCAGCCATGAAATTAAAAGATACTTGCTCCTTGGAAGAAAAGCTATAACCAACCTAAACAGCATATTAAAAAGCAGAGACATTACTTTGCCAACAGAGGTCCATCTAGTCAAAGCTATGGTTTTTCCAGTAGTCATGTATAGATGTGAGATTTGGACCATAAAGAAAGCTGAACACCAAAGAATTGATGCTTTTGAACTGTGGTGTTGGAGAAGACTCTTCCTGGACTGTAAGGAGATCAAATCAGTCAATTCTAAAGGAAATCTGTCCTGAATATTCATTGGAAGGATTGATGCTGAAGCTGAATCTCCAATACTTTGGCTACCTGATGCAAGGAACTGACTCATTGGAAAAGAGCCCTGATTCTGGGAAAGATTGAAGGTGGGAGGAGGAGGGGATGACAGAGGATGAGATGGTTGGATGGCATCACCAACTCGATGGACATGAGTTTGAGCAAGCTGCACAAGTTGGTGGTGGACAGGAAATCCTGGCAATCTGCAGTCCATGCAGTCTCAAAGAGTCAGACACGTCTGAGCGACTGAACTGAACTTTAAAAAATGAGAGTCAGAGGTGCACAGCAGTAGATGAACCAGTCAACTAACCCTTTAGGAGTTGTGGGCAGGGGACATGTGGACTTCACTTGTTAGCAAGAATAAAATATCACCATGTTAATTTTAATAAAAACATCTCTTTCTTACACTTTGTGGAAACTTACCTTTTCTAATCCAAATTATGCTTTATCAATGTGGGTGATTAATTGTTCAGTCGTGTCTGACTCTTTGCAACTCCATGGACTATAGCCTACCAGGCTCCTCTGTCCATCGGGGTTCTCCAATGGACAAGAATACTGGAGTGGGTTGCCATGCCCTCCTCCAGGGGATCTTCCTGACCCAGGAACTGAACCCAGGTCTCCCGTATTGCAGGCGAATTCTTTACCAACAGAGCCACCAGGGAAGCATGCTTTATCAATACGTATTCTCAAATTGCTTATTTACATGTTTTAAAACATGCACTTTAAAAAATTTCAAAGTGTATAATTTTACATGGAAAAGGTCTTGTCATTTAATACGAAAAGGTACAATTAAGTTGGTTTCTCAAAGATGTTGGATCAGAAAACAAAAACTGCTAAGAAGTCAAATAATGAAAAGTAACAATCACAATCATAAAGCAATATCAATTTATATTAAAATGCAGGCAGATAACCAATGCTAATAATGTCACAAATGCTACTTCCCAACATTTTATAAGATATTCCCAAAGCTTTACCAACTAACATATTCATGGGTCAATTACAGTCACATATAAAATAGTTTCTAAAAGGGTTGTTTTATTCCAAGTCATTATTCATGACCCAAAATAGTACTAAATTTCTAAATCTAAAACAGTACTATTAAACTTCACTTAAAAAATTTGACCATAATCTCCTCTTTCTAACAGAGTAAATGACTTTCTTGAAAGGAATGATTACCTGTGTCTCTGTTAGTGACTTAGAAATAAGAGAAGGCCACTTGGAATTACACAATATGTGACCTTATTCAAACTTTCCACAGTACCTGCTTCCCACATTATAACTTGATGGAAATAAGAATGTGGTGAAAATTTAAAGTGAAAGTCTGTTCAAGGTTATGAGAAAGCTAAAGAATTCTGGACTATATAATGATTGCTTTTTATTCTCCACTGTCTTTTACAGAAATCACAAGAATTTTGCAAAAGTTTCAAGTGGAAACAAAACCACTGGAAGATCAACTCTTTAGGACATACAAATTGCTGCTTTTTCAGGTGGAAAAAGGAAATCAAGAAAAGAATTACCATGGGAAAAGCTATGTGTCATGGTGAATAAAATTTACCTATCAACAGTCTGAATAATGTATGTCAACTGTGCACAATGCCTTATTTTTGTATGAAATAACTGGGAAGAATATGTCAATTTTTATGAATTAGACATGCAAACAAAGTAACAACTTTGTAACAAACAAAGTCAGAGCTTTACAGTTTTATTTTATGTGACTAATGGAGTAAATAATTATTAAAAGGAAATCTTATTCTTTTCTAAATATAGTAATAACCAAATGAATTTAATTTCTTTGGCTTCTTTGCCTCCTAAGCTAGGACCTAATGGTCTGTGAATATTTAATAAGCAATGAAATAACATGGTTCATGTGATACTAATACAGTGAAAGAGCATAGATAAATTTGAAGACTTAGCTTAGAACCTATTATTCTGGACTATGTAAAGGGAGCATTTGTTATTAGTATTTTCAATGGCTCAAATATCCAGCAATGCCAAGGGTAAAATGTTCCTCAAACAGGGTTAGTTCTCTCCAAGTCCATACAATACAAACACACTTAAATTAAAAATATAGATTCTTGTCAACATTCTGAATACTCATTTTCAGACAAAGCAAAACAAGCGTGTATTTCCAAGAATCAATGTGAAAACACCATTCCCACTTTCAAGTGTATCTAAATATGCAAACAAAAATCTTACTTTGTATGTGAGTGTTTGATGTCATATAGACATGCTTCTTTCCTTTCTTCATTTCTTTTTTGGTTTAGAAAAACCTACTATGGCAAGACTTTGGTTTGGAGGAGAGAATGACAAAGGAAAACTAGAGTAAATGGAAAAAATGACTTCAATATTAGGTGTGGAAGAAGGATAGGTAGAGGGAATAGGCCATGAGAGGGCAATTGGGAATGGAAAAAGGTAACTGAGAGATTCATTGGCCCACATTTATTCACAGAGCTGTCACAGAAGCCCCAAGAAACACAGTGAAGGAGGCAAGTTCTCTTGCAGTTCAGAACTGATGCTATTGCTTCCACCAGTATTCTATTGACCAAAGCAAGGTATATGTGCTGTGCTTAGTCTCTTTAGTTGTGTCCCACTCTATGAGGCCCCATGGACTGTAGCCAGACTCCTCTGTCCATGGGATTCTCCAGGCAAGAATACTGAAGTGTGTTACCATGCCCTCCTCCTAGGGATCTTCCCAACCTGGGAATCAAACCCAGGTCCTCTGCCTTGCAGGTGGATTCTTTACCATCTGAGCCACCAGGGAAGCTCATGAGTACTGGAGTGGGTAGCCTATCCCTTCTCCAGGGGATCTTCTGGACCCAGGAATTGAACCAGGATCTTCTGCATTGCAGGTGGATCCTTTACCAGCCTAGCTACCAAGGGAGCCCCAAAACAAGGCATAAGGATAGCCAATTCAGAGTGGGGAAATAGACTCTACAATTTACTAGGAAGAATTGCAAGATATATTATAATGGGCATGTTTACAGGAAGGAGTGGAGAAGTGGGACCATTTGGGGAGCCATTTGTATAATTAATTTGCCACACTGACTAACCAAAGAGATGAGAAGTCAAGCTGTATAATAAATAAAGCTTAACTTCTTTATTTGTATATTTTTAAAAAATACAAATAACATTTCTAATCTTTTCTTTCTGGATCCCTTGAATCCCCTCATATCTCATCTTTAATAACAAGTATTCAACTTAGTTTATTTAAATGTAACAGAAAAAGAAAAAGAAACTGAAATCTTCTTTCAACAAAAGGTATTTTCCCCCAAATCTCTAAGGTTAAGAAAATAATCTAGTAATGTGCTTTTTTAAACCATGTTTCTATTTAAAACAACAGATTGATTTCCTACATTGAAAAATGAAGGCAATAATCTCACAATTATTCCCACCATCCCATCGGTAACCTCCTATATAGGTGAGTTATTTTATATATGTTTTATATAAAATTCTTGTTTTTAACTTTCATATTCTGTTTCATAACTATAATATGCAGTTGTTTGATATGTGTCCATATTTCAATGAATTCTGTACTTAAAACTAAGATTTTAATCCTGATAACAGTTCCTAAACTCTGTTAAGTTTGTTTCTTAATTTGACTGAATTTTATCAGCAAATATTATTTTTGCTTTTTCCCCCCAAAATATATATGGATGTTTTATACCTTGGGTTCTTTCCTGGTTAGAAATATGTCTTTGTTGTCCTAGTAACAAAATTGAATCTAGAATAGGTATAATATTGCCAGTCACAATTTCTCTCAAAATTTTACTGGTATTGATTTATTATCATTTGGCTTTAAATATGGAGAAGGCAATGGCACCCCACTCCAGTAGTCTTGCCTGGAAAATCCCGTGGACTGAAGAGCCTGGTAGGCTGCAGTCCATGGGGTCGCTAGGAGTCGGACACGACTGAGTGACTTCACTTTCACTTTTCACTTTCATGCATTGGAGAAGGAAATGGCAACCCACTCCAGTGTTCTTGCCTGGAGAATCCCAGGGACGGGGGAGCCTGGTGGGCTGCCGTCTATGGGGTCGCACAGGGTCAGACATGACTG
The DNA here is from genome assembly GCF_029378745.1 of Bos indicus. NCBI lineage: Eukaryota > Metazoa > Chordata > Mammalia > Artiodactyla > Bovidae > Bos > Bos indicus. The sequence goes on from NC_091779.1 coordinate 16,125,977, forward strand.
AAGCAACTTAGCAGCAGCAGCAGGCTTTAAATATATTTTGGAGGAAGTTGAGGACAGCCTGATTTAGTTGCTTTTTTTTTTTCTTTTCTGCTAGGTATTATCTTTTCTTTTATCATTTTGATTGAAGGAAGATAATTTCTGTGATGAAATTTCAAACTACATTTTTTTTTTTAATCATAAGAAGCTATTTGCCTACTTTGTATTCTATAAAACTTACTGGCCATGCACTCACACTCTAGTCTAAAAACTGATAAAGGCACAAGTACTTCTTTGGAAGGAATGATGCTAAAGCTGAAACTCCAGTACTTTAGCCACCTCATGCGAAGAGTTGACTCATTGGAGAAGACTCTGATGCTGGGAGGGATTGAGGGCAAGAGGAGAAGGGGACGACAGAGGATGAGATGGCTGGATGGCATCACTGACTTGATGGACGTGAGTCTGAGTGAATTCCAGGAGTTGGTGATGGACAAGGAGGCCTGGCGTGCTGCGATTCATGGGGTCACCAAGAGTCGGACACGACTGACCGACTGATCTGATCCGATCTGACCAGAGTCACAGTTCGGGTGAGGATTTGATCTGATGTCTTCTGCCGGGAGCCAGCGTGAGGAACTCTGCCAGTGGCAAAGGTCATGAGGAAGGAGGCTCGGCATACGCAAAGGCGGGATCGAGCCTCAGGAGTGCCCCTGGAAATTCTCGAGCATCTACCCCCAAAACCAGAGTCTGCCTACTTTACTGCTTTGTGCTCTCACCTACACCTCTGACTACGGGGGGCTGTCCCCCACCACCTCTCTCGGAAAAAGAGTTAAATTACAGCTCCAGTTAATAAAGTTCCTGGGCGTGACAAGAGTGTTTTTGTTCACAACCGTGAGAGGCATGAGATGTTCTAAACTGTCTGAATACAGATTTCTTTGAGCAGTTAAAAGATTGATTAGAAATTGTATTGGTGAAGGGTTTTTCACTTGTTGGGCCAATGTTTGCTGCTAAGTCTCCATATCCCTTACCTACTGTGTCCCTGGCAGTGTACTGATTAATATAATTGGTGTAAGTAGTAGCTTTAATGTTTGTAACCTTGGACCCTTGAGTTAATTCTTTTTCTTGTTATAGCCCACCACACCTTTGCCCTATAGAAATGCAACTTTATCTAATGCTTTTGGAGGGTGGCGCCTGACTAATCACCTTTAGAGAAAAATAAGTTTTCTGAAGAAAGGGTCTTAAAATGTTAACAGGCCTCTGGGCCAGAAGATGATGCAATCACCTAACTTTTGCATATGATAAGTTTGCAGGAAGAAAGCCTGGCTTACTTCATGACTCTACCCCTTCCCCCATTATCCTCTATGCATAACTTAAGGTATAAAAACTACTTTGGAAAATAAAGTGAGGGCCTTGTTCACCGAAGCTTGGTCTCTGCATGTTGTTCTTTCTCTCACCTTCTGGCTGAATTATTCAGCCTCTTTTTCTCCACTGAATTTCCTCACTGAGCTATCCTGATTTAACCACTCTTTATATCCTTAATTAACGTTTAATTAAGCAATTGTTTCCTGATCCTCGCCGACGCCGTCCCCACTTCGAATTCCCTGGGTCCACCGGGGCTGGACCCCGGCAGTCTTCACATAAAATTCAAAAGCAGGATGGAGTAAATATTCATGGTCATTGCTTACTTATAGAACTTGGCATAATTTTCTCTCCTTCTGTATCACAAGTGCATACTTATCATCTGCTAAATAAATAACTGAGTATATTTTAGGTCATTTTTTTTTTTTTTGTCAAGGTCTAAGCCATTAATCTAAATAAGCATTATGAATCTGGATTACTTTCATCAACCCCTCAATGATGCCTAAATACTCATTTCTTTTTTTCTTTCTTATACTTTAAATTATGAAAGAATGATAGCACATTTACAAGAGACTTAGAAAATGGAGAACAAAATAACATATAATTCCATTATATATTAACTATTATTTTTAAGTAGATGAATTAAGATTTTTAGTTGGGCTTTCAACATCACACTCTCAAAAATCAATAGAATGAATAGACAGAAAAGTAGAAGCATACTAGACCTGAAAAGCACTATGAACCTATTCAACATAAGATTTATACAATTTTCACATAACATCAGGATACAAATTCTATTCAAGTTCCAATAGACTATAAACCAGAAGACACTGGAACATATCCAAGGACATAAAACATGGTGCAAAAATTTCATCTTCTAAAGGTATGGAAATCATACAGAGTCTATTCTATCACTAGAATTATATTAAAAATCAATACCAAAAAATATTTGAAAATAACTTTCATATTTTCAAGTGGAATGTGACATTTTACCAAGAGAGATCTTTTCATTTAGTCACTTCTCATATTTTATTAAAATATATTATATGTTATTTATATATATTCATACATATTTATTTGATTTGATTTAGCGACTTCTTATATTTTATTTAACATTTACTTCCCAATACTGATTAAAAGGCTGCTACTTAAAATACCTTTCCATGAAACCACACATTTTTGACATTGCCTGCTCAACAATATGCTTGATTTCTATTTGAAATTTGATTTATATTTTAAACTTGTAAGAATCCATTTGACAGCAGTAAAATGTGTATGTCTGGTACTATGTTAGACTTGATGTAGAAAGGAACCTATCGTATGCATAAACTGCTAAGTCATTTCAGTCATGTCCGACTCTGTGCGACCCCACAGACAGCAGCCCAACAGGCTCCCCCATCCCTGGGATTCTCCAGGCAAGAACACTGGAGTGGGTTCCCATTTCCTTCTCCAATGCATGAAAGTGAAAAGTGAAAGTGAAGTTGCTCAGTCGTGTCCGACTCTTCGCAACCCCATGGACTGCAGCCCACCAGGCTCCTCCATCCATGGGATTTTCCAGGCAAGAGTACTGGAGTTGGGTGCCATTGCCTTCTCCAGTAATGCATAAAAAGGATATATAAAACATAATAAGTATCTAAAATTAAGTAAAGGAAGGGAAGGGGTATAAATGATCCAGAACCATCATTTAATAGGAGTAGTGGAAGATCCAAGCCTCAACTTCCCTGGGTATATCTCTGGATATACTGATGAAAAAGTGAAGTATTTACCAGATAGGTAAACAGGTGACAAATCCTGGAGTCTGAAAATGATGAGATGTTAGATTAGAGATTCTTACATAAAGGTAGGGACATAGAATGTACTCATACTAGGGATGGGGGGAAGTGTTAAAGAAGGATATTTTCCTATATCAGCTTCTTCTATAAATATAGGAAAAGAAAAAGTAAAAGATCTCACTTAAGAATGACTCACATTAAATACACACTCATATGAGTTTGAAGTTATAATTCAAACCTGAGTTGAAAATTTTAAATATCCTGGGTTGTCAGTGTCCAAGGAGTAGGGCAGAAATATATTTAAATAATTTCAGAACCAACTATTTAAACCATAAAACTCAAAGAACTGTCATGGGCGACATTGCTAAAATCATGAAATCAGAATAAAAAACACACAAAAATAAATGAGAAAACAAGTCATTTTGAGCAAGAATATAGAGAAGCCACAAACAATGGCCTCAGATATGCAAAGTTTAGAGAAAATGAGATGATTACATACATAACATTTTAAAAATGAGAAACAGACCCAACTACAGGTAGAAATCTGATATATGTTCTATCTGTCATTGCAGAATATCAAGTAGAGAGTTAATTATTCAAAAATGGTGCTAGGATAATTGTTAATACATAAAGGAAGAAATAAAAGATTGACACATCACACAGAAATCAAAATAATAAGCACTTAATGAAATTAAAAGACGCTTACTCCTTGGAAGGAAAGTTATGACCAACCTAGATAGCATATTGAAAAGCAGAGACATTACTTTTCCAACAAAGGTCCGTCTAGTCAAGGCTATGGTTTTTCCAGTGGTCACGTATGGATGTGAGAGTTGGACTGTGAAGAAAGCTGTGCGCCGAAGAATTGATGCTTTTAAACTGTGGTGTTGGAGAAGACTCTTGCGAGTCCCTTGGACTGCAAGGAGAATCCAACCAGTCCATTCTAAGAGATTGGTCCTGGGTGTTCTTTGGAAGGACTGATGCTAAAGCTGAAACTCCAGTACTTTGGCCACCTCATGCAAAGAGTTGACTTATTGGAAAGACTCTGATGTGGGGAGGGATTGGGAATAGGAGGAGAAGGGGATGACAGAGGATGAGATGGCTGGATGGCATCACCGACTCAATGGACGTGAATTTGAGTGAACTCTGGGAGTTGGTGATAGACAGGGAGGCCTGGCGTGCTGCAATTCATGGGGTCGCAAAGAGTTGGACATGACTGAGCAACTGAACTGAAGTGTGAAAGACAAACCTTTGGAAGAAACTGTAAAAGAATATACATATAGGATATAAGAAGTATAGATCACTAAAAAAAATGAGAAATTACATTAAAAAATAATTCTGTTTTTCAAAATATATCATAAAGGACTTTTGTTTTATGTAATGAGGGATGTCTTCTTCTATAAAGCAATTGGAAAACTGAAGAAACATATATTAATTCTTTTCAGATGCTGGAAAATGGGTAGTACATAACTAAAATCCTTGAGAGAAGGGATAAAAATGAAGTTAGCCCTATAATCACCCCAGATTTCCTTATTTAAGCAATTGCTAGACCATGGCTCGTGGAATGGGATACAAACAGAGACCAGTGGTCTCTCAATGAGAAGATGAGACAGAGATACCAAGGTGGTGAGGACTTAAAGAACAGAGTATCAAGGGCAAGGTGCACAGGGTAAAATGTGCACAAATTTTGGCTTTTGAACCTTTGGCCATATATTAAGCTATGCATTTACAGAGTAAAATAGACCACTGAATAACAACTTTCAGGGAAAGAAAATTTTCTGGGGAATTGCAAGCAACAATTCTAAGAGTTAAGAAAAGCCTGAAAATTATCAAAGATGATACAGATCCTAATTGAGAGACTTTGCTGAATCCATGAAGATTTAAGTAAATATCCCAAATATCAGCACCTTAATTTCAGGACTAAGCTAGTCTCAGTAGAAGGGCTGCATTATGCATGACCTTAAAAAGCCTTCAAAACAGGCTTTGAAAAAATGAAATTGCCATGCCAGAATTATAAGTTCCCTCTAGGTTAAAAGGCCAATGGTCTCTAAGTGAGTGCAACCCACACAATGAATCAATCATAAACTTCACAATGTGTGAGATCTAATGATATATTGTAAGACATGCAAGTAAAAGGTATATGTGATGCATTCCCCAGAAATAAAAAAGACACATCAGTCACAGAAATGTTGAAATTAGTAGACAAGGACATTAAAATGGTTATAATAATAAATGAATCACTAATAAATGTAATAATGTTAGTAAATCTCTAAGGCATCATGTTAAGTTAAAGGAGCCAGACATGTAAGACTACACACTGAATTATCCCCTATATATAAAATGCCTGAAAATGTAAAACTATAACAAGAAAAAACAGATCAGAGGTTGCCAAGAACTAGTGATGGAGACAGGAAATTTGCTGCAAAAGGTAAGAAAAACACTTTTGAGATACTTAAAATATTTTTGGTTCCAGAGGTATAGGATTATTCTTAATTTCTGAAAGTGTTTCTTGATTGATGTGGTATACCATTCTCCCTCCCTCTCTCTCTCTCTCTATACACACACACACACACACACACACACTTTAAAACTCATTGAACTGAACACATTAAAAGGATAAAATTATACATAAATTATATTTAACACTAAAATTTTTGAAAAAGAAGGTATTAACACTGTATGAAAATAAATGGACTGTACAAATAAATGAGAAATTAAGGAAACATCAAAAAGTTCAATGAGCAGGATTGATAAATTAGATACTATAGAACAGAAGATCAAGGAAATAAAGATATAGCAAAAGAAACTACTCAAGATGAAGCACAGAGAAATAAAGACTGAAAAAGTGACCTAGGAAACAATCCTGACTTTACTGCCATGCATATTATTGGAGTCCTAGAAGGAAAGGAGAAATAAAAGAGAATAAAAAAATATATTTGAAGAAATAATGGGGCTTCTAGCATGTGCTGCTTAGGCTGTAGACATTAAGAAAGTGCATTGCTTCAGCCCTGACAAGAGAAAAACAAACCAGCTATAGAATCTCCCTGTTTCTTGAACCTATCAGAAACCTGAAGTTTCATGACAACCAACTATCAGTACATTGTAAGGAAAGCCAAGCACCTCCAATAAGTAGTCCATGAGCCCTTACTTGGAATAGAACACAAGAGTAATAGGTACCATCATACAGGTGGGTAAGCTACAATTTTTCGCAAAGTAACAACGACCAAGTGTGGGTGAGAGTGAAAATATAGAACTCCTGGGATCCATAGACACAGGGGAGTTCACATCCCCTTGTAGTTTCGTCTTTTCAGACTTTCACAAAGTGATTATGACAAGGATTGGGACAGCCCATCAGTGAAAAAAGTAAGTCAGTTAGCCCTGCTAAATCCTTCTACCCTGTGTAACAAAAGCTGTAAGATTCCAAGTGAAGGACAGCAAAGGCTGTCATCTCCCAGGTACGGAGAAGGATCCATTGAAACTGGGGAAGAGATGGGATAAAATAGCTCAACCCCCTAAGCAGGATATTAGACCATTAGATGCCTAGTCTGTACTCCAGAAAATATTGTTAAACCAAGTTCTTCATGCAAAAAGAAAATGGTAACTGGCTAAAGTTTGAACCTACATTAGAAGTCAGCAAACATTTCACACAAAGTGTCAGTAAACAGCAAATTCTTTAGGCTTTGCAAAATTCTGTTGCAAGTACGCAACTCTGCCTTTGCAACATGAAAGCAATCATGCACAATATATAAATGAACAAGTGTGGTGGGACTGCAATAAAACTTTATTTACAAAATCATTTACTAGGCCATAGTGCACCAACGCTACCCTATGCAAAGGAATGAGTACCATTAGAAATGGTAAGTAAAAAAAAAAAAGAAAGAAAGAAATGGTAAGTACACTGGTAAATATAAAATATTATTTTTTTCATTTCAAGATTTTTTTAATTCAAAACTTCAAGCAATAGTTCCCTATAGCAACTCATAATAAAGAAAAAGACATAGAATTAACAAGGCCAATTGTGGAAGTAAAATGAAATCCTTAAAAATATTCAGTTAATCCAAAAGAAAGCCACAAACAAGGAAAAGGAAACACCAAAAAAGAGGGAACAAACAGCAAGAGAATAGGAGGAAATCCCACTATGTTGAAAATCATACAAAATTTTAATTATATGAAATGTAAATTATATAAATTATATAAAGTACAATTATATAAAATGAAAAAAGGAGAGAGAATATCATATTGTTTTAAAAGAATACCCCAGCTATATAAAAGATGTGCATTTTTTAATCTAAAAATGTAGATGGAAAATGAAAACCATGTAAACATGAATAGGAAACATGGAGCAGCTACATTCAGTTCAGTGCAGTTGCTCAGTCGTGTCCAACTCTTTGCGACCCCATGAATTGCAGAACGCCATGCCTCCCTGTCCATCACCAACTCCCGGAGTTTACTCAAACTCACGTGTATCGAGTCAGTGAGGCCATCAGGCCATCTCATCTTCTGTCGTCCCCTTCTCCTCCTGCCCCAATCCCTCCCAGCATCAGGGTCTTTTCCAACGAGTCAACTCTTCGCATGAGGTGACCAAAGTATTGGAGTTTCAGCTTCAGCATCGATCCTTGCAATGAACACCCAGGACATATCTCCTTTAGAATGGACTGGTTGGATCTCCTTGCAGTCCAAGGGACTCTCAAGAGTCTTCTCCAACACCACAGTTCAAAAGCGTCAATTCATTGGCACTCAGCTTTCTTCACAGTCCAACTCTCACATCCATACATGACCACTGGAAAATCCATAGCCTTGGCTAAAGGGATCTTTGTTGGAAAAGTAATGTCTCTGCTTTTCAATATGCTATCTAGGTTGGTAATACCTCTCCTTCCAAGGAGTAAGTGTCTTTTAATTTCATGGCTGCAATCACCATCTGCAGTGATTTTGGAGCCCCCCAAAAAAGTCGACACTGTTTCTGCTGTTTACCCATCTATTTCCCATGAAGTGATGGGACCAGATGCCATGATCTTTGTTTTCTGAATGTTGAGCTTTAAGCCAACTTTTTCACTCTCCACTTTCACTTTCATCAAGAGGCTTTTTAGTTCCTCTTCACTTTCTGCCATGAGGGTGGTGTCATTTGCATACCTGAGGCTCTTGATATTTCTCCCAGCAATCTTGATTCCACCTTGTGCTTCTTCCAGCCCAGTGTTTCTGATGATGTACTCTGCATAGAAGTTAAGTAAGCAGGGTGACAATATACAGCCTTGACGTACTCCTTTTCCTATTTGGAACCAGTCTGTTGCTCCATGTCCAGTTCTAACTGTTGCTTCCTGACCAGCATATAGGTTTCTCAAGAGGCAGGTCAGGTGGTCTGGTATGCCCATCTCTTTCAGAATTTTCCACAGTTTATTGTGATCCACACAGTCAAAGGCTCTGGCATAGTCAATAAAGCAGAAAGAGATGTTTTTCTGGAACTCTCTTGCTTTTTCCATGATCCAGCAGATGTTGGCAATTTGATCTCTGGTTCCTCTGCCTTTTCTAAAACCAGCTTGAACATCAGGAAGTTCATGGTTCATGTATTGCTGAAGCCTGGCTTGGAGAATTTTGAGCATTACTTTACTAGAGTGTGAGATGAGTGCAATTGTGCAGTAGTTTGAGCATTCTTTGGCATTGCCTTTCTTTGGGATTGGAATGAAAATGGACATTTTCCAGTCCTGTGGCCACTGCTGAGTTTTCCAAATTTGCTGGCATATTGAGTGCAGCACTTTCACAGCATCATCTTCAGGATTTAAAATAGCTCAACTGGAATTCCACCACCTCCACTAGCTTTGTTCGTAGTGATGCTTTCTAAGGCCCACTGGACTTCACATTCCAGGATGTCTGGCTCTAGGTCAGTGATCACACCATCGTGATTATCTTGATCATGAAGATCTTTTTTGTACAGTTCTTCTGTATATTCTTGCCACCTCTTCTTAATATCTTCTGCTTCTGTTAGGTCCATACCATTTCTGTCCTTTATTGAGCCTGTCTTTGCATGAAATGTTCCCTTAGTATCTCTAATTTTCTTGAAGAGATCTCTAGTCTTTCCCATTCTGTTGTTTTCCTCTATTTCTTTGCATTGATTGCTGAAGAAGGCTTTCTTATCTCTGCTTGCTATTCTTTGGAACTCTGCATTCAGATGCTTATTTCTTTCCTTTTCTCCTTTGCTTTTCGCTTCTCTTCTTTTCACAGCTATTTGTAAGGCCTCCCCAGACAGCCATTTTGCTTTTTTGCATTTCTTTTCCATGGGAATGGTCTTGATCCCTGTCTCCTGTACAATGTCATGAACCTCATTCCATAGTTCATCAGGCACTCTATCAGATCTAGGCCCTTAAATCTATTTCTCACTTCCACTGTATAATCATAAGGGATTTGATTTAGGTCATACCTGAATGGTCTAGTGGTTTTCCCTACTTTCTTCAATTTAAGTCTGAATTTGGCAATAAGGAGTTCACGGTCTGAGCCACAGTCAGCTCCTGGTCTTGTTTTTGCTGACTGTATAGAGCTTCTCCATCTTTGGCTGCAAAGAATTTAATCAATCTGATTTCGGTGTTGACCATCTGGTGATGTCCATGTGTAGAGTCTTCTCTTGTGTTGTTGGAAGAGGGTGTTTGCTATGATCAGTGCATTCTCTTGGCAGAACTCTATTAGCCTTTGCCCTGCTTCATTCCGCATTCCAAGGTCAAATTTGCCTGTTACCCCAGGTGTTTCTTGATTTCCTACTTTTGCATTCTAGTCCCCTATAATGAAAAGGACATCTTTTTTGGGTGTTAGTTCTAAAAGGTCTTGTAGGTCTTCATAGAACAGTTCAACTTCAGCTTCTTTAGTGTTATTGGTAGGGGCATAGGCTTGGATTACTGTGACATTGAATGGTTTGCCTTGGAAAAGAACAGAGATCATTCTGTCATTTCTGAGATCACATTCAAGTACTGCATTTCAGACTCTTGTTGACCATGATGGCTACTCCATTTCTTCTAAGGGATTCCTGCCCACAGTAGTAGATATAATGGTCATCCGTATTGGCTGCTTTTAATATTTTCATATTTTCTTTGTCATATATTTTCAATAATTTGATTAAGATGTGCCATTGTGTATTTTTCTTTCTGAGATAAAGGTGGTCAATTTATCAAGAAGACATAACAATCCTAAATATGTGTATACTTGCCTAAAAGTGAGACAGGATGTGCCGGGAGCCAGCACGGGAGTTCCCACCCATGACAAAGGTCATGCGGAGAGGCCTGATATGCAAAGGCGAGTCAGGACTTGAGGGGCCCCCCCTGGACATCTACCTGAGCATCTACCCTAAAACCAGAATCTGTCCGTTTTACTATTTTACGACTTTCACCAACTCCTCTGACATTAATGGGGGGCTATCCCTGACCACCTTTCTCTGAAGGAAATCAACTTAGAGCTCTAGCTAATTAGCCTCTTGGGCATAATAGGAGTGTTTCAATCCAAACCCCTCAGATGGCTCTCTAACTTGCCTGACAGGTTTACCCGGACTCCTACAGCTATGCATATGATTGTTTACAGTCTCCCAACCGTGAGATGCATGGGAAGCTTAAGATATTCAAATAGTATAGAGCCTCTTGGGGAGTTAGAAATTGTTAGAATAGAACTAGTAGAAGACTTCATTGTTGAGCCAATGTTTGCTGCCAAGTTTCCACATCCCCTGTATTGTATCCTTGGAAATGTATTAATTAATATAGTTGGTACACAGAAAAAATAAGTAGTGGCCTTGGTGCTAACAACTTTAGACCCTTAAGGTAATAAATTCTTTCCTTGTTGTAAACCCACTGCACCTCTGCCCTATAGGGATTCAACTTTATCTAACACCTTCGGAGGATGGCGCCAAACTTTAAAATAATTACTCTTAGAGAAAATAAGTCTTATGGTTGACAAACCTTTATCAGAGTCATAAAATGTTAACAGGCCTTCTGGCCAGAAGATGATGTAAATCACCTAAACCATTTGTATATGATAAGTTTGCAGAAAAGAAAGCCTGGTCTTGATAAGGATCAAAGACTGCTGACTTTGCATGATTTCACACCCCCTATTATCCTCTATGCACAACTTAAGGTATATAAGCTCCCTTTGAAAATAAAGCTACGGGCCTTGCTCAAAGCTTGATCTCCCCGTGTCGTTCTTTCTTGTTTCCTTTTCCTCCTTTTCTCTTCTAATCTTCCTTCAGATCAAACTAATTGGAGCGCGGAGGTCCTCTGAGACCACTTACTTGCCTGGGCTTCTAAGACCCACTCGAGAAGGTGCCCAAGGTGGGGCACCTTTAGCGATTTGAGAGAGCGCCTGCAGCCTCCGTGGTCAGAGCAAACCTGGTGTCACGGGTTGTATTGATTTTCCACATAAACCAGTTATAATGAGCCTCTAATCTCTTTGCTTTGCTATTCTAATCACCGACGCCGTCATCCTGAGGGAATCCCTGGATCCAACCGGGGCTGGACCCGGGTAAGGATGGACTCTGGGACCCTTTGCTTCAGTGCTGCAATGGTTGCACCTGGACACACCTATCCTCAAGCAACAAAGTACAAGGAAACTATATGAGACTATAATGAACTTCATGCAAGCATATTTAGGGCAAATTCTGGACAAAAGGGTACAAAGAGGTCAAAAAACCCAACTGCCACTTTTGAAGAGCCCAGAGCAAAAGTAGAGGGTAAGGAACAAAAGCAGAGCACTGTGCATGCCCCTTGCACACAGCGCCACCTAAGGGGTGGGCAAACCACACAAGCCACGCCTCCAGCCTGCCCCTGGACATACCCCTACCCTCATCCCACATAAGGAACAAGCCCCACTGCAGTATTCTGGCCTGGAGAATTCCATGGACAGAAGAGCCTGTCAGACACAACTGAGTGACTAATACTTTCACTTTTTCACCTTCCCCAGACCAAACTGGTAAAGGGACCGTTTATTTTCTTCCATAGCAGGAGCCCCAACAAGGCCTTTTCTGAATTTCTTGTCTGGCCTCTGATCAATTTCTATAGATTAAGGAGGCCAAGAACCTGGAACCAAAGCAGAACATCCAAATATATAAAGCAAAAATCAACAGAGCCAAGGAGATATAGCTAAACCCATGAGGTTTAAAAAAAAAAAAAAAAAGTAACATGCAAACATGCAGTCCATGGGGTCACAAAGAGTCGGACGTGACTGAGTGACTGAACTGAATTGAACATGCACACATCTGAAAAGAATCTAATAGGTATACAGAAAATAAGAAAGTAATAAGAGATATAGAAGACTTGGAATAATACCATCAAATTTACTGAATTGACATAACAAGTCACCCAACATCTGGAAAACGTATTTTTTAAACATAAAATTCTGTAGTTTAAAAATATTCTCAATGTTGTGCAACTGTCATCACTATGTCTCTAAGAACATTCCAGAACTCAGAAAGTGCCTATACTCATTATCAGTCACTCCTCACTCCTCCTCATTCATTCGTGGCCACTACTAATCTGTTTTCTGTCTCTATGGATTTGCCTATTTGGGGCAAAATATACAAATGGAATCACCCAATATGTGACTTTTGTATCCAACTTCTTTCTCTTAGCATAATATTTTCTTTTTTTTTTTTTAGGAAATTTTATTTTATTTTATTTTTAAACTTACAGGCTCATCCTTATGCAGCATGAATCAAAATTCCATTTCTTTTTATGCATAAATATAGGTATATCCTATTTTGCTTACCTATCAATCCATTAAAGCTTTCCTCAATACAGTCATCAGTAATTTACTTTCATTGTGGTATCAGAGATGCAAAGGAAATAACAACTTAAAGAGGAGTTAGGAATAGGAGGGAGAAATAAAGATATACAATTTAGACTTCAGTGTGCTGGATTTTTACTCACTTTAAAATCTAAATCCTCTAAAAAAAAGCCCATCAAGTCTTAATTCTAAAAATTATATAACATTTTCAAACTATAAACATCATTTAATTTACTTTCATTCATAATTTTTCCACTCTCCTTGAGATTTTAATGAAACTCAAGGGGAGACATTTAAAATTTTTTGGATGTTCTGAGAATAATTTAGATAAAATACTTAAGTAAAAGGACTACTTTTGTTGTGATGGTTTAGTTGCTAAGTCGTGTCCAACTCTTTTGCAACCCCATAGTCTGTAGCTCCACAGGCTCCTCTGTCCATGGGATTTTCCAGGCAAGAATACTGGAGTAGGTTGTCATTTCCTTCTCCAGGGGATCTTCCCGACCCAGGGATCAAATCCATGTGGCCTACTTGATAGGTGGGTTCTTTACCACTGAGCCACCTGTGAGGCCAAAGACTACATTATTCCCCTATAAAGCAGCTGTAACTGGGATAATTTCAAGCTGGAAATATTATTTTATATAAATTGAATATATATTAAATGGTAACATTGGTGACAGAATTATTTAAGAAAAGCCTCTTCCCAGTAATGTCTTTTCCCTTGATTTTCCCATAAATTTATGTCATTCCATAGGTCGTGCCAGTAGCTCTTCATCTGCATTTTTCTGAAGGGTTATACTAGTCATATGAGTATCTAGAAGAAGTACATTCCAGGTATAGGGAAGTGCAAATGTCCTAAGGTGGTATGTTTTAAGATCTCCCTAGTTCCAATAATATATTTGCTTTTCTACCAGTACTGAAGAAAGGATCAAATCCACGGACTCTACCTCTTCTTTCCCTTCTTCATATCACGAGCTTACTTGGCCCTTCCGAGCCCTCATCCATTGCATGTTTCTTGGCAATATCTTTCCTCAGCAATGTTATGTATCCTACATAGACGGTCTCAAATGCCTCTTTAGCTATCTCCTTGATCTCTAAATCTCACTATTCTGATTATAATCTTTCTCGTTCAGTAGCTCTCTACTACTTGCTGGATAAAGTACAGATTTCTTAGAATTTAGGAATTTCTCATATTTGCTTTAGCATCTACCTTTTTATCTTCAACTCTCTCTCCCAACTCCCAACTCTCTCTCGCCAGGCCATAATTGGACCACAAACTTCCTGCACCATTTCAGGTACCTGCCTGCCCACTTTTAAATTTTCTCATGCTCTTCTCTCTCCCTGAAATGTCCATTCTGGTTCTAACTCTGCCTTTTGAAATCTTAACTGCTCTTAAGGGTCCATCATACACCACCTTACTTTTACCATGTTCCCCGATCGCCCCAGTTGATGTGATGGCTCCTTCCTCTGAACTTGTAAAGCTCTTTGCACCACCCTCACCATCAGGGATCATATTCTGTTTTGTATTATGGTGTGTGCTGTGCTTAGTGACTCAGTCATGTTCAGCTCTTTGCGACTCCATGGACTTTAGCCTGCCAGGCTCTTCTGTACATGGGGATTTTCGAGGCAAGAATACTGAAGTGGGTTGCCATGTCCCCCTCCAGGGGATCTTCCCAACCCAGGCATCAAACCCAGGCCTCCCTCATTGCAGGTAGATTCTTTACCATCTGGTCCACCAGGAAAGCCTGGCTGCTTCTAATACATACTATAGTAGTCTTCTAGTAGATTTCAACCTACTACTACAATCTTAAATTTAGCCAAATTGTTTATGCATTTTTACAGCATACATGATACACACCATGAATATACAATCAAGTAAGATGAACTTGCAACTGAACCTTCCAGGAAAAAAGAGGATATACAGTTGATTGGAATTACACGTCACAGTGTTCAAGTTTCATAAATTTGGCTATGTGAGGGGCTATAGAGAGAGGGATGGGGACTTGCCTGGTGGTCCAGTGGTTAAGAATCTATGCTTCCACTACAGGAAGCATGGCTTTTATTCCTGGCCAGGGAACTAGGATCCCAAATGCCACACAGTGCAGTCAAACAACAAAAACAAAACAAAACAAAAAACTACAGAGAAGTATGATTGACTCTACACGTCTCTCCAGAAAGATTTGTTAGCACTAATATAAGTAAAAATTGGCTCTGGGACTACTAATTTACTTGCATGTTAGTATGATAATAAAAGTAATAAAAATAATGATGCTAATAACTATCACTGAGTGATTATTATAAATTTGGCACTGTGATTAATACTTTATTTGATTTATCTTATTTCCTTATAAAATCCCATGAAGTAGAGTTTAAATTATTGTCTTTGTTTTCAGTTGAAGAAACAGAAGATAGCATTGGTTAAGTAACTTACTAAAGATTACTTTTCCAGAGTACCACAGATAATAGTTCTGGGAAAGAACAACAGAAATTTTTCTTCATATAGGAATTTATCTATAAATTTTCATATATTCAATACTTTATATGTTGTTCTTTTATGAGCACTTCCAGCCTCTACACAAAAGTCTTACATTTACTAATTGAATAAAGTAGGATAACTTAGTTTAAGAATCAAAGCTTTAAAGTATAAATCTGTGTCAATGAATCTAGAAGGACTGTTTTCATAAAATGCCCACAGTTTTATATGTTATTAAAAGTGACCAATAATAAGAAACCCATCCTTCACAGATTTTACTGATGAGTTAAAAGAGCAGGAATTATCCTATTGAAAGCTGGAGCGAAAGTCTTAAGCAATCATCTAGTGGAATAACTACGGGAGGTCCACATGTTGGCACAAGTGGAATTTTGCATAATCTCATAATCTCATTTTCCCATGAAGTTAGGAAGAGATTTTCATAAAGAAATAACCTGCATATTGATTATAATTACACAATACTGTTTCTGCTCTATGAGTAATATTTGACTTCACAGCTCGAGGAATGAACTCTGGCCCTTCAAATTCATTGGAAAGAAAGAAAGTAGGATAACTACTACTTTAGAGGACTCTCTATGTTGAAGGACAATAAATCCTTTGGATTGAACAATTATGGTAGTCTAAACCCCTGGGTTTAGAACTGGAAGAGACAATTCATCCAGATTTTATCCTCTACAAATTAATAGAAAAGCAAGCCAAAACAAAACAAAACCCATCTAATTGATGATGTACAGTATCCCTGATAAACCAAGCATGACATAATTAATGCAACAGAATAAAACTGGCAATATCACAGTATCAGAAAAAGAATGCTGTGTGCAAAGCAGTGGGATTTATAACTGGGTAATTAGGGGAATATTTTAATAATTGAAATATCAAGAAGGTCATCACTTTTACACAAAAGGTATAAAACACAAGTTAAAGATGACATATTAACTCAATATGGCAAGAGAAAAATTGGTCATTTACTGCTTTGTAAGTAAAAAAAATGTATAGCAGAATAAATCCTCTCTCATTGATCATTCAGATTCAGACGATAAGTCTAAAGCATTTTAATTCATTTCATTATATCCTAAGTCACCGACTATACAGTTGTAAGAATCAATTAGACTAGAAACTCCTCAAAGTCAGGAATTGAGTATTTAGTGAAGAACTTTTGGTATCTACTGAAGTAGTATATATGATGACTTAAAAATCAGTAGGCACTCAATAAGGGCTTTCAGCCTTCCCTGGACCCCCTTCGTGAAGACTGTGGCAGGGCATCTGCCCTGGCCCCTGGGCAATACATTGACCAACACCCAGCAATGGGTGGACCAGCTCAATGAGGACCAGCAGTAAGACAATCAGGGTGCTGGGCATGTCATCCAGCTATGTGGAGTGGCTAAAAGTCACGTCCCTGCTAGTCAGGGCCTGACAAAACATGGCCACCAGAGAAAGGAATGACAAACCACTTCCATAGTCTTGCCTTGAGAGCCCCATGAACACAATGAAAAGACAAAAAGATATGACACCAGAAGATGAGCACCCCCAGGTCAGTAGGTGTCCGATATGCTACAATGGAAGAGCAGAGAAAAAATGAAGGGGCTGGGTCAAAGCGAAAACATCGCTCTCAGTTGTGGATGTGTGGTGATGAAAGTGAAGTCCAATGCTGTAAAGAACAATACTGCATAGGAACCTAGAACGTTAGGTCCATGAATCAAGGTAAATTGGATGTGATCAAGCAGGATATGGCAAGAGTGAACATCGACAGCTTAGGAGTCAGTGAACTAAAATGGACGGGAATGGGTGAATTTAATTCAGATGACCATTATATCTGCTACTATGGGCAAGAATCCCTTAGGAGAAATGGAGTAGCCCTCATAGTCAACAAGAGTCCAAAATACAGTACTTGGATGCAATCTCAAAAATGACAGAATGATCTTGGTTTGTTTCCAAGGCAACCATTCAACATTGAATAAATAGATTTCTGCTTTAGGCAATTTATGTTCATAAGCTTGAACCAATACTCCAGAACTTGGTTTCACACAGAAATTTTTGAATTTTACATTCAATTTTTCAAATGACTTTTCTAAATGAATGCATAAAATATCTGCATTTAAGTATCTATCTAAGTATCTATCACCATGCTTATCAGCATACCTCATTGCAAGTATCCATATGCCAGGTTCCAGTTAGCACTAATAAGATACACAGGATTTTAGCTCTGTAGCTCACTTAGCAAACAGTGCACATACCATAGTCCAGAAGGCCCTGAATAAGTATTTGCCAAAGAGTGCAGCACATTTTACAAAGCAATATAACTTGTAGAAAATCACTAGCCCCAGGACAGAACACGATTTCCTTCCCTCTGTGATCCATATTCATTTGCAACAGAGAGTTCTACATTGATCCGTTGTGCAGTGAATCTCTGTCTCTTTGGCCACTATTGATTTCAACTTACCCAATCAGCAAGGTTCACAGACTTAGTTTTAAATGGGTTGCAAGTATATGGACTGCCAAAGAATAACTATTTATCAAGGGAGCCCTGGAGTCATTGGATGGAATTTATTTGCCAGTTGCCTGGCACAGTCGACTACACCTATCAGAGTTAAACGAGTATAGAAATGTTTCAACCGAACAAGCTCCTTAATCCCTCCTGCTATTCTAACGCTCCAAGCAATTTTAAGCCATCTACTCTTAACTCTTTTAAACAATCAGGTATCTGTACCTTCTTACTATGTGTAACAAACTGAACTAACAGTCAAAAGAGGGGTCCTAATGACAGCTATTAAGTTACTTTGAGCCTCAGAATATCTGCATGCCACTTTGTTCCAATTTCTTCATCTGTACAATGTATATGGCAGCAGCTGTTCTTCTCAAACTTACCATCATCCTTATCTTCATCTACCTTACAGGGAAACACTGAAGATAATTGGGGAAAAAAATGGACTCTATGTCCTCAGTTCAGTTCAGTTACTCAGTCATGTCCGACTCTTTGCGACCCCATGAATCGCAGCACGCCAGGCCTCCCTGTGCATCACCAACTCCCAGAGTTCACTCAGGCTCATGTCCATCAAGTCAGTGATGCCATCCAGCCATCTCATCCTCTGTCGTCCCTTTCTCCTCCTGCCCCCAATCCCTCCTAGTATCAGAGTCTTTTCCAATTAGTCAGCACTTTGCATGAGGTGGCCAAAGTACTGGAGTTTCAGCTTCAGTATCATTCCTTCCAAAGAAATCCCAGGGCTAATCTTCAGAATGGACTGGTTGGATCTCCTTGCAGTCCAAGGGACTCTCAAGAGTCTTCTCCAACACCACAGTTCAAAAGCATCAATTCTTCAGTGCTCAGCCTTCTTCACAGTCCAACTCTCACATCCATACATGACCACTGGAAAAACCATAGCCTTGACTAGACGGACCTTTGTTTGCAAAGTAATGTCTCTGCTTTTGAATATGCTATCTAGGTTGGTCATAACTTTTCTTCCAAGCAGTAAGCGTCTTTTAATTTCATGGCTGCAATCACCATCTAAAGTGATTTTGGAGCCCAGAAAAATAAAGTCTGACACTGTTTCCATTGTTTCCCCATCTATTTCCCATGAAGTGATGGGACCAGATACCATGATCTTTGTTTTCTGAATGTTGAGCTTTAAGCCAACTTTTTCACTCTCCACTTTCACTTTCATCAAGAGGCTTTTTAGTTCCTCTTCACTTTCTGCCAAGCAGCCAGTTATTTCAGCAGTTCTGTTAAGAACATAAAGGACTCCTACACTCCTTCTGTAGATTCTTTTAATGTCACAATTGACCACCCCTTTCAGAGGGTAAAAGCATCTGCTTGCAATGTGGGAGACCCGGGTTTGATCCCTGGATGGGGAAGACCCTCTGGAGAAGGAAATGGCAACCCACTCCGGTACTCTTGCCTGGAAAATTCCATGGATGAAGGAGCCTCATGGGCTACACGACTGAACAACTTCACTTTTACTTCCCTAACCAAATATCTCTAATATCTAATAACAAAAGTAGGGAGTTGTACTAACTTTAAAGTTGGAAGTTTTAGTTCCTAGCTTTCTGATCAGAAGATCAGCTCTTCTGATGCTGGTCAGTTCCCACTTAGCATCTACCTTTCCAAATGAACTTAGGGTGCCACTCTCAAACAGAATCAAAGGTAAATTCAGCCTGTCTCTGTTCCTGACCTTTGTACCTCTGCCCAAATCTAGCCTACTTACATTTCACCATTTCTCCCACTGCAATAAGTCTGACTTCTCTTAATGTCACATATGTCTTCTTTGACCCTTATTATTTAAAAAATTATCACAGAGATATAAGTAATCACTCCTGCATCTCATTATTGACAGAATTATCTTTTAAAACACTAAACTAATTATGTCATTCTCCTCACAAGCCTCCAGTGGCTTCTCACCACTTACAAAGTCTAAAGTCATCAGAATGTCAAATAAAGCCCTTCAACATCTGGCATATCTCTTAGATGATGTTATTGTTGCTATTTAGTTGCTAAGTCATGTCTGACTCTTTTGCAACCTCATGAACTAGAGCCTACTAGGATCCACTGTTCATGAGATTTTCTGGGCAAGAATATTGCAGTGGATTGCCATTTCCTTCTCCTTCCTGACCCAGGAATCGAACCCATCTTTCCTGTATTGGCAGGCGGATTCTTTACCACTGAGCCATCAGAGAAACCCCACTCTCTTACCTACACTCTCATAATGACTGAATTCTAATTATACCTTACTACTCACTCACATTGGTTAGGTCTCCCTAGAAGACTTCTGGATGGGGTGGAGATGTAACTTGGAAGGTGGTGCCAGAATGCACCAAATGGAGATATGAACTGAAAATGCCAGGAGAAAAAAGTCAGAGTATGCTAATAAGTGATTACCATATGGGCTTATATGTGCACAATTCCTCACAGATTCTCAGTGACCATATAGAGCACACCTCACAATTATTCTACCCAAAAGGCAAGGGCCCTGTGATATTCGTCCTTTAACTTCCGCCTGTCATATTTTGAGGGCAGTTATAGAGTGCATTAACTCCTTGATACTTCCAGCCTGCAGACTGAGCACACACTTGTGGCCAGCCTTCAGGCAGAACTGAAATGCTAGCCGGGACACCAAGAGTAACTGTAACACTCATAAATCTGCAAGTATGCCTGTTCCTTCCTACCTCTGCCATGCTTTTCTGTCTGTTCATCTTTAATACTGTTTTCTCTATCTGAAGGGCCTTTGCCCTACTTCTCCTCCAGGTAAAA
Source organism: Bos indicus (assembly GCF_029378745.1). Lineage (NCBI taxonomy): Eukaryota > Metazoa > Chordata > Mammalia > Artiodactyla > Bovidae > Bos > Bos indicus. The sequence goes on from NC_091779.1 coordinate 16,146,555, forward strand.
AAGTCTACATCCCTGAAGAAGATGATGAAGAAGAAGACTTCTTCACATGTACTAGGCTTGTTGGACTTTGTCTCCTGGGCTGCGTAAGATTCTATACAGACTTGTGGCAGAACAGTAGCTTCGTTTCTATAAATACATTCTTACTTCCATCCCTTCCCTGCTCAGTCTAATCTCTCACGTTTTCATTAGTAACAAGTCCTTCACTTTGATTGCATTTCCTCAAACAGAAAGCTTCAGGCTACAAATGCAGAGCATAGAGCTCTAACGGCCTTGGGAGAATATTCAGTTCAATCTTTTCATCTCACAGATGAGACATGTCTTGGTCAGTTTGTGCTCCTATTACAGAATACCATAGACAGAATCTTAAACAACAAACACTCTTTTCTCATTGTTTTGAAGTCTGGGCAGTCCAAGACCAAGGTGCAGGCCGGTTTGGTTCCTGATGAGTGCTGTCTTCCTGGTTTACAAAAGGGCATCTTCTCACTGTTTCCTCACATGACGGAGAGAGATTGTCCTTCTCATGTCTCTTCTTACAGCAGGCTCTTTCATTTTTTGCAATACATAGAGGCTGAAAATTTTCTCCAAACAAAGCAAATCCTTTTTGCTTAATGATTCCATTTTCAAGTTCTCTCTTTTTTCACATTTTTACTGTAAACAAGAGAAACCAAGCCACTCCAACATTTTGCATAGAAATCTAGCTAAGTATGCATTTCATCTTACCCAAGTTCTATCTTCCACAAACTACTAGAACATGAGCACAATTTAGCCAATTTCTTTGCCACTTTCTGCATTGCACAAGTACATGTTCCTTATTTTCATCTGAGACCACATCAGAATGACATTTACCATCCATTTTCATATGTGATTATTTATGTTAAGGTCCAAGGAGAAGGAAATTTGGTCTATATCTCTCCTCTATCCTTTTCAGGCTCTCACCAGAATCACCCTTAAAATTCTCTTTACCATAATCTCACCTTCTTCTAGAATGCACTCAAAACTCATCCAGCTTCTATTAGCCCATTCTGTTTCACCTTTTTAGGTATTTGTTACCCTAAACCAAATGGCTTAAACAAGCATTTGTTTCTCATCATTCTGGGGGCTGGAAGTCTGAAGTCAGGATGTCAGCATGGTCAGTTTCTTGATGCATTTCACTCCCTGGTTTACAGCCATCTTATCTCTTTGAGTTTCCATGGTAGAAAGACAGCTATCCAGTTATCTAGGCTCTTCTTACAAAGGCATCAATCTCATTCATGAGAACTCCATCCTCATGTTCTAGTTACCTCCCAACAGCCTACTTCTAAATGCTATATTGGGATTAAGATTCAACATATGAATTTGGGAGGAGCACAGACATACAGCCCACTGCACATGCCTACCTGGATGCCTATTAACCCCAGTCCTAATTCTCTGTCTCATCAATAACCCTGTCATCCTTCTCTGATATACTTCCCATATTATGGTATATTTTATTTATATAATATATTTACTCTATATTGCATATTTACAGTACAGTATGCCATCTCTTGCTAAGTAAGGAAGCTGCTTAAGATTTAATCTTTGTCTTAAATATATTTAGACCCCCATAGTACCTTACACATATTTTCTGAATAAATTAATGGATAAATGAACACAAAAGTGAATGAAGAGCAAAAAGAAATCAACCCTCTGCAACTGAGAAAATTAGCCATTGTAAACTGAGCATACTCTTACTTACTTCAGAGATGAGTAACAATTTCACATAAAATTAGTGTCCCTTATAAGAATATAGGTATATAATCCTAAGGTGATTCTTAAAATAATCTTTAAGTATTTTCTGGATGTTTCAATGCCTTGGTGGAATGGATAGTATTTTTCCTTCCACCATGAGAATAGATAGTACCTGAAAAAAGACAACTTGGTACACTTCTTCCTTCACACTGGGGTCATATAAATTGGGAGAAAAACAAGCACAAGGCCAATATCAAACATAGTTAAAGTGCTTACTTAAAGTTTTTTTAAGTACTTTTATTATTACTATTATAATATTAAGCTTAGAGTCCATAATAGTATTTTGGTTTTCCTATTTGCTGTGCAACAAACTCCAGTAGAACACTGAGATACAATAAACAGAGAGGTCTAAAGCATTAGTCTTAGAAAAGTTAAAGGAAAAATAATCTTGTCTTTTGATACAGCAATGGTAAGAAAATAGAAATGGCTATTTAATTCTGACAGTATGAAGCATTTGAGTTAGTAGATATACTTTTCTTTCTTCCTTTTTATATTTCTTCAAATCTTTAATGATTTTTGAAGCTTAAAGAAATGGCCCTCATCCATATTATACCTAATCATTGAGAAACTTTCTTTTTGGAAATGATCACTTTTAAGCTTAATTTTATGCTGTATATTTTTTAAGAATAATTGTCTTCACTCACATCAATGATAAGTATTTTCTCTCTGCTTTAAAAAAGTAAAATAGGCTTTTTATACTATTGAAGATATTTATAGTTTAAAAATGATTGTTTGAAGGGTAAAAAAGCTTCTGGAATCTACTTAAGTATAAATAGGAAATAAAATTTGCTGATGATTGAGGGGCTGTTAGCAAATGTGATGCTGCAGATGAAAAACTTTTCAGGGATTTTTTTGGGTGCTTTATTTATTGCTATGAAAGCAAATAATATGCACCCAAAATTCTACTATTTCATGAAAGTATTACATCTCAAGATACTTTTACTTAGGGCATTTGTAGAAATACAACTTCTTTAACTTGTAAATTGAAAAGTTTCCACTGGAGAGAAGCAGTTGCTAGCCAAATCCAAACATTAATCTTATGCAGAATAAAAAACAGTGATGACAATAGCAAAAATACGAGAACAAAAATTTCAATGCTTTTGTAACTTATCTTTAAAATTCAAAGTGTCCCAAACCACAGGACACCTTAGTTTCAGTTTAGAAACTGTTGGATGTTGTTTTAGTTCTTTCAGGCAAGCATAATTTAGTATATCAAAGGGTATCCTCAGGGTCTACATGAGTTTTAATGAACTATCCATAGGAGAAATAATAGAAAAACTTTGTGTTATTGAGCTTGATCTATTCCCCAAGTGACTTTCAAGACTTAGAGCAGTGTCAATAATTCAAAGGCCACAGCCTTCTGGGAGTCTCTTTGTTCAGGAAAAGACAAACTCTGCTGGTTCAATTTCTGGTATTCTCTTTCTCACTAAAAATTCAGCAGTCTTAATTTCTGAAATCAAATTAATATGTTAGTTTCAAACAAAATGAAGAAACTTCATGCAACAAAAATAAAAAAGCAAAACAAAATTTAGCTCTTTTCCAGAAGCACTTATTTAGACATATTAATGGGTATGAATGTGGTCTTTGGAAATAATAACCTGAAATTATATATTTTAGAATCATTAACTGATACTATCCCTAGAAAGAAGTTTCTTCCAAAATATATAAGATGTATTTCTCTCAATTCTGCAACATTTCAATTTGCTAAGGAGTGAAGTTTTTAGTAGTATTGCGAAAAATTAGAAAGCAAAGCATTTGATCTTTGCTTACTTGGCAAAATTTGGCCAGAAAAAAAAAAAAATGATGTTGAAAATTGAAAAGTCAATGGTAATCACAGACTTTTCTCATCCTTAATTAGGAAATGGGAAAAGTATCTTATTCTGTTGCTATTATATCAACACCATTTGATATTTTGATTTGCAAAATATGGATGCGATTACTGCCCAACTTGTATCCACATCTCTTTCAATATAATTTTGCAGATCTTCTCATCAAGAAATTAGTTTTCCTAGTACTTAGCCTGCCTTATAAATTTACTTAGCTAGTTGAATGTGGCAAAACTGTTATGCGTCAGTTCTAAGCCTAGGCCTTTTTCTGTACCTTCGTAGGCACTCTTGATCAGCTGCTATATGAAAAACCAGAGCTAGTCTCCTAGCTGATGAGAGACAGGAGCATTTATCACCTAGGTTGTTCTGGGTTGTCAGCCAGCCAACCACCTGAAATGTTAGTGAGACCATGCTAGACCAACCAGCCAACCTGCCAGCAAAATGCAGATACACTAGCAAGCCTAGCAGGGATTGGCTGATCCGGGTCAGATGAGCAGATCTGTTGCCAGAGCTGCTCCAGATCTTTTTGCTCAAAACTCTTCAACTCCCCACCTTTAGCAGGAGTTTCCTTGCTCAAAATCTGCCAACCCCATCACCACCTTTAGAAAGAGTGAGCATAAATCTTTAAGTTAAAAGGTTTCAGAGATAAGAAAGATATCTGGGCTGGGCTGGGCTAGGACCTGAGCAGGGTCCATATGACTTAATTTGGTAACAGATTCATCTAGTTAACACTCACTTGTGAACAAACTAAATGGTTATATTATTTTTTTAATTGAATTTTTTATACAATTTTTTAAAAAAATGTGTACAATGTTGTGTTGGCTTCTGCCATATGGCAACACAAATCAGCCATTATACATACATCCTCTCCCCTCTCCCCTCTCTCCCATCCCCCATCCTGTCCCTCCAGCTCATCACAGAGCGCCAGACTGGGCTCCTGTGCTGCACAGCAACTTCTCACCAGCTATCTGTCCTACACCGGATAGTGTATACACATTAATGCTACTTTCTCCATTCGTCCCACTCACTCCCTCCCCCACTGTATTCCATATGTCCATTCTCTACATATGAGTCTCCACTCCTTTCCTACAAATAGGTTCATCAAGCATCTTTCTAGATTCCGTACATATGCGTTAATATACTATATTTGTTTTTCTTTTTCTGACTTACTTCACTGTGTAAAACAGGCTCTAGGTTCATCCACCTCACTAGAACTGACTCAAATGCATTCCTTTTATGGCTGAGTAATATTCCATCGTAAATATGTACCACATCTTCTTTATCCAGTCATCTGTAAAGCCACTAAATTAGAGTTTGCTTTGTCACACTGCAAAAGAAAATTCATGTATCATTAGAAAACTTTATTCATTTTATTGAGGCAGGAGATAAATGGGCAGGAGATAGATAGATAGGCTGAACAATTTCTCCCCTGTGGACAGAAACTCCATAATAGCAGAAACTCCATAAAAGCAGGATGATGGAAGAGGATAAGCCCTGCCCATGTAAGAGATGAAAGACCACATATTCCTTATTCTTCCAACTACACATACACAGAAAGTCTCCTTGGAGGTCAAAAAGTATAGGTGACATCACCTCATAGTAAGTGATGCCAGCTAACTGCATACGCCTCCTCACTAGAATCCATCTTGGCTAAAAGCTATGCACGTACATATGGGAGGACCCTGAGATATACCAAATATGGACTCATAGTCAGGCAAGTCAAAGTGATTGGCCAGAGGAAACCCGGAAGAAATGCCCCATAAAGGTGATTCAAACCACCACCAGAGTGTGACTCTCTCGGAGTCCACCCGTGTGTCTAAGTAGTGTACTCTTTTTCTTCCTAATAAGTATTTGTTGTACTACTTTCTGTCTTTGTGGGAATTTTTTTCCGCAAAGCTGAAGGACCAGAGCCTTGCCACTGACCACTGGTCGAATGGCCAGTATTCAGTGCTCCTACCTCTGTGACCCAACTTCAATCACTGGCAATTAGCTCTCATTTAGAATCTAACTGAACAAAATTAAGAAAAATATTCCAATGAAGACATTTATTTTTCAGCTGCTCAGGGTACCTCACTATATAGTGGAGTAAAAATACAAATTGTTATAAAAACACAAACCTAGAGCTCCTTCTAGTTCTGAATATATGTATGAATGGGTTAGGGGATGAAGTAATACACAAGGATGGACTCTCTTGTCTCTTCACTGCTTTTCTCCAGTTTCTAGAGATGGTGGGGCAGGGAGTAAGGAAAGGATGAAACTCCAAAGCTTGTTTGCTCCCTGTGCAGCTAGAAGTTGAGATCCAAAGTAAAAGCCTCTTTTACATGCTTTGCAAAACAATGGAAATCAGGTAGGATTAGCACAAGGAAATAATGTGGTTGGTTCAGGGGTTCATAAAATACTCCCATGGGGTTCAGAACATGTTTCCCCCAAATATGGCACCTTGGCACATTGAGTATTTTGCGCTGAAAGAGTTTGAGAACACAGCAGATGGGTGAAGGTCAGTCTATTTTCACCTTCCCTGCTTCCCCCTAAGGAGGTCATAAAGACGCCTCCGTCTCCCCCTAAGCAAGTCATAAAACTCTTCTGTGATGGGTACCCTCCTCATACCCAGAACAGAGAAACAGCCTTCTCTCTGAAGAAATGGACCCTGAAAAGAATTTGAACAAACAGGCCTTGCCAAATTACCCCCAGTTTGTTACACTTCTATCCTGCCCTATCACATTTCCTCTCCAGGACTGTGTATTCAGCATCACTCAGATTTAACCATCTCTTTGAGTTTGTCTTCCTTTAAAGTGGCTCCTATGTTACAAAAGACTAATATTAATCAAATGTTTATGTTTTTCTCCTCAATCTATTAATCTTTATTTCTCAGTATAACTTTCAGATCTAGCCAGAGACTGTAAGAGAATTAGAAATAAATTAAAAAAAAAACAAACTTTTTTCTCCCCTAATAATTCTTTTCTAAAAAGATTATTTCTATTAATATTCACTGCCAGTAGGAGCCAAAGAGAGCAGTGGATGTTGAAGGTGAAATTGTTCACAGTAGATGGAGAAATTTTATAAACCCAGATATTGGAGGAAGAAAAATCTGGAGAAGGTTCCAAGTTCAAGTTATGATACTTGGGCAGCCCCAGGAGTTTGTACCTTCTAAAAGAGAAGGCATTGTTCAAATATTGTAGTATTATTCTCAGTTTACATGGAAACTAAGGCTCAAAGCAGTAAAGCAATTTACTAAAAGTTCTTGCATCATAAATTTCAAACACTGCAATCTAAGAACAATCTCCTATACTTTCAAACAAGGTTTTTTAAGAAAATAGACCTTCAAAGCTAGTGTAGAATATCTTCTTTGCCAACCTAATTCGTTGGGTCTGATATAAAACCCCTGAGAAGGCAATGGCACCCCACTCCAGTACTCTTGCCCAGAAAATCCCATGGATGGAGGAGCCTGGTGGGCTGCAGTCCACGGGGTCACTAAGAGTCAGACACAACTGAGTGACTTCACTTTCACTTTCCACTTTCATGCATTGGAGAAGGAAATGGCAACCCACTCCAGTTTTCTTGCCTGGAGAATCCCATGGACAGAGAAGCCTGGTAGGCTGCAGTCCATGGGGTCGCACAGAGTTAGACACGACTGAAGCGACTTGGCAGCAGCATCAGGAATGGAAAAATGTGGCTGTAATTTTATTGTCAATCTATTTGCATTGAAAAATAATATAGGCAATTGGCATCCTTGTTACACAGATCCTCCAAAAAAATTGCAGCCATCTTAAATTTCTCTGAGAGGAAAAACAGAAGGTACTGCTACTAGAATTTGTTATTAATATTTTAGCATTTATGCCAATGTAGTCACAGCCCTCAAAAAAGATTTTTTAATTTGTAGGTTCTATCAGCTGGAGGCATGTTGTCTCTCAAACCTGTGGTTTATATTTTGCATAATCCTTTATAAAATATAATACATTAGGGGACTTCCATATCCAATTAATAAATCCTTAAATTATAAAGTAAATTATACCCTGAAATAAAAATTAAAGAAGAGCAGTATCTATGAGTCTTTATTATTGGATTAGCATCATTTTTTTGTAATTGTTTGTTTGTGCTTAGCTCATTTATTTCATCATCATTCCAAAATATATTATCATTTTCCTGACAAGAGATTGACAAATGAAAATTGGATAGGCTTAATTTTTCTGGAAAAATGAACATCTTAATAAATATCTGTGTCATACTGCCATAGTAGCTACATTTACAAAACAAGTGCATTTCCTTGAGAATTGAAATTATATTGTTTGTTGCACACACCCTCAGTCATGTCTCACTCTTGTGACCCCATGCACTACAGCCCATCAGGCTCCTCTGTCCATGAGATTTTCCAGGCAAGAATACTGGAGTGGGTTGCCATTTCCTACTCAATGGAATCTTCTCAACCCAGGGATTGAACTCACATGTCCTGCACTGACAGGTGGATTCTTTAATACTGAGCCACTAGGGAAGATCCTGTACTATTTATTAAGTGTTGGCAATCAGTACCAAGTTGTCTGCTAATAATATTCTAGTTGATAAAGACCAGGGACTATTGACAGAAATAAAATCATGATAAAGACAATACTAAAAACCCAACATGGGTTTTCTCATATTTCCAAGGAGTTTGTAAAAAGATATTTATTGAACATCTTCTTTATTCAAATACTATGCTAGGGATACAGGGACAATAAGACACAGCCCAAGAAGCTATAAACCTTAGACAGATATATAGGTAACAGCCCAATGAGACAGAATGTTCAAAGTGCCATTGGAGAGGGACAAGAAGAGATCTCTAAAGGAATTATCCAGCTTGTAAACCTTTTTATTGCTTCATGACTTAATTCCCTTTGTGTGCTTTGGATATGATATGTTTCACCTACCTCATGAATGTTTTTGCAAGCTGATCCCAAAAACATATTAATAAAGCTCTGAAATTTGTTACTTGTGTTTGAAAAGAGGAAGTCCCCAATGGGAATCATATTCTAGAATCCAAACTAAAAAACCCTGGTGAAGAGAGTAGAACTTACAAAGTAATGGAAGAGATAAATAATGCATAAGTATGGGATACCTTAACTCTGTTTTAAGGAGGCGGTATGGGCCTCCTTCCTTTTCTAGAGACCAATGAGTCAAGAAAGTAGAATGAAAGGCCAAAGTTCTATTTTCTGTGCTGCTAAAATTGAGATCCACAATATATGACTTTTTGTATAGCCATTCTCTGCAGACAATAGAAACCAAGTGTGATCAGCACAAAGAAAGGAGCTTGCCAAATCCTTTCTCCAAAAAAAGCAACAATAAAGCTTGACAAAATTGTCACAACCATTTCAAGACTCTGGAAATCAACCAAAGTCTTAGGGAAAAAAAAAAAAAAACTTATTCAAAGAAAAAGTACTAAACCTATGGCAAAAACAGTGACAGTCTATAGATAGCCTTCTTGAGCAAAACTTCGCCAATAACCCTGTCCCAGGTTGGTCACTGCAATAGTTCTGTAATATGGCAGGACAAGTCGTGAGAACCAGCTGCTTCAACACCAGCAGGGGCTCACTAGGTTTGAAGCAGAAATTAGAAAAACTGCACATTCAGGCACATAAGCATAAAGCAGTAGGAATTTTAGTAACAGGGAAAGAGGTTGCAGCACCAGTTGGGACAAGCAATGGAATGACAGACTAGCCAGATGTTCAATGGGGAGATAAGGGATGGGTTCGATGTAGAGAACCTTGATAAGTATCCACACACACCTGGCGGTCTGGAAACTGTGCTCATGTCTAAGGCTATACGTGTACAGGAGAGTCCAGAGAGGTCCCCAGCCATCCACTAATCCCTGGCTGAGCATGATGCCATGTGCACATGCAGGACCCCATGGAAAGCAAAAGCCTGAGATTTCAATATACTCGCAAGCCCACATGCAGATTCACATAAAGATTCCACGATGATGATGAAAGGGTTACTGTCTCAAGGTATTTGAATACAACCTCTATTTAATCATTGGCTGAGTAACTTCCAAGGAGTAACCACTAGGACGTTAAGCCTTATAATGACAAAAACAATTTTTTTGAGCAGAAACATTAACAGATGCATTTTGAGGGAGAAACGAACTATACAGATTTAGCTCAAGCAAGTAACTAAGGAAAGCTTAATAGAATCCAGACTTGCTATATTATCTAGAATATTAATTTTTTTAATTATGAGAGACATGCAAATAAACAGGAATGTGTGGATACAAATATTGATTTGGCAAAGATTTTAATGTAACTATAAATATATTCAAAGAAATTAAAGAACTCTTAACAGTTTATTTATAGTACACATTCTATATAATTCACCCACTTTAAAAATTCAGTGAGTTTTGGTAGATTCACAATGGTAATATACAACCATTACACAGTCAATTTTAGAACATTTTCATTACCTCATAAAGAAATGCTGTATTGTATATAAAACACCATTTATTCTCTACTTCATCCTCCAGTTCCAAGCAATGACTAACCTATTTTCTTTATCTAGGTGTGCTCAGTCATTTCAGTTGTGTCCAACTCTTTGCAACCCTATAGACTGTAGCCTGTCTGGCTCCTCTGTCCGTGGGATTCTCCAGCAAGAATACTCGAGTGTGTTGCCATGCCCTCCTATAAGGGATCTTCCCAAACCAGGTATTGAACCCATGTCTCCTATGTTTCTTGCATTGGCAGGTGGGTTCCTTACCACCAGTGCAACCTGGGAAGCCCTTCTATATCTAAAGATTTGCCTATATGAGTAAAATCATACAATACCTTTTCTGCACAGCTGCTTTTACTTAGCATAATTTTTTCAGGGCATCTATGCTGTTCTATGTATCTACATAAAAGTGATTCAAATACTCACACTCGAGTATTCTTGCTGGAGAATCCCATGGAAAGTCAATTCATCAATTGATGTACATTGGGATTAATTTAATCTTTTGGTTATTATGAATAGTACTGCTATATTCATCTACAAGCTTTTTGTGTGTATATATGTCAACATTTCTTTGGGGTATAGGCCTAGTGTGTAGTTGCTATATTTCTGTTTAACTGTTTGAGGAACTCCCAGGCTGCTTTCCAAAGTGGTTGCACCACATTACTTTCCCATCAGCAGTATAGAGGGGTTCAGATTTCTCTACATCTTCACCAACACTATTTCTTATCTTTTTGATCCTAGCCACCCTAATGTACGATGTGGTCTCTCACTGTAGTTTGCATTTGCATTTCCCTGATGGCTAATGATGTCAAATATCTTTTCATGATCATATTGCCCATTTCAATATCTTCTTTGGTAAAATGCCTATATAGAACCTCTGCCTAATTTAAAACTTTTTATCACTGTTCAGTTATATGAGTCTTTGTATAATCTAAAATAAGTACTTATCAGATATGTGATTTGTAATTAATTTTTTCCCTCTGCGGGTTATCCTTCCAGGTTCTTGATGGTATAATTTTAAGCAGAAAAGTTTACTTTCAATGAAGCCCTATTTATCTATTTTTTGTTTCTTCTGCTTTTGGTGTCATATCTAAGAATCCATGGCCAAATCAAAAGTCATGAAAATTTACCCCTAAGTTTTCTTCTAAGTGTTGTGTAGATTTAACTATTATACTTAGATCTTAAGTTCATTTTGTGTTTTGTGCGTATACTGCAAGGTAAGAGTTGACCCTTTTTTTGACATGTGGATATCCCATTGTTCCAATATCTTTTCTTGAAATACTTTTTTTTTTAATCTATTAAATGGTCTTGGTAACCTTGTTTTTAAAAAAAATTGCCTGCAGATGTATGGTTTATTTTTGGACTCACAATTGTATTTCATCAATGTATATCCTTATGTCAATACCAGAATTTTACTTTGTATTAAGTTTTGAAATTGGGAAGTGAGAGTACTCCAAGTTTGGTCTCCTTCATTAAGAATTTTTTCAGTTACTTTGAGTCCCTAGTAATCCATATGAAATTTTGGAATTATCTGGGTAATATTTACAAAGAGGTCATCTGGGATTCTGATGCAAATTGTACTGAATCTGTAGTTCAATGTGGGTAGTATTTCTATCCTAACAATATTAAGTTTACAAATCCATTAACATATTATCTTAATTATTTTGATCTTCTAAAATTTCTTGCACCGACGTTTGGTAGTTATTTAAGAGTATACTTTTTATACTTCTTTTGTTAAATGTATTCTTACTTTTTATGTCATTGTAAATTGAATTAGAATTGTTTGCTTAGTATCATTTTGAAATGTCCTTACAACTATAGAGAATATTATACATTCTGAATATGGATCTTGTATTCTACAAACCTGCTGAACTTGTTTATCAACTCGAAGTTTTTTTTTAACTGTTCTTCAGGAATTTTTATATACATACTTCTATCATCTGCAAATATAAATAATTCTCTTCTTCCTTTCCAGTATACATGCCTTCTTTCTTTCCTTTTTTAATCTAATTGCCCTGGCCAGACCTTCTAGTATAAGGATGAATCCAAATGGAGAGTGTAGGCATTCTTGTCTTGTTCCTGTTTCTTCAGTTCAGTTCAGTTCAGTCACTCAGTCATGTCCGACTCTTTGCGACCCCATGAATCGCAGCATGCCAGGCCTCCCTGTCCATCACCAACTCCCGGAGTTCACTCAGACTCACGTCCATAGAGTCAGTGATGCCATCCAGCCATCTCATCCTCTGTCATCCCCTTCTCCTCCTGCCCCCAATTCCTTCCAGCATCAGAGTTTTTCCAATGAGTCAACTCTTCGCATGAGGTGGCCAAAGTACTGGAGTTTCAGCTTTAGCGTCATTCCTTCCAAAGAAATCCCAGGGCTGATCTCCTTCAGAATGGACTGGTTGGATCTCCTTGCAGTCCAAGGGACTCTCAAGAGTCTTCTCCAACAACAAGTTCAAAAGCGTCAATTCTTTGGCGCTCAGCTTTCTTCACAGTCCAACTCTCACATCCATACATGACCACAGGAAAAACCATAGCCTTGACTAGATGGACCTTTGTTGGCAAAGTAATGTCTCTGCTTTTGAATATGCTATCTAGGTTGGGCATAACTTTCCCTTCCAAGGAGTAAGCGTCTTTTAATTTCATGGCTGCAGTCACCATCTGCACTAATTTTGGAGCCCCCCAAAAATAAAGTCTGACACTGTTTCCACTGTTTCCCCATCTGTTTCCCATGAAGTGTCCTGTTTCTTAGGGGGAAGCATTTAGTCTTTAAGTATTAGGGGTGATAATTGTTTCGGCTTTCTTTCTGAGTTGTGCTCTATCAGGTTGTTGTTATCTAGCTGCTAAGTGGTGTCCTGCTCTTTGAGACTCCATAGACTGTAGCCCTCTATTCTCCCTTGCCCAGGGGATTTGCCAGGCAAGAATACTGAGTGGGTTGCCACTTTGCTTTCCAGAGGATCTTCCTGACTTAGGGATCAAACCCACATCTCCTATATTGGCAGGTGGATTCTTTACCACTGAGACACCCAGGAAGCCACATTAGGTTATTGTTGTTGTTCAGTCATTCAGTCATGTCCGACTCTTTGTGACCCCATGGATTGCAGCATGCCAGGCTTCCAGGTCCTTCACCATCCCCTGGAGTTTGCACACACACATGTCCACTGAATGCCATCCAACCATCTCTGTCATCCCCTTCTCCTATCTTCAATCTTTCCCAGCCTCGGGGTCTTTTCCATTGAGTCAACTCTTCACATCAGGTGACCAAAAAACTGGAGCTTCAGCTTCGGCATCAGCCCTACCAATGAATATTCAGTGTTGATTACCAAGAGAATAAGACCAAAGTAATGTCATTTGTTTATCTGTGATTGCAGAGACTTGCAATAGGATTATAAACTGTTATAATGAGCAAAGGGTTTGTGGGGAATATTTTCACCTATATAGGCAGGTGGTGGTGATGGTGGTTTAGTCACTAAGTCATGTCTAACTCTTGCGACCCCATGGACTGTAACCCTCCAGGCTCCTCTGTCCATGGGATTCTCCAGGCAAGAGTACTGGAATGTTTTGCCATTTCCTTCTCAGGTTGAGGAAGTACCTTCTATTCCTAGATTTATTGAGTATTTTATCATGAAAGGAGATTAGATTTTGTCAGGTAGGTTGAAAGAATGGCAAAAAATATACAACACAAATTGTAACTTTAACGGAGCTGAAATGCTATACTAGTATCAGGCAAAATAACGTTTAATACAGAAAAGCATATGTTACTAAAGACAAAGATGGCCAATTAATAGTGATAAAGTATTATTTCATTAGGGAAACTTAATAATATAAGCATCTGGGTGAACTCCGGGAGTTGGTGATGGACAGGGAGGCCTGGCGTGCTGCGATTCATGGGGTCGCAAAGAGTTGGACACGACTGAGCGACTGAACTGAACTGAACTGAAAAGAATCACAAATACACAAAACAAAAATTGATATAATTGAAATAAGCAGTAGGAAATTCAATAATAATAGTTTGAGACTTTAATCTGAGTTTCAATAACTGATAAAACAGAAAGATAGAAAATAAGTAAGGATAAGGTCAGCTGACCTAACTGACATCTATAAGAACACTACACACAATAGCAGTACTCTTGCATTGAAAATCCCATGGACAGAGGAGCCTGGTAGGCTACCATCCATAGGGTCACAAAGAGTCAAACATGACTGAGTGACTTCACTTTCACTTTCACACACAATAAGAGCAAAATACACATTCTTTTCAGTGAATGTGAACCTTCCTGGGAAAGAACATGTAACAGTCCATAATAAGTCTCAATAAATTTAAAATGATTGTAAAATACAAAATACATTCTCCAACCACAACAGAATTAGAAGCAATAAAAGAATTTTGACAGACCTCTAAGCATTTGGAAACGAACTCTAATACACATCACAGATGAAATCACAAGTATAATTAGAAAATATTTTAACTAAATTGAAATGAAAACACTACAGATTAAAATTTGCATGATGCAATCAAAACATATTTATTAGAGAGACATATGTAGAAACCTCTATATTAGCAAAATAGAATGATCACAAATCAATAAGCGAAGATCCCACTTTAAGAAACTACAAAAAGAACAAAAAACAGAACCCAAAGCAAATAGAAAATGAAAGTGATAGAGATTAGAAACCAAATAGGTTAAATAAAAACAGGAAAACAGTGGATTTTAAAAAAGAATCAAAGACCTGATTTTATTTTGAAAAGATGATCAAAATTAACACATTATACATAGAATAGCTTAAAAAAAGAGAAAGAAGACACAAATTAGCAATATCAGGAGTGCATTTGGACCCTCACACTGCACCATACACAAACAGTAACCCAGAACGTGCTCTACACCTAAATATAAAATCTAAAACTATAAAATGACTAGAAGAAAACATCACAGAAAAATCCTTGAGAACCTCAGCAAATAGTTCTTGGATATAACACCAAAATATGATCCATTAAGAAAGACTGTCAACGAATGAATTTCATCAAAGTTGAAAAAACCTGCACTTCAAAATACATTAGTAAAAGAACAACAACAACAACAAAAAACCAAGGCCTGGAAAAAACAATATGCAAATCATATATCTGATAAAGAACTTGTATTTAGAATATATATTTTTAAAAAATCCTTACAAATAAATAATTACCTGATGGAAAAATCTGAAAGAGATGGGAATACCAGACCACCTGACCTGCCTCTTAAGAAACCTGCATGCAGGTCAGGAAGCAACAGTTAGAACTGGACATGGAACAACAGACTGGTTCCAAATAGGAAAAGGAGTATGTCAAGGCTGTATATTGTCATCCTGCTTATTTAACTTATATGCAGAGTACATCATGAGAAACGCTGGGCTGGAAGAAGCACAAGCTGGAATCAAGATTGCCAGGAGAAATATCAATAACCTCACATATGCAGATAACACCACCCTCATGGCAGAAAGTGAAGAGGAACTAAAAAGCCTCTTGATGAAGGTGAAAGAGGAGAGTGAAAAAGTTGGCTTAAAGCTCAACATTCAGAAAACGAAGATCATGGCATCTGGTCCCATCACTTCATGGCAAATAGATGGGGAAACAATGGAAACAGTGTCAGACTTTATTTATTTATTTATTTTTGGCTCCAAAATCACTGCAGATAGTGACTGCAGCCATGAAATTAAAAGATGTTTACTCCTTGGAAGGAAAGTTATGACCAACCTAGATAGCATATTCAAAAGCAGAGACATTACTTTGCCAACAAAGGTCCATCTAGTCAAGGCTATGGTTTGTCCAGTGGTCATGTATGGATGTGAGAGTTGGACTGTGAAGAAAGCTGAGCGCCAAAGTATTGACGCTTTTGAACTGTGTTGTTGGAGAAGACTCTTGAGAGTCCCTTGGACTGCAAGGAGATCCAACCAGTCCATCCTAAAGGAGATCAGTCTTGGGTGTTAACTGGAAGGACTGATGCTAAAGCTGAAACTCCAGTACTTTGGCCACCTCATGCAAAGAGTTGACTCATTGGAAAAGACTCTGATGCTGGGAGGGATTGGGGGCAGGAGGAGAAGGGGATGACAGAGAATGAGATGGCTGGATGGCATCACTCGATGGACATGAGTTTGAGTGAACTCCAGGAGTTGGTGATGCACAGGGAGGCCTGGCGTGCTGTGATTCATGGGGTCTCAAAGAGTCGGACACGACTGACAGACTGAACTGAACTGAACCAAATAGAAAAGTAGAAGAATTGCATAAACATTTCATCAACAAAATATAATAATGGAAAATAAGCACATGAACAAATGACCAACATTATTAATTACTAAGGAAGTGCAATTAAGGGCACACTGAGATAACACTCCATATCCACCAGAATGACCATAATCAAAATGACAAACTATGTAAGGTGCAAGTGAGGATGATGGAAACTAGAACCCTCATACTTTGTTGGTGGTAGTGTCGAATGCTAGAAACACTTTAGAAAACAATTTAGCAGTACAGCAGACAGGCCCTAAAATGGTCCCCAATAATTCCCACCTCCTAATAGTAATCACCTCCCCTTGATTCTGGTTATGACAGGTGCTATGCTTCTAACCAATAAAACATGGCAAAGGAATATTGCTTCCATGATTACATTTTTTAAGACTGTAACTACTGTCTTGCTAGTAGATTCTCTCTCGCTGACTTTGATCAAGTGAGCTGCTATATTGTTAGCTGTCCTACAGAGAACCCACATGGCAAAGAAGTAAACATATCTTCTGGTGGACAGACAGTAAGAAAATGAGACCATCAGTCCAACAACCCCATAAGGAAATAAATTCTGCCAAGAACCACAGGAGCTTGGATGCAGATTCTTTCTCAACTGAGATTTGAGATAAGACCACAGTTAGTACCTTGACTATAGCCTTGTGAGAGACCCTGAGCCAGAGGACCCAGTTAAAGCAAGCTCAGACTCCTGACTCAAAAACAATAGGATAATAAATATGTGGGGTTTTTTTTAGCTACCAAGTTTACAGTTTATTTTTACACAGCAAAAGATAACTAATACATCTATTTCTTAAAGCTAAACTTAACTTACTATACAACCTAGCAATTTCAATACCAGTATATGTTCAGGAGAAATGAAAACATATGTCCACACAACTATTTATATACATTGGTTCTTAGCAGCATTATTGTCACAGCATAGAACTAGCAATAATTCAACTCTTCATCAACTAGTGACCAGATAAAATATGATCTATCAATCCTATGGAATCCTAGTCACCAATTAAAATGAACTGTAGCACAACACAAATGAACCTCAAAAACATTAAGCTAAGTGAAAGACATGGAGAAGGAGAGGGCAACCCACTCCATTCTTGCCTGGAGAATTCCAAGGACAGAGGAGCCCAGAGGGCTTTAGTCCACAGGGTCTCAAAAAGTCAGATACAACTGAGCAACAAACACACATTCAAAACATTAAGCTAAGTGAAGGAAGACATACACATTTGATTCCCTTCATATGAAATACTCATAAAAGTGAATCTTATAAAACAGAAATTTCTCTGGTTGACTGGGGCTGGAGATGAGAGTCAAGCTTATACATATAGATGGACAGGAGGGATCTTTGGGGTGATGGAGTGTTCTAAAAATGGATTGTACCGATGGTTACCCAACTATGAATCATTAAAAATCACTCAATCATGCACTTAACAGTGGATGAAACTTATGGTATGTCAGTTATACTTCAATAAAGTGTTTCTTTTAATCCTGATAGAGATCTTGCCTTAGAAAGAATTATTTTTACTCCCTGGTTTCTGCAACATAGCCCCATATAAAACCCACAGATTACCCTCACCAAACCATCAAAAACTTCCCTAGCCAAAACTGACTCCCCTCCGACTGTGGCTTCTCTGAACAGTAAAAGGAGGAACATCAAAGTAATATAGCTACACACCTTGATGGAAAGAGGGAATTTATGAGCTTGGTCTTAAAGAAAAACTAGGCACCCCACTCCAGTACTCTTGCCTGGAAAATCCCATGGACAGAGGAGCCTGGTAGGCTGCAGTCCATGGGATCGCTAAGAGTAGAACATGACTGAGCAACTTCACTTTCACTTTTCACTTTCATGCATTGGAGAAGGAAATGGCAACCCACTCCAGTGTTCTTCCCTGGAGAATCCCAGGGACGGGGGAGACTGATGGGCTGCCGTCTATGGTGTCCCACAGAGTCAGATAAGACTGAAGTGACATAGCAGCAGCAGCATCAAGAATTGTAGAGCCTGAAAGGAAGACAATTTAAGTAAAAGAAAAAGCAGAAGCAGGAAAGAACCAGATATATTTGCAGAAGACTGCTTCCCAGGTGGCACTAGCAATAAAGAGCCCACCTGCCAATGCAGGAGACATAAGAGACTCAGGTTCAATCCCTGGGTTGGGAAGTTCCCCTGGAGGAGGGCATGGCTCCAGTGAATACACTCCAGTATTCTTGTCTGGAGAATCTCATGGACAGAGGAGCCTGGCGGGCAACAGTCCATGGGGTCTCAAAGATTCGGACACAACTGAAGCCACTTAGCACACACAGCACACAAGGCATTTGTTTTAGTTGAAATGTTTCAGAAGGAAAAAAATCTGAATATGAGAACAATAGGATTCTTAATGTGAGTTAGTCTTTTCAGATAGACTCTCTGTGATCATCATTATCATTATCTCCATCATTCAGGGAACACTAAGAATGTGCACACACAATGTTAAAATATAGAGATAAAACTTACAACATGTATGTCTTATAGGCATAAACATTTTTAAATGCTAAAATTATAAATGAGAAAGTACAAATATTTTCAGAGAGGATTCCATCAGATTTCCTCTCATTCCCCTAGGATGGACAGGGAAGAAAATGGTGAAAGAAATCTAAGCTATTTTATCTTCTCTAAAAAGTTTCTCTATCCCAGAAACCAGAGGAGCAAAGAAAGAAGTGCACAGTGATATGACTACTCCCTTTTTTTTAACCCTAAACTGAAACAGATGCATGCTGTAAGGTCAGAGATTACAGTTCTAATTACTAACTTTGCCAACATATATTTCTAAAGTGCTTTCTCAGAAGCACTGATAATAGCTGGTAAAATATACACTACCATTCCAGGCAACAGAACAAGGGAAACCTAGTAAAAAGCAGATAGAGGGCATTCCATGCTTTATAGATAAACAAAATTATCATATTTTTCACAAAGTCATGGTGAGAAAAGGACATCTATTATTCAACATTTAAAAGGAGAAGCTTACAGTTCCCTTTATACTTTGTCTCTTTACACTCGGTAGAAGATACAGTGATAATGAGTACATTTCGTTGGAGCTACAATCAGTTGCTGAAATAAAGACTAAGCTAAAGAATCCTTTGATTCCTATCCTGATGTCACTGATATCAGAGCAAGTCCTCTGTTCTAGCCAGGGTTTCAGTATTTTCCATTAGCAGTCAATATACCAAACACATGCTTTTAGAAGTCCACGAATTATTTTAAGAATTCATCTGTGTCTAGAAGGTTAGGTAATTTCAAAGGCAATGAGTGCCATGCATCTATAACAAAAGCTACCCTTTGATTATTAAATCTAACTACAGGAATGCATGTAGGAATTAGACCTGCCAGAAATACACAATTCAAAATGAGGAAAGGTAACAAGAGCTTCAGTGAAAGTCACTTATAGCTCTTTTCAAAAAACCTTTCAAGCATTTGAAAGAGATTCCAAAATTCTCACTAGCCCTAATTGGCTTCTACACAAATACAAACACACACACACATAATCCATCTGTCTGTATGAATACATATTCTTCTGTTTTGGCTAAACCTTCATTTAATATCTTGGTTAACTACTATAAAGGCACTAGAAAGTTTTGTTCTGCAGTGTTATAATGTCATAGAGTGAATAAGTCAAACTTAAAGAAAGAACATTTTGAAAGGCTGTGAAAGTGACATTCAACTTGAGGGCCATGGGGGAGCGATAATATCAAGTAAGTAAGCTTGTGTGCTAGATAGGCTCACAACTGCTGCCAGATTACTTTTCAAGTTTTGGTTCCTTAAGGAATTTTCCCAGGCAATCTTTTCTGTCCAGCTCATCCTCACTCACCTAATTCAGCTCTGCTAATTAAAATTTGCTCCAACTATTGTAAAAAGACACACACCCCTACCTTAATTGTTCTAGATAGAAATGTGACAGGAGGTGGGTCACTTTTGGATTTTTGATAGTCCTGACTCTGAATGGAAATACTACCAACCTTATCTCATGTATAAGAGAATGGAGGGGAAATGGGTTCCAGAGATTCTGAATCATATACCAAATGGAACTATGATTCTGTTAGGGTAAAAATAATCAGTGCACATTTTCGTCTAAATAGTAAAATAGTAGAAACAATTTTATTTAAAAATATTTATTTAGTTTTGCCTTGCCACACGACATGTGGAATCTTAGTTCTCCAACCAGGGTTTGAACACCTGCCCCTGCAGTGGAAGCATGGAGTCTTAACCACTGGACTGCCCGGGAAGTCAAAGTAGCGACAAAAAAGTAGCGAAAAAAAAAGTAGCGAAAGAAAAAAAACAGACGATTTAGGCTTAAAGCAAAATATCATAACTTCTTGTTCCATAGATTATGTCCCCACTCAGAGCTCACTTGGACTAAATTATGTCATACACATGGTTGGACAGCACACTCTGAGCAGGCAACTTGTTAATTGTGTGGAGGGTAGAGAACTGAGGATGTCCTTAATAAAAACTTCTGCTGTTGTCCATGTTCCTATCTTCCAGAGAGCCACTGGACTCAACTAAATAGATGATGTTGATTCTTTATTTTTATTAGCAGAGATCAGAGTATTTCAATTACTTCTTATCAGAACTGGGGCTGGTGCACTGGGATGACCCAGAAGGATGGTATGGGGAGGGAGGTGGGAGGGGTGTTCAGGATGGGGAACACATGTACACCCATGGTAGATGCATGTTGATGTATGGCAAAACCAATACAATATTGTAAAGTAAAAAAAATAATAATAATAATAAAATAATACAAATTTAAAAAAAAGAACTGTACTTCCACTGACAAAAATTTAATTTGATGTAGAGCTATGCAAACCCACTCCAGTGTTCTCGCCTGGAGAATCCCAGGGATGGGGGAGCCTGGTGGCTGCCGTCTATGGGGTCACACAGAGTCGGACACGACTGAAGTGACTTAGCAGTAGCAGCAGAGCTATGCAAATACAATTTATCTGTTTGCTTATTTTCTTGAGTTTCTAAAAATTTCTCTTCCTTAAGACAGCCCCAGGATACAAGAACCATCACACCACATTAGTAAAGGACAAGAAAAGCAAGGTGCAATGATTAAAATATACAAACTTAGCTAAAGGATATTTTAATTCTATCTTCATTCATTCATCATTTGGGATCTTGTAGAAATCTTAAAGTATACATGAATGTTGGCCACACAGAGCATTTAATGCAGAAAATGAGAATGTGTCTCATCTGAAGAAATTATAGGAGAGTAGCTATGCATACAGGGGAGAAAAATTACTGCAGTATTGCAAAAACCATCCTTATGGATCACAACTAAGGGCCTGGATTCAAAGAATACCACTAGAAAGTTCTGCTTCATCATTTTGTGTACAATGCTGGGACAAAACTCAAAACTCTCAAACTTGTCTGAGCTTTGTCTGAGTTCCTGTAATGCTAGGTTCAGGAAGAGGCTCCAAGAGGCAGGAGCCACCTCACTAATATTTTTCTCTTTCATTTATTGAATGATTATTTATGAGCATCTATTAAGTTCAACTCCAGTACTTTGGCCACCTCATGCAAAGAGTTGACTCACTGGAAAAGACTCTGATGCTGGGAGGGATTGGGGGCAGGAGGAGAAGGGGACGACAGAGGATGAGATGGCTGGATGGCATCACTGACTCGGTGGACGTGAGTCTCAGTGAACTCTGGGAGTTGGTGATGGACAGGGAGGCCTGGCGTGCTGTGATTCATGGGGTCGCAGAGAGTCGGACACGACTGAGTGACTGATCTGATCTGATTAAGTTCATAGTTTTGAGGGATACGGGGATAAATGAGACTTAGTCCTTGAGCTCAAGGAGCACATGGGCTGTGCCTTTTTGTGGTAAGAATATTCTTATTCACCTCCTACATACTCTGGTCCCTCATAATGACCTTTCAGAATATTTTTCACTTTAATTGGAGCTTATTCATGTCACTAACACTAAACTCATTGACCCGCTACCTTCCAATAGCCCAGTAATTATCTTAAATTTTGAACCTTGGTGTCAGCTCATTATAACTACATTGTATACATGTTAATGCCTGTCTTTGGAACAAAGGAAACATTTAAAATATAGATAGGATCTATGAAATGGCAACCCACTCCAGTGTTCTTGCCTGGAGAATCACAGGGACAGGAGAGCCTGATGGGCTGCCATCTCTGGGGTTGCACAGAGTTGGACATAGCTGTGAAAAGAAGGGAAGTGAAAAACAAAGGAGAAAAGGAAAGATATAAGCATCTGAATGCAGAGCTCCAAAGAATAGCAAGGAGAGATAAGAAAGCCTCCTCAGCGATCAATGCAAAGAAATAGAGAAAAACAACAGAATGGGAAAGACTAGAGATCTCTTCAAGAAAATTAGAGGTACCAAGGGAATATTTCATGTAAAGATGGGCTTGATAAAGGACAGATATGGTATGGACCTAACAGAAGCAGAAGATATTAAGAAGACGTGGCAAAAATACACAGAAGAACTATACAAAAAAGAGTTTCACGACCAAGATAATCATGATGGTGTGATCACTCACCTAGAGCCAGATATCCTGGAATGTGAAGTCAAGTGGGCCTTAGAAAGCATCACTACAAACAAAGCTAGTGAAGGTGATGGAATTCCAGTTGACCTATTTCAAATGCTGAAAGATGATGCTGTGAAAGTGCTGCACTCAATATGCCAGCAAATTTGGAAAAGTCAACAGTGGCTAGAGGACTGGAAAAGGTCAGTTTTCATTCCAATCGCAAAGAAAGGCAATGCCAAAGAATGCTCAAACTACCGCACAATTGCACTCATCTCACATGCTAGTAAAGTAATGCTCAAAATTCTCCAAGCCAGGCTTCAGCAACACGTGAACTGTGAACTTCCAGATGTTCAAGCTGGATTTAAAAAGGCAGAGGAAGCAGAGATCAAATTGCCAACATCCATTGGATCATCGAAAAAGCAAGAGAGTTCCAGAAAAAAAACATCTATTTCTGCTTTCTTGACTATGCCAAAGCCTTTGACTGTGTGGATCACAATACACTGTGGAAAATTCTGAAAGAGATGGGAATACCAGACCACCTGATCTGCTTCTTGAGAAACCTATATGCAGGTCAAGAAGCAACAGTTAGAACTCGACATGGAACAACAGACTGGTTCCAAATAGGAAAAGGAGTATGTCAAGGCTGTATGTTGTCACCCTGCTTATTTAACTTATATGCAGAGTACATCATGAGAAACGTTGGGCCAGAAGAAGCACAACTGGAATCAAGATTGCCGGGAGAAATATCAATAACCTCACATATGCAGGTGACACCACCCTTATGGCAGAAAGTGAAAAAGAACTAAAAAGCCTCTTGATGAAAGTGAAAGAGGAGAATGAAAATGTTGGCTTAAAGCTCAACATTCAGAAAAGGAAGATCATGGCATCTGGTCCCATCACTTCATGGGAAATAGATGGGAAACAGTGGAAACAGTGTCAGACTTTTTTTTTGGGTGGGGGTGGGGCCTCCAAAATCACTGCAGATGGTGACTGCAGCCATGAAATTAAAAGAAACTTACTCCTTGGAAGGAAAGTTATGACCAACCTAGATAGCATATTCAGAAGCAGAGACATTACTTTGCCAACAAAGGTCCGTCTAGTCAAGGCTATGGTTTTTCCAGTGGTCATGTATAGATGTGATATTTGGGCTGTGAAGAAAGCTGAGCCCCGAAGAATTGATGCTCTTGAACTGTGGTGTTGGAGAAGACTCTTGAGAGTCCCTTAGACTGCTAAGAGATCCAATCAGTCCATCCTAAAGGAGGTATGTCCTGGGTGTTCATTGCAAGGACTGATGCTGAAGCTGAAACTCTAATACTTTGGCTACCTCATATGAAGAGTTGACTCATTGGAAAAGACCCTGATGCTGGGAGGGATTGGGGGCAGGAGGAGAAGGGGGCGACAGAAGATGAGATGGCTGGATGGCATCACCGACTCGATGGACATGAGTCTGGGTAAACTCCAGGAGTTGGTGATGGACAGGGATGCATGGCATGCTGCGATTCATGAGGTCGCAAAGAGTCGGACACAACTGAGCGACTGAACTGAACTGAACTGAAGCGACTTAGCAACAGCAGCACCACCACATCCAAGAAGCTCAATACTGTCAATATGAAAGCAGAAAAGGAGTATATTAAAACCTTAATGTCTGCTTGAGGCTAGTTCAGATGCCAATACTTACATACACACATACACACACACACAAATATGTATATACACATATATAAAACAGACTTCAACTGATTTTAGGGAATTTTTGTTAGAAAGAGAAAGGGGTGTGTGAATATGTTACAAAGAAGAAAAGAATTTAGAGAAGTTGACTGTGGGGCCAAAATTCCAGAAACTGAAGGAACCTATATTATCTATGCATTACCTACATTTCCACAAAGTGGGTTGCTACCATAGGAATTACTTTCTCTTTTTAAGTTCCACTGACATTTTGTATTGAGTTGGCCAAGAAGTTCGTTCAGGTTTTTTGGCCTATCTTACAGAAAAACCTGAATAAACTGTTTGACCAACCCAATAACACTGAGGCAACTGCTTATCCTAACTGGCTAGGAAGTAAATTTGTAAGCCATTTTATTACTTTAATGGAGCTAAGTGATGAGCAACACACAAAGCCTCCTTCCATGCCACTTGATGTCAAGGATGGTTGGAACTGGCCTATTTAGAGGTGAGAATGGCACTCAAGAAAGTAGAGGATGGGAATCTATGTCTCATCAGCAGCCAGTTGAAAAGAACCTACCTGGATATGACTTGGGGATATTTAGGAAGTCATCCTCTAAAAACTTATGACAAGTGAACACAGGTTTCACAAGATAAGAATGAAACTATAGAATTTTGATACTGTATTCAGATTTAACTCTCTAGAAGCAAGATCCATACCTCCAAAAAAGTCCAATTAAAGCTATCAGAGATATTCTATTAAACATAGTAAATTGCAGATAAACTATTATTTCAGCTTACTTCAGAAACTTCACTAAAATTACGGTAAAGGAACTAAAAGGATAAATAGAAAAGGAGAATGAACTAGAGAGTAGATAGCATACAAGATAGGTCACCAAAATTTTGCAAGATGGACAATAAAAGAATAACAATTGACTTAGGCAAACTGTGCTGTCTAGAGTTGTATCTAGAATTCAATTGGTGGCTCAAATGGTAAATAATTTGCATGCAATGCAGAAGACCTGGGTTTGATTCCTGAGTTGTGTATAAGGAACAGCAAGCTGATTCATCCTATAGAATCTCAGAGACGTTCAGGATTTGGAATCAAAAGGCATATATATGTCAACATGATACAAGAAGCTGGTATCAGATATTATTTTAAATTCTAGTTAGACTTTAAAGCCCTGCACCCATTCCCAAGCAAGACACAACTATTCCTTCCCAGCTCCTGAAGGGAATGATAAGATGTAGATCTGGAAAACTGAACTATGGAGGCTTCAGATTTAGTGAAAATGGGCATAGGCAAGTTCATGGAAAAGGTCCCTAACTGACAAGAAAGGGAATATATGAAATTCTTCATGATGAATGATGAGGCATCCCAACTCTCCTCTACCCACCCACCACCACCCATCTTCATTCACCTTAGTTCCAGGGACACTGGTAGCCAGACAGGAAACTAGAAGTTTCTTCTTTGGAGAAAACTGAAATCTCCATAGAGAAGAGAGGGAAGAGAAGAAGGGAATGAAAACATTTTCCGATGCTTCTGATGATTTTTAGACCCAGCTGTCAAAGATATCTGTTCAGTAACTTACACATGCTATGTATAATTAATGTCAATCCTACCTATCTTATCTTCTCAGCCATGAAACTATAAGTTTCATAAGTTCAGAGGCCATTTCTCAATCTTCTGTATAAGTTATTTTATTAAAGTATCCATTCAGAGCTAATTGTGTTCATCAAAATCTGTCTCTTTTCACTGAGCACAATTGCTATGTACAAATAGAATAAGGCTTTCCAAATGATATGAAAGAAATGACCTCCATTATTTAGAGGGTTCCTCTGCCCTTTTTGATTATCTTCTATGGGATCCAGGGAACACGGAGTGTTGTGTGTGGTTGGGGAGATGATACTTTATTTGTCCTCCGGTGCATTAACATTATCCAGAACTCTAATAGTAAAGTGACTGCTTCAGCCTAACATGTTGCCATATCCATACTGTTTCTAATTCCTATATAAAAATAAAGCTCCCATGAGTATGGAATCCCTTGCATTTTAAGAAACAATAACATAGGAGTCTATGTATTTTGATGCAAATATAAGTGTAAACACACACACACACACACATATACATAGATACTGAAGTTCATCTCTTGAGGCCTAATCAAAATCATCCTTTTCAAGTATATTCTCAATGATGTAAATCTCAGTCCTAGCTACATGCAGCATTTTGGATTCTTTAATGTAAACCAAGGTTTGAGTCAGTTTTCCATTTTAGTAAGTAGAAACAATTAGTTCAACCCTTGATATCAAACCCAAAATGTACTTTTTACAACTAAGCAACAGAATTGCTTTAAAAAAAAAAAGTTTCACTGGGCATATTTCCAAAAATAGCTCATTTTTTAAGTACCAAGGTGATGATATCTCAAAGTTGAATTGTGTGTTGATTCTTAACATATTCTAAAGCCCTGTAATACCTGGATAAATATGTTGCCTAGTTCCTCAGGCTTTAATGAGATTACTTTTTAAAAAAAACTAATTCCTTGGATGACCATTATATCTAGTACCATGGACAAGAATCCCTTAGAAGAAACAGAGTAGCCCTCATAGTCAACAAGAGAGTCTGAAATGTAGTACTTGAGTACAATCTCAAAAATGACTGAACGATCTCAGTTCACTTCCAAGGCAAACAATTCAACATCACAGTATTCCAAGTCTATGCCCCAACCACTAATGCTGAAGAAGCTGAAGTTGACAGGTTCTATGAAGATCTACAAGGCCTTCTAGAACTGGCATCCCCCACAAAAATGTTCTTTTCATAATAGGGGATTGGAATGCAAAAGTAGGAAGTCAAGAGATATACCTGGAGTAACAGGCGAGTTTGGCCTTGTACAAAATGAAGCAGGGCAAAGGCTAACAGAGTTTTGCCAAGAGAACACAGTGGTCATAGCTAACACCTTCTTCCAACAACACAAGATAACTGTACTCATGGACATCATCAGATGGTCAATACCAAAATCAGACTGATTATATTCTTTGCAGCCAAAGACAAAGAAACTCTATACAGTCAATAAAAACAAGGCCAGGGGCTGGCTGTGGCTCAGATTATGAACTCATTATTGCAAAATTCAGACTTAAATTGAAGTAGGGAAAACTACTAGGCCATTCAGGTATGACTTAAATAAAATACATATGATTATACAAGAGAAGTGACAAATAGATTCAAGGGGTTAGATCAGATAGACAAAGTGCCTGAAGAACTACGGATGGACTTTCATAACATTGTACAAGAGTCAGACATGACTTAGCAACTGAACAACTTTTTTCAGCTGTAAGCATAAATAATTAAAATAAAAACATGCCCATTTATATGAATTAGCAATAGTCCTCACAATGTGAAAATAACCAAGTTAGCACTTGCTATATATGGCTCTTAATTTTCATTATATACTTTTTTGTTTCCCATATAAGCATATTTATTGCTTATAATTTTTCTTACAGATAATGGGAAGAGATACTATAGATTACCCAGAGTAGACTATGTATTGTAGAATTTTCAGTTTGTGAATCACTGGTGATGAGTCCCTGTGCTGAGAGACTGTATAAAAGTGATGAACTGGAAATACTAATTAACTAGTAAGTCAGCTTAATTTTAAGCTAAGCTGAAGACTCTGCATCAGAATCAAAAAGACTTTACGTTCAAGTCACAGATTACATATCACTGTATTAACATGCTCCTAGCATCTAGCATCTGGCAAATATTAATACTAGTTGAATGAATGAAAAGTTAATGTTTTAATTTTATTTCCCCATCAAACAATCAGCTTGCTCTACCATTCCTATTTGAGAACACAGTGGAGGATAAATGTCCTTTTGTGCCAATAAGCACCTTACAGAGTTCCTTCTCCTTTACCCCAGTGATATGTCATTATTGGGAAAGGAGCACAACTCAGCTACATATACCTAAAGGTCCAGGCTAGAAAAGAGAGGAGAAAAAGAAATGATCAATGATAAAACAAAAATAAGCTAATGGAAACAAGAGAATTTCTTGTTGGATGGGTGTGATTGTATCTGTGCTTTGTCTTTGGAAAGGAATTTATCTATGTATTGTGGAATTTTACCTGGAAGCAGTAGAATGATAAACCCTACCAGCAACAATGCAATGAGGCCCTATTTTGTGCCGAGAACTGTGTTAGAGGTTTTGTATAAATCTCTCACTCAATCCTCATACAGATTCTGTTTAAAAAGTCTAGCTTGTTTTGTTTGCTGGTCTCTTCAGTGTCTAATTTCCACCCTGACACAAGGGGGGCTGTGGTGGTCACTTTTTTTAGGCTTGCTTGTTCAGTTGTGCTGTGGGGAGGGAGGAACACTGCAAACAAATATCACTGGTGTGCTCACAGTGATTCAGCCACACTGGGTTTGCCCCCGCTCAAGGCATGTGTGCTTTCCCAGTCTACACTGCTCAGGCTCTAGATTGCTCTGCTGGGAACTGTCTGATGCTGGCCCTGGGTTGCATGCACTCCCCAGATCTAAGCCGCTCAGGTTCTCGGGCACTCCACAAAGGCACAGACTTGGTTGGGCTTGCATTTTGTGCCCATCCCAGGTCTAAGCACCTCAGGTGACCAGGTGCTTGGCAAGCGCTGTCGCCCCCAATTGAAGGCTGTGACTTATCGCCTCCCCCGTCCCAGCCGCCTGGTTTTCTGGATGTACAATGGGCGCACCTTCTCAGGTGTGCCGTGTGTCTCTTCTGGGGAGCTGATCTCTGGCTGCAACCCTCCCAGCGGATGTCAATTTTCCAGAATCCCAAGAAGTCTTGGTTAGCAATGAAGTCTACTTGCAGTTTGGTAGATGACGCCTCTCTGAGGCCGCGATCACCCCCTTTCAGCTCTGGCTGCCCTCCTCTGCCTGTCTCTGATGGGAGATGGGCTAGTTCACAGCCAGCTAGCTCTTCTCAGTCCTTTGTTCTGTGACAGGGCCTGGCGGTGTCTTAGGTTAGGGCTCTTCACAGGATAATTATCCCACAGTTTGGGTTGCTATCTCAAGCTAGTTCCCTCAGATTGCCCTCGGGACATTCAGGCCTGGTCCTTACCCTAAGCAATGCAGCCGGAGCCTCCCTGTCCAGCCCTCCCTTGCAAGAGGGGGATGCAAGTGTCTGGGCTGCTGCTCTGCTGGGAGTTGTTAGGCATGTAATCTGTGGGTTTTAATTATTTATTTATTTTTACTCCAAGAAATTTTGCCCTCTGAGATTCCAAGGCTCGCCACAGACCCCATCCTATTCCTCCATCATGTTAGGACCGCCTCTGTCAACTTGGAAGAAATGGACAAATTCTTAGAAAAGTATGACTTTTCAAAACTGAACCAGGAAGAAATATAAAATCTTAACAGACCCATCACAACCACGGAAATTGAAACTGTAATCAGAAATCTTCCAACCAACAAAAGCCCAGGACCAGACAACTTCACAGCTGAATTCTACCAAAAATTTAGAGAAGAGCTAACACCTATCCTACTCAAACTCTTACAGAAAATTGCAGAGGAAGGTGAACTTCCAAACTCATTCTATGAGGCCACCATCACCCTAATACCAAAACCTGACAAAGATCCCACAATAAAAGAAAACTACAGGCTAATATCACTGATGAACATAGATGCAAAAATCCTTAACAAAATTCTAGCAATCAGAATCCAACAACACATTAAAAAGGTCATACATCATGACCAAGTGGGCTTTATCCCAGGGATGCAAGGATTCTTCAATATCTGCAAATCAATCAATGTGATACACCACATTAACAAATTGAAAAATAAAAACCATATGATTATCTCAATAGATGCAGAGAAAGCCTTTGACAAATTCAACATCCATTTATGATAAAAACCCTCCAGAAAGCAGGGATAGAAGGAACATGCTGCTGCTGCTGCTGCTAAGTTGCTTCAGTCGTGTCTGAGTCTGTGCGACCCCATAGATGGCAGCCCACAAGGCTTCCCCATCCCCAGGATTCTCCAGGCAAGAACACTGGAGTGGGTTGCCATTTCCTTCTCCAATGCATGAAAGTAAAAAGTGAAAGTGAAGTCGCTCAGTCATGTCCGACTCTTAGCGACCCCATGGACTGAAGCCTACCACACTCCTCCGTCCATGGATTTTCCAGGCAAGAATACTGGAGAGTGGGGTGCCATTTCCTTCTCCATAGAAGGAACATACCTCAACATAATAAAAGCTATATATGACAAACCCTCAGCAAACATTATCCTCAATGTTGAAAAATTGAAAGCATTTCCCCTAAAGGCAGGAACAAGACAAGGGTGCCCACTTTCACCACTACTATTCAACATAGTTTTGGAAGTTTTGGCCACAGCAATTAGAGCAGAAAAAGAAATAAAAGGTATCCAGATTGGAAAAGAAGAAGTAAAACTCTCACTGTTTGCAGATGACATGATCCTCTACATAGAAAATTCTAAAGACTCCACCAGAAAATTACTAGAGCTAATCAACAAATATATTAAAGTTGAAGAATCTAAAATCAAACACAGAAATCCCTTGCATCCCTATACACTAACAATGAGAAAACAGAAAGGGAAATTAAGGAAACAATTCCATTCACCATTGCAACGAAAAGAATAAAATATTTAGGAATATATCTACCTAAAGAAACAAAAGACCTATATATAGAAAACTATAAAACACTGGTGAACGAAATCAAAGAGGACACTAATAGATGGAGAAATATACCATGTTCATGGATTGGGAGAATCAATATAGTGAAAATGAGTATACTACCCAAAGCAATCTATAGATTCAGTGCAATCCCTATCAAGCTACCAACGGTATTCTTCACAGAGCTAGAACAAATAATTTCACAATTTGTATGGAAATACAAAAAACCTGAAATAGCCAAAGCAATCTTGAGAAAGAAGAATGGAACTGGAGGAATCAACCTGCCTGACTTCAGGCTCTACTACAAAGCCACAGTCATGAAGACAGTATGGTACTGGCACAAAGACAGAAGTATAGATCAATGGAACAAAACAGAAAGCCCAGAGATAAGTCCACGCACATATGGACACCTTATCTTTGACAAAGGAGGCAAGACTATACAGTGGATAAAAAACAATCTCTTTAACAAGTGGTGCTGGGAAAACCAGTCAGCCACTTGTAAAAGAGTGAAACTAGAACACTTTCTAACACCATACACAAAAATAAACTCAAAATGGATTAAAGATCTAAACGCAAGACCAGAAACTATAAAACTCCCAGAGAAAAACATAGGCCAAAACTCTCTGAAGTAAATCATAACAGGATCCTCTATGAACCACTTCCCAGAATATTGGAAATAAAAGCAAAAATAAACAAATGGGACCTAATTAAAATTAAACACTTCTGCACAACAAAGGAAACTATAAGCAAGGTGAAAAGACAGCCTTCAGAATGGGAGAAAATAATAGCAAATGAAGCAACTGAATCAGTTCTAATGAGGTGGATGAAACTGGAGCCTATTATACAGAGTGAAGTAAGCCAGAAAGAAAAACACCAATACAGTATACTAACGCATATATATGGAATTTAGAAAGATGGTAATGATAACCCTGTATGAAAGACAGCAAAAGAGACACAGATGTATAGAACAGTCTTTTGGACTCTGTGGGAGAGGGCGAGGGCAGGATGATATGGGAGAATGGCATTAAAACATGTAAATTATCACATGTGAAACAAATCGCCAGTCCAGGTTTGATGCATGATCCAGGGTGCTCAGGGCTGGTCCACTGGGATGACTCAGAGGGATGGGATGGAAGGAGGTGGGAGAGCAGTTCAGGATGGGGAACACATGTACACCCATGGCTGATTCATGTCAATGTATGGCAAAACCAAAACAATATTGTAAGGTAAAAATAAATAAATAAATAAAACTGAAAAAATAATAAGTCTAGCAAATTGGTAGCAAAACACAGCCAATTCCTCTTAGCTCTTTTCTTTCCCACAACCTCAGATATAGCACAGTAGTACCGGTATGGGAATTAGGATTATAACTACCTAGAATGTAGTTTGAGTCCTGGCTCTATAACTTACAGATATTATACTGCTGGGCATATATTTAACATTTCTCAGGCTACACTTCCTTGTTTATAATAATACTTTGTCCTATTATGTGACTGGTATGTTTTCAGATTATGATATACTCAGTTCAGCATCTAAAACTTGGCAAACAATTGTGGAAGCTATTCTTTATGATGCAAGATTTTACATGTCAGTGCATATTAAGGAGTCTTTTATGCTCTATGTGCATTTTCAGAGCTCCTTCAAAGATAGACTGACTATGTGACCCAAGTATCCTAGCCACAGCACAGCAGAACCAAGATCCACTCCTTTCCCAAATGCAGCCAACAACTTTTTGGCCAGCAGCATCTAAAGGGATCTAGCATGACAGATTTGTCAAATAAAGTCAAAAGTGTCTAATGCAATAACATCTCTGTGCTGGAGATTTTGAATATACAATCTTTAGAGACAATCAGAAGTTTGTGGTAGCTGGAATTCCCCAAATACTATACTAAGAGAGTATAGTACACAGAAGCCATTAGCAATAGAAGCCCTGAAGCTTCTATTAACCAGAGGCCATGAGAGCACTTAATTAGCTGATATAACTTGAGGTGCCTCTGGTCATTAAAACCAGAAGCAATTTATCTTACTCAGAGTATATTTAGTATTAGAATTATGAGCAAGGGGACTAAGTGGACACAGTTGATCAACAACCTAACTACTGTATTGAAGCATATTTCCTAACCTGAAAAGATTACAAAGAGGAACATGATGTCTCTACGATTTTTTTAGGGGAAAAAAGAGTTAATAACAAAGGGAATATGTGATCATTTCCCTCAGAACAGGCAAGTTTTTCTCTAAGATTGTGTTCACAACAACTTCACAAATAGTAAACAATGAAATGGTCAACTGACTATGCCAGCCACCTCCTTCAACACAGTGCCAATTGACAAATAATTTGCAAAATGTCACAGGAAGCATTTAATTAAGCCTATAATGGCAGTTCCTGTTAGCTTTGCCTATAATTTTTCTTTATTTCCTTAACATAAACAAATTAGCTTTAATAGTATGTCAGATGGTGTTTTCAGTCTCCACAGGACTTCTAATTTGTAGACTTTTCAGTTGCTGATTTATCAAAACTGTCCATAAAGCATGCTCTCAGCCCCATGCATCTGCTTCTCTGGTGCTCTTCTGGCCCCTGAATATCTATTAATTTACTTTCTTCACACTGGGACAATTTTTTTGTGTTTTCAAAGGGATAATTTCACTTTCTAAGAATAGATGTTACATGGTGTCAAGAACATGGTAGAACTCCAGGATACTAGTATGATTTTGAAAAGTTCATGCATGTTAGAAAATTTCTGTGTTTAAGACAACAATGTTCCTCAACTGTTTAATGCAACTGGAAGAGAAGACACATTTTAGAAAATGAAAATATTTTCTCTGTCAAGTAGTTTAAAATAGTGAGTTGCTACTGTCATCTAAACAATTTATAGGAGTGTCATATCTGTCTGTGAATATGAAATAGCCACTCAATCAAGAGCTAGGAATAACTGAATACATTCCCCCAACTGTGAAATAGGGGGGACTTAAAGTGTTGCTGAGTATCAGGGTGTTAGTAGTCATTCAAATACTACCACCGCTGCCTATCAAAGTAGGTCATGAAATACAGGCTGCTGTGATCCATGACAAAGAGATAGAAAGAGACACAGAGTCCCCTCTCCAATCCCTTCTCATTCCCTCTGAATTCAATGTGGTGCTGGTATTTTGTTGATATTTTTACTAAGTCACACAGACCTGAAAAGGACTGCCTGGTCAAAACAATGTTGGCTGTGGTCTCAACGAATTACTTCACAATTGGCATTAGTCTCTGATTCTAGCTCAACATAATGAGCTGTCCCCTCTTTACAAATTTGTACTCTAAGTTTGTAATCCCAAGGTCATCTTAGAAATGGAATTTCAGTGTCTTGGTATATTTTGGTACCAAGTGGCTCACTTATGGTAAGTCACTTGGTACCAAACCTCCTCAACCTTAGTTGTTGCTGTTGGTTGGTAAGTTGTGACTGACTCTTTGTGACCACATGGACTGTAGCCCTCCAGGCTCCTCTGTCCATGGGATTTCCCAGGCAAGAATACTGGAGTGGGTTGACATTTACTTCTACAGGGGATCTTCCTGACCCAGAGATCAAACCTGCATCTTCTGCATTGGCAGGTTGATTCTTTACCACTGAGCCACCAGGGAAACCCTAATCTTCTCTTAAATGCTTCCTAAAACTTTTATTCCTCTTATTGTCCTATGCCCATCCTATAAAGCATTGAGTTAAGATTCCTCGAGTTTCCCCAAATGTTTAAAAACCACATATTTTAGAAGTCATTTGGGGACAAACAAAATGTTCCAGAGATGAAAATAATGTATGAGATGCCAATGAAAAGTATAATCATAGTAAGCAATGTCTTCCTTAGGCAAGCATGTCAGGGGATAGCATCTTCTATGAATGCTAACCAAGCCCATCGGTAGAACCATGCTCAACAAATAACTCTAATGAAGATTCCAATGTCTGTCTCTCTGTCTTTCTTTCTTAGTTCATTTGAGGAATCGGAGGTTCCATTCTAAATTGCAAAGAACTGTTGCTTTAGCAGTATCTTTATTTTTCAGTAATCCTTCAGCTTATATCAGAATCACAAAGATTAGTTGGACCGTCTTCCAGAATCTTTATGATAATGACTTTTAATACTCCCAGGCATCTGAATTCTTCTGAAATGGAAATACCTTCTACATTCTCTGTATCCTTTTCCAGTGTTCACTGATGCTTGTTTCTGGAATAAATATTTTAACTCAACTAGATTCAGTTCTAGAATGACAAGATTTAAATGAATCCGGAATCATTAAATATCAACAACAATAACAACAAAACTTCAGAGTATGGGAATAATATCTAACTGCTAAAGTTTTAAAAATCTGGTGTTATTTATTGCCTGTCTCCTCTTCTCTGGGTGATGGTTTAGTGTGCCCTATGAAAAGCAAAGGAGAAACACAGACACAGTTCCTGCCTGAACATACTAGCCTTCATATCTAAGTTTTGAAGTAAATGAGAATTTTTTAAAATGTAGCAACATTTTCCTCAGTAAATGTTCTAATTTAATACCTAGAGAGGTTTATTACACCTTTCTTCCATAACTTTGTTTTATTATGACTTCCTCCCAGTCCAGGAGAGGAACTCAATGTCAGGCAATATCTAAATATAACATAAAAACTTCTTTTGTCTCCATTTCACATGAGATAGGGAGCCAAGCTAAAAGCCATGCATTTGCTGTTATTATAAAGAAAGATGTTTTAATAAACTATGCAATAAATTGGAAAAGACCCTGGTGTTGGTAAAGATTGAAGGAAGGAGGAGAATGGTATGGCAGAGGAGAGATGGTTCGGTGGCATCACCGATTCAATAGACGAGTTTGAGCAAACTCTGGGAGATGGTAAAGGATGGGGAAACCTGGAGCACTGCACTCCATGGGATCACAAAGAGTCAGACATGACTGAGTGACTGAACAACAACAGCATCTAATACTGGGTGTTACAGCATAGAAACTCTAAAGGTTTTATAGAGATAGGGCCAAATTTATCCATTATTTCAACTGTCCAATTCTCTATAGATTTCCACATGCTTTTGCTTACAATGCTATGTGACAGATTATAACCATCATCCTGAATGCACAGGTGATTATGTTTATTTTTTAAATATTAAACTCAGTAATTTTTATTCCCTTTTCTTGTTGGAAACTTCCAACTATTGACCCAAGTACATTCAGTGCTAAGACCCTAGCTTAAAACAAAGACAGTATCACTTAGCTCTTGGTTGCAAATTTAATTTCCTCGATCCATAGTCATCTCTAATAGTCTTGACAGCTAGGCCATGTTTACAGAGAAAGTCTCCCTTTACATCTAAATCCAAAAGTTATTTAGCTCATTGGCTTTTTAAAAGTATTATTTCTGAAAGGTTAGATAACAAAGGAATATTTCCCACTTGACAGAAAGAGGAAGTAGAAAACCTGTGTGTTTTAGATTGGGAAGAATTGTGGAAGGATAAGACTTGGGGAATTATAACCCCTGAGTTTCTGGAGAGAAACATGGTTGAGAAAAAAATCTGGGAACTCTCAGGTTTTCAAGCTAGTGATATGCATCCTTATAATACGGCACAGAAGAAAAGAGCTCCAGGGACAGAAACGGGTTGGGATAGATGGCCCTGGAAGATTGAATCCAAGTCTCTCTGATCTTCTGTGTTATGTCAAAAGAATCTAGGTTATCTCAAATGTCCATGAATGGGTTGTGGAGCTCTTTTCATCATAACAAAGGACAGAAGTCTCACTGGAGCAGAAAGACAAAGAAACTCAAATGCTTGATTAGACAGTGTTGCAGCCAGCTTCAGGGGTTAAATAAGGCTTTCAAAAACATTGGAAAAATCCATCATACCTATCCTTTGACAAAAGAGCATGCTAGAATTTCTATGAGTCCAGACTTTGTTGTGGTGACTGTAGTCAAGGTCAACTGGAACGCAAGACATGTTAGCCTTCTAACATGTCTCCCTTACCACCACTGTGGTAAAGCTTTTCACAAGCTTTCTCCACAAGCAGGGAGGCATGAAGCAGGAGAAAGACAGACCTAGAGAAGTATTTACTCAAATTATGTTCAATTAAACTGAAACAGACTGCTTAAGGTCAGAAGAGCTGACCCTAATTGGCAAGTTTTCCTTTCTCTTCTACTATCGGCAGAAAAGGGGCTTAGGAATATGCAGACAGGTACATTTTTGCACATTTTACAATATAAACTACTCCCTCTTTTCTAGAACTGTATTTCCATTCATATTAGCTTATATTTATTAATGTTTCTATTAGATGCTACAACTGCATCTCCCTGAGTGGTACCTATTATGTCAATCTGCACAGAAAAACCTCTCTAATTAGTCAATAAATCCACTCATTCTACCTGATAGCACTATCTTAAATCTGCCCAGTTTCCTTCATCACCACTGCTACTCATATGGATTTTTGCAAGATTCCTAATGATCTTGATTTCTATGCCTTCTGAATTTTTTCAATTCCATTCATAGCCAACACAACCCCAGGCCTCTGTTTCATTCTTTATATACTGCATCTGAAATAATCTCTCAACCAGCAACTCTGTTCCATTATTGTGCTGCTTCAAATCCAATGGTTTTCAATTTTCTTGAGGATAATCCAAGCATATTTTAATGATATATCATTCAGGGTCCTAATAAAAAAGACATGACACATTCAAATTAATATCATTTCAGGTAGATCTTATAAATGACTTTATTTAAATAGTAGTATAGGGTGTGATGTAAGGAAATCACAAGGAATAGTGCAGTGGGGTTGCACCATGTCAATATGGCTAAGCTAAAAACACATTTTTCAAAATCTCCTTCGCTGTATGGCTCTGGCTTTGAATAGACCAGAAGAGAAATTTTGAGATTTGGAATACAGAAGTGAGGCAGAGACCATTACAATCTGATGGCAGGTGTTTTAGACTGGTAAAGAACAGGTACAGAGATACAGATGCATCCCAGCTGGTCCATGCTCCAGGTATCCTTTCCTAACTGCCTCCAACAGGGAGCCTGGGCTTGTAGACTCTTCCCCCAGCTCACCATCAACATTGTAGTCCAGGTGATGAAAGTGACTAGTATCTCAGATTGCCTGACAAACTTCAATGTGTACTCCTGTATCAGTGTTTCAGAAGAACTGATTTAAGACTTCTCTCTAATTCTCTCCAATAGACCATTACTCCCCCAGCTTCTCCCACCATTGTGGAAGCTTTAGTTCGTGTATGCAAAGTCACTTCAGTTGTGTCTAATTCTTTGTGATCCTATAGATTGTAGCCCACCAGGCTCTTCTGTCCATGGAATTCTCCAGGCAAGAATACTTGAGTAGGTTGCCATGCCCTCCTCCAGGGGATCTTCCCAACCCAGGGATCGAACCCACATCTCTTATGTCTCCTGCATTGGCAAGTGGGTTCTTTATCACTAGAGCCACCTGGAAAGCCCATGGACCATTATTCTCCCAGCTTCTCCCACCATTGTGGGTGGTCTTACTCCTATAATAAGTCCCTTATTTTATAATTCCCATAGCATTTCTGCTTCTCTGACTTTTCAGAGCATTTGAGAGTTTGGGATTATTGCTATCCCTAGGCAAAAATAAGAGCAGATAATTGGGTAGAGGAAGTCTCCTTGAGATCAGGAGGGACTTTGAGCTATGGAAAGCTATTTCATAGGAAGTGCAGCACAGAAATAAGTACCCTGATTTAGCTCTCTTCCCACCTTCCAGCCTACTGCCTGGGATCCTCCTTGGCAGAAACTGCAGGCTTGGGAACCATTGATATAGCTGATATTTTCTGACCTCCAGTGCAGAGATTAAGTAACATACTGGAAGACATCCAAGACACATATTTTACATTACACATTGTGGCCAGTAAAACAAAACTTGGTGAACGAAAGTAAAGAAATAGAAAAAATTTTAAGCCAAAGAACAGGGAGATAAAGATTGAAGGAAAAGTCTCAAGAATTGATTAGATGATATCAAATGATCTAATATACATGCAACTGATATACCAGAAGAAGATAGAAAGAGTGGAGCAGAAAAAAAAAAAAAAAAGATTTTTTAAAACAACAATTGAAAGTTCCCAATTTATTGAAGCTTAGTATTTTTCAAAAAGAAGATATTAAACATCAAATGGAATAAACACAAAGAACCTGTTATGAGGTGCATCATAGTCAAAATGATAAAAATCAAAGATAAGGAACAACTCTTAAAAGCTGAAACTCCAAACATGTATAATATAATACAAGAAACGAATCGCCAGTCCAGGTTCGATGCAGGATACAGGAAGCTTGGGGCTGGTGCACTGGGATGACCCAGAGGGATGGTATGGGGAGTGAGGTGGGAGGTGGGTTCAGGACAGGGAACACATGTACACCCGTGGCGGATGCATGTTGATGTATGGCAAAACCAATACAATATTGTAAAGTAAAAAATAATAACAAAAAAAATTTTTTTCAATGAAAAAAAAAAAAAAAAGCTGAAACTCCAATACTTTGGCCACCTGATGCGAAGAACTGACTTATTGGAAAAGACCCTGATGCTGGGAAAGATAGAAGGCAGGAGGAGAAGGCGACAACAGAGAATGAGATGGTTGGATGGCATCACCGACTCAATGGACATGAGTTTGAGCAAGCTCCAGGAGTTGATGATGGACAGGGAAGCCTGGCATGATGCAGTCCATGGGGTCACAAAGAGTCGGACACAACTGAGCGACTGAAGTAACTGATACTTGAAAGCAGTAAGAAAAAAACTTTATATACAGGGGATCAATGATCAAATTAATGACTTATTTCTCATCAGAAACATGAAGAGTGAGAGAATCTCTCTGTAGTGCTAAGTGGTGCTGAAACTGTTTTTTCTTTTTGGTTGAACAAGAATGTCTATAACATCTTTATCCTAGAAATATAGGATATTTTCCTTTAAGAATGAAAGCAAACTAAAGAATTCCAGGTAAAAGAAAACTAAGAATACTTTTACCAGTAAAATTGCACCATAATAAATGTTAAAGAAAATTATTCAAGCTATGGGAAAATGTTAGTGGAAACTTGGGTCCTCTGAGAATAATAAAATTCAAGAACTGAATTCTGCCAGCAACCTGAATGGAGAGGGAGATAGATTCTCCTAGCATCTTCATATAAGACTACAACCCTGCCAACACCTTGATTTCTGACTATGTCACAGTGAAATAATTAATGAGTATTGTTTTATGCTGCTAGTTTGTGGTAATTTGTTACAGTAACAAGAAAAAATAACTTCACATGTTTTGAATGGAACATTTGGAGGTGAAATCTGTGCCATTTTTCCAAGGGTCCCCAACAGAATAATTCCCCATTTTCTATAGCAGTAACTAGTCCAATGATGCTACTTGGGTTAGATTTTCCTTCTTTTCTTGACTTATTCTTCCCATCCCCCCATCTCTGGGTCTCTGGAAGTACATTCTAAAGTGACCTACCTGAAAGGCAGGCTTTGCTTCAGGTTCTGATTTGGAAGGACCCAGGCCAAGATAGCTGGTCTAGAGAATGACCCTAAACAGCAGATCCTTAGTTTGGGAGAGTCCTCAGGTTAGGACCCCTGGTTGTTCTGGAAAACCAACAGGTCAGCTGGCAATCAGGGCCCCAGGGCTGCTGGTAGCTGGGGTGGTGATCAGAACTGGCTGCAGAAGCATCACAGTTGTAACACTCTAACGCTTCGTACATTAGGACAAGTTACAGACAAAGGTGATGCATTGGCCTATGAGGCAGAGGTAGTACTTGAAAGGTTTGGGGGTCTCTGGAAATAAGGTCTATAGAACTAGCTGTCTTGGTTAACTTTTTAAAGTCTTTTTTTAAAACAAAAACAGAGGTTTGGGTTATTCAACTCAATTCAAGGCATTCTATGAAAGTCAGAAAGCCTCATAGCAACACTGAAAACCCTTTTCAGGTCCGCATGTGGGGGAAAATAATCAGGCTCAGGCTTTGAAGGTACTGGTAGGACACGTACAGGATACTGAATACTCAGCTTCATCAGTACTCTGGCATCCAAACCAGGGTCCTAATAGAGAAAAAGTGGGGTCCTGATACCTGGGAAAGATTCATTTGCATAACGATCTCACCTGAGGCAGGTGCCTCATAAGGTGAAGACATTTCCATTTCCATCTGCAGAATAGCTAACTGTAACAGAATTTACATCTCTTATAGGACTTTTTTTTTTCATTGCAAGAAACAGATAATATATCCTTATTGCAGCACAGGTAAATATAGCCATTGTTTTACAATGGCCTTAAATGCAGTATAATCTATAAGAAATATTGAATCATTATGTTGTACACCTGAAACTAATATAATGTTGTAAATCAACCAAACTTCAAAGGAAAAGCAGCTAACATACTTGAACATTTTGAATTCATATAAACCGAAGACTAAAGACTGAAAAAAACTTAAAAAAAAAAAAAAAAAGAAAAGGTGGAGAGAAACAGAAAAGAAATATTAAAAATGTAGATACTAGAATAATGTAAGATGAATCATGCGTAACAATATCCTATCTTTATAAACATTAGTGTTTAGTCCTTATAAAAATTTCTTTAGTCAGGAAATGCTATTTGATTTGTGAGTACTCCTAACGTAATACCAATATTTGAATGCAGAACTTAAGGCAAACAACAACAATGATGACAAAACCCACAAGAAACTACAAATACCAAGAAGTCAATTTTGGTTAGAAAAAAAATTTAAATGAGAAGATATTAGTTTGACAGGTAACATTCCAATTGTTTATGGTTGCTTTGGACTCTACATACTTTAAGTAAAGGTCTTGAATTGTTCTTTTGTAAATAAATATGCCCTTTACTACCAGATGCAAAAATATTATAGGCTGTTGCCACAGAATTATTGCTCCAGACATAAAGGAAGAGACTTCTCTTCAATCAGACCTGGCCCCTAAGTCGACTGAGCACATTTAGCAAGTAAACCTTGGTAATTCTCATGTCAACAACAAGTCAATGTCATTGTATGCATATGACAACATGTAAATAAGTGATATGTCTGTTTATGAGAAAAGTGGAACAATGAAATAAAAGACTGTGGAGCTAGAGAAAATAAAGTTCAAATTACATTCTTCATTTATAAGTCACATGAATTTTGGTAAGGCAGTTTTTCTGAACTTAAGCTTCCTATTTCAAAATACTGACATACAAAAGTATAGTTCAGAGGGTTACATTATACAACACATGTAAATATAGCAAATATATTGGAGAAATATAAATCCAAGACAAAACCTCCTGCCAACTCAGAAAACTTTACAAAAGTAGAAAAGAAGGGTTTTATTATTGAATGAACATTAAGGCAGAACATCATGTGCGTCACAGTCAGTCTGCTAAGAGATTGCAAAGACAGAAGGAAATCTTCCCCTTTTATGCAGCCAAGAACATACAGCCCATTACCCACATGTTCTTGAGATGAACAATAACTAGTCCTCAAGTAAGACAACTTAACAGTACCATGTGTCAGGCAGAGTTCATCCTAAATTCACCTGGTAACTATCGCAGCCATGTGTGTTTGCTAATTAGTTTTAGCCAAGGGAAAAATGAACTCCTCATATCTTTATCGGAGAAGGCAATGGCACCCCACTCCAGTACTCTTGCCTGGAAAATCCCATGGATGGAGGAGCCTGGTAGACTGCAGTCCATGGGGTCGCTGAGGGTCAGACATGACTGAACGACTTCACTTTCACTTTTCACTTTCATGCATTGGAGAAGGAAATGGCAACCCACTCCAGTGTTCTTGCCTGGAGAATCCCAGGGACGGGGGAGCCTGGTGGGCCACCATCTATGGGGTCGCACAGGGTCGGACACGACTGAAGCCAACTTAGCAGCAGCAGCAGCATATCTTTATGACAGGAGGTAGTTCTATAACTTGGAGCAATGGACTCCCTGAAGTCAGACCTTCCTTGACCCTCTGACAGAGACAAGAAGACTGGGGTGCTATTTTCCTTGATGGTTACATTTTAAAGGAGTGGCTCCCAGGTCCTTGTGAAAGAGACTCTTTGGGGAATTTTTAACTATATAACATATCAAATGAGCATGTTTCTGACTGTTTACCAAAATTAAAGCTGGTGCATAAAGTCTCCATTTGTACATAAATAAACAAGTGTTTGTTTTGTCTATTAAGCAGTAGTAAAAATACAAAATAAAAGAACTTTGAAGTTTCTCAATACCATAACTAGTTCATGAAATAAATATTACTCCAGAATAATGCCTGAACAGAAACACTGAAGCAGAATTTACCTGTAATTTTAAAGACCATGATATGAAACTACAAAGGCTGAAGAATACCTGCTGACTCCACTTCAGGAGATTAAATAGGCAAAAAATGCATTTGTGACTCTCATAAGGCAATTAGACAGGCCATATCAGCATGAAATGGCTTCAGAAAAGATGCGCTGTGGGCTTTGGGGCTGTTCTTTCACTCCAGAAGGATGTGCATTAAGTGGGCATTAACAGAGTCATTACCCAGGGCCTTACCTGTATCTCATACAACACAGTCCCATGACCTCTTGTTTCAGTGGCATACCCATTTTGGTGCAGTCTCAAAGTTCCTGGGGAAAGAAGGGAAAATAAACTGGAGTTGAAGTAAATTCCAGGTTTAGACAGGACTGCAGCCAGTATAAAATCACAGTAAAATCATATTTTTATACAGATCCTTTTTAACATCTGGAGAAGAAAAGCAGGGGCATACTGAATTGGCAAGTATAGCATTTGGAGGACAATTACTAAGCATGACAGGAACCTCAATAAGCTGAATTCTGTCAGTCTGACAGCTTGCCAGAAGCAACAAAATGTCAATTCAAATGAGGTTGCAGACTACAAATTCCTTAAAATGACAAGTAAATTCAGTCACATGGAGAAAATATTGTTCGACAAGCTACAGTTCAAAATAACTTAATAAATTGTAGTAACAACAAAAAACAACATGGCCTTTAAAAAAAATTTAATAGAATACAAGGAGGAGTTGACCAATTGACAATCATGAAAAAAGAGACTAAC
The DNA here is from genome assembly GCF_029378745.1 of Bos indicus. NCBI lineage: Eukaryota > Metazoa > Chordata > Mammalia > Artiodactyla > Bovidae > Bos > Bos indicus. Next base: position 16,190,710 of record NC_091779.1, read on the forward strand.
ACACTGAGTAAGAGATTATGTAGGAAAAAAAAATTTAAAGATTTAAACACCATAGTTACAAAGCATGACCTCATACTCATATATTAAGTTCCTTCATCTAACAGTTGAAGAATATACACGCTTTATAAACATATTTTGAATACTCCCCACCAGCAACTACATATCAAAATAAATCCCAACAAATATGTGGGGACAATATCTTAAATCACATTCTTTGGCCATAATGCAACAAACTGACAACACAGAAAGACCCCCCCAAAAATATTTGATTTTTTAAAAAAAATCATACTTATTATAATTCATAGATCAAATAGGAAATTACAAAGAAAAGAAAATAGGCCTCTGTGACAACTGATTAAGGAAAGAGACAAAATACAAATAAAACACAAAATGAAAAGGGAAACTGGCTAAATATAAAGTAGTTAAAGGATAGTTAAAATATATTTATTGGGGAACACCATTGGGAGTTGTCGGGTAAAATCTGCAACTGTAGGCAAAGAGAGACCAGAAACTAAGGCAGACCACTCCAAATTGGTAGATGGCAGCTTTAATGAGCAACAGAACTTACATACAGGGCTTGTTTTTGGTGGTCTCATGCAAATCTCCACACCAGCCCAGCATAATCTTAAGAGTTTACATAGAGGTCTTAATTAGGTTCAACAACATATTCAGCCCAGGTGGTCACAGTAATTCCTTATTCTTTCAAGATTATGTCCTAGAAACTGAGTCCCATTGTGGACAGAACATACATTCCTATACAGCAGAGGTGGTGTAGGGCCTCCAATTGCCAGGGTCCAGCTCACAAGATCTCCTCCAATAGTCAGCTATACTCTGATCAAGATCGTGACCAAAATTAAATGGATAAACTACTCAAACATTTTTTAAAAGCCAAACCTGTTGCAAAAGACATAAAAACTTAAGTTTTAAAGATATTGAAATAATAATTGAAATGTTGGAGGGTTCAGTTCAGTTCAGTTGCTCAGTCATGTCCGGTTCTTTGCGACCCCATGAATCGCAGCAAGCCAGGCCTCCCTGTCCATCACCAACTCCCGGAGTTCACTCAAAGTCATGTCCATCGAGTCGGTGATGCCATTCAGCCATCTCATCCTCTGTTGTCCCCATCTCCTCCTGCCCCCAATCCCTCCCAGCATCAGAGTCTTTTCCAATGAGTCAACTCTTCGCATGAGGTGGCCAAAGTATTTGAGTTTCAGCTTTAGCATCATTCCTTCCAAAGAAATCCCAGGGCTGATCTCCTTCAGAATGGACTGGTTGGATCTCCTTGCAGTCCAAGGGACTCTCAAGAGTCTTCTCCAACACCACAGTTCAAAAGCATCAATTCTTCAGCGCTCAGCCTTCTTCACAGTCCAACTCTCACATCCATACATGACCACAGGAAAAACCATAGCCTTGACTAGACGGACCTTTGTTGGCAAAGTAATGTCTCTGCTTTTGAATACCCTATCTAGGTTGGTCATAACTTTCCTTCCAAGGAGTAAGCATCTTTTAATTTCATGGCTGCAGTCACCATCTGCAGTGATTTTGGAGTCCAAAAAGATTAAGTCTGACACTGTTTCCACTGTTTCCCCATCTATTTCCCATAAAGTGATGGGACCAGATGCCATGATCTTAGTTTTCTGAATGTTGAGCTTTAAGCCAACTTTTCACTCTCCTCTTTCACTTTCTTCAAGAGGCTTTTTAGTTCCTCTTCATTTTCTGCCATAAGGGTGGTGTCATCTGCATATCTGAGGTTACTGATATTTCTCCCAGCAATCTTGATTCCAGCTTGTGCTTCTTCCAGCCCAGCATTTCTCATGATGTACTCTGCATATAAGTTAAATAAGCAGGGTGACAATATACAGCCTTGATGTACTCCTTTTCCTATTTGGGACCAGTCTGTTGTTCCATGTTCAGTTCTAACTGTTGCTTCCTGACCTCCATACAGGTTTCTCAAGAGGCAGGTCAGGTGGTCTGGTATTCCCATCTCTTTCAGAATTTTCCACAGTTTATTGTGATCCACACAGTCAAAGGCTTTGGCATAGTCAATAAAGCTGAAGTAGATATTGGAGGGTAACCATTCTCAAAAAATGTTTGGAGGTAACTATTCTCAAATTTGTTGTTGAGTCGTGTCTGATTCTTTGCCATCCCATGGACTGCAGCAAGCCAGGTCTCCCTGTCCTTCACTATCTCTCAGAGTTTTCTCATAATCATATCCATTGAACTGGTGGTGCTATTTAACCTATCTCACCTTCTGCTGACCCCTTCTTCCTTTGCCTTCAATCTTTCCCAGCATCAAGATCTTTCCCAACAAGTCAGATCTTCGCATCAGGTGACCAGAGTATTGGAGCTTCTGCTTCAGCACCAGTCCTTCCAATGAATATTTAGGGTTGATTTCCTTTATGATTGACTGGTTTATTCTCATTGCAGTCCATGTGAACCTCAAGAGTCTTCTCCAGCAACATAATTCAAAAGCATCAATTCTTTGGCGCTCAGCCTTCTTCATGGACAAACTCTCATATCCATACATGACTACTGGAAAAACCGTAGCTTTGACTATACAGACCTTTGGCTATGTAATGTCTCTGCTTTTTAATATGATGTCTAGGTTTGTTATATCTTTCCTTCCAAGGAGCAAGTGTCTTTTAATTTCATGGCTACAGTCACTATCCACAGTGATTTTGCAGCCCAAGAAAATAAAATCTGTCACTGCTTCCACTTTTTCCCCGTCTATTTGCCATGAAGTGGTGGGACTGGATGCCATGATCTTAGTTTTCTGAATGTTGAGTTTTAAGCCAGCTTTTTCACTCTTTTCTTTCAACTTCATCAAGAGGCTCTTTAGTTCCTCTTTACTTTCTGTCATTAGAGTTATATCATCTGCATATCTGAAATTGTTGATATTTTTCCTGCTAATCTTGATTCCAGCTTTTGATTCATCCAGCCCAGCATTTCCCATGATGTACTCTGCATATAAGTTAAATAAGCTGGGTGACAATAAACAGCCTTGTTGTACTCCTTTCTCAATTTTGAACCAATGTCCAACTATTCTCAAATATTCAGTATAAATAGAAGGTTTTCTAATTTAAACTAAACAAATATTGCCATTTCCCTTAGCCTCTGTTGGGCTGCACCCTATAAGCTGGAAGTCTTGTAGCTGTCCAGCTAGAGACCTAAAAAAGAACCCAGTGACAAAAAACAGCAAAGGTTTATTGGACAGAGCATCTTACATGTCTGAAACAAAGTGTCCTGGAGCGACCCCTACTGTGCTTAGCAGATGGCAGGCAGGACACAGGCAGCCCTCTTCACTACTTGGGGAGAAAAAGGCTACCATTTACAGGGGGAACTGATGTCAGGTTAACTCATCTATTACCAGGGAAACCAGTGTCTGAGTCAGGGGGCAAGCATGTAGGCAATTACTGATTAAGCCTTATAATTCAGAGGATTGGAAAGTCATTTGAGGCCAGGACTGGTCGAACAGGGAATACATAGGTAGCAAGAGAATAGCCATCTTGAATGGCCTGACCACAGAGCCTCAAAAGGGAAATGGAGGGGAGCATAAGAACATATTTTGTTACAAACATATTTCATGCTTCTAATTAAAACATTAATGACAATTTTCCATTTGGGGTTGAGCTTATCTATGACCAGAAATATTTCCATAACAAACTATGGGAGAGACTGGAGAAAAAACCTCCTTGAGCTCAGAAATAAATCTCCAACAATCTATATAAAAATTAAAATTTACACTACAAATGTGAAGAAACAAATGCAATAAAACTTGTTGCAATTAATATATATAATTTGAAAACTAGCACACCAGGTGACTAGTCTGCATGGATTAGATGAGCATCTCAGCACCCATTCAAGGGGATAAAACACCTTGTACTCTAATCAAGTGACTTGCAAATGGACTTTGGAAAAGACACCCAGTCCCTTTCTGATCACTGAAGCCTCCCAAGTTCACAGCTTTCAGTGCCCTGTGTTTATATATCATGCCATTCTAATAACCCATAACTGTTAAGAAAGAACTTAATTATTTTATTAAGAGATGGATCTTACTAAACCAACAGATAATCCACTGTGATTGATAAGTATGCCTCTCCTAAGCTATTCCTTAAAGCAAAGTGTAGTGCCCAGACCAGTAGCATCAGCATCACCTGGCAAGTTGTGGGAAATGGAAATTCCAGAGATCTACTCTAGATTTACTAAATCAGAAACTCTGGAGGTGGCACCCAGCATTCTGAGTTTTAACAAGCTATCCAGGCAATTCTGATCTACATTTAAGTTTGAGAACCATCGGCCTAAAAGTCGACTCCAAGAAGCAGTTACTAAAGGTGTGTGTAGTACAGGTTGTCAAATGGTATTGTTTTCTACAATGTGCCCATATTTACCTGTCACTTCAAGGAATTTGCAGTGTGCAACCTGATTTGAGCTATATTTTTCATTCCTGCAGCAAACTCTAATACTGATAGCAGGCAGATTGTTGAGGTTCCTATCATGCTCAGCAGTTCCTCCAAACGCTAATACCTTGGCAATTCAGTATGCCCCTGCTCTCCTTCACCAGATTTTAAAACACAAATGCCCAGGCCCCAGTGCCAGCAATTCTTATTTAATAGATCTGGAACAAGGCTTTGATATCAGTATCTTTAAGCCCCCCACAGCACGTGCATGCATGCAACACACACACACACACATACACCTCCTCCTAAAATATAGGCAGGGTTGAATACTACTGGCCTTTGAAACCATTTCTATATAAAGGTTAAAGAATTCAAATAAATCAACTGGTGATCTGTGTGAGGAAAGTTTAAACAATTCGGATGCTACATACCCATGGTGTTCCTCTGCACCCTGCCTCACCTCTTCACTTTCCAAGACCAGATATGGGCAAAATTGGAAGCTAAGAAATAATTAGGAGCATGAAGCTCCACATCACTACGTTCCACTTTTGTTAACTCACGCATGTGTGCTCAGTCAGACACGAGTGATGCTTTGGCCTGCTTTGTGATGCTATGGACTGCAGACTGCCAGGTTGCTCTGTCCATGAGATTTCTCAGGCAAGAATATGGGAGTGGGTTGCCATTTCCTTCTCCAGGGAATCTTCCTGACTCAGCAGTTGAACCTGTGTTTCCTGCATCTCTTACATTGGCAGGCAGATGTTTTACCACTGAGACCCCTGGGAAGCCCCTTGTAACTCATATATATGAGTCTATACTCCAGAGAAAGCATCAAACACAAGTCATGGAAAGTAAAAAAATATTTTTTCAAAACCAGGAAGTTGCCTATTATACAAATTAGCACACCTACAGGACATTACTAGTAGTACCATTGTAGTAATCAAACCTTTATCTTATAAGAACGTATCTTCAGGGGAGTGACTTTCAGCTATTTAGACACAATCTCTGAGTATTCCATATTTGAGTAGAATTAAATATCACTGTTCTTATCCTTAGGTTTGACAGGAAATAAAAACTTGGTAAGTTATGATGAAGATAAGCAAGTGTCTTTTTTTCTCTTTTTCCTGAATTTATTTTTCCAGTTATGTTTGTCATCTATTATTTAATCAGAAATTGACTTCAGATCTTTCTCTAATATGTTTCAAAGACTCTTTCTCAAATGGTTTAGCTGGGCCACTAGCCTGATAGCAATCCTTGACCTCTCCGCCCTTTAATTAGATGAATCAGATGAAAATATTGCCCAAGGGGCTTGGGTGACTCCAGTAGCTGGACAGGATGATAGGCAGAGGAAAAGACATCGACTAATACTGCCACAGAACACAGGAAAGCCCATGTTTCACTCAGTAGTTGTGTAAAATCTTACAGAAAGCTTACAACACTGTGATTTTTCTTTTGTGCTTTTCAAGAGCTAGCTTGGCAGGACTAAGCAGTTTATTGCACCTTGAGTTCGCCATGAATCTAAAAGGAAACGTAAAACCTGTGCTGAACCACTAGTGTTTAAGAGATAATGTTAACAGAGTAAAATATGTTATCTGACCAGAGGCCTCCTCACACTATATAAATCTTAGGTAGCATCAACGCAAGCCAAGTTTTATAGCTTTCAGTATAAATGTATAAAACCTCATTTTTTAGACTAACTTTAGTTAACCATCTGAGTTGAGAAGCCAACTTATGCAACTATTCAAGCAGAGCAGACTGTCAGCACTACAGAAGAAAGCTAATCATAGAAGCTAATATCTATGTAAGACCTCAGTGAGCTCTTCAATCATACCAGCTGATATTTATCAGCAAGGTAAATTGTGGTTCATCCCTGGAAAACTGCCTAGAGGCAAAAAAATTCTGAACACTTGTAGCAGGGAAGACAAAGCAGCCTAAGAAAAAATATCAGAAAGATGGGGAGCAATGAAGACACATGTCATAGATGTTTGAATTGAGTAAATATTCTCCACTTATATCTGTTTATATATGGAGGGACTTGAAATATCAAAGGTTGTTAGTACTCAGTTATTAAAAAAAAATCCTCTTCGTGGATCACAGCCTTGTCATTTCAAAGGGGCTTGCATAACTCAGTGAACCTATCAGCCATGCCATGCAGGGCCACCCAAGAAAGATAGGTCATAGTGAAAAGTTCTGACAAAATTTGTTCTGTTGGAGGAGGAAATGGCAACCCATTCCAGTACTCTTGCCTGAAAAATCCCAAGGACAGTATAAAAAGGCAAAAATATATGTCAGAAGATGAGGCCCCCAGGTTGGAGTGTGTCCAGTACACTACTGGGGAAGAGCAGAGGGCAATTACAAATAGCTCCGGAAAGCATGACGTGGCTGGGCAAAAGCAAAAATGATGCTTAGTTGTGAATGTGTCTGGTGGTGAAAGTAAAGTCCAATGCTGTAAAGAACAATATTGTATAGGAACCTGTAATGTCAGGTTCATGAATCAAGATAAACTAGATGTGGTCAGGCAGGAGATGGCAAGATTGACCATCGGCATGTTAGGAATCAATGAACTAAAATAGTAACAGCTGAATTTAATAACAATGACAATTATATCTACTACTGTGGGCAAGAATCCCTTAGAAGAAATGGAGTAGCCCTCAGAGACAACAAGAGAGTCTGGAATGCAGTATTTGGGTACAATCTTAAAAACTATAGAATGATCTTGGTTCATTTCCAAGGTGAACCATTCAACATTAGAGTAATCCAAGTCTATTCACCAACTATTAATGCCAAAGAAGCTGAAGTTGACTGGTTCTATGAAGACCTACAAGATCTTCTAGAACTAACACCAAAAAACATGTCTTTATCATTATAGGGGATTGGAATGCAAATATAGGAAGTCAAGAGGTACCTGGAGTAACAGGCAAGTTTGGCACTGAAGTACAAAATGAAGCAGGGCAAATGCAAACAGAGTTTTGTCAAGAGAACAAGCTGGTCATAGCAAGAACCCTTTTCCAACAACCCAAGAGATGACTCTACACATGGACGTCATCAGACGGTCAAAACCAAAATCAGCTTGATTTTATTCTTTGGAGCCAAAGATGGAGAAGCTCTATATCATCAGCAAAAACAAGACGTGGAGCTGACTGATGCTACTAATTGCAAAATTCAGGCTTAAGTTGAAGAAATTAGAAAAAAATCACTAGGCCATTCAGGTGCAACTTAAATCAAATTCCTTATGATTATACAGTAGAGGTGATGAATAGATTCAAGGACTAGACTTGATAGACAGAGTGCCTGAAGAACTTTGGATGGCAGTTCATAACATTGTACAGGATGCGGTGATCAAAAAACATCCCCAAGAAAAAGAAATGCAAGAAGGCAAAGTGGTTGTCTACTGTTGCTGCTAAGTCACGTCAGTTGTGTCCAACTCTGTGCAACCCCATAGACGGCAGCCCAACAGGCTCCCCCATCCGTGGGATTCTCCAGGCAAGACTACTGGAGCGGGTTGCCATTTCCTTCTCCAATGCATGAAAGTAAAAAGTGAAAGTGAAGTCACTCAGTCATGTCCGACTCTTAGCGGCCCCATGGACTGTAGCCTATCAGGCTTCTCCATCCATGGGATTCTCTGGGCAAGAGTACTGGAGTGGGGTGCCATTGCCTTCTCCAAAAATAACTGAGAAAAGAAGAGAAACAAAAAGCAAAGGAGAAAGGAAAAGATATGCTCAACTGAATGCAGAGTTGAGAATAGCAAGGAGAGATAAGAAAGCCTTACTAAGTGAACAATAAAAAGAAATAGAGGAAAACAAAAGAATGGGAAAGACTAGAGATCTCATCAGGAAATTTGGAGATATCAAGGGAATATTTCATGGAAGGATGGTCACAATAAAGGACAGAAACAGTAAGGACCTAACAGAAGGAGGAGATTAAGAAGAGCTGGAAAGAATACACAGAAGAACTCTACAAAACAGGTCTTCATGACCCAGATAACCATGATGGTGTAGTCACTCACCTAGAGCTGGACATCCTGGAGTCTGAGGTTAGGCGGACCTTAGGAAGCATTACTAAAAACAAAGCTAGTGGAGGTGACAGAATTCCTGCTGAAAATTTTCAAATCCTAAAAATGGTGCTGTTAAAGTGCTGCACTCAATATGTTAGAAAATTTGGAAAACTCAGCAGTAGCCACAGAACTGGAAAAGGTCAGTTCATTCCATTCCCAAAGAAGGGCAATCACATAGGTGTTTGAACTACCATACAATTGCACATATTTCACATGCTAGCAAGGTTATGCTTAAAATCCTTCAATCTAGGCTTCATTAGCACATGAACCAAGAACTTCCAGATATATAAGCTGGGTTTCAAAGAGGCAGTGGAACCAGAGATCAAATTACCAACATCCACTGAATCACAGAGAAAGCAAGGGAGTTCCAGAAAAACATCTACTCCTGCTTCATTGACTACACTAAAGCTTTTACTGTGGAAAAATCTTAAAGAGATGGGAATACCAGACCGTCTTACCTGTCTCCTGAGAAATCTGTATGCAGGTCAACAAGCAACAGTTAGAGTCAGACATGGGAACAACTGATTGATCCTAAATTGGGAAAGGAGTACAAAAAGGCTGTATATTGTCTCCTTGCTTACTTAACTTATATGCATGCAAAGTACATCATGTGAAATGCCACGCTAGATGAATCACAAGGTGGAATCAAGATTGCCAGGAGAAATATCAACTTCTCAGATATGCAGATGATACCACTCTAATGGCAGAAAACAAAGAGGAACTAAAGAGCCTCTTGATGAAGGTGAAAGAGGAGAGTGAAAAGCTGGCTTAAAACTCAACATCCACAAAACTAAGATCATGGCATCCAGTCCCATTAAGTTCAGTTCAGTCGCTCAGTCGTGTCCGACTCTTCGCAACCCCATGAATTGCAGCACGCCAGGCCTCCCTGTCCATCACCAACTCCTGGAGTTCACTCAAACTCGTGAACTCATCCAGCCATCTCATCCTCTGTTGTCCCCATCTCCTGCTCCCTACCCCTCCCAGCATCAGAGTCTTTTCCAATGAGTCAACTCTTCACATGAGGTGGCCAAAGTACTGGGGTTTCAGCGTCAGCATCATTCCTTCCAAAGAAATCCCAGGGCTGATCTCCTTCAGAATGGACTGGTTGGATCTCCTTGCAGTCCAAGGGACTCTCAAGAGTCTTCTCCAACAACACAGTTCAAAAGCATCTATTCTTTGGTGCTCAGCTTTCTTCACAGTCCAACTTTCACATCCATACATGACCACAGGAAAAAGCATAGCCTCGACTAGACGGACCTTTGTTGGCCAAGTAATATCTCTGCTTTTGAATATGCTATCTAGGTTGGTCATAACTTTCCTTCCAAGAAGTAAGCGTCTTTTAATTTCAAGGCTGCAGTCACCATCTGTGTGACTTGAAATTTAAAAGTGTGCAGTGACTTGAAATTTAAAAGGTGGGGTAAATAATGTGCCAAGTGAAATACAATAATCAAGGACAGAAGGGGAGAACAAGATGGTGGAGGAGTAGGTGGATGTGGAGTAAATCTTTCTCCACGGATACATCATGAATACACCTTCAGACACAGAAGTGCATGCAGAACACCAGCTGATAGTAGAAAGGAGTACTTGACTAGTGGAAAAGAATATATATAGAACCACACAAATTTTGGTAGGACGAAGGAACTAGGGGGGAAAAAACAGGAGTGTTAGTAGGACGGGACCTGCCCTGGGCTGGTGGGGGAACTGAAGCATGGGTCCAATCCCCACAGTAGGGCAAATTGTCTGAGTCAGAGGAGAAATATTTAAGGCTGAGAGTGAAACAGCTATCTGTGGTAGCCTAAATGGAATGAGAATCAGATAGTCCTTGCCACAACCATACATACCCCAGACAGGGATGCAGGTCCCCTGGAAGGTACAGTGGCTGGGAGCTGGACTTTAGAGGTTGTGAAGCAATCCCAGGGTGAGGACTGTTGTTGACTGCCAAGAGACACATCGAGGGGATGTGAAGGAGGAGATTGTGGTGGGAAATGCCTGTGGAGGAAAGCTGGGCCGCCATGGAAGCAAGGCAATTCTGCTGAGTCATGCAAAGTGGGTGGAGCCATCACCATAGCCTGCCTCTCCCCACAAGCCAGCATCAGCAGCTGAACAACAGAGAGGCTGGCCCATCAAACGCCTGATGCACTGAACTACAGAATAGGACCCTACCCAGGGTGCTCCTTTAAGTGACTGATGCTCTGTACTACAGAGTAGGACCCCAGTCAGGGTGCCCCTTTAAGTGCCTGATGTGCCAATCTACAGAGTAGGACCCCAGCAAGGGGAGCCCCCTCTATGTGCCTGACACTCCGAATGACAGAGGAGGACCCCAGCAATGGGAGCCCCCTCTATGTGCCTGACACTCCGAATGACAGAGGAGGACCCCAGGCAAGGGAGCCCTCTAAGTGCCTGAATAGGCAGAGCTACAGAGAAAGACTGGCCGAAGAGGCCTTCTGATCGCCAGCTACAAGAGGCTCAAAAGAAGACTCTGATAGGGCCATAAATCCTGTGGCTGAGGCAGTCCATGTCCCTGCACACTTGGTGTCACCAGGTCCCTGGAAGCCAAGCAGCTGTACCACCTCCATGCTCAACTCTCACTAGGGCAGAGCTGACACAGGCCAAAAAAAAAAAAAAGTCTTGTGTCTTTGCATGCTGGGTCACTTTGGTAATGTCCAACTCTTTGTGACCCTGTAGACTGTGGCTGGAGGTATCAACCTTCCTGACTTCAGATTATACTACAAAGCCACAATCATCAAGATAGTATGGTACTGGCACAAAAACAGAAATACAGACCAATTGAATGAGATTGAAAGCCCAGAAATAAACCCATGCACCTGTGGGTAGTTTATTATTTTGACAAAGGAGGCAAGAACATACAATGGGGCAAAGACAGACTCTTCAATAAATAGTGGTAATTAGAACACTTCTAATACCAGTCAAAAAGGTAAACTCAAAATGAATTAAAGACCTAAATGTAAGACCAGAAACTATAAAACTCTTAGAGAAACATAGCCAGAACACTCAATGACATAAATCAAATCAAAATCCTCTATGACCCACCTCCTAGAGTAACAGAAATAAAAACAAAAGTAAACAAGTGGACCTGATTAAACTTAAAAGCTTTTGCACAGCAAAGGAAACTATAAGCAAGATGAAAAAGAAACCCTCAGAATGTGAGAAAATAATAGGAAATGAAACAACTGACAAAGGATTAATTTCCAAAATATACAAGCAGCTCATACAACTCAGTGCCAGAAAAACAAACAACCCAATCAAAAAGTGGAGAAAAGACCTAAACAGACATTTCTCCAAAGAAGGCATACAGATGGCTAACAAACACATGAAAACATGCTCAACATTGCTCATTATGAGAGAAATGCACATCAAAACTACAATGAGAGATCACCTACACCAGTCAGAATGGCCATCATCAAAAAGTCAACAAACAATAAATGCTGGAGAGGGAATGGAGAAAAGGGAACGTTCTTGCACTGTTGGTGGGAATGTAAATTGATACAGCCACTATGGAAGATGGTATGGAAATTCCTTAAAAAACTAGAAATAAAACCACCATATGACCCAGCAATCCCACTCCTAGGCATATAACCTGAGGAAACCAAAATTGAAAAAGATGCATGCATCCCATTGTTCATTGCAGCACTATTTACAATAGCTAGAACATGGAAGCAACCTAGATGTTGCTAGATGTTGCTTGATCATTGACAGATGAATGGATAAAGAAGTTGTGGTACATGTGCATAATGAAATATTACTCAGCCACCAAAAGGAACATATTTGAGTCAGTTCTAATGAGATGGATGAACCTATAACCTATTATACAGATTGAAGATAGTCAGAAAGAGAAAGATAAATATCATATTATAATGCATGTATACAGAATCTAGAAAAATGGTACTGAAGAATTTATCTACTGGGCAGCAATGAAGAAATAGACACAGAGAACAGATTTATGGACATGGGGAGAGGGGAAAAGAAGGTGAGATGTATGGAAAGAGTAACATGGAAACTTACATTACCATATGTAAAAGAGATAGTCAATAGAAGGGAATTTGATGTATGGCTCAGGAAACAGAGGCTCTGTATCAGCCTTCCTCTAGGTTGGGGGAGGGTGGTGGGAGGGAGGTTCAAAAGGGAGGGGATATATGTATGCCTATGGCTGATTCATCTTGAGGTTTGACAGAAGACAACAATATTCTGTAAAGTAATTATCCTTCAATAAAGAAGGTTCTTAAAAAAAAAAAAAAGAGCAGAAGGAAATTCCTTTAACATCATAAATGCAATCTACATTACTACAACAGAATCTACAGGAAATGTCATAGTTAGTGATAGAAACTGTACTAAGAAAATCCCCCTTCTTTACAAGGAAAAAATGCCTGCTACTATGGAACTAGATCTGATAGACAGAGTACCTGATGAACTATGGACTGAGGTGCATGATATTGTACAGGAGAAAGGGATCAAGATCATCCCCCAGAAACAGAAATGCAAAAAAGCAAAATGGCTGTCTGAGGAGGCCTTACAAATAGATGTGAAAAGAAGAGAAGCCAAAAGCAAAGGAGAAAAGGAAAGATATACCCATTTGAAAGTAGAGTTTCAAAGAATAGCAAGGAGCAATAAGAAAGATTTCCTCAGTGATCAATGCAAAGAAATAGATGAAAACAATAGAATGGGAAAGACTAGAGATCTCTTCAAGAAAATTAGAGATACCAAGGGATCATTTCATGCAAAGATGGGCTCAATAAAGGACAGAAATGGGATGGACCTAACAGAAGCAGAAGATATTAAGAAGAGGTGGCAAGAATACACAGAAGAACTGTACAAAAAAGATCTTCACAACCCAGATAATCACGACGGTGTGATCACTCACCTAGAGCCAGACATCCTGGAAGTGAAGTCAAGTGGGCCATAGAAAGCATCACTACGAACAAAGCTAGTGGAGGTTATGGAATTCCAGTTCAGCCTTTTCAAATCCTAAAAGATGATGCTGTGAAAGTGCTGCACTCAATATGCCAGCAAATTTGGAAAACTCAGCAGTGGCCACAGGACTGGAAAAGGGCAGTTTTCATTCCAATCCCAAAGAAAGGCAATGCCAAAGAATGTTAAAACTACTGCACCATTGCACGCATCTTACATGCTAGTAAAGTAATGCTCAAAATTCTCCAAGCCAGGCTTCAGTAATACATGAACCGTGAACTTCCAGATGTTCAAGCTGGTTTTAGAAAAGGCAGAGGAACCAGAGATCAAATTCCCAACATTTGATGGATCATCAAAAAACAAAAGAGTTCCAGAAAAACATCTATTTCTTCTTTATTGGCTATGCCTAAGTCTTTGACTGTGTAGATCACAACAAACTGGAAAATTCTGAAAAAGATAGGAATACCAGACCACCTGACCTGCCTCTTAAGAAACCTATATGCAGGTCAGGAAGCAACAGTTAGAACTGGACATGGGAACAACAGACTGGTTCTAAATAGGACAAGGAGTACATCAAGGCTGTATACTGTCACCCTGCTTATTTAACTTCTATGCAGATTACATCATGAGAAGCACTGGGTTGGATGAAGCACAAGCTGGAATCAAGATTACCGGAATCTGCATAACCTCAGATATGCAGATAACACCACTCTTATGGCAGAAAGTGAAGAGGAACTCAAGAGCCTCTTGATGAAAGTGAAAGAGGAGACTGAAAAAGTTGGCTTAAAGCTCATCATTCAGAAAACTAAGATCATGGCATCTGGTCCCATCACTTAATGGCAAACAGATGGGGAAACAGTGGAAACAGTGGCAGACTTTATTTTGGGGGAGCTCTAAAAATCACTGAAGATGATGACTGCAGCCATGAAATTAAAAGACACTTGCTCCTTAGAAGAAAAGGTATGACCAACCTAGACAGCATATTAAAAAGCAGAGACCTTACTTTGTCAACAAAGGTCTGTTTAGTCAAGGCTATGGTTTTTCCTGTGGTCATGTATGGATGTGAGAGTTGGACTATAAAGAAAGCTGAGCACCAAAGAATTGATGCTTTTGAACTGTAGTGTTGAAGACTCTTGAGAGTCCCTTGGACTGCAAGGAGATCCAACCAGTCCATCCTAAAGGAGATCAGCCCTGAGTGTTCATTGGAAGGACTGATGTTGAAGCTGAAACTCCAATACTTTGGCCACCTGATGTGAAGAGCTGACTCATTTGAAAAGACCCTGATGCTGGGAAAGATTTAAGGCAGGAGGAGAAGGGGATGACAGAGGATGAGATGGTTGGATGGCATCACTGACTCAATGGACATGAGTTTGGGTAAACTCTGGGAGTTGGTGATGGACAGGGAGGCCTGGCATGCTGTAGTCAAGGGGGTCACAAAGAGTCGGACACGACTGAGTGACTGAACTTAACTACATTTACTATTCTACATTGTACTAAATGTCTTAATAATTCAGTAAGAAAAAAGAGGTTAATATCTGAAATAAAAAGTTAAAAACTATCATTATTTTGAAGTAATGAGTTATAACTTACAAAAAAGCCAAATGAAAAAGGCAATTAGCTCCATTTAGAATTTATTAAGGAGACGTGATATAGACATTAGCCCTAAAATTAATAAGTCTCTATTTATCAATATCTAATTATTAAATTTAATGTTTTAGGCTTTCATTTTTTAACTATTTACATGAACTAATTATAGATTCACAGAAAGTTATAGAAATACTACAGATAGTTCCCACATACTCTTTACTTCGTTTGTCCCAACCTTCTACAATAAGAATATTACAGCAAAACAAGGAAACTGATATTATATGGTGTGTGTATACCCCTATGTCATGTAATCCCATGTGTAGATTCACAGAACCACCTTACAAACAAGAAACAGAACTAAAAGGTGCTCCTCACGCTACCTTGAGGAGATGTAGGTATGATCTTACCTATCTCCTTCCCCACCATCCCTGTCCTTGACAGTAATTAATTTGTTCTCCATATCTGTAATTTCTTTATATCAATGATGTTAAATAAATGGAATCAGATAGTAGTGACTTTTTACATTCTTTTCCTGTTTAGCACAATGCTCTTATTGAAAACTGGAATATCGTAATGTAATAGGTCTGGAAATCAGACTGTCTCTGTCCTTGGAGTCTGTTTATGTACCTTAATGTGGACACAACTGTTTCTTTATTTAGTGACTTTGTTTTGGGACTTCTCCAAACTATTCTTGTTAAAATGTATTCTTTTGTTATATGTGGTCTCTGAAAGGAACTGTTCATTTAGCTTAGGTTCAGCTACTATTTTGAAAGATTTCCTTGAATGCCAGAAACCAGTTGAGGTTAGGGGGAGACAGAGAGAGAATCACTTCGAATACATAAGTGTATAAAATTATCATGGTGTTTGTAATGGGATAAGCAAATAATTTAATTAAAAAGACAAGTTGAATTGTAAAGCATATCTCCAAATATATGTTGTTACAGAGACATCTAAAGCAAGGTAACTCTGAAAGCATTGAAAGTTCATTATAAAGTAAGTCATTTTGATTATACTTAACCAAGATCATATAATTACCTGTGCATAAATAGAACCAGTTTAGAAAAGGGAAAAGATCTAAATTAAAACTTATGCATTAGAAAACATATGAGGAAAATGAGCCAAAGGGCCAACTGAAAATGAAAAAAGTTACATCCAACACATGTGATAGATGAAGGGTAAGATTTCCTTAGTGTTAAGATTTCCTTAAGATTCTTAAAAGAGGATTAAAACTCAATAGAAGAAAATTTTTTTCAAGCAGGTCATAGAAAGGAAAATATAAATGCATCTGAATACTTGAGAAGATGCTCAGTTTCATCCATTATTAAGGATGTATAAATTAGTTTTGCAATGAAATATTACCTTTCATCTATCATAGTGATAAAGATAATAAAGACTGGTAACAGATTTATTGAGAAATATAAAAATTTTGCTTTTAGTTCATAAGTGTAAAACACAAAATTTAATTTTATGTTTTACACAAATTCCATTAAGTTATTTATAATATTTCTATTTCTAAATGTTTTTCAGGTACTATAAGATCTGTAGAGGTATAGGTCTTCTTGATTAAAACCTATCTTCATGTCAGTTGCATATTAATTATTTTGTGCTTTAGTTTGAATGACTGATTATCACCATCATGTTATACTATATCCCCAAATTTCAAACCTGTGTCAAGGTCTCAAAAGGGATTCATTGATATAGTAGCATTACTATAGTTCAAGGGAGAAAAAAAGTGAAATATTACTGACGTTAGTAAAACTGTGATTATGGCAATAAACTGTGATTGTGGCAATTCCCCACAGGAAGACACAGATGCACAAAAGGAAATACAAATAAAAATTGAAATGGTGATAATCAGAAAGTCTGACTTTATTTGGATGAGCAATCCGTTTTACCCTTTTACAATGTGGCATTGTCTGCAGAAAACATATCAAGTAGCATCCTGAACCCACTGAAATTCACATATCATTCTAAGACAAAACAGTGTCTTTCCTAGCAAGTAAATTAATCTTTTCTCAGAATGTGTATAAAATAATGTTTTCTAGTATCAAGTTCATTCATTTCATGACAAAGAAGACTAAAAACAGAGAACCATCATTCAAAGTGTCATCCTTTCTAGAAAATACAAATTTAAGGGGCTGTACTGCCAAGAAGATAGCCAAACTGAGAATAAAATTAAAGATGAACACTGTGTATAAAAAAAGAAACAGCTATGGGCTTGTTTTTCAAAGGACACTGCCAGACATAACACAATGTCAGGGGGATTCAATATAGGTGAGCAGGGACTACCACTCTGTTCATGATGATAGACACAACTTTACAACTATACGTGACTACTGACAAAGTGTACGCATTTGTTCCTGGTATGCAGGCAGTGTATATACAAAAAACTTTCTGTTATACTCTTAAAACATATTAAAGAGTTGATTCCAAGTAAGTATTTTCTGAACTGTGATAGAGGCTGGAAAAGCATCAGTACTGAAAAATGGAGCTGTACACGCAACCTGGAGAGAAAGCACAGTAATGGAAGGTTTCCCCTGAACCATTTCACATCGTGCTTCATATCAGAATATGGCAGGAGATCAACAACATGCCTCCTGATCTTGATGCTTGGTTGAAAAACATAGAATTATCAATATATTTAATTGAAGGGACTGTATAATTTTTCCTTTTTGTCTTTTAAAATTTTTATTTAACAATGGAGTATACTTGAACAACAATGTTCTGAGTTTCAGGTATATGGCAAAGTGATTCAGTTATCCATACATGTGTATCTATTCTTTTTCAAATTCTTTTTCCATTTAGGTTATTATAGTATATTGAGCAGAGTTCCCTGTGCTATACAGTAGGTCCTTGTTGGTTATCTATTTTAAATATAGTAGTGTGTCAATCTCAATCTCAGTTGTGTCTCAAAGTGTCAGTGTCAATCTCAAACCCCAATCCATCCTCCTTCCACCCACCCTGGTAACCATAAGTTCCTTCTCTTGTGAGTCTGTTACCATTTTGAAAATAATTTCATTTGTACCTTTTTTTTTTCTTTAGTTTCCATATATAAGTAATATCATGTATTTGTCTTTCTCTCTCTGAGTTATTTCACTTAGTATGATAATTTTCAGATCCTTCCATATTGCTGCAAATGGTATTTATTATTTCATTCAATTTTTTTCAATCTGATATCTGAAGAAATATTCAATAATCATAAGACTATTTTCACAATAGTCTTAAGTCTATTTCACAAGAAGACTAATTTCACCTCAGACATGCTGATGACACCAACCTAATGGCAGAAAGTGAAGAAGAACTAAAGAGCCTCTTGATGAAAGTGAAAGAGGAGAGTGAAAATTTTGGCTTAAAACTCAATCTTCAGAAAACAAAGATCATGGCATCCAGTCCCATCACTTCATGGCAAATAGATGGGGAAACAATGGAAACAGTGGCAGACTTTATATTTTGGGGTTGCAAAATCACTGCAGAAAAAAAAATCACTGCAGATGGTGACTGCAGCCACAAAATTAAAAGACACTTTCTCCTTGGAAGAAAAGCTATGACCAGCCTAGACAGCATATCAAAAAGCAGAAACATCACTGTGCCAACAACGGTCCATCTAGTCAAAGCTATGGTTTTTCCAGTAGTCATATATGGGTATGACAGTTGGACTATAAAGAAAGCTGAGTGCCAAAGAACTGATGCTTTTGAACTGTGGTGTTGGAGAAGACTCTTGAGAGTCCTTGGATTGCAAGGAGATCCAACAAGTCCATCCTAAAAGAAATCAGTCTTGAATATTCATTGGAAGGACTGATATTGAAGCTGAAACTCCAATACTTTGGCCACCTGATGCAAAGAGCTGACTCATTGCAAAAGACCCTGATGCTGGGAAATATTAAAGGCAGGAGGAGAAGGGGATAACAAAGGATGAGATGGTTGGAAGGCATCACCAAATCAATGGACATGAGCTTGAGCAAGCTCCGGGAGTTAGTGATGGACGGGTGTGCTGCAGTTCATGGGGTTGCGAAGAGTAGGGCATGACTGAGCGACTGAACTGAACTTATTTTCACAGTGAAACACACTTTCTGTTCAGGTCAAAGACAAAATTTACTGATTTATTTCCAGGTAACAGACATTCTACTTGTCTCATTTAGTTCTCGCCACAAACCCTACAGAGAAGGTATTGTTCTTATTTTTAATAAGGCAATAAAGACATAGAAAAGTTAAACAACTGACTCTTTGTTTTGTTAAAATCCACCTTAAGATTTAAAAGAACTGTTTTTATTAAATTAGTAAGTTAAATTTAGTATGTACTTTATTTTGTGATGAATAAATACAAGGCTCTTTTATAGTCAATACTGTTGCTGTTCGTTGCTTATTTGCTAAGTCATGTCTGGCTCTTTTGCTGCTCCATGGACTGTAGCCCACCAGCCGCCTCTGTTCATGGAGAGGCAAGAATACTGGAGTGGCTTGCCATTTCTTTCTCCAGGGGATCTTCCCGACCCAGGGATTAAACTCACATTTCCTGCGTTAGCAGGTGGATTCTTTACCACTGAGCCCCGAGGAAAGCCCATAGTCAATACAGTCTTGTACAAAACCTGAGAGGTTGAGACTGACAACCTCTCTTCATAGGTAAGAATCTGATCACAAAGACAGAATGTGGGAGAGATTCTGCTCCCTATAATAAAGGAAAATAGGCGTAATTCTGAGTATACATTGAAATTTTGGACATAAATTGGATCAAACTCTGGGAGATAGTGAAGGACAGGGAAGCCTGGCATCTTGCAGTCCATGGGGTTGGTTGTAAAGAGTCAGACAGAATTTAGCAACTGAACAGCAGCAATAACAAGCACATTGAAAATTTTAAAACTGACAATGTAAAGCCTGACAAAAACAACTATCAAGAAAATTTCAGATAGTCATTGTCGTGTATATAATCCCATGTGTACGTGCAAAGTTACTTCATTCATGTCCAACTCTTTGCCACACTATGGACTGTAGCCCACCAGGCTCCTGTCCATGGCATTCTCCAGGCAAGAATATTGGAGTGGGTTGCCATTTCCTTCACTAAGCAATCTTCCCCACCTACGGATCGAACCCACATCTCTTAAGTCTCCTGCATTGGCAGTATGTGCTTTAACACTACCTCCACCTAGGAAGCCAGAATCCCCACTACCTCAAAATTAATTTAGAAGGAAATAAAAATGTTCAACAAATATTCCATGTATCTGGAAAAGTTTAAAGACATTTCAAATAGCTACTGAGTGAAATAAGAAATTATAACTAAGATATTTAGGTCTAAATGATAACAAAACAGTTTTATACTGTTTTTTTACACAGCTTTTGCAATGCAGCAAAAGGGGTTTGATTCTTATAATAGGAAAAAATGGCAGAAAATAAATAAATTAAGCATCCAAATTAAGGAATTATAAAAGATTTAGAAATCTACATGTAGTAGACTGAAAATGGCCAGAAATGTTTTTACATTCCTCCCACAGTGGAGGTGAGTGGTTGTCTGTGTTCCAGTCCTTTCAACCTGCACTGTTTCTAGTAACTTCTTTGATTATCAGAATAATGTGAAAATAAACATGTGCCAGTTTTAAATCTCAGAGGCATATCATGTAAAAAGTTCAACGACTCTTCTTGATAAGTCACACAGAGAAGCCCTTAGACTACGTGAAAAGCAAAAGAAACTCAGCTGAGCCTAGCCTTCCAGCTGTCATTTTGAATCTCTAGATAATACCAGCCATCACTTGAATAGCAAGTGACCTCAGACAACACCATATGGAAAATAAGAATAATCCAGCCAAGCCCTTCCCAAATTCCTGACCCACATATTCATGCACAAATTGAGTGATCATTGCATCTTAAGCCACTGAAATTTGTGGTGATTTACCATACATAAATAAGTGAACAGAAATTGGTTCCCAGAAGTGCTGCAATAACAAAAAACTGAAACATGTTGCAATGACTTTAGGAGTCAGCCGCAGGTAGAAGAAGCTAGAACTGTGAAGACACTGTTGATGGAAGGAGAAGGGCACTGAGGCAGTGTCACTGAAAAGATGAAGGAAGGGGAGAGACAGACTACAATATCCACCTCCCTGACGTTTTAATCTGATACATTTTTTCTCCAATTACAGTTTTCTGAGTAACATTTTTTCTTTTTTTTCTCTGATGTGAATATTATTTTTTTTTAATTTTATTTTATTTTTAAACTTTACATAATTGTATTAGTTTTGCCAAATATAAAAATGAATCCATCACAGGTATACATGTGCTTATCCACCAATCTTCTTGCCTGAGAAAACTACAACCTAATTTTGTTTTGTGTGTAGATGGGACTGCCTACTCTTCTCTTTGGAGAGGCTCAGCTTCATTGCCTTTTGTTGGCTACTATTGGTTTAACCAAAAACAACCATGCAGTCTGTTAGTATTAATACTTAATCTTCACTCCTCATGTTTTTACAGAGACAGAAATGATTTGTACAGGAGGGGGCTGTCTGACTCCCCCCTGGCCCTCTTCATCTCTTCCCATTGAAGAGGAGGTAACCTGATGGGTTGATAAGTTCAAGCAAAGAATTCAGCTGAGTCCTTCTAGATTCTCTCCTTCATTTCTTTCTGCTTGGAAAGACTGCTATGTGGTAAGCTTACCTGGGAAGGCTGTTCTGTGCAAAGGGAGACCTGTTGTTGTGTATCTTATCTCTCATTTAGTTCTAAACTATGTTGGGGACAGTTCAGTTCAGTTGCTCAGTCGTGTCCAACTATTTACGACCCCATGGACTGCAGCACACCAGGCCTCCCTATCCATCACCAACTCCTGGAGTTTACTCAAACTCATGTCCATTGAGTTGGTGATGCCATCCAACCATCTCATCCTCTGTCATCCACTTCTCCTCCTGCCTTCAATCTTCCCCAGCATCAGGGTCTTTTCTAATGAGTCAGTTCTTCACATCAGGTAACCAAGATATTGGAGTTTCAGCTTCAATATCAGTCCTTCCAATGAATGTTCAGGACTGATTTCCTTTAGGATGGATTGGCTGGATCTCCTTGCAGTCCAAGGGACTCTCAAGAGTCTTTTCCAATACCACCATTCAAAAGCACCAATTCTTTGGCACTCAGCTTTCTTTATAGTCCAACTCTCATACCTATACATGACTACTGGAAAAACCACAGCCATGACTAGATGGACATTTGTTGGCAAAGTAATGTCTCTGCTTTTTAATAATGATGGGGACTAGGACAGCATAAATATCCTATACTCCATTCCCTCCAAATTCAATACTTCTGAGGTATTTACCTGTATCTTAGTTACAGGAACCTATTCACTTGATCGAATCTATATCCACTTAATTGTAATCCAGAGCAGATATTTTTAACCATATAAGCTTAAGGGATCTGTGAGCACCATGAAAATATATGCATAATTTTATATTCATTTGCATTTTTCTAGGAGAGGGTCAACAGACTGGTTTCATCATATTTTCTAAGAGGTCCACAACCTAACTCCTGTCAAGGACTACTGCTCTTGAAATATTCCAAAGAGCTCCTGTTTCCTCTCCAAGCAGTTAGTTTTTAATCAGTTGCAGAAATAAAGGATCCTTCCTTTCCTCTTTCAGAATATTCTCTGACTGGTGTTTCCTTTTGGGGATCTTGCTATGCTAAGTCACTTCAGTCGTGTCCAACTCTGTGAGACCCCATAGACGGCAGCCCACAAGGCTCCCCCGTCCCTGGGATTCTCCAGGCAAGAACACTGGAGTGGGTTGCCATTTCCTTCTCCAATGCATGAAAGTGAAAAGTGAAAGTGAAGTCACTCAGTCGTGTCCGACTCTTAGCGACCCCATGGACTGCAGCCTACCAGGCTCCTCAGTCCGTGGGATTTTCCAGGCCAAGAGTACTGGAGTGGGGTGCCATTGCCTTCTCCGTTTGGGGATCTTACTTTTGCAATATCAATGTACCTCAAATTTAGGAAAATAGGAAGAAGACCATCCTCAAAAAGCTAACTATGGAAATGACCTTCCACAGTCTATAGATCCTGGGAAGGGATGTGTTTCAAAATTCACACTTTTTCAAAGTTTAGAAACATAAGATGATGCATATATTCTATTACCTAATGCCACCAGTAGAACATGGAACAGTATTCTATTAGCAAACACATAAGTATTTTTGCAACAAAACATGAATATGCATATGAAATGGGATAGAGACTATAAATAACGTCACCTCAGTTCAGTCAGATTTTTGCATAAAATGAGTTACAAAATACTTCTTTTTCAGTGATCTTGGGGGAACATGTGGTTAAGGAATTATGAACCTATAACTAAACACCATCCTTGCCCTCCTTTAATCTCCTCTTGCCCAAGACTAAATAATTCTAGTTTCTTAAATACATCTTTGAAAG
Source organism: Bos indicus (assembly GCF_029378745.1). Lineage (NCBI taxonomy): Eukaryota > Metazoa > Chordata > Mammalia > Artiodactyla > Bovidae > Bos > Bos indicus. The sequence continues at coordinate 16,214,051 of NC_091779.1, forward strand.
TCTGTTTGTCATCAATCATCCCTACAGCTGTCCTTTTTCAGCATAATCTAGCAAGCAATAGAATTTGAGAACACTGTCCATTATTATGCAATGGGGTTTGAAGGGAAGATTACTTTTGGCTTCCCAGGACTGCAATGATACCAGAACACAGTCAACTTTATGTAGCTTCAAGGATGACACAATTTGCTTCTGCGTCACTCTTCCTGGAACTTAATTATTAATCCCTGATATAAACTTCAGCCTCCAAACATCTGAGAAAGTCATCTTGTTCCTACAGCCCTTGGAAATAGGCCCAATGATCCTTTTATCCTACAACAAAATGAGCTGTCCAAAAATGGAACAGGCTGTCTTAGAGCATAATGAGTTTCCTTTTATTAGAGGTATTTAGGTGGAAGCTAGACAATAAAGTGAGTGTGCTCATAATACTGAACAAGGAAACAATGAAAGAAGTTCATTTAAGCCCTGTGTGACTGCACATTTCATCTTGTAAACCTACTTACACAGAGTTCGTAACTAAACCTTATTCCACATGCTCCAACTTATTACCTCACACTTGGGCAGCAAAAGCTATGATCTCAATCCTTTTCTTGCCCACAAGGAGAATGAGTATCCTATTTGTTCCCATAGGGTTCTCATGCCAGAGATCTGCTCTTCCCCAGAAGGGGTAGACAACTAGAATCCATTTCAATCCAAATCTGTTAACAAGTATTTATTGCTAATTTGCTTTGTCTCTAATAATAACTGCATAGAGTCTGCTGAGGGGACATTTACATGATGAGAAATTACATATGAGAAATTTACATATTATTTAATACTTGGAGGACCACACTAAGAACAATATAAGCATCTGTTAAACAATATGTTAAATTCCTTAGGCAAGAATACAGAATAAATTTAAATAAAGAAAAGAAAATTAAAAAGTAAGGCACTCAGCTAGAGGACTCTAGAGTCTTGCTATGGGCTGGGCCAAAGAGAAAACTAGATGGCATTTGTAATCAGAGGACCAACTTTCTATTTTTCAGCCTTTCAGTCCAAAATTCTTACTGGATCTCATTTTCTTCAAAACTTGGTATCAGGAAAAATTCTGACCAGATTTTCTCATTTATATTATATTCTATTGAGGGTTCCATAGCATTTTGAACTGTGCTAGGACACTTGCTGCTGCTGCTGCTGCTGAGTCGCTTCAGTTGTGTCCGACTCTGTGTGACCACATAGACGGCAGCCCACCAGGCTCCCCAGTCCCTGGGATTCTCCAGGCAAGAACACTGGAGTGGGTTGCCATTTCCTTCTCCAATGCATGAAAGTGAAAAGTGAAAGTGAAGTGGCTCAGCCGTGTCCGACCCTCAGTGACCCCATGGACTGCAGCCTTCCACCCTAAATATATTGTAGCAATTATTATTAATAAATCATTGTATTTCCAAGGAGTCTATTGAGAGATAAAAAGTTGTAATACAATAGAAAAGAACTTAAATGATACAGTATTTTATGATTATAAAGATGTTGCAAAAGGACACATGCATCACAATATTAACTTTGGAACAAACAGGAAACTGCTCTATGGTCAGATATACATGGTGAGAAATATATAGATGTATATGGGAAAACTACTCTTCCCACATAACAATAGGGATTTTTCTCTGGGAAAGAATGAAGTGGAACTGTGAATTGTAACATTAAAAAAACCAAACAAGGTGTATACACTTTTTTCATAAATATTTGGCAACATATTGTGCTGGCTGGGGATTACAAGAGAAAATGGCCAAGGATAACAAAGTTCTTCAGCTAGATTCCATTATACAATCAATAATTTTTAAAGATCATTTATATTCAAGTCCATACTGGTGCTATGGTTGCTCCAAATACGAACATGACAGAGTCCTTGTCCCTAAGACACTCATGTTCTTACTCTCAGACAAAGAAAACAACCAGGAATGCACGACCATTCCTTGGATGTTGATGACCCCTCAAGATGAACAACAGCTACCATGTTGTAGTAACCAGAAATGCTTGTTTTATCAATATTGGGCATTCAGCCCACATTTCCAACTACACTTCTGCTTATGTGTAGTCTAGTACAGTGAAATAAAATTAGGGCTTTCAGATGGTTATCCTGGGTATATAAGTCTTGGCTCTCATGCTAGACAGGACATGGAAAAATCTTTTAACTTCTCTAGGTCTCAGTCTGTTCATCTGTAAGTTAGGGATCAGCAGTAATGCCTATATTACAGTTATTGTGGTTATTAAATATACTAAGTTTTTTTCTAAAATAAGTTCTTTATTGTTTTTAAATTGGTATACAAAAAGATTTTAGCACCAAGTAAGCACCCAGCACTATACGAAGTACTAATATTCAGAAATACATAAATATGGACTTTGTCCTCAAGGAACTTGCAGACTACTTTGAGAGAAATACTGGTAATTAACTGCAAAACAAGATATAGCAAATGGTAACAAACTGTTACAAAGACTTAATAGAGGGAGAGATTAATTAGAAATTTGTTGAATTGGGTGAAATTAAGGCAAGCTCATAAGGAGCTAAAGTTAGAAGATGAGCAAAAGCACTTAGAGAATAGTGATATGGCCTTGTGTCTAAAGTAGGGGACACAAGGTAACAGAATTTGGGATTAACAGACACACTATTTTATATAAAATAGATCAACAACAACAGGTAACAAAAAGTGGGGGACAAATTCTCAGAGTGAGGTTGTGCCCAATTTTATAAGATACTGGTGAGGAAAAGAGTCAGGGTTTATTGGCCATGTGGAACCATCACAGTTTCTAGAGCAAGAGAGAAAATAATACCTTGGTTTCACAAAGATTAATTTTTTTGAAGACAGTATAAATAACAAATTGAAAAACTTAAGTTGGGTGTATTAGTAAGGATTATTTCTAGGCATCTGGATAAGGAATGATCTGACACTAGATACAGTGAGAGATTGGGTCAGGGTTGTTTGAAGAGAATGGTTGAATTGGAGAGCTATTTCAGAGGAAAAAGAAAGGAAATTCATAACTGATTGAATATAGGAAGTGAGAGAAATCAAAGATGACTCAGAGGCTTCCACCAGGGGAACTGTGTGGATAGCAGTGCCAATAACCAAGACACAATGCCCAGAAAGAGAGATGTGTTTTGGAAAATGGAAGAGAATGAGTTCAATTTGGGGTGAGTTGAGTTTGACAAGCCAGCAGGATATCCAGATGGAAATGTCCAGAAGGCTGGGCACAGATGCACCGTAAGCAATTTACTTTGCCTTTCTTTCCTCCACTGCAAAAATGGATGGGATATTGCTTTCCACTTCTCTCCAAGGACTGTGGAGAGGATTAATGAGGCAGTGTGCACATTTATTCCACACCAAGGATCAACGAGAGCTTGGAAAACTATTAGGTTGAGTCCCATTATGGTAACTTGGAAACAAAACTGATTTGATATGAAAGCCATTGAAGAAGGAGAATGCAAACCTGTAGGACCACTTTGTAGGATATAACTGTACTTCACACAGCCAGTCCAAGCACAGCCTTGATGTGGGTGAGCACTAACCTGTTTCCAGCTGAAAGCGATGAAAGTGAAGCAGCTTTCCTATTGTCTGCATTTTCTTTTTGAATTCCTTTCCATAGCCCAAATGTGAGCTCAGAAATTAAACAGAACCCTCACAATGCTTTCCAGTGAAACTCATTTCACAATTTCCTCCATCATCAACAACTTTGATTTCTGAAGCAAGCTACTGGTAATTGACTCTGTTCTAATAAGAGTAACTTTGTTTTATAAATAAGTCCCACAAATAAATGACATAGCAACCCACTCCAGTGTTCTTGCCTGGAGAATCACCATGAACAGAGGAGACTGGCAGGCTATAGTCCATGCAGTCACAAAGAGTTGGACACAACTGAGCGACTAAGCATAGTACATCATGTGATAAGGGGCTTCCCTGGTGGCTCAGACAGTAAAGAATCTTTCTGCAATGCAGGAGACCCGGGTTCACTGCCTGGGTTGGGAAGATCCCCTGGAGAAGGGAATGGCTACCCCTCCAGTATTCTTGCCTGGAGAATCCTATGGACAGAGGAGAGCCTGTAGGCTACAGTCCATGGGTCTCATAGAGTCAGACACGACTGTGTGGCATATTCATCTTTCTCTGACTTCACTTAGTCTGATAATCTCTAGGTTCATCAAGGATGCTGCAAATGGCATTATCTCATTCTCTTTTTATGACTAATATTAGAAAAAAATTTTATGGTTACCAAAGGAGTAAAAGAAAAATGGGTTCACTCCCTGGGTTGGGAAGATCCCCTGGAGAAGGAAATGGCAACCCACTCCAGTGTTCTTGCCTGGAGAATCCCAGGGATGGGGGAGCCTGGTGGGCTGCCGTCTATGGGGTCACACAGAGTCGGACACGACTGAAGCGACTTAGCAAGGAGTAAAAAGGGGTTAAATTAGGAATTGAGATTAACAGATACACACTACTATATATAAAATAGATAAGCAATAAGGACTTACTGTATAGCACAGGGAACTATATTTAATATTTTATAATAAAATAACAATTAGTATAATCAAAAAGATTCTGAAAAATGATATATATTCTGTATACCTGAAAATAACACAACATTATATATCAACTATACTTCAACAAAAAATTGAAAAGAAGGGTAATTTTGTATTGGCTCATATGCCAGTGATTAGTAACACTCAGGTCACCAGGTAACGTATGCTCAAGTCCATTGCCAAGCCAGCAGCTCATATCTGAGATGTTCTTTCTGAAATGTGGGCTTAGGCATAGAATTATGCCTATTCACAAAGTCAGAACTTTCCAGAACACCTCAAAACCATTTAATTTACAAATTTTGCTTCCTCTTCCTATCCTTCAGAGAGGGCAGAGAAACAAAACACGATGAAAGATAAATGACACGTAGGAAGAGCATGTTCTTTGAGGGCTCTGACAGATCTGATTTGCAATTTGTCTCTTATTGTATCCCCTTGCTTCTGGTCTTTCTGCACCTCAGTGTCCTTAATTGTAAATTGCAGTGTCATGAGGATTGAATTTTTGCCACTAGTTATTTATGTGACCTAGTACAGATTACCGAGACTCTTTTCACTTTGGCTTTCTCTTCTATCAAATAAGGATAATATTAACTGCCATAGTTTATGTAAGAGTTGGATGACATAAAGTTAGACTTTAGGTTTGGTTCTGATACATAGCTATTTCTAAATGTCAGTTGTTATACTGCTGGCAGCGCTGCTGCAATAACATGAAGCAGATGGCTAATTTAAGATCCTCAATGAAGGTAAATTTAACTATGGAATGTGAGTAGGGATATTACTACAAGTAGCTCCCATGTAATTCAGGTTACAATATACATCAGTGGTCATTTTAAATAGGAAAATACATCACTTAAGGACATCCATGGATGGATAAAAATATCTTACCTGCTTTGCCATTTAATGAGGAAACCTAATAAGTTGGGTGTGTTTGTTAAATGCTAAAATAAAATAGAAATTTGGAATAAAAAAATACTTACGGAAGATCAAATTTCTTCATTCTCAGTGGTGGTCTCCCAGCTGCTCATAGTGAGGGTCTTCAAAGCAGGTTCAAGGAGCCTCTCTTGGCCTAGGAAAACCTCTGAATATGATACATAAATGATGTTGGGCATATCTGGAACAGCTGGAAAATCAGCAGAAATGACAAGACAACAACAGATGCCTCTCAACTTTCATTCCAGTGGTTTTAGGAGCAGGCGGAGACATCTGTGAAAGTCAGAAAGACTTCCTTTGGTAATAATTTTCCTCTCTTTCCTTGAAAAATATGTGTTTTCTTGTCTAGTATTGCATTTGTTGCATGTTGGCACTTTAAAATAGCTAAACCTTATACTCCTTAAAGACAAGGTCATTTGAGAAAGAATTAGGAAGTAGGCAAAGTTGCCTCTTTCCTTCTGTCCCTGAGGTTCATGTTGTTGGAACTAGAACTAACCCTCCCTTGTCTTCCGAACCTAAATCCACTACTAGTCAGGATCAGACTCAGTAGCTGTTTCTTCTTAAGACTGATGATTCTGCACATGTGCCTAATTTTAGAGTTTCCTAACCATCCTCTGCCATTGCCCTCCCCACCCAGGCTACTAGGGTTATCCACCCTAAGCCTCAGAGAAGACCCAGTAATCTGTCTGTCCTCAGGAATTCATTGTGTTTCAATAAAAATCTACTATACTCCTGGGGGAAAAAAAGAATAATCGGTCTTAATGATACAGATTCTGTTTAACCTTTTACTACATTTCATTAGATTTTGGAGGGGTTAGTCCACATCTATCTTCCACTGTACCCCTACCCACAACCCTTCTAAAAGACAGAATTTTAAGCAGAATGGCATCCAGGGAAGAAAAGAAGAAATATATATGCTAGAATAAGGCTTTCTCATCAACTCTTTAAGTCATTCCATGGACACCATGATTTATTCCATCTCTTTGTAGGACCTGTGTTGGTTATATGAAAACAGAAACTATGCATAATAACAGCAATTACTATAATTCCAGCCAAACAAATTAATTTCAAGCACCTTAATGCAAGTTGTTGGTGTTGTGAAAGGCAAGGAATCTGCAGTGGAAACAAAAATTTATATCACACTCAAAATTGGTCTCATATTTAGGATGTGCTTTTTTCTACATATGTTGCAAAAACTCTTCTTCTATGCAGGATGCCAGTTTCTTCATATAACTGATGTGCTGCCTTGCTGAATAGAGGACTGAAATAAACATTTAGAATGCTTATTTTGATTTTGATATCCCTTGTTAACCCCAAAATTTCAAGGTTAAGATGCTGCCTTTTATTTTACTACAATATTGCTGTTAAACTTGTAGTACTTTCAACGCTGATTGCACTGTTGGCCAGGTAACTACTGTGGAGGCTTAGCTTTTATCAGTTAGACTGAGAATTAATATTTTCACACATGACTTTGCTTGAAAGAATATCAATGTTAGAAATTATTTATAAAAATATAAACTCAGTTGACTGACTTCAGTAAAATTTTGCTTCCAAATTCTGGACATTATATAAAGCAAAATAAAAAAGGATTATGATCAAAGGTGAAAGTGCCTGGAAAGATGGATAAGTATGCAAATATTAGCATCTCATCATGCTGGGCTTAGTTGTTCAGTCATGTCTGACTCTTTGTGACCCCATGGACTGCAGCCTGCCAGGCTCCTCTGTCCGTAGGAATGCTCCAGGCAAGAATACTGGAGTGGCATCTTACCATAATGTTCCTCAGAAAGAAACGTATTACAAATTTTTTCCAAACCTAGTCCCCAAAATGGATTTTTAAAACAGAGTTCCAAAGAATAGCAAGGAAAGATATGAAAGCCTTCCTCAGGGATCAATGCAAAGAAATAGAAGAAAACAATAGAATGGGAAAGATTAGAGATCTCTTCAAGAAAATTAGAGATACCAAGGGAACATTTCATGCAAAGATGGGCTCAATAAAGGACAGAAATGGGATAAACCTAACAGAAGCAGAAGATATTAAGAAGAGGTGGCAAGAATACACAGAAGAACTATACAATAAAGAGCTTCATGACCAAGATAATCATGATGGTGTGATCACTCACACTCACCTAGAGTCAGACATTCTGGAATGTGAAGTCAAGTGGGCCTTAGGAAGCATCACTATGAACAAAGCTAGTGGAGGTGATGGAATTCCAGTTGAGCTATTTCAAATCCTGAAAGATGATGCTGTGAAAGTGCTACACTCAATATGTCAGCAAATTTGGAAAACTCAGCAGTGGCCACAGGACTGGAAAAGATCAGCTTTCATTCCAATCCCAAAGAAAGGCAATGCCAAAGAATGTTCAAACTACTGCACAATTGCACTCATCTCACATGGTAGTAAAGTAATGCTCAAAATTCTCCAAGCCAGGCTTCAGCAATACGTGAACCGTGAACTTCCTGATGTTCAAGCTGGTTTTAGAAAAGGCAGAGGAACCAGAGATCAAATTGCCAACATTCACTGGATCATCGAAAAAACAAGAGAGTTCCAAAAAAATATCTACTTCTGCTTTACTGACTATGCCAAAGCCTTTGACTGTGTGGATCACAATAAACTGTGGAAAATTCTTCAAGAGATGGGAATACCAGACCACCTGACCTGCCTCTTGAGAAACCTGTATGCAGGTCAGGAAGCAACAGTTAGAACTGGACATGGAACAACAGACTGGATCCAAATAGGAATGTCAAGGCTGTATATTGTCACCCTGCTTATTTAACTTATATGCAGAGTACATCATGAGAAATGCTAGGCTGGAGGAAGCACAAGCTGGAATCAAGATTGCCAGGAGAAATATCAACAACCTCAGATATGCAGATAACACCACCCTTATGGCAAAAAGTGAAGAGGAACTAAAGAGCCTCTTGATGAAAGTGAAAGAGGAGAGTGAAGAAGTTGGCTTAAAGCTCAACATTCAGAAAACTTAGCTCATAGCATCCAGTCCCATTACTTCATGGCAAGTAGATGGGGAAACAGTGGAAACAGTGAGAGACTTTATTTTTCTGGGCTCCAAAATCACTTCAGATGGTGACTGAAGCCATGAAATTAAAAGACACTTGCTCCTTGGAAGGAAAGTTATGACCAACCTAGACAGCATACTAAAAAGCAGAGATATTACTTTGCGAACAAAGGTCCATCTAGTCAAGGCTATGGTTTTTCCAGTAGTCATGTATGGATGTAAGGGCTGGACTATAAAGAAAGCTGAGTGCTGAAGAATTGGTGCTTTTGAACTGTGCCAGTCCGTCCTAAAGGAGATCAGTCCTGGGTGTTCTTTGGAGGGACTGATGTTGAAGCTGAAACTCCAATACTTGGGCCACCTGATTCGAAGAGCTGACTCATTTGAAAAGACCCTGATGCTGGGAAAGATTGAGGGCAAGAGGAGAAGGGGATGACAGAGGACGAGATGATTGGATGGCATCACCAACACAATGGACATGGGTTTGGGTGAACTCCGGAAGTTGGTGATGGACAGGGAGGCCTGGCGTGCTGCAGTTCATGGGGTCGCAAAGAGTCGGACATGACTGAGCGACTGAACTAAATTGAACTGAAGCAAAATTCACATTCAACAAAACCATTATGATAAGGATTATAACAACAAAATTGTTGGACTTTCAGAACTGGGAGTGATTCAGAATTAGCTGATCTTTAGTAACCCACTCCAGTATTCTTGCCTGGAGAATCCCATGGACAGAGGAACCTGGTAGGCTCCAGTCCATGGGGTCACAAAGAGTTACACACAACTGCAGCAACTTAGCACGCACGCACAGTAACTCTGGAAGTGTCTCTAAAAGTCAGCCTTTGCTGACTGCCTGGCCTTCAGCCAACTGATGATGTTACCAATAAGTGGTTTTCAGAAATGCGATTGAAGAAGCAAACTTACAGTGATTGATTGAGATTGGATTATAGTTAGCTTTTTTGAGTCTGAAGTATAGGAAGTTTTTATTCTAAGAACAGAGAATCTAGAAAATGAACCATAACTTAGCATATTGTTTAAAAAAGTGAAGAATCTAAATTTCTTCCCTATATACCAGCAATGACAATAGGAATTTGAAATTAAAAACACAACATCATTTGCCTTAGCACCAAAAAAATCAACAAACCATTTTATCCTAAAGCCTTTGCCTTATATCTACCCTGTAGAACTCGGGAAGCGTTATGTGTTGAAGGAAAGGAGACCTTGTAAACAATCAGAGATGGAGCAGCCTTGGGCATATGGCAAGCTGGAACATCCTGTCAAGACGGTGGGGAAAAGTAGAGATTGATGTAATATTTGAGGCTAAAGATGAAATCACTGGGCACAGAGTAGCTTAGTACATATTAAAAAGTCACACATAGTACAAGAAAAGACTGACCTGGATATTGATACACAAGTGATAGAATCATGTTTGGGGCATTATATGAGGGCATCAGTGCAGTTCAGTCACTCAGTCATGTCCGATTCTTTGCAACCCCATGGACTGCAGCCTAACAGGTTTCCCTGTCCATCACCAACTCCTGGAGCTTGCTCAAACTCAAGGCCATCGAATCAGTGATGCCATCCAACCATCTCATTTTCTGTCATCCCCTTCTCCTCCCGCCTTCAATCTTTCCCAGCATCAGGATCTTTTCTAATGAGTCAGTTCTTGACATCAGGTAGCCAAAGTATTGACGTTTCAGCTTTAGCATCAGTCCTTCCAATGAATATTCAGGACTAATTTCTTTTAGAACTGACTGGTTTGATCTCCTTGCAGTCCAAGGGACTCTCAAGAGTCTTCTCCAACACCACAGTTCAAAAGCATCTATTCTTTGGCACTCAGCTTTCTTTATAGTCCAACTCTCACTTTCACACATGACTACTGGAAAAACCATAGCTTTGACTAGACAGATCTTTGTTGGCAAAGGTCTATGCTTTTTAATATGCTGTCTAGGTTGGTCACAGCTTTTCTTTCAAGGAGTACACATCTTTTAATTTCATGGCTGCAATCACCATCTGCAGTTATTTTGGAGCCCAAAAAATAAAGTCTCTGTTTTCATTGTTTCTCCATCTATCTGTCATGAAGTGATGGGACAGGATGCCATGATCTTATGGCTGGTAGCTCTTCCCTTCCCCACGGGATGTTCCCAACCTGGGGATCGAATGCAGGGATCCCACATTGCAGGCAGATTCCTTACCACCTGAACCACCAGGGAAGCCCATATGAGGACATAGACATCTCAATAATAGAAGTGGTCAAGTCAGGTGGGGACCAGAAATCAAGCCCAGTTCAGAGAAAGTCTCAGTGGGAAAAGAAAGGAGGTGGGGCTCTGCTCCTACATACTGGAGTTCTAAGGACCTGGGGTGGAAACTAGTTGCCATGGTTTTGACACTATGTCCATCACATGAGTGGCCATGGAGACTGTAGATTAAAATTCATCAGTTGCTAGGCTTCTCTCCTTCCAGTTTCACTAGGCATTTTGTGGATTTTCTAGACCATAATCTGGTCAGGGGAAAAAAAGCTCATGAAACCCTATATTATTTTGTTCTCAATAATTTTGAAATTAAGTAAAACTGAGCCTGAAAGTAACAGGCTCTAGTACATACTGCTAGGTTGAGCAGAGGTAGTCATTTTCTGAAATATCTGATAGGAAGAGTAATTTCTGAAGTGTTGAAGTGCTTGCTAGATAGTACATAGTTGTGTGGGATTTCTCATGGGCAACAGGTCCACCCAAGAGCGCTGGGAAATATGATTTGGCAAAGACTGGAAACCTGGGATTGCTCTTTAATGTCATCCCTCCTAACATACACTTTTAACTGTTTACAGACACTTTGACTCTTTTCCTAGTGAAACCTGGGATCCCAAGACCACCTCTGTGTCTACTGTTCTCCTGAATCCCAATTGTTCCAAGCTCACTTCTTAACTGTGAAAGCCAGTTCAAGCTACATGCTAAACAGGGGCTAAAAGAAGTGTGTGCATCTGTGTGTCTGACAAAACATGCATCTCTTAACTGAATATGATCATGTTGCTAAGTCATGCATTACTAGACAACATAAAACATAGTCATTGTGTTTTGACAGGCCATGAGAAGATCAAAACTTGTGGTTTCAGATGCCAGTCAAGGAGCTTTCCTCCAGAGATGACACATATCAATCAGACTGATGAGTTTTCACAATCATGATACTTCACAGGGCCAAAAGCTTACAAATTGTAGACATATTTCTTAATTCTATTCTATATAAATATTTCCCAAACCAATTTTAGTGCCTTCCCATGGAGCACAATCAATGCATGCTTACTTGGCTGAATCAAATAAATTATTTAATTGAATTGACTCATACAAAGTAAATGCTCAATTAATTTATGTTTTGTATTGATTTGAAGACATCTTCATTCTAAAACACAATAAAGTAATTTTGTACAAGCAAAGCTTCAAGTTGTATGATATAATCTGCCAAAAGAAATAAACAAGAGTTGAAAGCATAGTAAAAGACTGAAGCCAGTTCTCTACAATCACCGGGGGGAAAATGGACTGAGTATGAAACTGTATTCTAAATTTTTTTCTGCGATTCATTATGTAAGCCTCAGAATTTTCCATTTCAGACAACCACATTTTACTACACTCTCATTTAGTTTGCCTGATGGAGCATAAACTTGTGTACTATATCACACATGAGAGTAAGGCTATAATTATTTAATTAAGAAAAAAACTAATAAAATACACAATTTAAAAACAATATATCTGCTTTCAGACTCTGTATCTTGGATCAGAACTGACTGTTAACAATTAAACCAGTCTGTGCACAGCCTTCAGCAAGTCTGATGGTTGTGTCTATACTAATCAGGGACAAAGCCTTGATATTCAGGTGATTGAATAAGTTATCAATTATTCAGATAATAAGTGATAAATTAGGTCAAGAGTGAGGTGATAGAATCTTTGTATCTTTTCCTTTATTAACAAATATTTTTAGCATCTACAATGTGGCTTGTAATTTCATTTTTCCATTGTTAGCACAGTTCCTATCAAATATTTGATATTTTATAAATTGTTGCCAAATCAAGTTATAAGAATATTTGTAACTGACCCCTGTCAAAATCATTTTAGTGATTCTAAGATTAGGAAAGCATTTAAATAAAGAAAGAGCACTTCAGAATATAATAGACTAATTCATTAGCAGATTATGTTAATGTTCTTGCCTATAGCTGTTCCAGTGGAGTAATTTTTGGTAACTGTGCTGCACACAACAAAGAAAAAATTATTGAAATGTAGAAGTCCATTAGTGTTTTAGAAAGACACTAGAAGCTCTTTATATTTTATAGATCATACAATGCAAAATTTGATTAGTTCAGCACTAAATTATTCATGTTCTATATAACTCTTCACTAAAATACCAAAAATCTCACCTTGGATAAATTTAAATAAGCATTTGCTAATTTAAAAAAATAAAAAGATTATCAAAGGTGCCAAGCATATGCTGTGCTAATAAGATACCACCACATACAAGGACCTCACTTAATGAAACTCTGGACACAAACGTTATTTTTAATAGTAAAGAAAACTGATTGTAAGTCAAATAAACAACATACCTTTTAAATCATGAAATGGCACTTTGGCATAGTTCACATGCTCAGGCCCAGAGAAGCTCATAAGATGAATCTGTGCAGTTGCACCTGACATAATTACACACACACACACACACACACCAACACACACAGTGTTACAAGTACACCAAGCAAAGAGAAGCTAGGAAGTTTCCAGGGTTCTCATCTTTTCTTTCCTGAAGCAAGTTCCCTTCTCCCTTCATCTCTAATGATTTCTCTGTCTCCTTAAATTCCTACTAGTTCAGTTCAGTTCAGTTCAGTTGGTCAGTCATGTCCAACTCTTTGCGACCCCATGAATCGCAGCACACCAGGCCTCCCTGTGCATCACCAGCTCCTGGAGTTCACTCAGACTCATGTCCATCGAGTCAGTGATGTCATCCAGCCATCTCATCCTCTGTCGTCCCCTTCTCCTCCTGACCCCAATCCCTCCCAGAGTCTTTTCCAATGAGTCAACTCTTCGCATGAGGTGGCCAAAGTACTGGAGTTTCAGCTTTAGCATCATTCCTTCCAAGGAACACCCAGGACTGATCTCCTTTAGATTGGACTGGTTGGATCTCCTTGCAGTCCAAGGGACTCTCAAGAGTTTTCTCCAACACTACAGTTCAAAAGCATCAATTCTTCGGCGCTCAACTTTCTTCACAGTCCGACTCTCACATCTATACATGACTACCGGAAAAACCATAGCCTTGACTAGACAGACCTTTGTTTGCAAAGTAATGTCTCTGCTTTTTAATATGCTCTCTAGGCAGGACTGGAAAAGGTCAGTTTTCACTCCAATCCCAAAGAAAGGCAATGCCAAAGAATGCTCAAACTACTGCGCAATTGTACTCATCTCACACGCTAGTAAAGTAATGCTCAAAATTCTCCAAGCCAGGCTTCAGCAATACGTGAACCGTGAACTTCCTGATGTTCAAGCTGGTTTTAGAAAAGGCAGAGGAACCAGAGATCAAATTGCCAACATCCGCTGGATCATCAAAAAAGCAAGAGAGTTCCAGAAAAACATCTATTTCTGCTTTACTGACTATGCCAAAGCCTTTGACTGTGTGGATCACAATAAACTGTGGGAAATTCTGAAAGAGATGGGAATACCAGACCACCTGACCTGCCTATTGAGAAACCTGTATGCAGGTCAGGAAGCAACAGTTAGAACTGGACATGGAACAAGAGACTGGTTCCAAATAGGAAAACGAGTACGTCAAGGCTATATATTGTCACCCTGCTTATTTAACTTATATGCGGAGTTCATCATGAGAAATGCTGGGCTGGAAGAAGCACAAGCTGGAATCAAGATTGCTGGGAGAAATATCAATAACCTCAGATATGCAGATGACACCACCCTTATGGCAGAAAGTGAAGAAGAACTAAAGAGCCTCTTGATGAAAGTGAAAGAGGAGAGTGAAAAAGTTGGCTTAAAGTTCAACATTCAGAAAACTAAGATCATGGCATCTGGTCCCATCACTTCATGGGAAATAGATGGGGAAACAGTGGTAACTGTCAGATTTATTTTGGGGGCTCCAAAATCACTGCAGATGGTGATTGCAGCCATGAAATTAAAAAACGCTTACTACTTGAAAGGAAAGTTATGACCAACCTAGATATCATATTCAAAATCAGAGACATTACTTTGCCAGTTAAGGTCCTACCAGTTAGATGTAACCATATTATGAAGCTCTAGACACTGGAATAAATACCAATGGAAATATGTGCCACTTGAAGACGTAGCTCCTAAAGACATCCATATGTATCCCTTGCTACCTTTCTCCCCTTCATGGCCAGCTGAAATACAGATGACCCTCCCGTCTCTGTAGAGAACTTGAGAGCTACATATTAAAGACGGCAAAGCCTCCACCAACCAGGTCCTTGGATAGCTACATGAAGGAAGGCTGCCAGGCCATCCCAGGCAAACACCCAGTACTCTTAGCAAGAAGTAAATTTCTTTTGGTTTGACCTGCTGTAAACATTGGGATCTATTTGTTATAGCAGTTAGCCACATCTACCAGAACACTGTCTAACGTGGAGATATAAATCTAGACATGTGTACTTGGTTTAGTGTTCTCCAGCCCTGCTTCTTCAGAGAGCATATTCAAAGAACTAAAACAGCTCTAGCTACGTGAGATGCTTTTCCCCCAAGATCTGCAAGTGGAAGAACTTATGCCAGATTTAACCTGGATTTTCCTATATTCAAATCTAAATATTCTCTCCATTTCTCCTTGCCTGCAACTTTTCCATTTCCCCTAACCACAGACCTATTCTCTTTACTCCTATTTCCAGTGTAAGCCCTCTTTTTTTCTTCCCTAGGACTTACATGTATACTTTATACTTTTGACATTTTGGCCATAATTTTCATTATTACCAGCAACATTTTGTTTTTCTTCTACAACCTAAACAGCTGATGCATGCCTGCGAGTGTGTTAGGTTGCTTTAGTTTTGTCCAACTCTTTGCAACTGTGGATCTTAGCCCCCCAGGCTCCTCTGTCCATGGGATTCTCCAGGCAAGAATACTGGAGTGAGCTGCCATGCCCTCCTCCAAGGGATCTTCCTGGCCCAGGGATCAAACCCACATCTCCATGTCTGCTGCATTGGTAGATGGCTTCTTTACCACGAACACCACTGGGAAGCCCAAACAACTGATAATGTTATAGAAAACACTTTTAACCACTTTTGAGCTTTTCCAAAGAAAAGTAAGACAATCATCCCACCTCAGATTATGTCCCTAGGTTACACAGTAAGGTAAGTAAAACAACAAAGCATAGTATGTAGCTCCACTGAGAGGAGGGAGGAAGGAGTAGTAGGGGTTAGACAGGGAATCCAGTTGTTTCATGGACATGACCACTTATTGGCATCCCCTGGTGAATGATACTTTTATGATTCTTTTGCATTCATACATTCTTAAAGATAATGAGCTAATTCAAATGAGATCTATCAAATAAAAATTATAGAAAATATATTATACACTGAGAATTATATTAAGACTCAAGAGAATACCAAGAAGTGCAAGTGCTGCACTCAATATGCCAGCAAATTTGGAAACTCAGCAGTGGCCACAGGGCTGGTAAAGGTCAGTTTCCATTCCAATCCCAAAGAAAGGCAATGCCAAAGAATGCTCAAACTACCACACAATTGCACTCATCTCACGTGCTAGCAAAGTAAACTCAAAATTCTCCAAGCCAGGCTTCAGCAGTACATGAACCATGAACTTCCAGATGTTAAAGCTGGATTTTAAAAGGCAGAGGAACCAGAGATGAAATTGCCAACGTCCACTGGATCATCAAAAAAGCAAGAGAGTTCTAGAAAAACATCTACTTCTGCCTTATTGATTATGCCAAAGCCTTTGACTGTGTGGATCACAACAAACTGTGGAAAATTCTTCAGAGATGGTAATACCAGACCACCTTACCTGCCTCCTGAGAAATCTGTATCAGGTCAAGAAGCAACACTTAGAACTGGACATGGAACAATGGACTTGTTCCAAATTGGGAAAGGAGTATGTCAAGGCTGTATATTGTCACCATGCTTATTTAACTTAAATGCAGACTACATCATGTGAAATGCCAGGCTGGATAAAGCACAAGCTGGAATCAAGATTGCCAGGAGAAATATCAATAACCTCAGATATGCAGATGACACCACCCTTATGGCAGAAAGCAAAGAGGAAATAAAGACCCTCTTGATGAAAATGAAGGAGGAGAATGAAAAAGTTAGCTTAAAACTCAACATTTGAAAAACTAAGATCATGGCATCCAGCCCCACTATTTCACGGCAAATAGATGGGGTAACAATTGAAACAGAGACTTAATTTTGGGGGGCTCCATAATCACTGCAGATGGTGACTGTAGCCATGAAATTAAAAGATGCTTGCTCCTTCGAAGAAAAGCTATGACCAACCTAGACAGTATATTAAAAAGCAGAGACATTACTTTGCCAATAAAGTTCTGTCTAATCAAAACTATGGTTTTTTCAGTAGTCATGTATGGGTGTGAGAGTTGGACTATAAGACAGCTGAGTGCCAAAGAATTGATGCTTTTGAACTGTGGTGCTGGAAAAGACTCTTGAGAGTCCCTTGGACTGCAAGGAGATCAAACCAGTCAATCCTAAAGGAAATCAGTCCTGAATATTCATTGGAAGGACTGATGCTGAAGCTGAAACTCCAATAAGTTTTGCCACCTGATGTCAAGAACTGACTCATTAGAAAAGATCCTGATGCTGGGAAAAATTGAAGGCGGGGAGGGGAAGGTGACGACAGAGAATGAGATGGTTGGATGGCATCACCGACTCAATGGACATGTGTTTGAGCAAGCTTCAGGAGTTGGCAATGGACAGGGAAGCCTGGTGTGTTGCAGTCCTTGGGATTGCAGAGAGATAGACATGACTGAGCTACTGAACTGAACTGAACTGAAGTGGTTTATTTTTGCCTCCATTTTATTCAACAGCATGGAGAATTTGATCCAGTGCCAGGAATTAGAAAGTCTCCCCTCTGCTGACAGATACAGTTTACCTGAAAATGAGAATGTCAGAGATCAGAAGGTATAAGCTCTAGCTAGCTCTCGTCTTCATTATGAGTTCTCCTCTGGGGAAAAGCTATAAAAGAGCACAGCACTTACATATCTAAAATATAGAAATGACATGTTTTTAAAAGGTCAAGATGCAAGAATGTAACATAAGTTTGTGTTAAACTTATATTTTAAAAATCAGTAATCTTAAAGCCTTTGTAGAAAATTAAAATTAAATGCTAGATAGACTGACATTAAAAGCCCTTGAAAAATGTTATGAAAAATGGAATATAACAAAATCCAACCCCACTGAAGGTCTAAGGTAAAATGTCTTATCTCTAGGGTCTTTTATCCTCATAGTATTTCCTTTTGAGTTATAAAGTCTGACTTAGCACATGTTTTAGATCAATAACTGTGCAAAGAGTCAAATATAAGGATCCAAGTGAAATAATAGAAATCACATTCTTTAACTTGCAACTATACATCTATTCAAACTCTTACAAAGTAAATACTTGACACTGAATGTATTTCATCTGGCTGGCTGCCTTTAATTCTGAGCTTTCTAGAGAAGACTGACTTCCCTGTAGGACTTCTTGAGAGGCAAAAAGTGACATATAGAATGCCATCAACAAACTCAGTTTGTGAAATACTAGTTGTGAGACCCAAAGCTTGGAGGTTGACCTCTTCAATGGTTTACCCAAAAGATGGATTATCAAAAAAATCAAGGACAATGTAAAGCTTCAAAGTCAAACACTCATTGTATTTTAATTATTATTATTGGTGTTATGTTATTAATATACAAAATATTATTTAGTTATTCATTTAAAATGAAATTACATAAAACCATGCCCCATCTCTGTTAATACCCTAAAATGTCTCATCTTTTTGCTCCTTCTTGAAGGCACACACATCCTGACAAATTCCTATTACTAATTCAATAGTCAGCTTAAAGCATCATTTCTTTTGGCAAGCCTTTCCTAGTCCCCAGGCAAAATGAGACAGTCTATCATTTTTAGTCACCTAATATTTTACATATTCCTTCATTTTAACAATCATAAAATTTCATTACATTTGTGCATTTTCCACTAGGATTTCTTTTTTTCCACTCTTAAAATTCTTTTCTAATTGAAGTATAGTTGAAGTTCAATATTATATAAGTTAAAGGTGTACAATATAGTGTTTCACAATTTTTAAGGGAGTTGCAAAGCGTCAGACATGACTGAGTGTGACTGAACAATGACAAAATACTCCACTTAAAATTATTATAAAATATTGACTCTGTTCCCTGTGTTGTAGAATATCACTTATGTGTGGAATCTAAAAAAACACAAAAAAGTAGTTAACATAACAAAAAAGAAGCAGACTTGTAGATATCAAGAACAAACCACTAGGATTTCTTGAAGAGAAGAATTGTTTCTTATTCACATTTGCTTTCTGGTACCTGATAAGTGGCTAGCATAAAGCAGGAATTTAACAAATATTTTTAAATAAAAGCATAAATGAAGGGAACTAAATTATTCAGTAAGGAGATCTGTGTTTTAAAGCATGCACTACATTATACAAAAGGACAAGAAGGTACTAAAGCACTAGGATTACAGAGTTTATACAAGTTGTTATTATAATAATAATTAGTGTTAAGCACATTATTTGTAACAGAATCTATAATATAAACCCACAACCAGTTTGGTTAATTTAAATCATACAGATAAATGGGAGGACAAATGAGTATTTGAAGAAACAAGAAAAGCGATTGGTGAGTGATGTGAGCAGAAGGCTTGTACACAGTATAAGAAATATGTATTTACATTATCAAATAATCTTCTGGAAACATGTCATGAAAATGTTTCCCTTATGAATCTAAGTAACTGATCGTTAAGCTGTAACACTCTAACTGAGCTCCATATGTATCACTTTTCAGCACTGATATACATCTATGCCTGATGTAATTCATGAAAACCATGCAATTAAGGTACAGACCAAGACCTGAAAGTGTGTAAGTACTCATTGAAAGAAAGATGAAAGTGACCAAATCACACTGTATCACAGAATGTACTTCCCAGCATTTTTCAAATCTTAACATCTCATTTCTAAATTATATAGGTGGGTGCATAAAATGCATAGCCTTGTCATGAGTTTGTCACCTCAGATGAAATCAAATGCTGCTGCTGTCACTGATTCTTTCTGGTGCTCTCTCTGTTCTGGTCTCATAATACATTTTCTCAGGTGCAATGCATCCTTTCACATTAGACCACGGGCTAGAAGTATCAAAGTGTCTAAAAGATTATTGTCGGCATTGATCAATATTATCATGTGCTGTATCTGAATTCAAATAATCCCAACATAGACCAAAATATTCATTTCTAATCCCACATTTTTTCCTTAACAAAATGCATCAAAGATTTTGGAAATGACATAAAACACTACCATGAGTTTATGGTGGGTTGGCTACAAAGAGCTCCACAGGACTTCTATTTCTGCCAACTTGGGGAAAATCCATCCTCCCTAGTTTTATCCACGTACAAGGGGAAAAAAACATGATCTCACCTAGTTCTATTGACTTACAAAGAAAACACCACAGCCATAACACAATAAAGAAAAAGAAGATGCTAAAAGCTGAAACGAAGGCAGCAGAATTTAAGGACCTCAGGACGGAAGACAACATGGCAGTGAGTACCCTGGGTTTCATTAGTGTCTCCTCGTATATCCCACCTCGGACACTAAGCTCTCAACTCAGAACTACTAACAGGCATGGCTTTTTAAAAAAAATTTCAAAGAAAACCTGTTTATATCGCACTGTTTTCTACATACATTTACTAGAAACAACATATGTATATTCATGTTTGAAGAAGAGCTCTCACTCAGAAAACATCACCAAAGAACATGGAAGTCAGCTCTTTACCTTCTACATAAGAAACAATCAAAAACAAGTTTCTGTATAGACTAGTGGTTCCCAAACTCTGGTTTTAATCACAATCTCTTAGAGGACTGGTTGAAATAAATTTCTGGAATTAACCCCTCCAAAGTTTTATCACAGTAGATCTGGAGTGAGATCCAAGAACTTATTCTTCTGAAAAGTTAATACCAGCATAACACCAAAAGTAATACCAGTGTAACTTATCTGAATCATGCAATGCCCAACATAATGGTAATGTTAATATTCCCATAATTAAGCCACAATCTCAGCTACAAATATTCTGCTAATGGATAACTATATTCTATGTGTATTATACCAGGAAGACATAATCCTAGTCTAAGTGGATAATATTGTTTGCCTGGAAGGGAGGGAATATTTTCACTATCACCTTGAGAAGAGGTAGGTTTGGGAGCAGGAAATGGGCATATAGAAGGCAAGCCTTAGAATACATATAAAATATGGTGAGGGACTTTCCTGGTGGCTCAGATGGTAAAGAATCTGCCTGCAATGCAGGAAATCCAAGTTCAAGCCCTGGGTAGGGAAGATCGGGAATGGCAACACCTCCAGCATTCTCTCCTGGAAAATCCCATGGACAGAGAAGCCTGGCAGGCTATAGTCCATGGGGTCACAGAGAGTCAGACACGACTGAGGTGACTTAGCATGCATGAATGGTGAGCCAGAGAGATTCCCCCCGCTTGGGTACCATGGCTGTTGGAGTCTGAATACAAGAAGTATAGAGATGAAGCCCTAAAGTCATGGAAGTTGGTCTTTAAAAGCTTAGGGAGTGGCACCACATTCTGGAGTTAGATAGTTGATTCCTATGTAGAAAAAAGAGGACACTGTTTTTTTATCTGTGGAATAACAGTAATACATAGCTGATCCTGTGTCTCAGCCCTTCTGAGACAATCAGAAACCAGGGAAGTAATTTATATGCAAGCTGAAATGTGTGGACATTAAAGATCCCATAATGTGGGGAGTTTGGAGGCACTCTTAACCAAGATTAGCACTAGAGATGATCTATCCTCAAAGAACCATATAGTCTCTGCAGGAATATAGATCATCTAGGCTTAATAACATCAGTGATTCCATATTAATTTCACAACAGGGCAGGGCTAAATGCAAAAGTCACACCACGTGGCAATAGATTTTTATGGCAGTAGACTGATAAGACCCCAGAGCTCTTTTCTGTTGATGCCAAAATGTGAACCACTTTGAGGATGTGGAAGATTCTGAAGTTCTTGGGCAAATTAAGGGGAAGGGGAACCCCAAGAGGGAAATTCTAGGTTTCCTGATAAAGAAGAAAGTTGGATACTGAAGTGATTAGTTGAAAAAATTAAGGAGATGTGACCAAAGAGGTCTTCTGAATTAGTGGAGCATTTCATACCAATTACATGGTAGTTGTTAAATTCCCTGTGGTTGGTTGGCTCATTGGTTAAATCATGACACTAGGAAATAGTGGAATGGAAATTTAATTCTGCACTTGAATAGCCCAGCTATGCTCATTATCACCGACCCTGGATTCCTCCTAACACTGGCCAGGCCTTTTAAAAAAAGATGGTGATAATCCAACTTAAGAACTTGAAGAGTTTATGGCAGATGAGCACAAATTCATTACTGTAGCCGAATAAATAGTCCCAAAATGCACCTGATGTTAGTGGGCAATTACATTATCTTGGCATTCCAAAAAAAAAAAAAGTAGAATTCCAAATTGACAGAAATGCCATTTGACTCTTACAGAGATCCTTGAAACTCATTCAACAAATATAATATCTACCAGATACCACTACGTGTGTATGTTTAGTTGTATCCAGCTCTGCTACCCCATGGACTGTAGCCTTCCAGGCGCCTCTGTCCATGGGATTTTCCAGGCAAGAACACTGGAGTGGTTTGCCTTTCCCTTCTCCAGGGGATCTTCCTGACCCAGGAATCAAACCCAGTTCTCCTGCATTGCAGGTGGATTCTTTACTCTCTGAGCCGCCAGGGAAACCCCAGATAACACTATGCAAGTCCACCTTATGAAGTGGTTGTACTACTTTGTTCCAATCAGCAGTAAAGGAGAATTCCAGTTGCTCCATATAAGAATCAACAATCAGTGTTTTCCATCTATTAAACTGAAGCAAATTTGGTTGTATGGTGATATCTCATTCTGGTCTTGATTTTCATTTTCCTAATGGCTGATGAAGTTAATGACCTTTTCATGTGTTTCCACATCTTCTCCCACTATGTAGGTTACCTTTTCCCTCCTCTAATAGTATTCTTTTATGCACAAGTTTTAATTTCAATACTGTCAAATATTAATACATGGATTTTTTCCTTTTTTGTTTCATGTGTCCTGTTAAATATTTGTCTATCCCAAGGTGAACAACATTTAACTCTGAAAATTTCATAGCTTTATCAATCACAATTGGATTTTTGAGTCATTGCTATTTTAAATAAAACTTTGTGTATGGCATGGAGTGAGTCAAGGTTCATTTTTTTCCCATATGTATATTCAATTGATCCAGTACAGTTTATTGAAACTACTATTATATGCCCCACTGGATCACAGTAATTTCTTCACTTAAATCAGTAAATTATTTAGATGTGACTACTTCTAGAGTATTTTTTCCATTTGTCTGTCTTTGCACAATATCAGACTGCTAAATACTATGATTTTATAATATCTGCAATCTCATAGTCTAACTCCTCTCAGTTTGTGTTTAAGAGGCTGTTGGCTATTACAGGTGCTTTGCATTCTCATATAAATTAGTGCTAGCTTGTCAATTTCCACCAAAATTAAAGCTGGAAATTAAATTGAGATTACATTGAATCTATTGGTCAATTTACATAAAATTGAAACATCAGCAATATAATCCAATTTAATAATCCAATCCATGAACATGGGATACTTCTCTATTTAGATGTTATTCATTTCTCTTGGCAATATTTCTATAATCTTCATTGTAAAGGCTTTCACAATCTTTGTTCAAATTATCCTTAGGTATTTATTTCTTTCATGTCATAACTTTAATTTTTTAAAATTTGATGCTAGCATATAACAATAAAATTAATTTTTATATATTGACCTTTATCCAGCTGCTTTGAAAAGTTTACCTACACATTCTAATTCTTTATATTCTTTTGGATTTCCTCTGTACAGCATCGTACAATCTATGACTATTGAGTAACAGTTTCATTTTGCTCTTTCCAATAATTTTTATCTTTTATATCTTTCTTTTTCTTGCCCTATTTCACTGGGCTAAGACTTCTAAGAATGATGTTAAAAAGACTGGTAACACAAGGATGGGGGCCTCCTTGTTATGTCCCTGAACTCATATAGATTGTGCTCAATATTTCATCATTTAGTATAACATTTACTATAGCTTTTTTTGGTAGATACATTTTAATATATCAAGAAAGTTACCTTTCACATTTTCTGGAAACTTACTTTCAATAGAAACTAAGCAAAACAATTTAAAGAAACTACTTTAGGAGTAAAAGTCTAAAAACAAAGTCTAAAATAAGAGTAATAAATACGGAAATTGGTAAATTGGCAGACATGTGGGTAAACATAAATTCTTAATTTAATTCAAATTTAAAATAATATCTGATTTTGGGGGGTTTAAATAAATATAGATAGGAAAATGCAGACACTTAATTTGAAAACTTGCTGTTTTTAACTACAGGAAACAAAAAATTAACAAATATTCATATTCTCTCTCTCCCCACAACCCAGAAAAATCAACCATCTCTAAAATTCAAGTAAATAATACCACAATCCAAGCATAGCCACAAACATTTCTAATGGTGCAACAGAGAAGGACAGGATATCTACAGCATCCCAAGACTCTTCAGCAAATATTCACTTCTTAAAAGAGAAATTCTCTGTAACAAAACTGATGTGAGAAGGGCTGAGATGTAACAGAACTCTAACTTCTCAGTAATGAAGAAAGAAGTTGCAGAAAGTGCCCAGGGGAGCCACAGTGAGCAGCTTTCAGAAAAGACTCCTTTAAAAGTGAGTCATCACTTGGGCAGGCAACAGTCCCTTAATGATGGTTGCCTCTGAGGCAGCCTGTGAAACTTGGCAAGAGTCACACGAGAAGTCTGAGCCAGACTACTCTGAGGTTCAGAGGTATCCCCTCTACACAGAAGCATCAAACTCTGTGGAAACAAGAAGCTACAGCTACAGGAGAGCCTCTGAACTTACCTACAAAACAGAAATAGAGTTGCTGCTGCTGCTGCTGCTAAGTCACTTCAGTCGTGTCTGACTCTGTGCGACCCCATAGATGGCAGCCCACCAGGCTCCCCCGTCCCTGGGATCCTCCAGGCAAGAACACTGGAGTGGGTTGCCATTTCCTTCTCCAATGCATGAAAGTGAAAAGTGAAAGTGAAGTCGCTCAGTTGTGCCCGACTGGTCTCGACCCCATGGACTGTAGCCCACCAGGCTCCTCCGCCCATGGGATTTTCCAGGCAAGAGTACTGGAGTGGGTTGCCATTGCCACTCCAGTACTCTTACTTAATAGAGTTACAGATGTAAAAAAACAAACTTATGGTAACCAGGGCGTAAGGGATAAACTGGAAGATTGAAATTGACATATACACACTATTACATATAAAACAGATAACTAAGAAGAACCTACTGTATAGCATAGGGAACTACTCATCACTCTGTAATGGCCTTTATGGGAAAAGAATTTTAAAGAGTGGATACATGTGTATATATAACAGATTCACTATGCTGTATACCTGAAACTAACACCACACTGTAAATCAACTATATTCCAATTAAAAAAAATTTTTAAAGGACCTCTGAGCTGAGAGGCTTGGAAAACTTCCTGGGCCTCTCCCTCCACCATCTCTACAAAACCTTCCTGCTACTACTCTAAGAAAACTCAATTCTATCACCTTAGAATAACAACAAAAATATGTTTGATAACATATAATCAGGGCTTCCCTAGTGGTTCAGTGGTACATTGACTCTGCCTGTCAATGTAGACTCAGGTTTGATCCCTGGATCAGAAGGATCCCCGGGGTCAGAAGGATCCCCTGGAGAAGGAAATGGCAACCCCCTCTAGTATTCTTGCTTGGGAAATCCCATGGACAGAGTAACCTGGCAAGCTACATAGCCAATGCGGGTCACAAAAAGTTGGATGTGACTTAGCAACTAACCAACAACATTATCAGAAAAAAGGAGAAATGAACAGCATAACCATTTTACAGATGATGAAAATTCACCAGGAAAATATATTTGCAAAACAGATAAAAAGTATAAAATAAGATTCTGCTTTCATCTCTGACATGTAAGGAATTTGGAAACAAGATTTCTATCCCTATAGGAAAAACTTTATTAAACTGAAAATCAAAGACATTTCTCTATCAGAGAACTGAGGTTTCAGGCCATTTCACCAGGCTGAAATCTGGAGAGGCAGGTGCATCCAGAGAACTATAGCTCCTGAGACATGCTTACCTGGAGCAGAAGCTCTGGGATGTCATGACCTGGTATGAATGAATTTTAAATAAAAATAATTTTGACAAATTGCTGAAGACTAGGTGTGGAACGTTTGAGAGTGAGAAATGTCTGAGACCCACAGTCATTGGGGAACCCCCTCACACTGGTAAATTAAGATTTGTTATATAAATATCATTAAATACAAAAATCTTAGAGTAAAAAGCTTAATTGGGGTCTAAAGATTACTTTTAGAGCTTTGAGTATAAGAACACTTGATAACAGTTTTTTACTATAAAATAGTCCATATGAAGTTGAAAATTAATTTTAAAATATGACTCTACATTACCATAACAGTTATAAAAATCAGTTTATTATAACTAATAATTCGGAAAATAGCTAATTTTAATAAGAATAAGGAAAATTAATACTTATAATATTATAGCAATACTATCACCATCACAGTAAAGAAAACAGACACTAAAATGACTTGAGAATAAAGCCTTTATTTGTATCTGAGAATAAAGGCTTTATTTGTTTAAAAGACTAGCCTTTTAAATACTTTAATTTTTAAGACAAAACCTTACTAAATATTGTTAAAATTTTAAATGATTTTTTTGTTATTAAATATTATAAAAATATTAAGAGAATGATACAAACTAGCAAAATAGGCATAGACTCTCTACTTGAGAAATTATAAAATAA
Source organism: Bos indicus (assembly GCF_029378745.1). Taxonomy (NCBI): domain Eukaryota; kingdom Metazoa; phylum Chordata; class Mammalia; order Artiodactyla; family Bovidae; genus Bos; species Bos indicus. The sequence goes on from NC_091779.1 coordinate 16,240,660, forward strand.
CAATGAAAGAAATCAAAGATCTAAATAAATGGAGAGATAGTCTATTTTATGGTTTGGAAAAGTTCATATTATTAAAATATCAGTTACTCCCAATTTGATAAACAGATTAAATATAATCAAAATCAAAATCCCAGCATGCCCTTTTTATAAATGTTCATAAATAGATTCTAAAATCTACCAGGAAAGGCAAAAGTACTAGGAGAGCCAACACAGTTTTAAAAGGAAGAACAAGTTGGTGGAGTAACCATAACTCAATTTCAAAAGTAGACATGGTTAATTAATCAATATAACATGTATCACTGAAAGTATAAGCAAGCATATCAATGTAATAGAATAGAAAACCCAGAAATAGATCCACACAAATATACTCACTGATTTTTGACAAAGATGCAAAAGCAGTTTAACTGAGAAAGGATGTTTTTGGTTTCAGCAAATGGTTTTGCCAGTTGGATACTCACATACAAAGGGAAAAAATGAGGCTCAACACAGACCTCACAGCTTAAAATTAACTCCAGATGATTATAGACTTAAAAGGAACACAGAAACTATAACACACCCAGAAAAAAACAGGAGGAAACCTGAATGACCTTGGGTTTATTGAGTTTTCAGATACAACATATCACAGACATGAACCATTGAAAGGAAGAAAATAATCAGACCATATTAAAATTTAAAACTTTTGCTCTATGAAAAAAATTACTAAGAAATTAGAAGGTAAGTCTCAGACTGCAGAAAATATTTGCAAATCACTCATTTGACAAAGGATTTATATCCAGATATGCAAAGAACTCTTTAGTTCAGCTTAGTTCAGTCTCTCAGTTGTGTCTGACTCTTGGCAACCGCATGGACTGCAGCACGCCAGGCCTCCCTGTCCATCACCAACTCCCAGAGTTTACTCAAATTCATGTCCATGACAGAGAACGAAATGGCAACGCACTCCAGTATTCTTGCCTGGAGAATCCCGCGGACAGAGGAGCCTGGTGGGCTGCTGTCCATAGGGTAGCACAGAGTCGGACATGACTGAAGTGACTTAGCATGCATGCATGCATTGGAGAAGGAAATGGCAACCCACCACAGTATTCTTGCCTGGAGAATCCCAGGAACAGAGGAGCATGGTGGGCTGCCGTCTGTGGGGTTGCACAAAGTCGGACACGACTGAAACAATACAGCAGCAGCAGCATGGCCAATGAGTTGGTGATTCCATACAACCATCTCATCCTTTGTTGTCCCCTTCTCTCCTGCCTTCAATCTTTCCCAGCATCGGGGTCTTTTCAACTGAGTCGGCTCTTCGCACCAGGTGGCCAAAGTATTAGAGTTTCAGCTTCAACATCAATTCTTCCAAAGAACATTCAGGACTAATCTCCCTTAGGATGGACTGGTTGGATCTCCTTGTAGTCCGAGCATCTTCTGCAACACCACAGTTCAAAAGCATCAATTCTTCAGCGCTCAGCTTTCTTCACAGTCTAACTCTCACATCCATACATGACCACTGGAAAAATCATAGCCTTGACTAGATGGACCATTGTTGGCAAAGTAATATCTCTGCTTTTTAATATACTGTCTAGGTTGGTCATAGCTTTTCTTCCAAGGAGTAAGTGACTTTTTATTTCATGGCTACAGTCACTATCTGCAGTGATTTTGGAGCCCCCCAAAATAAAGTCTGACACTGTTTCACTGTTTCCCCATCTGTTTGCCATGAAGTGAGGGGCCAGATGCCATGATCTTAGTTTTCTGAATGTTGAGCTTTAAGCCAACTTTTTCACTCTCCTCTTTCACTTTCATCAAGAGGCTTTTTAGTTCCTCTTCATTTTCTACAATAAGACTGGTGTCATCTGCATATCTGAGGTTATTGATATTTTTCCCAGCAATCTTGATTCCAGCTTGTGCTTCCTCCAGCCCAGCATTTACATGATGTCCTCTGCATATAAGTTAAATAACTACAGTGACATTATACAGCCTTGACGTACACCTTTTCCTATTTAGAACCCATCTGTTGTTTCATGTCCAGTTCTAACTGTTGCTTCCTGACCTGCATACAGGTTTCACAAGAGGCAGGTCAGGTGGTCTGGTATTCCCATCTCTTTCAGAATTTTCCACAGTTTATTGTGATCCACACAGTCAAAGGCTTTGGCATAGTCAATAAAGCAGAAATAGATGTTTTTCTGGAACTCTCTTGCTTTTTCCATGATCCAGCAGACGTTGGCAACTTGATCTCTGGTTCCTCTGCCTTTTCTAAATTCAGCTTGAACATCTGGAAATTCACAATTCACATACTGTTGAAGCTTGGCTTGGAGAATTTTGAGCATTACTTTACTAGCATGTGAGATGAGTGCAATTGTGCGGTAGTTTGAACATTCTTTGGCATTGCCTTTCTTTGGGATTGGAATGAAAACTGACCTTTTCCAGTCCTGTGGCCACTGCTGAGTTTTCCAAATTTGCTGGCATATTGAGTGCAGCACTTTCACAGCATCATCTTTTAGGGTTTGAAATAGGTCAACTGGAATTCCATCACCGCCACTAGCTTTGTTCATAGTGATGCTTCCTATGGCCCACTTGACTTCACATTCCAGGATGTCTGGCTCTAGGTGAGTGATCACACCATTGTGATTATCTGGGTCATGAAGATCTTTTTTGTATAGTTCTTCTGTGTATTCTTGCACCTCTTTTTAATAAATTCTGCTTCTGTTAGGTCCATACAATTTCTGTCCTTTATTGAGCCCAACTTTGCATGAAATGTTCCCTTTGTATCTCTACTTTTCTTGAAGAACTCTTAAAACTGAACAACTAGAAATGATCTCCCAAACCAGAATAAAGATATGAACAGACACCTCACCAAAGAAGATATATAAATGACAAGTAAGCATGTGAAGACACCCAACATAATTTGTTATTCACTTCTGTTCAGTTCAGCCGCTCAGTTGTGTCCAACTCTTTGCAACCCTATGAATCGCAGCACACCAAGCCTCCCTGTCCATCACCAACTCCCGGAGTTCACTCAAACTCGTCCACTGAGTGGGTGATGCCATCCAGCCATCTCATCCTCTGTCGTCCCCTTCTCCTTCTGCCCCCAATCCCTCCCAGCATCAGGGTATTTTCCAATGAGTCAACTCTTCGCATGAGGTGGCCAAAGTACTGGAGTTTCAGCTTCAGCATTAGTCCTTCCAATGAACACGCAGGACTCATCTCCTTTAGGATGGACTGGTTGGATCTCCTTGCAGTCCAAGGGACTCTCAAGAGTCTTCTCCAACACCACAGTTCAAAAGAATCAATTCTTTGGTGCTCAGCTTTCTTCACAGTCCAACCCTCACATCCATACACGACTACTGGAAAAACCATAGCCTTGACTAGATGGACATTTGTGGCAACATAATGTCTCTGCTTTTGAATATGCTATCTAGGTTGGTCATAACTTTCTTCCAAGGAGCAAGCATCTTTTAATTTAATGGCTGCAATCACCATCAGCAGTGACTTTGGAGTCCAAAAAAATAAAGTCTGACACTGTTTCCACTGTTTCCCCATCTATTTCCCATGAAATGATCAGACCAGATGCCATGATCTTAGTTTTCTGAATGTGAGCTTTAAGCCAACTTTTTCACTTTCCTCTTTCACTTTCAAGAGGCTTTTTAGGTCCTCTTCACTTTCTGCCATAAGGGAGGTGTCATCTGCATATCTGAGGTTATTGATATTTCTCCTGGCAATCTTGATTCCAGCTTGTGCTTCTTCCTGCCCAGCATTTCTCATGATGTACTCTGCATACAAGTTAAATTAGCAGGGTGACAATATACAGCCTTGATGAACTCCTTTTCCTATTTGGAACCAGTCTGTTGTTCCATGTCCAGTTCTAACTGTTGCTTCCTGACCTGCATACAGGTTTCTCAAGAGGCAGGTCAGGTAGTCTGGTATTTCCATCTCTTTCAGAATTTTCTACAGTTTATTGTGATCCACACAGTCAAAGGCTTTAGCTTAGTCAATAAAGCAGAAATAGGTGTTTTTCTGGAACTCTCTTGCTTTTTTGATGATCCAGCAGATGTTGGCAATTTGATCTCTGGTTCCTCTGCCTTTTCTAAAACCAGCTTGAACATCTGGAAGTTCACAGTTCACATACTGCTGAAGCCTGGCTTGGAGAATTTTGAGCATTACTTTACTAGTGTGTGAGATGAATGCAATTGTGTGGTAGTCTGAGCATTCTTTGGCATTGCTTTTCTAGAAAACATAAATCAAAATGACAATGAAACATCACTAGACACCTATTAGAATGACTAAAATCCGAAACATTGACAATTCCAAAGGCTAGCAAGGAAATCGAGCAGCAGGAACCTCCCTCACTGCTCAAGAGAATGCAAAATGATATAGCCAGTTTAGAGGAAGCTTGATGGTTCTTATAAAATTTATCATAAACTTAAATATTCATGCTCTTAAGTATTTACCCAATTGACTTGGTAACTTATTTCTACATGGATTCATGTTGATATATATTTCAAAACCAATACAATATTAAGTTAAAAAATAAAATAAAAAAACCCAGCAAGCAAATTTTTAAAGCAGTTTTATTTGTAATCACAAAAAAACCTTCAACTATCTTGATGTACTCAATAGGCAAATACTAAAACAAACTTTGATGCATTGATGCATAAATAAATTTGGCACATTGATTCCATGGACTACTCTTAAGGAAGCAAAATCAGTGAGCTATTAACCTACACAAGCAAGGATGAATCCTAAGCATGCATTGTTAAGTAAAAGAAGCCAGCCTGAAAATGCTACATACTATATGAATCCAGCTAAATGTCATTCTGAAAAAGGCAAAATATGGCTACCCATTCCAGTATTCTTGGGCTTCTCTGGTGGCTCAGACAGCAAAGAATCTGCCTGCAATGCAGGAGACCTAGGTTCAATCACTGGGTTGGGAAGACCCCCTGGAGAAGGGCACGGCAACCCTCTCCAGTATGCTTGCCTGGAGAATCCTCATGGACAGAGGACCCTGATGGTCTACAGTTCATGGCTTTGCAAGGAGTCAGACACAACTGAGCGACTAAGCACAGCACATAGCTATAGTAAGATCAGTGCTTGCCAGAGGCTCCGGGGCAGAGGAAGGTAGCATGAGCAAAGCACAGGAGACTAATTAGTTTTTAGCATGGTAAGTCTATTCTGTATGGTATTATAATTTGAATATATAACATGATGCCTTTGTTACAAGCCATAGAATTTTAAGGCACAAAGAATGAACTTTACCTTATGCAAATTTTTAAATAATATTTTAGAAGTTTCAGGGATCCTAGGATAAAGCCAGTTACACAGGCTCCAAACAAAAGGTTTTCAACTTCCAAGAGAACAGGGAATATTATTTAAATGAGTCTTTCTTGAAGAACTATTAAGAGACAAATTTAACCTGCTTCACCCAGAAAAATGAGTGAAGAAAGATCAACAAAAGGACTAGTGAATCAAAACTTCAGTACAAATATAAAATAGAAGAAGTGATCTCAGAAATAATTATCTAGTTCCTGATTTTAAAAAGAATGTTCATATTTGCCTTCATTACCTCTGCATCCTATGGCTTATTGGCAGTGTCTTTTATTAGGTGAGAAAATTTTCTATTCCTAATTCACAATGAGTTTTTATATCATTAATTGATTCTGTGTTTTTTCTGTATATATTATTATTTTTATGTCTTTTCTTCTTTAATCCCTTTCTTGCTGTCCTGAGCTAACTCCTACATAGCTATAGTATTTTAGGTAACTTTTTACATTGCTGCTTTAAGTATATACCCAATTTTTAAGAATATTTAAATCCACCTGTAGCATTGGAAATGTTTTCCTACATTCTATTCTTAGAATAATTGAAGAGATATTGAAGCTTTCAGAAAATTGAGTCTGTTAATATTTTGATATATAAATTTTAACCACTGTTCAATTTTTAATGGTTATAAATATATGCAGATCATTTTAAACTCAGATTTGATCAATTTTATTTTTAAAATATTTCCTGTTTTATTCTGTTATTGATTTAGTGCCATTGCTGCTGCTGCTAAGTCACTTAAGTCATGTCCGACTCTGTGCAACCCCAGAGACGGCAGCCCACCAGGCTCCCCCGTCCCTGGGATTCTCCAGGAAAGAACACTGGAGTGGGTTGCCATTTCCTTCTCCAATGCAGGAAAGTGAAAAGTGAAAGTGAAAGTGAAATAGTATCCGACTCTTAGCGACCCCATGGACTGTAGCCCACCAGGCTCCTCTGTCCATGGGATTTTCCAGGCAAGAGTGCTGGAGTAGGGTGCCATTGCCTTCTCCGTTAGTGCCATTAAGTGACTTTTATTGTTTTCTTTTTATATATGAATCTATGAGTCATATTCTCTGTTTCATTTCTAACAGTATTTTATAGCTTTGAACTTTTTAAGTTGATAAATAGTGGTCTCTCTGTAGAAAATCATAGCATAGAAATATAATGTGTAAATTGTAGAAGGAAAATAAATAGAATGAAAAAAGTCTATCCAAAAGAAAGCGAGGAAGAAGAAAAACAGAAGTAGAAATCAAAAAATAGGATACAAAAATAAAAGCAAGTATGTAGTTATAAAAATAAACATGAATATATGAAGCTCACAAAGCTAAGAGTTGAACTCGGGATACAACAACAACAACAAAAAAAAAAAACAATGAATTCTTGTAACAGGAAGTCTATGTTTATAAATCGAATGCCTACTAACTTGTTGCAATGTTTATTAAATAAGGCATTTGTGCTTGCCTGACTGGAACATTCTCCTTTCAAACAAAGGAAAAATAAAAATATCATGAACAGCCCCATCTTCCCACAAAAAAAGAACAAACCCAAAGCATATAGAAGGACATAAAGATAAAAGCAAAATTAATATTAATGGAATATAAAACAATGATATAAAAGACTTTTTAAAAAGTAGATATTATACTCTAAAATTACTAATAAAACAAACAAAACCCTGATGAGAGTTACCAATAAAAAAAAGAGAAGGCACAAATTAACATTTGGAATAAAAGAGGTAAATTATATATAAAGTAAAAATTTTAATATAAGCAATCTGTTAATATAATAGATAAGTAAACATGAAAATATAGATGTCAAATTCCAAAAACTTTTTAAAACTGGCTCAAGAAGACTTCTGCTATTTATGTAAACATTACATAATTTGAATAAGAGGTTAAAAACAGTCTCTACAAAGAAAACCCCAGACCCAGACAGTCCAATTAGTGAGTTCCTAGAAACTATCAAAGATAGAAAATTTCAACTTACAAAACTTTTCTAGAGTTTTATTTAAAAAAAAAAAGAGGCACAACTCGTGAAATTGTTTATGAAACTAGTGTAAATAGATACCACAACCCGACAAGTATCAGAAAACAAGAGACTAACCTCATTCATGAACACACATTCAAAACCATAAACAAAATAAGCTAAACTTTAATTATATTAAAGATATAATAAATCATAGGCAAGTTTGTTTTAAATATAGGAATGCAAAGTTGGCTAACTTTTTAAAATTAATTTATTTAATTGGAGTCTAATTACTTTACAATATTGTAATGGTTTTTGCCATACATTGACATGAATCAGCCATTGGTGTACATGTGTTCCCCATCCTGAATCCCCCTCCCACATCCCTCCCCATCCCATCGCTTAGGGTCATCCCAGTGCACCAGCCCTGAGCACCCTGTATCATGCATCAAACCTAGACTGGCAATCTGTTTCACATATGGTAATATAAATGTTTCAAATCATCCCATCTTTGCTTTCTCCCACAGAGTCCAAAAGTTTGTTTGTTACATTTGTGTCTCTTTTGCTGTCTCGCATATAAGGTCATCGTTACCATCTTTCTAAATTCCATATATATGCATTAATATACTGTATTGGTGTTTTTCTTTCTGACTTACTTCACTCTGTATAATAGGCTCCAGTTTCATCCACCTCATTAGAACTGATTCAAATGTATTCTTTTTAATAGGTGGGTAATATTCCATTGTGTATATGTACCACAGCTTCCTTATCCATTCATCAGCCAATGGACATCTAGGTTGCTTCCATGTCCTGGCCATTGCAAACAGTGCTGTGATGAATATTGGGGTACACGTGTCTCTTTCTCAATTCTGGTTTCCTCGGTGTTTATGCCCAGCAGTGGGATTGCTGGGTCGTATGGCAGTTCTATTCCCAGTTTTTTAAGGAATCTCCACACTGTTCTCCATAGTGGCTGTACTAGTTTGCATTCCCACCAACTGTGTAAGAGGGTTCCCTTTTCTCTGCACCCTCTCCAGCATTTATTGCTTGTAGACTTTTTAATAGCAGCCATTCTGACCATTGTGAGATGGTACCTCATTGTGGTTTTGATGTGACTTCTCTGATAATGAGTGATGTTGAGCATCTTTTCATGTGTTTTTTAGCCATCTGTATGTCTTCTTTGGAGAAATGTCTATTTCATTCTTTGGCCCATTTTTTGATTGGGTCGTTTATTTTTCTGGAATTGAGCTGCAGGAGTTTCTTGTATATTTTTGAAATTAATTCTTTGTCAGTTGCTTCATTTGCTATTATTTCCTCCCATTCTGAAGGGTGTTTTTTAATCTTGCTTATAGTTTCCTTCGTTGTGCAAAAGCTTTTAAGTTTAATTAGGTCCCATTTATTTTTGCTTTTATTTCCATTACTCTGGGAGGTAGGTCATAGAGGATCCTGCTGTGATTTATGTCAGAGAGTGTTTTGCCTATGTTTTCCTCTAGGAGTTTTATAGTTTCTGGTCTTACATTTAGATCTTTAATCCATTTTGAGTTTATTTTTGTGTATGATGTTAGAAAGTGTTCTAGTTTCATTCTCTTACAAGTGGTTGACCAGTTTTCCCAGCACCACTTGAAGAGATTGTCTTGTCTCCATTCTATATTCTTGCCTCTTTTGTCAAAAATAAGGTGTCCATAGGTGCGGGGATTTATCTCTGGGCTTTCTATTTTGTTCTATTGATCTATATTTCTGTTTTTGTGCCAGTACCATACCGTCTTGATGACTGCAGCTTTGTAGTATAGTCTGAAGTCAGACAGGTTGACTCCTCCAGTTCCATTCTTCTTTCTCAAGATTGCTTTGGCTATTTGAGGTTTTTTGTATTTCCATACAAATTGTGAAATTATTTGTTCTAGTTCTCTGAAAAAATACCATTGGTAGCTTGATAGGGATTGCATTGAATCTATAGATTGCTTTGGATAGTATACTCATTTTCACTCTATTGATTCTTCCGATCCATGAACATAGTATATTCCTCCAACTATTTGTCATCTTTGAATTCTTTCATCAGTGTTTTATAGTTTTCTATATATAAGTCTTTTGTTTCTTTAGGTAGATTTACTCCTAAGTATTTTATTATTTTTGTTGCAATGATGAATGGAATTGTTTCCTTAATCTCTCTTTCTCTTTTCTCATTGTTAGTGTATAGGAATGCAAGGGGTTTCTGTATGTTAATTTTGTATCCTGCAATTTTACTGTATTCATTGGTTAGCTCTAGTAATTTTCTGGTGAAGTCTTTAGGGTTTTCTATGTAGAGGATCATGTCATCTGCAAACAGTGAGAGTTTTACTTCTTCTTTTCCAATCTGGATTCCTTTTATTTATTTTTCTTCTCTGATTGTTGTGCTAAAACTTCCAAAACTATGATGCATAGTAGTGGGGAGAGTGGCCACCCTCCTCTTGTTCCTGACTTTAGGGAAAGTGCTTTCAATTTTTCACCACCAAGGATAATGTTTATTTAATTTACTACATTAATGGATTAAAGGAAAGAACAATAGAATGTTATCAATAATGAAGGAAAATACTCATAATTCATTATCCTTTTGTGATAAACAGTTTATCACATAAGCAAAATGAACAACAAAAAAATCAAGCTAGTTAAAGAATAGAACTCTCTTATCTGATAAAATGATAATGCAGTATTTTTAAAATGTACAGTAGACAAAAATATGACTAGATATGTGGTCAGGGGCTTTATCTCATGTGTTAGATGAAGAAATTTGAAGGGAATATTTTGGGGAGAGCTAAAGGATTTCAAGCAGATTCTCTGTCCGTTTTGAAAAGATATATCTATGGGATATGCAAGAAGGAAACTATAGATAATGGTCTACAATCTAGTGGTTTCTAGTGTATAACTAAAATACAGAGGAATTAGTTTAGAAAGGAAGGGAGCAATATAAGAGATATTGAAGTAAAGCCAAGTAAAAGATATGTTAATCTGAAACTCCCAATTTTTCTTATCAGTTCAGTCGCTCAGTTGTGTCTGACTATTTGTGACCTCATGGACTGCAGCACACCAGGCCTCCCTGTCCATCACCAACTTCTGGAGTTTACCCAAACTCATGTCCATTAATTTATCCTATACACATTAATATATATAAAATAGATCATCAGCAAAGACCTACTGTACAGCACAGGGAACTCTACTCAATATTCTGTAATAACATATATGGGAAAAGAATCTGGAAAAAATAAACATACATGTATGACTAAATCACTTTGCTGTATACCTGAAACTAACACAACATTGTAAATCAATTATACCCCAATATAAAATAAAAATTAGATAAAAAACAATGTAGAAGACTTGTAAAACATTGCCTGTGAAGGGAGGAAAAGCAGAAATAGTGAATATGTTTAACATTAGCGATTGAATGGTCGGGGGATGTGTCAGTCTCACTACCTGGAGGTGGGACATAGAACTACCGTATAAGCAGCTGGGTGGGCAAGTGTACAGCTCAGCAGAACTGTGAGTGGTAACAATAAGTGTACTGCTTGAAGCCATTCATTTAGAGAAGGTCGTCCAAAGACAAATTACAGAGGTATATTTAAATAAAAAACAAAATGAGGAGCACAAAAAGGAACTAAAAATGAACAGCCAAGGAAATCAGAGGAGAACTAGAGGAGACTCATTATTAAAGGTTTTAGGAAGAAACTGTTCAACCATATAAAATACTACAAAACCATAATTCCCTTTTGTTGCCTCCTTTTCACCAATCGTAAATCTTTAAATTGCACAAGATCTTTCACAAAGACCATTAATGTATATCTGTCAGCCAGCGCCATCAGATTTGGATCAAGAAAAAAGCACATGTTTATTCCTGCCTCTTTCTTGCCTTAAATGAAAGCTAGTTAACTTCATCTGCCCAAGCAGAGTAAAATAGTTACCATTAAGGAGGCACTGGTTAGGACAAAGCCTCCACTAACTGAATTATACCTTAGACAGCCTACTAGAAAATGTTTCTCACAGAAAGTGAGACAAATAGTACAACTATAATGGAGAATGGACTTCCAATTATTGAGCTTGATAAAGGAAGAATATAACCCAAACAAGGCAAAACATTAGGATAAAAGAACTGTAAGCGGACAATAGCAAAAACTGCCCAAGGGAGATTAATGCTAAACCATTTAAATCCACCTTAGAGCTAATTTCCAAGACTTTAATCAATTGCAATCTTTTTTCTCAGAAAGAAGAAACTGCAACATTGATAAAAGGAAAATGCATACTATGTTGTTAGTTTCAACAGCCATCACTTAATTCCAGTCCAAACCCAATTCTACTCCCCAGAAATGATTTTTTTAACAGTATCAGACTATCTTTTATTTAATAATATTCCCAAGAGAGGGAACCAAAAAAACTGTGGCTTTTTGATTCTTCATAATGCTGAGTGGTCATATACTGATTAGATTTACACAAGCACTCAAAGTACCTATACAATTTGAGACAGAAGTTTGGGAAGGTTGGTGAACCAGCCTAGTAACATAATGATTGTTGACATATCAGACTTAAATATCTGATAACCAGATAGTTGGTGGAAATTTCTCCTATAGTCCCAGAATTGTGTCTAAAGCTGACGAAGGCAACCTACAATCCAAAGCCAATAAATTATCCCTAGTAACAAAAGTGTTATAGAAGTCACAGAGTTTCAGGAAACAGCCATGGATTAATTATATCAAATCCTTATGATGATATGCACACCCTGCTTTATTTAAAACAGACAACTAACAAGGATTTACTGTATAGCATGGGGAACTCTGCTTAATACTCTGTAATAACCTAAATGGGAAAAGAATTTGAAAAAGAATAGATTCATGTATATGTATAACTGAATCACTTTGCTCTATACATGAAACTAACATAACATTGTTAATAAAATATACTCCAATATAAAAATTTTTTTAAATTTAAAGAAAAGAAAAAAACAATGAGAGGAAAATGTGTTGCTTTGTTGCTAAGTCACTTCAATCGTGTCCAACTCTTTGTAACCCCATGGACTCAAGCCCACCAAATTCCTCTGCCCATGGGATTCTCCAAGCAAGAATACTGGAGTAGGTTGCCATATCCTTCTCCAAGGGATATTCTCAACTCAAGGGTTAAGACAATGAACCAGATCAAGGTTCTTCAACTTGGGCTCAAAGAACATCCAAATAAGTTAGCAGATATTATCAGAGAAGTGGTTTGTTCAGTTTTGTAGAGAAAGTTCTATAAGTAGTCAGTCAAGTTTCCAGGTGAAATTTGAATTCCCACTTTGAGATCCTGCTGCTGCTGCTGCTGCTAAGTCGTTTCAGTCGTGTCCGACTCTGTGCGACCCCATAGACGGCAGCCCATCAGCCTCCCCCGTCCCTGGGATTCTCCAGGCAAGAACACTGGAGTGGGTTGCCATTTCCTTCTCCAATGCATGAAAGTGAAAAGTGAAAGTGAAGTTGCTCAGTCAAGTCTGACTCTTTGCAACCCCATGGACTGCAGCCCACCAGGCTCCTCCATCCATGGGATTTTCCAGGCAAGAGTATCTATGTTTGGGTTAATGCTCACACTGCCTTTTCTTTCAAGTCATCAGACAGTATATAAAGCTTTCTAAATTAATGTATTTCATAACATGTTTTGTAATGAACTTTTAGAGCTTGTAGTATACTTGCAGCTAATAATAATTTTATAATACCGAACTAAACATCTTGCTGCTGCTGCTGCTAAGTCGCTTCAGTCATGTCTGACTCTGTGTGACCCCATAGACGGCAGCCCATCAGGCTCCCCCGTCCCTGGGATTCTCCAGGCAAGAACACTGGAGTGGGTTGCCATTTCCTTCTCCAATGCATGAAAGTGAAAAGTGAAAGTGAAGTCGCTCAGTTATGTCCTACTCTTAGCGATCCCATGGATTGCAGCCTACCAGGCTCCTCCACCCATGGGATTTTCCAGGCAAGAGTACTGGAGTGGGGTGCCATTGCCTTCTCCGACTAAACATCTTAAAAGCATATTAATTTCTATGTTATCAGTCAGACTGTAACATCTTTATGCATAATGAAGATATCAAAAAAGTAGAACTCTTCTAAAAATTACCAGAAAATGTAATTGTTACAAGATGAGGGCTCATTTAAATGCTAATAAAATCTATCTTTTCACATATCAGACATTTTCAGAGTTAACCTTATTTGGCCATAATTTATAGCAAAATAATAAAACTGACTTTCAGAAGAGTTTAACTTTTTACATTTAGAAGATTATAATTATCCTTTTGTCCTCTGAGGCTTATAATTTGATAGCATGCCACTCTTAATAAATAGACCAGTTTTGCAATTCTAATATAACCCTATCACATTTTATTATTAGATGATCATTAACACTTAAACCCAATGATTTATTCTTGCCCTCTGTTAATACATACTGTCATTGCTTATAAAATAAATTGAAGGAAACAGAATGCATTTTTCCTGGGAAGAGGGATGCAATTTGTAATAAACTGACAAGTAAACCTCATGAATAGCTTCCACACAGTATCCTCATTTTTATCTAAACATTTAACCAGTGCCAAAATTTAAAAAATAAAATAAAAATACCAGTAGGACATGATGAGCCCAGGCACAAACCATGTAGAGAGGGAATCTACTGGGACAGTATCCCTGTTCAGACAACTATAAAGTCCCACCTCCTGGTGCAGTGAACGAAGCCTCTCTCCTTAAAATGGGCCCAAAGCAAATCCAGAATCTTAATTTTAATGCAAAGGGGCTCTACTGTGAAGAAGTGACTATCTTGACACTAATGGCATATACAGAACAGGGCAGAATGCTTAAAGGAGAACTCATGTAATAAACCTGAAAATCTGAAGGAGATCAAAACAGAGACAGTTCTCTCAGCCAGAGATGACCAAAGTTTTCACTATTTTCTTAGAAAGGAGGAAATAAAATGAAAATCTCAAAACCCTCGTCTATAATATTTTAGTTGTTGCATTTACAAAATAGCTAAATTCTATAAAGTTCCAAGTCTATAATTTGTGTTCCATTATTTACAGCATATCTTGTGTTGTTCTGACGAAGTCCCCCTGGAACTAGAAATTATAGTTATGTGGCCTGTGTGGAGCCTGTTGAACTAGGACTGATGCCAAATGGGCAGATCACCCAAGTAAACCTGCCTTACAGAACAGTACCATAGGAGAGGAGGAGCTAAGATGGCGGAGGAGTCGGACGGGGAGAACACTTTCTCCCCCACAAATTCATCAAAAGAACATTTAAACGCCGAGTAAATTCCACAAAACAACTTCTGAAAGCCGGCAGAGGACATCAGGCACCCAGAAAAGCAACCCAAGTCTTCGAAAGGAGGTAGGAAAAAATATAAAAGACAAAAAAAGGGACAAAAGAGGGAGGGACAGAGTTCCGTCCCGGGAAGGGAGTCTTAAAAAGGAGAAGTTTCCAAACACCAGGAAACCTTCTCACTGCCGAATCTGCGCCGAGCCTTGGAAGCACAGAGGGCAACATAACAGGGAGGAAAAATAAACAATTAAAACCCGCACATTGCGAGCCCTATGGTAACTCCCCCAGCGGAGAAGCAGCGCAGATGCCTGCACACGCCATTAGCAAGCGGGGGCTGGGCAGGGAGGCGCAGCGCCGGCTGCATCGCAAGAATCTGGCCTGAATACCCCGAGCGCTATCTGAGCGAAATAATTTGGGCTAGCAAACCAGACTGTGGGATATCTACCACGCGAAAAGCCAGCCCTAACCTATGACACTGCCAGGCTGGCGCACGCAACAAAGGACTGAACAGAGATAGCCGGCGGCAGACCATCCCCCTCTGGTGATAGGCAGCCAGAGCCGGAAGGGGACAATCGCAGCCCCAGAGAGACATTATCTATAAAACTGTAAGCAGGCTTCTTTGCTAACTAAAACTTCTTGGGGGTCTGGACGGTCAACATCTGCCTGAGAAGGTGTGCCGGTACACAACTAGATAACAGAGCGGCGGGGAGGCGATAAGTCGCAGCAATCGCGCGCGCAAAACACCTCATCACCTGAGCTGCTCGGATCTGGGAAGGGCACAAAACGCAGGCCCAACTGAGAGTCTGCGCCTCTGAGGACTACCCGAGTGCCTGAACCTGAGCAGCTTGGACCCGGGAAGTACAGGCAGCCCAGGGCCGGCCGCGGATAGTTCGCGGCGGAGCAACCTAGAGCCTGAGCAGCGCGGGCAGAGAGGCTTCACGCGCCGTGAATGAGGGGCAGACCCAGTGTGGCTGAGGCACTGCGAGCACACGCCAGTGTTATTTGTTTGCAGCATCCCTCCCTACCTCCCCTCAGTGCGACTGAACAAGTGAGCCTATAAAAAAAAAAAAAAAATTTAAGTCCTCTATTATTCCTTTAATTTCCACTTTTATAACCGATTACTTTGCAAAAAAAAAAAAAAAAGAAGACCCTATTTTTTTTTAAAGCAAACTTCATATATTTTTTAAAATAATTTTTGACCTTTTTTTTTCTTTTTTCCTTCTTTTCTTTAACATTGTATTTTTGAAATTCCAAACTCTACTCTAGATTTTTAATTTTAGCTTTTTAGTATTTGTTATCAATTTTGTACCTATAGTTTTTTTTTGTTTTTGTTTTTATATAATTTCTGTGACCCTTTTTTATTTTTTCTTTTTGTCTGTTTCTTTCTCTTCTCCTTTTAAATAACATTGTATATCTGAAATTCCAAACTCTATTCTAGATTTTTAATTTATGCTTTTTGGTATTTGTTATCAATTTTGTACCTGTATTTTTTTTTTTTATAATTTATGCGACCTTGTTTGTTCTTGTTTGTTTTTTTTTTTTCTCTTGCTTTCTTTTTCTTCTTCTTTTTTTAACATTGTATTTTTGAAATTCCAAACTCTACTCTAGATTTTAAACTTTTGCTTTTTGGTATTAGTTATCAATTTTGTACCTATATTTTCTTTATAATTTTTGCGACCTTGTTTTTGTTTGTTCGTTTTTTCTCTCTTTCTTTTCCTTCTTCTTTCCTTTAACATCGTATTTTTGAAATTCCAAACTCTAGATTTATAATTTTTGCTTTTATGTATTTGTTACCAATTTTGTACCTTTAAGAACCCAATCTTCAGTACCCATTTTTCACTAGGGAGCGAGATTACTGGCGTAACTGCTCTCTCTCCCTTTGGACTCTCCTTTTTCTCCACTAGGTCGCCTGTGTCTCCTCCCTAACCCCTCTCTACTCTACCCAACTCTGTGAATTTCTGTGTGTTCCAGATGGTGGAGAACACTTAGGGAACTGATTACTGGCTGGATCTGTCTCCCTCCTTTTCATTCCCCCATTTATCCTCCTGGCCACCTATGCCACCTTCTTCCTTCTCTTCTCTGTATAACTCTGTGAACAACTCTGAGTGGTCCAGTTGTGGAGTGCACATAAGGAAGAGATTACTGAATAGCCCACTCTCTCCTCTATTGACTCCACCTCATCTCATTTGGGTCACCTCTAACTCCCTCCTCACTCTTCTCTTCTCCATATAACGCTGTAAACCTCTCTGGGTGAAACAAGTTTCAGGGCAAGACATACCAAGCAAATTCTCCAGCACCAAGGAACACAGCCCTGAGCTCCAAGATACACGCAGCCCAAAGTCACCCCAAAACCATAGACATCCCATAACTCATTACTGGACATTTCATTGCACTCCAGAGAGAAGAAATACAGCTCCACTCACCAGAACACCGACACAAGCTTCCCTAACCAAGAAACCTTGACAAGCCACCTGTACAAACCCACACAGAGCGAGGAAACGCCACAATAAAGAGAACTCCACAAACTGCCAGAATACAGAAAGGACACCCCAAATTCAGCAATTTAAACAAGATGAAGAGACAGAGGAATACCCAGCAGGTAAAGGAACAGGATAAAAGCCCACCAAACCAAACTAAAGAGGAAGAGACAGGGAATCTACATGATAAAGAATTCCGAATAATGATAGCGAAATTGATCCAAAATCGTGAAATCAAAATGGAATCACAGATAAATAGCTTGGAGACTAAGATCGAGAAGATGCAAGAAAGGTTTAACAAGGACCTAGAAGAAATAAAAGAGAGTCAATATAAAATGAATAATGCAATAAATGAAATTAAAAACACTCTGGAGGCAACAAATAGTAGAATAACAGAGGCAGAAGATAGGATTAGTGAATTAGAAGATAGAATGGTAGAAATAAATGAATCAGAGAGGATAAAAGAAAAACGAATTAAAAGAAATGAGGACAATCTCAGAGACCTCCAGGACAATATTAAACGCTACAACATTCGAATCATAGGGGTCCCAGAAGAAGAAGACAAAAAGAAAGACCATGAGAAAATACTTGAGGAGATAATAGTTGAAAACTTCCCTAAAATGGGGAAGGAAATAATCACCCAAGTCCAAGAAACCCAGAGAGTCCCAAACAGGATAAACCCAAGGCAAAACACCCCAAGACACATATTAATCAAGTTAACAAAGATAACTTGATAACAAATCAAGTTATCAAACAAAGTGTTTGATAACACAAAGAACAAATATTAAAAGCAGCAAGGGAAAAACAACAAATAACACACAAGGGAATTCCCATTAGGATAACAGCTGATCTTTCAATAGAAACTCTTCAAGCCAGGAGGGAATGGCAAGACATACTTAAAGTGATGAAAGAAAATAACCTACAGCCCAGATTATTGTACCCAGCAAGGATCTCATTCAAATATGAAGGAGAAACCAAAAGCTTCTCAGACAAGCAAAAGCTGAGAGAATTCAGCACCACCAAACCAGCTCTCCAACAAATACTAAAGGATATTTTCTAGACAGGAAACACAAAAACAGTGTATAAACTCGAACCCAAAACAATAAAGTAAATGGCAATGGGATCATACTTATCAGTAATTACCTTAAATGTAAATGGGTTGAATGCCCCAACCAAAAGACAAAGACTGGCCAAATGGATACAAAAACAAGACCCCTATATATGTTGTCTATAAGAGACCCACCTCAAAACAGGGGACACATACAGACTGAAAGTGAAGGGCTGGAAAAAGATTTTCCATGCAAATAGGGACCAAAAGAAAGCAGGAGTAGCAATACTTATATCAGATAAAATAGACTTTAAAACAAAGGCTGTGAAAAGAGACAAAGATGGTCACTACCTAATGATCAAAGGTTCAATCCAAGAAGAAGATATAACAATTATAAATATATACGCACCCAACACGGGAGCGCTGCAATATGTAAGACAAATGCTAACAAGTATGAAAGGAGAAATTAACAATAACACAATAATAGGGGGAGACTTTAATACCCCACTCACACCTATGGATAGATCAACTAAACAGAAAATTAACAAGGAAACACAAACGTTAAACGATACAATAGACCAGTTAGACCTAATTGATATCTATAGGACATTTCATCCCAAAACAATGAATTACACCTTTTTCTCAAGCGCACATGGAACCTTCTCCAGGATAGATCACATCCTGGGCCATAAAGCTAGCCTTGGTAAATTCAAAAAAATAGAAATCATTCCAAGCATCTTTTCTGACCACAATGCAGTAAGATTAGATCTCAATTACAGGAGAAAAACTATTAAAAATTCCAACATATGGAGGCTGAACAACACCCTGCTGAATAACCAAAAAATCACAGAAGAGATCAAAAAAGAAATCAAAATTTGCAAAGAAACTAATGAAAATGAAAACACAACAATTCAAAACCTGTGGGACACTTTAAAAGCAGTCCTAAGGGGAAAGTTCATAGCAATACAGGCATACCTAAAGAAACAAGAAAAAAGTCAAATAAATAACCTAACCCTACACCTAAAGCAACTAGAAAAGGAAGAAATGAAGAACCCCAGGGTTAGTAGAAGGAAAGAAATCTTAAAAATTAGGGCAGAAATAAATGCAAAAGAAACAAAAGAGACCATAGCAAAAATCAACAAAGCCAAAAGCTGGTTCTTTGAAAGGATAAATAAAATTGACAGACCATTAGGCAGACTCATCAAGAAACAAAGGGAGAAAAATCAAATCAATAAAATTAGAAATGAAAACGGAGAGATCACAACAGACAATACAGAAATACAAAGGATCATAAGAGACTACTATCAACAATTATATGCCAATAAAATGGACAACGTGGAAGAAAAGGACAAATTCTTAGAAAAGTACAACTTTCCAAAACTGGACCAGGAAGAAATAGAAAATCTTAACAGACCCATCACAAGCACGGAAATTGAAACTGTAATCAAAAATCTTCAGCAAACAAAAGCCCAGGTCCAGACGGCTTCACAGCTGAATTCTACCAAAAATTTAGAGAAGAGCTAACACCTATCCTGCTCAAAGTCTTCCAGAAAATTGCAGAGGAAGGTAAACTTCCAAACTTATTCTATGAGGCCACCATCACCCTAATACCAAAACCTGACAAAGATCCCACAAAAAAAGAAAACTACAGGCCAATATCACTGATGTTAAGGAAAAATCCTTAACAAAATTCTAGCAATCAGAATCCAACAACACATTAAAAAGATCATACACCATGACCAAGTGGGCTTTATCCCAGGGATGCAAGGATTCTTCAATATCCGCAAATCAATCAATGTTATACACCACATTAACAAACTGAAAAACAAAAACCATATGATTATCTCAATAGATGCAGAGAAAGCCTTTGACAAAATTCAACATCCATTTATGATAAGAACTCTCCAGAAAGCAGGAATAGAAGGAACATACCTCAACATAATAAAAGCTATATATGACAAACCCACAGCAAACATTATCCTCAATGGTGAAAAATTGAAAGCATTTCCTCTAAAGACAGGAACAAGACAAGGGTGCCCACTTTCACCATTACTATTCAACATAGTTTTGGAAGTTTTGGCCACAGCAATCAGAGCAGAAAAAGAAATAAAAGGAATCCAAATTGGAAAAGAAGAAGTAAAACTCTCACTGTTTGCAGATGATATGATCCTTTACATAGAAAACCCTAAAGACTCCACCAGAAAATTACTAGAACTAATCAATGATTATAGTAAAGTTGCAGGATATAAAATCAACACACAAAAATCCCTTGCAATCCTATACACTAGTAATGAGAAAACTGAAAGAGAAATTAAGGAAACAATTCCATTCACCATTGCAACAGAAAGAATAAAATACTTGGGAATATATCTACCTAAAGAAACTAAAGACCTATATATAGAAAACTATAAAACACTGGTGAAAGAAATCAAAGAGGACACTAACAGATGGAGAAATATACCATGTTCATGGATTGGAAGAATAAATATAGTGAAAATGACTATACTACCCAAAGCAATTTATAGATTCAATGCAATCCGTATCAAGCTACCAATGGTATTCTTCACAGAGCTAGAACAAATAATTTCACAATTTGTATGGAAATACAAAAAACCTCGAATAGCCGAAGCTATCTTGAGAAAGAAGAATGGAACTGGAGGAATCAACCTGTCTGACTTCAGGCTCTACTACAAAGCCACAGTTATCAGGACAGTATGGTACTCGCACAAAGACAGAAATATTGATCAATGGAACAAAATAGAAAGCCCAGATTAAATCCATGCACCTATGGACACCTTATCTTTGACAAAGGAGGCAAGAATATACAATGGATTAAAGACAATCTCTTTAACAAGTGGTGCTGGGAAAACTGGTCAACCACTTGTAAAAGAATGAAACTAGAACACTTTCTAACACCTTACACAAAAATAAACTCAAAATGGATTAAAGATCTAAACGTAAGACCAGAAACTATAAAACTCCTAGAGGAGAACATAGGCAAAACACTCTCTGACATACATCACAGCAGGATCCTCTATGACCCACCTCCCAGAATATTGGAAATAAAAGCAAAAATAAACAAATGGGACCTAATTAAACTTAAAAGCTTCTGCACAACAAAGGAAACTATTAGCAAGGTGAAAAGGCAGCCTTCAGAATGGGAGAAAATAATAGCAAATAAAGCAACTGACAAACAACTAATCTCAAAAATATACAAGCAACTCCTACAGCTCTACTCCAGAAAAATAAATGACCCAATCAAAAAATGGGCCAAAGAATGAAATAGACATTTCTCCAAAGAAGACATACAGATGGCTAACAAACACATGAAAAGATGCTCAACATCACTCATTATCAGAGAAATGCAAATCAAAACCACTATGAGGTACCATTTCACACCAGTCAGAATGGCTGTGATCCAAAAGTCTACAAGCAATAAATGCTGGAGAGGGTGTGGAGAAAAGGGAACTCTCTTACACTGTTGGTGGGAATGCAAACTAGTACAGCCACTATGGAGAACAGTGTGGAGATTCCTTAAAAAACTGGAAATAGAACTGCCTTATGATCCAGCAATCCCACTGCTGGGCATACACACTGAGGAAACCAGAAGGGAAAGAGACACGTGTACCCCAATGTTCATTGCAGCACTGTTTATAATAGCCAGGACATGGAAGCAACCTAGATGCCCATCAGCAGATGAATGGATAAGAAAGCAGTGGTACATATACACAATGGAGTATTACTCAGCCATTAAAAAGAATACATTTGAATCAGTTCTAATGAGATGGATGAAACTGGAACCTATTATACAGAGTGAAGTAAGCCAGAAAGAAAAACACCAATACAGTATACTAACGCATATATATGGAATTTAGAAAGATGGTAACAATAATCCTGTGTACAAGACCGCAAAAGAGACACCGATGTATAGATCAGTCTTATGGACTCTGTGGGAGAGGGAGAGGGTGGGGATATTTGGCAGAATAGCATTGAAACATGTATAATATCATGTATGAAACGAGTCGCCAGTCCAGGTTCGATGCACGATGCTGGATGCTTGGGGCTGGTGCACTGGGACGACCCAGAGGGAGGGTAGGGGAGGGAGGAGGGAGGAGGGTTTAGGATGGGGAACGCGGGTATACCTGTGGCAGATTCATTTCGATATTTGGCAAAACTAATACAATATTGTAAAGTTTAAAAATAAAATAAAATTTTAAATAAATAAATAAAATAAATAAAATGAAATGAGATAAAATAAAACTGTTAGTACTAAAGGTAATTATTTTCTTAATTAAATTTTAGTAGATTTTCATTCTAAAAAAAAAAAAAAAGAACAGTACCATAACATTTATTCCTGAGTAACAGAAACGTAACACTTGATTTTATTTATTCTTTGAAAATCATTCATTGAGCACCTAGAATGTGTACTGTTCTGAGAAATACAGAGATAATAAATCATGAGTGGGTAAGGAGAGGGTTGCTAAGGCATATGAATAAATGCCAGGATGATCATATCAAAATCTCCTGATTCCCTCGCATAGCTACTTCCCACCAACTACTCTGTAATGCACTGGGCCACACATCTCTTACAAACATTGCTACTTTATTACAGTAAGTTACTAGGGAGAAGGGATTGATGTTCAAGTATGTATTCCCAGAGTATTACAAATATAATTAGTACTTTGGAGTATGCTTTAGGAATTAATGAATTCATAGAAGAGAAACTTATTATCAGTTCATGTGATCTGGAAAGATGTAAAGAAAAAGCAGGCAACTCAACAGAAAATGAAAGGATGAAGAAATTACGTTACAGAAACGAGTGGGAGGTAATTTAAGAACAAACGCCTCTGGTCTGGATTATGGAACTGGAAGTTCTGCACCCTGTCTCCTTCAGACTTCTCCTCCCCTATGATCTTCTCCTAGATTGGCCTTCAAAAGCTAGCACCTCCAAAAAAAAAAAAATAAACAATTACTGAAGACAAAGGGAGCTGATTTTTATTTTAATTTTCCAGACATGCTCAGGTAATGGAGGAAAAAGACAAAAGTTTCGATTTGAATTTTTCCAAACAAATTATAGCTGTACACAGAGCAATATTTTTCAAAGAAGTCCTGTTCTCTTAGGACACTTTGTCTGTGTAACTGCATGTGAAGAGTTAAATTGGGTCCCCTCAAATATTCATATGTTAAAGTCCTAACACCCTCATACCTCAGAACTTAATTGTATTTATTAGGAGTCTCTAAAGAGGTAACTGAATTGTAATGAATTCATTGAGGTGGGCCCTAATCCAACATGATTGATTTCCTTATAAGAACAGGAAGTGTGGAATGGATACACAGAAGGAAGAGGATGTAAAGACAACAGGGAGAAAACAACGATCTAACAAGTCCAAAAGAGGGGCCTGGAACATATCCTTCCCTCAGAAGGAGCCAACCCCACCAATGCTTAATCCAGGATGTCCAGCCTCTAGAACTGTGAGAAAAGAAATTCCAGTAGTTTAAGTCACCAGGCCTGTGGCACTTTGTTTCAGCAGCCCTAGAAAACTAATACACTACGTTTAAATTTTGGAACCCTAATTTAGCCATGCCTCAGCTGGGTTTACCTTCGTTCCTTCTAGGTGGTTGGAAAACTCTGTCCACCTTCAACACTCAGATGAAGTGATCAGAAGAAGGTGGAAGGGCTCCCACTTTTGCATGGAGAGGATATTAGGGCAAACCAATGACCTTGGAGATAACTGATCCCCCATTCTGACTTTCTCCCAGAGAACGCAAAGTCATCCTAGCTACTGAACTATCTCTTAGGCAAAAAAAAAAATAAAAATAAAAATATTTCTGTAACAAGGCAATGACCTCTACTGGAAGTTGTGTGGAATTACAGAGAATTCCAGTTAGTTCCAAGCTTTAGGGAGAAAAAATAAAATAGAACAGGTTGAAATGTTAAGAAGTAATGACCTCAGAGAAATTTGTAAGGGAGAGCTGTTACCGTCAACCATTAAATGAGTATAAATTAAAAGGAAGTGTAGCAGAGCAGAAACAGAAAACCTTCAAATCGTGTGTAGTTTATTGCTGCTGAGGGCACAGTGGGCGAGAGGGAGGAACACACGCACTCAGGGGTGTCTCCACGCTGAGAGTCCTCTGAAGGATTTCTAGCTCCTTGCTACCCAGTGTCCTCAGGGGACCAGCAGCAGAGGCCCCAGCCCAGAGCTGCTGAATGAGAATCTAAACTTTTTAACAAGGCTCCCAGGAGATCTGCTAATGCATTAAAGCTTAAGATGCAGAAAGGTGACATTTTTGTGCTTCTCTAATTCCGGGTGGGAAAAGGCAAATCAACGTAAAAGAAGGCATCATATATGACCCAGTTCTAGGTTCTAAGCTCGTTTTTCTTGACATTAGTGCATATTATCCAACTATCCATAAAATACACAAATCGAATAACACATTTGATTAGCCTTTTTTTTTTATTTGAAATCTTAAAATGCAACTAATGACAGCTTGGAACTCTCTGATTTCCAGGGTTTTCTATGGAAATGCTGATCCTTCTAACTCTGCTATTAATCATCTTGTGTCAGGGAAGGAGGGAGCATGGATTTGAACTCTTCTGAATGAATGTATTTCACATACCAGAATCACGTCGGCAATTTGCTCAACAGCTTTAGAAGCCACGACCAGGGTGTAGTTCAAATTCATTCCATCTGTTTCTTAAACTGGCCGTACTGCTCATCTTCACACTATTGTAAAGCATGGTACCAAGAAACAGCAGTTATTGTTATCAAAAAAGACAGATTTTTTTATTGTAAATGCCCCCCTAAACCAGGGTATATTAATCTGCTTAAAACTTCGGTTTATTTCTGGTGAATATTTAATAGCCAGCTTTCAAAGTAAAAGTTGGAGCCTTAATTTGTAGCACTTGTGATTTGTCACAGTGTAAATTCTCCAATCTTGAAGAATTTCAAGATACCAATATGATCATGAAGCCAGGGAAAGATGTGCACAATTTCCTGATGGTAGTACATGCAGGCACCGCCATGGACTTCCAAAATACTACCAAATACCTTCCCCTTTCCCAGACTATTTCCTGTATTATCTTCAAAATCCATGTCAGTGCACAGCTTTATATAAAGTACTAATTTTAATAATGATGTGATGAATGTTTCTTTATTATAATAAAATGGTGATACATCATAAAAATTTAATGCTATTAAACTCTCAGGAGCAGAGATGCAAAACAGCTATTACTCTAGTAACAATACCCTTCCCAAACTTACCTGTAGGAGGCAGTCTTCTACAAAAAGAAGGCTGTTTGTAATATTTAGTATCCTTGCAACTATCCCAAAGTAGTATTCCTAGTTATGTCAACCCTTCCCACAATCTTCATTTACATTTGCTGGAAGGTCAGGAAGATCCCCTGGGGAAGGAAATGGCAATCTAATCTAGTATTCTTGCCTGGAGAATCCCACAGACAGAGGAGCCTGCCACTGAGCTACAGTCCATGGGGTCTCAAGGAGTAGGACATGACTGAGCGACTAACACTAAAGCCTTTCAGTCTAGGCCAGTCATGCTCCTGGAAGCTTCTATGCTCTATCTTTTTTTCTTAAGTTGTTTTTTTTTTTTTTTTTTCCAATGTGGGCCATTTTTAAAGTCTTTATTGAATTTGTCACAATATTGTTTCTGTTTTATGTTTTGGTTTTATGACCACAAGACATGCAGGATCTTAGCTCCCTGACCAGGGATCAAATCCACACCCCCTGCATTGGAAGGCGAACTCAACCACTGAACCACCAGGGAAGTCCCTGTGCTCCATCTTTAATCCCTCCATCTCACACCACAAAAACTTCTCTATATTTTTATTAATTTCCAAAGGACCATGACCCAACTCGTAAATTAACTCACAAAATTTCCATCAATGCCACCATACAACAGAATAACACCATTATAAGTTTAATTGCATCCTCCCCAAAATGTTAAAATCTTAACCTTTAAAATCTGTGAATGTAACTTTACTTGGTAATAAAGTTTTCACAGAAGATCAAGATCTAGTTATTAGGATGGATCTTAATCCAATATGACTGGTGTCCTCTTACAAAAGAGAAATTTGACACAGAGACAGACGTGCCTGGAAAGAGAACACAGAAAGAAGACGGCCATCTATAAGCCAAGAAGAGAAGCCTGGAGCAGATCCTTCCCTCAAAAGAAGCCAACTCTGCCAACACTTTCATTTCAGACTTCCTAGCCTCCAAGACTGAGACAATAGATTTCTGTCGTTTAAGCTACCCAGTTTATGGCAATTCTAGTGAATTCACACAGTCAGAAGAGTTGCGACCAAAGAGTCACTCTTTGTACTCTGAGATGCTTAAAGAGTAGATACGGATGGGCATCAGACACAACCCTGACTGCATCCATGAGAAGGGGCAGCACATATGAACATTGTTAGTCACAGGTGTCATGATAGAAAAAGAGAAATGCTAAAACATTTGGTACAAAACTATTACCAATGGAAACAGTGGAAATAGTGAGAGAGTTTATTTTCTTGGGCTCCAAAATCACTGCAGATGATGACTTCAGCCATGAAATTAAAAGATGCTTGCTCCTTGGAAGAAAAGCTATGACCAACCTAGACTAGACAGCATATTAAAAAGCAGAGACATTACTTTGCCAACAAAGGTCCATCTAGTCAAAGCTATGGTTTTTCCAGTAGCCATGTATGGATGTGAGTTGGACTATAAAGAAAGCTGAGTGCCGAAGAACTGATGCTTTTGAACTATGGTGTTGGAGAAGACTCTTGAGAATCTCTTGGACTGAAAGGAGATCCAACCATTCCATCCTAAAGAAAATCAGTCCTGAATATTCATTGGAAAGACTGATGTTGAAGCTGAAACTCCAATACTTTGGCCACCTGATGCAAAGAACTGACTCACTAGAAAAGACCCTGATGCTGGGAAAGATTGAAGGCGGGAGGAGAAGGGGATGACAGAGGATGAGATGATTGAATGGCATCAATGACTCGATGGACACGAGTTTAAGTAAGCTCCGGGAGTTGGTATGGACAAGGAAGCCTGGCGTGCTGCAGTCCATGAGGTCGCAGAGTCAGACATGACTGAGTGACTGAACTGAACTATCAACTTGTTAAAGTTATTAACTCCTACAAAAGGGGACTTAAATATGTAACTAAAGACACCTCACTTTAACCCATTCCTCTGATGCAGAAATTTTCAAAACTGAAAGCAGATGTTGATGTTCTGAGGGAGAAAAACCTACTTGAAATCCTTTGAATGGGCTCTATGCTGCTGCTGCTAAGTCGCTTCAGTCGTGTCCGAATCTGTGCGACCCCAGAGATGGAAGCCCACCAGGCTCCCCTGTCCTTGGGATTCTCCAGGCAAGAACAATGGAGTGGGTTGCCATTTCCTTCTCCAATGCATGAAAGTGAAAAGTGAAAGGGAAGTTGCTCAGTCATGTCCGACTCTTAGCAACCCCATGGACTACAGCCTACCAGGCTCCTCCATCTATGGGATTTTCCAGGCAAGAGTGCTGGAGTGGGATGCCATTGCCTTCTCCAGAATGGGCTCTATAGTCAGCCACAAACTCCATCTACATGAATGGCAAGCTCTGAAAATCAGTTTCTAAACCCAAAGGCACAAAAACAGAATGTAAGTACTAAAATTCTTATTTATTGAATCATAACATTTTAGATTCTGGAGGGATCTGGGAGCCCTATGTTTTATAAGAAAGAAAGAAAACCTAGAGGTACAGGAAAACTCAACTCCATTTGTTTACCTGTGGCGGATTCATTTTGATATTTGGCAGAACTAATACAATTATGTAAAGTTTAAAAATAAAATAAAAAAAAACTTAACTATAGTTGCTTTAGAATGTTACATTAGTTTCTGCTGCACAATGAAGTGAATTAGCTATATGTATATATACATCCCCTCCCTCTTGAGCTTCCCTCCCACCCCACCTCCATCCCATCCACCTCGATCATCATAGAGCACTGAGCTGAACAGCAGCCTGTCCTGTGCTATGCAGCAGCCTCCAACTACCTGCTTCACACATGGCAGTGTATATATGTCAATGCTACTCTCCCAGTTTGTCCCACTGTCCTCTTCCCCACTGTGTGCACATGTCTGTTCTGTCTGTCTGTGTCTCTATTCCTGGCCTTACAAATAGGTTCACCTGTACCATTTTTCCAGATTCCACATATATGCATTAATACACAATATTTACCTTTCTCTTTTTTCCTTACTTGCCTCTGTATGAAAGTTTCTAGTCCATCTACATCTCTACAAATGACCCAAGGTTGTTCCTTCTAATGGCTGAGTAATACCCCATTGTGTATATGTACCAAATGTTCAACATCACAAAGTGTTAGAGAAATGCAAATCAAAACCACAATGAGGTGCCACCACACCCAGTTAGAATGTCCATCTTAAAAAACCTAAAACAATAAATGCTGGAGAAGGTGTGGAGGAAAGGGAACCCTCTGGCACTGTTAGTGGGAATGTAAATTGGTACAGCTACTACAAAGAACAGTATGGAGGTTCCTTATAAAACTAAAAATTGAACTACCATATGACTTAGCAATCCCACTCCTGTACATACACACTGAGAGAATCATAATTCTAAAAGACACATGCACCCCAGTGTTTCCTGCAGCGCTATTGACAAGAGCCAAGACATGCAAGCACCTAAATGTCCATCCATGGGTGAACAGATAAAGAAGACGTCAACCCCATTTCTTAGTTTCTTACATTCTAGTCCCAACTACCAGAAATAAAGTTCATGAGCCTGATCATGTCTTCTATTCACTTGAAGAACTTTTACAAAAATGCACATTTCCAGGACCCAAGCTTTAACCCAACCTTAAAAGTTCAGATTCAAATCCTAAGTTTGCCTCAAGGATCTGTACTTGCATTCTTGGGGAATTGGGCCATGTCGGGAAGTTTAAAACAACTTATGAAAAAGATCCTGCCCAGAGACCTGTCTCTTTTGGTCTGCTTCTCTCTCCACGTAGACATAGCCCTATGTGATGATTACCACCTCTTCTCTAATCCTGAGAGAAATGCTTAGGTTTCCCTGGACCTGCTTATAACATAGGTTCACACTGAATCTGATAACATAAAAACTGCTCCCCTTGATTCCTGGACGATTCTAAGTACAGAGAATATTTTAGAGCAGAAGAGGAAAAACAAGCCTGCAATGTCTTAGAACAACCTTTTTTTGAATGTTCTTTCATACTCATCATTTTCTGTTCCTAAATGTGCCCAAGTACATTAAATTTGCAGCCTTGCAAAAATAGCCATTTTCCCATTTACC
Source organism: Bos indicus (assembly GCF_029378745.1). Lineage (NCBI taxonomy): Eukaryota > Metazoa > Chordata > Mammalia > Artiodactyla > Bovidae > Bos > Bos indicus. The sequence continues at coordinate 16,270,011 of NC_091779.1, forward strand.
AAGCGTAAGATGATTTATGTAGGGTGAGTTGCAATAAGCACAGGTTTCTTTTATTTTCTTTCATTGCTGTATTTCCTAGGGGGAGAGTTGATTTTAAAACAGTGAACCAAAACAAAAAAATTAATAAAACTGCAGTCAAGTGAATCACAATTATTTATAAAATTTGATAGTTCAAACTGGGACACAGGATTTCCTGGGGAATCAGGAGAACACAGAAGAGACTTGAATGTAATAAATTTAGAGGTATAAATAATTTCCCATTGGTGGTCATGGTGGTGGAGACTGTCAACTGTAAGCTGTGTGACTAGAATGAGGTTGAGTCTATATTCTGGACATCCATCCTGAGCTTCCTCACTCTTACACTTGAAGATCCCATGCAACATCAAAGAGGGAGACAACATTTAAACTTTAAGAGGTGTGGTTGTACTGGAGATTTTACCCTTGAAACATTTCTCAAATATTCTTTCTCTTCCTTATTCTAACTCTGTCTCCTTAGGTGAGACCCTTATCCTCATGAACTAGCCCAGGAGCCTCTACCTGCTTTTCTTATCTCCAGATTCTGCCATACTCATGTCCTTTCAGCAATTTCTTCCGATTTGAGGCTTCCTTGAACCCTCAGTACCTCCAGCTCCTAATCCCAACTCTCCAGTTATTGCAAGACTTCTGGGAAATTGGAACTACATTCTCTTGCTTCTTGTTTGGAGATTCCTGCTCTAGAACACAGGTTCAGGCTGAAATCCTGTACAGCTGGCAATAATGCCAGGGTTTTTATGCCAAAGTGGAGAAACCAAGGAGATCTGGAATAGCCACATTTTGAAATCCTCCTGGTTGGACTGTCTCTCCTTTGGGGCCCTATTTATTTGCAAGGGGAAAAAAGTAGGGCACTGGGGCTCTTTTGGAATTTGTGCTTCAGAGTCTAGACTTGACCTTTTTTCCTTTGTTTCCAGCAGTTAAACATGAGACCAGTTGGTTTTAGTGGCAGACGAACCCACTCCAGTATTCTTGCCTGGAGAATTCCACCCCCAGAGGAGCCTGGTGGATTACAGTCCATGGGGTCACAAAGAGTCAAACATGACTGAGCAACTAACACTTTCACTTTCAGTGTGATTAGTACTAAAATCAACTCTATATTCCTTCAGCTCTCTTCAGAAACTGCATCATGAACCAGAATCTTCCTAATTCTTTTTAATAATGGAATAGATGTATCAATCTTTATATTGATGTTTTATCTGACTCTGGGTTTCATCCGTCACTGACCTCGTATTTCATTATGAAACACCTTCATAATGAGCAGGGCATATTCTGACACAGAGATGTGCTGAATGAATCATCTCTGCACAAACGAATATGAGCCTGTGGCAGTGCAGGTTCAAGTCAAGCATTTGCACAGTCCTGCAATATCACTGTAAAACATGGATAAATCTTCCAGCCCTCTGGTACTGATCCCCAAGAAGTGAGAAGGAATCCTGAAGCTTAAGTACACAATGGGAGAGAAATTCCAGTCACTGAGCTTTCTTTTAGCAATATGTATCTACGGAGCCCAAGAAGTACAGACCATACCCGTTATGGGCAGCGGGGGCCAGGGGTTGGGGAGGTGGGGACGAATTGACAGATTTTAGCTCTATGCTCTGTGATGACCTAGATGGGTGGGGTGGGGGTGGGGATGTCCAAGAGGGAGGGGATATATGTATTTGTACACATAGCTGATTCACTTTGCTGTATAGCAGAAACTAAAATTACAAAGCAATTATACTTCAATTTAAAAAAGGTCACAGAAGGCTCTTAGATACAGCAATGTGGGAAACTGTGCCCATGACTACAGTTGAAGGAAGCCAGCACCCTCCAGGAAAGAACTGTGATTTTCCAGCCACCCGGAGTCCCCATCACCATGGTGGAAGCAAAAGTCTCTCATTGCTTTGGCTTTGAAAGACATTCAAAAAAGATGAAGGAAGAATGAGAGAATTCTCCCCTCTCCAGCTTTTCCTTAACCTCTACCCCTGCTGCTGCTGCTGCTAAGTCGCTTCAGTTGTGTCCAATTCTGTGCAACCCCATAGACGGCAGCTCACCAGGCTCCCCCATCCCTGGGATTCTCCAGGCAAGAACACTGGAGTGGGTTGCCATTTCCTTCTCCAATGCATGAAAGTGAAAAGTGAAAGTGAAGTCGCTCAGTCGTGTCCGACTCTAGCGACCCCATGGACTACAGCCCACCAGGCTCCTCCATCCATGGGATTTTCCAGGCAAGAGTACTGGAGTGGGGTGCCATTGCCTTCTCCGAACCTCTACCCCTAGTTTCTCCCAAATTGATAACTATAGCATTGCTATTGTTGTTGTTTAGTTGCTAAGACATGTCCTACTCTTTGCGACCCCATGGACTGTAGCCCTCCAGGCTCCTCTGTCCATGGAATTCTCCAGGCAAGAATACTGGAGTGGGTAGCTATTCCCTTCTCCAGAGGGTCTTCTAGATCCAGGGATCAAATCCAGCAGTGGTTCCTAAATAAGAACTTGGGAACCATAGAGTATAAGTCAGCATGAAGGCTAGAGAAATCTCAGACAGTCTTGTGACAACTCATCTTTGGGGTACAAACCATTAAAAATAATCATAATAAGGTGCACAGTGTGGCTCTAGAGCCCAGCATTTTCCTACTTCAACGAATTCTTTAATTCTGTAACTTTTGTCTCCAACTTTGGGTCATGCCTTTCTGGGCCTTCTCTGTGGTCATTACATCATCAGTGTCATGTCTGTGTCTGAAGCCTTCCATCTATGTCCAGCTCTTGGAGAAATTTCCTCCTTTCACCCTGCCTATCTTCTGAGTCTCCAACAGCATGCTCCTTTCTCTGGTCCTGCTCTCTGGCAGGGTGAGGCCCACCACCTGTTGAAAGGAGGTGATGTAAACAGAGGCACCTGGTGCACACAGATGCCTAAATATTAGTTCCCTTCTCTTAAGACCACAGGGAGGATCCCCCACTTCAAGCTCAGCTCTCTGAGATGAGACTCCCTAAGGCAGTATCTCTGCTTTACTCTCTACCATCAAATATCACCTCCAATCCTAGTCTAGAACTGAGCATCTGCTTTCATTCTGAACTGTCTTCCACTTAAACCAGCTCTTTGCTTCTGTTACAATTTTTCCCCTCCGTGTTTCTCCCTGGGAGAATGACAACCCCATTCAAATTAATTTTCACACATACTTTAATTTACAAAAGCTATAAATAAAATTCTATCAGTGGGAATGGAGATGATCCTGAACAGGGGTGCCCTGGTGAGAATTGGTGTCCTGACCTTACAAGATTTCTTCAAATGCCCTGAAGGTGGCTAAGATTGGCTTTGGCAGATTAACCAAGGGCCCATGTCTTGAGAGCAAGAAATCAAGGTCCTCTGAGCCATTTCAACTAAAAATCAAAAAGCCTGTAACAACTAATAAAGCTAAACCCATGCATTCGTAAGGAGAAGGGAAACTTCAATCATTCTTCCTGTGCTCTGGAAAATTCATGAATAAATAAATATCTTAATGCAAATAGTTCCCACCTCAGAGACAAGTTTGTAAGAGGATGTCCTGTCCTTAAACTAAGCCACATTCTTAAACAGCTCTCCCACTTGACAGTAAAGCTGGCAGAATTAGTGAGTACGAATGACCTTTACTCATGCTGTAATCTGATATGTAATTGATGACAGCCTCCAAAAGGATACTAACATCTGACCCAGTACTATTACATTTTCAAGGTAATTTGTGTCATAATGGTTCATTTAAAAAACATGTACAAAGCAACCTTATGTAGCATTGAATATAATTACTTGTTCACATTCTCAGGATCTAAAAGAAGCAACATAGGCTTTCAGAAATCAATAGACAAGCCTAAACCTAATGGTTTATTCATTTGAACAAGTTCTACAGATTCACAGTCCCAGCACGGTCCTTGCAGAGCTGGATCATGTGGAAGACTCTATCTCACCCACCTCTGCTCTAAGGAAAGTCTAGGGGTCAGGGGAAAAGAAGGCTGCCAAGCAGTCCCAGTAGACTGAAAATGAGAGTTCAAGGCAGTGCTGGTATGAACTAAGTTCTACATTAGAGCAGAGAGCGATGTGGTTCATTTTTCTACTCTCTTGAACTGTATTAGTCATAACAGCCTGGAATTTAGGAAAATAAACCTAGATATCTTTGGGTGGGGGTGGGGGAGAAATAGGAGATGTGAGTGGCTGAAAAGAGACTGGCGATTACCAAGCATGGGCTGAGGGCTCTTTCTGAATGAACGTGTCCTAGCTGGTAAGGTAAGGAAACCAGGGGGTTATTTAGATTCAACAAATGATTCTGGAAACTATACTATTCTAGACCTCTGTACATTAGTATCTTAGGGTGAAACAAGTATGGAAAGGAGGGTTTTATGTTGAAAATAAATGACTTTCCTTCCAATGACATGAGGTACTGATGAAAGACAGGAGCAGGTTTCTGGATCAGAGGACTAAGCCAACTGACCAAGGTGATACCAGGGCACATTAAGCTTCTGGCCACATCAGGGCCTGCAAAACCAGCAATGTGGGGGCCTTGGGAAACCTCAGTGTGTATCCAGCCACACAACAGGGCTCAAGGGTTGTCACAGCATTTTAAAAAAATTTTAAAGGTAAATTTGATTTTCTTTAAGCATTCACATAGGCCATATAACTATTTGGGAATTTTCAGAAATTTATGAACAGGAAGAGAGGCAGTCAAGACAGAGAGAATGCTGTATCTGTGGGATAGTCAAATAGTGAGCACTTCCATACTAAATAAGTGAACCCAAGTGCCAAGATTCCATAGTTATTCAATCAGACACAATGTTTCATTTATAATATTCTTGTTTTGTTTTGCTATCAGATTTATTTTTATAAACATGCATTCCACTTTACCTTTTCTAAATTCTGAGACCTGGATTCTGTCACTGTAATCAAAACCTCACACATTCAAACATCACTTAATCATTGTGTGGATATAATTTAAAACACGTACACACTAACTTTGATTGCTTTCAATACACGGTAAGGATAGAGTAAACTTCTCAAAGCACTCATATTTACAACTGCAGCACTTATCAGGTTAGAAAAAAGTAGACTCATATGCAAATATGGTTTGATGTCATGACCCATCATTTCCCTACCCCTTTTCACTGTAATGGTGAAAAGCCTGTAACTGAAATGTTAGCTCAGAGTTCATAGCAAAATCTTGCTAAGCAAAACTTCTAACTTTTATTTTTCAGTCAGTAGGAAAAGTCAAACATTGACAACATTTATTACTATGGTGTGATGGTGACAGATGAACATTTTCCTCAGTCTATTCCTCTCTGCCAGGAATCTGAGGTTCAGTGTCAGCTGTTACAGACAAGTCTCCTCCATCTGAAACTTCTAGAAGGTAATGGGCACAAAAGTACTTAGCACAGAACCCAGCAGGCAGCCCATAACTATTAGTTTCTTTTCCCAGCCTCCTTTCGACATTACTAATTCATCTGCTTTCTAAGCTCAAAATGAAGTGTGAACTCCACTGCCTGAAAATATGCATAAACAAGAAGGACCAACTCTTCCACTCTCTTTTAAGCTTCCTATGCCTAAAAAATCCACTTTTCTGAGCTCCAACAACCATCTGCCAATACATTACCATCATGGTCCTCTATATCCTCTCTGTACACTATTATATCTCCCTCATCAAGATCCCCCACATTCGCCTTGCAGGGATCCACAGGATCCCCAAGGATTCGTAGGGATCCAAGGAACAACATTCAGAAGGGAAGCATTTACTCCCGAGTACTATCAAGTATCATGCCAAAAAGTGAGTAGAGCAAAATGTCACTACCTCTAGGATAAATGTATATGCCATTATCTTTAACGTGACTTGGTTATATCTAATAACAAAGGGAAGTAAGAAAATATGTATTATCCTATTTCTTGTTTTACCTAATACTTTGTATCTCCTTCACCATGGATGACTGATTAAAAATCTATACATACACCCACTTTACAAACATTGACTTATTCATTACTCATTCTCTGATACACAAGTGCATTAGTCTGTCAGCCATGTCCAACTCTTTGAGACCCCATGGACTATAGCCCACCAGGCTCTTCTGTCCATGGAATTCTCCAGGCAAGAATACTGGAGTGGGTATCATTCCCTTCTCCAGGGGATCTTCTTGACCCAGTGATTGAACCCAGGTCTCCCGCATCACAGGCAGATTCTTTACTATCTGAGTCACCAAAGAAGCCCCCTGATACACAAACTTTCACTATTTTCTTTAGTAAAAATATTTTTAAAAATTAATACTTCACTGTTTGGGGAAATTGCCTAAATGAAATGTCCCCAGCGAGTCTCCTAGTGGCCTCTGTTATGTTTTATTCCTCTCATATAAAATAACTCAGTCATTTAAAATGTATTTATAGAATGTCTACTATGTACCAGACACTGTACCCACCAAGTATTGAAGTTTCAAGAGGGAATAAGGCAGATATGGTCATTGTTCTCAAAGAAATTCCATTCTAGCGAGGAAGACCAGAACTCTTCTTAGAGTACCTAAAAAAGTGAACAGGATTTTGTGATGGAGATTAATAATACAGCTGAAAGAATAGGGCTTAAGGGAGACAGAGCAGTCAGAAAAGGCTATGTTGAGCAGGTGACCAGTGATCAAACACTTGAAGCACAAGAAGAAGCAATCATACAAAAGGCTAGAGGAATAACATCTCAGGCTATGGGAACAATTAGAGTTCTGCCTCAGAAAATGCCGCAAACCTAACCTACTGTCTTGAGAAAGGAAGGTTACATGGTTAGACATGATCACGTTTCTGTTTCCCTGAGGTCCTCTTTTGTCAGCCCTAATAACCCCCCAGGAACACACACTGCCCCCTGAGTCAAGGACATTCCACACCACCCAAGGATCCTCTGCATCTGGTATCCATCAAGGGATTCCCCCAGTGTTTAATGAGTAAAGAACACACTACTGACTTTGGTTCCTGAAACATAATCAGAATGCAGGGGTAACAGTAATTTCCATGCTGTGCTCTGCAAAGACAGAGGTTCACCGGAGACCACTTGCATACGAGGCCAAGAGAGTGAAGCTCTATCTCACTAATCACTTTCAAGATTTCACTTAATAAAAGAGTTTTGTGAATAAAAGGGATTTGAAAACCATGGTTTCCAGCCTATTCTAGGATCTCTGAATGAATTCAGCTCTTCCAAATATGGGAACAGATGTTGGCACATGCTTGAGTCCCTCCAGGCTACCTCCTATTTTTTTTGTTCACTAAACCTAAATCTTTTATTTCCTGGTTCCCCTACTCACACCTTGTTTTGAATTCAGGCCTTGCATTCAGTTCTCTGCCTACCCTATAAATTACTTGGTAAGTCAACTTCTTTCTCTTTACTTTAGGATAAAAAACAAACATAAAACCTTAAAAGTAAAATGAAGAGATCATTAACGTATAAAAATTAGATCAGTCCAGAAACAAATATTTTTAACATTGATTTTAAGTTAAGTTACTGATTTTCATTGGGGAAAAAATTGAGAAAAATAATTAAAAATTCAACTTTGCAACTTTTCAAAATAAATGTGAAAATACTCAGTGTAATCTAAACACAAATCAAAATATATTGTATAATGTCTTATTATGAATATCTCTTTTATCAGAATAAGTCTCCCTTCCACCATCTCTTTACTCTAGAAGGGAAAAAAAGAAAAAGGACAAAATCAAGAGTTGAGAGAGAAAAAAATACAAAGACTGAAAAAAGAATAGAAAGAAAAAAACATGACTGTCACACTTTTAAAAAACAAAAAGCTCATCTTTCAAACTTCCAAAAAACTACTATCTCTAAATTTAGTAACCAGGTTTTCCATATATATTGTTGTTCAGTGACTTCATACTAATAGTCTACAGAACGAGCATTCTCCCCATTTTCATAAAAATTTTATCAGCAGACTCACTGCATTCCAAGCCCAGATGGACTGGGTAGCATGACACAGCTTTCTGGGTTTTCCTTCAGGGCTAGTTAAAACTAGATACTAAGGCATTAAGGAACAAGGGGACCATTTTTAGCTGTCACAGATGCCTATGCACCCCAGAGAAGACATTAATACTGAGGTAGGCATGGCGGAGTTTCCTCCTTAATGTCTTGGTCAAATTTATTTACCTGTTGTGATGGATTCAATTCCATCCTGCAATTGCCAATCAGAAGCATGAAATCAAAATCAGCCAACTATATTCTAGCTTGTGATGCAGTGCAATGAACAAGCAGAATTAAAGTCAGCTTAACTCACCACTGCCCAGAAAATTAGTGAAAACCTCAGATACACAAATCAACCAGATTTATGAATGCAGTGAAACCTAAAATGTTACTGTTATTTAACTCTAAAATAAACACATTTGAACAGTGATTCTCAAAGTATTCCTCATTTGAATTATATAGAGTTTAGGAAATCAACATGTATTCTCAAAACACAAGAGCAGGAATAATTTACTGGCCTATTTACATATTAGCAGCCCGGGGAAGGCTTTTGGTAACCACCCTCCATCTGTTCCTGAAACCTGTCCAAACCAAATTCATTGACTGGATTTCCTCAGCCTCCTGACCTAGAAGATAAACTTAAAACTGTATATACAAGACAGCATTCCTTTGTATTTCCCCCGGGGGTTGGGGAGACATGTTAAAAAAAAAACCACAAACACAAGAGGACAGCTATCCGTTTTCAGTTATCCTTTAGAGCATACACAACATTCACTATACATTTTAGGACTTAATAACAGAGAAAATAACTCTGTGACTTCCAGTCACTTCTTGAAATTTAAACCTGGGACTCCATTGTGTTTCTCAAGATGTAAATAGTAAGCTCTTCTAAAAGCAGTTTGGAAAAGAGGCTTCCAATAAACTAAGAAGGCAGTCATCACTTCTGAAGAAATCTAGCAGAACACCATTTTAATGGACCAGAAAACAAGCAGTAATTGTAAGTAACAAAATAAACCCTTCCAATTCAACAACAAGCATGGCTCCCATCCCCAGTCATATACTAGCTTAGGATGAGGGGGGATTTGGAGATGCTTGTACATCTTTGGGCTTCCCTTATGGCTCAGCTGGTAAGGAATCTACCTGCAATGTGGGAGACCTGGGTTCAATCCCTGGGTCAGGAAGATCCACTGGAGAAAGGATAGGCTACCCACTCCGGTATTCTGGCCTGGAGAATTCCATGGAATGTATGACCCACGGGGTCGCAAAGAATCAGACACGACTGAGTGACTTTCACTTTCACACATCTTTACTCAGCCTCTCCTCCCTCAAGCAATGAAATCATGGTGTCCTCCAGCATGTCTTTTCTCTTTGTAGACCATATGTTCTGGGTTGACCCTCACATTACTTCATCAAGAAGCAAACACATTTACTTAATCAATAAGTGTGGTTCTGATTAGAATCCCATCTGCATTCATCGTCTTTTAAAATTACATATAAATTAACATGTTTGTTTTTTGTTGTAATCATAGTCTTATGATGCATTTAAAAATACTTATACAAAAAAAACAAAAAAAAATAAAAATAAAAATATTTATACAGATGGATCTAGAGATCATCATACTGAGTGAAGTCTGACAAATGTAAATATCATATGATATTGCTTAAATGTGGCATCAAAAAAAAATGGTACAAATGAACCAATTTATAAAACAAAAATAGAGTCACGGATGTAGAAAACAAAAACTTATATTTACCAAGGGGGAAAAGGGAGGAGGAGGGGTAAACTGGGAGATTGGGATGGACATATACACACTACTATATGTAAAATAGATAGCTAATAAGAACATACTGTGGGCTTCCCTGGTGGTTCAGATGTTAAAGAATCTGCCTGCAATGCGGGAAACCCAGGTTCGATCCCTGGGTCAGAAAGATCCCTTGGAGAAGGGAATGTCTACCCACTATTCTTGCCTGGAGAATTTCATGGGCAGAGGAGCTCGGTGGGCTACAGTCTACGGGATCACAAAGATTAGAACACAACTGAGCAACTAACACTCACATAGAAAATAAAGATTAAGCCTTGAGTGAATATATCCTAGAAGGTAAGTTTGAATTATATTTAGTGGAGAGAATCCTCAGATAAAGGATAAAGGTTTAGAATATGAGATATACCCCCAAACAAGAGGACAAATCAAGACTAGACTTCAAGTGAAGTGAAAATGTTAGTCACTCAGTTGCTGACCCCATAGACTGTAGCCCGCCAGGCTCCTCTGTCCATGAAATTCTCCACGCAAGAATACTGGGTTGAGTTGCCATTCTCTTCTCCAGGGGATCTTCCCAACCCAGGGATCGAACCCCATTTCCTGCATTGCAAGCAGATTCTTTTCCATCTGAGACACCAGAGAAGTCCAGATTTCAAGGGTAGACACTAAACCTCTCCACTGCCTTGTGAAAACTTAATAGTTTCTTAGGTAGGAAAAGGATTCTCAATTAAAATTTGCAGTGGGCCCAGCTTTACCATTTTCCCTACAGTTGGCCTTTATCAGTGGCCCTTTAACCATAGAACTTTGGGGTGAGTTGATAACTAGTAACATCCTACTAGATACCCCTTAGCTTGCATGCATATTACTAAGTTACCTCTCTTAAAGAAATAATGAGCATAAATTACATGAATCATGCAGACATAATTCAACCTCAGTGCTAAATTGAAGCCTTTTTTCATACGAGCATAAGCTCAACTGACCATGATGTTCTCTTCAGAGGCAATGTCACAAGCAGAAATAAACCTTTGAATGTGATTGAGGCCTCTAGATCAGTTACTGACATGTTTCTATTGACTAATGTCAACATTTTATATTCCACTATTCCTAGTTAATATGACTGATGTGTTTGTAGTTTGGCTAGTCACCACCTCTTTTGATTGATGTTCATTAAGTCAGTCACTAAATTGGCACTTTAAAATTCAATTTGATAGGAATGTTAGCTGTTTAATTCCTCTTAATAGTTTCCAAGACTATGTTACAATACTTCACAGATACATTTCCAAGGCAAACCCAAGACTTACACCTGATAACCTGATGAGTTGGATACACATCAAACCATTAAAAGCTCTCTTATTAAGACAAAAATCACCAGGGACAAATATAACAAGTATATCTTCATTGTCATTGGTGAGCCAATGAAGATGATCATCAGAAGAGTGAATCTGAGAGAAATGGCAATAAGAAGAGAACAATATGAAAGTCATAGGGAAAAAAATCTTTAAAAATTGAGAGACATACATTCTGTACTGAATTGTAAAAAAGTCACTGAAAGATGTGTCCCACCCATTTCACTTGGGAAGCCATCGGTAGTAGGACCAGTGACTACAGTAATACTAGGTCACACCAACTTCAGGAAAGGGATCCAAGATGTGAATTCAAACCTCTCTAGTCCTAATACAGTTCTTTTATACTATACAATCCTTGATCTGGCTTTAGCTACCTATTTCAAAACTAGGATGGCAACTTTTCATTATTCAAAATCTATCTGGGAAGCTTATCCCAAAACATACTAATATCACCTATTTCATTGTTTATACTCATTCAATCAACATTTTTGGAGAACTTGATATATGCAGAAGTTGTGCTAGTCAAATAGCACTTCAAAGCTATTCAAGAAAATTTTTGAAAAAATCAATGTTTTCTTGGCTTCTTCATAGTTCTCTTCATAGGGCCTTATATACCTTCTGCTCCTTTTATCTACCCTGCTTTGGGCTTTTAAAAGTTCTCTATATTAAACCAGTAATCCCTTAGGATTCTTGGGTACTAGTCATCTACCATTCTGACTGGCTCTCTGATATGTTTCATTTCCCACTTTTTTATACTTACTTCAATTTCTGATTTTCTGCCTGTATTACTGCGTATGGGACACTAAGGAAAACATTTTAATTGTCAAGAATTATCTCTCAACTAATTGTTCCCTTTGGACCACAATCTCCATAGAAAATTCCAAGAGCATTGGATTTTTACACTAATGACAGTTTTCCTCCTCCTGGGAAAAACTCCGTAAAATAAAGAATCTAGTTGACCACTGGAACATTACTGGAAATTGTTTTGTTCAGTTGTTTTTCACTAGCTGAATTCAAATTAAAAAAAAAAAACAACTATAAATACAGCAGTGCGAAACTACTACCCCCAACTGGATAGAGGTGATGACAGCTCTCATTCTAATTTAAATATGTGTTTAAGAAGCCTCTGATTCAGCAACAGATATTACTACTCATTGAGTAATAGAATGGATGTCTGCTTCATGTTCCTTCACTAAATACTCAATTACCAATAAGCAAAAAGTTTTTTAAAATAATGTCATAAAGTATTAATATAATAATATAAATTAACAATCCAATTATATATTAATAACAATTAATAAAACCAATAATAACTAGTTTTAGTTTGAAAACTGTTTCCCTGGGGATGCTTTTCAAGAAGAAAATACCATAACTTCACAAGGACACCTTACTTTGGCACAGTGACATCTTAATTTATTATAACATATTATATAAAGTTTATATAAAGTATTGTATAAAGGTTAAACCATATGGAAGTTTTGAAATTTGACTATTTTGACCTATAAAAATGGCAATTCCATATAGTTCAAATTTATACTATAAGGCTTTACTGATATTCAACCATTTGCAATGTAAAAAATATCAAATGTTTATGATTCAACCTAATAAAGAAAAGCCAATTCTCATTTAGAATTTGCAGACTGCTATTTCCTAAGCTAAACATTTCTTATGGATCATTGCATTTAATCCTCACAAAAATCCCAAAATGTGGATATTATCAAGAAAACTGACTTTAGAGAATCCTAGAAATATATATGATAAAGGTGTTTGTGATGAGGTCTTAGCAGGAAATATGGAATACTTTACTGAGCACTAGAGGAAAGACAATCCTTGCTATAAACCAGCAGAAAACTTTGCTGACTTGTGTTCTACTCCTGGGAGAAAAGGAGAGTAGGTTGTTGGGGGCTGAACTGTGTACCTCAAAAAGATATATTTAAGCCCTAACCCCCAGGACCTGTGGATGGGACCTTCTTTAGAAATAGGTTCTTTGCAAATATAATTAGTTAATATGAAATCATATTGGATTGGGCTTCCCCAGTGGCTCAGATGGTAAAGAATCTGCCTACAGCGCTGGAGACTCAGGTTCAATCCCTACATTGGGAAGATCTGGAGAAGAAAATGGCTACCTACTCCAGTGTTCTTGCCTGAAGAATCCCATGGACAGAGAAGCCTGGTGGATTTCAGTCCATGGAGTCGCAAAGAGCCTGACATGACTGAGTGACTAACACACTTTTCACATATTGGATTAGAATGGGCCTTAAATCTAATATGACTGGTGTCCTTCTAAGAGAAAAAGATAGACAGACAGACACACATGCATACATATATACATACATGCACACACACACAGAAAAAAACATAGGGGAAAACATCACAGGAAAATGGAGAAGGAGACTAGAATTATGTTGCCAGAAGCCAAAGATTGCTGGCTACTATGAAGAAGCTAGGAGAGAAGCAAGGGACAGATTTTCCCTTAGAACCCCTATAAGGAACCAGCTCTGCTGACACCTTGATTTCATGCTTCTGAAATCCAGAACAATGAGATTATAACTTTCCATTGTTTTAAGCCATTTCTGGTCATTTGTAATGTCAGCCCTAGGAAGCTAGTTCAGAGAGACAACTGTCAGTCAGTCAGTTCAGTTGCTCAGTCGTGTCCGACTCTTTGCGACCCATGAACCGCAGCACACCAGGCCTCCCTGTCCATCACCAACTCCCGCAGTCTACCCAAACTCATGTCCATCGAGTCGGTGATACCATCCAGCCATCTCATCCCTGTTGTCCCCTTCTCCTCTGCCCTCAATCTTTCCCAGCATCAGGGTCTTTTCAAATGAGTCATCTCTTTGCATCAGCTGGCCAAAGTATTGGAGTTTCAGCTTCAACATCAGTCCTTCCAATGAACACCCAGGACTAAGCTCCTTAGGATGTACTGGTTGGATCTCCTTGTAGTCCAAGGGACTCTCAAGAGTCTTCTCCAACACGATAGTTCAAAAGCATCAATTCTTCAGTGCTCAGCTTTCTTTTAGTCCCACTCTCACATCCATACATGACCTCTGGAAAAACCATAGCCTTGACTAGATGGACCATTGTGGCAAAGTAATGTCTCTGCTTTTTAATACCCTATCTAGGTTGGTCATAACTTTCTTTCCAAGGAGTAAATGTCTTTTAATTTCATGGCTGCAGTCACCATCTGCAGTGATTTTGGAGCCCAGAAAAATAAAGTCAGCTACTGTTGCCACTGTTTCCCCATCTATTTCCCATGAAGTGATGGGACCAGATGCCATGACCTTAGTTTTCTGATGTTGAGTTTTAAGCCAGGTTTTTCACTCTCCTCTTTCACTTTCATCAAGAGGCTCTTTAGTTCCTCTTCACTTTCTGCCATAAGGGTGGTGTCTTCTGCATATCTGAGGTTATTGATATTTCCCCCGGCAATCTTGATTCCAGCTTGTGTTTCTTCCAGTCCAGCGTTTCTCATGATGTACTCTGCATATAAGTTAAATTAGCAGGGTGACAATATACAGCCTTGACGTACTCCTTTCCAGAAACCAGTCTGTTGTTCCATGTCCAGTTCTAACTGTTGCTTCCTGACCTGCATATAGCTTTCTCAAGAGGCAGGTCAGGTGGTCTGGTATTCCCATCTCTTTCAGAATTTTCCACAGTTTATTGTGATCCACACAGTCAAAGGCTTTAGCATAGTCAAGAAAGCAGAAATAGATGTTTTTCTGGAACTCTTTTGCCTTTTCGATGATCCAGCGAATGTTGGCAATTTGATCTCTGGTCCCTCTGCCTTTTCTAAATCCAGCTTAAACATCTGGAAGTTCACGGTTCACGTACTTTTGACACCTGGATTGGAGAATTTTGAGCATTACTTTACTAGTATGTGAGATGAGTGAAATTGTGTGGTAGTTTGAGCATTCTTTGGCATTGCCTTTCTTTGGGATTGGAATGAAAACTGACCTTTTCCAGTCCTGTGGCCACTGCTGAGTTTTCCAAATTGCTGGCATATTGAGTGCAGCACTTTCACAGCATCATCTTTCAGGATTTGAAATAGCTCAACTGGAATTCCATCACCTCCACTAGCTTTGTTCGTAGTGATGCTTTCTAAGGCTCACTTGACTTCACATTCCAGGATTTCTGGCTCTAGGTCACCATCGTGATTACCTGGGTTGTGAAGATCTTTTTTGTACAGTTCTTCTATGTATTCTTGCCACCTCTTCTTAATATCTTCTGCTTCTGTTAGGTCCATACCATTTCTGTCCTTTATCGAGCCTATCTTTGTATGAAATATTCCCTTGGTATCTCTAATTTTCTTGAAGAAATCTCTAGTCTTTCCCATTCTGTTGTTTTCCTCTATTTCTTTGCATTGATTGCTGAAGAAGGCTTTCTTATCTCTTCTTGCTCTTCTTTGGAACTCTGCATTCAGATGCTTATATCTTTCCTTTTCTCCTTTGCTTTTTGCTTCTCTTCTTTTCACAGCTATTTGTAAGGCCTCCCCAGACAGCCATTTTGCTTTTTTGCATTTCTTTTCCATGGGGATGGTCTTGATCTCTGTCTCCTTTACAATGTCACAAACCTCATTCCATAGTTCATCACACACTCTATCTATCAGATCTAGGCCCTTAAATCTATTTCTCATTTCTACTGTATAATCATAAGGGATTTGATTTAGGTCATACCTGAATGGCCTAGTAGTTTATCCTTAGTAGCCCATTGATTCAAGAACTGGAGAAGTTTACACTTTTCAGTTTCACCTAGAGGAAGACTGTTCCACAGAGCACAACTAAACTAAAATTAGAAGTTTAGGTAAGTTTTGAGGGTAAAAGTATAAGGATACAATATTACTGTTAAGTAAATAGACACATACTAGACTCACGTATACACACACCTCTTATATGGAAAGATTGCACAATCGCATCTCTATTGATGTGGGCTTAGCTATGTGACCTTTTTTGGCAGACGTCACAAACAGAGCTTTAGAAAGTGCTCAGCTGGGGCTTGGTCCCTTGTGTCTCTTCTATTGGCAGGAAAAGAACATACCTTGAGTAGCCCATTGGTTCCAGGAGAATGAACAGCAAATAAAGCTCAGGCAATCCTAGCCTAGATCATCTGAGCCCAAGTCGACCTGTAGATGCATAAGGGAAAAATAAATGTTTATTATTGTATGCCAGAGATGTTTGCATGGTTGATAATTATACTGCAATATTGTGGTAATTGGAGAAGGCGATGGCACCCCACTCCAGTACTTTAGCCTGGAAAATCCCATGGACGGAGGAGCCTGGTAGGCTGCAGTCCATGGGGTCGCTAGAGTCGGACACGACTGAGCGACTTCACTTTCACTTTCCACTTTCATGCATTGGAGAAGGAAATGGCAACCCACTCCAGTTTCTTGCCTGGAGAATCCCAGGGACGGGGGAGCCTGGTGGGCTGCCGACTATGGGGTCGCACAGAGTCTGACATGACTGAAGTGACTTAGCAGCAGCAGCATTGTGGTAATAGCTGCTTAATACAATACAGATTTTTTTAATTATTACAATTCTTCAGGGAACTATATCCTAATGAAAAATAAATTCCTAGTCTTTTAAAACTGTTCTTTTCTCCTATCTCTGAATAAATTTGGGCAAGTAAGCCTGTCTTCCATATGCTCCCATGTTTGTTATTTCTCCATTTATGAAAGGCAGCATAACAAGTAATAAATCCAATGGGAAGAACAAAAATCCAATTGACAAACAGCTACAAAATCCCAAAAGAAAGAGGACCACCCATCCAGTAAGGTAATGTTCAGACCCTGGACATAAGAACTAGTCTTTATATGGACTCTCCACAAAGCGCTTTTCCTTTAATTGCTCATTATTTGTTAAATTTGTGGAAAAATTGTATCATGGAAGTTTATACACATCAGGCCTAATTTTCATTTACTAAATAGAGAAAAATGCAACTACTTGTCTCACACAATCTAAAATCTTCCTGCTGCATGTTACCTATGGGAGGAACCTCCCATAGTAGTGAATTCCACCTGTATGCCTAGGTTAGCTAACCAGACTTAGCTCATACTGTTAAATTATCTCTGTCCATCTGTTTACTTGAAATTAGGGAGGGCTAAAAGTTTTGGAATACTCAGGATTATAGTACAAGTCTATTGAACAAAACTGAAGTCTATTATACAAAACTTTCATAAAATGGTAATTCTTAGACAGGAAATTCTAAATTCTCATGTTTTTGTTTTTGATTTTTACTATTTTTTTAAATTCACCAATGATGGGTAACAATTGTCAATAGCAGTCTTGGTGATAAATTTCAATGGTTAAAACATACACTCATACAATATTTGTATGAAACAAACATTAAGTACCAAGAACAAAAGAAAGGACATTTTATATAAGGGAGTGAGAGTACATTTATCATAGAGCACTTTCTACAAACACTTAACAAATACTTAAGAGAGATTCTTTCTCAGTTCACTCACTTATTCAAAGGAATGGGAAGGATGCCTACTTGAAGTACGATCAATATAACAAGACCAATTGCAACAAAATCCATTTACTTGTCCCCAGATCAGAATACCCTGGAAAAATAAATTATGTGCAAATATACTTGAAAAACTTAATAGTTTTTAAAGTATTCCTATAAAATACATGTTCTAGGTGTAACCCAAAACCATTTTTTTTTTTTTGTCCCAACAAGCAGAGAGTAAAAGGGCTGAAATGTGTTCTGTGTAAAGAAGTAGAAGAATTTAACTCTGTCCTTTGACAAGGTACACCTTGTTACTTTATTTTTTTCTCCCACTGGAAATTTAGGATCAGTAGACCACTTTTATAATCAGTAAAACAACTTCACAGACAGAAAAAGCATGACACAAAGTCTGGAGGAGTGGGGGAAGGCCAGGGTCAGTCACCCCAGAGCTCAGTTCTCATCATGGCCCTGGCTCTGGTCAGCTGTTTGTGCTCAGGGAAAGTCACTTCAAAGCTGAAGTGGGCTGGGGGCAATGCTTTTCCTACAGACTGTAGGAGCACTCAGCATGTAAAAGTTCTCCCACATATCAGGCACAGACTGAACTTAAAGAATGTCCTGAAAGGCAGGATCATGACTTAATATACCTAATATTCCTAGGGTCTATAGTGTTTTCCTCCCCTCAAGCACAGCAAGGAAAAACTGACCACCACAAATATTCAGGGAATCGAATATCAATTTTATCTTAAAATCATAAAATTTATTCATTTTTCCCTTTTCCCACCCATCCACCGAAAAAAAAAAAAATGGAAGCAGTGATTATTAAACTCTGGTGTAATTCCTACCTCACTTAATAAAAATGCATACCCTCAAAATCCACACTTGAAGAATTCTGAGATCAATCCCAATCTGGAGGAATGAAAATAACAAAATGTTGAAAGAGGTTACCATTATCACAGATAATTTTTTCTTATTTATATTTTTTACACTGATATGTCTTGTTTAGGTAATCAAATGACTTCAAATGGTTGTAAAAGAAAAGAAATTGTTTAAAACCATGTATGGCAAAACCAATACAATATTGTAAAGTAAAATAAATAAACAAAAAAAAAATAAAATAAAAAAATAATAAAGTGAAAAAAAAAAAAAAAAACCATATGGAAGATGCCATCCTGTTTAGAGAACAGGTTTATAGGCAATACCATGGCATAAAGTGGCTGGATGCTTTCTCATGTAATTCAGAACAAGTTAATCCAGTCCTAATCTTAAAGAGAAAAGAAGGCAGGTATTTAATGATAAAAAAAGACTACGAAGTAAGAAGGGCTTCCCTGGTGGCTCAGATGGTAGAGAATCTGCCTGCAATGCAGGAGACCCAGGTTCGATCCCTGGGTCAGGAAGATCCCCTGAAGAAGGGAATGGCTACCCACCCAAGTATTCTGGACTGGAGAATTCCATGGACAGAGGAGCCTGGCAGGCTACAGTCCACTGGGTCACAAAGACTCAGACACAACTGACTGACTAACACTTTCACTTTCATGAAATAAGAAGAAGGGGAAAGAGCAGAGGAAGATTACCAAAAAGAAAAAAAGAGAGAGAGAGAATATGACATTACTACTGTCATTAAATCAATTTCAATTTTTCTCCAATTTCACCGTTTCTTTAAAAATCCCCTTTTTCAAGATTCATCCCTCACTATTTTCTCTTATTCTTTTAAGTCATTCTCAGACACCAGTAAGCAGTTTCAAAACTCTGAATCTGAAGAGAAATTGACAGTTTCCAGTCACTTAATAAATGAACTCTATTTTTGTTCTACTGCTCTGAACCCTAGTGGCCAGATCGACTGCTTGTAAACTATGCAACATACCATCTGTCTCCTAAGAAAAAAAAAATTACATTTATTTATCCTCCAGAACAGCTCAAAATGTGGGAGGGAATAGTTCTGTGTAGTGTTCTTTTCTCCACTGCTATGTACCACGTGCACATCAGAGCAGGAATAAGCGGTGGTCAGGCTTTAAAAGGAAAGGGACCACTCACCTCCCCTAGGCACTGCTGTCATGATCTCCATTGTCACTTGAGGCTCATCAGTTCACCTACTTAATCTTAACAAAATGTATAATGCTACTTTTAAATTGCCTCTTTAAAAAGGTGGGGAAAGAAAAAGAAGCAACTGAGAAAAAAAAGGCAATAATTTAGGATTAATTATACATACTTTCAGAGAAGGCAATGGCACCCCACTCCAGTACTTTTGCCTACAAAATCCCATGGACAGAGGAGCCTGGTAGGCTGCAGTCCATGGGGTCGCTAAGAGTCAGACACAACTGAGCGACTTCACTTTCACTTTTCACTTTCATGCATTGGAGAAGGAAATGGCAACCCACTCTGGTGTTCTTGTCTGGAGAATCCCAGGGACGGGGGAGCCTGGTGGGCTGCCAACTATGGGGTCGCACAGAGTCGGACACAACTGAAGCGACTTAGCAGCAGCAGCAGCAGCATACATACTTTAGGAGCTTCCCTAGTAGCTCAGATGGTAAAGAATCTGACTGCAATGCAGGAGACCTGGGTTCGATCCCTTGGTTGGGAAGATCCCTGGAAGAGGGCATGCAACCCACTCCAGTATTCTTGCCTGAAGAATCCCATGGACAGAGGAGCCTGGTGAGTTAGTCCATGGGGTTGCAAAGAGACAGACACAACAGAGCAACTAAGCACACAGGACATACACACTTTATTAAAAATTAAATTTAAACTTAAATGTGCACATAACAAAAAATAATGGCAGCTGATGAGTCTGATGGCTTCTGCTGCCAATATCATGACTTACAAGAGCAGTAATAAGAGCCTGCAGCTCTAGAGGCTTTTAAAAATTTTTCTAGTCCCCTGTTGCTGTTGTTATTCAAGGTGTGTGCAGCCCACTGCTCATCTTCTGTATTCAGATGCCATTTCCAAACAAATCTACAACAGTCCATTCCAGACTACCTGTTGCCTTAGAACAGGGCTAATCCATACATTGTAAAAATGTTCAGTCCCTCTCTCGAGTTATTCAAACATCAGACTTCAAAGAGCTTTTATAAATTCAAGAAATCACAGCTTCACACAAAATCTGTAAATGCAATTTTTCTCCATTTTTACAAATAGGTCTGCTGTAACTGATTATGAATAGCCTGGGTTTTATGTCCACAATTTTCTTTCTCTCAGCTCTTGGAACACTGTGAAAACTTCCATGACTTTTGTTCAGGTCAGTTCAGTTCAGTTCAGTCACTCAGTCATGTCCATCTCTTTGCGACCCCATGAATCGCAGCACACCATTCCTCCCCGTCCATCATCAACACCCGGAGTTCACCCAAACTCATGTGTATCAAGTCAGTGATGCCATCCAGCCATCTCATCCTCTGTCATCCCCTTCTCCACCTGCCCTCAACCCCTCCCAGCATGAGGGTCTTTTCCAATGAGTCAACTCTTTACATGAGGTGGCCAAAGTACTGGAGTTTCAGCCTCAGCATCAGTCCTTCCAATGAACACCCAGGACTGGTCTCCTTTAGGATGGACTGGTTGGATCTCCTTGCTGTCCAAGGGACTCTCAAGAATCTTTTCCAACACCACAGTTCAAAAGCTTCAATTCTTTGGCACTCAGCTTTCTTCACAGTCCAACTCTCACATCCACACATGACCACTGGAAAAACCATAGCCTTGACTAAACGGACCTTTGTTGGCAAAGTAATGTCTCTGCTTTTCAATATGCTATCTAGGTTGGTCATAACCTTCCTTCCAAGGAGTAAGCGTCTTTTAATTTCATGGCTGCAATCACCATCTGCTGTGATTTTGGAGCCCCCAAAAATAAAGTCTGACACTGTTTCCACCGTTTCTCCATCTATTTCCCATAAAATGATGGGACCAGATGGCATGATCTTTGTTTTCTGAATGTTGAGCTTTAAGTCAACTTTTTCATTCTCCTCTTTCACTTTCAACAAGAGGCTTTTTAGTTCTTCTTCACTTTCTGCTATAAGGGTGGTGTCATCTGCATATCTGAGGTTATGGATATTTCTCCCGGCAATCTTGATTCCAGCTTGTGCTTCCTCCAGCCCAGCGTTTCTCATGATGTACTCTGCATAGAAGTTAAATAAGCAGGGTGACAATACACAGCCTTGACATACTCCTTTTCCTATTTGGAACAAGTCTGTTGTTCCATGTCCAATTCTAACTGTTGCTTCCTGACCTGCATATAGGTTTCTCAAGAGGCCAGTCAGATGGTCTGGTATTCCTAGCTCTTGAAGAATTTTCCACAGTTTATTGTGACCCACACAGTCAAAGGCTTTGGCATAGTCAATAAAGCAAAAATAGATGTTTTTCTGGAACTCTCTTGCTTTTTCAATGATCCAGCTGCTGCTGCTGCTGCTAAGTTGCTTCATCGTGTCCAATTCTGTGCGACCCCATAGAGAGCAGCCCACCAGGCTTCCCCGTCCCTGGGATTCTCCAGGCAAGAACACTGGAGTGGGTTGCCATTTCCTTCTCCAATGCATGAAAGTAAAAAGTGAAAGTGAAGTCGCTCAGTTGTGTCCGACTCTTCACGACCCCATGGACTGCAGCCTACCAGGCTCCTCCGTCCATGGATTTTCCAGGCAAGAGTACTGGAGTGGGGTGCCATTGCCTTCTCTGAATGATCCAGTAGATACTGGCAATTTGATCTCTGGTTCCTCTGCCTTTTCTAAAATAAGTTTGAACATCTGGAAGTTCACAGTTCACATATTGCTGAAGCCTGGCTTGGAGAATTTTGAGCATTACTTTACTAGTGTGTGAGATGAATGCAATTGTGTGGTAGTTTGAGCATTCTTTGGCATTGCCTTTCTTTGGGATTGGAATGAAAACTGACCTTTTCCAGTCCTGTGGCCACTGCTGAGTTTTTCAAATTTACTGGCATATGGAGTGCAGCACTTTTGTTAGAAAAGCATAATTCTTAGGTGGAATGTTACTTGAAAAATTATTTTCTTGATACTCTAGATACTCCAGCTATGGCTTTTGCAGTAATCATGTACAGATGTGAGAGCTGGAACATAAAGAATCTGACCACCAAAGAATTGATGCTTTTGAATTATGGTGCTAGAGAAGACTCTTGAGAGTCCCTTGGACAGCAAGGAGATCCAACCAGTCAACCCTAAAGGAAAGCAACTCTGAATATTCACTGGGAGGACTGATGCTGAAGCTTCAATACTGTGGTCATTTGATGCAAAGAGCTGACTCATTGGAAAAGACCTTGATGCTGGGAAAGATTGAGGGCAGGAGGAGAAGGGGATGACAGAGGATGAGATGGTTGGATGGCATCACCAACTCAATGGACATGAGTTTGAGCAAATTCCAGGAGAGTCAAACTGAATGGGTCACAAAGAGTCAGACACGACTTAGCGACTAAACAACAACAATATTCTGTAGTCATTTAGCGTGCTGTACTATAAAATTTTCTGCATTCTATTGTAGTGACTCTAACTAGCAAGAAACCTCACTTATTAATTCTTCTGACATTTTGCTATATTTCTTAGCTTGGTTTCTTAGCTCAGGAAACAGCCTGAAGTTTGCAAATGGAGTGTATTTTACAAAATGATGTCAAGATATAGGAGTTGGGACTGGGAATTAGGAAGGAAGGAAAGCTAATTTAAAAAATGGGCACTCTATCTCACTGGAAAGTCTCTAAAGAGCTATGCAAAATGAGCTTCAGAACTTTCCAGTCAAGTGGCAAAAGAGAAGCGTCAGTTCAGTCACTCAGTCATGTCAATTCTTTGTGACCCAATGGACTGCAGCACGCTAGGCTCCCCTGTCCATCACCAACTTCCAGAGCTTGCTCAAACTCATGTGCGTCGAGTTGGTGATACCAGCTTGTCCTCTGTCATACCCTTCTCCTCCTGCCTTCAATCTTTCCCAGCATCAGGGTCTTTTACAATAAGTCAGTTCTTTGAATTAGGTGGCCAAAGCATTGGAGTTTCAGCTTCAGCATCAGTCCTTCCAATGAATATTCAGGACTAATTTCCTTTAGGATGGACTGGTTTGTCCTACCTTTTTTCTTACATTAGCCAAGGATTTCTTCTTTGAATTGGGAAAGATGACAATAGAAACTATATTCAGGTCTATAAAAAAATATGTAATACAAAAAGAAACTTGATGATCTTTAAAATAACAATGGCAAAGACACTGGTGTTGATGACCATGATTATAATATACACCATCTCCTATTTATGACTCTGTTTTAGGTACTGTGCAAAGCACTTACCCATATTTTCTCATTAGATGGTTGTCATGATTAATTTTATGTAACAACTTAGCTGTAGGATACCCAGAATTTTGACCAAACATAATTTTGGATGTACCTATGAGGGTGTTTCTGCATGAGATGAGCATCTGAATTAGTAGACTGAGGAAAACAGACTGACTTCCCTAATGTGGGTGAACATCATCCTAATTGAAGACCTGAATTGAGCAAAATGGCTGAGTTAAAGGGAATTCCTCTTGCTTGCTACTCTGATCTGGGACATTAGTCTTTTCTAGTCTTGAGACTCAAAGTGAAACATTGGTTCTTTCTGGATCTCAAGCCTGTCAACTTCTGGACTAGAACTACACATCAATTCTCCTGGGTCTCAAGCTTGCTGACTGTCGATGGGAGTATGTCAACCCCCATAACTTCACGAGTCAATTCCTTATAACCAATATATTGGTCTCTTTGTCTGCGTCTCTCTGTTTTCCTCTATCTGTCTTGATCTGTCTCACCATGTGTACTCACAAAGAGAGACGTACACATCCCATCCCATCCCATCCATTCTCTAGAGAACCCTGATTAATATAGTCTGTATGTCAACCTTGGGTAGTCAGTAATGTAAACCTCATTTTATGTAAAGGAAAACTGAGGCATAGAAGTGCTAAAGCAACTCAAATAACATAGATAGTAGGTGGCAGAGCTATTTTATCTAATCCCAAAACTAACTCTGAGAACAGATAATAGATAAATAACTCCACTATATTTATTTCATGGAATGTTGTTGCATGTAATGTTAATAGGAGGTAGTGTGAAAAAACAGGTTGGTGCTCAAATAGGTTTTGTAAATGCAAGATTTTTCTTCAAGAAAATTAGAGATACCAAGGGAACACTTCATGCAAAGATGGGCAAAATAAAGAACAGAAACTGTAAGGATCTAACAGAAGCAGAAAAGATAAAGAAGAGGTGGCAAGATTACACATAAGAACTGTACAAAAAAGTCTTAATGACCCAGATAACCACGATGGTGTGCTGATTCAACTAGAGCCTGACATCCTTGAGTGTTAAATCAAGTGGGCCTTAGGAAGCATTACGACAAACGGAATTCCAGTTGAGCTTTATCAAATCCTAAAAGATGATGCTGTTAAAGTGCTACACTCAATAAGCCAGCAAATTTGGAACACATGCCAGTGGCCACGGGCCTGGAAAAGGTCCATTCTCATTCCAATCCCAAAGAAGGGCAATGCCAAAGAATGTTCAAGTTCAGTTCACTTCAGCCACTCAGTCATGTCCGACTATTTGTGACCCCATGGACTGCAGCACACCAGGCTTCCCTGTCCATCACCAACTCCCAGAGTTTACTCAAACTCTTGTCTATCAAGTCAGTGATGCCATCCAACCATCTCATCCTCTGTCATTCCTTCTCCTCCAGCCTTCAATCTTTCCTAGCATCAGGGTCTTTTCTAGTGAGTCAGTTCTTCACATCAGCTTGCCAGGATTGGTGTTTCAGCTTCAACAGCAGTCCTTCCAATGAATATTCAGGACTGATTTCCTTTATGGTAGATTAGTTGGATCTCCTTGCAGTCCAAGGGACTCTCAAGAGTCTTCTCCAACACCACAGTTCAAAAGCATCATTTCTTCGGTGTTCAGCTTTCTTTATAATCCAACTTTCACATCAGTACATGACTACTGGAAAAACCATAGCTTTAACTAGATGGA
Source organism: Bos indicus (assembly GCF_029378745.1). Taxonomy (NCBI): domain Eukaryota; kingdom Metazoa; phylum Chordata; class Mammalia; order Artiodactyla; family Bovidae; genus Bos; species Bos indicus. The sequence continues at coordinate 16,295,467 of NC_091779.1, forward strand.
ACTTTGTTGGCAAAGTAATGTCTCTGCTTTTCAATCTGCTGTCAAGGTTGGGTCATAGATTTTCTTCCAAAGAGCAAGTGTCTTTTAATTTCATGGCTTCAGTCACCATCTGCAGTAACTTTGGAGATCAAAAGAATAAAGTCTTTCACCATTTTCATTGTTTCTCCATGTATTTGCATGAAATGATGAAACCAGACGCCATGATCTTACTTTTCTGAATGCTGAGTTTTAAGCCAATTTTTTCATTATCCTCTTTCACTTTCACCAACAGGCTCTTCAGTTCTTCTTCGCTTTCTGACATAAGTTAGGTGGTGTCATCTGCATATCTGAGGTTATTGCTATTTCTCCCAGCAATCTTGATTTCAGCTTGTGCTTCATCCAGCCTGACATTTTGTGTAATGTACTCTGCATATAAGTTAAATTAGCAGGGTGACAATATACAGCCTTGACATACTCCTTTCCTGATCAGAAACCAGTCTGTTGTTCCATGTCCAGTTCTAACTGTTGCTTCTTGACCTGCATACAGATTTCTCAGGAAGCAAGTCAGATGGTCTGGTATTCCTATCTCTTTAAAAATTTCCCACCGTTTGTTGTGATCCACAAAGTCAAAGCCTTTCGCATAATCAATAAGGCAGCAGCAGATGTTTTTCTGGAACTCTCTTGCTTTTTTGATGATCCAACAGATATTGTCAATTTAATCTCTGGTTCTTCTGCCTTTTCTAAATCCAGCTTGAACATCTGGAAGTTCAAAGTTCACATACTATTGAAGCCTGGCTTGGAGAATTATGAACATTACTTTGCCAGCTTGTGAGATGAGTGCGGTTGTGTGGTAGTTTGAGCATTCTTTGGCATTGCCTTTCTTTGGGATTGGAATGAAAGTTGACCTTTTCCAGTCCTGTGGCCACTGCTGAGTTTTCCAAATTTGCTGGCATATTCAGTACAGCACTTTCATAGCTTTTAGGATTTGAAATAGCTCAACTGGAATTCCATCACCTCCACTAGCTTTGTTCAGAGTGATGCTTCCTAAGGCCCACTTGACTTCAAATTCCAGGATGTGTAGCTCTAGGTAGGTGATTACACCATCGTGGTTATCTGGGTCATGAAGATCTTTTTTGTATAGTTCTGTGTATTCTTGCCACCTCTTCTTAATATCTTCTGCTTCTGTTAGGTCCATACCATTTCTGTCCTGTATTATGCCCATCTTTGCATGAAATGTTCCCTTTGTATCTGGAATTTTCTTGAAGAGATCTCTAGTCTTTCCCATTCTATTGTTTTATGCTATTTCTTTGCACTGATCACTGAGGAAAGCTGCCTTATCTCTCCTTGCTATTCTTTGGATCTCTGTATTCAAACAGGTTTATCTTTCCTTTTCTCCTTTGCCATTAGATTCTCTTCTTTTCTCAGCTATTTGTAAGACCTTGTCAGACAACCATTTTGCCATTTTACATTTCTTTTCCTTGGGGATATTCTTGATCACTGCCTCCTGTACAATGTCATGAACCTCCATCCATAGTTCTTCAGGCAATCTGTCTATCAAATCTAATCCCTTGAATCTATTTGTCACTTCCACTGTATAATCATAAGAGATTTGATTTAGGTTATACCTGAATGGTCTAGTGGTTTTCCCTACTTTCTTCAATTTAAGTCTGAATTTTCCAATAAGGAGTTCATAATCTGAGCCACAGTCAGCTCCCAATCTTGTTTTTGCTGACAGTATAGAGCTTCTCCATCTTTGACTGCAAAGAATATAATCAATCTGACTTCAATATTGACCATCTGGTGATATCCATGTGTAGAGTTTTTTCTTGTGTTGTTGGAAGAGGCTGTTTGCTATGACCAGTGCATTCTCTTGGCAAAATCCTGTTAGCCTTGTTTTGCTTAATTTTGTATTCCAAGACTAAATTTGCCTGTTACTCCAGGTGTCTCGCGACTGTCTACTTTTGCATTCCAGTCCCCTATAATGAAAAGGACATCTTTTGGGGGTGTTAGTTCTAGAAGGTCTTGTAGGTCTTCAGAGAACCATTCAACTTCAGCTTCTTCAGCATTACTGGTCAGGGTATAGACTTGTATTACTGTGATACTGAATGGTTTGCCTTGGAAACAGAGATCATTCTGTCGTTTTTGAGACTGCATCCAAGTACTGCATTTTGGACTGTTTCATTGACTATAATGGCTGCTCCATTTCTTCTAAGAGATTCTTGCCCACAGTAGTAGATATATTGGTCATCTGAGTTAAATTTACCCATTCCAGTCCATTTTAGTTCACTGATTCCTAAAATGTCGATGTTCACTCTTGCCATCTCCTATTTGATCACTTCCAATTTGCCTTGATTTATGGACCTAACATTCCAGGTTCCTATGCAATATTGCTCTTTACAGCATTGCACTTTATTTCCATCACCAGTCACATCCACAACTGGGTGTTGTTTTCGCTTTGACTCCTTCTCTTCCTTCTTTCTGGAGTTATTTCTCCACTGATCTCCAGTAGCATATTGGGCTCCTACCGACCTAGAGAGTTCACCTTTTCCTATCTTTTTGCCTTTTCGTACTGTTCATGGGGTTCTCAAGGCAAGAATACTGAAGTGGTTTTCCATTCCCTTCTCCACTGGACCACGTTTTGTCAGAATTCTCCACCATAACCCATCCATCTTGGGTGGCCCTACACAGCATGGCTCATAGTTTCATTGAGTTAGACAAGGTTGTAGTCCATGTGATCAGTTTGGTTAGTCTTCTATGACTGTGGTTTTCATTCTGTCTGCCCTTTGATAGATAAGGATAAGTGGCTTATGGAAACTTCCTGATCAGAGAGAATGACTGAGGGGGAAACTGGGTCTTGATCTGATGGGTGGGACCATGTTTAACAAATCTTTAATCCAATTTTCTGTTGATGGGCAGGACTGTTTCCTCCCTGTTGTTTTGAAAGTGAAAGTGGCTCAGTTGTGTCAGACTCTTTGCAACCCCACGGACTATACAGCCATGGAATTCTCCAGGCCAGCATACTGGAGTGGATAGCCTTTCCCTTCTCCAGGGGATCTTCCCAACACAGGGATTGAACCCAGGTCTCCCACATTGCAGGTGGATTCTTTACCAGCTGAGCTGCCGGGGACCAGCCCCAGCTGATCCAGGGTATTTGAAGGAGAGATGGCCTAGGCGACTATTTATATGCTAATTAGAGATATAAAGAATAAAAGAATGAGGATAGCTCAGTAGGAAAATTCAGTGGAGAAAAGAGGCTGAGTAGCTTGGTTTACGCGGAAAATCAATATAACCCGTGACACCAGGTTAGCTCTGACCACGGAGGCCACAGGCGCCCTCTCGAATAGCGGAAGATGCCCCACCTTAGACACCTTCTCGAGTGGGTCTTAGAAGCCCAGGCAAATAAGTGGTCGCAGAGGATATCCACGCTCCAGATGGAGACTTCAGCCGGAAGTTAAGGAGAAGAATGACATGGGGAGACCAAGCGTTGGTGAGCAAGGCCCATAGCTTTATTTTCAACAGGGGCTTATATACCCTAAGTTACACATAGAGGATAATAGGGGATGCAAAGTCAGCAGTCTTTGATTCTTATCAAAAACCAGGGTTTCTTTCCTGCAAATTTATCGTATACAAATGGTTTAGGTGATTTACATCATCTTCTGGCCAGAAGGCCTACTAACATTTTATGACTCTTGACAAGGACTTATCAACAAAGACTTATTTTCTCTAAGAGTAATTATTTTAAGGTTTGGCGCCATCTTCCAAAGATAAAATTGCATTCCTATAGGGTGGATGTGTAATGGGTTTACAACAAAGGAAAGAATTTATTACCTTAAGGGTCTAAAGTTACTAACACCAAGGCCACTATTTATTTTTTCTACATACCAACTATTAATTAATACACATTCAAGGATACAATTCAGGGGATGTGAAAACTTGGCAACAAGCATTGACTCATCAATGAAATCCTTTACTAGTCTTATTCTGACAGTTTCTAATTCTCTGAGAGGCTCTAAGCTATTTGAATATCTTAAGCTTCCTGTGCCTCTGGAGGCTGGGAGACTGTAAACAATCGTATGCATAGCTGCAGGAGTCCGGGTAAACTTGTCAGGCGAGTTAGAGAGCCATCTGAGGGGTTTGGATTTAAACACTCCTAATTGCCCAGGAACTTTATTAATTGGAGCTGTAAGTTAACTCTTTGACAGAGAGAGCGAGATGGTGGTAGGGGACAGCCCCCAGTAAAGTCAGAGGTGAGAGCACAAAGCAATAAAGTAGGCAGACTCTGGTTTTTGGGGGGAAGATACTCGAGAATATCTGGGGAGACTCCCGAGGCTCCATCCCGCCATTGCGTATGCCGAGCCTCCTTCCTCATGACCTTTGTCACGAGCGGAATGTCTCTCGCCGGCTCCTGGCACTGAGCCATACCTGAGGCCAAACTATGGTGGAGGTAATGAAGATAATGGTGACCTCCTTCAAAAGGTCCCATGCACACACTGCTACACTTAGTGCCCCCAACCCTGCAGCAGGCCACCACTGACCCACACCTCTGCTGGAGACTCCTGGACACTCAGAGGCAAGTATGGGTCAGTCTGTTGTGGGGTCACTGCTCCTTTCTTCTGAGTCCTGGTGCACACAAGGACCTTTTGTTTGTGCCCTCCAAGACTCTGTTTCCCTAATCCTGTATAAGTTCTGGTGGCTCTATGGTAGAATAATGGCGACCTCCTCCAAGAGGGCTTATGCCAGACCCAGGTCTACTGCACCTAGAGCCTCTGCCCCTGCAGCAGGTCAATGCCGACCCATACTTCTGCAGGAGACACTCAAACACAGTTTTGGCTCAGTCTCTGTAAGATCTCTGGGTCCTGGTGCACACAAGTTTCATTTGAGCCCTCTGAGCATCTCTAGCAGGTATGGGTTTTGATTCTAAATGTGATCTCACCCCTCATACCATCTTGCTGGGGCTTCTCCTTTGCCCTTGGACATGGGGTATCTTTTTGGTGGGAATCAACATTCTGCTGACAGTTGTTCAGCAACAAGTTGTAATTTTGGAGTTCTTACAGGAGAAGATGAGTGCACGAGGTTCTACTCTGCCAAAAATGTTCAAACTACCACATAATTGCACTCATTTCACATGCTAGCAAAGTAATGCTCAAAATCCTTCAAGCTAGGCTTCAACCATACATGAATTGAGAACTTCCAGATATACAAGTTGGAGTTAGAAAAGTCAGGGGAACCAAAGATCAAATTGCCAACATCAGTTGGATCATAGAAAAAGCAAGAGAATTAAAAAAAAAAAAAAGCCATCTACCTCTACTTTATTGACTATGCTAAAGCTTTTGACTGTGTGTGGATCACAACAAACTGTGGAAAATTCTGAAAGAGTTGGGAATACCAAACCACTTTATCTGCCTTCCGAGAAACATGCATTCAGGTCAAGAAGCAACAATTAGAACTGTACATGGAACAACAGACTGGTTCCAAATCGGGAAAGGAGTACATCAAAGCTGTATATTGTCACCCTGCTTATTTAACTTATATGTAGAGTACATCACGTGAAATGTCAGGCTGGTTGAAGCACAAGCTGAAATCAAGATTGCTGGGAGAAATATCAATAACCTCAGATATGCAGATGACACCTCCATTATAGCAGAAAGCAAAGAGAAACTAAAGTGCCTCTTAATGAAGATGAAAGAGGAGAGTGAAAAAGCTGACTCAACATTCAAAAACTCAACATTCAAAAAACTAAGATCATGGCATCTGGTCCCATCACTTCGTGGCAAATAGATGGGAGAAAAATGGGCATAGTGACAGACTTTATTTTCTCGGGCTCCAAAATCACTGCAGATGGTGACTGTACTCATGAAATTAAAAGACACTTAATCCTTGGAAGAAAAACTATGACAAATTTAGCATATTAAAAAGCAGAGACAGAGAGAAAACAGCAAAATCCTATAAAGCAATTATACTTCAATAAAAAATAAATCAATTAAATTTTAAAAAACAGGGGAAAAAAAAGCAGAGACATCACATAGTTGACAAAGTTCCATATAGTCAAAGTTTTTCCAGTATTCATGTACAGATGTGAGAGTTGGACCACAAAGAAGGCTGAGTTCTAAAGAACTGATGCTTTCAAACTGTGGTGCTGGAGAAGATTCTTGAGAGGTCCTTAGACTGCAAGGAGATCAAATCAGTCAATCCTAAAAGGAATCATCCCTAAATATTCATTGGAAGGACTGATACTGAAGCTAATGCTCCAATAATTTGATCACCTGATGCAAACAGCCAACTCACTGGAAAAGACCCTGGTGCTGGGAAAGACTGAGAGCAGGAAGAGAAGGAGGAGACAGAGGATGAAATGGTTGGGTGGCATCACTCACTCAGTGGACATGACTTTGAGCAAATTCTGGGAGATGCTGAAGGGCAAGGAAGCCTGGTGTAGGGCTGACCATGGGGTTACACAGAGCCGGACACGACTTAGCGACTGAAAAACAACAAATGCAAGATGGAACAAAATTAAGCAGGTTTCTACACAGTAAGACTTCCTCAAGTCTTTAATGCAAGATTTTATATGGTGAATCGCCAAGAGAGATACATGATACACACAATTTCTCTCTTAAACATGTTTAATATCATAAAACTCTTCAGTGGACTCTGTAAAGGTCTTTGGTTCAAAACTGGAAAACCATTTTACTTGACAATTGTTATTCTTTAATAGCATATTAAGCAGTAATTTTTAAAAGAAAATCTATGCAACTGAGGAAGAGAAAAGTATTCGGCTAGTAAAAACAGAATGTGTTAAGATGATTAATTCCGTGGACACTTTGGGGAACATAGGCAAGAAAAAAAGAAGGTGCTAGAAGACAATTTACACTGTTTTTTTCTGCTAGAGTGAGATAAACAGAGATGAAGTCCATCTAAATAGAGCATAATATCCTGCAGAGATTATATCCACAAGCAGTGCTCTCCATTGCCCCCATCTGGGGAACACCCACATAATGCCACCAGGGAAGTCCCCACATAATCCTAGTCATATTACATTTAAAAAACCAGTAGAAAAATAACTAACCAGTAAATAGGGGGTAGAAAAACTCATTGCCCATTCTACCTCAAGGGAAGTTGTAGAAAGAAATTTAAGACAGATATGCCCACAAAGGATGGAATCCCAGGGTGACCCTGCGTTACAAATAAAGGTAATTTCACTAAGTATAGAAGGGCTTCCCTGCTGGCTCAAATGGTAAAGAGTCTGTCTGCAATGTGGAAAACCTGGGTTCTATCCCTGGGTCAGGAAGATCCCCTGGAGAAGGAAATGGCTACCCACTCCAGTATTCTTGCCTGGAAAATTCCACTGATGGAGGAGCTTGGTGAGTTACAGTCCATGGGGTTGCAAAGAGTCAGACACAACTGAGTGACTAACACACTAGAAGAGGTGATGAACTACTAGGGTTAGTGCAGATCTACTGGCTTCCTCCATGATGCAAACATAGTCAATAAAAATAAATAAGTTTATTCATAAACTTTAACTTATCTTACTTAGTATCAGACACAACTTAGCAACTAAACCGAACTCTTTCAGTTTGTCCCATCCTCTCCTGCCCTTTACTGTGTCTATAAGTCTATTCTCTGTGTCTAAATCTCTATTCCTGCCTTGCAAATAGGTTCATCGGTACCATTTTTCTAGATTCCATATATATTTATTAATATATGATATCTGTTTTTCTCTTTCTGACTTACTTCACTCTGTGTAATGGGTTATAGGTTCATCCACCTCACTACAACTCACTCAAATTCATTCCTTTTTATGATTGAGTGATATTCTATTGTATATATGTACCACAACTTCTTTTCAGTTCAATTATGCCCAATTCTTTGAGATCCCATGGACTGCAGCAGGCCAGTCTTCCCTGTTCATCACCAACTCCCAGAGCTTGCTTAAACTCATGTCCATTGAGTCGGTGATGCCATCCAACCATCTCATCCTCTGTTGCCCTGTCCTCAATCTTTCCCAGCATCGGGGTCTTTTTCAATGAGTTGGCTCTTCGCATCAGGTGGCCAAAGTATTGGAGCTTCAGCTTCAACATCAGTCCTTCCAATGAATATTCAAAACTGATTTCCTTTACAACTTCTTTATCCAGCTCTTTTCTGAGACCATCCGTGGTCAAGCCCAGTCAAGTGAGTAGGAGAAATAGTATAGTCAACAATTATATAGTCTCTTGATAGACCAGGAATTCCATCTGCTGATGGATATGATGGGAATGAGAATTGCTTTCTGTTCAAAAATGAGACTTAGTTTCTTAATTAAAATAATTTGACTATAGAAAGCATTGTAATAGTGATTTGACATCTTAGAAATTCTAGACAATGATGAGCATGACACTTAATATTCTGAGAAGAAACAATTACCACATTTGATTTTGACAGGGATATAAATCATAGAAATAATAAGCAAATATATGTACAAACATACATAAAGTTAAGATAAACTATCAATAGTATTTCTTCTTTGATGAAGAATTTTTTAAAGTTACACATACGTGGCATGCCTAAGGAGACTGGGGTTTCAAAAACAGGTTTCTACTCTAGAATTTTCCAAAGTCAGCAGTAGAATCTTTCAGTGCATGATTGAATAAGTATGTTTGATAAAATGGTCCACATAATTTCTGTGGAACTTCACAAATCCTGTACTTCAGATATTATTATGCTATATTTGTGGCTCAGACAGTAAAGCATCTGCCTACAATGCAGGAGACCTGGGTTTGATCCCTGGGTCAAGAAGTTCCCCTAGAGAAGGAAATGGCAACCCACTCCAGTATCCTTGCCTGGAAAATCCCATGGACAGAGGAGTCTGGTAGGCTACAGTCCATGAGGTCGCAAAGAGTCAGACATGACTGAGCAACTTCACTTCACTTCATGCTATATTTATAGAATGTCTTATTAAAAATATTCTTTTCTACTCACACTTAACAAAAAGTAAGGGAAGGGAAAGATGTAAGCAGGGAAGAGTTTCCAATCATACCCATTTCAACTATTTGATAGGTTGAACTGGTGGGTATACATTTTCCATCACTGTTAGTAACTTCACCACCAAAGTCAAAGATGAAAAGCTTTGATTTAAAAGGTTATTAGAATTTTTAATGTTATTAGACCAGATAAGTAATAAACATCTATATTATAGGACATCAGATAGAGACAGAGAGATCTTGTGCTCTGGTCACACAGACAGAAGGAAGGGAGGAAGGAAATTAAACTGGCAGCATTTTTCTCCAGATTCCATTTCACAGCCTCAGTTCCTAAGGCAGTGCACATTTCTTTCAGGTCTGTGACCTCATTTTGAGGCTTTCCAGAAGGCACCTTCTTAATATAAGCTCTTTAAAATATAATTTCCGAAATACTCCAGTTCCCAGGTAAGCAGAATATTTTCCTCAGCAGAGGACTGAATGGAAGAGGATTGCAATTTAGTCATCTGATCACATTATCAGAGAACTCTGCTCCTGACCTAAGGAGTGTAAAGAAAACAAATTAAAAAAAGAAGAACCAATATCAGCCATATTTTGAATGTCCTGATATTAGTGGACTGATGGGAAAAGAACATTTTACTTCTCAAAGGAATATCATTTAAATTAATATATATATATATATATATATATATGGACAAAATGGACATAGAAATTGCTAAAACAAGAGTCCTAAGCTTACTCAAATTTTCCCTCAAATTATCTTAAGACTATGGTTTAGTTTAGCAGAGCACAAAGTAACCAAAACTAAATAAAAATAATTTGAATTGTGCCAAATAAAACCCATCAATACCCACTGTTGCATCTGAAACTCCAAAAATTAGAGTCATTCCTCAAAGTCAAGGCATTTTTCCCTACAGATTCATGTTAAAGTAAATACAGTATCTGTGTGTGGGTGTGCTCGGTCGCTCAGTTGTGATCCACACTTTGTGACCCCATGGACTGTAGCCCGCCAGGCTCCTCTGTCCATGGGATTTTCTAGGCAACAACACTGGAGTGGGTTGCCATTTCCATCTCCAGGGGATCTTCCCAACCCAGGGATCAAACCTGCATCTCCTGCATTGGCAGGTGGAGGCTTTACCACTGAGCCACCAGGGAAGCCCAAAAACAGTATCTGGGAAAAATAAAAATTTACACTCTAGTCTGTATAGCCTCTTCCATACTGATTTATTGCAAAATATTTATTTCTGAAAGGCCTCACTAGGCATTAATAGGCTAATGAGAATTGTGAATCTTTAAGATGGTAGTATAGAATGCAGAATTTTACAAAATTATTTTGCCAAGGAGCTTCTTTTATATCCCCTCAAGTTACATCCACTAATGTCTGGAGGAACACTAGCAATGTGGTTTGTGAAAGCATGCATCATCAGATGCTCTCATCTAACAGGAAACAGGGTGCTGGGGTCATGAGAACCAGGACGTGTAAGATTAAATAGAAGTTTGGCAGAAAGGAAGGGGCTGCAGCAGAGACACAGCCAGGAGCAGACCCAGGAGGGACACTGGTATGAAGTCTTAGGAAGCCAGAGGATGTGAGTGAGCACTAGGGAGAAGGGAAGTGTGGGAAATTCTGGGCACAGGGATAGAGGAAGCAGTGGGAGGAAGAAGCACCCAAGATGAATGGTGTCTACTGCACAATCTGGCAGAGACAGCCAGGACTCTTCCAGGAGACACAGCTCACTGCAAACAGATCATTTTTACGGGCCTTATTAGCTCAGTGCTTTTAATCAACTAGGCTAAACATCCTGTCTGGCCACACTGTCTGTAGCAGAAACTCAAATCATATAAAAGGTTATACATTTTTATCTCGTAATTTGTTTGCAGGATATTAAGCCTGTCTTTGTTAGATAAGAAAGTGAGCAGGAATATTAGATTGTCTTCAGAAAGATCAGGAAGTAGGCCCCTCCCCACAGTTCTTGTTGTCACTCTAGAAATGCTATTATCCTGTCTCTCTAAGTGTCCAGAGTCCTATGTCCTGCTTTCCTCCCTTAATTATAACCCTGTTAAAAACTTTTCTTAAAAATGACTGCTGAGTATATGTATTACATTATGACTTAAGGTCCTGCTAAGGCTTAAAATTTTACTCCTCTCCAGGGGAGTGGTACTGTCATGATTTATACACATATGTTCAAAGACAGATGTCCTTTCCTGACAGCCCATCATGACAAGGGGGTGATTTTTCCCTTGAGGCAGCCAACTAAGATTCTTTCTCAGTTTACATCGGTGTCTTTAAGGAAAAAAATTCCATTCTTCTCTTTCTAAAATTGTTTAACTTTCTTACTATTTTACCAACATTTTCTTTTCTTTTATAGCATCACTCACTTGATAGTAGTTGGTATGTCTATCACAACTGGCTCTTTGGGACTCTAGTAATCCAAGACAATTAAATTCATACTTCTGAAAATAGCATTTTTCCATTATAGTAAAAAAAAAATCAACTTTTAAAAAAATGGCTAGCTTTACACAAGCTGTTTGATTTTTACAGTAACAAACAGGCCAACCAAATGTAAAAGAGGAAACCATTCTTCAGAGAGAATTGAAAGGGATTACAGAGATAAAGAAAGGGATTACAGGAGTCATTTTCAACTTGTAGTTGCTTCCATATGTTGACTTAAATAATTTGACAAATAACAGACGGCTTCAAATAACATCACTGTTTAGTCAACAACTCTGAAAACAAAGTAAAGGATCTAAGCTTTTCACCTTGGAACTATAAGGCAGAATTCAAAACTGACATTACAAGCCCCAGTTTCTTAGCCTGAAGTAAGAATCTTGTAATGTTAAAAAATAATAATAAAAAATAATGACATCACTGTTATCCCCAATACATCAGCAAGATAGCTGGGGTGATAAAGAATGGGTCCCAGCTGAGGTCACGTGGTATATCTCCACCACTGATTTGCTGTGTGAGCTTAAGCACATTAAACAAGAAAGTTTCACTCCAGTTTCTTTATAAGAAATATGGAAACAAAGTGGTTTCTTCACAGATGGTTTGGGAGGATGAAAACAGATGAGGTACATAAGAGCTCTTTGTATGCTGTAAAGCATAACTCGAGTACTAGTTATGGGAAGGGTTTCTAATAAGTAGAACAGACATTTCCAGAAAGCTCCTTCACCCCCAGAAATCTTAATCAACCTTGTCTGCATCCTATTTCCAAGTCCCAAGTTTTCTCCAAATTTCCAGCTGTCCTTCCTCAAAGCTCTCCTCTCTCTGACTGTACTCCAATATTCACGTGGGTCATTTCGCTTAGGCATCCTATCAGTTGTACAGAATTATCAGCCCTTTCTCCAGTACTCCCAGGGAACCCAATCACAGTAAGTTCATAGTGGTCCCTCTTCACCCTCTGGGAGGATATGTTCCAGGACCTCAAATGAATGTCGGAAGCCACGGTTAGTACAAAACCCTACAAACACTATGTTTTATTTCCTGTGTACACATAAAGTTTAATTCATCAATTAGACACAGTGAGAGAAAATCCACATTGTCAGCACCCCACTCTTGTATTTTGGGGCCAGTTTTAAGTAAAATAGTATTACTTGAACACAAGAACTATGATACCTTTACAGTCAGCCTGATAACCCAGAGGGCTACCAAATGACTAAGGCAGGATGGTGCTGGATGGTGTCAGATTTCATCACACTACTCAGAACATTACCCAGTTTTAATAACTCATAAATGTTTTATTTCTGAAATTTTCCTTTTAACATTTTGGACCATGGTTGACTGTGGGTCACTGAAACCATGAAAGTAAAGCCATGATGAAGGAGGGACCACCGCATTATGAAGTGAGTTATTAGAACAGAGATTTCAGGATATTATTGGAGGGCACACATTGGCTTCTGCCGTCTCTCCACCTGAGCTCCTCATAACTGACCCTCTCTGCTGAGAGCAGTCTCATGGCAAGTGCAGCCTGTTCTCCCATTACAAATGCTTTTCCCCAAGACAGTGGCCTCTTAGAGTCCAGTGAGTATAATAATCACCAGCTTAGCCTATGTTTATAATGACTGATTAAACAAATAATATTTGGAGAATAACAAGTTTTCATGGGTAATGAAACATTCAGAAAATTGGTCATCCTTTCCAAAACTGAAGATGAAATGTATTGACTCTCCTGGGATTCTGAACTGCTATTTTATGATCAGAGGCCTTGCATAATTTGATGAAAAACAGTTAATTGCATGCAAAGAAATGCATATATGTTCTCTACGCCTTCCTAAAAAGGTCTCTCCTTTTTCCTTCTAATAGTCTGGGTTTTTAGAGCCATTTATTTTCCACCATTTTCTATTCACAGCTATTATTCGAAAGACCATAGCTTATAATCTTATTTACTTTAGACTTTCATTACCTACAAAATATTTTTATCTGATATTCCCAGAAAATTTGTGTAGATGAAAATACTAGTTATGATTATTTCAATTTTATAATCAGGAAACTGAGTCTCAAAGTGGTTAATAAACTTGCCTAAGACCACATAACTAATAAACAGCAGTACCAGAACTCAAACAGGTTTTCTGATTTTTCATCCCATGATCCTGTGCTTCAGTGAAACAAACATGATGAATCATATGCAGCAAATCAATGCAAAAGAAAAATCTTAAATGTATTTTGAATCCAGAGGAGGTCTTCATGTTATCTAAAATATTCTCCTTACAAGCATTTTAGTTTCAATAGAGTATTGTTACAGTAAGATACACCTGTGGGTCATGGAGAAATAGTATAACCACTGATAGTCCTGACTTTCAGATTTTTCTAAGAATTGTCTGTACGAAGCACATTAATATCTACAGTTTCCCCCTCTTGAAATATGAAGAATAGAAGCAATATTGGCTGTGTGTTGCTTGCTCAGTATGTTTTGTTGTAGCCAACAAACCCTGTGTGACCAGTTTAAGCAGAAAGTTACTTCTTAAGAGACAGGGTGAGCTCTCTGTAAGCAGAGAATCTCTGTAAGACTGAAGAGGCTGACTCCAAGCTGAGCTTCTGAGGAGACACCCAGAGCTACATCTCAGAACCAACCTACCAAGAAAGAAACTGCTGCCTCTGCCATCACCAGTAAGTGGCTAAATCAGGTCGCTGCTACCATCACTGCCAGTAATAGAGCCTTTCTCAATGCAATTGTCTGAATGTGTGTCCCCTGCTCAAAATTCATGAGTTGTAATCCTAACTCCCAAGGTGATGGTATTAAGAGCTGGGGATCTTTGGGAGGTGCTTAGGTTATAAGGGTCCTGCCTCATGTATGGGATTAGCACCCTTAGGAAAGTGGTTACAGAGAGGCCCCTTGCCCTTCTACCATGTGAGGATACAATGAGAAGTCTGCAACCCAAAAGGGGGCCTTACTTGACCATAGTGGCACCCTGATCTTGGATTTCCAGCCCCTAAAACTGCAAGAAATTAAATGTCTGTTGTTTATAAGCTGCCCAGTCCATGGTACTTTGTTACAGCAGCCCAAATGGACTAAGACACTTTGTCTGAATACCCGCTGCAAACATGGAAACAGCACCATACCTCTTTCCTCCACACAACTCAGTTCTGTCTGAAGTCTCTCACAGGTCCATCTGATGCATAGAATCTAAATCGTTTATTCTTCTCCAGGAGTAAAGTTTTCATTTGTTAATTTTCTCATTGGGATAGTAAGACATAAATCCAATGGAATTATGACAAAATGGGAAGGCTTTTAAAAATAGTTTTTCCAGCCATATAGAACAGAAGTCCATCACAGAGTTTGTTTTAATGAGAATAATAACAGAACCTATCACATGGTATTGTCATATGGGTTAAGTGAAAAAGAATATGTAGAAACTTAAAACAATATAAAGGAAATGATCAATAGATATTATATATTATAATGTAAAGGGCTGCTGAGTAGAATCTTTCCTATTATTCTGGAATTGGCAGTGAGGCCTCAAAAATGAGGACACAGGTTTTTCAATAAAGGTACAAGCAAACTGTGCAACCAGACAGCCCCTCCAGGATCTTGTAAAACATGAATATATTCTCTCTGCTGCTCCAAAACATCCCTTACAACACTCTCCAGAGACTTAAACAGAAAACTAAGGAGGGGCAAGGGCAAGAGGGGGATGAGGATCCACAGACTCACACATGACTGATTCTGAGGTCTTATCAGGCTACTGAAGCATTTCCTCAGGGGAGGAGGAAGGAAAGTGAGTACTCAACCACCAAAGTCCAGTGACGGCTCCATCTAAAGGACCGCTTGCAAGATCTGGGGCTGTCTACCAGAGAGAGAGACTAGCATCTCATTTCTAGTGTTACCTGCTAATCTGCTCAACTCCCAGAACCTGTCTGAACTGACAAGAGAATCGAACAAGGGTGGCAGAAGTGAAGGAAGGGAAGGGAAGCGATGTGGTGTCTGGTAATGTTTAAGTGTGTGAGTGATGCGTGATGTGTGAGTGATGTATAAGTTTCTCATATGTCGGGAGAGCACTGTGGAAGGTAGTGCATGGCCTGAGCTGTGAGCTCACACCCTGAATAAGAGGGTTCTCTGTAGCTTCAGGAAGTAGCAGAAGCTTATGACCATCAGATATACTGCCGGCGAAGGAAGCTGGGGGCCAAGGGAGAAGTTTGAGCCAGACACAGATCTTCCATGAAAGTAACTATGAAGTGGGAGTCCTTTCCATGGGTCATGCAAAAAGTTTACACAGGTGTCCATACATCTGTTTCTATCTTCTTCCCATTTCATCTCCTTTCTTCCTAACCCAACACACCAAAGGAGGAAGAGGGGAGGGCAGTGGAATTTAATAGCAAGCCCCTCACCACCAACTGCATGCCCCTTCAGGCCATATGAACCCTGAACTAAGAAGAGAAAATAGATGTGACTAGAGTTTTATATTAGACTGGACTTAATAACTGAAACTTATTTGGAAGCTATGAGGTCTGACCAAGATATTAATATCTAAGAAAACCAGATACAGCAGAATGAGGTCAAAGGCACTGGCTAAAGAAGAAATTAGACCCTTGTGTGTTTATATCCCACTAGGACAAACTTTCAAAACCCAGTTACAATGGGATTGTCTATTCACCACCCTACTTTTCCACCAGGACTTAGAAAGATAAGGCAACTAGAATCAAGAAGTCAGTGGCCTCAGCCAGGGCCATGGAAGTGTCTCACCATCCTTTAAACCTTTTCTCTCCCAAGATAATTCCAGTTTTCACACTCTGTGGCCAAGAGAGATGGAAAACAACCCACTGTGTTGTTGTTGTTGTTGTTGTTGTTGTTGTTGTTGTTGTTTTCTTCTTTAACACTTGTTTTCCCACAGACTTGTTTGGCCCCAACACAGATCTGAACTGGAGCAGTCCCAAGGGAAAGGTGTCTTCATGCTCTCTCTTAGACCATGATCTGCTTCTCCACAACTGCTAAATTACAATGTTGGGATGTGATAGAATAGCTTATGAAACTTAAAAGATCATTAACTCACTAGGAATTTTGTGGAAATGTAAATTCTGATTTTATAGGTCTATGGAAAAACCTGAAAGATGGCATTTCTAACACATTCCCGAGTTCATGACCACATCTTGTGTGGCAAGCTTCTACAGTGGAGAACTCTCCATCTCATTAAATGAGAGAACCAAAAACCAACAAAAAAAAACCCACAAAGCTTTCCAGATCCTCTGAAAAGACATCAATAAGAGCAAACAAATAGGAATTCTATATATTCTGCCATTACAATATTGCTCAGACTGTACTCTGTGTAACAGAAGACTAGATTTTTCCATATCCACATCTCTTTTCAGGTAATGTTTATCACCTGATAGCAGTCAAATTTTTCTTTGTAGTACTGGAGATATTCTTAGAATATTTAATAAAATTCATTTCTCACCTGAGAAAACCAACTGAAGTCAATATTTAAAAGGTGATAAGTAGTGACAGAAGGAGTCAGTCTGTAAGTTCAACTCAAGAAGAGAAAGAAAATGTGGGGGAACCACATTTTCTTGCAAATGTGGTCCACATATGAGGAATCACAGAATTCCTTCCAAATGAATTCTGTTTAATTCCATAGAAGTACAAGAGTTCAACTTGCTTTCACTTACATAGAATTATTCTACTCTTTTTCATGCTCCTCTTATGTCATTGTTTATATTTAATAAAACCAAGTTATCAGGTATTTTGGGGATAGTCATAGATTTAAACACTCTCATCTGTGGACAAACTATTTGACCTAATGTTGGGAAGACCCCCTGGAGAAGGGAAAGGCTACCCCACTCCAGTATTCTGGCCTGAAGAATTTTCATGGACTGTATAGTCCATGAGGTCACAAAGTCAGAGAAGACTAAGTGACTTTCATTTTCACTTTTTACTCTCAATGAGGGTACAGCTCAGCAATCTATTTTAACAAACATCCCCGTTGATTTTGACACACAAAAATGTGAGAATCATGGCTGTCAAACTACAACTTTCAAACCAGGCTCTCTAGTCTCTCTCCTTCATCCACCACCCCCTGGCCCCCACCACAAGTTCCTGATTCAGACTGAACAGTCCTAAAGTGGGCTGGCCATCTGTATTTTTTCAAAACTTCCCAGATAAGTCTAGTGTTCTAATATCCAAATAAGGTTGGAAACCACTGCTCTAAGGTGTGTGTGCTCCTTGGTACTGAATCACCCAGAGACAGATGTGCAGTTGAGAGCAGAGCTGATATCTAAATCTACTCGCTTGGATTCCATAACACAACATTATGCTAATATCTTTGTTTCTGGTTCCTCTGTTCCAGGTCCATGTAAGTATCTCCATTTTCACCCAAACTTCATCTTTATGACTATCTGTTATTCCTCTAACCTTGCTTCTACAGTATTTTTCATCATGGCGCCTTCATCTTGAGATTGCTCTCTCTCAACCCTCATCTCTTAGGTCACACGCACATTGAAACCCTCCTTCCTCCTGCCCCTTTGCTGTCTGCTCAACACACAAGAGCACAATCATTTGGAGATCAAAATTCTGTCTTTGTCAATTCTTGAAATTTCAGGCTGTTAAAGCTGAAAGGATCTCTGGTATCAGCAGGTCTAGCTCCTTTTTATTGCTAATTAGTATAATTATGCTAGATTTTCCAGATGAGATCTTCTTACATACATTTCCTGCAGAGGATACGAAGGTAATACAAAACAAATCTTCTGACACAACATGCCAAAGGAGAACTTATTCATTGGAACAAAGAGGCTTAGAATTGACAAAGTCACCCATGCAAATTTCTATTTTTTGTTTACTGTCGTGCTATGACCCATATGCTCTAAAATCCAAATACAATGCTCAAGTGGAGAAAAATCCACATGAAAGAGGCTAGAAAGGGATTAGTGAGGAATACAAACGTCCAAGCCTATGTAATTATCTATGCCTTGTCTCAAAGCACCAGATCATATTGGTGCTTAAAACTGGAACATAGAGATCAAAAAATAGCATTAAAAATATTGAGAATCTTGAAAGTGGAGAGCATTATCTTCAACTACTAGACCTTTTTTAGGAACCTAAATATGAATGGGGAATGCTTTCCTAGAGTTAAACTATGGCATATTATGGGTTAAATATGAATAACATGAAAATGAAAACTAATTAAATTGAGAATTAATAATTCAGTGCTGCCTGATAATAACACTTCTCTGCCTCAGATTTCTCATCCATAAATCAAGATAAAGCACTTCCCCTACAAACCTCATTACATTTTCCCAAAGATAACATAACCAAGCATGTTAGTATCCTAAGGTCACATAATGTGTCTTTGCCTAGTAACTAGTATTTTAGTTTTTCCTGTGGGCAAAAGTACAGATGCTCTGGGTCACAGCTTTGAGAGGAGAACCATGATATAAGGCCCTGAATGGAGCATCTTTAAAAAAAAACAAAAAGACAACTGCAACATCTGTCAAATTCTATCAGCTACTGACATGTTCAAAGGATCAAATCCCACCAAGATAGATAGCTTAACAGGAATGCTCAAGTAACTTTTTCTAACACAAAAATTCCTTTAAAGTCATTACCTACCCTGTGGACTATAACTTCTGGTCATTGATCATTTTAGAAAATGAAACTGGACAAAAACCTAACCAGGAGAAAGGTGACCCCCAAATCATCTTATAAGTCTCAGTGAGGGCTGAAATTAGGCACATTTGGCTTTTCTGACAATATGTTCACTCTTGGACAATTTATAACAAACTTCAATGGTATCACTATCAGACAAAGTTCATGTGTATAAATGGTTTCTGTTTTAACCTGAGTCGATGGGAAAATAAAAAGAACTGCAAGTCAGAGAAAATACCCAGAACCCTAGGGATGGTTTTAAGTACCGCTGCTGCTGCTGCTGCTGCTAAGTCACTTCAGTCGTGTCCAATTCTGTGCAACCCCATAGACGGCAGCCCACCAGGCTCCCCCATCCCTGGGATTCTCCAGGCAAGATACACTGGAGTGGGTTTCCATTTCCTTCTCCAATTCATGAAAGTGAAAAGTGAAAGTGAAGTCACTCACTCAGTCGTGTCCAACTCTTAGCGACCCCATGGCCTACAGCCTACCAGGCTCCTCCGTCCATGGGATTTTCCAGGCAAGAGTACTGGAGTGGGGTGCCATGGCCTTCTCCGAATTGGCAATAAATACTTTTGTCATATTGCAAAATGACGGCTGCCTAACTAGTGTATTTTTTTTTATAATCTGTATATAAGAAAACAGTAATCTCTAATTAATACAACATAAAAACAATACTTGGTGAAAAATAATCCAACACTGAAAATAATCAACAGGATTTGAAAGGCACTATTTATAGGAAGATTTAATGTGTGTGGAATCACCACTGGTTTCCAGAGGCATGCCTGGCTTGTGCCTTGCTTTGAACTGCATTAGTCTAATCATCCCAGTCCAGACTCCCCAAAGTCAAAATGCAATAGGCTTCCTTCAGTTTCTTGTACCTACAGTTACCGAATCTTTAGCACCAGAAGAGACTTGTGAAATGGCTAATTCTGAACGTCATGCTCCCTATCCCCCAGCTGAGCTGATGACAGTCATCACTGACCCACCATGGCCCCTTCTTGGATGAACAGAGACCTATCTTAAGAGATCTTCTCAAGAGAGTCCATTAAATACATCTGACAGGGTGCAGGCAGGAAACAGATGGTCCAAGCAAATCAAGATAATTCAAACAGAGTTTAGTAAAGAGACTATTTTTATCAAAGGAAAATCCTCAGCTTGTAAGGAAAGTAGGAACTATGGGGGTGAGGGGCAAAGAGGACAATAAGAAGGGTTGCATAGGGATAAAAGGCCTAAGGGTACTTATGACCTTTATTTGAGGGACAAAGTCAGCCCAAGGTGAGCTCACAGAAAAAGATACAAACTCCCTCCAGGCTCCTGCTGGGGCTCAGCATTTACCAAACCCAAAGAAAACCAGAAGACTAGGAAGCTTTCTGATGTGATCCTCAGCCCCCTGGGACAGAGAGAAGGTCAGAGAAGGACAGAGTATGTCCAGGGGGGTAAAAGGCAGTTACCCAGCACTCGGGGTGATTCACTCTAGAGCATATAGCTATTAAGTCACAGAAAAGAGTAAAAAACACATGCTTTCTTAGGCTTTTCTCAAGCCTTTTGTTTGCACACCACTGTGTGTGTGCGTGCATTCACTTGGGTGCACGCATGCAGGCAAGTATACACCACACATGCCCCTCGAAGACAGGGAGCTGGCTCTGAGCACATTCATCTGGGATGCTCACCTCTAAATGGTTCTTCAGCCCTGTGACTAGTCAGGCCCTGCACACGGGGCACTCTGTGAAGTTCTAGAGCCAACCAACCTCATCCGAGGGTTGCATCTTAAACCAGATGCCCTTAAGGCCCTTCTGGTTCCACTGGGTAGAACATAAAGCTGCTTTCCAAATTTACATGATCCCAAATTAGCTCACCTTTCTGACCCATGACATTACTGAAAATGTCAACCTGTCTTCAACCCAGTGTTATTTTGGAAAGTCCTGCACCCATAATTAACTTAGTGTCATGTCCCAATCTCCTGTGTACTTGGTGAAAGTAAGCAAAGAGGATTTATTAGCGACTGGGCCATTCAAGACTGTTTAAAATGCCATAATACCTCAGCCACTACTGCTAGCTAGAAAGCCTCCCTCTTCCTCTTAAGCTCATACCATGAAAATGCACATTTTTGAAAGCACAGATTTGGGTTGGGACTTCTCTGTCTATAAATCTTACAACAGGACCATATCTCTAGACACCCATTAAAAATATTTTGGTATGATATTAATATAGAATGTTTTACCAAAAACTTCAGTTTCCCACTCTGATTTTGTACTGCATAGACAGCATATTAAATTTCCATATGGATTACTACACGTTCACTTACTTTGGTATAAACAAATCATATCAGAACTAAAGCAATCAACCAGGAAACAAACGTCCTCATTTTCACATTCAATTCACATCAGTTATTACTCTCTACTGTCACCTAAATCACAAACCAAGAATGGTGCTATTTGCTAAGACATTCAGCAATAGGTAACACAAATAATTATCACAAAACACTGTCCTGCTTTAAGCTACTCTGTCATCAAAAGCACTGGAAGTGTTATTCACATGTATGCATAATACTGGTAAATAGTTATGATTTTTTAACTATATGATTTATGTGAAAGGCTTTTCCCTAAGAAAAGTGAGAGTTTCTAGATTAAAGTCACTAAAAGAAATTCTGGTTTGACATTAACAACAAAAAGAAGGTCACAAAAAGAAAGAACCAGTAATATAATCTCATCCACACACTCATGTTGGCAGACCACCTTCACTCTTACAAAACTGTGTAAGACTTTTCATGTGATATGTGATATCACATGATAAGACTCTTCGTGTGATATGAACCTCTGGTAACAGTTGAGACTTAGTAGTTTAATGGGTAAAAGACAATGAAGTAAACAAAGAGATAAGGGAGAGAATACAAAAGGGAATACATTATGAATTACTTCACCATTCATGTTCCATATTCATCTTACCATATTTATTTATCCTACAAGCAAACTTTCCAGTTATCTAACTAGTCAGTGAAAGAGCCAGAAAGAAACCCAGATTTTATGAATCCTCTGGTGTAATTCCCACTAAATTCTTCTGATAATTCTTCTCTATTTGGATTGACCTCACACCTCCACCTTTCTAGGCAGAGTTCTTCAGAGTAAATGGACATCTATTTTAGTAAAGTTGAGATAAACTGTTAGAAATCAAAAGCAATTAAAAATCACATGCTACCTCTTCCCCTGAAGTAGCCTTACTCCAACAATCTTTGGCTCAGCTAATAAAGTAATGCTGCACCTAGGTTATAATCTCCTAGGTGGGGTTTGTTTAAATGTAGAAATCATTTTTTGATGATTCTTCTCTTTGAAGATCTCAGATTGTGTGCAAAGGTACATTTAAGTACCATGAAGTTTTTGGGTCCTCGAGTCAGACAAATAAATACAATCAGTGAGTGGCCAAATAAAAATGTAACTGAAAATTAACCGTAGCAACAGATATAGCTAGTCTATTTATTTCTTCTAGGGGCAGTTCAGTGTTTCCACCTTTATGGGGTTTTTCTTCCACCCCACTACCAATATGCTGACTCAGGTTCATGCGGTCTCAATACCTGAAAGCACTGTTCTTGAGTCGGCCATATAGCTTCTGCTCCTCCAATCTGTCCTCAATATAAAGTAAAAGCAGGGAGTGGAGACAGTTTCAGTAAATGAACTAATCATAAAGCCCAAACTAAGTAAATACTAGCACCATAGCCATATAGACATACACAAACATACCCTGTATTAGGGTTCTCCAGAGAAACAGAACCAATCAGTTCAGTTCAGCCGCTCAGTCGTGTCCGACTCTTTGTGACCCCATGAATGGCAGCACGCCAGGCCTCCCTGTCCATCACCAACTCCCGGAGTTCACTCAAACTCACGTCCATCAAGTCAGTGATGCCATCCAGCCATCTCATCCTCTGTCGTCCCCTTCTCCTTCTGCCCCCAATCCCTCGCAGCATCAGAGTCTTTTCTAATGAGTCAACTCTTAGCATGAGGTGGCCAAACTGGAGTTTCAGCTTTAGCATCATTCCTTCCAAAGAGATCCCAGGGCTGATCTCCTTCAAAATGGACTGGTTGGATCTCCTTGCAGTCCAAGGGACTTTCAAGAGTCTTCTCCAACACCACAGTTCAAAAGCATCAATTCTTCAGTGCTCAGCCTTCTTCACAGTCCAACTCTCACATCCATACATGACCACAGGAAAAACCATAGCCTTGACTAGACGGACCTTTGTTGGCAAAGAAATGTCTCTGCTTTTGAATACCCTATCTAGGTTGGTCATAACTTTGCTTCCAAGGAGTAAGAGTCTTTTAATTTCATGGCTACAGTCACCATCTGCAGTGATTTTGGAGCCCCAAAAAACAAAGTCTGACACTGTTTCCACTGTTTCCCTATCTATTTTCCATGAAGTGATGGAACCGGATGCATGATCTTCTTTTCTGAATGTTGAGCTTTAAGCCAACTTTTTCACTCTTCTCTTTCACTTTCAACAAGAGGCTTTTGAGTTCCTCTTCACTTTCTGCCACAAGGGTGGTGTCATCTGCATATCTGAGGTTATTGATATTTCTCCCAGCAATCTTGATTCCAGCTTGTGCTTCTTCCAGCCCAGCGTCTCTCATGATGTACTCTGCATATAAGTTAAATAAGCAGGGTGACAGTATACAGCCTTGACGTACTCCTTTTCCTATTTGGCACCAGTCTGTTGTTGCATGTCCAGTTCTAAATGTTGCTTCCTGACCTGCATACAGATTTCTCAAGAGGCAGGTCAGGTGGTCTGATATTCCCATCTCTTTCAGAATTTTCCACAGTTTATTGTGATCCACACAGTCAAAGGCTTTGACATAGTCAAGAAAGCAGAAATAGATGTTTTTCTGGAACTCTCTTGCTTTTTCCATGATCCAGCGGATGTTGGCAATTTGATCTCTGGTTCCTCTGTCTTTTCTAAAACCAGCTTGAACATCAGGAAGTTCACGGTTCACATTTTGCTGAAGCTTGGCTTGCAGAATTTTGAGCATTACTTTACTAGCATGTGAGATGAGTGCAATTGTGCAGTAGTTTGAGCATTCTTTGGCATTGCCTTTCTTTGGGATTGGAATGAAAACTGACCAATAGGATACTACAAATGACTCCGCATATGAATTTTCTCATTGAAACGTAAACACTTTGAGGTGAGTAATAATCCCTCTAGGTTAAATGTAGAAACTAGGGCTCAAATCGGTTTAGCAACTTGCCCAAGATTGGCTCATAAATCATAGAACCCAGAATCTCAACCCATAATCTTCCATGTCTGAATTAATTCCATAATCTCATCCCTATTTAAACCACACTCCAAACCTACTTTGTGTGGTTATATGCATTTTAGCAGCACAACTGGCGAAAGTTAACTCCCTTGGGATCTATGGCAAACCCAATCCCTTTGGTAAGTGATTCTTTTCCCTGCCCTGCACACTCTACTTTCTCCTAAAGGAACCATCACCAGTCCTGTGCAACTGAGCTTTTGTCAAGTTTCATCTCTTACAGGAACCTTCCTCATGTCACAGCTTGATTTCAGCACCCTTCTTCTGCTTTGCTACACCCATAGCATACTTTTATTGCAGCATCTGTCACACTATAATCCTATCTACCACTCGTCTGTCCCCACAAAAACCAGTGAACTTGAAAAATAGGGCTGTGTTCTCCTCATTATCCTGCGCCACTCTCACTCTCCCACTGTAGGTTTTCAGGCAGAGCTGGAGCAAAGAAAAGAAATAGCTCTAAATCAAGTTTAAAGCTTTAATGATCTCTCAAACTGGAAATTTGACTGAATTGAGGCAGCATTTGTGACTTAGGTGAATAAAAGAATGTCAGTTCCTTAAGAGTGGACAAAACACCTATAGGACTTAATGGGTTCTCATCCAGTGGCTGAGAATATTCTTAAAATGAAGGGAACAAAAATATAATTTTGCACTTTACTTACAACAGACTTATTCAACAACCTGGTCACTTTGTATCCCCAGTGCCTAGGACTCGGAAGAACATATAGTACAGTATCTGACATTTATTACACATTTGCTGTGCTAAGAAGGGATGTGGAGCCTGCTTGAGAAGCATGATAAGGCAATTTACACATTTTATCATTTAACTCTCATAGGAGTTTTATGATATAGGTATCATTATAGATCTTCCCATATACGGACATGGAAACCAAGACCAGGGAAGTTAAGTGACTTGCCTGAGATCTTCCTGCAAGTCAGTGGAGGGTTCCAACCCAGACTGTCTGTCTCCAAAGGCTATAGTCTTAACCAATACCTAAGACTGTCACCCATTCAGAGGGGACTTAAAGGAGAATGCAGAAGAAGGAATAGAGGAATTCCAAGCAGAGGAAATTGCAGGTTCAAAGTAGTGGAAGTGTAGAGGAGCCTGGTATATTTGTTGTTCAGTCACCCAATCACGTCCCACTCTTTGTGACCCTATGGACTGTAGCCCCCCAGGATCCTCTGTCCATGGGGATTCTCCAGGCAAGAATACTGGAGTGGGTTGCCATGCCCTCCTCCAGGGGATCTTCCCAACCCAGGGATGGAACCCAGGTCTCCCACATTTCAGGTGGATTCTTGACCATCTGAGCCACCAGAGCATATTGGGAGAATGGTTAAGAATTTCCAGGAGCTGGGCTTTAGGAAGAGTGAGTGGGTGTCACAGGGCAGGGTGTGGGAACCTGGCTGTGAAGGGATTTGTGTGACATGATGAGGAGTCTTAGCATCACCAGTGATCTGCAGTGTAGGGAACTGCTCTGGCAGCAGTAATGGCAGATGGAGAGAAATTCAGAAGGATTGGGAAGCATAGACCTGTTGGACTCTGTTGACGAGAGTCTGAACTAAGGCAGGAGAAAGGGAGGTAGAGAGGACAGAGGCTTGCATTCAAAAGACAGTTCTAAGGTATAAGCAATAGGTGTCAATGAACAATCAAATATGAGGGGTAAATGGAAGGGAGGGGAAAATGGTGACCTTGGGGCTTGTGGTGGAGGATTGACTGAGGCACAGGGTTGCGAGGGGAGGTGATGGATCCAGGTTGGGGTGGGCAGAGTCTGAGGAACCAGAATATCTACAGGAGATGTTTACAGGCCTGTTCAGAGCACAGGAGAAGGATCTTTCATAGAATATTAAACGGTAAACTTTTGCTGAAAGTTTCTCTTCTAGATCACGTTTATGCACTGATATCCAGGTTGAAGCTCTGGAAGTGAGTGAAATCATCAGGGAAACTTATAGAGGAAATGAAAACAAGGGAACTCTTTGTCCTTATGTTCAACATTTAGGTTGTGCTCAGGTTCTTTTGATTCAAAGGCACTTTTATTATCATTCTATGATTTCTGACTGTATAATATCCTTTAATTACATTTTATTCTTTATTTCCATTTTATTACTAAGATGCTTAGTGGCTTTTTTTCTATATCAAATACTGGCTCCATAAACATATATATACACACACTATGTTAGGGTTCTCCAGAGAAATAGACCAATAGGATATAGACAGATATATAAAAAGACATTTATTATGAGGAACTGGTTCACACAAACATAAAGACAAATAAGATATGCTGCCTTCAAGTTGGATACCCAAGAAAACCAATGGTATAATTCACTTTGAGTCTAAAAGCCTGAGAATCAAGGGGCTGAGGGCCTGATGATGTAAGTCCTGGTCTGAGTCCAAAAGCCCAGGAACCAGGAGCACAGATGTCAGAGGGCAGAAGATGGATGTCTCAGCTCAAGCAGAGAAAGTAAACCCACTCTTCCTCTACCTTTTTGTTCTTTTCAGGCTCTCAACAAATTGGATGATACCACCCACACTGAGGAGGGCCATCTTCTTTACTCAGTTACTGATTCAAATGTTAATCTCTTCTGGAGACAGCCTCAGAGACACACCATAAAAACTGTTTTACTAGCTATCTGGGCATTCCTTACCCCAGTCAAGCTGACACATAAAATTAACTATTACAAGTCCACCCCTTGTCAACTTGAGCCACTAAGCACATAGCTCAGTTGGTAAAGAATCTGCCTTCAATGCAGGAGACCCAGGTTCGATTCCTGGGGTGGGAAGATCCCCTGGAGAAGGAAATGGCAACCTACTCCAGTATTCTTGTCTAGAGAAGCCCAAGGACAGAGGAGCCTGGTAGGCTATAGTCCATGGGGTCGCAAGAGTCGGACATGACTTAGAGACTGAACCACCATGTTGTCGACTTGGCAACCATAAGCATCTCCCTGGTGGCTCAGTAGAAAGGAATCCGCCTGCCAATGCAGGAGATACGGGCTCAATCCCTGTGTCAGGAATATCCCCTAGAGAAGGAAATGACAACCCACTCCAGTATTCTTGCCTGGGAAATCCCATGGACACAGGAGCCTGGTAGTCTACAGTCCAAGGGATTGCAAAGAGTCAGACACGACTTAGTGACTAAACAACAACAAACCATATTTAATCTCCAGATAATAACAAGGTCATAATTCCACTTAACATATCAATACAACTATCCTACATACAATAAAAAATGCACTAATACCTTTCCCAGAAAGAAAGGTAAAAGTTCTTGAGTGATGTTTACTCTTCTCCTGATATCCAATAATTTAAATTCTATGATGTAAAGTCAACAATATTTAAATATTGATATCAAGTCAATGTATCTTACCTTACATGATAAGGGAATAATACAGGAAAGAAAGATGTTATACATATATACATACACAAACATATCCATACAAAATAAAGAGGAAATATTCATAACCATTACAGTCCTCATTTTTATAACTGCTCATGTGATTGTAGCTGATATTATAACTACTTTCTTCTGCCAGTCATTCTGTATTCTCTGCCTTTGCCAAGCACCTCAGCTGGTCATGACTCTTTACCTGGCAGGGTGATTCAATCTTCATTCCTGAAGGGTCTAGGCCATTAGTTCTATTTGGATGTGGTTGCTGTAATTTCTCCTGACCATATTATACAAGTTTTAGTAATACTAAATAGTAATACTCATGGCAATACTAAGCGAAAACCTAAGAGATCTCCTTTATTACAGACATACTCTTCCTTACATCCATTGTAGACTGGCAGTCCAAGTTCCCTTTGAAAAATCAGGATCAATCATCTCAACCAGCACAATAACACCCTTCTTTGATTGCTGAGTCAGTCATGAGGAGTCCAAAGTGGCCAGAATTTAACCTCCAATTTAATAGAATCATTTTGCTTCCTGGTAGAAGCATTCCACCCTTTGGAACTAAGACCCCTAGGCCAGCATAAAGTTACATGAACAGATAGCAACAATTTTACTAGTAGGTTACTGCAGGTAATACAGGTTAGTGTCATTCCCATTCCACATCTTGATTCCTGAATGCTCAAATCCTAGCTATGGAAAAAACAGCACCATATATTGTGTGCTGATTTCAGAGCGTATACAGCCTTTTAGGGAACTCCAGCTCTGCAAGGAACTGCCACCTAACTGGCATGGCAAATTAGTCTTCCAATGAGTATTCTACCACTCTATCAAGCCAGTTTCTTCAGGATGGGAGAGAACATGGCAAGAACAGCGAACTCCATAAGCATGGCCACTGCCATCTAGGACTTCATCTTAATAACTCATTTCATTATCATTAAACTGCATTTATTAAGTGATAGCTCACAAACAGAATTTTTGCAAATCCATTTGTAGTAGCCAGATCTCTTTTTTGGCAAACTATCAGGTAATGAGCAGCTGGAATTTTCTTTGTCTTAGGCAGCAATAGTATCTTAGGCTATACTGAACCCCACTGGCTTAGTAAGCACAATAGGAAATGCATTATTTATATTGGTCTTCATTAATAATTAATAAAATTACAGGTGCGTGATATTTCCAGGCTCCACAGCTCACATCAGTGAAAATGGTACATGAATGCCTTCTCCCCAAAGATCACAATTAAATGATTGCTGCTGACTCGTGTTTTTTAATTAATTTGTGTGACCTTCTCACACTGAAGCTGGAAAACAATGAGGTAAATTTTCAAGTAGACAAACATGCTATTTTGTTCACAAACAAAAGTTTGTGAACTGTTTGTTCTCAAGTGTTGAAATTGCATCAGATTCATTATTTAACTTACTGCATACATCTAAAGAAATGATTATTACTGAATTAGTCTAAAGTTACAGGAAAGAAAATGAACAGAATAATATCCTTACAGCAGTATGTGATTTGACTTTCAAACCTAATCTTATTTTTTTTTTATCACTTTGCCTGTCATCCATTCTGACTCTTCTTTTTCACCAACATTATGATCTTTCACCC
Organism: Bos indicus; assembly: GCF_029378745.1. Lineage (NCBI taxonomy): Eukaryota > Metazoa > Chordata > Mammalia > Artiodactyla > Bovidae > Bos > Bos indicus. Next base: position 16,324,743 of record NC_091779.1, read on the forward strand.
TTTCACATAGACGTTTCATTTGGTCATTAGGAACAAATAGTTAATGAGCCCTACTGGCCAATAAATGATACTAATTTTAAAATAATAATAATAACTTCTCATATTTATAAAAGCTCCTGTAGAAATGCTATCAAAAATATGATTTTATTTTCATGGTATATGCTAGCCTCAAGATACAAAGATGATTGAGATCCTGCATTTAGCATGCTAAAGTCTATTAGTAAAATAATAAAATATATACCACAAATGATCAAACTATGAATCAGGAAATAGAAGTGCATGCTCTTCTCTACTCAGAACTCTTGGAAAGTAGGGTCCTATCTCCTTCCTCTTGACTGCCAGTATCTAGCTTCATAGTTGACACAGTGCTTGATGATTGAGTGAAGAGCCCAAGAAAAGGCTCCTGTCCTATGTGTCACAAATTGTGCTGAAAACCCAAGATAGAGCAATAAAGAAAACAGACCAGGTTCCTGCCCTAATGGCACTGATATTCTAATGGGAGAAACAACCATTAATATGGAAGCAAAAAAAAAAAAAAACCAAAACAAAAGAAATGTAATGGGTTTGGTAAGTTCCAAGAAAAAAGTAACAGATACTGGAACAGGAAATGATGGTAGGTGAGCAGAACAGGAGAGTATCTTTAGACCAGGAGGGCAGAAGTTGCTCTGACCTGAGAAAATGATGTTTAAAGTGAATTAAAAGGAGCCACCCATGGAAGGAAGCAGGTAAGAAGCATCTGGGGCAGAGGGAACAGAAATTGCAAAAGTTTTAAGGTGCGAAAAGCATAGAGAAGGAATTTCCAGGTTACAAGAGCAAAGCAAAGAGACCAAGTGGAACCCCAGTAAGAGGAGAAGGTACCTTGGTCTAAACAGTGGAGATGGAAAGATACAGTAGGTTTCAGATGGATCTGAAGACATGGTTTCCTTGCTCTTGATTCTCTTATAATATAATCTCAATTACTTTTTATCTTCTAGAAATGCTTTACATTTTTTTGATTTTCTAATACACTTATGGATTTTTTTAAATCTTTTGAGGGTAAAATTTAAAATAACAAGACTTTTCTAATATTTCAAAGAATGTTACAGACTTCAACTCGTGTATATAAAACACTTTAAAGTAAGCAAAATTTGAGCTTACAATATTGTTATTTTCCCAATCTTATCCTCTTTTTTGTGATCAGTATCTTGGCTTGGCTCCCTTGAAAACAGAGGCAGAAACAAAGATGAATTTCTTTTCAGGGAGTGGGATCCAGGTATAAGGAACTGGGGGCAGTGAATGGAGTGGAAAATCTGGGAGAACCAACAGAAAGACATATGATGGAGTTGGCTACTATGAGGGTGACTGACTGCTCCCTCGCACAGGACCTTCTGAGAAGGAAGTCCATCTCCTCAGATGGGGGACTATCTTTGGGAAGAAGAGTGTACAAAAGGAAGCATTCATTCACCATCTGGTCTCCTATTTACCAAAGGTTCACTCTCTAAGACTTGAATTCCCTTAACGTCTGAGTTGTGCGTGTGAGCCCAGAGGCAATTCCCACAGTACCCTGCTTTAAAAAACCCCCTTGCCCTGCTGCTCCCACCCTCCCACTGTAGCATCAGTAGAGAAATCCCTGGTCAGAAAGTGTTCAGATGGAGGCAGACGTACGTTGAATGACAGATGTCATATGCCATTTACTGCTGTCAAAGATCTCTGAATGAACATTGTTCATTAGCACATTATCTATGGATATGTTAGAGGTTGCACAAGTTGAAAACCTCCAGGACTCCACTCCACAAGAATTGCTAAAATAACATGGGAATCATTTTAACTCAACTATACACATTAAAACAATTCTTTACACAATCATCACTTCAGTTCAGTCATGTCTGACTCTCTGTGGCCCCATGGACTGCAGCATGCCAGACTTACCTGTCCATCACCAACTACCAACTTACTCAAACTCACATCCATCAAGTGAGTGATGCCATCCAGCCATCTCATCCTCTGGAGTGGGTAGCTTTTCTCTTCTCCAGGAGACCTCCCCAACCCAGGGATCGATCAAACCCAAGTCTCCTGAATTGCAGGCAGATTCTTTTACCAGCTGAGCCACAAGGGAAGCCCTCTTCATACAATGGAAGGATGTGAATGGGTCCCTCTCCTATGCAAGCCATGTAAGAAATTGCTTATTTTGCATTTTACTACAGTCATTTGCTCATAGTAGATTTGTCAGGTTTTCTTTTTCACTGCTTTCTAAGGAAAGCAAATTTTGGTATCTGGAGGAATTTCTATTTGTTAAACAGAAGTAAAACTTTTGTCCTTGTATAATAGGGACTTTTATCCCTCATATAATAATTTGATGTTACTGTAGGCAGTTTTAACTAGTGAGTAGGAGTATCAAAGTTTGAATTTAAAACTGTTACAGCACTACACTGCTCTGCCTAAGAAAGGAAAAACAGAGAACTGAGAATCCCAGGTACAGATCTAGAAAATCTAAGGCAGGAGCAAGAAGGCATAGTGCAGATAGGAAAAGCGAGGCAGGAAAACTGGTAGCTCTGAGGAGGAGGAGAAGAATTTTGAAGATAAAGCAGGTCTTACTGAGCTTGGTGCGCAAACCGTGAAACAGCAGGATGGTGATATGCCAACCTCCTCTTTGTCATTCCATATCACCTCAGTAAATACTTTGTGCATGCGTATTAGTTGCTCAGCTGTGTTTGACTCTTTGTGAGCCAATGGACTACAGCCCACCAAGCTCCTCTGTCCATGGAGTTCTAGTAAATATTTTATTGTTCTCTAATTCCCTGATGGCTCAGCAGGTAAAGAATCTGCAATGCAGCAGACCCAGTTTCAATTCCTGGGTTGGAAAAATCTCCTGGAGTAGGAAATGGCACCCCACTCCAGTATTCTTGCCCCCCCAAAAAAACTCATAGACAGGGGAGCCTGGTGAACTATAGACCATAGGGTCCCAAAGAGTTGGAAACGACTGAGCAGCTAAGTGCACTCACACACACACTTTTTTATTGATGTGAAATTCCGTTTGAGAGAAAATAAAATAGAAAAGGACAATGAAAAGATGGAAGGAAGAGAGGAAGGAAGAGAGGGAGGAAGGATGAATTTTTACTATTAGTAAACCAGTTTTCCCTCTAAATAAATATTGAACACGAACACACATTTAATGACTGTTGGTTGAAGCGACACATTTTTTTAATTCTATAGGCCACCACAATTTTTCTAGACCTGACTAAATCTTATTTCTACAAAGTTAATAAAAGAGCTTTCCAGTGACATAACACAGGACATAACTTAATGATGTATGCTCTTCTATAGAAGCCAGTATTAATTCTTCAATATTTAATGCCTTCTCTATAAATCCTATCATTATCATGGAAAGATGAGACATAAACCCTACTTTAAAGGCTTAGAGAGATTTTTCTTTTCCTCCAAAGAATATTTTTTAAGTTAAGGGTCTTCTTTGACTTTTCCTATTGCTCTACTCTGTCAAGGACAAGAACTTGGGCACTGCTCCTCTGAAAATTAATAAGACACAAAACACTAATTTTTTAAGACCTAATGATATGATTTCATTTAGGTCATATCTGAATGGTCTAGTGGTTTCCCCTACTTTCCTCAATTTAAATCTGAATTTGGCAATAATGAGTTCATGATCTGAGCCATAGTCAGCTCCCATTCTTGTTTTTGCTAACCGTATAGAGCTTCTCCATTTTTGGCTGCAAAGAATATAATCAATCTGATTTCTCTGTTGTCCATCTGGTTATGTCTATGTGTAGAGTCTTCTTTTGTGTTGTTGGAAGAGGGTGTTTGCTATGACTGGTGTGTTCTCTTGACTGAACTCTATTAGCCTTTGCCCTGCTTCATTCCGTACTCCAGCCAAATTGCCTGTTACTCTAGGTGTTTCTTGACTTCCTACTTTTGCATTCCAGTCCCCTATAATGAAAAGGACATCTTTTTTGGGTGTTAGTTCTAAAAGGTCTTGTAGGTCTTCATAGTACTGTTCAACTTTGGCTTATTCAGCATTACTGGTCAAGGTATAGACTTGGATTACCGTGATTATTGAATGGTTTGCCTTGGAAACAAACAGAGATCATTCTGTCATTTTTGAGATTGCATGCACGTACTGCATTTTGGACTCTTTTATTGACTATGATGGCTACTCCATTTTTGTAAGAGATTCTTGCCCACAGTAGTAGATATAATGGTCATCTGAGTTAAATTCACCCATTCCATTTTAGTTTGCTGAATCCTAAAATGTTGACGTTGACTCTTGCCATCTCCTGTTTGACCACTTCCAATCTGCCTTGATTCACAGACCTAACCTTCCAGGTTCCTGTGCAATACTGCTCTTTACAGCACTGGACCTTTCATCCATCACCAGTAACATCCACAACTGGGTGTTGTTCTTGCTTTGGTTCCATCTCTTCATTAAAGCGCAACATTCAAAAAACTAAGATCACAGCATTTGGTCCCATCACTTCATGGCAAATAGTTGGAGAAACAGTGGAAGACTTTATTTGGGGGGCTCCAAAGTCACTGCAGACGGTGACTGCTGCCATGAAATAAACAGACGCTTACTAAAGCTGAGCACCAAAGAATTGATTATTTTGAACTGTGGTGTTGGAAAAGACCCTTGAGAGTCCCTTGGACTGCAAGGACATCCAACAAGTCCATCCTAAAAGAGATCAGTCCTGAGTGTTCATTGGAAGGACTGATGTTGAAGCTGAAATGCCAGTACTTTGGCCACCTGATACAAAGAGCTTACTCATTTGAAAAGACCCTGATGCTGGGAAAGATTGAGGGCAGGAGGAGAAGGGGGCAACAGAGGATGAGATGGTTGGATGGCATCACCTACTCAATGGACATGGGTTTGGATGGACTCTGGGAGTTGGTGACAGATAGGGAGGCCTGGCGTGCTGCGGTTCATGGGGTCGCAAAGAGTTGGACACAACTGAGCAACTGAACTGAACTCCTTGGAAGAAAAGTTATGACCAACCTAGATAGCATATTAAAAAGCAGAGACCTTACTTTGCCAACAAAGGTCTGTCTTGTCAAGGCTATGGTTTTTCCAGTAGCCATATATGGATGTGAGAGTTGGACTATAAAGAAAGCTGAGCACCGAAGAATTGATGCTTTTGAACTGTGGTGTTGGAAAAGACTCTTGAGAGTCCCTTGGACAGCAAGGAGATTGAACCAGTCCATCCTACAGGAGATCAGTCCTGGGTGTTCACGGGAAGGACTGATGTTGAAGTTGAAACTCCAATACTTTGGCCACCTGATTCGAAGAGCTGACTCATTGGAAAAGACCCTGACACTGAGAAAGATTGAGGGCAAGGGATGAAAGAGGATGAGATGGTTGGATGGCATCACCGACTCAATGGACATGGGTTTGGGTGGACTCCAGGAGTCAGTGATGGACAGGGAGGCCTGGCACGCTACAGTCCATGGGGTCGCATAGAGTCAGACATGACTGTGTGACTGAACTGAACTAAACTGATATGATTTGATTCATTAGAAAAGCACCATTCCTCTCACATTCTGGTCATTTGTCAAGGTACTATGGCTCACGCTATTGAGTGGGGCCTCCTTGGCACAGGTGGACATATTTTTGTTGTGCAGACCATGGGATGATCATCAGCTGGTCAGTTCCATTCACACCAAAGAGAAATATGCTTTGGAGGAAACAATTAAATTGTAGATTAAAGTACCCAACAGTTTCTGCCTTAATATAAATTTCTATTCTGTGGGCTTTCTTACCATTCAAATGACTTTGCAAAGATGGCCACAATTTTGCCTTCTCTGTATCCATACTTATTTGTAATGTGACCTCCCAGCTGAGCTGGACTTGTGACTTAGTTTTATCAAGATAATGCAGCTGAAGTGATGTTGTGCCAGTTCTCTGAGACCAAGCCACAAGAAAGCTTGCTTGCTTCCTGTATTAGTTTGCAAGGGCTGCAATAACAAAATACCACAGGCCTGGTGGCTTAAATGAGAAATTTCTTTTCTCACAGTTCTGGAGACTGGAAGCCCAGGATTAAGGTGTTGGCAGATTTGGTTTCTTGTGAGGCTTCTCTTCTTAGCTCGCTGGCCACCCCCTTGCTATGTCTCACATGGTCTCTCCTCTATGCATGTGCACCCCTAGTTTTAATATCTCTCTATGTATCTAAATTTCCTTTTCTTAAAAAAGCATCAGTCAGACTGGACTAGAGTCTACATGAATGGCCTCATTTAACTTGATTGCTTCATTGAAGGCCCCATCTCCAAATAGTCACAGTCTGAGTTACTAAGGGGTTAAAGGCTTCAATATATGAATTTGGGGGGAATGTAATTCAGCACATAACATTTCCTTCATGCTCTCGAAACCCCATTGCCACCATTAGAATAAGCCCAGGGAAACTTCCTAGATTGCCAGACAATCCCTAAAAGCATAGCTCTCTACCTGAACTGCATTTCCACACAAAAACATGAGAAAATTTGTTCTAGGTACTTCACCATAAATATCTTTGGCAACATCTTTGCTTCAAGAATTTTTGCCACATAGCTAATTGAACCTAAGGTAATTTTGCCATGAAAGATAAGATAACTGGTAGAAGTTTTTGATTTAAAAGTTTAGTTTCAACAAGTTAAATACATTAGCATTTCTTCCAGTTATTAACATTATTGAGTTACTGACTTTTTTTTTTTTTTTTTTTTTTGAGTTGATAGATGATTTTGTTCCACCACTGGATTTATTTTGAAACATACAAGGCCTTGAGAACTTCAAAGGCCCAGAGTTGAACCATGTGAATTATGCCAACAAAAAACAGTGCAGAGGTTTTCACAATTCAATACAAAGCTCAGTTACATTTATGCATCCTAGTATCTGAAAACTGATAACCTCTTTTAATAGAGGGAGAAATTTTAGCAAAAAAGAAAAAGTGTGATGCCAAACAGTAAGACAAGTTAACAATCAATCAATAAAAATACTATGAATGAAAGACTTAAGACAAGTGCTTAAGTACAATTCACAAAATCAAATCAGTTATATGTGCAGTATTGCATGAATCTACACACATTCTAAAGGTACTCAAACATTGACTTCCCTGGTAATCCAGTGGTTAAGAATCTGTCTGCAAATGCAAGGGACATGGGTTCAATCCCTGGTCTGGGAAAATTCAACGTATAGTAAGGCAACTAAACCCATGAGTCACAACTACTGAGCCCCTGCTCTAGAGCCTGTGCTCCACAACAAGAGAAGCCTGTGCAACACAACTAGAGAGTGTCCCCTGCTCAGCACACCTAGAGAAAGCCCAGGACAACAACAAAGACCCAGCACAGCCAAAAACAAATATATATATTTTAAAATGTATTCAAATATTTTGTATTTTGCAATAAGGTCCTCTTAATTTTGTTACTCATCTCTCATATTTTAGTATAACCTTTTTAGTGTCCCTCTTTTATTTTTCATTATTTTATATATTATAGCCAAATTACCTCACAGCCAATTAGTTATACAGTGAAAATGTTTGGGGCAAAAATACTTGTGGCAAAATTGCTTATGGCAATAAAGTACTGAACACAGGGAAATCTGGTTGAGATCAAGAGAACCAGACAGCTGAACTCAGTCTAATCCCCTGGCCTGCATACCCATGAGTTGAATAAACAGCTATTATTTCAAGCCACCACATTTAGAGGTGATTTATTCCAGAGTAGTAGCTAATCGAGACACCAACTATATGATTAAAATATATTGAGAATTTACCTTCAGATCAGATCAGTCGTTCAGGCGTGTCTGACTCTTTGCGACCCCATGAATCACATCACGCCAGGCCTCCCTGTCCATCACCAACTCCTGGAGTCACTCAGACTCACATCCATCAAGTCAGTGATGCCATCCAGCCATCTCATCCTCTGTCGTCCCCTTCTCCTCTTGCCCCCAATCCCTCCCAGCATCAGAGTCTTTTCCAATGAGTCAACTCTTCACATGAGGTGCCCAAAGTACTGGAGTTTCAGCTTTAGCATCATTCCTTGCAAAGAAATCCCAGGGCTGATCTCCTTCAGAATGGACTAGTTGGATCTCCTTGCAGTCCAAGGGACTCTCAAGAGTTTTCTCCAACACCACAGTTCAAAAGCATCAATTCTTCGGTGCTCAGCCTTCTTCACAGTCCAACTCTCACATCCATACATGACCACAGGAAAAACCATAGCCTTGACTAGACGGACCTTTGTTGGCAAAGTACCCATAGCTATATCACCAGAGTTCTTTGGTGACAGCCAACAGAAACCATCTCTTGTTAATTAGGTAAATAGGAATTCATTGGAAAGAAAGCATGCTAACAGAATCTGTGGGAAAGCTTAGACATAGAAACACAAGTAGCTCTGTGGTTCAAGGACAACTATTTTATAGTTTTGTGAGAGTGCTCTCCTGTCAGTGAAATAAAACACACAAAAAAATCCATTTAGGACATATGCCACCAACCGAAGATTCAAAGTCCCAGGAGAAAGTAGCATTGGCTGAACCTGGGTCACAGGCTGCAAGACTGTCAACCAAATGCATAGAATATAATATGCTTACCCATCAGTAAGTTTACTTAGTTTAAGAAAGTGCACAGAAGGACAGCCACGTACTGCAACAATGACATGGAGGCTTTGGACACCCTGGACACATCTTCCAATTTCTCAGTCACTACAAGGGAAACACTGCAGTCAGGAGGTACATGCACTGACATAGGTGTGAATTACATAATCACAAGAAAACTGCAGGGCCTAGGGGTCCCTCAGCTTAAACGTCTTTCTAGTTGCCTATCACTGCAACACTAAAGGAGAGGTTGCAAGGTTTCCTTCCTTTTATGCAGCTGAAATCAAAAATCACAGGTTATATAATAAATTATCCTGACAACCAAATATGCAAGAATATTCATGGATCAGTAATCTATTCACAGCAAACCCAGAACGACCCTTGCTATGAATAAATTCCTTGAGTTGATATTGTAAGAAGTCTGACAATGTTCTATCTTTCCTCAATTAATTACGATGCTAAAGATGATTACAATCTAGCTGTTAACTGTTCCTTCCAAATATTCCTTCTCTCCTGCTTGCCTAAGTCAGGACAGGACAACTATCTTTTACCCACAGTTGTTCACAAAATGGAGCTGAGATAATTTCTCAGAAGATAAAAAGGAGAATGTTATTATCAAGATAGAAGCAGCAAAAATAACAGACACCTACAAAAAAAAGCACCATGTCAGGTTCTCTGTTTGAAAGAAGTAGAAAAACTAGATAAGAAGTAGCTTTTGTCCTTAAGGAGCTTAAATGTGTTTCAGGAAATAAAATGTGCACATAAAAAAGCACTCAGTCCAGTTAGTGGGGCCTATTTAGAAGTAACAGTTGAGTAATAGAGAAATAAAAACTAGATCAATAGAAAGTTATTGAGGGAAGGAGGAACTATAGAGTGGGGATTTCACTTAGTGTCTAAAGATGACTTCAGAAAGCTATTTAATGGCTCTAAAATGTAGATAGAATTCAGTGTGTGGATGGATAATATATGACATTTTAACTAATGTGGTTCCATCCTTAAAGGTTTGTCCCATCATTAGCTCAACACATGCTAAGTACAAGACACTGTTCTAGGCTCTAGAAATCCAGCAATGAACAACTCATATCAATTTTCCACCCTCAAAGAAATTCTCCTAGTGAGGCAAGACTTGAGATCAGTATTGTCCTATGGTGAGAATGAGCATTGGTGCTATAGAAGTAACCAGAAAAAAAAGAAAAAAAATTCAAATTTTTGGCTTTTCAATTTTTTAAAACTCTCAATGTACATTTTTAATAGAAAGATCATACTTTCATTTTTAAATATTTTAAAAATAAGAACAGCTGAATTGACATTGCAATTAGTAGAATATTTCTCAAGTATAGTTCAATCTACAGACAACACTGTGTCCCAAATTCATTTGCAGGACAGACTTCCTACAATAGATCCTAAAGCTACCAGGACTCACAGGTGGTTAAACATTAATAAAATGTACAAGAGATGCATAGGCAGAGTACCCAAGTTCCACTCCATCCCTGAGGCTCACTGGTGCTTGTATCTATGTTCATATTATTAGGCTGGTGCAAAAGTAATTACAGTTCCCGACCCTGAATTTTTTAATTTTTTATTGGAAGATAATGCTTTACATTATTGTACTGTTTTCTGCCATATATCAACATGAATCAGCCACAGGTATATATAGTTCCACTCCCTCTTGAACCTCCCTCACATCTCCCACCCCATCCCACCCCTCTAGGTTATCACAGAGCACCTGATTAAGCTCCCTGTATCACACAACAAATTCCCACCAGCTATCTACTTTACATATGGTAATATATATGTTTCCATGCTACTCTCTCAATTTGTCCCAACCTCTCCCTCCCATACTGTGTCGACAAGTCTGTTCTCTGTCTGTGACTCCACTGCTGCCTGCAAACAGGTTAATCAGTACCATCTTTGTAGAGTCTATATACATGTGTTAATATACAACATCTATCTTTCTCTTTCTGACTTATTCCACTATGTACAATACAATCCTTAAGATTCATCCACCTCATTAAGACTGATTCAAGTGAATTCTTTTTTAAAGCTGAGTAACTTTGGCTACCTCATGCGAAGAGTTGACTCATTGGAAAAGACTCTGATGCTGGGAGGGATTGGAGGCAGGAGGAGAAGGGGACGACAGAGGATGAGATGGCTGGATGGCATCACTGACTCGATGGACGTGAGTCTGAGTGAACTCTGGGAGTTGGTGATGGACAGGGAGGCCTGGCGTGCTGCGATTCATGGGGTCACAAAGAGTCGGACACAACTGGGTGACTGAACTGAACTGAACATTCCATTGTATATATGTACCACAATTTCTTTATCCATTCATTTGTTGAGAAAAAAGAATGGAGCTGGAAGAATCAGCCTTCCTGACTTCAGAATATACAACAAAGCTATAGTCATTAAAATAGTATGGTACTGGCACAAAAACAGAGATATAGACCAATGTAACAATATAGAAAGCCCAGAGATAAACCCATGCACCTATGTATTTTTTACAAAGGAGGCAAGAATATATATACAACAGAGAAGACAGCATCTTCAATAAGTGGTGCATGGAAAACTGGATAGCTACACGTAAAAGAATGAAACTAAACACTTTCTAACACGACACACAAAAATAAACTCAAAATGAATTAAAGATTTGAATGTAAGGTCAGAAACTATAAAGCTTTTAGACAAAAATATATGTAGTACACTCTAACATACATCGCAGCAAGATCCTCTTTGACCCACCTTCTATAGTAATGGAAATAAAAACAAAAGTAAATAAATGGGACTTAATTAAACTTAAAAGCTTTTGCATAGCAAAGGAAACAATAAACAAGATTAAAAGGCAACCCTTAGAATGGGAGAAAATAATTGTGAACACAACAACTGAAAAAAGATTCATCTCCAAAACATGCAAACAGCTCATCCAGCTCAATAGCAGAAAAACAAACAACCCAATCAAAAAATGGGCAGAAGACCTAAACTGACATTTCCCCCAAAGAAGACATACAAATGGCTAATAAACACATGAAAAGATGCTCAACATCACTCATTGTTAGAGAAATGCAAATTAAAAGTACAATGAGGTATCACCTGACAGGGGTCAGAATGGCTATCATTAAAAAAATCTACAAACAATAAATGCTGGAGAGGATGTGGAGAAAAGGGTTGGAATGTAAATTACACTGCTGGGAGGAATGTAAATTGATACAAACACTATGAAGAACAGTATGGAGAGTCCTTTAAAAACTAGGACTAAAACTACTATATGACCCCGCAATCTCACTACTGGACATATACCCTGAGAATATCATAATTAAAGAGATACAGGTGCCCCAATGTTCACTGCAGCACTTTTTACAATAGCTAGGACATGGAAGCAGACTGAATTTTAAATCATTTTAACTAGGCTCAAACACATCTTTATTAATCAAAATAGGATTCATTACAATCAACAAATTTTTGCCAATGAGAAATGTTTGTCTATTCCTGAAGCATAAAAATCCATGCTTCAAGATTTGATGAACTCTTAGAAAGCATTTCCTGTGTCCTGATGATTGTGGAAGCATTTTCCTGCAAAAAGTTGTCAAGAAGCTTGAAGAAGTGGTATTCAGTTGATGAGAAGTCAGGTGAATACGGCAGATGAGTCAAAACTCTGTAGCCCGATCCATTTAACTTATGAAGTGCTGGTTGTGCAATGTGCAGTTGGCGTCATCACAAGGAAGAACTGGGCCCTTTCTGTTGACCAATGCTGATTGCAGGCACTGCAGATTTTGGTGTATCTTATCGATTTGCTGAGCATACTTCTTAGATGTAATAGTTTTGCTGGAATTCAGAAAGCTGTAGTGGATCAGACAGGCAGCAGACCACCATACAGTGACTGTGATCCTTTTTTGGTGCAAGTTTGGCATTGGGAAGTGCTTTGGAGCTTCTCCTCAGTCCAACCACCGAGCTGGTTGTTGCCAGTTGTCATATAAAATCTACTTTTCATCACATGTTACAATCCAATCAAAAAACGGTTCACTTCAAAACGATTTTTTTGATTTGCGGTCAGCTCAGGAGGCACCTACTTATCAAGCTTTTTCGCCTTTCCAATTTGCTTCAAATGTCAAATGATCACAGAATGGTCAACGTTGAGTTCTTAGGCAACTTGTCATGTTGTCGTAAGAGGATTAGCTTTGATGACTGCTCTCAGTTGATGGTCAACTTCCAATGGCCGGCCACTACACTCATCATTTTCAAGGTTCTCTTCTCCTTTGCGAAACTTCTTGAACCACCTCTGCACTGTACATTCATTAGCAGTTCCTGGACCAAATGTGTTGTTGATGCTGCAAGTTGTCTCTGCTGCTTTACAACCCATTTTGAACTCAAAGAAAGTTGCTCAAATTTGTTTTATGCCTAACATCTTTCCATAGTCTAAAATACATATAAAATTGAAGGAGGAAACAGAACAGGCTCCATCTTGAAAGCAAGACTCCATCTTGGGCTGGACTGGGACTTTGAGCTATATGCCCAGTATCTATGGAAACAACATACCAACTGGAAAACCAGACTCCCCCCGCCCCGCCCCAGATGGAAGAACCCCAGGGCTCATACCTAGACTCTCTGTCACCTAAAAGAATACCCTAATCATCTGTGTAACCAAATAGAATCATAAATTCTATTATGCTTATTGGGGTATGACCTCAGGCCTATTGATATCTGTGTACTGTTAACTACCTAGGCTTAAGGCATAAGAATCACGGGTTAACTTTCATTGTATCTTTCTTTTCCTTTGTTCAGACTAGTTTCAGGGGATTGGGGGAGGTGGCTTTGGGCACGTACACTTAGGGTATATAAGGTTTTCACAAAAACTGGTCAGGGTCCTTGGCTAAGAGGAGACTCTGCCTTGGGCCTGCCAGTGTAATAAATTGCACTCCATTATCTGCATTGTCCTTCTGAGTGAGTTTGTTTCCCGGAACGCATGGCTACAACAAAATAAACAGCAAGTAATAATTCATTAGCAAAAGACATGAAGAAATGTGCATTAAGACGATGTATAACAAAACGACATTTATTTAAGAATGTATTCCAATATCAAATGGCAAATTTCAACAATGAGAAACTGCAATTACTTTTGCACCAACCTAAATATTAACCCTTCCCTGCGTGCAAAATGGGGTTTCCCTGGTGGCTCAGCCTTAAAGAATCTACCTGCCAATGCAGGGGATGCAGGTTCGATCCCTAGTTCAGAAAGATCCCCTGGAGGAGGAAATAGCAACCCACTCCAGTATTCTTGCCTGCATAATTCCACAGACAGAGGAGCCTCTTGGGCTACAGTCTATGGGGTTGCAAAGAGCTGGACACGACTTAGCAAATAAACAACAACAACAATCAGATGTGCAAAATGACAATAATAATCCACACGTAGATTAACTCAGGGTGTAGCCTTTTTACTTTTTGTCTTGCAAATTTCAAACCTTCATAAAATTAAAAGACAATTGCCTGAAACTTCCATATCCCTCCCCAAGAACCATCAACTGTTTATATCCCACCATACACTTTGCAACCAAATCCTGGCTGCCAACAATATCAACATATGGATTCAATTATTTTATCCTAATACACACATAATAGTTTCAGAATTACAATAATTGCAAGAGCTAACTACTAAATACAGTTTAAGATTCTCCTACAAATATGTGTTTAAATACAGTCCAGTGAAGTTACCTTCTATAGTTACCAGTTTAAGATACAATTAGGATTAGTGTTTGCTTCTGTTAGTAAACAATTTTAAGGTTTGACTTGTTTCATCCTTTCTGAATTTTATTTTTTGAACAAATAAAGTATTAAGATGGTTTAAAAGCCCAAACTATTGAAAATGCACACTAAGAAGTCTCATTCACTTCTCCATCTCTTTTACTCTATTCCTATCCCTCCCCTATTATAAAGCATCTTTATTACTTTTTCATTTATTCTTTGCATATTTTTAAATAAATACATAGATGTATTCTTATATTTCCAGAAGGAGAATCCTTTATGACCAAATTATTTCCCTTGTCCCATCCAGAGCCTCCAAGCCATCAAGGAGACAGGGATTGGAAGGAGAGCAGAGCCCTGAGAGAGGGAAAATTAGGGACTAAATGACCCAGCAGTGACCAGTAGCAGGGACCATTCAGGTGAAGCAAGATGGGGACAGGGCTTCTTGGCAATAAAACCAAGAGGTGAGGGAAGCAGCAACCCGAAGCCCCAACACATGATCCATACATCCCAGGAATACCTATTCAAAGGAGATCCAGACCAAGAAGCAGAGTCCTGGGGTTCAGAAGTAATCCCAGAAGGAGGAAGAGGGGAGGACATGTCAGGATCTTGTTGCTGTTGTTATTTTAAACCTCAAGTCATAGAGGCATCACTGAAGGGATGGCTTACTGCCAGGAGCTGGATTAGGTGCCTTCTATCAAGCTAAATGCAGGCTGGAGATAGAGATGAAGTGCTGCTGCTGCTGCTGCTGCTGCTGCTAAGTCACTTCAGTCGTGTCCGACTCTGTACGACCCCATAGACGGCAGCCCACCAGGCCCCGCCGTCCCTGGGATTCTCCAGGCAAGAACACTGGAGTGGGAAGTGCAGCCATAGGTAAACAAAGGTTACATTTTTGCACACCACTTAGTAGCCTTTGGGAACACTGTACGTAGGAGAATTGTCTAGGGAGAAAATCTATCATTTTAACCAGATTTTCAAAAGGTCCCTGAATCAAGACAGATTAACAGCCATACATAAACAATGTAAAGGCAAGAAAAAAATAAATAAATAAATGGAAGAGTTCATTTCACTACAACACGAGAATTTTTCCATTTTATGGCATCACTGGCTCTAGGCTTTCCTCTGTCTTATTCACCGGGATGTTCTCATCTCTACTCAGAATTCAATTCACTCTGCATAACTATCATGTAGACTTCTTTTCTTTCCTTTTTCCTGTTCCCATCTATTTTCCCTGGTAGTCTTATATGTGTATAGTTGCATGGAAATGATATTTCTTCCATCCTAATAATAATAATCATTATTATTAGCTAAATATTAATTATTCTTCCAGTCTAAGAATTATTAAGTATTCAACTAATACTGTGCTTAGCATGTTCCTTTTCAGTTTATAAATCTAGATAAGTGAAAGCTTGCTTTATATGCTTATATTTTCAATAGAACAAAGTTCTGTATTAACATATAAAGTGCATTTATATTCATTTTGAAGCATTTGTAAGAGAGAAGCAGTGTATCACGGAAAAACAGAATATGAAAGCAACACTCAGTAATCTGTGTGCTAATTGTAATCTTGCCAAGTATGTAGCTGTGAAACCCTGCACATTTCTAGCTGTAAACCCCTTGGATATGAAGTCAGTTTGTTAAATGACTACCAGGTAGCCACAAGACAGGGTTCTGGGCCAGGTTCATGGGAGAACAAATAGAGGCAGATACATCTTTTGATTACATTCTCTGCTTGGTTCACCATTTTGCTTTCACATAGATTTTTCTAATATCTTTACATCATGGCCTTAACATTTTTCATGTCATCACGCATTTAAAAATGTGCTGAAAATACACAAATTTGGAGAACTTTGGACTAGGACCTGTTTTCCCTAATGCCCACTTACCTTTTGCTTCTGGCAAGAGCACTCAGGTCAATTTCCCAGCAAAAGTAAATATATAAATAACAATTATGTCCCCTTCCCTACTAGAATTTTTCAATCATATGGAGAGTATTAATACAGAGTAATATACCTAAGGATGGAGAGAATTTTCAGCAATTCATTAAAATACAACTTTGTGGGGCTTCCCCAGTGGCTCAGAGGTAAAGATGCAATGCGGGGGGCATGGTTCTATCTCTGGGTGGAGAAAATTCCCTGGAGGAGGAAATGGCAACCCACTCTAGTATTCTTGCCTGGAAAGACCCATAGATAGAGGAGTCTGGTGGGCTACAGTCCATGGGGTTTCAAATAGTAGGACATGACTGAGCATGAGACAATAACTTATATATTTTAAGAACAGTTTTTTAAATCTCTGAAATACGAGACTCGCTGAATGTGGAGGTTTTACAGATGATTTCCCATCATCCCCCCTTACACTCTCCTTATGGGGTGGTGAAAAAACTGTAATCATAATATTTTAGTGTCAAAACTACACTGTCACTTATAAACACTTTTTGTTGTTGCTATCCCAAATCAGTGGTTTCAAACTGCTGTTATCTGCATAAATCTTTCCCCTAATGAAATCTTACCCAAACCCCAATATATAAAAGATTAAACACTGAAGGGTCCTGTTTGAATGGGAACAGAACGGGCCAGAGTTGTGTCTCCTTGGCCTCCCCCTCACTCTGTACCACAGCTACAGAAACCTCCACAACCCTGTTTTTCTCACAAAACAGAGTAACCAATTACCAATGTGGTGTTTTCAAAGATCAGGACCCACTGATGTACGGCTACCACTGTCAGTCCACACTCATTTAGTCAGCATATTTTATTGAGTACCTACTATGTGTCATGCACTATTTTAGATATTGGAGATACAGCAGTGAATAAAACAAACTACAATCCCTACCCACTTGAAGCTTCATTATAAGGTAGAGATATGCAATAAACAAAACAAATAACTGCATATTTAATATAATATGCAAAATAATAAGTCCGAAAGGGAAAATACAGAAAAGGGGATAAAAAATGTGTGTTTGGTCAGGACAGGGGAGTAAAATTTTAGACTAGATGGTGAAGGAAGGTTTCTTTGAGAAGGTAACACTGACATATCATTTCTTAAGAAAGTAAGGATGGGAATCATTTGAAAGAAGAGCAATCAAGACAGAGAAAACAAAATTCAAAGGCCTTGAAGCAAGAAACTTCTGTGCGAAGATAGGGAGGAGGCCATGCGTGTGGTTGAGTGAGGAGGGAGAATGGTAAGAGGTGAGATTGACCTCTCATTGGTGTGGGTTGAATCACATGGAACAGCCCATATCTGACACCTTTTCACCTACCAAACAGCAATTTTCTATATCTCAAGGTAAATTTGCAAGCAAGTACTTAAAAATAATATAACTGGATTATTCAACATGTGCAAGGGCAGGCACTAAGGATACTTAAGCAATTATTTTCCAATAGTCAGTGTCAGTGTGAGTTTTAAATCTCTAAACAGAATTTCAATTCACAGTCAATGTTTGGCAAAACCAATATAATATTGTAAAGTTTAAAAAAAAAATATATATATATATATATGATGTGGCTTCAATAATGGAGGAGACAGAGCCCTGGACTAAGTGGCCTGAGTTCTGTCTTTGAGATTATCATACCACCACACAGACTCAGAGCTCCAGTTTATGTATGTGTGAAGGGGAAATGATATCTACCCTCCTGGTCTCATTAAGTTTTGTAAAAATCACTCAAGAAAATGGGTTTCTATGGTCACATCTCTAGTGACATTTGGTTAGAATTTTTCCACCTCAAGCACCCATCTAGCACTCCACGTCCATATATGAAATGAGGATGGGGAGGCAACAGCTCATGTTTCATTTTTCGTTGCTATATGGACTTTCCCCGTGCTCTGATAAAGAACCTCTTACTTTAATGAACAGGACTAGATAATGTGAGAGGCTAGCACTCCCTTGGGGACCTGGCCCAAAGCCTATACTAAAATCAAGCCCAGCAACTTCCTCTGTCTCTTTCCACAGCCTTCTGACTGGATGGGGTGCCACTCTGGGGATATGGGAAGAGCAAGCCAAGGGGGGGCCATACAAAAGAAGTCAATCCAAAAGAATACAACAAACACATATTAGTCAGTTGGGCTCTCATCACAAGTGTCATACCATATTCCAACTAACTTACCCACAACAGGAGGGAATGATGTGCTTCACAGAATCCTTAGGAAGGACGAGAATGAGGACAGCTTGAGGGTCTGGGGAACAGCAGCTCCAAGAGCATCTCTTTAGGTCACTAGCATTAAAAATGAATCTGCTCCAAGAATTTTCTACTCTGAAATTGCTTTTTTCTGGATAATTTTTTATTTGATAACATTTCCTGATAAGAGGGTCCACAGTCAGTTGAAATTATGTCTTAGGGATTCAAGAAAAGGAGAAATGGCTGAAGTTCAAATTCCCAGGAGGAATCCTATCAGTCTTGCTTGAGTCACTGCAGCTTTGAACAGAGAACTGGTACATCTTGAGTGATTATCTTATTAATATTAAATCATATAGAGTGGGGGAAGAGTACTCTCCTATGGGAAAGCAGAATCTTGCTGAAAAAAGTAAGAGGAAAGACATGCTGGACAGATGTCAGATATCTACTGTGCCATGCTAGGCAGAAGCCCAAAGTAGTTACCACTCTGCCCAGACCCATACCAAAACCCTTGTTTTGCCTTAATAAATGCCCATGCCTAAAATTTGCAAAAGATGTACAAGGTAGCCTTAAGGCTAATACCACACTATGTTCTTTTTCCTATACACCCCAGTGAAAGTGAAGTCAGTCGTGTCCGACTCTTTGCAACCCCATGGACTTCAGCCTACCAGGCTCCTCTGTCCATGGGATTTTCCAGGCAATAGTACTGGAGTGGATTGCCATTTCCTTCTCCAGGGGATCTTCCCAACCCAGGGATTGAACCCGGGTCTCCCGCATTGTAGACAGATGCTTTACTGTCTGAGCCAACAGGGAAGTCCAGTAAATACACCCCAGTAGGGTTCAGTAATGGAGAAGGAAATGGCAACCCACTCCAGTGTTCTTGCCTGGAAAATCCCAGGGAAGAGGGAGCCTGGTGGGCTGCCATCCATGGGGTTGCACAGAGTCAGACACGACTGAAGCGACTTAGTAGCAGCAGCAACAGCGGGGTTCAGTAAAAAAAAAAAAAACATTGCCTCATTTTCCAAATCTTGACACTGATTCTACATATCTGCTGGAACCAATGAAACAGGTAGAACACTTGCTTTAAAACAGGTTTTTGCACTGTCATAAAAAACTATAAGATGAGTCAGGACTTAAGGTGAACTATATTTACCCCAAATCCATATAGTATATACACTGAGACATGATTTCATTCCATATCTGAAAGAGTTAAATGATATGAACCAACAATGAAGATAGTGCAGAAAATCTAACCTCAAAAATGTAAATGTTCAAATCTCATGATATTGGCCCAAACACCTGAAATTTTAATAATAGAAGCTCTTCATATTGTCAATTTATTTCCAAACTAAATTCCTTCTCTATTGACCCACAGAAAATGAAAATCCTAAAATATGTATGAAAGCCTATCGCTTGCCCTAGTTTTTCATACTTGTTATTCTGCTTAGTTCCATCAGAAGTACTTAACCTTGGTACCTAGCTAGAATCTGGGTTCTACCACTAGCATATAAAAAAAGACTATCATCTGCCAAAAATGATATGTACTTTCAGCTCTCCATACTTGCGATTCTTCTAACCCCAAATCTTCTCATTTAACTTTCAATTCTCTGAGTTTTTAACACTCTAATTTTAACGTGCTTTAGCATCAGTTGCACAAAGAGGCTCTTCCTTTCCTGGGGAATTAGTTCTCTCTGGTACATGATTTTTTTATTTTCTATACTTTCCCTTATAACACTTGTCACAATTATAACTCAGTATCATATGATTATGTCAATATGTTTGTCTCTCCCTCTGAAGTCTAAGCTCCATGAGGGTGAACACTGAACCTCTCCTGGTTTGCTCACCACTGCAGTATTAGAGTAGTACTTAGGACCCAGCAAGAAGCAGGTGCTGTAAACATTCATTGAATGATTAACTCACACTTGCCTCCTGAGAAATCTGTATGCAGGTCAAGAAGCAACAGTTAGAAACTGACATGGAATAACAGACTGGTTCCAAATTGGGAAAGGAATACGTCAAGGATGTATACTGTCATCCTGCTTATTTAACTTATATGCAGAGCACATCTTGCAAAATGCCAGACTGGATGAAGCACAAACTGGAATCAAGATTGCCTGGAGAAATATCAATAACCTCAGATATGCAGATGACATCACCTTTATGGCAGGAAGTGAAGTAGAACTAAGGAGCCTCTTGATGAAAGTCAAAGAACAGAGTAAAAAAGATGTTTTAAAACTCAACATTCAAAAAATGAATATCATGACATCCAGTCCCATCACTTCATGGCAAATAGATGGGGAAACAATGGAAACAGTAACAGACTTTATTTTCTTGGGCTCCAAAATCACTGCAGATGGTGACTGTAGCCATGAAATTAAAACACACTTGCTCCTTGGAAGAAAAGTTATGACTACCTTGACAACATATTCAAAAGCAGAGAGATTACTTTGCTTACAAAGGTCCATCTAGTGAAAGCTGTGGTTTTTCCAGTAGTTATGTATGATTGTGAGAGTTGGACCATAAAGAAGGTTGAGCACAGAAGAATTGAGCTTTTGAACTGTGGTGCTGAAGAACTCTTGAGATCAAGCCAGTCAATCCTAAAGGAAATCAGTCCTGAATATTCATTGGACTGATGAATATTCATTGGAAGGACTGATGCTGAAGCTGAAACTCCAATACTTTGGCCATTTGATGCAAAGAACTGACTCATTAGAAAAGACCCTGATGCTGGGAAAGATTGAAGGCAGGAGGAAAAGGGGATGACAGAAGATGAGATGATTGGATAGCATCACCGACTCGATGATGACATGAGTTTGAGCAAGTTCTGGGTGTTGATGATGGACAGGGAAGCCTGGCATGCTGCTGTCCACAGGGTCACAAACAGTTGGACACGACTGTGTGACTGAACTGAACTAACTCATTCACAGCCAAACACCTTCTCTTTGGGATTCTAAAGAGCAGAGTGGAAGGGGAACTAGAGCTTTCCCCAGAGACCAGTAGATAAGAAAGCACTGGAAGAAAAAAATGACAGAAAAAACAATAAAGGCAATATATCACTTAATCTATACGATTCTTAGGACCAGCATTCTCTCCAATAATGCTAGGTTTTATTATAGATAACACAACATGTTCAATCTCTTCAAGTGGAAAAAATATACCAGATAGATTCAAGTTCAAACTCAGTTTCAAAGTAACTGTAGCATATTTGCTTCTTGCCATCTAGATAGCTTTATAAATTCTATAGCTGCTGGTGCCACAGAGAATGCAACAGAAAGATATAAACAATGAAATGAAACTGAATCAAGAAAAATCAATGTGAGATTCTTTGCCAATATGTTTTAGAGAACATGGATTTAGCTTACTTTTAAAAAGAACAGTATTCAAAAGGTACCAGCTTGACAAAACTTAAAATTCATATTGTTAAACTTGGGGGCTGGGGTATATAATGTCTTTTATGCCTTGTTATTTCAAGGCTTTAGCCAAAATTTACAACAACAAGCTAATCCAGAAATGGCTCAGTTCCATGTTAAAAATCTTGGTTCTGTTCAAGAGGAATAAGATGTATCCAGAAGAGAGGGTGTCTTTGCAACTCCAGCAGATTTTCCACTCCCACCCCAGTATCAGCTTGAGCTTGTGTGTGTTCTACATACTAGACTTCTTCACAAAGTTTCTTTGAAGAAAAGATGCCAAGGGTTTTGGGGAAAATGCTTAAAAATAATTGGGCTAAGCTAACAAATCATGTCTTTGATCTAGCTCCATATACTTTGGTCAGGGAAATGGCCATTCTAAGTTTGTAAGGGTTTTTTTTTTTTTTTTTTTTTTTTTTTTATCATTAGGACTCAATTCTTTGTCATTATTTTCAACTACCAGCTCCTACATTCTCATGGCTACCTTTAAAATCACCTGGGGAAAACAGTATGGAGAACTTAGAAAGTCCTCTTACAAACACAATACTTCTCATCTCTAAATAATTCTGTGCCTCCCATTTTTTCTAAAGCATTTCCATAACCTTGTTTTGACCTCATAGCATTTCTGTGTCTGGCCTGTCTTTTTAAGACACACTTTAACTCAAACATTCACTTTAAAGTCTTGTAAAAGTGTCACTTTAAAAAAAAATGTTACTTGTCAGAGTATTTGCTCTTTTACACAAAAAGTTTGAAGGGTCTTATAAACCTAACTTCTTAAAGGAGGAGAAAAAAAATAAAACCCCATCAAGTTTTCCAGATAATACCATATATTTATAGTTGGCTTAAACCAGTTACCATCTCCACTTTTGCAACTATATCACGCATATTTGGAGCCGACAATACTTAAGCTGATCCCCGCTAATCCCCAATTAAACCAGTTGTTGGGTTATTTTCTCCTTTACTCATAATCATCGCTGCACAGTTTTCATATTGCCTCCTGGCTAAGTTGCTGCTTCATAGAAATCATAAAAATCTGGCAGGAAGTAGACAGTATACATGTGATTAAGATTGTAGAGGAGGGAACCACACCCTCGATTCAAATACCAGCTCTTCCACTCGATAACTGTATGGCCTTGGGCAACTTAACCCCTCTATATCTAAGAATGACAGTGACAGTGTTAGTTGCTCAGTCATGTTCGACTCTTTGCAACCCCGTGGACTGTAGCCCACCAGGCTCCTCTATCCATGGGATTCTCCTGGCAAGAATACTGGAGTGGGCTGACATTCCCTTCTCCAGGATATCTTTCCAACCTAGGGTTCAAACCCAGGTCTCCTGCACTGCAGGTGGATTCTTTACCATCTGAGCCACCAGGGAAGCCCATGTATCTAAGAATACCCATTTGTAAAATGGAAGTAAGAGAAGCACCTGCCTAAAAGGTTGTTGTAAGGACTAAATTAGGGTATCTGGCCCATTAACTAATATAGAAATATCAATCACTATGGCTATTATTTACAGATGTCACTAATGGAGCTAGGAATTCAATCTGGGTGGCTCAGAGGTTAAAGCGTCTTCCTGGAATGCGGGAGACCCGGGTTCAATCCCTGGGTCGGGAAGATCCCCTGGAGAAGGAAATGGCAACCCACTCCAGTACTCTTGCCTGGAGAATCCCATGGAAAGAGAAGCCTGGTAGGCTACAGTCTATGGGGTCGCAAAGAGTCGGACACGACTGAGAGACTTCACTTCACTTTCCAGGTATCTATCAATCCAATCAGAAATTGGCTGACCATTCAGTTATTTACAGACAAACAACCTTGTGCTTTGTTACGTAACTTTCGTAGATTTTTCTCTTCAGTGGTGATTCAAAGGAAGAATATGAAAAGCATAGGAGTTGGTGGTTAAAAATCACGACAAACAATTTCACTCAACATCAATACCAAAACATGAAAATATTAATAAGAATTTCCTTATTCCGATCCATGTTTGACCCACCCAGCTTGGGCTGAATTTCCAGTCAATGTTATAGAAAGGAAGGCTGGGTCTAGCCCTCCTTTTCATGGAAGGCATTCATAACTCTGTCAATCCTAAATAAATATGTCCCAATCCTTTTTTAAGTGTGTTTTCAGTTCCTACCTATAGCACTTCTTAGTGTGTCCCAGCATGTCCTTAACTAAGCCACTTAATGCTTCCCTGTATTATATCAAGTTTCTAAAGGAACTTCTCTCATCCTAGGTCTTCAAGAATTTTTTTGAACAGGTCCTCTTTTCTCTTTCTAGGTTGTTTGCAATTTTACTGATATTAATCAGGTTTCTGCCTAGTCTTTGGTTTTCTGAGGGGAGGTCTAATATTTGTAGTACCTTTTCACAAAGAAGCCCTTACTCTCACTCGAGTTTCCCAATTTCTTTCTCCCCATGCCTGACCTTTGTACTCACAAAGGCATGTATACCCTCACCCACCCACCCACACACATTCTCTTCAGTTGCTTTTTTTCTGGTTTTCTCTAGTAACTTTTCTGTTGTTAACTGACAAAAATTCCTCTCCATATTTCTACTACAGATATATCATAATTTGTAGAAGAAAGATAACATCTTGTTTTCAGTTATCTCCTTTGAAGATGACAGATATTTTGTATGACCATTTGATTTCAGTAGTATATTGAATGAATAGCCTCAGAGAATATTCTACAGTGATTTCCAAGTCCTTTCTTACCAGAATTCTTTTAAAATCATCAATGGCTTTACAGAGTGTTTTGAAATTGAAGAGAAAGCTAAGTTCTGACAATAGTGTCAATTTGTAACTGAAAAACTGCTGCTTTCCAGTAAGTAAGTGTGTTAACTAACATGAATCACAACAAGCAAAATAAAGGGGAAAAAAGTTCACTAATGAAGAACATAAACAATGAAGCTCTGGTTTCCTATCTGGGGTTGTTCATTATACTATGGCAACTCAAAAATATGTTAGTTATAATACCAAATATACATTGATAGTATGATTTGGGGATGGCATAACAATGAGGTTGATGGGAAATGAGTTTGACACACTTACCACATGGAGGAGAATAAAGACAGCTCAACCCTGAATGCCCTACACTGCGTATTCATTAGCCTGGGCTGTGACAAGGTCCCTGGGACCCTATGTTTCCCCCATAATAGGTGAGTGAAAACAGACGGGAAGACAAATACTTCATCTTTGAAAAGTCAAGGATCCCTTTTGGGAAAGTCTGAAGTAGGCTATCCATGTGGTAATTCCGTACATGCTGCTGAAGCTATAGGGGAAAAGATACAAAAGGAAGGTGTTCTGCACTTTTAAACACCTACAGAGGGAGAACAAATATACACCAAATACGATTGTTTGACCTAGATGTAACAGCACCCTGTAGGTGAATCATCTTAGCGCATGAGCCACTTACCATCTTGACTAGAGAAAACTGCCTGTTCACAAAGGCGGGGAAGAGCAAAGCCTTGCTATTTTTTTTTCCTACTTGTTATTCTCACTTGGGGACAAAAATGATTTTCAAATGTATTGATTATTCTGAGCCATGAGTTTGAAAAGCGCAACCTTAAAAAAATAAAATGAAGAGCCTGTCTATAGTTTCTGAGGAAAATAGTAGTGTGTTGTAGAATATTTATGACATCCCAGGAAAGACAGCAATTGCTTGTGTAACTCGGAGCACATATTCATTGCTCTTTTTGAGACTCTCATCCTCTGCGATCACTTCATTAAGCAAGTGGCTCTCTCTCTACATGGGCAATTTTGATCACCGAAGGCCTTTTGTCAAATGTCTGGGACTTTTGGCAATGTCTAGACGCTGGGGTTGTTACTGACATGGAGAGACCAGGAACACTGCTAAACATTCTCCGGTGCACAAAGCAATTCCCTACAACAAAAACTATCCAGCCCAAAATGTCAGTAATGACAAAATTGGGAAACCTTGCAATCAGAGATGAGACAGCGATGTAAGAAAGGAAGGCTGACACAAAAGCCTGGCCACAGGGGCAGTGTCTCTGCAGAGGGGCTGGTGAAGCTCTCTCACCACTTCCTGGCTCCCTGGAAGTCCTGAGTACCCAAAGGATTGACCAAATGCATATCAAGTAGTTTTATTGTATAGAATACAGAGCTCCATAAAGCTCGTTTGGAGAACGTCATGAGGAACTAAGACCAAAGCCAAGCTTCCTCATCCTTCCCCCTTAGCTGGAGATAGCTAGTCACCCAGAACAAGCCTGACCTATCTCATCTGCCTAGGAGGTGCCCAGGAGCTGGCAGTCACCCGCTGTGCTGAGCAATCACTTCAATACTGCTACCTTCTGGGAAACAGGGCTGAAGAACCCTCTGCTCCATGGAAACATGGTATATGGGTGAATAAGTACTGCTCCTAATCACCAATAAGTATCAAAAAGCCTTGTTTGTAAGCAATGGGCTTCCCAGGTAGCGTTAGTGCCAATGCAGGAGACATAAGAGATGCGGGCTCCATCCCTGGGTTGGGAGGATCCCCTGGAGGAGGGCATGGCAACCCACTCCATTATTCTTGCCTGGAAAATCCCATGGACAGAGGAGCCCAGCAGGCTACAGTCCATGGGGTCGTGAAGAGTTGGACATGACTGAAATGACTTAGCATGCACGTAAGCACTCATGGGCATGTCTAATAGCACCAGGCAGTTCCTTGTGGTGTCTTAATTCACAATATAACTGTCTCTTTCTCCTACCATTCTCTTTGCCACTTATTCTGTTCCATCAGCACTGGTCTAATGCTGTTCCTCCAAGGTCCAAACATGTCAAAAACCCCAGCACAAGCTGAAGAACTTATATGTCCTTGGGTATGATGTTTGTTGCCCAGAAATTCCTCAGTTCACTCAATGTCAGCTCAAATGATACACTCACTGACCACACATTGCTGTGCCTCCCATCACCCCCCCCCACAATCCACTCAACTCTTACCCTGATTTACTTTTCTTATGCACTTACCACAACCTACCTGCCAATTTGCACATGTGTCTACTTATTGACTCTCTTCCTCCTCCCATCTAGGGTGCAGGCTCCACGAGAGCAGAGACCATATTTAATTGCTTAGTGTTGCGTCCCCTTACTGCCTGGCACACTGCAGGTACTCAATCCAAGTTTGTTAAATATTTTAAATGGCTTTCTACTTTCTTGCTATCTCCATTTTCCTCCCACTAACTTTTCTTAAAACTCTTAAACTCACCATGTTTTGATGTTTGTCTTATCCATTTTTATTTCTTTGATTAACTATTAAGCCAACGACAGCTTAATACCTAGTACTAACCACTTTGTTGGCCCTTGAGGCTACAAGCTTTGCTGAACTTTTAGTAAACAAGGACTGTTCTATGAAGACCTCCAAGACCTTTTAGAACTAACACCCAAAAAAGATGTCCTTTTCATGATAGGGGCCTGGAATGCAAAAGTAGGAAGTCAAGAAACACCTGGAGTAACAGGCAAATTTGGCCTTGGAATACAGAATGAAGCAGGGCAAACTAATAGAGTTTTTCCAAGAAAACGCACTGGTCATAGCAAACACCCTCTTCCAACAACACAAGAGAAGACTCTACACATGGACATCACCAGATGGTCAACACCAAAATCAGATTGATTATATTCTTTGCAGCCAAAGATGGAGAAGCTCTATACAGTCAACAAAAACAAGACCAGGAGCTGACTGTGGCTCAGATCATGAACTCCTTATTGCCAAATTCAGACTTAAATTGGAGAAGGTAGGGAAAACCACTAGACCATTCAGATATGACCTAAAGCAAATACCTTATGATTATACAGTGGAAGTGGGAAATACATTTAAGGGACTAGATCTGATAGACAGAGTGCCTGATGAACTATGGATGGAGGTTCGTGACACTGTACAGGAGACAGGGATCAAGATCATCCCCATGGAAAAGAAATGCAAAAAAGCAAAATGGCTGTCTGGGGAGGCCTTACAAATAGCTGTGAAGAGAAGAGAAGCAAAAAGCAAAGGAGAAAAGGAAAGATATAAGCATCTGAATGCAGAGTTCCAAAGAATAGCAAGAAGAGATAAGAAAGCCTTCTTCAGCGATCAATGCAAAGAAATAGAGGAAAACAACAGAATGGGAAAGACTAGAGATCTCTTCAAGAAAATTAGAGATACCAAGGGAACATTTCATGCAAAGATGGGCTCCATAAAGGACAGAAATGGTATGGACCTAACAGAAGCAGAAGATATTAAGAAGAGAAGGCAAGAATACACAGAAGAACTGTACAAAAAAGATCTTCACAACCCACATAATCACGATGGTGTTATCACTGACCTAGAGCCAGACATCCTGGATTGTGAAGTCAAGTGGGCCTTAGAAAGCATCACTATGAACAAAGCTAGTGGAGGTGATGGAATTCCAGTTGAGCTATTTCAAATCCTGAAAGATGATGCTGTGAAAGTGCTGCACTCAATATGCCAGCAATTTGGAAAACTCAGCAGTGGCCACAGGACTGGAAAAGGTCAGTTTTCGTTCCAATCCCAAAGAAAGGCAATGCCAAAGAATGCTCAAACTACCACACAATTGCACTCATCTCACACGCTAGTAAGGTAATGTTCAAAATTCTCCAAGCCAAGCTTCAGCAATATGTGAACCGTGAACTTCCTGATGTTCAAGCTGGTTTTAGAAAAGGCAGAGGAATCAGAGATCAAATTGCCAACATCCACTGGATCATGGAAAAAGCAAGAGAGTTCCAGAAAAACATCTATTTCTACTTTATTGACTATGCCAAAGCCTTTGACTGTGTGGATCACAATAAACTGTGGAAAATTCTGAAAGAGATGGGAATATCAGACCACCTGATCTGCCTCTTGAGAAGGAAGCAACAGTTAGAACTGGACATGCAACAACAGACTGGTGCCAAATAGGAAAAGGAGTATGTCAAGGCTGTATATTGTCACCCTGCTTATTTAACTTCTATGAAGAGTACATCATGAGAAACGCTGGACTGGAAGAAGCACAAGCTGGAATCAAGATTGCCAGGAGAAATATCAATAACCTTAGATATGCAGATGACAGCACTCTTATGGCAGAAAGTGAAGAAGAACTAAAAAGCCTCTTGATGAAAGTGAAAGAGGAGAGTGAAAAAGTTGGCTTAGAGCTCAACATTCAGAAAACGAAGATCATGGCATCTGGTCCCATCACTTTATGACAGATAGATGGGGAAACAGTGGAAAAGGTGTCAGACTTTATTTTTTGGGACTCCAAAATCACCGCAGATAATGACTGCAGCCATGAAATTAAAAGACACTCACTCCTTGGGAAGAAAGTTATGACCAACCTAGATAGCATATTGAAAAGCAGAGACATTACTTTGCCAACAAAGGTCCATCTAGTCAAGGCTATGGTTTTTCAGGTGGTCACGTATGGATGTGAGAGTTGGACTGTGAAGAAAGCTGAGTGCCAAAGAATTGATGCTTTTGAACTGTGGTGTTGGAGAAGACTCTTGAGAGTCCCTTGGACTGCAAGCAGATCCAACCAGTCCATTCTAAAGGAGATCAGCCCTGGGATTTCTTTGGAAGGAATGTTGCTAAAGCTGAAACTCCAGGACTTTGGTCACCTCATGCGAAGAGTTGACTCATTGGAAAAGACTCTGATGCTGGGAGGGATTGCAGGCAGGAGGAGAAGGAGACGACAGAGGATGAGATGGCTGGCTGGCATCACTGACTCTATGGACGTGAGACTAAGTGAACTCCGGGAGTTGGTGATAGACAGGGAGGCTTGGCGTGCTGCGATTCATGGGGTCACAAAGAGTCAGACATGATTGAGCGACTGAACTGAGAACTATTTAAAATAAATTTTTGTTTATCATCTCAAATATCACTAATGACCTCTAAGTAAACAAATTTAGTTATTCATTTTAAAGTGTAGTTCCTTTTAACTTCTTTGCATTTCAAACTGGTAACCACCTACTCTTTCATAAAACTCCTCCAAGATTTCACAACTTGAAACCTTCATAGATATCTCATCCATGCCTACATCATCAGGTCAACTCCTCATTCACATTGCTCTTCTTTCTCAGTGTCTTCTGTATCTTATTCCCCATTTAAATCAGTCTTTACGTATATCTAAAATTTTTCACCAAAGCAAGAGCATATATGAGTAAACACTTTTTTTTCAATCTCCAATTAAACCAGTGGGTGGAAGAGGTAAATTAACTCAGTGACAACAATAATTGTTCATGCCACCTGGGTTAGAGTGTTGGAAACTAGTTCTATTGAAGGAATTGCTGCATACGTTTCAACACAGGCAAAGTTAACCCAACTGATTCAGGATCCATGGCCATGAACCTTTCTCCGGGCATATGCCCAACTATCAGAGATTGCAGGGAGAGCATAGGCAAAGAGCTGAATCTTGCAAAACAAGAACTACAAAGGAGATTAATTGGCTTCCCTTGCTAAAGCCTTATCAGTGCCATGCATAAAGCCCTAACCATCTCCTTGAGCACATGCTAAAAAACCAATCCCTGGGGCCTTGAATAAACTTGACACTGTCGCCTTTTCTTTTTAAACTTATTTTTACTTAGTAATCTCCTCTGAGTCTTACAATATAAGACATGTTTTGCCCCAGAATATGTTTTCCATGAAATCCCTAAACTAGTCTTTTTATTATTCTTATTGATTTTAAATTTGAATCTGTCTTTATTATATCTGAAACTGTTACCAAAGGAAATTTATAACGGATCCAACTATATGTCTTTAAATTCACAACTAAATTCAGTTCTAAATTCAGTTACACCTCCATGTAATTATTTGTTTTCAAAAAACAATTTGCACTTATGTGAAATAGTCAAAGAATGTTGCATGTTTTTGAAGAGTCTGTTTCTCTATTTGTAAGAGAACACAATTTTCAAGTGTAATTTATTTCCAATGCTTTCATCAAAAACACTCAGGAGTATTTCATTGTTTTCCCTTAAATCAGATAAATGTTATTATTACAAGTTGGCATGGAGACATCTATTTTAACATTTGTGAAATATTTTAATTTGAAGATAATATAGTAAAATATGCTTTCGGTGACAACAGTTATAATTGGAACATCTTTCTCTTTTTCTTCTTTTTCCCAACATAACTAATGTCTCTTTATTCTATGTTGAAGAATCTTTCAACCCTTCTTAATATAGCAGCAACAAATCTTCTCTCCAATCTGCAAGACTAAAAGTTTTATGAAGTACTTTTCCTTTTTTTTCCCAGTAAAAGTAGAATTTTTCATCTCTTGAAAGAAAATGAAATTAAGAACCAAAAAAATGAGGCTAAAATCACCTTGTCAGGAATGACTGAAGGCTACAGAGAAAATGAACAAGGAAAAGGAGAAACAAACATTCAAATAAATACAAATGGATCGAGCCAGCCTGCAAAGAGAAGTAAATGGGTCTCTGAGGAAAATGGCAAGGGGGAGAATGTTTGACAAAGTACACAAAAATCCCTGTGCTCAG
The DNA here is from genome assembly GCF_029378745.1 of Bos indicus. Classification (NCBI taxonomy): domain Eukaryota; kingdom Metazoa; phylum Chordata; class Mammalia; order Artiodactyla; family Bovidae; genus Bos; species Bos indicus. Next base: position 16,355,988 of record NC_091779.1, read on the forward strand.
CTCTTCTTATTTCACTGCACTTCCTGCCATGTTCTTGGTAAACTTGCAGACGTCTGTTGCTTATTTTATTCATGTAAACTTCTCCTAATCATTAGAGCTCCATTTTGCCTTTCTGGAAGGAAAATTACATTGATAAATATCTGGCTTGGCATTACCCATCCCAGGAAGGGGAACTATAAGGAGGAATGAAGAGGGCACCAAGCTATGAGTGAAGAGGTCTTGGTTTTGGTTCCATGTCTACCTCTCAAAAAACATGCTTCTTTCTAAAAACTTAAGAAAAACAACACATGCTCATAGCAAACAAGTCGCTCTAGCAAGTGATGGATGTTAAGATGCTAGCATGGTGAGTGTGGATAAGAGGGCAGGACATGAGCTGTCCATAGAGACATTAAATCAAACTCAGGGACCAGTATATAGCAAGTGTTCTATAAAGACTTGCTGAATGAGCAAGTGAATGAATGAATGTATCTGTTGGTAGGCAATGCCAATCTGTCAAGTGGGGAAAAAAAGCATGAACTCTTTGTTACAAGATATATAGGTACAGATATCATCATGATTCTCATGCAAACATAGAATGAACATGTGTCAGAGGTTTTATTTAACTAATTAATGAGGAATCCAGTAAGGTATAAAATCAGTTCAAAGAAGAATATGAAAAACAAACACATGTATAGGCAATTAAAAATGCTGAAATGAATTTGCTCATAAATGTAAGAACAATGAATACCAACATGATAAGCATCATTTATATCTCCACTGGACAAAATCTGTTTCAATCTTTGTGAACAAAAATAATTTGCATTGCCATCAGTTTTTTACAACTTACAGAGTTGTAAAGCAGCTCAAAGACAATAAGAAATACAGACTCACAGATTAAGAAGACTCTCAGAAGAGTGGTCTAGATATTTTCTAGCTTTCATTCAAAGGACACCCTACTGGCCATCTTTTGCCCATTTCTTTATTTTTTTTTTTTAACAGATTTGCTTAATATGGTAGAAATATGAATTTTCTGGCTCTTTGTAATTTTATTGAACCCTTCTGGCAAAACCCCAACACCTCATCAACTCTACTATTTCCTTTCTCCTTGCCTTCATCTGAGAAAATCCCTAATGATGAAGAGCATAAAACCATGTTGACCACCAGCAACTGAGCACTTGACATGACCTCCACAAATCTACTGAATTTCTGTGGTTATTTCACTGTCTACAACACTTATACCAAATACTTTTCTCTCTCATAAAATCTCTGATCACAATAATCTTCAAAAGACTTCACCTCCAGTAAAAAATGAGCATCCACTGATCAGAACCAGGACTGTATGTAACTTAGGTGGCAAACAGTACTATCCTTTATATGCTGTATCATGGGAAGGTCTGGGGGTCCTGGGTAAGGGTATGGCTCAGAAATAGGAGCCAATGGTGATTCCTAGCATAGTTTAGGATTATTCCCATATTTTAACTATCAACATGGCTGTATTTCTGTATGTTTCCAATTTACTCACTTCCCTCTAATCTAAACAAATTACCTCACTTCCTTTTCCAAAGGGAAAACTAAAGCCATTAGATATTCCTTAGCTTTCAACTAGAAAATTTATCCTTCTACTGCATTTACCCCATTCTCCTGTCAAACACACATAGAATGTATCTGACATCTGACAGGATAAGAGCAGAGAAAAAGAAAAGACAAGATTGGGCTAAAATAATGCTGCAATCTGGAGGAAAGGAAGGGGACACTGAAAGGAAGTAGGTACCATTGGTTAGTGTAATTTATGTTTCATGCTATAGAAACTACAGATAACTACAGAAAAATGTGAGCAAGAATGATCAAATATACACAGCTTCTGTAAGAGGATCCCTTTGAGGAAAATTTGTTGTGAGTTACTTCAAAAAGTTGAGAGTCATTTCCCAGCACGAGTGTTTTAGGAAGCCTGATTATAAATTCAATTGAAATGAACCCAAAGGAAATTTGCAAAATATCAAATCACTAGATGTAAGAATTTCATGCGTGCTTCAAACCAGGAGAGAAATTTATTTTGAGAATAACAACAAGATAAAAAGAACCAGAAATGCTAGAAAATTTTTCTGTGCTTTCACTTAGAAGACAAGAATAAAGATTGTGTTCATCCCTTCTGGAATGAGAAAGACACACTGGAAGTGTGGCTGGATGACACTGTGGAAAAAAACAGAGCTCTAAAAGTAATGGACTAGACACTAGGCTCAGTATCCCCTAACAGGACCTCAAGAAAGGAAAAGCTTGGTATAGAATAAGAGTTGGCATACTTAAAGACAGTTTTTATATATATTTGAACTTAGAGTTCTTAAACTTGAGCTTACATCAGAATTTTCTGGAGGGCCTAATAAAACAGATTGCGGGGACCCACCCCCAGAATTCCTAAATCCAATAGGTCTGGGACTCAGCCTGAGAATCTGCATTTCTAGGGGTTCCAAGTAATACTGGTATAGTGGTCTATGGGCCACACTTGAGAATCACTGGTCTAAACTATATTCTAAAGTACAAACCAATGGGAAAATACTCATTTGATTTGATTTGTTTTTCTGTTTTCAATTTTTTTGGCCACACATTGCAGCATGTGTGATCTTAGTTCCCCAGCGAGGGATTAGGCCCACACCCTCTGCAGTGGAAGCACGTAATCTTAACCACTGAACTGCCAGGGAAGAACCCTGCTGCTTCTTCTAACTTTAACTCTCTTTTCCCTTGATTCTTGGAACTCCTCTCTATATATCACGCCATCAGTAATCACTGACGGCCCTAGATGCTTCCTGTCACTTTAGTTTCACTCCCAGTTAATTTTAACTAAAACTGAGCCAATGAAAAGCAAACATTCTAAATGAAAGTCAGACAACTAAAGCAATATAGATGAGACAGTTTCAGCTCAGAACGTGCCCTGGCTTCTTCCTGTAGGGTCAACAAATCCACCACATAGTGTAGAAGGATGGTTCTCATGGCTGGCTCTGCTGTTGGGCAGAGACACCGGAAAGACAACAAATCTGGAACCAGCCCTCTGTGCCAGGCAGCGATGGGTGAGGGTGAACAGTACTACTGAGAGTACTAAATTGAAGACGGGAAAAAAAAAGAGAGGGAAGACACTGTAGCTGCTCCTATATTTAAGAAGAAAATGGTTAACAAAAAAGTGAAAGTGGGTGGTGTTATTCTTCAAAAATCTGTGGGGAAACAAAGCTATTTAGAAGCTTACACAACCAAATGTTAATGCTTCTGTCACCTGATTCAGAATGCAGTAAATTGTGTTGGAAAAAGGTACAGTGAGAGGAAGAAAGGTAGTCGATTAATACAGCACAAATATAGTCAAATTCAAGTGTTTGGAAAAATTTTCCAGTCACTTGAGACTGATTTTCAAAGATTGCATTTCTAGACAATATAAACCTTTCTCAAAACCATTTTGTACACTGCTGCTAAGTCACTTCAGTCGTGTCCAACTCTTTGCAATCCCATAGACGGCAGCCCACCAGGCTCCCCCGTCCCTGGGATTCTCCAGGCAAGAACACTGGAGTGGGCTGCCAATTCCTTCTCCAATACCTGAAAGTGAAAAGTGAAAGTGAAGTCGCTCAGTCGTGTCAGACCCTTAGCATGGACTGCAGCCTACCAGGCTCCTCCATCCATGGGATTTTCCAGGCAAGAGTACTGGAGTGGGGTGCCATTGCCTTCTCCGTTTTGTACACTAAAAGATACTAAATACTAAAAGATTTTAATATTGTCTTTTGTGATGGTCAGTTTTCTGTGTCAGCTTGGCTAGGTTATACGTGTGTCTTTGCTCAGTCATTCAGTCATGTTCAACTCTTTGTGACCCCATGGACTGTAGCCCATCAGGCTCCTCCATCCTTGGGATTTTCCAGTCAAGAATACTGGAGTGGTTGCCATTTCCTTCTCTAGGGGATCTTCCCAATCCCAGGATTGAACCTGTGTCTCTTGCATCTCCTGCATTGGCAGGCAGATTCTTTACCACAGCACCACCCGGGAAGCCCTGGCTAGGTTACAGTCCCCAGTTATTCAATCAAACACTACTAATCTAGGTAAGGTATTTTATATGTGATTAAAATGTATTATTAGTTGACTTTAAGTAATGGGAATTATTTTCAGATAATCAGAGTGGTCCCAACTCAGTCAGGGGCTTCCCTGGTGGCTCAGCAGTAAAGAATCCACCTGTAATGCAGGAAATGCAGGAGACACGGGTTCTATCCCTGGATCAGGAAGATCTCCTAGAGGAGAGCATGGCAACCCACTCCAGTATTCTTGCCTGGAGAATCCCATGGACAGAGGAGCCTGGTGGGCTACGGTCCATAGGGTCACAAAGAGTCAGACATGACTGAAGCAGTTGAGCACACAGGCATAGAACTCAATCAGCTGATAGACCTTAAGACTGAAAGTTATCATTCCTTGATGAGGAATTCTGCCTGTAGACTGCAGCTTCAGTGCGAGCCAGAGTTCCAGTCTATCTTTTTGACAGCCTGCTATGTGGACTTCAGACTTGTCTAGCCAAGCCTCACAATAACATAAGCCAAAGTCATGCAATAAATCTCTTGATTTATATACCCTTCTGGCTCTGTTTCTCTGATTGAATGCTGATTGATATATGTTCCTTTTGCATTATTATTATATATATATATATAATATATATATATATATATATATGTGACATATTATTCATTATGTCACATATCTGCCTCCTGCTGATGTCCAGAGGCCAGTTTCTTAGATATACTACATCAGTTTTTTACCATCTAATAAATATCACAGTACAAATGAATATGGTTACAATTTGGTAACCATTAAGAATTACTTTAGAATTTATGTGTAAGGCCATGATCATTTTCTCAATTAAGTGATAAAACAATATTTTTAACAATAGAGGAACATAAAATCTCCTCTATGTTCACTACACTATGAACAGTAGCCTCCTGTCAGTCCCTCCAAATCACCAGGAACCCAGTAAAATTTTATAACCCTTACCACTATTGGTAACTAAATAGATTTCCATGTAATTATCTGATACATGATTTCTCCAAGAATTTGTAAACTAAATAAGAGCAAGGACTGGGTATGTCATATTCATCATTATATCTTCAGTGACCAGCAGTGTCAGACACAGAGCTGGCCCTCAGTACCTGGTGAACACATGAACTATTTGCTACAATAATGAAGGTTCCAGACACCAAAGCGTTTCTATGCCTCTCTCCAAAACGGAAAAAATTGAAACATCAAAAAATAGAAGCTTCTATAGGAGCTAAAAGAACAATCTCTGACAAAACACAGCTCAACTTTGGTTACTAGACATAAAAGACCTCAATCCATGAGGATGACAGATGAAAAAAACAAATCAGGAGGCAATAGAAACATTTTAGTACTTTTTCTAAAAAGTGAATAATTTGGGGAACCATTACAACTGCAATGTACTTGATAAATACTGCAAAGTTTGTGAAAAGTAATTTATTTGTGTTTCCAATAGTTTTTGCATGTATAAAAAAAGAAATGACATGAGTTAGGAATGATAGTTTTCAGGTGAAAATCAAGAGAGATGAGTTTTACTGGAGGTAATAAAGTAAAATTAATTAGATAACACCAAAAACAAGCAAATAAATTACAAGACATGTTTGACAAATACTCCCAGATTTCAGTGGAAATTTATAAAAAAGATAAATACACTGAACGAAATACTATCAACAGGGGAGGTATCCGGAACATCTAGTATAAAGTACCTTAAGAGCAGAGAAGAGCCAGACTAGAAGTAAAAATTAAATAAATTATAGGAAATATCCCTGATTTGAAAGAAAGAGAAAGGAATATATGAATTTTCAGAAAGTGTCCATTTAGTACCCTTATATATTTAATTATATAGAAAAATTAAAAAGCCACAACTTTACAGATTCTGAATAAAGTTTTTAAATTTTAAATAGATAGAAAAGTATCTCTCAAAGGCAACAAAAATATATTAACTGCCAAGACAGAAAACAATGTAATTAGTAAAATGTCAGATTCTGTTTAAGTAGTTTTATCAATATTATTGTGAAATTTAATATAAATATAAATAAACCTTAAAAGAAAATTTCATACCAAAAAAAGAACTAATAATAAAAGTCTAGATCTAATAGCTCGTGTTAATTATAACAAGTTGTGATGGGACAAAAGACAAAGTGGAAAATATTTTAAACTAGCAAGATGATGGAATTTAGTGGATAAGAGAAGGCACAAGGTCTGGATTCAAATTCTGCCCCTACTAATTATTAGCATTGTGCTATCAGGCTAGTGACTTAACTCCACAGAACTATTTTCTCATCAATAAATTGGGATATTAATATCTACAGGGATGTGGCAAAAATTAAATAATATATATAAAAAGCATTCAGCTTGCTAACTGGAACAGAGCAGGTACTCAAGTTGCTATACTAATAAAATGCTAATTTTTTAATCTAAAGAGAAAAATATGAGTTCAAATAACCTCTAGAAGAATAGAAATGTCAAGTAAAACTTAGAAAATTGCAAATAAAACCTAAACAACAGGAAAATAAAAGGGAAATGAGGAGATATTTAAAAAATCAAAAGGCTGAGTAAACTAGAATAGAAATAATTAAACTGAATTATCAGAAAAACAATGATAAATTATAAATACATAAAGCACAATTTCAGTAGATATTTATATAATTCTCTCAATTTTGACATATAACAGCAGAATTAATGAGGTATATACCAAATTTTGTATTTGATAGCATAAACATTACTCTTGAATATTCAAAGAATATTTATTAAATTGATCAAATTTTAGGTTACAAATAAGTCCTCAATAATTGCCCCCAAAATGTGTAGATTTCACGGTAAGTGAAAGTCACTCAGTTGTGTCTGACTCTCTGCAAGGGATTCTCCAGACCAGAATATTGGACTGGGTAGCTTATCCCTTCTCTAGGGGATCTTCCCAACCCAGCAATCAACCGGGGTCTCCAGCATTGCAGGCAGATTCTTTACCAACTGAGCTATCAGGGAAGCCTTGATTTCACAAGGCAAAGGGCAATTAGGTAGGGAGCTGAAAGCCCTGTGGCCCAGGACTCAGCAGAATATGGAAGCATATAGGTTATATGCTTTATAAATGCTTTGGATAAAAACAAACAACAACAATAAACAGGGGCTTTTTGTTCTGTGTTGGTTCTCAGAAGCCTAACTCCTTTCATGAATCAGCTCTTGCCCAGATGAAAATTTGACCCTCAAGAGAAAGAGCAGTGTTTGCCAATCAATAGAGTAACCTTTCATGCTTCAAGTCTTCTCTTTAACCTTTGAATTGCTCCCCTCCTCCAGTTACTGCATCTTCTAAAGCATGTTGCGGAAAAAAATCAGTTAACTACCACCATTTCATCTACCATTCAGTCTCTAAAATCTCCGAAATATACAAATAGCTCATGCGGCTCAATTAAAAAAAAAAAATACATATCCAATCTAAAAATGGACAGAAGATCTAAATAGACATTTCTCCACAGAAGGCATACAGGTGGCTAAAAAGCACACGAAAAGATGTTCAACATCACTAATTATTACAGAAATGCAAATGAAAACTACAATGAGGTTATTTCCTCACCCCGGTCAGAATGGCCATCATCAAAAAATCTACCAACGATAAATGCTATAGAAGGTGTGGATAAAACGGAACCCTCCTACACTATCGGGAGGAATATAAACTTGTACAGACACTATGGAGAACAATAGGGAGGGTCCTTTAAAAATTAAAAATAAAGCTACCATATGATCCAACAATCCAACGCCTGGGCGTATATCCAGAGAAATCCATAATTTGAAAAGATATATCCACCCCAGTGTTCATCGCTGCACTGTTTAAATAGCCAGGACATGGAAGCAACCTAAGTGTCCACTGACAGAGGAATGAATAAAAATGTGGTACAAATACACAATGGAATATTACTCAGCCATATAAAAGAATGAAATAATGCCATTGGCAACAACATGACCTGGAGATTGTCATGCCAACTGAAGTCAGACAGAGAAAGACAAATATCACATGATGTCACTTATATGTGGCATCTTAAAAAAAGGTAAAACGAACTTAATTACAAAACAGAAATAGAGTTAAAGACGCAGAAAACAAACTTAGGGTTACCAGGGGTAAGTTGGGGGGAGGGGATACATTGATAGACCGGGATGGACATGTAGAATGATAACCTGCCACATAGCAAAACAGAGAACTCTATTTAATACTCTGTAATGGCCTCTATGGAAACAGAATCTAAAAAAGAGTGGATATATGTATATGTATAACTGATTCACTTTGCTGTACATTTGAAAATAATGCAACATAGTATATCAACTATTAGCAAATCACCTATACTCCAATAAAAATCTCCAAAAGAAAAAAACGTCTTTCTACATCTATAAAATGTATAACCATCATAATAGAGGGATTCTATTGAGACAGAAAATGAATTGAATAATAACAAGTGTATTTGGAAGAAGAATGTGCATCACAGTTCCTGCAGCATTCTGGCAAACATCACCTCACCCGCCTGCTGGCTCACTGACAGATTTTTCATGTTTTCCCCAAAGTCTTTGAAGGTTTGAAGGAATGTTTTTTGAATTGCCTTATATATGATCCTTGATGTTTCCAATGTCTCACCCTTCTAATCATTCAAAAAAGAGAAAAATGGTTTCAAAATAAATAGAAAAAAAGAAGTATCTCTTAAAAAAAAAAAAAAAAAACAATGACTTTGCAAGTACTACCAGATTTATGACAAATTTTTAACTGGGGCGTTCCACATTAAAAATGATAAAAAAAAATGGTCAACATAAAAATCCTTATGATACCTTTGCAACTGTGATGGCAAACCTCTCATGAAATTAATAGACTGTGTATATAAATTCAAATATATTTGGAGGTAACTTGCCTTTAAAGGAAATTAATTTTATCAATTGCTCTTTAGGATGAGTGATTTTGAAGAAAAGTACCATCCTGTATAGAACACATCATATTCATTCTGTTCCCCTCACCTCACTGTTCCTTTCTTGGCCTCTTTTTTCACATATGCCTTATTAACCTTCAAAGACACCTATTTAATCTATACAATTTCCTAATATCTCCAACGTTTGTCAACCTCTCCTTGAATCTTGCTGTTCTCAGGAGCTCCAGTTTAACACTTGGCTATTTCTAACATAACTTAAAGACTATGCTACTTACTTTCTTAATAAGCCTCATAGGAACTAGAATGATACTAGATGCAGAACTATGGAGAAGTTCATTGAACTTTATATTTTCCTGATTCATATTTGAAATATTTTCTCTTATTCTCTATTTATGGTTCTTTTCAAATTACTTTAGATCTAAGATTATGAGATAATTTTATTACTTTTTGTTACCTGATTTCTGCTATAATAATAATTCATTACTGTTTCTAACTTTTACATCAAAAATATTTTAAACTATACTTTATTTATATGGGCTTCCCCGGTGGCTCATTCTTTACCTCCCCCTGGTAAAGAATCCACCTGCAACATGGAAGACCTGTGTTTGATCCCTAGGTTGGGAAGATCCCCTGGAGTGGGGCATGGCAACTCAGTCCAGTATTCTTGCCTGGAGAATTCCATGGACAGAGGAGCCTGGTGTGCTACAGTCCATGGAGTTGCAAAGAGTCAGACATGACTGAGTGACTAAGCACAGCACAGCACATATTGATATATATATATATATGTTATATATATCTTTAATAAAAACAGTTTATGACCAAAAAAAGACAATTTTTGTTTGAAGCTGAAGAACTGAGGCTTAGAGTAATTAATTTAAAGATAATCTAATTTGGGGTTTGGCATTTATATTTAACGTTTCCAAATTTTTTTTCAACAATTAGAAATCCCTATGTAATGTTAAAATTTAACAGATATATCTACTGAATTCATAATATGTAAAGCTTAAACAACTGCAGTTTCAAAGGCTTTGAAATTAGAGAGACTTTGCATCAAATCAGCAGAGTAACTCAAAGACAACAAAAACCCTTGAACAACCCCACATTTGAAGAACTGCACTAAAATCTATTTAAACAATGCAATTATTTTTAAGTTGGTCATGGGAAAAGGTTAAAATAAGAAAAGTAGGTCAGCCTGATTGAAATAATAATTGATGTCTTATAAGAGAAAAATCAAAAACCATTCTTTGGGGCTATATTTTGGGAGGTTTCAGATATGATTTGTTTTTTATTTGAGTGCCTTCACCCCTTTTAGTTCCTTAGAACAGATGACATCCTTTTTTTTTCTGTTTTTTAGTGGTTAAGAGTACACTTGTCAATGCAGGGGACACAGGTTTAATCCCTACCTGAAAACATTAGCATTTTCAGTTTACACAGCAGTGAGTCTACAAAATTTTGAAATAAATCTACAGCACAAGAAACTCTAGAAATTGGTAACATGCCTGGATTACAGGGAAGATTCTGAAACTGGCTTTTCCTTACCCTCCCATAAATAAGTTCTTCTCCTTGATCTAATATTTCATACTGTCTTCAAAGAGAAATTGAACTATGTCTTCTCTATGTAATACAACCAATGGCGGATTCATTTTGATATTTGGCAAAACTAATACAATTATGTAAAGTTTAAAATAAAATAAAATAAAAAACTTTACCAGCACAAAAAATAAATAAATAAATAAAATTCTCAAAAAAAAAAAAAACAACCAAGTATTAAGAAATGGGGATAACTTTATAAAAAGCTTGACTCCTTAGCAGTATCATTACATGAGTTTCTCTCCTAAGCTCTTCTTAAGTTGAGGTCAGAGAATGTAGCCTGCAAGAAACTGTCTTTAAAATTTGTTGAAATATTATTTATGGCTCAGAACATGTTCATTTTTGGTAAATATTCCTTGAGCAAGGAAGAATATATACTTTTAAATATTTATAAGTATATTCCAAATATATTTGTTGTCTACATTTGTTAGAAGCAGTCTGTGTTCAAAGGATAACTATATAATGACATGGATGCATGGGGTGCATGAATGCATGTCATTATATAGTTATCCAAACACACAAAATATACAATATCAAGAATGAGTCATGATACACTATAAGCTTTGGGTAAAAATAATACGTCAGTATAGCTTCAATTGTGTGCCATTCTAGTAGAGAATGTTGATAATGGGGGAAGCATGCATAGGTCAGTTTTTAATCTAATCCCAAAGAAGGGCAATGCCAAATGATGTTGGCATTGCCAAGATTGTCACCCTGCTTATTTAACTTATATGCAGAGTACATCATGCAAAATGCCAGGCTGGAGGAATCACAAGCTGGAATCAAGACTGCTGGGAGAAATATCAATAACCTCACATATACAGATGCTACTACTCTAATGGCAGAAAGTGAAAAGCCTCTTGTTGAGGGTGGAAAAGGAGAGCATAGAAGCTGGCTTAGAACTCAACATTCAAAAAACTAAGATCATGTTGTTATCCAGGCATATCACTTGATGGCAAATAGAAAGGTGGGGGGGGGGGGAGCGGAAACAGTGACAGATTTTCTTTTCTTGGGCTCCAAAATCACTGTGGATTGTGACTGCAGCCATGAAATTAAAAGACGCTTGTTCCTTGGAAGGTAGACAGTATATTAAAAAACAGAGATATCACTTTGCCAGCAAAGGTCGTATAGTCAAAGCTATGATTTTTCCAGTAGTCATGTACAGATATGAGAGTTGGACCATAAAGAAGGCTGAGTGCCAAAGAATTGATGTTTTCAAATCATGAAAGTGAAGAAGACTCCTGAGAGTCCCTTGGACTGCAAGGAGATCCAACCAACCAATCCTAAAGGAGATCAACCCTGAATATGCATTGGAAGAACTGATGCTGAAGATGGAGCTCCAATACTTTGCCCACTTGATAACGCTTTCTCATTGTTTCTAACCTACTCTAATTTCCCTTGCTTTCCTGCCAGCCTTGTCATTTTAAAATACATTTTAATAAGCATTCTTGGTATTCTTTGACAGGATATATTCTCCAGATAATTATTCCGTCATATAACTGAAAATCAACATCGGCTCTTTTTACTTGTAGTTCTGTAAGAACTTTGCATGGACCCCTAACTACTTCACTGAAAAGTGTATGTGTATCAGTGATTTTTGAACACTGCCTATTTAAACAGGAAAATTCTAGGACTCCAGTCTCATATCTTTCAAGGACAGACTTAATGAACCTTGGGAATCCAATGGGTTGGTGTTGCTGCCTTTTCTATGAAAAACAATCACTTAGATGCCTTGCTTTCAACAAATCTCATTTTTATCTCACTCTGTCAGCAGCCAGTCCATAAGCTGTATAGGGCAGGCATCACTTGCTTTATTTACAAATATGTGTAACGGAAAGAGCAAAATGCACAGGTCATTGAGAGCAACTTGAGGTGCAGCCCACACACGGACACTGAGGGGTATGGAGTCCAGTCATCTGTTCCAGTCCTTTGCGCTTCCTACTCAGGCTTCCTGTCACAGGCAAACTGGAATGGCTTAGTTTGTGAGTAAAAACTATGCTCAGAAATATCTTAAGTTTATCACAAAAGTGAGTAGTGATAATCATAAGTCAGAGCCCTGGAAAAATATTTTGCATATAAATGTGGGAATGAACATTCCTTCTTTAAAAAGAAAAAAAGAGGGCTTATCAATGCTGATGCCAGTAATAAAATTAAGGAAATATTTTCATTTCCCAAGACTTCTGCCAATGTTCCTGAATTATGAGCAACGACATGCCAGCTACTTCAGACCACTCTGTCTTCAAACTGTCACAGATTCATGATAGTTCTTACTGTGTCAGCCTGATAATATCTTCTAAGGGATTCGTCTGTCTTGACTAAAGCACAAATAAACCGGTGGTTGGAAAAGGGCACATTTTAATCAAAGCTGAATGCTCAGACTCTGAGACAGTGACAGCAACCAGAACAAGAAAAATGAGTGTAAGTTTCTCCCAAACATCTCAGGAATTTAGCAAACTGCCACTATAATTCTTATACATTTTGTTCCCATAACATTCTCACCCCAGACCCCCATGACTACTCTGAGGGCTGCTTTGGGAAAGGGGACAAAATTGGGCAGAGACTTGTGAGCTACCTCACAGGCAGTTTGACAGAGCAGCAGGAAGTATCTCCCAGCTGATGCAGTTGTTGAGTCACTCAGTTGTGTCTGACTCTTTTACAACGCCACAGACTATAGCCCCCCAGACTCGTTTGCTCATGGTATTTCCCAAGCAAGAATACTGGAGAGGGTAGCCATTTCCTTCTCCAGGGGACCTTCCCAATTCAGGGATTAAATCTGTATCTCGTGCATTGCAGGCGCATTCTTTACCACTGAGCCACCAGGGAAGGTCCAGCATGTCTCAGTACCTTCCCATATTCTGTCTCTTGGGTCCATATGCAGCTTGGTTGCAGCACTTCAACCAAAGCACCAAACATCCACCCAGAAGGGGGATCGCATCTACACCAAAATGGTAAGAATCTTGCTAATAGTTCAGCAGATCCAAGATGCAAGGAATAAGATAAAGATTAAAAGTATGCCTCTACTTTTCCCATCAAGTGCCTCCTCAGTTCAGTTCAGTCGCTCAGTCGTGTCCGACTCTTTGCGACCCCAAAATCGCAGCATGCCAGGCCTCCCTGTCCATCACCAACTCCCGGAGTTCACTCAGACTCACGTCCATCGAGTCAGTGATGCCATCCAGCCATCTCATCCTCTGTCGTCCCCTTCTCCTCCTGCCCCCAATCCCTTCCAGCATCAGAGTCTTTTCCAATGAGTCAGCTCTTTGCATGAGGTGGCCAAAGTACTGGAGTTTCAGCTTTAGCATCATTCCCTCCAAAGAAATCCCAGGGCTGATCTCCTTCAGAATGGACTGGCTGGATCTCCTTGCAGTCCAAGGGACTCTCAAGAGTCTTCTCCAACACCGCAGTTCAAACGCATCAATTCTTCGGTGCTCAGCCTTCTTCACAGTCCGGCTCTCACATCCATACATGACCACAGGAAAAACCATAGCCTTGACTAGATGGACATTTGTTGGCAAAGTAATGTCTCTGCTTTTTAATATGCAGTCTAGGTTGGTCATAACTTTCCTTCCAAGGAGTAAGCATCTTTTAATTTCATGGCTGCAATCACCATCTGCAGTGATTTTGGAGCCCAGAAAAATAAAGTCTGACACTGTTTCCACTGTTTCCCTATCTATCTGCCATGAAGTGATGGGACCGGATGCCATGATCTTAGTTTTCTGAATGTTGAGCTTTAAGTCAACTTTTCGCTCTCCTCTTTCACTTTCATCAAGAGGCTCTTTAGTTCCTCTTCACTTTCTGCCATAAGGGTGGTGTCATCTGCATATCTGAGGTTATTGATATTTCTCTCATCAATCTTGATTCCAGTTTGTGTTTCTTCCAGTCCAGCGTTTCTCATGATGTACTCTGCATATAAGTTGAATAAGCAGGGTGACAATATACAGCCTTGACATACTCCTTTTCCTATTTGGAACAAGTCTGTTGTTCCGTGTCCAGTTCTAACTGTTGCTTCCTGACCTGCATGCAGATTTCTCAAGAGGCAGGTCAGATGGTCTGGTATTCCCATCTCTTTCAGAATTTTCCACAGTTTATTGTGACCCACACAGTCAAAGGCTTTGGCATAGTCAATAAAGCAGAAAGAGATGTTTTTCTGGAACTCTCTTGCTTTTTCCATGATCCAGCAGATGTTGGCAATTTTATCTCTGGTTCCTCTGCCTTTTCTAAAACCAGCTTGAACATCTGGAAGTTCACGGTTCTCGTATTGCTGAAACCTGGCTTGGAGAATTTTGAGCATTACTTTACTAGCGTGTGAGATGAGTGCAATTGTGCGGTAGTTTGAGCATTCTTTGGCATTGCCTTTCTTTGGGATTGGAATGAAAACTGACCTTTTCCAGTCCTGTGGCCACTGCTGAGTTTTCCAAATTTGCTGGCATATTGAGTGCAGCACTTTCACAGCATCATCTTTCAGGATTTGAAAGAGCTCAACTGGAATTCTATCACCTCCACTAGCTTTGTTCATAGTGATCTTTCTAAGGCCCACTGGACTTCACATTCCAGGATGTCTGGCTCTAGGTCAGTGATCACACCATCGTGATTATTTGGGTCATGAAGATCTTTTTTGTACAGTTCTTCTGTGTATTCTTGCCACCTCTTGCCACCTCTTCTTAATATCTTCTGCTTCTGTTAGGTCCATACCATTTCTGTCCTTTATCGAGCCCATCTTTGCATGAAATGTTCCCTTGGTATCTTTAATTTTCTTAACGAGATCTCTAGTCTTTCCCATTCTGTTGTTTTCCTCTATTTCTTTGCATTGATCGCTAAGGAAGGCTTTCTTATCTCTCCTTGCTATTCTTTGGAACTCTGCATTCAGATGCTTATATGTGTCGTTTTCTCCTTTGCTTTTCTCTTCTCTTGTTTTCACAGCTATTTGTAAGGCCTCCCCAGACAGCCATTTTGCTTTTCTGCATTTCTTTTCCATGGGGATGGTCTTGATCCCTGTCTCCTGTACAATGTCACGAACCTCATTCCATAGTTCATCAGGCACTCTATCTATCAGATCTAGGCCCTTAAATTTATTTCTCACTTCCACTGTATAATCATAAGGGATTTGATTTAGGTCATATCTGAATGGTCTAGTGATTTTCCCTACTTTCTTCTATTTAAGTCTGAATTTGGCAATAAGGAGTTCATGATCTGAGCCACAGTCAGCTCCTGGTCTTGTTTTTGTTGACTGTATAGAGTTTCTCCATCTTTGGCTGCAAAGAACATAATCAATCTGATTTCAGTGTTGACCATCTGGTGATGTCCATGTGTAGAGTCTTCTCTTGTGTTGTTGGAAGATGGTGTTTGCTATGACCAGTGCATTTTCTTGGCAAAACTCTATTAGTCTTTGTCCTGCTTCATTCCGTATTCCAAGGCCAAATTTGCCTGTTACTACAGGTGTTTCTTGACTTCCTATTTTTGCATTGCAGTCCCCTATAATGAAAAGGACATCTTTTTTGGGTGTTAGTTCTAATAGGTCTTGTAGGTCTTCATAGAACCATTCAACTTCAGCTTCTTCAGCGTTACTGGTTGGGGCATAGACTTGGATTACTGTGATATTGAATGGTTTGCCTTGGAAACGAACAGAGCTCATTCTGTCATTTTTGAGATTGCATCCAAGTACTTCATTTCGGACTCTTTTGTTGACCATGATGGCTACTCCATTTCTTCCGAGGGATTCCTGCCCACAGTAGTAGATATAATAGTCATCATGGAATTCACCCATTCCAGTCCATTTCAGTTCGCTGATTCCTAGAATGTTGACATTCACTCTTGCCATCTCTTGTTTGACCACTTCCAATTTGCCTTGATTCATGGACCTGACATTCCAGGTTCCTATGCAATATTGCTCTTTACAGCATCAGACCTTGCTTCTATCACCAGTCACATCCATAGCTGGGTATTCTTTTTGCTTTGGCTCCATCCCTTCATTCTTTCTGGAGTTATTTCTCCACTGATCTCCAGTAGCATATTGGGCACCTACTGACCTGGGGAGTTCCTTTTTCAGTATCCTATCATTTTGCCTTTTCATACTGTTCATGGGGTTCTCAAGGCAAGAATACTGAAGTGATTTGCATTCCCTTCTCCAGTGGACCACATTCTGTCAGATCTCTCCACAATGACCCGCCTGTCTTGGGTTGCCCCACGGGCATGGCTCAGTTTCATTGAGTTAGACAAGGCTGTGGTCCTAGTGTGATTAGATTGACTAGTTTTTTGTGAGTATGGTTTCAGCATGTCTGCCCGCTGATGTCCTCTTGCAACAGCTACCATCTTACTTGGGTTTCTCTTATCTTGGACTTGGGGTATTGCCTCCTAGTTCATACAAAACCAATGTCAAGCCAGCCTGAAATCCCTCTCATCACGTACTTGGTCCCAAGGGCTTTGTCCTGACACTACCTCTGTAATAAGGTCAAGAAGATCATTTCTGTCCCCCGCCCCCCCAGATCTACCCTTGGATTTTTTTGAAATGGCATTTACAGAAAATGCCAACTTCTTTTTTGCTCAGTACAGTTTGCCTTGCACTGAATGATCCCTCTGCCAATCATGGGTGGGATGTGAAGGGTAAGATGGGATGAAAAGAATAAAGACCCTTATGATCCCACAGCATACTCATTACCTCTGGACAAAATGCCAAGTTTTGTGTTACAGCTGTATATAGTACAGCCCCTAAGAGTATCTATATAAAGTCTTTAAGGCATGAGGTTACCTCTACCAAAGGATTTAGAGTATAAGCAAGCAGGAAAGGGTTCAGGAAGAAAAGGGACAAAGTCATCAGGAGCTTCCTCTATTCATAATCTCCTGAATTTTTGTTACCTGCTACACCTTCCCCTCTTAAGGTCAGCTGTGAACCAATACCATCCATTTGGGAAGGACTCCTGCTTTTAAATGAACTAAAATTTCCCAACTGCTCTTGCTCTGCACCCTAGGAGGTGACAACAGCCTGCAGCGATTTGTGTTTATTGCCATTCAACTTCTACATCTTTTAATTTCAGCAAATATTTGAGAGTGGGAAGAACAGCTTAGGTGTTTGAAAATGCCTTGACAGATCTGGCTAAGCACTCCAACAAGCATCTGATAATGTCTACAGAGAGGATTCTGTGGGTCTCATACAGTGCAGTCTGAGTCTGCTGAAATGAGCCTCTCTCTAGAAGAATTCACATGACAATAAGGAAAAAGGATATTCAGCAAGAGAGACTGATAACTGGCTGTAAAGACATCATTGATGGAGGAAAGGAGGAGGCCGAGAGATAGAAGAGTGGCTTCTGAAAGATGGTTTTCCCTATCAGCTTTTTAATCTTAAAAATATGACCACTCAAAACATTTGACAAAAAGAAAAAAGAGAGTCATCCATAATGAAAATCTTGCTGAGTTACAGTCTTTAGTATTTTTCCCTATAAATCTGCTTTTCCACTTTGTCAAGATCATCAGGGACATATGTCCCGGTCTTACTATCACTTCTTTGTCTTCCTATGTATGATTTTAATTTTTCCTGGCTCACTGTCTTCTAAAACTTTATCTCCTGGACATTTTCATCAGACATGATATGCACCTTTGCTATACACTTGTTTCATGGCTTAGGCCTCCTCTGAACCAAAGGTATCAAATTCAAAGGGCTCCCCCCCCCCAAAAAAAAAATTGGCAAAATATGCTGTTACCACTCTTGTTAGAGGAGTCTTGTGTCTTTTTTTCTCTGCCTTTTCCTGTCTCTATAACTTTCCAGTCTGTACAACCCATGACTGCTTACTCTTGGAAGAGGAAAATAATCATTTTCTCTCCCTGGTATGAGGAAGAGCTACTTTTACTCTTTTAGTGTGAAAGCCATGTGTTTTTTCATTAGTTTTCATTTGTGTCTTTGAAAAGACTTCCCCTCCCTTTGTGGAAATTCAAACTGGTGCTCAAAATCGCCCTTCCTGTTTCCTGTTTCAAATACCTTATAGTAATTGTACAGTAAATCAAGAGAGCTGCCTACTCCTAAGGTTTTGGTTATACCTGTTAGAGATCTCAACATTGTAATGAGTCAAATACTTCTTCCCAATATATACAGGTTAAATATGCAATATGGACAAATTTTAAGTAAGTAAGGATTCAACCTTTGGGACCTTCATGTGATACTTGGTTTGAGTCACAATGAATTGAAGCAATCAAGTACACTGAGATGTATTAATATATGTAAGTCACAACACCATTACACAACACATCACTTTAGTTTTCATTAATAAAATTATATCTGACTCTAAGCTCCAGTCATTAGAATGATAAAATCCGTGATCTCAGTTGTTACTGTTTTGTTTTGGGTTGTTTTTTTTTTTTTTTTTTTTTTTTTGAGGATGATAGGAGTGATCTTTCCTCACACAAACACAAACTTAGAAGAACCTATGAGAAATCTAAAAATTGAGGGAAGAGTCTGACTCTTAGGCCATTGTGGCCACTGTACTAATTTCCTACTGCCATTATAACCAGGTACCAAAAGCTTAGTGTCTTAACACAAAGTGTTACACTACAGTTCTAGAGATGGGAAGTCCAGAATGGATCTTACAGAGCCAAAATCAAGGTGTTGGCAGGACTGCATATCTTTAGGAGGCTCGAGCAAAGTACCTGTTGCCTTGCCTTTTGCAGCTCCTAGAGGCTGCCCACGGTCCTTGACTCACGGCCTGCTTCTACCGTCAAAGCCCCTGGTGGCATCTACTGGGCCTTTGCTTTTGCCCTCGTATCTCCTCTGCCTCTCCTGCCTTCCTTTTGCCCCATTCAGTCTTGTGATCACATGAATGATCACAATGATCAGATGAATCCAGTATAATCTTCCATCTCATGACCTGGTTACTGACAGAGTAAGATAAAAACGAGAAGGTTGGTTGAAAGCAAGGCATCTAGTAATTGTTTTTCAGTCACATCTGTGAGGTTCCTTTTGCTGCATAAGGCAATGGTCACAGATTTCTGGAGTTAGGATGTGGATATCTTTGAGAAATCATTTTCTGCCTGCCACAGCCACATTCTCACCTCTACAAAGATGCCACTGCAACACTTGTTCTCTTCTGCCTACCAGACACTGCTGTTGTGGGTGCCCGCAGAAGCCACTCACCATGGCTCTCTATGGAGAGCAGTCTCAGCCCCAGACCCTGCTACTGTCTTCAGTGGTCCACCTTGGTGTCTAGAACCGTCCTTCAGCCACTGACCCAGGAAAGCGCTGTAGCACACAGGATACAGACCTCTACCACTCATGGAAATCCTCTGTCTCGTTCCCAGTCTCAGAAAAGCTAACTGCCTCTCTGCTGTGCAGAGATGTTCTCCTCCTGCACAACCTCCACTGCGCTCCTTCTCAAAGGCCCTTCACATTCCCCACAACTTTGGGTGTGGGATTGTCCCCAGATGCCTGGAAACTTGTGATTTTGACAGCAAAACCCAACCTTTTTAAATAATTCCCTAGACAAGGGACATAACTCAGACCCACTGAAGGTTATCACCCTTCTCTAGAGGGTTTAAAAAAATAATTCCCTTTGCTTTAAACTTCCTGTAGAATGGACGAGGGGGTAAGATATGAATATTTTTAAAAATTTTCTTGTCCAATCTACAAGAAAAGGAAAATCCTAAGATAAAAGTGAACAAGGGCAAAACATTAAAAATAGGTGCCATTAAGCAACAATATCATATATAACAGATTCAGGAGAATTTAATTTAGTCTCATTTCTAAAGAAATGCAAAGAACCCATTACAACACTGATATGAGAAACAGCCAGAATAAATCCACAATATGTGAGAGTTTTTTCTTTTATATATAATTGCAGTTTCAGAGTCACATCTTGACCAACAGTATTTTTTTAATCTATAGGATTTTTTTCCAACATTGGTGTTCTACTTTTGTTGAAAACGCTACAAAAAAAGAGCACGAAGAAAGAAGCTGAAAAAAAAAAAAGAAAGGGAAGTGAACAATTGAACAGGAAAAAAAAAAAAATTCTTCTGTAAAAGTTCCAGAAAACACAGCAATGAATACACCACATCTTTGGAATTGTAGTGTTTCTTTTAGGAATGTAAAAACTAAAATATGTATCAAAAGAGCTGATGGAGTCAGAAGAAAGGAACAAAAGGTTTAATTTTTGGCTAGACAAATGTTCCGGTTCCATTATAGCAGCTTTATTTCTAGTAGTTAAAAACTGGAAATAACCCATACATATGCCAACAATAGAAAAATAAGAGGAAACAGGATCAAGATGACAGAGTAGGAAGACTCTGAGTTCACCCACCCACACACCCACACACCGCAAAACTGCAGCTATATATAGAGCAACTCTTTCTGAAAAGAACCTGAAGACTAGCAAAACTGCTCTCTTACAGCAAGGCTATAAAGAAAGAAGTGGGCTTCCCTGGTAGCTCAGCAGTAAAGAATCCACCCACACTGCAGGAGACCCATGTTCAATTCCTGGGTTGGGAAGATCCCCTGGAGAAGGAAATGGCAACCCACTCCAGTATTCTTGCCTGGAAATCCCATGGACAGAGGAACCTGGTGGGCTACAGTCTACTGGGTCACAAGATTCAGACAACTTAGCAACTAAACCCCTGCCACCGCCATAAAGAAAGAACCACACAGAGTCTAGTACAAGGGGAGAAGTGATTTAGTTGGGACCCACATACCAGCAGGTGACCCAGACAAGTAGGGAGACATCACAGGCTCAGGTATCCTTCCGGGGGAGTCAAAGGTTCTGAGAATAATTCTGTCAAATTATTATAACAAATTCAGGTAGTATTATTGAATTATTGAAATCAATACATAGGTTAATTTTGGAAAGATGAGCTCCTTTCCTATATTGCCTTTTCCAACCCATTAATACAGTACATATTTTATTTTACCTTTCTCCAGGAATCCTGCCCATTTTTATTTAGTTACATGTTATTTTATATTTTTATTCTTGTTGTGTCTTAAGCAACCAGTTCTCAAACCTGAACATCAGAATTATCTGTGGAGTTCTTTTAAAATATAGATGCCCAGCTCCCATCCTTATAGATTCTAACGCTGAATACAGAGTGAGTTGTGACCATATTTCTTTTCTTGTAAGTAATGTTGATGCAGAACCAAGACTGAGAACACTTGGAAAATACAGAATGTAGCAACCAAGTTTAATAACTTTGTGCTTTATTTCTTGTCTTTTCTATATTCATTTTAAAAATAAATATATAATATTATATCTAATTTTCATTTATGAAAATTATTTACTTATTAATTTACCCTTAACATTAGTTCCTAGTGTTAATTAAAAATTTTAAGTATCAGTTTATTTCCTACATCATGTTTCATCTTATGGATAAAGCAGCATAATTTACTTAACTAATTTCTATACTTTCCCCATTTTCTGTTAGAAACATATACAATGTTATTTCTACTTGGGGTAACAAAGAAAACAAAAGTACATATCTCAGAATCTAAATATTTCATTATTTTTCACTGGGATGTTCTAGAATAGGAAACTCAAATTCAGACTCTACCATGTGACCATGTCACCATAAAAGAATGTCATAATAAGTTAATGTCATAATAAATGAAACTGTAGTCTATATCTTGATCAAGGTGAAAAAGGAGAGTAAAAAAGCTGACTTAAAACTCAACATTCAAAAAGTTAAGATCATGGCATCTGGTCCCATCATGTAAACAATGACCAGCTTTATTTTCTTCAGCTCCAAAATCACTGTGGACAGTGACTGCAGTCATGAAATTAAAAGCCGCTTATTCCTTGGAAGAAAAGCTATGACAGATCTAGACAGTGTATTAAAAAGCAGAAACCTTTGCTGACAGAGGCCTATATAGTCAAAGCTATGATTTTTTCAGTAGTCATGTATGGATGTGAAAGTTGGAACATAAAGGTACTGAAGAATTAATGCTTTCACATTGTGGTGCTGGAGAAGACTCTTAAGAGTCCCTTGGACAACAGGGAGATCAGACCAGTCAATGTTAAAGGAAACCAACCCTGAATTTTCATTGGAAGGACTGAATACTAAAGCTGAATCTCCAATACTTTGACCACATAATGCAAAGAGGTGATTCACTGGGAAAGACCCTGATAGAGGGAAAGACTGAGGTCAAGAGAAGGGAGCAACAGAGGATAAGATGATTGGATGGCATCATTGACTCAATGGACATGACTTTGAACTAAGTCCAGGAGATGGTGAAGGACAGGGAACCCTGGCATGTTGCAGTCCATGGGGTCACAAAGGGTCAGGCATGACAGGGCAACTGAACAACAACAATATCTTTAATTTTACTTCTCTGAATGAAACCATCCTGTTTAAAGTGTTCTGATATGACTGAACACTTGAGGAAATAATATAGATAAGTTCAGTTCAGTTCAGTTCAGTCGCTCAGTTGTGTCCGACTCTTCGCGACCCCATGAATCGCAGCATGCCAGGCCTCCCTGTCCATCACCAACTCCAGGAGTTCACTCAAACCAATGTTCATCGAGTCGGTGATGCCATCCAGTCATCTCATCCTCTGTCATCCCCTTCTCCTCCTGCCCCTAATCCCTTCCAGCATCAGGGTCTTTTCCAATGAGTCAACTCTTTGCATGAGGTGGCCAAAGTATTGGAGTTTCAGCTTCAGCATCAGTCCGTCCAATGAACACCCAGGGCTGATCTCCTTCAGAATGGACTGGTTGGATCTCCTTGCAGTCCAAGGGACTCTCAAGAGTCTTCTCTAATACCACAGTTCAAAAGCATCAATTCTTTGGTGCTCAGCTTTCTTCACAGTCCAACTCTCACATCCATACATGACCACTGGAAAAATCATAGATAAGTTACTTGTTACTATATATCGAAAAGAAAATGTTTTACTAAAGCAGATAATATGGGTAGCATATGCTACCCCTTATAATTTGTAACAAAATCTGGCAAATACTATGCTATTAAATCTTGCTTAAAAAGGCTTCTTGGCTGAAAAAATTTATAAATCATGGCAAATTCATATATAAAATATTACAGTACAGTTATAATTACAAGTGACAAGTGAAAGTCACTCAGTCATGTCCGACTCTGCGACCCCATGGAATTCTCCAGGCCAGAATAATGGAGTGGGTAGCCTTTCACTTCTCCAGGGGATCTTCTCAACCCAGGGGTTGAACCCAGGTCTCCCACATTGCAGGTGGATCCTTTACCAGCTGAGCCACAAAGGAAGCCCAAGAATACTGGGGTGGGTAGCCTATCTCTTCTCCAGTGGATCTTCCTGACCCAGGAATCAAACCAGGGTCTCCTGCATTGCAGGTGGATTCTTTACCAACTGAGCTATGAGGGAAGCCCTCACTGCTGCTGCTGCTAAGTCACTTCAGTCGTGTCCAACTCTGTGCGACCCCATAGACGGCAGCCCACCAGGCTCCCCCATCCCTGGGATTCTCCAGGCAAGAACACTGGAGTGGGTTGCCATTTCCTTCTCCAATGCATGAAAGAGAAAAGTGAAAGTGAAGTCGCTCAGTCGTGTCTGACTCTTAGCGATCCCATGGACTGCAGCCCACCAGGCTCCTCCATCCATGGGATTTTCCAGGCAAGAGTACTGGAGTGGGGTGCCACTGCCTTCTCCGGGAAGCCCTCACAGTTATAATAAATAAACTTAAATCACATGCACCAACACAGATAAGAATCAAAAATATGATCAGGGTGATTGAAAGTCAGTTGCAAAATCATACTTATTATTCAATTCATACAAGGATTTTCGATTCTAGAAATATAAAAGAATATATAGGAATGATTAAAACTCAATTGAGAAATGGTTGCCTCTGGGAAGGGAAGAAGAATGAGAATGTGAAGGACTACATGGGGAACTTCAACTATATCTGAACTATTTATTCTTCCAAAAACAGAAAAAATATAACCTACACTTGAAAGATGCTAGGATAAAAGATAATGAGTGATCTTTTATGAGTTTCATGGGTATTTTTTATGTTAATTTTGGTATTTTTAACATTTTGAAAAAAATCACTAAAATGATAATTCAGGGTACTGAATTCTAATATGACTTTTAACATTTCTGTTTGATCAGGAATACATTGCTTATCTGCTCTATTCTCCAATTCTTTTGTCGGTAAAATGAAGATGTTATTATTTGTCCTTCTTTATTTTATACAGGCGGTAATTGGCTAAAAGCAACAACTGTAAAAGACATCAAGTTCTATGTAGAATTAAAACACTTAAATCAAGGGGAAAAAACTTCTTCCCCTCTTACAAGAACTGCTAATCCTCAGGAGTAAGAAAAACTTCAACTGAAGACCCCAAAAGTCAAAAGTAACTCAATTTAGCTTTTTTATTGTCCTCTTTGTTAAACAGAGTGAAAGAAATATTTTACTTACTGACATTTTTAAAATTAATATAAAACATAAAATGGTCTGATAAAACAAATTAAAAAGTCATTTTTGTTATCTTTAGGTAAGACAGAGAGGGAGATGATGAAATAGAATAAGAAAGAAGGTATAACTAGAGCAACGGGAACAAATGGACACACGTATAAGAATACTGAGACACTGGCCCTGGAGGAAAGACACGCAGAGAAGGCTCACCCATAACAAGCACTGAGACAGCATGCAGGGGAGCCCCCAGTTATGAAGCAGAGAAAACCAGAACCACAGTAAATGATCAGACTTGTCTGTGCCTCCGCATACCTTACATGATAATCTCTCCATTTCTTACAGGCCAGCTCAGCCCAGGTGCCACTTCTCTCTGGCTTAAAGAAGGAGAGATGAAGCAGTTTTATTGGCTGTATTTCAATACCAGTCACTGGCCATGCTTCCTCCATCCTTACCTTTCTTCAGTTTAATCCTCTGAGATTCTGCCCTTCCCAATGGCCCAGTGTGTCTTTTAACAATATGCTTCTGCATTTGACTCTTCTTGAGCCCATATTATGATAATTTGCTTTTACTTCCAATTATCATTCATCTGAATGATGAATGATATCATTCCCCATTTCTACTACCTGTTCATCGATTTTTCTCTATAGTAAATATCACAGTTTTCTCTTAATCCATTGTACATTCAAAACTTAGAAGCATCCATCTTAAAATTTCTATTGCTGATTTCTACTGATGTACCACAGAAATTCTCTGAATGTGATACTGCAGAATCGGTTTATCCAGTGCCCTCTGAGTTGGTAAGAGGGAGTGTGTCAGCAGAAGTTACTGAGAGGCTGGTTGTGAATATTACTCAGGAGAGAGAGACAGTTATAATGAACAGCCCTCAAAATGGATATCCACAAGTCAAACAGTTTCAACTCTATACATGCAGTTTTAAAATAGACTTTAGGCTTCAGTGGTCCCTACTTCAGAAGTGCTCAAATGACATCTATGTCCAGGACATCAAAACTGGTGAAAATGTTAAATTTCTCAAAAATGTAGGCATGGAGCCCAAGGAGGGCTCCACTCAATAGGAGTTAGGACTCCCCACGTTTCTCACTGTGGTTCCTGGAACTGCCTCACCCAACTATTCCAGGAGCATGTCCTTTTTATTTTTTTAAATATGTTGGAGTATAGTTGATTAACAATGTTGTGTTAATTTCAGGTGTACATAAAAGTGATTCACTTATATGTATACATGTATTTATTATTTTCAAGTTCTTTCCCCATTTAGGTTAGCGTAGAATATTAAGCAAAGACCCAGGGATGGAACCTGCATCTCTTACATCTCCTGCATTGGCAGGCAGGTTCTTCTGAGAAGCCCCATTTTAAATATAGCAGTGTATATACATCAGTTCCAAATTTCCAATCTGTTGGAACTTAATAACCCTTTATCTTGGTCTCTTAACATAGAATGAATTGCTCACCTGGAAAATGTTGCCACACCATCTGGATGTTAGACTTACTTGCTAAATTGATCTATTTGCATCTTCAGCTTGGTTACTCACTGAACTAATGGTTAGCTTTGATTCTATGGTCAGATGTGCCCTGAGTTAAGGGGGGTCTTCATACAGCAGGAAATGGCAACCCACTCCAGGACTCTTGCTTGGAGAATCCCATGGATGGAGAATTCTGGTGCAGGCTACAGTCCATGGGGTTGCCAAGAGTCAGACACGACTGAGCGACTTCACTTTCACTTTCATGCAGCAGAAACTTAGAACACTTACATACGGTGGCCATTCATCCTGATTTGTTTGAGACTGTCCCAGGGTAACAATTAATACTGATCCCTTTCACTCTCGGAAGTGACCTGGTTTGAACAACAAATTATAAGGTCATCCTTAGGTTTTCGCCAATAAGGACTTCTAAAACTACATTTCATTTTTATAGCTATATTTAAAAGTAGAATATAAATTTTCAACTGTATTTAAATAGCAGATTAATCAATCCAGATGTGCTGTGTGACCACAGACTAAGGATTTATTGTTATAGTTTCAAAATTATATAAGAAGATATATGCTACTGAATGAGGACAAAAGCAATAGAAATTATTGCGGTCAGAATGAAGAATTACTAGGAAAAAAAACGATTAAATGAAAAAGAAGCATCATAACTAGGAAGCAGGTTATGAGCCAGGTATGACTCTAACAAGGCTCAAATATACTTATTTCATCTGTTAGTCCTAAATCAGTATCTCTTTCCTTTCTATTAATACATGACTCCCAGATCCCAGCAAAAGCTCACTCATGCAGGTATTCTGGGGATCCCATAACGTGTCCCATATGGGACAAAGGCAGAGAACAAATTCTCCCCCAGAGCCTCCTAAAGAGAGCAAGACCCTACTGGCACCTTGGTTTCAGATTTCAGAATCCTGGCCTCCAAAACTGAGATAATAAATTTTTGTTGTTTATTGAGTTTGTGATAACTTTCCATGACAGCTACAGAAAACTAATAGAGATGGAAAACAGGCTTAGGGAAGTAGTTTGTCTAAGGTCACAAAGCTAGAAATTTGGAAAGCAAGGGTTGAAAGTCAAAGAAATGTCTCCAGAGCTCTTTCTAGAACAATTGAGGGCAGGAGGAAAGGGGAACAACAGAGGATGAGATGGCTGGATGGCATCACAGACTCAATGGATGTAAATTTAAGCAAACTGCAGGATAGTGAAAGACAGGGAAGCCTGGCATGCTGCAGTCTGTGGGTTCATAGAGTCAGACATGATTTAGCAAATGAACAACAGGCTAAGACACTCTACCAAAATACCTTCTGGGAACCAAATCCATGAGGTCTGTGTCCCAGAATCATAAAGAATGTTTCATAAAAATACCTTATTGTGGCAGCACTTTTCTTGGTATAGTTCTAGTAGAAATTCTGGGGGCTAGGTTGATAGATAGGGACAAATCCCTTCAATATCTCCTTCTCCTCCTCCATAGCCTCTGTGCCCTTCTGCTTTTATCATCTCTCCTTCCACCAAGAAAAACTTCTCATGAAAACAGATTTGAAAATCACATCTACTGGGCCCAGAAACAGTTTCACAGTTAGATAGAAGAATAAGTTCAAATAATGATGCCCTAGCCTTATCATTTCAGTTGCTCAGTCGTGTCCGACCCTATGTGACCCCATGAATTGCAGCATGCCAGGCCTCTCTGTCCATCACCAACTCCCGGAGTTCACTCAAACGCATGTCCACTGAGTGGGTGATGCCATCCAGCCATCTCATCCTCTGTCATCCCCTTCTCCTCCTGCCCCCAATCCCTCCCAGCATCAGGGTCTTTTCCAATGAGTCAATTCTTAGCATGAGGTGGCCAAAGTATTGGAGTTTCAGCTTCAGCATCAGTCCTTCCAATGAACACCCAGGACTGATCTCCTGTAGAATGGACTGGTTGGATCTCCTTGCTGTCCAAGGGACTCTCAAGAGTCTTCTCCAACACCACAGTTCAAAAGCATCAATCCTTCGGCACTCAGCTTTCTTCACAATCCAACTCTCACATCCATACATGACCACAGGAAAAACCATAGCCTTGACAAGACGGACCTTTGTTGGCAAAGTAACGTCTCTGCTTTTTAATATGCTATCTAGGTTGGTCATAACTTTTCTTCCAAGGAGTAAGCGTCTTTTCCTTTCATGGCTGCAGTCACCATCTGCAGTGATTTTGGAGCCAAAAAAAAAATAAAGTCTGACACTGTTTCCACTGTTTTCCCAGCTATATCCCATGAAGTCATGGGACCAGATGCCATGATCTTAGTTTACTGAATGTTGAGCTTTAAGCCAACTTTTTCACTCTCCTCTTTCACTTTCATCAAGAGGCTTTTTAGTTCCTCTTCACTTTCTGCCATAAGGGTGGTGTCATCTGCATATCTGAGGTTACAGATATTTCTCCCAGCAATCTTGATTCCAGCTTGTGCTTCTTCCAGCCCAGCGTTTCTCATGATGTACTCTGCATAGAAGTTAAATAAGCAGGGTGACAATATACAGCCTTGACATACTCCTTTTCCTATTTGGAACCAGTCTGTTGTTTCATGTCCAGTTCTAACTTGCTTCCTGACCTACATATAGGTTTCCTATTTGGAACCAGTCTGTTGTTCCATGTCCAGTTCTAACTGTTGCTTCCTGACCTGCATATAAGTTTCTCAAGAGGCAGGTCAGGTGGTCTGGTATGCACATCTCTTTCAGAATTTTCCACTGTTTATTGTGATCCACACAGTCAAAGGCTTTGAAATAGTCAATAAAGCAGAAATAGATGTTTTTCTGGAACTCTCTTGCTTTTTCAATGATCCAGTGGATGTTGGCAATTTGATCTCTGGTTCCTCTGCCTTTTCTAAAACCAGCTTGAACATCAGGAAGTTCACAGTTCACGTATTGCTGAAGCCTGGCTTGGAGAATTTTGAGCATTACTTTGCTAGTGTGTAAGATGACTGCAATTGTGCAGTAGTTTGAGCATTCTTTGGCATTGTCTTTCTTTGGGATTGGAATGAAAACTGACCTTTTCCAGTCCTGTGGCCACTGCTGAGTTTTCCAAATTTGCTGGCATATTGAGTGCAATATATAGAGTTTTGCCAAGAGAACGCACTGGTCATAGCAAACACCCTCTACCAACAACACAAGAGAAGACTCTACATATGGACATCACCAGATGGTCAACACTGAAATCAGACTGATTATATTCCTTGCAGCCAAAGATGGAGAAGCTCTATACAGTCAGCAAAAACAAGACCAGCAGCTGACGGTGGCTCAGATCATGAACTCCTTATTGTCAAATTCAGACTTAAATTGAAGAAAGTAGGGAAAACCACTAGAACATTCAGGTATGACCTAAACCAAATCCCTTATGATTATACAGTGGAAGTGAGAAATAGATATAAGGGCCTAGATCTGATAGATAGAGTGCCTGATGAACTATGGATGGAGGTTTGTAACAATGTACAGGAGACAGGGATCGAGACAATTCCCATGGAAAAGAAATGCAGAAAAGCAAAATGGCTGTCTGGGGAGGCCTTACAAATAGCTGTGAAAAGAAGAGAAGTGAAAAGCAAAGGAGCAAAGGAAAGACATAAGCATCTGAATGCAGAGTTCCAAAGAATAGCAAAGAGAGATAAGAAAGCCTTCCTCAGCAATCAATGCAAAGAAATAGAGGAAAACAACAGAATGGGAAAGACTAGACATCTCTTCAAGAAAATCAGAGATACCAAAGGAACATTTCATACAAAGATGGGCTCGATAAAGGACAGAAATGTTATGGACCTAGCAGAAGATATTAAGAAGAACTGGCAAGAATACACAGAAGAACTGTACAAAAAAGATCTTCACGACCCAGATAATCACGATGGTGTGATCACTGACCTCGAGCCAGACATCCTGGAATGTGAAGTCAAGTGGGCCTTAGAAAGCATCACTATGAACAAAGCTAGTGGAGGTGATAGAATTCCAGTTGAGCTATTTCAAATCTCTAGCTTTATACTACCTATCAAAAAATATCTCTAAGATAATCAATAAGCTCTCCAAATAGACAAATATTAGCTAAAAAGGAAAGTGAAAGACAAGTAATAGGAACATTCTCAAAGTAAGCTAAGCTATTCTCTGGATTCTTTCTTTAATATTATATTTTACATGTTGATGTACATCCAATATATGCAAGATCTTGCTTACGATGAAATTATTCTGGCACCTCCATCTACACTTTCCAATTAAGTGAACCGACAATTTTTTCAAAGAATATCTCTGAAATGTGCCTCATGAAGAAATATTTCTAAGGAAACGCTTCATAATTTAGACTCACCTTTTTTCTGTTAATAGAGCTGATTTAAGGTATCTCCAGAGCAAGATGCAATTTTGTGAAACATTAGGAAAATAAGAAATAGCTCAGTGTTTCAGAATATGAAGCAAAGGGCTTCATTTTACTACATCTTGGGCTCTGAACTCAACAGACCTATCTGATTGTCTCTGAATGCAACATTGCAGCCCCTAGAAATATACATTATTCATAACTTCTACAGAAATTCTACAAAACTAATGCACAGTACTCTTCCAAACCAAATAAATAATATTCTAATTTTTGTTATTCTACTGGTTTCTGGGACTTCTGTTCAGTCAAAAAAAAAAAAATAGCTTACATTTCTATAAATAATACTGGCAACTTTTCAAAACATTAGCAAACATTAACAAGTTTTATGTTGACCTGGACTCTCTGACTGCTTCTGTATTTTCCTTCTCCTTCCACCCTGTAAATACAGATATTGCCTCAGGTTTAATCTATGATCCCTTCCTTTTTGTATGTACAAAAAGGCTTTTCTTATAACCATGACGATATTCATTGCCTCAAATAACAACTGTACTCAAAATTCTCTCCTAAGCTTGATTTAAAAAAAAAAAAATTAAATACATAGAAATTACTCAACATATCTTTAACACAATACTAGAAATACAATCAATAGGAAACAATAGTGGTATTTCCCCATTAAAGTTAAAAAAAAAAAGGTAAAGACAGTAAATAATTCCGTTGTTAAATTTTTACATTATTTTAGAGGAAATAGACAATATAATTAGGCAAGACAAAGAAATGAGAAGTATAAACATTGTAAAGAGGAGATAAAATTATCTTTTATTCAGCTGCTTGAATTAGCAGGGTCATCATGTCTCAAAACCTCAGGGACCACCCTTTCCATTATATTCCAGTCATTCTGGACTGTGATAAACTATTATAAACAATAAGAGAATTTAGTAAAGTGATTTGGCAAGACCAAATTTAAAATAGCAATTTAAAAATACTAAAATACCTAAGAAAAACTCAACATTAAAAGTGCAATATGAGACTTCACAACTGCACAATTGTGAAATTGCACAATTGCACTCATCTCACACACTAGCAAAGTAATGCTCAAAATTCTACAAGCCAGGCTTTAGCAGTACGTGAACCATGAGCTTCCAGATGTTCAAGCTGGTTTTAGAAAAGGCAGAGGAACCAGAGATCAAATTGCCAATATCTGCTGAATCATCAAAAAAGCAAGAGAGTTTTAGAAAAACATCTACTTCTGCTTTATTGACTATGCCAAAGCTTTTGACCGTGTAGATCACAACAAACTGTGGAAAATTCTTAAAGAGATGGGAATACCAGACCACCTGACCTGCCTCTTGAGAAATCTGTATGCAGGTCAAGAAGCAACAGTTAGAATTGGACATGGAATAATAGACTTGTTCCAAATCAGAAAAAGAGTATGTCAGAGCTGTATATTGTCACCTGTTTATTTAACTTATATGCAGAGTACATCATGTAAAATGCCAGGCTGGATGAAGCACAAGCTGGAATCAAGATTTCTGGGGAAAATGTCAATAACCTCAGATATGCAGGTGACACCACCCTTATGGCAGAAAGCAAAGAACTAAAGAGCCTCTTGATGAAAGTGAAAGAGAAGGGTGAAAAAGTTGGCTTAAAACTCAACATTCAGGAAACTAAGATCATGGCATCCAGTTCCATCACTTCATGGCAAATAGATGGGGAAACAGTGAGAGACTTTACTTTGGGGGCTGCAAAATCACTGCAGATGGTGAGTGCAGTCATGAAATTAAGACACCTGCTCCTTGAAAGAAAAGCTGTGACCAACCTAGATAGTACATTAAAAAGCAGAGACATTACTTTGCTAACAAAGGTCCATCTAGTCAAAGCTATGGTTTTTTCAGTAGTCATGTATGGATGTGAGAGTTGGACTGTAAAGAAAGCTGAGTGGCAAAGAATTGATGCTTTTGAACTGTGGTGTTGCAGAAGACTCTTGAGAGTCCCTTGGACTGCAAAGGAGATCCAACCAGTCAATCCTAAAGAAAATAAGTCCTGAATATTCATTGGAAGGACTGATGCTGAAGCTGAAGCTCCAAAACTTTGGCCACCTGATGCGAAGAACTGACTCATTTGAAAAGACCTTGATGCTGGGAACGATTGAAGGTAGGAAGAGAAGGGGATAATAGAGGAGATGGTTTGATGGCATCACCGACTCAATGGACATGAGTTTGAGTAAGCTCCAGGAGATGGCTATGGACAGGGAAGCCTGGCCTGCTGCGGTCCATGGGGTTGCAAAAGAGTTGGACATGACTGAGCGACTGAACTCAACTGATGAGACTTCTGGTTTCTGGTCCAGCATGTAAGGAGCTTAGAAATTGTCATTCTGCCATAACAAATAAAAAGCAGAACAAATTTAAAAAAATTGACAACTCTTCTCAAATCTGTCATAGAACTGATGTCATAGAGCAAACCACTCTTCCAAAAACTGGGGAGACAAACAGGAGGTTATAGAGACTCACAACTTAGCAAAAACCTCCCTGGAGATGAGTATTAGAGTAGGAAAACCTAAACTATAACTGCCAAATTGCTGGAGACTCGGTGTGGAAAAAAGTCTGAGATTTAAAAACTCAAGGTGATACAGTCATTTGCAAGACCTCATACTTTTGTGGGTTTTACCTCCAAAATCCCTAACAGGTTCACACAGTGAAAATCAGAGAAAAGAGGCCCTCAGAGCTTCTAGCCAGATAAGGGTGGAAATATCCATTTTGAAATATACAAAAGCATTCTGTTCTTCATAGAAAAATCTGACTTCAAGAAAAACTTTTTTACTAATTTCATCAAAGCCTAACTGATCTGGGAGAAGAGAAATACCCAACTCTAGTCTACTCTAGCCATCCTGTTCACCTAAGATGTAAGGGGAGCAGGGGATAGAAATCAGTGAAGTTCACAATCCAGGGCATTAGCTCAGTAAAAGACTGAGACCTAATCATAAGACTATAGAATGCTTCTCCACCCCCATACCTTACTACAACACCACTAAAGCCATATTTGAAGCAATTTCTTTTACCCAGTAAATTATTTCTGACTTTCAACAAAAATTAAAGAGCAAACTAAAAAATAAAAAACACAGTTAACATCATACACAATGGTGAAAACTTGAAAGTTTTTCCTCAAGTCAGGAATGAGACAAGGATGCCCACACTCATAATTTCTATTTAACATAGTATCAGAAGTCCTAACCAAAGGAATCAGACAAGAAAAAGAAATAAAAGACATTCAAATTGGAAGAAAAGAAGTAAAACTGTCACTATTTGCTGACAATTGACATTGTACACAGAAAATACTAAGGACTCAGAAAACAAAACAAAAAAAAGAAAACAACTATTAGAACCAATAAATGAATTGAACACAATATTAGGATACAAGATTAATATACATAAAACTGTTACTTTTCTATACACTAATAATAAACTATCAGAAAAATAAAGAAGAAAATGATCCTGCTTAGAACTGCATCAAAAAGAATAAAATACCTAGGAATAAACTTCATCAAGGTGGTGAAAGAACTATACTCTGAAAACTATGAACAGTGATAACGGAAAATGAAGATGAAGGAGATAAAGGGAAAGATATTCTGTATTCATGGATTGGAAGATAATTGTTGGAATGTCCATAGAATCCAAAGTAATTTACGGTTTTAATGCAATCTCTATCAAAATACCTATGATACTTTTCACAGAGCTAGAACAAATAATCCTAAAATTCATATCAAACCACAAAGACCCCAAATTGTCAAAGCAACTTTGAAAAAAGAACAAAGCTGAGATATCACACTCCATGATGTCAAACCATACTACAAAGCAACAGTAATCAGAATAGCATGGTACTGGCCCAAAAACAGACACATAGATCAATGGAACAGAATTGAGAGCCCAAGAAAAAACCCACACATTTATGGCCAATTAAACTATGATAAATGAGGCAAGAATATACAACAGAGAAAAGACAGTCTCTTTAATAGATGGTGCTGGAACTACTGGACAGCAACATGTAAAAGCAAGAAATTAGAACATTCCCTCATACCATATACAGAAATAAAATTGACCTGATTAAAAACCTAGAGATAAGAGCAGAAATCATAAAATTCCTGGATTAAAACATAGGTAGAACAACCTTACGTTGTGGAAATATTTTTTTGATCTGCCTCCTCAGGTAAAAGAAACAAAAACAAAAATAAGTAAATCAGGTTTACCTAAACTTAAAAGTTTTTGCGTAGCAAAGGAAATCATTGGCAAAACTAAAAGACAACCTACTTAAATGGAAGAAAATTGTAGCAAGTCATGACTGATAAGAGGTTAATATTCAAAATATATAAACATTTCATATAATTCAATATCAAAAGCTCAAAACAACCCAGTCAAAAAAAATATGCAGAAGACTTGAATACACATTTTTCCAAAAGGTACACATCTTTCCAAAGAAGATATACAGATGGCCAACAAGCACATGAAAAGATGTTAAACACTGCTAACCATCAGAACAATGCAAATGAAAAATCACAATGAAGTGCCAGCTCACACCTATCAAAACTGTCATTACCAAAATTCTATAAATAACAAATGCTGACAAAGATACAAAGAAAAAGAACCTAGTAATCAGGATTAGTTTGTTATAAGATACTAGCATTACCCATGAAGCAGTATAGTATTATTTGAAAGTGGGCTAAGTTTAGTGTAAATATACATTGCAAATTCTAGGGCAACCACCCAAAGAAGAAAGTGTGCTAAGAGAAAAATAAAATTATATAATAAGTTCATTTCAAACCACAAAATGTTAGTAAAGAGTGGTATATAAAAATAGGAGAAACACAAAAAGTAGACCAACCCTCAACAAAATAAAGGTCATATGTAACAAGCGTACAGCTGAAACAAGTGTACAGCTAACATCTACTCAATGGTGAAAAGCCAAAAGTTGTTTCTCTAAGAACAGGAATAAGAGAAGGATGCCTACTCTTGCCACTTTTATCACCACAGTATTTTATTCATCGTAGTATTGGAAGTCCTAGACAGAGCAATCAGGCAAGGCAAAAAAAAAAAAAACTAAAACCACTATTCACACATGATTTGATACTATATATAGAAAAGTCTGAAGACTCCACAAAAAACTCTTAAAACTAATCAATAAATTCAGTAAAATTTCAGAATACAAAATAAACATGCAAAAATCACTTCTGTTCCTATACACTAAAAATAAACTATCAGAAAGAGTAATTAAGAAAGAATTCCTATTGACAATTGCATCAAGGATAAAATACCTAGGAATAAATCTAACCAAGGAGGTAAAAGACTTGTAACCTTAAAACTCTAGGAAAATGATAAAAGAAATTAAAGAGACTGATAAATAACAATATATTCCATGCTCATGAAGTAGAAGAACTGATATTGTTCAAATATCCCTACCACCTAAAGCCATCTACTAATTCAATGAAAACCCTATCAAAATTCCAATAGCATTTTCAACAAGAATAGAAAAAATGATTCTAAAATTTGAATTAAATCACAGAAGACACAGGATAGCTAAAGGAATCTTGAGAAAGTATAAGTGCTGAAGGCATAATGCTTCCTGATTTCAAGCTATATTACAAAGCTATAGTAATCAAAACAGTATGAAATTGGCATTAAAAACAGATACATTGATCCATGGAATAGGATAGAAACCCCAGAAATAAACCCATGCATATATGGTCAATTAATTTATGTAAAAGGATCCAAGAATATGCAATGGATAAAATTTCAGTTCAGTTCAGTCGCTCAGTCGTGTCCGACTCTTTGTGACCCCATGAATTGCAGCATGCCAGGCCTCCCTGTCCATCACCAACTCCCGGAGTTCACTCAGACTCATGTCCATCGAGTCAGTGATGCCATCCAGCCATCTCATCCTCTGTCCTCCCCTTCTCCTCCTGCCCCCAATCCCTCCCAGCATCAGAGTTTTTCCAATGAGTCAACTCTTCGCATGAGGTGGCCAAAGTACTGGAGTTTCAGCTTTAGCATCATTCCTTCCAAAGAAATTCCAGGACTGATCTCCTTCAGAATGGACTGGTTGGATCTCCTTGCAGTCCAAGGGACTCTCAAGAGACTTCTCCAACACCACAGTTCAAAAGCATCAATTCTTCGGCACTCAGCCTTCTTCACAGTCCAACTCTCACATCCATACATGACCACAGGAAAAACCACAGCCTTGACTAGACAGAGCTTTGTTGGCAAAGTAATGTCTCTGCTTTTTATTATGCTATCTAGGTTGGTCATAACTTTCCTTCCATGGAGTAAGCATCTTTTAATTTCATGGTCTCTTCAACAAATGGTATTGGAAAACCCGAACAGCCACATGCAAATGAATATAACTCAAACAATAAACTTATACTATATACAAAAATCAACTCATAGTTGGTTAAAGATGAACATAAGACCTGAAACCATACAACTCAAAGAAAACACAGGCAGTAAAATCCTTGACATTGGTGTTAACAATTTTTTTTAATTTGACACCAAATGTAAAGACAAAAAAGCAAAAGCAAACAAAAAGGACTATGTAAAACTATAATGTCTTTACACAACAAAGAAAACCATTAACAAAATGAAAAGCAACCAACTAAATGGCAGGTTACCTATAATATTTTCAAATTATACATCTGATAAGAGGTTAATATTTAAGCATACCTTGTTTATGAAAGCCAGTTAGTCACTCAGTCACGTCCGAGTCTTTCCAACCCCATGGACTGTAGCCTTCCAGGCTCCTCTGTCCATGGAATTCTCCAGGCAAGAAACTGGAGTGGACTGCTACTTTCTCCATTCAGCCCACTAACTCCCTCCCCCACTGTGTCCACAAGTTCATTCTCTACATCTGCATCTCCATTCCTTCCCTGCAAATAAGTTCATCAATACCATTTTTCTAGATTTCATATATATACATAAATATATTTCTTTTTCTCTTTCTGACTTACTTCACTCTGTATAACAGGTTCTAGGCTCATCCATCTCATTAGAACTGACTCAAATTCATTCTTTTTATGGCTGAGTAATATTTCATTGTATATATATACCACATCTTCTTTATCCATTTATCTGTTGATGGAAATCTGGGTTGCTTCCATGTCCTAGCTATTGCAAACAGTGCTGCAATTAACACTGGGGTACACGTGTCTCTTAGAATTGTGGTTTTCTCAGGGTATATGCCCAGTAGTGGGGATGCTGAGTCATATGGTAGATCTATTTCTAGTTTTTTAAGGAATCTCCTTATTTTTCTCCATAACAGCTATATTGGTTTACATTCTCACCAACAGTATAGGAGTGTTCCCTCTTCTCCATATCCTCTTCAGCATTTTATCCAGAATATATAAGAAGCTCATACAGCTCAATTTTAGGGAAAAAAACAACCCAATAAAAAAAATGGGCAGAAGACCTAATCAGACATTTTTCCAGACATACAGATGGCCAATAAACACATGAAAAGGTGCTCAACGTCATTAAATATTTGAGAAATGCAAATTAAAACTGTAATGAAATATCACTTTACACCGGTCAGAATGACCATCATCAAAAAATCTACAAAATAAGAGTAGATCTTAAATGTTCTCATTACACAAAAGAAATTATAATTATGTGACATATTAGAGGTAACACAGCTAACAATCTGGTAGCAGTCATTTTGCAATATATGAGTATATGATATCAACATGTACAGCCTAAACTTATATGACATTATATGTTAATAAAACTAGGGTAGAATTGATGCTCTCAGAATATGTAGCCTGTAGAAAACATATACAATCTTTTCTCTGTTTGCTTTACTCAATTGTTATACACATAAAAGTTTATACCAAATGTTCAAGTCTCTCATATTTCAATGCCTTTCAAGAATAATAATAATAATGCTTTGAAATAATAATAATATTACTTCAAGAACAATAGCATAGGGTACAGTATAACCTTAATAAGTACATACTTTGGTGTTTATTAGATATTCTGATTTTGTATTTACAATAGGGGTAAAATTGCTTAAGAGCAAATACATAAGAAAATCAATGTTTCCAAAAAAGTATTAAAATTCTGTCTTCTTTGTGCTATCAGATAGAATAAATACCATTACCAAAGCAGCAGCAGTTATCTGCTGCTGAAGAGATAGATGGCTTTATTTAGTCTGTCTACACAGTTCAAAAAGAGATAGCCCAGTAGCTGTCATTTTTCTAATATTATAATGTGTGAAATACAAGAACTACTGCAAAAGGGGATTACTCCAGGGAGAGAGAAAGATCAAATGGTTAATGAAAATTCATTTCATAAGATAATACCTTTCATAGATACAGTGCTAGCTTCTGAGTTATTTAACATCCTATTGAAATCACAAGTATTTCCACGACAGGAGAGGGAAAGAGAGAGAGAGAGAAATTTTATATCAAAAAGTACCACTAAATTATGAGACCTTTCAGGATTTGAAATGTAACTTATGTTTTCACATGAGACAAATGAACTTTTTTTTAATCTGGTAAGCTAGTATATATTTTTATATATATACCAATTCTGGTGAGCTAATATATATATATATTCAATCTGTAGGTGAAATGTAATATCTTTTTCTCAATAGATTAGTTGTACTTTAAGAACACTTCCAGTTGAACAGTTTAGTCTACTTGTTTTATCTTTATGTGTTTTTAGTAGCTTGGGATCACATATATAATAGCTTTCCTCATTACGAGTAGTTGAAGGTTACTGACAAAAAGATTTTGAAAACTTAATATACTCTATTTAAAGTTGGAAAAGGGTAGTTCTTAGGGATGACTGATTTGGACTATATTAAAATGCAAAGAGAGAGGAAATCAATTTTTTTCCCCAGAATAAGATGATTTCATTAAGCTGCTTGTAAACAGAAATACTTTCCTGGAGACTCTCAACATTAATTAGACTAATTTTTCTGGGTGATAATCCTTCAGACTTGAGTGGGAAAGAAATGTCAAATGGCTATTTTCTCATTTTTATAAGATTCTTTTCCCGCATGTTACTATTAATGAAATCAGAATGTGATTTGTAGTGAGGGGCAAATTTAATTGAATGTTTCATTCATGATTCCCCTTCTCCTTCAAAAAGCTGTTGCTCAGTCACTAAGTGGTGTCTGACTCTTTGTGACCCCATGGACTGCAGCACACCAGTCTCCTCTGTCCTCCTCTATCTCCCAGAGTTTGCTCAAATTCATGTGCATTGAGTCGGTGATGCTATCTAACCATCTCCTCTGCTTCCACCTTCTACTTTGGCCTTCAGTCTTTCCCTTCAAAAACAGCAACTACCAATTTGATGATGCACATTATAATGTACACTGACTTAAAACCCCAGAAACATGCTGCTGCTGCTGCTAAGTCACTTCAGTCATGTGTGACTCTTTGTGACTCCAAGGACTGTAGCCCACCAGACTCCTCTGTCCATGATATTCTCCAGGCAAGAATACTGGAGTGGGTTGCCATTTCCTTCTCCAGAGGATCTTCCCAACACAGGGATCAAACCCGCATCTCTTAGGCCTCCTGCATTGGCAGGCAGGTTCTTTACCACTAGCGCCACCTGGGAAGCCCATGGATTAACCTATTTGTGACTGGGTGGACAGGCAAGTCAATGTTTAAGAAGAATAAGCTGACAGAAAACCGGGGTAATGTCATCCTTATCTAGGAGGACGTTGTGCCTCACATCGTCAGGCAGAATGGTACTTATTCCTTATTACCTCCCTCCTCTTCCTCTAGTTCCTCCATCACCATCATCACTACTATTAACTGAACAGCTACCTGTAGCAGGCACTGTCCTTTTAACAGATGACCTCCACGTGCGTCATATAAATCAATTTGTCCTCAGTCCTAGCTGCACCTTAGAATGTCAGGAGCTTTTAAAAATACAACTGTCAAAAAAAAAAAGTTGTCCAGGCCCATTACAGAGCAGTTGTTTCAGAATCTTTGAGGGTAAGCCCTTCATATCCGTATTTTTTAATCTTCCCAAGCGAGCTTGATGCACACTGAATACTGAGAGTCACTGTTTTTCTGTGTTGCCACCAAACAGCGACGAGTACTTGGAACAGAAGCTACACTGACTCATGGCATATGCTTTTCAATCTCAAGAGATAATACTTCCTGAAATGTATAAAGCACAAGAGAAAAGGAGCCCAATAAAAGGAATCACTCACCTAGTGCTTTTAAAAGAGAAATGACCACAGAATAGGTTTGAAATTAATTCTTCTGAGAACCAGCTAATAACACCAATAACCACCAGGTCTTCAAGCACTCAGCCTTAGACTCCAACTTTCAGGATATCTGTCATTCATTATCATTAGTGTCAAATTTTTAGTCACACCTAGCAGATAAAAGGAAATGGCAACCCACTCCAGTACTCTTGCCTGGAAAATTCCATGGATGGAGGAGCCTGGTAGGCTACAGTCCACGGGATCGCAAAGAGTCGGACACGACTCAACAACTTCACTGGTGGTGGTAGCAGATAAAAGATGCTGGCTGCTCGGAGATAAGCGCCACAGTGAAACCAAGAAACTGTTTGGAACCCTAAGCTTCCATGGTCCATAACCCAAAATATTCCTGGAAATACACCTGTCATCAGTTGCTACCCTTCACCATGAGTCCCAGTTTAGAGGAATACGTCACTTTGTAACACTACCCTGGCTCATCAGAGGTGTCTTCTTGGCAGCCTGTCCCTCACACAGTAACTTTCATCTGTTGACAAGCTAATAATTTCACCTGCCATCACAGCAAATTCTCTTTCACCAAAGTGACTCTGGAGGAACACCAATAAAATGCCCAGATTCTAACACAATTCTGTTTTCTCCTTTCTCCCAATTTAGAAGATGTTACATTACACATACTGTGTGAGGGACCACTCTGTCAGCATTCAGTAGGAAATGGAGAAAGGAAACATACTTTCTTATTTTGATTATTTTACAGTAGTACAGTTTTAGCAACATGTTCACTGGCAACGTACAGAATCTTTCAGCTGAGGAATTTATTCCATGTGAGAAGTACACGATGGCACCATCACACACTCATTGAAGCGTTACCTACAAAAGGCCATATGTCTATTAATCACAGGAAACATGCCAGATCATGCACACATATGTGGAGTGGAGACACTCTGTTCCAAGTAGTTGCTACATTACTTTGTGATCAACACTTTTAATTTTCTTAGAATTGTGGAAATGCTTAGAATTTTTTTCTTACAGGTCCACAACAGCAGAAGAGGTGCTTGTGTACTATGGACAGTTTCCCTCAGGACCTGCACTTCATTTCTAATTAGAACAATAAAAAATTCAATAAGGCATGTGCTCAGATGCTCAGTCGTGTCTGACTCTTTGAAAGCCCATGGACTGTAGCCTGCCAGG
The DNA here is from genome assembly GCF_029378745.1 of Bos indicus. NCBI lineage: Eukaryota > Metazoa > Chordata > Mammalia > Artiodactyla > Bovidae > Bos > Bos indicus. Next base: position 16,398,079 of record NC_091779.1, read on the forward strand.
CTCCTCTGTCCCTGGAATTCTCCAGGCATGGATACTGGAGTGGGTAGCCATTCCCTTCTCCAGGGGATCTTCCCTACCCAGGGATCAAACCTGGGTCTCCTGCATTGGCAGGAGGATTCTTTACCATTTGAGCCACCAGTGAAACCCAAAGGTTACTTCTCGTTCCTGTACTAGGAATCAAACCTGGGCTGCCTGAGTGAAAACCAGGAATCCTAACCACTAAACAATATGCTAAAGAAACAAGGTTTAAATATTTATTTCTAATTATACATAGTGAGTAGGGGGTGAGGGGTGGAAATCAGTCATTAATGAAGAACACACTGAGCATCATCCAGGTCAAAATGCAGTGAGTCAGGGACTCTTACAGTTCTCAGTCACTGTTTTCTTCAAGGGACTTACAAGAAAGTAAAGATTTCCATCCTAAAAGTAACTGTTTTCAGAAATGGTTTGTAAGGAAGACAAATTAGCAAACTGAGCACCCAGCAAAATCCTGAATTGCTATGCCTGAGCCCTTTTTCATCATTATTAAAATAAAATATCTGCTAGTAACATAAAAAATACCTAAAACTGAGAAAAAGAATATTTTGTGTTGTTACAATGTCTGTTACCATAAGCACATTAGCTTATAAGCGATTAGTAAATGAAGGAATGATCTCAGAATAAAACAGAGGTTGTCCTAGTTTACACATGATTATTTTTAGCCCATGACTAATTTGTGCCAGCCAGTATTCACAGTTAAAATCACACAATACTAGCACAGCCAAGTACACCAAGCCACTGTTCACGAGGCCCTTGTCCCTCCTCAAGGTTCCCTTCAGTCATGTTCTCTGTCTTGGAAGAGTTATTGCAGGTTCTCCCAGATCTTTGTACATTTTGCTTATCTCCCTAACTCAGCAGGCTTGATCTTTCCTTCTATGTTCCCTCCCATCAAAGTATCTATTTTTAAGGTAAAGTCTTAAATTCAACTTATTATTTCTCATTTTTTAAGAATTTTCAAATCTTTTGAGACTATACCAAAATGTATAAAAGGATTATTCTAGTTTTCATTAGTCCTTTGGTCACAAAGTTGCATAGGTTTTGAGTAATCTGCTCCCAACTCATTTCCCCCCTGAGTTCTGGTACCTTTAGTGCATGACTTTTTAGGAACACACAAATAGGCCACATGGGAGCTCAAAGAAGGCACACCACCTTGGGTGCTGGAAGATGCTTAGGGACCATCCTACAGCCTCAGAGCCTGATTCAGATGTTATAGGAAGAGAAGGACTCAGTTCAGAACAGAGGAGGCAAGAGGTGGGAGGAGCAGTAGGAGAAGAGGGAGAAGCCATCAGTGCAAGCCATGTGTGCAAAACCAGCAGCAAAATGAGATCAAAAGGGAAACATATTTTACATTACATTTGCCCAGGATATAAAGGCCTACGATCTTAAAGTTTTTTTCTGTAAAGAGTCAAGAGCCACTGGAGAATTTAAGGCAGAGGAAGGGGCCAGAGGGGGCTTCTCATGTGGCATTAGTGGTAAAGAACCCGCCTGCCAATGCAGGAGACATAAAAGATGCGGTTCCATCCCTGGGTGGGGAAGATCCCCTGGAGGAGGGCATGGCAACCCACTCCATGGACAGGGGAGCCTGGCAAGCTACATACAGTCCATAGGGTCACAAAGAGTCAGACACAACTAACGTGACTTAGCGTGCACACAGGGACTAGAGCATTGGCACAGCAACTCCCTTTTGGTGCAGCAAGGGCCTCTGGAAGCAGTCTCCAGTTCAGTTCAGTTCAGTCGCTCAGTCGTGTCTGACTCTCTGCGACCCCATGAATCGCAGCACACCAGGCCTCCCTGTCCATCACCAACTCCTGGAGTTCACTGAGACTCACATCCATCGAGTCAGTGATGCCATCCAGCCATCTTGTCCTCTGTCGGCCCCTTCTCCTCCTGCCCCCAATCCCTCCCAGCATCAGAGTCTAACAGTCTAGTCTATCCCTATTCTTTTATGTTCAAAAAACTGAGATCCAGGTAAGTTACTGACCTATTCATAATCTCATTTATTCATAATATCTCCTGGTTCCCAGGCCAAAGCTCATATGACAATATCCATGTAACACAAAATGAATTTTTAAAATAATATGACGATTGCCATAGTCAATAATCCAAAAGTCAATGAGGACCTAGACTATGAGATATTGGTAGAAACAGAAGGAAAGGGAATATATTCATGAGACCTTATGAAGAAAGGGTCTATAGTTAAGCCTGGTAAATGGCCAATGAGGGGTCAGTGTTTCCTCAAGTAGAAACATGATATATGTCATTATGTACATAATAAATCACAGCAGGTAATTCATGTCTCTCTTTTGTGAGATCACATAAACTATTAAGGTGATATTTGCAGGGTTGAAGGGTTAAAATGTAGACAGTATGTGGCTCACCTCTGAAAATTAAGACTGGAAAAAGACAAAAGGAAAAGCTGTACAGGATGATGAAATTATTCCATGAAGCAGAATCAAGACTATCTTCTGCTCTGCATTTCCCAGGAAGGAAGCTACCAAGCAAGACCCTCCTCCCTCCACGATCTGGCTGACCAGGAAGAGAGAGAGTCAAGGAAGACTCTCCAGTTGTGCGAGGAAGCCGGTCCTTCAACACAGGGCAGCAAGCCACACACATGCAGCATTTACACAGCCTCAGGCAAGATGCCACCTGGGAGTTGAGCTTGTCCCCTAGGGAGACTTCACCAGAGTGGCATTTCCTTGGGGAAGCCCAGCTTTTATATCTAAAATTATTATTTTGTCAGTGTTTCCAGAGTTCATCATTTTCTAAGGGACTGACAGAATTCTTTTATGCTAACCAAACTCAAAAAAGACAATTGCATTCACCAAAATGCCAATGAGGAAGAAACAGACTCAATACCCATGGTCATTCATCTATTCGGGAAGCTCTGAAAATCTATTTGGGAAGCCAAACATAATCAGAAAGTTGTGCAGCATGCATGAAAGCTGTGGAAGGGAAATGATGCAAAGGACCTTATAGCCCATGAAACAAAGACAGCCTCAGGCATCCACGTGTGCACCAATGCAGTTCTGCCAAACAGGTCAGGACACACATGTTCACTCGTGACAGCTGACGTGAACTGATTTCAAAGAAACATTTTCATAAACTGTTTCATAAAGAATGAATTAATTTTTGAGCAATTTGAAGTAACAGTATAAGAACTGCAATTAGAATCTTTACATTATAAGTGAGTTTAAGAAGTCAAAGGAATATTTTACTTTGTTGAAAGTTCCTGTTTGTTAAAACTATTCTGTGAACTCTTTCCAGATAATTTCAGATTAATCTGATAACTGTTGCTAATTAGACTAGGAAGGAAATTAGTGAATTAATTGTGGTTATCTTGAAACAACAATCTCCCAGAAGAAAGGCGGCTTGCTTAAAAAGGCTTCCTTCAGAAATACAGACAATATATCAAAATTGAACAGGGAAGTCTGGAGAGAGAAACACAACATTATCAGAGGAAAAAGCAAGCTCCTTAATACTGCCTCCCTAATTTATGGAAGAATATTAGACTAAAAACTAAAAAATAGATGTTTCATTCAGTGAAATTTATTCAAAGTGTACTATTAAAATTAAGAGCACAAAAGTGTACATCAAATTAAAATCTTACATAGTCTCTGCACAACCTCATAATTCTATATTTGACCAAGTTTTCACCATTCCAAACTTGACTTGGAAATTTAGATGTTTTCAAACTTTTCATCTTTCTTATTGAAACAAGCTTCCATTTTATCTAATATGATAAAATGATAAAAATATCAAATTAAGGTAATGAATTTTACTGTCTGCTAATGTTGCCAGGGAAGTTCCTCTGGAGGAGGGCATAACAACCCACTCCAGTATTCTTGCCTGGAAAATCCCATGGACAAAAGAGCCTGGCAGGCTACAGTCGATGGGGTCACAGAGTTGGACACAACTGGAGTGACTCAGCAGCACCACTGTTGCAAGGATACCCTCCTTGCCAGATAATTTCAGGTTCTGTGGAGGAATTTTCTTGGAAAAAAAACATACAAGCTCAGCAAACTGCCTGATGTGGCTGTTATTTCTAAGAGTTTTGGATTTTCCTTGTGATTTTGACTTTAGAATGTAGCCATCTCCTTACCAGATCCTTCTATGTAATATTCATCTTCATGGTGACCATGATAGCAATATGCTGTCAGTCTAGTTTTCCTGAATAGAGAAAAAGTGACTATTGCAGGGATGAGGAGATATTTGGGCAGAACATATACACAATAGGAAATGCAATCAGAGAAAACCCAAGTTCAGCTTTGTCTCCCTCTCTATTAGAAAGAATTCTAACTGTTAAGTTAATTCATCTTACCATTTCCCTGTGGGCTGCCCTGGTGGCTCAGTAGTTAAAGAATCCACCTGCGAATGCAGGAGACATAAGTTCGATCCCAGAGTCGGGAAGATCCCCTGGAGAAGGAAAGAGCAATACCACTCCAGTATTCTTGCCTGGAACTCATGGAGAGAGGAGCCTGGCAGGTTACAGTCCATGGCATCACAAAGAGTCAAAAATGACTTAACAACTAAAGAACCATTTCCCTAGCCTGGAAAACTCCTCCTTGGAAGCAGATAGTTTCTTTCTTGGTTTCCTTCACAATTTTTTTTTTTCTTTTCTATTGCCACCCACTTTTCTGGTTGAATTCTTCTCTTCTAGGTATTCAGACAATCTTTCCATCCTACTTCTTTAATTACTACTCTCATTTACCTACTAATACACCACATAAATATTTCCTAGGCAAAATGACTGTGCTAGAGATTGGTGACAATATAAAAATATAATACTCTAGCCTCCAAATGCTAGTCTATAAGTAGGAAGAGATGGGAATACCAGACCACCTGATCTGCCTCTTGAGAAATTTGTATGCAGGTCAGGAAGCAACAGTTAGAACTGGACATGGAACAACAGACTGGTTCCAAATAGGAAAAGGAGTTCATCAAGGCTGTATATTGTCACTCTGTTTATTCAACTTATATGCAGAGTACATCATGAGAAACGCTGGACTGGAAGAAACACAAACTGGAATCAAGATTGCCGGGAGGAATATCAATAACCTCAGATATGCAGATGACATCACCCTTATGGCAGAAAGTGAAGAGGAACTAAAAAGCCTCTTGAGGAAAGTGAAAGTGGAGAGTGAAAAAGTTGGCTTAAGGCTCAACATTCAGAAAACGAAGATCATGGCATCCGGTCCCACCACTTCATGGGAAATAGACAGGGAAACAGTGGAAACAGTGTCAGACCTTTTTTCTTGGGCTCCAAAATCACTACAGATGGTGACTGCAGCCATGAAATTAAAAGATGCTTACTCCTTGGAAGGAAAGTTATGACCAAACTAGATAGCATATTCAAAAGCAGAGACATTACTTTGCCAACAAAGGTTCATCTAGTCAAGGCTATCGTTTTTCCAGTGGTCATGTATGGATGTGAGAGTTGGACGGTGAAGAAGGCTGAGCGCCAAAGAATTGATGCTTTTGAAGTGTGGTGTTGGAGAAGACTCTTGAGAGTCCCTTGGACTGCAAGGACATCCAACCAGTCCATTCTGAAGGAGATCAGCCCTGGGATTTCTTTGGAAGGAATGATGCTAAAGCTGAAACTCCAGTACTTTGGCCACCTCATGCAAAGAGTTGACTCATTGGAAAAGACTCTGATGCTGGGAGGGATTGGGGCCATGAGGAGAAGGGGACGACAGAGGATGAGATGGCTGGATGGCATCACTGACTTGATGGACGTGAGTCTGAGTGAACTCCAGGAGTTGGTGATGGACAGAGAGGCCTGGCGTGCTGCGATTCATGGGGTAGCAAAGAGTCGGACACGACTGAGCGACTGATCTGATCTGATCTGATGATACAGTTAGACAAAATACAGATTATCCAAATAGATTCTACTTCACCAATATGTAAGGAATGCAGACAACACTTCTAGAATTCAGAGACTGAGAAAATGAGTTTGGGCAAGGGGGACTAGTAGCAGTATGGGATGAAGCAAGACAGCCTAATTTGGGGTGGCAGAGTTTTTGACACTGCTGAATTCTCAGTGATGGAAAGACTATGGCATCTTCCTGCCATCTAAAAATTGACACTTGCTATCTGCCTCTATGGGCTTCCCTGGTGGCTCAGTCAATAAAGAATCCTCCTGCAATGCAGGAGACCCAGGTTGGATCCCTGGGTCTGGAAGACCTCCTGAAGAAGGGAATGGCTACCCACTCCAGTATTCTTGCCTGGAGAATTCTACGGACAAGAGAGCCTGGTGGAACACCCCACAGGGTGACAAGAGTCGGACACGACTTAGCGACTGAACCACCAACCACCTGCCTCTACAAAGAGTAAGTCACTAGCCACTGCAGCCACTGACCTTCAGCACACACTGAAAGGAGTTCAAGGTGGAGACCAAGAATAAGGCACACTGTGGTCTGGGGAAAAATTGGCAGAAAATGCCTTCAGATAGCTACATACTTTCAGGAGGAGGTTTTATAAGCCCAAGTTCTTGCATCTCCTTATACCTAGAAAAGCACTAAAATCAATGGTGACATCTGCTTCTCGTGACAAAGCCTCTGCCAAATGTGTACTTGACAGCATGTACCCCTCCTTCACTGAAACCTATATAACACTGACCTCCCCTACCTCTTTGGAGCAGTTCCTCAGAGCCATCTGAGATGCTGTCTTGAGCTAAACTCCTCATTTTGGCCCAAATAAAATATAACTCACGACTCTCACATTGGACATCTTTTTTTCAGATGACATTCCATAAAAATGTGTTTTTAAATCTGCAAGTGGTGTAAAATAGAGAGTAAGAGCCAGATCAACCACTTCAAACCCTGAGTCTGCTACCCAACAAATACAGGCAAGTAACATAACTTCTCTGTAACAGTTTCCTCATCAGTAATACAGAGCTGTGCTAAGGATAAAATAACGTGTATAAAATACTTAATGCTGTGCCTCACCCAGAGCAGGTACCATGTGCATGTTGGCTGTTGCTGTAATTATTTATTGCTAATCACGCCAAGGACTTCTAGAATCACATACACACCTCTAGAAATACCCCTGGTCACAAAGATGTGGATCTTGTTTTGAACGTACAAGATAATGCCACTTTCCTGTGTGGGTAACCAGATTCAATCAACACAGTTACTGTGATGAAGGGAGTTTAAGAGTATAAGGAGGAAAGAAGAGAACTGAGGAAACAGATGATGGTGATCAGATCTCCAAATTTAGATCACACTTTCCAAACCAGTTCAAACTATGATCCCTTGAGCCTTGATTTAATCACAGAATGTGTACAGCTTTCATCTCTTCATATATTGGTAAAGAAAAAAAATTCACAAATTCTAAAGTCATATTGCAAAAAACTTTTCTTGCCTCCAAGTCCATTAATTTCAAAAGCTGGCTTCGAAGCACAGCTGGTTTTTCTAACCACCTTTCTCATTTGCGTGTAAAACTCTGCCTCACCTTACATTCTTGATGAATATCAATAAGATGCTTTAACTTTTATCATGATGAGTCCCAGAAAAATGCCGCCTACTCTGTTCTTTGATGCCTTGACTGGCATTTAAAAGCATTGTGGGTGACAGCTGGACAAAAGCTTTATGGTGGCAGCTGAAGTGAGTGAAGGTCTTTGACATTTAGCATGAATGCATCAAAATGTGATTTTTAGGGAAGCATTTGGAGAGAGAATTCATGAGCTGGGAGTGCCCATGAGATGGAAAAACATGGTATGTTCAGATGGAGATGAGACCTGTCATCAGTAAATGTGATGGAGGGTGTAAGAGGAGAGCAAGAAGTTTACTTGCTTTCAAGTCTTTGTTTACTTTAAATGTTCATTTCAATATCACATTTATGTGTCATTCTGTTAAGGAGACCTAGGAAGTTCAACTAACCTGAATACTAAGCATGTGAAACACTTCAGAGGAAAAGTAAAACACAAATTGAAAGCTATCACTGTTATCACCATCGTCATCAGGATAGAAGCGGTATCCATGCTGTGTGACATGAACATGTTTCAGATGCTGAGAAAGAAAATATATTCAGAACACCACTGAAGAACCACTATAAATGTGTATCATTAAAAGAGATAAAGAGAGTGTCCACAGAGAGTAGGGAGACAGACAGGGGGAAATGGGAGGGTGCAAATGCAAAAGGGAAGTTAATAAACAGATCAGAATTGAACAAAGCAATATTTTCCCCTTGTTGCTGAATATTGGCAGTGGGGAGTTCAGAATAGGTTTCTTATTCCCTTTTAAAGCTCACCCTTCCTATTCCAAATGTTGGAACTGCTGAAAAGAAGTGAGAATGCTACAAATCCCACATACTTTTCAAAATTCTCAAGGATTAGGCATAACACAGAATTTAAATCTTGGATTCACTGGATTTAAGGGATGTGTGTGATTGTAGGTGGTATAACAGCATTAAAGATAGGAGCATCAGAATGATCATAAGCACCGGTATTATTCAGAAGAACGGTAACAATGTTCACTAATTTTAGACTAACATGATACACATGTAATTTACAATATCTAGGATAACTACTGAAAGAATACACATGAAGTATGCAAATTCCAAACAGTAAAAAGAAGTTAGCTAGAATGAGAAAAAAAATCCCAGAAGAATGTAATAAAGAAGAAAAAGCCCAATAATCAAACAGAAAACTCATAATATACTAGGCAAATATTGACCAAAAATGATGTGGCACATAAAACAGACTTTACAACAAAATATAAAACCATAATTAAAGACCATTATTACATATAAACTAATAAAATGCTCAGTTTACTCACGCATACTTAATAACATGGTCTTACATAAATAATAACAAAAACTGATAAAAATATTAGGGGAAATCACAGTGGGGGATTTTCACATACTTCTTTTTTTAATAAAACAAGAAAAATATAATCAGGAAGCACACAGGTGAATTAAACAGTACAATTAACAAGTTTGATGATGATGAACATATATAGAATATTACACACTACATTTGGAAAATAAACCTATATTTTTCAAGTATATATGGAACATTCCAAAATTTGACTAGGTACTTCACCAATGTAATTAAGTTATAAATTAATAACAAGAAGATAAGTTAGAAAGCATATGAATACTTTCTAAGCAAAGAGGAAACGATAAAAAAATCATAATGGATATCAGAATATGTTTATACTAAATAATATAAATGTCACATATTAAAACATGAGGGGAATTTGTTGTTCTTTAGTCACCAAGTCGTATCTAAACTCTTTGTGACCCCATGGACGGTAGCACTCCAGGCTTCCCTGTCCTTCACTATCTCCCAGTTTGCTCAAATTCATGTCTATTGAGTTGGTGATGCCATCTAACCACCTCATCCTCTGTTCCCCCTTCTCCTGCCTTCAATCTTTCCCAGCATCAGGGTCTTTTCCAACGAGTAGGCTCTTCGCTTCAGGTGGCCAAAGTATTGTAGCTTCAGCTTCAGCATCAGTCCTTCCAATGAATATTTAGGGTTGACTGGTTTGATATTAGGATTGACTGGTTTGATCTCCTTGCATACCAAGGGGAATATGCATATCAGTAAATACTTACATTAGAAAAACTAAGGTCTTATAATTAATGAGAGCTACCTAAGAAAGTAGAAAGGAGCAGTATAACAAACCTTTAAAAAGTTACAGAAGCAGGAGTTATAGAGTTGGGTGAATTCCACCCCCAAAGAAATAAATATAAAATGGCCAATGTGTCTAAATTGGCTAGAGCAGGACTCTGGAAATTGACTAAAAGCAAGCAAATGAAGAAATGTTTATTCATAACTGTTAGAAATGTGGGTAAGAACAGTGTCATTCTGAGGCCTCCAAGAGTGGGACTGTTCCCCTTCCCAACCCCCTCATTCACTTAGAATGAAAGTTATACCAGAGTGGGGCTGGGCATGAAAACCAGCCAGTTTGCTGCCATAAAGAAAGGATCTGAATGGGATGGGTGATGAAAAGCCCTCCTAGAAACATTGATAGTAAAAGTATCACACTTGGTAGGAAACAGGAAATCACGGATCTCTAGCCTAGATAGTTTTGGTTGGGATAAATGATGGACTGCCAGAAACTCAGTGGGAAGGTCCCGGAAATGAGAGAGTTATAGAAGGATTAGACACGCTGTCTGTAAATTCCTGGATAGCTGTGAGAATACATGTACAAACAGGGGAACTGCAAAAGACTCAAGCCTAAAATAAAAACCAGGACAGACTTGATAACTGGCTGAACTTTAAACAAACTCCCCAACCCATATCCAATGAGACCCATCCACGAGGGTGGAAGACTTATAGTTTTGAGGTGTTTGAGCAAAATCATTAAATTTTAATCATATAAATACACCTATGCCAGCAATTCATTCTCAAGTAGCCAAAGAAATGAAAACACATGTCCACTCAGAGACATGTAAGCAAAGGTTTATAGCAGTATTATTAATAGCAGCTCAACACTAGAAACAACCCAAATGTCCATCCGATCATAAATGAATAAACAAAATATTTCACACCCATATAATGGCATATTAATCATTATTAGTAATAAAAAGACACAAACTGCTGATACATCCTACAACTTGTACGCACTGAAAAATAGCTATAATAGTCAAAAGAATTCAGACACAAAAGACTACATATTAGATAATTCTACTTATAGCTGAATAGTCCTATAATCATTTAGGAAAGTGAATCTCAAACACACATTGTATAAGCACTCTGGAAGACAGTTTTACAGTTTCTAAAAAGTTGAAACATACATATATCATAGGACCCAGCAACTTCACCCATAGGTATTGACAATGGAGAAATAAAAACTTAGGTTCACATAAATACTTAAACATAAGTATTTATAGGAGCTCTGTTCACCCCAAACTGGAAACAACCCAAATGTCTTTCAACCAGTAAATGGATAAACAAACTATGGTATTTCCACTTAATGGAATATTAGTCAGCAGAGAAAAAGGAAAACCTATTGATACATGCAGCAACCTGAACGGACCTCAGAAAAAAGTCAGCTTTGGAAGATTGCAGCTTGTATGATTTCACTTATATGACATTGTAGGAAAGACAAACAATAGCGATGGAAAACAGGTCAGTGATTGCCAGGGACTGGAAGTGGGAGGAAGATGCTGCCATAATTGGGATAGCAGGGGGTGTCTGTCCTGATTTGGTAGTGGCTACATGAATCAGCTCACGTAGTGCAATGAATTATATATAAATCAGTGCAACAGAATTATATACCCCTTCCCAAATTTCAATGTATTACTGTCTACAATATTTTAATGTTTTTAGTTTACCTGTATAGAAGCATAAATGAATCTTGAGAAACATCCACTTTTATGCCTGTATAATCTATTCTCCACACAGCAATCAGAGTAGCCCTTTTAAATGCAAATTTGACCATGTCATGCATCTGCTCAAAACATCCAGGACCTTCCCAACAATCTTAGAATAAAATTCAAAATCTATGAGGGTTTTGTGATCCTATCCATCTCTCACTCCCTTACTCAGTCCTTCCACTCTCACCCTGGCTCCCTCTGCTCCAACCACACTGACCTCCTTGCTATTCCTCAAAATACACTCCTGCCTCAGAGTCCTCACACTCTCTGTTCCTTTGCCTGAAACACTCTTCCCTTTGATATCACAGGGCTTGTTGCCTCACTTCAGTCAGGTCTCCATTCATATGTCATCCTTCTAGGCAGGTCTCTGGGACCACCCTAACTCAGCTGCTTATCTCAGCTGATTGATCAAATCTTCTCCCTTCCCCCTCCATTCAATGAGGATAGCACTTCTTGGCTTTTTTTTTTTTTTTTTAATGAATTAATTCCCAGAACCTAAAATAGTACTTGGTACATAGTTGGCATTCACATTATTGTTGAATTAATGTACAAAGTAAAATGACTTAACATGTGAAATTAAAAGACGCTTATTCCTTAGAAGGAAAGTTATGACCAACCTAAATAGCATATTCAAAAGCAGAGACATTACTTTACCAACAAAGATCCATCTAGTCAAGGTTATGGTTTTTCCAGTAGTCATGTATGGATGTGAGAGTTGGACTATAAAGAAAGCTGAGCGCCAAAGAATTGATGCTTTTGAACTGTGGTGTTGGAGAAGACTCTTGAGAGTCCCTTGGACTGCGAGGAGATCCAGCCATTCCATCCTAAGGGAGATCAGTCCTGGGTGTTTGTTGGAAGGACTGATGTTGAAGCTGAAACTCCAATATTTTGGCCACCTCATGTGAAGAGTTGACTCATTTGAAAAGACCCTGATGCTGGGAAAGACTGAGGGCAGAAGGAGAAGGGACGACAGAGGATGAGATGGTTGGATGGCATCACCAACTCAATAGACATGAGTTTGGGTAAACTCCAGGAGTTCGTGATGGACAGGGAGGCCTGGTGTGCTGCAGTTCATGGGGTCGCAAAGAGGCAGACATGACTGAGTGACTGAACTGAACTGAAGAAAATCACAGGTAACTTTCATCGTCGCCTTTGTCCTCATCAGCTCGTTACCTGGCCCTTTACCCTACTCCTGCCACCAGTCAATTCTGAAAAATCTTAACTTCCTTCCTTCCTAATAAACTGAGATGGGAGGTCTAGTTTTCATTCCAGTCCCAAAGAAGGGCAATGCCAAAGAACGTTCAAACTACTGTACAACTGCATTCATTTCACATGCTAGCAAAGTAATGCTCAAAATCCTTCAAGATAGGCTTCAACAGTATGTGAACTGAGAACACCCAGAGGTACAAACTGGATTTAGAAAAGGCAGAGGAACCAGAGAGAAAATTGCCAACATCTGTTGGATCATAGAAAAAACAAAAAAGTTCTAGTAAAACATCTACTTCTACTTCATTGACTACACTAAAGCCTTTGACTGTGTGGATCACAACAAACTGTGGAAAATTCTGAAAGAGATGGGAATACCAGACCACCTGACCTGCCTCATGAGAAATCTGTATGCAGGTCAAGAAGCAACAGTTAGAATCAGACATGAACAACAGACTGGTTCCAAATTGGGAAAGGAGTATGTCAAGACTGTATATTGTCACCCTGCTTATTTAACTTATATGCAGAGTACATCTTGTGAAATGCTGGGCTGGATGAAGCACAATTGGAATCAAGATTGCTGGGAGAAATATCAATAACGTCAGATATGCAGATGATATCACCCTTATGGCAGAAAGTGAAGAGGAACTAAAGAGCCTCTTAATGAAGATGAAAGAGGAGAGTGAAAAAGCTTTCTTAAAACTCAACATTCAAAAAACTAAGTTCATGGCATCCGGTCCCATCACTTCATGGCAAATAGATGGGGAAAAAATGGAAACAGTGAAAGACTTTATTTCCTTCGGCTCTAAAATCACTGTCAATGGTGCTGCAGCCATGAAATTAAAAGACACTTACCCCTTGGAAGAAAAGCTATGACAAACCTAGGCAGTGTATTAAAAAGCAGAGACATTACTTTGCCAACAAAGTCCATCTAGTCAAAACTATGATTTTTTCTGGCAGTCATGTACGGATGTGAGAGCTGGAAAATAAAAAAGGCTGAGCACTGAAGAACTGATGCCTTGAACTGTGATACTGGAGAAGACTCTTGAGAGTCCCTTGGACAGCAAGCAGATCAAACCAGTCAATCCTAAAGGAAATCAACCCTGAATATTCATTGGAAGGACTGAAGCTGAAACTGAAGCTCCAATATTTTGGCCACCTGATGCAAAGAGTTGAGTCATTAGAAAAGACCCTGATGCTGGGAAAGATTGAAAACAGGAGGAGAAGGGGATGACAGAGGATGAGATGGTTGGATAACATCACTGACTCAATGGAGATGAGTTTTAGTAAACTCCGGGAGATGGTGAAGGACAGGGAAGCCTGGTGTGCTGCCATCCATGGGGTCGTGAAGAGGACACAACTGAGCAACTGAACAACAACAAAATGTATATTAAAATTCACTGGGAGTTATCTTTTACTTTTTTGTATTTATTTACTTTTTTTTTTTTTTGCTAGTCAAATATTACTAAATGTTGCTCTAGCTGCCTATTACTCATTGTCAATGAGGTTTAAATCATTCTTCCACACTATAAAGAGACACCATTTTAGAGCAAAAGAATAAAAGTCACATCCTCGGTTTCCGTATTTGGGGGTGGGGGAGGGTGTGCTTAGCCTCACCCTTTACTTTAGGCGTGTTTCACAGAATTCAAGAGAACCCATTTTAGAAAATCACTGCCGTCTCATCTCATCATATCTTCAGAATTAAATGACTCATCTTTCATTTTATTCTGGAGATAGCTTGTTATAAGCCAGTTCTTTGGACATTGGAACCTACATTTTTGCCTGGAGAGGGACAGAGTACAAAGTCACACTTGTAAAATCTGAAGCTCTTCAGTTGACAGTTTGTTGCTCTTTCCAGGATTCATGGGTAAATGTTAAACTTTGAAATGTCATCTCTTCCTTGCCAAAAGCCAATCTTTTTTCTGGGAAACTGCTTGTTCTGAGATCACTGATTGTATCAGTGATTGTATTTTCAATTGCACTATATTCCAAACACAGAAAGTCTAGCAATTGTAACATGCCCAGAATAAAACAGAAAACGTCTCAAAGACAGGTATTTTATAAATAAGAGATGTCTTATATTTCAATAAAAAATAAAGTCTGTCTTCCTTGCTTAAAACATATACTATCTTAAAGTTGATTTCTAGTTTTAAAAGATATTTTCAACAAATGGTAAATTTCAAAAGATTATGCCTTTCACTGTAAAGAGCCTGAAATCATTCATTCATGTTATGTTTTTAAACAACAGGAATATTTTAGAGCTCTGTCATTCTTTAGACTACTGCTTTAGATAAATGTTTACTTTCATTTCATTCAGTGTCACAATTTGTGGTTAAAATTACACCTTCCAGGAAAAAAAAATCACTGACAATTTAGCTCCTAAGTAAAACGACATGAGCAACCAAAAGAAAATGTAAGGGAAAATCTTCATGACATTGGACTTGGCAACGATATCTTGGATATGACACAGAAAGCAGACAATAAGAGCTAAAATAGACAAATGAGACTACATGAAACTTAAGGATTTGTGTGCATCAAAAGACACAACCAACACAGTGAGAAGACAACCTATGAACTGTAGAAAATACTTACAAATCATATAGCTGATAAAGGTTAATATATAGAAAATGTAAATAACTCCTACAACTCAACAACAAAATATCTACCAACCTAATTTTAAAAAGGGGCAAAGGACTTCAGTAGACTTGTCTCCAAAGATAATATACAAATGGCCAATGTGTGTATGAAAAGATATTCAACATCACTAGTCATCAGAGAAATGCAAATCAAAACCACAATGAGTGGCTCCACTGGTGGCTCAGTGGTGAAGTCTGCCTGCCAATGCAGAAGACACGGGTTAGATTCCTGATCTGGAAAGATGCCACATGACTTGGAGTGGCTGAGCCCACGTGCCACAACTTCTGAAGCCTAAGTGCCCTGGAACCCACGCTCTGCAACAAGAGAAGCCACCGCAATGAGAAACCTCAGCACCGCAACTAGAGGAGAGCCCCTGCAGAAAGGAAGACCCAGCATAGCCAAAAATAAAATAAAATTATATATATTAAAACACACACACACACATAACTAGACTGCTTCCCCAGTAGCTCATCAGTAAAGAATCTGCCTGCCAATGCAGGAGATGTGGGTTTGATCTCTGATCTGGGAAGATCCCACATTCCATGGAGCAACTAAGCCCGTGCACCACAACTATTGAGCCTGTGCTCTAGAGCCCAGGAGCCACAACTACTGAGCCCAAGTGCTGCAGCTACTGCAGACTCAGTGCCCTAGAGCCCATGCTGTACAGAGAAAGAAGCCATCACAATGAGAAGCCTGCACACTGCAGCTAGAGAGTAGCTCTCGCTTGCCACAACTAGAGAAAAAGTGAAGACTCAGCACAGCCAAAAATAAATAAATTTAATTTAAAAACACAATGAGAAGTGCACTGGGATGACCCAGAGGGATGGTATGGGGAGGGAGGAGGGAGAAGGGTTCAGGATGGGGAACACATGTATACCTGTGGTGGATTCATTTTGATATTTGGCAAAACTAATACAATTATGTAAAGTTTAAAAATAAAATAAAATTTAAAAAAAATAAGTAAAATAAAATTAAAAAAAAAACACAATGAGATATCATTCTCCACCCATCAGGATGGCTACTATCAAAAATAAGAGAAAATAACAAACGTTGGTGAGGAGATACAAAATCCGAAACTCTTGTGCACTGCTGATTGTTTTATAAAACCATGCAACAGACACAATAAACATGAAGTTCCTCAAAAAAATTTTTAAATAAAATTCCATATGATCCAGCAATCCCATTTGGGAATATATACTTAAAAGATATTTGCACTTCATGTCCACAGCACTACTATTCACAATAGCGAAGAGGTGGAAGCAACTCAAAAGTCCAGCAACAGATGGAACTGATAAACCAAACATGATATACACATGCAATGGAATATTACCCATCCTTAAAAAAGGAAAGAAATCTTGTCACATACTACAACATGGGTGAACTTTGAGGACATGATGCTAAGTGAAATAAGCCAGTCACAAAAAGGCAAACACTGTATGACTATTCTAAGAGGTATATAAAGGCAAATGTATATAGAAATTAGCATGGCATTAACAGGATGAGGGAAGCAGCACAAGGGAAGTGGTTTAATGGGTAGAAAGTTACAATTACAAATTTGCAAGATGAAAAAGTCTTGGAACACTGTTTTACGATATGCATACAATTCACACTACTGATTTGTATACTTAAAATGATAAAGGTGGTACCTTATGCTATGTATTTTTACCATAAGTTTTTGTAAAGCCACATGAGCGGTTTAACTGGCCACATTTTCCAAATACTGGGTGTAATCCTTTATGAGAGTGAGTTCTGGACACGTGTCCAAGAAAGTCCCCAGCAAAAGAGGCCATTGCTGACCCTTCAACACTCAGCCCAGAACTAAACCAGCATATGATGGCAGAAATGTACAAAAAAAAAAATCACTCGTTACCTATACAACATGATTTAAAGAAATAAAAGTTCTGAATGACTCAAAATATCTGCCCCATAGTCTTTGAAAAAAATCTCTCTGCCTCTGCATACTATTTCAATTGCTCTCAGTTGAAAACTAGTAGGTACTAATAAGCATCTATTTCCAATAGCAATTAGCAGAAATTAACTTGATCCTATGAAAATTCCCTTCAACTAACAGAGATTTGCCACAATGAGTATTAGTAAGGACAAATGGATATAAGTGTGGGTCACAGGACACTTTAATAGAAAACCAACCCACATGGACTGTCACAAGTCTGATGCTAGAGGCATCAGGGCAGTAAAATGCACTAAAGAATAGGGAACAAAACTCAGATAAACTAATGAACTGTTCAGCTGTACATTTGGAAATTCACTGAACCTATTTGGTTCTATGTCCAATAATTGGAGAATTTGAAGCACTGAGTTTAATTACCTTTAAATACTGGCAAGTTTAATTATAAGATGAACTGTCTTTATTGCTCAGCATCAGTGAACAAGATATCATTTTTCACCTATTTTTAACACAAAAGTAGTATTTCATGTACATTATATATTTAGTATTTTAATACTTTAATGTACTAGTTTCACATAATGAATTGATGGACTATTAGGACAACTTTATTATGGAAATGCATATTAAGGTGACTTTTACTATAAAAATAATAGCAATAAAATATAAATTAAAAGTTCAAATATATTAATCTAGATTTTTTTCAATAGGACTGTTCTTTCTACATTTATTTTTTCTGGAAACTGTACTATGGCACCAAATTCTACAGGCCAGTGGTTCTCAAACTAAAATAGGCCTCAGAATCACATCAGACAGTTGGTTAAAATACAGAATGCTGTGCCCAGCCCCAGAGTTTCCTACTCAGTAGTTCTGGGGTAAGGTCCAAGAATTGGAATTTCTAGCATGTTCCCAGGCAATGCTGATACTGCTGATTAGGAACCAGAATTTGGAAACCCTTGCTATAAAAATTGTTACTTTTATATAACAAGCTGAGTAAGTGCCACAGAGAAAATGTTGAGTAAAATGCATTTCTCATTTTAAAAAATATTATTAACTTCAAATTCACTCATTGTTTATAGATAACATGGTTGTTTGGTTGCCTAGGCTTACAGCTTAGTAGACAGCTTATATATCACAGCATAATGTTTAGCGTAAGGTTCTTATGTCCAGGACACTGTGTGACGGACCAGCCTGAGGCATGTAGGCATACTGGACTATCCTGTTGGGAGTCTTCTATTATGAAAAGTACATAGAATTCTGTTAAAATTACATGTCGTTTCACAAGTTCGTAAGTGAATGATAAAATGAACAGCAATTTGTCCATGAATAAGAACCATTGCTAGTAAGTGGCCTGTTCAATGTTGCCTTGAAATGTATCAAAACAGAAATTTACCTTTATTTCTAAGGTCACATTGAAGTTCTCCAGTCTCTTCATTTTGTTTTGATATGGTGATTTATGGGAAAGAGAGAACCAAAAAAAAAAACTGGTCATATTCATAAACAAGATGTAAAGGTAACACTAACACTAATTTTTAGCAAGGTAACCAATATATGTTCATATGACATCAAGGACACACATATAGCACTTTTTTTTTTTTTAAGGAAACAGAGTTTTAGCATGTAATATTTTCTTCTCATTTACACTGACATGATTAAAAAATAAATTATCTGTTAGTGTATAGATTACAAATAAACACCCTTCTAGGCTGTTAGTAGGCAAGCAGCTCAGTGGTCTCTAAGACGACTTCTCAAAGTTCTGACAATCCTGTCACCTTCTTCCCAAACTAAGCATGGTTTTCATCATGACACATCTCTATGCAGATAGACACCTTGATTGACTTTGCTTTTCCTACTGGGGGCAATTTGGAACAATTAACAACATTTTTATTCATTACCCATGAATTTCATTGTGCTAGGTGTTGAGGTCATATGGATGAATAAATAGATAAGTCTCTGCCCTTGTATATCAGGTGTGAGGGGTATGGACAGGCACGAAGCCTGCAGGGGAAAGTCTTCTGTATCTATAAAACTGAGCCAACCTGGAGGTGGAAGGGATTGTCATACTATGCTTAACATGTTCTAGAACATGACGTGTGTGTGTGTGTGTAGTGCACACTCAGTCACTCAGAAATGTCTCTTTGCGACCCCATGGACTGTAGCCTGCCAGGCTCCTCTGTCCATGAAATCTTCCATGGCAAGAATACTTAAGTGGGTTGCCATTTCCTACTCCAGGGGATCTGCCTGACCCAGGATCGAACCAGCGTCTCTTGAGTCTCCTGCACTGGCAGGTGGATTCTTTACCACTGCGCCACCTGGGAAGTTGGAGAACATAATCCAGATACCTTTTAAAACATTTGTTAATTAGTTCAGTTGATTTGTGATTGAAGGAAACTTAAAAAGTGTCAGACATAGTCCTTTGGAGTCATTCCACCCATAAATATTTTATGATCTGACAGAAAATTCACTCATATGACTTTGACTTCCTCATAAATTTCAAAGTTTCCTGGAAAGAAATCATTTCAGATGCCAACTTTCATATGAAAGTTGCTGCCTTCTTTCATAATTCAGAATGCATGTTCTCTTGCATAAAATGTAACTGTGATAAATATATATACTATTTAACATATTTTTTATTTTATTCAACCATAAAACAACTCACATTTTTAGGAAATAGAACAGACCAATCGGGAACATTGGCACTAACTGACAATTTAACTAAATTGCCCAATAAATCAATTCAGTTTTAAAATCTGGCTGATGATTTTTAGAAGGATGCATGTTTCTCTGCATCACTCCAAAATACCTCTAAAACTAAACACGATATTTGATGGGAAGATGTTTGCTCCACTTGAGTCAATAAAACACTTTGGATTGGACTAGTTTTCAGTATTTATCCCCCTTAAACGAAAATGGAATCTATAGTTGCCCTATTCTTCCTGCCTGACAAGAAAATGCTGTGAGTTTACTTGCGCTGAATCACTCCCGGCCACACCTATAGATCTTGGATTCATTCATTCATGTAATCAATCATTCAGCAATCCATTATTGAACAAAACTGGGTGCCAGACAGTTAGGTGCTAGAACCACAATGATAAACAATAAAAATGACACAATCCCTGCCCCTCTCATAAACACCATTATTAATCATATTTTCATCAACCTAATACAAAATTCAACTGTAGCAAATACTACAAGGGAGAGGAGCCTGTTCTCATGAGGGTATAAATAATAGCGGGAATTAGTTTCTCCAAGGATGAGATATTTGAGCTGACATTATAAACATAACATGCATACATGGATTATCAAGGTTGTCAGGGAAAGATGGCTCTTCTAATTATTTATCAACAACAAAAAAGCTTAATAGCTTATACAACATTTTGTTGTTATTTCTTAAAATTTTGTGGGTCAGGATTTTAACAGAACAATTTCCTGCTCCATGTGGCATCATGGGGGGTTATCCCATGATATTCAGCTGGCAGCTGGGCTGGAGGGTCCAAGATGGCTTCATTCACATGGCTGGCTTTAGGCAGGGATGTGCCTGTGAAAACTGGGCTTACCTGGGCCCCTTCTCCAGCCTCCCTTCTATATTCTCTCTCCAGACAGTTAGTCAAACTTGTAAAGTGGCATAAGAGACTAAGTGGAAGCAATCAGCCCTCTTAAAGTTTAGTGCCAGAGCTATACAACATCACTTCCACTGCACTTCCTTGGTCAAAGTAATTATAGTCCAGCCCAGATGCAACAGAAGGAAAATGAACACCACCTCTCAATGGGAGGAGTGTCAAGGAATTTGTGCACATTTTTAATACACCACAAACCACCAAAAGAACTTTCAGGTATATAAAATCATGTGTACAAAGACTCCCTGACAAAACTGGGGATTGGGGATATCTGTGTAGTTCCAGTGCACACATGTAAGTTGAAACAGGAAGATATATACAGAAACCAGCCTCTGAGCAATGACGAATCATTAAAGAATTTTTTATGCAGAAAATAGTCAGTTTTGCAGTTCAAAGAAATCATAAAGGTGTGAAATACTAATTGGAAGGAGGCCAGAGTGAATGTATGGAGACCAATCAAGAAAACCAGGTAAGAAACTACGGCTGTGACGATGGCATCATTAGAAGTGAGTACAAAGATAAATGAAGGATTCAAGAGCTTTATTAGGCAGCAAAGCTAATGAAACTTAATTGATATGCTCAATACAGGAAGTGAAGGATGTTACTCTTGTTTGGTCACTAAGTCGTGTCTGACTCTTAACAACCTCATGGACTGTAACACACCAGACTCCTTTGTCCTCCACTATCTCCTGGAGTTCGCTGAAATTCATGTCCACTGAGTCAATGATGCTATCTAACCATCTCATCCTCTGTCGCCTCCTTCTGCCTTCAATCTTTCCTGATTTAAAACTAAAGAGTCACATGTACATTTCTATTTCTTGAATTTGAAAAGTCATTTAATTAGAACTTCAAGCTACATCCTGTCAGGCTAAAGCAGTGAACAAATCTGATATCTGCCTTATAGATGGGCTGTTATTCTCTGAAGACTTGTGCAAAGAACAAAGACTGTTTTTGCAGTAGCAAAGAATATGAATTAGACATATTTTCAGGACCTTTCAACCCAATTCTGAACTCCATGTCATTTGAACTAAAAGTATCTAAAAAGAAAAACTTCAACTTGTAAAAAAACAAAAACTTAAAGGAAGAACCAGAGCTTCAAGGGCCAGCAATATGTGTATATTTTTAATGGCATGTCAAGTGCCCAAGCAAAAATGATTTAGATAAAAGAAAAGGTTTAAAAATTCATAACTGCCTACTTTTGGTAGAGATGCTATGTAACAAGGATGCTATGCAGCCAGGAAGAATCAGTATGATTAAATAATGGGGAGCCAAAGTACTCAAGATGAGAAAAGAATCTAAGTCAGGATGACTGCTTAAAGCCAGAACTGGAGTGGAGCTGTCCTTATGAAAGAAAGCTGAGATGATATAAACTGAGACTGCTGCCTAAGGATGCCTGAACACTCAAGAAACAGAAGGGAGAAAAATTAGCTTTCCAACCAGGACCTCAGTCGTATGTCCACAGCTCAATGATACCAATTATCAGAGTGTGGAGAAAGCTCAATGTACACCTGGAGCTATCTGAAAAATTGCTAGGTAGCAAAGTAAGAGTGCAGAGAAAGAGCAAACAGCACAACTCAAGGCTGCAAACTAAAAATTTACTAAAAAAAGAAAAAAAAAAGACAGCCAAATAAATCACTTAATTTAAAAAATGAATTTACTTCCAGCAAAAAATTAATATTAAGTAGGAACGGAGAGAGTTTCAGTTCAGTTCAGTCGCTCAGTCGTGTCCGACTCTTTGCAACCCCATGAATCCCAGCATGCCAGGCCTCCCTGTCCATCACCAACTCCCGGAGTTCACTGAGATTCACATCCATCGAGTCGGTGATGCCATCCAGCCATCTCATCCTCTGCCCTCCCCTTCTCCTCCTGCCCCCAATCCCTCCCAGCATCAGAGTCTTTTCCAATGAGTCAACTCTTCGCATGAGGTGGCCAGAGTACTGGAGTTTCAGCTTTAGCATCATTCCTTCCAAAGAACACCCAGGGCTGATCTCCTTCAGAATGGACTGGTTGGATCTCCTTGCAGTCCAAGGGACTCTCAAGAGTCTTCTCCAACACCACACTTCAAAAGCGTCAATTCTTCAGTGCTCAGCTTTCTTCACAGTCCAACTCTCACATCCATACATGACCACAGGAAAAACCATAGCCTTGACTAGATGGACCTTTGTTGGCAAAGTAATGTCTCTGCTTTTTATTATGCTATCTAGGTTGGTCATAACTTTTCTTCCAAGGAGTAAGCGTCTTTTAATTTCATGGCTGCAGTCGCCATCTGCAGTGATTTTGAAGCCCAAAAAAATAAAGTCTGACACTGTTTCCACTGTTTCCCCATCTATTTCCCATGAAGTGATGGGACCAGATGCCATGATCTTAGTTTTCTGAATGTTGAGCTTTAAGCCAACTTTTTCACCCTCCACTTTCACTTTCATCAAGAGGCTTTTTAATTCCTCTTCACTTTCTGCCATAAAGGTGGTGTCATCTGCATATCTGAGGTTATTGATATTTCTCCAGGCAATCTTGATTCCAGCTTGTGAGAGTTTATATTTTGGCTATTTTGTGGAAAAAATGCACAGGTCCATGTATGAGAACATTCGTTGCAGCATTGTTTGCAGTAGGAAAGAGTTGAAAGAAAGTCCATTAATTTGGAATAAAAAGTGAAATAGAGTACATGTGCACAATGGAAAAGTATGTGGTTTTCAGAAGTAACATAAAGCAACATGGATGGAGTTCAATATTACTGCTGAGTGAGCTATAATGAAACTTTATATAGCAATATAATTATAGACAATATATAACTGTGCACATTAAAACATGCACACAAAAACCAACACTAGTTTTTAAAAGCACACACAGGCAATGCAACATGCTAGAGGTTTGTGGATAAAGATGGATGCATTTGAGGGCAGAAATAGAATTAAATTAATCAATTAAAAAAATAAGACTAAAGACAAGTTTACATAGATTGATAATAATGGTGTACCATGACCTAAGAAATATAATCACCAGCTGGTTTCACCGACCTTATGCAATTAAAAAAGAAAGGAGAACATAAATTAGTACATTATACTTTACCATTACAAATTCTCTCTTCTGTAAAATTTAACTGAGAATAAATTAAACATACACTTTTATCAACACTTTACTTTGAAAAAAATTCTCATCCAACTAGTGAACAACTGAACTCAGCTGGTACAGAATCCGCCTGCAATGCAGGAGACCCTGGTTCAATTCCTGAGTTAGGAAGATCTGATGGAGAAGGGATAAGCTACCCATTCCAGTATTCTTGGGCTTCCCTGGTGGCTCAGCTGGTAGAGAACCCACATGCAATGCAGGAGACCTGAGTTCGATTCCTGGGTTGGGAAGATGTCCTGGAGAAGGGGCTACCCACTCCAGTATTCTGGCCTGGAGAATTCCATGGACAGTCCATGGGGTCACTGATAGTCAGACACAACTGAGCGACTTTCATTACTTTGAAAAAAATTCTGACCCAACTACTGAACAGAAAATGCAATGAAGGAAAAAAATAGTTTTCTTCTATGTGTGGGATGAGCTTCTTTCACATCACTTACTGGTGAATGGGGACATATCACCCAACAAGGATTTAAGACATTAACTCCAAATGGCTGGAATCCCAGTTAGAACTGAAAAGCTAAAATTTCAGAGGAACAAAAACAGGAAAATTTTCTTCATGAAAAGTGTTTTCTATTACTTTTTAAAAAGCTCTTGTCTCATTCTTTAAACATGAGGGAACAAGCCACAGTTACTCTCCACAAGCTTCCCTCTGGAAAAATATTCATCCTGTGGGTTTCAAAAAACACGTGTCCACTTTTTTAAAAATTTTGAAAAGAAAAAAAACAGTATTCCCGAACAGCTGAGTACTTTTCATTCCAAAATACCTTTCACGATTACGGTGCTTAAAATGTTGTGCTTGGCAGAACAGTATCTATTGCATGTCCCTCCAACAACCTACAATGCGAATGTCTAAACTCCTCATGAGACAGACAAACTCAGGACAGCATTAAAATCTGGCAAGTCCATCACACTGCCTTCAGAATTTCTGTTTAGAAATAATCTCACGAATCACTGAACCACCTTAGTATGCGTCTGTGCTGCTGCCTAGAAAAAGCAGAAAGTATGCCTGAATTTTCCAGACAAATTGTGAAACCCATCCACTGACGACTGGAAAAGTATTTTCACAGAGAATGAGCTAATGATGATGTTTTTCAACAATAAAGTTTTGGGCTAAATTAGCACACAAAACTCTTCCCACCATTTAGTCTTAACTGAAGAGTTGACTTAATAATGTCTTACCATTGATGATAAAAACCAATTAATAGAGAATTATTTTAATGGAGTAAATAGTTAAAATGAATCTAATTGACAAGCTGCTTGACCAAATTAATCCAACAGTATAGTCAAAACCATTGAACCAGTTAGGCTTATGATACCAATTTATGCAGTAACCACTTTCACCAGCTTTCATCTTAGTCAATTCTCTCTCAAATGAAAGTGTCTAACCTGTCAGTGTGTTACTCTAGGCTAATTCCCATATATGGTCTTCTGTATCTCTTAACAGGAAATTATGCTCCTAACTTGTTTTGATTTTAATCCTTCACTCCTCATGAGGAGGAAAAAAAAAAAACTAATGCCTTTATTCCTTCATTGTGTAAGCCTCATTCTTTTTATTCTATATTCTGTTGCATTTTATACTCCCAGGAATTTTTGATCAGTTGAAAATGCATGAGTTTATGTATCATGTGGTTTGCCTGCAAAAAATTGTATCCTTATTGGCAAAATCAGTTATAGCAAGTGAGAGGCTTAGAAGCAGCTCCCACAACTGGACATATAATTAAAGCTAATAGCTGCATGAGAATCATCAACAAACCAAGTCACCTACTCATTCCTCTGCCCTTTAACAATTGAGTACATTAACCCCACCCCAAGCTACTGATGCATTAAGCAAAGTACATTCATATCAACTACCTTATATGTTCTTAACAACCAATTCTGAAAGTAGAAGAAATATACTTATGTTCTCATTTGTTAGATAAGGAAATAGACAAGAAGATAATGTACTCATTCCTTCAACAAATATTGAAATCCATGAAGGAATACAGGACTATGCTAAAGCTCTAGAACACAAATATGCATAAAATATAATCCACACTGTCTGTAGGCTTATGGTGAAGAGTAAACAGATAAATATAGAAAAAGAAAAACCACCATTTAGAGAGGGTCTCTTTGTGAAGTGTCAAATGCTATATTAGGTAGCTTATATATAATATCAATATCTCCTTTAAATTTTAAAACAACCCAGCAAAGAAATTTAACAATTTAAAGAAAATTAAAATTAGGTTAGCAATTTGCTCTAAGTCTTGCTGTTGTTGTTCTTCAATCGCCCAGTTGTGTCCAATTCTTTGTGACCCCGTGGACTGCAGCACATCAGCCTCCCTGTCCCCCACCATCTCCCAGGGTTTGCCCAATTCATGTTCATTGCACTGGTGATGCTGTCCAGCCACCTCATCCTCTGACACCCTCTTGTCCTTCTGCCCTCAATCTTTCCCAGCATCAGGGACTTTTCCAGTGAGTCATCTGTTCACATCAGATAACCAAAATACTGGAGCTTCAGCTTCAGTCCTTCCAGCGAATATTCAGGATTGATCTCCCTTAAGATTGACTGGTTTGATCTCCTTGCTATCCAGGGGACTTTCAGAAGTCCTCTCCAGCACCACAGTTCAAAGGCGTCAATTCTTTGGCCTTCTTTACAGTCCAGCTCTCACAACCATACGTGACCACAGCCTTGACTAGATGAACCTTTGTAGGCAGAGTAATGTCTCCGCTTTTCAACACACTGTCTAGTCTGTCATAGCTTTCCTTCCAAGAAACAATTGTCTTCTGATCTCGTGGCTGTAGCCAGCATCCGCAGTGAGTCTGGAGCCCAAGAAGAGAAATCTGTCACTACTTTTACCTTTTCCCCTTCTTTTTGCTGTAAAGTAATGGAGCAGGATGCCATGGTCTTGTGTTTTTGTTTTGTTTTTTTTAATACTGAGTCTTAAGCCAGCTCTTTCACTCTCCTCCTTCTCCCTCATCAAGAGGGTCTTTAGTTTCTCTTTGCTTTCTGCCATTAGAGTGGCATCATCCGCATTTCTGAGGTTGTTGATGTTTCTCCCACCTATGTTGGTTTTGACTTGTAACTCATCCAGCCTGGCATTTCTCATAATGTGCTCAGCATATAGGTTAAACAAACAGGGTGACAATAGACAGCCCAGTCATACTCCTTTCTCGATCTCGGATCAATCAGTTGTACCATACAGGGTTCTAACTGTTGCTTCTTGACTCACGTACAAGTTCCTCAGGAGACAGGTAAGATGGCCTGGTATTCCCATCTAAGAGTTTTCCACAGTTTGTCATGACCCACACAAAGGCTTTAGCATAGTAGCTGAAACAGACACAGACGTTTTTCTGAAATTCCCTTGCTTCCTCTATAATCCAACTGATGTTGGCAATTTGATCTCTAGCTCCTCTTCCTTTTCTAAACCCAACCTGGACATCTGGAAGTTCTTGGTTCACATAATATTGAAGTCTAGCATGCAAGATTTTAAGCATGACATTACTAGCATGGGAGATGAATGCAATTGTCTGATGGTTAGCACATTCTTTGGTACTATCCTTCATGGGAACTGGGATGAGGATTGACCTTTTCCAGTCCTGTGGCCACTGCTGGGTCTTTCAGATTTGCTGACATAATAAATGCAAAACCTTGATGGTATCATCCTTTAGGGATTTGAGTAGTTCTTCTGGAATTTCATTGCATCCACTAGCTTTATTTGGAGAAGGCAATGACACCCCACTCCAGTACTCTTGCCTGGAAAATCCCATGGATGGAGGAGCCTGGTAGGCTGCAGTCCATGGGGTCGCTAGGAGTCGGACACGACTGAGCGATTTCACTTTGACTTTTCACTTTCATGCATTGGAGGAGGAAACGGCAACCCACTCCAGTGTTCTTGCCTGGAGAATCCCATGGACAGAGGAGCCTGGTGGGCTTCCGTCTGTGGGGTCGCACAGAGTCGGACATGACTGAAGCGACTTAGCAGCAGCAGCAGCAGCAGCTTTATTAATAGCAGTGTTTCTTAAGGCCCAGTTGACTTTGCACTCCAGAGTGTCTGGCTCTGGTGACTGACTATGTCATCAGAGTAACCTGGTTCATTAAGATCTTTTTTCATATAGTTCTTCCATGTATTGTTTCCATCTCTTCTTGATCTCTTCAGCATGGTAGGTAGGTCTCTACCATTTTTATTCTTTATTGTGCCCATCTTTTGGGCGGAATGCTCTATTGAGGTTTACAATTTTCCTGAAGAGATCTTTAATCTTTCCCCTTTTGTTGTTTTCTTCTATTACTAAGCACTGTTCATTGAAGAAGGCCTCCTTGTCTCTTCTAGCTGTTTTTTGAGACTCTGCATTTGACTGGATCTACCTTTCCCCCTCTCCCTTGTTTTCTACCCTCTTCATTCTTCCACTATTTGTAAAGCCCCCTTGGATAGCCACTTTGCCTCCTTGCTTTTCTTTCTCTTTAGGATGGTTTTGTTCGCTGCCTCCTGTGAAATATTATGGAGCTCTGTCCATAGTTCTTCAGGCATGCTGTTAATTAGATCTAGTCCCTTGAATAGATATTTGTTACCTCTACTGTGAATCCATATAGGATTGGATTTAAGTCATACCTGACTGGCCTATTGTTTTTCCCGGTTTTCTTTAGTTTAAGCCTGAATTTTGCTATGAGAAGCTGATGATCTGAACCACAGTCAGCTCCAGGTCTTGTTTTTACTGACTGTTTACATCTTTGCCATCTTTAGCTGCAAAGAATGTAATCAATTAGATTTCAGTATTGATCTTTTGGAGACATCCATGTGTAAAGTTGTCTTGTGTTGTTGAAAAAGGGTATTTGCTGTGACTAGTGCATTCTCTTGGCAGAATTCAGTTACCCTTTGCCCTTCTTCACTTTGTTCTCCAAAACCAAACTTGCCTGTTACTCCAGATATATCTTAACTTCCTACTTTTGCATTCCAATAACAAAGGTGAATAAATTGTCTTTTTTAGGTGTAGGAAGTCTTGTAGGTTTTCATAGAACTAATCAACTTCAGCCTCTTGGGCATCAGGGCATTGACTTGGATTACTGTGATATTGAATGGCTTGCCTTGGAAACGAACTGAGATCATTCTGTCATTTTTGCGATTGCACCCAAGTACTGTATTTCAGACTCTTTTGTTGATTATGAGGGCTACTCCACTTCTTCTATTGGATCCTTGCCCACAGTAGCAGATCTAATGGTCATCTGAATTAAATTTGACCATTCCTATCCATTTTAGTTCACAGATTCCTAGGGAGTTGATGTCTTTTCTTACCATCTCCTGCTTGTCCACATCCAATTTTCCTTGATTCAAGGACCTAACATTTCAGGTTCCCATGAAACATTGTTCTTTGTAGCATCGGATTTTATTTTCATTACCAGACACAAACACAACTGAGCATCATATTCACTCTGGCCCAGCCACTTCATTCATTCTGGGGCTATTGGTAATTCTCTAAGTCTTAAACAGTGCAAAATCATATTTGAATCTTCACTGCATGATTCCAAAATTTGTCTTCCAGAGTAATGAGAGCAATAATGAGCTTTATATCTTCTGATAAAGGAACGTGTACATGGGATAAATTGGGAGATTTGGATTGACATATATACACTGCTATGTATAAAATAGGTTTCCCTGATGGCTCAGTGGTAAAGAATCCACCTACCAATGCAGGAGACACGGGTTTGATCCCTGAGTTGGGAAGATCCCCTGGAGAAGGAAACAGCTACTCACTCCAGAGTTCTTGCTTGGAAAATCCCATGAACAGAGGAGTCTGGTGGGCTACAGTTCATGGGGTCACAAAAGAATTGGACATGACTTAGCTACTAAACCGGACTTGCCTGATGGCTCAAATGGTAAAGAATCTGCCTGCAGTGCAGGAGACCTGGGTTAGATCCCTGGGTTAGGAAGATGCCCTGGAGAAGGGAATGGCTACCCACTCCAGTATTCTGGCCTGGAGAATTCCATGGACTGAGATGCCTGGCATGCTACAGTCCATGGGGTCACTAAGAGTTAGACACTATTGAGCAACTTTCACTTTCACTTTTCACTAGTAACTAAATGACAGCAATATATAAAATATCAATAGATAACTCATAAGAATCTACTGGATAGCACAAAGAACTCTACTCAGGGAACTCTGCCACTATTTCTCCAGCTGGTGCAAAAGAGGAAGTCAGAGATCTAAGCTAGAGAAGGATGC
This sequence comes from Bos indicus, assembly GCF_029378745.1. Classification (NCBI taxonomy): domain Eukaryota; kingdom Metazoa; phylum Chordata; class Mammalia; order Artiodactyla; family Bovidae; genus Bos; species Bos indicus. The sequence continues at coordinate 16,428,124 of NC_091779.1, forward strand.
AGCATGTCATTGCTGAGCCCACCTAGGCTTCTACAAAACTGTAAGCTAATAAGTAAGTGCAGTTTTAAGCCATTCATAGTAATGTGTCATGCGGGCTTCCCTGGTGGCTCGACAATAAAGAATCCACTGGCCAATGAAGGAAATGCTAGTTCAATCCCTGGGTTGGGAAGATCCCCTGGAGAAAGAAATGGCAACCCAGTCCAGTATTCTTGCCTGGGAAATCCCATGGACAGAGGAGGCTGGCAGGCTACAATCCATGGGATCACAAAGAGTCGGGCATGACTTAGCTACTTAAATAACAATAACAAATTTGTCATGCAGTGGTAGAAAACTAACCATTCAAGGATGTTAACTCTTCATAGGGTTATGAAATCCTCAGACCAACAGAAATAAGGAGAGGACATTCACAAGCGGACTGGGTGGAGTAGATGCTGTAGGTGCCCATACACACCTTACCACTGGATGACTTTCCACTGCCAGAATCTAAGTCTTTTTGCTTGAGGGCTTTCTCAGGAGTCGGGGAAGGCAATTCTGCCTAGTTATGACAGATCCAAATGGCTAAGGAATTAAATAGCCAGGGAATAGACCTCAACAATCGCTGACAATAGTTGTGTATAAATGTGGAATCTTCTTTACCCTTGATAACTTGGAGGATGTACTCCCTGTGCAATCAAGCTCCAGTTACCTGTAATGGTAGCTGACTTGGTAACAGAACTTTTACTCACTGCTTTGCCTTCTGTTTCATTGGAAAAGACCCTGACTTGGGAAAGACTGGAAGGCAGGAGGAGAAGGGGATGGCAGAGAATGAGATGTTGGATGGCATCACCAACTCAATGGACGTGAGTTTGAGCAAACTCTGGGAAATGGTGAAAGACAAGGAAGCCTGGTGTGCTGCAGTCCATAGGGTTGCAAAGAGTCAGACATGGCTTAGCAACTTAATAACAACAACTTCTGTTTCACTTCCCTGCTATGCCTCCCAAATAAACCACTTGCACTAAAAACCTTGTCTTAGGAATTGCTTCCAGAGCTGCTAGACTGAAACAGTGGATAATGTGAATGAAGTCAGAGAAGCCTGACATAATGGGACAAGGCACAGTGTGCTGGGAAGAGATTGGGCCAGAATATAGAGAACCCTGCATGTTCTCCTAAGAACTTAGAGACCACTTTGGGAGTCATCGGTGTGTCAAAGAGTGTCTTCCAATTTTTCATTAGTAGCAGGACCCTGAGTTATATGTCTAGCTGCAGAACTCCATCTCCCTATTTCCTCTGAGGATATGAATGCAAAAGATATGAAATAAAAGTAAAAGCTTTATGTGGAGCTTCTGAGAAATCCTTTTTCATACTTCCCCTCCTCCCCCTTCCTTTTTAACTGGAAAGCAAACATGATAGCTGAAGAAGCTCCAGCAGCCACCTTGGGACCATGAGGGGAAGAATGAAAGAATTGCTGAGGCTTTGGCCAGGAAATTCTTGAGCTGCTAATCTAGCACCAGCGACTACCTACTTCAGATCTATTGTTACATGACAAATACAGAAAAAAAAAAACCTTTCAAGCTACTGAAGGTAGGTTTCTATTAACAAGTGAGCACAGTTACTATCTGATAAACTGACATATCTAGAAAAAGAACTTGTATCCTGATTGTTTGACTATTGCCCTGATACAACAAGGACAGAGTTATCCCAACTTGCCCTGCAACTAGAGAAATACTGCCACAAAATCTCAGGATGTAGTTTAGAAACAGCAGCAAATGTAGCAAGAAATCTCAGGACACATTGCAGAAACATCAGCAAAGCCTTCCAAATTTTAATTATAAAAAACTTCCATGCCAACTTTATATTGCCATTTCACATTTGCTTATACAGAACCTTTTGTGTTTTCAAAGTCATTTCCAGGAGTGTTAATAAGGCACTAGAGACAGCATTTGGTGGCCTCTGCATTGTTTGATAATGCCAACAACACAAATGTCATTCCAACATCATTGAAAAAGTTTTCTTACCAAAGTCTATAACCTCTAATTACCCCGAAAGAAATCCCCCAACACAAAAAAACAAAGCAATACTATTTTTACTATTGGCCTGAAAAGTATAAATATAGTTCACTTGTTTCTAATGCATGGGAGGAAGAAGAATTAAGAGTAGCATTTTACTAGTACCATCATTACACAAAGAAAGTTGCAAGAAGACATAAAGCTTGACACAAGTTTAGATAGAGAAGAATGTTTGTCCTATGGTATATCATTAATGCTCCCATGAAATGCTATGATTTACTAACACTTGCTCAAGTAATCTCTTGGCAGCATCTGTGTCATCAAATTCAGTAAATGATTCCAAGTCATAGGTTGTTATTTCCCTTGCTGTATTAATGTTTGTTTCTGTTACTTTAGAGGTATCTGATATTAAGAGCAAGAAGGAAAAATGTGCAGAGGGACCCTGTGCCACTCAGAGCAGATATCTGAAATGCCTTACTGTTAAAAGATATTTATCAAATATATTGCCAGTAGCTTTAGAAACATACCTATGTGAATATGCTATCCTTTGATCTAAGAGCGTTGCTCATGTGTAGGAGATCATTTGTATAAATGACACTTGGGGTGGCATAGACATATTTCCTCTCTGCCTCCCATATTTATTCAATTCAGAAATCCCAACAAGCCTTTATTCTTTTCAACCTTTCAACATTAATATTGATATGAAAAGACATGATGATATTTCTGCTTCATGCTTCAGTCCTACGCAATTTTTCTAGAGTTGTACAAACTTTCCTTATCTTGTTACTTTTCCATCTTTAAATGGTATCAAATAAGAAATGCCAGGGTCAATTCAACCTTGCAGCTTTTGGAGAGACGTTCCTGCCCCAAACTATAGAAAACCCACTGTTAAGAAAAGTAGTGCCATTCTCTAAGACACAAATGAATGGTTATCAAATTAAAGGGAGTTTTAAAAAGGAGTCAAAACATTGTTTTTTAATGAAATCAAATCTAAAGTATTGAATTTGTCCCAAGAATTTTCCTTTATTATTTTTTTGATTCTAAGAGAAGAGCAATTTTGAGAAGCCATTATCAGTGCAGTAAGACTTTTTGAGAAGGTAGAAATCCCTACATTTAATTGTAAGATGCATGCTGTTTTTAGGGGGGAAGATGCAAGGAGAAGACATAACTAAGAAATGTGTTACTTGTCAGACTGCCTTCCCTGACAGTGCTCAATTTCAGGCACCGATGCATCCAACCTGCTCACTCAGCTGCTCGTTATGTTTGGTAGCTATTAGAATCACATCCTTACCCCAAAGTCTGAGGTGCCACTGGGCTGAGTCATCCCTTCACCCCAGTTTGTGATTGTTCTCTCTAAACGTGCCCTTGTTCCTCTGTGTGACACAAAAGCCGGTTCTGAATTCCAGCCGTGTTGACTAAGACCCACTGACAACCATGCCTTCCTTTGCTCTTCTGCCAGTTGCTGCCTGAGAAGCTTACAAACATGCTCTTGACCAACAACACCAGTATGAGCCAGGAACTTGCTAGAAATGCAAATTCTTGCTAGGAAAACAAATTCTTACTACACTCCCCTCAAAACCACCCAGACCCACTGAATCAGAAACTCTGAGGGTGAAGTTGTAATAAGCCTTCCAGATGATTTTGATGTAGTCCCCAAGTGTGAAAATCACTAGTGTAAATCATCTCAACATTTCCCAGAGTTTTGCTATCAAATGGGCAATTCCCTCTGTTAAATCAATAGTAGCTAACATTCATTCACCCAAAAGAGATGTCCTTTTCATTATAGGGGACTGGAATGCAAAAGTAGGAAGTCAAGAAACACCTGGAATAACAGGCAAATTTGGCCTTGGAATACGGAATGAAGCAGGGCAAAGACCAATAGAGTTTAGCCAAGAAAATGCACTGATCATAACAAACACCCTCTTCCAACAACACAAGAGAAGACTCTACACATGGACATCACCAGATGGTCAACACTAAAATCAGATTGATTATATTCTTTGCAGCCAAAGATGGAGAAGCTCTATACAGTCAGCAAAAAAGACCAGGAGCTGACTGTGGCTCAGATCATGAACTCCTTATTGCCAAATTCAGACTGAAATGGAAGAAAGTAGGGAAAACCACTAGACCATACAGGTATAACCTAAATCAAATCCCTTATGATTATACAGTGGAAGTGAGAAATAGATTTAAGGGCCTAGATCTGATAGAGCGCCTGATGAACTATGGACTGAGGTTCGTGACATTGTACAGGAGACAGGGATCAAGACCATCCCCATGGAAAAGAAATGCAAAAAAGCAAAATGGTTGTCTGGGGAGGCCTTACAAATAGCTGTGAAAAGAAGAGAAGTGAAAAGCAAAGGAGCAGAGGAAAGATATAAGCATCTGAATGCAGAGTTCCAAAGAATAGCAAGAAGAGATAAGAAAGCCTTCTTCAGCGATCAATGCAAAGAAATAGGGGAAAACAACAGAATGGGAAAGACTAGAGATCTCTTCAAGAAAATCAGAGATACCAAGGGAACATTTCATGCAAAGATGGGCTCGATAAAGGACAGAAATGGCATGGACCTAACAGAAGCAGAAGATATTAAGAAGAGATGGAAAGAATACACAGAAGAACTGTACAAAAAAGATCTTCACGACCCAGATAATCATGATGGTGTAATCACTGACCTCGAGCCAGACATCCTGGAATGTGAAGTCAAGTGAGCCTTAGAAAGCATCACTACGAACAAAGCTAGTGGAAGTGATGGAATTCCAGTTGAGCTATTGGGGAGGGAGGAGGGAGGAGGGTTCAGGATGGGGAACACATGTATACCTGTGGTGGATTCATTTTGATATTTGGCAAAACTAATACAATTATGTAAAGTTTAAAAATAAAATAAAATTTAAAAAATAATAAATAAAACAGATAAAAAAAAAAAAAACCAAATCCTGAAAGATGATGCTGTGAAAGTGCTGCACTCAATATGCCAGCAAATTTGGAAAACTCAACAGTGGCCACAAGACTGGAAAAGGTCAGTTTTCATTCCAATCCCAAAGAAAGGCAATGCCAAAGAATGCTCAAACTACCACACAACTGCACTCATCTCACACGCTAGTAAAGTAATGCTCAAAATTCTCCAAGCCAGGCTTCAGCAATACGTGAACCATGAACTTCCTGATGTTCAAGCTGGTTTTAGAAAAGGCAGAGGAACCAGAGATCAAATTGCCAACATCTGCTGGCTCATTGAAAAAGCAAGAGAGTTCCAGAAAAATATCTATTTCTGCTTTATTGATTATGCCAAAACCTTTGACTGTGTGGATCACAATAAACTGTGGAAAATTCTGAAAGAGATGGGAATACCAGACCACCTGATCTGCCTCTTGAGAAATCTGTATGCAGGTCAGGAAGCAACAGTTAGAACTGGACATGGAACAACAGACTGGTTCCAAATAGGAAAAGGAGTACGTCAAGGCTGTATATTGTCACCCTGCTTATTTAACTTCTATGCAGAGTACATCATGAGAAATGCTGGACTGGAAGAAACACAAGCTGGAATCAAGATTCCTGGGAGAAATATGAATAACCTCAGATATGCAGATGACACCACCCTTACGGCAGAAAGTGAAGAGGAACTAAAAAGCTTCTTGATGAAAGTGAAAGTGGAGAGTGAAAAAGTTGGCTTAAAGCTCAACATTCAGAAAACGAAGACCATGGCATCTGGTCCCATCACTTCATGGGAAATAGATGGGGAAACAGTGGAAACAGTGACACACTTTATTTTTGCGGGGCTCCAAAATGACTGCAGATGGTGACTGCAGCCATGAAATTAAAAGACGCTTACTCCTTGGAAGGAAAGTTATGCCCAACCTAGATAGCATATTCAAAAGCAGAGACATCACTTTGCCAACAAAGGTCCATCTAGTCAAGGCTATGGTTTTTCCTGTGGTCATGTATGGATGTGAGAGTTGGACTGTGAAAAAGACTGAGCGCCGAAGAATTGATGCTTTTGAACTGTGGTGTTGAAGAAGACTCTTGAGAGTCCCTTGGACTGCAAGGAGATCCAACCAGTCCTTTCTGAAGGAGATCAGCCCTGGGATTTCTTTGGAAGGAATGATGCTAAAGCTGAAACTCCAGTACTTTGGCCACCTCATGCGAAGAGTTCTCATTGGAAAAGACTCTGATGCTGGGAGGGATTAGGGGCAGGAAGAGAAGGGGACGACAGAGGATGAGATGGCTGGATGGCATCACTGACTCGATGGACGTGAGTCTGAGTGAACTCCAGGAGTTGGTGATGAACAGGGAGGCCTGGCGTGCTGTGGTTCATGGGGTCACAAAGAGTCGGACACGACTGAGCGACTGAACTGAACTGAACTGAACATTCATTCAGGTACTGCTCTAAAATCAAGTACTTCTCTATCTAAAACATTCTTCTCTATCTAAACTTCGTGTAATATTTCGTAATATTTCAAGCTCTTCGTAACATTTTAAGCTCATTTAGTCCTCAAATGAACCTGGTGAGGTCGTTACTGTTACAGTTATTACCATCTACACTTTGAAAACTGAAGTAAAGAGGTTCCAAACCACAGACACTTAACAAGAGAGGCAGGATTCAGGCACCAGTATCTTCTCTGAAGACTGGGTTCTTTTGTACTTTGCTGTGTGACCTCTGACCATTCATACATCTCAGAATTACATCAAAGATTTCCATAAAGAACACAGGGCATTCTAACAGTAAGGGACTTTCCCACAGGCTAATTGAACCCTCAAGACAAAAACCTGAGGTCGGTATTAGTGGCCCAATTTCCCAAATGAATAAAAATAAGAGCAACCTCATTAACACTAATCTGACCTTTGTTGGTTTGGAATTAATAATAATTTGGTTATATTGTACCTAAAACTAGTGACTGTAAAGTAATATTTTTCCTTATGAATTTTCAGACTTCTGCTAACAAGAGAACCTGATTTAACTTTAATCAGATTTTGCAAACGAAGGACCCAAAGATGGACATTCCATTCTTTGTGCCTTTGGTCCTAAAAGACTAACTAAATAAATCTTGAAATGTCTGCTATTCACATTTCATCAAATAGTCAAAAGAAGTAACAATAGCAAAGAAACCATAATCAATGAAAAACCAACCCTCTGAATGGGAGAAATTATTTATAAATGAAGAAAGTGACAAGGGATTAATCTCCAAAACATACAAACAGCTCATGCAGCTCAATATAAAGAAGAGAAAAAAACACAATCAAAAACTGGGCAGAAGACCTAAATAGACATTTCTTCAAAGAAGACATACAGATGACCATCAAACACATCAAAAGATGCTCAATATTGCTAATTATTAGAGAAAAGCAAATCAAATCTATAATGAGGTATCACCTCACACCATTCAGAATATTGTCGTTCAGTCACTAAGTTGTACCTGACTCTTCATGATCCCATTAACTGCAGTACCCCAGGCTTCCCTGTCCTTCTCTAGATCCCAGAGCTTTATCAAACTCATATCCATCAAGTCAATGATGCCATCCAACCATCTCATCCTCTGTCACCCACTTCTCCTCCTTCCCTCAATCTTTCCCAGCATCAAGGTCTTTTCCAATGGGTCAGTTCTTCACATCAGGTAGCCATAGTACTGGAGCTCCAGCTTCAGCATCAGTCCTTCCAGTGAATATTCAGCATCGATTTCCTTTAGGATTGACCGACTTGACCTCCTTGCTGTCTGAGGGACTTTCATGAGTCTTCTCCAGCACCAGAGTTTGAAAGCATCAGTTCTTTGGCACACAGTCTTCTTTATGGTCCAACTCTCATATCCATACTTGACTATGGGAAAAACCATAGTCAGAATGGCCATCATTAAAAAAAACGAAACAATAAATGCTGGAGAGAATATGGAGAAAAGGGAACTCTGTTACATTGTTGGTGGGAATATAAATTGACACAGCCATTATGGAGAATAGTATGGAGGCTTCTTAAAGAACTAAAAATAGAACTACCATATGACCCAACAATCCCACTACTGGTCATAAACCCAGAGAAAACCATAATTCCCAATGATACAAGTACCCAATGTTCACTGCAGCACTATTTACAATAACCAGGACATGGAAGCAACCTAAATGTCCATCAACAGAGGACTGGATAAAGAAGATGTGGTACATAATCACAATAGAATATTACTCAGCTATCAAAAGGAATGAAACTGTGCCATCTGTAGCGATATGATGGACCTAGAGACTGTCATAGAGTGAAATCAGAAATAGAAAAGCAAATATTGTATATTAATGCATATAGATGGAATCTAAAAAGTGGTATAGAGGGTCTTATTTACAAAGCAGAAATACAGACACAGATTTAGAGAACAAATACATGGATAACAAGGGGGAAAATCAGGGTTGGGGTGGAGCACTGGGAGACTGGGACACTATACACACTGTTGAGTCTATGCATAGAATAGATAACAGATGACAGCACCCTTATGGCAGAAAGTGAAGAACAACTAAAGGGCTTCTTGATGAAAGTGAAAGAGGAGAGTGAAAAAGTTGGCTTAAAGCTCAACATTGAGAAGACGAAGATCATGGCATCTGGACCCATCACTTCATGGCAAATAGATGGGGCAACAGTGGAAACAGTGGCAGACTTTGTTTTGGGGAGCCTCAAAATCACTCCAGATAGTGACTGCAGCCATGAAATTAAAAGACGTTTACTCCTTGGAAGGAAAGTTATGGCCAACCTAGACAGCATATTAAAAAGCAGAGACATTACTTTGCCAATAAAGGTCCGTCTGGTTAAGGCTATGGTTTTTCCAGTGGTCATGTATGGATGTGAGAGTTGGACTGTGAAGAAGGCTGAGCGCCGAGGAATTGATGCTTTTGAACTGTGGTGTTGGAGAAGACTCTTGAGAGTCTCTTGGACTGCAAGGAGATCCAATCTATCCTAAACGAGATCAGTCCTGGGTGTTCACTGGAAGGACTGATGTTGAAGCTGAAACTCCAGTACTTTGGCCACCTGATGTCAAGAGCTGACTCATTTGAAAAGACCCTGATGCTGGGAAAGATTGAGGGCAGGAGGGGAGAAGGGGACGACAGAGGATAAGATGGTTGGATGGCATCACTGATTCAATGGATGTGTTTGGGTAAACTCCGGGAGTTGGTGATGGACAGGGAGGCCTGGCGTGCTGTGGTTCACAGAGTCACAGAGAGTCGGACACGACTGAGTGACTGAACTGAACTCAGTGAGAACCCACTGTATAGCACAGGGAACTCTACTCAGAGCTCTGTGGTGACCTAAATGGGAAGGAAATCCAAAAAAAGAGGGGATATATATGAACATACAACTGATTCAATTTTTCGTACAGCAGAACAAAATATTGTAAAGCGATTATACTCCATTTAAAAATTAATTTTTAAAAAATGTTAAAAAGAAATACAATCTATAGGGAAGAGATGAGGAGAAATCACCCAAGACTCTGCTTCTGGTGAACTTATGTCTTGGAGGTGGGCGGTTGTGGAGGAGCTGTGGGGGCATAAAACTGACAATGCTGTATGACTTTGGTGCAAACTCTGATAATACTGGTACCAACAGAACGCTACCTCTCATTTCTGCATGAAATTGAATGTAGGGGCAGAGAAACACAGCAGTCGGGTACGGGCGGGGCAACACAGCCCTGAGCAGAGGGAGCAGCGCCACCTGGTGGATGAAACCACGCCCTGCGGGAGGCGGTGACTCCCGGGGCAGGTGTTTCCTCTGGGGCTCATTCTGGCAGTGAAATCAACAGCAGACACCTGAGCAGCAGTCATCGAAAAGAGTGCCAGAGGAAGAAGTGAAGGAAGAGCGGGTGCCATTCTGAGCTGGCTGACTAAATCAGTCGCTGAGGAAAAGTGACCCACCCTGGCTGCTCCTAGAAAAGAACTGATATGGGGAAGAGGGGACTTAATGAGTTCAAGAAGACCTGCCTTAGCAAGAAAAGTGATGACTCAGGAAATTTCAAGTCAAATGTTTACATTGATCTATTTTATTAGTTCTGCAGATTATGCCACATCCTTTTTGGAAGAATTTGGCTTTTTAGTCATTCCAGCAGTTATCTTAAAAAAAAATTGTGACTTTTTAACTTTCAGATTAGTGGTTGTTGACTTTTTTCTACACATATACTTGTAGCTATTCCTTTTCAAATTCTTCTCCCAATTAAGTTGTTATAGAATATTGGGTATAATTCCCTGTGCTACACAGTATACTGGTCCTTATTGATTATTCATGTTAAATATAGCAGTGTGTACATGTCAATCCCAAACTCCCTATCTCTCCCCTTAAACTTGTCTCTTGATCTGATTTTATATATGTGTTATAAAATTATTTCTGTTCTCAAATATTTTGTTATACTTCCTAGAAGTTTAAAAATGTTTGTTATACTTCCTAAAAAGGAAAAAGGAAACTAAGATATTTGACCATGACCCATTTGCTTTTCTCCATCATGTCAAATTATTCACTGAGTGTGATCCACATACTTCAATACCTTACTCTACTCCTGAAAAACTATGAGCCATTTAAAACAAACAAAGGAAAAAAAGATGTTAATACACTTTACAAGTAAAAGATCTGTCAAGTAAATTCTAGGACCTTTCAAAAAGTTGTTTTATTTCATAACACACACAAAAAAATCAATTTAGCAACTGGAAAAAGTAAAATAAAGTAATATGAGATATGCTGTGTTATTAATAGAAATATCTTTGTGTGGCAAAAGGCCATGAAAATTAATTCTAGAAAGACTTTTTCTTTTCACATCCTCTCAAGCAAGTAAGTTTAACCTTCGTAGGGTTCCAAGTTGCATTTCAAAAATTATATTTTCTGTGTCATTTCCAATTATATAGAAATAATTTCAAAAGATACTGCCTAAATAATATAGGTCAGATCATGCAGATGTTTCTCTGAGATAGGTGAGTTTCTGAAATGTTGTTCTAATTAAATCTATGGGTTTGTATCTTCAAGTTAAGAGGAATCGAAATGTTCAGTTCCCAGATACATTTGCTCAAAGTAAGAGTACAAACTAGTCCTTTGGAACATTAAATATCCTCCTTCTCCTTGATGATATATAATCTATTGTCTTTCCCCAAAAAATTCACTAGCTTCATCTACAGTGAATATCTGTTGAAGCCAGTTTGAAGGAAACTCCTTGCCACCTTTGATGAGTATACTAATTAACTCCCGTTAGTCTAAGGTGCTACAGAACAGAATGAGGATTAAACCTAATAAGCCGTTTTTTGTACAAGAATCCACTTTCCATCAGCAGCTTGCCCCTGTGCTCAGCTCTCGGTCTCAGAGCCCCTGACATTTGGCCAGCCGTCAGGAGGCACTCTGTTAGCACCTCAAATGCCTTCGGGACCAGGCAGCGACTGTTAAGTATCAGCCCCTTCACATGCACTCTGTAGATTCCAACTGTTTTTTAAACACTGCCTCGGGACTCATCCCAGCTTCCAATTTTCATTCTCTGTAATCTAGCCACACACACATTTTTAGGGCTACATGATTGCTTGCCCTTGTCTCTTTTTGAAGGACATGACACTTTGTCCATGTTTGAATCAGTTTTTGCCCTGCTGAATCGCTCTCACAGTTAAAGAATTCATCACGTGGGCCCCACAACACACATCATTTCTTTTTTTTAAAACTGGAGGATAATTACAACGTTGTGTTGGTTTCTGCTGTACAATGTGAATCAGCTGCATGTATACATATATCCCCTCCCTCCGGAGGCTCCATCCCACCCCTCTAGTCCTCACGGAGCCCACGCTGAGCTCCCTGTGTCATATTGCAGCTTCCCACTGGCTATCTATTTTACCCACGGTAGTGTATATATGTCAGTGCTACTTTCCCAATTCGTCCCCCTCCCCTTGCTGTGTCCACAATTCCGCTCCCTACGTTTGCATCTCTATTCCTGCCCTGCAAATCGGTTCATCTAGATTCCATATATCACACCATTCCTTACCACACACAATTTTGAAAATTACCTCTCCTTTGTTGCTGCTGTTCAGTAGCTCAGTCGTGTCTGACTCTTTGCAACCCCATGAAGTGCAGCATGCCAGGCTTCCCTGTCCTTCACTATGTCCCTTCACTACCTCTCCTTTAGTTTCTGTCATAATACTAACCTTGATACCAGCACTTTTCACACTTTAACAACAGTTGCACTTATTGGGCAGGAGGGAGTTCATGCCTGAACTCAACTTAAAACAATGTTCAAACAAAGCAAATCATCAGTGAAAAAATGCCATGACCATGAATAACTAAAACCACAATTTGTTGATGACTGGCAGAGCTGTTCCACCCAGCACACAGCTTTGCTCACATCCATGGAGGTCATTAAGTAGAAAATAATTACATTATAGCAGCTGAAAGTGTGCAGAGTTATAACTGTCTGCTCGGTGCTGTGCCATGGACTTCACCTGCATTACTTCTTTTGAAATTCACTATCATCCTAAAGGCGGGTACTATCAGTATTTTAAAAAGCTGGGAACCAAGACATAAAACAGTCATTAGCTTTCCCAAGCCACACATGCAGTGCAAACATGTGTTTTGAACCCAAGTGTCTGCCTATCTGCCAATGCAGGAGACTCAAGAGATGCAAGTTCAAACCCTGGGTAAGGAAGATCCCCAGGAGAGGGGCATGGCAACCCACTCCAGTATTCTTGCCTGAGAATGCCATGGACAGAAGAACCCGGCAGGCTACAGTCCACAGGGTCGCAGAGAGTCAGACACAACTGAAGTGACTTAGCATGCATGCATGCATGTCTGAATCCAGTCTGCAGGCTCAAAATCTCTATGGACTCAATACAGCTCAAATCATGGAATTGTTTTATTTTTATGAAAAAGTCACCATTTCACCCTTGTTGTCAAATACAACTCCAAATTTTCAAGATATATAGCTTCAATATTATAAAAATACTGTGTTCAATACAGCCATTTATATGAATCATCTCATTTGATAAATGAAACATGTAATGTAAAAATGTATACATCAAAATTTTCAGCTTTAACTCATGGAAAATAATTAGAAGCTATAACTTGGAAAAAACTTTACAACTTTTTGACAATATTCATGTTAAGATGAGAAGCAATCACAAAAAAATTATAGTAGATCAGAAAATGAATGGATTGCATATTTATATATTCAGTTCAGTTCAGTCGCTAGGTCGTGTCCGACTCCTTGCGACCCCATGAACTGCAGTACGCCAGGCCTTCCTGTCCATCACCAACTCCTGGACTTCACTCAGACTCACGTCCATTGAGTCGGTGATACCATCCAGCCATCTCATCCTCTGTCGTCCCCTTTTCCTCCTGCCCCCAATCCCTCCCAGCATCAAAGTCTTTTCCAATGAGTCAGCTCTTCTCATGAAGTGGCCAAAGTATTGGAGTTTCAGCTTTGGCATCAGGACTTCTAATGAATATTCAGGACTGATCTCCTTTAGGATGGACTGGTTGGATCTCCTTGCAGTCCAAGGGACTCTCAAGAGTCTTCTCCAACACCACAGTTCAAAAGCATCAATTCTTCGGCACTCAGCTTTCTTCACAGTCCAACTCTCACATCTATTCATGACTACTGGAAAAACCATAGTCTTGACTAGACAGACCTTTGTTGGCAAAGTAATGTCACTGCTTTTTAATATGCTATATTATATTTTACTAAAAAATGAGTCATAATGAAAATATAGGGGTTAAATACATAGACAAAAATCTGTGTCAAAATAAAACTTTTTTTTTTATGTATGGTCTCAATAACCAAGCTAATTTAGAGTTAATCTTTTTTTTTTTAATTTTATTTTATTTTTAAACTTTACAATATTGTATTAGTTTTGCCAAACATCGAAATGAATCTGCCACAGGTATACCCGTGCTCCCCATCCTGAACCCTCCTCCCTCCTCCCTCCCCATACCCTCCCTCTGGGCCGTCCCAGTGCACCAGCCCCAAGCATCCAGCATCGTGCATCGAACCTGGACTGGCAACTAGTCTCATACATGATATTACACATGTTTCAATGCCATTCTCCCAAATCTCCCCACCCTCTCCCTCTCCCACAGAGTCCACAAGACTGATCTATACATCAGTGTCTCTTTTGCTGTCTCGTACACAGGGTTGTTGTTACCATCTTTCTAAATTCCATATATATGCGTTAGTATACTGTATTGGTGTTTTTCCTTCTGGCTTACTTCACTCTGTATAATAGGTTCCAGTTTCATCCACCTCATTAGAACTGATTCAAATGTATTCTTTTTAATGGCTGAGTAATACTCCATTGTGTATATGTACCACAGCTTTCTTATCCATTCATCTGCTGATGGGCATCTAGGTTGCTTCCATGTCCTGGCTATTATAAACAGTGCTGCGATGAACATTGGGGTACACGTGTCTCTTTCCCTTCTGGTTTCCTCAGTGTGTATGCCCAGCAGTGGGATAAAATAAAACTTTTAAATACATGTATAAAAGTAAAAAACATCTAGTCTTTCAGGAGCATACAAAATGTTTTTGAGAAAGACTATCTTTGCAATGTTATATGTGAATTACATCTCAGTAAAACTAGGGGAGGTAGAATACCGACCCTCTTAAGACTCTTTTAAGGGACACAATTAAGAATTTAATAGGAAAAAATTCATGACAGAACCTACACATTTCCCTAATCCAAGCTTCAGACCTGTTCAATAGGTGTGTTATAATCAATCCTGCCTGCATCTGTACCTGTGTGCATGGTCAGAGAGAATACTCTTGTCTACAGAGTCAGAAGCGCTCACCATTTGTTTCTACTCTTAGCTAACATGCAAACCGTTTCTTAAAACTTTCTGCATGGGGACATCAGACCCTTGTTTATAAACCAGTGACATAGAAGCCCCTGTTTTCAAGGCAGTTTTTATCTCTAGACTCTTCTTAAGGACTCCTAAAGGTTTTTCTCTACTTTAAACTGAAACTTACTTCCCTATCCATAGCTGAAACAACTACCTGTCCGTCTTTGCTCTGCCCTTGGGAGCAGCAGCGTTAGGCTGCTGAGTGGAAAAGGACTGCTGTGTGTAGTGTCGAGATGAAATACAGCCTGATGTAAAAATGTCCACAGCAGGGTGAACCTTCCACAGCACATGGGGAGAACAGCATGGAGATACCATCATCATCATTATATGGTTGGCTCTGAATTTCTTTCTCCAAGGCTGGGGCTGCCCCCTCCCATGTGACTTGGGTGGAAATATTCCCAGAATCTTACCTCCCCTGCCACAGAAATAAGCACATAAGCAAAACTGGTTAGTAAAAACATCTTGTCAATCTGGATCCCAAGGTCCTTTGGGGTTCAGATATCAGGGAGGGAGATATCAAAGGTGGGGAGAGCCTCGCACTCTCTGAGACTGGAAGCTGGTCTGAGGATGTGCTGTGCAGCCCACATCTGAATGCAGCACAGCAGGAACCCGACCCCATTGTTTGAAACTCTGGATGTGCTCAAATATGCCTTCATCCTTTGGGCCTTCTGGTTAAATTAAACAAAAATTCCCTTTTTAACTTAGTTTAAGTTAGTCGTTTCAATTAGACTTTCATTTCCAGTTAGAGTTGATGCTCAGAAAACTTGTGGACAAAGTGAAGTCTAGAATGGTGTTCAGGAGTAGAGTAAGGAAAGCACAGAGAAATTAGGAGTTGAGTGAGTGGCTCAGTAGAAAATCAGAAAGGTGAAAACTGAAAAACTGTAGCCTGGACCTACCTTGCTGCTGCTGCTGCTGCTAAGTTGCTTCAGTCGTGTCCGACTCTGTTCGACCCCATAGACAGCAGCCCACTAGGCTCCTCTGTCCCTGGGATTCTCCAGGCAAGAATACTGGAGTGGGTTGCCATTTCCTTCTCCAATGCATGAAAGTGAAAAGTGAAAGTGAAGTTGCTCAGTCGTGTCCGACTCTTCGCAACCCCATGGACTGCAGCCTCCCAGGCTGCTCCATCCATGGGATTTTCCAGGCAAGAGTACTGGAGTGGGTTGCCATTGCCTTCTCCGGGACCTACCTTAATTTATGCTAAAACTTCCCTGCATGGTAGGATTTCCAGAGTGTTAGGAGGGCTCCCCTGGTGGCTTAGATGGTAAAGAATCTGCCTGCCATGTGAGAGACTTGGGTTTGATCCCTGGTTGGGAAGTTTCCCTAGAGAAGGGAATGGCTACCTACTCCAGTATTCTTGCCTAAAGAATCCCATGGACAGAGGAGCCTGGTGGGCTACAGTCCATGGGGTCACAAATAGTCAGATATGACTGAGCAACTAACACTTTCACTTTCAAGAGGAGCCATTATGCAAAAAAAAAAAAAAAAAGGAAAAGGAAAAAGGATCCAGTGTTAGGGATTCCAAAATCCCTTTATAAATTATAGAGTCTTTCATTACAGAACTGGAGATGAGATGCTAATAACTCTGGCAAGCTCAAGTGACAAGAGGATGAACTACAAAAATATTAGGAAAAGGATTACATCAAAGTACCTGGGCAGGGTGGCACAGTGGTTAAGATTCGCTGCTTCCACAGCAGTGGGCGTGGATTCCATCCCCCATTGGGGAATAAGATCCCACATATCCCATGGCAAGGCCAAAAGATTTATATAAAAAAAAGAAAAAGTGCCTGGGCATTGGAGGAGATGCCAGTGACAGTCTCCATCCACCTTGTATACTTCCCGAGAACAGCCCTGCCAGCCCAGCCCAACTGTCTGCAGCAGGCAACGAGGACCCCTCCCTGCAGCTTATCTCTGCAACAGAATCTATTTCTGGCTAATATCTTAGTGTTTATTTTAAATGCCCATTAAGATTTCCAGAGGTTTTCAGGACAAATGTCATATCCCCAAATATTTCACTTGCGAGCCCCAGAAACTGCAGTCTACTATTTAATAAAGATAACACTATCCATTGACAATGATTATATCTAAACCATACGCAACTAAAAATATAAAGTTTCACCCAGAGGCAATGTCTCACCTAGTGCTATCTGCCTCATTATACCTTTATCCTTCCCCCATCCTCCCCCTTTTGCATATTTTGCTGTGTGTCTTTCATCAGTACAGCTAGAGAGTAAGCTACGAAATATATGCTGGGAATAAACTGCCTTCTATCTCTCAGATAAATTCTATTTCCTTTCTCACCTTCTGTGCTGAAAAGTCACTTCTATAAATATTCTCCATGAAGGGTAGCGAAGAATTGAAATGACATTTCACTAACTGTGAATCAGCATCTCTTCTCATTGGAAGAGCCGAAGCTTTTCAGAAATATGATCTGAGAGCTGCCACATGAGGGAAAATGTAAGACATTAGGAAATGGCAGTCAGAGTGTGGGGAATACCAGTAACACCCTCCCTCCACTAACTGATCTGCCTCTGAGGGTTTTAGGGGGGTTTCAAATGGAGAAAGTCCTTGGACAAGTCTGAATATAATATGACCTTGCTAATTCTTAAAAAAAAAAAAAAAAAGTATACTCAGGCATTTGAGAGGATTTCCAGAGCCATCAGCCCAGTGTCTATCCTCCTGAAGATTCTACACCAGAAAGTAGCTTAAGCCCATCTGTTAAAACAAAAAGAATTGTGGGTTGTGGTGTTGTCTTTGAATGAATAAAGGGGATGGTTAAAATAATGACTAAGCACTACCAGGCTGCCGGCACCATGCAGACAATGGCGAAACTGCAGGCAGGAGCCAGGACGGGTCCATCTCCCCACATAGCATACACCCTTGCAGCAGTAACCTTCAGACTTAAACACACTTCCAGGGTGTTGTAGGAACAAAAACCTAGATAAAGAGATCACGAAGGCTTCTTTGAGCAAGTGATAATTGAGCAAATCTTGAAGGACTAAGGATTAACTGGCTGAGGGGGAGTAGGGAGGGCATTCCTAACAGAAGAAAAAGCCATGTATAGCCCCTAAGGGGGAAGGAGGAACTGGTCATTCAAGAAAATGAGACTAAAGTGTGGAGTGGAGGAAGCATGGGGTCAGGGGTTTAGGATATGGTGAGGTAACATGACTTTGAAGGTTATGCGAAAGATTTTTTTCTTAACATACCCAAACTAAGGTCTCTCTTAAATCTATTCTACCTATAGATTCCTCCACCTCAATCAATGGCAATTCTACCTTTTAGTTGCTTGACATCACCGGTGACTCCTCTTTCTTTCATACCCTAAGTTGAATTTATCAGCAAAATTTATACATCCTATTTTCAAAATATATCCTTTACTGTACCACTTCTCATCATTTTTACTGTACCATTCTGGCCCAAGCCAGCATCTCCTCTCTCTTAGATTATTGCAGTAGCCATGAAAACAGTCTTCCTATTTTTCCCTTTGCCTGCCAAGAGCGATCCTTTTAAAGCAGGAGTTTGAAAGGCTCCCTATCTCAGTTAGAGTGAAAAGTGAAGTGCATAGTGTGTTCTATAATGCCCGACACGGTCTAGTTTTCTGTTAGATCTCTGACTTCTCCCCCATCACTCTCATTCTCACTCTGCACACTCCAGACTCAGTATCCCAGCTTTCCTGGAAGGGCACACATGCTTTCCTTCATGGTCTTTGCACCTGATACTCCCTCTGCACATATTCTCTTTTTTCAAATACCCATGTGGCTCACACTCTCACCTACTTGGAGTTTTTTTTTCAAATGCTGTCCCCTCAATGAGGCTTTCCCCCATCCTTTTCCTTTCTTTTACCTAGTTTATATTTATCCCTAATACATCATAGAAAATACTTGTACTTATTTACTTTGCTCCTCACACACACACACACACACACATGCCAGAATACAAGCTCCGTGAGGACAGGAGTTTCTGTCAGTTCACTGTGAAATCCAGGGGCCTAGAATGTTTGCTAGAGAGAGAGTGAGCACTCAATAAATATTTGCTAAATGAAGGTCTTTATCCTAAGAGCAATAGTATGCCACAGAAAAGCTTTTAAACATGAACAGCCATGATCAGATAGAACTTTTTAAGTATTAAATATCTCAAGCTGCCCTAGGAAAAATATTGGAAGAGAAGGAGATGAGGGTGGGGTGGGGAAAGGGAGATGCCTGGGAGAAAACTAGTTCTTCAGCTCTAAGAAGAGTCATTACACTGAACTGGAGAAGAGAGGCTTACCAGCCTGGGTAATGACTCAGTGTGGTAGCCTGTCTCCAAAATGCCCCTGACTCCTATAACGCACATCACCCAGTATTCACATCTCTGTGTTGTCACCTCCCATGCTCAAGGGGGCCTGGCTCTGAGAGACCAATTATCACAGAGTGATGCTGCCTGACTTCCAAGAACAAATTATAAAAGAAATTCCAACTTCTACCATGGTGTTTTGGAGTACTCACTCTCAGAACTCTGAGCCACTGTGTAAGAAGTCTTGCTACCCAAGGCCACCATGCTAGAGACCACATGGGATGCCACGGGAAGAAGCCCCGAGACTACATAAAGAAAAAGATGCTCTACCAGCCTCAGCTGCTCCAGGTCCCAGACGTTCGAGGGGTCCTGACTGACACCCTCGACCCTGAGAACAGAAACATGCTGTCTCACTGTGCCACATCTAAATTTCTGACCCTCACAATCAAAACAGAAGTTTAAGCCACTACACTTGGGATAGTGTGTTAAGCAGCAGGAAATAACCAGAAAACACAGTGAAGAGGACTCCTTGCACGGTGAGATTTCACCAGCCAGGCACAAGTTCAAGGTTTAGCTTGAAGGACCAAATACTTCGTTGCCTTCTGTGTTTGAAACCTTATGTATGATAAGTAAAACAGATTACATTAATAAAAGAAAAATGCAGCTGGTTCCAGGTAGCTTTTAAATTGCAAAAAATCTACCTGCCTGATTTTCTCCCTATTTTTATTGCACCTATGCCCTTCAATAGAAGGGGAATAATAGAATGGGAAAGACTAGAGATCTCTTCAAGAAAATTAGAGATATCAAGGGAAATTTTCAAGCAAAGACGGGCACAATAAAGCACAGAAATGGTATGAACCAAACAGAAGCAGAAGATATTAAGAAGAGGTGGAAAAATACACAGAAGAACTATACAAAAAAGATCTTCATGACCCAGATAACCATGATGGTGTGATCACTCCCCTAGAACCCAACATCCTGGAATGTGAAGTCAAGTGGGCCTTAGGAAGCATCATTCTGAACAAAGCTGGTGGAGGTGATGGAATTCCAGTTGAGCCATTTCAAATCCTAAAAGATGATGCTGTGCAAGTGTTGTACTCAATATGCTAGCAAATTTGGAAAACTCAGCAGTGCTCACAGGACTGGAAAAGGTCAGTTTTCATTCCAATCCCTAAGGAAGGCAATGCCAAAGAATGCTCAAACTACTACACAATTGCACTCATCTCACACGCTAGCAAAGTAATGTTCAAAATTCTCCAAGACAGGCTTCAACAGTACATGAACCAAGAACTTCCAGAGGTTCAAGCTGGATTTAGAAAAGGCAGAGGAACCAGAGATCAAATTGCCAACATCCATTGGATAATTGAGAAAGCAAGAGAGTTCCAGAAAAACATCTACTTCTGCTTTATTGGTTATGCCAAAGCCTTTGACTGTGTAGATCACAACAAACTGTGGAAAATTCTGAAAGAGATGGGAATACCAGACCACCTGATCTGCCTCCTGAGAAATCTGCATGCAGGTCAAGAAGCAACAGTTAGAACTGGACATGGAACAACACACTGGTTCCAAATCAGGAAAGGAGTACGTCAAGGCTATATATTGTCACCCTATTTATTTAATATATATGCAGAGTACATCATGCGAAATGCCAGGCTTGATGAAGCACAAGCTGGAATCAAGATTGCCGGGAGAAATATCAATAACCTCAGATATGCAGATGACACCACCCTTATGGCAGGAAGCGAAGAAGAACTAAAGAGCCTCTTGATGAAAGTGAAAGAGGAGAGTGAAAAAGTTGGCTTAAAACTCAACATTCAGACAACTAAGATCATGGCATCTGATCCCATCACTTCATGGCAAATAGATGGGGAAACAGTGGAAACAGTGACACACTTTATTTTCTTGGCTCCAAAATCACTGCAGATGGTGAATGCAGCCGTGAATTAAGACACTTGCTCCTTGGAAGAAAAGCTATGACCAACTTTGACAACATATTCAAAAGCAGAGAGATTACTTTGCCAACAAAGGTCCATCTAGTCAAGGCTATGGTTTTCCAGTAGTTTTGTATAGATTTGAGAGTTGGACTATAAAGAAAGCTAAGTGCTGAAGAATTGATGCTTTTGAACTGTGGTGTTGGAGAAGACTCTTGAGAGTCCCTTGGACTGCAAGGAGATCCAACCAGTCCATCCTAAAGGAGATCAGTCCTGAATATTCATTAGAAGGACTGATGCTGAAGCTGAAACTCCAATACTTTGGCCACCTGATGCAAAAAACTGACTCATTGGAGAAGACCCTGATGACGGAGAAGATTGAAGGCAGGAGGAGAAGGGGACAACAGAAGATGGAATGGTTGGAAGGCATCGCTGACACGATGGACATGAGTTTGAGCAAGCTCCAGGATTTTGTAATGGACAGGGAACCCTGGCGTGCTACAGTCCATGGGTCACAGTCGGACATGACGAGCAACTGAACTGAACTGATCCGATGCCCTTCAAGAAGCTGACAATTTTCTTGATTAACTGAGGTAATTGGATTACCATGACAGAGTTTCCCCTTCCAACTCTCCAGAGAAATTTAGAGCATAAACTGGAATCAACACACTCTTCTCTCAAGGACAATAAGTAATTGTTTGCTCTGAAATTCATCAAAGAACTAATTGGAACTGTTATTTCAGGAATATTTGATGCCTGAACTCTATGCTTTTCTATACAAATCAAAGACTAAATTATAATATCAGAACCTTGAATTGCAAATGAAAATATTAGCAAATTAAGTCCCCTCATAAAATCATGAACAAAGTATATGCAATATACAGCTTAAAGCACAAGACAAAAATACCAGCAAATTTTCATCTAAGTGTGAAGACATAAAGAAAGCAGAAGAGATCTACAAGTTCTTATATCAAGTTATTGCATGGGATTCAAACAGAGTCCCTCTAGAAGCAGTAGTTCATATGACATTTTGGAAAGCCTATGATCTAAATAAATCCTACCTGAAATAAACTTATGCAAGATTGTCATCCTGCTTCATGCTCTTAGTGTGTAAACTAAGAAATGTGTCAAATTTCTCAAAAGCCTAATCTTGAGCTACATCAACTCCTCAAGGAACACTGACACAAACACACTCACAGTCCATATCTTGCTTAGATTGCTATTGGCTCTCAGAGATATTCTGAGTCTCTGACTACATAAAGGTGCTTGGGCTATTGGTGAAAGCCCAAGACAGAGATAGGGCAATACTAAGAGGTCAATATCCCAAAGGTTTCTGCCACCTACAGAATAAAGTTTCATTTTTCTTAGTAAGACACACAGAGCCCTCTTTGATCTCAGCCTTGCTTACATCTTCAATACAATTTCTTGCTATAACTTCTCCAATCACCACCATGCTTACCCTGCCTTCTACCCCACACGCATGCACACACACACACACACACACACTCTCTTGCAGAGTACTGAACTAGTTGCACTTCCCTGAATGGACTGTCCTGTTTCAAGTCTCCCCAACTTTGTTTACAGCCCTGCCTCTGTCTAGTATATCCTTTCTCCTTTTGTAAGACAGTTTAAACCTCACTTTTCTCTGAAACCCCACCTGTCTTCTTCCCTCCAGGTAGACGCTGGTCATTCTCTGCTTTGAACCCTCAGAAGGCCCCATATATCATTATTTTTGTCTCCCTACTCCTAGTTAACTGAGTTATTTGGGAGAGCAAATAATCTTATTTGATTATTTCCATGTCAGAATCCCCTAAAACCCAGACCTGGTCTCATATACAGAAAGAATGGAAAGAAGATCAATAATCCCTCCAAATAAAAGGAAAAGATTTGTGAACTTTAACTTTCAGTGACAGTGCTATCTGGTCTTGTCCTTGCACATAATAAATCAATTTCATTTTCCTGTCACCAACATCACTTTTTAAGGGAAGGCAATCTAAAGTGCTGCCACAAGTCACCCTCAAATCGTAACATGACGTATTAGACATAATTTTGATTGACAAGTAAATAAAACCATGTCACAGAAATTTGGAACCGCAGAAATATCCAGTCTATTTTATAAAAACTCCCACAAAACTGCAAAAGACATAATTCACAAAAGAGCAACTAACCACTGTGCTGATTCTATTCATCATGCATAACCAACAACACAGAATTCTGCTCCTCTGGTTACAGGCACATACATCATATTTTATTGAGATAGTATCCATGAATTATTGAGAATCTTTAAGGTGATCAGAACATCCGAAAGGAATTAGAAACCAAAACTGCCAGTCTGATGAGTAGGTAAAGACAGATCAGGATGCACAGTTAGTAAAGAGAAATGGATGACAAGGTTATTCACCTTTCTCTGTGGGAACAAAACCGGCACTAAAAATAGCCCCAGAGGGCGAGGTAATACTCACTTATGATTGGCTTTTATTCTCCATCCATTTTAGACAGTGACTATTATCCCAGCTCTGTGGGGATTCTAAAAATTTGAACATTTATAAAAGATTTACTCCTGAGTAGAAAATGCCATAAAATGGTGAATCCCATAGAATTTTTCAAAGTAATAATATGATCATTCAACTTTCAGCTCAGTCTTTAAATACTGCATATGACAGCCACCATATAAAAATTATAGTCCATATTATAATCTATTCAATTCTTTTTATAACAGGTCTCTTATTTTGACGGACACACAAACTTGAAGAAATGAATGAGGCTGGAAATAAAATTTTCCATTGATAATTCTTGGAGACATTTGTCATTTCAGAGAGCTTCTACCCCATAATGGCCAAATTAAATAGAGAATGAGCAAAAGCAGTATCTGGGAATTATGGAACAGATCTTTAGGAAATAGAACTCTTTCTGCTTGAGAAACTTCTTTTGTGCATGCATGGATGCACTCATTTGTGTCCAACTCTGCAATACCAGGGACTGTAGGCTCCTCTATCCATGGGGTTTCCCAGACAAGAATACTGGAGTGGGTTGCCATTTCCTCCAGGGGATCTTCCCAACTTATGGGTCGAATACACATCTCCTGCACTGGCGGGCAGATTTTTTTTTTTTTTTTACCACTGAGCCACCTGGGAAGCCAACTGTCTTCCCTTATTTAATTCTAAATAGTGGGCAATGGTGCCCTGAGGAAGGGAGGACAAGCAGTCAAATGCTATGAAACAAAAGCAGTATTCATCATTCTTAAAAAGCAGTCTGCTCTGGAATTATCAGATACATGCACTCGAAAGTAGGGAGAATGATTCGTCTCAGTAGACTCATTACCCAGCTTTAAGCAACGTTCTGTCTTTTTTGTTTTATCTATCCACCTTCCAACCTTTCTTTTTCTGGAACAAATACCAGTAATCCTATCTTTCCATCCATAAATACTTCAGAATGTATCTCTGAGATGAACATATTAAAATAACAGTACTACCATTTCACAAATACAATTCATAATTATTCCTCAATATCACCTAACTTCAATCCCTACTCAGTTTTCTCTGATCATCTCAAAAATGTCTTTTGGTATGATTGCTTGAATCAGAATCCTGACAGAATTCACACATTGCATTTGGTTGCTATGTTCTAAGTCTCCTTAAATCTATAATATCTCCTCTTTCCTTTTTTTCATGACATTTATTTGCTAGAGATTCTATATTTAGCTGATTGTTCCATCACAGAGCAATCAGTGTAAGTTAAAATGATGCTTTACCTTTTATAATTCCTATAAACTGGTGGTTAGAGGTTTGCCTAGATTCAGATTCAAATTTAGGGGCAAGAGTAATTCAAAGGTCATGCTGTGAGTCACATCAAGAGGCACGTAACATCTGTCTTTCCCACATTTGGTGATGCTGAGCTTGATCAGAGGCTCAGCTGATGCCAGCCTGGACGTCCTATCATAAGGTGTCCCATTAACAATTCTAATGACCGGCATTTTGCTTGCCTAGACCCATTATTTCATGAGGAGTTGAATATGGGATTATCCAAAGCTTTCACTTCTCTGCTTTTATTTTCTACTATTCTGTTTAAAAAATAAAAAACAGAAAAGCCCTTTCAGAAACAGAAAAATAACCCTAAACCCTACAAGCTATCCTGACACTCACAGCTAGACCTCAAGTTTCTCCTATTGGACATAAACAATCTCAGAGAACAGCAAGTCACCTTGTAACCTTGAAGAAATGAGATGAAAAACAAGACCACTTTATAATGTTGTTTTATCACAGGTAAAAACAAGGTCACTGTGCTCATGACAAAAATACTAAACACATTCCTTTTTGTAGATAATATGAGTAGCTTTACAGCTGTAGCCTTGCTCTAGCCTGCCCTATAGGATTTACTGAATTCCCTCACGTTATTCTTTAGGATTTATAAAAATTTGTTGTTGTTCAGTAGTTCAGTCATGTCCGACTCTTTGTGATCCCATGAACAGCAGCATGCCAGGTTCCTCTGTCCTTCACTGTCTCCCAGAGTTTGCTCAAGCTCATGTTCATTGAATCGATGGTGCCATCCAACCATCTCATCCTCTGTCATCCCCTTCTCTTCCTGCCTTCAATCTTTCCCAGCATCAGGGTCTTTTCCAATGAGTCGGCTCTTCGCATCAGGTGGCCAAAGTACTGGAACTTCAATTTCAACATCAAAATAATCATAAAATTATCCTCCTTTCCAATCCAGAATTAATCACCCCCAGCATCATCTAACAATAGCCCTGATCCTGTAATAGGTCCTTTCTTACACCCTCTGACATGCCACACATTTCCTGTTTCCTTCTCTGCAACAAGTAATAAACCTTATGTGCTGAGCTCAGGTATGTTCCTGGTGTTCTATCATTTACAGTGAGAGAGCGGGGGGTAGGGGTGGGGGCAGGGGGAGGACATTTGCCATCTATATGCTGATCATGAAATACAGTCTATACAGGAAATACGGGATACATACAATTCTTTCCCTTTAATTATCATTCTTCTGAAGACTGAGTTGTGCTCTGGCAACCTACAAAAGTAACCAACATGGTATACAGTTTCCTTTTCAAAGCATCAAAAATTCATGAATTTTTATTGTTTTTATCTATAGCAGTCTTTTTTAAATGGTACTGTGGGTTTCTGGATGGGACACGGTCCATGATCTTGAAGCTCATGTCCTGTGTCAGGGGCCAGCTGTGGCACTGACAAACGAAGCTCACCTCCATGGTGCTGCTGAATGTCTTAGACCCTCCATCTCTCAGAACCTGGGGTCTACCATCCTGGTTCACCACCGGGGCACCATAGCCTCTGGTGTGCCCAGAGTGAGGCTCCCAGAACTGCCATCATCAAGTCTTCAGCTACATGCTAGTTGCCAGCAGAGGGCTTCTTTCTGCCCAAGTCAGATGTGATACCATGACCTATGGCAGTCATTTTTTAATGCTCAAATATTCCCATTTTTGGCCAGTAGGAGCCCCTTAAGATTGACTCTTGTGTCCTATTATAGGCATGACTCAAGAAATCTTTGATGGCTTATACTTTCAGACATAGGCAGATGTCCTAGATTTATTTCCTGCCTAAGACAAATATATTGGTTTGAGTTCTCCAGAGAACAGTCAATAGGAGATAGGTACATACACATATACACAGGGAGAAATTTACTATCAGGAATTGATTCAAGCAGTACAGAGGGTGAGAAGTCCAACATCTGCAGTCAGCAAGCTGGAGACCCAGGAGAACCAATGGTATAGTTCTGGTCCAAAACCCAGAGCATGAGAGCTAGCAAAGTCAATGGTGTAAGTTCCAGCCTGAGCCCAAGTGTAAAAACAGAGGAAGACTGATGTCCCAGCTTGAAGACAGTCAGGCAGAAAGAGAAAGAGTTCTCCTACTCAGCCTTTTTATTCTGCTCAACCAACTGGATAAGGCCTCCCACATGGGGGATGATAATCTACTTTCTCAGTCTACTGATTTCAATGTGAATTCTACCCAGAGACAGCCTCACAGTCACAGTCATACACAAGAATAATGTTTAAGCAAATATCTGGGCACCCCATGGCCCAGTCAAGCTGACACATAAAATCAACCAGCAGAACAATTCAGCCAGTTTTCCATAATCTTCACTTAAAGCAAAAAAAATGAGAGTGGTGATATCTTGTCTAGATGTAAGCTTTGTACTGCACTGAAGGACAGGCAGATCCATCTATGAAGACCATGAGGAGTTTCAGTATCTAAGAACACAGGGGCAAAGCAGAGTTTGGGGTGAAAGCCATGAAAAATGATTAAAGAAATAGAAAATCTGGCCAAAGAGAGAATACTAAGGAACTTGCCTTAAAAAAGAGAAAACTAAAGAAGGATTTTTATTACTGTCCTTAAACAAGGAAGGTTTTCCCAAAAAGTGGTGTTGGACAGTCAACGTCACATTATGAAATACTCTACTAGAGAAAAGAAGTTAAAGCAAGGCATATTTGGCTACACCTAGAGAACGTCAAAATCCCTTGGTATCATAGGTCTGGAAGTGACCTTTTTAGGTCTCAAATCTAGCTCTAGTTGATACATAAATTTACTTAAATGCTAAGATCATTTGCCATCTAAAGGTACTTTTGGTAATGTAATTCTCTATTACTTAATTCAAATAGATCCTCTATATCTCACACTGTGGAAAGTAGACATGCCTCCCTGTGTGTTAGTTGCTCAGTCATGTCCAACTCTTTCTGACTCCATGGGCTATAGCCCACCAGGCTCCTTTGTCCATGAGATTTCCCAGGTAAGAATACTGGAGTGGGTTGTCATTCCTTTCTCCAGAGGTTTTTCCCAATCCAGAGATCTAACCTGGGTCTCTTGCATTAAAGGCAGATTCTTTACTGCCTGAGCTGCCAGGGAAGCCTAAGCCTCCCTAATCCATTCCAAAAGGCTCTACTGCAAGGAGGTTTATGGCTGCTCCTAAACAGAGAGGAGGATGTCTCTAGATGTGCCCAATTACTCCCTGCATGTGAGGCAGGTCAGCAGCTCAAGACTACTCTGTTCTTCTTCTACAAAGCTTGGGTCAATCCTCCTTCATACAGCTTCTAGAGGCTGTTATTATTCCTAGGGGTGAGAACAAGAGCAAAACTAGCAGGCTTAGTAATTGTGGATACTGCTGAACACTCCACAAACCACAGATCAAACAGGTCCCTGTTTAACCTCATCAAATTAGGCAGACTAGATGTAAACACAAGGACAGTGCTTCTCATAGGAAGTAACTCTGGGGATTTTAGTCATTCCAAAAGAGAAAGTTACTATTAGGTTGGGGCAAAAGTAATCAGCAGTTTTGCATTGTTGAACCTTGTCATTTGATATTGTAATATATTCTTAAATAAATGTGGCTGTGTTATATATCATTTTAATGTGCACTTCTCGCTTTATGGTTTTTTTGCTAATGACTTATTACCTGCTGTTGATTTTATATTTATTTTCCTATAGAAATAATGTTAGACAAAAAGGAAATTAGAGTGGTTTTTTTATTCAAGTTCAAAATGGGTCATAAAGCAGCAGAGACAACTCGCAACATCAACAATGCATTTGGCCCAGGAACTGCTAATGAATGTACAGTGCAGTGGTAATTCAAGAAGTTTTGCAAAGAAGACAAGAGTCTTGAAGATAAGGAGCATAGTGGCCAGCCATTGGAAGTTGACAATGATCAACCAAGAGGATCATCTCATCGAAGCTAATCTTCTTAAAACTATATGTTCAGTTCAGTTGCTCAGTCATGTCCAGCTCTTTGCAACCCCATGAATTGCAGCATGCCAGGCCTCTCTGTCCATCACCAACTCCCGGAGTTCATGAGAAGTTGTCAAAGAACTCAATGCTGACCATTCTACAGTCACTCAGCATTTGAAGCAAATTGTAAAGGTGGAAAAGTTCAATAAGTGGGTACCTCATAAGCAGACTGCAAATCAAAAAAATCATCGTTCTGAAGTATCCTCTCTTATTTTATGCAACAATGAACCATTTCTCCATCAGACTGTGACATGCAACAAAAAGTGGATTTTATATGACAACCAGCAATGACCAGCTCAGTGGTTGGGCCAAGAAGAAACTCCAAAGCACTTCCCAAAGCCAAACTTGTACCCATAAAAGGTCATGGTCACTGTTTGGTGGTCTGCTGCCCATCTGATCCACTACAGCTTTCTGAATCCTGGTGACACCATTACATCTGAGAAGTACGCTCAGCAAATCAGTGAGATGCACTGAAAACTGTAATGCCTGCAGCCAGCACTGGTCAACAGAAAAGGCCAAATTCTTTTCCATGACCATGCCTGACTGCATGTCACACAACCAACATTTCAAAAGTTGAATGAATTGGGCTATGTAGTTTTGCCTCATCCACCCTCTTCACCTGACCTCTTGCCAACCGACTACCACTTCTTGAAACATCTTGACAATGTTTTGCAGGGAAAATCCTTCCACAACCAGCAGGAGGCAGAAAATGCTTTCCAGAGTTCACTGAATTCTGAAGCACGCGTTTTTACCCTACAGGAATAAACAAACTCGCTTCTCATTGGAAAAATGTGTTGATTGTAATGGTTTGTTTAATAAAGATGTGCTTGAGCCTAGTTATAATAATTTAAAATTCATAGTCTGAAACCACAGTTACTTTTGTACCAACCTAATAACAGGACTTATTAATAAATTTTTATTATTTTTTAGTAATTTTTTTAGGAATTTAAGACCATCATCATCTTTACTTTTAACTTTGGGCTTCCCTGGTGGCTCAGTCAATAAAATCTGCATTGCAGGCAGATTTCAATCCCTGGGTCTGGAAGATCCCCTGGAGAAAGAAATGGCAACCCATTCCAGTATTCTTGCCTGGAAAACCCCATGGACAGTGGAACCTGGCAGGCTATAGTCCATGGGGTCACAAGTGTCAGACATAACTTACTGACTGAACCACCACCAGAAACAGGACACTTGGAATCATTCCTCTCCTCTAATAGGCGGGACTTGGCAGTTGGATGACTGCAGGAAAAAGTGCTGACAAGAATAACTATTTAAAAGGAGGATTTCCTCAAGAAATATTGACTCAAGGACAGCACTATACCTGCTTTCATGAGCAAAGAGAGTAGCACAAGGGAATTTCACAAAGAACATGCAATGTGGTGGAAGAAATAACTCCAATAGCCTTAATAAAGCTATAAATATTTTTTCTCATACTCTTGTAAGCCCAGAAGCTACTTCCTATTTTTATACTTTTTTACCCTTTTTGACTGACAACTGACAAAAAAGAACAGCAAGGTCAAAGCTGACTGTTTCACTATTAAATTGTTTAACTACACTTCCCAAAGCCCAGGTTAGATGGAAAAAAATACCTATATAGACAGTCTCCGACTTACAATGGTTTGACTTACAAATTTTTCAGCTTTATGATGGTGTGAAAGAAGTACACATTCAGTAGACATAGTGCTTCAAATTTGGCGTTTTTATCTTTTCCCAGGCTAGCAAAATGCAGTATGCTACTCTCTCCTGAGGCTGGGCAGTGGCAGTTCCCAGTCAGCCACGTGATCCCAATCAATACACTTACAACCATACTCTACACCTCTACAACATTACTGGTTTTAACTTTCAGTACAGTATGAAATAAATTACATGAAGTATTCAAAATTTATTATAAAATAGGCTTTGTGTTAGATGATCTTGAACAACCATAGGCTAATGGAAGTGTTCTGAGCATGTTTAAGGAAGGCTAGGCTATCCAGAAGGTTAGGTGTATTAAATGCATTTTCAACTTAAGATATTTTCAATTTATAATGAGTTTATCAGGACGTAATCCCATTGTAAAGCAAGGATGAACTGTATAGTCAATTTCTCTCTACGGTCATCTGTTCCTTCCATTCTGTTAATATAGAAGTTCAATAAGAAGAAAATAGGTCTGGTCAAATGCCTTCTCTTACGACATAACCAAAATGGTGTCAACTGGTGCTATTTCTCAGTGGGACTATGAGGCAGTACATCTAAGTGACCACAAATCTTTCAATAAGATGGTTATTCAGAGACTGATTCAAAATCTTGAATTCAACCCTTGCATCGCCTCTCTCTATTCTTACCCTTTAGAAAATGTTTGACAAAGAGAAGAAAGCCCTGCAAGATGTTTCAGGTTTTCAAGTACCTGTTTATAGTGTGCTGAATGGTGTCTCCACCTACCCCACAAAATAAAGAATATGTTCACACCCTAATCTCTAGAACTTTGAAAATCATATGACAAAAAAGAGTGTTATCACCTTATGTGGCAAAAAAAAAAAAATGTGCTTAAGTAAAAGACATTGAAAGTAGGACCTTTCTGGATTATCCAGATGGGTACTAAATGCAGTCATAGGCAAACCAAGAAGAGGGCAACAGAGGAGGAGATGGCTGGATGGCATCAAAAACTCAATGGGCATGAGTTTAAGCACAGGATAAGGAAACCTGGCATGCTGCAGTCCATGGGGTCACAAAGAGTCAAACACAACTTAGCGACTGAACAACAACAAATACACTTATAAAACAGAGGCAGAAGGAGTATAGGAACAGATCCACAGACGAGAGACCCATGGGGAGGCGAAGGCAATGTGAAAGCAGAGACAGAGATGGGGGTGATACAGCTACCAGCCAAAGCATGCCCAGGCATGCTAGCAGCCACCAGAAACAGAAGAGGTACGGAATGAAGTCTCCTCTACAGCCTCAGGAGGGAGCCTGGCCCTGCTGAAGGACTTCTGGCCTCCAGAACTGTGAGGAAATAAATTTACATTGTTTTAAACCATTATGTCTGTGGTAATTTGTCACAGCAGTCACAGGAAATTAATACCAATTCATGTCCAATTCATGTTGTATTCTTTGGAAAAGCTCATGATGAAAGATTAGGCATATGCTGTATGTTTCTACTAGGTAACCAAGACCTCCTACCATAACCAGTAGAATCAGAAGTAAAACTGACCCAAAGCCAACAGACGAGCGTGAGCCATGGCTGTCCTTCTCAAGAATCTGAACTGAGACAGATAAACTATTGTAAGACCATGTTGACCATCATGGCTGTAAAGTCACATCAATCCATTTGAGGCCAGAGTAGGTACCATGGCAAGCCAGGCACTTGTAAATAAAGCTACAGGAAAGCTAAGATGATACTCTCAGTAATTTGGTAAAATGGAAAATCAAGAGCTGAGAAGACAAAAATAAAATACCAGAGATCTCACTTCATACTTCACAGAGAAACTAAATGCAATCAGATAGGAATATTTTCCTACCATCAAATTAATTCTAATTGAATCTGTGCCCACACAGGCTAGGGTTTTTCCCCCATTACAGAAAAGTTATCTATCCTCACTGTTTCCTTTATCTTGCCTCCAATTTTCTGCTCAACCCAAAGCAAGGAGTATTTTGCCCTCATTGCTTCATTGATATAACTCTTATTAAAGTTGCCAAGCCCTCAGCTTACTTGATTTCTCAGCAGCATTTCACAGAGCGTCTACTTCTCGAAACAATTTGATTTTATGACACTGAGGTTTCCTCTTACTTTCTCCAGTCTCTTTGTCTCCCTTGCTGGCTTTTCCTCTACCAGAGCTCTCAATGCTGTCACACCTCCAGGATTCTGACTTTGACTCTCTTCTGATCCCAATATTCTATTTCTAGTTAATCTTCTTCTATACCTTGGCTTTAAACAGTGTAAACAAATTCTGACAACTCAATTCTGTATCAGCAGCTTTTATCCAGCCACTTTCTTGACATCTCTCTATGGCTGTCTAAGGGCTTCCCTGGTGGCTCAGACGGTAAAGAGTCTGCCTGAAATGCAGGAGACCTGGGTTCAATCCCTGGGTCGGGAAGATCTCCTAGAAAAGGGAATGGCTACCCACTCCAGTATTCTTGACTGGAGAATTCCATGGACAAAGGAGGCTGGCAGGCTACAGTCCATGACACAACTGACTTAACACCTTACAGCTGTCTGAAAATTATCTCACCCTTAACATGGCCAAGAGGATGTTTGATCCCTCAGACCACATCATCCTAGACAGACTTATTCGTCTGCCTCTTTTCAACAAATAGCAGCAACATCCACTGAGTTCCTCAGGTCAAAAATCCTAAAAGTCATTTGCAGTTCCTCTCCTTCCCTCCTCCATATCTAATCCATCAGCAAGTCCCGAGAGCTCTAGCTCCAAATTTATCCTGACCCTAACCCTTCAGCAATTCTTTACCACCACTTCATCATCATCTCTCACTAAATTTCTGTAATTTAGAAATTACAGAATTTCTTTTTTTAAGGTTTTTTATGTGGACCATTTAAGTCTTTATTGAATTTGATACAATATTCTTTCTGTTTTATGTTTTTTGGCCATGAGACATGCAGGATCTTCGCTCCCTGATCAGTAATGGAACACACAGCCCCTGCATTGGACAGAGAAGTCTCAACCACTGCACCACCAGGTAAGTCCCAATAATCTTTTAACTATAGTCAGTTCCACAAATAGCAGCAAGAGCAGTTATTATATTGCTTTTCACTCTGATGAATTTCCTGTGTTCACATAAAATACAGATTGCTTACCACAGTCTACAAGGCCCTGTACATCTGCCCTCTGCTTACTCTTTTGACCTTATGCCCTTACTTTCTCTCCTCGACTATTTCACTTGAACCACACCCACCTTAAGTCCATCCTTCACACATTTCAAGTCCGTTTTATTTCAGAAACTGGGCACTCCTTGTTACTTCTAGTTGCAAATGTCTTGACCAGATCTTGAGGTGCCTGACTTCCTCTCCTAATTCAAATGTCCCCTCCTCAGAAAGGCCCTTCCTGACCACCTCAGCTGAAGAAGAACCTCCTGCCCCACAACTGTCTATCACATTTCCCTGTTATTTCTCTCAGAACATTTATCAGTAAATGAAGGTATTCTGTTAATCTATTTGCATGTTTAAACTGTCCCATTATATTAACAACAAACTGTCCCATGATAACATCAGATCCTTGAGGCAATGACTTTGAATTTTTTGCTCTTGTATCCCTACATACCCGGTGTATGGCAGGTACTTAGTAAACATTTACTGATTCACTGACCAATTCTAGGACTCTCTGAGAATCCTTTAATTCCAATCTCCCTTAAACTTTGCGGTATATCATTTCCTGTCCTTCATTATATGATACTGTTATATTCTTTTAATAATCTTCTTTAATATATGCAAGTTTGTTTCATCTCTATAGCCAAATATAATTGATATAATTGCAGAAATGATGCTGCATCCTGGATTTGGACATCAATGAAAGATCTTTAATAGTAAAGCTGAGAATGTGGCGTGCATAACAATGTTCAGCCTAGCAGCCCCTTTGCCTATGCTGACCTTTGTTTTCCTGTGGCAGGCTTAGAATATGACTTTCAGGACTTCCCTGGTAGTCCAGTGGATAAGAATCCACTTGACAAGTCAAGGGACACAGGTTCGATGTCTAGTCCAGGAAGATTTCACATACTGTGGAGCAACTAATCCCATTAGCCATGACTCTTGAGTCCCTGCTCTAGAGCCAATGAGCCTCAACTACTGAAGCCTGCATGCTCTAGAGCTCATGATCTGCAACAAGTATCCACCGCAACAAGAGGCCCACACACCGCAACTGGAGAGAGTTACCCTCACTTGCTATGACTAGAGGAAGGCTGCACACAGCAGGGAGGATCCAGCGCACCTGAAAATCTCCAAAGTCTATCTTAGGAGCTAAGAACAATATCTCCATAGATTATACCCTGCTTTCTACTGCTATTCACTTCTCCCCAGGAGGAAAAATGAAACCTTAGAGGTGCGTGATCCACTTCCTGTCTTGCCAACAACATGGAACATAAAGCACATGTAAGACTTTAATCATTAAACACGAGGCAGCAGGGAAACAGCACCAGCCTCGCAGTCAGAGAGCTGAACTCCAGTTCTGGGCTACCCCTACTTATTCAGTGAAGTTGGCAGGGGACTTATCTCTTTTCTAGGGCTTCTCTGGCGGCTCAGAGAGTAAACAATCTGCCTGCAGTGTCAGAGATCTGGGTTTGATCCCTGGCTCGGGAAGATTCCCCTGGAGAAGGGAATGGCTACCCACTCCAGTATTCTTGCCTGGAGAACTCCATGGATAGAGGAGTCTGGCGGGCTATGGTTCAGGGGATCACAAAGAATCGGACACAACTGAGCAACTAACACTGTCAACTTTCTCTGTAAAATAAAGAGGCTGGACCAGTTGACCACAACACTTTTTATGATTATTATCCAATTGTGTACCTGCTCCTTTTATGTTAGTTCTATTTTAAAAGCTTTTTTTCCTTCTCACTCTCCAAGAGAATCATGGCTTACAAAAGCAGTTGGCTAAGTTTCCCTTGCAACACACCTCTGACCACACCAACGTGCATACAGCTCCCCCAGCAGAGACTCGTGTGATGGCTGATTTGCGCCTTGCTGGTCGCATGGCATGGCAAGTGGGCGTTTTACTGAGTTCATGGATAGCCGGCATTCTATGCCTTTTAGCTCAAGGGTGGTTTTGCTTGTTTGTTTGGTTTGATGAAAAAACACATTTATTCAGGGGCTCAGTTATGAAGTGAAACTAAATTATGTGTTGTGAAATTCAAACTGCAGGCTATAAACCCACACACACTTATACTGTACAAGCCAAGTTCTCCTGAGGTGAGGTGAAATGAGGATTGCAAATGCCAGGCTGAGTATATCTTCAGCAAAAAATACATGTTTGAACTGATTTTATGACTACAGTAATTTAAATTGCAGACCCCTGCAAGTCAATCTCTTGTATCAAGCCTTCCTGGGCAAATAGCTCAGTCAGATTTCATTTTCTTTGACCTCTTTCTGTATTTTTCCAGGCTTTCCATGAAATGGGGAGAGGGGCTTGATAGGAAGTAAGATAGCTCACAGGTCATTTTCTGCCCACACTGAGACTCGAGGACAGTCTCTACTGAGTCCCCACAGCTTGATTAATAATACCACTCTCTGAGGAAGAGAACCAGGGCTTTCTGGAGAAATGGCTGATTCTCGGACTGAGGCAGGAAATATACAAGATGAAACTGGAGATTCTTGTAGCACCAGAAATAAGGAACTGCTCAAAATAAAAAAAAAAAATTTTAAAATGATCAGAGTATGTCCACAGGACACAGGAGCCACATGAAAGTTTCCATTGCCAAAGCTGGAACAATTGGAACAAAAAAATAGTGATTTATGATCCCAAATATGAAATAATATCCATGAGTTCACATTGATGTGAATAAATGATTGAATAAATAAATAAGTGGGGAGAGCAGACAATCTCTCATGCAGAATTCCAAATACCTCCCCACTTTTTAGCTAATGGCTGCTTATAGTAGCTTCATTCCAAAAAGTATGGGAAAGGAGAAAAACAGTCATTCTGCAGTGGAGAAACCTGAAAAATACACGCTACTGCAAGCCGGCAGTCAAGGTCCCCACCGACAGCCAAGTCACAGTGACAGTGAGAATGGCACTTCATCTCTATGGTCTTTTTCGCCAAAACCCACAACCCTAGTGCAATCATGAGAAGCACATCAGACCAAGCCCTTGTGTGGTACATTCTTCCAAATACCTGACCTCTACTCCTCAATACTGTCAAGGTCATCAAAAACAAGAAAAGTCTGAAAAGTTATCACAACCTAGAGGAGTCCAAGGGAGACATGACCACTAAATGTCCCATAGTTTCCTGGATGGGACCTGAGAGCAGAAAGATGACATAGAGGAAAGCAGGAAATTCAAGTAAAGTATGGACATCAGTCTGAGATGATGTATCAATATTCATTCATTAGCTATGGTAAATACACTATACTAATGTAAAATGTTAATAATAGAGAAAATTGAATATGGGGTATATGAGAAGTCTCTGCCAACTGCAATTTTTCTGCTTATTGAAAACAATTCTGAAATTAAGTGCTTATTTAGAAAAAACCTGCTGGTTCCAATTAAGTTCAAAAAATAAATGTATAACAATTTCTTCTTCAACAATAACTTCTCTTATATCTGCTATTCTATTTACCAAGCACCCTGAGAGTTACTTTCTTGCCATTTCCAACAATTCTTTCAGTCTCACTCTTTAGCATATAGCATTTCAAGAATGTGATTTTTTTTTTTCTTAAGCCTAAATTTATCTCTCTTCTCCTTTATTGTTGATATCTGAAAACCATACAATTTGTTCTAGTACTAATATGTTTCCATTAGTAAAATCTGACAGCAATTTAGATATGCAACATCTCTTTCAACACTAACTCTCAGGTGTTTCTTATAGCTATTTATAAAGATTCCTCCACTCTAGCTCCTGACGTTCCAGTTTGTTGCATCCCGTAATAATTCAGACTCTTTCTTGGCTCTCCTTAAATATTATAAAGTGTTAGGTCCTTTATTTCTTCAAATTGCCACAAGTAGAAAGGTCAGTCCTCAATAATAAACACAGCTTGTGTGGTTAAGGATTTCTCCTGCTGGAAAATGGTGCTAATAAAACCATCTTTTGGTGGGAATGGAGGGTAGGGAAAATTGGCATTTGTCTTGTCTTAATCATTCAATCCTTGATATTTAGCATATTTTTTGAAACCCATCTAGGACTAGTTTAAAATTATTGTCTACTATTTGCTAACTTTGGAGAAGAGTGACGATTAAGTTCATATCACAAATTATCATACAAAATTATATTTCAAAGAAAATGTCTCCCTAAACTATACCTCTACAAGGAGAAAATTTTCATACATATCACACATAAGCATGCATGAGAGTAAGAGAAGGTATGTGTTAATAAATACTGGCAAGTGTTCATTCAGTATGAATTGAGCAGCAGGTCAAATTCCCATTTCCCTTCAAAATCTCCCAATGAGCCTGAAATAATACCACCTACTGAAATCTTTACCATTAGAATCATTTCTTTAGTTTAAATGATTTTCCCATCCTGGGATCCTCAATCCACTTGGGGTCCTAGAGCTTTTTAGTATCAAAATTCTCTTTATAATTAATACATATATCAAAATGTAAATGCACAGGCTAAAACATCAAGTTTCTTTGTTCATGATTGTACTCACATCAACTAGGGTGCAGATATTAATACTTACATCAAGCTAAACATAAACTTTAATTAATAGGAAAATATAACCTTGGTTATACTTTTTGGTAGACAAAACTCTTTTTTTTTTAATGGGATAAGGAAAGAAAATTGTAAGAGAGACTATTGGTGGTAGAAAGATTGGGAAACACTGAACTGTAGTCTTTAAAGATGG
Source organism: Bos indicus (assembly GCF_029378745.1). Lineage (NCBI taxonomy): Eukaryota > Metazoa > Chordata > Mammalia > Artiodactyla > Bovidae > Bos > Bos indicus. The sequence goes on from NC_091779.1 coordinate 16,466,346, forward strand.
AATTTGACCTTGAGAAAGCCCCTGTAAAAGTATAGAATTGGGGAAATGAAGCAAAGCCCTTTCGGTATCCTCTAAGCTTTTCCCATAAGCACTGATTTAACAGACTGGTGAGTTTCTACTCCAGTAGGGCCAAAGGAGAGACTGAATCCAAAATAGATACTTGTCCAGTTCAAGCCCAAACATCTGGAAAGCCAATATGGCGATCCATCCAAACAGATGGAAAGGACATGGGGAGGAATGGAACACCAGAAGGCCCGGGTGAGACTAGCACAAAGACGGAAGGCCTTGAGGCTCCTGGCAGAAATACTAGTACAGGAGGGCCGTAAAGTAAATTAGATAGGGAGGTGGCAGGGAGAAACTAAGTATCAAATCACTTAAGAAGCAGTGAAAAAAGCTTCCCCATACATACACAGAATCACTTCTAAACAAACTTAAATCTTCACAAACTTGGCCATGCTTCTGCTTTCTTTTAAAATGTCAGTGATTTCAGTCAAATGAGTCTTACCATTCTATGCCTACATCTTGCCTGGGAAAAACTTTGGAATCATACATTTAACCAAAATGCCCTATGAAGTCCACTGAGTTGGAGCAAGAAGTATGAAATCCAGAATTATTACAAAAGTCCTCAACAGAGAAATCAAAAATTTTAGAATACAACTTTGTGGAGGCTTTATCCAGCTTTCAAATACTACCTGAATGCTGGGTTTTCTTCATATTCTAACTTTTACTAAATTACTATAATTAATAATATTCCATAGAAAATAGTTGCTTAATGCTCATGCCACAACAAAGTAGGCTTTTTCTACTTTCTTCTTCTCGGAGTGCCTCCCTCACCCCCTTTACTACCTGTCAACATTGAATTCATCTTGGGTCCAACATGAATCCCACATAGTAAAGTACAGACAAAAGAAGAATGGTAGTCTTGGCTGGAAATCTCCTTTCTTCCTCTAATGTCTCAGAAAATGGGTGTACTGCTGATTTGATATTTACAAATCAAATATTCTGTGAGAGCCCTTCATATGTACACAGAACTGCCAGAGATTTTTTTAGAAAGTCATAGTGCATTTTCCCAAGGTTAAAGGCTGGAAGTTCTAGAATGAAACCTATACAATTTGGTGCACCCCAATGTTTTTAAACTTGACTTTGCAACCCTGCATATCAAGCAATCATGAATATCACACAAAAACACTTGTCTTCTAAAAAAAAAAAACAAACTTGTCTTCTGCAATGCTTTTTAACTTGACTTTGGAACCCTGCCTACTACATGCGGTAAAAACTTGAATTTTATTGACATATGTAGTTATAGATAGATAAATAGATATATTAGTAGATAGAGTTATAAGTCTTGTATCATCAAACTCCAAGCCACACTAAAAGTCTCTAATGTAAAGGGCTTCTCTAAGGCTGAAGTCAAGCACCACGTCTTGTTGGCTGTTATGCCCATTACCAAGCAGGCACATAGCAGGAACTCACTGGGTATAACTGGAGTAAAGCGAAGGAGACAGCAACACAGAAAGTAAGTAACACATATCAAGGGTCTGTTATGTCTGATGCTGAGCTGGGAGCTTCCCATGGGTTAGTTTATTTAATCCTTGCAGCAAGGCATCCCCATTTATAAAAGGGAAAATAGACTCAGAAAGGTTAAGTAATTTTTCCAAAGTTCACGTCACTAAAGACTATTGAAGTCAGGATATTTGCTTTATATATTGGAGCTTTGGGATATTTCATTTGAAAAATGTTTCTGCCACTTAGAAAACATGAGTCCATAAAGGAAATAGTCTAGTTTAAGAAAAAGAAAGAACACTGAAATATTATTAAACTGGCTTCTGATCAACCAAAGGTTTATTTTAACTTTAATTAAAAATTAAAGTTACCATCTAATAAAAACATTCTGTGTAGCCTGTCCAAGAATTTTGAAAAATAAATCTCTGACATTCATTCTTTTAGAATTGCTGTAGGGTTTAAAAATAAATGTAGTATATTTAAAACATATACACATCATTCAAAAGTAAAACAAAAAATGAATAAAAGACTTTTTGTTTAGTGTGTGATGTTTACCAGCTGCTTCAGGGCTCAAAGAAAGTATTTAATTGAATGTCTAAAAATATTTTAATAATACTTCAACTCCAGTTGCATAGTCATGGAGACCAAGGTATTCTTCCTCATTTGAAGTTTTAAATTCCCCCCCAAGTAGATAAAAACAAGTTTTAATTTTGAAAATTTCATCTAAAACTGTCATTACAGAAAAGAAAAATGATGCTTTATTTTATGGCTAAAGAGTATATCATAAAAGAACTAGTGGCCATATTTTTGGTCACACTTATAAGGAAGTATAAGGTCTAGAATCTGATTTATTTACTACTTTATTCACTTATACAATAAATATCTGTGTCTATGAGATGCCAGGCACTGCACTGGGAACTTGGAAATATAACAACATCTCAACATTCAGAAGGACTATATTCCAAATGAGGCCAGGAACAAGTAACCAACAGATGAACAACATGATTTCTGATAGTGGTATAATCTCTAAAACTAACTAAAATAAGAAGTGATACAGCATGTAAGGGTTGGTGGTGTGTGGAGTTGGCTAAAAACAGTAGCTCCAGAACAGCTCTCCAGGCAAAGGCCTTAAGCCAGAATTGAGAATGTCATACTCAAGGACAGAGATAAAGCTCAGGGCAGAATGGAGTGAATCGAGCAGTAATAGAAGATGAAGTCAGAGAGACAGGTAGAGACAAGGAAAAAGCTTGGGTTTATTCCCAGTCTGATAGGAATCCACCAGATGGTCAATACCAAAATCAGATTATATTCTTTGTAGCCAAAGATGGAGAAATTCTATACAGTCAGCAAAAACAAGACTGAGAGCTGACTGTGGCAGAGACCATGAACTCTTTATTGCCAAATTCAGACTTAAATTGAAGAAAGTAGAGAAAACCACTAGACCATTCAGGTATGACCTAAATCAAATCCCTTACAATTATACAGAGGAAGTGACAAATAGATTCAACGGATTAGATCTAAAAGACAGAGTGCCTGAAGAACTATGGACGGAGGTTTGTGACACTGTACAGGAGGCAGGGATCTAGACCATCCCCAAGGAAAAGAAATGCAGAAAGGCAAAATGGTTGTCTGAGGAGGCCTTACAAATAGCTGTGAAAAGAAGGGAAGTGAAAGGCAATGGAGAAAAGGAAAGATACACCCATTTGAATGCAGAGTTCCAAAGAATAGCAAGGAGAGATAAGAAAGCCTTCCTCTGTGATCAATGCGAAGAAATAGAGGAAAACAATACAATGGGAAAGTCTAGAATTTCTTCAAGAAAATTAGAGATACCAAGGGAATATTTCAAGCAAAGATGGGCACAATAAAGAACAGAAATGGTATGGACCTAACAGAAGCAGAAGATATTAAGAAGAGGTGGCAAGAATACACAGAAGAAATGTACAAAAAAGATCTTCATGACCCAGATAATCACAATGGTGTGGTCACTCACCTAGAGCCAGACATCCTGGAATGCGAAGTCAAGTGGGCCTTAGGAAGTATCACTACAAACATAGCTAGTAGAAGTGATAGAATTCCAGTTGAGCTATTTCAAATCCTATAAGATGATGCTGTGAAAGTGCTGCACTCAATATGCCAGCAAATTTGGAAAACTCAGCAGTGGCCACAGGACTGGAAAAGATCAGTTTTTATTCCAGTCCCAAAGAAAGGCAATGCCAAAGAATGCTCAAACTACCGCACAATTGCACTCATCTGACACGCTAGCAAAGTAATGCTCAAAATTCTCCAAGCCAGGCTTCAACACATGAACCGTGAACTTTCAGATGTTCAAGCTGGATTTAGAAAAGGCAGAGGAACCAGAGATCAAATTGCCAACATCCACTGGGTCATGGAAAAAGCAAGAGAGTTCCAGAAAAACATCTATTTCTGCTTTATTGACTATGTCAAAGCCTTTGACTCTGTGGACCACAACAAACTGTGAAAAATTTTTAAAGACATGGGAATACCAGACCACCTGTCTTGCCTCTTGAGGAATCTGTGTGAAGGTCAGGAAGCAGCAGTTAGAACTGGACATGGAACAACTGACTGGTTCCAAATAGGGAAAGGAGTACATCAAGGCTGTATATTGTCACTTTGCTTATTTAACTTATATGCAGGGTACATCATGAGAAACGCTGGGCTGGATGAAGCACAAGCTGGGATCAAGATTGCTGGGAGAAATATCAATAACCTCAGATATGCAGTTGACATGACCCTTATGGCAGAAAGTGAAGAAGAACTAAAGAGCCTCTTGATGAAGGTGAAAGAGGGGAGTGAAAAAGTTGACTTAAAGCTCAACATTCAGAAAACTAAGATCATGGCATCCAGTCCCATCACTTCATGGCAAATAGATGGGGAAACAGTGGAAACAGTGGTAGACTTTATTTTTTGGGGCTCCAAGATCACTGCAGATGGTGACTGCAGCCATGAAATTAAAAGATGTTTGCTCCTTGGAAGGAAAGTTATGACCAACCTAGACAGCATATTAAAAAGCAGAGACCTTACTTTACAGGTCCATCTAGCCAAAGCTATGGTTTTTCCAGTAGTCATGTATGGATATGAGAGTTAGACTACAAAGAAAGCTTAGCGCCAAAGAATTGATGCTTTTGAACTGTGGTGTTGAAGAAGACTCTTGAGAGTCCCTTGGATTGCAAGGAGATCCAACCAGTCCATCCTAAAGGAAATCAGTCCTGAATAGTCATTGGAAGGACTGACGGTAAAGCTGAAATTCCAATACTTTGGCCACCTGATGCGAAGAGCTGACTCATTTGAAAAGACCCTGATGCTGGAAAAGATTGAAAGCGGGAGGAAAAGGGGATGACAGAGGATGAAATGGTTGGATGGCATCACCAACTCAATGGACATGAATTTGAGTAAACTCCAGGAGTTGGCAATGGACAGGGAGGCCTGGCATGCTGCAGTCCATGGGGTCTCAAAGAGTCGGACATACTGAGCAACTGAACTGAATAGGAAGCCAGGGAGGGCTTTAGACAGGGGAATGAGGTCCTAAGATTTAGCTTTTCAAAGATTATTGTGGACTTGCTCTAGAGAGTAAGGGCCATGGAGGTGGGGCAGGTAGGCTGCATCACAGCTTAGGGCTGAGCTGTTTGGATGAGACAGCTAAGAAGACAGAGGGAGGAGGGTGTGGATACGATTGGAAATGGGGTAAGATGATGTGCTGGTGGACTGGGTAACATGAGGTGAGGAAAAGAGGGGGTCAAATATCATTCCTAGGTTTCTGATATGAGCAGCCCAAGGCTAAATCAGTCCATTTCCTAAAGTGAGAACTGTTTCCTATTTGTGTGTGACTGCAGGTGTCCCTTTTGCTATACTGCCTAACGAGTCAAAACACACCAGTGTCTGTGAAGCACAGAATGAGAACACTGCTTTGGAGTCTCAGTTCAGTTCAGTCATTTAGTCGTGTCCAACTCTTTGCGACCCCATGGACTGCAGCACGCCAGGCCTCCCTGTCCATCACCAACTCCCAGAGTTTTCTCAAGCTCATGTCCATTGAGTTGGTGATGCCATCCAACCATCTCATCCTCTGTCATCCCTTTCTCCTCCTGCCTTCAATCTTTCCCAGCATCAGGATCTTTTCCAATGCGTCAGTTCTTCACATCAGGTGGCCAAAGTATTGGATTTTCAGCTTTGGTAAATATTCAGGACTGATTTCCTTTAGGATGGACTGGTTGGATCTCCTTGCAGTCCAAGGGAATCTCAAGAGTCTTCTCCAACACCACAGTTCAAAAGCATCAATTCTTCAGCACTTAGTAGTTTTGCATAATCCTCTCCTCAGAGTCTAACTTACTCCTATTCCATGAGGAAAACTACAGTGCAAGATGTGGTATTGCCTGCGTGGCTTTTAACTTTTCTTGTAACTGTTAAATAGGTAGAATAGGGAAAAGGAGCCCAAAATGGCAGTGGCTAAAAGACAAGGAAGGGAAAAGCCCGCGAAAATAGAACAAAGGAAGATCCGAGGACCGGAGTGAGGACCTCAGGTAAAACAAACAACACTCCTGGCTGGCCCAATTTATATAGGACAGGCTCAGGGAGAGGAAAACATATAAAAAGAGGAGCCAAAGGGCTCTCTCTCGTGTGCACACTGGAGTGCTCTTCTCTTCATGTCTTTGGATCCATGTGCCCTCATGCCTCAGAGATGGATTTTCCTGCTATCTTCTAAATAAAATAGAGCTGTAATACTGATTTGTCTAAGAGCTATAACATGGTCCTTTCGAGACCTGAGAGCTATAACACGGTCTATCCAAGACCCGAGAGCTGTGACACGCTGAGGGGGCTTTAATGTCCGTCACTCCAAATCTTTGTTGTGACGAGACAAAGAACCGAGGAACATACACTCCCATGACATAACCAACTGTACCAATAGGTACATAAAGCATAAATGGGTAGTTGATCAAATGGAAACAAGTCAAAAATCTGATAGTTTTAAATCAAGTCTCAAATCTCAAATCTAATAACAATATTTGGTAATGGATGCTTGGGGCTGGTGCACTGGGATGACCCAGAGGGATGGTATGAGGAGGGAGGGGGGGTTCAGGATGGGGAACACTTGTACATCTGTGGCGGATTCATGTTGATGTATGCCAAAACCAATACAATATTGTAAAGTAATTAACCTCCAATTAAAATAAATAGGTTTATATTTAAAAATAAAAAAATATATTTGGTAATGGCTTAATTACCAACCCATTGTTTGGGTTGTTTGCTTATAGTTAGAACATATTGTATTAAAATATATAGTTAAAACAATACCTATTGTCATTTGAAAGAATTATTCTCTCATTGTGGTTATATCAATAGTTTTTTTTTTTTTTGGTTAAGGTATAATTTATGTATAACATTATATTAGTTTCATATGTACAACATCATGATTCGACATTCATATATACTGGAAAATGATCACCACAATAAGTCTAAATAACATTCATCAGCACACATAGTTACAAGAAACATTTTTCTTGTATGAAGACTTTTAAGATTTATTCTCTGAGCAAATTTTAAATATGCAACATATGGTAGTAACCATGCTGTATATTACATTCCATAACATTTATTTTATAGTTGGAAGCTTGTACCTTCGACCCTCTTCACTCATTTCACCCAGTTTCAACTCCCTAACTCTGGCAATTACCAGTCTGATCACTGTATCTATGAGCTTGGTTTGGGTTTTATTTTTAGATTCCACATATAAGTTAGATCACATGGTATATGTCTTTCTGTGACTTATTTCACTTAATATAATGCCCTCAAAGTCCAACCATTTTGTCACAAATGGCAAGATTTCGTTCCTTTTATGGTTAAATAATATTCTATTTATATGTATATGTATGTATGTATACACACACGTGCATACATATATACACACATATTTTCTTTATCCATTCACCTATCAGTGGAAACTTAGGTTGTCTCCATATCTTGGCTATTGTAAATAATGCTGGAATGAACATGGGGTACATATCTTTTTGAATTAGTGTTTTTATTTTCTTCAGATAAATACCCAGAGGTAGAAAAGTTGGAAATGGCAACCCACTCCAGTGTTCTTGCCTGGAGAATCCCATGGACAGAGGAGCCTGGCCGGCTACAGTCCATGGGATCACAAGAGTCAGACATGACTGAATGACTAAACCATCACTGCCAGAAGAGTTGGATCATATGATGTTGGGTTAGCCAAAAAGATAGTTCATGTTTTTCCATGACATCATACAGAAAAACCCAATGAACTTTCTGGCCAAGCAAATAGTTCTATTTTTAATTTTTTGATGAATCTCATACTGTTCTCCATAGTGGCTGCATCAGTTTGCATTCCCAAAAAAAGTGCACAAGAGTTCCCTTTTCTCCTCATCCTCCTAGCATTTGTTGTTTTCTTTTCAATGATGCCCATTCTAGTAGATAAGAAATGATATCTCATTTTGATTTGCATTTCCCTAGTGATTAGTGATGCTGAGCATCTTTTCATGGATCTATTGGCTATCGGTTTATCTTCTTTGTAAAAATATCTATTCAGATGCTCTGCCTATTTGATTAGATTGTTTGGTTTGTTGTTATTGAGTTGTGTATTTTGGATGTTAACTCCTTTCAGACATATGATTTGCAAATGCTTTCTTCCATTCAGTAGGCTGTCTTTCCATTTTGTTGATGATATGACTGCCATTTACTAAGTCCTTGCTGCAATATATGAATCATCCTAAGAGCATTACATAAATCAGGCCATTTAATTTGCATTTCAGTTCTGGGAAATAGGTATCATGATACTAAGGACAAGTATCTATTTATATTTAATCCTGGGTTTGTTTTTCACCAAAACTTGGCTTCTAGAGCTCTAGAATAAACTTTTCTATCAAACAACTAGCAAAGACAGATAAGAAAGAAAAGCTGAACAATGATTTTATCCAGTGCATCTAGAGTTAACAATTAATTGTTTCAAATCTCTATTTTCTCTAAATTTAGCCTAACTGCTAAAAATAATGAAACCATCTAAAGACACTGAGAAAATCCACAACAAAAGTGAAATTTTGTTTCAAGTTGTGCATTAGTTGTCTAGCCTGGGTAAATTTTATTTAAAGCTTAAAAAAATAAAGGTGTGAAACACTGAAAGAAAACATTAGGGGGTTAGAATAAGTAGTGAGGTAATAACTAAGACAACATCCAAGGTCACAAAGCAAAAGAAACTTCCAGGAAGAGATATGAATATGAACTGGCAGGTACCAGGGAAGGTTGCCTCCCAGAGTTGGCCAGTCCCATAAACAGAGGCACCCTCTTTGGGCATCCGCCAGGCAGCACCTTGAACAAGACACCCCTCCCCCTGAACTTGGTCTTCTAACAGTTCATTATGATTCTTCACCAAACTCTGCCCTCCAGAGGATGTTAGCTATCCATGATTCCAATGGTTGTATCTGTTCCAACTGTGTCCATAGCATGGGGGAGAAAGAACACAGGATGGAGGAATTTTGTGGCAACGATTAATGGGAACAAGGCCCACCACAATCAGTCCCCAAACCTAAATTAGAAGTTACATCAACATCTCCTAGGCATAGTCTTAACTGCATCTTCCGGATAAAGGAAAGAGGAAACAAAAGCAGTAAAAAGAACAGCAGTGGACTTTCCTGGTGGCTCAGTGGTAAAGAATCCCTCTGCCAATGCAGGAGACATGGGTTTGATCTCTGGGCTGGGAAGACCCCACATGTCACAGAGCAACTAAGCCCATGCTCCACAACTATTTAGCCTGTGCTCTAGAGCCCCGGAACCACAACTACTTAAGTCTGAGCACCCTAGAGCCCTACTCTGCAACAGGAGAAGCCACTGCAATGAGAAGCCTGCCCACGGCAAGGAAGAGCAGCCCGCTCACCACAACTAGAGGAAAGTCGGCATGGCCACAAAGACCCAGCACAGCCATAAATAAAGTAAAATTATTTTTAGAAAAAGAACACCAGCTTTTGTTTCTTTGTTGTTCTATGGTTTTGTTTTGAGGTTTCATTTTGGCAGCCAGAGAAACTAGCACAGAGGACAGCTGAAAATTACAAAGTTTACTTTTTAGTTGATAAGAAAAATATCCTGAACTTCAGATCCTTTGTGATCCAAGTTGCTAGAAAAGCATTCCTAATCTTCTTGAGTGAAGCCTTTAGTTGCTGCTGCTGCTGCTGCTGCTAAGTCACTTCAGTCGTGTCTGACTCTGTGCGACCCCATAGACGGCAGTCCACTAGGCTCCCCCCTCCCTGGGATTCTCCAGGCAAGAACATTGCAACCACTTCAATTAAACCGGTATTTATTTAGTGTCAGCCTGTGCCAAGTACCCACAGACACTGTGGATATGATGATCTCATGTGTGGGAGGGGACAGGGGATGTAAACATATATAAAACCATGCCTAACCTTCCTCTGTTTATGACTCATTCTCTAAGGTTACTTTGAAATTCAATCTTTCTCTACCAGGTACTCAAGCACTTACTTAACATGATCTAATTTGCACACTTGAGATGTTCTCTGGTCCACCATTCAAATCAAAATATGAAATAGGACTGGGACAATGTGACTTTATGCCAAGCAACATGCCATACTGAAGGCATTCAAATCATGGCTACTGATTCAAGTTCACAGGGCTCTGACGTTCAACAAATAGTCATTGAAATTCAAATTGTTCCTATTTCCAGGAAAACTCAACAAAGCTACATAATGTTGACCCACATCTCTCTGAAGTCTACTAGGATTTGTACCCTGAGAACTGACTGAGAAGGGGGTCAGAGGCTTAGCTGACTCCTCTGCCCCCTAACCTGAGAAAAGCTGAACAAGCAACAGACTCTTAAGAAAAACAGAGCGAGCATGCATTTATATTTATGAGCACTTAAAAGAGCTACAGGCCTTTTTGTAAGAGACACAGATATGTGTACTTGACACATGCCGCCAACATAGTCTGAGGTCAACCAGCAATTTGCTTTCTGAGCCTTTATAGAGCAAGCCTTCATCACTTGCTTTAAATATGCATTGTCAAGATATGCAAATTAGTACTTGTCTATTAACCAAGGGCATTAATGAAATCACTCCTTCCATAAATCTTAATTTTAATTAAATTAGATCTACAGCATCACAGGTCTCCAGCACATATCTTTAAGCTGTGGATGTTGTTTTCTATTGGATACTAACACTGGGTCCTGGGAAAGCCTGGTGAAGCTTCTTTGGGCCTGAAATGGCTTTGTTCTGCTTCATTTTATTTTGCCTTTTCTTTCATAAATCTGAGATAATCAAATGTTTATATTGGCTCTTAGCTATAAAGCTTTAGGATTATATTTAAAAATTAAACAAAGCTAAACAAAGTATTAGAAATGCTATACTGAATCTTTAGTAGGAATAAAATCTAACAAAAATATACTAATATAATAAAAGTTGTTTGATGACACTAAAGTCATCAAGGGAAAAAGGCCATTCCCCTGCAATCTAAATACAATGAATGAGGGATTCCCTGGTGGCTCAGCGGTAAAGACTCTGCCTGCCAATGCAGGAGACACAGGGTTCGATCCCTGATCAGGGAAGATCCCACATGCTGCATAGCATCTAAGCTCATACGCCCCAAATTTTGAGCTCCTGAAGCCCCCACACCTGAAAGTCCACACTCCACAAGAGAAGCCCAAGCACCACAACCAGAGAGGAGCTCCGCTCATCACAATTAGAGAAAGGCCTGCAGAGCAGCAAAGACCCAGCACAGCCAAATAAATACATAAAAAGACTCCAGCAGGATTTTAAAAAAGAAGAGTGGCATCATTATCAGTAGTTTCATCTCCTTCATAGCTACTGTTGAGTGTTTGCTCTCCCCTGAGCACAGAGCTCTGTGATTATACATGACCTCACTTGCTTCTCCCAGTAAACCTGGGAAGCAGGTATTCCTCTCCCAATTCACAGGAGAGAAGAACTGAAGCTGAGGCAGTCTAAGCAAATTGCCCACAGTGACACAATGTAAGGGGAGAAGCACAGACAACCCCAATCTTTCACTCTAAAGCATGTAATAACCATGAAAAAAAAAAAAAAAACCCACAGGCAGGTGACCAAGCTGCTCAAGGTTGAGTATACCTGGTATAAAAATGATAAAGCAGCAAACTTCTCTCCTCCCAAGGAGCTGACAGATTTAGAACAGAGATCATCTCAAAATACATGGCCCAGACAGAGGTGAATTTCTAGCCCCTAGGTTGAGTGAGAACAATAAATAGCCAAATCCTTGGCCCTTGGATTTAACCATTTTGACTCTTAGAGATGTTTATTTTCAGAATTTCTCTTTGGCACTATCAGCTAGTGTGCTAGTAAGTGGCCACTTGGAAATACCTCTTGTGTTTATTATTTGAATGTGCTGTGTTTTTTAAGAATATGGGTCACTATTTCATATGAGTCTCATTTAGGAAGACTCTGAGCAAAAAATTTTCTCAGGTTCTGATGCCAGTTTTTACATGCCTCTCTTGAGCAATAGGTATGAGCATGTTATGAGACTGTTGTAAACCTTATGAATGATCGTGTTTCCCTTTTTACTTTGACAGCTAGGAAGCTTAAGACCCGCTGATCACAAAATACTGTACTGAACACTTGGCTATGCCTCATGCACTAATTTCCCAGGCTTAATTTCACTACTCTAACCTTTTTATTTCCCCTTTGTATTCATTATATTATACCTTTTTCTCCTATGATATTTTACAGCAGACTTTTATGTAACACTTTCAAACCCTATTCAGGGTAGAAGCATTCACCCATTTATTGATTTGTGTGTAACAGAATCTCTGTATTTGCATTTGGAACAGATAAACAACCTCCATTAGATGGAGAACTCCTCATGGGCAGGAAAGAGGTCTTACTCATCTCTGTCTCCTTAGTACCAATCCTGGACTTGGCATGTTATCAACACTTACTAAATACTTATTGGATTGAATTTTGAAATATTCCCAGGTAATCTTTGGAAGAGTCTAAAAACTATTTAGAACTTTAAACTACTGTCTCAGCACTTCAGTCCCCATCAGCTGAGGGAGCTTGTTTACAGTCTAAGTCTTGTTGCAAGTGGAAAAAGAGAAGGTTTTGTTCTGCTAGAGTCCACATATGAAATGCTGGTGCTCCAGCAGTGTCCATGACATGCTTCCCCTGGTATGCCACCCAGATCAAAGCACCCCCTGTACCACAGGGGCTTAGGAAACGTCTGCTGAATACATTGAAAACTGAGGCTCTTGTTATCTTTCAGTAGGGAAGTGAGGAAAAATTTTCTTCTGACGCCTCTCTTTGATTCTCTCAATAATCGATGTTGAACAAAAGGAGCATTACATGAGGTGAAAAACTAAGTTGCTGGACTCAGACTGACTTGGTTTCAAATCCTGGGTATACCACTAGCTTTGCAACCTCACCTCTTCTAATTAAGGAAGTTATCTAAGCCTCCATTTACTCACTGTTTAATGGTGAGTAATCATAATACTCATGGGATTACCGCAAAGGTTTAATGATACGCTGCAAGGTTCCTAGCCTGACACCTTGTACATTGTGAATGCTCAAGAAATGGGGACTGTCTTGCTCATTTTCTTAAATTTGTTCCAAACTCAAATATCAAACATCTCCCCTTAGGGAACTGAACTGTGGGTAGTATGCTTGTAACCAAAATGTCATCTATTTCAATATCTAACCGCATGGCAACTTAGATCAGTCCACCCTCCTTTCCCGAATCCGGGGTCATATAAGTTTTCACCCTCCTCCCTTCAGTGGAGAGCTGCTGGGTGGAACGAGAAGGGAGCAGGGCTCATTAGTAGATAACTTCAAAAATCCTCTTAACATCCTAGGAATAATTGAAAAGTGACAGGGATTCTCGACTATTTTAAAGAGATACTGAGAAATGAGATTTGAATTTAAAGCAAGTGTCATTAAAAAGATTGAAATATTTGGGAGCCTCATGGCTGATTTCTGAGGATTAGATTTGGAAAAACAAACACTCTTTAAGTGAAGCATGGACTGAATTTATGAGTTAGAGATAATACTTTGCTTTGAAAGATAAATCTCTTCAAAGTGATGACAAAATAAAAATATGTTTGCATTTAATTTCGTGTTTATGAAAGACACTGTAGACTTACCTACATAGAACTCAAGCTCTCAGGCCTCTGAGTTGGTGATTAGTATAATCTCCTTCCGAAGCCTTGTCCTCAAGGCACCACAAACCCATCTGGGCCTCTGTATGCAGGGGAAAGAGAATGACATTAGCTTTGTGTCTACACAAAGACCAACTTTGCATTTAGAGACAGGATGAAGGAACCACTGAATGCACAATTACTCAATAGGTTTGGGTTCCCTCAGTACAGAAATGTGCTTCCTTCAAGGCCATCAGCACCATTACAGGGGAGTGTGGCAGGTACTCCACAGCTGCCCACGCTGGGGTGCAAAGAACTCATGCTTGGATTCTTCAGGTCCCTCTAATTGGTAAGGAGCCAAATTGAATGTTTTGTCTATCTGTTTCCCAACCTCATACCCCCAAATGGAAACTTCTCTTCTGGATTCAGAAACAACACAGATGTTATTGCTTCCCACATTATAATTATAAGAAAGCAAGCAAATGACTATGTCAATCACTCCACACCCTGTACCCCTGAGGGGCCCCTCTTTGAGCAGGCAGTGCTCCTCCTGGAGAGTGAGACTATCAACACTCAGTTCAGTTCAGTCGCTCAGTCGTGTCCGACTCTTTGCGACCCCATGAATCGCAGCACACCAGGCCTCCCTGTTCATCACCTAGCAGAGATTAACTCTGAGGATTTACACCTGTGTTTTCATATACCACACAATGGTTAAAAGCACAAGTTTGGAGTCTGACTGCATAGGTTAGAATCACTGTACAGCCTTGGGAAAGTCACTTTCTTCTTTGAGTCTTTTTTTTTTTAATCTGTAAAAAGGGGATAATAAGAGCTGTTGTGATGATTAAATGAATTAATGTGGGTGTTAATCTGCTAGAGTCACTATAACAAAACACAAGAGGCTGGGCGATTTAAATAACTTAAAGTATTTTCTCATATCTCTGGCCTAAGTCCAAGATCAAGGTTCCAATAGGGTTTAGTTCCTCGTGACAGCCCTCTTCCTGGCTTCTGATAACTGCCTTCTCACTGTGTCCTCATGTGGTGGAGACAGTAATCTCCCTCTTCCTCTTCTCATAAAGGAACTAATTCCATCATAGGGGTCCCACCCTCATGACCTCTTCTAATCCAGATTACCTCCCAAAGATCCCATCCCCAAATATAGTCATATTGCAGGTTAGGTCTTCAAACACATGAATTTTGAGGAAAAGCAAGTCAGTCCATAGCAGTAGGTATAAAGAGTTTAGACCAGTGCCTCAGTTCAGTTCAGTTCAGTTGCTCAGTCATGTCTGACTCCTTGCGACCCCATGGAATGCAGCACACCAGGCCTCCCTGTTCATCACCAACTCCCAGAGTTTACCAAAACTCATGTCCATTGAGTCAGTGATGCCATCCAACCACCTCCCACCTTCAATCTTTCTCAGCATCAGGATCTTTTCCAATGAGTCAGCTCTTCACAGCAGGTGGACAAAGTATTAGAGCTTCAGCTTCAACATCAGTCCTTCCAATGAACACTCAGGACTGATCTCCTCTAGGATGGACTGTTTGGACCTTCTTGCAATCCAAGGGACTCTCAAGAGTCTTCTCCAACAACACAGTTCAAATGCATCAATTCTTTAGTGCTCAGCTTTCTTTATAGTCCAACTCTCAGATCCATACATGACCACTGGAAAAACCATAGCCTTGACTAAATGGACCTTTGTTGGCAAAGGAATGTCTCTGCTTTTTAATATGCTGTCTAGTTTGGTCATAGCTTTTCTTCCAAGGAGCAAGCGTCTTTTAATTTCATGGCTGCAGTCACCATCTGCAGTGATCTTGGAGCCAAAAAAATAAAGTCTGCCACTGTTTCTCCATCTATTTGCCATGAAATTTGGGACTGGATGCCATGATCTTAGTTTTCTGAATGTTGAGCTTTAAGCCAACTTTTTCACTCTCCTCTTTCACTTTCATCAAGAGACTCTTTAGTTCTTCTTCACTTTCTGCCATAAGGGTGGTGTCATCTGCATATCTGAGGTTATGCATTAATTACTAAATAAATGATAACTACTTTGTTTTGTTGTGCCAGGTAATTTATATATTGTGTTTGTTTAGTCACTAAGTTGTGTCCAACTTTTTTGCCACCCCATGGACTATAGTCCACCAGGCTCCTTCTGTCCATGGTATTTCCCAGGCAAGACTATTGGAGTGGGTTGTCATTTCCTTCTCCCAGAAAATTTATACATGATCTTGCTTAAAAATCACAGCAATTCAGACAGAAGTTTGTCCTCTTCATCTGAGAAGCTCAGAGAATTATCTGCCTTGACCTTGAGGTGACAAAGTTGATTTGACCCTAGTGTCTGACCCTAAAGTCAATGGGTTTTCTGTATTACCACTCTACTGCATCTTTTAAAAATGAAAAAAACTAAAGCTATACATTTTCTCTACCACTTTTAGTTATTAAAATATTCGTATTTTAAAAACATTTTATGGTAATGAAACAGTCTTACAAATATCTTTTTTTGTGTGTGGAATTTTTAATGGCTTTAAATAAACAAAGGTAAATTTTTGACTCATGCTATAGGTCCAACTACAGATAGGGTCTACTCATCATCACTCAGGAACCTGGGCTGATAAAGCAACCACTATCCCTAAAACCCAATGAACTCACATCACTGGCTCGTAACCCAGTTCAAAAGTGGCACAGTTCATTCTCACAACTCATTGGCCAGGATCAATCATATGGCCCCACCTACCCACAATGTGACCAAGAAGTACAGTCCACTATGGGCCTGGAAGGGAAGAAATCTAGAATACTGGGAGAAAGCATACCAGCACACATTAGATAACACTTGACAGCCAGATGCTGAAGCATAGCTTTTCTAATACTGAAACAGGACTAAGAACATAATTATAAAAGACAGGAAAAACATTATCTTAGTTCCAACTGATGGGGTATTTTTTTGTCTCAGTTGGTAGCTAAAAGCAGTATAATTATCCTTCCCACTCCCAGCCAAGACACTACAGGAAAATGGTTATCAACTTATGGAGAAGTGACGGTGGGGTAGGAGAAGAAAGAAGATGGTCAGAGAATGAAAAGAAGCTTAATTTCCCAAGTTTAACAGATGATATCTTCATCTGTTGAGGCTTATATAAAAATTTTAAAAATACCATAGGCTGGATGGATTAAACTACTAATATTTATGTCCTGCATCTCTGAAGGCTAGGAAGTCTAAGATCAAGATGACAGCAGATTCAGTGTCTGATAAGAACCTACTTTCTGGTATAGCCAGCTGCCTTCTTACTGTGTGCTCAAATGGCAGAAGGGATGAGAGCACTCTCTGAGGTCTTTTTATGAGGCCACTAATCCCCTTTGTGAAATCTCCACCCTCATGACCCAATCATCTCCCAAAGACCCCACCTCCTAATACTATCCCCTTAGGATGTACACTTTGACATAAGAATCTGGGGGGAGGGATTCATATACACGCAGTCCATAGCATTCCAGACTTTGTTGTTGTTCAGTCACTCAATTGTGTCCGACTCTTTGTGACCCCATGCCAGGCTTCTCTGTCCTTCACCATCTCCTGAAGCTCGCTCAAATTCATGTCCATTGAGTCAATGGTGCCATCCAACCATCTCATCCTCTGTCATCCCCTTCTCCTGCCTTCAATCTTTCCCAGCAACAGGGTCTTTTCTAATGAGTTGGCTCTTAGCATCAGGTGGCCAAACTATTGGAGTTTCAGCTTCAGCATCAGTCCTTCCAATGAATATTCAGGACTGATTTCCTTTAGGATTGACTGGTTTGATCTCCTTGCTGTCCAAGGGACTCTCACGAGTTTTCTCCAACACCACAGTTTAAAAGCATCAATTCTTTGGCATTCAGCCTTCTTTATGGTCCAACTTTCATATCCATACACGACTTCTGGAAAAACCATAGCTTTGACTAGAGGACCTTTGTTGGCAAAGTAGTCTCTGCTTTTTAATACATTGTCAAGGTTTGTCATAGCTTTTTGTCCAAGGAGCAAGCGTCTTTTAATTTCATGGCTGCAGTCACCATCTGAAGTGATTTTGGAGCCCAAGAAAATAAACTTATGTCCTCCTTACACACAAAATATACTTATCTTACCTCAAAAGTCTTTTAACTTGTCCCAGCATCAACTCTTAAGTCTAAAGTCCTGTTGAAATATCAAATAAATCATATGTGGATGAGACTCAAGGTTTGATTTGGCCTAAGGCAAAATTTCTCTCCAGTTTTGAAACTTTGAAACCTAACTATTTATGTATTTCCAAAATACAGTGGCGGGACAAGCATAGCATAGACATTCCTATTCCAAAGAGAGAAACAGGAAAGAAGAAAGGAGTACCAGATCATAAAGTCCAAAACCTAATGGGGTAAAACTTCCATTAGATCTTAAGGCTGGAGAATAATCCTCTTTGACTTGATGCTCTGTCTTCTAGACCCACTGGAATGGTATTGTCAACCCCACAGCTTGGCAGAATACTGCCCAGGACAGCTGTCTGCAGTGGCCCTACCCAATCACAACCCTCTTCCAGGGCCACCAATGCAGTTCTGCAGTGGCCCCATCACCGAGGACTAGATGGAAGCCTCTTGATCAGTCAGACTGGAGGGGCAGCTTCACCCTTGAAGCCACTCTGCCTCCTGGGTTCTTACACACCAAATCCTTGGTGTAAGTAGTAGCCCCAGTGATTTTTTAACCATTTTGGGGGGAGATGAGGGTAGTCAGGTCATACTTCCCTTGTCTATAAGAAATATACCGGGATTCTGTAGAAATGAAGGTCAAGGGTGCATATTCATAGTAATCTCCTTATCATACCCCTCTCTCCTCTCTCAGGGTTCCAACTGCATGTATATTAGGCTGCTCTAAGTAGTTCCATGACTCACTGATGCGCTCATTTATTTCAGAATTGTTTTCCTGTGTTTCATATTGGATAGCTTTCATTACTAAATCTTCAAGTTCACTAATCTTTTCCTTCTTCAATATCCAATCTGTTGTTTATCCTATCCATCTTATTTTTCATCTTACATATTCCACTTTTCATCTCTAGAAAATTTTATATAGCTCTTCTATCCTCTATGTCTCTATTTAACATATGCAGTGTTTCCTCTTTTTCTTGAAAATATGAAATAGTTATAACAATCATTTCAATGCTTTAGTTACTAATTTTATACTCTGTGTCACTTACAGGCGTGTTTCTATTAACTGATTTTTCTCCTTTTATGGGTCATATTATCCTGTTTCTCTGTATGCCTGGTAATTTTTTATTGGATGCCAGGCATGGCGAATTTTTCTTTGTTGAGTGCTGGATATTTTTATACTCTCATATTTTTCAAGCTTTACTCTGGGATACAGTCACATCATTTGGAAAGAGTTTTGGGTTTTTTGAGGCTTGCTGTTAAGATACGTTAGGTAGGATTCAGCAGCTTTTGTTTAGGTATACATTTGCTGCCCCACTGAGGCAATACCCTTCAGAAATCTCTGATGTCCTGTGCACTATGACATTTTCCACTCTTAGGTGCTTGAACATAACTATTTCCAGCTCTGTATGAGTGTCATGAAATGTTCCCCTGCTCCTTTTTGTCATTTCTTTCCCCAAACTTCTGTAGTCTCCCCACAAGCATGTAGCAGGAGTCAGAAGATCATCTCAGGAGGACGGATCTCTAGACCCATCCAGCTCCCTCTTTGTGAACTAGACACATTTTGGCTTCCCCAGACTCCAAACTCCAACTCTTCAAATCATGGAGGTCACTGGGATCCCTCATTTCCTCTTCCCTGTACTGCAGCCTGGGCTTCCCAGGTGGCGCTAGTAAAGAACAGGCATGTCAATGCAGAAGATGCAAGAGACATGGGCTCAATCCCTGGGTCAGGAAGATCCCGTGGAGGAGGGCATGGCAACCCAACTCCAGTATTCTTGCCTGGAGAATCCCATGGACAGAGAAGCCTGGCAGGCTACAGTGCATAGGGTCAGAGTCAGACACAACAGAAGTTACTTAAAACACACTCATGCATACTGCCCCCAAGAACTCACTCCAGGCACTAAGCCGGAGAAGTCACACAGTTCACCCTCTTTGCTTTTCCACCCTCAGAGATAAATGTCCTGTGTTGCCTGATAGACAATGTCTGAAAAACTTTGCTTCATATATTTTGTCCAGTTTTCAAGCGGGAGGATACATTCAGTCTCTATTTTCCTTCCTGTCTAGGACATTTTTTAGAGAGAAATTGGCTCCTTTTTATTTTTGCTTCATCATCACACATTTAAGTTAGATAAAATGCTTTTCTCTTACAGAAAGTGAACAACTGAATTGGAAAACATGACACTCAGAAATTAACTCAACATTTATTTTCATAAATTGGAAGCCATAGTTATATTTTGAAGTCATCTTTTATTTGCCTTTTTTTCAGTTGTCCTTACTTTTACTAATTTCCATCACCATGGGATATATTTAACATTCTAAAATATTTCTTGTACATTTATATTATATTTTAATATATTTTTATAGAATTTTTAAACTGGAAAAAGTCTTAGCCATTCTGTAATGAAATCTCTTATTTCTCTACATGACAAGTAGACCTAGCGAGGTTATTTGGTGCAATATAACACAGTTACCCACAAGCAGAGTAGAAACTAGAAGCCATTTTCCTTTCATTAAATCACTGAGTACTAAGCAGTCAGCTAGGGAGTTCAAATGAGTTCCAGGCACTGCTCTAGACATTTTCTGCAAACTTACTTCCTTTCCTACACTAGTGATGCCCACAGTCTGATAATGGTGACAGTCATGCAACAGATAATTAAAATGCAATGTGGAAATCACGACTGGAGAGGAAGATATTTCAACTTTTTCAACATTTCGTTCAAGTGTGACACATACAAAACAAGCATGTAAAATGAACTCACCATGTAATCCGCACTAAAAATCAAGACATAGAATATTGCCAGCACCTGAAAAGCCCCATTCCAGTCAAGCCACCTGGGAAAGTAAAGCAAATCTTCCCCAGGGTGGGCCACATAAGATGAATGCAATGTGGAAAATGCAACTGGGAGGAAGCTATGACTCCCAGTTCACTGCTCTCTCCACTGCAACATATGTCCCTCTAGTGAAAGCCCTCCAGGATCTTCCAAAATTCAGAGGCCACAGAAACCTCTTCTAAAGTGATTATGAAAGTTAACATGTTGAAGAGATTCTGCTTGTGGAATATTGACAGGGGTTCTCTTTTTTTTTTTTTTTTTTTTCCCTGGTGTTAGCAACTTTGTAATAACATGTGGGTCTCTCTCCAGTCTTATGGACAGCTTTAGTCCTTTAGGCTTGGCCTTTTAGCACTGGGGCTCCCCTGGTGGCTCAGACAGTGAAGAATCTGCCTGCAATGCAGGAGACCCAGATTTGATTCCTGGGTCAAGAAGATCCCCTGGAAAAGGGAATGGCAACCCACTCCAGTATTCTTGCCTGGAGAATTCCATGGACAGAGGAGCCTGGTGGGCTACAGCCCACGGAGTCACAAAGAGTCCAACATGACTGAGCAACTAACACTTTCACTTTTCACTTTTGGCACTTAGGGGAAAAAGGAAAGGGAGGCAGAAGGAACATCTAATATTATGAAAATGTCTAT
Source organism: Bos indicus (assembly GCF_029378745.1). Classification (NCBI taxonomy): domain Eukaryota; kingdom Metazoa; phylum Chordata; class Mammalia; order Artiodactyla; family Bovidae; genus Bos; species Bos indicus. The sequence continues at coordinate 16,487,577 of NC_091779.1, forward strand.
GACCAAAAACACCTGGAACATTTACATATTTCTATTTTGATAAATGTGTTGTAAGGTTGCTGTTAACACCAATCCTAATTATTAAATGAATTTTTAATGCTGAAAAAATTTTTAATTAGCACTGGGAATGAACATGTGGAATTATAGCTGGAGATGCAAGTACAAGAAATGAAATGTTGCTCTGAGGAGGATTCAATTTGACTTCTACTGCTTGTCCCTTGGTTATATTTCACAAAATCAAATGTGCTTTTCATTCCTTTGTTAAACTTTTTCCATTAAAAGGAAGTCTGTAATGCTTCACAAATTTTGTAATCCCACAACTCATACAATTAGCTAACACACCATGAAAACCAGGTGTTATTATTTCAAATATATATGAAAAACACTAGTCATGATTTTATATCACTCCAGAGGCCCCAACTGAGGATAACATGCCTACGAGTTGGATAAACATATGAATCTTATTAAATCCTACAGGTAGCTCCATGTGTGTGATTTACTCAGTCATAGCCAATACTTTGCGACCCCATGGACTGCAGCCCACTAGGCTTCTCTGTCCATGTGATTTTCCAGACAAGGATACTGGAGTGGGTTGCCATTTCCTTCTCCAGAGGATCTTCCCAATCCAGGGATCAAAACCAGGTCTCCTGCACTGCAGGCAGATTCTTCTAGCTCCATAAAATAACTGTATTATTCGAAAGCTGGCTGCCAGATTGGCTGCTTCAATGATTTTCATTACAATTACAGGAATTATTTTCTATATGCCCTGTTGTTCCTGCCTCAGAATTGAAGGGGAAACAAAATACATAGCATTATGTTGTCACTGGATTTAGGGTTAGCTTGTAAGTATAATCTGTGATGCTACATACTCCAGAGCAACATCTCTTTCACCTTTAAATGATGTATTTTCTTCCAGATGATCTAGCTCAGGAAAGAATCTATGGCAACTCCTTTAACTTATCATTCAAGTCAAACTTTACCTAAACATACCACTTAACAAAAATAAACCTGTGAACCAGAACTGTTTGAAAGATGATGAAATAGACCTTAACACAATTAAATCAGAGCTCTATAGATGTGGTCTCGCCACATCTGATCCAGCATCTAGCCCAGTCTAATGCTTTACCAAATTTTTCATCCCCAAACTTTCTCCCCTTCTAAACATAAAACCAATGACACCCAACTTATAATTTAAAATGTATGTCTCTTCTTCCTAGATGGCATTCCAACATCGTGGTTTTATGCAAACTCTATTGAGCATAAAAGGACGAGGTCTTCTCAGGTCCAGGCAGAGAACTGCCCTACAGGCTGACCCTGTGAGTGGCAGCTTTCTCTGTCTTTCTCTGCAGTCTTCCTTGCCAGAGAAGCACCTTCTCAAGCCCTTTTCCACTTCCACCCTCAGGTGCAAGCATTGCACTTCCATACTGTTTAAAGTCTTGCTGTGCGTATGATAGGAAAACTCATCATTGAATGAATCCCACAATTGCGAACACGCAATTTGAAAGCAGAGCCATTTGATCAGATCCTTCCATCATTCCAGCCAATTTATGAATTAGTAGAGTAGGTACCTTGCCTGGTGGCTCAGACAGTAAAGAATCTGCCTGAAGTGCAGCAGACCCAGGTTTAATCCCTGGGTCTGGAAGATCCCCTGGAGAAGGGAATGGCAACCCACTCCAGTACTCTCACCTGGAGAATTCAATGGACAGAGGAGCCTGGCAGGCTAGAGTCCACGGAGTCACAAAGAGTCAGACACAACTGAGCAACTAACACTTTCACTTCACTTTTTTCACAATAGGTATCTTCGTGCATCTGTACGCTTGGCAGGATGAATTGAGAGCAAACAATTTTGCTATAAATGGTTTCAAATTAATGACTCAAAAAGAGACTAACTGCTCACTAAGGACCTACTTATAGAGCTGAGCCCCATATACAATCTGAGAAGTCTTTAGTTATCTTAAAGATTAAATAGTCTATTACACTAGAGTTTAAGTAGGTACAATTTCTAAATGGGCTGATGGATTAGAACTAGAGACTCTGTGTTTTCAGGCTTTGCCAAATATATATATATAAACATGGTCTCTGTGGAGTCCTGCTTGCCCAGTTATAATCATTTGAACCAGTAGAATCAAATTAACCAGTTATGGTTCATTTATGAATTCCCAAATGGGTCAGGATTAGCTCTGGGGAAGCTTATTATTCCCACTGTGAGATGATTACTTGACTCAACCCTCAGTCATACTAAGACTTGGTGATAACATAATGTACTGTGTACTGAGCCATCTGCCCAAAAGTTGTATCAACTTTCTCTTTCTGGGGCCTGGCAATTTTTGAGATACTGATAAAGAGGAAAAAGGTCCGATTCTAGAAGAGACTATTCCTCGTATCTTCCTACTGACTCCCTCCTTACATGCAGTTAGTATGGGGAGTTCCCATTCCCATCGGAGAGGATTCTGTGGCACATTTCAATCAAGTTCCTTGGTGGATTCACTCTCACTCTCCTTACCCCCTTAAGTTCCCTTCCCCTCCCCCCCCCTACACTACCCCCACCATCCCCTTCTCTCTCTTCCTCCACCTCCAAGGTCCATTAGAGCAAATCAGATGCAGCAGAAAGCCGGGCAAAGAGAGCAAATTACCCACAACTTCCTACGCCATCTCGCCCCTTGTTCCCACTCAGCCCTCCTCCCCTCCTCTCAGAGCCACCTAAGCCACTTAAGAATCACCTAGAGATCTTATTAAATATGTAGGTGCTTGTGTCTTATTGCAGGCCTGCTGATCGGAAACGTGGAAAGTGGCCAGGAATCAGCATTTCCACAAGCCCCGCCCTTCGCTCCTGGCACACCGGCCTCTGCAGAACCTCTAGCCCCTGTACTGGCTCAGGAAGCTGCAGAAACAGGAACGTTGCAGTCCAGGTCTCATTGCTGACAATCCATAGCCTAATTAATTGGCCTCCCCAGGCATCAATGACACTATCCAGCAAATCCTTTACTCTCTTCCTTCACAGAGGCATAGCCGAGGGGTGCAGCAAGAGGGGTCCCCAAGACTCAGTGTACAGGCAGGCAAGTGCAACTTCCTTTCACTGCAGCACACAAACCCCAACCAACAGAGCACCCCAAAACCCCAGATTTAAAGCCTGGCTCCACCTTGACTTTACCCAGATTAACCTTATCTGATTTCCATTTTGCCTGAATTAGGACGATATTTCATACATTTTCTTGACTCATTCAGGTGGGAGCTTGCCTACAATGCTTCCTTTTCAAATAGGAAGGCTCACAGTGAATTCTTTTCTCTCCTTCCCTTCTGGCCCCCACTACTTTCCTGGGTCTCTCTCGCCTGTTAATAGCTTTAGAGAAAAAAGTCTCACCAAAGTTGCCTCAGAACTTGCCCAGGTTTGTGTGCTGCAGTTCTGAGGTAACTTACTAACTGGGTTTTAGTTTAACAGCAGGGAGAGTTCTTACCATAGCTATCCTTTAAAGTGCTGGGAATCGGTTGCTTTAAAAGAAATGGGTGAAGTACTACAAATTTCTTATTCAACCACTCTGTTGTATAATTTATGAAAATAAACTTATTTTGAAGCACTGTGGCATATAATAAACGACAATAGTATCATGAAGCTTTAAAATCATTATTAAAAGCTTTAGCATAGCTTCAGACAGTAAGAATTTACCTCAGTAGGGAGATACATTTTTCTTCCATAAATACAACATCAAGGCTTGTGAACCTTACTTTTTGTTGTTGTTGTTTTTAATTAAGTACAATAAATAAAGTTTGGAACAGTTTGTTTTATTGTTGATGGTTAGATATTCCAAAGATTGCTCCACTAAGAATTAGAAGTAGCTGCAAAGCTTTGATAAACGAGCAGCACATTTTCAGTGTGAAATGTTCAAAATATACTGAACAAATGCTGAATCTCACTCTGAGAGAGAGATTCTCTCTCTCAGCCACACTTATCTCACATGATTATTTTTTTTTTAATGCAACAGAATGATTTGGCATATGCTGGGGAAAACGTTATGCAAATTTTGATATTTTCTCAACAGTACAAATTGGAATATGGCTTAAGTTCAGTCAGTTCAGTTGCTCAGTCGTGTCTGACTCTTTGCGACCCCTTGAATTGCAGCACGCCAGGCCTCCCTGTCCATCACCAACTCCTGGAGTTCACTCAAACTCATGCCCATCAAGTCGGTGATGCCATCCAGCCATCTCATCCTCTGTCGTCCCCTTCTCCTCCTGCCCTCAATCCCTCCCAGCATCAGGGGCTTTTCCAATGAGTCAACTCTTTGCATCAGGGGGCCAAAGTATTGGAGTTTCAGCTTTAGCATCAGTCCTTCCAATGAACACCCAGGACTGATCTCCTTTAGGATGGACTGGTTGGATCTCCTTGCAGTCCAAGGGACTCTCAAGAGTCTTCTCCAACACCACAGTTCTAAAGCATCAATTCTTCAGTGCTCAGCTTTCTTCACAGTCCAACTCTCACATCCATACATGACCACTGGAAAAACCATAGCCTTGACTAGATGGACCTTTTTTGGCAAAATAATGTCTCTGCTTTTGAATATGCTATCTAGGTTGGTCATAATTTTCCTTCCAAGGAGTAAGCGTCTTTTAATTTCATGGCTGCAATCACCATCTGCGTTGATTTTGGAGCCCCAAAAAATAAAGTCTGACACTGTTTCCACTGTTTCCCCATCTATTTCCCATGAAGTGATTAGACCAGATGCCATGATCTTCATTTTCTGAATGTTGAACTTTAAGCCAACTTTTTCACTTTCCTCTTTCACTTTCAAGAGGCTTTTTAGTTCCTCTTTACTTTCTGCCATAAGGGTGGTGTCATCTGCATATCTGAGGTTATTGATATTTTTCCCGGCAATCTTAATTCCAGCTTGTGCTTCCTCCAGCCCAGTGTTTCTCATGATGTATTCTGCATTTAAGTTAAATAAGCAGGGTGACAATATACAGCCTTGATGAACTCCTTTTCCTATTTCGAACCAATCTGTTGTTCCATGTCCAGTTCTAACTGTTGCTTCCTGACCTGCATATAGGTTTCTCAAGAGGCAGGTCAGGTGGTCTGATATTCCCATCTCTTTCAGAATTTTCCATAGTTTATTGTGATCCACAATAAGCTGGATCACAATTGTGATCCAGTCAAAGGATTTGACATAGTCAAAGCAGAAATAGATGTTTTTCTGGAACTCTCTTGCTTTTTCCATCATCCAGCGGATGTTGGCAATTTGATCTCTGGTTCCTCTGCCTTTTCTAAAACCAGCCTGAACATCTGGAATATGGCTTACTGTTGCAATAATTGATTTTTAGGTGATATTCCCAGGGACTATGACAATCACAGATTACAACATGTATTTTTTAAAATTATTTCTTATTATAGAATATAGAAATATAATAAAAGTAGACAGACAATATTTTTTTAAATATTTAATAGAAGAAAATTAAAATAGTATGTTCTTTAATCCAACACTATCTGCTCATGATAATCACTATTCATTCTATAATGACCACAGTTAATGCATTGAATTGGAATCTTTATTGTAACACAGCTTGATATTGCCTTCTAAAATATTTGTAGAATACTTTCTAACTATCTGTTAAACTATTTATGAAGATAAGTGGAATCTCTCTTCTTCTAATAGGTTTTTACTGGATGTAGGAAAACTGTAGTTACTTTACAAACTTATTTTATAACTGAATACCTGCTGAACTCTAACTGTAATTTCATTTTAATTATTTCTCTTGAGTTGTCCAAGTAGACAGTTACATCATTTGAGAAAAAGAATATTTTTCCTTTAGACAAATTTATATATTTTCTCATTTAAATGTCTAGAATCTGGTCAAATTAGAGTAGTGATTATCTTGGGTATCCTTGGAATAGCCTAGTCTTTTTACAAATTTCAAAGAAATAATTCTAGAGGTTTCTGTCAAGTATGATGTGAGCAACTGGTTTCAGAAAGATAATCTTAGACATTTTAATGAGAGATTCCATCCACTAAGAAATTTTAAAATCAGAATTGATATTTAATTGAAGTCTTTGTATGTCTACTAAAATGGTCAAATCTCCAGTTCCATTTTTCTTTCTCAAGATTGTTTTGGCTATTCGAGGTTTTTTGTATTTCCATACAAATTGTGAAATTGTTTATTCTAGCTCTGTGAAAAATACCGTTGGTAGCTTGATAGGGATTGCAATTGAATCTATAGATTGCTTTGGGTAGTATACTCATTTTCACTATATTGATTCTTTCGATCCATGAACATGGTATATTTCTCCATCTATTAGTGTCCTCTTTGATTTCTTTCACAGTGTTTTATAGTTCTCTATATATAGGTCTTTAGCTTCTTTAGGTAGATATATTCCTAAGTATTTTATTCTTTTTGTTGCAATGGTGAATGGAATTGTTTCCTTAATTTCTCTTTCTATTTTCTCATTATTGGTGTATAGGAATGCAAGGGATTTCTGTGTGTTGATTTTATAGCCTGCAACTTTACTATATTCATTGATTAGCTCTAGTAATTTTTGGTGGAATCTTCAGGGTTTTCTGTGTAGAGGATTGTGTCATCTGCAAACAGTGAGAGTTTTACTTCTTCTTTTCCAATTTGGATTCCTTTTATTTCTTTTTCTGCTCTGATTGCTGTGGCTAAAACTTCCAAAACTATGTTGAATAGTAGTGGTGAAAGTGGGCACCCTTGTCTTGTTCCTGACTTTAGGGGAAATGCTTTCAAAGCCACAGTCATCAAGACAGTATGGTACTAGCACAAAGACAGAAATATAGATCAATGGAACAAAGTAGAAAGCCCAGAGATAAATCCATGCACCTATGGACACCTTATCTTTGACAAAGGAGGCAAGAATATACAATGGATTAAAGACAACCTCTATAACAAGTGGTGCTGGGAAAACTGGTCAGCCACTTGTACAAGAATGAAACTAGAACACTTTCTAACACCATACACAAAAATAAACTCAAAATGGATTAAAGATCTCAACGTAAGACCAGAAACTATTAAACTCCTAGAGGAGAACATAGGAAAACACTCTCCGACATACATCACAACAGGATCCTCTATGACCCACCTCCCAGAATATTGGAAATAAAAGCAAAAATAAACAAATGGGACCTAATTAAACTCAAAAGCTTCTGCACAACAAAGGAAACTATAAGCAAGGTGAAAAGACAGCCTTCAGAATGGGAGAAAATAATAGCAAATGAAGCAACTGACCAACAACTAATCTCAAAAATATACAAGCAACTCCTGAAGCTCAATTCCAGAAAAATAAATGACCCAATCAAAAAATGGGCCAAAGAACTAAATAGACATTTCTCCAAAGAAGACAGAAAGATGGCTAACAAACACATGAAAAGATGCTCAACATCACTCATTATCAGAGAAATGCAAATCAAAACCACAATGAGGTACCATTTCACACCAGTCAGAATGGCTGCGATCCAAAAGTCTACAAGCAATAAATGCTGGAGAGGGTGTGGAGAAAAGGGAACCCTCTTACACTGTTGGTGGGAATGCAAACTAGTACAGCCACTATGGAGAACAGTGTGGAGATTCCTTTAAAAACTGGAAATAGAACTGCCTTATGATCCAGCAATCCCACTGCTGGGCATACACACTGAGGAAACCAGAAATGAAAGAGACATTTCATCACAGCACTGTTTATAATAGCAAGGACATGGAAGCAACCTAGATGTCCATCAGCAGATGAATGGATAAGAAAGCTATGGTACATATACAAAATGGAGTATTACTCAGCCATTAAAAAGAATACATTTGAATCAGTTCTAATGAGGTGGATGAAACTGGAGCCTATTATACAGAGTGAAGTAAGCCAGAAAGAAAAACACCAATACAGTATACTAACACATATATATGGAACTTAGAAAGATGGTAAGTATAACCCTGTATGTGAGACAGCAAAAGAGACACAGATGTACAGAACAGTCTTTTGGACTCTGGGACAGGGAGAGGGTGGGATGATTTGGGAGAATGGCATTGAAACATGTATAATATCATATATGAAACAAATCGCCAGTCCAGGTACGATGCATGATACTGGTTGCTTGGGGCTGGTGCACTGGGACGACCCAAAGGGATGGTACAGGGAGGGAGAGGGGAGAGGGGTTCGGGGTGGGGAGCATGTGTACACCCATGGCGATTCATGTTGATGTGTGGCAAAACCAATACAATATTGTAAAGTAATTAACCTCCAATTAAAATAAATAAATTTATATTTTTTAAAAAATGGTCAAATCTAATTTTCCTTTGGCTCTGACAAATTACAAATAAATTTTCTAGTACCAATCCATACTTGAATTCTTTTTTTTTTTTTATTCTTCCAATTTTATTTTATTTTTAAACTTTACATAATTGTATTAGTTTTGCCAAATATCAAAATGAATCCGCCACAGGTATACATGTGTTCCCCATCCCGAACCCTCCTCCCTCCTCCCTCCCCATACCATCCCTCTGGGCCGTCCCAGTGCTCCAGCCCCAAGCATCCAGCATCATGCATCGAACCTGGACTGGCAACTCGTTTCCTACATGATATTTTACATGTTTCATTGCCATTCTCCCAAATCTTCCCACCCTCTCCCTCTCCCACAGAGTCCATAAGACTGTTCTATACATCAGTGTCTCTTTTGCTGTCTCGTACACCGGGTTATTGTTACCATCTTTCTAAATTCCATATATATGCGTTAGTATACTGTATTTATGTTTTTCCTTCTGGCTTACTTCACTCTGTATAATAGTATAATAGGCTCCAGTTTCATCCACCTCATTAGAACTGATTCAAATGTATTCTTTTTAATGGCTGAGTAATACTCCATTGTGTATATGTACCACAGCTTTCTTATCCATTCATCTGCTGATGGACATCTAGGTTGCTTCCATGTCTTGGCTATTATAAACAGTGCTGCGATGAACATTGGGGTACACATGTCTCTTTCCCTTCTGGTTTCCTCAGTGTGTATGCCCAGCAGTGGGGTTGCTGGATCATAAGGCAGTTCTATTTCCAGTTTTTAAAGGAATCTCCACACTGTTCTCCATAGTGGCTGTACTAGTTTGCATTCCCACCAACAGTGTAAGAGGGTTCCCTTTTCTCCACACCCTCTCCAGCATTTATTATTTGTAGACTTTTGGATCGCAGCCATTCTGACTGGTGTGAAATGGTACCTCATAGTGGTTTTGATTTGCATTTCTCTGATAATGAGTGATGTTGAGCATCTTTTCATGTGTTTGTTAGCCATCTGTATGTCTTTTTTGGAGAAATGTCTATTTAGTTCTTTGGCCCATTTTTTGATTGGGTCGTTTATTTTTCTGGAGTTGAGCTGTAGGAGTTGCTTGTATATTTTTGAGATTAGTTGTTTGTCGGTTGCTTGAATTCTGGAGTTGAGCTGTAGGAGTTGCTTGTATATTTTTGAGATTAGTTGTTTGTCGATACTTGAATTCTTAAAACTATTCTTCATTACCATAATTTAATCTTTTTAATGTAGGACTTTATCCACTTGTGAGTGTTTAGTATCAATAGTCTGTTTTAATGATTGTAGGCTATTTGTAAGAATAACTTAAAAATTACTTTTCTTATTACAGAAGTACTGCTTTAATATTTTAAAACATTAAAATAAAAATACATAAAAAGAGAAAAAAGTAGAATTCCCTCATGATACTTCAAGTCTCACTCTGAAAATTATCACTATTAGTCCTTTGGCTTATCTTGAATTTAGTTAATTCCTTATCAATAAATGTTTGGATGGTTTCAAGTGTTTTGCTATTATAAATTACACTGTAGTGAATAATCTCATATATACACACACACACATATACTTATGTGTGTATATACATATATATATATACACACACACATTTTTCGGCATATATGTAAGAATATTTCTACAAAATATATTCTCAGATGTGAAACTGCTTTTGTAAATGTTCTATTTTAATAAAAATAGCTAAACTGCTATTTAAAAACATGTACCAGTATAAGCCACCACCAACTAATGATGTGTAAAAGAGAAACTGTTTCTCCATACTTTTTGACACATTGGCATTATCAGTACTTTAACTACTAACAATCTGATAGCTGAAAAAGCTATCTCATTGTTTGTTGTGTTCTTGTTGTTTAGTCGCTAGGTTGTGTCTGATACTTTTCTGACTCTGTGGACTGTAGCGCGCCAGGCTCCTCTGTCCATGGGATTTCCCAGGCAGAAGACTGGAGTGGATTGCCATTTCCTTCTCCAGGGGATCTTCCCAACCCAGGGATCAAACTCACCTCTGCTGCATCAGCAGCAGAATCTTTACCACTGAGCTATCAGGAATGCCCATCTCCTTGTTTAATTTGTATTAATTTAATTATTAGTGGGAATGAAGATCTTTTATATGTTTATTAGTCAATTGTGTTTTTTATTGTGTGGATTACCTCTTCATGAAATGTATCCATTTGTGTATTAAGTGGTCTTCCTTTTTCATACTAATTTTTAAGTGTTCATTGTGTGTCAGGCATATTGGTTTCTGTCTCTAGGTGTTGCTCAGAATTTCCTGCGTTATTTTTCTTCTGATTTTATTCTGAATTTTGCTGGGCACATTTTTCTTGCTATCTAAGGCACTGTTGTGTAGAACAGTGCCATAGAGTGAAGGTGGTATATGAAATCAACCTGACTGGGTTCAGAATTCCAGCTTCACCATTCACTGTTACTTAATCTCCTGCTTTGGCTTGTGATAAAATCCATGTACTTCATTGGGTTAAGGATATTAAATAAGTAAAAGAAAATGTGAAGAGCCAAAAACAATGCCTAGCCCTTGAAGTAAAAGTTGCTCAATTATGTCCGACTCAATTCGTAGCCTTTCCCTTCTCCAGGGAATCTTCCCAACCCAGGGACTGAATGAGCCCTTGAAAATGTTCAATAAATATTGATCATTCCCATTGTCTTGTGGTGGTGGTTGTTCAGTTGCTCAGTCGTGTCCGACTCTTGCGACCCCATGGATTGCAGCACTCCAGGCTTCCCTGTCCTCCACTATCTCCCAGAGTTTGCTCAAACTCATGTCCATATAATACAGTTATTCTCCCCCAAGTTGAGAGCAAAGTATCTACTGTTTGGGAGATCTGTCTGTTCGCCCCCTTTAATTTTATTCAATTATGTATTTATATCAGCATCTAATCATGAATATTTATTTTGTCCTTTAGGTCATAATCCATGTATTGCTTTATTTTTTGACAATGAACCATTTTACTTATTACGAGCAAGAAGCAGGGGAAGATAAAAGAAAGGAAGGAATGGAGTAATGGGGGATGGTTCTTCTTATGGTTTTGTCCCTAAGTTGTGTCTGACGCTTTGCAACCCCACGGACTATAACCGCCAGGCTCCTCTGTCCATGGGATTCTCCAGTCAAGAATACTGGAGTGGGTTGCCATTTCTTTCTCCAGGGGATCCTCTGACCCAGGGATGGAACCCACGTCTCTTGCATTGGCAGGCAGACTCTTTATCACGTCTTATTGTCTATCATTACCCAAATTTCCTTTGTGGCTTTTGGACATCATGTCAACCCTACAATTAGGAAGACATCTATCTAATATATTTTTTTAAATAAATAAAAATTCAAGCTTCCTACTATTGCTTTTTTAGTTTATTTGGTTTGTTAGTTTTCTATTTGTATGTATATGTCTAACTCTGTGGTTTATCTAGAATTTACATCAGTGAATCCAGGTTCATTATTTTCCAAATAACTAGACAATTTTTCCAACACTATTTTTTTCTTAATAATCCATCTTCATCTCATTGATCTGAAGTGCCTTCTTCATCACATAAATTTTCATATTTTTTAAATTTACCTTTGGAGTATCCCAGAATCACATTATCATAACATATTATAATATTTGGCAAGGTATTAATATTTCCCCAGTTTTAAAACTTTCTTTTCATTCTCACATGTACCTTCTTACAGAAAATCTTTAGTCATTTTCTCACATTTCAGAAAGTCTGCTGATAATTTGGAATTGCACTGTTTATATATTGATTTAGAGAGAACTTAATTGTTATAATATTAATCAATCCTATCTAAAGCCAATTTCTTCAAGTTTTACAAAACCTTATTTATGTATTTTTCAAATTATTTTAATCAAGCATGATACAGTATATTTTGAGTCTCTCTACCTAAAATAAGGATTTTAAAACACTTTTACCCTCTCCCTAACTTGCACCATATTACACTTGCTTCTCAGCCTATTTCTGATGTTTTCTCTAATTAACATATACACTTAAAAATAATGCAATATTAATCTTTTAAAATAATTTTGTATTTTATTTTCATAATCAGATTTAACTTCATAAGTAGTTTCTAAATATAGAGGATGGAATTTCTTTAACTACTTTCCTGTTACCAATTTTGTTAAGGCTTTAATTTTTATAGCAGTTTTAGGTTCACAGCAGTATTAATCAGAAAGTACAGAGTTTCCATATACTCTGACCCCACACACACTCACAGCCTCCCCCACTATCAGCACCCCACACCAGAGTGTTACATTTCTTATAATCAATAAACCTGCACTGACAGATCATCACCGAAAGTCCACAATTTACATCAGGGCTCACTGTTGGTGTACAGTCTGTGTTGCTGTTGTTGTTATTGTTTAATCACTAAGTTGTGTCTGACTCTTTGTGACCCCATGGATTGTAGCCTTCCAGGCTCCTCTGTCCATGGGGTTTCCCAGGCAAGAATACTGGAGTGGGCTGCCACTTCCTTCTCCAGGGCATCTGCCTGATCCAGGGACCAAACCCACATCTCTTGCCATCTCCTTCACTGGCAGGAAGATTCTTTACCACTGAGCCACCAGGGAAGCCCGTACATTCTGTGGGTTTTGACAAACGTATAATGATATGTACCCACCATTATAGCATTATACAGAATAGTTTCACTGCCCTAAAATTCCTTTGTGCTCCAATTATTCATTTTTCCCTGTCCCTCAACCCATGGGAACTACTGATCTTTTTACAGTCTCCATAGTTTGGCCTTTCCCAGAACGTCATATAATTGGAATAGTATGTAGCCTTTTCAGATTGGCTTCTTTCACTTAGTAATATGCATTTCATGTTCCTCCATGTCTTTTTATAACTTGATAGCTCATTTCTTTCTCAGTTCAGTTCAGCTGCTCAGTCGTGTCTGACTCTTTGCAACTCCATGAATTGCAGCATGCCAGGCCTCCCTGTCCATCACCAACTCCTGGAGTTCACTCAAACTCACATCCATTGAGTCAGTGATGCCATCCAGCCATCTCATCCTCTGTCGTCCCCTTCTCCTCATGCCCCCAAACCCTCCCAGCATCAGAGTCTTTTCCAATGAGTCAACTCTTCGCATGAGGTGACCAGAGTACTGGAGTTTCAGCTTTAGCATCATTCCTTCCAAAGAAATCCCAGGGCTGATCTCCTTCAGAATGGACTGGTTGGATCTCCTTGCAGTCCAAGGGACTTTCAAGAGTCTTCTCCAACACCACAGTTCAAAAGCATTTATTCTTCAGCACTCAGCTTTCTTCACAGTCCAACTCTCACATCCATACATGACTACTGGAAAAACCATAGCCTTGACTAGTGTTATATAATATTCTATCATCTGGATATGCTGTACTGCACTTAGTCATTCAGTCAGGTCCAACTCTTTGCAACGCCATGGACTATAGCCTACCAGGCTCTCTGTCCATGGGGATTCTCCAGGAAGGAACACTGGAGGGGGTTGCCATGCCCTCCTCCAGGGATCTTCCCAACCTAGGGATTAAACCCAGGTCTCCTGCATGGCAGGCAGGATCTTTACCTTCTGAGCCACCAGGGAAGCCCACCTGGATATACCACAGTTTATTTATCCATTAACCTACTGAAAGACATCTTAGTTGCTTCCAAGTTTGGGTAATTTATATATAAAGCCACTAGTAGATGTGCAGTGTTATCTCATTGTCATTGTAATTAGCAATTCCCTAACAACATATAATACAGAGCATCTTTTCATATGCTTATTTGCTATCTGTTTATCTTCCTTGATGAGGTGAGTCTGTTCAGGTCTTTTGCCCATTATTTAACCTACTTTTTTTTTATTGTTGAATTTTAAGAATTCTTCAGATAGTTAAGATAGCAATTATTTACCAGTAAATCTTTTGCAAATATTTACTCCCAGTCTGGGGCTTGTCTTTCCATTCTTTTGACTGTGTCTATTGCAAAGCAGAAGTTCTCATTTTAATGAAGTCCAGCTTATCAATTATTTATCTGATGGGTGATTGTGTCTTTGGGGTTCTATCTAAAAAGTCTTCACCATACCAAAGTCATCTAGACTTTCTCCTGTTATCTTCTAAAAGTTTTATAGTTTTGCACTTTACAGTTAGTTCTATGATTCATTTTAATTTTTTTGAAGGTTATAACGTCTGCCTAGATTCATTTTTTTGCAGGTCGATGTCTAGTTTTTCTAACACCATTTATTGAAAAAAGTAAGTTTTCTCCATTTTATTGCCTTTGCTCCTTTGTCAAAAGTCAGTTGATTATATTTCTATGAGTTTATTTCTGGGCCCTCTATTCCATTGATCTATTTGTGTATTCTTTTGTTATCAATTTTTTTTTTTCTAATTTTATTTTATTTTTAAACTTTACATAATTGTATTAGTTTTGTCAAATATCATAATGAATCCGCCACAGGTATACATGTGTTCCCCATCCCGAACCCTCCTCCCTCCTCCCTCCCCATACCATCCCTCTGGGCCGTCCAGTGCACCAGCCCCAAGCATCCAGCATCGTTCATCGAACCTGGACTGGCAACTCGTTTCCTACATGATATTTTACATGTTTCAATGCCATTCTCCCAAATCTTCCCACCCTCTCCCTCTCCCACAGAGTCCATAAGACTGTTCTATACATCAGTGTCTCTTTTGCTGTCTCGTATACAGAGTTATTGTTACCATCTTTCTAAATTCCATATATATGCGTTAGTATACTGTATTTATGTTTTTCCTTCTGGCTTACTTCACTCTGTATAATAGGCTCCAGTTTCATCCACCTCATTAGAACTGATTCAAATGTATTCTTTTTAATGGCTGAGTAATACTCCATTGTGTATATGTACCACAGCTTTCTTATCCATTCATCTGCTGATGGACATCTAGGTTGCTTCCATGTCCTGGCTATTATAAACAGTGCTGTGATGAACATTGGGGTACACGTGCCTCTTTCCCTTCTGGTTTCCTCAGTGTGTATGCCTAGCAGTGGGATTGCTGGATCATAAGGCAGTTCTGCATTTTTGTCAAAGATCATGGTCTATATGATAATCTTAATTATATATGTAGAGACTTGAATATGAGCAATTTCTATAAATGGTTCATACATAACTTTTCAAAGTATCTTTTCTAATTGCTGGGTTCAGAGTTTAATAAATCATAGCTGTTTTTCAAGTTTTTTTAATTCTTATTTTCCTCTAGATGATTTATCAATGACAGATATATTAAAAGTTTCCACTATCATTATGAAATTATTTTTGTGACTCTTTCCATATTTAAAGTGTATAATTTGGAAATTATTGTTGTTTAGGGCTTTAAAGTTCAAGATTGTTACATCGCCATGGTGAATTGTTCCTTTTATCATTATATAGTGACATTTATTCCTATTAATGCTTTTTGTTAATGTCTAGTTCAACTGATATTAGTTTGGCTATTCTAGCCTTCTTTGCACTAGTGTTTATATTAGTATTTGCCTTGTATATCTTTTTTGAAATTTTTAATGACATATTGTTTTGACATTGCACAAAATACAATAGGTATAAAATGAATATAGTAGGAATGTGTATTTTTATCTAGTTTACTAATTTATCTATTACTTTTACCATTTTTTCTTACTGTTCTATTTAATGTTTTTTTTTACTGGAGAAGAAGGTGCTTTTTTGTTCTCTTTCCATCTTCAGAATGATCAGTTTTTCTTCACTCCAGTTTCTTCTATTCACTGGTTAGAAGTAATCATTTTATTTCCCTCCCTCCAATAGTTATCCTTAAATTTTTAACACAAATATGTGAATTGACAAAAGTCAATATTTTTACTCTCCACCTAAACAATTAAAAGACCTCAGATTCCATCTTCCACATGCTTGAACATTTAATATTTTCATTTAACTTTATTTATTAAACTCTCCAAATTAGTCATCATTATTAGTTTTTTAGCAAATATTTACTCAAGTTACCTAAATGTTTAGAAGTTTCTTTGCTTACCACTGTTTTTCTTTTTTACAACCAAATACTTTCTTGGTTAAATTTTTTCCTTTCTGGTACATATCTTTAAAATTCTTTTTAAAAAACTCTTGAAAATTTCTAGGTCTTAAGAGCTCTGCTTATAGTTTTTCATAAATAAAACAGTCCTGCCTGATTATTAATTAGGATATATGAGAAAGTAAATCAATCATTTTACAGAAATTTGTATGAAAAAAGTACCACAAAAGAACTCAACAGTACTGATTCATGAAAGAAAAAGAAAGGTCAAAGAAGGGACTTCATCTTCAGTAGAGATGGCAAGTGAAAAAAGACTTAATCAGTAGGTTTTTTACTAAAGAAGAGGAGAGAGAGTGATGGAAATTACTCAGAAGAAGGAATGTACAGGGCACATTCAGAAACCAGCCATTTGGGTATCGCTTTAAGTAATTATGGCCTCCCTAGAGGCTCAGATGGTAAAGAATCTGCCTGCAATGCAGAAGACCCAGGTTCAATCCCTGGGTCAGGGATCTTCCTTGGAGGAGGAAATGGCAACCCACTCTAGTATTCTTGCCTGAAGAATATAGGCTATAGGCTATATACAGACTATAGGCTACCCGCTTACAGTCCATGGGGTTTCAAAGAATTGGACATGATTGAGAGACTAACACACACACAGATTTAAAAATAACTTTTAGGACTTCCCTAGTGGCTTAGAGAGTAAAGAATCTGCCTGCGATGCAGGAGACCTGGGTTCTATCCCTGGATTGGGAAGATCCCCCTGGAGGGGGTCATGGCAACCTACTCCAGTGTTCCTGCCTGGAGAATCCCCATGGACAGAGGAGCCTGGCAGGCTACAGTCCATGGGGTCACAAAGAGTCAGACACGATTGAGCAACTAACACTTTAAAGTAACTATAAAAGATAAGGAGAGACAACATGATAAAAACAGCATGAAGTATGAGAATGGATGTCCTTAAAGAACAAGCTAGCAAACATAGATAATTAAAGCTATGGGGAGCTGACGATGGTTCTAGACTAGCAGGCTGGCTCAACTGGATATTTTGGGTTTGGGAAGACCAATCTGAACCCAAAGACCTAATGAATCAAAGAGATGGAAAGGATGGAGACCACTTAAAAGCCATCTTATATAATCAAGAGATAATTAGGACCTGAACCATAAAGTGGCCATCTTGGGATTGAAAAAAGGAAGCCAATTAAAAGAGGTATTGCAGCATTAAATTTCTACATGAACTTTTTTCCTTCAGTCCTTGTAGGTTTTCTGGCTCCTGCCAATGTGTCTGGACTCTTGTGTTTTCTATCTTGCTTAATGTCTAGTAATATGTTTTTCCAGTTTTTGTCATCAAACAATTTCTCACCCAGTCGGTCCTAACCCTAACTCTAGGAGGGAAATAGCACTCTGGTTTGCCTACCCAGATCAGACTCACAGCTACCTGGTCCCTAAGAATTTTCTACCCTTAAGTCTGGATTTCTTGAGCCACTGACACCCTAACCAGACAATGAATCATAGAGGAATTGAAGAGGTGACCAATTAGCCAAAAGGAAAAAATGAGAGAGAAATAGCTGGGAATGATGAGACTAGAAAAAAAATTTTAGAAGTTTATGCATTTGGTACTCATTCAGGTGCAGGATCCATAAACCTCCACTTGTAAACTTGACCTGTACCGACAGACGGTGGTTGTCTGATTAACCAGGCTTTCTGTGCCTTTTGCTGGGGAGCCTTCTGGTAGGCAGGATTCACACCATGGACAATGTCACAGACTGGACGTTTCAGAGACAGGACACTTTCCAGGATCCCAGTAGTTCTCCTCCAGAGTCATTAACACTTGACCTCAGAGTGCTAATCAGGACATACCACTCGTGCTCTCAGCAGGTGAGCAGAGTATGCCGCCAGAATACCTTTTAATCAGTTAGGATCGTCCTCCTTGGGATATCACAGATAGTGATAAAGGAGGCTGTCGTTTCACACACACACCTTGTGGTAAGTTTTCTGAAAATACTTTCAAAGTAATTGTGACAAATTATCTGAAAGAAATCCCTGCCTGTCAATGAAAATGGCTCACAGAGTTTATTTTCTTGGAATTTAATGTTACTTCTAGAGTAAATCTTTTACCTAAGTTACACTGATTGATTAAAAGATCAGATACAAGCCTGAATCCAGTCAAGTATACTCAGCCTATGCACTTCATGGATAATAGGATATTCATAATAATCATATTAAATTTTGATCATAAGGTAGACTTATACCTCCTGGGGGTGGGGGGAGGGGAACCATGCTTTCTACTCTTACATGTATTTAATTCAATTAGTCTCAATGCTGATAAAACAATTATTCCTTAAGCAATGTTTAGAACTATTTTTTTCCTTAGATACCATAGCAAATCTCCAAATTCAGAGTTCTTACACACACCAAACAAATAACAATAATGCTTTGAGCAGGAAAGGTATCAAGGTTCCACATCTAAAGATATAAACATTTAATCAACAATTCAAAATACAAGAATGGGGAAAGATTATTAAAACAAGATCTCCAAATCATTTTAAAAACCAGCAGCATTATTATAACCTGAAGAAAAACCACCAAAACCACAGGCAACAAAAGAAAAAATTGATAAACTAGACTTTATCAAGATAAAAAACTTTGTCATCAAAGTACACCATAAACAGAGTGGAAAAAAGCACACATAAACATCAAATGTTTGATCATGGAATCTTTTCCCTTCACAATACATTTTTCTCCTACATCAAAAATTTCCCAGATGCAATTTAACTATAATAGTCACTAACCTGCATTTTACAAATCACTATTGGTTATAATGTAATAATCACAGAGAATACAAGGAAGAGCTGTAACACTTGCAACTCAGCTTGAAATTCATACTTACTAAGCAATGGATAAGAAAGGTGATATTAAAAGAATGTATAATAACAGTGTCAAGTTGGGGTAGAAAAACAAAGATCACTACTATTGAGCAGATGCTAGGTTTAAACTATAGATAAGCTCAGTGATGCTCAGGTTTTATAGCTAGACATTCATTTTCTTAAATTCCAATGAGAAATATAACTCTATTACTATTGTAAGCCTCTAGCTCCTAATCCACTTCTTCCCACTGAAACTATTATATATGTCAAATGCCAGTTTTCTTACATAAAGCTCAGTGGCCTCATGGCCCATTCTTAGCATGGTTTTGCATGCACGGAAAGAATAATCCTGAGAGATGAAAAAGAATAATAATAATAAAACCCTAATTATAACTTTATTGAAATCACCAAAGTAGTATTCCATTTATAACCTACATTTTTAAAATTTCCTTTCCCTATCTCTTCTCTCAACTTCATTCAATCATAGCAGGTTCTCTCTCACTTCTTTCTTCCACTTCTACAAACTCCCAAATATTCCCAAAGCCCTAGTCTCAGGAGAGTTACTCCTTTCAATTTTCCATATCTATTTTATGGCCTTTCGGTAACTGTTCTCATTTCAATGTAAATCTAACTAAATTTCCAAGTATCTCCAATAATTTTTCTCTTATCTGCTTCCATGAAATTACCAGTCCACCACTGTAAGAGGGGCTTCCTGGTAGTTCAGTGGTAAAGCATCTGCCTGCCAAGCAGGAGGTGTGGGTTGGATCCCTGGCTCAGGAAGATCCCCTGGAGGAGGAAAAGGCAACCTACTCTAGTATTCTTGCCTGGAGAATTCCATGGACAGAGGAGACCGGAAGGCTACAGTCCTTGGGGTCACAAAGAGTTGGACTCGACTGAAGCAACAGCATACATGCAGAGAAAAGCACAGCTGACTGAACACAGCAGTTACTGGGCAGAATCAGGCAGAATCATGAGAGGCTCTGTCTGAAGCAGCAGCAGAGCTTGCAGGGAAACATTGGACCACCTATAGCCACAGCCATCTCCCTGTTCCTCAGACCAGCTATGGGGTCTGGAAACCACTACTGTGCTCCTCAGCCAACCAGTTCTTCATCGGCCCCCTTAATCACCCCAGATGGTACCTGGGACTAAGCACCCTGCCACCGCCACTACTCTGCTAGACTTCACAGCATCTGTTCTTTAGATGGCCTGAAACTAGAAAACCAAGCATTTTAATGGCTCAGAGACCTAGCTTTGGAGTCAAATACACAATACACTGCCAGTTACTACCCACTGGCAAGCTGGCTCCTATTTTTAGCATCACTATGATGTGAGAGTTGGACTGTGAAGAAGGCTGAGCACTGAAGAATTGATGCTTTTGAACTGTGGTGTTGGAGAAGACTCTTGAGAGTCCCTTGGACTGCAAGGAGATCCAACCAGTCCATTCTGAAGGAGATCAGCCCTGGGATTTCTTTGGAAGGAATGATACTAAAGCTGAAACTCCAGTACTTTGGCCACCTCATGCGAAGAGGTGACTCATTGGAAAAGACTCTGATGCTGGGAGGGATTGGGGGCAGGAGGAGAAGGGGACGACAGAGGATGAGATGGCTGGATGGCATCACTGACTCGATGGACGTGAGTCTGAGTGAACTCTGGGAGTTGGTGATGGACAGGGAGGCCTGGCGTGCTGCGATTCATGGGGTCGCAAAGAGTCGGACACGACTGAGCAACTGAACTGAACTGAGGCATCAGTTTCTTCATTAGAAAAATGAGAATAAGAGTAGTGAGCTCACAAAATAGTCACAAGGATGAACTTACATACAGCACATATATCAGGGTGCCTGGCACATGGCTAGTGCTAAATAAATGAAGGTCATTATGATTGTTATTGTTCGATGTAGCCCAGTGCTGTCCAGTAGAACTTTCTGTGATGTTGAAACTGTCCTATTTCTATGCTACCCTACATGATAGCCACTAGCCACATGTAGTTTTCGAGCACTTGAAATGTGGCTTGTGTGACCATGGAATTGTTGGTGTTCAGTCTCTAAGTTGTGTCTGACTCTTTTGTGACACCATGGACTGTATAGCCTGCTTGGTTCCTCTGTCCACAGGATTTCCCAAGCAAGAATACTGGAGTAGGTTTCCATTTCTGCCTCCAGGGGAATCTTCCCAATCCAGGGATCAAACTCACATCTCCTGCATTGGTAGATGTATTCTTTATCACTGAACCACCAAGGACTTACATTTTTAAAATTTCATCCAAATTTAAATAGCTACATGTAGCTTGTGGCTACCATATGGGGCACCACAGGTACAATCTTCAGTGAGTAATCAGGTCAGTCAGCCCAGATTAAATGGAACAGAAATTGCAACCATCAACCTAAATTATCAGAATGGCGTCATAAATGAAGTAAGGTATCATCTCCCTAATGATGGTTTAATTCTACAACAGTAAAGAGGAAGCACTACTTTATGTACAGCTTCCTACATTTGTGGTAGGCTTTGAACTAGATTTAAAAGAGTCTGGAAATACATTTTTTAAAGCTTTAAAAGGGCAAGAAGTGTGGTAGATTAAATTATTTAGCAAATATTCACTTCCATGTAGGGAGAATGCTTCTCTGCCCTGTGACTTTCAGATTTGCTCATGTGATCTGCTCCTGCCAGTAGAACGAGGGCAGAGACCTAGAGCCATTGAATATACTGATGAGCCTATTTGCAGAGCATCCCTGGAGACACAGACATTGAGAACAGACTTACAGACACAGCTTAGAGGAGGAGAGGTGGGGAAGTATGGAGAGAGTAACATGGAAACATACATAACCATATGTAAAACAGATAGCCAGTGGGAACTTGCTGTGTGACTCAGGGAACTCAGACTGGGGCTTGGTCACAACCTAGAGGGACAAGATGGGGAGGGAGGTGGGAGGGAGGTTCAAGTGAGAGGAGACGTGGGTGAACCTATGGCTGATTCATGTTGATGTTTAGTAGAAACCAGTGCAATACTCTAAACAATTATCTTTCAATTAAAAATAAAAAATAAAACAAACAAGCCATTGAATTATCTGCTCAACCCTCCAAGTTTCTGACCACTACCAAATGAGGAGCATGTCCCAGTTAGTTTCTGCCCTTCATCCTAATCACAGAATAAGTTCACACGGAATGTGAACCTGACCCATAACCTGAAGCAGAGGCATGTACAGACACATGAATGAAAAATGAATGATTATTTTTATATGCCACTGTGATTTTTGCTGTAGATATCTTCTATATAGAACCATCAATTATTAAGTAACTCCATTCCAATTTACTCTGTAAAGAAAGTTGTGCTCTGGGTAACTTAGATGGTGGTTCAGGGGTTAAGAATCTTCCTTGGAAGGCAGGGGTTTAAGGTTTGATCCAAGGTCAGGGAACTAAGATCCCACATGCCCCAGAGCAACTAAGTCTGCACACCACAACTCGAGAGTTCATGCCCCACAACAAGATACCACAAAAAAGCAAAGAAGATCCAACGTGAGATAGCTAAGACCCAATGCAGCCAAATAAATAAATATGTATTTTTTTTAATAAAAATAAATAAAAAGTTGTGTTCTGAAAGATTATGATGGAACAAGGGTACATATGAGGTCTGTTTATATCCACATGTGTACATAAATTCATGGATGAAAGTATTCATTGTGAGTCATAAAGGAATGAGGACACTGGGAGACCAAGCCCCTGAACTGCTGAAGCAGACCTCAATACAGACAGTCATGATCGCCTCCAGCCTGCCTCTCACAGCCTATGCCAGGGATGAATGGTTATCCCAGCTGGACCACCATCATCATCATTATTGTACCTCCATCACATGTCCTCATTCTTTCTTCCAAGTGAGTTTTTCCTCTAGAATCTTTATACATAGAAATAATACTCATTATGCACATTTTTGATACATCTTGCCACATTTTGTAAACATTTATAAAACTCTTACATAAGGCATGATTTTATCAGAAACACACTCTGTCTTAAAATCCATCTCTTCCACTGAAAAGTACTTTGCACAGTTCATGCGCACTGAATTTGCCTTAATAAACTTCAATTCATTTCATACATGTTTCTGCCTATATAACAGCACCTACCAATACCTCATGAGAGATCTCTATGATGCTGTGCTAACTAGAGAACGGTGTTATCGGAACAGGCCATGTTAAGATAATAGGTATGTTTTATTTTAGCGGGTTGCAAGGGATGATAATAACACATAGTTCAAACTATTTAGAAAGTAAATTTAAGAGAGGAAAACAGGAAATAACTGCAAAGTTCATTTAGAGGAGACTGACCAAGATGTCAGTTTTGTTCCTTTGTGAGGACAATCACCTTCTGACAATTTCTGGGGTGTTCACAGTCTTTACTCTTCTATGCCTTTCCTTACCCATCGTCCAAGCCAAGGGAGTCTCAGATCACAATACCAGTCACGCTTCTGAGGGACCTTTGTATACACCCCAATCTACCTTTTCTCCACACCTTACACTGTCATCTCAATGACTGCGAGTGTGTGGTTGCGCAGGTCTCTCCAGCTCTGCATTTCTCTCGTCTCCTCCGTCCTCCAGTGCCTCAGTGGGAAGCCGATGCCTGTGCGGTCCCCTGTGGAGGCTGCCCTGGAGGCTGCCAGGAAGATGCAGAAGCTGTTGGACTGAAGCCTGCCACGCGACCCAGTCCTGCTGTGCCCTTCACCAGACAGGGACCTTCTTCCCCACTCACAAACTACATTCTGTCACATCTCTCCCCAGACTCGGTTTCCTTGTAAGCCTAACATCTTACAGCCGCTTCTCTCAAGCAGCGTTTTCATATTTCCCTCCCAGGCTCGTTTGACTTAGACCCAGGGAAGATGACATGAATGATGCTCAGGACTGCCCAGCCCTTCTCACGCTGGCCTGTTGTCCTTGACCCAAACCTGAACTCTTCTGCTGTCCTGCTTTGAGATGGACATTGCTGCAATCAGATTACTGACAAGTCCATCCTTCAAGAGTTAAATTTGGCATGCCAGAGAAGAGGAGTTGAGGCAGGGGCTTCCCTGGTGGTCCAGTGGTTAAGACTTCACCTTCCAATGCAGGGTTCTTCCCTAAAGTAGCTCAAGCTGGTAAAGAATCTGCCTACAACGTGGGAGACCTGGGTTCGATCCCTGGGTTGGGAAGATCCTGTGGAGAAAGGAACAGCTATCCACTCCAGTATTCTGGCCTGGAGAATTCCATGGACTGTATAGTCCATGGGGTCACAAAGAGTCAGTCATGACTGAGCGACTTTCACTCACTTCTAATGCAGGGGTGCAGGTCTGACCTCTGGTCAGGGAGCTAAGATTCCACATGCCTCACAGAAAACAAACAAACAAACAAACATAAAACAGAAGCTATAATGTGACAAATTCAATGAAGACTTTAAAATGGTCCGTATCAAAAAAAAAAAAAAAAAAAATCTGGCATCCCCCAAAATGTCTTAACCTCAGTGTGAACACAGTTTAGGCTTTCATACTGGTGTGGAACCCCTGATACTTTGGCACTTTAAGGAAAGTATAGAAAATAAAACCCTCACTTGTGGTTTTGATTATCTACTAGAAAGTCTGTACAGATGGTCAGAACAAAAGGTCAGAGTCCAGGTTCCTTTAGTGAGCACCTCAGTGTTGAAAGCAGCAGACGGGCACTTCCACTTAAGATGGAAGAGCGAGTGCTTCTACAGCAAACACAGAGACATGCTTGACAAGAAGAACATCACTTAAAACTATACAGTGGGCTTGGAAGCAAAAAAACAGACATTTCCAGGAATGCCAGAAACAATAAGGGAGCTCAGGGCTAAAAGAAGTGAAAGCAAATGTTTATACTGATGGAAAAGTCTCCAGACCCAGGACTAGGTCCCCTGCATAAATCAATAGGCAATAAAAAGTTGTCCCCTCAGCAAGTGGGGGCCTGGAGAGAAACAATTTGAAGTGAAGGAACCAGTATGAAAGCATTTCATCTGTCCTGCTCTCTGACTGGACAAGGGTCACCCTCAGAGAATCAGCACTCCAAACCAGTCCTCCACTACAGGTGGGCTGACTTCACACTCTCATTGTGAGCTGAGGACACATTATCATTCAATATGTGGCTGAATTTTACCCACCACCATCACAAATACTATCAGGATTCCTTTGTACTGAAAGCTGCAGAGACAATAACAAAGTTAGCCTCATCTGGAGGCAGCCTCAAGATGATGGAGTATGAAGATTGTGAGCTTATCTCCTCCCACGGACACACCCAAACTACCCCTATATACAGAATGACTCTCTAAGAACAACCTGAAGACTATCAGAACAACTCTCCTACAATGAAGTATATAAAGGAAAAACCACATCGGGATGGATGGGAGGTACAGAGACACAATCCGGTCAGGACCCACACCTCCAGCAGGCAACACACAAGAGGAAGAGGATATCTCAGACTCAAAGGTCCTCTCTATGGAGCAGGGAGCCTGAGCCTTACTTCAGGAACCCCAACCCTGGGGACTGGCAACCAGGAACACTAAGCCCTTAACTGGCTTTGAAGACCAGGATGGTTTATGACCAAGTCAACTTATTTCAACTTTAAAAAACACAAAGTTAGCCCACTCTTTAATACTACTTATGTTTTCTCCTTTCTCTTGGCTCTCACTGAATTTTAGAGATCAAATATAATTTGTACATAGATATTTAATTTCCTATCTGCTTTCCCTCAACTCCCTTCTAAGGATTTTGTCTTGTCTTCTGTACTTCCTTGAGTTTAGCATAGCACCATGCATATTAAGTGAATGACTTAATGAAGTAGAAAGGCAATGATAACCCTTTGCTTTTTACAATTTTTCCTATAATCAGGCTTTAGGAGGCACAACCTTTTGAAGTATAAGCTCTTCATATTTAGAGTGCATTCATGCTCTATTTAGGAAAAGTCCATTTATCAAGAATGTTTGGGATGGTTTCCATCCAAATACCTACATCATATTCAGCCATGACTAATAGTCAGTGAATCAGAGTATGATTACATTACACTGGCAAACTGATTTAATACATGTCAATCTTCCAAAGAATAGCAAGAAGAGATAAGAAAGCCTTCCTCAGCAATCAATGGAAAGAAATAGAGGAAAACAATAGAATGGGAAAGACTAGAGATCTCTTCAAGAAAACTAGAGATACCAAGGGAACATTTCATGCAAAGATGGGCTCAATAAAGGACAGAAATGATATGGACCTAACAGAGCAGAAGATATTAAGAAAAGGTGGCAAGAATACACAGAAGTACTATACAAAAAAGATCTTCACAACCCAGATAATCATGATGGTGTGATCACTCATCTAGAGCCAGACATCCTGGAATGTGAAGTCAAGTGGGCATTAGAAAGCATCACTATGAACAAAGCTAGTGGAGGTGATGGAATTCCAGATGAGCTCTTTCAAATCCTGAAAGATGATGCTGTGAAAGGGCTGCACTCAATATGTCAGCAAATTTGGAAAACTCAGCAGTGGCCACAGGACTGGAAAAGATCAGTTTTCATTCCAATCCCAAAGAAAGGAAATGCCAAAGAATGCTCAAACTACTGCACAATTGCACTCATCTCACACGCTAGTAAGTTCAGTTCAGTTCAGTTGCTCAGTCTGTCCGACTCTTCGCAATCCCATGAATCGCAGAACTCCAGGCCTCCCTGTCCATCACCGGCTCCCGGAGTTCACTGAGACTCACGTCCATTGAGTCAGTGATGCCATCCAGCCATCTCATCCTCTGTTGTCCCCTTCTCCTCCTGCCCCCAATTCCTCCCAGCATCAGAGTCTTTTCCAGTAAGTCAACTCTTCACATGAGGTGGCCAAAGTACTGGAGTTTCAGCTTTAGCATCATTCCCTCAAAAGAAATCCCAGGGCTGATCTCCTTCAGAATGGACTGGTTAGATCTCCTTGAAGTCCAAGGGACTCTCAAGAGTCTTCTCCAACACCACAGTTCTAAAGCATCAATTCTTCGGCGCTCAGCCTTTTTCACAGTCCAACTCTCACATCCATACGTGACCACAGGAAAAACCATAGCCTTGACTAGACGGACCTTTGTTGGTAAAGTAATGTCTCTGCTTTTCAATATGCTATCTAGGTTGGTCATAACTTTCCTTACAAGGAGTAAGCATCTTTTAATTTCATGGCTGCAGTCACCATCTGCAGTCATTTTGGAGCCCAAAAAATAAAGTCTGACACTGTTTCCACTGTTTGCCCATCTATTTCCCATGAAGTGATGGGACTGGATGCCATGATCTTAGTTTTCTGAATGTTGAGCTTTAAGCCAACTTTTTCACTCTCCATTTTCACTTTCATCAAGAGGCTTTTGAGTTCCTCTTCACTTTCTGCCATAAGGGTGGTGTCATCTGCATATCTGAGTTATTGATATTTCTCCTGGCAATCTTGATTCCAGCTTGTGTTTCTTCCAGTCCAGCATTTCTCATAATGTCCTCTGCATATAAGTTAAATAAGCAGGGTGACAATATACAGCCTTGATGTACTCATTTTCCTATTTGGAACCAGTCTGTTGTTTCATGTCCAGTTCTAACTGTTGCTTAGCATGTTGCACATGGTAGTAAAGTAATACTCAAAATTCTCCAAGCCAGGCTTCAGCAATACATGAACTGTGAACTTCCTGATGTTCAAGCTGGTTTTAGAAAAGGCAGAGGAACCAGAGATCAAATTGCCGACATCTGCTGGATCATCGAAAAAGCAAGAGAGTTCCAGAAAAACACCTATTTCTGCTTTATTTACTATGCCAAAGCCTTTGTGTGGATCACAATAAACTGTGGAAAATTATGAAAGAGATGGGAATACCAGACCACCTGATCTGCCTCTTGAGAAATCTGTATGCAGGTCAGGAAGCAACAGTTAGAACTGGACATGGAACAACAGACTGGTTCCAAACAGGAAAAGGAGTACATAAAGGCTGTATACTGTCACCCTGCTTATTTAACTTATGCAGAGGACATCATAAGAAACGCTGGACTGGAAGAAACACAAGCTGGAATCAAGATTGCCAGGAGAAATATCAATAACCTCAGATATGCAGATGACACCACCCTTAGGGCAGAAAGTGAAGAGGAACTCAAAAGCCTCTTGATGAAAGTGAAAATGGAGAGTGAAAAAGTTGGCTTAAAGCTCAACATTCAGAAAACGAAGATCATGGCATCTGGTCCCATCACTTCATGGGAAATAGATGGGCAAACAGTGGAAACAGTGTCAGACTTTATTTTTCTGGGCTCCAAAATGACTGCAGATGGTGACTGCAGCCATGAAATTAAAAGATGCTTACTCCTTGGAAGGAAAGTTATGACCAACCTAGATAGCATATTGAAAAGCAGAGACATTACTTTGTCAACAAAGGTCCGTCTAGTACAGGCTATGGTTTTTCCTGTGGTCACGTATGGATGTGAGAGTTGGACTGTGAAAAAGGCTGAGCGCCGAAGAATTGATGCTTTAGAACTGTGGTGTTGGAGAAGACTCTTGAGAGTCCCTTGGACTGCAAGGAGATCCAACCAGTCCATTCTGAAAGAAATCAGCCCTGGGATTTCTTTTGAGGGAATGATGCTAAAGCTGAAACTCCAGTACTTTGGCCACCTCATGTGAAGAGTTGACTCACTGGAAAAGACTCTGATGCTGGGAGGGATTGGGGGCAGGAGGAGAAGGGGACGACAGAGGATGAGATGGCTGGATGGCATCACTGACTCGATGGACATGAGTCTGAGTGAACTCCGGGAGTTGGTGATGGACAGGGAGGCCTGGTGTGCTGCGATTCATGGGGTCACAAAGAGTCGGACACGACTGAGCGACTGAACTGAACTGAACTGAACTGAATCTTCCTTTGTTTCTGAGATCCCTGTAGGATCTTATTAGGCCTTAAAGGTAACACATCGTGAGCATTAGTTACGTGGTTAAATGGTATAGGGAGAAAATTAATTTTGAGGAGTTTCTTGCAGGGAGGGGTTGTGGGGAGTGGTGTGTATGTGTTAGGTTACTTCAGTTGTGTTTGACTCTGTGACCCCATGGACTGTATCCCGCCAGGCTCTTCTGTCCATGGGACTCTGGCAAGAATACTGGAAAGGGTTACAATGCCCTTCTCTGACCCAGGGACCGAACCCACATGGTCTCTTACGTCTCCTTCATTGGTAGGTGGGTTCTTTACCACTAGCGCCACCTGGGGAGCCCGCAGGGAGGGGTACTGTTTGTTTATTGCTTGTTTGACTTTTGTATAGTATGGATCCTGGAAGAAAGGGCATTTGCTATGGCTTTATATTCTCTATTCTACCTCTCTGCCATAAAAAGAAATCACCTCATAGCTAACGATAACCAGCCAGAGAAGGTCACCCCCATGTTTCTGTTCACAAACCCAAGTTATTGCCACCTCTTCCATGAAGCCTACCCAAGTCCCCAGCCCCATCCTTCTTTTGTTCTTGCATAGCACTGCATTTTTTCCCTCTTCTGGCACTCATTATTTTCTAGAATTCATTATGTTCACGTTGCCTGAAAGGCTGCTGAGGCCATAAAACCAGAATCATCTAACCTCTACCATCCATTCCTCATAACATCCATTTCAAAAAAAAATAGTAATATCATTGATAAGTGAGGAAACACTCAATCATCTGTAACATTCTCAAGTATTAAAGATCTATGTTGTGTCTATAGGTTTAAATTTTTTAAGTCTTTCATAGATAGGGTAGAAAACAAAAATTTTATATTAAAGAAAGTAAAGAAAAGATGAGGGAAATGGACAGGGTCTGGAGAACAGAAAGCTAGACAGAGAGTCAGCAAGTCAGTTTTCTGCAATCGTAAAGGCCCTAAGAGAGCATCAGAGGTGGCTCTGCCCCTTCCTACAATCCTTGATCTCCTCTTATTGAGCAGGAAATGATGGTTCAAATAGGGGAAGGGGGAGCGCTAAGCAACACCCTGCAAATGAATATGCAACTCCATCCACCTCTCCATCCTGAGATTCAGAAACCATGTGAATAAAGTCTTTGTCAGCACAGACTGTCAGTATCAGATGGATTCTGTCCCCAAAACCACTACCTTTCTCATTTCCTTGTCTTGCATCAGCACCACCTGGGTGGGTGAAGGCCCCAGCAGATGCCAACCCTGTTCAGAGCCCTCAGGAAGGGCACAGAAATTAATACTCCATTTTCTGCTTTCTCAGAACTGCTTTTCCTATTGATCATAAACATTAACAATTAACCAGACATTTCAAAAGGCCTTGTTTCCAGATGGCTGTTTCCCTAAATGCTCCAGATGACACATATCAGCCCTGGGGAAAATCTGACCATGTAGATCCTTGGAGGTGCAGAATCCAGGTTTAGCCAGCTCAGCCGACTCAAGTCCAAGTTCAGCCAATTCATCTAGCCTCCTGGGGCTTGTCTTTTTGAAAGTTTTCCACCCTCTCTCGCCACTTTGCCTGACATCCACCTTCACGTGGATGCCTTCCAAGGCAAAGTTGTTATTACAATGAGGAACCTGCTGCAGTGAAGAAAATTCAATTCTGCTTTAAACATTTGGAAATACTGAGAGCATTTTTTAAGTAGGATTTTGATGTGCGTGTATCATCAATACAAAACAGGACAATGGAAACCAGTGAGATGTGTTAGAGCCGGTTACACAACACTTCCCATCATTTTGGCTTTTGTGTGACATTGCTTATTGACGAATCAGCGTCGATGAAGAATCTGTCGGGTAATTATCCTGACAGGAATCATTTTAGACTTTCAAATGGCATACCAGTCTCAGTCATGGAAAGCCCCCAACACAAATTATAACCCCCTAAGTTCTTAATGTCCATCATACATAGACATGTTTTTTTCTGGGCAACCTGAGAGGTCAGACAGATTAATCAAAATCAGAACAGGTTTTTCTGACATTCACTCTGAAATCCCCACACAGCCCTGAGTTGAACCTTTTATTTTATTATGATGACATCAGGTGATAACAGCTTCTAGAGTACTGGTAGCTGCAGTTAGGTGGAATTGACGCAAAGCACAACAGTTCCTGAGAGAATTAGAATCAACAGCATGAGATGACTGCTTTTTGAGAAAAATCAAACTATTGACAGGCATGCATTTGTTTATAAAATGCATATAAGTAAAATAAACCTGAGTGACTTAAATATAAATATTTCATTATAACATAGTCAAATGTACTAAAACTATCTCACTACAACCATAATTATACTTGGTAAAACAATTTTCAAATAACACTTACTATTTCACAGAAATAACCCTTTTTTATTTTTTAAAGTACTATTGGTCTTTCTTGGCTTTTAAGATATTAAAGTGTTCAGAATATCTCTTACTGATTTACAAGTTCTCTTAATACAAGAATATTAACCGCCTATTATATGAGCTGAAATTTGGAAAGTTCTTCCATATTCTGAGGTTAAATTTTCCTCTAATAGTGTAATAAATGTGTATAATTTATTTTAATAAATGATGAAAAGTAAGGATCTAGGTCCATTGTTCTCTGAAGAGTTTACATTTGTACCAAAAGGAGAATGACCTTTGAACCTGCTGTTCAGCAAACTGTCAGCTGACTCCCTCATCCCCTTTCTCTGTTATGTCAAAAGTTTACTTGCACTAAGGTTCTCTATAATCAAATAAAGAATCATTTATTTAAACAAGGCAAAGCATTAGCCTCCTTTTCACTTAGCAATAAACTAATTTCATAGAAATTCCTCCTCAGTTTTCCACCTCCACAGATTTTTTAAATAATTATCATTCAATAAATTCCTTGGACTCTCAGAAATGAAAGGGTGTTTTGTCACCTATTTTCACATGATAACCAACTACATAGTAGGAACATGTTAACTGGTCACTCACCTTGACTACCTCTCACTCTCTTATTCAGCTCTTGGAGTTCCCTGCTATGTTTTCCCAAGTTATGCTTATTAATTCACATGATAAGCAGGAGCCAGGTATAAGCCAAGAATGAGGTAAAAAAGGAAGCACAAAGATTTTTTTTACCCACAAAGAGGTTTCAAACAGATAAACTCTGTGATTTGCCTATTACAGTATAGCAAATTACCACAAAACTTAGAGGCTTAAAACAACATTAAACATTAATTGTACCTCACAGTTTCTAGCATTAAGAATTCAAGAGCGGCCCGACTGGGCGTTTCTGACTCAGAGTCCCTCACGACAATGCAGTCAGGTGTTGACTGGGCTACAGTCATCTGAAAGCTTTCCAGGAAAAGGAAGATCTATTTCCAAAGAGCCTAAGTGACACAGCTAACAAGTTGGTGCTGGCTCTTGGTGGGAGGCCTTGGTTCCTCTACATGTTGGCCTCTCCCCAGAGCTGCTTGAGTGTCCTCAAAACTTGGTGGCCAGCTTCCCCCACAGTGAGCAATCCAAGAGAACAAGATCAACCCTGCAATTCCCTTAACGACCTAATCCCAAAATCACACTATCACTTCAGCTATAGAATACTGGTCACACAGACCAGTCCTGACTACATGGGATGATACTGTGTAAAGCTGTGAATACCAAGAGACAAAATCATCAGGAGCCATGCTAAACAGGAAGAGGGTAGTTAGAAAAGAGGCTTTCCTCTCACTTCTGTAAGCCTCCATTTCCCCATCTCCAAAGTGCCTACCTCCTAGGATTTTGTCAACATTGAGGAACACAATGCATTTGAAATGTGAGTACAGCACACAGCTAGTAGTAAATAATAGCCACCCATGTATTTATGTTTATTCAATTGCTATTAATGGTTTTAGTCATCACTCAAACATCTTGGAAAGGAGCCCACAGTGGGAAAAAATCAAATCTCTGAACTCAACAATAAGTAGCAATAGTTCAACACACACAGACGTGCACACACATACATGCCCCCCGCTTAATGAAACCACTCGTTGCTATAATAACCTTAACAAAATCTATCAAAAAGGGTAAGTAACCTTAAGTAGAAAAATGGCATTATTGGCAAGCTGAAGGAATATCTATAAATCCCAAGGAAGGAAAGTAAAAGCAAGCTTTCAGAAAACTACCATGAGGAATTAGAAAGTAAGAAATTTTCTCTGTCTCTAAGGAACCTGATGGTCTTTCAACTCTGCCTCTTTCTCCTCTGTCCCTATCTATCCCTGCCCCCACTACACTTTATGAGTTTCTTCATTCAGGCGAGACTAGAATCTCTGAGTTCAATTCCAGATTTCCAGGAAGAAGAATCTGACTGGTCCATTTCATTTATCCCTGACCCAGTTTTCTCTGATGGGAGAGACATGATTTACTGTCTACTCATCAGGATGTGAGACATGATTTACTGTCTACTCAACAGACTACATTTTCAAAAGGAGATGTAGGAATTACGATTAAATGATTGATGAAAGAAACTACTGGCCTCTCTGGTACAAAGTCTTGGCAAAGAAAACCATTACCAATTTGGTTCAGGTCAGCAAAATAGACCACACACCCAACTCAGAGCTGAAGATCTTTAATCAAACTTGGTAACTTTTTCAAATAAAAACGAATATGTTCATTGTATGTGCATACAACTATCAGCCTCATTTAGATTGTCACTTTGAATAGATGTAAGGAAACAAATATCTACACACACACACAAATTATTATAATGTTGGCTAATGACCAATGCAGGGAAGAAAATTACCAACAAGCAAACTCTACTTTGATGCTTACATTTTATATTCAAAATAGATTAAACAAGCTGGTCTTAGAATTACTCAAGTCCTACATTTCATAGGAGGAAGCCAATTTCAACATATATTTTTGTACACCCATAAAAAACACTGTACTTTATAGGTGACAGGTTCCTTCCAGTAAATAATGTCTGCTCTAAAATATTACTCAACTGAAAAGAATCTTAGAAAATAACCTCTTGGTTATTTTCAATTGGGAACCTGTTCTGAGGGGTAGGCACCAGCAGTTGCCAACCTACTAATTCTAGTTGTTTCTTAGCATGCAATCTCTCCAATCCTGTAATAAAATAGTCTATTTCTTTGGTCTCTGAAACAAACCATTTGATTCTCTGAGTTAGAAAATGACAGTGGGCAGAAATAATTTCTCATCAGATAAAACCCTGATGCTAAATGATATCGTGGGTGCCATATCCTAGCTAAATTGTAACTCTCCTCCTAAATTTGCATGTTGAAGTCCTAATCCCGAAGACCTTAGACTATAACTGTGTTTGGAGAGAGGGCCTTTAGAGAAGTGATTAAGTTAAAACAGTGCTCTTCTTGTATACCCTAATTCAGTCTAACTAGGGTCCTTAGACAAAGAGGAAATCTAAAAATCAAGGGGCATGCACACACAAAGATCATGTGAGGACTTGGAAAGAATACAGACACCTGCAAGCCAACAAGAGAGGCCTCAGAACAAATCAAGTCTGCTGACACCTTGCTCCTAGACTTCTAATTTCCAGTACCATGAAAAAATAAGCTTCTGTTGTTTAAGCCACTCCATCTGTGGTATTTTGCCATGGTAGTCCTAGCAAACTAATGTAACTGGACGCATATTTTGTTTATCAAAAATTAGAAACATATCAACACAATTCAATAAATATTTACTTATTAGCTACCTCAAATATTTTGTGGACTAAGTAAAGAATCAACAAATAAATTATTGAGAGCCTACTGCAGCTCTCTGGAAGATGACTAGAACACAGAGATGAATAAGGAGTCGTTGTAGCCAACAGGGGCTCAAAGTCCAGCAAGGGAGTCAAACTCATGACTTCTGTGCCCAAGAGAGGTATACACAAGGTGACCCGCTGTGCACACGCGTATGTGTTGCTGTTGGGCTGGAAGAACAGAAGTGGAGAAGGAACAAGGCCACAATAAGTCACAGTTCTAGGGGAGAAAAGCAATCTCATTTTTGTTTTGAAATTATTTCTGAGAATAAGTAGTCTTAAACTGCAGATAAAACTCTACTTCTCAGAAAGAGTAGCTCAACATCAGCTATACTAAATAAAAAATGGGATAGACACGACATTGTTTATTAATCAGCTCTACCACAATACAAAGAAAAAGATTTTTAAAAATGGGATAGGCACTTGCTGGGCTTCCCTGGTGGCTCAGCTGATAAAGAATGCACAAAGCCTGGTGTGCTGCAGTCTATGGGGTCGCAAAGAGGCAGACACGACTGAGCGACTGAACTGAGACGTATGCTGGCAATTAAATGAAAATACTAAACATCCACGCTGAGTAGTTTCACCTAAGTCTCCTTTTATATCTAATGTATCCTGTTAGATCGTCAGGATATAATCCTCTCTCAAATGAGATATTTCCCAAGGGCTACACAGGCAAGGATCTCTCAAAAGACATCCTGTTGTCAAACTAGAAGGTTTTATAATATTTGAAATTTTATCATTTTTACTCTCAAATTATGTGCTTCACATTAAGGTAAAGTATATTACATTTTCAATCATATATTTCTCCAACTTCATGAACCAATCTATGAATTCAAGGGAGTGTACACATCTAGGGAAAACATCGGCATTATTTTCAGCCATCCTCGGATCTTCCAAAGATCCCGTCTCTAGAGAAATGGGAGTAGCCCTGGTCTGGACAAGATTCAAGCCAGGCTCTGAGACTCCCACAGAAGTCAGTGATTCTCCCTACTTACATCTAAAAAATAAGGCACTTACTTTAACCAAAAGAATAGAACACCTGCACAGAAAAACTTGTTTCAGAATCCAATCCATAAATTGACTATCCCCTGTTCTTACTAAAAGTTTATTAAAGCAAATTGTATTTGAAAGAGATTCTATTGAACATTTAATTATCTAAACTCTAAACCTGAACTCACTTAAAGTTTTTTTTTTTTTTAAGTCCCCAACTATCTCACTCATTCCTTTGCAGAAATGATCCAATACCAATCTAAACATGTTGCTTTGGCACAAGAAGTCACTGTTTATAATACAATGTGTCTTTCACCAAACTATATGTTGAAGACGCTGTCCCTTACAGTATTCATCAGCATTATATATAAGGAGCTTCACAATTAATACAATAAAACCCCCTTTTCATATTGTGCAAAACAAGAAGAGAAAAGTTAAGATGGTGTTTTCCACCTCTTTTATTCTGCTCATTCTGTTAAAATAGGAGTTTTCCTACCATTGGGCCTAACTCTCCTCTCCCATTACACCCTTTCCACCTCAGTGACTTTATCAAGTTCCCAGTTTCAACTATCATCTCTATGTCAGTGACCCCAAATCTCTCCAACAACAACAAGCCCCAACAACTCTCCAACTAGCACTGGCCAACAAAGCTTTCTTTGATGATGGAAGTGCTCTAATCTGTGTTGTCCAACATGGTCATCATGTAAGTCACATGTGACTGTTGGGCACATAAGTTAAAACGTAAATATGATGGCTAGTGGAAATGCCAGGCTGGGTGAAGCACAAGCTGGAATCAAGATTGCCGGGAGAAATACCAATAACCTCAGATATGCAGATGACACCACCTTAGCGGCAGGAAGCAAAAAGCCTTTTGATGAAGGTAAAAGAGGTGAGTGAAAAAGCTGGCTTAAAACTCAGCATTCAAAAAACTAAGATCATGGCATTTGGTCCCATCACTTCAAGGCAAATAGATGGGGAGACAATGGAAACAGTGATAGACTTTCTTTTCTAGGGCTTCAAAAACCATGACTGCAGACACGAAATTAAATGACACTTGCTCCTTGGAAGACAGTGTGAGACATCACTTTGCCAACAAAGGTCTGTCTAGTCAAAGCTATGGTTTTTCCAGTAGTCATGTATGGATATGACATTTGGACTACAAAGAAGGCTGAGTGCTGAAGAATTGATGCTTTTGAACTGTGGTATTGGGGAAGACTCTTGAGAGTCCCTTGGACAGCAAGGAGATCAAACCAGTTAATCCTGAAGGAAATCAATCCTGAATTTTCACTAGAAGGACTGATGCTAAAGCTACAATACTTTGGCCAACTGATGTGAAGAGTTGACTCATTGGAAAAGACCCTGATGCTGGGAAAGATTAAAGGCAGGAGGAGAAGGGGACAACAGAGGATGAGATGGTTGGATGCATCACTGACTCAATGGACATGAGTTTGAGCAAGCTCCAGAAGATGGTGAAGGACAGGGAAGTCTAGCATGCTACAGCCTATGGGGTCGCAGTCAGACATGACTGAGCTACTGAACAGCAAAGTGACTCCCGTATCAGAGAGCACAGCTCTAGGTTTCCATTTGTACTTGACTTCATGGCTGCCAGCACTTCAAAACTAATGTGCCCAATTTAAGATGTTCAGTTTCTACCCACAAACAGCTCTTTCCCTTCATATACTCACTCCTTTTAAATGTACCATCATTCTCCCATTCATCCAGACTATGTAAGTAAAGCTATTTTTGACACCAAGCCTTTCCCCCACATGCAACTTGCCTACTACATTGTGACCTCTGGAAGTGGTAACAGATAAATGGTAATTAGAGGAGAAACTACGGTTGGCCTATAAAAGCACTATCTAATAAAAATATAATGTAAGCCATTTATGCAGTTCAAGTTTTCTGGTAGACTTATTTTAAAAGTGAAAAAAGAGAAATTCATTTTTAAGTTATGTTACTTAATCCAATATATAAAAAATATCATTTCAATATATACTCAATAATTTTAATGTTATATATGAGATAATTTACAGTTTTTGTACTAAGTCTTTGAAATCTGGTCTCTATTTAACACTTGCATGTCAATTTGGACACAAAATTTTCATTGGAAATACTTAATATGTATTTAGATTTCACAAAATTAACAGTTGGAAAACTAGATTCACCAAGATACTGTGTAGATCCAAACATTCCTAAGATAGTTCCAACTCTGAATTATCAGTGTTAAATTAAAATCAAATAAAATGTAAAATTTTGTTCTTCAGTTGCACTCAACACATTTCAAATGTCCAATAGCCCCATGTAGTTATCCACTGAATAGCACAAGCGTAGAGCTTCTACAATGCACCCCACTCCAGTACTCTTGCCTGGAAAATCCCATGGACGGAGGAGCCTGGTGGGCTGCAGTCCATGGGGTCGCTAAGAGTCGGACATGACTGAGCAACTTCACTTTCACTTTTCACTTTCATGCATTGGAGAAGGAAATGGCAACCCACTCCAGTGTTCTTGCCTGGAGGATACCAGGGACGGGAGAGCCTGGTGGGCTGCTGTCTATGGGCTCGCACAGAGTGGGACATGACTGAAGTGACTTAGCAGCAGCAGCAGCAGAGCTTCTACCACTTTAGGAAGAAGTCTGGGAGGATTTTGTCAGAAAGTTGTGCTATGGACAAAGGCTGCATGATAAAAGAGAGATTTGGGGTTTTCTTGCCTGGAGAATCCCAGGGACAGAGGAGTTTGCTGGGCTGCCGTCTATGGGCTCACACAGAGTTGGACAAGACTGACGTGACTTAGCAGCAGCAGCAAACAAAGATGAGTTTGAGCATGGACAGCAGAGATAACTTTGGATAGTGCAACTTTATTTTTTTTTTCTCACCAACTGACTCTTTCCAAGCCAGCAGAGGTGATAAATCATGTGGCTACAGATTTACATTGTCCCTCTGCTCTCTACCCACTGGCCTCACTGAAAGGAACACTGACCCAGGAAATAGAAACTTTACTATAAAGTAAGGTAGGAGAGGTAAAGCAAGGAGATGGAAAATGAGGAAGATGTACATGCCTGGATTGTAAGTCCAAAAAGCAGTTGGGTTTTTTGTTTTTGGGGGGGTTTTTTGCATTTAACCATCATACTGCTATCCAACTAAAAGAGATATATCCTATTAGAAGAAATGGCATGCCAGTATCAATCATCTTCACAAATTCAAAGATTCATAGTACCCAGTCAGCTACCAAAGGACAAGAATTTTTGTCTTTTATTTACTGTTCTATCTCCAGAACCTATAAAAGAGGTATATAACAGGAGGCCAACAATTATTCATTTAGCAAACAAATTAATAAACAGTTCATTAGCTTTTCATGCAATAACCCCAAAGCAACATCATGGTCAACAAAAGAGTCCAAAATGCTGTACTTGGATGCAATCTCAAAAACGACAGAATCTCTGTTCGTTTCCAAGGCAAACCATTCAATATTAGAGTAATCCAAGTCTATGCCCCAACCAGTAACACTGAAGAAGCTGAAGTTGAACGTTGAAGGTTCTATGAAGACCTACAAGACCTTTTAGAACTAACATCCAAAAAAGATGTCCTTTTCATTATAGGGGACTGGAATGCAAAAGTAGGAAGTCAAGAAACACCTGAAGTAACAGGCAAATTTGGCCTTGGAATACGGAATGAAGCAGGGCAAAGACTAATAGAGTTTTGCCAAGAAAATGCACTGGGTCATAACAAACACCCTCTTCCAACAACACAAGAGAAGACTCTACACATGGACATCACCAGATGGTCAACACCGAAATCAGATTGATTATATTCTTTGCAGCCAAAGATGGAAAAGCTCTATACAACCAGCAAAAACAAGACCAGGAGCCGACTGTGGCTCAGATCATGAACTCCTTATTGCCAAATTCAGACTTAAATTGAAGAAAGTAGGGAAAACCACTAGACGATACAGGTATGACCTAAATCAAATCCCTTATGATTATACAGTGGAAGTGAGAAATAGATTTAAGGGCCTAGATCTGATAGATCGCCTGATGAACTATGGATGGAGGTTCGTGACACTGTACAGGAGACAGGGATCAAGACCATCCCCATGGAAAAGAAATGCAAAAAAGCAAAATGGCTGTCTGGGGAGGCCTTACAAATAGCTGTGAAAAGAAGAGAAGTGAAAAGCAAAGGAGCAGAGGAAAGATATAAGCATCTGAATGCAGAGTTCCAAAGAACAGCAAGAAGAGATAAGAAAGCCTTCTTCAGTGATCAATGCAAGAAATAGAGGAAAACAACACAATGGGAAAGACTAGAGATCTCTTCAAGAAAATCAGAGATACCAAGGGAACATTTCATGCAAAGATGGGCACAATAAAGGACAGAAAAGGTATGGACCTAACAGAAGCAGAAGATATTAAGAAGAGGTGGCAAGAATACATAGAAGAACTGTACAAAAAAAGATCTTCACGACCCAGATAATCATGATGGTGTGATCACTGACCTAGAGCCAGACATCCTGGAATGTGAAGTCAAGTGGGCCTTAGAAAGCATCACTACGAACAAAGCTAGTGGAGGTCACAGAATTCCAGTTGAGCTATTCCAAATCCTGAAAGATGCTGCTGTGAAAATGCTGCACTCAATATGCCAGCAAATTTGGAAAACTCAGCAGTGGCCACAGGACTGGAAAAGGTCAGTTTTCATTCCAATCCCAAAGAAAGGCAATGCCAAACAATGCTCAAACTATCACACAATTGCACTCATCTCACATGCTAGTAAAGTAATGCTCAAAACTCTCCAAGCCAGGCTTCAGCAATACATGAACCGTGAACTTCCTGATGTTCAAGCTGGTTTTAGAAAAGGCAGACGAACCAGAGATCAAATTGCCAATATCCACTGGATCATGGAAAAAGCAAGAGAGTTCCAGAAAAACATCTATTTCTGCTTTATTGACTATGCCAAAGCCTTTGACTGTATGGATCACAATAAACTGTGGAAAATTATGAAAGAGATGGGAATACCAGACCACCTGACCTGCCTCTTGAGAATTTGTATGCAGGTCAGGAAGCAACAGTTAGAACTGGACATGGAACAACAGACTGGTTTCAAACAGGAAAAGGAGTTCGTCAAGGCTGTATATTGTCACCCTGCTTATTTAACTTATATGCAGAGTACATCATGAGAAATGCTGGGCTGGAAGAAACACAAGCTGGAATCAAGATTGCTGGGAGAAATATCAATAACCTCAGATATGCAGATGACACCACCCTTAGGGCAGAAAGTGAAGAGGAACTCAAAAGCCTCTTGATGAAAGTGAAAGTGGAGAGTGAAAAAGTTGGCTTAAAGCTCAACATTCAGAAAACGAAGATCATGGCATCTGGTCCCATCACTTCATGGGAAATAGATGGGCAAACAGTGGAAACAGTGTCAGACTTTATTTTGGGGGGCTCCAAAATCACTGCAGATGGTGACTGCAGCCATGAAATTAAAAGACGCTTACTCCTTGGAAGGAAAGTTATGACCAACCTAGATAGCATATTCAAAAGCAGAGACATTACTTTGTCAACAAAGGTCCGTCTAGTCAAGGCTATGGTTTTTCCTGTGGTCATGTATGGATATGAGAGTTGGACTGTGAAGAAGGCTGAGCGCTGAAGAATTGATGCCTTTGAACTGTGGTGTTGGAGAAGACTCTTGAGAGTCCCTTGGACTGCAAGGAGATCTAACCAGTCCATTCTGAAGGAGATCAGCCCTGGGATTTCTTTGGAAGGAATGATGCTGAAGCTGAAACTCCAGTACTTTGGCCACCTCATGGGAAGAGCTGACTCATTGGAAAAGACTCTGATGCTGGGAGGGATTGGGGTCAGGAGAAGAAGGGGACGACAGAGGATGAGATGGCTGGATGACATCACTGACTCGATGGACATGAATCTGAGTGAACTCTGGGAGTTGGTGATGGACAGGGAGGCCTGGCGTGCTGTGATTCATGGGGTCTCAAAGAGTCAGACACGACTGAGCGACTGAACTGAACTGAACAATACCACAGAGTCGTGTTTTGAATCTGCCATTCATTTTTCTCAAACAATTTCCAAATATTTTAAGTATTCACCTGTGTGTCAATCACTCCTAGATGCTGTGTGTATAGAAATAATAAACACAAAAGGACTGAAAAAAAGGAGAATGTCTTTACGAAGCACTCTATTTTAACAACAATAAAACAAGCATCTTTGCATCCTTTAAAAGACCTGCTTGATGGTAGCTTTATTTGTCTCAAAATTGTATCGAATGTTAAATTGCAACTTAATCAGAGGCCACTAGATTTCACCTAACTCCTAAAACCTTGCACAACCTCCATCAATAGAAATCAACATTTCCCCTATAAAAAAGTCTGTGGATTTGACTCTGTTTTTATTTATCATGCCCTAATTAGGTATCTCATTTAAGTTCTCTTTCCAAGGTCATGTGAGAGTTTTCCTATCATTTCCTACTTAGCTCAAGTGATTTTTCTTTCCTATTTTGAGGCTTTTCAGACCGAGCTAATCATGGGCACACTTCCAAAACGTATAAGAATTAGAGAAAGGAGTTGATTGCTTATTTCTTGCCTCTGACTTGAAGCTTGTGTTAATTAGCTAAAGCCAGAGGCCTCAGCATGCTCTCCAGAGCCCTGTGATCCACTGATTAGCCAAGACAAGGCCATCTGGCCTTCCTGAAGCACACTGGAGAAAAGTGTCTTTGGGCATAAAAATCAGGGATGCCTGTAATTTAACATGAGTCAAGTGCTGCCACCACCTTTGAAAGAGTTGACATCTGACTGAAAGGCAAGGCCTGTTTCCGGAAAGAAACCATGTGCACACACCAATGCCTCACTCTCCCGCTATCTGCACAGCCTTTGCTAACCTACATTGTGTGTGCTCGGTTGCGTCCGACTCTTTGTGGCCCCAGAGACTTAGCCCACCAGGCTCCTCTGTCCATAGAATTTTCCAGGCAAGAATACTGAAGCAAGTTGCCATGCCCTCCTCCAGGGGATCTTCCTGACCCAGAGACTGAACCCATGTCTTATGCGTCCGTAGGGGGATTCTTTACCAGTAGTACCACCTGAGAAGCCCTGCTGCTGCTGCTGCTGCTAAGTCGCTTCAGTCGTGTCCGAGTCTGTGGGACCCCATAGACGGCAGCCCACCAGGCTCCCCCGTTCCTGGGATTCTCCAGGCAAGAGTACTGGAGTGGGGTGCCATTGCCTTCTCCGTGAGAAGCCCTAGCAATCCCATTATTCCACACTCCCCTTTCAATTGTGTTTTTTCCCCATCAGTTACTACACCGGAATTGACAAATCTTGATTTGAGCCTTGTATATATATATACTTTCCAACTGGTGTCCAAATAGATATTAAGAAGGTGGCACATTGGAGACAATAAGGGAACTGGAACAGTCAGAGGGATGTGGCTGGTGAGCCAGGATTTAACAGGTGGATGAACCAAGGTGAGTGGGACTAGCTCTGTCCTGCTGACTCCTCATCCATGTAGCCTGGCCCACGAACTGAAGAAGAGCAGGAGGATGACAAATGTTCCAACAGGAATAGGAGGGACTGTTTGGGTGCCCACAGGTCTATCTTGGTGTGATCAGCAACACACACTCATTGAGACATTAAAGAAAGTTAGTGTTCATGACTTCTCCAAGTTAATGATTTCAAGCCAGTGTTTCCAGGGCACTTTTATTCCACAAAAACCAAATAAACAACATAACCCTCAGTCATTAGACAATATGTCTTATTTGGGGATTGGAATAAGTGGTCACAATGATATTTCCTAAGGATCTCTGGGTCCAGAAGCACTGTCTGGGTAAACCCCATTTATTTCCCAAGGCCATCACTAGACTGAGGTCTGATGAAAATAAGACAATAAAAGTGTAATCTGAACTTTCCTGTAGAAAACTCCATTTGATGGTGAAGCTTCACAGATTACTCCTTCAGCAATTCATGGCTGAGATTTTCAGTGCACACAGGCAAAACTTTGAAACAGCTGAATGGATGAGCATGGCATACTTGATTCACTAAATATCCACATTGGTAAATAAACCATGTCAACCGTAATTTGCATCAAGCCTCCCTTTGGATTTCAGAGTACTGCCTTTCATGTGTATCCACTGTGAGTCTCACAAGTCTGACATTCTCAGTGAATTATGTAGGCTTTATACTTTATTTTTTAATGCCTTTTTAGTGTGCTTGAATTTCTTAACAGTTGGCTTCTCAATGCTGAGTATTTTGATGGGGTTTTTGTGAAGTTTGTGTTTTCAGTCGAACTATAACTTTTCCCTGTAGTTAAATGATCTGGACACGTCTAAGAAAA
The DNA here is from genome assembly GCF_029378745.1 of Bos indicus. NCBI lineage: Eukaryota > Metazoa > Chordata > Mammalia > Artiodactyla > Bovidae > Bos > Bos indicus. The sequence continues at coordinate 16,531,598 of NC_091779.1, forward strand.
CTGAAAATGCCCATAGATTCTTCCTTTTTTGGACTCTTTGTGAACTGAACAGTCTCAGATGATCCAAGACAGGCATTCTACACCCACACAGGAAAAGACACAAGAATTCTGATAGGAAGAACTCTCCACTTTATGTTACAAACCGCATACCACCGATCTGGAAAATTACAGTCTTCCAAGGAATCAGGATTAAAATTCACACCAGCACATTTACATTCTCAATTATAAAAGTGTCAGGTTTAGCTGTCATGTATCTGTCAAGGTTCTATGCAAATTCATATATTTTCCAAAACTGTACATGTCATCTGTGATTTCTTACATTCAGTTTGGCAAGCATCTATTCTCTGCAGGAATTCCTTTAAGTGTACCAGGACCCATCGTGAATATTATATTTCTTCCTCAGGTCTTACAGTGCTATTAGTAAACTTAAAAAAAAAAAAACATGAGATGATTATATTGTTATTTTATAACCAGCTCCTCTCTTATAAGGAACCCAAAGCTCTAAACAAATATTTAGCCTGAATGAAAAAAAGGAGTAAATTGGTCTTTGGAGAGGAACATTCATTCTTTCAACTTTCTTATGTGACATTTAACAAATTATACATTCCAAGGCAATAAATGACTCTCTAGCAGCCAGGCTGAACTAACAATTCTGCAAGCAGTAATCCTTTTATTTATCATTTACTAATGCAAAGAAATAAAGGAAAACAATAGAATGGGAAAGACTAGAGATCTCTTCAAGAACATCAGAGATACCAAGGGAACATTTCATGCAAAGATGGGCTCGATAAAGGACAGAAATGGTAGGGACCTAACAGAAGCAGAAGATATTAAGAAGAGGTGGCAAGAATACACAGAACTGTACAAAAAAGGTCTTCACGACCCAGATAATCACGATGGTGTGATCACTCACACTCATCTAGAGCCAGACATTCTGGAATGTGAAGTCAAGTGGGCCTTAGAAAGCATCACTATGAACAAAGCTAGTGGAGGTGGTGGAATTCCAGTTGAGCTCTTTCAAATCCTGAAAGATGATGCTGTGAAAATGCTGCACTCAATATGCCAGCAAATTTGGAAAACTCCGCAGTGGCCACAGGACTGGAAAAGGTCAGTTTTCATTCCAATCCCAAAGAAAGGCAATGCCAAAGAATGCTCAAACTACCGCACAATTGCACTCATCTCACATGCTAGTAAAGTAATGCTCAAAATTCTCCAAGCCAGGCTTCAGCAATATGTGAACCGCGAACTTCCAGATCTTCAAGCTGGTTTTAGAAAAAGCAGAGGAACCAGAGATCAAATTGCCAACATCCGCTGATCATCGAAAAAGCAAGAGAGTTCCAGAAAAACATCTACTTCTGCTTTATTGACTATGCCAAAGCCTTTGACTGTGTGGACCACAATAAACTGTGGGAAATTCTTCAAGAGATGGGAATACCAGACCACCTGATCTGCCTCTTGAGGAATGTGTATGCAGGTCAGGAAGCAACAGTTAGAACTGGACATGGAACAACAGACTGGTTCCAAATAGGAAAAGGAGTACCTCAAGGCTGTATACTGTCACCCTGCTTATTTAACTTACATGCAGAGTACATCATGAGAAACACTGGGCTGAAAGAAGCACAAGCTGGAATCAAGATTGCCGGGAGAAATATCAATAACCTCAGATATGCAGGTGACACCACCCTTATGGCAGAAAGTTAAGAAGAACTAAAGAGCCTCTTGATGAAAGTGAAAGAGGAGAGTGAAAAAGTTGGCTTAAAGCTCAACATTCAGAAAACTAAGATCATGACATCTGGTCCCATCACTTCATGGCAGACAGATGGGCAAACAGTGGAAACAGTGGCTGACTTTATTTTTGGGGGCACCAAAATCACTGCAGATGGTGACTGCAGCCATGAAATTAAAAGATGCTTACTCCTTGGAAGGAAAGTTATGACCAACCTAGACAGCATATTCAAAAGCAGAGACATTACTTTGCCAACAGAGGTCTGTCTAGTCAAGGCTACAGTTTTTCCAGTGGTCATGTATGGATGTGAGAGTTGGACTATAAAGAAAGCTGAGTGCCAAAGAATTGATGCTTTTGAACTGTGGTGTTGGAGAAGACTCTTGAGAGTCCCTTGGACTGCAAGGAGATCCAACCAGTCCATCCTAAAGGAGATCAGTCCTGGGTGTTCATTGGAAGGACTGATGTTGAAGCTGAAACTCCAATACTTTGGCCACCTGATGCGAAGAGCTGACTTACTGAAAAAGACCCTGATGTTGGGAAAGATTGAGGGCAGGAGAAGGGGACAACAGAGGAAGAGATGGTTGGATGGCATCATCGACTTGATGGACATGGGTTTGGGTAAACTCTGGGAGTTGGTGATGGACAGGGAGGCCTGGAGTGCTGCAATTCATGGGGTCGCAAAGAGTCAGACACGACTGAGCGACTGAACTGAACTGAATGACATCCATTATACCATCTTGCCAAACCTTCATAATTATGAGAAAGAAAAGCAGACCTAGCCAACTCTACAAATAGACAAACTAAAAGACCATTTACCCATCCGTCTCATCAGCCAACTAGCAATTCACCCTTCCTGTCTGAAATCGAATCCCATAAAATCATTCAACAAATATGTATTTACTGAGGGCTTACTATGTGCCAGGTCTACCTGTCACATAGGGGTCACTCTAGGGGTCACTGGGCAATATATACATAACCTGAAAGGGTGGGATGGTTTTTATCTTTCTTCTTTTCCTACATTAATTGACAGGAGAGTTTGACCCTAAAAAATGGATTAAGTAGCGCAAGTAAAATTAAGAGTAGTATAAGTAGAAAGGAGCTAACATTGATGAATGCCACTTAACAGTCTCACACTTTCATGTATAATCTTATTACAACAACCAAGTAAGAAATTAGATTATGTGTATAATTTTATAATTAGGAAAACCGGAACTCTGAGAGGTTGAATATACTTTGCCTAAAGACATGCAGCTTTGTATATTTAACTTATATCCATCTCACTGTTGAGACCTGGATTGCTTACAGGCTGTGCATGAATTAATAATAGGATACAGATGCTAAACAAAATGACGCAATGTTTGACTTCAGTGATTAAAAGTATAGTGTTCAGATCAAGGAAATATAGTACTCGGATGATAGGGGATTTTAATCATTTTATCCTGAGACTAGAAGAGCGTATCCAGACTGCATATTCAGTTCTAAGCATGACATTTTTAAGGGATTTTTAACACTCAAAAATGTGCATATAAAATGGGCAACAAAGAGACAAGGAAGGTTGAAACCATCTCATAAATAAACTATTGAGAGAACTGAGAGTTTCAGCCTGGAAAACAAAATGCTAAATGGAATCATATTACAATAGCTGTCTGCAAATACCTGAACTGCTGGGTTAAAAATAAATAAATAAAAAAGGCCACTGTCTTTGTGCTCCAGAAGACAAACTAGGAAAGCAGGATGAAATTCTTCACAACCCCATCCTTAGAAGGCTGGAAAATTGCAAATCAATGTGTTCAGTTGCAATTTAGGTTTGAATTGCTGAGGACCTAGCAAAATGATCATTGTGAGCCTGGAAAAGTACAGATGAATACAAGAGACATTTAAAAGAGGTACCATCAGGACTTCCTTTGGTGGGCCAGCAGCTAAGATTCTGAGCAATCCAGGGGATCTGGGGTTCAATTCCTGGTCAGGGAACTAGACCTGACATGCTGCAACTGAAAGATACTACAGGCTGCAACTGAGACCCAATGCAGCCGAATAAATCAATGTTTGAAAGAGGCACTATCAAGACAGACTGAGCAGAGGAGAGGCCGTTACCAAGGGTCCCAGTATTTTATGTAAGTTCAAGAATGCCTGCCTTGTCGAGGCCCTGGCCACATCAACATGCCCACAGCCACCTCACTCTGCAGGGAGTATCCACTGCAGCCTGACCGAAGCAGTGGCTAAAGCAGAGAGTCATTCGGAATGCAGTAGCTGACAGACCTGGGTGTAACACTGAGATCTGTGAGACCCCTCCCGGCACTGTGCCCTCGGCTGTCTCTGGGGTGGGAGGCCCAGGCCCCAGCCATGTGCCCAGCTTGGCTCTACAGCATTCCAGCTTCTGCTTTAATATTGCCCCCTCATGGGGACTTTCCTTAAGCACCTTCTCTGACGTATATCCTATTTATTTACACGCTTTTTTCCACAGAACACTTAGCTATTAATAACTATCTGACATTATATAAATGTTTTCCTATCTCCTTTCCTGGAATGTCAGGCCACCGAGGAGGAGTTGTTTTGTTCACTGACGTGTCTCCCATGCCTGGAGCAGCACCTGCCACATGGCAGACCCTCAAGGAATCATTATAAAATGAATGCTTTGTCCCCAAGGGTAGCTTACACCTCTTCATGGCAAATATTCTCACTGGAAAATATTTTCACACTGTCTCTTGATACAAAAGTTATTGGGAGAGGTCACCATTTCTGTTACAGATCCATGTTTTAATGCAACAACTCAGCCTTAGAAACAAAGCATCCACTGACCCAGTGCATCAAATCTAACATTTGGTTTTTCAGTATTACACCAAGGGACCAACATTCATTTTTTTCTTTTTTTAGATTTTCAATAAAGTCAACATATTATGCCATATAAAAATACTATAGACCAAACAAAATACTACCTATATTTCCAATAAACTACAAACAAACAAACAAAAAAGCAAAAGCAATTTTAAATTTCAAATTTGAATATTCAAATGAAAGTTTTAAAAAATCTTTTTTTTTGAACTGCTAAAATTTAAGGAAACCTAGGACTGATGTTGAAGCTGAAACTCCAGTACTTGGGCCACCTGATGCGAAGAGCTGACTCATTGGAAAAGACCCTCATGTTGGGAAAGATTGAGGGCAGAAGGAGAAGGGGACGACAGAGGACAAAATGGTTGGATGGCATCATCGACTCAATGGACATGGGTTTGGGTGGACTCCGGAAGTTGGTGATGGACAGGGAGGCCTGGCATGCTGCGGTTCATGGGGTCGCAAAGAGTCGGACATGACTGAGCAACTGAACTCAATTGAACTGAGATTAACTAGAAAGATGCTATTCACCCATTAAGTTAGAAAGGATCATATTAACTTGCATGTATTTCCCCAAAATGAAAAAGGGATCATCGTTTTGCACAGTATACCTTTTCTCCCCCATTCATTGGCAGCCTTATCCCCAAAAGGCAGAACAGCTCAGAAAGAGTTTCCAGTTGTTCATTTAGTGAGAGGAGCCCAGAGGTGGGCTGAACTTTAGGACATACCTCTTGAAATACTCTTTCCAAGCCTCCCCAAGGAGTTCTCTGATTCCATTTCCAGGAGCTAGTCACAACTGCCACCCACAAAAATGTACCCCAAAGATGGTTTCCTAGTCTATTTCCGATCAGAGATCCAACATGTTGCTCAACATGATTGTAAAGTGGCTACAGAAACCTTCAGAACACACCGAGTTTGAGCATGCCTGTCCAGCTGCCATCACCCTGTCTGAGCTTCCATGTGTCTCTTCTGGGTTCTACCCCAGCCCCTGACTTACAACAAAAAAGCAATTAGTCCTTCTAACACAGAAGTCAGATCATGTCACACTGCTGCTCAAAACTCTGCAACGGCTCCCAAAGGGCCTCGGAGGGAAAGCCCTGGTCTTCACAATGGCCTGCAGGCTCTTCCCGTTACTTCTCAGACCTCATCTCCTAGTACCCTGCTCCTCACTCACTCTGTTCCAGTCAAATAGGCCTCTGTGCTGCCCCTTGAACACATGCCTGCTTCAGAGCATCGTACTGGCTGTTCTCAAGGCTTGGAAACCCCTTCCCAAGGTACTAGCTTGCCCAACTCCTTCACCTTCCTCGTGTCTTTGCTCCGATCTTCTCAATGAGACCTTCCCTAACTATGCTATTGATGCTCACAACCTGCTCCCCACACAGTCCCAGAACTGCCCACACCATCTTCCTTAGCATGCTCTACTGCTTTTTAATTTTTCCACAGTACTTACCTTACAGTTCCCTACTTACTAACGCAGTACATATTTTACTAATTTTTATGTTTATATATATCATCTGTTTAAATATACTCTCCCGCTGTGAGGACAGGAATCTTTGTTTTGTTCACTGAAACATCCAGGAAGCCTAGAATAATACCTGACACATAGTAGGGGTTCAATAAATATTTTATTTAATAATTCTAATAATAGAGCATATGCTATTAATCAACCTATCAATAGGTATCTCTTGGAGGCTTAATATCTGTTCCATGTGGCCCTAAGCACTGTGGGAGATTTATTTTTAGCATGATGTATCTGCTCTCTGAAAGTTTACCTGCTAGTTGGAGAGACCACAAGTAGTCAGCAATGTCGGACAGATTAAGAATGGAGAGTATTGATAAAGAGCATTGGTTACACTAGTAATGACTCTGTGTGTTCCCATGCATTTATGCAACAGTCATTTACTGAGCACCTACCCTGAGCCAGCCTGGAGATACTGGAGTGAACACATCAGTATGGTCCCTGCCTTCTTGGGACTTAGATTGTGTTGAGGCAAACAGACAATGAAGCAATGAATAAATAAACAAAATAATTATGAAAACACCCTGAGGAAATAAACAAGATCTATCTCAGAGAACAGCAGCAGCTGTACCAATCACAATCCCCAAATAAGTGCAGGCACAGAGGGAGCCAGGAAAGTGAACATCTGAACTCTCCAGTCTTCAGTCTCTTACCACTGCCTGCAGATGGGGAGCCTGTGACCGCAGCCCTCACAGGGCACAGGGGACAGAGGAGGGTGGAGAAGATCTGAGAAGCAAGGGGAAGATGTCCAGCATGAAACTGTTTTGTGTGTGTGTGTGTGTGTGTGTGTGTGTGTATAAAAACATGCCCAAATATGTCCGACAGCGTCCCAGAGATTCTTCAGCCTCTCCTGGTAGCCTCATCTGCAGTCACATCCACTACACAGTTTCTTCCTTATCTCTCTCCAGTGAATAATCTGATTATTTTCTCACGTTCACTTTTTCCAATAAACTTTATAGCTCTGAAAACAGCCATTGGCATCCCTTAAACTATTATTAACTAGGTTTATGAATTTCAGTATTTTAAACTTTTTTAACTTTAAGATTTTTCTTTTAGTTCTTGTCTTCTGAAGATACTGTTTAATTTCTCTTCAGCTTTTAAATACGTAAAATGTGATATATAGATTTTATACCACTTATTAGTAAGCTGATAGCTTTATATGAAAACAGCTTTCTCAGATTTGATTGGCATGAAAGAACTAGCCTAATGTGATTTTTTAAAATTTCTTTTTAATCAAGTGGCCCATGAGAGCCGAAGGTTTAAAGCACTCACATTAATATTCATAGAAGATAATCTCATATTTGACTTTACAGAAATTGTAAATAAAGCTAAAATACCCCTCAGACTCAATAATAATAATAGCTAGTATTTACTGAGCACGTACTAAGTGTCAGAAATGATGCTGATTACTTTACAACATTTTACTTAATCCTCACAGTCGAGGAAAAAGGTACTACTCTTACCCCCATTTTACAGTTAAAACAAACTAAGGCACAGGAAAGTTAGGTAACTTTCTCAAGGTCACATAGACACTACTGGAAAATTGGATCCAAATTTTGCTCAACTATGCATGAAAACAAACCTTTTCAAATTTGACTGGCTGTTTAAGACTAGCCTGGAGAGATTTTTTAAGTTTTGTATTTTTTTTAACTAGGTGGTACACAAGCCTACCAAAGAAGTAAGAGTGCAGCGCTGTCCAAAAGTCTGTGGGATCCAAACACACTTCTTAGCCATAACTCACCCTTAGATAGTCGCAAGGATGCAGAACTCTCAGTCTACGCATTGGCCACGCTCATAATAATAGAAAAGTACGTTAAAGTGACACTGTTCCGTGAAAAAAAAGCAAGTCACGGGACAACTGAGAATATTATACCATTTATGAAAAAACAAGAATGGATATTTATAAGATAAGTATGTCTATAGATACATATGATAAATATATAGTACATACCAATGTGACCACTAATAGATATTTCTATAGTCATAGACAATTTCTGGAAGGACAAAAGGAAAAATCTGTCAACACATAGAATTGCCACACAAGAATGTTCAAAAAGAGCAGAGTGTTTACTATCAACTTCACCCTTCTGTGACATTTAACATATTTATCACAAATTTAAATAAGTTATCACATTCAGTTCAGTTACTAGTCATGTCCAACTCTCTGTGACCCTGTGGACTGCAGCACACCAGGCCTCCCCGTCCATTAACAACTCCTGAAACTTACTCAAACTCATGTCCATAGAGTCAGTGATGCCACCCAGCCATCTCATCCTCCTTCATCCCATTCTCTCGCCTTCAATTTTTCCCAGCACCAGGGTCTTTTATAATGAGTCAGTTCTTCGCATCAGGTAGCCAAAGTATTGTTTCAGCTTCAACATCAGTCTTTCCAATGAATATTCAGGACTGATCTTCTTTAGGATGGACTGGTTGGATCTCCTTGCAGTCCAAGAGACTCTCAAGAGTCTTCTCCAACACCACACTTCAAAAGCATCAATTTTCAGCACTCAGCTTTCTTTATAGTCCAACTCTCACATCCATACATGACCACAGGAAAAACCATAGCCTTGACTAGACAGACCTTTGTTGGCAAAGTAATGTCTCTGCTTTTTAATATGCTGTCTAGGTTGGTCATAACTTTCCTTCCAAGGAGTAAGCAACTTTTAATTTCATGGCTGCAGCCAATATATGCAGTGATTTTGGAGCCCAAAAGAACAAAGTCTGCCACTGTTTCCACTGTTGCCCCATCTATTTGCCATGAAGTGATGGGACCGAACTCCATGATCTTTGTTTTCTGAATGTCGAGTTTTAAGCCAACTTTTTCACTCTCCTCTTTCACTTTCATCAAGAGGCTCTTTAGTTCTTCTTCACTTTCTGCCATAAGGGTGGTGTCACCTGCGTATCTGAGGTTATGGATATTTCTCCCGGCAATCTTGATTCCAGCTTGTGCTTCATCCAGCCCAACGTTTCTCATGATGTACTCTGCATATAAGCTAAATAAGCAGGGTGACAATATACAGCCTTAAAGTACTCCTTTTCCTATTTGGAAACCAATCTGTTGTTCCATGTCCAGTTCTAACTGTTGCTTCCTGACCTGCATGCAGCTTTCTCAAGAGGCAGGTCAGGTGGTCTGGTAGGCCCATCTCTTTCAGAATTTTCCAGTTTGTTGTGGTCCACACAGTCAAAGGCTTTGGCATAGTCAATAAAGCAGAAGTAGATGTTTTTCTGGAACTCTCTTGCTTTTTCCATGATCCAGCAGATATTGCCAATTTGATCTCTGGTTCCTCTGCCTTTTCTAAAACCAGCTTGAACATCAGGAAGTTCATGGTTCACGTATTGCTGAAGCCTGGCTTGGAGAGTTTTGAGCATTACTTTACTAGCGTGTGAGATGAGTGCAATTGTGCGGTAGTTTGAGCATTGTTTGGCATTGCCTTTCTTTGGGGTTGGAATGAAAACTAACCTTTTCCAGTCCTGTGGCCACTGCTGAGTTTTCCAAATTTGCTGGCATATTGAGTGCAGCACTTTCAGCATCATCTTTTAGGATTTGAAATAGCTCAACTGGAATTCCATCACCTCCACTAGCTTTGTTCGTAGTGATGCTTTCTAAGGCCCACTTGACTTCACATTCCAGGATGTCTGGCTCTAATTTTCAAATTAATTATACTAATAACTCACAAGAAGGCAAAGTCTAAAATGATAATCCAATGATTTTATCACAGAAGAGCCTTGCTGGCAATCCCCAAAGTGAAGTGAAGTGAAGTGAAAATCATTCAGTCATGTCCAACTCTTTGAGACCCCATGGACTTTAGCCCAGCAGGTTCCTCTGTCCATGGGATTCTCTAGGCGAGAACACTGGAGTGGGTAGCCGTTCCCTTCTCCTGGGGATCTTCCCAACCCAGGTCTCCAGCATTGCAGGTGGATCCTTTACCATCTGAGCCATCAGGGAAGCTGAGAGTACTTAGTCTGGAATTTCTTCCAAGGTTATTAGTTTCGAACTCTTTGTTCCCTTCATCTTGCTAACTGTCCATGCTTGTGTGATGTAAAAACTATTAGCCAAACTTAAAAATCAGCAGGCATAAAATATCGATTTTAACTTAGCTTTATTAATGTCTTTTGAAATTAAACACATCCAATTAACATATATACAAGCTGTCCCACCACAGACCTTAAAATCTGTGAGTATTTTAATAGCAAAATATTTAATAGCAAATATATGACCAGTGAAGACAGATAAAGCTGACTCGAATGGGGAAAGTACTAAGATAATTGTTTGATTCTTCCCTATTTTCCAGTTATGTTAATTTCAGCAGGCTTCTACATGTTTGGAGGCAAACAGTTTTGGCATCAGTTCAGGCATAAGTGTGTAGTTGGAAGCACAATCAGTACTTGGAAGAGGTTCAACTACAGATCTTGGCTCTTCTCTTGTTAGTCAGCCATATACGGAGATGGCACATCGTGGCAGATGTTGATTGTCAAAAATGAGGTATTTAGACTTAACTTTTCACAAATCCAATGTGCAGTGACTAATAGGATACCAAACTTTAGAATTTAAATGAAGGTCTATAGATGGTAAATTTCATTGTAGAATGATTACTTACAGCAAAAACGTATTGGAGACCAATATATATATCAATAGATCCTAAATTCTCAGTATTTGTGAAGAGTGAACTGGTTGAATACTTTAAGAGAATTCATATACTGAAACACAAAGCAGGCATTGAATTCATGCAAAACATGACATAAGTCAATATTCCACATTAACACAAAGCTTGACATGCTTCCACCAATGGTCATTCAACATCAGCATCATGGATACTGCTGAAGGCATGATGTTCTCACATATTATAAGCCATACATCACCAGTCAAACAAGATGAGGTTGTTGCCCTCGCCAGCATCTGCAGAACGCACTTCTCGGAAGCTTATTCTAGGAAGTATGTGGCATTTGGTGCCCTGCTAATTATGACCAATGTGCCACTGCTTTGTCTGTTAAATGTCTTGTATCATCTTAATTACATAAAGCAGTCTTCATTTCTTATTTTAATTGGTTCAGTTTGCTTGACTTCAGTTCAGTTCAGTCACTCAGTCATGTCGGACTCTTTGCGACCTCATGAATCCCAGCACGCCAGGCCTCCCTGTCCCTCACCAAGTCCTGGAGTTCACCCAGACTCACGTCCATCGAGTCAGTGATGACATCCAGCCATCTCATCGTCTGCCGTCCCCTTCTCCTCCTGCCCCCAATCCCTCCCAGCATCAGAGTCTTTTCCAATGAGTCAACTCTTCGCATGAGGTGGCCAAAGTACTGGAGTTTCAGCTTCAGCATCATTCCTTCCAAAGAAATTCCAGGGCTGATCTCCTTCAGAATGGACTGGTTTGATCTCCTTGCAATCCAAGGGACTCTCAACAGTCTTCTCCAACACCACAGTTCAAAAGCATCAATTCTTCGGTGCTCAGCTTTCTTCACAGTCCAACTCTCACATCCATACATGACCACAGGAAAAACCATAGCCTTGACTAGACGGACCTTTGTTGACAAAGTAATGTCTCTGCTTTTGAATATGCAATCTAGGTTGGTCATAACTTTTCTTCCAAGGAGTAAGTGTCTTTTAATTTCATGGCTGCAGTCACCATCTACAGTGATTTTGGAGCCCCCCAAAATAAAGTCTGACACTGTTTCCACTGTTTCCCCATCTATTTCCCATGAAGTGATGGGACCGGATGCCATGATCTTAGTTTTCTGAATGTTGAGTTTTAAGCCGACTTTTTCACTCTCCTCTTTCACTTTCATCAAGAGGCTTTTGAGTTCCTCTTCACTTTCTACCATAAGGGTGGTGTCATCTGCATATCTGAGGTTATTGATATTTCTCCCAGCAATCTTGATTCCAGCTTGTGCTTCTTCCAGCCCAGCGTTTCTCATGATGTACTCTGCATATAAGTTAATTAAGCAGGGTAACAATATACAGCTTTGATGAACTCCTTTTCCTATTTGGAACCAGTCTGTTGTTCCATGTCCAGTTCCGACTGTTGTTTCCTGACCTGCATACAAATTTTTCAAGAGGCAGGTCAGGTGGTCTGGTAGGCCCATCTCTTGAAGAATTTTCCACAGTTTATTGTGATCCACACAGTCAAAAGCTTTGGCATAGTCAATAAAGCAGAAGTAGATGTTTTTCTGGAACTCTCTTGCTTTTTCCATGATCCAGTGGATGTTGGCAATTTGATATCTGGTTCCTCTGCCTTTTCTAAAACCAGCTTGAACATCAGGAAGTTCATGGTTCATGTATTACTGAAGCCTGGCTTGGAGAATTTTGAGCATTACTTTACTAGCGTGTGAGATGAGTGCAATTGTGCAGTAGTTTGAGCATTGTTTGGCATTGCCTTTCTTTGGGATTGGAATGAAAACTGACCTTTTCCAGTTGTGGCCACTGCTGAGTTTTCCAAATTTGCTGGCATATTGAGTGCAGCACTTTCACAGCATCATCTTTCAGGATTTGAAATAGCTCAACTGGAGTTTCATCACCTCCACTAGTTTTGTTCATAGTGATGCTTGACTTAGTTGCATGGCTTCTGAAGCACTGGGTATAATCATTTCTTCAAAGATGACACTATACAATATGATGGCACTTAAGAATCAAAAAATCTGAGTTTGAATTAAATTCCACTGACTGGCCACAGGACCTTGGTCAAGTCATTGAACCTTTCTGAGACAGAGTCTTTTCATCTTTAAACTGGGACTACTACCAAATGGGGCCGCAAAGAGTCTAACATGAATGAGCGACTAAGCACAGCACAGCACACTATGCAAAGTAATCTATAGATCAATGGAATCCCTATGAAAATACCAATGACATTTTTCATAGAACTAGAATAATCCTAAAATTTATATGGAATCACAAAAGACATTGAATAATCAAAGCAATCCTGAGAAAGGAGAACAAAACTGGAGGTATTGCAACTTCCTGATTTCAAATTATATTACAACCTACATCGCTCAGTCGTGTCCCACTCTTTGCGATCCCATGGACTGTGGCCCACCAGGCTCCTCTGTCCATGGGATTTTCCAGGCAAGAGTAGTGGAGTGGGTTGCCATTTCCTTCTCCAGGGAATCTTCCTGACCCAGGAATTGAACCCAGGTCTCCGGCATTGTAGGCAGACCCTTACCGTCTGAGCCACCAGTCAAGCCCCCGCTCAGTAATCAAAATAACATGGTAGTGTATTATGACAAAAACAGACACACAGATCAATGGAACATAATAAAAAGCCCAGAAATAAACCCATGCTTATATGGTCAATTAATCTTCAACAAAGAAGGCAGGACTAAACAATGGGGAAAAGACAGTCTTTAATAAATGGTGTTGGGAAAATTGGACAGCTATATGCAAAAGAATAAAACTAGACCATTTTATATACTATCTACAAAAATAAAAATACATTAAAGACTTAAATGTAAGACCTGAGACCACAAAAGTTCTAGAAGAAAACATAGGCAGTAAGCTCTTTGATGCTGGTCTTAGCAATACTTTTTTGGATCTGTCACCTCGCAAGGGCAACCAAAGCAAAAATAAACAAATGGGACCACATTAAAAGAAAAAGCTTTTGCACAGCAAAGGAAATAATCAGTGAAATGAAAAGGTCACCTACTGAATGGGAAAAGATATTTGCAACTAAGATATCTGATAAGGGGCTAATACCTAAATTATATAAAGATGTCACACAACTCAATATTTTTTTTCAATCCAATTAAAAATGTTCACAGGCTCTGGATAGACATTTCTCCAAAGAAGATACACAGATGGCCAGCAGGCACATGAAAAAATGCGCAACATCACTAATCATCAGGGAAATACAAATGAAAACCACAATGAGATCATTTCACACTTGTCAGAATGGTTATGATCAAAAGACAAGAAATAACAATTGATGGCAAGGATGTGAAGAAAGGGGAAACTTTGTGCATTGTTGGTGGGAATATAAATTGCTACAACTACTACAAAAAACAGTATGGAAGTTCCTCAACCATATAATCCAGCAGTTCCACTTCTGGGTATTTACCCAAAGAAAACAAAAACACTAATTAGAAAAGATACATGCACCCCAGTGTTCATTATAACATTATTTCCAATAGCCATTATATGGAAGCAGCCTATATGTCCATTGATAGACGGATGAATATAAAATATGTGGTACACACATACAACGGAATACTATTCAGCCAATTGATATTGCCAGGAGAAATATCAATAACCTCAGATACGCAGCTGACACCACCCTTATGCCAAAAAGCGAAGAGGAACTCAAGAGCCTCTTGATGAAGGTGAAAGAGGAGAGTGAAAAAGTTGGCTTAAAACTCAGCATTCAAAAAACTAAGATCATGGCATCCAGTCCCATCACTTCATGGCAGATAGATGGGGAAACAATGGAAGCAGTGACAAGCTTTACTTTCTTGGGCTCCAAAATTACTGCAAATGGTGACTGCAGCCAAGAAATTAAAAGATGCTTGCTCCTTGGAAGAAAAGCTATTACAAACCTAGACAGCATATTAAAAGGCAAAAGACATTACTTGGTTGACACAGGTCCATAGAGTCAAATCTACGGTTTTTCCAGTAGTCATGTATGGATGTGAGAGTCAGACCATAAAGAAGGCTGAGCATCGAAGAACTGATGCTTTTGAACTGTGGTGTTGGAGAAGACTCTTGAGAGTCCCTTGGACTACAAATAGATCAAACCAGTCAATCCTAAAGGAGATCAATCCTGAATATTCATTGGAATGACTGATGCTGAAGCTGAAGTTCCAATACTTTGGCCACCTGATGCAAAGAGTTAATTCATTAGAAAAGACCCTGAGGCTGGGAAAGAGTGAAGGTAGGAGGAGAAGGGGATGACAAAGACCAAAATGTTTGGATGGCATCACCAACTCAATGGACATGAGTTTGAGCAAGCTATGGGGGGTGGTGAAGGACAGGGAAGCCTGGCGTGCTGCAGTCCAAGGAGTCACAAAGAGTTGGACACGACCGAGTGACTGAACAACAATAACAACACTCAGCCATAGAAAATAATTAAATTATGCAATTTGTGAAAACATGGATGAATGTAGGTAGAGGTTATCATGCTAAGTGAAATAAGTCAGATAGAAAGTAATGCCATATGATCTCTCTCGTATGTGAAATCTAAAACACAAAACAAATAAATAAAACAAAACAGAAACAGACAGAGAGAGCAAATTAGTGGTTTCCAGATGGGAGTAGGGTGGGATATTAGGCAAAACAGATGAAAAGGATTACTAGATATGAGCTTCTAATTAAGTCACAGGTTTGTAATATATGACAAAAGGAATACAGTCAATAACAATGTAAATAATTTGGTATGGTGACAGTGACCAGGCTTGTCATGGTGATCATCTCATAATGTATTTGAATGTCAGACCACTTGACTGCACACATGAAACTGACATCATAATACTGTCAATTTTTTAAAAAAAATCAATAAATCAACATTTTGATACCAAAAAAAAGTGAGATAGACTTTGCATATGATTTAAAGGCTTAAACGAGATGACAAAAAGTACTTTCAAGTACTTAGGACAGTTCCTGGCAAATAGTGAGTGCTCAGTAAATAATAGTTTTTAATTGTAGACCTTCTGAACCTTCTTTATGCATCATTTTTCTGCCTTTCCACCACACCTCCAAGGATCAAAAATGTTTGAACCATTACACTGAAATAAAAGAACCTCTTGGTCACAGCACACGTTAAACTCAATGGAGTTATATTAATGTTAGACATACACAGAAGATCTGAGTTTCACAATAAAGAAAAATTCTCAGAATCATGGTTCCTTTTGCAAGGAGGCATATAATAGTGACACGGTCACTTTGTGACAGATTGGTTAAAATTCAAAAACTCTAAACTAACATGAAATAAAACTCTGATTGCATCTAGAAAAATTCAATCAAATTAGTTTTCAATTTTCTGTGTTTTCAGGTACAGGAAACAGGATAAATAAAATCCATAGGTCACACAACAGAAAGAAATTTACTTTAAAACATTAACTTCTCCCTCTTCTAAAGGCTTTTTTCTGAGAAGTTTGCAAATGGTTCTGATTTCAGTTTCATCATCAACTCAAAGTAAAATTTATCCAAGGAGAGGCAAAGAATAAAGCAAGTATAGGAAAAGCAGAAAAGGTATTAAACAACGCACAGAGCCAAGTACTGCAGCGTAGAGTGAGTGAGTCCTTGGTGGTCAACCCCTAATGTTAGAAAGTATCTCTCATTTCAGGCAGTTCTGCAAAATGAAGGCAGTCCCCAAATAGCTCACACTAAAGCAGCCTGGAAAACCCCCAATGGATCTCCTCAGCTCTGCTCAGACTTTCTGGCTTCAGAAGAGTGAGCATCTACAATCTTGAGTCAATGATGCTAACCTTCCTTTCCCCCCTTCCTTCTGTCCACATGCACAACATAAGAAAAAAAAAAAAAAAAAGGCCATGACACAATCATGAGCTAAATTCACTAGATGGGTATGCTTTGTTTGCCTCCTGAAAAAGTGAAAAGTGGAAGTGTTAGTTGCTCATCATGTCCAACTCCTTGTGACCCTATGGACTGTAGACCGCCAGGCTCCTCTTCCACGGAATTCTCCCATGGGGTGGGTAGCCATTCCCTTCTCCAGGGTATTTTCCCAACCCAGGGATCAAACTGGGGTCTCCTGCACTGCAGGCAGATTCTGTACTGTCTGAGCCACCAGGGAAGCCCTTTTGTTTGCCTCAGAGTTTAAAAGAAAAAAAATTTTTTTTAAATTTGTCAACACTTAAAAGTGAGATATTTCACATAAAATTGAGATTTGGGGCTCATCTTAAAAACTTCAGAGATTTGGATCCAGTAATTCTGTCTCTGGGTAATATCTGAAGAAATGAAAACAGTTACCTAAAAGCTCTATGGATTCCAATGTTTATTGCAGAATTATTCACAATGGTCAAAATATGGAAACAATCTAAATGCCTGTCAACAGATGAATGGATTATATGATACACACACAATGGAATATAACTCTGGCACGAAAAATTAGGATATTCTGCCCTTTGCAACAACATGGATGGACCATACAGACATTACTCTAAGTGAAATAAGTCAGACAGAGAAAAACAAATACTGTGTGATGTCATTTATACATGGGCTCTATTGCATAGAAACCTGGAATGTCAGGTCCATGAATCAAGGCAAATTGGAAGTGGTCAAACAAGAGATGGCAAGAGTGAATGTCGACATTCTAGGAATCAGCAAACTGAAATGGACTGGAATGGGTGAATTTAACTCAGATGACCATTATATCTACTACTGCAGGCAGGAATCCCTCAGAAGAAATAGAGTGGCCATCATGGTCAACAAAAGAGTCTGAAATGCAGTATTTGGATGCAATCTCAAAAACAACAGAATGATCTCTGTTCGTTTCCAAGGCAAACCATTCAATATCACAGTAATCCAAGTCTATGCCCCAACAGGTAACGCTGAAGAAGCTGAAGTTGAATGGTTCTATGAAGACCTACAAGACCTTTTAGAACTAACACCCAAAAAAGATGTCCTTTTCATTATAGGGGACTGGAATGCAAAAGTAGGAAGTCAAGAAACACCTGGAGTAACAGGCAAATTTGGCCTTGGAATACAGAATGAAGCAGGGCAAAGACTAATAGAGTTTTGCCAAGAAAATGCACTGGTCATAACAAACACCCTCTTCCAACAACACAAGAGAAGACTCTACACATGGATATCACCAGATGGTCA
This sequence comes from Bos indicus, assembly GCF_029378745.1. Classification (NCBI taxonomy): domain Eukaryota; kingdom Metazoa; phylum Chordata; class Mammalia; order Artiodactyla; family Bovidae; genus Bos; species Bos indicus. Next base: position 16,549,436 of record NC_091779.1, read on the forward strand.
ACACCAAAATCAGATTGATTATATTCTTTACAGCCAAAGATGGAGAAGCTCTATACAGTCAGCAAAAACAAGACCAAGACCTGACTGTGGCTCAGACCATGAACTCCTTATTGCCAAATTCAGACTTAAATTGAAGAAAGTAGGGAAAACAACTAGACCATACAGGTATGACCTAAATCAAATCCCTTATGATTATACAGTGGAAGTGAGAAATAGATTTAAGGGCCTAGATCTGATAGATAGAGTGCCTGATGAACTATGGACTGAGGTTCGTGACACTGTGCAGGGGACAGGGATCAAGACCATTCCCATGGAAAAGAAATGCAAAAAAGCAAACTGGCTATCTGGGGAGGCCTTACAAATAGCTGTGAAAAGAAGAGAAGTGAAAAGCAAAGGAGAAAAGGAAAGATATAAACATCTGAATGCAGAGTTCCAAAGAATAGCAAAAAGAGACAAGAAAGCCTTCTTCAGCAATCAATGCAAAGAAATAGAGGAAAACAACAGAATGGGAAAGACTAGAGATCTCTTCAAGAAAATCAGAGATTCCAAGGGAACATTTCATCCAAAGATGGGCTCGATAAAGGACAGAAATGGTATGGACCTAACAGAAGCAGAAGATATTAAGAAGAGGTGGCAAGAATACACAGAAGAACTGTACAAAAAAGGTCTTCATGACCCAGATAATCACAATGGTGTGATCACTCATCTAGAGCCAGACATTCTGGAATGTGAAGTCAAGTGGGCCTTAGAAAGCATCACTACAAACAAAGCTAGTGGAGGTGATGGAATTCCAGTTGAGCTATTCCAAATCCTGAAAGATGCTGCTGTGAAAATGCTGCACTCAATATGCCAGCAAATTTGGAAAACTCAGCAGTGGCCACAGGACTGGAAAAGGTGAGTTTTCATTCCAATCCCAAAGAAAGGCAATGCCAAAGAATGCTCAAACTACTGCACAATTGCACTCATCTCACACGCTAGTAAAGTAATGCTCAAAATTCTCCAAGCCAGGCTTAAGCAATATGTGAACCGTGAACTTCCTGATGTTCAAGCTGGTTTTAGAAAAGGCAGAGGAACCAGAGATCAAATTGCCAACATCCACTGGATCATGGAAAAAGCAAGAGAGTTCCAGAAAAACATCTATTTCTGCTTTATTGACTATGCCAAAGCCTTTGACTGTGTGGATCACAATCAACTGTGGAAAATTCTGAAAGAGATGGGAATACCAGACCACCTGATCTGCCTCTTGAGCAATTTGTATGCAGGTCAGGAAACAACAGTCGGAACTGTACATGGAACAACAGACTGGTTCCAAATAGGAAAAGGAGTTCGACATATGCAGAGTACATCATGAGAAACGCTGGGCTGGAAGAAACACAAGCTGGAATCAAGACTGCCGGGAGAAATATCAATAACCTCAGATATGCAGATGACACCACCCTTAGGGCAGAAAGTGAAGAGGAACTCAAAAGCCTCTTGATGAAAGTGAAAGTGGAGAGTGAAAAAGTTGGCTTAAAGCTCAACATTCAGAAAACGAAGATCATGGCATCTGGTCCCATCACTTCATGGGAAATAGATGGGCAAACAGTGGAAACAGTGTCAGACTTTATTTTTCTGGGCTCCAAAATCACTGCAGATGGTGACTGCAGCCATGAAATTAAAAGATGCTTACTCCTTGGAAGGAAAGTTATGACCAACCTAGATAGCATATTCAAAAGCAGAGACATTCGTTTACCAACAAAGTTTCGTCTAGTCAAGGCTATGGCTTTTCCTGTGGTCATGTATGGATGTGAGAGTTGGACTGTGAAGAAGGCTGAGTGCCGAAGAATTGATGCTTTTGAACTGTGGTGTTGGAGAAGACTCTTGAGAGTCCCTTGGACTGCAGGGAGATCCAACCAGTCCGTTCTGAAGGAGATTAGCCCTGGGATTTCTTTGGAAGGAATGATGCTAAAGCTGAAACTCCAGTACTTTGGCCACCTCATGGGAAGAGTTGACTCATTGGAAAAGACTCTGATGCTGAGAGGGATTGGGGGCAAGAGAAGGGGACGACAGAGGATGAGATGGCTGGATGGCATCACTGACTTGATGGACGTGAGTCTGAGTGAACTCCGGGAGTTGGTGATGGACAGGGAGGCCTGGCATGCTGCGATTCATGGGGTCACAGAGAGTCGGACACAACTGTGCGACTGATCTGATCTGATCTGAAAAAAGCCAAATTCATAAAAACAGAAAGTGGAGTTATCAAGGGATGGAGGTTGGGAGGACAGGACACAGTGTTCAAGGGTGCAGATTTACAATGAGCAGTAAGTCAGTCCTAGAGATCTAATGTACTGCACAGTCAATGTAACCAACAACATCATAGTATAATCAAACTTGCTAAGAGATTAGAGGGTAAGTATTGCAACCATGAAAAACAAAAGGCAATCATGTAACACGATAAGATCAGTACAGTCATTCAGTCGTGTCCGACTCTGTGACCCCATGGACTGCAGCATGCCAGGCCTCCCTGTCCATCACCAACTCTTAGAGCGTACTCAAACTCACGTCCATAGAGTCGATGATGACATCCAACCATCATCCTCTGTCGTCCCCTTCTCCTCCTGCCCTCAATCTTTCCCAACATCAGGGTCTTTTCCAATGAGTGAGCTCTTTGCACCAGGTGGCCAAAGTATTGAAGTTTCAGCTTCAACATCAGTCCTTCCAGTGAATATTCAGGACTGATTTCCTTTAGGATGGACTGGTTGGACCTCCTCGCAGTCCAAGAGACTCTCAAGAGTCTTCTCTGACACCACAGTTCAAAAGCATCAATTCTTCGGTACTCAGCTTTCTTTATAGTCCAACTCTCACATCCATATATAACTACCGGGAAAACCATAGCCTTGACTAGACAGATCTTTGTTGGCAAAGTAATGTCTCTGCTTTTTAATATTCTATCTAGGTTGGTCATAACTTTTTTTCCAACGAGTAAGCAGCTTTTAAGTTCATGGCTGCAGTCACCTTCTGCAGTGATCTTGGAGCCCAAAAATATAAAGTCTGCCACTGTATCCACTGTTTCCCCATCTATTTGCCATGAAGTGATGGGACCGGATGCCATGATCTTAGTTTTCTGAATATTGAGTTTTAAGCCAACTTTTTCACTTTCCTCTTTCACTTTCATCAAAAGGCTGTCTAGTTCTTCTTCACTTTCTGCCATAAGAGTGGTGTCACCTGCATATCTGAGGTTATGGATATTTCTCCCTGCAATCTTGATTCCAGCTTGTGCTTCCTCCAGCCCAGCGTTTCTCATGATGCACTCTACATATAAGTTAAATGAGCAGGGTGACAATATACAGCCTTGACGTACTCCTTTCCCTATTTGGAACCAGTCTATTGTTCCATGTCCAGTTCTAACTAATGCTTCCTGACCTGCATACAAATTTCTTAAGAGACATGTCAGGTGGTCTGGTATTCCTATCTCTTTCAGAATTTTACACAGTTTTTTGTGATCCATGCAGTCAAAGCCTTTAGCATAGTCAATAAAGCAGAAATAGATGTTTTTCTGCAACTCTCTTGCTTTTTCAATGATCCAACAGATGTTGGCAATTTGATTGTGCTAATTATTGCTACAGTGAAAATCATATCATATAAATATATAAGATGATATAAGTGCATCAAATTAACACTGTACACCTTAAATTTATACAGTGTTTTGTGTCAAATACATTTAAATTAAATAATTAAAAGTTAAGTGAGTCAATTAATAATTTTTAAAATTTTCAGAGTTTTGGCAATGCTAACCCAGTACACCCAGTGGAGATAAACAAGGCATTCTCTTTTAAGGCTTGTATTCTCTCCAACCTGCTACAGTTTTCACCACTATCTATTCTGACACCTAACACCATACTTACTTACATTAGCTGCCTGGCATTATAGCTATTTGACTGCCCATGGCCAACTGGAAGGCCATCAAGAACATCAAGCCAGATGCTACAATCAAATGTAAGTAGCAACCAATATGCCTATTAACCCAAACTGAAAATAAAACAGCAGAAAACCAAACTGCTTAATGGCAAAACCCTGAACTCATTGTGAAACTATACGGTTTTCCTCCCTATGTCCACTATTGTATGAAGTTAGGCAAGTCACTTATCTTCTCTAGATTTCTATATCCTCAAATAAAAAGTGGTGATGATAACACCAGTATCATAGTAGATAGATGTCACTGAACATAATTTGTGTTAAAGTCCTTTATAAAGTAGAATAAAGTATTATGAATTATAATACTGAATGACTCTAACCAATAGCTGACATAAGGATAAATGAAAAAGTTGTACTACAGATGTTTTTAATGTTCTCACAAAAATATTCTGTCAACCTGCTGATGATTCACAATATTCTCTACTCTTTGCCAATTCAAAATACAAATATTTAAGAACTGTAGCTATAGTTTAAAATTCTTTGCTGGTGAGAGAAAAATTAAAGGAAAAATATGCCTTTGTATATCATATTTAGGATTAATTACCGTTTGGGTCATTCTGGCTTCCTAAAGGCTAATGGAAATCTAAGAGGCTTAACTGAGAGTTTGAATAAGGCATGGATCATTCACTGTGTATCCTGCCTAGAACTCTGTTAAGCAGAGTCTGGATCTGACTGCACCCATACAAGTAGGATTTGGGAGATGAGATGACATTAAGCCCCTCACTTGGGATTCCCTTCCTAAAACAAGTATTTTCAAACCTGGATTCACAGACAGCATTAACAGAAGCAAAGGGACAGCCAGATTAGGAACCAAGACTTCTAAAGCAAGCAAAATTTCTCACAATTTCCCCTCATCAGGCCAACAGTCAGAGTACTAAGGAAAGAGAACTGTGTCAGTCAATGCTGTATTAACATACCAGTCTTGGTGTCTGCTTCTTGAAGAACCACTGCAGTAGGGTCAGCCCTGCAGAAAGCTGGGGTATCATATGATGCTACCCCCATATATGTCTAATATATGCTCCTTAAATTGAACTAATATGTCATCATTCCCTATTTTTAAATCTTAGCAGCATAAAAGATCTAAAAACTTCTAGGCACTTTATCTATCTGGGACCTTCTCTATATTGACCTTGGCATTCATTATAGTAATATGCTCCCCTACAAATGGGCAAAGTGATAAATCTGTTTGAAATATAAGACTTGGGTCAAACTGTATACAATGGAAGGTGGTGTTTTTCCAGCTCCACTCCCTTTCCTGCACTCCCACTTGTTCACCTCTAGGGGGCAGTCTCACCAGCGTTCCCACGCCGTCGGAGGGGAAATGTCACCCTAAATGGCTAAAGAGATCAGTTTTCCTTTTCTGACTCACACTTGCTGACTGGGCAAATAACTTAAAATCTCTGTTTTGGTTTTCTCATCTGTAAAATGGGATGATTACTTTATAATTAATTAATTTGACCCAAGATTAACTGAAGTAAAGTGTGTAAAGGACTTGGCACAGTGCCTGCACATAGTAATTAGTTTAATAGATGTGACCACCCTTTGGGGTACGGCTTCCCTCAGAGCTCAGTTGGTAAAGAATCTGTCTGCAATGCAGGAGGCCCGAATTCGATTCCGGGGTTGGGAAGATCCCCTGGAGCAGGAAATGGCAACCCACTCCAGTAGTCTTGCCTGGAGGATCCCACAGACGGAGGAGCCTGGCAGACCACAGTCTATGCGGTCGCAAGAGTCAGACATGAGGAGCAGCCAAGCGCGCACACACCCCTGGGGTACAGGGAGATCGGGAGCCTGGACACCTGACCCAGAAGGAGCCTGAGAAGAGGACAGCGTGATCATGGGAGAACTCAGCTCTCGGGCTCCACCAGTGTTATCCTCAGCTCCTTGGGTCCAGGTCAGGACTTCTCAAGCCATTTTCTTGAAATAACTCCTAACTGTAAAGAGAATTGAATGCATATCCTGGGGGGTTATTGGTAGCTTCAGAATTCATAGGTTTTGTGTTGAAAAATTCATGTCTTTTTAAGTTGCTCTCAAACAAAACTGTCTTTGCTTTAATATAAAAATAATATTGCCTCCTCCTAAGTTTCTGAGAAAATTCAATCTCTAAGGAGATGTGCCATGATTATATTGTGACTTTGCCTACCCTTGGCACCTTCCCCGGACAACTGGGGATAAATGTGCTTCGATTTGCTATCCATGTGGAGTTGTCTTTCCATTAGCATGACCGATGGCATGAGTTCAGCTTTGGCTACTGCAGCATCTCGTTATAAATATATAAAACTCGGAGGCCCTGAGAAGTTACAGGACCTTCTCTAAATCACAGCGTGGGAACGGTGGGACGCAGCAAGGGACCAGCTTGTAAGGTTCAGCCCAGCTTCCTCACAGACACACAAAGTAGAGAACAAAGCACTTAGGCACAAATTTAGAACAGCCACAGTTCAAAAACAGTCTCAAAGGAATTATAAGTATTGCAGAAATACTAAGAGGAAAGCATCTCTTAATGTCATAACATTTAAGAGAAGGGCCTGCCATTTCTCAAATAGAAGTAAATAAATAGGAAAATCCTTCTGTGGCTCACTTTGGGGAAAGAAGATAAGGTGTTTGCCTCTGAACACTTCATAAAAGTCACGTTAGCGAAACTCGTATCTAGGCAAAATGTAGTATTTACAGACTGGTCTTCCGCACTGACCACATGTGACTGTTTCCTACCCAAAAATGATGCAGGTGTTGACTGGTTCGTAGTCCCAGGTAGGAGTAGCTATTGTATAAATACTGCCATTGAAAATTAACATACACATTCAAATAAGCACTATTATTAAAGGATAACTACTCTGTTTACTTTTTAAATGAGAGATTAACTGAAACTTCACTAATATCTATGATGTGCAAGCCTTAAAGAATTTTATTTTCAAGTTTCCTGCCACAATAGTGATGACTAGATACGTACCTCTAGGGGGAGCTCAAGGTTTTCTCTTTTCAGTCTCATTTTCCCTGCTGTCTGTCGTGTGTTCATTGACAGGGTACTTGCCTTTCACCTTTGGAGAAGGTATGGCACCCTATCCATTCATGTCCCAGCCATGTTGGCTCCTCCAAGTCGAATGTGTGAGTGTGTGAGTGTGTGTGTGTGTGTGAGTGTGTAAGAGTGTGTGTATGTGAGTGTGTAAGAGTGTGTGTGTGTGTGTGTGTGTGTAGGTAGATAGATGGGCTTCCCAGGTGACTCAGTGGTGAAGAATCAGCCTGCCAATGCAGGAGATACAGGAGACATGAGTTCGATCCCTGGGTTGGGAAGATTCCCTGGGTTGGGAAGATCCCCTGGAGGAGGAAATGGCAACTGTCTCCAATATTCTTCCCTGGGAAATCCTATAGACAGAGGAGCCTGTTGGGCTACACTCCATAGGGTAACAAAGAGTCAGACACAACTGAGCAACCACGCATGCACAGATAGAAATTACATTTTACTCTAGCATTTCCCAAAGTATATTTCAACCAACACCAGTTTTACACTAAATTAACAAATTTTATATAAATGAAGGGTTCCAAGCCAAAGAAGTTTAAGAAACACTGCGTTAAACGAAGTTCAAAGTGTTGTTTCCTGCAGGATGTCTCACAATCTCTAATGCTTGGTGACTTCCAAAAGAAGGGACAAAAAGGAACTACTTCCCAAATGAATTAGGCCACTGAACGGTTTTTTCAGGGCATCCTCTTGGGACTATTGTTAGAACATTCTCTCAGAAATATTGCTCAGGTTACTGAAACTGTGATCAATAAAATAAGCATAGATTAGGAATTTTTAAATAATAATTCATCCCTGTTTATTTCAAACAAAAATACTAATCCAAAATGATGCATGCACCCCAATATTCTCAGCAGCATTATTTACAACTGTCACGATATGGATGTGGCTGAGCTGGTAAGAATTGCAGTCCAGGGGGCTTGCATTAGAATCATGGACATGACTTTTTTCAAATTATGTTTCTCAGGCATCTCCCCTCAGATTCTCCCTTCAGCAGAGAGTTACTGCTCCACTGTGTTAAAATCTAGGCATGAGATTCATCCTGAAGAAATGAGGGCAGAAAAATTATTAAGGAGGAGAAATATAAGACTGTAGTTTCCCAAACAGGGCTATATATCCCAGAAAATGTCTTAAATGAATAAAATTTCTATTTTTAATTTCAAAATTAGAAATTAAGACATTCTTAATCTTTAATATAACAGAATGACAATATTACATGTACTCAATTTGAAAAGATATACACTCATTTTACAGAAAGACATTTCAAAATATTTTGCTGACAGAGGCACAATTTAAAAATTGAGAGACCAATGGTGTAGAAAAACAGTGCCTCAAAAAGCATATGTCAAATTAATTAGAAGATAACTTAGACAGATGTGAGCCTGCCTTCCAATAATAGTCTCCCAATCGCAAATAAATGCCAAGATGAAACTGAACTTCTTTCTTTAATGGTTTCATGCTATTATAGGAACAAAACTTCAAATTCTGCTAAAACTGTCACTTTAGGAAATAACAAACATTAGGACTTGGATAGCAACCAAGGAAGAAAGAAATGAAATGAAAAGTTAGCTTTTAAAACCATTAGGATCAAGATATGGGTTCTCTGCTCAAGAATATCAATCACACATGAATTTTTGGTATTTTTCAATCAAAACAAATATTACTCAAGAATAGCCTATACATTAGAGATACCAAGAGAACATTTCATGCAAAGATGGGTACAATGAAGGACAGAAATTGTATGGACCAAACAGAAGCAGAAGATATTAAGAAAAGGTGGCAAGAACACACAGAAAAACTGTACAAAAATGGTCTTAATGACCTGGATAACCATGATGGCGTGATCACTCACCTAGAGCTAAACACACTCCTGGAATGCAAAGTCAAGTGGGCCTTAGGAAGCATCACTATGAACAAAGCTAGTGGAGGTGATGGAATTTCAGCTGAGCTATTTCAAATCCTAAAAGATGATGCTGTGAAAGTGCTGCACTCAATGTGCCTGCAAATTTGGAAAACTCAGCAGTGGCCACATGACTGGAAGGTCAGTTTTCATTCCAATCGCAAAGAAGGGCAATGCCAAAGAATGTTCAAACTATTGCACAATTGCACTCATTTCACATGCTGGAAAGGTAATGCTCAAAATCCTTCAAGCTAGGCTTCAACAGTATGTGAACCAAGAACTTCCAGATGTTCAAGCTGGATTTAAAAAAGGCATAGAAACCAGAGACCAAATTGCCAACATCCATTGGATCATAGAAAAAGCAAGGGAATTTCAGAAAAACATCTACTTCATTGGCTTCCCTGGTAGCTTGGATGGTAAAGCATCTGCCTACAATGCTGGAGACCCGGGTTCGATCCCTGGGTCGGGAAGATCCCCCTGGAGAAGGAAATGGCAATCCACTCCCGTATTCATGCCTGGAAAATCCCATGGACTGAGGATCCTGGTGGGCTACAGTCCATGAGGTTGCAAAGAGTCGGACACGACTGAGCAACTTCTCTTCTTCTTCTACTTCATTAACTACATTAAAGCCTTAGACAGTGTGGATCACAACAAACTGTGGAAAATTCTTAAAGAGTTGGGAATACCAGACCACCTTATTTGCCTCCTTAGAAACCTGTGTGCAGATCAAGAAAAAACAGTTAGAACTGGACATGGAACAATGGACTGATTCCAAATTGGGAAAGCAGTACATCAAGGGTATATTGCCACTGTGCTTGTTTAACTCTGAATATTTATATGCAGAGTATATCATATGAAATGCCAGGCTCAATGAAGCTCAAGCTGGAATTAAGATTTCCAGGAGAAATATCAATAACCTCAGGTATCCAGATGACACCACGCTTATGGCAGAAAGCAAAGAGGAACTAAAAAGCCTCTTGATGAAGGTAAAATAGGAGAGTGAAGAAGCTGGCTTAAAATGCAACATTCAAAAAATGAAGATCATGGTATCTTATCCCATCACTCATGGCAAATAGATGGGAAAACAATGGGAACAGTGAGAGACTTTATTCTCTCGGGCTCCAAATCATTGCAGATGGTGACTGCAGCCATGAAATTAAAAGACGCTTGCTCCTTGGAAGAAAGCCTATGACAAACTTAGTGTGTTCAAAAGCAGAGACATTACTTCGCTGACTCCAGCTAGTCAAAGCTATGGTTTTTCCAGTAGTCATATACATATGTGAGAGTAGGACCATAAAGAAGGCTGAGAGCCAAAGAACTGATGCTTTTGAGCTGTGGTGCTAGAAAAGACTCTTGAGAGTCCCTTGGACTGCAAGGAGATCCAACCAGTCCATCCTAAAGGAAATCAGTCCTGAATATTTATTGGAAGGAATGATGCTGAAGCTGAAGCTCCAATACTTTGGCCACCTGATGGGAAGAACTGACTCATTGAAAAAAACCCTGATGCTGGGAAAGATTGAAGGTGGGAGGAGAAGGGGATAACAGAGGATGAGATGGTTGGATGGCATCACCGAGTCAATGGACATGAGTTTGAGCAAGCTCCAGGCGATAGTGAAGGACAGGGAAGCTTGCTATGCTGCAGTACATGGGGTCACAAAGAATCAGACACGACTGAGCACTGAACAACAAAGCCTAAACATATTCACTTCAGCCTTCCAAGATTAATTATGTCCAAGTGAAATGAGTTAACATAAATATGGTGTTTAAAAATTGATGTGAATGATGCTTATGAAGTTTTTAAGGATATAATTAAATTCCTACAAATTAAAAAAGATGCAAAGAAGCAGTTTGGGTAAAAGTTTAGGTTCTTCTAAGACTAAGTGGTCAGTCTCTTTGCATAGTCTTCAACGTTTACTCAAACGGGACAAGTTATGTTTCTAGATAAGAAATTCTATTCTAAAAGTGTCATTCAAAAGAGCAGTTCAGCCTTCCAAAATTAATTAAATACAAGTCAAGTGAAATATAAATATGCTTCAATAATATGTTTTAACATAGAAGCGTATTTATGTTCATATAAAAGATGATACAATGACTGTGTACAAAATATTTTTGCCTCTATATTAAAGCATATATGTCAACTAGTAATATTTATGATATACTTTTGGGATGTATTGAAGGCCTGGAGATTTGTTTGTCAAGATCTTCATAGTCCATATCAGGTTCTAAATCTAGGAAAATCTATGACTAAGTCCTTACAAAAACAATTATGTATTTTTGCTCAATATAGAATTCCACTCTCCTCCACTCTAATACTGTTAGTTATTATATTGCATTAACCAGAGCCATTTAATTATATCATCCTAAAGGGTATCTGTTTTCTCCTCAGATTCACCTAAAAGCCCCTGCCATCAGCTTAAGATTAGAAACTGAATCTCCTAGAAGAAACCCCAAAAGAACCTAAGTAAAGGAGTGTGCGGTGTACCCTGGACTACAGTACTTCAAGGAAGTAATTGACAGGTACCCCTGATACCCGCACAAAAAGTCAGCTGTGACTGAGTGATGATGCCCAGGGCTTTTTAGTACCAAAACTGAAGACTACATAAGGTAGATAAAGCTTTCATCCAATACCTTCCAAACCAAACCTCTCCAGAGGCAGAAACCGCTGATTATCTTGCAGTGCTTTTCATGGCTTTGCGCCATATCCTCTTGGTTTTTTTCTTGCGTCTCTGCTGGCTCAAGATTATAAATTGCTAGTAGAAGGCTCCATTTTTAATCACAGTAATCTCAAGAATCTTAGCCCTAACAAAACATCAGGTGGACGATTAATTATTCAGACACAGGCAGAGCTAATCAATGGATATCCAATGTAAGGGAGTATCTAAATAGATTATGGAACATATGAGCATGCTTTGAATTTCAGTGAGAATCCTTATAGTTTTGCCTGTTTTGCAAGTGTGAAGAATATGGGCTCCAGAGTTTTAAACGCTGCCATGCAGTCATTGTCATATTGGATAATTCAGCAACTCATCCTGCAACTAAAGAAACATAAGGGACTAACTAATTCAACTGTAGACAACATTCTCTGAACAACCCTGTGATCAGCAGGCGTAGGACTCTGGGTTGAGCATGTCCCAGAGATCATGGTCTCTCCTTCAGCTCAGGCTCATGAAAGGGTAACCAAGAGTTGAAACAAAAGTCACAGCTTGCAAACTTCTACCACAACTCATGAAACAGGTTAATTATACTAAATTGTGGCATGCAAGATGAACTATCTTAGCCCAAATGTATTAACAGCAGCTCATTCACACCATATATTTCAAGATAAGACCACAGCTCACTTATTTTCCAAATTCTGACCAATCCCTACCAAGACCACCCTCTGGCTAACTCTAATTCCCAAAAGTTTTTGTCTCTCTGTAACTCTCCTGTGAGACACCCAGGGTCACCAACGTGTGTGTGCTTCTTCTCTACTGCTGCTGCTGCTGCTGCGTCTACTAGTAGACAACATTTTTTGACTACAGATATGTTTTTGGTGGCCTTTGGTCAGTTGCATTTTTAAAGGTCATAATATGGTCACTCATCCACATGCTGTCTTGATAAAGAGGGTTTGTGGGTAAGGGGTATTTTTTTAAGCAAAAGACAAAGAAAACAGAAATGGAGAGAAAAAAGAAAGAAAATGAGGCTGCTTCTTTGACATTATCAAATTCTTAAGTCCCAGTGATTCTTCATCTATGCCACTTCCAGTGAACAGAGAAATCATACTAAGTTTTTTGTGAAATTATTTGATAGCCAGACAGCCTATGCCCAACCCATAGATCTTAGAGTATTATAAGCAATTAGCAGGTGCTATGTAAATATCAGCAAAAACAATAGCAGTGCATTTTCATATTTGTTCAGTAATTATAAGTTTGCTTTTATGGCTTTGCCTTATGTGAGATAATCAATGACCCTGGCATCATTCTTATTTTAGAGATGAAGTCTGTAGATCACTGTCAAGCAGCTTTTAAGAACTGGAACCACAATGCAAATTCAGTTACTAACCATCATGATGAATTCCCTTCCATTTTTTTTGCAGAGGTTTTATAAAATGAGAATTATGTAGCTGTGTGTGTATTGGTGAAACAATTCTGGTCAGTCACTGTTCTCTTTTAGGGAAAACTAGAGTTGCACTAGAGTTGCTTTTTATTAATGCTGTAAATTTAAAAAGAAAAAGAAAACCTTTTATCATTTTCAAGGACTATAGATAGCATTTATGCAGTCAGAAATTGTTTTAATTAGACACGGACCAGAACCACAAATTCATTAGATTTAACACTCAGTAATACTACCAAAGTTTTAATCTCACCTTATCATTAGGTCAAATACAGTCAAATGTTTTTAAAAGGCCTTGACCATGCAGTCATATAATCATATTTTTAGATGGTCAGTGTATTTGAAATGCACAGAGAACCTCAGGTAAAAGCAATGGCCCATGGAGAAACTTAGAGCATTTTATTATACTGGACTATTAAGCACATTCACAGTTCATAAAGTTTAATGGTCTGTCTGTAATGATTTATTTTTAAGTCAGCCAGAGGCTTCTGGGAGAACAAAATGTGACCAAATGCCATCAACTACTCTGTCAAGCTTAATGGCAGCATTTAAAGCCTCACCACAGACTTGCAAATTAACTACTGTCCCCCCACATGAAATCAACATCTCCCCTTAAATAAATTAAAATGCTTCTAGACCTACCAGGAATTTGTCTGAGCTGAAAACCTATATTCTTTCCAGGTACTAGGTCAGAAATGTTATGAAAGAAGTCAGACTCATTAACACTATTCATATACAGGACTCTGCACCAAATGAACAGCAGATATAAGATGGCATCCCTGAAAATTAGGACTGTTACTTTTACTGATGGGAAGAAGGATTTAAAAAGGAATGTTAGCAGGAACTACCTCTCTACTACAGAGGCTGAGAATAAGGTTCTAAATCTGATGACTGCTGACCAGAAAACCACCTTCAGTTCTGGAATCACATGCGTTAGTGTTTCCATGTAAACTGCTGACTAAGGGGGAAAAGCCATTTAAACTACTCTATCCGTTAATAAATCATCTGAACAACACATACACATTCTGGCCAAAAATGAGCAGCTAACGTGTCAGGGGACTCACTGTAATTTCTTTGCAAGACCCTCATTTGATCAGCATGTGACTGAACTGATGACACTTACTTTTGTGTCTGTATCTTTTCACTTATCCACACTCCAGAAAAGACTAATGAGCAATAAAATGATCAAAAGCACAATAAAACAGAAGAGAAATAAAGCCCTCAATTAACCACCCATGACTGAAATTCCTCATATTTAACTGTAAAGCATATTATCCCTATTCCTGATATTGAATCTGATAAAGTATCTGAAGCAGGACTAGGCATAGGAGAGTTACTTGGGAAATATAACTGGTTAATAATAAATGGAGGAGAGAAAATCATAAGCATAGAGAAAGAATAAATGAAAGCCTGGTTTTTACAAAGACCCTTATTTTCATTGAAAAGTATTTCTTCCCTCTGAACTCAAGAAATGCCAAGAGTGAAAACCATTCTAATTAAAAACTGTCACCTTATTTGAATGTCTTTGACATGAAACTTTTCATTTGTATCTTTTGATGTCTTCTGTCTATATCCCAATTTTTCACCCTAGCCCTTTTTGTCTCATCTCTTCATTTCAGTTGTTTTATTAACTTTCTGGTTATAAGAGTAATGCATGCTCAGTTCCCCCCCCCAAAAAAAAATCAGAAAATATGAACAGTTACAAACAGAAAGCAAAAGTCAATGTTAATCCCACAACCCAGAATTAACCACTGATAACATTTCAGTGACTTCTCTTCAGACTTTTCCTTGTTCATATATTCAAATGGGACACACTACACATACTATTTAACATGCTACTTAATAGCTTTGTGTTTTGTTTTATTCTTCAAAAACACTTTGACCTAGTACTATGAAATGATCCTATGCCTCCCAACTGATTGCTGTGACTGAAAACGCTTCAGCTGAAGTCTGTGAGTGTTTTTATTTTTAGTTTGTTTTAGATTTACCATACGAATGTTAGTATTAGTTCAAAACTCAAATTATCAGTGGGAGTTTGGTTAAACCCACACAGTGAAGGGGCTCATGCTCTTGCTCAGTCATTAAGTCACTTCCAACTGTGACCCCATGGACTGTAGCCCACCAGGCTCCTCTGTCCATGGGATTTGCCAGGCAAGAATACTGGAGTGGGTACAATTTCCTTTCTTCAGGAGATCATCCTTACCCAGGGGTCGAACCCACATCTCCTGCATCGGCAGGCAGATTCTTTACCACTGTGCCACCTAGAAAGCCTCCACTGAAGGTATGGCATCATAAATAGCCATTAAAAAGACTAGCTGTCCTAATATTTTCTCAGTACTCAATAAAAGTTTGATCCTTTGATAACTTTAGCTTAGAAAGAGCCAGAGTTACTGTGAGTGATTTTCACCTTTAAAGAATTTTTTTCTTCATAGACTCTTGACAAAACAAGTTCCAGAATAGTATGTATTTCCAGAAAGAAGTTTTAGTAAGAATTCTTACCTTTTCATCTTTCTATCCCTCACTGTATACTTATTACTTCAAATTTTTAAAAAGCTCTAGTAAAAATGAATCAGGGATAATTTAATTAAGAAAAAAAAAATAGGTCAAGAACTGTGGCGACCCTGACATTTTACACTACAATCTAACATGGTACAGTTTCATAAATACAGACAGAAGACACAAGACTCCTGGGTCAGGGATAAAGGACTGTTACTGAAAAAAATGGCAATAGCCAGAGTTTCAGTATTTCCTTAGACTCGTTTCCCAATGCCCAATTCCCATAAAGCTTTGCAAAGAGGGCTGGATGATCCCTGAAGACACCCTGGGTTGTACTTCGAGAAAAATAACCCTGAGCTTTAAGGATCTGAATCTTTTCAGCAAGCATGCCTGGTCTTTGCTCTGGAGGAAGACATCTGTTTTCCACGGCCGTTCTCCATACAAATGTGCTTGAAAAGTTCATCTGGAACAAAGGCAGTCAGAACCTCTGCTCTCAAAGCTTGCAGAAATTTGAGAGACTTACAGAGAGAATCAGTTCCTAGTAGAACATATCTCTCTCTTTTTAGTGGCTGCCTGTTTAATGGTATAAGTGTTCTATGATATATTTAACTAATATCTTAAGAGAACTTTTAGTTGTTTCTGAAGCCATCATTAACATTCTTGGACTTGTCGTATAATTTCTTTGAGATTACTCAAGATGTGGGATTGCTGAGTCAAGACTATTGGAAGCTTTTTATAAGATTTACTTATGTGTACCTTGCCTTCTAGGAAGCTATTCTTCATAGTCTGCTCATGTAATAACTATTTGGTTCCCCTTGCTTTCACTAATGGGCAGTATTATCAACCTGTTTGACCTCTGCAAATCTAATAGGCAAAGTGACATGTTTGCTTTCATTTTCATTTGTTAATTACTAATAAAACTGAATGTGTTCACTATATTTATTAACTATATATCTTTTATATTTTAAATATTGATGTCCATCAAGCCATTATTTTTTAAGAGGCATGCATCTTACCGATTGGTAAACATTCTTTATGTATCTTGTTTTGTATAACAGAATTTTTATGTAACAGAATAAATGTAGTTCATGCATACCTGTAGATATGCGTTCTTAGGGACAAACTTCAAGCCCCCAGATTTGGCTCTATCTCTGAGGGTGAAACTAAAGTAATTCTTTAGCTATCACATAACTGAAAACCTTCTAACTGCTTCATTTGGGCATCTCTGTCTTAATATGTCATCAAAGGTCTGGGCTAAACAACTTAAAACTCATCCAGTCGCAAATGTGAATATTCACATAAGTCTTTCTTTCTTTTCCCCACCAAATTTTACAGGATTAAATTTGAAACTAATTATAAGAGCAATGTGGAACACTAAGAAACAAGACTAGAAAGACTCTAATAGAAGAGATTGATCCTGGCCTGTTTAATGAAAATGACTCTTCTCTTCCAATGTTATAATGAAAGTCATTAACCACTAACATCCCTATTCCCAGGCCAAGGAAATACAAAAGGTTGTTAAATCTGCATATAAAACACATGTGGCTTTGTTATAAACATTGCAAAACTTAAGGAAGTTACATAATTTGTTAATCTTCCAGTTGTCTCCCTATCTGGAGACTACTTTTAATTACCTTTGAAAATTGTGTTCCATCCAAAACAAAAAATCATTGTTTTGCAAATCACTGCCAGAAATTAGAGGAATAAGGGAAATATTTTCAAATGTAAAGTGCTTTAAAGAAGTGATTGCAATATTAAAATGAAATCCTTCAACTCTATAACAAAGCACCTTCTCCCCAAAGAAAGGGAAAAAAAACTTAGGTTGCTATATTCAACTTATAAGAGCAAAATTTAACAACGGTTTTTCTGTGAAATGAAAGGCAATGTGTTAAATCAGAACTCAGTGGTGAAAGCCAAATCTCAAAATTCTCAAGAAAGCTTTCTGACTGATTCCAGGTAGCTTATGTGCATTAGGTAGCAGATATTTAAATATAATTTAGAAAACTAAAACAAAAGAAATAAATAATTTCAAGATCAGGATAAAAACTAAAATAACATGAGAGATCCAGATTCCTCCAGTATTTGTGTTGATTCAGTTCAGTTGCTCAGTTGTGTCTGACTCTTTACGACCCCATGGACTGCAGCACGCCAGGCTTCCCTGTCCATCACCAACTCCCATAGCTTGCTCAAACTCATGTCCATCGAGTCGGTGATACCATCCAACCATCTCATCCTCTGTTATCCCCTTCTCCTCCTGCCTTCAATCTTTCTCATCAGCGTCAGGGTCTTTTCCAATGAGTCAGTTCTTCACATCAGGTGGCCAAAGTACTGAAGTTTCAGCTTCAGCATCAGTCCTCCCAATGAGTATTCAGGACTGATTTTCTTTAGGATGGACTGGTTGGATATCCTTGCTGTCCCAGGAACTCTCAAGAGTCTTCTCCAACACCACAGTTCAAAAGCATCAATTCTTTGGCATTCAGCTTTCTTTACAGTCCAACTCTCACATCCATACGTGACTACTAGAAAAACCATAGCCTTGACTAGACGGACCTTTGTTGGCAAAATATCATCTCAGCTTTTTAATCATATGTTTGCTTAGGTTGGTCATAGCTTTTCTTCCAAGGATCACGTGTCTTTTAATTTCATGGCTGCAGTCACCATCTGCAGTGATTTTGGAGCCCAAAAAAATAAAGTTTGTCACTGTTTTCATTGTTTCCCCATCTATTTGCCATGAAGTAATGGGACCAGATGCCATGATTTTAGTTTTCTGAATGCTGAGTTTTAAGCCAACTTTTTGACTCTCCTCTTTCACTTTCATCAAGAGGCTCTTTACTTCTTCACTTTCTGCCATTTGTGTTGGTTCAGTTCAGTTCAGTCAGTTGTGTCCGACTCTTTGCAACCCCATGAATTGCAGCACACCAGGCCTCCCTGTCCATCACCAACTCTCGGAGTTCACTCAGACTCACATCCATCAAGTCGGTGATGACATCCAGCCATCTCATCCTCTGTCGTCCCCTTCTCCTCATGCCCCCAATCCCTCCCAGCATCAGAGTCTTTTCCAATGAGTCAACTCTTCGCATGAGGCAGCCAAAGTACTGGAGTTTCAGCTTTAGCATCATTCCTTCCAAAGAACACCCAGGACTGATCTCCTTTAGAAAGGACTGGTTGGATCTCCTTGCAGTCCAAGGGACTCTCAAGAGTCTTCTTCAACACCACAGTTCAAAAGCATCAATTCTTCAGAGCTCAGCTTTCTTCACAGTCCAACTCTCACATCCATACATGACCACTGGAAAAACCATAGCCTTGACTAAATGGACCTTTGTTGGCCAAGTAATGTCTCTGCTTTTGAATATGCTATCTAGGTTGGTCATAACGTTCCTTTCAAGGAGTAAGCGTCTTTTAATTTCATGGCTGCAGTCACCATCTGCAGTGATTTTGGAGCCCAAAAAAATAAAGTCTGACACTGTTTCCACTGTTTCCCCATCTATTTCCCATGAAGTGATGGGACCAGATGCCATGATCTTTGTTTTCTGAATGTTGAGCTTTAAGCCAACCTTTTTTCACTCTCCTCTTTCACTTTCATCAAGAGGCTTTTGAGTTCCTCTTCACTTTCTGCCATAAGGGTGGTGTCATCTGCATATCTGAGGTTATTGATATTTCTCCTGGCAGTCTTGATTCCAGCTTGTGTTTCTTCCAGCCCAGCATTTCTCATGATGTACTCTGCATATAAGTTAAATAAGCAGGGTGACAGTATACAGCCTTGATGTACTCCTTTTCCTATTTGGAACCAGTCTGTTGTTCCATGTCCAGTTCTAACTGTTGCTTCCTGACCAAAGTTGAACTAAAATTCCTTAACAGTTTAACCAGCGTCTCTGGATGCTCCAAGCTCACGAGATGCAAACAGCACTTCCAGAACACAGTAAGAGACCTCCAGGGACCAAAACTACACTATGATCAAAGAAGCCAGCACTTCTGGTTGCACCAGAAAGTGAAATGTACTTTTGAAGCCAGATGTTGTGAATATTCTCTATTCTCCAGATCCTAGAGAAAAGACTCCAAGTGGCTAGTAATTGTATGTTTTTTCTTCCTGACATTCTGTAACTATTTGGGGCCCATTGATAACTACACCTGGATATATAAACATGTAACTTTAATCCAACACCCCTACAAACTCAGTTTATCTATCTTGCCCAGGCTCATAATGGAACTTAAAAGAATATACACGAACTAAACTAGTATCACCTCACCCCTTCTCTTTTATTTACTTATTGTTTTTTATATTTCACACAACAACCCTCATTATATATTGAGCCTCAGGTGGTTAAATGACATTTTATATCACACACCCAGCAAACAGTTGGTGAACTTTCTTTCACACTCAGGAACTTTCTAGACTTGCTTCTTCTTTGCGGCTGTCTTGGCACTTGAGTTTAACTACCTTCCGGAGCACAGAGCAGGGCTCCCTATGGTGGGTACAGAAGCCCAGCAAACAGGATCTTCTGCCTTTTGGAAAGAGAGAGAGATATTCTTCTATTTGTGCACCCCATGCCAGGTACAGCTAAAGTCTCTCCTCTCTACAGTAATGATATCACACAATTAGCCCTAGATGCTGAGGAATGCTCCTTCAGATCATTCTGGTAATCTATCTGTTTTGTGCATCGCAGTGGTAGACCCCCAACTGCAGAGTGAAGAGGCTAGGTAGACAGGGGAGAACAAAGCAGGAAGCAAAGAAGGGATCAGGCACGTGGCAATATTTCTCAAGATTCTAGAGAAAGAAATAAACATTCAGGAAGCCAAGTGCTCAGGGGATGAGGTCAACTGGTGCTTCTGTCCACAGCTAAGATAATCCCAACTACCTTGCTGCCTTCTGAGACAAAACAGAGCCAATGCTCTTGGTTCCGGGTCGGGGCAGGGGGATGTCCGCCCCGTGTAAAACTCTTTTCTCTAAGAAATACCCTTATGAGCTGTCAGATCCTACTGCATTGTTAATAAATTCCCCTTTCGGATTAAAGTCTTACTCTTAGACTCTCACAGGAAGGCACCTTAGTCCTGCCCTCATGCTATGCCAGTTTCTTTCATTCAGGACCTTTTCCTGATTCACACTCTTCAGTTAGTAAACATTTAGTCTTCTTGACTTCCTCTATCTGTTAGTTTTCTCTGTGTGTGTGTGCACACGAGCACTCAGTTGTGTCCAACTCTTTGAGACCCTGTGGACTCATAGCCCAGTAGGTTCCTCTGTCCATAGGATTGTCCAGGCAAGAATACTGGAGTGGGTTGCCAATTCCTCCTCCAGGGGGATCTTCCCAACCCAGGGATTGAACCGGTGTCTCCTGCATTGGCAGGTGGATTCTCTACCACTGAGCAACCTGGGAAGCCCCAATTCCTAGGTCTGCTGTAAAAAAATCACCATAAAATTGGTGACTTAGGACGACAAAAATGTTATTTCCTCAGAGTTCTGGAAGCCCGAACTCCAAAACTGAGGAGTCAGAAGGGCTCCCTCTGAAAAATCCAGGGAAGGTCTTTGCCTCTTCCAGCTTCTGGTGGCCCCAGGAATTCCCTGGTCCACGGCAGCCAAAGACCAATTTCTGCCTCCATTTTCATATCACCTTCTCCTCTCCTGTCTTATAAGGACACTTATTATTGGATTGAGGATCCACCCAGTAATCTAGGATCATAATCTAGGATCATCTCATGATCCTTAACTTAATTACATCTGCAAAGGGTCTTTTTCCAGTGAGATCACACTCACAGATTCTGGGAATTAGGACATGGATATACGTTTTGGGGAGACCCCATTCAACCCTCTGTATCCATACAGGCACTGAGCAAAGCACAGAAGCCTTAGTTTCTGTTTCTCTGTTTGCTTTCCAGCTTTTCAACAGCACTGTCAGATAGAACTTTCTGTTACAATAGAAATGTTCTATATCTGTGCCGTCCAACAGGGCAGCCATATGGAGCTATTGAACACTTAAAACACTAGCTAATAAAATCGGATGCCTAACTTTTTAAAATTTTATTTAATTTTAATTAAAATGTAAATAGCCCCATGTGGTTAGTGGCTGCTATAATCGATAGCCACAGTTATAAAATTTTTTAGTACAATCTACTTTTTATATATTTATTTTTCCAACTTTATTGGGGTAAGATTGACTGATAAAAATTACATATATTTAAGGTCTACAATGTGATTATTTAATGTGTGTATATATATATTATATATATAGTTAAATGCTTACCATGATCAAGTTAAGGAATACATCCATCACCTCACATAGATAACTTTGTATGTATGTGGTGAGAAGATTTAAGATCTACTCTCTTAGTAAGTTTCAAGTATATAATACATTACTATTATCTATAGTCACCATGCTCTACATTAGATCCCCAGAGCTTATTTATCTTAAAACCCCTTTGAGCAACAATCAATCTCCCTAAACCCACCCCACTGCAACCTAGACTCCTGGCAATCACCATTCTATCCTCTGTTTCTTAAAGTTCATATGTTTTTGTCACAGATAGTAGGTTTTTCTTCTTCTCATGGCTGAGTATTATCCACTGTATACATATATAGCACATTTTCTTTATCCATTCATTCATTGATGGACTTAGGTTGTTTCCATATCTTGAAAGTTGTAAAATTTTGACTATGCTTACCTATCGTCTTCTCCTTTCCTCATTTGTCCTTATGATTTTATACTCATTTCTTTATTTTCCTTCTCATGAGATTATAGGGAGTAGCAAAGATAAATACATGAGATTGTGGAAAGCAGCAAAAATAAACAAATGTGTTCACAAAAATAAGGGCTTCCCTGGTGGCTCAGACAATAAAGAATCT
Source organism: Bos indicus (assembly GCF_029378745.1). NCBI lineage: Eukaryota > Metazoa > Chordata > Mammalia > Artiodactyla > Bovidae > Bos > Bos indicus. Next base: position 16,571,723 of record NC_091779.1, read on the forward strand.
GTCTGCAATGCAAAAAGAAATACAAGTAACAGTGAGAAACACACGTGCTTAGTCTGCCATATTTAACTGGATGGCTATCAATTATCATGGAACTAGTTCATATTATCTCATTATGATGAAAACTAACACATGGGAAAGAGGTGGGGTTCATTAACAAATTCAATATTTAGCTGTGTTTTTCTGGGTAATTTTGGCCAAAATCTCAGTCTTAGGACAGAAACGAAATGGAATAATGGTACCTTGAGATTGCAAAAGCCAGGGCACCCTGCCCCGCATTCATGACTCTTTCGGAAACTCATGCTATCTTAAAAGAGTATGGAAGTCATTAGGCCGGTAGAATGTTAAACGATGTTATTAGCTTTGTTATACCTACAACACCATGTGAATCTGGCATAAGTACAAGGTCAAGTCTGATTTAGGCAACAAAGGCTTCGCAAAGATTTTATGAATTTCAAAATTGTAATTATTTTCCCAAATCTCTTTTCAATTTGAATTCCTTCAAATTCTGCTCCTTTTTGTCACCAAGGAAGAAAGGCAGGTAAAGCAAAGCTTTATCTTGCCATAGTGACCAACAGCTTTATCTGTAGTTTGTCAAAATAAGCCATGATCAGCCTCTTCAAGGTCAGGTCAAACTTCAAAATCTCAAATTATCCATCTTCTACTCATCCAGTAGGAATCTGATCACCCTGTTCACACTGGGCTATAAGCAAACCTTAATATATGTGAAAGGAAGAATCAGAAACAAAGCGTACAGAGAAGGAAGAAACGTGCCTGCAAGTAAGTTGCAAAGAAGGCAGACTTCAAGAGAACGGATTGAGGGATTGAGCAAACAAAATCAAAGAATGCATTAACTTCTTTCATTGCCAAGGTTAATGAGTTTACAGTTAGTCTATTCATGAAGAGAAAATTGTAATTTTCTCACACCTAACATCTGTATATGTCATAATCTATCTTCAGATATTAGTTTTACAAAAGTCAGAGAGAGTTGCTTTGTTAGGGCCTCGGTAGTTTACAGGAAATGCTCAGGAAGACTTTTGTCTTAGAGACTAAAATTAGGCAGAACAAATTGTTATTTTTGATTTGACTCAGAGTGCAGTGTGGGTTTTCTTTTCTCCTAGCTGTGGAATAATGGGCACACCTATTCATAAAGGTGGCAGGGGCATATCAACTTTACTTTCACAATAGATATAACTCAATTAGCTACTAATAAATTATACTTAGAAAGCCATTATGCAGATGACTAAAGCCAACAAGCCGTTCAATGTCAGTTAATGTGGATGCAGTATAAAGGCTTCCTACAACAATACATATTAGAAAATACTGGCTTAAAGAACGACAATTGGCAAGTAGCACCTGGTAAGAGACATGCTTGGCAAGACTCCAGGACATCACTGCTCCTGCATTTAAGATGGCCAACTGGTTTTAAATCTGAACTATTTCCAATTGCAAAGACAACTTGCAATGAAGCCAAATAGTGATGGTTGAGTAACTGAGACATGCTATGCTTACTGGTTTAAAAAAAAAAGAAAAAACCTTGTAATCTGTCTCATAGATCCTTTATATCTTCCCTTCAAAAAAAGTCTTGATTTTTTTCTATATTGTTTTTAAGTTCTGTTTACTGGATTTTAAATCATCTGACATAAAAAGCTCCTACCTCAAGAACCCCCTAGACAAGAGGATGTATCCATTTCTAACAAATGGGCCCTTTATACTGATCCCAGTGAAGACATATGAGAACCCCAGCAAGAGAATGATATGTTATCACTTTACATTAGTAATCCTTAAGCACTTGTTCATCTTTTATTTAACTAAAAAGGATTTTCAAGTTTTTCTATGCCTTACATTCAAAACATGAGATTATACATAATCTAAATTATAAAACATATAAATTTATATAAAATATATAAATCTAATTTATAAAACATAAATTATATTAATATTAATTTATGCCTTCCCCTGCCCAGTGTCTTCCACCACGCCTTTCTGTGATAGATCAAATATGACCACCAATTTTTTTTTTTGCAAGAAATGGAGTCTATTTTCCAATTGCTTGAATCTGAGTTGGCCCTGTGGTCTGCTTTGACCATTAGAAGAAGGGATAAATGACCTGTGTGACTTCCAAGCCTCAGTGCACTTGTAGCTTCCACGGTCATCCTCTGGAACACTGACATCTTAGGAATAAGCTGAGCAAGTCTTCTCAAGGATCATGGCCTTCCTGGAGTGAGGCATCAATGGAAGGAGAGTCCCAGCCACCCCATCCATCCCAACTCTCCCAGCTGATACCTCAGACATATGAATGAAGTCATCTGGGATGAGCCGGCACCAGCCAGTCTGCCAGCTGGATTCAAAATCATGAGTTAGCATAGCCAACCCCCAGAGCACCAGAGATGAGCCACCCCCGACGAACACTGTCCATGTTAGCAACCTACAGAACCATGAGCAAACAAAGCACTCTAAAGCCACTAGATTTTGGACCTGCGATGTGAAAACATGTGACTGAGATACATCCCATTTGACATATTAGGCTAAAATTAAGGCATCTCATACCTATTAATTCCCACATGAAATTAAGAGAAGAGGTAGGACTTGATCAACTACCACTAGCAACAGAGTCACTTCTTTTTGCAGATATCCCCTAGCTCCCAACATGACGACTCCAATTCTTTACATTTCTATTCCACGCCTCTTACCTCTCCACAAATAGCTAAGTATCTGGGCAGTTCTCTCACTCGTCAATAACCATCAGCACTAGTGTGTCAGAACTCTGCGAGGTGATGCGATACAACCGTGAACAAACTGACACACACTCTGCCTTAATGGAACTGACCATATGGTGGAACCTACATTGACAGCTAATTATAAAGTTAGTTATTTGGGCTTCCCTGGTGGCTCAGTGATAAGGAATCTGTCTGCCAATGCAGGAGACACCAGTTCAATCCCTGATCCAGGAAAACCCATATGCAGTGGAACAATGAAGTCCGTGCAACAGAATTTCTGAGCCTGTGCTCTGAGCCTGGGAACCTCATCGAGAGAGTAGCCCCCACTCGCTGCAACTAGAGAAAAGCCGATGCAGCAACAAAGACCCAGCACAGCCAAAATTAAACGATAAATAAAAAGAATAGGGCTGATGGATATTAAATATTAAAATACATAATTCAACAAAACATTAAAAAATAAAGTTAGTTATTTTGATCACAAGTGTGATAAGTGCCAAAAAGGACAAGAGCAGAGGACCACAAGGTACCTAAATAGGAGTCTGACCGGACCTGGGAGATCATGGAAGCCTTTTCTGGAGAGCTGATTTTCAAGACCAAGACCTGAAGAATAAGCAGGAATTATATGGCAGGGAGGAGGGGAAATTTTTCACAAGGTCCTGAAACAGGAAAGGGGAGTGATACCTCGAAGGACAGATTGCCAGTGAGGCAGGATTGCAGAGAGTGAGGAAGCATGTGGGTGAGACAAGATTAACTCTATATTGAGCACAAGCATTTCTTCTTGTAAACAATGTAACTCTGACCTCAGGGCACATCCAAGGGCAGAAAACATGTGACCTAAGACAGGAGGCCATTACCAAAGATGATGGAAGAAATGAGAGAGTTGAAGCAAAGCAGATGAAACTTCTGAGTGACTTTAGCCACCCCACAATAAGTAATTCCAACGTTCCACTCACAGAATTACAGAAAGTTAGAAGGCAAAGAGAACTTAAAAATCTTATGGCCCACTACTGAATAGAACAGGCAACTTGCTCAATATTCTCTAGCAACCTAAATGGGAAGAGAATTTGAAAGAGTAGATACATGTACAAATATAACTGAGTCACTCTGCACGCCTGAAACTAACACAACATTGCTAATCAACTATACTTCAATATAAAATTGTAAAAATAAAAAAATTAGTCTTACGATTGAAACCCCTCTTTTTATAAATTGGGTAACTGAGGGCCAAGGAGCAAGAATCTTGTCCACAGTGAGGGGATCTTGGGCAGAATCAAAGCTCAATCCTGTGTCTACTTTCTAACTGCTTTCTCACTGCTTCAGTGTACACAAAATCCTTCCCCACGCATCATGTCAGCTCACCCTCTTCACCACTCTAATAAGGAGGTGGGGCAGATACTGCGATTCTGATTTTATTCAGAAAGTGAGGCCAAGATTAAGCAAAGCTCCCACTGCTAAGAGTGCCAGAGTTCAGACTAGAACTCAGGACTCTGGCCCCTTATTGACTCGATTAATTCAGTAAACATTTGCCAAGCACCTGCACTGAGCAAGCCCCTATGCTGCTGGGGAGAGTCAAAGGATAACTACGTGTGTTTGAGTGAGTGAAAGTCTCTCAGTCGTGTCCAACTCTTTGCGACGCCATGGACTATACAGCTAATGGAATTCTCCAGGCCAGAATACTAGAGCAGGTAGCCTTTCCCTTCTCCAGGGGATCTTCCCAACCCAGGGATCGAACCCAGGTCTCCTGCTTTGCAGGTGGATTCTTCACCAACTGAGCCACAAGGGAAGCCCACGAATACTGGAGTGGGTAGCCTATCCCTTCTCCAGGGGATCTTCCCAACCCAGGAATCGAACAGGGGTCTCCTGCATTGCAGCCAGATTCTTTACCAACTGAGCTATTAGGCAAGTGCCACACATGTTTATTATCCAGCAAAAATTAGCTTCTGTGAAGAGAAGGGAACCTCACTTTACCCTTCTCACTTCTGGGCCCTAGGGTCCCTGAGGAAGTGTGCATTCTTCTCCTGTCCTTACTAAGTCCAGGCAGACAAGAGGGTTCAGCCTGGGTACCAGACTTGTAGCTACTGGGAAGGTCCCGATAGCAGGTAGATATCTTTGGTTACAGGCCACAGAAACAATGGGCAATGGGCTTTCCAGCATAAACATAAGTGCATGGGAACCAATGGGAACACTAGAGAACTATTAATAGATGTGACCAACAACCAGAATACAACTGCTCCAGAGGCTAAGAAGAAGGAGTTCAGGAATTACCTTAAAGCAGGAATTACCCATCTGCCAATGGGACACGTGGATTCCAGTAAGATTTAAGGAAGATGAAGGGAAGGGAGGGAACACTCCAGGAAGGAACATCCAACTGGTCTAACCTGGCTCAAATCCTAGCTCTTGGCTAGTGAAGGTCAGTGCACCAGATTGGAAAGACAAGGCAATGAACCTAACACAATGCTTTTAGGAAGGTGGAAAAGATTTTAGGCAGCCAAAGGAAAAATGATGCATAAGACTCAGTGCATGCCACGGGTCTTAGAGCAAACAGAATACCAATTCCATCCTTTCAAAAATAAAACTGGGCATCAATTTCAAGTACTCTTTTTTTTTTCAGTTAAAAAATACTTTATTGCTAAAAATGCCAATATAATCACAGTAGTAACATCAATGATCACAAAGATCATAGATCATTACAAACATAAAAGTAATAATTATAATGTTTGAAATACTGCAAGAATTACCAAATGTAACACAGACACAGGGTGATCAAATGCTGTTGGAAGAACAATACCAACAGACTTACTCTATACAAGGTTGCTATAAACCTTCAATTTGTAAAAAAAAAAAAAAAAAAAAAAAAAATCCCTGTGAAGTACAATAAAGTGAAGCCCAATAAAACAAGAGATGCCTTTAAAGGCAGGTACTTAAGAAAAGTTGATGGAGTAGTCTTGAGGGATTAAATTTAAAGTTCAGTAACTTGGATGAATTCCCAGCACTCTTTGTCTATAAAGACTCCATATGAACCACCTTAGCAGGAATAAGAGTTCTGTAAGTGTTGGTTACCCTCATATCAACCACCACAATTGGAGCAAGAGTGTGAAAAGCACACAACCAACCATGCTGAGCCTCAGACAGCCTTCTTCAGGAACAGAAACAGTAATTGTCACATGCTTCTGCCACCTGTGGTAATCATGCTATCGTTGAGGGGGTAAACAATGATGATGATAATAAAATAGTTGTCTCTAGGAGCACCGGACTAGGCATTTTCTATGCACTATCTTTTCCTTTACTCACACTGAGTTATGGCATGCAAAATACATTGGATACAACTTCTTTCTGTTTCATGGCTGTCCTTGGCAATATCTTTTCCTTTTTATTTCTAGAAGTCTCTAGTGATTACCTCTACCACCAACAGTGGACACTACTGGTCTAGTTGAAAACAATAAAGATATTCTGCAGAAAAGGCTTCCAGATGAAAAAAAAAAAAATGTTCCAGAGAATGAAAGTTGCGAGGAACACTGCCTTGAGCTTTCTCAAAAGCTAACTTGTACCACCCTGCAATATTTCCTCTGGCTTCTAGGTTGAAGTATTTTGCTTTCAGATTGACTTTGTAGGTGTGACATAAAAAGGAGAATCAACTGGTTTGCAGAAATAAATCACAGGCAGGCTTGGGGTCCTGGTCTTGCTAGGAAACAGGTAGCCTAAAGAATTTACCTTTGCAGTGAATATCCAGGGGTAGTCTAAGGTAGATTTGCACTGGTTACTGAATCTGGTTAGCAGGCTGGCACATAGCCAGGTTAGCTGGCAGAATAGCTCAGAGCAGCCTCACTCTGTGCAAGTGGAATCATCAGCAAGTAGAAAAGTGCAGTGATGAGAAAGCCCATGTATCAGTCTAGGAGCATCCTGCTTTGTCTACTTTTTATAGTCAACATAAAACAGCTAAATTTTTACATACTTCACAGTTAAAGAGATGACATATTGATAAACAGTGTCTTTGGCATTTTTTCATCAGTCACAGCACCATCGTGCATTCACACACACATACATGGCTCTTAAGAACATTCCTGACTCAAAGAGCAGCACAGTGGGGAAGAAGAGCTGTTAGGTCAAGGAATGTTGATCACCTGTGGGATACAGAGAGGAGAGGTGTTTTATGTGAAGCAAGTATAGGTGGTAGTTCAAAAAATAAATCTTTCAGAGTGAGATCAAGGACCAGTGAAAGATAAAATGAAGAATAAATAATTGTCAAAGGATTTAACAAATAGAAAAGATAGGGAGAAGGCTAACCCTATAATATTGTATTAAAAAAAAAACCTAAAAGTTTGGAATAATTTCGGGAGTCTAGTACATTGCTGAGCGCTGAGGGCAGACACCTAGAGAGGCATGAAGGTACCAAGGTGTTAGTCAATGTTACTTACAGCGTTAGTCTAGGTAAAAATGGACATTAAATAAATGAAGGTAAAATAAATGCATAGATATGAAAGCATTTGTTTAGATAGAGTATTTTTGAACAGTAAAACATAGACCCTAGTTCTATCCTATTTTGGAAGTAGAGTACAGTTGACCTTTAAGCAACACAGGTTTGAACTCCGAGGGTCCACTTACGTGTGGAATTTGTCCAGCAGTAAATACCACAGTACCACACGACCTGCAGTTGGCTGAACCCATAGATGTGGCACCCATGGGTGGCTGATTATAAATCATATTCAGATTTTCAATGGCACAGAGGGTCAGAGCCCCTCACATCCGTGGTGCATAAGGACAGGTAAAGATTCAGGAGGCGTGAGAAAACATCTCAGCCACCAAAGTGTTAATCTGAGGCCAAATGTCCAACATTAGGAGAAAGAAGAAGGCTCACAAAAAACTGGAACCAAAGTTTGTCACTGTTCAGGTCTGGTGGCAGCTCTGGGAACCCAGGGCATCTTGTCATCTCATCAGAAACAATAATCCATTGCTTCCAGCTGCTTTATCAATTGCATCTCAAATTTATATTTTTTTAAGAAAACATGTCTCATCAGGTCAGATACAGGACACTCATGCATGTTCCAATTCACTCGAAGAGTTTTAATCTCCCATAAATTCAGCCTATGTAAGGTGGCTTTTAATCACATATTAACTGTAGAGACGGAGAAGGCAATGGTACCCCACTCCAGTACTCTTGCCTGGAAAATCCCATGGATGGAGGAGCCTGGTAGGCTGCAGTCCATGGGGTCTCACAGAGTCGGACACGACTGAAGTGACTTAGCACAGCATAGGATAGCACAACTGTAGAGAAGGAAATGGCAACCCACTCCAGTATTCTTGCCTGGAAAATCCCATGGATGGAGGAGCCTGGTAGACTACAGTCCATGGGGTCGCAAAGAGTCAGACACGACTGAGCGACTTCACTTTCACTTAACTGAACACCTAACTATGTGCTAGTCATTGACTCAGGCACTGAGGATGCAATCAGAATACAAGATCCCTGCCTTCACAGAGCTTATCGGGGAAGTCAGGGTGGGGAGCAGGGCAAGCATAAAAATCTTAAGATAATAACTTCAGCAACAGTCTGAGAAGGACATGGTTCTCTTAAGCATTAGAGGATTCCTAACCCAGACCTGGGGGTGGGGGGCGGTCAAGAATATTTCAAAGAGGAAGTGACATCTACAATGGCCGAATGTATGTGTGGCAGTGGCAGGGGGCGGGGGCGAGGGCGAGGAGAGAGTGGGGTGCGGGAAGGGAAGAGAGAGGAAGTGATCCTAATGCAGGAAGAACAAAATATTCTAAGGTCCAGACAGTAATGTATCTGGCCTTAGTTACAAAAATGTACATGGGTAAATTTGGTGGGACTGGAGCATGAAGTGTGATGCAGGGAGAGCTAAGACTGTAGGCAAAAGCAGGAATCACTAAACACAGAGAGAAGCCATTCGGGGGCTTCGGGCAGAAGAGTGACGTAGGTGATCACACATTTAAGGAAAAAGCACCCTGGGAGGAAAGTACCTCCAAAGTCACCAGAAATGATCCCCTAGGGTGGCAGCCCCCAGCACCACCTGACCAGGTGCCCAGAAATCCGGGGCAGCAAACACACCAGCACCCACCACAGCATGGCACCCCCAGTTATGCCTGATCAGGAGGAAGAGAGAAATACATCCCTAGCATATCTCCCTTTCATTTGCAGAGGTGAAATTTCTAGAAGCTTGAAGTGCCCTGGGTCACTGTGGGTGTGCAACGGCACCTTGGTGCTACTGTTCTGTATTGCTGAAAATGTTTGAGCCCATATCGCTACCAAAAGTGAGAAGAGTATCCTGGCCTGAGAAGGCCTGGGTGTTTTACATCATTTGTATTAGTTATTTTCCTTTACACTTAAGACATTCCATTGCATTCGTTTACCTTACCTGACTGGCTCCTCCTTGATTAGCAGTCTATGGCCAAAGTTGGCCTTCCGACTTGAGAATCTTTGATATTGTAGAGCAATAGGTCAGTAGGTCAGTAGGTCTGCCAGTAGGTCAGAACGTTTTGAGCTTAGGCAATTTAATGTGTTCAAAATAGTATAAATCACAATCTTGTGGTCCCTATTTTTAACAACAGCCGAGTGGCTGTCAGGACCACTGGTGTGGGCTCAATCATTCAGTCGTGTCAGACTCTTTGCGACCCCACGAACTATAGCCCACCTGGCTCCTCTGTCCATGGGATTTCCCAGATAAGAATACTGGAGTGGGTTTCCATCTCCTTCTCCAGGGTATCGTCCCCCAACCGAGGGATCGAACCCACGTCTCCTGCACTAGTAGGTGGGTTCTTTACTACCTCAGATGGATTCTGAGCCATCTGGGAAGCTCAAGACTACTGGTATAAATCTAAGAATATTACATATACAGTTCCAAAACACATGCTGAAGTCAAGCCATTAGATTTCAGTAAGATAACTAGTAAAATGTTAATCTCTGTCTCTCTCTCTCTCTCACACACACACACACACAATCACCTTGCCAGCCTGTGTGTGCCTTATGTTTTGTGGTTATTGTTATTCACCTCATTGACATATGCTGAGCCCTCCCTAAGTGGCTTCACTCCTGAAAATGGTACTACTGCTCTGATTATTTTCCTGAGTATAGGAAACTAGAAGTGAGACCACTGAAAACTTAACGTTTGCTTCAGGCTTCCAACAGTGTAAGTATAAAATATGTGATTATAAAATAGAAAATCAGGTCACCAGCTAAAAGTAAATAATTATAAATAATCAGAAATCCTCCTACACAGGATCCAAATTACAAAGCAAGAAATTTCTATTATAAATATTTGGCAGCTTCCATTGTCTGGTGATCCTCACTGAGAAAAATAACAGCTATTTGCATTAGGAATAGAAAAACCAACACTAGCCTTAAATTCTTTGTCTCTTGAATGTCATTTTATACTCACTGTAGCTTGCTTCTGAAGATTTAAGAACACTGTGCAAACAATTACGAGCTCCCCATACAGGGTTGTCAGGAGAAAGGGGCTTTGAGAAAATAAAGTCTGCAAAATGACCCAGCAAGCCATGGTTGGAGAAAGAGTGCAACTCTGAAATCTGAGGGTCTATCCTTCTCTTTCAACTTTCTCACTTAGGGAAAATATGTTATCTTAATTCCATATTTTTTTTAAATACACACCCCAGAGAATTTAAAAGACAAAGTAGAGTCTCTTGTCTCCAACCGAAAATCCAAGAACACACAAATAAATCAGAATACCCAAGGGGCAGCAGCTTAATCATGGTTGTACCCAGAATACTTGGGAGATAACAGATACTCAGTAAATACTTTTAAAACTAATTAATCCAGTTAAGTATTCACACACAAAAAAAGGCTATTCCTCTCATATACAAATATATTTTTGAACTGACCCAAATCCATAAATCACACACTTGTTTGCTTCAGATAGGCACTTTTAAGGCTTCCTTCCCCTGAGAATATTGAAAACCTCCAACTAAAATTAGCATGTCACAATAAAACAGCTTCCTACTCAAGTCCACAATTCTCTGCTAACACTATGGGACATGGTTTCTCAACTCTAAAAAGTACTGGGATACTGCTTCTTGTCAATGTCTCTCAAAGACTATGAAAAGAAAATTTGGTCACTGAAATTGCCTCCCCCCCCAAAAAAATCTAGTATTTAACATATAAATAGAAAGGTCAGAAATTTGATCCCCAAATTTGTTTGGATACTAGAAATTATCTTTTTAAACAAAATAAACAGTTCAAATATTAGCTGAAGGCACTCTTCTAAGAAAGAAAAGGCAGAATAAAGGAGAAGTAAAAGAAACTATCAAATCACTTTGTTGTGTATCAGGAACTAGTGTAGTGCTGTAAGTCAATTATACTTCAAAAACAAACCCATAGAAAAAGAGGTTTGTGGTTACCAGAAAGAGGTGGGGAAGAGAGACTTGGAAGAGGGCAATCAAAATGTGCAGACTTCCGGTTATAAGATAAATAAGTACTGGTGATGTAATATGATAAATGTAACACTTGTATCATATAGAAAGGTTGTTAAGAGGAAATCCTAAGTTGTCATCACAAGGAAAAAATATTTTAAATGTTTTTTATTTAATTCTGTATCTATATGAGATGCTGAATGCTCCCTAAACTTACTGGAATCATTTCATGGTGTTTGTGAGTCAAACCATCCTGTTACCTTATACCATGCGGTGTGTTGACAAACCTGGAGAGGAAAAACCCAACTGAATCTTACATAAACCAAACGAGCACATCCACCCCAAACCAGAGAGACTGGAGAATTGATTTCTACAATTGAAACTACATTTTGATCTTTGATTTTCCTTGCAGGATTGTATGTGTGTGGTGTGGTCCCGGCTCTTTCTCCGGGAAGTACAGCATCTGTAAAACCTGCGCCCTGCGGTTCCCTTCACCCCTCTTCTCCAGATCAGCACACCGGTTTCGGTCACCAGTCTCTGTCTAAGGAAAACCAGGACCTAGGTTTCCCTGGCAGGGCTGCCGCTCCCCTCCACTTGGAAAACTTGTGGGCCAGCCTGTTTGGAAACCACAGCACCCCGCTTTCTGCCTCCCCACACTCCCAGTGCAGACATGTCTAAGGGCTAAGGGGAGAGCACGCACCAGGCTTACTGACGGCTTCAGACTCCAGCAGTGGGGCCCCGACACCAAACTGAAGGCTTTTGGTGTTATTGCTAATGAATTTACTGAGATATAATTATTGTACAACAGATTGCACATATTAAGCATATAATTGGATAAAGTTAACCTCCGTACATACCCATGAAACTAGCACCTCAATCAAGGTGGTGGACATGTCAATCACTCCCCAAAATGTCTTTGCATCCCTGTATAGAAACCCTCCTCATTCCTCCCTGGCAGCTGCCACTTTGCTTTCTGTCACTAAAGATTAGTCTGCATTTTATAGAGTTTTATATAAATAGAATCATATGGTATATACTCATTTTTGTCTGGTATATTTTACTCAACATATTTATTTTGAGATCCATCCATATTGTATATGTCAATAGTCTATTGCTTTTGATTGATGAATATTATCCCATTGTATAGATATACTACAATTTGTTTTTCCTTTCACTTGTTAATGGATATGGAGGTTGTTTCTAGTTTGGGACTATTACAAAGATGTTACCAGCATTCACACAAAACTCATGCTCAAGAAACCAGAAGACTTTCTATTCCTAAGAATGAAGAGATAAGCTATGGACTCTATCTAAAAATTTCATTCAAGATGTCAAAGTGAAATAGCCCCACAGATGCTTATGCAGAGGCTACTACAAGACAATAAAGTTGATTTTATAATTTTACCTTAAGAATTTCTTTTTCAATGTCAAGTTTACATCTAGACATAGAGAGGGTTTGTACTTCTTGAAGCACATAAAAGATAGATACTATTTTTCTCCTGCAATTCACTGCATTTTGCTTTATTCACAGTTATTGAATATTTTTTTCAAATTGAAGGTTTGTGGCAATCCTGTATTGAGCAAGTCTATTGGTGCTTTTTTTCCAGTAACATTTCCTCACTTCATGTCTGTCCCACTTTGTTAATGCTCACAATATTTCAAAGTTTTTCATCATTATTACATTTGTTAGATGATCTGTGATCTTTAATATTACTATTGTTTTAGATGCACAAACCATGACATTTAATGGACAGATGTTCTGTGTTCTGACTGCGTCACTAACTGGCTGTTCCTGGTTTATTGCCCTGTCCTCAGGCCTCCCTGTTCCCCGAGACACAACAATGTAGAAATTAGGCCACATAATAACCCTCTGCTGCTGCTGCTAAGTCGCTTCAGTCGTGGCTGACTCTGTGCGACCCCATAGACGGCAGCCCACCAGGCTCCTCTGTCCCTTGGATTCTCCAGGCAAGAACACTGGAGTGGGTTGCCATTTCCTTCTCCAATGCATGAAAGTGAAAAGTGAAAGTGAAGTCGTTCAGTCGTGTCTGACTCTTCGCGACCCCATGGACTGCAGCCTACCAGGCTCCTCTGTCCCTGGGATTCTCCAGGCAAGAGTACTGGAGTGGGATGCCATTCCCTCTCCATAATAACCCTAGAGTGGTCTCTAACTGTTCAGATGAACCACAGGTCTTTTCCTTTAAATCAAAAGATAGAAATAATTAAGCATAGCAAGGAAGACATGTCAAAAGCAGAGACAAGCCAAAAGTTAGACCTCCTGTGCCAGTTAGCCAAGTTGTAAATGCAAAGGAAGAGTTCTCAAAGGAAATTAAAACTGCTACTCCGGTGAACACACAAATGATAAGAAAGTAAAACAGCCCTACTGCCAATAAGAAGAAAGTTTTAGTGGTCTGGATAAAAGATCAAATCAGGCACAACAGTCCCTTCAGTTCAGTTCAGTCACTCAGTCACGTCCGACTCTTTGCAACCCCATGAATCGCAGCACGCCAGGCCTCCCTGTCCATCACCAACTCCTGGAGTTCACCCAGACTCACGTCCATCGAGTCAGTGATGCCATCCAGCCATCTCATTCTCTGTCGTCCCCTTCTCCTCCTGTCCCCAATCCCTCCCAGCATCAGAGTCTTTTCCAATGAGTCAACTCTTCGCATGAGGTGGCCAAAGTACTGGAGTTTCCCCTTGAGCATCATCCCTTCCAAAGAAATCCCAGGGCTGATCTCCTTCAGAAAGGACTGGTTGGTTCTCCTTGCAGTCCAAGGGACTCTCAAGAGTCTTCTCCAACACCACAGTTCAAAAGCATCAATTCTTCAGTGCTCAGCCTTCTTCACAGTCCAACTCTCACATCCATACATGACCACAGGAGAAACCATAGCCTTGACTAGACGGACCTTTGTAGGCAAAGTAATGTCTCTGCTTTTGAATATGCTATCTAGGTTAGTCATAACTTTCCTTCCAAGGAGTGTCTTTTAATTTCATGGCTGCAGTCACCATCTGCAGTGATTTTGGAGCCCCAAAAAATAAAGTCTGACACTATTTCCACTGTTTCCCCGTCTATTTCCCATGAAGTGATGGGACCAGATGCCATGATCTTCGTTTTCTGAATGTTGAACTTTAAGCCAACTTTTTCACTCTCCACTTTCACTTTCATCAAGAGGCTTTTGAGTTCCTCTTCACTTTCTGCCATAAGGGTGGTGTCATCTGCATATCTGAGGTTATTGATATTTCTCCCAGCAATCTTGATTCTGGGAGAAGCTTGTGTTTTTTCCAGGCCAGCGTTTCTCATGATGTACTCTGCATATAAGTTAAGTAAACAAGGCTATAGCTGCCATAGATAGTGATTCCTCTGATGGATCTGAGCAAAGTCAATTGAAAAGCTTCTGGAAAGGAGTCACCATGCTAGATGCCATCAAGAATATCTTTAATTCATGAGAAAAGGTCAAAATAGCAATATTAACAGGAATTTGGAAGAATATAATTCCAGCTCTCATAGATGTCTGAGGGGTTCAAGACTTCAGTGGAGGAAATCTCTGTAGATGTGGTGGAAACAGTAAGAGAATTAGAAGTGAAGCCTGAAGATGTGACTGGACTGTTGCAATTTCAGGATAAAACTTTAATGGATCAGGAGTTGCTTTGTATGGATGAGCAACAAAAGTGGCTTATCAAGGTGAAAGCTATCCTGGTGAAGATGCTGTGCGGATTATTTAGATTAGAATACTGCACAAACTTAGTTGATAAAGCAGTGGAAGGATTTGAGAGGACCGACTGCAGCTTTGGAAGAAGTTCTTCTGTGGGTAAAATGCTATCAACCAGCATTGCATGCTACAGAGAAATCGTCCACGAAAGCAAGTTAGCTGATGAGGCACACTTCAGTGTGACGAGGCACACCTCAGTGTGATGAGGCACACCTCAGACTTCAGCAACCACTGATCGGTCAGCAGCCATCAACACTGAGACAAGACCTTCCACCATGACTCACTGAGGGTCCAGACGATAGTTAGAATTTTTAGCAAAATCATTTTAATTAATGTATATACGTTTCTTTTTTAGACACAATGCTATTACATACTTACTAGACTATAGCATGTGTGTGCTAAGTCCCTTCAGTCCTTCCTGACTCTTTGTAACCCCATGGACTGTAGCCCACCAGGCTCCTCTGTCCACAGGATTCTCCAGGCAAGAACACAGGAGTGGGCTGCCATGGCCTCCTCCAGGGGGTCTTCCCGACCCAGAAATCGAACCCTCATCTCTGTGTCTCCTGCACTGGCAGCAGGGTTTATTACCACTAGTGCCACCTGGGAAGCCAGACTACAGCATAGCACAAACACAACTTTTATACACACTAGGGAAAAAAATTTCACGTGATTCACTTTCTCGTGGTATTTGATTTCTTGCAGTAGTCTAAAAGCAAACCCACAATGTCTCTGAGGTATGTACACCTATAATTATCTTAACACGCATGAGTTCATAATAGTAGAGAGTGAGCAGACGTGAATGAGAGAGAGTAGAATATCAATCTCCAAACCTAACTTACTGAACATAATCAGGAATATTTAAGATACCATTTCCTTGGTCTGAAAACTAGCAAAAGGAAAAAAATAAGCATTTATCCTTCTTTTCTTGTATGAACTATATTTAACAGTAACCAAATAGCCTAATTTGATAAGGAAAAGTGGGTTTTTCCCAAAATTTTCCATCCAATAAACATGGAAAAGATGGTAAAATCTAGTTAGAAAATCACTACTTTTCATTCCCTCATCAAAAGAATCAGTGAACAATAATCAGGGATTAAAATATACAAAAGGTTGTTGGGGAGTTTACATAGGAGGGACTGAGCTATCACCACCGGAACCTAGTGATCAATCTTGGCATTACTAAGAATAAGTGCATCCAGAATTATATACTGTCTGACATTTTAGAACATGGGTCACAGAGCATAATGCATGAAATATTCTTGCCCCAAAAGTTGAAATTGAATAGCATCAATTAAGGAAGTCAAGTGATAAAGGTCCAAGTTAATTGACACCACAGGAAGCAAACAGAAAAATCCAGAAATCTAAAGGAGAACTGACACAATTTTTTTCCAAAGTTAGTGGCAGGATAAAGAAGTGACAAGGAGGACTGCCATTAACACTGAAAGAAGACCCTCCACCAGGAAAGACACCATGACTCACTGAAGGCTCGGAGAACGATTAGCTTTTTTTGGAGGAGAAGGGGGCAGCAGAAGTTGAGATGGCTGGATGGCATCACCAACTCAACAGACATAAGTCTGAGCAAACTCCAGGATATAGCGAGGGACAGGGAAGACTGGTATGCTGCAGTTCGTGGGGTCACAAAGAGTCGGACATGACTTACAGTGACTGAACAAAAACAAAGCAATAAAGTATTTTTAACATTTTTAGGCATCATGTTATTGTACACTTAATGAGCTACAAAACTGTGTAAACATAACTTTTATATGCACTGGGGAACTAAAAATTTATGTGACTCACATTATTGTCACACTCACTTTATTGAAGCGGTCTGGACCCAAACCTGCAATATCTTGGGGTATAGTTGTGCTTCATTTGTAACTTCAGCCACATATTTATCTACTCAAAGTTATCAAAATGCAGATTACATGCCTGGTACTGTACTGTGTGCCCCAGGACTACAAAAGTTAAGAAGTTAACTCCTTGCTTAGTGAGAAGCTGGCATCTTCACACTTTGAAAACCAACACAAGTAGTCTTTGCCTGTTTTAACATTCCTTACCTCCATGGTAAAAATAAGAGACAGTAAAATTAACAAGCTGCCTAGATTACTAGAAACATAAGTCAACTCCCACAGAGCACCAAGAAGAAGCTTCTACCCGCTTTGTAGCCACTGTTCTCTCCATGCCAAAGCAGGGAGCTCATGTAGATATGCAGGTAGGTGACTTATGACCCACAGTGACACAAGAATCAATGGAAGGAGCAACAGGGCAGCAACGCTCAACAGCTCTCCTAAGCATGTTGAGGAAGAGTTAATCCTTTAATACAAAACTCAAAATTCTCTTCCCTGAACGACCTCCTCCATCTACAAACCCATCCAATCCTTCTCCCCAGATCTTTTCCCAAAACGGACCTAGAAAGACTACATGCATCACCACATCTAATTACTTTTGACTGCCTTGTATTGTCATTTTCCTCCTCAGGATAAATCCATTAGTATAAAATAGGGGGGCCATTTCCAGGCCAAATGATATATGCATATTCAGCTAAAATCCCTGCTCTATGGGAGCACAATATACTCTTTTATTTATTTATTTTTTAATTGAAGGATAATTGCTTTACAGAATTTTGTTGTTTTCTGTCAAACATCAACATGAATCAGCCATCAGATCAGATCAGATCAGTCGCTCATTCATGTCCGACTCTTTGCGACCCCATGAATCGCAGCACGCCAGGCCTCCCTGTCCATCACCAACTCCTGGAGTTCACTGAGACTCGTCCATCGAGTCAGTGATGCCATCCAGCCATCTCATTCTCTGTCGTCCCCTTCTCCTCCTGCCCCCAATCCCTCCCAGCATCAGAGTCTTTCCCAATGAGTCAACTCTTCGCATAGGTGGCCAAAGCACTAGAGTTTCAGCTTTAGCATCATTCCTTCCAAAGAAATCCCAGGGCTGATCTCCTTCAGAATGGACTGCTTGGATCTCCTTGCAGTCCAAGGGACTCTCAAGAGTCTTCTCCAACACCACAGTTCAAAAGCATCAATTCTTCGGTGCTCAGCCTTCTTCACAGTCCAACTCTCACATCCACACGTGACCACAGGAAAAACCATAGCCTTGACTAGACGAACCTTTGTTGGCAAAGTAATGCCTCTGCTTTTGAATATGCTATCTAGGTTAGTCATAACTTTCCTTCCAAGGAGTAAGCGTCTTTTAATTTTATGGCTGCAGTCACCATCTGCAGTGATTTTGGAGCCCAGAAAAATAGTCTGACCCTGTTTCCACTGTTTTCCCATCTATTTCCCATGAAGTGGTGGGACCGGATGCCATGATCTTCGTTTTCTGAATGTTGAGCTTTAAGCCAACTTTTTCACTCTCCACTTTCACTTTCATCAAGAGGCTTTTTAGTTTCTCTTCACTTTCTGCCATAATAGATACACAGTATATTCTTAATCACTTCATTATTGGGGTTAAAAGAAAGCAAACCATTACACCTGCTTTCTCTCCTTGAGTATTTTTTCATATATAAGATCATAGCATCCATACCAGGATCCCTAAATCCACTAACTTACACTTTTTTTCCCTACTGATTAGCCTGATACCTCCTTCTTCCAGCAAAATAGCTTTTCTTTTCATCAACACTATCTACTTAGACAGCTGAGTCTCAGAATGTTTATGTTCCTATTTAACACCTATTATGCATATTTTTCTAATTTTTTTGCAAAAAATATTTTCTAGGTACAGTTGATGCCTAGTTAGGCAAGTTGAGATGGTAGTAGGAATATGAGTAGCCTTGAAAGGTATTTCTGTCAGATCTAGTGAGTACTGTGCAACCTTCGTTCTCACACAGTATCAGTCAATTTATTTTATTAACTCTATTTTTCTTCAGTTCAGTTGCTCAGTCATGTCTGACTCTTTGCAACCCCATGGATTTCTTAAACTGATGTTAAAATGAGTTTGCAATCTACAGCATTTACTAAATGGGGCTAATGATTTGGAGATAAAGTAATATAAGCATCATATATATGGATTTTAATATTTTCTCAGCTAATCCACTGTGGCTCAGCTGGTAAAGAATCTGCCTGCAAATGTGGGAGACCTAGGTTCAATCCCTGGGTTGGGAAGATCCCCTGGAGAAGGGAATGGCTACCCACTCCAGTATTCTGGCCTGAAGAATTCCATGGACTATATAGGACTACATAGGATTGGACACGACTGAGCAAATTTCACTTTCACGATTTCAGCTAATCCACAAACAACAGTGGCAGTGTCTGCTTAGACATTTGAGCCACCTTGCACGCCTCAGCTTTCTGCCACTGAATACCATGCATTGTACATCTACCTTTATACAGCATCCACGGGGATTATCAGTCCACTTATAACTGATACCAATGACACCAGAGTACATGAAATGTCACATTTCTTTCTTTTTCTAAATCAAATTAAACCCAGTTCAAGCTCCAAGTGGCCAAGGTTGACAAGAAGAGCAAGATCAATCAGATGTCAGCGATGCCTTATAAGAAAGGATCAAAAACTTTAAAACAGAAAAACCACAGAGTTTATAGAGGCTAAAAAACAGAGAGAGCCCCAGGTTCTGGTAGTTCATTCCAAGTCTGTCCATTTCTGGTGTCCATGGTTACCCACATATCATCACAGTTCAGGCTCTGCCTTCTCTGGTGGTGGTGGGGATGGGAGGTACTTTCTGGTGCAATTAAATGTCTTTCACTTCCTAAACTACCACCACATTCCTATACCCATCTCAAGGAATCTAACTGCATATCTCCAGAAAATGAATCACTGCTCCCCAACCTTCAATCATAAAATGTTCTATTAGTAAACCCTCTTAGACAATTTCATCAGATCATCATGGTGACATTTCACCTTTGGGAAGAAAGGCTTATCTCAAGAGTTGTTGAGAGGAAGAATGATAATGTTTCAAATTATAGTGGTCAGGGTAACAGTAGGAATTGTGAGAAATAAAACCCTCAATATTCATAGCTTAAAACAGTAGAGGACTTTCCTGGTGGTACAGTGGATAAGAACCCACCTACCAATTCAGGGGATAAGGGTTTGATCCCTGATCTGGGAAGATTCCACATGCCTCAGAGAAACTAAGCCTGTGTGCCACAACTATTGAGCTTGGGCTCCAGAGTCCATGAGCCGCAACTACTGAAGCCAGCGTGCCTAAAGCCTGTGCTCCTCGACAAGAGAAGCCACTGCAATGAGAGGCCCAAGCGCCTCAACAGAGTAGCCCACTCACTGCAATTAGGAAGAGTCCGTGCATAGCAACAAAGACCCAGCACAGCCAAAAATAATTAAATATATTTATTTTAAAAATCAATAAAATTGAAGTAAAATAAAAAAAATTTTAAAAACAGTAGAAAACTATGGATTTTCCTGGTGTGCATCATGCTCTCTTTACTCAGTCATTCAGGAACCCAGGCTGACAGAAGTTCAGCTGTTTTCAGCATGGGCTTCCAAGGTTGCTCTGGGCACAGACATCCAGCAAACCAAAGGAGGAGGACACCACAGAGGCGGCGCTCTGCTTCCTGTCCACCCTGGCTCGACAGCGACACCCATCAACTCCCCTTACATCCTAGCAGCAGAATTGAGTCACAGAGCCTCACTTGGGAGCACGGGCACTGACAAATTCTATACGATGGGAGGGAAAGCGTCTATTTTCATTGATAATTAGCCATTTCTACTATCAAATAATAGACAATCCAGATTTAAAATATATCTGTTCAGTTGTTCTTCCTAACTGGTAATGAGGCTCTCCAAAGAGCCAACAATTGGGAAGAGGGTGAAAAGCAAAAAATCAACTGGATTAAGATTCTCCTACATAATGGAGAGTGATGGACAAGGAACGGGACAGAAATTCATAGAGCAATCAAGCTGTGAAGAAGCGTAAGTAGAGACTGCCCAGCTCATCTTACAATTAGAGCCTACTAAGATTGTTAGTTTTCCTAAACCACAAAGCTCATTAATAGCAGAAAAAGAAGAAAGAAATTGAAAAAAAATCCTCAGATCCCTTGAGCCTTTGTCAGGTGCTTGCTCCACTAAGATTCAATTTTTCCTCTTTTGGGGCCTTGTTTGTAACCCAAAGACATGGACCCAATTCTCTACGGTTATAGCTGTGAGACTCCAGAATTGTCCCTTGGGAGGAAAGATGACGAGGAAGAGAAGTGCATGCTCTCCCCCAATGATGCTGCTATGCACTTGTCGACTTCCGCATATGCCGGTAACCAGGGTATAACTTCACAGCCTAGCGTCAACAGTCGCCATACAACCTCTACTTTTCATGTTTCGTTCCCATCTTGAACCACATACACTTAATTTTGGAAAGTCATTTGTTGCCTTTTTGGCAGCATTCATACCCAAAACTGTAAATTTATTGCCAATAGGAACTACTTTTAAAGTCACTGATGAGTCATGGGGAAAAAACCCTGAAATTTCTATTCAGGGAGGATTCTGTTTCATCACTGAATCGTGTTCCCCAGGGTGGCTTTCACTGCTTTTGGAGCAGCACACTGGTCACTGGCTCCTGTTCTTTATTCCTCACCTGAAGTCATTAGCTCAGTTTCTGATGCTAAAATTTGTTGCTATGGAAATAATTATTATTATTTCAGAAGACAAAAGGATAATGGCTTCATGCACAACCTCATGAAGTAGCAGAAACTGATGAAAATCTCAGTAACAAAGATACTATTTTCATACTGAAGTTGTGTTAGTAAAATGTGTTAGAGAGAGGGGTGAAGGAACAAGAGGAAATAAAATGTCACTTGAATATGTCTGCAGTTTCTTGAGTTTCTTTGTTAATCTAGTTGGAAAAGTAGAATTATACTATCAGCTGGTGATCCCTCCAGAGAGCTCCAGAAGCTGCTGGGGTGAGGTACAATTTCAGAGAATTTACCTTTCAGAGTCTCTCTACCTTTGTTAGTAAAAGGCAACCTACAGCTTTTTCTATGTAACTTCTCTTTACAGGAGAAGATGCCAAGACAGCAAGAGAACCAGGAAGACGTAGAAAAATGACAGGATAATGAATGGAATTTCCCTGTTGATCATGCAAATTTCAGCTAAGGTCACAAAGCCACAAAGCCACAGGTATTTTATACACCTCCCATTCTTAAGACAGCCACATCTCACGGCATTTACTAGTGAGGGCAACTAACATAACATCCCTGTGCCCACTACACAGTTGTTCTCAAACACAGCTACACACTACAATAAGCTGGAGAACTCTTCAAAAACGCTCATGCCTGAGCCCAATCAAGTCAGGATCTTTGTGGTTGGGCCCAAACACTAACAGTCTTTTAAAGGCTTCCCCGGTGATTCTAATACACTGCCAGCTTGCAGAACCACTGATCCACAAGGACAAAAGTCTAGAATCTTTGGAGGTATACAATATCTGTTTGTTTTGAATGCTCTGGCATTTCCCTCTCTTTCTGTGCCCAGGTCAGGGAACTCTGCACTGAAGATGCCTCTAGCTACGCTCCCGAAAGGACCCACTCACCTACCTCAAAGGGAAGCAGCATGTGGATGCCAGGCACTTACCAGAGAAGGACCACAGTAGCAGCAGTGAAATCAAAAGACTTTGGCTCTCTTCTGAAATCTCTCTCATTTGTCCAGCCCCCCAGGAGGAGATAAAAGCAGAAAAGGGAGGAAGAAGAAAAAGACGGCACCCCCTTCACTGCTAATACAAATACCTCAAGCTGAGGCCTGGCTGGCTGTGGCCCACTACATCGGATGTGACATTTAAGTTTCAGCATAGACCAGATAAGACTGGACTTTTCAATATCTGAAAATGACTAAAAATGTTGAATCTTACCAAGATGTTATTAAAGGATACAAAAGAAAAGTGATTCAAAAAAGGGTGTTTTTAAAAAGTGATAGGAGAAAAAGAAACCACCTCATATTTGAATCCCATTTGAGATGTTCTATAAACAATCACTTGATGACTATACCTCCTATATGAATTAATCACATCACAACATGAGGATGCAGAAAGCAATGACTTATATAACCTCCCATATTCCCTCTTCCAGTGATTCTATTATAGGTAAGATACCAAAGGATTAAAAAACCAAAAAAAAAAAGGATACTTTCAAAAAAAAAAAAGAGGAAATTCCAAACCCTCCTCCACTTTCTATACCTAACCAAAGAGAGGAGTTATTCTGTTTGCAGGGGTGGTACCCTTGGGATCAGTACTCTTCTGAAATGTATGGATCAGAAGCAACAACTGGGAGTCACCTGCTGAAGCTGCTGGAGTGACTGGTGGCATGATCACTAGAATGGAAGCTAGACCTAAAGGTAACAGAGAGCTACATGTCCATTCAGAATGGCCCACTCCATGGCTGTGAACATGGAAGGTTATGTAATTCATTGTAAGTCACTCTTTCTTATTCACTTCCTAGTTATAATTAACTCATGGGTGAGAGATGAAGGAAAAGTCCTAGACCCTACACCCATCTACAAAAGTATAGGCCACCATGCAGCTCCCTGGATAAAGGTACTGACTCTAAGTAGTTGACGGAGCTATCCCCGGGAAAGGCCATTTTGGCAAGGACATAGGTGATGGCTTCATCAATAGCACAAGCTTACATTTCTTCACACAATACATGAAAACAATCTTTTTATTCCTCTTTTCAGGAAAAGAAAATCTCTTCCCACAATCAAGTCCAAAGATCACTGGGTGTTAACTGAGAGGTATCCCATCAGCTTGCCATTTGTATTCTTTTCAACCAACCAATTTGGAATTGCTTTCCCAATTACTAATGAATGGCTAAAACCCAAAAGGATGGATGTCATCTCTAAGAAGGCTCAAAATTAACTATCCATTTCTTAAGATGGATTCTATCCTATTAGTATGCTGCTGCTGCTAAGTCACTTCAGTCGTGTCCGACTCTGTGCGACCCCATAGATGGCAGCCCACCAGGCTCCCCCGTCCCTGGGATTCTCCAGGCAAGAACACTGGAGTGGGTCGCCATTTCCTTCTCCAATGCATGAAAGTGAAAAGTGAAAGTGAAGTTGCACAGTAGAATAGTATGTGTTAAATAAATCTACATATTGGGTAGATGGATAGATGGGTGAATGAATGGACTAAAGATCAAACAAATGAACAGAGGACACCCATGTTCAAGTTCAGGCAAGCCTAGAGCAATGCTGGCTGGGGCTTGGGGCCCCAGGTAAGTAAGAAAAGGAAAGAGATACCACAGGAGAAAGAAATTTAGAAACAAATTTTACATCATAATTTTTGCCCAGTACTGTTGTAATGTAGTTGGTGATGGACAGGGAGGCCTGGCATGCTGCGATTCATGGGGTCGCAAAGAGTCGGACACAACTGAGTGACTGATCTGATCTGATGTTGTAATAATAATAATAAATATTGAGGCACAGTTAAGTATCACTCCTTCATAATGAATAAATTTCAATAGTCTCCTTGCTTAATGAACCAAAATTTTAAAAACCCTGGTTTGGTCTTAAAAGCTAACTCAGCCTTAGTCTTCCCATTTAAAGCTGTCAGACATTTTTTCCCCTCTCAGTCCACAGCTGGCAAATTGCAAAGTTTCAGGATCTGAACCAGATATAAACAACTTTATACATAATGAAATTTCAACTAAGCAATTTCTCTGAACTCAAAGATTACTCACAAATTAGGCACAGCCTATAAATCAACTTTTGATAAAATTAATGTTGAATCGCCTCGTCTAGACAGGCCTGTGTACTTGAGGGTTTGACAATGCTGAATGCTGAATTTGTGATTTTAAATCTGAGTTCTGGCCATTTTAGGCTATTCCTATCTCCTTGATGGCACTGTAATGAAAGAACTTCAGAGGGTTGATTTTTTTTTTTGTTTTTTTTCTTTTTTGGGGGTTTAAGTGTTTCTAGCAAAAAAATTTCTCATTTGTAGAAATTTTCCATTACTTAACACATGTATCCATCTTCCTAAAAATCAGTTAATAAGAGTATTTATCAATATATAGAGAGTAGAACCTAACTACCCAACTTATATCCTCATAAATTAAAAATTACTCTGATTTTCCAATTTCCTGGAAATCAACATATAATTCATCTGATGATGGATGCACAGCCATAAACCATTAACAACATACTCTTCAATCTCTGCTCGGGTAATGGATTCATCCATTCCTGGTGAGAGGCAGGAAATGGAAAAGGCCATTCTAACTGGATGCCTCTGGTTCCAGGGACCCATTTGGATGATTTAAGAAGTTTCCACAAAAGCCAAGATTCTAACATAAATATTCTGATAGTCTGAATACCACATCTGAGCCATCCCTTCTCTAATTGCATTTTGGCAATAAAGGCTCTGAAAGATAGACACAGACCACCTTGAACCCTCTTTGTCAAAATGGAGGCACGGCGAAGCAGAATGCCCCATAGGAGACCATCTGCTGGGAGAAAGGATCTCTGATGCTCTCCCTCCTACAGGTTTCCTGAGTTACCTCCTGCTCCTGACACCTAGCACAGAGGCTTCCGTGTGGTCTGTCTTCAGGCTACTTGCTGGGCAGACAGCCTGCCATTCTCTCTCCCCACACCACCCCTGTACAGGCAGCCCCGGCAGAGTAGCTCTGTGTCCCTTGGCACATCTCCAGGCAGTCTTCCCTCCCGCACCGGCCTGTGGCTTTAACTTGTTCAGTCTCTGCTGTGTAACATTCCATTGTGTGAACACACCACAACCCATTCATCAGATTGCCGAGGGAGGTTTGAGAAGCTTTGAGTTTGGAGTTACCACAAATAATGCCATGACGAATGTGCTTGCACATAATCTTTGTGCACATATGTACTCATATCTGTTATCTATATACCTAAGTCACTGCATTATGACTGATAAAGAGGAATCAATGGAGTTCTCTGCCTAGAGGCTGTCTGTTTAGCTCATTTCTATTGAATTATATACGACAGCATCTCTTGTTCCTATTGACTGGTTCCAGAGTGGACTGAGGAAACATTACTGCCCGCGGAGAACTCAGCTCAGCTGGAAAGGGAATGGCGAGGCCATCCCACTGGGCTCATTTAGTTAAAATGGGATTTTCTGAAAGAGAACAGCACCTGTCATGAACAGAAATGAGCTATGTGATAAGGTAGATTTGCTGGAAGAGACTAGAATTTCAGAAGGATACCTAGAGCATGAAAGTGTGGGTCCAACCTGCCACCTGCCCAGCTAAACAAAGAGCCTGGGAACTGGTATGAAAGGCCAAACATTTATATAAGATACCAACACTGGCCACACTCTGCTGTGTGCTGTTTGTGTTGTTTTACCGCCTAACTTTCTGTTCATCACTGAAGCCAAAGCAGGAGGAAACAACTAGAAAACAGCACATGCAGAATTCAGGCAAGGTGTTCCCCGTAGCTCTCAGACAGGCTGAAAAAGGACTAACAGGGGAAGCCACAGAGTCTCCTCTTTAGGAGAACTTTTAAAACAGGATCACCTCCTTTGAAACCATCCAGCCAAACGCCTTGAGAGTCAAAGAATAACCCGAAGAACAGCAAAGCTTCCTCAGACCTCTTTGCTGTGTCTGGACCCTGGGCACAGAAATACAGAATGAGTGTTTACATGCCAGAGTCAGTTTCACATGACAGCTGCACGTCCAGTCTGCCAGCCCAGTGCTGAGTTTCTATTCCTTTTCCTTGTGGAGGTTTATCTCAGGCAGGTTCCCAAGCTTCTCTGCAGACACTCGGTGCTCCTCTTGCTGCCACCCTCTACTTGTACCCCTACTCGTTATGATGACTCACTTTACTAGACACTGAAGGGCTGCAAAATAAAAATCAACGTATGCCCATCAACAGAGCTTTAGAAACCATCCTGCTTTCTCAGCTTTGTTTGACTATAAAGGGAAATTCACTCATGGCCTAAAAATGTACTAAGGAGAAAGGCTGCTAATGTAGAGGCTAAGCTTTGATTGAATCCCAGCCATTGCCAGCTGGTCTTATCTCAAAGCAGACTGAGCCAGGTATCTCCCCGGGGCTATCTTCCCTCATTCCAAATAATGAAGTGCCAAAGAAGGGGCAGCCAGGAGCTGCTGACTCACCCACAAAAATTCAAGGCTGGAAGATGTATGGACTCAGACCTCACAGCCCTTATCCTGATGTTGTTGTTCAGTCGCTAAGTCGTGTCTGACTCCTTGTGACCCCATGGGCTGCAGCATGCCAGGCTTCAGTGTCCTTCACTCTGTCCCAGGGGGGCATTTGAATCTGAAGGAGCAGTTGGGGAGGGGTTCCCATGGTGTTCTGATTTGATGAGCATATCTAACAGATGACCTGACCAGAAACATCCTCCCTGACCCTGTTCACTACAGACATAGGGACACTCTATTTTGAGCCCCTTGCTGAGTTCCAGAAGACTTCTTTTTGAAAGCAGAAGGTAGGGAGAGTCTTCCATGCTATTAGCAGACCCTGACAATTAGCATAGCCATGGAAATCAGATTATCTGGTTTCTATACCTAAAAGCTTTCCTTGGGGAAGAATAAAGGTTGACTTGGAGAAGAGAGCAGGGAAGTTAAGGCCAAAGCAAAAAAGTCAAGTCCCAAAGGAAAACACCAGTTCACCCCAGATTATCCTTGTATTCATCTCTTGAAAATGACAACCCAAAAGTAAGCCAACTTTGAGCTTTTAGGGACTGTCGCTGCCTCCTGACAGCCTCTCCCTGGGCATAGGTAGGGAAGAAGATGGACAAGTCTTTATCATGTTAGTTATGTGATGACAGGTCTTATCAACACTGCTATCCATCCAGAGGGAAACACTGCTTATGAAAGTTGACATCTGTGCTATGGGAATAGACTATCCATAACAAGAACCATTGGAGAAGGCAATGGCACCCCACTCCAGTACTCTTGCCTGGAAAATCCCACGGACAGAGGAACCTGGTAAGCTGCAGTCCATGGGGTCGCTAAAAGTCGGACACGACTGATCGACTTCACTTTCACTTTTCCCTTTCATGCATTGGAGAAGGAAATGGCAACCCACTCCAGTGTTCTTGCCTGGAGAATCCCAGGGACGGGGGAGCCTGGTGGGCTGCAGTCTATGGGGTCGCACAGAGTCAGACACGACTGAAGCGACTTAGCAGCAGCAGCAAGAACCATTTCACTTAGCAGAAGTCCAAGAATCTCTTCTCATTCTTAGAAATATCTCTTTAGCTCTAGAAAAGTTTTGCTAAGTCTTATCCCAAATCGCCTAGGTTTTCACAAGTGGCGTAACTATCTGGCTCACTAAGGACTCTCTCTAACCTGGGATAGCATTATCTGTCCCTCAAAGCTTTTCCTCTTCCAAGATTGATACAAAGGACTTGGACCTACCTATGCACACCTGAAACCCTCTCCTTCCTCCCACTTCATGAGTTGGAGGCTTCCTTTCTCAAAATCCCTAAGTCATTTCTTGATTTTCCTTTCAAGCAGTTTTCTAAAACACTTCTCTACTTAGAAAATGGTTAAATAGTACATGTGAATGCTTCCCATAAAGAAAATTCCCATAACCTTTCCTGACTCCAGCCACACACCTGCCGTCGTATCTTGGCTCCACTGGGCTTGAAACAGTCACCATAGTCACCCTCAGAATCGTGTGTCTGCTCTCGTCCCTCTTGGTGACCTGAGAGTCCCATTTCAGACCTCACGATAGGCATTTCCTACCCGTGTCTTCCTTGGTCCTAACAGCCCTGCCCCATAGAAATACAATGTGAGCCATAATCTATAGGTTCAAATTTTCCATAGCCACATTATAAAGAAAAAGAAGAGGGTGAGATTAACTTTAATTGAGCCCAGTATATCCAAATATCAACAATGTCATCAAGGTAATAAAACTAGATATTTTACATTCTTTCTAGTAACTCTTCAGAATGTATTTTATAACACCTTTCCATTTGAATGCTTACATTTTCATTGGAGGTATTTGGTCTGTATTTGGGTTTCACAAAATTTACAATGGAAAAGCAGATTCAATAGAAAAGTAGATCCAAATGGACCCAAAAGTTTTCCAATAAGTGAATCAGTATCAGGTTTTAAATTTACATTTAAATTAATTAAAACGAAAACTTTAGTTTCACTGTAGCCTCCCAAGAGACTGCTCCTTCTCCTACGCTCCATGTAACTTCACAATCAGTTGGCGGTATTGCATTTCTCCCGTTCATCAATGACATTCCTGAATATACTTACAAAATGCCTTTCTCTGAGGTTCATACCATCTTCTCCCCACCATCACCTGACCTCCCAGGCGTTTCTCCCCATTGGTCAGACCCTGGCACCTGGCTCCCCTCTCCTCCACCTCCAGTCCTTCCATTCTGGATAATCCCAGGGCTGTGTAATGTCCTAGCCAATATCTGGCCTCAGAATTTGCTGACCCCGAATTTAAGTGACTGTCAATTTATTTCTATTTCAGCCACCCATATCCACAACTACCTTCTAGACTTTGTCATAGCCCTGACCTCCTCCAAATCTCAAACCAAATGCTTACCCCACCCCATTATCTCCACTCCCCAAACTTCTGGTCCTTCCATTCTCCTGACTTTATACAAACACATAGCCCCCAGAGACACCCCTTTCCTCCCAGCCCTCTGTCCTAAGCCCTGACCTCACAGCACAGGGAGAGGGTGAGGAGTAGAGTTCCTAACACTGGATTCTGACATTGCACAGAACTGCTACTTACAAGCTCTGTAGCCTTGGGCAAATTATTCAACTTCCCTGCACCCGGCTTTCTCCCTGTCTAAAATAAGGATAAAAACTCTGTCAAGAAAGTTCTGTAAGACTCAAACATAAAGACCTTAACATCATGCAGCCAAATACATCCACTAAAGTTTTCTCCCAAGCCAGGGTAGGACTGTTCCCAGATCACACCACTGTTCTTTTCCTTCGTCCTTCTGCCCCACCCATACCCAGGCACAACCATACCCAGATCAGTGCTGCTGCCCACCTTCTGGTCGTCTATTCCCAGCCAACTAAGCACCCCTGGACAAACGGACAGAGAGGTTCCATCACAATGCTACGTTTCTAATGTCAACACTACTGCCTGAACAATTTACTAGCCTTCGGTCAGCTCCTCTGCCACACCTAGTGGCCCTTCAGTCAGCCCACACACAGCAGGCTCTTCCCCAGTCAGAACTGAAGGCTATGAAGGCCAGGTAAGCACTGCTGCTGCTGCTAAGTCACTTCAGTCATGTCCGACTCTGTGTGACCCCATAGACGGCAGCCCACCAGGCTCCCTCGTCCCTGGGATTCTCCAGGCAAGAACACTGGAGTGGGTTGCCATTTCCTTCTCCAATGCATGAAAGTGAAAAGTGAAAAGTGAAGTCGCTCAGTCGTGTCCGACTCTTAGCGACCCCGTGGGCTGCAGCCTACCAGGCTCCTCCATCCATGGGATTTTCCAGGCAGAAGTACTGGAGTGGGGTGCCATTGCCTTCTCCAAGGTAAGCACTAGCAAATCTCTACTGAGAAGTTTGGGGGAAACTGAACACTAGTCAGGAAACTAATGAGTATTTTTTTCCCTTTTGCTGGACTTCAAACTGTCATAACAGTTACGTTATAAAAGAAACTCTAAGTGGCTTCTACCAGGCCTAACCCATCTCTGGGGCATCAGATTTGCCCACAGATTCAAGGAACTAGGATTCTGTAGTCTGAATAGAACAGTTGGGGAAGCAAAAGCCCCAGTTAAAGAGGACATGGAAATGAAGTTGGAGGAAGAAAGGAGTTTCCTTAAGAAGACATTGAGAAAACAATTCCATTCACCATTGCAATGGGAAGAATAAAATACTTAGGAATATATCTACCTAAAGAAACTAAAGACCTATATATAGAAAACTATAAAACACTGGTGAAAGAAATCAAAGAGGACACTAATAGATGGAGAAATATACCATGTTCATGGATTGGAAGAATCAATATAGTGAAAATGAGTATACTACCCAAAGCAATTTATAGATTCAGTGCAATCCCTATCAAGCTACCAACGATATTCTTCACAGAGCTAGAACAAATAATTTCACAATTTGTATGGAAATACAAAAAACCTCGAATAGCCAAAGCTATCTTGAGAAAGAAGAATGGAACTGGAGGAATCAACCTGCCTGACTTCAGGCTCTATTACAAATCCACAGTTATCAAGACAGTATGGTACTGGCACAAAGACAGAAATATAGATCAATGGAACAAAATAGAAAGCCCAGAGATAAATCCACGCACATATGGATACCTTACCTTTGACAAAGGAGGCAAGAATATACAATGGATTAAAGACAATCTCTTTAACAAGTGGTGCTGGGAAATCTGGTCAACCACTTGTAAAAGAATGAAACTAGAACACTTTCTAACACCATACACAAAAATAAACTCAAAATGGATTAAAGATCTAAACATAAGACCAGAAACTATAAAACTCCTAGAGGAGAACATGGCAAAACACTCTCCGACATACATCACAGCAGGATCCTCTATGACCCACCTCCCAGAATATTGGAAATAAAAGCAAAAATAAACAAATGGGACCTAATTAAACTTAAAAGCTTCTGCACATCAAAGGAAACTATTAGCAAGGTGAAAAGGCAGCCTTCAGAATGGGAGAAAATAATAGCAAACGAAGCAACTGACCAACAACTAATCTCAAAAATATACAAGCAACTCCTACAGCTCAACTCCAGAAAAATAAATGACCCAATCAAAAAATGGGCCAAAGAACTAAATAGACATTTCTCCAAAGAAGACATACAGATGGCTAACAAACACATGAAAATATGCTCAACATCACTCATTATCAGAGAAACGCAAATCAAAACCACAGTGAGGTACCATTTCACACCAGTCAGAATGGCTGTGATCCAAAAGTCTACAAGCAATAAATGCTGGAGAGGGTGTGGAGAAAAGGGAACCCTCTTACACTGTTGGTGGGAATGCAAACTAGTACAGCCACTATGGAGAACAGTGTGGAGATTCCTTAAAAAACTGGAAATAGAACTGCCTTATGACCCAGCAATCCCACTGCTGGGCATACACACTGAGGAAACCAGAAGGGAAAGAGACACGTGTACCCCAATGTTCATCGCAGCACTGTTTATAATAGCCAGGACATGGAAGCAACCTAGATGCCCATCAGCAGATGAATGGATAAGAAAGCAGTGGTACATATACACAATGGAGTATTACTCAGCCATTAAAAAGAATACATTTGAATCAGTTCTAATGAGGTGGATGAAACTGGAGCCTATTATACAGAGTGAAGTAAGCCAGAAGGAAAAACACCAATACAGTACACTAACGCATATATATGGAATTTAGAAAGATGGTAACAATAACCCTGTGTACGAGACAGCAAAAGAGACACTGATGTATAGAACAGTCTTATGGACTCTGTTGGAGAGGGAGAAGGTGGGAAGATTTGGGAGAATGGCATTGAAACATGTATAATATCATGTATGAAACGAGTTGCCAGTCCAGGTTCGATGCACGATACTGGATGCTTGGGGCTGGTGCACTGGGACGACCCAGAGGGAAGGTATGGGGAGGGAGGAGGGAGGAGGGTTCAGGATGGGGAACACATGTATACCTGTGGCGGATTCATTTTGATATTTGGCAAAACTAATATAATTTTGTAAAGTTTAAAAATAAAATTAAATTAAAAAAAAAAAGACAGTGACATTCTTAGAAGACAAGTCAGGCAAATTCAAAAGGCATCACTGTGCCTATGTTTAAACATGGCACAATAGCATGAATGACTACCCTAAAGCTGTCCACACCCAGAACTTGTGAAGATAACAAACGGGACAAAAGGGATTAAGCAGGTGAGATTAAATTAAGGATACTGAGATGGGGGAAATCTCCTGCATCATGTGGTACACCCCAAACATAATCACAAGTCCTCATAAGAGGGAAGCAAAGGGAGATTTGATGCTGAAGTAGGAGATGTCACAATTTAAAAAAGAGATTAGAATGATGTGAGGAAGGGGTTGTGAGCTCAGGAATGTCATCACAGCCCCAGAAGCTCAGCATGTCAAGGACATGGATTTTTCTGCAGGGCGGAGACAAGGACCCAGCCCTGCCCATCCCCTCACTCTAGTCCAGTGAGACTGTCTGGGGTTTCTGCACCAGCTATGGGAGAACAAGTGTCTACTGTTTCAAGCTATTGGTTACAAAGTAATTTGTTACAGCAGCAAGAAGAATCTTAATACCCAGGGGTACTACTATGGAAAACCTCCAGGGTTACAGGAATATTTCAAAGTAACAAGTCAGGCCTGTCCCAAGAGGGAACACACACACTCAGGTTTGGTTCTTAGGGCTTCAGCCCCTCTCCCCCTGCCCAGTGAGGAGACACCCTGATGAAGAAGAGTCATCAGCCAGGCCTGGGTTCAATGTTGCTCTAACAATTGATGCCTCTGGAAGAAAGCAGCCTGCTCAAAAACAGGAGTGAGCCAGATCTGTTCAGAAAAACAGATACTTTAGGTGCTCCCAGAATTAATTGACTTATCACATATCTCTAACTACTGGGGGCCCCATAAGGACCTGGAAAGGGTATGTCAGTAAAAAAAAATGTCTATATAGATCTGTTATAAGCTGGCTTGTATTCCCCTCAAATTCATATGCTGAAGTCCTAACACCCAGGACCGCAAAACATAACCTTCTTTGGAAATGGGTCATTGTAGATGTCATCAGTTATGATGAGATCTTACTGGAATAGGGTGAACCCCTACTGCAATAAGACCAGTGTTCTCGTAAAACAGAGAAATCTGGTCACAAAGACATACAAGAGAACATCACATGAAGACTGGAGTTACGCTGCCATATGCAGAAGAACTACCAGAAGGGGAGGTGGGCGGGGCGGGGGGGGGATAGTGTGCCTGGAGGGGTCCTTCCTGGTGCCTCCAGAGGAAGCTTGGCCCTGCTGACACCGGACCTCAGACTCTGACCACCGGAACTGTGAGAAAATAAACCCTGTTGTCTGAGCCACTCAGTTCGCAGTGCACTGCTATGGCAGCCCTGACACCCTAACACAAACTCCCGAAGGAAAAAGAGAAGGACGGGGCGCTCCCTGGTTTAACAGACGGCGCTGGCCTGACGCAGGGTAAAGAACGAACAGGACGGAGCTGGTTCAACCTTAAAGCTCAGCTGGACCTGCTTCCAAGGGAGGCGGCGAGGAGAGAGGCAAAGGCGGGAGGAAGACGTACCTTCCATGCTGCAGACAGAGGGGCTGGCGGGGCGTTTCTGCTGTCTGAGGAGGCCATGCCCCAAGCCTGGAAAGAATCAGAAGCTAAGTAAAGAGAAGTTTGGGGGTCAGTGGGGTGTTCATGAGTCCCTGGGGTGCAAATTTCAGAAATACTAACCTTGGATTTCTTTCAGGAATATGAGGGTGGTCCTCTGGCTCAGGGAACTGTGGGCGTCAAGCAGCTCCTGTGGCCCGTTCCTCCCGGGGATTACGGAGCAGCCCCCAGAGCCCTGGTGATGTGTGCAGCTCTCCTTCCATCTCTTTGGGCACAGGGGCCACAACTAAGAAGGCGCTGGAATCTGTCCAGGATGAAGACGTTCAGGAGAGATGGCACGGTGGAGGCTGTAGAAAATCATTCACGTCCAACTTTACTAAGAAGTTCCTTGTGAAACACCTCGCTTCCCATCATGGCATAACCACGTTAAAAAACGCCACCTCTGCCGAGAAACCACCCTTAGAAAATGCAGGGAGCTTGCTCCTGCAAGGTAATCACAGGTTTACAACCACAGCTCTCAGAGGAGAAAAGAGCAGTTCATATTGAGAGTTAGAAAAGAATTTAATTTGAGTGGAAGAAAGCTGACTTTGCAACCAGATTAGAGGCTGGTTGAAGGAGGGCGAGGCCTTGATCGAGTGGAACTCCCACTGTGACCCTGGGCTTTCTCCTGGATTCCTTCAGAGGTTGTGGGTGGAAGCCTGGGGGATTGTTGAGTCACCACCAACCCCTGTCTCCAGTTATGGCCACTCCCTCCCTCAGCCTGCGGGCTCACGGGGCTAGAAGCTTCTTCTCTTGCATTTAGAACAGTCCCCAGGTGTTCCGTGTTACTTACTACCAGAAAGAGAAGCCCAGAGCCACACCAGCTGTAATCATTAGCCCACAGGACCATCCTTCAGAGCATCAGATACAAGGAACAACCCTTGATTGCAGTCCACTCAGGTCAGGGCTGAGGCTTTTTAACCTTCATTAGCCCAATCCTTGATGCACTGCAGGTGAGGGAAATCAAAAACTTGGGTTTTTGGTCCAGAGAATATTCTAATATTCTGGCTTTGTTTTATGCACTGTATAATTCACATGCCAGAGACATTATCCTGTCCTTTGGGATTTAAAACACCTAATCCAGGTCTCCTCCCGCACACCACCCACTACCAGAGGGCTGCTAGCAGGTCACTACCAGCCCTAAAGTTCTGTTCCCTTCAGACTCGCCGCCTCTTATGAGTCATTTTCATGGCTGTTTTCCTGAAAATTAATCATTTTCTCTTGAATTCTCCAGCAACTTTGACATTACCCCCACCAAACCAAAATAAAACCCAAATGCCACTCACCTATCTTAAGCACATGTACCCTGAGGTTGCAGGAGGTTAAAAGTGTTAGCAGTGTAGTGAAGTTAACACATGATTTTAAAGTGAATACTAAAAATCCTTATTTTTAAAAAGGCTTGCTCACTTCTCCCCTCGGAAGACCTCGGAGTTCACCTCTTCCACACGCTCCAAGCCTCCCTGCACACCAACACCAAGCTGGGTGTCCCGTGAAGGTCCTACTTCTCCCGATCCATGCCTCCACCCAAACCTTCCTTAAGCCACTTACAAAGGTTTTCCTAAGACGACACCCTCCTGGATATACTTTCTGATGCCAATTACTAAGATGACAGGCTTTACACCCCAATACTATTCCAATCTAGGTTACACTGGCTCTTTAGATTTTTTTTTTAATTCTGTCTGTTTTTCCTTATTTTAAAAAACGAATAAATGTAATTTGTTCTATATTTTAGTTTACTGCTGCATTTGGCTCAAGTTTCTGTTTATAAATAAACCTACTCTGGTTCAACTACACCATGCATCTTTGCCTTATATCATGTTTTGACAGATTTTCACAAAGTTTAAAGGGACTATGAAGCCACCAGCTGCCTCCACTTCAAACTTATCTTGAGGAGTTACATTTTATTCTTACAATAACAACCCACGAAAGGGGTACTTATGAAAATCTTTCATTTCTACATAAGATTAAATTTTTTTCAGTCCCATTTGAAAGTAATTGTATTAGAGTATGAGTGTTCAGTTGCTCATTTGTGTCCGACTCTGTGACCTAAGGACTGTAGCCTGTCAGGCTTCTCTGTCTGTGGGATTTCCTAGTCAAGAATACTGGAGTAGGTTGAATTTAAGAAGAATTTATATTGAATTTTTAAATTAGTATCAAATTTATTTACTTCCAATCCAGAGTAACATCAGAGCCTATAAATGATTTTGTATATACCTGGACCCACATGGTACCCTTAAATGCATTTCATTTAATGGTAATTTCAAAAAGCAGAGAAGAAAGGAAATATATTTTTGCTAATCGTGGACAAATTGTCCACTCTGTGTGTCCTGGGAATTCTGAACTTTTGTTCCTTTTTTAACTCTTCCCTGCCCCCACTCTCTTCAGAGAAGACCAGTAATTCCTTATATAGAGCACTCTAGCCATCTCCTTCAAGAAAGAATGGTGTTTGAGGGGAGGTAACAAACAGATGTAATGAAAAGAACATGGACAATGTATATTTGAATTCTTGCTCTGCCATTTCTAGCTGTATAACTGTACATAAGTTATTTAGCCTCTTTGAGATATGATTTCCCTATTCATGGCTTGGAGTTATTAGAAAATTGACTTAAATTTTCAAAATGGGCGAAGGGGATTATGGGTGTACTTCCAGTGCAGTTCTGTGTTGGCCTTCCCATAGTCAAGGGTGTTTTTCTACTCTGAAGGAGCAGACTTTAACCGGAAAACTTTTGTCTAGTAGGAACTGATGGGGTTCAGCATACACCGCCCCAGAATATGGCATCTTAGCATAATGAATATCTCAAGTTGAATGAGTCTGAGAAAACAGCAGAAACAGGAAGTTCACTCTGACCTTCCCTTTCCTCTCTTAAACAGGTCATAAAACTCCCATGTGAAGGTACCTCCCTGAACCAGGAGGAAGGAAGCCATTCTTATCACTAGAGGCAAAGTTAGGGGCCGAGGAGAAATCTGTACAAACATTGTTAAACCCACTCTTACCTTCCTAGTTACTTCTTCACCATTACTGCCTCTTGCCCACATTCCACTGCCTTGTCAATTCTTCACAGATATATTGTTTCTTTGTCTAAAATGTATATAACAACTTCCTGTTCTGCAGACTTATGGACACAGTGGGGGAAGGAGAGGGTGGACCCATTGAGAGAGTAACAGGGAAACATATACATTACCAATGTGTAAAATAGTCACATTTTGGGACTTTGCTGTATGATGTAGGGAGCTTAAACCTGCGCTCTGTGACAACCTAGAGGGGTGGGACGGGATGGGAGAGGGTTCAAAAGGGAGAGGACATGTGTATACTGATGGCTAATTCATGTTGATGTATGGCAGAAACCAACACACTATTGTGAAGCAATTATCCTCCAATTAAAAATAAATAAACTTAAATAAAAGCTTCCTGTTCTGGTCACTTTTTTGGGTCTTCGTCCTCTTGTGAGGAATCCCCTGTGCACATAAAATTTAGTTAAATGTGTATGCTTTTCCCCTGCAATCTGTCTTTGTCAGTTTAAGTTTTCAGAACCAGCCAGGGACTAGAGTGTCTTAGAAGAATGTCGAGAAAAACTTTTCCCTCCCCTATGGGAAGCAGGTAATTTCTATCCAGTGTAATATGTAACCACAAAGATTATGAGTTTTGGCTCTGGTGGACGGTACTCAATTTTGCATCTTATCCTAGCATTGTCTACAGAATACTTGGCTTCTCAAATGCCCTCTGAATTAATCATTTTAACATCTTGATGACCCTTTCATTAATCAACAAGCTAAATAAGATCTTTGATGTATATTCCTTTCATATTTGCAGAGACTCATGATTTTATCTTTGTGAAATCATGCCTTAAAAGAGATAATCACTTCTATCTCTTTGGATTAAGAGAGGATTCAATGAAGTGAAATCAATGAGTTTATATTTTTTTTGATCACTTACTCTGTGCCAGTACTGTTTCTAAACATGCACTTTCCATGAGAACTAACCCATTTAGTCCTCATCACCTTGAAAAGCCAGCATAACTCCCATTTTATAGACCAAGCTGTGGTATAAAAGGGCTTCCCCAGTAGCTCAGTGGTTAAAAATCCACCTGTAATGCAGGAGATGAAGGTTTGATCCCTGGGTGAAGATCCCCCGAAGGAGGGCATGACAACCCACTCCAGTATTGCTACCTAGAGAATCCCAGGGACAGAGGAGCCTGGTGGGCTACATTAGTCCATGGAATTAAAGAGAGTCAGGCACGACTGCAGCGACTGAGCATGCACGCGGCACGTTGAGAAAGTTACCCAAGGTCACAGACCTAGTAAGTGTCAGAGCTGGTATAGAAATCTTGGAAGGGAGGTAAGGGACCTCAGCATCTACTACGTGGCAGAACCCTTTCTCTTCCTTTTCTATAACCTCAGAAGCATCAGGACCCAGCTGTCCTAAACACAAGGCCTTGTGAAGACAATGGGATGGTTAGCAATTCCTTGTCAGCCTAACACTTGCTAAAGAGTCAGTAGATAAATTTTCTGAGCAGGGCCACCTCCCCTCCAACTATTCTTATATCCAAGCTATACCCTCCCCATCCACCCTTCCTTCATTTATCATTAGGTCACCTCCTCCAGATATTACCCCAGTCTCCAGGGATGCTCCTTCCTCTGAACTCTGACATGAATCTTCAGAAGCTGAATAGACTGATGTACACTGTTAATTATTTTAGCCAGTGTCAGAATCCTCCTTGAAACATTCTGATCCTTTGGGGACTACAGAAAACCAAAAAAAAAAAAAAGAAAGACAAGAAGTTTGGAGATTTTCTTGATGCCATGGTTCTCAGATAAGAAGTCTCACTCATAACTCAAAAACAGGTTATTCATTTTTTGAAGTTTTTATTTTGTATTGGGATTTAGCCAATAAACAATGTTGTGACAGTTTCAGGCCAACAGCGAAGGGACAGGGCCAAATATATACATGTATCCATTCTCCCCCATACCCCTCCCCTCCCATCCAGGCTGCCACACAACACTGAGCAGAGTTCCATGTGCTAAACTATAGGTCCTTGCTTGTTACCCATTTTAAATATTGCAGGGTACATGACCATCCTGAACTCCTTAACTTCCTCCCAGCAACCATAAGTTCATTTTCTAAGTCTGTGAGTCTCTGTTTTGTGATTTATATAATTTATTTTTAGATTCCACATATAAGGGATGTGATGTGATATTTCTCCTTCTCTGACTTACTTCATTCAGTGTACTCTCTAGGTCCATTCATGTTGCTGAAAATGGCATTATTTCATTCTTCTTTAATGGCTGAGTAATATTCCATTGTATATATGCACCACATCTTCTTTATCCATTCCTCTGTTGATGGACATTTAGGTTGCTTCCATGTCCTGGCTATTGTAAACAGTGCTGCAGTGAACACTGGAGTGTACGTATCCTTTCAGATCATGTTTTTCTCCAGGTATATGACCAGGAGTCGGATTCCAGTGGGAATTTTAGTTTTTTAAGGAACCTCCATGCTGTTCTCCATAGTGGCTGTACCAATTTATATTCCCACCAACAGTGTAGGTGGGTTCCCTTCTCTCCACACCCTCTCCAGTATTTATTGTTTGTGGATATTTTGATGATAGCCATTCTGACCAGTGTGAGGTGATATTTCATTGTAGTTTTGATTTTCATTTCTCTAATAATTAGTGATGAAAAACAGGTTATTCTGAACCGTGTTCATATGAAGGAAATGGAGACAAAAAGGAAAGACAAAAATCCCTTTCCCACATGTAGAACATCATCATAACTGTCCACAGCTAGGAAAGAAGAAAAAGAAAGTTACCCAGAGAAATCAAGAAATCAGCTGGCCCTAATAACCTTCATTTTTATCTGAGACACAGGTTCTGGGAAATCTTTCCTATCCTCTCTTTGGGAACACATAGCATCTCAAGGCCTGTTGTCCTTAAACACTGAAGGATCCTGATTTTTCTAGATGTTTGACAACTCGGTCCCTCCCCTGTATTCAGCATTAAAATGCTTGAGAGAGAACCATGATTACAAGACGTCTTCATATCGCTTGAGGGAGAGCAAACACTCTAAACTGAGGGTTATCAAAGCTTGGTCCAGACACACTGGGCCTGGGTCCCTGAGGCCCTGTCAGATGGTCCATAAGTTTGGCACTGTTTTCATGATAATGGTGGTGTTGGTGATGGTGGTTTAGTGGCTAAGTCATGTCTGACTTTGTGTGACCCCGAGGACCATACCCCTCCAGATTCCTCTATCTGCAGGATTTCCCAGGCAAGAATACTGAAGTGGGTTGCCATGCCCTCCTCCAGGGGATCTTCCTGACCCATGGATAGAACCCACACCTGTTCTATTGCAAGCAATCTCCTGCGTTGCAGGCAGATTCTTTACCACTGAGCCACCAGGTAAACCCCTTTCATGATAATACTAAGATATAGTTTGCCTTTTTCATTACTTTTGATGTTTGCAAAAGCAGTGATGGGTAAAACTGATGGCATTTTAACACAAACCAAGGCAGGGCACCAAACTGTACTAGCGGTCCTTTTATTCTTCACCAGCATGCACTCCGTTTTGTTTTTTTCACAATGTCAGTTCCACTTAAAAATCTCTTTGATGAATCAGTTAAAAATAGCAATTTTATTAAATCTCAACCCATCTTTTTAATAAGCTTTGCATCAAAATAGGGCACATGAAGCACTTCTATCCTAAGGTAGCCTCAAGGAAAAGTACTTGTATGATTGAGTTTCAAGCTGAACTAGCTGCTTTCTTCAGGAACACCACCTTTACTTAAAAGAATGACTGAGGAGAAACTGGTTGGTGGACATTTCTCAACAACAAATCCAGTGAGCCTGTCACTCCAAGGAAAACTGACAGTATTTGTCATTAACAGTAAACATTTGAGGGACTTCCCTAGCAGTCCAGG
Source organism: Bos indicus (assembly GCF_029378745.1). Taxonomy (NCBI): domain Eukaryota; kingdom Metazoa; phylum Chordata; class Mammalia; order Artiodactyla; family Bovidae; genus Bos; species Bos indicus. The sequence continues at coordinate 16,612,655 of NC_091779.1, forward strand.
GGTTAAGACTTCACACTTGCACTGCACAGGGCGTAGATTCCATCCTAGGTCTGGGGACTAAGATCCTGAATGCTGTGTGGTGCAGTCAAAAAGAAAAAAAGAAGAAAGAAAGAAAATTGACCTCTCAAGCAAACATTGGAATTTTGGGAAACTTCTACCCACTACTATGACCTTGACAAGTTTCAAATCTATAAAGATTTTTCTGAGGAGATGGACAGTGACATAAACAATAGTATTTTTAAAAACATTGTATAACAATATGTGTCAACATTTGGAAGAGCTGTATAACTTAAGTGACCCAATATTTTCCAAATGATCCATGCATGATGCTACGGAATCATGTATGGATAAAAGAACCATTCAAGGTACAAGATGGACCAATCAGTTTTGAGTTACAGAGAAAAAAACTCATTGACATGTTCTCAGATTCTACACCACAAGCAAATTTTAAGAAATGATGTCTTGACAGCTGACGGGAGTCCCATCTCCAGAACCTGCTTTGGCTTCCGGAACACGGGCAGGGGTGGGGGGTTATCAAGTCCACACTAATGGGAGCTGGCTCCCCTCAGGACCCACCAGGGCTTCAGTTTTGGGGCACTGTGGGGTTCCATTCACTCTGACAGGAGCCCAGTCTCTTTAGGACCTGCCAGGAAGTGCTGCTACTGAAGGACAAGGTGAAGAAGAGTGGGAGGAGGTGCCTGTGCGTGGTTGACTGGTGAGGAGCGTCTGTCTTCAGAGGACCAAGAGAGGAAGGACTTGGTGTGGAGAACCCGGAAACAGATGTCTAACAAAAGTGAGTGAAAAGCTGAAGTCCAGCGCAAAAAGCAGCTCTGAGCACAGCTAAGGGACGATTGGAAAATGAAGGAAGAGGAGAGAGAAACAAAAGAGGCTGATATGCAGCAGAATAAAGATCCAGTTCAGGATGACTCTGACCTGGATTGCAAACAATGAGAGACAGAGGCCCTGCTACAAAGTATGGAATCTGTCTGGAGCCCGCTCTGATCCAAATCCCTACATCTGTATCCTCGAAATCAGTGATCGCTCCCAGTGAAGCTGGAAGCCAAGACTCAGGAGACCTGGGACCATGAACACAAGAAGACTGCGTAAGCTAGGCCTGTTGAAGTTTACCCAAGCGCATTTCCTGCCCAGGGAGGCAGTGTCCTACTCCAAGGAGACCCAGACGCCTCTGGTCACGTATCAGTCCGCAGGCCTTTGGACCCAGACTGGGACTGATGTTCTTGGCTCCTCTTGTTCTCCGGCATCCAGGTTTGGAGAGGAATCACACCACCAGCTTCCCTGGGCCTCCAGCTTGCAGACACCAGGGCAGCTCTGGGACTTCTCAGCTTCCATCATCATAGTACATCATGTGAAACGCTGGACTGGATGAAGCACAAGCTGGAATAAAGATTGCCAGGAGAAATATCAATAAGCTCAGATATGCAGATGACACCACCCTCATGGCAGAAAGCAAACAGGAACTAAAGAGCCTCTTAATGAAGGTGAAAGAGGAAGAGTGAAAACTTAAAACTCAACATTCAAAAATCTAAGGTCATGGCAACCGGTCCCATCACTTCGTGGTCAAAAGATGGGGAAACAGTGGAAACAGTGATAGACTTTATTTTCTTGAGCTCCAAAACCACCGTGGACAGTGACTGAATCCATGAAATTGAAAGACGTTTGCTCATTGGAAGAAAAGCCACGACAAACCTAGACAGCATATTAAAAGGCAGAGACATTACTCTGCCTACAAAGGTCTGTATAGTCAAAGCTATGGTATTTCTGGGAGTCATGTATGGATGTGAGAGCTGGACAATGAAAATGGCTGAGCACCGAAGAACTGATGCCTTTGAACTGTGGTGCTGGAGTAGACTCTTGAGAGTCCCTTGGACAGCAAGGAGATCAAACTAGTCAACCCTAAAGGAAAGCAACCCCGAATATTCGTTGGAAGGACTGAAAGCTATGGAAATAGCAAAGTATTTCCCAGCCTCAGAAATTCTGACTGAACTGGTCTAGGGTGAGGCCTAGTGGGACTCTGTGTTCAAATATGCACAAAACTGACAGCCACTGGGTTCCCGTTGAAAAGCCTAAGGGTAATCCCAGAGGGAACTTGGACTCGATTCATGACACTAAGATGTTTGTTTCCTTGGAGCTGGCAAAAATCCTAGTCAGCACTCACCCGGGAAGACATTGCTCTAGGCACTTATTCACACTTAGAATTTTAGAGTCAGCCCCAAAGTTCTTGTGAGCAAATACCGCCTCCCACTGAGAGTGGCAGGCTGAGGGAGGGGGGGATCCACCTTGCTCTCTTTGTTTCTGTTATGCTTGTCTTGGGACCTTCCATGTTTAAAATGCATGGTCCAATCTTTACCTATAATTTATTTCAGTGGTACCTGTTATTACTGATTCCAGACAGTCTACCACCACTAACTTGTTAAACTCTAAACATTCAAGCAAAAAAGAAAGCACCTTCTACGCCCCTCTCTTAAGTGAGAACTAGGTTGCATAAAAACAGTGTAAAGAATCTCCCATTTTTTTAATGGCTTTTAAAATTAATATTCTATTTATTTGGCTGTAGCAGGTCTTAGTGTGCAGGCTCAACGTGCGCGGGCTCGGCTGCCCCTCAGCGTGTGGGATCTTAGTTCCCCAACCAAGAATTGAGCCTGCAGCCCCTGCCTTGGAAGGCGGATTCCCAACCACTGAACCACCAGGGAAGTCCCAAGTATCTCCAGTTTTATTCTCTAGGCTCGTGTACAGATCTCCAAGCCAGAGGGTGAGGGAGAAGGAGGCAAGGGGTGGGGATGGGGGGAGGTCAGGGACAGCTGGAAGAACAAGAGCCTTTTATGTGCAGAGATTTCAGACAGCCACGTTCTATAGTTTATGCCACCAAAGCCCTGGCTGGACCACCAGCATCTGGGCAAGAAGTGAGGGATTCCAGTCAGGGGAATGTCCTGGCTTCTTGCAGACTTTCCTTGAGGGACTCCAGTTACGGGAAAAAGCCGGTGGTAGTGACACGTGGTAGTGACTTCTCGTGTGTGCTGCCGCCTTCTGGAGAAGGCATTTATTTATCACCACATCACTTCTCAGTAGAGGGTGTATCTATGTTAGTCATTCAGTTGTGTCCAACTCTTTGCGACCCCATGGACCGTAGCCCACCAGGCTCCTCTGCCCATGGAATTCTCTAGGCAAGAATACTGGAGTGGTTTGCCATTTCCTTCTCCAGGGAATCTTCCCAACCCAAGAATCGAACCCAGGTTTCCTACATTGGAGGCAGACTCTTTACAGCCTAAGCCACCATGGAAGCTCCAGTAGCTGCTGCTGCTGCTAAGTCGCTTCAGTCATGTCCGACTCTGTGCAACCCCATAGACGGCCTCCTATCAGGCTGCTCTGTCCCTGGGATTCTCCAGGCAAGAACACTGGAGTGGGTTGCCATTTCCTTCTCCAATGCACGAAAGTGAAAAGTCCCAGTAGAGGGTATATCATAACCCAACTTACAGATGAAGACACTGAGCCTCTGAGAGGCAAGTCACTCAACTCCAAACAAGGTCAAGCTCAAATCCATGTCTTCAGTGTCTTTTTCAGAACTCCACTCATGACTAAGATGATGCTTCTCTCTCAAAAGCACAAACCTCATCCACAGCAGGATCACAGTAAAAGTACATCTAAATGGCTGCTCTGAAATCACAGATTGGAAAGCTGGCTCAGCACCCTTGGCTAGATTTCCAGGGTCTGGCTGAGTCCTCTGAGCAGCAGACAGTCTAGCTAACCCAACAGAGTTTTAATGAACTTGCTTCCTACCTCAGTGGAAAATATTCATTGTTTGTTCTCGGTCAGGAGAGACTTGCTGCATGGGCTTCTTTCTCCTCCAGACCCAGCTTAAATCTCTTACCATCAGACTCAAATGCCAGCTGGGTCTGGCAGCACCTAGGACCCTCTTTCACCAGTTCATCCTTTTTATCTCCCTCAACTGGCCTGCAGCAGTGCTCTGCTTCTGAAGATAACAGGGCGAGGTCTGGGCATGCTGTGCCATCTCGGCAGAGATGGGGAATGCACCCAGCTCTCTCCACACCGCCCCTCAGATGTCAGGCTGAGAGTTGAGAAGGCCCCGGCAGGGTCAGCCAGGCCCACAGAGCTTTCATAGAAGTCAGAGTCAGTCACAAGCACTCAGCAATGTTGACGGGGAAGAATCGAAGAAAGTGTCATCCTGAGTGACGTTAGCTAGACAGAGAAGGGGAAGTACGACATATGACACATATGACCCAGATGAACTAATGCACAAAACAGAAACAGGTGCCCAGGCTTCGAGAATGAGCTTGGAGTTGCCAGAGGGGGAAGGTTGAGGGCAAGGAATACTTAGGCAGTTTGAGAGGGACACGTACACACTGTTATATTTACAGTAGATATCTAAAAAGGACGTACTGTGCAGCACAGGGAACTCTGCTCAATGTTACGTGGCAGCCGGGAAGGGAGGGGAATTGGGGGGAGAATGCATACATATATATGTATGGCTGAGTCCCTCTGCTGTTCGCCTGAAATGACCACAGCATCGTTTGTTCATTGGCTATATCCCAGTACAAAATTAAAAGTTTAAAACTGAAAGAAGGATGAGGAACACATGTATACCTGTGGCGGATTCATTTTGATATATGGCAAAACCAATACAATATTGTAAGTTAAAAAATAAAATTAAATTAAATTAAAAAAAAAAAACTGAAAGAAGTAGAAGACACCATCATATCACTGCCGATGCCGGCGCCTCCACAAGTTTATAATCAGATGGGGCAGGAAGGAGGGCTGAGACCAGTAGTTCAGGGCCCTCGCTGGGCCTCACCATCCCTGGGCTCCAGCCTGAGAGGCTGATCCGGCTTGTCCAGGATGGAACTCAGCCGGCAGTGTTTGACATTAGAAACACAAGTGGTTCTAACGTGAAGTCAAGCTTCAGATCCACAGAGCCAGACAGATGCAAGCACATCAAGAACAGGATATGCTCTTACTAGAAGGTGCCACTGCACTGAGTGCCATTGCACTCAAGAGAGGGCACTAAACCGGTTAGAGGTGTGGGATTTAGATGACAGGAGAGCTGTTGAGAGCTTCCCTGGTGGCTCAGACGGTCAAGAATCCACCTGCAATGAGGGAGACCAGGGTTCGATCCCCAGGTTGGGAAGATCCACTGGAGAAGGGAAAGGCTACCCACTCCAGTATTCTGGCCTGGAGAATTCCATGGACAGAGGAGCCTGGCAGGCTACAGTCCATGGGGTCGCAAAGCATCAGACACGACTAAACAACTTTCACTTTCTATTTCACTTTTTCTAGAGCTGTTGAGAAGCCAGCCAGCAAAACTTGGAGAAAGGGAGCTGAGGGTGTCCTGAAGGAGGAAACGTCCCACACGAGTCTCGGCCATGGGAGGAAGTTGTGTGGTGTGGGCAGAAAAGACACACCCCTGAGCACATGAGGCTCACGGTAGCCCTGAAACTGCTTATCTAGAGCTGTTACAAATGGACTCAAAGTGCAATTGTGAGCTATCTATTCCAAACTGAGTCCTTTTGACCACTGTTTTACTGAGCTACGGTTTTTTAGAGTAGCAGCCATGGTAACCATCTCTAAATTGTTCAGATTACAGTCAGCAGAGGAGATGTTTTTCCACCCTCTTTCTCACACTTGGATCCTAACTTTTGAGGTATGACAGCTCGGTTTTTGTTTGGAACTCGGCAAAAGTCTCAGGTGCCTTCTCCTGTGGCTTTGGCTGGAAGCTCAGCGTGGGCTCCTGGTAAACTAGGCTGAGTGGTGTATAGCTGGAACGTTACAGGCAGAAGGTACCAGCGGGCTTCATAGCCGCGAGGCCTCTTTCCCTCATCTCAGTTACTAGGTTCTATCACACTGGTGATAAAACTCAGGGAAATGCTTTCCTGGGAAAAGAAGAGAGAGGGGATTTCTCCTAAGGGCCTAGGGTAGAGCTGGTCAAGTCACTTGCTAGACTCTTCCAGCCCAGGAACATCTCCAGATCAATCCGTGCACCATGCCCAGCCATGCAGAGAGGACAGAGAAACTGTTTGTGATTATCCTGAGGGAGAAGGAACAAGGGGCTCTGTCCCGGACAGCAGAACAGTTCGGCCTCTCTGCAGCTAAAGGAAAACTCTGCTTATGATGTGAAGTGCTCAGTCGTCTCCAAGTCTTTGGTACCCCATGGACTATATAGCCCACCAGGCTCCTCTGCCCACGGGATTCCCCAGGCAGAAATACTGGAGTGGGTGGTCATTTACTCCTCTAGGTGATCTGCCCAACCCAGGAACTGAACTTGCCTATGTCTCCTGCATTGCAGACAGATTTTTTACCTGCTGAGCCATTGGGGAAGCCCCCACCTATGAAAACAGAACCTGATAAAGGTTCTGGGACCTAACACCCTGCCCCCCACTTTACAATGCTCCTCCTGGTGCGGGGAGAGGTTGGGATGGAGGTCACAACCTGAGAAATCCAGGATTTGCTCTTGGGGACAAGGCTGCTGACTGGCTTCCTCAGGCCTCCCCCTTAAGCTGTTCAGAGGAGCAGTTCTAAAGCTCCTGTCTGGCATCTTTTTCTCAACAAGAAAATAACCTTGAGGCAATAATTCCCAACCCTGAATATTCATTGGAAGGACTGATACTGAAGCTGAAGCTCCAATACTTTGGCCACCAGATACAAAGAGCCAACTCATTGGAAAAGACCCTGATGCTGAGAAAGATTGAAGGCAGGAGGAGGAGGGGACGACAGAGGATGAGAGGGTTAGATGGCATCACTGACTCAATGGACATGAGTCTGAGCAAACTCCAGGAGTTGGTGCTGGACAGGGAGGCCTGGTGTGCTGCAGTACATGGGGTCGCAAAGAGTTGGACAAGACTGAGCGACTGAACAACACTTTCCAACATCAGGTTTTCAAGTTAGTCTATGGTTGTCCAAAGCTTCTCAACTTTTTATTTCTACCTCTGTCTCCCCCACTAGGCTGCAAATGCTGTGAGGAGAGAGAGCAGTTTTCTTTTTTTCTTTTTCTATTTTTCTGTGTCCTTACTGCCTAGTGTATGGGCCCTAACATTAAAAAAAATTTAAAAAAAAAACTTAATAAATGTGGAACACAAACATAAATGAATGCTTTTGTCTGCAGCGTCCCAAGTTCCGAAGTTACCCATCCAGCTTGCTTCTTCAGTCTCTGAATACCCCTCTCCTTCCAGCCTCTGCAACACTGCAACCTAGGATCTACTTTCTCAGCCTCTCACTAAATACCAGTCAGAACTTGGCCCTATGGCTTAACCCCAGATATTAGTGAAGTCCTATAGGGAAATTTGCTCCTGGTCCTAAACATGAAATTGTACAAAATATTGGTCACTGACTTGTTTTCGAGACAAATGCACATTTAAAATATATAATAAAATCATGGCCTTGATATGTGTAGTTCAGTACTTTGAACGCTTTAGAGATGAGAGTCTATAAAAATTTCACAAGCAGTTTCCTTCAAAGAAGTGAGAGAGACTGTTTCATGACAGATGACTCTGAGATGCTAAAGTAATTCTCTGAAATTATTCTGAAGTTTTGCCATGAGCCTCAAAACCAGTAAAACCTCATTTTCTCTTTGCATGAAACAGAAGACTCTTACCACCAAAAGGGTTGTAGTCATTTCAGAATTAGAAATACATAACCCGCTAGTCTTTATTGAACACCTATTACGCACATGTGATATTTCTCCATACCCACAATTCATCACTGTGCTTATATTATCTTCCAGACAAAACTAAATTCTTTGGGAATACCTGAGTTTTTCTCATAGTTCTTTCTGATGCTCCAAAGCTCAAGGCTAGCCCTGAATAGTCATACAATACAAACTGATGACTTCTGAGTCCTCCCTGTGTCTTAGAATAAAAGAGGACCTAATTTCTCGAATGATAATTTACCCACAAAATAGAAAAATCAGAGGATATTAATCACATATACTTGCATGTGTCATTAAAACATCTCTGTGAAGTCAGGTTTACCATAAGCAGTCAAATTATACAAAATCTTTAAAAATTAAATCAGGAAAAGCAGAAAAATGCCAGACTCCTATTTAGTTAAATTTCAAATTAGTAATCATTCACTGGGACCTACCAAATGCCAGGGACACAGCTCACAGCCTAGAGTGGGAGACACAAAAAATAATAATTTTATAACAATGTAGCAAGGACTATTAAACATCCCAATGTTCACTGTAACATAATTTACCATAGCCAAGACATGGAAGCAACATGAATGTCCATCTGCAGAGGAATGGATAATGAAGATGTGGTACAAATATGCAGTGGGATGCTACTCAGTCATAAAAAAGAATGAAATAATGCCATTTGCAGCTACATGGATGGACCTAGAGATTATCACACTAAGTGAAGTCAGAAAAAGACAAATATCATATGATATCATCTACATGCAGAGTCTAAGAAAAAATACAAATGAACAGATTTCCAAAACAGAAAGGGACACACAGACATAGAAAACAAACTATGTTTGTTACCAAAGGGGAAAAGTGGGGAGGGATAAATCAGGAATTCAGGATTAACACCACACAGTAAAATATATAAAATAGACAAACAGCAAGGACTGACTGTATAGCCTGGGCACTGTGCTGGCTGCTTCTGGAAGATACGGTGGTGCTTAATTTACTCAATATTCCCATTTTACATACGGAAGGGATATGCTCCCCATTTACATATGGAAAATTGAAGCTCACAAAGTCTATTCAGCTTACTCAAAGTTACACTTCCAGGAATATTTCACAGAGATTTGAGCTCGATCCTTATGACTCCAAACATAACCACGCTACCTCCAAAGGGGTGAACTGATTGCTGTGTGAGGGCTTCCATTTTGAGCTAATTCTTCAAATTAGCAATTACTGGGACTTCCAGGCAATCTAGTGATTAAGACTCCACGCTTTAATGTGGGTGGTATGGGTTCAATCCCTGGAGGCTACTGTGGGGTCAATCTAAGATCCCACATGCCGCTCATGGTGTGGCCAAAACATATAAATAAATAATTTAAAATAAATAAATAAATCAGCAACTATGGACTTTGAGGCATCATCCTTATATGCAATTCACAACAGTGATCACCCCACGATGGCAGTAGGAACGGAGGACAGACATAAGCCAGGCTGGGGTGCTCTGGTAGGATTCCAGTTACAGCTGCATTTGGGATTTGAAGGCCTCTGTGCACCCTGTTAAACAGTGTGGCAGCTTTGGGCAGCCTTCTACCTGTGGAGTATGGTAGGCTGATTATACTGATGGCATAATTAATGCTTTCTGAGTCTCCATGCTCCCTCCAACGTAATTTGTGGCTCTTCCCATCACAATCTGAAACCTGCACTTTGACTAACAGAAAACAACAGACAGGATGGTGGCCTCATTCCAAGCCTGGCCCCCAGGAGGCCTTACATATTTCTACTCTTTTCTTCTGCATGCCTCCGTGACCATGAGAATAAACTGGACTAGCCTGCAAGAGGATGAGACAATGTGAAGGAGTCACCAGGTATTCCAACAAAGTCTGTGAAAGCCCAGCTAAGATCAGCGGGGCTGCACACCCAGCCCAAAGCTGATCAAGGTCACATGAGTCAGCCAAGCTAAGCCCAGAAGGTTACCAGCCGATGCACAGACCATAAGCAATAGGAAATGCTTATTGTTTTAAGCTAAATTTGGGGCAGCTTGTTATTCAGCAATAGCCAACAGAGGCAAGTGAGTAACAGCTGTTCCTTTAGGGTCAGAATGGCTTAACTTGGTGATGGAGGCTGTTGGGGGCTTCCCTGGTGGCTCAGTGGTAAAGAATCCCCCTGCCAATGCAGGAGACTCAGGTTTGATTCTTCAGTTGGGAAGATGCCCCTGGAGAAGGAAATGGCAACCCATTCCAATATTCTTGCCTGGGAAATCCCATAGACAGGGGAGTCTGCCGGGTTATAGTCCATAGGGTCGGAAAAAAGTCAGACATGACTGAGCGACTAAACAGCAAGAGGTTTGCACCTACAGGCCTACAAGGTCTGTGTTTGCTGGGCTTCAAGACCTAAGAGAGAGCCCAACGTCACCAATAGAGACAATGGTTTAATGGACGGAGCAGCTTACGTGCCTGAAGCAAGCTCTTGAAGCAACACCCCACAGCATGCAGATGGCTGATGGAGAGGGATGGAGGGCAGGACTTGGGGCACTCTTCACTCCCAGTGGGGGTCAGGGGGAGGCTGCTGCTAAGTTACTAAAGTCGTGTCTGACTCTGTGTGACCCCATAGACGGCAGCCCACCAGGCTCCCCCGTCCCTGGGATTCTCCAGTGAAGAACACTGGAGTGGGTTGCCATTTCCTTCTCCAATGCATGAAAGTGAAGAGTGAAAGTGAAGTCGCTGAGTCGTATCCAACTCTTAGCAACCCCATGGACTGCAGCCTACCAGGCTCCTCCGTCCATAGGATTTTCCAGGGAAGAGTACTGGAGTGGGGTGCCACTGCCTTCTCTGAAGGGGGAGGCAAGATTGCCAGCAATAGAGGGGATTTATGTCAGGTGGGCTCATTAGTTACCGGGGAAACCAGCAAAGGGGACTGCCCCCACCGCCCCTTTGATGAGAACAATCAGCAGCTGGGGCCTGAGGCAAACACACAGATACACAGGAAGGTGAGTCCGGTGAGTAAGACATGGGTGAAGCAGGCACTGGTTCAACAGGAGATGGGCAGAGAGCAAGAGAAGAGCCACTCGAGTGGCCTGAACATACACAGGCTAAGTGTCATCTTCCTGGCTCCACATCAGAAGAAAATCCATCTCTAAAAAAATTTGCAGTTTCTCATTTCTTCTCCTAAGAAACGTTACTATTATGAATGCATAAATGCGTTGTTTACCAGTTAACAAATATACTTTTCCCCTTATTATCCTGGCATTTGAGCACAAAGCGATGAACAGTTAAGTCTGTCTCATCACTAACCGATCACATGTTCTATTAACTATTGAGCTGAATTAGCCTTGGTGCTGTGCTCAGTTTTCAGTCAATTGAAGAGGCCAAGCACAAAGACCCCGTCAACGCCTTCACAGAGCTTTTGAAACATATGCAAAGAAGTCAGCTCTGCCCAACTCATCTGCAAGTAATGAGAAGGATCTCACCTACTAGACAGAGGTTATAAACCAACAGCTCTTCCCTCAGGCAAGAAGCAGTCAGCTCCACTCCAGCTCCTAGCAGAATGCTAGGGGTTCTTCCCTGGAACATTCTGTAGACCCCCAGAGCACCCAGCAGCCCTCTGATCTTTGGTAGATGTTCTTGTTTTATGAGTTGACATTATTTGCCATTTATTGAATTTCAATAACGTGCTGAGCACATTCTGGGAACAAGGATTGGGCGCAAATCCTGACCAGAAGTCTGGTCATATAACTAAGTTGAGCTTCCAGGAAATGTTATCTCTCCAAAAATTCAGAACAAATGGAACAGACAGTAATGGCCCCAGTACTTGGACCCTCAGGTAAACAGAGATGCAAAACGTGAAATAGAAGTTTTAGTTGAAGCACCAGAACTAAAGAACGCCGCATTCTAAAGTGGACGTGAGGCCATCGTGCGTGGGATTTACATTCAAGGTTACCAGAGTGCATTCTTGTGACTGGCCCCGAACTCTTCTCATATCTCACACCCAGGCTTCTTTCACATAAGAAGACGAGGGTTGGAAATCAGGGGAAATATTTATGAGAGCCCTATCGGTGTGCTATGTCAAGGTACCTCTTCAGGGGTTACTCGCTTCAAGACTAAGGAAAGGGGCCACAGCAAGACCACTTGGAGAGTCTGACATGTGTCCTCCGGTAGGGCTGCTTGGGGGGCAGAGCCGAGGATGAGGGTGTGTCGGGCACTGGGAATACACCTGAGCACCGGGTTGAGCACTGGACACAGTCACTCTTAGATGCTCTTGGATGGCTGCCAAGAGCGGCAGAACAACGCTGGAACCACTGCCAGGTGCCTCGGGCTGAGCAGAAGGAGCAACCACCCACACTGCGAGCGCTGCCCTCGCCAAGAGAAAGGGCAGCGGCGAGACTGCCGGCCTGTGGATGAGCGGAGGCAGGTGGTCATGTGGAGGCCTCAGAACAGACAGAACGAAATAAGGAGAAGAGCCCACTTGGAACACCCGCCGGACATGAGGACAAAAACGCCAGCTCCTGATGGTGTTACTCAAGCCGCCAGCCTCTTCTCTTCTCCCACTTCTGCTGCTACCCTGGATGGTCAGAAACCAAGGTTAGCAAGATGGACATGGGACAAAACGTAGGGCCAGGGTGAGCGAAAGAGACCAAAGCAAGAGAAAGGCTGCAGTGGGTCCTGGAGGGGAAATAAGCGAATATTATTCTTGCGGTTCCTGGGGGCCTGGAGTCCAAAGTCAGTTTCATTGGGTCAGAACTGAGGGGTCTGTTGGCAAGGCCACACTTCCTCTGGGGGTCTATGAGAGGATCAGCTCCTGCTTCTTCGCGCTGCCTCATTCCAGCCTCAGGCTCCGTGGTCCCATCACCCGTTCCTCTTCTGTCTGTGGAATAAAATCTCCCTCTACTTCCCTCTTATGAGGATACATGTGATCAATTTAGGGCTCACCCTGATTATCCAAGATAATTTCTCCACCCCAGTATCCTTAGTTTAACCACATCTTTGATTCTATACATTAATATTCACCCTTTACCATACAGGGTAGCATTCAGAGTCCAGGGATTACAACATTTTTTGACGGAAGTGTTAAGGAAATTAAAGAAGGTGTTAAGGTGGGGTTAGCATCCAAGTAACCTGAGGCACAGGGAGGTTAAGTAACTTTCCTAAGGTCACACAGCTAAGTACCAGGTAAGCTGGGCCTTGAAGAAGCTAAGCCTCCTGACTTCTAGTCAAAAGCTTTGCTTCCTATCACATATCACACACACTATGGCATTTGGGATCCTTTGCATTCTACAACTATTTTAAGTTTTATTCAAGCGTCTTATACTAGTTTCCTTAAAAATGTCTCCATTCAGACTCTTCTAGAAAAACATGAAAGAAAGGAGATTCCTTCAAATTCAGCTCACTAGGGTTCACATCTATTCCTCTTCTGTATTGTGGAGAGAGCTCACAGGCCAAAAAATAAAAGATGGGATTTCTTTTTAGGAGGAGAAGAGCTGGAGGTATAATAAAACACCACCAAACGGAGTTCACAAAGTCTGTGCAGAAAGTATTCAGTGAGTGTCTATTTCTAGCAGAACCTCATCCAATCATTTACCACAAAATTGCTGAGTGGAAGGGCCAGCAGGCAAATGTTTTTAGCCTCCCCTATTATGTCAATGTAATGTAAGGCCGTGCTGACTAAGGGTCCTCGTGCCTTGGACGTGTGAGTCACAGTCTGGATTGAAAGCCCAGTGCTGGTGAAGGATGAGCACAATTATCAACATTTGGAGAAGTCCCTAAAGCACTCCCTCACCAAACCTTTATGGGGCAGAAACTTTTCACCTGTGTGTTTCCACAAGCCCTTTGTTAACTCAGAGCCATGCTCCAGGGAGGTGTAACACAGCAACTCATCAGAGGTGATGCAGGAATTCAAGAGCCCAAGAGAATGAAACAGAGGCATCAGCAAGTTTGTGTCCATAGTGGGTTTGGAGTGGAAAAAAGGAGGGCCTCCAGGGGAGCCGTGAGGGCAGGGTTGGCTCCTGGAGGCCACCTCTTTGGAGACCTGGGGACAGTGAGGGAAGATGAATGGACTGAGGTGACATAAGAGTCACAGAATGTTGCAGGGATCAGAGCACCAAAATTAGAGTGGGAAGCTTCATTTCCTTGACAGTTTTTCATAGGGTGATCACAAAGAAAAGCCAAAAATGGTTTAGAACGCTTGAAAAGCTCTTATCTCAGACATCATGAGCCCAGTGGGCTTTGCAATCTGTGCTCATTTAAAAACCAGCGGCTGTCAATATGCTAAATGCTAAAAATATGTCCATTCCCCCTTCTCCATCATATAGACCTGAAAATATTGAAGCGATAGGGTGTTTGCACCTCTGCCTCCCACTTAGCGTCAATTCAAAGGTGAAATTGTTATAATTAGTCCTTTTCAAATGATCTTAACTTTCTTCTATCGTCTTCCAAATTCAGGAGCACAAAATCTGTTGAAAGGGAACTTGGCTCTCTCAAAACTCTTGTCAGCTAATTATATCCTTGAGCAAATCTTTGTTGCTTTTCTCTTCTTGAAATCAGAAAAACTGCTCCTTCTCTTCCTGGGGTGCAGACGGGGGTAGTTACTCTTCCTGGATGTTCCACTCAATCCTGATCTCTGCCATCTCCAGACTGACTAACAAAAAAGGGAAATCTTTGCTTTCATTGATTTTGTACAGTTTCAACCCAACACTGGGGACCTGACCCTCACACACAGCCAAAAGTGTTTGTTTAACAATAGCAGCAAAAAACATCTGAGCTGACTTGGACCAGGGATAGCTCTTACCGCAGTCCTGAGTTCACTCTTTTTATAGTGGCAAAGAAGCCCTGCTCATTGGGCCACTGGTTCCTTTGCTGACCTGTCCCCTATTGTCTTATTTTCCGTGTCAGTTTCCAGCATAAAGTCAATGACAGCCTACCTTATAGCCTTTGCAGGTCAGAAGGCAGTTACCTTTCAACAGCCACATTGGGAATTTGCTGCAGTCACTTCAGGCAGAAGACAAAGCTTGTTTAGCATTTTAGCCCCACCTTTGGATCACTTTGCTGTATACCTGAAAGTAACACAATATAGTAAATCAACTATACTTCAATTTTTTAAAAAGGAATACTATATAGGCTAGATCTATCACTGAAAAGTTTGACATGCTCTGTCAACATCATCTGGTCAAACCTCTGGCATCTTGAGTAAGAGGACACAGTAATGGTGGATGCAATCTTCTCAAAAAACAGAGAACAGAGGCTCTCTGACTTCCATCCTGTGAGGAAATTGAACCCTGGAGGCCCACTGCATGCTTCCCTGGACTGTCTTTTCTGTGATCATCACTACTGTTTTCAGCCACTCCAGTTAACCCTCAAGGAGCAGGGTCAATGATTCACCAATCCCACGGCTTAGCAGTGATCCATAGGCTCAGGGCAGCGGATATGGGGACGCCTGCTGCTGTCACCCCAGGTGGGAAGCAAATGTCCGCAATGGCCTTAAACATGTGAGTGTCACAGGCTTTGGGAAGAATAAGAAATGAGAACAAATCTGTCTTTAAAATGCTGGGAGACACACAGTGACAACAGTGGAAAGAGAACATATTAATGTTAATATAAACTGCAGAGTGGGTTGGATAATGAGGAGAACCTGGAATTAAGGAGATGAAACCCAGGCTCTGGTCCTTGCCCTGCCCTCCTCTGGCTGGGCAGATGGTTAGTGCATCACTTTATCTCTTCATCCTCTCCTCAGTGTAGGAAGGACTTGGCCTAGATGGTCTCTAGGGTTCTTCCAGACTGAACTTCCTGTGAGTCCATGATTCTAGTTTTGGTTACTAGGCAAGGCGAGAAGCTCATGAGAACAACCTTCTGGAATCCATATGATGCCTTTCTACTCCCATGGGATCCAACCACAGTAGTTGGGCATTTCTAGGTGTGAGGGCCACCTGGGAAAGAAAGTATCAACAAAGCCTCCTCCAGGGGGTTGGGGACTGTGCTGTCCTCTCTCACAGTACTGGAACCAGCAGGGCAGGAGGGCAAACCCATCCAGACACAGTCAAACATGAGGGTGAGCAGTGGGTCGATCTCTGCACCTTTCAATGGGTGCAGAATCTGAAAAGACCCATGACACCAAGAGTTTTTACAAAGTAAAGAAATTCAGGGACTGAGTGACCAGAGCCACGTGGAGGTGAGAAGGCCCCTCTGCATACACTTTCTGTAAGTCAAAAGGAATTAAATCGTAGGAGTTCCCCTGACCACTCCCTCTGTGGACTTCCACTCTCAAGACCTGCAAGTCTTCCTCCAGAAAGCAGGAAGGGCAGCTGCTCCTCTGTGAGTGAGCAAAGCGGCTCTTGCCCTCTGCAGGCAGGACAGTGTGGGAAGGGAAACAGATGTCACAAGCAGGGAAGATTTCATTCTGAAGCAACAATCCCCTTTGTCCCCTTCTGGGGTCAGAGGCCAGCCACATAAGTCAGCAGTAGATTTGGCATTACACACATTCCACTCCTGATAAACAGTAGTTTAAGTAATCTGAAATATTAAGCTTCTATGTAGCACTTCAGCACAAGTGACCTCCAGAAAGTGGAACAACTGTTGTGCATAAACCCTAATAAAGGCCAAGTCAGCGGCCCCACTTCCAACTCTAGAGAACTGTCATGGCTCGCCACCACTCTTTCCCATTCCAGGCACTCTCCTGAACTTTATTTTCAGTCAAGAACTGAAGCCCTGTCTAATGGCTTCAGCACATAAATTTCTTAAAGTTCTAAGTGTTTTCACATCTGATTTAGAAAAAATATTTCCCCATGATCTTCCAAAGGGCTTTCAACTAAAAACGACAACATGTGGATACAATGTTTCATGTTCAACCTGTGCTTCCCAACGCTGTCTCAGAGGATGCTCAGAGCAGACTCTCCTCCATTATCCCATGTACACCGCAGAACCCACCTCTGTGAGGCCCGGTGGCCCGTCCCAGCCCAGCTTCCTGCTTATTTTGCTCTAAGGTTACCTTTGTAGAACTTTAACTCTCTTCCTGTCCCCTGAGGAAATCCTGGGATGGCTTTGCCAAAACGTCCAATAACCAGCACGAATATATACTTACTTCTGGGAGCTTCAGGCCGAGAAGAAAGAGCTGTGTTCACAATCAACTTCCCTTTTGAAACGTGAAGAAAGCTGATACAAATTCATGATAATATAACAGGGACTTGTGACTGACCAAACATTACTATAATTATTATTTTCTGAAAGGGGATTTTTAAAAAGCGAGAGTCAGCAGAACTTCCTGAAATTTCTGTGTCACAGCTTAGTTGGATCAGCTCTCCACCAAACTGCCAGGCAGCAGGGCCCCTATTCATTCAATCTTCTGTTGTCTTTCAACTCTCCTCTCTCCAAGAAGTGGGGCTCCTCCTGCCCACTGAGCAGGAGGAGCTTTCCACAAAGGCTTTCCCATTTCATCAAAACCTGAAAAAGAGCTGAGCTGAATTAATCTGCTGTTGGCCTTTTGGTGTGAACATCTTGCTTACTTCCTTATCTCTTCTGAGTGTTTTTCATAAACTTTTTTCTAATATTGAATAAAGGGAAGATTTTTTTCTGTTCTTAATAAAATTCTAGCATTGGAAGGAGTTGAAGCATTTGGAGGGGTCAGGAGAAGGGGCATAGGAGCTTCCCAGGCCCCAGGAGGTGTTCCTTGCCTGAGAAAGGACTCTCAGTACGCACACCCTGCCTCTGACCCAGAGCTGAATGGCACCCAACAAAAACAACACGAAGTCACCCCAGTTATTAAGATGACTGACGTTAACATCCCATTTCAAATTTTGCTTTTGTCTGAACTGCAGGAATTCTTGGTGTGTAAATGCACATGTACATGTGTGGAGCATCACACATGTGTGTGCATGTATGAATACACATGTACATGGAGATATAGAATTTTGCAATGTACAAAGCTTAAGCTAAATTGTTGTTGTGCATAATAATTACTTACGGGTGAAGAGGCTTCCTGGGTGGCTCAGTAAAGAATTCACCTGTAATGCAGGAGACCTGGGTTTGATCCCTGGGTTGGGAAGATCCCCTGGGAGAGGGCACGGTAACCTACTCCAGTATTCTTGCCTGGAGAATCCCCATGGACAGAGGATCCAGGAGGGCTACAGTTCATGGGATCACAAAGAGTTGGACGTGACTGAGCCACTAAGCACAGCACAGCACGGGTGAAGAACCTGAGAGGAAGGGAAGGCAGGATGGTATCTTCAAGCCTTGAGAACAAGTCCCTGCGAAACAAGAGAGACAGGTCACCCATCCGGAGCCCTCAAGGCTGTTTGCAGCCTACCAACTCCCAATCCCTGGCTCTTTTAAGCTCAGTGCTTCTCAGAGTCTCACCAACAGACTTTAGTCTTTTTCATGTGGGTCACAGTTGGCATAGACTGTTATTCTATTGCAGATTATTAGATTAGAAAATTGTTAGTTTACTGAATTAGCTTACTCTTCCTCCGTCCCTAAGGAAGGACCAAGGAATACATTCAGACCTTGTGAGAACATGCTCAGGCTCCTTTTCTACCCTACGCCTCATTTCAGGCTCTGTGTGACAACTTTTCCAAGGTGTTAACGCGGCAGGGCTACAGTCCCAGTTATTCAATCAAACATTAATCTAGGTGTTGCTGTGAAGGTATTTTGTTTTTGTTTTTTTTTCCAAGATAGGTTTATTTTTTAAATTTATTTAATTGGAGGCTAATTACCTTACAATAGTGTAGTGGTTTGTGCCATACATTGACATGAATCAGCCATGGGTGTACATGTGTTCCCCATCCTGAAGCCCCCTCCCACTTCCTCCTCATCCCATCCCTCACGGTCATCCCAGTGCACCAGCCCTGAGCACCTGTCTCATGCATAGAACCTGGACTGGCGATCTGTTTGTGAAGGTATTTTGAAGATGCAGTTGAAGTCTGTAATTGATTGACTCTGGTAAGAGAGATGACCCTGAAGAATCTGGGTGGGCCTGAGCAATGAACCAAAAGACCTCCAAGGCAGAGCTGAAACTTTCCCTCAAAGAGAAGCATTTCATTCTGTGAATTCCATTTGTGATCTTGCAATCCTGGATCCTGCCCTATGGATTGCAGACTTGCTTTGCGAGCCCCAATTATAGAAGGCAATTCCTCATATTAAATAAGTAGATAGGTGGATAGGTAGATACATACACACAGAGACATAGATAGAGATACAGTTTTACAGACACATAATATATAGTTATAGAGCTCCTACTGCTTCTGCTTCTTTAATACAGATTTTGGTTCCAGAAGTGAAGTATGAACACATGAAGACATGATTAAGCCCTGACAAACATATCCAGGTCTCCCTAATGTCCACAACTGTGAAACTTAAAGCAAATTGTAATGACTCACAGGTGGAGGATAGGAAGAGGAATGTATACTTATAGCTGATCCCTGTTGTTGTACAACAGAAATCAATACAGCATCGTAAAGCAATTATCCTCCAATTTAAAATAAATTTTAAAAAAATAAAGCAAAGACAAAAGTGAGAATAAAGAAGAGGAAAACAGCCTCATTATCAACCCTCCCTGGGACTTAAAGCAAGGTTGGGGATGATTTATATAAAGGCTAAGTGACAGTGTAAAGAGAAAGCAACACAAATCCTTCAGCTATTTTTCCTAAGCCTCCAAATCCTAAAAATGTAGAGTGCTCTTCCCCTCAGGAAAAAAAAAAAAAAAAAGGATTGCCTTCCTTAAAATGCCAGTAAATTTCATAATAATAAGTTGAATCCTAACCAATAGAATCATTCTTCAACTGAAGGAAGAGACATGATCACTGTTGGGAAGTCTCTGCCATCTGGCAGGTGAAGATCTGAGGACAGAGTCCCCTGGCTTTGTGTGTCTGCCTTCCCATCATAACCACACGAGGTGTCTGGCATATCTTCCTGGCTCTGCCTCTCCATTCCCATCAGTTCTGTTCAGTTCAGTAGCTCAGTCATGTCCAACTCTTTGCAACCCCATGGACTACAGCACACCAGGCTTCCCTGTCCATCCCAACTCCTGGAGCTTGCTATAAAGACGCCCAAATCCATGGTCCTGGAAAGTAACTCGCCAACAGGTTTTTATTGACACCAGCTCTCTCCAGGTTCTTCTTGGTGCTGGAGATATGTTATCCTTGAGAGCTTGCTTTGTGGTTGAAGAAAACTTTTTTGTTGTTTATTTATATACATATATATTTACTGCATCTCTTTATTTTAATATATGAATAAGTTGGACTTCCCTGGTGGTTCAGTGGTTGGGAGTCTGTCTGCCAACGCAGAGGACACAGATTCAATCCCCTCATCCAGAAGATTCCACATGCCCCTGGGCAAATAAGCCTGTGTACTGCAGCTACTGAGCCCATGCACCGTGCTCTGCAGTAAGAGAAGCCAATACAATGAGAACCAACACACCATAACTAGAGAGCAGCCCCCACGTGCCGCAACTGGAGAAAGCCTGTGCACAGCAACAAAGACCCAGCACAGCCAAAAAGTGTGTGTGTGTGTGAGAATCAGTAAGTAAGTAATTTCAGGATCTAGGAAAGAATAGGATGAAATGAAGTTGGGTCAGGCAGTAGAAGTGATAGGGGTGCAGAGAGACCACAGGGTGGACTCCCTAAGGAGCTGAGACCTGGAGGATACGGTGGAAGGGACCGAGCAGAGCTCTGGAGTGTGGACGACTGTGAAAGCGGCCAAGAAGCTAACGGGATGCTAGCAAATGAGATGCGGCAGCTTGGAAAGTGCGTGTATGCGGGGCTCACAGTCTTGTGACTCCTGGAACTCTGTGACTGCCAGTGTGAAGACAACAGGGCCCGCTAAATAAAATGGTTGTTGTTTTGAACTATTAAGCTGTGGGTGTTTGTTACACAGCAAATGCCCACTGATACACAGGGGTACTCACCTACTAAACTCAAGATGGGATCTAGGGAAATTTATGAAGTCCACTGTCTCCCTCAGCATCCACCTTTATCTGCACCCCCATGAGTGCCTCCTCTTGTTCCTGACTCACTCTCAGGAGGCAGTTCTCTAGGGGTGGCTGGTGTGTCTGTGTATCTTGCAAACAGAGGCACAGACTGCCTTTGTTCTAGAATACCTTTTCAAGGATTTTTGTTTAGGGAACAGCCTTGGGAGACAGAGAGTGTGTGGCCCTTTGGCGCACAGGATTAGCATGCTTATTGCCCTCAGTAAAAGATGTGAGTTCCTTAAGCTCCGAGGTCTTCTCCTTCCTATATGTGCACGTGTCACCTTGTCCTGTTTGCATCGCATGATGAGAACTGAAGCTTGGAGAAAGTGTACAAGAAATCACTGATATTCTGGCCACCACCAATGCTGTGAGTAATCAAGTTCTTTGTCTCTCACTCAGGAATTTCCAGCCTCTGCTGGCATCCACGCAACTGTGGCCAGCTAATTCATTAAATTGCAAGAGGGCAAAATCTTTGACTGTTTACAGTTCCTGATACCAATTAATCAAAATTGCTGTACATAAAACTATCAGCCAAACTCACGTAGGGAATGCTTCTGAGCATCTATAAAGGTCCATTTCTCTGCAAATTTCCCTGGAAAAGCATATAATGAGCTTGCTTCCAGGAACTCCAGGGCAGTGACATCTGTACACACCCTTCTTTTTCACTAAAAGGACACAGGATAAAAGCGTGAGGCCAAATTCATTTTTTAAATCATTAAAGAAAGAAGAAATGGTGGGCTAGATACAGATATACGAGGAACACAGAGTTCTAAAGGGAAAGAAGAATATAGCTGTCTGTCCACTTCCTGCTTTTTCTTTCCATGCTGCCCCCAGCACACAGCAAAAAGGAAGCTGACCTAAGCTGTCTTATGTACAAAGTCCATCACAGGGGCACATGGAGTCAGAAATCAGTGAAGACAGAAAACCTTATTGTAACAACCTGAGAAAAGCAACCACAGCCCTCACTCCATTGGCTACTTACACATGTATCCTAGCATCTTAACACAATTCAAATCTCCATTTTCAGAGCAAGAGAGACTTATATATTTATTCCTACCCCTCGTGCCTACAGTTCAGTGTTTCCACCAGGAAGCTGTGTCTGTCCATTTAACACATTTTCGGGTTTCTCAGATAAGCCATTGCTCTTAGACTAGAACATTGCGAGGGGAAGCTAATGGAGGAAAGATGCTGAGGCTCTCAGGAGAATCCACTTAGGGCATCAGTTAAGTGTCTGCTGAGACATCCTATAGCGGAGCAGTTACTGAATCAGAGCAGAGCTGAGCACCTGAGCTTCCAGACAATGTCCTTGTCTCTTTGGCTCTTGTCTTTAGGTAGGTGTTTGGAAGCCAACAAATTTTTCCCACAAGGTTCAGATTTTGCAAAACGTAATTCACCCACATGCTCCATCAGCCATAAGGTAGTAATTCCTCTAAGTATATGTAGAGTGGCAATTTTCAACCCTGACTGCTCAACAGAAACTCCTAGGGAGCTCTTTTAAAAATACTGATTTCCGTAGGCCCACCCCAGGACACTTAAGTTAGAATCACAGAAGGAGCCAAGAATGAAAACCTTGTTAGAGCATGACAGTAAAGTAGAGCTCTGGGCATATAAATATCAAACCAAATGCTTTGCTTCCCAATCTATCGGTTCTAGAGGGGGAGTTAAAGCAGGTTTGGAAATATTTATTTAGCCTGAATTAGAAAACAAACTCTCATTCACTCGCTCATTTATTAAATAAACATTTGTTGATCACCTGGTAAATGTCACATACACTCTCAAGGAGTCACGGACCCAGGGAAGACAGACAGAGGCAGCAACTTCAGTGCCTCGGAGGCGAGGGCAGGACGTTGCAGAGCACAACAGCGGGGCTCCCATAGGTCATGTGTCTTTCTTCTCCAGCCCATCTCAGCCCTCACCTTTGCACCCCAATCCTGATGCCCTTGTAACTGTGAGGTCCAGAGTGGAAGAGGACTGTGATCACTCACAATCATTTACCAAACCCAGACAGTGCTTTTAATAAATCTTGTGAGCACCTAAATAGCCTTTTCCTGTCTGATTCAAAACAGAGATTTTCAGAAAGAACAGGAAAAAACAACTGCCATTCCTAAACCCAAGGTTACAGGGAAATTCGGAAGTGACACACTCTCAGTGGGTTTCAAGCTAGAGAATAGGCTGATGAAACGGGCCCCGGGCATCCTGTGCCAGAGGAAGCCAGTGCCCCGGCAGAACCTTTTATGGAGAAGTCTCTGACCAGAGCCAAGATGCCAAGGATCACAAACAAACAGGGTTGGGGAAGACGAGTGTGCGCTTAGACCCTGTACTACAAAATACAGGGGTGGGGTCAGTGGGGGGCTACTTATTCTCAGCACAGGGGTAGTAGTCACACCTACACTATCAGAGAATATAATCTGCCTTTTTTTTTTTCATAGCCTTATCAACCACCCCCCACAAAATGAGCCAGACAGCCAGACTTCTTTTCTGGGAATGCTGAATAATGCAGTCCACCCTTTATTTTTTCTGGAATAAGTACTGCTGTGTGTGCCTTTCATCCTGTGTTGTGATGAAGAGGAAAACTGGACTTGAACATCAGCTCCATAACTTGATAGCTGGATACCTTAGGAAAGGAACTTCTCCTGACACTTACGTCCCTTACGTCTGTAAGCTGCCGACAATGATGACAGTACTCTTGGAGAAATTGAATGGGATGATACATGGAAAACCCTTAGTTCAGTGTCTGGCACACAGTAGGTA
Source organism: Bos indicus (assembly GCF_029378745.1). Taxonomy (NCBI): domain Eukaryota; kingdom Metazoa; phylum Chordata; class Mammalia; order Artiodactyla; family Bovidae; genus Bos; species Bos indicus. The sequence goes on from NC_091779.1 coordinate 16,636,005, forward strand.
TTCAGAAACAGCAGCTATCAGTGTCTCTACATTTGGAAGGGAACAAATTTTAATTCCAGGCTTCCTGCAGCAGTGTCCTACATGTTTTTCCTTATCTAATAAAGAAAAAAGAAGAAGCCTGCATTTAATAAACAATATCTCCCAGATCAGCCCCGTGTGATGGGTACTGAGCAGATACGGGACAGATTCTAGAAGATGACTCACCAGAACCCCGCTCTCTCACACACTGTGAGCTCAGAAAATGTCTAATATCCTGTTGCTACATATCAATGTAGATTCTTTGACATTATCACTTTTAAGCCAAATGGAGAAAAATAAGACTTCCTCTCAAGTTAGAAAATGTTCCTTTATTTTAAAACCCTTTTCCAGAGTCAGGCCCACCAGTGTGAAATGAGGAAAAGAGCGGGGAGGTGAGTGATGAGGCTAAGGATTCCTGAGAAGTATCAGACACGAGGAGAAGGAGCGGAGGTTCTTACCCGAATTGGGTGCAGCTGGGACCCGGATCCTCTGGGCTCAGGGACAAGGTTAGGGGAGCCAGTGTCCAACTGCGGGAGTTTCACATGACATGTACTCAATCAAGGGCCAGCATCCATTTCTTCCCATCTTTGGCATGGCTCCTCTGGGTGCAGAAGGATCATTCATGGAGAGGAGCTTTCACGGGGCCTTCCAACAGTTCACTGAGTGGCCAATGAAGCTCTTGTGTCCTCGGTTCCCAAGATAAATGGAGCCATTTGTACCTGTGAAGCAGGCATCATGTGGAAGCAAAACTGGGTGTGGGAAGCACCCTCTCGCCATCTTTCATGTCAACCTTCCCTTCAGTACTGACTAGGGAGTGGGTGCATTGAGACATTCCTCTTTTTCCTGTCTTCTGTGAGTCAGTTGGCCACATCTCAAGCACTGAGCTAACTCTGCATTTTCCTTTAAAAACAAGAGGCTACTTTAGGCAACCTAATCCAGTATTCTTGCCTGGGAAATCCCATGGACAGAGGAGGCTGGTGGGCCACAGTTCAAGGGGTTGCAAAGACACGACTGAGCAACTAAACAACAGCAACTTTAAAACTAGATATCACTTCAAAATGACATGTAGACACTCAACTAGTCTGACATATTCCTGACCCCACCAAAAAATGCAAACAAAACAGAGATATTGAAGAACCAAGAGACAGAAAGAATAAAATGTCCTTATCTCCATCATAAGCAGGACCATTATAACTGGAAAATTAATTTGAAGAAATTGAGGTAAGTCATGAAAAATACATGTTTATCATAAATGTGTTATTTTAGTTTAAAATATAGAATTGCAGATCAATCCACCATGGTCTTCCCACTGGATACGAGTCCATTAATTCAAGCTTCCCATCATCCTTCTTGCAAGAAACATATTTACAACACATGACTCTGCTGCAAACTGCCACCTCTGACCCAAACATACCCTCTCGTCTTAGAGGATAAAAGGAGTTTAACTCAGCATGTTTTTGCCCCAAAACCATACATTTCCTGGTCTCTCTTATAGCCAGACATGGTCATGTGGCTGGGTTTTTGTCAATGCAGAGTTGGTAGAAGCGAGGGTGCGTCTTGTGACTGATGCCTTTGGATACGGGTTATGCCTCTTCATACCCTCTGTCCTCTTCTAAGTTCAAAACCAACAACATGCTTTTTTCCATTTGGGTAACAAGGAGGCCCTGGGGGTCAGCAGAACAAAATGATGAACATTTTGGATCCTTGAATGACTGCACAGACCAACTTCTCTCTGACCTAGAATTTCCACCTCAGATTACTACATAGAAAAAAACAAGCAAATAAAACTCCATCTTCTTTAAGCCAACAAATTATTGTGAGCCATCTTTGTTCAGTAGCCTTAGCCTTCCCCTCAAAATCTAACGATACATGATGTCCAGACTCAGTTCACCAATATGGACTAAAAATGTTTAAAAAATTGTATATATACACATATGTGAAACAACTGGTGGGTAAAATCTATCACATTCTTCATGACTTTCCATTTTTTATAGATGTCTCACCACATCTTACTTGAAATTTTTTTAAAGGTACTTGTTTTATCAAGTCTTTACAAAACATTTAGTTTTCATAGAAATAATTTTTCATTTTCCAATTCATATTTCATCCTTTTAAAGTAATATGTAATTAAATTCTTAGTTTGCAAACAACACAGCTGGCATATACCTGCACATCGCGAGCACACTGACCCCTTCGTGTCAGTCAGCCGTTGCTTGGTTGCAAACCATCCTGAGGTTCACACTCCCACAGTCGGCAGTGGAGGCTGGGCTCCGGGAGCTCCTTGCGTGTCAGCTGCCATCAGCTGGGCAGCTCTGCTTCTGGGGGTCGGCAGAAGTTGCCTGAGGTGAAGGAGACAGTAGGGCATCACCCAGCAGATGGACCTGAGCTTGTTCAGTGAGCCACAGCATACCTGTCACCGCTGCCACATTCTCTGGTTGAAAGCAAGTCCCAGCACCAGCCATGGCTCAAGGGGAGGGGAACAGACTTCATGTCTTAGAGAAACTGCAAAGTCATGTTGCAAACGGGCCTGGATACCAGGATGGAGTGAGTTGTGAGCATGTTTTATAAAGTTCCCACATGTAAACATACCCTGCAGGAGTGAGAGCCGAAGCAAATGACACACCCTGGCAGTGACCCTCCAGACGAGGGTGTGCCAATGGGTACTGAGGGTGTCAGTCAGTATGATTCCTGGGGAAATCGAGACCCCCTGCTGTTCTAGGACAACCGGGAATTGGACGCCATTCAAGAGAGTCCCTGCTACTCGCAAAACCCGAGAAGCTTTTAGAGCAAGATGACCTGCTTTTACATTCCAAGTTACAAGCACGTGAGGGTAAGAATGATGTGGCAGAGAGAGCTGGCTGGAGCTCACCAGATGCCCCATGTTCCTCTGTTTACTCACATTCCCTCACTTGCCTGCAATTCCACTGGGCCATGTGCTTAGTTCTAGTTAATGGACTATGTCATTCTGGGCTGAAACAGTAAAAGCTAATGGGCCTCCTCAATCCTCTTTTCCTTCAGCAGAAACCTTGGAATCCACCAAATAGCATAGCAACAAGATTAAGGAGGGCCACACAATCTTGGTCAAACTTTATACAAGTGAGTATTCACTGCTATATTACACCACTGAGATTTCAGGATTTATCTTGTACCCCAATGTACACAAGTCTGTCCTGATTTATTCAAATGGTTAATACTTGGCTGAAAATGCACAAGGACTCTGGGCACATCAGAATTATCTGTGAAGTACATCCATGCTCAAGAATCAGAAGTCAATAATTAGCTGATAGAGTTCTTTAAAAAGAATCCCAGGAACACAGAGTTACTATAGTGTTGGGTTAGTTATATTCCCAAAAAGGAAGTCGTTTTTTTTGTTTGTTTGTTTGTTTTAGGAGCTCTTTGATGAGCCCCAAGCCCCAGGAAAAGATAACATCAAAGTCCACTCTCTGTGTGCCAAAGCCACCCCCAACTCTAGCACTATGGTGAGGGTGGAGGCTCGGGTTCTACAGTAGGTATAAGGGGTGTAGTGTGTCCATTTTTAGTTTACTCTGAATAAATCCCATTACTCAGGACCACTGGACACTGACTCAGCTCATAGACCACCCAATGGGAAATAAACTAATGGGCCTATTTAGACTAATAGACTAAATAAGTCTAATGGGAAATAGACCACCATTTCCCCACAAGGAGGGACAGATCAATAGACTAGAAGTAGGAAAGATTCTAGAGGCACCACAAGCCCTCTAACTGGCAGCCTGACCTCATTCCCCCATCCTCTGAAAGGCATGCTACCCTCCCAACCAGCACTCCATGAATGCAAATGGGAAAGACCTTGGTTAAACCCGAAACACAAAAGCTCCAAACACGGCATTCTAAGGAGCGCCTCAGTAAGGCAGACCGTTCATTTGGGTGCATACGGGTTCTATCCCCAAGGATGTTTTTTTGTCTCTTTGTGGGTGGGGAGGGTAGGTGTCAACTTTATCAGCACGATAATTAGAACTGGAAAAAGCAGCAGATAAAAGGGTCTGTCCATACTGTGTCATCATGATATAGCAATTATAGTATTCTGAGACACTGAAATGAACCACGCATTTAGAAACATTTATAAGTTTCAGGGCTTTGAGCTTCTTCCTCCAACACATCACTTCAGATGACACCCCTTTAAATCTGTAATGTCACCCCAGCCTGGTAAATCTGGGGAGAATGTGGAAAAGATCAACTATAATGTACATAGGTTAACAGAGCTCCGCAATTAAAGAAAAGGAAGCAGCTGAAGAGGCTTGAGTTGGCACAGAGGAGGAACAGGCAGAGAAGACAATAGCAACTAAAGAGAAGATACACATGATTCAGTTCTCATACATTTAGAATCAACAACCCGGATTCTTCTGCGACACAAGGCTCTAGGGTTGGCAGTACAGCCCTGGTCACCTAACCTCACAGATCACACCTGCATTCTCCACAGATTACAAGAAATCCCAGCGTCCCTCCTCCCAGGGATAATAAGCGCAACATTTAACAACCAGTCCAGCACAGTCAGTAGTAAATAAAACACAAGCAGTGATCAATAAGGCACAGGCATGGACCAGTCTGAAGGAATTTGAAGTCTGAGAGGAGAGAGACGCATTTTTAAAAGGCAGAATGGGATAAATGTCTTAAGATTACTTCAGATACGGGCGTCTGGGAGATCTCAAACCTTCTGGCAGAACTTCCTGCCAGTCTCCAACCCCCAGGGCAACCCCCCGCCAGCTGCCTTCCCTCCACATACCTGGGCATCACACTGGTGGGCCCTGTATTGCCTCACCCAGCTCCAGCACATTTAGTTTTCAAAGTATTTGTTTCACCCCACTAAAAAAGAAAGAATCAAAACCATTTTATAAATTGAGAAGGGAATACACCAGGCACGTTTCTGAACCTCTGGCGTGGCCCCTGGTACATTCCACTCTCCAGAACACCTGTGTTGGTGACCAGAGCAGTAAGGATCAGGAGGGTGCCGAGGATCCTGAGAAGCTGGGGCGTCGCCAGGCCCACTGTCTCAATCCTTACCATTCCTCACCACCCAGTCTCGACGCCACCTCTATAAAGTCTTCTCAGATTGGCCAGAAGAAACCTCCCAGGCGACCTTATCTGAGATAATCTTACAACACGTATCCCATTCTGCCTTTCATTTATTTTTTTTTAATTTTATTTTTAAACTTTACAATATTGTATTAGTTTTGCCAAACATCGAAATGAATCCACCACAGGTATACTTGTGCTCCCCATCCTGAACCCTCCTCCTCCTCCCTCCCCATACCCTCCCTCTGGGTCGTCCCAGTGCACCAGCCCCAAGCATCCAGTATCGTGCATCGAACCTGGACTGGCGACTCGTTTCATACATGATATTGTACATGTTTCAATGCCTCTCCCAAATCTCCCCACCCTCTCCCTCTCCCACAGAGTCCATAAGACTGATCTATACATCAGTGTCTCTATTTCTGTCTCGTACACAAGGTTATTGTTACCATCTTTCTAAATTCCATATATATGTGTTAGTATACTGTATTGGTGGTTTTCTTTCTGGCTTACTTCACTCTGTATAATAGGCTCCAGTTTCATCCACCTCATTAGAACTGATTCAAATGTATTCTTTTTAATGGCTGAGTAATACTCCATTGTGTATATGTACCACTGCTTTCTTATCCATTCATCTGCTGATGGGCATCTAGGTTGCTTCCATGTCCTGGCTATTATAAACAGTGCTGCGATGAACATTGGGGTACACGTGTCTCTTTCCCTTCTGGTTTCCTCAGTGTGTATGCCCAGCAGTGGGATTGCTGGATCATAAGGCAGTTCTATTTCCAGTTTTTTAAGGAATCTCCACACTGTTCTCCATAGTGGCTGTACTAGTTTGCATTCCCACCAACAGTGTAAGAGGGTTCCCTTTTCTCCACACCCTCTCCAGCATTTATTGCTTGTAGACTTTTGGATCGCAGCCATTCTGACTGGCGTGAAATGGTATCTCATAGTGGTTTTGATTTGCATTTCTCTGATAATGAGTGATGTTGAGCATCTTTTCATGTGTTTATTAGCCATCTGTATGTCTTCTTTGGAGAGATGTCTATTTAGTTCTTTGGCCCATTTTTTGATTGGGTCATTTATTTTTCTGGAATTGAGCTGTAGGAGTTGCTTGTATATTTTTGAGATTAGTTGTTTGTCAGTTGCTTCATTTGCTATTATTTTCTCCCATTCTGAAGGCTGCCTTTTCACCTTGCTAATAGTTTCCTTTGTTGTGCAGAAGCTTTTAAGTTTAATTAGGTCCCATTTGTTTATTTTTGCTTTTATTTCCAATATTCTGGGAGGTGGGTCATAGAGGATCCTGCTGTGATGTATGTTGGAGAGTGTTCTGCCTTTTAAAAATGTCTCTCTCTCTCTCCGACTTCAAATTCTGGGAAGGCAGGGCTCACACATGTTTAATCACTGCATCTCCACTGGCTAAGGATGCTTCTGAACACCTGACCAAACGAGTGACAGGCGAGAGCACAAGCCTCCCTGGGGAAGAAGGAGTGGAGGGGAAGCTGAGGAAGAAGAGACGCTGGGGGCGGGGATGGGAGGAGGGGCAGACTCAAGTCAGGTGTCAGGGAGTAGACGGACAGACTTGCTGATGCCCAGGGCACCAGGGACAAAGGTAGCCCTGCATTTGGGGAGAGGCTCCCTGTTTTCCCTCTTGAGAAACTGGACAGGGTTTCTTCCACTTTTTCCCACCTCCCCTTCTCTTTCACTTTGCTCTTTTCTACTGTAGGTACCATGGGGTGTGGGTAGCATGACTACTATAGGTCAGCACCTTATAGGACACAAAGTTAAATCAGTAAGTTATTGGATACCCACTATGCAAGGCGCTGTTACAGATCTAAAAGTCACGGTGCTTATAGATTTCACTAATTGAGTATGAAATGAAACAGGGAAATTATCCAGTCAGAGAAACTATCAAGTTCATTCCATATAACACTCAGCGATGGTTTGTCATCACTTCAGTGAACGTTTTCCTGGCACAAGCACACTTGTTTGTGAGTACAAGCTGTTAGCTACTCCCTGTTGATAAGAGTATGGTGAAAATGGTACACTCATACACTGCTGGTGGCATTATCACCAGAAAAAATATCCAGCAATGTAACTGTTTGGCTATAAAAATATTTATATATTTGACCATATAACTGCAATCCTGAGACTATGTCCTTCGGCAATAAATCAACAGAAGAAAAAAGTATATGTGAAAGTACCACATTCAATACATTAAAATGGGAACAATTCAAATGTCAATGATAGGGAAATTATTTTTTAACTTTATGATTAGTTTGATCATAATGTATTAGGTATCCATTAAGAGTAGATATTTATGGGAGAGAGTAACACGGAAACTTACAATACCATATGTAAAATAGATAGCCAATGGGAATTTGCTGTTTGACTCAGGGAACTCAAACAGGGGCTCTGTATCAACCTAGAGGGGTGGGATGGGAGACCGGAGGGAGGGAACATGGGTGTATCAATGGCTGATTTTTGTTGATGCTTGACAGAAAACAACAAAATTCTGTAAAGCAATTATCTTTCAATTAAAAAATAAGTGGCAAAAAGATAGATATTTATGGGAAATATATGGATATATAAAATATTTATAATTAATATTAGATGAGAAAAGCTTATTTCAAAGTTTTATGAGTACTACAGCTATAACTATTGAAAACTATGTACATACAGACAAGAAAAAAAGATAGTGAAAAAGACAGCCAGATGTGTTAAGGCAGTGGATTATTTTTAACTTAACGCTATTAAAAGTAGGGGTGCTATTTGGCAGCATTCCACAGGAATGGAAAGAGGGAAGTGAGAAGACTAGAGGGAGAAGAAAGACCTTAGCCTAAGGCTAAATTCCCTAACAACATACTGACATTCTCCGAGCTGCAATTTCTGTTTGGCATTGAATGTTTCCAATAAGGATAATGATTAGATAATTTGTAATAAGAAAGCATGCTAATTAAATGAAATCTACTTATTCAGAAAGAGATTTATTCATGAATTCTCCTCTTACCAAACTACATGCTTGCTTGACTACATTAAGTAGTTATGGAGGGGGGAAAGTAATTTGAACTTAATATAAAAATACATTTGGAGTGGATGCCCTGGGGGTGGCCATGCCATCAACTAGATGTGTGGAGCTGAGCAAGTGACTGACAGCCCCTGGGTCTCCGTTTCCCCATGTACAAAATAAAGGGGCCAAACTGCAACTCTGAGTGCCCCTGGGCTGTAACAGCTCCTGAAACTGGGTAATCTCCTATCTCTGGGAACTTGATATAGTCCATGGATACAGCATTTCATTCAGTTAACCAATGTCCAGAGACTCCTGAGAAGAGAAGTAGGCAGGGGACCAGCCTTCTGACCTCACTGAGTTAGGACTGTCTGTCTGTGCTCAGTCGTGTCTGACTCTTTGCAACTCCATGGACTGTAGCCCGCCAGGCTCCTCTGTGCATGGGATTCTCCAGGCAAGAATATGGAGTGGGATGCCATGCCCTCCTCCAGGGGATCTTCCCGACCCAAGGATCGAACCCATGTCTCTTGTGTCTTCTACACTGGCAGGCAGATTCTTTACCAACTGTTCCACCTGGGAATCACCACTCATAGTTCTTTATTTATCAAAATTACACTTATATAGTGTTTATGCTCTGTTAGGTGCTACTGATGAGTACTAACTCATTTGATCATTCCAGCCACTCTGGATATAGAAAATATTCCACACTCATTTTACAAATGAAGAAACCGAGGCAAGAGAGGTTAATAATTTCCCAAGGTCATACTTCTGCTTCATTGACTTTGCTAAAGCCTTTGATTGTGTGGATCACAACAAACTGTGGAAAATTCTTAAAGAGTTGGGAATACCAGACCAGCTTACTTGCCTCCTGAGAAACCTGTATGCAGGTCAAGAAGCAACAGTTACAATCAGACATGGAACAAGTGACTGGTTCAAAATTGGGAAAGGAGTACATCAAGGTTGTATATTATCACCTTGCTTATTTAACTTATATGAAAAGTACATCAAGTGAAATGCTGGGCTGGATGAAGCACAAGCTGGAATCAAGATTCCCAGGAGGAATATCAATAACCTCAGACCCCTAATGGCAGGAAGCAAAGAGGAACTGAAGAGTCTCTTGATGAAGGTGAAAGCAGAGAGTGAAAAAGCTGGCTTAAAACTCGGCATTCAAAACACTAAGATCATGGCATCCAGTCCCATCCCTTCATGGAAAATAAATTAGTTTCAAAAAACTAAGATCATGGCAGCCAGTCCCATCACTTCATGGCAAATAAAGTGACAGACTTTATCTTCTTGGGCTCCAAAAGTCACTGTGGATGGTGGCTGCAGCCATGAAATTAAAAGACACTTGCTCCTTGGAAGAAAAGTTACAAACCTAGACAGTATATTAAAAAGCAGAGACATTAATTTGCCAACACAGGTCCGTATAGTCAAAGATATGGTTTTTCCAGTAGTCACATCCACATGTGAGAGTTGGACCATAAGGAAGGCTGAACTCTGAAGAATTGATGCTTTCAAACTGTGGTGCTGGAGAAGACTCTTGAGAGTCCCTTGGACAGCAAGGAGATCAAACCAGTCAATCCTAAAGGAAATCAACCCTGAATATTCATTGGAAGGACTGCTCCCGAAGCTGAAGCTCCAAAACTTTGGTCACCTGATGTGAAGATCTGACTCATTGGAAAAGACCCTGATACTGAGAACAGTTAAGGGCAGGAGGAGAAGGGGATGACAGAGGATGAGATGGTTGGATGGCATCACCAATTCAATGGACATGAGTTTGGACAAACTCTGGGAGACAGTGAAGGAGAAGAAAGCCTGGCATGCTGCAGTCCATTAGGACACCAAGAGTTGGACACAACTGGACAACAACAAGGTCACTCAGCCAGTAAGTGACAGAGCTGGGACTTAAGTCCAAATAATCTAGCTCCAAAATTCATACTCTTATGGAAGGGAGGGATTTGGAAGATTGTTTTCTGTTACAGTGACACGCAATACTTTCAACTCTCCAGCCAGGAGTTTGTCATTTCATAAAAGGAAAGGAAGGCTCACATACAAAATTGTCAGGAGCATCCTATCTAAGAATATCTCAGAATACTCCAAACTTTATCCTTCACCTTGGAAGCTAGTGGAGGTGATAGAATTACAGTGGAGCTATTTCAAATCCTGAAAGAGGATGCTGTGAAAGTGCTGCACTCAATATGCCAACAAATTTGGAAAACTCAGGAGTAGCCACAGGACTGGTAAAGATCAATTTTCATTCCAATCCCAAAGAAAGGCAATGCCAAAGAATGCTTAAACTACCACACAATTGCACTCATCTTACACACTAGTAAAGTAATGTTCAAAATTCTCCAAGACAGGCTTCAGCAATACATGAACCATGCGAACTTTCAGATGTTCAAGCTGGATTTAGAAAAGGTCGAGGAATGAGAGATCAAATTGCCAACATCCACTGGATCATTGAAAAAGCAGGAGAGTTCCAGAAAAACATCTATTTCTGCTTTGTTGACTATGCCAAAGCCTTTGACTGCGTGGATCACAATAAACTGTGGAAAACTCTGAAAGAGATGGGAATACCAGAACACCTGACCTGCCTCTTGAGAAAGCTGTATGCAAGTCAGGAAGCAACAGTTAGAACTGGACATGGAACAACAGACTGGTTCCCAATAGGAAAAGGAGTGCGTCAAGGCTGTATATTGTCACCCTGGTTATTTAACTTATATGCAGAGTACATCATGAGAAACGCTGGGCTGGAAGAAGCACAAGCTGGAATCAAGATTGCTGAGAGAAATATCAATAACCTCAGATATGCAGATGACACCACCCTTATGGCAGAAAGTGAAGAAGAACTAAAGAGCCCCTTGATGAAAGTGAAAGAGGAGAGTGAAAAAGTTGGCTTAAAGCTCAACATTCAGAAAATGAAGATCATGGTATCTGATCCCATCACTTCATGGCAAATAGATGGACAAACAGTGGAAACAGTGGCAGACTTTATTTTGGGGGGCTCCAAAATCACTGCAGATGGTGACTGCAGCCATGAAATTAAAAGATGCTTACTCCCTGGAAGGAAAATTATGACCAACCTAGACAGCATATTAAAAAGCAGAGACATTACATTGCCAATAAAAGTCCATCTAGTCAAGGCTATGGTTTTTCCAGTAGTCATGTATGGATGTGAGAGTTGGACTAAAAAGAAAGCTGAGCACCGAAGAATTGATGTTTTTGAATTGTGGTGTTGGGGAAGACTCTTGAGAATCCCTGGGACTGCAAGGAGATCCAACCAGTTATCCTAAAGCAGATCAGTCCTGGGCGTTCATTGGAAAAACTGATGTTGAAGCTGAAACTCCAAAACTTTGGCCACCTGATGCAAAGTGCTGACTCATTTGAAAAGACACTGATGCTGGGAAAGATTGAGGGCAGGAGGAGAAGGGGACGACAGAGGATGAGATGGTTGGATGGCATCACCGACTCAATGGACATGAGTTTGGGTAAACTCCAGGAGTTGGTGATGGACCATGGAGGCCTGGCATGCTGCAGTCCATGGGGTTGCATAGAGTCAGACACGACTGAGTGACTGAACTGAACTGAAGCCGTAATAGATCCTTGTGGGCTAACTAGATTAACCTCCATCTTCTGTAAATCTGGCATTAAGAATAGACCACATGGGGGGATTCCCCTGGTGGTCCAGTGGTTGAATTCACAGTTCCAATGCAGGGGTCTCAGGTTCAATACCTGGTCAGGAATCTAAGGCCCCATATGGCACACAGCCAAAAAGTTTTAAAAAATGGTAATAGTAAAGAATAGACCATGTACCCTAAGGTTCATTGCAGCACTATTTACAATAGCTAGAACATGGAAGCAACCTAGATATCCATTGGCAGATGAATGGATAAAGAAGTTGTGGTTCCATATACATAATGGAATATTACTCAGCCATAAAAGGGACACATTTGAGTTTGTTCTAATGAGGTGGATGAACCGAGAGCCTATTATACAGAGTGAAGTAATTCAGAAAGAGAAAGGTAAATATCATATACTAACATATATATATGGAATCTAGAAAGATGGTACTGAAGAATTTATTTTCAGGTTAGCAATGGAGAAACAGACATAGAGAATAGACTTATGGACACAAGAAGAAGGGAGGAGAGGGTGAGATGTATGGAGAGAGTAACATGGAAACTTAAATTACCATATGTAAAATAGACAGCCAATGGGAATTTGCTGTATGTCTCAGGGAACTCAAACAGGGGAGTTGTATCAACTTAGCGGAGAAGGTGATAGCACCCCACTCCAGTACTCTTGCCTGGAAAATCCCCTGGACAGAGGAGCCTTGTAGGCTGCAGTCCATGGAGTCACAAAGAGTCAGACATGACTGAATGACTTCACTTTCACTTTTCACTTTCATGCATTGGAGAAGGAAATGGCAACCCACTCCAGTGTTCTTGCCTGGAGAATCCCAGGGATGGGGAAGCCTGGTGGGCTGCTGTCTATGGGGTCACACAGAGTCGGACACGACTGAAGCGACTTAGCAGCAGCAGCAGCAGCAGCAGAGGTGTGGGATGGGAAGGGAGATGAGAGGGAGGTTCAAAAGGGAGGGGGACATATGTATACCCATGACTGATTCATGTTGAGGTTTGACAGAAAACAACAAAATTCTATAAAGCAATTAACCTTCAATTAAAAAATAAATAAATTTTTTAAAAAACTCAGCAAAACAAAGTAAAATCTTCTCACAAAACTTCAGACCAAAGAAAGAAAGAAAGAAATTGACTATGTGGGATCTGAAATAAGAGGAACAGGCAAATAAAGATCAAGTGCAAGGCAGGGCGGGCCATCTCAGGACACATGCTTAAATAATGAAATCCAGGGTTCAAAAGCTAGCCTGGCTCCCCCAGGTTCCCTAAGTTTCCCTTACTGTTCCCATTCTTTGAGACAGCAGGATTATTCCTGCTTCTGAACCCAGAGGAAAGAGTTCAACAAATCTGAACCACAGAAAAATAGACTCTCTGAAAATAGAATTTGGTAAAATATCTGCTTTCCTGGTTTTGCTTAATTTAGGCAATAGGATTGTCTTGAAAAATAATCTTTCTTTTTCTGTGTATAATAGTAAAACATGTTCATTACAGATATCTTTAATGATACAGAAAATATATAAATATAATATATAATGTAAATATATAAGAAAATAAATATCTACAACAGAACCACTCACTGTTAACTTTATGGTGCATATCACCAGATCTTTTTTCTATGCATCTTTGCGTATTTTGGATACCATATTGGGATACAATTCAATAGCTTGTTTTTTTCCACTTCACAATATAGCTTCAGCTGTAACGGCTATACGGAATTATATGTAAGCAGCAGAATGAAAAAGTATGCAAAGACAAAGGTGACAGTGGCTGCTTTGACTTCTAAGTCTGTAAGGTTACATGATTTCTGTCAGTAGAAAAATTTACATACTGTGCCATTCCATTTGGAGACTGGTTGGAGACCTAGAAAGTCAAATCTAATCATCCTGATCCTTCTGTGTTACTGAACAGCAGAAACAGAGGAGACAAATATTTTGTGAATGCTTGGATCTACAAACAGAGGCTAAAGCCATGGAGAGGGAAAGAAGCAGAGTAATGAAAGAGTCAATTCCTAAGCAGCTTGATAAGAAGTCCGGGGTCCAAGAGGAGGAGAAAGGGGACTCGGGCTCTCAAAGAGGAGATAGGGGTCTGGAATTCTCAAGGAGGAAGAAAAGACACTTTTTTTTTTCTACATTCCTTAGTAAGGATTCAGTTCAGCTCAGTAGTGTCTGACTCTTTGCAACCCCACGGACTGCAGCACGCCAGGCCTCCCTGTCCATCACCACTTCTGGAGTTTACCCAAACTCATGTCCATTGAGTCAGTGATGCCATCCAACCATCTCATCCTCTGTCGTCCCCTTCTCCTCCCACCTTCAGTCTTTCCCAGCATCAGTGTCTTTTCAAATAAGTCAGTTCTTCACATCAGACAGCCAAAGTATTAGAGTTTCAGCTTCAACAGCAGTCCTTCCAGTGAACACTCAGGACTGATCTGCTTTAGGATGGACTGGTGGGATCTCCTTGCAGTCCAAGGGACTCTCAAGAGTCTTCTCCAACACCACAGTTCAAATGCATCAATTCTTTGGCTCTCAGCTTTCTGTTTAGTCCAACTCTCACATCCATACATGACTACTGGAAAAACCATAGCCTTGACTAGACAGACCTTTGTTGGCAAAGTGATGTCTCTGCTTTTTAATATGCTGTCTAGGTTGGTCATAACTTTCCTTCCAGGGAGTAAGCATCTTTTAATTTCATGGCTGCAGTCACCATCTGCAGTGATTGTGGAGCCCCCCAAAATAAAATCTGCCACTGTTTCCACTGTTTGTCCATCTATTTGCCATGAAGTGAGGGGACTGGATGCCATGATCTTAGTTTTCTGAATGTTGAGCTTTAAGCCAACTTTTTCACTCTCCTCTTTCACTTTCATCAAGAGGCTTTTTAGTTCTTCTTCAATTTCTGCCATAAGGGTGGTGTCATCTGCATATCTGAGGTTATTGATATTTCTCCCGGCAATCTTGATTTCAGCTTGTGCTTCTTCCAGCCCAGCGTTTCTCATGATGTACTCTGCATATAAGTTAAATAACCAGAGTGACAATATACAGCCTTGACATACTCCTTTTCCTATTTGGAACCAGTCTGTTGTTCCATGTCCAGTTCTAACTGTTGCTTCCTGACCTGCATACAGCTTTCTCAAGAGGCAGGTCAGGTGGTCTGGTATTCCCATCTCTTTCAGAATTTTTCACAGTTTATTGTGATCCACACAGTCAAAGGCTTTGACATAGTGAACAAAGCAGAAATAGATGTTTTTCTGGAACTCTCTAGCTTTTTCGATTATCCAGGGGATGTTGGCAATTTGATCTTTGGTTCCTGGATTGTATAACAACAACGTATCCTGCTTGAGGACAGTTTGTCCTTCCTGAAAACCTTCTGACTAATCCTGATATCTTAGAATGTATATTATGGGAGCGGGTCTGGTAAGATCTTTCTACTGTTAAATTCTAAACCTGTTGTTTTAAAATGTAAATTGTGGGAGTGGGGCTAGTAAGATCAATGCAACCTTGAGACATTCTTTTGATTTATTGTAGTAACCAATTAAAAAGTATATAACTCCCTTGCTGTCTACGTCAGAAGCTTTCTCTGTCCTTGTCATACTTTAATAAAACTCTGCTACACAAAAGCTCTTGAGTGATCAAGCCTGGTTCCTGGTCCCGAAACTAAATCTTTTTCAGTAATACCGTAGGGGCCCAGAGGAATGGGACTTTTCAGGAGTCTACAATGATGCTAAATAACAGTAACACCCACTCCAACCTTTAGTACAGGCTGCTGCCCATCCAGATGACTCCCTAGAGTGGGTTGAGGATTAACCAAGAAAAGAGGACGCGTGATATATCTGGGCTGCCTTGCAGTCTGGGAGATGAAAACTGAGGTTGACAGAGCCAGAACTCAGCATTGAAAATGCCTACAAGTACTTAGCCCCTGGAAATTCATCAAAATCCTAGAGAGGATATTGAATTTTCCACAGGCTGTCAGATACAGAGCTTGAGCCAATTTCATTTCAATCTCAATAGATAGGGAAGCTCAGATGCCATGTAGTTATATTGATGTCTCATAATTTATTTACTGAATTGGAGAACCATTGTTCACTTATTTAGGTTTTTTCACTCTTCCCAATGAAATGATAAACAATAGAGCAGAGACTGCTAGCCAGCCACCAAATCTTTGTCCTTCTTCTCTTCCTGAGCACAAAACTAGAACTAACTTCCTAGTCTCCTGTGCAATTAGATGTGGCTGCTAAGACAGAGTTAGAGCCAGTAGAAAGTATATGGGGGCTTCCCTCTTGGCTCAGGTGGTAAAGAATCCGCCTGCAATGCAGGAGGCCTCGGTTTGATTCCTAGGTCAGGCAGATCCCCTGGAGAAGGGATAGGCTACCCACTCCAATATTCTTGGGCTTCCCTGGTGATTAAGTAAAGAATCTGCCTGCAATGTGGGAGACCTGGGTTCGATCCCCGGGTTGGGAAGATCCCCTGGAGGAGGGCATAGCAACCGACTTCAGTATTCTTGCCTGGAGAATCCCCATGGACAGAGGAGCCTGGCGGGCTACAGTCCATGGGGTCACAAAGAGTTGGACACGACTGACTGACTAAACACAGCACAACACAGAAAGTATACGGAGGTGATTTGCCCTCTCTAGGCCAAGGCTTTTCTTTTTGTTAATGGCCATACCACATGTAGGATCTTAGCTCCTCAAGCAGGGCTTGAACCTGGGGCCCTTGCAGTGGAAGAGCAGAGTCAACCACTGTACCATCAGGAAAGTCCACCAGGGCTTTTAAATAGTGGCATGTTTCACTTCCCTTTTACCTTCTGCCCACTAGATGCAAAATAATGACAGGCTCTAGGGAGTGAGGGGGCCACAGATGGAAGGAGGTTGGAGCCCTGGATTATTTCATGGAAGAGAGCCCTCTGTTAGCCTGGAATCCTACTTCGAACTTTTTCATGAGTAAGAAAGAGCCCTTCTACCTTTGGGGGGCTTATCTGAACTGCACTATTAGTTCGCCCTAACGCCACAAGCATCTGGAGGCATCAGTGCTTTGCACCTATCTACAGTACTTAGGACTATCACTAATTCATGACTGTCATGGTCAAGGTTTGGAAATGCCTTATCAAATGGCATTTACGATAAATGGTAAAGAATCCACCTGCAATGCGGGAGACCTGGATTTGATCCCTGGGTTGGGAAAATCCCCTGGAGAAGAGAAAGGCTACCCACTCCACTATTCTGGCCTGGAGAATTCCAGGGATTATACAGTCCATGGTGTTGCAAAGAGTTGGACATGACCGACTTTCACTTTCACTTTCATTCAAGGCATTTGATAAACTATGGCCAAACTAAACCCAGAATTGTGCCTCTGATAATTATTTGAGGTCATTCCAGTTCCTCTAAATGTATACAAGAATGCATAAAATGGTTTTCAACTCATCCCTTTATAGAGAAGTAAAAAATATTTGTTGAGAATGACTGGACCCTCCCACTGATTACTATATACATTGAACCACAAAGAGTGAGTTTTCCTATTAGCTGAACCCAGCTCATTAGAAATTTCTCAGTACCCTTAATCCATGTGGCACATCTTCATCTCGTCTCCATCTTAGAATTCTAATCCAGCCATCCTGTCTGACCCAGACCCCTGCCTCTGGCTTCAGGGCCTTTGTTAAACAGTCACAAGTTTTGCTCATTTGTGCAAAGTGAGTCTCCACGTATTCTTAAGTGTTTCCATAGAAACCACTTTCCAGAAAAAGGCCATTTAGTGAAAGCTTAAAAGCAAAATCTATGTTTCAATACTTAGAAATCTCATTGAATCACTTACAAAGAACAATATAAGATATGGCATATTCAACCCTGTACTTGTAAAAAAAAGTGTATACTGTATATAATATCTGACATATAATAAGGACTATAAAAGTAACATCTAACTTCCTCAAGTTTTGTGATTTTTCTCTGTTTTATGCTTAAAATATTGAAAGTCAAAGGTTTATTTTTCAAGACCAATCCTCTGAAGGGTGACCTTCCAGAAATGGAGTTGCTCTTCTGCAAGGCTCCAAGGGAACTGGTTCAGGCCCACCCCTTGAAGCAATATATTTCTGGTTAAGCAAAGATTTAGACTCCAGTTCCCCATCTCACCTGGTGGATTCCCTGGTGGCTCAGACGGTAAAGCATCTGCCCGCCATGCGGGAGACCCAGGTTCTATCCCTGGGTTGGGAATATCCCCTGGAGAAGGAAATGGCAACCCACTCAAGTACTCTTGCCTAGAAAATTCCATGGATGGAGGAGCCTGGTGGGCTACAGTCCACGGGGTCGCAAAGAGTCGGACACGACTGAGAAACTTCACTTTCACTTTCCCCACCTCACCAGGATGGAGCTAAAGTGGCTAATCCTGCCACAAGCAGGCCCAACATTCCCAAAGACTCAGACCTCATCCCGTCTCACTACACATCAGAGAAAGAACCAGTGATCCCCTAGTCATGGAACTTAAAAGCCCCAGAGCCCAAGGGCTCCTCCCTGGCATCCAGTACCTGGTCCTGCCAGATTGCCAGGCTCAACCAAGATGGTCAAAAGTGGACAGACACTCCCACTGTCTCTGTCTCCATGAGCTTCCCCCGTGAAGACTGCTCCAAGAAATTTACCATGTGCTCCTTGACCATTTGCTTTTGTCTGCATGAAAAGTATTTAGGATATGGCTCTAATGTAATTAATGTACTGATTTCCTCTCTCACTTACTCTCCAGTTTTGTCAATGTGGTGAATGACATTAATGGATGGTATAGAGATCAACCATCTTTGCATTTTCAAGATAAATTAAACTAGGTCATGAAAGCTCCAGCTACAGATATAAGTATATACACATTATATGTTGTTGGCTTTTTGTCTCTGACTGACTTTTCCAGCTTGGATCCCAAGATTAGACTAAGTTTACAAAGTCAATTGATGAACATTTTCTCCTTTCTAGTCTCCTGGAGTTCAAGATTAGAATTACGATCCAAAAATATTTGATTGTGCAGTGCTGTGCTTAGTTGCTCAGTCGAGTCCAACTCTGCGACCCCATGGACTGTAGCCCACCAGGCTCCTCTGTCCATGGGGATTCTCCAGGCAAGAATACTGGAGTGGGTTGCTTCAGGGGATCTTCCCAACCCAGGGGTCGAACCCAGGTCTCCCACATTGCAGGTGAATTCTTAGTATTTGGTGGATTTATATCCACCTATTATATCCCCTGCATGGATCACAACCTTGTTACAGCGAAGGGCTTGGGTAACTCAGTGAAGCTATGAGCCATGCTGTGCAGGGTCACCAAAGACACACAGATCACAGTGAAGAGATCTGACAAAACATGGTCCACTGGAGAAAGGCATGGCAACCCACTCCAGTATTCTTGCCTGGAGAACCCCATGAATAGTACAAAAAGGCAAAAAGATATAGCATTGGAAGATGAGGCCCCCAGGCTGGAAGGTGTCCAGTATGCTACTGGGGAAGAGCAGAGGGCAATTAGTAATAGCTGTAGTAAGAATGAAGCAGCTGGACCAAAGCAGGAATTTCTTTCTCAATGCTCAGCTATGGATGTGTATGGTAGTAAAAGTAAAGTTTGATGCTGTAAAGAACATTGTATTTGAACCTGAAATATTATAGGTCCATGAATTAAGGTAAATTGCATGTGGTCAAGCAGGAGAGGTCAAGATTGACCATCGACATCTTAGGAATCAGTGAACTAAGATGGATGGGAATTGGCAAATTTAATTCAGATGACCATTATATCTATTACTCTGGGCAAGAATCCCTTAGAAGAAATGGAGTCACTCTCATAGTCAACATAAGAGTCTTAAATGCAGTACTTGGATGCAATCTCAGAAACATCACGATGATCTCAGTTTATTTCCAAGGCAAACCATCCAGTATCACAGTAATCCAAGTCTATGCTCCAACCAGTAATGCCAAAGAAACTGAAATAGACTGGTTGTACACCACCCTTATGGCAGAAAGTGAAGAAGAACTAAAAAGCCTCTTGATGAAAGTGAAAGAGGAGAGTGAAAAAGTTGGCTTAAAGCTCAACATTCAGAAAACGAAGATCATGGCACCCGGTCCCATCACTTCATGGGAAATGGATGGGGAAACAGTGGAAACAGTGTCAGACTTTATTTTTGGGGGCTCCACAATCACTACAGATGGTGACTGCAGCCATGAAATTAAAAGACGCTTACTCCTTGGAAGGAAAGTTATGACCAACCTAGATAGCATATTCAAAAGCAGAGACATTACTTTGCCAACAAAGGTCTGTCTAGTCAAGGCTATGGTTTTTCCTGTGGTCATGTACGGATGTGAGAGTTGGACTGTGAAGAAGGCTGAGCGCCGAAGAATTGATGCTTTTGAACTGTGGTGTTGGAGAAGACTCTTGAGAGTCCCTTGGACTGCAAGGAGATCCAACCAGTCCATTCTGAAGGAGATCAGCCCTGGGATTTCTTTGGAAGGAATGATGCTAAAGCTGAAACTCCAGTACTTTGGCCACCTCATGCGAAGAGTTGACTCATTGGAAAAGTCTCTGATGCTGGGAGGGATGGGGGGCAGGAAGAGAAGGGGACGACAGAGGATGAGATGGCTGGATGGCATCACTGACTCAATGGATGTGAGTCTCAGTGAACTCCGGGAGTTGGTGATGGACAGGGAGGCCTGGCGTGCTGCGATTCATGGGTTCGCAAACAGTCGGACATGACTGAGCGACTGATCTGATCTGATCTGATGAAGACCTACAACAACACCTTCTAGATATAACACCAAAAATGAGGTCCTTTTCATCATAGGGGATTGGAATGCAAAAGTAGGAATTCAAGAGATACTTGGAATACCAGGCAAGTTTGGCCATGGAAAACAAAATGAAGCAGAGCAAAGGCTAACAGCCTTTTGTCAAGAGAACATGCTGCTCATAGCAAACACCCTCTTCCAACAATATAAGAGACAACTTTACACATGGACATCAACAGTAGGTCAATACTAAAGTCAGAATGATTATGTTCCTTGGAGCCAAAGATAGAGAAGCTCTGTACAGTCAGTAAAAACAAGACCTGGAGTTGACTGTGTCTCAGATCATGAGCTCCTTATTGCAAAATTCAGGCTTAAATTGAAAAAATGTAGGGAAAACCACTAGGCCATTCATGTATGACTTAAATTGCTTATGATTATACATTGGAGGTAATGAATAGATTCAAAGGATTAGGTCTGGTAGACAGGATGCTTGAAGAACTATGGACAAGGTTTGTAACATTGTAAGGAGGTGGTGACCAAAACCATCCCAAAGAAAAAGAAATGAAAGAAGGCAAAGTGGTTGTCTCAGGAGGCTTTAGAAAACAGCAGAGAAAAGAAGTGAAAGGGAAGGGAGAAAGGAAAAGATATACCCAACTGAATACAGAGTTCCAGAGAATAGCAAGGGAAGATAAGAAGGGCTTCTTAAATGAGCAATGCAAAGAAATAGAGGAAAACAACAGAAAGGGAAAGACCAGAGATCTCTTCGAGAAAATTGGAGATACCAAGGGAACATTTCATGTAAGGACGGGCATGATAAAGGACAGAAACAGTAAGGACCTAACAGAAGCAGAAGAGATTAAGAAGGGTGGAAGAATACACAGAACTATACAAAAAAAGGTTTTAATTACCTGGATAACCACGATGATGTGATCACTCACCTAGAGCTGGACATTCCAGAGTGTGAAGTCAAGTGGGCCTTGGGAAGCAATACTATGAACAAAGCTAGTGGAGGTGATAGAATTTCAGTTGAGCTGTTTCAAATCCTAAAAGATGATGCTGTGAACGTGCTGCACTCAATATGTCAGAAAATTCCAAAAAGTCAGCAGTGGCCACAGGACTGGAAAAGGTCAGTTTTCATTCCAATCCCAAAGAGGGGAATGCCAAAGAATGTTCAAATTATTGTACATTTGTGCTCTTTTTACATGCTAGAAAGGTAATGTTCAAAATCCTCCTAGCTAGGCTTCAGCAGAATGTGAACTGAGAACTTACAGATATACAAACTGGGTTTAGAAAAGGCAGTTTAGAAAAGATCAAATTGCCAGCATTCATTGGATCATGGAGAAAGCAAGGGAGTTCCAAACAACATCTACCTCCACTTCATTTACAATGCTAAAGCCTTTGACTGTGTGGATCAAAACAAACTGGAAAAATTTTAAAGATATGATTGTAACACCACCTTACTTTTCTCCTGATAAATGTATGCAGATCAAGAAGCAATAGTTAGAACTGGACATAGAACAACTGACTGGTTCAAAATTGAGAAAAGAATATGACAAGGCTGTATACTCTCACCCTTCTTATTTAACTTACATTCAGAGGGCATCATGTGAAATGCCAGGCTGGATAAATCACAAGCAGGAATCAAGATTGCTGGGAAAAATATCAACAACCTTAGATATGCAGATGATACCACCCTAATGGCAGAAAGTGTAGAAGAACTAAAGAGCCTCTTGATGAAAGTGAAAGAGGAGAGTGAAAAAGCTGGCTTGAAACTTAACATTAAAACAACTAAGATCATGGCATCCAGTCCCATCACTTCATGGCAAATAGATGGGGAATCAATGGAAACAGTGACAGATTTTACTTTCTTAGGCTCCAAAATGATTGTGGATGGTGACTTCAGCCATTAAATTAAGACACTTGCTCCTTGGAAGAAAAGCTATGACATACCTAGACAGTATATTAAAAAGCAGAAACATCACTTTGCTGACAAATCTGTCTAGTCAAAGCTATGGTTATTCCAGTAGTCATGTAAGGATGTGAGAGTTGGACCATAAAGTAGGCTGCATGCCAAAGAACTGATGCTTTCGAACTGTGGTGCTGGAGAAGACTCTTGAGAATCCCTTGGACAGCAAGGAGATCAACCTAGTCAATCCCAAAGGAAATCAACCCTGAATATTCATTGGAAGGACTGATGCTGAAGCTGAAGCTCCAATATTTTGGCCACCTGATGTGAAGAGTCAACTCATTGGAAAATATTCTGATGCTGGAAAGATTGAAAGCAGGAGGAAAAGGGGGTGACAGAGGATGAGATGATTGGATGATATCATCGACTCAATGGACTTGGGTTTGAGAAAACTCTGGGAGATGGTGAAGGACAGGAAAGCCTAGCGTGCTGCAGTCCATGGGGTCGCAGAGTGGGACACGACTGAGTGACTGAACAACAACAGTCCATGGGAAGAACTGTTGCTGAAGCTGAAGTTCTGATACTTTGGCCACCTGATGTGAAGAGCTGACTCAATGGAAAAGACCCTAACCCTGGAAAAGACTGAAGGTAAAAGGAGAATGGGGTGGCAGAGCATGAGAATGATTAAACAGCATCAACTCAATGGACATGAATTTGAGCAAATTCCAGGAGGTAGTGGAGGGCAGGGGAGTCTTGGGTGCTGCGGTCCATGGTGTCACCAAGAGTCAGACTCAGCTGAGTGACTGAGTGTGTATACACTGCCAGGACACTCCGGAAAGCTTTAGGTAACAAGTTCTACAATCATCATTACCTGCTACTGTATGTTTCTCTGTCAGAATATAAACTCCATGGGGAAGCAACTGTCTTGGTCTCATTGATCACAGTGTTTCCATGTCATAGTACCAGCTTGAAATATAACTGTTGAGTTAATGCACTGTTCAGTAAAACATCAAGAGAATCTACTGAAAAGCTATTTAAAATAGGAAACCAAAATTCAGTATTTCTACTTAATAGTAAAGCCACAAGCTACAGAGCAAGTTACAGAGTAATTGCGTACAGCCCTCTTAAACGTCAGTATTGACTAATCTGAAAAATACGGAAATCAAAATTTCCATTCACATTGCCATCAACTACAGGAGTCTAGGAACAAAATTAAGAAGAGATGTGCATAAATTATAAAAAGAAAACTAAAGACATGTGTTTTAAGGACACAGAATATTTGTAAAAATGAGGAGACACCTACATTCTGAAAGTGGAAGGCAGTATCTTGTAGAGGTCAGTGTGCTAAAAGTTAATCCACTGATTTACATTCAAGTAAAGGAAAGGAGAAAGAATACAAAGCCTTATGAGCTGAAATGATAACAGTATAAGATTTGGTACATGAATAAATGAAAAAAAGAGAAAGCTCTGTGTCTATCTCGGGTTGGACAAAATGTTCGTTTAGATTTTTCATGCAGTTACAGAAAAACCGGAATGAATTTTTTGGCCAACCCAAAATATGCTGATAGCAGTGACAGCGAGAGGAGATACTTATACACACTCACCATGTGCCAGACACTGTTCTACATGTTTTATGTTTTATCCTTTAAACAACACTGACAGGTAAAGTTATTAACATATTCCCATTTTTACAGATGGAAAAACAGAAGCCAAGAAAATGGAATGGAGCAGGGTCAGGGTTAGTCTGTAGACTTGCACGTAATCTCTCTTTTATACCTATGCTCAGCCCTCTCCGGTTAACATGCCAAAGTCTGTAGCCTCTTCGAGATTATGGGAGGCGTCCCAGGGCAGTGGAGGTCATCAGGAGGCCTGCCTTCTTATGTAGATGTCCGTGCAATCCTGCTCTCCGTCTTCACACTCTTCTAAGACACGTGGTACCTCCAATTCCTAAGCCCTTCAAGGTTTTTACAACTTACTGGCCTCCTCCTCTTCAGGCACCTTGGGTTTCAGTATTTCTTCTCTTTGATTAATCTGTGAATGTTCATCTTACTATTTTTCTATCTTCTAAATTTTTTATAATGATCTCATCCACGGCTCTCTCTAGGACTGAGTTTGTCGATTTTGACTGTTGATTTCTTCAAATCAAAACTGAGTTTAAGAGGTAGCCCAAGAAAACTTACTTTCAATGCATCATGTTCAACCAGAAGTCCACATATTAATTTATACTAAAGAAATTATCAATGAAGAACACCAAGATTTATGTCAAGGAATATTTATTGCTTCTTAATGTATAATGACAAAAAGTGATAATGGTTAAAATAGCTAACAATAAAGGGTTAATTAAAGAATTTAGGGTTTGCCTGTGGTGACCAGGAAGCGGTGCCTTCAGGAAGCAGAAGCATTCAGATCTCCTGTAACAATTTTCCACGAGGGACTGTTGACTAGAAGCTTTCGGCTGCCATCCCTTTGGCTCCACACTGTGTTCATGTCGAGGTCATGCCTTCTCCCTGCTGCCCACCCCACCACTGACAGATGGGGGCGTTAGAGTCAGGCCATTCTTCCCCAACATGAGAACTGTGTGAAGGGCAACCTCTGCCAGGGGCTGACCCTCACCAGCCTGCGCAAGCCCTTCCAGGACCATGATTCTCCTCCTGGCCAACCCTTCCTCCTCGTCTCCTCTCACCACCCCACCTGCCCATTCCTGCTCCCTCTCCCTTTGTCCTTCACAGAGATCTCTCCCCACGTGTTCCTCATGCAGCTAATCTTCTCCTGGCATCCCGGAGGACCTGAACTGACAGAACACCCACCCACCAAATATTAAGGCAGTTTTCAAATGTATTTATAAAAACTATATAATGATAGAAAAACCAGGATATAATGCTATCAAAGATGCCAGCATTCTAAATGCATATGCAAACAATCCTAGCTTTGCTTTTTTAAAAACCACATATAGTAAAAGGCATGTGTGTATACACAAAATCCTTCACACACACACGTCACAACTTTAATAAGAGTGGTTATTTCTGGGTGAATGGATTATGAGTTGCTGCTTCTTTATCTTTTTATTTTGCAGTGTTTCAATAAAGAACATTATTACATTTATAATCAGAAGCAAAGATAAAGTGCATGCATACACACACACAAAACACTCATAAGGACCCTCAGTCCCCCTGAGGCAGGATGCTGTCTGAAGGAGCCTGTCACTGGCCTCATCTTTGGAGGTCGATGCACTGCAGGCAGGCAAGCTGAGCAGCAAGAAATATAGATTACAATGTCAGCACTCAACAGCTTCAGAAATGTGCTTGGCTGATTCCAGATGTTTTCAAAATCCAAACTGCATTTAGGAATCTTGTCGGGGCATCAGAAGGGAACAAAACAGATGGAGTACCAATCCTACCAAGTCAGTATTTACCCAAACTACTTTATTTTTCATTTTATTACTTAACTGGTACGCAAGAACGGTCTCTTCTCCCCTTTGAAGAACAGGCGACCTTCCTCCCAAGTCTGCAAAGTGAGTTCACGAGAACACCAAGCTGGCAAAGGAGCACACACGCCGTCCTTCATCCTGGTCATCCTCAAACTCACCTGTGTCCCTCCAGCATGGAGGCAGCTGTTCCTCCATGCTCACACATGGAGGAGACACAACTCACATGTGTCTGCTGTTCTTGAGGAACCCTTGTTGTGAACCTACACATCAGAACAATGTGACACCAGCACCGAAACAACCGTAAGAGCTAATACTCGTCCAAGGACTGCTTTGTGCAGGTAATGTTCTGAACCCTTTTCACGTATTGAATTGTTCATTTAATCTTTACAGGAATCCGACTGGGGAAATAATAACAGCATCCCCCTTTAACAGAGGGGGACCCAGAGGTGCAGAGAGTAAAGCAGTGCGGCAGGACCACAGAGCCAGTGCGCGGTGGAGCTGGAGTCTGAACGCAGGCCATCACAAAGGAGAAATAAGATGGAGAACGCTAGTATGCAGCTCGGGGCTGTCTTTGACAGACATGAAAGTTGGACAATGCTAGATAAGCGGCAGGGGAAATGCAATTCCATTGGAGAGTAAATCTGGCAAAACAGACAAGAGAATACGACTTTAAAAGACAAGGGAGGAAGTCAATCAACAAAGGCCAGCAGACATGCATGGAAAGACACAGAGAAAGTGATGCAGATGACAGAGCTGGGGGACAGAGTCAACAAGTCCAAGAGGCCACTCTGTGGCAGAAAGGGCCATGAAGAAGAAAGGGGGTGAGCAAGTGGCGATCAGATCTAAGGGGTGTGGAATTAACAGGGAAATCAATGGTGGAGAGTGGGGGCTGGAGGAAGGAATGGGAAGATGGGAGTACAGATATCTCCACTCTGGAAAAGAGGCCAAGAGGAGGGAAGCACTGGCTGGGAGGGAAGTGCGTCATCTCCTTTCCACTGTTATTTTAACCCTTGTGTGACGTCTTCCTCAGCTGTCCAGACAAACAGTGAGAAGGACGAACCCTCCCCTGCTTACACATTACAGGATGAGAAGGGAGCATGTCACTCGGTGCACTGAGTGGGGGATGGTTGGTTTTCCGTACGTCCTCTGTGCTTTCAGGGATTCTTGCCAAGAACAAGGTGTAATTTCAGGTGAGTAGGTACCATATGAAAAGAGACTTCTCTTGCTGAATTACCTTGGCTGTGAAGTAAGATCACACGTGTAAAGGACACATGTGCCAGGCTTGACATTTAGTATGTGCTCGGTGAGCAGCGGTCATGAGGAGGGGCTGTCTCTCTCTACTCAGGAACAGTCAAGGTTCCTCGTTGTCAACAGGACGCAAGTCCAGACACCCTGCCTGGCACTGAAAGCCCGTCGTTGGCAAGGCCTCTGCTTACATTTTTAACTGATTCACTGACATCTTGGCAGCCTTAGTCCTACTCAGAAATGTCAAACAGCCTATGTAAGAGGATTTAAGAATTAAATGACATGGGGCCCCTTCATCATGGAGCTTAGTCACGCGCCCCAGGAGCTTATCAGCTAACTCAGGTCCAGGTGGGCGAAGTGAGGGGCCACCGTGAGCGGCATCCTGGACGAGATGTGACGCCATGCTGTGTCCCTCACTGGAGCGCAGCTTTCTGTTCAGACCGCGGCAGAACAAGAGAGAGACTGCGAGTTCAAGATCACAGGGACGAGAGACAAGAGCGCATGTCATATAATCCTAATTAGACAGAGCTTGAATGTTGTGTTCTAGGGTAGATAACAAGTGGTCAGGCTTAAAGACAAGTAACCAGCAGTGAGGACAGGGCCCACATGGAAAAGTCCAAGGAATCCAACAGCAAATAGGAAAAGAACAGCTGCAGACGTTGCTCTCCAGGACGACAAAGACGAAATGCCACTTGGATCTCTATTCCAGACACACAGCTCCCATGTTTACCAGTCATTCTTTGGCTCGGTGCAGAGAAGATACTTTTGTTTTTTGTTGTTTTAGCCCTTCTCCTGGGAGTTTCCTCCCTGTGTTGTCCTCATCCTGGCGATTCTGTTTCCGGTTCCAAACGCAGGTGCAGGACACAGGTTTGCCATGCCGTCAGGGCAGTGAGTTCTTTTTGCCCCA
Source organism: Bos indicus (assembly GCF_029378745.1). Taxonomy (NCBI): domain Eukaryota; kingdom Metazoa; phylum Chordata; class Mammalia; order Artiodactyla; family Bovidae; genus Bos; species Bos indicus. The sequence goes on from NC_091779.1 coordinate 16,663,920, forward strand.
GTGATTGGTTCAGAATTAAGTCAGTGGCCCAACAAGAACCAGTCAGATACAAAAAGCCCTCTGCTGGGGCAGCAGGGGAAAAAGCACTTTTTCTGCTGGAATCTCCATAAGGAAGATGACAAGTACCTGGAGTTGCCCAGGAAGCCAACACTATGCAAAGCAGAGCCAAGAAACAGCCAGAAACTGGGTTGTCACAACGCTGGGTCAGATAGCACCTGAAACCAATATATTCCCACAATGTCAACTAAAGGAGCCAATAAATTCCCATCTTTCTTAAGCCCGTCTGAAGTGGGTTCCATCCCCACAACAATGGAGTCACAACTCATGGAGAATGGAAGCTGAGACTGAAATAAACTTCTCTTTGCCAGGGAGGTGGGATGCACCCTGGACATGGAGACACACTATCCCAGGATCCTGCCCAGTGCACAAGAACCTTAACCAAAGGCTCTCACTGGAGAGCGTGCTGGTGTGCACTCTCAAAGACACAGCAGCTCTTTCCCCAGCCCTACAAGGAAAACAGACATCCTCCTTGGATGCAGAGAGACCTCGGGCAGGCAGCCAAGAGAGAAAGCCCGCTACAGGAGACCCTCCAGACGTTTTCTGCCCCATGATCTTCACCATGGCCTGTTCATCCTCACCAGTGGAGTGGTCTTGTTGCTGTCCCCTGACCACACCACAAGTTCTCCCGACTCCACATGCTGGCTCCTCTTCCTCCACCTCCTCTTCCACCTACTGTGCCCAGAGTCCACCACCTGGCTCAAATCTTTGCAATTATCTCTGGCCACAACCACCCACATTTGAACTCAGTGTCTTTATCCATGGAGTAGAATAATCTTTTAGATAGCTATTAAAATATAATAATGACAATTGTCGTAACAGCCAACATTTATGAAGCATTTTAAAATATATCAGGCACTGCCCTAAAAGTGCTTTATGGGCATTACCTTATCTAACCTTTAAGCAACTTTTGGAGAGAAAAAGGCACTATTTTTACACACATTTAGGCAACAAAGTTACAGGAAATTTAAGTAATTTGCCCAACGTCATACAACTAGAAGGAGACAAAGTCGTATTTCAAACCCAAGCAGTTGGGTGCCAGAGCCTTCATTCTTAACTGCTACATTAACTGTTCTAAATGGTATTAGGATAATGTAAGAGCATGGAATACAGAAATGTCAGACTTGTGCACAAACCACTTCTATTTCAAACTGAAAACTCCCTCAGAGAAGTTTAATCACAAGTGACAATGGCACAGTATTTTTTTTATTGTTATACTATTTTATTCTTGATACCTTGGTATGAGGCCTAAGAAAGACTCTCTCTTCTCTTAAATTCTAATATAGGTCTGGACCCAGGTGAAAGGAGTGACCCCACAAGAGACTAAGACCGTGAGTATATGAGGGTCTCCTGTGGAGGAGGTGTGGGTTGGAAGTGGCCTGCCATAGGGACAGGGGCACTCGGGGACACATAGGGACACACAGGGGTACTCAGGGGCACATAGGGACAGCAGCAGTCCTGGGAGGCATGTGTTGGCATAAGTCCTTTCTGGAGGTCATCAGTAGCCCTGTAGACTGTAGACTCCAGGATTGGGTCATCTCAGGCCAAACAACTAACAGGGAGGGAGCCAGCCCCATCTATCAGCAGACAACTGGATTAAAGATTTTCTGAGCAGGGCCCTGCCCACCAGAGCAAGACCCAGTTTTCCCCACAGCCAGTCCCTCCCATCAGGAAGCTTGCACAAGCCTCTTATCCTCATCCACCAGGGGGCAGACAGAAGAAATAAGAACTGTAATTTTGTCCTCCAGAAAGAAAACCATAATCGCAGAAAGCTAACCAAAATGATCACATGGATCACAGCCTTGTGTAACTCAATGATGCTACAAGCCATGCTGTGCAGGGCCATCCAAGATGGACGGGTCACGGTGGAGAGTTCTGACAAAATGTGGTCCACTGGAGAAGGGAATGGCAAACCACTTCAGTATTCTTGCCTTGAGAATTCCATGCAAAGTATGAAAAGGCAAAAAGATATGACACCAGAAGATGAGCCCTTTAGGTCAGTAGGTGTCCAATATGCTACTGGGGAGGAGCAGAGAAATAGCTCCAAGTTGAGCCAAAGCAGAAATGACGCCTAGTTGTGGATGTCCCGGGTGGTGAAAGTAAAGATCAATGATGTAAAGAACAATATTGCATAGGAACCTGGAATATTAGGTTCATGAATCAAGGTAAATTGGGCATGGTCAAGCAAGAGATGGCAAGAGTGAGCATCAACATTTTAAAAATCAGTGAATTAAAGTGGATCAGAAGGGGTGAATTTAATTCAGATGACCATTATATCTCCTACTGCTGGCAAGAATCCCTTAGAAGAAATGGGGTAGCCCTCATAGTCAGCAAAAGAGCCCAAAATTCAGAACTTGGGTGTAAGATCAAAACGAATAGAATGATCTTGGTTCATTTCCAAGGCAAACCATCCAACATCACAGTAAGTCAAGTCTATGACCCCACCACTAATGCTAAAGAAGCCAAAGTCGAAAGATTCTATAAAAATCTACAAGACCATCTAGAACTAATACCAAAAAAAGACGTCACAGCGAACTGCAATGCAAAAGTAGGAAATAAAGAGATACCTAGAATACGAAGCAACTTTGGCCTTGAAGTACAAAATGAAGCAAGGCAAAGGCTAACAGAGTTTTACCAAGAGAACACACTGCTCATAGCAAATGCCCTCTTCTAACAACAAGAGAGACGACTCTATACATGCACATCACCAGATGGTCAATACCAAAATCAGACTGATTACGTTCTTTGCAGCCAAAGATGGAGAAGTTCTGTACAGTCAGCAAAAATAAGACTTGGAGCTGACTGTGGCTCAGATCAAAATTCAGGCTTAAATTGAAGAAAGTAAGGAAAACCACTAGACCATTCAGGTATGACCTAAATCAAATCCCTTATGATTATACAGTGGAAGTGAGAAATAGATTCAAGGGATTAGATCTGGTAGACAGAGTGCCCAAAGAACTATGGACGGAGGTTCATGATATTGTACAGGAGGCGGTGACCAAAATCATCCCAAAGAAAAAGAAATGCAAGAAAGTGGTTGTCTCACAAGGACTTACAAATAGTTGAGAAAAGAAGAAAAGGAAAAGGAAAAAGGAAAAGATATTCCCAATGGAATGCAGAGTTCCAGAGACTAGCGAGGAGAGATAAGAAAGCCTTCCTTAGTGATCAATGCAAAGAAATAGAGGAAAATAATAGAATGGGAAAAACTAGAGATCTTTTAAAGAAAATTAGAGATACCAAGGGAATATTTCATGCAAAGATGGGCACAATAAAGGACAGAAATGGTACGGACCTAACAGAAGCAAAAGAGATTAAGAAGAGGTGGCAAGAATACACAGAGGAACTATACATAAAAGGTCTTAATGACCTAGATAACTACAATGGTGTGGTCACTCACCTAGAGCCAGACATCCTGGAGTGTGAAGTCAAGTGAATCTTAGGAAGCATTACTACAAACAAAGCTAGTGGAGGTGAAGGAATTCCAGTTGAGCTACTTCAAATCCTAAAAGATGATGCTGTTAAAGTGCTGCATGCAATATGCCAGCAAATTTGGAAAATTCAGCAGTGGCCACATGACTGGAAGGTCAGTTTTCATTCCAATCCCAAAGAAGGGCAATGCCAAAGAATTTCAAACTACCATACATGCTAGCAAATAATACTCAGAATCCTCCAATCTAAGCTTCAAAAGTACGTGAACTAAGAACTTCCAGATGTCCAAAGTAGGAAATGCAGAGGAACCAGAGATCAAATTGCCATCATCTGTTGGATCATAGAAAAAACACGGCAATTCAGGAAAACATGTACTTCTGTTTCATTGACTATGCTAAAGCCTTTGACCACATGGATGACAATAAACTGTGGAAAATCCTTAAAGAGATGGGAGAACCTGACCACCTTACCTGCCTCCCAAAAAACCCGTATATAGGTCAAGAAGCAATAGTTAAAACTGGATATGAACAACAGACGGGTTCAAAATTGGGAAAGGAATATGTCAAGGCTGTACATCGTCACCCTGTGTTTTTAACTTATTTAAGAAACACTTGGCTGGATGAAGCTCCAGCTGGAATCAAGACTGCCTGGAGAAATCAACAATCTCAGATATGCAGATGACACCATGCTAATGGCAGAAAATGAAGACAAACCAAAGAGTCTCTTGATGAGGGTGAAAGAAGACAGTGAAAAAGCTGGCTTGAAACTGAACAGTCAAAAACCATGGCATCCAGTCCTGTCACTTCATGGCAAATAGATAAGGAAAAAGGGGAAGCAGTGACAGATTTTATTTTTTTAGGCTACAAAATCACTGCTAATGGTGACTGTAGCTATGAAATTAAAATGCTTGCTCCTTGGAAGAAAAGCTATGACAAACCTAAACAGAGTATTAAAAAACTGAGGTATTACTTCGCTTTAAAAGTCGGTATAGTCAAAGCTATGGTTTTTCCAGTAATCATGTACGGATGTGAGAGCTGGACCATAAAGAAGGCTGAGCCCCACAGAATTGATGTTTTCAAAATGTGGTGCTGAGGAATCCCTTGGATCACAAGGAAATCAAACCAGTCAGTCCTAAAGGAAATCAACCTATCAATGAATATTCATTAGTAGGACTGATGCTGAAGCTGAAGCTCCAATACCTCAATCCGTCTCCTGATGTGAAGAGCCGACTCATTGGAAAAGACCCTGATGCTGCAAGATTGAAGGCAAAAGGAGAAGAGGGAGGCAGAGGATGAGATGGTTAGATAATATCACCAACTTAATGGACATGAATTTTAACAAACTCCGGGAGACAGTGAGGGACAGGGAAGCCTGGTGTGCTGCAGTCCATGGGGTCACAAAGAGTTGGACATGACTTAGTGACTGAACAACAACGAAAGACATTTGAAAATGTAGTCCCTCTTGAGTAAATATTCAAATTCAGGTATTCTGTTGTCAAGACTGACTGTCCAGTTTAATCCGCTCCCTCTGGTTAAACTCTAAGTCACCAGAAGGTTTCGCTCTGGCTGTCACGGGGCCGCAGGGGCAGCCGGAGGACCTTCAGAGTCCGTTACAGGACCAGCAGTTCAGCCACCCCCAGCCTCACCCCACCTTCCACGAGAGGCGGACACCAGCCTTGCTGCCAGAATCACCAGAGCCTCTCAGGAGACTTCTTCAGGCTCTGACCTTGCAGGAAGGTGAGAAATAGGCCAAGTGCCCCTCCCAGACCCTCGACCTCTGCCCTCCAGGAAGTTCCACTTCTCCGTCCTCCTCGGGGCCAGAGGGGAGGGGACTGGCACCCAGCTGGGCAGCTCCTCTGGTCCGCTGTCTAGTTTCCTCCACTCCTGCCCAGAGTACACAGGTCTCACCCTGTGCCTCACCTCGTGACTAATCTGGGGGTCTTTACGATCTTAGGGGGCTGGTGATGAGTAAAGGACAGCAAGCTTCGCAGCTTCACCCTCCATCACAAGTACAGCCACCAAAAAAAGGCTTCCTATGTACAGCTCTACTCCCCACACCCAAGTACTCTGTAACACGCAAAGCCCCACCCACCCGGGAGGGAGTGTACTGCCTGGTTCCAGCCACTCCTGATTTCCTCCCGCGTTGTTTTGATAACATTTATCCTGGGGTGTTTGTCCTCTGCAGAGATGACAGGGCAGGAAGCATCCGGATCCTGATTTATCCTCCTCTGCATAGACCCTGGAGCTGAAAGCCCGGCTTCAAAGCTTTGTTCTGTCACCTGCTTGCTGTGTGACCCTGAGCAAGCCACTCAACCGCCTGAACACATCTTCTCTGTGGAGAGGGTCGTATCATGAAAAGTAAAGAAGTTAGTAGACGAGAAGCACTTGAGGACCATTCCTGGCATATGCTAGGTACTGGGCATAGTTGCTCAATGAACAAGACAAGGCTCTGGAGGTCAGGGCTGCTAAGGTATGTGCAGAGCATTCCAAGGATTCAACTAAATTGCTACTCGTCTCTCAGCACCTCCTCTGCAGGCTATCCCTGCATGCTTTAGAGGGGTTACATTAGCCATGCATAGCAGGAAGAGGGGTCTGATGATCTCAGAACAGATTGTCTGACTTGGGTCCTGGGATGTTGGCAGAACTTTTCAGAAGTTTGGCCTTGGAGTTTTTAATTGTTCAATCTTGGTTTTTCTGGCCCAGAGAACAGAGTTCCGTGCCCTCAGACTTCTCCTGAGAGAGGTCCCTGACCTTGACGAGGAACACTACTTCTCATCATGGGGTTTTCTTCATATACTAGTATCTGCTTCCAGTGACCAGAGGCAGGTCATCTGCATAAATCTTGCAGACCTGGCAACTGCAAAGGGACAGCAGGGCTACCTGAACAGAATTCTTTATCTGTTTGAAGGGATCACAGTTCTTGATACTGTGCTCAACACCGCTAATCATCAGAGAAATGCAAATCAAAACAGCAATGAGGTATTACCTCGTACAGGTCAAAATGGCCATCATCAAAAAGTCTACAAACTATAAATGCTAGAGAGGGTGTGAAGAAAATGGAGCCCTTCTACACTGCTGATGGGAATGTAAACTGGTACAATCATTACAGAGAACAGTATGGAGGTTCTCTAAAAAACTAAAAATAGAGCTACCATATGACCCTGTAATCCTACTCCTGGGCATATACGCCCAGAGAAAACCATAATTCAAAAGACATATGCACCCCTCTGTTCACTGCAGGACTATTTACGATAAAGAAATGGATAAAGACAATGTGGTACATATACACAATGGAATATTAGCCACAAAAGAGAACAAAATAAGGTCATTTGCAGCAATATGGATGGATCTACAGGTTATCATACTAAGTTAAGAAAAGACTCTGATGCTGGGAAAGATTGAGGGCAGGAGGAGAAGGGGACGACAGAGGATGAGGTGGTTGGATGGCATCATCAACTCAATGCACATGGGTTTGGGTGAACTCTGGGAGTTGGTGATGGACAGAGAGGCCTGGCGTGCTGTGGTTCATGGGGTCGCAAAGAGTCGGACATGACTGAGCAACTGAACTGAACTGAACTAAGTAAGTCAGAGACAAATATCATATATTACCACTTCTATGTAGAATTTTTAAAATGATGCCAGTTTACAAAACAGAACTTGTTTACAAAATAGAAACTGACTCATAGATGTCGAAATCAAACTTATGGCTACCAAAGGAGAAACATGGGGAGAACAATAGGAGATTGGTATTAACATATAACACATTCAGTTCAGTTCAGTTCAGTCGCTCAGTCATGTCCAACTCTTTGTGACCCCATGAATCGCAGAATGCCAGGCCTCCCTGTCCATCACCAACTCCCTCACTCAGACTCACGTCCATCAAGTCGGTGATGCCATCCAGCCATCTCATCCTCTGTCGTCCCCTTCTCCTCCTGCCCCCAATCCCTCCCAGCATCAGGGTCTTTTCCAATCAGTCAACTCTTCGCATCAGGTGGCCAAAGTACTGGAGTTTCAGCTTTAGCATCATTCCTTCCAAAGAAATCCCAGGGCTGATCTCCTTCAGAATGGACTGGTTGGATCTCCTTGCAGTCCAAGGGACTCTCAAGAGTCTTCTCCAACACCACACTTCAAAAGCATCAATTCTTCGGTGCTCAGCCTTCTTCACAGTCCAGCTCTCACATCCATACATGACCACAGGAAAAACCATAGCCTTGACTAGACGGACCTTTGTTGGCAAAGTAATATCTCTGCTTTTGAATATCCTATCTAAGTTGGTCATAACTTTCCTTCCAAGGAGTAAGCGTCTTTGAATTTCATGGCTGCAGTCACCATCTGCACTGATTTTGGAGCCCCCAAAAATAAAGTCTGCCACTGTTTCCACTGTTTGTCCATCTATTTCCCATGAAGTGATGGGACCAGATGCCATGATCTTCGTTTTCTGAATGTTGAGCTTTAAGCCAACTTTTTCACTCTCCACTTTCACTCTCATCAAGAGGCTTTTTAGTTCTTCTTCACTTTCTGCCATAAGGGTGGTGTTATCGGCATATCTGAGATTATTAATATTTCTCCTGGCAATCTTGATTCCAGCTTGTGCTTCTTCCAGTCCAGCGTTTCTCACTATGTACTCCGCATAGAAGTTAAACAAGTAGGGTGACAATATACAGCCTTGACGCACTCCTTTCCCTATTTGGAACCAGTCTGTTGTTCCATGTCCAGTTCTAACTGTTGCTTCCTGACCTGCATACAAATTTCTCAAGAGGCAGGTCAGGTGGTCTGGTATTCCCATCTCTCTCAGAATTTTCCACAGTTGATTGTGATCCACACAGTCAAAGGCTTTGGCATAGTCAATAAAGCAGAAATAGATGTTTTTCTGGAACTCTCTTGCTTTTTGCATGATCCAGCAGACGTTGGCAATTTGATCTCTGGTTCCTCTGGCTTTTCTAAAACCAGCTTGAACATCAGGAAGTTCACGGTTCACGTATTGCTGAAGCCTGGCTTGGAGAATTTTGAGCATTACTTTACTAGCCTGTGAGATGAGTGCAATTGTGTGGTAGTTTGAGCATTCTTTGGTATTGCCTTTCTTTGGGATTGGAATGAAAACTGACCTTTTCCAGTCCTGTGGCCACTGCTGAGTTTTCCAAATTTACTGGCAGATTGAGTGCAGCACTTTGATGGCATCATCTTTCAGGATTTGAAATAGTTCAACTGGAATTCCATCACCTCCACTAGCTTTGTTCGTAGTGATGCTTTCTAAGGCCCACTTGACTTCACATTCCAGGATATCTGGCTCGAGGTCAGTGATCACATCATCGTGATTATCTGGGTCATGAAGATCTTTTTTTACAGTTCTTCTGTGTATTCTTGCCACCTCTTCTTTGTATCTTCTACTTCTGTTAGGTCCATACCATTTCTGTCCTTTATCGAGCCCATCTTTACATGAAATGTTCCCTTGGTATCTCTAATTTTCTTGAAGAGATCTCTAGTCTTTGCCATTCTGTTGTTTTCCTCTATTTCTTTGCACTGATTGCTGAGGAAGGCTTTCTTATTTCTTCTTGCTATTCTTTAGAACTCTGCATCCAGATGCTTATATCTTTCCTTTTCTCCTTTGCTTTTCGCTTCTTTTCTTTTCACAGCTATTTTTAAGGGCCCCCCCAGACAACCATTTTGCTTTTTTGCATTTCTTTTCCATGGGGATGGTCTTGATCCCTGTCTCCTATACAATGTCACAAACCTCAGTCCATAGTTCATCAGGCACTCTATCAGATCTAGGCCCTTAAATCTATTTCTCACTTCCACTGTATAATCATAAGGGATTTGATTTAGGTCATACCTGAATGGTCTAGTGGTTTTCCCTACTTTCTTCTATTTAAGTCTGAATTTGGTAATAAAGAGTTCATGATCTGAGCCACAGTCAGCTCCCGATCTTGTTTTTGTTGACTATATAGAGCTTCTCCATCTTTGGCTGCAAAGAACATAATCAATCTGATTTCGGTATTGACCATCTGGTGATGTCCATGTGTAGAGTCTTCTCTTGTGTTGTTGGAAGAGGGTGTTTGCTATGATCAGTGCATTTTCTTGGCAAAACTCTATTAGTCTTTGCCCTGCTTCATTCTGTATTCCAAGGCCAAATTTGCCTGTTACTATATAACACATTACTATACATAAAAAGACAGTGAGGACCTACTAGCACGGGGAACACTACTCAACACTCTGTTACGGCCTATATGGCAAAAGAATCCAAAAAAGAGTGCATATGTGTATATGTATAACTGATTCACTTTGCTATACACCCAATACAACATTGTCAGTCAACTATACTTCAATAAAATTTTTTTTAAAGAGGCTGCCATAGTGTTTTCTGTTCAGTGAGGTGGAGATCCCAGGATGGCCTGCCCAGGCCTGCATTACCAGAGCCACAACATAGGCTCTGGGCCAGTGAGCTGGGTTTAGTGGGACCTCAGGAGACTATTTCTAGAGCAGGAAAAGCGTGGAGAGAGCATGGTTCCCTTGCAGGGAACATATAGGCAGCTGAGCCCTCAAGGGCTACAATGGTGAGTTTTCTCCAGACACCGCCTTGGTTGGGCCCATCTCCCAGTTAATTCTGCTCTTCATGGTGGAAGCTGAGGGTACAGTGCTGGTCTTAGCCCTGTCCTAAAAGGCAGCCCAGAGCATCTGCCCTCATGTCCTCGTGAGGTTCCTTGAAGCCATTTGTGGCTGTCCAGCAGCTTCACCACTGCCTCCTAAATGGCTGCCCTTCTGCCCAGGTTTGCTCAGCTCCCCATTCTCGATTTTGGCTCCTATCTAGAGCCCTCATCCAGCTGTTTGCACTTGGAGCTCCTGACTCTGAGTCTCTCTCCAGACATTCTGCGCTGGGTATGCTGGGAAGCCAGGCTAGTTTTGTTTCTTGGAATGCAACTCTGTGCTCCAGGTCATGGGAACATGGCCAGGCTGCCCTAAGTACAACTGCCAAAACTTCTCTTTATGCTTCTGTCTATGGAGGAAGGGGTGCAGAGGAGAAAACGTTCCAAAAACTCTTGTCTGTCTTCTGATAATTTACTAAGTGGTAAGTCTTTCTTGCTAAAGAGAAAACAGCCAAGGGTTTTTAATGCCAAGGTTCCACGCTTGAGGAGCTGTCTAAGAAATACTGCTTCTAAGCGAAATGAAGCTGGATGAATCTCATGAAGTCTAATCAAGTGCATATGATAAAGCCTGAATAGGAATCAGAACAGTTAAGAACTAGTGAGAAAGTATCTCTGCTATTCTTTGATGCTTATTCCTTTATGGATCTTTTAAGACTGCAGCACTTAGTAACACTTACCTAGAATAGCTGCTTTCCTTAGAGAAAAAGACATTAATTGAAAAGTTTACAATTCTGTTGTGAATCTCATATATTTAAGTGTATCTCTAAGGATTTATTCCAGTGATTATAGCTCTCTGCATTAGAAATACTTAGAAAATATACTAAAAACACAAATATTGAAACACCATGCTCCTAAACGCTAGACCAAGGGACTTGTTCTGTCAGCATATATGATGTTTGAGAACCACCAGTCTAGTAGTGCCTCTTCAATTTTAAAGTGCATATGAATCATCTGGTGATGTTGTTAAAAAACACAGATTCTGACTCAGTCGGCCTGGGGCGCGGTGTAAGATTCAGTGATCCTAACAAGGTCCCAGGCTGAGGCTGATGCTGCTGGTCCACACGTCACGCTCTGACGAGAAGGCATGGACCACGGAGCCACGTGCAGCCATTCACCTGAGGGCTCGCTGTTGCTGTTTACTTGCTAAGTCGTGTCCAACTCTCTGTGACCTCATGGACTGTGGCCCAGCAGGATCCTCTGTCCATGAGATTTCCCAGGCAAGAATACTGGAGTGGGTTGCTATTTCCTCCCACAGGGGATCTTCCCAACCCATGGATCAAACCCGTATCTCTTGCAAGTTTCCTGCGTTGCAGGCAGATTCTTTACCACTGAGCCAACCAAGAAAGCCCCACCTGATGGCAGCTAGGCCAAAAACGGAGGCTAAGTACCTGAGAGAAAATAGTTTGACTCCTCAGGACGGACTCCTGACACTAAGTTACGAAATGATTAATGATGGATTTTCCATACATCATCCCAGTAAGTCTGTGCATATACTACACAAGATCAATATTATGATATATATTTTTTTTTTTCTTTTTTTTTTTGGGAGGGGGAGGGATGAGAAACCCAAGACTCAGAAAGTCATACAGCTGGTCAGTGGTGCATGTATTGTTTCTCTACTACTATTTTAAATTACCACAAACTTAGAGGCTTACAACACAAGTTTATTATCTTTTGGCTCTAGAGGTCGGGAGCCCCCAAATCAAAGCATTGGCAGGGCTGTAGTCCTTCCAGGGGTGTGAGGACAGAATCTATTTTCTTTCCTTTGCAGCCTCCGGAGGCCACCTGCATTCCTTGGTTCTTGGTCCCTTCCTCCATCCTCAAATCCAACAACTCTCTGACCTTTTCCCTTCCTCTCAAGAAGTGCTGGGAAATCTTCTCTGCTTTTAAGGACTTATGTAATTAGATTGAGCTCCTCTGAATGATACAGGACACTCTCCCACCCCAAACCTGCAGAGTCCTTTTCACTATCCCAGTCTCCAGGGATTAGAGTACAGGTCTCTTTGGGGCCCATTTATTTTGCCTACCATGGGGTTGGGGGCAAGGCCGGTTCAGTAAAGCAGGAGCCCAGAGTCAAATTCAGATCTGATTCCAAGGTCCACGCTTCTTCCCGCACACAACTTAAAACAGCAGCTAAATTGAATGTCCTTGTGGTTGTATTTTCCAGAGGCCAAATCAAGAATGGAGCATAAGTTTAGTGCAGCTATAGGCACCCTGAATTCCATTATCATTTTAAATTGATCTAAATGGTGCCAGAGTGGACTTTGTTTATTGCAATTCATTCTGCATTCTCCTTAGACTCAGCAAAACACAGTCCTGCTGTGCAAGAGCAGCGCCTTGGAATTTGCATGGCCATCTAAGTGTGGTTCCTGGTTGCTATTTAATCTAACTAAAACATAAAATGGAAACCAAGGAACATATTTAAGATTTGACAATAAATTATCTATACTTTAAGCAACGATTTAGAAGCAGGATTAGTAAATGAGCCTGGATTGTTCAATGGCCTTGCAGGGAGCCCATGACTACTAAGGGGCGTGTCCAGCACATCACTCAGGCTTCCCGTCACTACAGCAGCAAGGTGCTTCTGCAGAGACTCAGCCCTTAACCCGAGGCAAACCTCCACCCACTCTTCTTTTTAGAGCAGCAGGTACATCCACAGAACTGGGGTTTTAGGCATAAGACATATTATCACTGGGACAAGGTGAACAGAGAAACAGTTAGTACAGGTTCTCCTAAATCCATCTATTAGGGGTTGAATTGTGTCTCCCCAAAAAGAATTGTTGAGGGCCAATAATTCCCAGCACCTCAGAATATGGCCTTATCTGGAAATGGGGTCACTGCAGATGGAGTTAGTTGAGATAACTGGTGTCCTCAGAAGAGGGAAGAGGCAGGTGGAGAAGGTGCCCATGTGACAAGAGGCGGAGACTGGAGTGCTGCATCTATAAGCCAAGGAAGGTGGAAGAGCCAGCGGATGCCAGAAGGTGCGGGAGGCAGGAGGCATCCTCCCTTACAGGCTGCAGAAGGGAGCAGCCCTCCTGACACCTCAGCTTTGGACTTCTGGCCCCCAGAATTATGCACGAATACAGTTCTGTTATTTTCAGTTGCCCTGTTTGTGGTAGTTTGTTACAGCAGCCCTAGGAAACCTGATACAGCATCTTTTAGGGTGTTGGGACAAATTATATTTCTCACTTTATAGAATGGACACATTTCTGAAAAGGTAAATGAAAATAGATCAAATTAAAACATGACTTAAGCACTGGAGATGTAGTCCCAGAGAATGATTTGACTACAAGAGGTTACTTAAACCACACCTCAGAAATCTTGCCAAAACACTCTTCCCTACAATGCTGAATTTTAGCACAATGGGCATTTCCTAGTCCAGTTTCAGAAAATCCTAAAATGATGTAATAGGAACTTCCCTGGTGACCCAGTGGTTAAGAATCCACCTCCCATTGCAGGGAACATGGCTTCAATCCCTGGCTGGGAAACTCAAGATCCCTCATGCCACCGGGCAAGTAAGCTGGGGTGCAACTACACGCCACAACTAACCTGCGTGCTCTAGAGCCACGATCCACAACGAGAAGCCTGCACGCCACAACGAAGACCTGGTGCCCACCCCCACCAACAGCCCACACGAGGAGTTTAAAACGACGTTACAGAGCGTGGGCACAGCTCAGCCGTGACAGGAACGGCCCAGTGAGAACCCACTCACTTGTAAAGCGCCTACTAGGCACCAGGCACTGTGCTGGGGGCTTTTCAGACTTATTTGTCCAGACTCTTACTCGTCCCTTTCGTAAAACAAACAAACCTTTTCCTTAGGGCTATAACCTTCTACAGAGGGCAGAAGCAGGACTAATCTAATTGGAACTCTCGGCCATGGTCCCACACTAACCCTCGTCATCACTGAAACTGCTCCTCCCTCAGTATCTCCGTCTCTCACCTCCTTCAGTATCTCCATCTCTCATCACCTCTGCCTGTCAGGCCTTCCAAATTGCTTATCAACCTCTCCTGCAACCACTGTTCTAAGACCATTAGGACCTACAGTCCACCGAACCTTCCATTGACCCTATACTTTGCCTGCCCCTACCTTTATTTCCTTTTTAGTCATCTTAGAATTCACTGTCCATCATCTGGCCCTAATTTCTGAATCCTCTTCTGGCAGCATCATCCGCTGAAACCCAGCTCTGCAGCTACAGCTGAACAGCACAGTGCTGCCACAGAGTCACACAGTGCTGTTTACTACAAATACATGTCAGTTTTATAATAAGGAAAAAAATATTTTTAAAAAGCAACTGACCGTGTAATTTCCTTGAAAGATTTTTGCACTTATCACAGCTTCAAACTGCTATCTCTAAATCATTTCAGAAATAAAATTGTCAGTCCTTTGCGTTTTCCTTCTCCTAATGTTCATCCTATAGGTTACACAATGGAAGGCCATATGAAGAGGACATTGGATGGTTTCAGCTCCACATATGAAGGGTTTGGAAGTTGTTACTATTGTTCTTATGGGAAAAAACTGGACAAACTGAAAAACAATGGCTTTTCTTGGACTCGGAGAACTGAGTTTGCAAGGCTGTCTCCCCAAAATGTAGAGAAAAGGTAAATTTAGACTCACAGCCAAGATATGCTTTCTTAGATCATAATTGCCAGAGCCATAAACTGGAAGGATCACATCTGGGGACCACAGTCTTAGGGGAAGACCTTAGTTCCCCAGATCAGCCCTGAGATTTCTTTGGAAGGAATGATGCTAAAGCTGAAACTCCAGTACTTTGGCCACCTCATGCGAAGAGTTGACTCATTGGAAAAGACTCTGATGCTGGGAAGGATTGGGGGCAGGAGGAGAAGGGGAGACAGAGGATGAGATGGCTGGATGGCATCACTGACTCGATGGACTTGAGTCTGGGTGAACTCCAGGAGTTGGTGATGGACAGGGAGGCCTGGGGTGCTGCGATTCATGGGGTCGCAAAGACTCGGACACGACTGAGCGACTGAACTGAACTTACTTTGTTGAGTATTACTTACAGCTCTGGCAGGTGGAGGGGAAGGGTCATGCTTGTGAAATATGACCAGAGATTTCTCTATCACAGAGGGCTACTCCCCAGGGAAAAGAATTTACTAGGCCCTTGTCCTACAACCATGGGAGAAGGACATCCCTCTCAACCTACCCCCTTCCAGCTTTCACATCTGACCTCAGAAGGACGAGAGGGCCATCCAAGAGTAAACACGTGATGGTCACAGGCCAGAGACTCAAGCCCACTAAGAGACTTGAGATTTAATCCTAAGACCAGAAACCGTCCTCTCCCACACACTTTGCTACCTACCACACTAACAGGGCTCCAGTGAAACCGTGGACAGTCACTGAAAGAGCTACCAGACACAGGGTCTCTCTGAGACAAAGTACTCAGGGAAGCCCAAAGTCAGGAGGGGAAACAAAAACAAGACCCCTACCTGGAACAGTCTGAAATCGCTGGCACCAAGAGCCAACATTAAACGCAGCCTAACTCCTGGCCAGATTAGCATACATGCTCACATTAGAAGACCATTTATCTCAATTCCTATCACTCAACACAGTGCGTCCAGCGTTCAACCAAAAATTAAAAGGCATGCTAAAGGCAAGCAAAACAGACAGATCAAGATCTATGATCAAGCAAGAAATCAGAGCTCTCAGGCAAGCATCAGAATGAGATTCACATATATTGTATTTTTATCTACCTACCTACCTATTTATTCATGGCCGTGCCATGTAGGATACAGGATCTTAGTTCCCTGACCTGTGATGGAAGCTGGGTCCCTGCCTTGAGAGTGTAGTCTTAACCACTGGCCTGCCAGGGAAGTCTCTTGTATATAATATAGATGTTAGAATTCTCAGGGGATTTAAAACAGCTACCATTATGAGAGTTGGACTGTGAAGAAGGCTGAGCGCCAAAGAATTGATGCTTTTGAACTGTGGTGTTGGGAGAAGACTCTTGAGAGTCCCTTGGACTGCAAGGAGATCCAACCAGTCCATTCTGAAGGAGATCAGCCCTGGGATTTCTTTGTTAGGAATGATGCTAAAGCTGAAACTCCAGTACTTTGGCCACCTCATGCGAAGAGTTGACTCATTGGAAAAGACTCTGATGCTGGGAGGGATTGGGGGCAGGAGGAGAAGGGGACGACAGAGGATGAGATGGCTGGATGGCATCACTAAGTCGATGGACGTGAGTCTGAGTGAACTCCGGGAGTTGGTGATGGACAGGGAGGCCTGGCGTGCTGCGATTCATGGGGTCGCAAAGAGTTGGACACGACTGAGCGACTGATCTGATCTGATCTGACCATTAGTATGTCAAGGGCTCTAATGAAAGAGACAACATGCATGAACAGATGAATAAGCAGAGAGATTGAAATTCTAAGAAAGAATCAAAAGTGAATGCCAGAAGTCAAAAATACCAATAAAAGTAAACAGAAAACTGAAAACTATGCATATCATATTTAATCATCAGAAGAGCAAAGCCAAGGAGAAAAATCGAAAGTCAGAGGAGGAGGGAAAACCATTTTACCTATAGAATATCATGGATAACAACAACAGGGGATTGTGTTTCAAATACTGTGAAAGCAAGAAGAAATACTAGCCTAGAATCCCACTTTTGGCAAAAGTATCCTCCACAAGTGAAGAATAAAGACTTTCTTAAGCAAGTAAAAACTGAGACAATTCATCCTCGATAGGCCTGCCCTGCAAAGAAATGTTAAAGAGGGTTAGAGTTAAGTTGTGATGGTTAGGAAAATTTTATGTCAGAAATTTAGATCCACATAAATAAAGGATGATTACTGAAGAAGAAATAAATGAAGGTAAAGTTAAACTTTTGTGTTTGTTTTTTTTTTAATTCTTAATTGATCTGAAAAGTAACTGTTTAAAGTAACAATGTACCGAGTGATTTTACAGCACAGAGATGACTGAAGAGTGACAACAACGTCCTAAGGTGGGATGGGAGAGCTGGGCACGTTGCCACAAGGCACCTGCACTACACAGGAACAGTGTTACTTGAAGGTGCACTTGGCTCAGTAAGGGGCTTCGCTGATGGCTCAGACAGTAACGCATCTGCCTGCAATGCAGGAGACCTGGGTTTGATCCCTGGGTCCGGAAGATCCCCTGGAGAAGGAAATGGCAACCCACTCCAGTACTCTTGCCTGAAAAATCCCATGGACAGAGAAGCCTGGTAGACTACAGTCCAGGGGATCGCAAAGAGTCACACACGACTGCACGACTTCACTACTTTCTTTCTTTCACTTTAGCTCAGTAAAAACACAAATTGTAAACCTAGGCCATTAACATTTTATTTTTACTACTATCTTTTAATTTAAAAAATTAAAAAAAAATTTTTTTTTCTTTTAAATTTTTGCCATGAGGCATAAGGGATCTTAGTTACCCACCAAGGGATGGAACTTGTGCCTCCTGCACTGAAGTGTGGAGTCTTAACCACTGGACCACCAAGGAAGTTCCATGATTAACATTGTTTAAAAAGAAATATAATTGAAATTGGAAGAGGTGCTAGGAACCTAAGGCTGCAGGCCTCACCTTTCCGGGTGTATTTCCTCACCTGTGAAATGGTAAGGTTAGAATAGATGCCCAGAATAGATCTCCTCTCTCTGATTCCCTTCCTGCTCTGAAATTCTTTAACTAAAAACATTAAAATAAAACAAACATCAAACAAAAAAATAAAACACCTCCCTTCTTCCTTTATATATATCTACAAGGAGCCCTTTGAAAGGTATAAAAATAATCAATTCCCTCATGAATTTTCGGCAGTAAGTTGGGATTTCCATACCTCCATGTTATTAGCTACCAAAGCAGGCTTATCTAGTAAGTTTAATAAAATACTGGATTTGCTCACATGGTTCAGCACATCTAACGCACTGTGAGTAAAGAATGCACCAGGCTGAAGGAAAGGTCATTTCACCGTATTGATTTCACTGCCAGAGACAGCACAAGACATGTGCACTGCAACCCAAAAACAAAACCGAGCTGCCTTCCTTGGCTAATAGAACTCATGATTAGTTTGTGATTACCTCCAGAACTGTCAATAGACTTTCCTTTGCTGGCTGGTTGGCTGTCGATACACTTCTAAGCTCAGTCAACATATTTATGAGCTACAACTTCCCTAACAATCAACAAGTTTTGATCTTCTAGATTACTGCTTAAGTTGTGTTCGACTCTTTGCAAGCCCATGGACTATACAGTCCATGGAATTCTCCAGGCCAGAATACTTGAGTGGGTAGCCTTTCCCTCCTCCAAGGGATCTTTCCAACACAGGGATTGAATCCAGGTCTCCCGCATTGTGGGCAGATTCTTTGCCAGCTGAGCCACTAGAGAAGATGAATACTGAAGTGGGTAGCTTCTTCCTTCTCCAGTGGATCTTCCCGACCCAGGAATTGAACCAGGGTCTTCTGCATTGCAGGTGGATTCATTACCAGCTGAGCTACTAGGGAAGTCACTTAAGCTGCAACATTCATTAAAAAGGGAAGTGGGGGCGGGGGGGGGGGGTGGGGGTGGGGAGCACCTTTGGGGCTAGCCCAAATAGCTCTATGTAGACACCTGCCTCCTCGGAAATGAGATACTGATCTTGCTTCATGGCAGAGCTGTGGGGAAAAGAAAAAGCTCACTTGCAGGTCTACTCACAGTGTATCTCCAGACCTTCCTGCTTTGTGTGCTTAGCTGCTCAGTCCGACTCTTTGCCACCCTTTGGACTACAGCCTGCCAGGTTCCTTTGTCCGTGGGATTCTCCAGGCAAGAACACTGGAGAATGTGTGCCTGCTTTAACTCCTTGCAATAAAAACCCCCAACCAGCAGACTTCCAGTCATAAGGTTAATTTCCAGATTTAAAACCATATGCCGAGTGGCAGACAGATACCAGTGCTTTAAGCCTCACTAGACTCCTACCTGTTCTAACAGTTACTTGCATTCTATTTTTGCCCTACTGGGAAATTAAAGTGGCATGAAAATCAATGTTTCACTTTGAAGGGAAAAAGGGCTGGATGACCAGACATTGATCCATTCGTTCTTGGATTAGACAGTTCTTCAAAACACACTTGGCTAAATAAATTCCAACAGGCCCAGATGAGCTGGATGCAGGCATTAATTGGAACAAGGAGAAAATCTTGCTTGTTAAAGATCTTTGGCTAATTGGAAACTCTCTACTTGTTTCAGTAAGAAAGGATTCTAGAGAAAATATAGTCAATGACTCTCAGTTCTGAATTTTATCCAAGTGCTTCAGACCAAAAGAAGTCCCCTAGGCCAGGAGTTCAACTGCCCAGAAGCAAAATCAGGGAAATTCAGACCAACAGCAAAACCCTTTTCCAGAGTATTTGCCTCAATTGCTTGAAAGCTCAGCTTCAGACAGCTGCACAGGGCTGTCATGGCACATCAGGTTCTTTATACTAACCTGGATGTGTTGGGGACACAATGCACTTTCTTCTTAAGAGGAAAAAGTTAACTTTGAACTGCTGTTTCAGGTGTCACGGTTCTATGGCGATACCAAAATCAGAGCTTCACATAAAAGCAATAATTATTTTTCCTCTCCCCATTTCGTCAGCTGATAAAGTACTGCTTTTCATCCTAAGCCACACTAAAAGAAAATGCTCTAAAGTGTGGCATGTATCTGCCTTTTAAGTGCAGACCAAATACGATAATGAAGTATTTGCGAAGTGTTGAAAAAAGCATAGTGTTGCATATTTGCCAACTGTTTACAAAACAGTTGGCAAATCCAAAAACAAAAAAGAAAAGGCAGTGCTTACCTTTATTTCTTCATTTTTAGGTGGCATATGAATTAAGGTTACATAAGTGTTCACAAAGATCTACATATTTCTTAAAAACACAAGGGGGCAGGGGAGAAAGAGAGAAGGAAAGAGCAAGAGATGGCACTTAGCTGATGTGTGCCATAACAAAAAGGGAGCTTACGACACTTGGGGAGGTTGATGAAACGTACTCCAGGTTCAATATACCTTCCCCATAGCTTAGTCAGTGACTCATCCAGGTTAAGATAAAACCGCAGAAGTTGCTGTAAATGAAAAGATAGGCTAGTAGAGGTTAAGAATTTTAAGGTTAAAAAAAACCAAAACACAAAAACCAAAAGCACCACTGGAAATTTCTAGTGCTGGAAGGTCTTTGCAACACTATGGAGAGGCCTGATGAGCACCAGCTTATCCACTGCAGCAGCGGCAACAGACACAGTCGGACACCGCAAGTCCTGATGGACACCATGGCAAGGACACGGCGAGGGAGTCTCGCTGCCACAAATGTTACCCTGAATCCAATTACCAGGAAACGATTAGAACACTGCAGACAGATGGAGGTTCTACAAAACGGCTGCCTCAGATTCTTCAAAAGAGCCAATGACATGAAAAAAAGGACTATTGTAGACTTAAAAACGAAAGCGCCGAATGCACTGTATAAATGTTGAGATCATAAATCAAGCATGATATAAAAGATACCTTTGGGGCATTTGTGAAAACTGAAATACGAACTATTTGATATTACTGGATTAATTTCCTTAGGTATACAATGGTGTATTAGAGGATGTGTAGAGAAATACCAGTCTTAGAGGTAACTGAGGGTGAAGTATCTGTAACTTACAAATGATTTAGCAAAAGCATATATCCATTTGTGTATGTGTATATGTAGGGAGAGAGTAAATGTGTCAAAATGGAACAATCTGATGAATCCAGATGAAAGGTATACTGATGTTTGCTGTACTATGCATTCCAAGCTTCTATAGGTTACCTTTTTTTTTGTTTCTTAAAGTTGGAGGAAGAAAATACTATTTTCTGTGACAAGCGTCTCTGGTCTTCCCTTCATCAGCTCTCTAACAACTTAAATTTCTACTCACTTGAGATTTATAAGATATGAAGAAACAGAACAGAAAACTATTACCCTAACAAGGTGAGCCTTATGTTTTAATTCACTGAATTAGGAATTAGTTGTGAGGCTACAGAATTCTAACATTTCCAAAATCTCACTGATGACTTATTTTATATGTCAAATAGCTCTAAGTCTGGAATCAGAGAGAAGCCCAATTCCAGTACAGAGCCATTTACTTTTTAAATAACCTTATGACACAATGCTATTTGAGAACAATTTTTTAAGGGATATCAAATAATAAAGTGCCAACATCATCCTCTTTTGTGAAAGACCTCCTTCCCCTGCACGCCCACTGCTCCTGAACAAACATTTCCATTAGAACCATGATTTCCACCTATTACATTGGCACATGTGTGTTCTCACTGGATTGTAAAACTTCATGAGGTAAGTAGCCTATTCTAAACCCAGAATTTAGCAAAGAAGTATGGTATAAAACAGGAACTCAACAAACATTAGTTGAATAAAGGAACAGGGAAAATAAAGATCTAAGGTGAAGATCTTTCAAGGGAATCTGAAACACGAATATTTTACCATCTAATGATATGGCTTCTCCAACATGACTGGTAGGAGAAAGAAGCAGCAGGAACCAGTTATAACAAAAACTCTAAAATGTTTACTGTTGGCCACATGGACCTTTGTCAGAGGGCCAGGAGAAGTCTCTGTAGTAAAAAATAAATAGAAAAGGAGTATGTTTATGAAATAGAAATGATCATTACCTTATATGAGGAAGAGCAGTTCAACCCAAGGCCTGGCTGAGTTGTCTGTCCAAAACTTAATACATTTGATATGAAGCTGCATTAATGGAGAGAATTCTGTAAATCAATAATTACATTTTATCTCTTAATTGAGCAATTAAAAATACAAGAATTTTTCTTTTTTTCTGAGCCTATTTTAAACATTGAGTTTAAAAAAATGAACCAAACCAAACTCTTTCCCAGAGATATTTTTTTCTTTTTTTTGCAAGGTGGCTATTTCAGTAACATTTGCCATAACACTGTAATGAAATCTGTCAGGAACTGGAAAGATAAGTATTTTACTGTAAGTGAAAAATGGGAGTATGTATGTGCATTTCTGAAAACATTAATGGGAACAGTGCCTCAAATGAAAATAATTAAATCAACAAAAGAAATTATCATTCTTAGGCCAGTTCTGGGGACTGAGTAGTAATGATAAAGAAATGTCATAGGAGGGAGGAGGCAAGATGGCAGAATAGAAGGACACGGGCTCACCCTATCTTACAGAAACACCAAAAGTACAACTGCTGAACAACCACATTAAAAAAAAAAAAAAGTTGGAATCGACCAAAAAAAAAACCCCTACATCCAAAGACAAAGAAATTTAGAAAGATGGTAACAATAACCCTGTATGTGAGACAGCAAAAGAGACACTGATGTATAGAACAGTCTTTTGGACTCTGTGGGAGAGGGAGAGGGTGGGATGATTTGGGAGAATGGCATTGAAGCATGTATAATATCATATAAGAAACGAATTACCAGTCCAGGTTTGATGCAGGATACAGGATGCTTGGGGCTGGTGCACTGGGACGACCCAGAGGGATGGTACGGGGAGGGAGAAGGGAGGGGGTTTCAGGATGGGGAACACGTGTATACCTGTGGCGGATTCATGTTGATATATGGCAAAACCAATACAATGTTGTTAAGTAATTAACCTCCAATTAAAATAAATAAATTTATATTTAAAAAAATAAAAAATAAAATCAAGCTGTAGGTGAACTTCTAAAAATACACCAGGCTTGAGATTTTTTGGAAGCTCTTTCTGAAAAAAAAAGAAAAAAAGAAAGTTCTGAGCTCCACATGAGGCTTCCAAGCCTAGGATTCTGGAAACGGGAGGAGGATACCCCAGAGAGTCTGACTTTGAAGGCCAGTAGGGTTTAATCGCAGGAAATCCACAGGACTGGGGTTGTGTATGTACTCGGAAATTGAAAGAGTGAAATAATGCCTTCTGCAGCAATATAGATGAACCTGGAGACTATCATACTAGTGAAGTAAGTCAGACAGAAAGACAAATGATGATATTGCTTACATGCCAAATCTTTAAAAAATGATACAAATGAACTTACTTACAAAACAGAAACAGACTCAGACTTACGGTTACCAGGGAGGAAGGGTGGGCTGGCAGGGAGGGCAGGCTCAGAGTTTAGGACTGACACATACACACTGCTATATATTGGAAACAGACAACCAAAAAGGACCTCAGTACTCTGTAATTACCTAAATGGGAAAAGAAGGTTGCACATGTATAGCTGAATCACTTTGCTGTACACTGGAAACTAACAAAACACTGTTAATCAACTTCACACCTATATAAAATAAAATTAAAAAAAGAAAAGAAATATCAGATTAAAGAAGTTCTGGTTCTTAAATGAAAAGAAAAACTGAAAGGGTTACTAGGATTTGCTACCTGAAGGACTGCCGCCTACTAAGACAGAGTCAACACCAGACTATGAAAGAAAACCTATCTTCAAAATTCACTGGGCCATTCTTACCAACTCATTTTTTGTGAGGCAGGAAAAATAATCAGGCAAATCAAAGGTGAGGTATCTTTGGAAAATTTAATTTGGACCATATTTTTCTTTCTTTAGCTGAAAACATCAAATATTTCCATACATTTTGGGCTCCACGACTTACAAAGGGGCAGTGGGTTTCCTGCAGTTACATACTGTACCCAACTTTCTATAGAAAGATCAGACATTTTCCAAGCTTGCTTTTGAATATTTTCTTTAAAATGCTTTAAAGGTTCTTTATAGTCAATGGCAAGTAGAACAAAGTAAGGCTTTTTTTTCTCCTTTTCCCCGTTTTTGGTACTGCACGTAGGAGGAATAAGGAAGGAAGACTCATCACATCAGTTTTGGTACCCTGGGGGACTGCTGCTAGCCCCCCACGGGCACCCCTGCACCGAGGAACCCAAGATGAGTAAGTGCTGAACAGCCTGTCACAGCCACGTCACGGCAGAGGGGGATCTGTGGGCTGTTAGTTCCTCTCGGTGTTCACAGGGCTCCTGGCCTCCAGGAGTAACAAAGGAACCAGGACCAAACCACGACCAGATGTCTCCCACCTGGCACTGCAGTGCCACAGATTCACTTCTGTGGGCCTTACAACGTGCATTTAAAGACTAAATGTAATTAGTGAAAATAACACAAGGAAAAAAAGTCTTTACTAATTCCCATATCAAATTACTAGAATGAAAATAAAAGCATCTGTCTGATAAAACATATCTTCTATGTCAGTTGAAAGCAACTCCCTGGCAAGATCATCTCAGTAATGTATATCTGTCACTATTTGTATATTTCTGCCTGGTACACACATTTCTTTAATTGTATCACCTGAACAGCATTGTTACTTTTCAAACTTGTAGTCTCATTAGCTTAAAGAAGGGATAAGGCAGCCAAATTTAACTAATTTTGCTTGCTGTAAAACACCTCAGACATTAAACCTTCTTCTTCTCAAGTGTTAAGAGCACATGATTAAAAGGTAACAAACAGTTTCTTCTCTTAACAGGAAACTAAGCAGCTATTGTTGTCAAATCTATCTCTAGTAAACACAGGGCCCCTTATAAATATAAAATTAAATTCTTTTGAGGAATAGGTTTGTGATTTTAGTTATGTAGGAATTACATTTATTCACTGAATTTTTGTAGTAAAAAAAAGGCGTGGTCTTTGCGTCTCTTTGCTTCTTACACAAGGGATCTCTCCATCATCCCAGCAGGCTTGCACACAAGGCGGCACGCTGGCCTCCTCAGCCACGGCTCACGCCCTCAGAAGCCCTGCAGAAACTCCTGCAGCTGGGTGACGATCTCGGTGTCCACCGTCTCCATGAGGGACTGGAAGCCTTGCTCTCCCAGCAGCTCCTGCTGGGCCTTGAGCTTCTCGTAGATGAACTGCTGCAGGGACACGGTGTGCACGGGGTCCTTCAGGGCCAGCTGTGGGACAGAGAGGAGCCACACTGCGTCACAGAGGCAAAACAAGGCCCTTTTCCCTGAGTGACTCAATTCTTTGTAATTCCTTTCACAGCAGCTGAAGTGCCTCTGCCACCCTTCTTCCAATGGACTCGAACACAGCCTCCCCATGGAAAGGGCTGCCAAAGAAACTTTCATTCAGTGAGTTTAGACTCGGTGAATGTAATTCCTCAGTCCCCTGGGCCTCTGAGCACGGTCGTCTGATTAGCCCAATTTCTCAACAGCTCACCCATGTAAAGAATCAAAACCTGGTGGAAAGTACCCTAAAAGAAACAGAATGTGCCAAAGAGCATTTAAACAGTTTTAACATGATTGTCCAGGCTGCCTCATAGGAAGAGCAGGGACTTTACTGTGGCAGCTTAGTAAGGCCCTCAGGACTGACAAAGGAGACACTGCCTTGTCTTGGATTGATATGTAACTTATATATGTGTATATTCTTCTGGGTAAAAAGAGAAAGAAAAATAATTAGTAAAAATAGATTTTAACAACCCAAATGTGTTCCTCCTCTCCTGTTGAAGTATTTGAAAAACAAAAGAAATACAATTAAATTAAAAAGAACCCATCCATCCACTTCCTGAAGATAACAATCACGAGAGAAAACATTCTGGCCTCTCTGGCCTGTGGCATGCACCTACGTACATATAAATACACAATTAATATTGCTGTTTGCACTTAAAATTATCACACAAAAAACTGTACTCTAATACATTTAAGGATTCTAAATATATTTGTCTTTTTTTTGTTATAGGCGTGTTGAAGTAATCAGTCTAATTTAAATGCAATTTTTTTTTTGCAATTTTAACTATAATTTTGCTGAATGATCTTTCATGAATAATGTTCCATGTTACTACGTATACAGCCTTTCCTCTACATTTCAGATTATTTCTTGAAGATATCTACCACAATTTTAGAAGAATTACTAAAGTACATACATAATTTTATGACTCTTGATACATACTATCAAGTTGTTTTTCCTATGGTTTGTACCAACTTAAAAGGTCTATGAGTTTTCAGCTTGTGACACTGTTAACACTGGTATCGTCAATATTTACATTACTTAAAATTCAAGAACTGAAAATAACACATCTTTGCTTTAAGCTGTATATTGCTCTCATTATCAATAATGCTGAACATGTACAAGGCTTTAAGTAAAGTTTCTGTGTGAGAAATTCTCCTTCTTTACTGGGGCTCAATTCTATGCAGATGAAGTAGCTGAGTCAGATCTTCTGTCTGAGCAATGTAAGTAGATTTTAAAATAATGACCACACATAGAAAATGTAACTGAGAGGCAGATGCATAGGAGCCACGAATGTGAAACTGAATTCCTTATGTGACTATTCCAGAATTACAGAGTAAATTCATGGCAGGGGTAATTTTAATACTCATTCTTCAGGAAAATGGGTAGGAGAAAGAACAGCAAGAACTGACAAGCCTGAAGATATCATTCTACAAAATGTACAGAAATTGAACATTTAAAAATACATGCTCTCCTAAGCAACATGCAATGATGTTCAATATTACTTTAATGACTAGGAAATAGACCTCTTACTAAAGAGGCTGTGAACTTTGTTGAAATATCATGAGTTATCTCTAGCTAAAGCCATCTGCTACAATATGAGTGAAAAGAAACTGGGCTTCAAGCTGATGTTCAACAAGTCACTCCAATTACTGAAGCAAAGCTTAATAGTCTGGTTTAAAAGCAGTTTCAATTTGCTATATGACACTGAAAGCAGTTAGCTTATCACATCTCCACTTTAATTTGCAACAGACTAATAAAGAAAGAAACGAAAATTCAGCAGTGGCCACAGGACTGGAAAAGGTCAGTTTTCATTCCAGTACCAAAGAACGCAATGCCAAAGTATGTTCAAACTACTGCACAACTGCACTTATTTCATATGTTAACAAAGTAATGTTCAAAATTCTTCAAGCTAGACTTCAACAGTATGTGTACCGAGAACTTACAGGTGTTCAAGTTGGATTCAGAAAAGGCATAGGAACCAGAGATTGAATTGCCAACATCTGTTGGATGATAGAAAAAGCAAGAGAATTCCAGAAAAACATGTACTTCTGCTTCATTGGCTACACTAAAGCCTTTGACCATGTGGATGACAACAAACTGTGGAAAATTCTTAAAGAGATGGGAATACCAGACCACCTTACCTGCCTCCTGAGAAACTTGTACACAGGTCAAGAAGCAACAGTTAGAACCGGACATGGAACAATGGACTGGTTCAAAATTGGGGAAGGGGAATGTCAAGGCTGTATATTGTCACCCTGCTTATTTAACTTCTATACAGAGTACATCATGAGGAATGCCAGACTAAATGAAGCAGAAGCTGATATTGCTGGGAGAAATATCAATAACCTCAGATACGCAGATGATACCACCCTTATGGCAGAAAGTGAAGAGGAACTAAAGAGCCTCTTGATGAAGGTGAAAAAAGAGAGTGAAAAAGCTGCCTTAAAACTCAACATTCAAAAAACTAAGATAATGGCATCTTCGTTTGATGATGGGATCACCAGTCCTATCACTTCATGGCAAATAGATGGGGAAACAACAGAAACAGTGACAAACTTTATTTTCTTGGGCTTCAAAACCACTGCAGATGGTGACTGCAGCCATGAAATTAAATGATGCTTGTTCCTTGGAAAAGCTATGACAAACATAGACAGCATATTAAAAAGCAGAAACATTATTTTGCCAACAAATGTCTGTATAGTGAAAGCTATGGCTTTTCCCAGTAGTCATGTATGGATCTGAGATTTGGACCTTAAAGAAGTCTGAGCATCAACGGATTGATGGTTTTGAACTGTGGTGTTGGAGAAGACTCTTGACAGTCCCTTCAAATATAAGATCAAACCAGTCAATCCTAAAGGAAATCACTCCTGAATATTCACTGAAAGGACTGATGTTGAACCTGAAGCTCCAATACTTTGGCCACCTGATGTGAAGAGCCAACTCATTAGAAAAGACACTGATGCTGGGAAAGATTGAATGCAGAAGGAGAAGGGGACAGAGGATAAGATGGTTGGATGGCATCACCAATTCAATAGACATGAGTCTGAGTGTGCTCTGGGAGATGGTGAAGGACAGGGAGGCCTGACATGTTGCAGTCCACGGGGTCGCAAAGAGTCAGACACAACTGATGACTGAACAGTAACAAAACCCCACCAGAACACTACATCAGTGTATTTTTCAAAAGTGTATTGATCAGTCATGAGAAGATTAAAAACATTTATCTGCTTTATAAGGACAGTTGTGGAGGGAAGAAGGAATTACAAACACACACAGAATCACTAACTGCACACCTTGCACGTGCCACGTGGGCTCAGCAGTCATGTCCCACTCTGTAGCCCCGTGCACTGTAGCCCACCAGGCTCATCTGTCCATGGGGTTTTCCGGGCAAGAATACCAGAGTGGGTTGCCATTTTCTCCTCTAGAGGATATTCCTGATCCAGGGATTGAACCCGAGTCTCCTCCACTGCAGGCGGATTCTTTACCACTGAGCCACCTGGGAAGCCCTAACTGTATACCTCAAAGGATCTTTAACAAAAACAACAACAACAACACTATATTTCATTATACAAAAATACACATTAGCAAATAAATGTCTATTTTGGCTTGTGGTAGACATTCACTAATCATGGCTGTTAATACCTTATTTTGAAGAAATAAAACAGATTGACCAAATGATTCCATAGAGAAGAATTATCACTGCACATGCACAAAAAAAAATCCCGATATTATTTTTTTGAATGTAATAATGCCTATGTGTGTGTGTGCTAAGTCACTTCAGTAGTGTCCCACTCTTTGTGACCCTATGAACTGTAGCCCACCAGGCTCCTCTGTCCATGGTATTCTCCAGGCAAGAATACTGGAGAAGGTTGCCATGTCCTTCTCCATGGGATCTTCCCGACCTAAGGATTGAACCTGCCTTTCCTGCATCCCAGGCAGATTCTTTATCATTAGAGTCACCTGGAAAGCCCCAAAAATGCCTGTAGTTACTAAAATAAGAGACCCTGAAATCACTAACAACAATTTTAAAACTATTACTTTTATACAAATAATGTCCACTTAACATAATTAATTATCTGATTTAATGTGAAAATACACAGAATGCCTACCATTTACCAAGTGGTATGTTCTCTAGAAAATAGTTTTCTAATGTAGTAAGTAAACTGGAACTAGGAAGATTCTGGACATTATACATAAACAAACAAAAGGGGGTTCCAAAGGGTAGAGAGAAGGCAGACCAGAGAGCCCAGCACCCAAGGAACAACACAGTGTTGAGTGCTCTTTCTTCTTGCTGAATAAATTCCAGATTTGGGGCTGAAGAAGCCAGCACCTGGCAACACCAATGAGCGCAGAAATCTCCAACAAAATATCTACAAGATCTCTAGCCAAAGGACCAGGAAAGGGACCACACAGCAAGACAAAAACACTTAGACAATAACTGCTCTACTTCAGACAAGCACCACTGAGTAAACTGTGGCCCACTCACACTGTGCTATTACGAGGACTCGACCCTCTCCCATGTCCCCCTTGGGGACCTTGAACTCTCTCCTTTCTCACCTCAGGAGGTATCAGTGGAGGCTCTGTGGGGAACATGGCCTTCTTCCCCTACCTGGCAGTAACAAAGTGGCACATCTACTTCTCCTGCCAGAACAGGATCAGAAAAAACCAGTTAAAACAGAAGGTTTAAATAAGACTCAGAGTCTCATAATACTAAAAATGGCCAATTTTCAATAGAACTCACTCATAACATCTACCAAAAGGAGGGGTCGTGGCCAAGAGGGAAGTGGCTTTAATTGTAAAAGGGTTCCAAATCTTGATTCATTAATTTCAACATTCTGGCTGTGAAGCTGTAGTTTTACAAGATGTTATCACTAGAGGATATGAACAGTACAGTTTATAAACTAGAGAGATCATTAATCTGGCAACCTCAATGACCAAGAATACACTGGGAGGCAAGGAGTTAACTTCTAAAGATGAATGATCAGAATACTTTGGCACCTATATGCCCAAATTTAAACAAATCATTCATAGAAGAATCTTACAAAATCAAATTATTTATTCTTCTTTCCCAAACATATTCCAACAGGTGTGATTACCTTTGCTGAGATGCACAAATGTGAGGAGATAAAAACCTGCTACAAGGAAAACAAAGGAATCAACATTGAGGTTCAACTGACAACATGGAAATATTGGGAACAATGAGAAGAAACAAAAGACTATTAAAAATCTGAACCAGACAAGATGCAATATGCGGTCTTCTGGATTGAATCCTACAACTAAGAGCGTGAGCAGAAATCCAGTGAAATTTAAATAAAGTCTGGAGTTTAGTTAATAGTAATGTACCAAAGTGGGTTTCTCAGCTTTGATAAATGTACAATGGTAATATAAGATGTTGACTTTGGGAAAACTAGGTGAAGGGTGCATGAGAATACTCTGTACTATCTTTGTTACTTTTCTGTAAACCTAAAACTATTCCAAACTAAAAAGATTATCTTTATGCCAGTACCATACCATTTTAATTACTGTGGCCTTGTAATATATTTTGAAATCAGGGCATGTGATGCTTCCAGCTTTGTTCTTTTTCAAGACTGTCTTGGCTGGCCAGTCAAGATCTTTTATGGTTCTATATGAATTTTAGAATGGTGTTTTTCATTTCTATAAAAACTGCCATTGACATTTTGATAGGAATTGCACTGAATCTGTAAATTGCTTTGGGTAGTACAGATCTCTTAACAATATTAAGCCTTCCAATCCATAAACATGGATATCTATTTGTGTTTTTAAATTCTTTTGTGAATATTTTATAGTTTTTGGCATACAAGTCTTTTGTTTCTTTAGTTAAGTTTATGCCTAAACTTTTTGAGGCTATTGTAAATTTTTAATTTCTTGATTTTTTTTCTTAATTTCTAAATTTTTTCTAAATTTCTTAGTTTTCTTAATTTCCTTTTTAGATAATTATTAGCATATAGAAAACACACTGAATTTCTGCACATTGATTTTGTATCCTACAACTTTACTAAATTCATTAATTAGGTCTAGTATTTTTTTTAACAGTGTCTTCAGGGGTTTCTCTATATAAGATCATGTCATCTGTAAATATGAACAGTTTTACTTCTGTCATTTCAATTTGTATGTCTTTAATTTCTTTTTCTTGCTTAATTGCTCCAGCTAGGATTTCCAGTACTATGATGAATAGACAGAGCAATGGAAATGAAGAGAGAGATCAGAAACAAATCCACACATACATACCTACCTACTCATCTTCAATAAGGGTGCCAAGAATGCATAGTGGGGAAAGGATAGTCTCTTCAACAGAGTGTGTTGGGAAAATGTATATCCATATCTAAAACCTTTACCTTATACCACACACAAAAGTCAACTCAAATTAAAGACTTAAACATAAGACCTCAAACTGGAAAATGCTTGTAATATAGGGGAAAATCTGTATGCCCCTGGCGCTGGCAATGATTTCACAGATATGACAGCAGGAAACACAGGCAACAAAACCAAACACATGGGAAACTATGTCCAACAAAACTTCAATTAAAAGTTATTTAAAAATACAGATTTACACTAAAAAATACTCTCCTCTGTGGATATATGGTTTGGGGACGAACTGCTGTAGAAGCCTGAATTAGTTGACAAAAACGTTCATTATATACACAGAATGTCTAATCAGTAAGACTGGCAAGTTCATTTTCAAAATGACAAAAACTGACAACCTTAGTCTTTGAGTCACATCCAAAGCTGATTCTTCTCAAGCTAATGGCATCAGTAGACGCCACTAGACTACAGACTTCCAATTTCTTGGTTTTGTTCTTTCTGTTGCTTCCATATGCCTAACCCCCATTCTTGCCCTTCAAGAAAGCACATGATAATTTAAGAAATATTTCCATTAAAATGGTTGTAAGACTCAGTTCAGTTCAGTTGCTCAGTCATGTCCAACTCTTTGCAACCCCATGAATCGCAGCACGCCAGGCCTCCCTGTCCCTCACCAACTCCCGGAGTTCACTCAGACTCACATTCATCGAGTCGGTGATGCCATCCAGCCACCTCATCCTCTGTCATCCCCTCTTCCCTGCCCCCAATCCCTCCCAACATCAGTCTTTCCAATGAGTCAACTCTTCACATGAGGTGGCCAAAGTACTGGACTTTCAGCTTTAGCATCATTCCTTCCAAAGAACACTCAGGGCTGATCTCCTTTAGAATGGACTGGTTGGATCTCCTTGCAGTCCAAGGGACTCTCAAGAGTCTTCTCCCATACAGATGGCTAACAAACACATGAAAAGATGCTCAACATCATTCATTATCAGAGAAATGCAAATCAAAACCACAATGAGGTACCATTTCACGCCAGTCAGAATGGCTGTGATCCAAAAGCAATAAATGTGAGGGTGTGAAGAAAAGGGAACCCTCTTACACTGTTGGTGGGAATGCAAACTAGTACAGCCACTATGCAGAACAGTGTGGAGATTCCTTAAAAAACTGGAAATAGAACTGCCTTATGATCCAGCAATCCCACTGCTGGGCATACACACTGAGGAAACCAGAAGGGAAAGAGACACGTGTACCCCAATGTTCATCGCAGCGCTGTTTATAATAGTCAGGACATGGAAGCAACCTAGATGTCCATCAGCAGATGAATGGATAAGAAAGCTATGGTACATATACACAATGGAGTATTACTCAGCCATTAAAAAGAATACATTTGAATCAGTTCTAATGAGGTGGATGAAACTGGAGCCTATTATACAGAGTGAAGTAAGCCAGAAAGAAAAACACCAATACAGTATACTAACTCATATATATGGAATTTAGAAAGATGGTAACAATAACCCTGTGTACAACACAGCAAAAGAGACACTGATGTATAGAACAGTCTTATGGACTCTGTGGGAGAGGGAGAGGGTGGGAAGATTTGGGAGAATGGCATTGAAACATGTAAAATATTATGTATGAAATGAGTTGCCAGTCCAGGTTCGATGCACGATACTGGATGCTTGGGGCTATTGCACTGGGACGACCCAGAGGGATGGTATGGGGAGAGAGGAGGGAGGAGGGTTCAGGATGGGGAACACATGTATACCTGTGGCGGATTCATTTTGATAGTTGGCAAAACTAATACAATTATGTAAAGTTTAAAAATAAAATAAAATTAAAAAAAAAAAAAAGAAAGCTGTGGTACATATACACAATGGAGTATTACTCAGCCATTAAAAAGAATACATTTGAATCAGTTCTAATGAGGTAGATGAAACTGGAGCCAATTATACAGAGTGAAGTAAGCCAGAAAGAAAAACACCAATACAGTATACTAACGCATATATATGGAATTTAGAAAGATGGTAACAATAACCCTGTATACGAGACAGCAAAAGAGACACTGATGTATATAACAGTCTTTCGGACTCTGTGGGAGAGGGAGAGGGTGGGATGATTTGAGAGAATGGCATCGAAACATGTATAATATCATGTATGAAACGAGTCGCCAGTCCAGGTTCGATGCACAATACTGAATGCTTGGGGCTGGTGCACTGGGACGACCCAGAGGAATGGTACGGGGAGGGAGGAGGGAGGAGGTTTCAGGATGGGGAACACATGTATACCTGTGGCGGATTCATGTTGATATATGGCAAAACCAATAAAATATTGTAAAGTTAAATAAAAAATTAAAAAAATAATTTTCCATAAAAAAAAAAAATATATATATATGTACAAAATGAAAAAAAAAAAGAGTCTTCTCCAACACCATAGTTCAAAAGCATCAATTCTTTGGCACTCAGCTTTCTTCACAGTCCAACTCTCACATCCATACATGACCACAGGAAAAACCATAGCCTTGACTAGATGGACCTTTGTTGGCAAAGTAATGTCTCTGCTTTTGAATATGCTATCTATGTTGGTCATAACTTCTTCCACGGAGTAAGCGTCTTTTAATTTCACGGCTGCAGTCACCATCTGCAGTGATTTTGGAGGCCCGAAAAATATAGTCTGACACTGTTTCCCCATCTATTTGCCATGAAGTGATGGGACCAGATGCCATGATCTTCGTTTTCTGAATGTTGAGCTTTAGGCGAACTTTTTCACTTTTTTCAGTTATTAGCAGAAGATAACTAGCCAGAATTTCCTGACTCCAAGGTAATGCCTAAAAAATGAAGTGTTAATAACCTGACTCACTTCAGAAGTACATTCACTGGACTTTAATAAGCAAGCAGTTCAATTCCCTGGTATTGAAATTATTACTGTAAGACAGAATGGTTCTGGTTGAACTGTATAAATGTCCTTCTGTTGGTTAAAAAAAAAAAAAAGGTCCTTCTGTTGGTAATGATAGCTTTCTGATATAAAAACAACTGACCCGTAAGGTGCTTAGTCTCTGAAGTTGGTACAAGATTTTTAGCTCCTGTGGTGCTACTTACCAAGATGTATGTATATTTCATGAGATTTTTATTCCTTAAAACTAAAAAACATTCCATTGCATTAATCTTCAGTTTCACCCAGCATGAATTTGGTAAAGCTGAATCTTTTATTTTTCTTAGGTTAGTCCAGAAAAAAAAAAAAAAAAAAAAAATCTTCCAGCAAACAAAAGCCCAAGTCCAGACGGCTTCACAGCTGAATTCTACCAAAAATTTAGAGAAGAGAAAAAAAAAAAATTATCTTCTCTTTTGACCTTTGATTGTTTCACTAAAAGGTAACTCAATTTCTAAAATTTATCTTAAAAAAATAAATAAATACAATTTATCTTAATAATTTACAATTTCTAAAATCTCTTAGGATATAAATTCTCCTGATTTTGTGGCTTAACAAAGAGTCTGAGGCCTGCAGATAAGGCCTGCAGATACCAACCAGAACTCACTTCATTAATGATGCTTGGCAATGCAAATTTAGTCACTAATTACACCCAGCGTGAAGCCCAAATTCCAAGGGAGTCACCTGAGAGTTTTACTTTATTCTATTTTAAAATTTATTTTTACTTTAATTACTGTTATGGTTGCTCCTTGAGGAATTTAGTTTACAATTTTTATCTGATGAGCTTGTAAGTAAAGGAACTATCTTACACTGCTATGTCTAGAAAGAATGGGATGGAGACTTGTTTTATTCTATTATACCTTTCCTTATAAGGTACATCAAATCTTTTGGAAAGCAAGTTTGAGAGAAATGTACAATTTAAACGATGACCTGAGTATTTATTTCAAGCCCAGCTCTGAGGAACAGAACATCTGCTTATTTCTTTATATCTCTCTTGGTATGGAATGTTCTTCCTCAGAGCAATTAAATAGAAATCAAAGTATTCTATTTATATTACTAAACTCCAACCATATGCAAGGAATGTGCTAGGCACAGGCTAGGCCCTTCACTCACAATAAAGAATCCTAGGAAGCAAGAGAATCTTCAGCAATATAACCAAAAATCCTGAAAGAATGGTGGTTCAATGTGCTTAGCAGCACTGGGAACAGTCTGAGAAACTTTTTAAATGCTGATGTCTAACTCTTACTTCTAGAAATTCTGATTTAACTGGTTTCAGGCACCAGGATTTTTTTAAAAGCTCTCCAGGTGATTCTGATGTACATCTAAAAGTGAGAAACCCTCTTATAGAAAAATTTTGAGGATTAAGATCTTAGAAAGTGAAAATGTTAGTCACTCAGTCACATCTGACTCTTTGCAACCCCATGGACCATGTTCTCTATCCATGTAATTCTCCAGTCAAGGATAGTGGATGGAGTGGGTTGCCATTCCCTTTTCCAGGGGCTCTTCTTGACCCAGGGATTGAACCCAGGTCTCCCACATTGAGGCTTAGCGGTAAAGAATTTGATTGCAATGCAGGAGCTGCAGGAGACCTGGGTTCAATCCCTGGATTGGGAAGATCCCCTGCAGGAGGGCATGAAAACCCACTCCAGTATTCTTGTCTGGAAAATCCCATGGACAAAGGAGCCTGGAGGGCTACAGTCCATAGGGTCACAAAGAGTCGGACATGACTGAAGTGACTTAGCAAGCAAGCAAGTTCCCATATTGCAGGCAGATTCTTAACCATCTAAGCCACCTAAGATCGCAGGTGAACCTAAAAAAAAAAAAAAAAAAAAACACTTTGTATTTTTACATTCATTCAAATAAAAAGAATAGAGGTAACAGACTGAGTAAAACTATGAAACAATTCCCATTTACTACCATCTATTTCTAGAAACTCCTCAGGGTTTCCTTTATTCTTTAGTTTCAGTGAAGCATTTTTAAGTTCCTTTTGCTTACTGTATGCATAAGGAGCCAGTCAGTGTCCTTAATCTATTTCAAAAAGTAGGATTATCATCCATCAAATTGTAAACCATCAATAATTTATCAAAATGACAGAATATGAAGGCAGTGAAAACTTTCCAACTTGACCATTGGCTGGTATAGCAAAATTGTTAGAGAATTTGCATATTTTATGACTTGTTTCTGGGAAGGGAAATACTGTTCTATGGCTGTTTAATCTGAATTTGCTGGAGTACTTGAGATGATATCATGCACGATTTAAATTACATTCTGTCTTTATTTTAGTTGGCAGACTTGGCACACAACAAAGGAATACACAGCATGCCTCCAGGACTGAGTTATCTGTGGAAGTCAAATGGAAAACTCAAAAAACAACAGCATTGTGATTAACAAAGATGGGACACAACGACAAGGTTTTATAAAACAGCACAATTCAAGCATTTCAAAATATCAGTCGCACTATTACCTTTTAATATTGGAGTTTATTTAAATCTAGCCTACCAACATTTATTTCGTTTCCATAAAAACAGACTAACCAGAAGCAGAATATCTACAATACCCAATGGATTTAAGACCATAAGTGAGCTTGTACCAGTCTCTGAGAATTACTCTTGTTTTATATTCAAGGAATAAATTCATAGTGAAATGGAACAAGTAAAGTTTCAGAAGCAATTCATCAACATCAAAGGCCGGACTGTTCCTGAACAAAGGTCACCCAAATCGCCAGTAAATAGTTCATGTTAACTGCTGACTTACGTGTTTAAAGAAATTTGCTACACTAGCATCTAATTCAGTGAAAGGTTACTGAGAATCCATTTTGTACCATTCTACACACACGTGTGTGTGTGTGTGCTATGTCACTTTAGTCATGTCTGACTTTGCAACCCTATGGACCGCACCCTATAGCCAGGCTCCCGTCTGTAGTCAAGCTCTTCTGCCCATGGGATTCTCCAGACAAGAGTGGGTTGCTGTGCCCTCCAGGGCATCTTCCTGACCCAGGGATTGAACCCCTGTCTCCTACGTCTCCTGCACTGGCAGGCAGATTCTTCACCACTAGCACCACCTGGGAAGCCCCCAACATATATAACCTGTATGTAAAATGTGTGGTGGGGGCAGGGTAACATGAAAATTCGTGGTGTAGTAAAATTTTTTATATTAAATGGTAAAAAGCTGCTGCATCATTTGTTCTTTGGAATGAGACAGCTACTGTATGTATGTGTGATAAAAGAGAAGATAGAGAAGGTGGGGAGAGGTAAAGAAGGTGCCAGGAGAGACAACAAAGAGAAGATATATCTCTCAGTTACCCAGGTCAGAAGAAAGCTAGCTGGTGATGTGGCACATCAAATAGCGTCAGTATTCAGTGGGTGGAAGCAGTTAATCTGTAGTTAAATGAGTGGAGTAGGAAAACGCTATCAAGCTCTCTTGGCAAGTATAATACTGGAAGCCTCTTCCCCATTGTATGGCTAAATACAATCTCAAACCTTTTCTTGCCAAAAGTTTTCTGCTCTACTTTTTCTTTTATTCAGAAAAATTTTTTTAAGTCAGCAGATGATAGAATTTCTTTTTAAATACATATACATCTGGTCTACAATGAAAAAATGAGAAAAGGATATTTCATTAGAAGCACTGGCTTTATAACCAAACTTAGTGAGAACATATAGGTATTCTGTAAAATAACCAAGAAGTGACTTTAAAAAAAAAAAAAAAATGAGGTTTAAAACAAATCAAAAAAACGACAAAGTCAAAAAATCCCCTTTTATTTAGAGAAATTCTGACAGAGTGCATTACCTTTTCTTTTCTTTTTTTTTTAAAGTAGAACACAATTTTGTTTATAAAAGACAAAATCATCTATAACATCTACTTACATTTTTTCAATTAAAAGAAAATCTATATGGATTTTTGGTGCAGCGGGCCACATACGTGGCAGTCTGTCAGGGAAGATAAAAGGACTAATGGATACGCTTCATGGTTAAGAATTCTGGAGTTTGTGGAAACGTACAAAGGTAAAAAATGTACAAAAGAAGAGAGACTATAGTTTAACAGTCACATTACATAATGCCATTTTCTTAAAGAAAAAAATGAACATCTCTGAAATTCAAATGTAAAGTATGCTAAGGAATTATGAGTCAAAGATCTACACAGATAATTTTAGTTCGAAGGAAAGAGAAAAACAGTTATTAATAATAAAGCCTTCTTCCCCCAAAATGTGGATATAACAATGAAAATGTGGAGACCGTACTTGTGGAATTTAGGGTTTATACCCCAATTTACAAAAGTCAATTGGTATCTGAAGTTTCACAGCCTCCAATCATTTATACAGTTACAGTATATGAGTTAGCAAATTCATGGTAGAATATGGTTGTACAACAATCTTCTACAATACAAATCTGACCAGGTCACTCTTTTGATGACAACTTTTTAATGCCTCTCTGTTGCTACCAAATAAAATCCAAATCCCCAGATTTCCACAGCTACTGTAACAACCACAACTTACTGTCTCTGCTCGTACAGGCGAGAAGGCCAGAAGAGTCTCCCTGGGCTAATCCAGGTGTGTCAGCAGGCCCGCTTTCCTTTCTGAAGGTATTAGGTAAGAATCTGTTTGCTTGGCTTTTATTCTAGCAGCCTTCTCACTCCATCTCTAAAGCAACAGCAGATGGAGTCTTTTTGACACTCATCATTCTGACCCTCTCCGCCTGCCTCCCTCTTCGCTTCTATGGACTCTTGTTGATTACACTTGACCCACCTGAATAATCTCCTTTGTGATCAGCCAATTAGCAACCTGAATTCCACTTTGCTGTGCAACAAAACATGGTCATGGAGGACACAACATATTCATAGCTCCAGGGACTAGGGCACAGATGTCCCTGGAGATGAACGGGATTATTCTGCCTACCACACTTAGCGTAGAGTATACCAGGCCCCCTACAACCCAGCTTCTTTTCTGATACACAGTAGGCACCTAAAAAATGTCTGGGTGACATTCCTCCCACGGCCCACTGTTCAGTGAAGTAAGACAAAGGACTGCTTCTCCTGGGTACCGCAGCATGTTTAGCAGCATCCCTGGCTCCTACCCACTGAACACCCACAGCACTTCTCTGGACTTGTGACAACAGAAATGTCTTTCAGACAAAGTTGTAAGTCCTGGGGTTGGGGCGGGGGGCAGTTACACTCAGTTGGGAACAACTATTAAACAAGGATCCATTGTTTGTATCTAAAATAATGTAAACCTACCTAATTCACACAATGACATAAAGCCATTTTGACTAGGGTTAAGAAAGTCATCTGTTTCTTCATTTCTTCCAGCTCAGTAAGAAAGCGGTGGGAAAGAAGTTAACTCATTTAAGTTAAAAAAAAGTTAAAAATAACACTTGGCTACTTTCTGTAACAAAAGCTTTCTTCTTTTATATCTGTTTGAAAGTAATTTATTTCAAAGGGACAGTTCCAAAAAAAATCAGACGACCTATTAATATGATCTTCACATACATTATCACGTTAGATATAAAAAAAGCATAAAATTGTGAAAGCTGTTTTAAATCATTTCACTTTGCTGTGGTTTATGTAAAAATGAATTCAAGTAGCTAGGATACAATGAAATCCTACAAAATAATTAATTTGTTAATTCTTTAGTTAACAAATCCTCTTTCATCAGAAAGGATATTTTATTTGTATCCCTTTATACGGAATTAAATCATTTTAATTGTTTTAAATTAATACAAATGGATATGTTCTTTCTCATATTTTCTTCATTTGACTTTGAATCACAATAGCACACCTTAGCTATTGATAAAACTATGTCTTTATTCACATCACACAGGGTGAGACAACAAAGAAGCAATTACTTTCAATGCATTGCTCAGAAGAATTAGCTGGAATATAATGTGAATGTATGTATGCATTAGAAAGATTTAAGAAATAGTCTAAAAGGAAAATAAATCTGTAATTCTTAGCATCAAAACAGCAGAAGTCTTATGCTTCTGACTTTCAGTCTTGTTTTTGCTGTTTTCCAGTAACTACCTTTTTCTCACTGTAGACTGAGATAATTAACAATTCTTTAGTAACTGTTCAGTTTATCTTAAAAATTATGATGAATTTTCAAGTAAAATATCCTCAGAAATCATTAATGAGTATTAAAATACACTGTTAGGTTACAGTAATTAAAATAGGC
Organism: Bos indicus; assembly: GCF_029378745.1. Classification (NCBI taxonomy): domain Eukaryota; kingdom Metazoa; phylum Chordata; class Mammalia; order Artiodactyla; family Bovidae; genus Bos; species Bos indicus. Next base: position 16,704,337 of record NC_091779.1, read on the forward strand.
AGAGATGTAGACTATAATGTGGATTCTCAAATTCATGCAAGTCTGGCCATGTAGTACCTAATAAAGGTAGCATTTCAAAACAGTAAAGAAGAGGTAGGCTACGGATTAATCTTGTGACAGAAGCCATGTATGTATTTGTGTGTGTGTATAAACACATATATAAAGTTGATGCTCAATTCACTCTTATCAAAATATTTCCAGTTAAAGGTTTAAATGGAGTAAGCCCATTAAAAAGATAAGAAATTATTTCTTGAGAGTGGGGGCAGCCATTCCAATCCTGCCATAAAACGAGACACAACAAAAGAAGAGTTCAAAAAAAAGGTTAAACTTAACAAATCGCTAACAATTAAAGAGGTGAAAACAACATGTGGTGATGATGTCTCAAACAGCGGTGCAGATCTGGATCGACAGGTACTCAGAAGACAACGCTTCATCTTTCAGAAAGCGAGTCAAAGGGAGTGAAGAGGAAAAATAAAGCCTCACTAACAGCTGTAAGGGGGAATCTGAGAATGGAAGCAGAGACCACTATTTGCAAAACTGTACCAGGACTTACAAACAGAAAAACTGTCCTAAATCATGGCATGCAAGACAAGCACTCTAAGCTCAAACTCTTTTAACACAGCTCATTGAGATCCACGTGCTACAAGTCAAGCAAGCTGACGACTGGTCGAACTGTAACTGCATGAACTTGTGTTACAGGTAAGACCAATGACTGTCCCAGCAAAACGACTGGCTTACAAATTCTGACCAGTCTTTGACAAAACCATTCTATGACTAAACTTTAGCTCTCTAAGCCCTATAAAACTCTTCCTTGATTGGCTCACTGTGACACAGCCCATGTTCCCCAATGTGTTGCATTCTACCTCACTTTAACAACCTAATAAGCCTAACTCTGGCTCCTAGTTTTAGACAGACAGACAGACAGATTAATAAATGGAAACAAAGGTGAGAATTAAGGGCTGATTTCTTTAATCTATAAAGAGTTTGTTCAGTTTTCTGACGGTGGCTTAATGAACTACTCGAAACCATGTGTCATAAAACAAGTGTTCTTCTAATGTTAATGGAGTCAGTGCATCTGGAATTCCTAAAAATGGACTGAGGATGGATTATCTCTGGTCCATGGTCTCTGGGGCTTCATTTGAGAAGACTTGAAGGCCAGAAGTGATTCAAGTCATCTTGGGAACTGGAACCATCTGAAGAGCCTCTCACTTATGTGTCTAGCAATTAATGATGGTTGTTATCTGTGACTTCAGTTGAGGAAAATAAGACCTATGTTCTCCTTGTGGATGCTGGGGTTCCCTTGCAGCATGGCAGCTGGGGTCCAAGAGTAAGTGTTCCTGGAGAATAAAGTAGAATCTATACCTAATGATCTAGACTGAGCAGCATCAGTAATCCTGACCAGTTTCAACAAAAGGAAATACAGATGTATCCTTTTAAGGAGGAAGAATGTCAAAGTCACACTTTAAGAATAACATGTAGAATGGGAGATATTATTATGACCATTCCTGGGAAACAATCTGTCATTCTTATTTAAAACCAAAGGGGAAAAAAAAACAAATATAATTTCTAATAAAAAAATATAAACAAGTCATTCATTCATCAGCCTCACTCATAATTAGACAAAGTACATTAAACAACAAATTACTGCTTTCTAATTATCATATTGCCCAGGGTACAGGATAATTCATATACCACCACTGGGCATACAAATGTAAATTGTTAGTTGTTTTCCTTGAAGTGATGCGCTTGCTTTCAAGAAAATGCATGCCAAATACTCAAGTCTGAATAATCATTTTTATCTTTCAAATACTCTTCCACATCCACATTCAAGTGGTATTCGTGAACAAGGTTTATTTCAGCTCAAAACTCAATCAAAATGTAGTTTTCCTCAAGACCAACCACTGTCAGAGGACATTACGACAGAAAATATTTAAAAGATGTACACTCAAGAGTGGAGATTTAGGAAACTTAATAATTTGTACTGTGTCATCGAAAACACTCTAAAATGAAACTGGCTTTAAAAAACAAAAACTAAGAGGATGGCAGTGGAGAATACAATGACTACTAGTATAGTTGTGGAGAAGGCGATGGCACCCCACTCCAGTACTCTTGCATGGAAAATGCCATGGACGGAGGAGCCTGGTAGGCTGCAGTCCATGAGGTCGTGAAGAGTCGGACACGACTGAACAACTTCACTTTCACTTTTCACTTGCATGCCTTGAAGAAGGAAATGGCAACCCACTCCAGTATTCTTGCCTGGAGAATCCCAGGGACAGGGGAGCCTGGTGGGCTGCCATCTATGGGGTCGCACAGATTCGGACACGACTGAAGCGACTTAGCAGCAGCAGTACAGTTGTATAGTTAGCTGCCACTGACCTTATCAACGCTGAAGTGACAGCAGTTATACCCACCACGGGTACCCCATGTGGTTTCAGCACCACCAGTACAAATGTTTGCACAATGAAAAGGGAAAGAATAGCTTAGTATTATTATAAATGTTGCCTTGGAAAAGGGTATTCCACATCAGACAAAGATTTCATGACTTTTAAATTAGTATAGGTTACTTTCATAATTTAAAAAAAAAAAGTCTTCAAAATAGGAACTTCCTGATGTAGAACAATTCTTTGAAAAGGTTTTCTAAATTTCCCTTTCTTCAAAACATAGCCTCCTTATAAAAACACAACTAGCATTACTGATAATTTATTGAGAAAAAGAAAGAAGCAGCAGAGGAATAAAGTAGGAAAAACCATCAAGAAGACAGTCTAAAGTTCACTGGAATGTTACCTAAGTGCTCCTAAACTAGGCCATATTCTTCATCTAGAATTTGAAGACTTTATTTGCATGGGGGTGTGGAGGTGTGCATGCTCAGATATGTCCGACTCTGTGTAACCCCAAGGACTATAGTCTGCCAGGCTCCTGTGTTCATGGGATTATCCAGGCAAGAATATCAGAGTGGGTTGCTATTTCCTCCTCCAGGGGATCTTCCCAACCTAGGGATCAAACCCATGTCTCTTGTATCCAAATTGCCAAAGTTTCCCAGTGAAGAGTGGCAAATTACTGAACTCTTTCTACGGTTTTTAGTAACAATTCAATTTGTTGTTGTTCAGTCGCTCAGTCATGTCAGTCTCTTTGCAAGTAAATAAAGAATAATGAGGCTGCCTCGTTAAAATTTAAAAACTCAATACAAATGGGTTTTTTTTAATATTCAAGAACAATACTGATGTCAGCAGGCAATTAATCTGAAATCTTGACTAAAAACAAAAACTTAGAAGCATCATTTCATTTACTTCCAAGGGCATTTTCAACAGAATTGTCTTTTCCAGTGTCTTTGGATTACTATTATGTAGCCTAGTGTGAAAGATCTTAACCTCTGGATTTCAGACTACTTTTTGATTAACATTTTAGCTCCATCAAGGGAAAAACTGCTATCTCAGGAGGATGTCTGGTTATCAATTTGTGATTTTATTACATCTCAGTTGGATTATTTCAAGTCATTATTTCCTATCCTCTTGGATTTTTTAATGTCACATGCAACTCTACAGTCTGTGAGAGTTGAATTAACCACTGCAATAGCGTATTTCAAGATTTGGGATAAATTTAACATTGACTTTGAGCTCTCACTGGTTAAAAAAAGTTTTGTTCAATCCAACTTTGAAATACTTAGTATTTTTATATAGCTGGCCTTAGGTAAAGTTATGTGTCCTAGGACAGTTTTGGTTACGTCTTAGCATCACCTAAAAATCAAGATAAGGACATATAAACAGCAGTATACCAGTCAAACGTAAAAAACAAATGCAAAAGAAAAACAGTTCATTTTGAAGATGCTACTTTATTGCCACTGTGTGGAGGTATAGAGAGTCAGTTGTATAATTACTGAAATCAGATTGATTATATTCTTTGCAGCCGAAGATGGAAAAGCTCTATACAGTCAGCAAAAACAAGACCAGGAGCTGACTGTGGCTCTAATAATGAACTCCTTATTGCAAAATTTAGACTTAAATTGAAGAAAGTAGGGAAAAACACTATTTTAGGCCACTATTTAGGCCATACAGGTATGACCTAAATCAAATCCCTTATGGTTATACACTGGAAGTGACAAATAGATTCAAGGGATTAGATCCGATAGACATGATGCCTGAAGATATATGGACGGAGGTTTGTAACACTGTACAGGAGGCAGTGATCAAAACCATTCCTGAGAAAAAAGAAATGCAAAAAGGCAAAATGGTTGTCTGAGGAGGCCTTACAAATAGCTGAGAAAAGAAGAGAAGGGAAAGGCAAAGGAGAAAAGGAAAGATATACCCATCTGAATGCAGAGTTCCAAAGAATAGCAAGGAGAGATAAGAAAGCTTTCCTACATAAACAATGCAAAGAAATACAGGAAAACAATAAAATGGGAAAGACTAGAGATCTCTTCAAGAAAATCAGAGATACCCAGGGAACATTTCATGCAAAGATGGGCTCAATAAAGGACAGAAATGGTATGGACCTAACAGAAGTAGAAGATATTAAGATGAGATGGCAAGAATATACAGAAGAACTATAGAAAAGAGATCTTGTTGAATAAAGAAAAATCAGAAGACAGGATATCTTCCACTGTCATCAAAATAAAATTTCAAAAAGACTTCACAAGAATTCTATGGACAGAGGAGCCTGGCAGGCTACAGTCTATGGGGTCACAAAGAGTTGGACACAACTGAGTGACCAACACTTACAAATCAAGTAGAGATTAAATAAAACAATTTTTATTTTCAGTAGTAAAAAGTTACATCAAAAGATTACTTTAGTGGGACTTCCCTGGCAGTCAAGTGGTTAAGACTCCATGCTCCCAATACAGGAGGCATGGGTTTGATCCCTAGTCAGGTAATTAAGATTCTACATGCAGCATGGCACAGCCAGAAAAAAAAAAAAAGATTATTTTAGTAATGTGAGAACAAGAGAAATGCTTTTTTTCTTTTATTACTTTAAAAATGCTGCACTGCCTACTGGCTCGCTTATACTGTTTCCAATGACATTTGCCATCATCCTTATCTCTTTCCTTCTCTATATAATGTGTTTTTAAAAACTACAGAAAAACAAGGAAATCTAGGTTAAAAGCTGGGAACATACCTATATACGTTCAGTTGCTAAGCTGCGTCCAACTCCGCGATCCCATGGATCACAGCCCACCAGGCTCCTCTGTCCATGGGATTTCCCAAACAAAAATACTGGAGCGGGTTGCTATTTCCCTTTTCAGAGGATCTTCCTGATCCAGGGATTGAACCCCACATTTCTTGCATTGGCAGGCGGATTCTTTACCACTAAGCCACCAGGAAAGCCCAAAAGCTGGGAAAGTGATTGCAAAAACAAGGATGAATTATGGGGCTTCAGATAAAAGGGACAAGGAGAAGGCAATGGCACCCCCACTCCAGTACTCTTGCCTGGAGAATCCCATGGATGGAGGAGCCTGGTGGGCTGCAGTCCATGGGGTCGCTAGGAGTCAGACACGACTGAGCAACTTCACTTTCACTTTTCACTTGCATACACTGGAGAAGGAAATGGCAACCCACTCCAGTGTTCTTGCCTGGAGAATCCCAGGGATGGAGAAGCCTGGTGGGCTGCCGTCTATGGGATCACACAGAGTTGGACATGACTGAAGCGACTTAGCAGCAGCAGATAAAAGGACAAAGCAGATTTGCCAGGAGAAGAGCAATAGTTAGTAAGGAAGAAGAAAAGGTTGCGATGAGAGAGAAATGTCAGAGTTTAGGATTTTGGATGAGATCAGTTTCAAGTTAAGATAAAGTTGAGATGTAGCACGAGAAGGTGAAAAATGAAACTGGGCATGTTGAGAAAAGGCAGAAAGCTCCAAATTCATAACCAGCGTGCCATTTCATGCAAGTTGAATATTAAAGAGTATTTTCAGCAATTGTATGTTACCTCAATTACTAAATGTGATAGGGTAAGGATTCACAAAAGCAGTTTAAAAACCACAAATAACAAGATAATGAATTAATCTCATATTATCTGTAAAATAAAAACGTCTTTTTACCATGCATTTCAAGGTGCTGTGCTTGTGTTTAGTCGCTCAGTCGCGTCTAACTCTTTACGACCCCATGGACTGTAGCCTGCCAGGCTCCTCTGTCCATGGAATTTTCCAGGCAAGAATACTGGAGTGAATTGCCATGCCCTCCTCCAGGGCATATTCCCAACCCAGGAATCAAACCAGGGTCTCCTGTATTGCAGGCAGATTCTTTACCGTCTGAGCCACCAGGGAAGCCCAAGAATACTGGAGTGGGTAGCCTATCCCTTCTCCAGAGGATCTTCCCAACCAGGAATCGAACCAGGGTCTCCCGCATTGCAGGTGGATTCTTTACCAGCTGAGCTACCCAGGAAGCCCACAGTTCAGGGTACTGGTATTTAATTAAGAAGATAGTACCAAAATAGTGACAATCAAATATAATTCTGTGTTTATACTAGTTCTGTTGAGTTTTTCTAGAGGCAAATGGGACAGCCAAAAGAAGGATCCTAATGGTTCTCAGTGATCAAAATAATTCAGGGAGAGTTTACAACATCCCACAACAAACCATCACCATAGAGCACCTAACTGACGTTATATTTGGACTAAAGATTTACAAAATAACATTGTGGAACTGAAAAGGGTAACCTTCCCTCCAACAGTATGTTCTATACATATAAGTAAAAGTCTGAGGGAAACGTTTATATTTCATAGGTAGGCAAATAAGTTTTCAGGGAGAGCTGACGAGAGGAAGAAAGCTCGGGGGAGAGGGAGAAGAGGGTGGGAGGCAGAGGCAAAGGTGGAGGAAGAGGCAGACTGTTCTCAGAAAGAGAAATATCGGCTACCTGTAGGCTATGATTTTCAGACAAATTCCATTCCCAGAACACAGCACTTCTTTCCCTCCCTGAACCAGCAGTAGCAGCAAAGTAGACAATACTCACTCAAAGGCAGTACGCAAGGTGTGCTCAGGATTTATTATATTCACCATAAGACCTAGGATTTGGTCATGAATTTATCAAATAAGATGCAACAAAACCTAACATACCATCAATTTGCTTAGCTGGGCTACAACAAAAGCAGAAGACATATGAATGATGCTTGGACAGAGCTTTATTTGTGCTAGCACGAGTGAGTGAGAAGTTAGCATAGTTTTAATAACGTTCAACTTATTTACACCTCATTATCAATTAAAGTACCTATTAAGTATACATAAAACTAGATTATTTTTATAGAAACTGATTATAAAAATATTTCTAGGGCTTAAACTGAGAAACATTTAACAGGAAAGAATGATCAAAACAGCTCTACTTACTGTATCAAATGTTACATTAACAATGCTTTCTTAGGTACCATAAAGTTGCTGAAAGCATTAATGTGCTCAAAACTTCAATTTGAGAAGTTTCAACTTATAAGTGGCTTGTATGTCACATTTCACAAAAAAGAAATTACAAACAACTTAAAATGTTAATGCGTTAGCTAAATTCTCTATAGAAGAGAGATCACGAAACCACTGTCCTACTACAGAAGCATGCAGGGCAGAGAGGAAACTTAGAAAGGAAATGAAACGCCTGGGCCACGTTCAAGCTTCTCAGAATTAGTTCCCCCAAAACAGAAAGTACAGAGGGAGCTGGATTAAAAAAGCACATAATCAAAAGTCTGGAAAGCTTAATAGCTTTTCTGAATGGAAATTTCATCCTTATTTAAGATGAAATATAGAGAATCTTCATAAACTTACGGAAAATCATTTGGCACATTTGATATAATACTAATTATCCGTCTTTCTGAATTACAGTCACCATTGCTTTGCTCTATCAAAGCAGCTACTGAAGTGAAGACACCACATTTTAGGGACCACTTTAAGGCAACAGCGACGGTAAATCAAACATTCAATTACACAATCTTGGAATCAAGCAGCTACACTTTTTCTTCTGAGTATATAAAAAAATTCCATTTTAAAATGAAGATAATCTTTGATGCTAGATTGGTTTTTCTTTTGAACAGTAATTCATAATCATCTACCAGCAAATACTACCCTTTGAAATTACAACCAAGATACATGTAGTTAGTTCTCAAAAAATTTCTAATGTTAAAAACATCACAGTACAAGAAAGATGACATAATTATGGGAAAAAATACATACTTTATTCTTGTATGTAAAACCTTGACGATACACTGAAACTGATTTTGTTTGTTACTGAAAAGTTATTGAAAAATTAGCCCTGTATTCATAATTGTATTTATTCAAGGCTAAGATACAAAACCCCCGCACTGATCATAAATGCTATGATATTAACAGCATAAGACTAAGCTTTAAGTCTAAGGCACTAGAAATCTTAATAGAGATGACAATGTAAATCTACATCCAATAGCTACTGTGAAGACTAATTTCAAATAAAATCACTTTAAAAAATACAAGTTGTTCTATAAATCAATACTACCTAAAATAAAACAATAATGATAAAATAATGAGCTCTCAAATAAAATTTAGGATATAACAAAACTGAACCAAAAACCTTTAAGGGTTATTTCTAAAACTCTGTTCTTATACTGCTCTTTGAGATAATATTTCATTTACATTCAAAATAAAGTTAGAATTGAAATGACTACCCTATGATGTTATGAAGTACTCTGTATGTAATAGAAAACAGATCTCAGCAGATCAATATGCAAAAAGTAGATCTAACCAGATTAAGCATGTTATTAAAGTATACACAAAGCTGATGACTAAAAGGGACCAGGATACCTATGATTCATTTACAAGTACAGAATCTTATTGAGAAAAATGCTATCATATTTTTCTACAACATCAATGATATATTCAAAGTTTAAAAAAGCAAGAGGAAAGATAAAGTATTATATTATACCAAAAGGCTGTCATCATTCTAAATGTAGAAAATAACATTATTCATGTATTTAGGATACCACTTAGCAGTCTCATTTCACAGGAGAATTATTTCCAGAGGTACACTCACAACTGAAAACTTCACTGGGATTCTATATACTGGGGAAGGAAAGGAACAGTATTAAGAGCTAAAACACACACACACACACACAAATAATTTTTTAGCTCACTGCCCTTGGAATTTGCTAATCCAATTTCCCCCTCATTTCTCAGAAGAGAAAACAGTTCTCAAGAGACAGTGTGACTTGCTCAAGGTCATAATTTAACACTACAAACAGGACCAGCATTCAGGTTTTACAAATTCTTGAATATTGTCCTTTCTTCTACACTAGTGCTACGGAGATGACACCTAGCATAAAAACAAAATAAAATGGATTAAACTCAAACACAGTTTCAAAGAAAGCGGTCAGAACAGTGCAGTATCAGCTATACACTGAGGATGAAACCCTTGAGGATTAATGTAGGATAATTCAGGAGGTGACTATCACAAGTAGACTAAAATAATGATACCCAACATTAACTATTAGGTGCTCAGCATTATCTCCTGATCATTTTATATATTAATTAATTTATTCTACTTTTGAGGTAGATAGTGGTGGTGTTCTCAACTGCAAATGAGGACAGAAGGCACAATGAGCTTAATCTCTGGTAAGGTCAGGAGACTAGAGAAGATTCCAAGAGAAAAAGGAGAAAAAAATTATTTATGTACCTGTTTTAAATTAATGTGTCAAAGTATTTACAATTTATGATTATAAACAACTCTTTTCTTATCAGATTCTTATAGTAAGAGTATGGTTTTCAAAACAATCTAGAAATTAATTTAAAGGCATTCTTATAAAGACTTATATTTCAAAAAACAATTCATTACAAGATCCATGAACTAACAGGAAAAAAGGAAATGTTAATAAATCTCAAAGCAGAAGAATGAGCATTACAATTTAAGTAAGGTTTGAGGGTCACATGGCTCTTGTCAGTAAAGGAGTAAGTCCTCTGCTAAGACAAGAAACAATTATTTCAGATCAAGAGTTAAACTCAACTTCCTGCACTAGGAATACAATTTATCTGTTTTAGAAGTACACCCAAAACTTCAAAATCAGTTATTTTACATTGATTCTGCAACAAAGGATGGACTAATGGATGGACAGATAGATTGACAGATGGAAGAACGGACCACCAAGTATCTTCAAAATCTCCAGAATATAATGATGATATGTGATTTTCCCAGATTTTAGAAGCTACTTTTGTAACTTACCATCTTTTTCCTCTTATCTTGTTCTGTGGGTGGTTCTTCATCTTCTGTTACTTTTGGTTCTTCAAGATGAGACATTAACATACAGCTGCAATTAAAAAAAAAAAGTTTTAAATAAATAAAAAAAGTCTATAACATACCTTTTGCATTGAGCATTTTGCTTGAATATTTAGGTAATAAATCATAAGAAATTTATTTATAGGAAACTTTTGAACCCTAAACCACTTGACAAAAGCAAGGTGTACCTTTTATAATCTTTCTAAAAATGATACTTACAAACACTTAAAATTAAAATTAATACTTTTTCTTTTACCATTAATCTTCATATGTCTAGATTATTGTATATGTTTCATAATAGTAACAATAATTTAAACAGTAACATCTTTAAAACACTATCAATTACGTAACAATCTACTTTGTGCTCCAAATGACATTACTACGCTATGAAGAACTTGTCCCTGATAGCACTGCAGGGCAGTTACAGCCCACTTTATTTTGATTATCTGCATCACTGCTCTTTACATTAGCAGAGATAAGACAGCTTCCTATTCCATCAACACTGGCTCCAGGGAGACTAGATGAATACTGTCTCGTGAATCAAGTTAAAAGAATGAACTTTACTGTTCCTAATTTAGAACAGACTTCTGCAATTTATCAGAGTCATTAAGTTCTTAACCAATAAAAAGCTGTGGCAAAGAAAGCTTGCTTTCTGTTATGTTTTGTAGTAAGTATACATGAAGGGCATTTCTTGACTTAGCTATATAAATAACCTTCGATTCAGGGTTAGGGACAAGTGCTAAAACCAGAAACTTGATCAGACTCACTCTTGTAGGGCACATGAATGTCCTTTTCTTCTTATCCCTGATCATTAAAAAATTCATTTTTGAAACAACTATCTCTGACCCAGTCAGTCCACCTGATAGAATCAAATACTAAGAACCTTAAACTGGAAATCTGAAACCCTGAAAAACAACAAGAGCTCAATCTCTAACTCACTTCATGGCTTTACTCTTTTGGAGCTGCAATGCTTTTGTCCACTATGATGTACAGTTGATGTAAACTCTTCAACAACACAAGTTTGAACTGCAGGAGTCTAATTATACATGGATTTTTTTTTTCCTATAATAAATACTATTGGGGACTTCCCTGGTGGTTCAGTGATTAGGAATCTGCCTGCAAATGCAGGGGACATAGGTTTGATCCCTGATCCGGAAGGATCCCACATGCCATAGAGCAACTAAGGCCATACCCCACAACTGAACCTGTGCTCTGGAGCCCGCAAGCTGCAACTACCAAGCCCGTATGCTGCAACTGCTGAAGCCCAGGCACTCAAGAGCCCACGCTCCACAGCAAGAGAAGCCACCGCAACGAGAAGCCCACACAGCAGTGAAGAGTAGGCCCCTCACTACGACTAAAGAAAGCCTGCACGCACCAATAAAGACCCAGCACGGCCGAAAGTAATTAATTAAAAAATACTACAGTATTACACAACCACGGTTGGCTGAATCTGAGGACATGGAACCAGACGACTGTCGGTGAAGATGGCTAACTATAAGGTTTACTCGGCTCTTCACATTCACAGAGGGTGGATGCCCCTAACCCCTGCATTGTTCAATGGTCAAGTACTTGGCCAAATAACTCGAGCACAAAGGTGGAAAATTACGACATTATCTCAACTCCAAAGGTATTTAATAAAGTGAAAAGTCTAAGAAAAGTTTCGATTCTAGTTTGTATTAGAAATAAATAATAAGATGGACCTCCTTCACATTAGCTCTCTGAAGTACGCTGCTGCTGCTACTGCTAAGTCACTTCAGTCGTGTCCGACTCTGTGCGAGCCCATAGATGGCAGCCCACCAGGCTCCACCATCCCCGGGATTCTCCAGGCAAGAACACCGGATTGGGTTGCCATTTCCTTCTCCAATGCATGAAAGTGAAAAGTGAAAGTGAAGTCGCTCAGTCATGTCTGACTCTTAGCAACCCCATGGACTGTAGCCTACCAGGCTCCTCTGTCCATGGGATTTTCCAGGCAAGAGTACTGGAGTGGGTTGCCATTGCCTTCTCCGTCTGAAGTATGCAGCAGACTTGAATTTTAATTGTGATGAATCTGGATCTCCATGGAAGTAAGTTTTATACTGTATCAAATTCTTTCACTACATTTCAAAAATCTGTTAACTTACTTGTACAGTGAAAAGCTCTCTGTTCTCCCTTCCCTAAAGATTTATTAATAATAAAGTATGCTCTGGATATAAATATACACATTTTTGTCAGAGGGCGAGATATTTGTACTTTGCAATTCTGAAAATTGCATTCATTTGGGTCTCTGAAAGGCGGAAAGTGAAAAAAAATTTGAAAAGCCCAAAGCTGAAATTTTCTCCTGCAGGAAAATCTTCAAGTAAAAATCAAATCTAATTTTGTTGACAAAGATTAAAGATAGGGAATCATGTTTTACACAAAAAGCAAGGTGAAAGTTAATAGAATTTTACTAAGCTAAAAGATGTGGGCTGTGAGTGCAATAAAAGTAATTGTAAATAAAATTATAATAACAACAGCTTAAAACAGGGACAGCTAACATATAAGCTTAGGCAGCCACCCCTCACATTCTACACTCATTCACTAAATACATCCAGGCACTCTAGCTGGCTAACTCAAAATCTTTCCCAACAAGAAACCAACCAGCCAAACACAACCAACAGTATTAGCATGCAATATGAAATTATTATTTCTGGCTTAAAGGTACAACTTTTATTTAATCTATAGAAACCCACTTTTTAAGGAGATGAGAAAACTAGAACTGATGCTATTCCATTGGTCTCTGCAGTGGACACTTAGGTCGCCTGTGTAATTGTCCTCCTTCCCAACTTGAGCCCTGAACTTGTCAGTTATCCTCCTGTTTCATGTCCACCATATGCTTCAGAAAAAGCTGATCTGAGCCCCAACGCTGGTGGCTCAGTAAGCAATCAAGGAAATCCTATTCCCCTGGTCAATGACTGCTTTCTATATGAGTATGTTTAAGAACTTCTAGCCAATTAGATATGGAGAGAAATCGGATGAAATGACTTCTAGGACAGTGTCCTATGATGTTAAAACGACACAAGGAAAAAGATGACTCCTGGCTGGCACTGGCAGCGTCACGAACTGTAGAGTCGAGAACTACTTTTGACAATGACGGTAAGGAGCCTGCACACGAAGTTCATGTGTTGAGGGGACGGGGTAGGAAGAACTGGGTCTTTAAGGTATTGTGTGGTCACGAATACCTAATCCAAGAGCCTCCCACTCACATCCATGTGTGCTAAGTCACTTTAGCCGTGTCAGACTCTTTGTGATCCTATGGACCGTAGCCTGCCAGACTCCTTTGTCCATGGGATTCTCCAGTCATGAATACTGGAGTGGGTTGCCATGCCCTCCTACAGGGGATCTTCCCAACTCAGGGATCAAGCCTGCGTCTCTTAGGTCTCCTGCATTGGGAGGTGGGTTCTTTACCACTAGCACCACCTGAGAAACCCTCTCTCACCTGCAATTGCTTTTTTATTGTTAAAGTCAGCTGACTCAGGGGTTTCTCTTACTTGCAGCTGAATATCCTTTTACAGTCCCTTATATAAGTATCACAAAAATATCTTACCAAAAATTCACTTCTGGATTCAGGGCAAGAAACAGTCTCCCTCTCTTGATATACCTACTTCCTTCTATACGATACCAGGAACCATGTAATTCCAAATGCTTTTCTTTGCCCTGGTAGTTAGTAAAGTCAAGGCTGTTTTACACCTGGATGGTATGTTTCTCCATGCAAGATTTCTTGTTTAAATTCCTTCAACCCCATATTAATAGTTTTCAGTCACAAAGAGCATGTGCTTTACTTATTCATTGCCTCAAATCCTCTTATGACCACTAAATTGAATATAGGCAACTAACAGTTGTACGAACAAAGCTAGTGCAGGTGATGGAATTCCAGTTGAGCTATTTCAAATCCTGAAAGATGACACTGTGAAAGTGCTACACTCAATTTGCCAGCAAATTTGGAAAACTCAGCAGTGGGCACAGGACTGGAAAAGGTCCGTTTTCATTCCAATCCCAAAGAAAGGCAATGCCAAAGAATGCTCAAACTATCACACAACTGCACTCATCTCACATGCTAGTAAAGTAATGCTCAAAATTCTCCAAGCCAGGCTTCAGCAATATGTGAACCATGAACTTCCAGATGTTCAAGCTGGTTTTAGAAAAGGCAGAGGAACCAGAAACCAAATTGCCACCATCCACTGGATCATCGAAAAAGCAAGAGAGTTCCAGAAAAACATCTATTTCTGCTTTATTGACTATGCCAAAGCCTTTGACTGTGTGGATCACAATCAACTGTGGAAAATTCTTCAAGAGATGGGAATACCAGACCCCCTGACCAGCCTCTTGAGAAACCTATATGCAGGTCAGGAAGCAACAGTTAGAACTGGATATGGAACAACAGACTGGTTCCAAATAGGAAAAGGAGTATGTCAAGGCTGTATATTATCATCCTGCTTACTTAACTTATATGCAGAGTACATCATGAGAAACTCTGGGCTGGAGGAAGCACAAGCTGGAATCAAGATTGCTGGGAGAAATATCAATAACCTCAGATATGCAGATGACACCACCCTTATGGCAGAAAGTGAAGAGGAACTAAAAAGCCTTTTGATGAAAGTGAAAAAGGAGAGTGAAAAAGTTGGCTTAAAGCTCAACATTCAGAAAACGAAGATCATGGCATCCGGTCCCATCACTTCATGGCAAATAGATGGGGAAACAGTGGAAGCAGTGTCAGACTTTATTTTTGGGGGCTCCAAAATCACTGCAATGGTGACTGCAGCCATGAAATTAAAAGACTCTTACTCCTTGGAAGGAAAGTTATGACCAATCTAGATAGCATATTCAAAAGCAGAGACATTACTTTGCCAACAAAGGTCCGTCTAGTCAAGGCTATGGTTTTTCCAGTGGTCATGTATGGATGTGAGAGTTGGACTGTGAAGAAAGCTGAGCACCAAAGAATTGATGCTTTTGAACTGTGGTGTGGGAGAAGACTCTTGAGAGTCCCTTGGACTGTAAGGAGATCCAATCAGTCCATCCTAAAGGAGATCAGTCCTGGGTGTTCATTGGAAGGACTGATGCTCAAGCTGAAACTCCAATAGTTTGGCCACCTCACGCGAAGAGTTGACTCATTGGAAAAGACTCTGATGCTGGGAGGGATTGGGGGCAAGAGGAGAAGGGGACGACAGAGCATGAGATGGCTGGATGGCATCACCGACTCAATGGATGTGAGTTTGAGTGAACTCCGGGAGTTGGTGATGGACAGGGAGGCCTGGTGTGCTACAATTCATGGGGTCTCAGAGTCGGACTGAACTGAACTGAACAGTTGTATGTTAGTAGTATAGACAAAGTGCCATGAAGGAACAGAAAGTGAAAGTGTCAGTTGCTCCTGTTAGCCCTGTCTGACTCTTTGTGATCCCATGAACTGTAGCCCGCCAGGCTCCTCTGTCCATGGGATTTCCCAGCCAAGAATAGTGGTGTGAGTAGCCATGCCCTTCTCCAGAGAATCTTCCCAACCCAGGGATCGAACCCAGGTTTCCTACACTGCAGGCAGATTCTTTTCCATCGAAGCCACCAAGAAGCAGAGAAGGAAGCAATGACTTTTTACTGAGATTATGGAAAGGAATCTAGAAGGAGGTATTTGCTACACAGGGCAATGCTGAGGGCATGACCTGCCAAGGAGAAGAAATGTTATGAGTCAAAGGAAATGGCACATTTGGGAAAGGGGAAAGAATTTAGAGAGGAAGAGAAAAGGCCAATTAATGTAAACTGAAGATCAGCAAAGAACAGTGTCCCATCAACTTCATGCTATACAAAAGTGGGCTTCTAATTTTAAGAAGTGGAACAGAATGGATCAGAAGGATTAACTGGAGAGAGGCGTCAAGGAGGTCACTGAGACCAACACAAGTTAGGATAATACAGAGGGGTAAGTCAGAGTCAAGGAAACAAGGCTGCTTCGGATATTCTCTATTCCATTATGAAAAGCTGTCTGGTGAGTCAATATGTCAAGAGGGGGGAAAATGCTTATAAAAGCCTACATTTTATTTTTGTTTCTAAAAAAATTACATCCTTGATGGCAATATGTTTTGTACTCTCTAACTATAAAACCACAACTTATGAGTCTCCTTTCTTCCTTATTCCCAAATTTGGCAACAGGTTGTCAACCTCATTTCTCAATGTGCCTAAAAACAATGTATTATTTAAGGAAAAAAAGGGAATCCGGTCTAAACAAAGACAAGCAGAAGGCAAATTATAAGCATCATTGATATATTTTCCTGGTTTAATAAAGAGCTCTATTAACTAAAAAGAAACTCAAGCAAAAAGATGAAACTAAAAGATAAACTAAACACAAAAAATTAACTCAAAATGAATCAAAGACTTGAACTTAAGACCTGAAACAATAAAACTCCTACAAGAAAACACAGTGGTTAGCTCCTTCACACTGGTCTTGGTGATGATTGTTTATATCTGCTCTGAAAACAAAGGCAACAAAAACAAACATGTGGGGCTACATCAAACCAAAGACTTGTGTACAGCAAAGGAAACCTCCAACAGAAGGAAAAGGCAACTTGATTAAAGAAAGTATTTACAAATCGTGCATTTGATAAGGGGTTAAGGTCCAAAATATATCAACTGATTCAACTCAATACCAAAAAATCAAACAATCTGATTAAAAAACAGTCAGAGGATCTGCACAGACATTTTTCCAAATTAGACATACAGACGGCCAACAGACACAGGAAAGATCTCAACATCATCAATCATCAGAGAGATGGAAACCCAAACCACAATATCATATCACACCTGTTAGAATGGCCATCCTCAAGCCAGGAAAACAGGCTAAATACATTACTGAGGAGAAGTCAGGCAGTCTGGAATCTCATGAAGCCTTCCTTATCATTATATGAAATATTCCCTTTATTAATATCAGTATTAAGAAGAAAGGTGTGATAATTCTACTATGAAATGATATGATGATTAAAAATTTTATTCAAATTAACAGATAAATGTGAGATTATCAGCAATCCTGATAACATGATTTTAACTAAGCTCCTGAAGAATACAGTTGACCTTTGAACAGCACAGATTTGAACTGTGTAGATTTTTTTCAATAAACTCATATAACAGTGCTACACATACTACAGTACTACACGATCTGTGCTTCGTTGAATCCACAGATACAGAATTTCAGACATAGAGGGTCAACTGTAAAGTTATATTTGGAGTTTCAACTGTGAAGAGGGTTGGAGCCCCAAACCCCCGTCCACCCTGTACAAGGATCAACCGAAATTTTACTACTGTCTTCTGGAACTAGTCAAGTACCATGTGACCCTCTACTATCTTAGAGGAGCCAGTGATGCTTCAACCAGTCAAATACAAATATAGGATGCTAATCCACTCCCCTTTTTCTCCATAACTTGCCTGAAGGGCAAGGGAACACTGTTAGTGGAAAAACATATTCAAAATATTTTGAAAGACAAGATCAGGCGTATTCAAGGTGGTATGCCTAGTGGGATGGGGTGGGAGGTGGGAGGGGGGTTCAAGGACAGGACATACATATTCCTATGGCTGATTCATGTTGATGTATGTAGAAACCAACACAATACTGTAAAGCAAGTATCCTCAATTAAAAATAATTTAAAAATCTTAAAAAGGGAATTTATATGACAAACTACACTTGCAATATTTTTTTAAAACCTAATGTCAAGACATAAAATGACTGACTAGACCAAAGAACCCCAATTCAAAATTTCACTATAAAAAAATTTAGCTTATCTCAAGATGAAACAATATTACAAGCAAAATAACAAAAGTTTTCTTTTATAAAGACAAAATTTAAAAGCTGCCATACAATGCTTATATGGTTATGATAAACAAAAATAACGTAGGGTATAATTAATTACCGAAGTTCAAGTGCAATTAATTAAATGATACACCTACTCTTTGTAAGTTCCCGTTTCAGGATCTTCAGTCATGACGTCATGTAGGCCCTCCACTGAGATGTTTATAATACCACAGAATTTATCCTGGATAACACTAGAATACAAGAAGAGCAAAACATGTTGAAATGGATTATTTCAACAGACAATTGCTTTTTTCCCTCCCTAACTATCCTCTTGAACATGAAGATAAATTTTAGTGTGAAAGTATAAACGAAACTTTCAAAACATATGTCTTAAAGCAGAAATACTTTTACCAGTATGCTTAAATACTTACGTGGGTAGATTAGATGTGAAAGAAATACTTAAACATTCTTTATTATAATAGTCTTATGTTAATGTTATAATTAAAAAGATAAAGGTACAAAATGTTGAAGCCATAGACTGTGAAAAAATATCTGTAAAACAAACATCTGAGGAAGATCTGGCTCTGAAAACTCAGACATCAAATAACTCAATTTGAAAAATGGGGCAAATATTTGAACAGATACTTCCCCAAGTAAGACATACAGATGGCATATGAGCACTTGAAAAAATGCTCAATATCATTCATTAGTCATCAAAGGAAATGCAAATTAAAGCTGTAATGAGATTTTAATAAAAAGTAAAACGATGAAGACTGACAATACCAAGTGCTGGCAAGAGTGAGAAATAATAGGACCTCTCATACAGTGCCAGTAAGAATAAACATCCACTTTGGAAAAAAACATTCGCAACTTTTATAAAGTTAAACATTCCATACATGTAAGCAATCTCATTCCTAGGTATTTACCCAAGACCAAAACAAGTATTCTCAGAACTGTATGTGAATATTTATAGTAGCTTTATTCATAACCCCAAACTACAAATGATCTGAATGTCCACCAAGTAACAAATGGATAAACTGTGCGTCACCTGTCCAACAGAACAATCAGCAATAAAAGGAAACAAACTAGAGATACATGCAACAAGTTGGAAAAAAATCTCAAAAAACATTATGCTAAGAAAAACAGATCTGAAAGGCTATATTCTGCATGACTTCACTTATGTATGTGACTTTCTGGAAAGGCAAAATTACTTCATCAGTGGTTGTCAGGCAAAGGGGCCACAAGGGAACTTTTGGGGTGATGGTTACATACTGTGCTTTGAGGGTGGTACTGTTATATACTGTGTATATCTGTCAAAACTGTATGCTTATAAGAGGTTTTACTCTATGTGAACTATACCTTAATAGGCCTGACTTTAAAAAAGGAGAAGTATATAACCATCCACTGGTACACAAAATTATGCTATTTGAATTTTAAAATAATCTAAAAATTTTAATTACTTAACTCTTTTCTCCAGAGAATTCACAGTATCATTCCTACGAGACATATCATGTTTCGCATACTGCATTAATAAGCATAATTAAGTTTTAAAATATTCAGTAAAGTAGTTTCCAAAGCCAACACAGTATAAAATCATATGTCTGTACTCTCAAGTGTGATCAGATTTTAGAGAACTAAATCAACAGGTCGGCAAAACAATAAAAAGTTGATACCACTGTTACATTTTAATGTGTATATAACAGCCTACTGAAATAGTATACATTTTTGATATCACTATATATCCTTCACGTAAGAACTAAACACCTTCTCCCACTCCCCCATGCCACCCCTCTAGGTCCTACAGCTGATTCACACTGTGTACACAAGGCTGTAAAGCGGTGAGGGGCTTCCCAGGCGGTGCCGGTGGTAAAGAACCTGCCTGCTAGTGCAGGAGACGCGAGAAACGTGGGTTCGATCCCTGGGCTGGGAAGATCCCTTGGAGAAGGAAATGGTAACCCACTGCAGTATTCTTGCCTGGAGAATTCCATGGAAGAGGAGCCTAGCCGGCTACAGCCCACGGGGTCACAAAGAATTGGACACAACTAAAGCGATTTAGCATACAGCACAAAGTAGTTACACTCAAATTTAAAAAAATAATAAAGTGGGGAAAAAAAAAGAACTAAAAAAAAATCTCTGAAGAAACAGAGTTTGCCTTATGTGGTTCAGTGAGAAACATCTTAGAAAAAGGTACTGGAGCCAGCAGGCACATGAAAAGATGCTCAACACTGCTAATTATTAGAGAAATGCAAATCAAAACTACAATGAAGTATCCCCTCATACCAGTCAGAATGGCCATCATCAAAAAGTGTACAAATAAGAAATGCTGGAGAGGACGTAGAGGAAAAGGAGCCCTCCTACACTGTTGGTGGGACTGTACTTGGTGCATCCACTATAGAGACCAGAACAAATGTTCCTTAAAAAACGGAAAATGGAGTTACCACTATGATCCAGCAATCTCACTCTGGGCATAAATCCAGAAAAGATGAAAACTCTAATTCAAAAAAATACAAGCTCCACAAAGTTCAAAGCAACATAATTTATAATAGCCAAAACAAGGAAACAACTAAATATCCACGTGCAGACGAATGGATAAAGAAGAGGAGGTTTATATACACGCATACACATATACACACACTGGGATACTACTCAGGCATAAAAAAGAACGAAATAATACCATTTGCAGCAACACGAACGGACTGAGCGATTATCGTATTAAGTGAAGAAAGCTAAACAGACAGACAAATATTGTATGATATCACTTAATAGGTGAAATCTAAAAAATGATACAAAGTAACTTATTTATGAAACAAATAGACTCAAAGACATAGAAAACAAACTTATGGATACCAAAGAGGGAAAGTGGGGGAGGATAAATTAGGAATTTGGGATTAAGAGATATATATTAGTATATATGAAGTAGGTTATCAAGAAGGACCTACTGTATAGCATAGGAAACAATATTCAGTATGTTATCAAAATCTACAATGGAGAAGAATCTGAAAAAGAATACACACACACACACACACACACATATGGGTTTCCCAGGTGGCTCAGTGGTAAAGAATCTGCCTGTCAATGCAGGAGACTGGGGTTCTATTTCTGGGTCAGGAAGATCCCTTGGAGAGGAAACGACAACACACTCCAGTATTACTGCCTGGAAAATCACATGGACAGAGGAGCCTAGGGGGCTGCAGTCCATGGGGGTCCCAAAAAGCATCGGACATGACTTGGCCACTCAAACAACAATAAATCATACTGATCACTGCTGGAGCTACCGGCATGGGCACACACTTCTGAGGAGAGGGTAAGAGGACGTATCTTTGCCATAATTAGAAAATAACAGTTCTACGTAATCAGGCCTCAATTCAGATATGCACATTTATGGAATGAGCTGAGAACAGATTACGATAATCAAACTGCAACATGGACAAGATAAACTTTTGACTGTACGGTTACTGCCAAAGCAGTAACTTCACCCCTTTCTCATAAATGAAGAGACTGTTTAGCTGACACTGCTGGAACCAGAATAAAGCTTAAACAGTTCTGACAGAAATCTAACAGGTTTAGGAACCTGAGGTTTACAGAAAGCCAAAAAATACAATTAGTGAATGACTGACAAAAAGAAGTGTCAAAATCTGACAGAAGATGGGATAAGGATATTCCCAGAAGCAGACTGGACACTGGCCAGAGGACACAGGTCCACCCTCTACCCTGCCTGCACACACCAGTCAGAAGAAAGACTTGTCCTGGCCCGTGGCTTACTCAGGCTTAGAGAAGTCAGTCAAGTGACCATCGGATTCAACCCCTTTCTTCCCTCCTCTGCCTGCACATGAATTTCTAGCTCTGCCAAGAGGAGTCTGGACAGACTCCTGTCTTGTAGGGGTGAAGAAGTGAGGTGAGGCAACCTCAGTCAGTCTGTCTTTTTTTTTTTTTTTTCACTAAAATGTGACCCATGCTGCACACAAAAGGACACAAGAGGCAGAGATCTAACTGGGAGAAAGTGAAAAGTGAAAGTGAAGTCGCTCAGTCGTGTCTGACTCTTTGCGACCCCATGTACCATAGCCTACCAGGTTTCTCCATCCATGGGATTTTCCAGGCAACAGTACCAGAGTGGGTTGCTATTTCCTTCTCCAGGGAATCTTCCGTACCTAGGGATCGAACGCAGGTCTCCCGCATTGCAGGCAGACGCTTTACCCTCTGAGCCACCAGGGGAGGGGAGGGTTAATTCCAGTAGACAAAGGGACACTATGCTCACTCTGGAGTATCTATTAGGTACCAGAGGGACAGAGGCTTGGATTTCACGAGGGTAAATGACTATGGCCCAGAGTAGAAAGGTATGTAATTTGACTCTGAATGAAAAGGGTCGATTCTAGAAGAGAAGTACTGAAGAAAAAGATTCTATGCAATATTTGTGAGAGTGTGCTCAGTCATGTTCGATTCTTTGCGACCCCATGGACTGCAGCCTGCCAGGCTCCTCTGTCCATGGGACTTCCAGGTAAGAATATTCAAGTGGCTTGTCATGCCCTCCTCCAGGGGATCTTCCCAACCCAGGGATCAAATCCTCGTCTTTTGCATTGTCAGGCAGATTCTTTAGAGTCGGACATGACTGAGCGACTTCACTTTCACTTTTCACTTTGGTGCACTGGAGAAGGAAATGGCAACCCACTCCAGTGTTCTTGCCTGGAGAATCCCAGGGACGGGGGAGCCTGGTGGGCTGCCGTCTACGGGGTCGCACAGAGTCGGACACGACTGAAGCGACTTAGCAGCAGCAGCAGCAGCGCCAACTGGGAAGCCCATATTTGGGGATCAGTAAAAGGAGAAGTTATGCATCTTCAGAGCATTCAAATTCAAAAAATCACTCAGAAGGATGCAACATTCATTAAGCAGTTTGGGAAAAGAACCCCAGAATAATGGGGTAACAAAAAAGCTAGAAGAGGCCTGTACTTTCCTGGCATACAGAACAGATATTTAAAGAAAAGAAGCACTATGAAGTTATAATTTCTTTTTCTCCTTTTGGAAGTATTACAGAAATGTTCCCTCCAAATATGTAAAATGTAACACTTTAAAACGAAGCATTTAGGGTAAAAATTTTATACAGTATTCTATATGAAGTTTTGAATATTAGGCATTTGCTTTCCTTTTTATTCACACAATTCTCTCTCAATGCTGTATTTTAGAAATTAAGAATCTTGTTTTCTGTAATATACATGCCTTCTGAATTACATGCTTTAAAATGTAATTGGACATCTAAAATGGAAACAATCAAATGAGAGCTGTAAACCAGGAATCAAACAGCAATGGGTCTGGCGCAAGAGAGAGAAGGAGAAAAGTCATTATCCTTAGGATAATGGATATCCTTTGGATATCCATTATATCCTTATATACATTATTTCTTTAAACACAACAAGCCAAGAATTAGGTATTATACTATTTTTGTTTATGAAAAAAGCTCAATTTTTCCTTTTATGTGTGCTACATACTGTACTTATGAGTAACACACTATTGGAATTCTCAGTGTATCATCTCCTAACAGTAGTCTTCTGGTGTAAATCCATTCGAATCTACTGTCAGGTATAATGTGCAGAAGTAAAAAGTAGCCAGAGGAGACCATGTACTTTTAGAAATTTTAATTTTCTGAAACTACTGTGTCCCATGAGTGGCAGCTCACATTAGCTAGGACACAGCCATCTAGTGCCCCTGAAAGACTTAGCCAAACTCCATGCTAGTCTATAAGCTGTGCTTGGATATCCATGGGTGCTCAAGTCCCTTATACTTTAAAATGATATAGTACAAGAGGTCTTCTGTATCCATGGAACCTGAGGTTTTCTACAGCACAGGAGAAAAACAACATTCAGGAGTTTACAAACAAAAAAACCCCCTGAGAGCTGATTATTAAAGCCAAAGCTTTATCTTAGTGTAGTCCCCTGAGCAGACTTCAGTAGACTGGCTTACTGAGTATTAAAAGCAGGTGGATTTATACCAGGATACCCATGAACAGTATGAAAAGGCAAAATGATAGGATACTGAAAGAGGAACTCGCCAGGTCAGTAGGTCCCCAATATGCTACTGGAGATCAGTGGAGAAATAACTCCAGAAAGAATGAAGGGATGGAGCCAAAGCAAAAACAATACCCAGCTGTGGATGTGACTGGTGATAGAAGCAAGGTCCAACGCTGGGAAGAGCAATATTGCATAGGAACCTGGAATGTCAGCTCCATGAATCAAGGCAAATTGGAAGTGGTCAAACTAGAGATGGCAAGAGTGAATGTTGACATTCTAGGAATCAGCGAACTCAAATGGACTGGAATGGGTGAATTTAACTGAGATGACCATTGGGCAGGAATCCCTCAGAGAAATGGAGTAGCCATCACGGTCAACAAAAGAGTCTGAAATGCAGTACCTGGATGCAATCTCAAAAACGACAGAATGATCTCTGTTTGTTTCCAAGGCAAACCATTCAATATCACAGTAATCCAAGTCTATGCCCCAACCAGTAACGCTGAAGAAGCTGAAGTTGAACGGTTCTATGAAGACCTATAAGACCTTTTAGAACTAACACCCAAAAAAGATGTCCTTTTCATTATAGGGGACTGGAATGCAAAAGTAGGAAGTCAAGAAACACTTGGAGTAACAGGCAAATTTGGCCTTGGAATACGGAATGAAGCAGGGCAAAGACTAATAAGAGTTTTGCCAAGAAAATGCCCTGGTCATAACAAACACCCTCTTGCAACAACACAAGAGAAGACTCTATACATGGACATCACCAGATGGTCAACACTGAAATCAGACTGATTATATTCTTTGCAGCCAAAGATGGAGAAGCTCTATACAGTCAGCAAAAACAAGACCGGGAGCTGACTGTGGCTCAGATCATGAACTCCTTATTGCCAAAATCAGACTTAAATTGAAGAAAGTAGGGAAAACCACTAGACCATTCAGGTATGACCTAAATCAAATCCCTTATGATTATAAAGTGGAAGTGAGAAATAGATTTAAGGGCCTAGATCTGATAGATAGAGTGCCTGATGAACTATGGAATGAGGTTCATGACATTGTACAGGAGACAGGGATTAAGACCATCCCCATGGAAAAGAAATGCAAAAAAGGAAAATGGCTGTCTAGGGAGGCCTTAAAAATAGCTGTGAAAAGAAGAGAAGCGAAAAGCAAAGGAGAAAAGGAAAGATATAAGCATCTGAATGCAGAGTTCCAAAGAATAGCAAGAAGAGATAAGAAAGCCTTCTTCAGCAATCAATGCAAAGAAACAGAGGAAAACAACAGAATGGGAAAGACTAGAGATCTCTTCAAGAAAATCAGAGATTCCAAGGGAACAATTCATGCAAAAATGGGCTCAATAAAGGACAGAAATGGTATGGACCTAACAGAAGCAGAAGATATTAAGAAGAGGTGGCAAGAATACACAGAAGAACTATACAAAAAAGATCTTCACGACCCAGATAATCATGATGGTGTGATCACTGACCTAGAGCCAGACATCCTGGAATGTGAAGTCAAGTGGGCCTTAGAAAGCATCACTATGAACAAAGCTACTGGAGGTAATGGAATTCCAGTTGAGCTATTTCAAATCCTGAAAGATGATGCTGTGAAAGTGTTGCACTCAATATGCCAGCAAATTTGGAAAACTCAGCAGTGGCCATAGGACTGGAAAAGGTCCGTTTTCATTCTAATCCCAAAGAAAGCTCAAACTATCACACAACTGCATTCATCTCACACGCTAGTAAAGTAATGCTCAAAATTCTCCAAGCCAGGCTTCAGCAATATGTGAACCATGAACTTCCAGATGTTCAAGCTGGTCTTAGAAAAGGCAGAGGAACCAGAGATCAAATTGGCAACATCTGCTGGATCATGGATAAAGCAAGAGAGTTCCAGAAAAACATCTATTTCTGCTTTATTGACTATGCCAAAGCCTTTGACTGTGTGGATCACAATCAACTGTGGAAAATTCTTCAAGAGATGGGAATGCCAGACCACCTGATCTGCCTCTTGAGAAATTTGTATGCAGGTCAGGAAGCAACAGTTAGAACTGGACATGGAAAAACAGACTGGTTCCAAATAGGGAAAGGAGTACGTCAAGGCTGTATATTGTCACCCTGTTTACTCAACTTATACACAGAGTACATCATGAGGAACGCTGGACTGGAGGAAACACAAGCTGGAATCAAGATTGCACGGAGAAATATCAATAACCTCAGATATGCAGATGACACCACCCTTATGGCAGAAAGTGAAGAGGAACTAAAAAGCCTCTTGATGAAAGTGAAAGTCAAGAGTGAAAAAGTTGGTTAAAGCTCAACATTCAGAAAACGAAGATCATGGCATCCGGTCCCATCACTTCATGGGAAATAGATGGGGAAACAGTGGAAACAGTGTCAGATTTTATTTTGGGGGGCTCCAAAATCACTGCAGATGGTGATTGCAGCCATGAAATTAAAAGACGCTTACTCCTTGGAAGGAAAGTTATGACCAACCTAGATAGCATATTCAAAAGCAGAGACATTACTTTGCCAACAAAGGTCTGTCTAGTCCAGGCTATGGTTTTTCCTGTGGTCATGTATGGATGTGAGAGTTGGACTGTGAAGAAGGCTGAGCACCGAAGAATTGATGCTTTTGAACTGTGGTGTTGGAGAAGACTCTTGAGAGTCCCTTAGACTTCAAGGAGATCCAACTAGTCCATTCTGAAGGAGATGAGCCCTGGGATTTCTTTGCAAGGAATGATGCTAAAGCTGAAACTCCAGTACTTTGGCCACCTCATGCCAAGAGTTGACTCATTGGAAAAGACTCTGATGCTTGGAGGGATTGGGGGCAGGAGGAGAATGGGACGACAGAGGATGAGATGGCTGGATGGCATCACTGACTCGATGAACGTGAGTCTGGGTGAACTCCGGGAGTTGGTGATGGACAGGGAGGCCTGGCGTGCTGTGATTCATGGGGTCGCAAAGAGTTGGACATGACTGAGCGACTGAACTGAACTGAACTGATCAATTAACTTGGGCTTCCCAAGTGGAAAGTGAAAAGTGAAAATGTTAGTCACTCAGTCATATCCAACTCTGCGACTGCACGGACTGTAGCCCACCAGGCTTCACTGTCCATGGAATTCTCCAGGCAAGAATACTGTAATCAGTAGCCACTCCCTTCTCCAGGGGATCTATTCAACCCAGGGATTGAACCCAGGCCTGTCTGTGAGTCTGATCCCTGGGCCAGGAAGACCTCCTGGAGTCCCTTAGGGTAACATTATGCATCATGGGAATAGAGAATAAATAATCATGGGAATTTATGATCCCCAAAGCTCAAAAACTGCCCTCCCTTGTTTTATAAACAATATTATTTTTACTTATTTCTTTTTTAAATTACAAGTATGGGTAACTAAACTGTAGGTAACATATTACAACTGATTCTTCTACTCCAGATATGAGGCAGAAAACAGAACAGAAAGTTGTTGTATTGAAACCTATGTCTGAAACATTCATCTTAGATAATGCAAGGAATGTTTAACCTCAAGGATGAAAAAAGACAATAAAATTAAAACTGAAGGGCAAGAAGTATTAATAATCTTCCTTTTTACTTATCACTTTTTTCTTATTGTATATATTTGGTTGACACATTATTTGCACAGACCAGAGTTAACCTTCACTACAGAAGGAAAGCAGGCCTTTTTAAACATCTGCTTGTTTTGTGTATATGTGTGTATATACATAATATATATATATATGTATATATACACAAACAATAGGTGAGAGCATGAAAAATTTTACTCAGTAGGTAAAGATCACCTGATCATTGAAAACAATTCCACTTTTAGTAAACTTTCTTTTTTAGTCAAATGCACAGGAGCGAAACTACAGCTCTTAATCTTAGTATTTCCTAGAGGTATGACATTTTGAGGTTACTTTCCGGGCATATAAAAGTACCTGCAGAATATGTGAATTGCAGAAACTTCATGGAAAGTGATTTTTTTCCTTACTTTTGAAAACTATGCACAATACTAAAGAAAAAAAAATCCTTCTTTCTTGTGTTTTTCACCCAACTTTAAAAAATCATGGTGGCTTAAAACTATTTCTGTCCTTTTGTATCATTACACACTCAACAACAGGTGTTCAGAAAACAAAATGCCCCTAGAAAGATAATGCAAAATTCTTAATCCCAAAGGCACAAATCAAAAAAAATTCTAATATTCATCTGGTTACCCAAACAATAAGTAATAGATTAAATGTGAACAGGACTCTAGTTTCTTTTCACTTGTCCAACTTTTATTGGTAATTTTCTAGTGAGCACTGATTCATCATCCTAGACCATGTGTCTTAAATAACTTCTCGATGTGATGAATTTACATACTTAACATCACATCTTCATCCCCTTGGGCCCTGGAGAAAAACAGGTATTCAGGAACACAACATTTACAAGAACACAAAATTTTAAATTACCTGTTCTGAACAGTTTTATAACCTAAAGTTGATGATTTAAGTTTTTCATAGTAGCAAGCCCCAAAAAGAAACCAGAACTTTAGTCACTTTAAAATTTTCTCTGCTCTAACTAGATCACAACTTGTATACTGTACCTAATAATATTTGAATTCACATCAAATCCTAAGTTAGAGGGTGGATGAACTTAGGGTAATTTAAGAAAATAAATACATTTTTAAGCACTAAAAGCCACAACCAAATAAAATATTCTCTAAAGTATACTTTTCTGCTTATATTAACAAGTCTAAGTAAAGAACAGTATACTGGGGGGAAAAAAAAAAAAGGAAAAAGCCCTGATATGTCGGTCTTATTCCAGAATTCCTATCACACCATTTACACTAAAATCAGGTCCCCTCTCCTCTATATTCCAGGACCTAGGCTGAAAATATTTCTGTCACTTAAATGGAAACATACATCTTTCTACACAGTTAATTCTCTTCATGGTCACATGAAAAGTGACCATACAAATGTTAGCAAGTAAACAGGATAAAAAAAATTCATGTGGATATTCACTAAGTTATTTAAAAATAAAAATTTATAACCAACAATTATCCTTACTAAGTCTTTCATATTATAAACCATTCTCCCGTTGTATGTGTGTATGCTCAGTCGTGTCTGACTCTATGTGACCCCGTGGACTGTAGCCCTCCAGGCTCCTCTGTCCATGGAATTTTCCAGGCAAGAATATTTCCTACTCCAGGGGATCTTCCCAACCCAGTGAAAAAACCCACGTCTCTTGCATCTCCTGCATTGGTAGGCAGATTTTTTTTTTTTTTTTTTTACCACTAGTGCCACCTGGGAAGCTCATATTATAAACCATTCTTCCAATTAACTTTTTTTTAATGAGTGCAGAGAGGTGGGGGGAAAAAGCAAGCCATTCTTTTTAAGACAATAAGAAATAACTACGATGATCTGTGTGTAGTGGGATGGGAAGAAACTGCCATTTTACATGATTTTCAACAGGAAGACCATGCTTTAAGAAATACTGTTCAATGAAGATATACTAAAGTTCCATAAAAAGGAGATGATCAATGACTGGTGTAGAACCGTTTGGAAAAGACATTAGGGTGAAAAAAACCTAACCAATACTAGTTTTCAGTGCTTATAGGAATCACTTGACAAACTGGTTCTCATGTTTTTCTTGTTTTTTTTTTTTTTAATATAAAAGAATGGAATAGATTTGATAATTATGGGGTTGAATGCATGACCTCACCATTATAAATGTTTTTAAAAACTATACTTGAGATGGTGTAACACTGAAAAAAGTGGACCCATTATCTCGTTAATAGTGCTCCCTAACTATGAAATCATTAACAATCTAGATAATAATGATACTACTGATTCATATCCCTCCTCACCCACCTAAGGCCTCATCATTAAGTCCAATAACAGAAAAGAAAAGTACAAGTTTTAATGAGAAATGAAACAGGCCTTCTAAGGAGAAAAAAAAAAAATTATTATTATTATTCAGTGGGTGATGCATATAAACGAAGTCTAACTGGTAAAGAGAACAACCTTCTCTTTGGTTTCACCTACCCCATCTCTTTACTCTTAGTCCAGAGCAGCACAACACATTACAAGTCCATGCATATGTCTTTTAGTCTGGCCTAGTAACAGAAGACAAGCAGAGACGTGGGAAGAACAAGAAGTGCAACAGGACGGGGCGGGGGAAGTACATGTGCAGTCAACTGGGTGTGTAGGAAGACCTAACATTGAAGCTGATTGTCAGAGCCTTGGAAAAGGTTTTCAGGCTTCCCCCTCTTCCGCCCCCTCCCTGCCATTTTCACAACCCTTAAGAACAAACATGACAAATTTTGCTGTTTTTGTTGTGGTGTGGGTAAGATAATGGAGTAAAAATGTCCTAATTACATATTGGTCCCCCTCCACCTTAAAGCTTGAACACTTGTCTATCTCTATAATCCTCAAGTTTAAGAATAGTCCACGTATATGTTCTGTTTGAATGTTCTATTTCTTGACCTAAGTGGTGACTCAAACAGGTCTATTTCGTTCTGTATGTGGTTTATAAATGAACAGAAGTTTTCTAAAATGTTGCCTGTGATCTTAAGGCAAATATTTCCCCAAAACCTAACATATGATTTTTCCCTCATCTGCCACTCCTCAGCCAATCATCAAGGCACCTAGCTCTAGAATCCATCCATCCTCTCTGCCAATACCCTGGTCCAGGCCTCCAGCATCTCTCCCCCGGATTAATGATTCAGATCAATCCTGGTTCTAGTCTTGTTACTTCCAGAAACAGTGCACTTTCAGTTTATATTTGCCAAATGCTAAATGCTTAAAAGAAGCACTGAGTGTGTCATCAAACAATAGCATTTGCTACTTTTACCATTGCTTAAGATCCTTCCATGGCCCCCTGCTGCCCCAGGGAAAAACATGAAATTACAACATCCTTCATCATCTGATTTTTCTCTCTAGCTGCAGATCTCAATACCATTTACAACTCCAGATGGAGTGAATTTTAGTTCCTGAAAGCAGTATTCTATTTCTTCAACCCTTCTGATACAATGTTATCTCTACCTACTACTCAGCTCTCTTCACTAGGCTAATGTCTACTTATTCTTTGCAAGCCAGTTTCAATGTCCCTCTTCGTATAAAGCCTTCTCTCATCTCCATATACGTTATACAGAACAGTACCTCCAAGTGCAGTACTTACCATACCATACAGTAACCCTATGGACCCTTCCCAACATTTCAAGCTCTACCAAAAATAGGAAGCCATGTCCATACTGTTCACAATTATAACCCTAGCACCCAGGCAGCAGGACAGCAGAAAACTAAAAGCTTGTACTCTGGAATCTGGGACAGTTTCTTAACTCACTCTGCCTAGGTTTTCCTATCTGTAAAACGAAGATATTATTACCCTGTAGGTTTTTTAAGGATTCAGTGTTATATGTAAAATATTTAACATACTGCTTGGTACACAGAAATGTCAGCTATTATTATTACTTGATATAGTGCCTATCAAAGATAGTATTTACGCAATGAATACAGTATTCACAAATTATTAAAAACCTGTATTTATTAATACTAAGCTCATAGAAACCATTATGTACCCAAATAAAGTCTATAATTCTATAAGGATGTTTCAGTTTTATTCATGTCCATGACACTGAGGTTTTCTTACAGCCCATTATTTAATTGAATTATAAGGCAGAATGTTCAAAGAGAATGACCTGTGCCTCACTTTCAGGAACAATTTGTTTATGAAGTTGAATCTGCTCCAAACCAGGGCTTTCTACAGAATTTGGGGAAGTGTTACAAATTGAAGCTGTTACATTATACCTTGCTGACTGATAAAAGCTGTAGTATTCAAGTCTATTTTCCCCTGAGTTTTCTGATGCCTTTAGTTTTTGTTTAAATTGAACAACTTTGTAGATCAAAAAAACAATTAAAACACAGGCTAAAATAAAAAAGGCTAGCAAAATGTCAAAAGCCTCATTCAGCTTTTCAACTTCTTGTGTACAGATCGGAGATGTTTTCCCTGATACTGAAGCAGCATCAATCGGTAGAGCACTGTTTTTTTCCAAGTTCAAGTTAACAGGAGAAGAACGCTGTATTTGCACAGGTAACATCGCAGTAGTCTGTAATGGATTACCAAAGGTATTCTCTTGAAACAATCTACCGGCAGGTGAAGTACGAATTCGTTCCCCGAAAGTAACGCTCTCAGTGTTTTCCAAATGTTTCCCATTTGTGGTTATTTTATGCCAGGCCATCATTAACGTAGTGGTCTTGTGGTAAATATGAAGAGATGTTATAGCCCAAGTTCTGGATACATTTGCAGAAGATGTAACACAATTTGTAAAGTCAGTCCATTTAACGTAATGCAACGCTCTGCCACGCATGGATGGGGGATTCTGACAAAAGATGTTTAGAGTAATGGCTGAAGATGCTAACCAGTCACGAAGACCCAATAGTCTGCAGCTACAGTCCCAAGGATTAGAATCTGCCTGAAGATGAATCAGTGAAGACAATGGCTTAAGGACCCTTGGATGTAAGTCTGTAAGATTATTAAATGACAGGTTAAGAATCTTCAAAGACGCTCCCATGTTTTCAAATGTATTATTATCAATGCTGATTATTCTGTTTCTATCTAACCTAAGGTAAATTAAATTCTTTAACAAGCTAAATGTGTCAGAATTTAAATTTTCTAAATCATTATGACTTAAGATCAAATGTTTAAGGTTACTAATTCCACTAAATCCATCCCTAGTAACATTTTTAATTCTTGAATTTTTCAGGAGGAGATACTCCAAATTGATAAGCCCTTTAAATGCAAAGGGCTGTATTGTTTCAATATGGTTATGAGACAAAGAAAGTCTTTTAAGACTCTTAAGTACTTCAAAAGTATTTGATGGTACTTTTGTTAAATTATTACCTTCTAGATACAAACAATCCAGGTTTCCAAGGTGCTGAAAGCCTGAGTCTGATATTCTCAAAATTTTATTGTTTGACAAATCAAGTATCCGAAGAGCAATCATACCAACAAAGGTACCACTCCCGAGGACAGTGAGGCGATTTCTTTGCAGATTTAAGTACTGAACTGAAACTAGATCATGAAACACTCCTCTTGGAACAAAAGATAGTTGATTAGACTGTAAATATAAATTACGAAGATTGGAAAGTCCCTCAAATATTCCAGGATCCAAGCGTTTTATAAAATTATTATTAAGATACAGAAAATACAGATGCCTCAAATGAACAAAAGCTTTTGGATATATATACACAATGCTGGAATTATCTAAATGCAATGCTACAAGAGAATGAAGTCCAGTGAATTCACTTTCATTTATACGAGATATATTATTTCCAGTCAGATACAGAAAAACTGTACTTTCGGGGAAATTCTTAGGAATACTTGAAAGGCCTAAGTTACGGCAGGTAATTTGTCTCCCAGTGCAGAGCTGGCAAACAGACGAACATCCAAGAATCTCTTTATGGAAAAACAATACAAGGCAACAGGCAACAAGCAGAAACAGTCGTAGGCAAGGCAGAGAAAAACGTACTCCACACATAGCCCTGCTCTTGGTTTCTCTGTTCATATCAAAATTGGCTACAAAAAGAAAAGGTAAAACTTTAAATCATCAAAAAGTTCTTTAGAAATTCCATACCCTATTTTATTAGGATTAGCCATAATACCAAATATCATAAATCATACTACAGTGATAGCATAAAATAATAAGTCTGAAATATGTTCTAGAATTATTAGTACCTCTAGGCCATTAACTCACTGTTTAACAAAATGATAATCAAATTTAATGAACTGCAAAATAAAATGTTTGCTAAGTTAACCTAAAATATTACAACTGACTATAACAAAATTGACAAATGATAATGCGGAGATAAAGATCTTGGATATAAATATGCTCTTCATCAACTTTAAGTCTACTATCAATTTAACAACATAATTTTCGAAAACACAAATCCAGTACAGAACAATTAAACTCTCTTTAAACTATGGATTTTTACAAGTCGAATTATTTCTTGTTTCAGCTAAAAGTTCATATTTAAATAAATAATCTTACCAAGAACAGGAAATTCATATTATTAACACTCGGCTGATTCAAGCAACGGTTTTCTTTCTAAATCTGAAGA
The DNA here is from genome assembly GCF_029378745.1 of Bos indicus. Classification (NCBI taxonomy): domain Eukaryota; kingdom Metazoa; phylum Chordata; class Mammalia; order Artiodactyla; family Bovidae; genus Bos; species Bos indicus. The sequence goes on from NC_091779.1 coordinate 16,738,407, forward strand.
ACGACATTTCTAGGCTGCATTTCTTTTGTGGCACTGTTGACCTCCACCCCTCCACCTTTTTTTTTTAAAGTCACAATTTGCTCAGGAAACACCACTCTTCACATTAGTTCCTCCACACTCGGTGTGTAAAACACAGGTTGTCATGGATACAGGAAACTGAGAGACAGGAAGTCATGTTATCTGTGTTTCAAAAGTTTGCTAAAAGGAAATCTCAGGAACTTATTTTTTCAGAAGGCAGTTAATCTGAGTTTTCCCAATGCACAAACCTAAATATTTCATCTTTAAAATAAGCATTTTTAAAAATATGTATTATTTAAATATTCAGAATGAACAAACTCTGTATACATCAACTACAAATAGCTATCAAATGGAAAAAACAAGTTGAAATAAGATATAAATAGAGTAATGTAACTTCTGTGAATTTTTTAAATGCACAGAATATTTATATTTCTATTATTCTGAGTATACAATAGAGACTTTAATTTTGTTTTATTCCTTAAAAAAAATAGGTAGCAAAACAAGTAATTTAGAATGATGAACATAAAGGCTGCTCCTCTGTGCCCTCCTTTCTTGATTAAAAAAAAAAAAGCACATAAAAAGTACTGAATATCACCAATAAGTACCTTAATATATTAAGGAATATGCCTTGAGCTGGAAAATGGTAATTTGTATACCAAATCACTGACAAAGGTAATCTTTGATGAAAGAGACCCTTTAATGACTTTTCACTATATATACATCTAAATTAGTCTGAATTATTTATAAAACACATCTGTGTATAATGTAATTCTTTAAAGTAAGGATTTAAAGCACTGACTATACATCGTATATATTATGTACTGTTTAGTCATTAATTTTCCAAAAATCTGACTGCTTAGGCTTTCTAATTCTGACTTATTAATATTACTAATACCCTGACAGTGTGATTAAAATATCAGTAGTAATATGTATAATTTTATACTATAACTCCCTTTGATACTAAAGCAGCTTTTTCATAGCAAGACAATTACTTCAGATAATAATATGAATCATTTCCATATTAATATTTTGTATAACTCAGTATTTCTTTTACAATAAAAAATCAGAAGTGCACTCTAGAGACAATCTTTATCAAAATGATTTACAAATCTCACAACTATCTCTTGCGGACTCTATTGCTATTACTATTTTATAGTTAAAGAAATTAGAAAACAGCAACCAAAAAGCTAAATGACAGGGAAATGTCATGAATTAGACGTAAAGATGAAACAAGAGCTAGGTTTTTCAAGTTCATTTTTTTCATATTTTGAATAACATAGAGAATTTTTTTCAATTATGTCACGTAATTTAAAGAATTACGATGGGGTTTAGGACATGCTTCCACAAGATACGGCACCCTGGCATACTGACTACTTTAAGCTGAAGGAGACTGAGCAAACAGCATAAGCACAAAGTTCTCCTTCTGATCTCTATCACCTCCAGCCACAGCCCCGTACTCCTTGCCCTTGTCCCCTGAAACAAGTCATTAAACCCTCCAGTGAGAAATGCCCTTCCTATACTGGGAGGAAGGGAGCACCCTTTATCTTCAAAGATAAGAGGACTCAGAAGAACCCAAACAAAGAGGACTTGCAAATTTCCCCCTGGTTTATTATACATACTTATCTCATACCCTTTACCCTACATATCTTCCCATGACTCTTCACCAAACTTGGTGTAAAAATACACAGGTTTAATGGTTTCTTTGGGTCTTCATTTCCTCATGAAGACTCTCATGACATGTAAACGTGAAAAGTGTTAGTCGCTCAGTCATGTCCAATTCTTTGCAACCCCATGGACTGTAGCCCACCAGGCTCCTTTGTCCATGAGGATTCTCCAGGCATGAATACTGGATGGGTTGCCACTCCTTTCTCCAGGGGATCTTCCTGACTCAGGGATGGAACCCAGGTCTCCTGCTTCTTCTGCATTGCAGGCAGATTTCTTTCCCATCTGAGACACCAGGGAAGACCAACTCTCTCCCAGAATGTTCCTCATTTAGATTTGTCTGACATTTCCTCATGGTTAGATCCAGATTAATCTTCCCTGGTTGGAATATTACATAAGTGATATATTCTTGAAATATCACATCTTAGCAGTACATGGTGTCTACCTGCTTCTCATTCATGATGTTAATTGTGAAGGTCACTAAGAGTCAGACGTGACTTAGCCACTGAACAACCACCACCCACTTCCCTGGTGGTCCAGTAGTTAAGACTCTGCGCTTCCACTGCAGGAGGTATGGGTTCGATCCCTGGTAAGGGAACTAAGATCCTGCATGCCACATGGTGTGCCCCACCAAAAACTGAAAAACCATTCAGTCAATCAGTTTTCTTTTTTTTTAAATGTCATTTAAAAGTCATAAGCACTCAGGAACTTCCCTAAGCAGTTAGGACAGGAGACAGAAGACATAAGTAGTTGTTTTCCTAAGATGCCAGGTTGAACTGAACAATAATGTGTAAACTGAACGCACAGCATGTTGCCCTAACACATGAAAGAAACTTCAAAAATACTGCTGAATGTCTGCTGTATCAGTATCACAGGCTTGATATCTGATAGGAAGGTAGGGGCACTTTAGTTCTGCTATACGTTTCAAGGGTACAATGAATTTGTATTGGAAATGAAAACCAAAATGGACTATTTCCATTCAAATTCTAAGGTGGAAGGACAGAAACACTTCAAAATACCTCCAAATGTGCCAAACTTCTGGGTGGGGAGAAACATTGGGTTTTCAAAGGACTGATCAGAAGAACAAGTTAACATTCAGCTTTGAAAAGTTTTATAAATGACAATAAATTTTTTTAAATCACCAAACCCAGATATTGATAATCTACCTCTTTTTTCCACAAAACTACTCAGTGAACATGCATTAATGGCACCAACTGTTCATCTTCCTAAATCATCTTGTCTACACCTCCCAGCTTCTGTTACTGAAAGATACACTGCACAATCTAATCAAAAAATAAAAACATGAAAAGCTGCATCACAGAGGGGTTGTTCCTCATAGACTGAAATGATCTGAACCAATCTGATGTTACCTAATATTTTCCTCTGTTACTAGATCTTTGCTCTATAGATAAGCATGCCCCTAATACCTCAAACTCTTGCCAGGATATCCACATCAAGATCTAGCCTCTTCATACACAGGTCAGATGTCAAGTACAAAGCTTCTACTGCCACAAAGTACACAAAACTTACCTTTCAAACTCCGCTGGCGTGTGATGTTAACACTCACGCTGTGCTTGTCAAATATCCTGGTACAAGCTACCAGCCCTTCAAGTTTACCACTCTTTTACATACTCCCCTAACTAGAACTGTCATCTTCCCTCAGAGCTCAGTTGGTAAAGAATCTGCATGAAAGGCAGGAGACCAAGGTTTGATTCCTGGGTCAGGAAGATCCCCTGCAGAAGGAAATGGCAACCCATTCCAGTATTCCCACCTGAAGAATCCCATGAAGAGAGGAGCCTGGCAGACTAGAGTCCGTGGGGTCACAAGAGCCTGACACGACATAGCGACTAAACCACCACCTAATTAGAACTATCAATTTCTCAATGGTAATGTCTATGCCTAAAAGTCCTCTGTATTCACATAATACTTAGTTAATACAGTTTTTTATATACAGATTTTCAGTATATATTTTAATCAATAACATAATTCAAGCCAAATTCACCAACTGCATATTTTTTTAAAAGCTGATATAACTGTGATTACAATAACATGAATGCCTCTGCTGTTTCCCAAACACATATAATCACTGCAATTATCTGGATAAATCTCACTATTTGACCACTTCTAAGACCTAACCAAACAAATATACTAACACAGGGGGAAAATGCCATAAGCAGTAAGTAACATATTTCTGTGATTCTCTTAAGACCCTGCAGCATTGCACTATATTTTAATCACAGGGAAATTTAGACAGGTTATTTCAAATTAAAACAAACTAGGCTGATTACAACAATCATAAAGGTAAAAAGAAATATGTCTATTAAGGAGTAAAATTCCCAAAGACACTAGCGATTACTGTAATTTCCTGCTCTCCATTTCTTTCCCTGTAGTTCTTTAGACAATCAAAAACAACTGCAAAAGAACTACATTGCCATTAAAATCGCTCTGATAAGTATAAAGTAAAAGCAAACGGAGAGTTTTAAAAGTAGGCATTCTGTTCAAAACAAGGACCGAAATCTGTTGGTCCTAATCTATGTGAATATCAATCACACAAGATTTCCTTTTCTGTCTGGGCACAGCAAACTTGTCAGCTTTCTGTTCCTCTCTGCCCATGGAAATGGAGCAGAGGAAAAGGCTGCATTTCTTGGACCTTAAGTGTTTAGGATCCTGAATTTACAAAGCCAGCTTTTTGTAGTGTAGTATAACCAAATTTCCTTTGAATTCTCTAAATTATCAAAGTGCAACATTCCTTGTAAATAATACTCTTATTATATGAAAACGTCAAACAAAACCACCATTGGAGAAAAACAACTCAGGCAGGGTCTATGCACTGACTGACTTTAAATTCAGCTGGAAGAACAGAAAGACCGGCAACATACCAGAAATCCAACTCCCACAGAACAATAGATTACTTACTACTTTAATAACAGCTAAATCCCAGGAGAGTAATTTTGTCAGTACATGGACAGAATATTTCAGTGCCTCTATGAAAAGGGCAATACTATGCAGCAGCACCAATCTGATACTGAAAAAATGATACTAATTGAAGAACAAGCTGCCTTTGGTAGAATATATCAGTTTTTCTAAACATAAAACCTATGTTTTTTTTTATACAGAATGAAATGTAATCTAGTAATAACTATAGCAGCTACTGTAGCAATAATACCAGCAAGTAATATCTATTGAGTTCTTTATGTCTAACATATAGAAGCAAGTAACATTATACAAAAAACCTAATAATAACCAGTGAGTTTTTAATTATCTCACTTAACCTTTACCAAAGGATGTCTACAAAAGAGATACTATTAACCTCATTTTAAAAATGAAGAAACAAATGTAAAGAATTCAAATAGCTTGCCCAGAATCACAATTAAAAGGTAACAGAAACTGGGGAGTAAGATTCTCAAAACACTAAGACATATGTTTAATGATGATTTTCAGGAACCCCCAAATTAGCACATAGTAATCAATCAATTGTCAAAAGATGTTGTGTCAAGCAAGCTTCCCAAAGGTGAGTAATGGTATAGCAGAACTATTTCAAAAAGATTCCTACCACAATTAGATACCACTTCATACCAACCAGTATGGCTATAATCAGAAATAAAGAATAATATGTGCTGCTAAGGGTATGCAGAAACTAGAATCCTTATACAATGCTGATGGGAATATAAAATGATATAACTAACTTGAAAACAGCTTGATAGTTTCTTAAAAAGTTAAACAGAATGGCTATACAACCCAGGAATCCCCAAGAAAAATGATAAGTATCTACACAAAAACTTGTGTGCAAATAATCGCAGCATTATTCACAAGAGCCCAAAGGTAGAAACAGCTCACATGTCCATCATTTGATGACTGCAGAAACAAAATGCGAGGGTTCAGGATGGGGAACACATGTATGCCTGTGGCGGATTCATTTTGATATTTGGCCAAACTAATACAATTATGTAAAGTTTAAAAATAAAATAAAATTTAAAAGAAAAAAAAAAAAGAAACAAAATGCGGTATATTCATACAGAAGACTATGATTTAGCAACAAAAAGAAAATACTGATACCTGTCACAACGTGTAAACTTTGAAAATATGCTAGTTTAAAGAAGTCAGTCACAAAAGACCACATATTGTCTGATTCCATTTGCAGGAAATGTCCAGAATAGGCAAACCTCCATGGCGAAAGTAGATTAGTGGTTGGCTGGGGAAAGGAATGAGTGATAAGGACTGCTGAAGAGTACCTGGCTCCTGAAACTTTTGCAACTTGCTTTAACTTGCTGGATATCTTCCAGTGTCTCCTAGTTTATAGTCTATGGGAACTTGACTATAATTTGTATCCTACTACTGTGTGAAATTGTATAAATTTAATTATGTTGAATTGGTTCATGGTGATTTTCAGGTCTACTATATCCCTGCACTTCTCTGCATATTCATTCTATTAATTTTTGAGAGTCTGATATTGAAACTCCAACTAAAAATTTTAATTTATCAAAAAAATAATTATATAATGGAACTATCTGTAACTTTGTTCTGTATTTTCCAAGTCTCCTGTAAAGGTGTTATCATACTTTCATAATTTAAAAAATAAAGAGAAAAATATTAAAGAAAAACAGTACATGGCTCCTTTGGAAATGACAAAATGCTCTAAAACTGACTGTGGTGATGGATGCACAACTCCATGTATATACTAAAAACTACTGAATTGTACACTTTAAATGGGTGAACTGAATTATATCCTAATAAGCTGTTACCACACACACACACACACGAGGTGCTTCTAAGACATTTTTCTTGTGAAAGATATAAAAAAAAAATGAGAACTAGTTTTTACTGTAGAAAACCCACTAAACTATTAGGTTAAGAATTTACTGATAAAAGAAAATACTATAAAATGCTAAATAAGAATGCATGACCTAGAAGTTAAAATGCATCCTATTTTAAAGGAAGAAAATAAAACTTTCTCACATTAAATACTCACTTAGGAATGGTCAGTTTAAACCAAACACAATTCTGATAAAACAACACATCCACAATTTCAAAAATTTTAAACTGCCTTTTATTTAACTATATTTAAACACTACTTTGTCAACAAAGGTCTGTCTAGTCAAGGCTATGGTTTTTCCAGTAGTTATGTACAGATGTGAGAGTTGGACTATAAAGAAAACTGACCACCGAAGAATTGATACTTTCGAGCTGTGGTGTTGGAGAAGACTCTTGAGAGTCCCTTGGACTGCAAGCAGATCCAACCAGTCCATTCTAAAGGAGATCAGTCCTGGGTGTTCATTGGAAGGACTGATGTTGAAGCTGAAATTCCAATACTTTGGCCACCTCATGTGAAGAGCTGACTCATTTGAAAAGACCCTGATGTTGGGAAAGATTGAAGGCAGGAGAAGAAGGGAACGACAGAGGATGAGACGGTTAGATGGCATCACTGACTCAATGGATATGAGTTTGGGTAAACTTCGGGAGTTGGTGATGGACAGGGAGGCCTGATGTGCTGTGGTTCGTGGGGTCACAAAGAGTCGGACACAACTGAGCAACTGAACTGAACTGAAACTATACCAAAGTATTACTCTTTGGAACTACTATCTTGTTTTAAAAGTTGTAAATTAGTTTAGAAAATTATAGTATTACTCAGCCATTAAAAAGAATACATTTGAATCAGTTCTAATGAGATGGATGAAACTGGAGCCTATTATACAGAGTGAAGTAAGCCAGAAAGAAAAACACCAATACAGTATACTAACGCATATATATATGGAATTTAGAAAGATGGTAACAATAACCCTGTGTACGAGACAGCAAAAGAGACACTGATGTATAGATCAGTCTTATGGACTCTGTGGGAGAGGGAGAGGGTGGGGAGATTTGGGAGAATGGCATTGAAACATGTATAATATCATGTATGAAACAAGTCGCCAGTCCAGGTTCGATGCACGATACTGGATGCCTGGGGCTGGTGCACTGGGACGACCCAGAGGGAGGGTATGGGGAGGGAGGAGGGAGGAAGGTTCAGGATGGGGAACACAGGTATACCTGTGGCAGATTCATTTCAATATTTGGCAAAACTAATACAATATTGTAAAGTTTAAAAATAAAATAAAATTTTAAAAAAATTTGTACAGAATAATAAATTTCCAAATACTGATATTTTATTTATACTATTCTTGAGATAAAAGAGAACTATGGAGAGATACTAAATGACCAATCCAAGCATGTCTAGTAAATCTGATACCCAGAGGACTTTATTATAAGGCAATTTCTCCTGGAAAGCAAGCCATCATACCTAAAAACCCTGCTGCTTTGTCAATCTTTTTTTGAATTATTCAACTAGCTTAAGAAAAACATTCCTCATGGGTAAGTTTCTTAAATCTTAAAAAAAAAATAAATAAATTCTTAAAACATTTGATCTCAGAGAACACTTATATACATCTGAAATTCTTAGAACTACATTATAAAAGTATGTCTCCAAAGTTAGAGAATGAATTGCTATTTCAGAGAATAGAGCCAAAGGAAAGGTTGATTACTCTCATTTTCCTCTATGAAAAAATCTTTTATTTAATCTATGTCTTTGGACAAGAACTTCAGAAGAGCTGTATGTAAATAACGTTATTTTCATATAAAAGTTAGCGGAAGAAAATATTACTGCCTTTGTGCATAAATAATATAGACTTTAAGAAATGGAAAAATTCAAACTTGGAATCACTCCAGTTATAAAAAACAAAAAGGACACAAGATAGTTGTATCACACAACTACCAAAACAAAGACTGTACTATATTCAGAAGGCAACCAAGAAGATACACTAAAAATGCCTAAAAGATATACTAAAAGGCAAAGGCAAAGACAAAATTGTATATTTTTAAGTTAGTAACAACGCAGAAAGAATACTACAGAATACAAAAGGTCATTAAGCTGAAGGTGATATACGTATGACATACGTGGTTAACATATTTTTAATGAATTAACAGTTTTATAAATAGTCAATATACTGAAAATGCCCTGAATTTAAGATTACAGGTACACAAAAAGACTTAATCTTTTAGAACTTATACTGCAGGAAATGGATGAACGGTTGAGAGAGAGGAGGAAAGGGATAAAACAAAAACAGCTAACTTCATTTATCTAGACTGTGTGACCTTAATACGTAAACTCATTTAATCTTTATAATACTCTCATCAGGAAGATACTATTAGTATCCTCATTTCAAAACCAGGTAACTTAGGCTCAGGAAGTTATTTGGCTATGGTCATTAGTGACCAGTGGTGCTAGAATTTGAGTGTGGTCCTAAGCCTAAAGTCTTTGCCAAATATCTGAATCAGAGGTAGTGGATCATGGTAAAAGACAGCTTAAATAGCTTCCCAAAGAGCATTCTTCAGATCAGTGATTCTACCATCATCTAGTGGGTAGAGGCCACAGATGCTGCTAAATAGCCTGAAATGCACAGTACAGCCCCAGTATCAAATAATCATCTGGGTCCAAACAGTCAAAAGTACTGTGGTTGAGAAACCCTGCTTTAGAATAGTGTTATTTCTTGCATGTGGAAATCCGTTATAATAAAGAAGAAAATAACATTTCCCAATGTATCCTGATTCAAAATATCATCATCAACACATTATTCTCTAGATCTGCTTATTTCAGGCAAAGGAAATGTTACACTGCAAAGCCTAAAAGAAACACAGGAGAAGAAATTACTATTATATGCGAGACTAACAAGAAAATATCACTGGGGACATGAAATGGGGAAAATTTTCCTCAAACTCCATCAACTATGTAGTTTTAAGTATTGGGTTGGCCAAAAAATTTTTCCATGCAGAAAAACTCAAAGGAAGTTTTTGGCCAACCCAACAGAAGAAAGGTTATAACGGGAAATGATAAAACTGCTGACAGTCTGTCAACATTCCCTTCCACTACAGCACTTGAACCTAAATTTTCCAAAGCTATGTCATGGGCCAATGATAATGTGGCAAATTTTTAGAGCAATTAAGTTGTTTTGTTTGGTTTTCAAATGGACACATTTCCTGTATTTATCACTGCTTCTTTAGTCACTAATCCATCAAGGACTATAAAGTTAAGTCTTTATTCTTTAGAATTCTATTACCACATTATTTTAAGACTTTCTAGGTACCCTTAAAATGATGTGAATTCACAACCACTCAATAGACTTTTCAATACTTCATTTTAAAAACAAAAATAAGATCTGATTTTCCTATTCAGAAAGATATTTCCTCACAATTTTTAATTACTTTTTTATATTTTTAAAGTTTATTTTTTCTATTGAAGTATAGTTAATTTACAATGTTGTATTAGCTTCTGGTGTATAACAAAGTGATTATATATTGTTTTTCAGATTCTTTTCCATTATAGATTACTGTGCTGTGTTCTGTCACTAAGTAGTGTCTGACTCTTTGCAACCCCATGGACTATAGCCTGCCAGGCTCCTCTATCCATGGGATTTCCAGGCAAGAATACTGGAGTGGGTTGCCATTTCCTTCTCCAGGGGATCCTCCAGACCCAGGGACTGAACCTGTGTCCCCTGCATTAGCAGGCAGGTTCTTTACCACTGAGCCATCAGGAAGCCCGATATCATATTTTTAAATTAAAAAAATTAATGTTTAAGAGAAATTCAAGCCTTAAAAAAATCCTGCCCCGTAATTTATGTAAATTGACATAGGCCCCAGTCTAACTTTTCTTTAACCTTAACAGAAGCCTTTTTTATTTTCTTTAGAGAAGTCAACTATACTCACAACTTACATATCAAAAATATTATTGAAATTTTTTTTTAAAAATTAAAAACTGAAGTCAACTGTAATATCAAAAATAGTAAAACAAATATGCTTTAGATACAAGTAGGTAACTTTCTCATCTTTTAACCTGTGTCATTTCAAGTTTTCTCTTAATCTCAGTACTTTATGTTAGAGAACACTCTAACATACTCTATCAACCTTAGTTTTTTTTCCATTCATTAATTTACTGAGCAAACGTTTACCAAGTGTTGATTACTGCCAAAGAACAGGTTCTTTAACATCTCCACTTTAAAGGCCTGTTAAATCTCTAGTCACTGTTTTTCTACTAAAAAGAAGGGCAAGACCAGTAAGTTAAAATGTTGGTAGCTTCAATGTGGCTTCCAAAAATAAGTAAGACGCCACTCAGTTTCTCAGAGAGGAAATAACATTGCCCTTGTGTACATCCACCTGGGAGTTAAAAGAGCAAGCTCTGGCATCAACCGCCCAAGGTCAGAATCTTCCCTTTGACATGCCACTTACCAGACCCTAAGCAAGTTATTTAACATTTTTAAGTTATTTCTTTGCTCTATAAAAACAAGACAATTATGTCTTTAACTCAGGACTGTTTAAAGATTAAATGAGACATAAATGTAAAGTACTTAGCGAAATATAAGGCAAATGGTAATATAACAAGCATGTAAGGTAGGGGGTCCCTAGAGAAACAGAATGAGGCATGGCTTTCTTGATATAAGAGAAGCCATTTTTGGCCTATGCCATTTTGTAATCTAAGCCTGGCTACAATGCATAACACTGAGAAGGATTTAATAATAATGATTTTAAGGGAACAAAAGAACAAACTGCTATCAAGCAAGAGAAGTAGCAAACATAACAAATCAGCTGTAAAAACTCACAGGTCTGTTTCAACAGTAAAGAATAGTATGAAGCACTTTCCCGAGCAGTTTTGCAGAATTTAAACTTCCCAGGCATTAAACCTCCTGATCAACTGGAAACTAAGAAATGATGATGTTCATCTTTACCGACCCTCGTGACTTCAATCAACCAAAGCTTGGACTCTGTGGACTACCCATGCCCCTTCATAATTATGCATGTACCGAGAGCTTAAAGCTTCCCAAAAGTTGCTGTTCATGGAGACACTGCACTGGGAAAGATCCCTGGTACTCGCCTTACTTGTTTCAAGTACTAAATCCTTCATTCTCCCAGTCTTTGACTTGGTTGTATCTTTTGGCTGGACACTCACCAAGAGGTAAACCCAGTTTTCGGGTAACAGTAAAAGGGCTCAAAGATTATTATCTATTTTTATAATAACATACAATAGCATATGATATTATTATGATGTGAGGACTAAATAATCATCTGTGTTCTTAATTCAAACTACTATACCAGAAATAATAATAAATTTTTAAAAAGATTTTCTAAAGCTAACTGCACTTATTTCACTAATTTATCACTAGGATACAGGTACTATAAAAATTCTCTAAGACAAAAAAATCTAGTATATTATTCTTCTCCTACAACATGAAGTCTTAAGGCCTGCTTTTATACTTCTAAAATTAAAAATACCCCAAAAAGAAATATAATGCCAAACAAAGACAGGGATAAAGGCAAAAAAGAAAAAAAAAAAAATTACTCTTCTTTAAATGTCCCAAATCAAAGCATTTTGTATTTGCTTTATGGAAATGAGGATTTTAATAAAGTTTGGAAAACATAATATAATGACTTCATCTATATAAGGAGAAAAAAATAACTTGTAAGCTTCTTTAGAGATAATCCAAAATTAACAATTATGTAACAAACTACTGAATTACTAGGAGGATAATACACTTTATGAAGTGTTACTGACATTGAAATATTATTTATTTAATATATTTATATAAAACAAGGACCTAAAATTAGATCTAATAAAATTTGGTTATTTTTTAAAATGGGAATTCAGACAAAAATGAAATAAATTGGTAAAATGAACACCAACAAATTAAACTGTAATGCCCACCATTCCCACCTTTTTAGATCCAGATCAACACCTGGTTGGTTATCAACTAAAAAAATTAGCATACATATGCATAAAACAGCACTGCCCAGCAATACACAGCAATACCAATAGCCAAAACAGTGCTAATACTTCTTTGATGCTTTAACAAAACAAATTTTAAGTAAACATTTCCTCACCTATTATCAGATGGCAGAAGAGAAAGCAAAGCCAAGGCTGAAAGTTTTCTTCTTTCAGGCTGGGTAATATTGTCCATGCGATCAACCCACATTTCAATCATATTTCCCAAAAGCTGGTCCATCTGAAAAAAAGACCAGGAGGCATCTCAAAATATTTGAAATGCTCTTTACTTATAAGTACTGTTAAAGGCAAAAGCCTCATAAAAAAGGTTAAAGTACAATTCCAACAAACCACAGAATTGGAATACAAGAATGTGGGGCAACCTGTGAGCTGGGGGAAAAAAATGAGCAAAATCAGAAATGGAATCTAATTAATCTTGAGAGCCAATTAATTGAGTGCCAAATAGACTTGTTCAACTTATCTAGGCTAAGGGTCCACTTGTTTGGTCAAATGCTAGTCTAGATGCTGCCATGAAAGTATTTTGCAGATATGATTACATTTGCAATGAGCTGACATTAAGTAGATTACCCTAGATAATGTGAGTACAGTGTCATTCAATCAGATGAAAGCCTTGAGAAAAAACTAAGGTTTCCTATAAATAGAAGAAACCCTGTCTCAAGAATGTAACACAGAAATCCTGCCCAAGTTTTTATTTTCAGCCTGCCCCACAAAATTAGAAATTGCTAATCCTTGCAATCAACCATATGAGCCAATTCCTTTAATATCCATGTCCGCTTCTCATGTGTGCGCAACTGTATGTGTGTATATTCTCTCCATCTCTCTACATACACACAGAACTGGCTCTGTTTTGCTGAAGAACCCTAACTAATGCATAGGTAGAATCTATATAATGAAACACGACCAAGTATACTCACTGTGTAGATTGGAAGCGGGTCTCAGGTTTGCTTATAAACATTTGTACACTTCTCACACCTTTTAAAAAGTGCATTTAATACCAAAATCTGTACTTCACAGATTTTGGTAACATAAGATCAACCTTGAGTTCCCATACTTTCCTACTTTTGTGCTTCTACATTTTTCCAAGAAATGCTTCAATACTTTTTTTCCAACAGTTTAAAAGATAATAAACAGTCAAGTGAACACTTACTAGTTCAAGACAATCATTTATACTTGAGCTCCCCAAACGGTGTGCTGTGTCCTAAGATGCCACAGTGAACTCAAAGTTATTTAAAATTATTCAGAGAAACACAGTGACATCTGTCGATTACTGCAAGAACTACTAGTTCAAATATAGTTCCCAGTTTTAACATTACATTCCTTTCAATGACTTCCTATCTTTGCGTAGTACTACCAAAAAGTCAAGGTAGAACAGGAGATGAAAGTGGAGGTGTCCAACCTGAAACTAAGGTTTAAGAATCTTGGTAGTGCCCAATGGCCATTCACATTCCACTAATCAGTAACTGCGGCTATTTAAGAAGGAAATAGAGAGTATTTGTGTATAATTTTCAATAGATACAAAGTTATAAGGACATGAATACAAATTAAGTTGTTTGGATTACGTAATCAAAAGAACAGTTAGATATTTACTCTAGAGGCATTGTGAAAATGTTACTAACACATTAAGGGCACCATGAAGCAATACAGTCTAGTAACTGCTGATTTATACCATGTGTCTTCAATGTTCACTTAATTTGGAAACGAATGGCTCAGATGCTTTACAGATTTACTGCAATTAATATCAAGTAAGCAAGATTTTAAAAACAAAGCATAACCATACAAAAGAAAGTATCAAGTTACTAAAATCTAATATATACAAGTAAAACTAGAGTAACATGTGGTTGAAATGAAGATGTAATCAGCAGAGACAGACATCTCTATGGTCTAATACTATTTATAACTTACACTTATTTGCTCTATTATAACAATAGCACATAATAAAAACAGAAATAAGACAACTGTAACAAATGTTGATGACTACTTATAGTGAATCATGAGGCAAACAAATTCTGCAGTATTGCAGAGAACTATTAATTTCTAAAATTAAAGTATTTCTTAAGCAGCATAATAAAAAGATGATGAGATTTCTCTACTTTGATAACATATGCCAGAATCTACCCTGGCAGGTCATGCTAAAGATACCACAATTAAATAAATACCCATTGTAGAAAGAAAAAAATTATTTCTGACTGGTTCTATCGCTTTTATAACTTTAAAGAATATGACTTATGCTTTCTGTAAGAATTAAGTAGTTTTATATAATTATATTCCCTGTAGGAACAGAATAAAATGTTTATGCAAATAGTGATCTTTTTTAAATGTTGTCTTCTTAATCTAACCTTCATAGCAGCTGCTATTCAAGCAATAAAATGTCATTTTTACATAAGATTTCATGAAAAATCATTCATCTTGTGGAAATAAAAAAGTATCTTCAATCTCTGCAGAATCAGAAAGATATGTGTTATTTCAAGTCAAACACTTAAAACAGATTAAGGGGAAAATAATCTAAGTGGCAGGTCTTGAAGAAAGTCATCTCCTTAAGATGAAAAATTTATAGAATTGAAGTATGTTATCAAAATATTTCACTCCTCCCCCCAAATTTACAAAGTCTAAATTAAAGGGTATTGCCAGAAAGAGTAAGATGATAACATTTCTAGAAAACAACGAAATACTCAAGGTATAGTTCAGTCTCAGTTTTGTAGAAAGATAAACAGATATTATTCCAATTACTCAGCTACAAATAACTTACTGAATCTTTGGAAAAAAGTTATTTACCCTAGAAGCATACTGACACTGTGAAAACAATTTTAGTTTAGCACTGAACATTTGCTCACTCCCTCTGAAATTCCACTAAAATGAGAGTAAATAAATATAAAAAGCAAACAAATAACCCCACATGGTCTATAAAAGAGAAGAAACTACAACTGGTAAAGAAGGCAACAACTTCTCAGAAGATGGCCAAGTGTATGAAAGAGTGCTTAGTAAGTGACTTAGCAGAACAAAAAAGCCTGGAAACAAACTGCTTGCCAGGGGAAAAACAGTCTAATGCAAACAGACTTGTTTCTCAGAATCTTGCAATTATCAAGCCACAAAGAAGACAGAGGCATAGAGCTCAAATACAGGAAAACTAGCTGAGAATCTGTATAAGGAACAATTAGAAACTTCCAGATCACCACCCCCACTCCTATGGGAGTACAAAGATTCAGTATCTGCAAAAATAAATTCTGAGAAGTCCCAACTCAGGCATCAAGAACAGGGGGAAGACAAGGTGAGAAACAAATTAAAATTACATGATCTAAATGAAAATCAAGATGCTGAGTGGTAAAAAAAACCATAATCCCCAAAGCCCTTCCCCCAATCCTGAATTCCACAAGTGTTTACAAGAAGAAAGATGCTATCCCTTGGAAGAAAAAGGAAGTCTAAAGAGAAAAGGGGCCTACAAATACCATCATTTTCTAGCAAATTTCCCTACACCAAAAGCACCATTCTTCAATACTCTAGGCTCTAAACTGAATTAGGTTTTAGTCTAAAAAGTATTCTTCATTCAAGACAGAAAACAACTCTGAAAGACTTTGATTAGCAAATGCTTAGAGATGGACTAAGCAGGTGCACTACAATGAACCCAACTTCTTACCTAAAAATATAAAATCACTCCTAATTAACTTGGTTTTCTCTACTATCTGACAACTGTTTTCAAATGTTTAGACGAGACAAACCCTTCTGCAACATCTTTGCTTGTTCAAAGCTATCTGGATTTACTGGAACTCATTTTCCTCAGTTCAGTTCAGTTCAGTCGCTCAGTCGTGTCCGACTCTTTGCGACCCCATGAATTGCAGCATGCCTGGCCTCCCTGTCCATCACCTACTCACAGAGTTCACCGAAACTCATGTCCATCGAGTTGGTGATGCCATCCAGCCATCTCATCCTCTGTCGTCGCCTTCTCCTCCTGCCCCAATCCCTCCCAGCATCAGAATCTTTTCCAATGAGTCAACTCTTTTCATGAGGTGGCCAAAGTACTGGAGTTTCAGCTTTACCATCAATCCTGCTGCTGCTGCTGCTAAGTCACTTCAGTCGTGTCTGACTCTGTGCGACCCCAGAGACGGCAGCCCTGGGATTCTCCAGGCAAGAACACTGGAGTGGGTTGCCATTTCCTTCTTCAATGCATGAAAGTGAAAAGTGAAAGGGAAGTCACTCAGTCGTGTCCGACTCTTCACGACCCCATGGACTGCAGCCTACCAGGCTCCTCCATCTGTGGGATTTTCCAAGCAAGAGTACTGGAGTAGGGTGCCATTGCCTTCTCTGAGCATCAGTCCTAGTCCTATTTAATTCTGATGTCCTTTAAAACGGCTCACAATCAACAGTAGCCATTTGAACGACAGTAATATTACATTCTCTTTCATTCACATAGTCTCTAGACTCAAAACATGATGGCTTGACAATTTTTGGCCAATTCTTTGTGAAAAACATTTTTTCTTCACATTGAAAAGTGAAAAAAAATAAGTGTCCCATGAAAAGCCAGTGCTCTTACTACAGTGACAGAAGTAAGTCTGACCCTATAACATCTCTCTCCAATCCTTCATACTGTCAACAAGCTGAAGCAGCACCAGCACCTGCCACAGGTCATTATTTCTATTTTGCCAAGAACAAGGCAAGGATGCCAAATTTTACCACTTCTATTCAACACAGTATTGGATGTTCTAGCCAGAACAAATAGACAAGCAAAAGAAATAAAAAGCATCAAAACTGCAAAGGAAGAAGCAAAATTATTATGTTTTGTGTATGATATGTTCTTATATACACAAAGTCCCAAAGATACCACCAAAAAAACTGAGAATATATAAATTCAGCAAAGTAGCAAAGTATGAAGTCAACACACGTGTACCCCAATGTTCATTGCAGCACTGTTTATAATAGCCAGGACATGGAAGCAACCTAGATATCCATCAGCAGATGAATGGATAAGAAAGCTGTGGTACATATACACAATGGAATATTACTCAGCCATTAAAAAGAATACATTTGAATCAGTTCTAATGAGATGGATGAAACTGGAACCTATTATACAGAGTGAAGTAAGCCAGAAAGAAAAACACCAATACAGTATACTAACGCATATATATGGAATTTAGAAAGATGGTAACAATAACCCTGTGTACGAGACAGCAAGAGAGACACTGATGTATAGATCAGTCTTATGGAACTCTGTGGGAGAGGGAGAGGGTGGGGAGATTTGGGAGAATGGCATTGAAACATGTATAATATCATGTATGAAACGAGTCGCCAGTCCAGGTTCGATGCACGATACTGGATGCTTGGGGCTGGTGCACTGGGACGACCCAGAGGGAAGGTATGGGGAGGGAGGAGGGAGGAGGGTTCAGGATGGGGAACACAGGTATACCTGTGGCAGATTCATTTTGATATTTGGCAAAACTAATACATATTGTAAAGTTTAAAAATAAAATAAAATTAAAAAATATGAAGTCAACAAACAAAAGTCAGTTGCATTTCTATACATAAACAGTGACCAATCTAACAAAGATAGTATGAAAACAATTCCATTTATATTACCATCAAAAAGAATAAAATGCTTAGGAATTAACCAAGGAGGTGAAAGACATATAACAAAAAATACTAAACATTTCCTATTAAGAAATTAATAAATAAAAACATATCCCACATTCATGGATTCCAAGACAATATTAAGAAATGTCAATACATCTACTGGATCATAGAAAAAGCAAGAGAATTCCAGAAAAAACATCTGCTTCATTGACTAAGCTACAGCCTTTGACTGTGTAGATCACAACAAACTGTGGAAAATTCTGAAAAAGATGGGAATACCAGACCATCTTACATGCCTCCTGAGAAACCCATATGCAAGTTAAGAAGCAACAGGTAGGCCAGACATGGAACAATGGACTGGTTCAAGATTGGAAAGGAGTGCATTGAGGCTGTATATTGTCACCCTGCTTATTTAACTTATATGCAGAGTACATCACGAGAAATGTTGGGCTGCATGAAGCTCAAGCTGGAATCAAGATTGCCAGGAGAAATATCAATAACTTCCAATATGCAGAAGACACCACACTTATGGCAGAAAGCAAAGAAGAATTAAAGAGCCTCTTGATGAAGGTGAAAGAGGAGAGTGAAAAAGCTGGCTTAAAACTCGACACTCAAAAAACGAAGATCATGGCATCCCGTCCCATCACTTCATGGCAAATAGATGGGGAAACAATGGAAACAGTGACAGACTTTATTTTCTTGGGCTCCAAAATCACTGTGGATGGTGACTGCAGCCATGAAATAAAACGATGCTTGCTCCTTAGAAAAAAGCTACAACAAACCTAGACAGCATATTAAAAAGCAGAGACATTACTTTGTCAACAATGGTCCGTCTAGTCGAAGCTATGGTTTTCCCAATAGTCATGTATGGATGTGAGAGTTGGATCATAAAGAAAGCTGAGCGCCGAAGAATTGATGCTTTTGAACTGTGGTGGTGGAGAAGACTCTTGAGAGTCCCTTGGACTGCAAGGAGATCCAACCAGCAATCCTAAAGGAAATCAGTCCTGAATATTCACTGAAAGGACTGATGCTGAAGTTGAAGCTCAAATACACTGGCCACCTGATGCAAAGAGCCAACTCATTGGAAAAGACCCTGATGCTGGGAAAGATTGAAGGTAGGAGGAGAAGGGGGCATCAGAGGACAAAATGGTTGGATAGCATCACTGACTCAAAGGACACGAGTTTGATCAAACTCCAGGGACAGTGAAGGACAGGGAAGCCTGGCGTGCTGCAGTCCATGGGGTCACGAATAGTCGGACATGACTGAGCGACTAAACAACGGCTCCTCAAAGCAATCTACAGTTTCAATGCAATCTCTATCAAAATCTCAATGATATCTTTTCTTTGTAGAAACAGAAAAGGCCATCCTAAAGTTCATTAAGAATCTCAAAGGATCCTGGATAGACAAAATCATCTCTGAAAAGATGAAAAAAGCCACAGGACTCACACTTTTGAATTTCAACATGCATTACAAAGGTTTAGTAATCAAAATTATGTGATATTTTTGACAAAAGTCAAAATATTTTTGACAAAAGTAGTCATATAGATCGATGGAATAGAATAGACAGCCCAGAAATAAACCCTTGCATAAATGATTGAACGATTTTTGACAAGAGTGCCAAGATCATTCAATGAGGAAAGGACAATCTTTTCAATAAATGGCACTGTAAAAAGTGAATAACCATATGCAAAATAATGAAGCTGGATCCTTACCTCATACCATATACAAAATTCAACTCAAAATGTGTCAGAGATAAACAACAGCACATACTGTATAACACAGGGAAGTATAGCCATTATCTTATAATAACATTATACACACACACACACACACACCATGGAATATTACTCAGCCTTAAAAAGGAAAGGAATTCTGACATACTCTACAATACTATGAACATTCAGATCTCTGGAGAAGGAAATGGCAACCCATTCCAATATTCTTGGCTGGAGAATCCCACAGACAGAGGAGCCTGGAGGGCTACAGTCCATGGGGTGGCAAAGAGTCAGACATGACTAAGCATGCACACACCATGAACTTTCAGAATATTAGGCTTAAAGTGATATGTTAGTCACGAAAAGACAAATATTTTAAGATTCCACTTGTATAAGGTATTTAGAGTAGTCAAAAATCATAGACATAAAAAGTAGCATGGTGTTTCCAGGGGCTACAGGGAGAGGGTAACGAGAAGTTATTGTTTTATGAGTACAGAGGTTCAAGTTTTATAAGTCTGAAAGAGTTATGGAGATGGATGGTGGTGAAGATTGTACATTATTATGTTAAATACCACTGACCTGCATACTTGAAAATAGGTAAGATGGTAAATTTTATGCTATGTGTATCTTATCAGAAGGAAAAAAAAACACTAGGGAAAAAATTTAACAGTATCTTTTCACTTCCCACAGCATACTGGACATAGTTCTAACATAGGACTTATAATAACATTACAAAATGGCCTGTTAAGTACTCTCTCCCTTTAAAAATCAAGCTTGTCAAACCAAGTGTCTCCAGTATACAGTGGAGAAGTGCCTATTTCAGGATGTACAGGAGGCAGCAGAACGTGGTCACTGAGATGAAGTGAGGTTACTGGGGTGTGCATATCAATTCCATCACTTACTAGCTTTGGAAACGTGACCAAGTCACCAAATCTCTCCAAGTCGCAACTTTCTCAGGTGTGAGATAGACATAAAAATATTATTACCTCCTTGGGTTGTTGTGAGGATTTAAAATAATACAAAAAATGTATAGTTATTACTAAGATCACTCAACAGATTTTGCTGAACTCAACTGAACACACTCTAAACTTTTAACATTATTCCATCACAGCTAAATTTAATGAAGCTAATGAAAAATCTGACCTGTCTATTCATCAAAGTGAAGTCTAGGTTCTCTAATTAGGTTAGTCTAATTCTGTAAAAACTAACATACATTCTACAATTTGCACTTCCTTACTCTGGATTTTCATTAAAAGTGGAAACGGAAATATCTGTTTCAGCCACAAACCTAAATTTTTCACAAATTGCCCCTCCATTCTAGAGATATCAGTCAAGTACATTCTACCTTCTACATTTTATAAACCTTAACAGATTAATCACTTAAGACATAAAAATCATATTTTACTATAATATATGTAGTCTCAAGTAACCAACTCATTGAAGAACCTACTCCAAACTTACTCAGGTGATTGGTTTCAATTTAGTATGTTTTTAATAAACTTTGCTGAAAAGGTCATTTCCTATAGTAATGATGACAGAAACACAGCGTGACATTAAGAACAAGTTCATTAAAGAAATGAAACAAAGGTAGTACATGACTGTATGTAAAGTAGTCCTGTTTCATTTTATGTCTGCTGCTAAGTCGCTTCAGTCGTGTCCGACTCTGTGCGACCCCAGAGACGGCAGCCCACCAGGCTTCCCCGTCCCTAGGATTCTCCAGGCAAGAACACTGGAGTGGGCTGCCATTTCCTTCTCCAATGCATGAAAGTGAAAAGTGAAAGTGAAGTCGCTCAGTCGTGTCCGACTCTAGCAACCCCATGGACTGCAGCCTACCAGGCTCCTCCGTCCATGGGATTTCCCAGGCATAAGTACTGGAGTGGGGTGCCATTGCCTTTTCCTTCATTTTATGTATGAGGTAACAAAAACTACAACCATAAACAAATCAAAATTCTATCCTATACTTAAGTAGAATAACATTGTCTATTTTGAGAGATAACAACATTTAAGTTTCAAATTGCCACTCACAGATTCCTCTTTCTTCTTTTTCCCAAATTATCGTATGGCATAGGTTATTAAAGATTTAAAATAACAAAAATACTTATTTCAAGATCATGCTTGTTGAAAGCAATTCCATGAATGATTCAACTATGTATGACTTCATTTTGTATTCTTGAACATAATAATAAAATTTGATTCAGGCAATAAAAAAATAAAATTTAAATACTTCAAGGTTTTTTTTATAGACTCATTATTTCACCAAATTTTTTCGAAACTTTATTTGGATAAAGATTTTCTTTAATTTAAGTACATAAATTCTTACCTCTTGATTAAATTTATGTGCCATCTCATTAAGAAGTGAAGAAAAAAAACTAGTGTTTTGTAGCAGGACTCGACCCATAACTCCAAGATATGTTGACATTACTACAGGATATCTCTGTGCAATTAAAATACAGCATATTTAAAACTGTGTTATGGTACAAGTATAAACAATAATAAATAATCATTGACAAAGTAACAATCAACAGGGATATGAAATAATATTCTTCTTTATACTGCTTCTTTAGAATGAACTGCCAATATTGTTGAGTTCTAACTAACTTACTAAATATATATGTCTCACAAGGTAATATATACATATTATGTACATATTTTTATGGATTATATATGTATGTATATAATAAAGAGAGGAACAAAGAAAGAATATTTATCAATGGCATACTTACACATTTATATTACTTTAAAAGCTCCTAACATATATATTTAGAGTCTATTAAAGAGCTTAAGTTAGAAGAAAACCAGTATTTTCATAT
Source organism: Bos indicus (assembly GCF_029378745.1). Lineage (NCBI taxonomy): Eukaryota > Metazoa > Chordata > Mammalia > Artiodactyla > Bovidae > Bos > Bos indicus. The sequence continues at coordinate 16,760,976 of NC_091779.1, forward strand.
ATTTCATACATTACCTAGTTTTATGTAACAAAACTAGCACTATTTTTCCCGTTCCTATGCTTAACATATTTGTGTATGAACACACATGCGTATGAGTGAAAGACATGAGATAGCAAAGGAAATTCATACTTTCCTATGTAGAGACAGAAATAGCAAAGCTGTATAACTACCCTGAAATTGAGGTAATTTACTGCAAAATAATCAAACAGTAAGTCCTTTTTGTATCTAACAATGAATAAGAAGTAATTTTCCAAAGAATAAGTAAAATAGAACCCTAGAATCTAGCATTAACATTAGAAGATTAAGAAAAATCTTACCTCCCCTTCTATAATACCTCTGAAAATACAGGGTAGAATTGGTTGAAACATTTGCGGACCTAATACTGGGTTCACCTTAAGGGCATTTTCCACAACCTAAAAACCAAAATGACACAATGGTAATGCTTAGTAATTCAAGTCAATGCTTTATACAAAACACAGGTAAAGAAAACAATATATTAAATACACATACATACAAACACATGAAATATTCATTATCCTGACACTAGACACACTTCTATAAGATAGTCCATTAAAAATTACAATTCAATTTTAAGGATATAATATTTAGACACAGCTATATAGTTCACATAGAATTATAATTAATCACATTCTGATAACTGTACTTCTTATCTTTGCATTTTAAACAAACAACCCTTACAAAATGTTTAATGATACTTGCTTAACGTCTCGTATTTGTTTAAAATTTATGGTCTTATAGAGGCAAAAGGCATTTTAAAAGTATTCTAATAGTGAAAAGTGAAATTAGTAACAACTATACTCTCTATACAAAACGAAGCCTACATTTAAAAATTTTATTTACTTATTTTAATTGGAGGAAAATTACTTCACAATATTGTGATGGTTTTCGCCATACATCAGTATAAATCGGCCATAGGTAAACATGTGTCCCCTCCATCCTGAACCCCCCTTGCACCTCCCTCCCCACCCTATCCTTCCAGCTTATCACAGAGCACCGGCTTTGGGTGCCCTGAAACCTGCACTTTTAATTTATCAGTCAACTGGATGGAAAACGAATGCATATAAACTAGGTATTTATTAAATGAGAAATAATCTTATTGTATTTATAATACAATCATACAGATTATTAAGCATGCACACTGATTGTGACATGCGATAATTTAAAACATAAAGTTCTTTTATACGAGTGAGATGGGTTCCTTCTAAAACAAATACAGCATGAAATTCAAACGGGGCTGGGATTTCTGTTTTGCCGGGCAGGAGTTGGGGTGCAGGGAGTGAGGAAGGCAGTGGTCAGAAAGCAGCAGTGAGGATCAATAAGAAATGCCCACCCTTCTGGTCCCACTGCCTGAGGGGTAAGAATGAATAAAGGCACCATCTGAGAGGGTTGCAGGCAAGTGCCAATCTCAAGGCAGAGAGGTGGGCTTCCCTGAAGAGCGTCCAGCAATGGTTCTCAGGACTGACTACTGGCATTCCCCGTGGGACAAGTATTTACTCTGCAGGAATATTCCACCTATCAAAGGGTTTTAAGCATCTCTGATCTCTGCTCATTATGTACCAATTGTATGCTCCCAATACAGTGACAACCAAATACACCTTGTGCATTTCAAAACATTCTCAAGGTAAGCAAATAATACAATGAATGACAAGATTTTTTTTTGTCCATGAGACAAACGGAATGTCGAAAACTTTAAAAATACAAAAACTTTTACTGTGGGCCGAACACTATGCTGTCTACTAAGAGATACTGGGGAAAAAAAAAAAAAGATATCACAGTTTATGATTAAAAGCCACAGGAAATGATGAGATTCATAACATAATTAAATCTGACCTCAGTAAGTTTTGTCAAAAAAATCAGACTCAGAATAAAGAGGGGGAAAGGTGTAAATAAGCTACCCAGAGGTAGATGTCACTAGAAATTTTATCCAGGAATGGAAAGTAAGGCCATCTGCTGACTGCTGGACCCCCTTTACCTTCCTAAAACCCCACTAAAATTAGAGTAGGAAGATTTTAAAGGGAGGAGGAATAATTGTAAAAGGACAAAAGGAATGAGAGATGAATACTGGAAGGTACAAAAAAAAGAAATTCAAGGAGTAACTGACTTATCAGATGAGAGAAAGCTGAAACCTAAGGCTGCAATACAGAAAGCCAAGAGCAACTCGATGTGTATCAAATTTATCTTCTCCCTACAAATTCTTCAAGAGATGGGAATACCAGACCACCTTACCTGCCTCCTGAGAAACCTGTATGCAGGTCAAGAAGCAACAGTTACAAATGGACATGGAACAACAGACTGGTTCTAAACTGGGAAAGGAGTACATAGAGGCTGTATATTGTCACCCTGCTTATTTAACTTATATGCAGAGTACACATGTGAAATGCTGCGCTGGATGAAGCTCAAGCTGGAATCAAGATTGCCAGGAGAAATATCAATAACCTCAGATATGCAGATGACACCACACTTACGGCAGAAAGCGAAGAGGTACTAAGGAGCCTCTTGAGGAGAGTGAAAAAGCTGGCTTAAAACTCTACATTCGAAAAACGAAGATCATGGCATCCCGTCCCATCACTTCATGGCAAATAGATGGGGAAACAACAGAAACAGTGACAGACTATTTTCTTGGGCTCCAAAATCTCTGTAGATGGTGAGTGCACCATGAAATTTAAAAAAAAAGAAAAAAACACTTGCTCCTAGGAAGAAAAGCTACAACAAACCTAGAGAACATATTAAAAAGCAGACACATTACTTTGCCGACAAAGGTCCATCTAGTCAAAGCCATGGTTTTTCCAGTAGTCATGTATGGATGTGAGAAAAGAAAAAGGAAAGTGAAGTCACTCAGTTGTGTCCGACTCCTTGAGACAGCATGGACTGTAGCCTACCAGGCTCCTCCATCCACGAGATTCTCTAGGCAATAATACTGGCGTGAGTTGCCATTTCCTTCTCTAGGGGAATCTTCCCGATCCAGGGATCAAACCTGCATCTCTCACATTGCAGGCAGGTGCTTTACCCTCTGAGCCATCAGGGAAGCCCACTGGGGATGTGAGAGTTGGACCATTGGGGATGTAAGAGTTGGACCATAAAGAAAGCTGAGCACCGAAGAATTGATGCTTTTGAACTACAGTATTGGAAGATTCTTGAGAGTCCCTTGGACTGCAAAAGGATCAAACCAGTGCATCCTAAAGGAAATCAGTTCTGAATATTCATTGGAAGGACTGATGCTAAAGCTGAAGCTTCAATACTTTGGCTACTTGATGCGAAGAACTGACTCACTAGAAAAGATCCTGATGCTGGGAAACATTGAAGGCAGGAGGAAAAGGGGACGACAGAGGATGAGATGGTTGGATGGCATCACTGACTCAATGGACATGAGTTTAAGCAAGCTCCAGGAGTTGGTGATGGACAGGGAAAACGAGTGCTTCAGTCCATGGGGTCGCAAAGAGCCGAACACGACTGAGTGACTGAGCTGAACTGAACTGAACTACCTCTTCTCATCAAAAACCACAGGAATTAGCAGAGCCATAAATCTCTGGAAAGGAGAGTAAAGGAAAAACTAAAAATAAGACTGGTTGGAAGTCTACTTAAGAAAAAATTGCCAGATATTCCCAAGTCTGCATATTTGGGCAACTGACCAATGGGGACTCCCCACCCCAGGAGAAGACAATGTATTTTCTTTAAAGGGTCTAAAAGAGACGTTTCAGACTAAAAGGGCCCAGCAGTGCCTGGTACTATTAATTGAAATAAACTTACATCAAGGCACATCATTGTAAAATTTCAGAACACTAAGAACAATAAAAAGAAGCTTCAAGTTGGGGAGGGGAAACGGGTAGGGGAAGTCAGCATGACTCTGAAAGAGACTTCTTCAAGAAAACTGAAGTACAATAATAAACCCCTATGGGTCAATCTGTCTGAACGTGTGGAACAGAGAAGTTGCAGACAATTTAGCTCACTTAAAAAATTACACCAAAAAATTTATTAGCTCCAAACATTATAGAAGTTTGTGCAGAAAAGGAAAAGTAATCACATGCTAAATATTAAGACTTTTAATATATAAATTCATTGAAATGTACCATTCAATACAATCCAGCTCTCTGCCATTAGGCATTTTCTTTATACACAGAGGTAAAGTTACTGTTGTATAAAGGATTCACTTATTTCAGAACTAAAATGGAAGAGTCTTTGCAATCAAAAAGGTTAGGAACCATAGAAACTATGAGACCCTTTCTGAAGAATTATACAGGAAAATGCCATTATCAGACTTGGAGGCAAGCACTGTGGATCAGAATTAAGAGAAAATTCAGAAAGTATAACTGATTAGATATAGAAAAGAACTGGAACAGCTGATCAAAAGCGAAGAAATCTGGGAATACTCATTTTCACATATGGTCAATGGGTACAACTGTGATGCCATTAATAATAGTGAGGCTTTGTTTTAGACACAGTGAACCTGAGATAATTTTTCTTGTGGGATAATCCATATGGGAATGGTCTTATATTATTTTCACACTCATGACACTACATAGGCTCCACTTTTCAGGGAAGTTATTGCAGCTGTGACTGAAAAACCATAGAGTTCAAATTATGACTATTAACAAAGTGAGAAAAGAAGGTTCTTGCATAATGATCAAAATCCTATCTTTCACTTCTAAACAAGATTTTTGAAAAACGCATCTAGTGGTTTCAGTGGTAATAAACAACTCTGCATATTTTAAGCAGAATGCATGTATACCTAGATGGCCAAACATCTCCAAGAGGAAATAATACTAAAGACAACTACAATAATAAATAACAGGTAGTTTTATTAAAAGATAATTTACAGATATTAAGAGAATTTAAATCGTAACTTACTCCTCTTGGAGGGTGGGGGGCAGAATCCTTATGTCCTCAGAGATTTTAACATGTTCCATGTGTTTTAATGCACTTATTTTAGTTTCCATGTTCAAACTGTACCCTTACTAGTCAGTGGGAGCTCCTTCAAGTCGACTCTTGCATTCTTTAGACAGAATCCCATCTTCTCGTCCTTCTGGCACAAGGAGATCATCCCGGTTTATCCTGTGCCCCTCCCACCTGAGCCCTGGAGTCAACCAGCGGCAGGATACAGTATTCATAGACCGCAGTATTTAATCTAGGTTCTGAGATGCTCATTGTCACTGGACTGACACTGCTCCTAGGTCTTGGCTTACATGAATTAGGAAATCTGTATTTCTCTTCCTGAGAAGCATATACCAATAATTCACCAAATCCAGTTTAAGATTATAGCATTTTACGTTGTTGCTGTTCAGTCACTAAGTTGTGTCTGACTCTTTGCGACCCCATGGACTGCAGCATGCCAGACTTCCCTGTCCTTCACTATCATCCTGAATTTGCTTGAAGTCATGTCCATTGAGTTGGTGATGCCATCCAACCATCTCATCTTCTGTAACCTCCTTCTCCAACTGCCCTCCATCTTTCCTAGCATCACAGTCTTTTCCAAGTTGGCTCTTTGCATCAGGTGGCCAAAGTATTGGCACTTCAGCTTCAGTGTCAGTCCTTTCAGTGAATATTCAGGGTTGATTTCCTTTAGGATTACTGGTTTGATCTCCTAGCTATCAAGGAACTCTCAAGAGTCTTCTCCAGGATCACAGTTTAAGTATCAATTCTTCGGCACTCAGCCTTCTTTATGGTCCAACTCTCACATCCATACATGCCTAGTGGAAAAACTACAGCTTTGACTATATCAACCTCTATCAGCAAAGTGACGTCTCTGCTTTTTAATACACTGTCTTGGGTTGGGAAGATCCCCTGGAGGAGGGCATGGCAACCCACCATGTTGCCATGTATTCTTGCTTGGAGAATCCTCATGGACAGAGGAGCCTGGCAGGCTACAGTCCATGGGGTCACAAAGAATCGGACACAACTGAGTGAGTAAGCACAGCACAGCACAGGTTTGGCATAGCTTTTCTTCCAAGGAGTAAGTGTCTTTTAATTTCATGGCTGCAGTCACCATCCACAGCATTTTATGTAACTTCTTTGATTTTATGGTTCCATCCTTCTTCCCTTGTATTGAAAAATATGATATTCAAATAACCTTATCTGCTTCTTACTGTTATGTACAAAATATCCATACATGGGTTTCAAAATAACAATACCAATCTTACTGATAACGATAACAATACTGAAAGCAATTTATAATTTCCTTATGTTTCTTTCTGTTTTAACGTTATATCTCACCAGGAACATACATATAAAATACTGTGTATCAAAGTTACTTGAAATATTCTCAGATGACTTATGCCACTAACACAGTAATAGTTAGATTCAAACGTTTCCTTTTTAAAAAAATCTTTAGAACTGCTTTTACTTTATTATTTTAAATCATGTAAAACGTCTCTATGACCCCAACCCCTAAAGTACAAAATGTACTTTCTGAAAGACTTAGTTTGCATTCTCAGTTTGCATTCTCTGCCCCTCTTTCCCCCACTTAACCACTTTCATTAATTTGGTTTATTTTTCCATTGCTATCTATGTGCACTCTTCAAATACAGGAAAACTCTGGACTCTGTTCTTTGCTTATAGTCTCAAATCACTCTGAAACTGTATATAGATGTTGTCTTCATTTCTTTCTAAGGTTGCACAGTATTCCTCTGTGGCTAAATAAGCTGTAGTACCCCCTATCCTATCATCCAACCCCCTATTACTATTTTTATCAGCATTTTGTTATTACATACATAACTTCTGAATTTTAGTTTCTGTCCACCTCCTTTCCGATTATACAGTTTGGAAACAGATTATTTTTATAGTTCCTGTGAAAAATGCAGGCTTTTAGTTTGTGCCTTACACTCAAATCATTTTCTGGATTTAGGCTTACGCAGCATACAAAGTGATTAAGAGCACAGATTCTGAAGTCAGAAAGCCTATGTTTATGTCACAGTTCTAATACTTACTAGCTGGGTGACCCTGGACAAGGTATTTATTTCTTTGTGATGTAATTTCTCATCTGTTAAAATGGTGGAGAGAACAGTGCTATCATCACAGGTTTATGTGAGGATCAGAAATGTGTAGTAAACAGTAAATGCTAGTATTAGCTGTAGTTATTACAGAATAAATTATACCTTAAAGATATGTGTGCCATCTTAAATAAGGCTTATCACAGTGAATAAAACAATGTGGCTCACTACTGCTTGATAAGACCATGATAAAAAAGAGAATTTCTAAACTCAAATTGGTGTATACAATAGAATTAAATTTCAAATTTTAAAAAATGCTAATTAAAATTTGTGTATTTTTAGAATATAATTATATTCATCTAGATAATTTGTCCCAACTCATTGAATACAATAAAGCCTATTTTTGCTCCTAAAGCAGGCATACTTGCCTCTCTATCCAGTTTTCATAACATACTAATTTTCTGCTTCAGAGAACAAAGAAGCTACTTTCAGATACTGTCAGAAGTAGTATAACAGTGACATTTAGTTAAAAATATATTAAAAATGTTATATAGCATACTCTACTAAGAAACAGTATCTGAGAGATATTAAAAAATGAAAAAATGAGTTAATATTAAAAACTATTGTAATTTTATTGGAACTCTGAGAATAGGAAAATGCCAAAAATTTTGAGCATTATCTCAGCTTTCAAGTGCAAGCATAATAGCACCATTATTCTAAAATATTATTTTGTATAAAAAATGCAAATAATTCGTGATAATGAGTATATGTCTGGTATCTAACATCCATTTAATAAATAATTAAATTCAGTTTCTAGGATTTCAAATCAAATATGAGGTTTAGCTACAGCACTGCTATATAAAAATAGTCTTTTTGTTTGTTTGTTTTTGCTTTTTTGTTTTTTACATTTTATTTTATTCAACTTTACAATATTGTATTGGTTTTGCCATATATCAAAATGAATCTGCCACAGGTATACATGTGTTCCCCATCCTGAACCCTCTTCCCTCCTCCCTCCGAATACTATCCCTCTGGGTCGTCCCAGTGCACCAGCCCCAAGCATCCAGTATTGTGCATCGAACCTGGACTGGTGACTCATTTTATATATGATATTATACATATTTCAATGCCATTCTCCCAAATCATCCCACCCTCTCCCTCTCCCACAGAGTCCAAAAGACTGTTCTATACATCAGTGTCTCTTTTGCTGTCTCGTATGCAGGGTTATTATTACCATCTTTCTAAATTCCATATATATGCGTTAGTATACTGTACTGGTGTTTTTCTTTCTGGCTTACTTCACTCTGTATAATAGGCTCCAGTTTCATCCACCTCATTAGAACTGATTCAAATGTATTCTTTTAAATGGCTGAGTAATACTCCATTGTGTATATGTACCACAGCTTTCTTATCCATTCATCTGCTGATGGGCATCTAGGTTGCTTCCATGTCCTGGTTATTATAAACTGCTGCGATGAACATTGGGGTACACGTGTCTCTTTCCCTTCTGGTTTCCTCAGTGTGTATGCCCAGCAGTGGGATTGCTGGATCATAAGGTAGTTCTATTTCCAGTTTTTTAAGGAATCTCCACACTGTTCTCCATAGTGGCTGTACTAGTTTGCATTCCCACCAACAGTGTAAGAGGGTTCCCTTTTCTCCACACCCTCTTCCGCATTTATTGCTTGTAGACTTTTGGATAGCAGCCATTCTGACTGGCGTGAAATGGTACCTCACAGTTAAAAATAGTCTTAAACACAGGTTATTAGACTGGCAATTTTTAATTCAAGAATCTATATATTATTAATGATCCCCTGAATCAAGACAAATTAGAAGTGGTCAAACAAGAGATGGCAAGAGTGAATGTTGACATTCTAGGAATCAGCGAACTCAAATGGACTGGAATGGGTGAATTTAACTCAGATGACCATTATACCTACTACTGTGGACAAGGAATCCCTCAGAAGAAATGGAGTAGCCATCATGGTCAACAAAAGAGTCCGAAATGCAGTACTTGGATGCAATCTCAAAAACAACAGAATGATCTCTGTTCGTTTCCAAGGCAAACCATTCGATATCACAGTAATCCAAGCCTATGCCCCAACCAGTAACGCTGAAGAAGCTGAAGTTGAACGGTTCTATGAAGACCTATAAGACCTTTTAGAACTAACACCCAAAAAAAGATGTCCTTTTCATTATAGGGGACTGGAATGCAAAAGTAGGAAGTCAATAAATTTACCTGGAGTAACAGGCAAATTTGGCCTTGGAATACGGAATGAAGCAGGGCAAAGACTAATAGAGTTTTGCACTAGTCATAACAAACACCCTCTTCCAACAACACAAGAGAAGACTCTATACATGGACATCACCAGATGGCCAACACCGAAATCAGATTGATTATATTCTTTGCAGCCAAAGATGGAGAAGCTCTATACAGTCAGCAAAAACAAGACCAGGAGCTGACTGTGGCTCAGACCATGAACTCCTTACTGCCAAATTCAGACTTAAATTGAAGAAAGTAGGGAAAACCACTAGACCATTCAGGTATGACCTAAATCAAATCCCTTATGATTATACAGTGGAAGTGAGAAATAGATTTAAGGGCCTAGATCTGATAGATAGAGTGCCTGATGAACTATGGAATGAGGTTTGTGACATTGTACAGGACACAGGGATCAAGACCATCCCCATGGAAAAGAAATGCAAAAAAGCAAAATGGCTGACTGGGGAGGCCATACAAATAGCTGTGAGAAGAAGAGAAGCGAAAAGCAAAGGAGAAAAGGAAAGATATAAACATCTGAATGCAGAGTTCCAAAGAATAGCAAGAAGAGATAAGAAAGCCTTCTTCAACGATCAGTGCAAAGAAATAGAGGAAAACAACAGAATGGGAAAGACTAGAGATCTTTTCAAGAAAATCAGAGATTCCAAAGGAACATTTCATGCAAAGATGGGCTCAATAAAGGACAGAAATGGTATGGACCTAACAGAAGCAGAAAATATTAAGAAGAGATGGCAAGAATACACAGAAGAACTGTACAAAAAAGATCTTCACGACCCAGATAATCATGATGGTGTGATCACTGACCTAGAGCCAGACATCCTGGAATGTGAAGTCAAGTGGGCCTTAGAAAGCATCACTATGAACAAAGCTAGTGGAGGTGGTGGAATTCCAGTTGAGCTATTCCAAATCCAGAAAGAGGATGCTGTGAAAGTGCTGCACTCAACATGCCAGCAAATTTGGAAAACTCAGCAGTGGCCACAGGACTGGAAAAGGTCAGTTTTCGTTCCAATCCCAAAGAAAGGCAATGCCAAAGAATGCTCAAACTACCACACAATTGCACTCATCTCACACGCTAGTAAAGTAATGCCCAAAACTCTCCAAGCCAGGCTTCAGCAATATGTGAACCGTGAACTTCCTGATGTTCAAGCTGGTTTTAGAAAAGGCAGAGGAACCAGAGATCAAATTGCCAATATCTGCTGGATCATGGAAAAAGCAAGAGAGTTCCAGAAAAACATCTACTTCTGCTTTATTGACTGTGCCAAAGCCTTTGACTGTGTGGATCACAATCAACTGTGGAAAATTCTGAAAGAGATGGGAATACCAAACCACCTGACTGCCTCTTGAGAAATTTGTATGCAGGTCAGGAAGCAACAGTTAGAACTGGACATGGAACAATAGACTGGTTCCAAATAGGAAAAGGAGTACGTCAAGGCTGTATATTGTCACCCTGTTTATTTAACTTATATGCAGAGTACATCATGAGAAACGCTGGACTGGAAGAAACACGAGCTGGAATCAAGATTGACGGGAGAAATATCAATAACCTCAGATATGCAGATGACACCACCCTTATGGCAGAAAGTGAAGAGGAACGAAAAAGCTTCTTGATGAAGGTGAAAGTGGAGAGTGAAAACATTGGCTTAAAGCTCAACATTCAGAAAAGGAAGATCATGGCATCCGGTCCCATCACTGCATGGCAAATAGATGGGGAAACAGTGGAAACAGTGTCAGACTTTATTTTTCTGGGCTCCAAAATCACTACAGATGGTGACTGCAGCCATGAAATTAAAAGACGCTTACTCCTTGGAAGGAAAGTTATGACCAACCTAGATAGCATATTCAAAAGCAGAGATGTTACTTTGCCAACAAAGGTTCGTCTAGTCAAGGCTATGGTTTTTCCTGTGGTCATGTATGGATGTGAGAGTTAGACTGTGAAGAAGGCTGAACGCCGAAGAATTGATGCTTTTGAACTGTGGTGTTGGAGAAGACTCTTGAGAGTCCCTTGGACTGCAAGGAGATCCAACCAGTCCATTCTGAAGGAGATCAGCCCTGGGATTTCTTTGGAAGGAATGATGCTAAAGCTGAAACTCCAGTACTCTGGCCACCTCATGTGAAGAGTTGACTCATTGGAAAAGACTCTGATGCTGGGAAGGATTGGGGGCAAGAGGAGAAGGGGACGACAGAGGATGAGATGGCTGGATGGCATCACTGACTCGATGGACGTTAGTTTGAGTGAACTCAGGGAGTTGGTGATGGACAGGGAGGCCTGGCGTGCTGCGATTCATGGGGTCGCAAAGAGTCGGACACGACTGAGTGACTGTCTGATCAAATCTGATCTGAACACTTGTACTGGCTGAGTATATGATAGGCAATGTTTTAAGTGGCCTATACATATAAGGTTATGCAATCCTTACCTCAACCCTAGGAAGTAGGTAAAGTTTTTATCCTTATTTGACAGATCAAAATTGAGGATTAGAGATTAACTTGCTCACCTCACCCAGCTGTGAGGTAGCAGAGACAATATTCTAATTGTAACAGTTTTGCTTAAGTCATCTGCTAAGTTATACTACATCAAGAATATAACTTAAATAGTAAGAGAAAATATTCCTCTTAGGACATATCCTAAAAACTTGCCTCATTTTTAAATAAATTTCACAATCTCATTCTGTATGATGAACAAGCTGTCTTTCAACTATTACTTTACTAATAATATTGCAGAAAAGCAGGAGGAAAAATCCATTTAAATTTTTTCTGGTAGGTGTTTAAATGTAAGAAAAATTCTAAGTTTTTCATCAGTTAGAATTTATAGATTATACTTTAACACAAGAATTTCAGATAATGGTAATTACAGATTATTAAAATCATATAGTGTAACAGCTTTTACAATAAATATGAGAATTTAAGTCCAGAATGTACTCAAGAATGTGTAAGTAGCAGAGCTGGGTGTACAAAACCAAGACACAGGTCAAGGAGAAAATAACATTCCACATGCAGTTATTATTTACTAAACTTAGGCTCATGGAAAAGCTTACAGTCAAGAAGAGAAAGATAAATCACACACTGAAAAATCTACAAAGGCAACAGCAAAATGACAAGGCAACTTTCTCTCAAATTTCTATCACTCCCACATTGCCAATCAGTTATTTCTCAAACAGAATTAAGTTCCAAGTATCCATTCCTTGTATCGCTACTTTCAGAAAAGAAACTATCACTGAGGCAAAAGATGAAGCTGAAATTCTATAAGACAGATGGAAGTTCCTCAACATAATCAGTTTGGTAAGAGCTTAAATGCAATAAAAATTCACAACAACATTTTAGCGAACAACAGGAAAAATGTTACTTGGCTTGTAAGCTTTAGGGCTAGAATACTTTGAAATTAGAAGTGAGGTTGATAGACACATGGTGGGAAACAAGCCTCAAGTATCTGGGGTCAAGACAAGTCACACACAGATTATTACTCTTATGTCACAGCAAAAGCTTCTCAGGAACAAAGGCCTATACTCCCACCCTTTATCCCCTACTCTAAAAAAGAAACCAAAGAACCTATGAAATTAAAACCAAAGAGTTCTGCTGTATTTTCATTCTATATTTGCCCACTTCCTAGCTTACAATACTATGATTTTGGATTTAAGTTTCCATTGTGATTTCAAACATAAAATGTCAAATAAGAGAGTGTGCTGAAGAATGTAATGGGTTAGATAAAAAATCTTTCTGGGAAAAATCAGAATTAACCAAAGAACATTTTATTTCAAGCCTGGTTAAAAGCCTTTCTGCAAGAAATCCCTCAGAAGTCTACGATGACACTTTAACTGAATCATTCTTAAATAGCAACAAGATAGAATTCATTTAAGAATGAATACTGAGGGGCCTCCCGGGTGGCTTGGTTGGGGGAGTCAGTCTGCCAATTCAGGAGAGCCGGGAAGATCTTTGCAGGTATAATTAAGATGGAGTCATCAGGATAGGCCCCATCCCTGGTGGTTCAGAGGGTAAAGAATCTGCCTGCAATGGGGGACACCCAGGTTCGATCCCTGCATCAGGAAGCTTGAGAAGGAACTGGCAACCCACTCCAGTATTCTTGCCTGGGAAATCCCACGGACAGAGGACTCTGGCAGAATACAGTCCGTGGGGTTGCAAGAGTTTGACATGACTGAGTGAGTAACACACACTTAACCCATTATGACTGGTGTCCTTATAAGAAGAGAAGACAGAGATATAAGGAGAAGGTCATGTGACAACTGAGGCAAAGACTGGAGTGACGCATATTTAAGCGAAGGAAGTCAGAAATTGCTGCTAACTACCAGAAGCTAAGAAAAAGGCATGGAACAGATTTTCCTCTAGAGTCCTCAGAGACAGGGTAGCCCTACCGACACCTTGATTTCCGACTTCTAGTTTCTAGAACTCTGTGAGAGAGATAATCACTATAAATACTATAGATTAGTTCCTGTTGTTATAAACCACTCAGATTGCGGTACTTTGTTATGCTAGCCCTAGGAAACAAATATCATTCTTAATGATATCATCATTTTCTCATCGCTTTACAATTTAACACTTCAGTAATTTGGCATATGAACCTCTCCAATTTACAGATACTAAAGGTTTTAAATAACACCATTATCCCCACCCTCAACAGATAATTCTCACAATAGTCCCTCTGTTCTTGTTCACTTCTCTGCAGTATTTAACACTGTATTAATCTAATTCACCCTGCTAGGATTGCCAGATTTAGCAAATGAAATACTATGTTTTATCGGCAACCCTAACCCTACCAAACAGTTAAGACTCAGCTCCCATCTCAACTCCCTCTCTCTGAAAAATGTTCTCTACAAAATGCTGGGTTGGAAGATCACTTCTATACTCCCAGAGGAACATAAAGCAAACAGATAGCAACGTCTAATAGTAGAAAGTGTTCATGAAAATCACCTGGGGAACTTTTTAAAAAGAAATCCTAACATCTTATGTCGTACTCAAATTTACAAAAAGTTCACCAGGTAATCGGAGACACCTCTAATCTAAAACTATGTAACAGTAAATATGGGCTAACTGTTTACCAGCTTCCAACCCCAAAAGAATGACTGCTCAAGAGCAGAAACTGTGGTTTCCCTATCACGTGTGCCTAGAAGAACGCACTGAAGATCAACACCAGGGGGTGGCAGACAATGCTGCTGGGCCAGATCCAAACAACTGCATGATTCTGTTGGATACATGTAGTCTATGCCTGCTTCAATCGACAACAACAGAAATAAACACTTGAGACAAAAACGCTATGGCCCACAAAACCTAAAACATGTACTATACAAAAAGTTTGCTGACACCTGAATCACACGGTCAGGTGAAGCTGAAATTGAATGGCTCTATGAAGACCTACAAGACCTTCTAGAACTAACACCCAAAAAGAGTCCTTTCCATTATAGGGGCTGCTACTGCTGCTAAGTCACTTCAGTCGTATCCAACTCTGTGCGACCCCATAGACAGAAGCCCATCAGGCTACCCCATCCCTGGGATTCTCCAGACAAGAACAGTGGAGTGAGTTGCCATTTCCTTCTCCAATGCATGAAAGTGAAAAGTGAAAGTGAAGTCACTCAGTCATGTCCGAATCTTAGCAACCCCATGGACTGCAGCCTACCAGGCTCCTCCGTCCATGGGGATTTTCCAAGCAAGAGTACTGGAGTGGGGTGCCATTGCCTTCTCCATCATTATAGGGGACTGGAATGCAAAAGTAGGAAGTCAAGAAATACCTGGAGTAACAGGCAATTTGGCCTCTGAGTATAGAATGAAGCAGGGCAAAGGCTAATAAAGTTTTGCCAAGAGAACACACTGGTCATAGCAAACACCCTCTTCCAACAACACAAGAGAAGACTCTGCACATGGACATCACCAGAAGGTCAACACCAAAATCAGGCTGATTATATTCTTTGCAGCCGAAGACAGAGAACCTCTACACAGTCAGCAAAAACAAGACCGGGAGCTGACTGTGGCTCAGATCATGAACTCCTTATTGCCAAATTCAGACTTAAATTGAAGAAAGTAGGGAAAACGACTAGACCATTCAGGTATGACCTAAATCAAATCACTTATATGATGGAAGTGACAAATAGACTGAAGGGATTAGATCTAACAGACAGGGTGCCTGAAGAACTATGGACAGAGATTCATGACATTCTACAGGAGGCAGTGATAAAGACCATCCCCAAGAAAAAGACAAAATGGTTGTCTGAGGAGGCCTTACAAATAGCTGTGAAAAGAAGAGAAGTGAAAGGCAAAGGAGAAAAGGAAATATATACCCATTTGAAAGCAGAGTTCCAAAGAATAGCAAAGAGAGATAAGAATGCCTTCCTCAGTGATCAGTGAAAAGAAATAGAGGAAAACAATAGAATGGGAAGACTAGAGATCTCTTCAAGAAAATCAGAGATACCAAGGGAACTTTTCATGCAAAGACGGGCACAATAAAGGACAGAAATAGTATGAACCTAACAGAAGCAGAAGATATTAAGAAGAGGTAGCAAGAATACACAGATCAACTATACAAAAAAGATCTTCATGATCCAGATAATCACAATGGTGTGATCACTCACCTAGAGCCAGACATTCTGGAATGCAAAGTCAAGTGGCTCTTAGGAAGCAGCATCACTAAGAACAAAGCTAGAGGAAGTGATGGAATTCCAGTTGAGCTATTTCAAATCGTATAAGATGATGCTGTGAAAGTGCTGCACTCAATATGTCAGCAAATTCGGAAAACTCAGCAGTGCCACAGGACTGGAAAAGGTCAGTTTTCATTCCAATACCAACGAAAGACAATGACAAAGTATGCTCAAACTACCGCACTCATCTCACATGCTAACAAATTAATGCTCAATATTCTCCAAGCCAGGCTTCAACAGCACATAAACTCTGAACTTCTAGATGTTCAAGCTGGATTTAGAAAAAGCAGAGGAACCAGAGATCAAATTGCCAACATCCACTGGATCATCAAAAAAGCAAGAGAGTTCCAGAAAAACATCTATTTCTGCTTTATTGACTACGCCAATACCTTTGACTCTGTGGATCACAACAAACTGTGTAAAATTCTGAAAGAGATGGGAATACCAGACCACCTGACCTGCCTCTTGAGAAACCTATATGCAGGTCAAGAAGCAACAGTTAGAACTGGACATGGAACAATAGACTGGTTCCAAATCCAGAAAGGAGTACGTCAAGGCTCTATATTGTCACTCTGCTTATTTAACTTCTATGCAGAGTACGTCATGAAAAACGCTGGGCTGGATGAAGCACAAACTGGAGTCAAGATTGCTAGGAGAAATATCAATAACCTCAGATATGCAGATGATACCACCCTTATGGCAGAAAGTGAAGATGAACTAAAAAGCCTCTTGATGAAAGTGAAAGAGGACAGTGAAAAAGTTGGCTTACAGCTCAACATTTAGAAAACGAAGATCATGGCATCCGGTCCCATCACTTCATGGGAAATAGATGGGGAAACAGTGTCAGACTTTATTTTTGGGCTCCAAAATCACTGCAGATGGTGACTGCAAACATGAAATAAAAAGACGCCTGCTCCATGGAAGGAAAGTTATGACCAATCTAGACATCATATTAAAAAGCAGAGATATTACTTTGACAACAAAGGTTCATCTAGTCAAGGCTATGGTTTTTCCAGTAGTCGTGTATGGATGTGAGAGTTGGACTGTGAAGAAAGCTGAGCGCTGAAGAACTGATGCTTTTGAACTGTGGTGTTGGAGAAGACTCTTGAGAGTCCCTGGGACTGCAAGGAGATCCAACCAGTTCATCCTAAAGGAGATCAGTCCTGGGTATTCATTGGAAGGACTGATGCTGAAGCTGAAACTCCAATACTCTGGCCACCTGATGAGAAGAACTGACTCATTGGGAAAGACCCTGATGCTGGGAAAGATTTAAGGCTGGAGGAGAAGGGGACGGCAGAGGATGAGATGGCTGGATGGCATCACCGACTCGATGGACCCAAGTCTGAGTAAGCTCCAGGAGTTAGTGATGGACAGGGAGGCCTGGCGTGCTGCAGTCCATGGGGTCACAAAGAGTCGGACATGACTGAGTGACTGAACTGGACTGACCCACATGGTGAAACTGAATAATCAGCAGTGATACTAAATGCAGCCATTTGAAAATCAAATTAACATGCATATTAACACAGATATCTGCAGCGTTATACGAGCATATAAGTGTATAATAAATGTCTGAAGAACAGAACATTAAACAGTGTGATGCTTGAATATGTTCCAGTGGTTGGTTAATATGAAAGAAGACTTTACTATCTATACAAACTAATACCCACTTAGTTTCCCGAAATATACTATGGATTGCTGCTTTGATTACTGTGGTTAATGCATTTCTAACAACGAACCTTTTTGGGAAAGCACATTTTCATTTCACTGGGAGGAAATCAAATAGCTTTTAGGATCTAAAGCCAGGACTTTCACACACAAAAAATGCTACTTGGCTATGTTATAATAACACTTCACCTAATCAGCTCTCATATCTGACTTAAAACATAGCTAAGAAATTAGAAACAAAAAATAGATGCTTTTAACAAGAACACCTTCTCAGAAAGTTCCATACAAAGGAAGTGTATATGAACCACATATATACATGTAAAGATATATTAACATATATTTAAAATATTTATATCTAAGTATATACATTTGATACAATTTATATCTTTAATATGTAGATGTATAGATAACTCGAGCCTGTTCTTAATTATACAAACTATATACAATATATAGAGATATAGTGATTCCATAAAGATATAATGCATAAAAATAAACTCATAGCCTATCAAGTTTTTTTTTTTAAATGGGGATATAACTGACATATTACACTATATCAGCTTCAGGTATACAATGCAATGATGCAACACTGGTTCTTTGTTATACACAATTCATACGAGCTTGGTACTCTAAATTCAATAGACAATCCAAATTAAAAGTGCCAAATTATAGTGGGATACTGTGTCCCAAAAGCAGGTGAACAAACTGGACAGGTGAGAAGTATCAGACGTCACCACCCTTTGGGTAATTTATAAGTTTTTAAACCCTTATTATACAAGGTGAAGTCTCAGGATAGGGGCGGGGAAGACTTTGGGGACTCATCAGCAGACACTTTGTTAGAAATGTGAAATGTGCATTTTAACAACATCTTCAGGTGACTTATATGCACAATCAGATTTCTGATCTCTAGTCCAGAAGTATTAACACCAATTTAATACTGCTAAAAGAAAATACTCTGTCCAGAATTACTCTTCCCTTTCTTGTCAATCATCCAAACCCAATTGAAGGTCCAATCTCACAAAATACAGATGGAAAACTTACAACAATATTCATTAGAAAGATGACAGTACCTTCAGCACTTGAACTTGACCATCTGTAGTAATTTCCTTTAGTAGTTCACAAAAGGACTGACATAGACCTACTGCATAGGTCTGAAATGCAATGAAAAGTCAAATTATACATATGAATATATCTGTAATATCAAAAAAGGCATAATATTGAATTTGGGACTCAATCTATTTGAATATTAGATACTAGAGCTCTCAGTATATAAAATTTCAATTAAAACTCTGTAGGAAAAGTTTAGGAAATAAAAATACAGTTTACTCCTATTCTGATTTTTGTAGCAATGTAAGGATATATTTATATGTAGAGCATATTTTGTGTTAAATAATGTAATTCATGGAACTGCATCACCTTTGCAGTGGGCAGTGCTTATGATGATCCCCCCAATCAAAGTAATAAGTCAATCTTTTATACTTTGAAAAAGCTTCAAAATAAGATTTCTGATTTCAAAGAGGAAACAATCAAATAATAACTATATAAATTCTAACAATGCAAAAGCTACAACATACCTGTAAAAATTCAGTTGATGATAAAAAGATATAACCATTGATGATCTTAAAGCAGGTTCTGACACTTTCTGAACTTAGTTCTGCCAAAATAGTAATAATAAAGAACAAATTAATTAATTGTTCCAAATCAGTTTAAATGAAGCAATTCATTTAAAGCTAAGCTACATGCCCTTCTTTATAAATCTTTTCTGAATGCTATTCTGACTGCCAGTACATCAATATCTATCTAAAAACTGGCATTAACCTGTAACTTAAAGCTTTCCATATACCTCCCATTACTTAAAACAACTTAGAAAATACTAAGCTCCCTTTTCTTTCCTTTCAGAAAATAACTACATAATCCAACCTTTCATTTCAAATTAAATTTCTAGTACCAGCATGACAAACTGCATGCAACTGAATCATTTTATCATCAAATTCTGACATCTGCTTAAATGGGTTCATTCAGTAAGCTTTTACTGAGTGTCTACTGTGCTGGCATTGAACATGTAACCCTACTTAAAAGAGTGCCTGTTATACTTTGAAAATTATAATTCCCAACTCTTGGGCTTTGTTATTCAAATCCACTCCCCCATGAAAAACCTACACATAGAAAATGTTCTTAAAAGTATTATTACCAGAATAGTATAGGAAAATAATATTACTTTTAGGTATTCCTTTCAAAGTGCAAAGCAAAAAACCATTTTGTTAAAATTGAGTATGATCAAATGTATATGCAGTGCTATTTTACATGTCTTATCACAAACAATAATGATAGAACAGAATATAGATTATATGTATTAATTATACAAATCAAAACATGATTCCAAAATATCATCTATGTCTAAAACTTTTCATTTTGTATTGCTACTATTTTAGAAATCATATGCACTTCCAATAGGACAGACTAAAAAATGTTTCCTGGCAAAAGTGTAGGCTCTGGGTTCTTATCTAACTCATATCCTAGCAAAGTGAGAAGATATTCTATTTAGATGAGAATGACCCATAAAAGACGGTTGCTCCTTGGAAGAAAAGCTATGACCAACCTAGAGAACATATTAAAAAGCAGAGATGTATCTTTGCCAACAAAGATCCATCTAGTCAAAGCTACGGTTTTTCCAGTACTCATGTATATATTTTAAGAGTTGGACTATAAAGAAAGCTGAACGCCAAAGAATTGATGCTTTTGAACTGTGGTGTTGGAGAAGACGCTTGAGAGTCCCTTGGACTGCAAGGAGATCCAACCAGTCAATCTTAAAGGAAATCAGTCCTGAATATACATTGGAAGGACTGATGCTAAAGCTGAAACTACAATACTTGGTTTGTCTGTTAAGAACTGACTCATTGGGAAAGATCCTGATGCGGGGAAAGACTGAAGGCAGGAGAAGAAGGGGACAACAGAGGATGAGATGGTTGGATGGCATCACTGACTCCTTGGACATGAGTTTAAGCAAGCTCTGGGAGTCGGTGATAGACTGGGAAGCCTAGTGTGCTACAGTCCATGGGGTCGCAAAGAGTTGGACATGACAAAGCAACTGAACTGAACCCACCCGTATATTTTCACCAATAGATGAAAAACATAACCCAAATTCAAAACGTTTCAAAGGAATTATTTTGTATATTCTAGGATTTAACGTATCAGTTAAAATGAGAATGTAGAGGGGACAGAGACTAACCAACTCGTTACCATGCTAATCAAAGACAGAAATAACAAAGGCTGTCACCTAAATATACGAAAGTGTTAGTATCTCAGTCGTGGGCTCTTGGCAAGCCCATGGACTATAGCCTGCCAGGCTCCTCAGTCCATGGGCAAGAACACTGGAGTGGTTTGCCAATGCCTTTTCCAGGGATCTACGGGCCCAGTAATCGAACCCGGGTCTCCTGCATTGCAGCCAGATTCTTTACTATCTGAGCCACCAGGGAAGCCGTTTCACAACAGAAGACAAAATGTCAGGATAAAAGAATAGACAATTATATTGGATAAAGTCATCCTAATGAAAACTTCACACTGTCCTTTTCTCCTTAAGGAGCAAGTCCAGTAAAGTCTGAACTTGGACACACTGTTTAACAGACAAACAATGAACAGAAAACTACTTGGCAACCTCCGTGATAAATATAGCAGAAGGGTCTACACTTTAGTAAAAATTCAGAATGATTACATTCTGGGTATGTCACCAAATATAATTTCTAAATCACTGCCATCTAAAATTTTACCAACGTCTATGAAGAAGAAAACAATATTTAAAAAAGATTTGATTTTGAAAACCACAGTTCCCATCTCTTCTCACAGATATTTTAAAAGCTATTTCTAGATTAATGTATACAAGCAAAGAGCAATTAGGTCACTTTATACTGTTTTCCATGCCTCCATCATGCCAAGTACAGCTTATACTAAGGAATGCTATCTTAAACAAATACTACATAGTAATAGTAAAAAAAATACCCCTAAAATTAATAAATTTATCTTAAAGTATATTGAACACTATTCATTGTTATCTATGAGTTCCTAGTAAAACTCTGATTAAAAAAAAGTTATTGTCTGGTCCAAGTATCAAGAGGAGATGACCATGCAATAGACCTGCATTTATTTTCAGACTGTGAATAATTTAATTCAAATGTTCTCAACCATGGGCAATTTTGCCCTCTAGGGGACATGTGGCCATGTCTGGAAACTCTGGCTGTGAAAACTAGCATCCAGTGGGTTGTGAGGATGCTATTAAATGTCTTACAATGCAGTATATTCCCCAAAAGAGAGGAGTTAAAAGACGCTCCGTGGGTAAGTATTAAAGATTGGGAACTCTGAATGGAATAAACATAAACAGTTTTTACATTTTGTAAATAAACAATGTTTTTAAATAGCAGTAGTCTGCAGACTGAAAAAGAATCAAAAGGCCAGTAAATAGCACTATATACAACTCTTAAATAGTCTATACAAGTTAAATGTGAATCTGCACTGGTAAAAATTACACACAAAATAACTTCTCTAGACAGTATTTTTTGTAAATTTAAGATATCACATACTTGTGAATGGTGGCCGATATGTAGCAGACAAGCATTGGCTTTCTATGGTTAAGTATCATCAGAATACATGTTCACGTTCAGAAAGGAATCAAACTACCTATCATCCATGATAGCTAACAGAGACTAAAGAGCCTAACCCTAGCACAGTGTCTAGTTCTCTGATGTCACATGTCAAAAGTGTTGCTTCAAAACATTAAGCTTCCAGGGACTTGCCTGGTGGCCCAGTGGTTAAGAATCCACCTTGCAATGCAGAGGCAAAGAGTTCAGTCCCTGGTCAGGGAACTAAGATCCCACAGGTCTCAGGGCAACTAAGCCTACGCGCCACAACTAGAGAGTCCATGTGCCACAACAAAAGATCCCGAAGACGCGATGAAAATCACACAGTGGAGACCCTGTGTGTGCATCTAAGACCCAACAACTAACGCTGACCTGAATGAATAAAGAACTTTTAAAAAAGAAAATTAAGCTTCCTTATTTCAAGCCCATACATAAATAATACCTCAACGAACAATAAGTTCTTTTCTAATATGTAATAATCTTTATTTTGGTGATTCCTTAGCTAAATCAGAAGTATGTATAGAGCTCATTTATGAACAACTGATAGCATGAAACGACTTTTTCAATTAAGTAAATTTAGTGTTTGCTCTTTAATACACAGAAATAGTTCTAAAAAGTTATACTGTAGGAAAAAAATTCAGAAACTATTAAAATACTACCCAACTTATTTCTTAAAATCAAGGGTTTATTAAAAATGGAAGGTATAATTTACAGCTGCCTGTAGAACAGTAGTAATTTTATGCTTTAAAACTTACCTAGAAGTGGTGACATATTCTGAAATATACGAAGCAACTCTGGTGTAATACATGGGCTGTTTTCCAAAGTCACTAACCTAGGAAGCAGGGGTAAAGAAAGATGATTAAATCACCTTCCACAGCCTTTAAAACTATTAACAATACAACTGAAGTATTTCAAAACCTGTCCCATTTAAAGGAAGAAAGCAAAATAGACAATACAGAAAATTTTTTTTTTTTTAAAAAAGGGACTACTCAGTCTTTTGTGGTGAGACACCAAACCTCTCCTCCATACAAAATACAGAAATTAATTCCAGGATTTATACGAGAAAAGTCAGGTTTTACAAGAGGTCAGAAGATTTTTATGGCATCAGATTAGAAAAAGTCTAGAAAAAGACTAATAACTACACTAAAGTTAACAACTATCATGTACCAAAAGCTGTCTCAAAAAAGTTAAAACATAAAAGTTACATACTGGGAGAAGATTGTTTTCAATAGATATGCTTAACAAGGGAATGATATTTTTTTAAAAAGTCAAGAGAAAAATGGACAGAACACATGAACAAATATTTCACACAAGATACAATGGTTGACAATAAACCCGACTATAAAATATATAAAGATATGTAACTAGTAATTAAGAAAATACAAATTATAACCAAAACAAGGTACAATTTTACCCCATCAATCGGCAAAATATTAAGTGTGACATACCATGTACTGTCAAAGCAATAAAACACTAACTTGCACAGTGCTGACAGCAATGCAAGTTGATATAATCACTTAGGGAAACCGCTACTATCCAGTAATACTGAATATGGATATGTGTATATAGCTATGACCTGGAACTGTTTCTAGGCAGAAACGTATACTAGGGCATACGGTCTTACACATTTGCTCTAGGAGTCATGCACAAGAATGTTCAGAGTTGCATTATTTGAACATCAAACAAAGTGGCAAATGAGTAAGTGAATCATTACAGTCACACCATTAGGCTCATCACTATAGATCTATCTCAAAACAGGAAGCAAAAGAACCAAGTTAGAACATACATGATACAATTCATAAAAAGTTAAAATATACTGTTTAGAGATACACACATGTATGTGATTTTAAAAATATAAAAACACAAGAAAGAAAATCAAGAAATGAAAACAAAAAAACTGGTACAGTGGGTTACCCCAGCATAGAACAAACTTGCCATAACACTGGCTTCACAGACAGTCTCACTCTTCTATTTCTTACCCAGAGTATGGAAAATGAGTTTTCATTTTATGTAAGTTACAAATAATTATAAACAACATGACCCCCATATTATTTTGTGTCTACGAAAGACTTCACAAATGTTAAATGACAAAATCAGGTAATCTAGGCAGGGGATTACACAGGGAAAACCAGGTACCCCCAAATGAAGTACTTCTCAACAGCACAAGGAGTGATGCCTTTGGACACCTTACCTTGATCAATAGTAACAGGATTCGAAAGAGAAAGACAAATACCATATGATACCATTTACACATGGAATCTAAAATATGGTACAAATAAACCTATCTACAAACAGAAATAGACTCAGACACAGAGAACAGGCTTGTGGTTCCCAAGCGGGAGGGAGAGAGGAGGGAAATGCACTGGGAATCTGGGGTTAGTAGACGCAAGCTATTACATACGGAACGGATAAACAGGTCCTACTGCACAGCACAGGGAACTATATTCAACATCCTGGGATAAACCATAATGGAAAAGAATATAAAAAAAGACTGTATGTATGTGTATAACTGAGTCACTCTAGTGTATGGAAGATATTAACACAACATTGTAAATCAACTATATGTTAATAAAAAACCAGTTTAAAAACAACAACAACAACAGGATTTCATTTCATTTTTAAAGAATAAAATTTCAAGTAAGCTTAAAAAAAAAATCCTATTCATCTTTAAAATAACCATGAACCAAAAGAAAAACTCCACTCCAGTCCTGAGGTTTCACTGAGAAAAACATTGGAGGGCATATTCTAAATGCTAGATGTTTAAAAACACTCTTACTCAACAGATCCAAAAAAGAGTGTCTGAAGCTTGTTCTTTCCCTTCCACTATCATTACTTTAGTAAAATGCCACTCAAGTCACTGTCACTCTCACTTCCTATGGTAGTTTCCATAGTATAAACCATGCTATTCCAAAGAGGGAAAAGATTTGAAGAATTGAAACTACTTAAAAATAAAATTACATGGTTTATAATTTCATATTAAAAAATAAAGACTTGGAAAGGAGAGGAAGTAAGAAAAAGTCAAAACACTAAATTCTTTACCATCAAGGAAAAGGAAAAGTTAACTACTTTGATAAATAATTAGACAAAGATATAGGTACCTATATCTTTGCATAGAGAAATTAAAACTTAATGTTAACCTTCCAAAAAATGTACAAAAGAGAGGGCATAAAGTAAAAAGATATATCAATTCAACAAATAAACATATGACTATAAAAATTCTTTTGAAGTAAAGCATCCCTGGTTAGGTTAAAATACAAAATTTAAAAATTTGCTCTGTATAGGAACATAACTAAATTTCAAATAAAAAAGCTAAAATGTAAAAGATGAACATAGATAGTAAAGTCACATCTAAACAAAACAGGGCTTCCCTGGTGGCTTAGTGGTAAAGAATCTGCCTGCCAATGCAGGAGACATGGGTTTGATCTCTGATCCGGGAAGACCCCCCATGCCAAGGAACAACTATTTGTGTTCCTTGCTCCACAACTATTGAGCCTGTGCTCTGGAGCCTGGGAGCTGCAACTACCGAAGCCTGTGTGCCCCAGAGCCTGTGCTCCACAACAAGAGAAGCCACCTTCAGTGAGAAGCCCGCCTACTCCAACTACAGAGCAGCCCCAACTCACCTCAACTAGAAAAAAGCCCATGCAGCAACAAAGATTCAGCAAGCCAAAAATAAAATAAAAAAAAATTTAATCTAAATGAAACAAACCATACAATATTAATATAAGATTAAATTTAAATGCAAAAGAATTTAAACATATATCACGTTACTTCACAAAAAATTTTAAATATATTTTATTTCTTAAATCTTATAACACTATACAAAAGTATCAAAATTTTGTGCAGTGAATATCTTGTTTAACTTACAGTTCAAAAATGCTAGAAGTGAACAGGGGCACTCACATGAAGAAAACTGAATGGGATATTTTAACAGATCAGTGTCAGGATAAAAAACCAAAATAATGTGAACAAACAATCTACAAGTTAAAAAGAATAGATATCATAGATATTCATGAAAGTCTGCATCTTCAATACTATTATTACTATTTATGTGCACATATTACTATAATAAGTCACTAAAATTCAAATTAAGTTTAAAAAACTTGTACAAGTGGTATGTTGTATTTACAATGCAATAAATCCAGGCCTAAATCATTTACTTTAATATCAGCAAAAAAATAACAATGTTGGGTCAAAGAAGTTATGAGGGAAAAAAAAAATCACATGATCAATCTGAAGAATTTCACTTTGCATATAACAAATAACAACTTGCACCTCCTTATCAGTTCAAATTTCTATTCCCCAAGGTAACTGTTTTATACTTTTGTCCCCACAAATCTTTCTCATCTTGTTAAATACTCCCATTCCAGCCTGTAACACTCAGTTGATGACTATCCTTCATATTTTGTTGAGAAAATAGAAGTTATGAGATGGAATATCCTCCCATCTTATTCTACTACAATACAAAAATCTCTCTGTCTCCAGTTAAAATAGATGAACTATCCCTGCTATCTAAAGGAGGAAAAAAAAAAAAAAAAATCAACCCCTCCATTCACGCTGAATCCCATCCCTTCTTGCCTCCCTCAATTATCTCACTCTCTCAAGCCTCATCATACCTCCAGATCTTCATTCCTACACTGGCCAACTGTTGCCCAACTTCAACATCCTTTTCATAGTCGAAGCTCTCAAACAACTTGCCAATGCTCATAGGCTGCACTTAACTCCAATTTATTCTTCGGTCTACTCTCTTCCTCCTCCTGTTCTCACTACTCCACTGAAACCCCTCCTATCATCTCCCTTGACCCTTACTATGGACTACTCTTACTCTGACAATCAGCAACATTTGACATAATTAACCATTCCCTCTTTTAAGAAATATTCTCTCTTGGCTTGGTTTTCCTCCTCTGATAGCTTCTCACGCAACCTCAAAATTTTTTCTTCAGGATTCCGCCCAGAACACTATGTTCTCTATCTGCCCTTTTCTTCCTAGGCAACCTCACCAATTCTCAGACTTTATAAATCATATATATCATGTGTATCTCATGCTCACACAACCAAGTGAGGTAGAAATTATTTTTCCTCATTTCACAGATAAGAAACGATGTAATCATCAGAACATGATGGCAAACCTAATGCTGCGGTATGTACACAGGACTGCCTACCTGTGTTCCAAATAGAGGAGTTTGGGATACTGATTCCAAATAGGAGTTCTAGCCCCCTAAGAAAATTACATTAAGAAATGTATACTTTGATTCTTTAAAGTATCTCAGCATTAGTAACGGAGAAGGCAATGGCACCCCACTCCAGTACTCTTGCCTGGAAAATCCCATGGACAGAGGAGCCTGGTAGGCTGCAGTCTATGGGGTCGCTAAGAGTCAGACACGACTGAGGGACTTCACTTTCACTTTTCACTTTCCTGCATTGGAGAAGGAAATGGCAACCCACTCCAGTGTTCTTGCCTGGAGAATTCCAGGGATGGGGGAGCCTGGTGGCTGCCATCTATGGGGTCACACAGAGTCGGACACGACTGAAGTGACTTAGCAGCAGTAGCAGCAGCATTAGTAAATTTGATAAACTTTTAAAATGCATCCCAATGATTTAATTTTGTTTATATACAATGAAAGGCTAGGAAAAAAGGAATTACCATTAGTGGAGCAATGCATTCCTATTATCTGTTTATGTAATCCTTAAAAATTGTGTACACCTTTCACTAACACATTAATATACTAGATCTGTAATTACATTGATAAACATATGAGTCTACCTCTTTACTATATTTTTCATTTTCTGATAAATGATATATATGTTTACAGAAAAGAATCTATTTGCCAGAGATTACTGTTTTAATTTGTAATCTAGAGTAGAAGTTGGCAAACTATAGCTCATGGGCCAAATCCAGTCCACACCCTATTTTTATAAATGCTGTCTTACTGGAGCACAACTGAAACCATTTGTATACATATTGTCTATGACTGCTCTGACACTGCAACAGCAGAGGTGAATCTCTGGGACAGAAAGGACAAAGCCTAGGAAGCCTACCATCTGCCCCTTTACAGGAAAAGTTTGCCAACCTCTGATTTAGAGTAACCCACGCTGTACAAATAAAAATAAACGAATATAAAAGGCTCCAACACATGCTAGTTCACAATTAAACCATCCAGAAGTCATTTAAATTCAAACAATATAACCTAGAAAATATGAGAAACACAAATTGCAAATTAGTAAGTATCTACCTAGTTATGTTTTACAATTGTTCATCTAGTATTCTGATTTGTTGTTGCTGTTGTTTACAGACCATTCATTCGCATTTGCACCAAAAACAATTTCTAAGAATCAAAAAACTATTCACTCCTAAACACCCAAGGAAAACTGAAGGAAGGAAGAGAAGGAGAGGGGGAGCAGTGACAGAGGGAGGCACCACAAACGTTCACTTTGTTCCATGTATACTTCCTTTGACTTGCTTTTTTAAATTCCAATACTAGGTTTTTTACATTGGAGTTTTAAAAGCTTTCCTGTATTGTTAACTACATCTTAAGTAGATTAGCCCCAAAGAAAACTGCTGCCATCAGTAAGATGAAGCAAAAAGATTTCTAGTCAATGCTCAGTCTGTGTTTACTTAACTGCAATTCATTCATTACATAATTTGTGGCGCTGAGATGTCACAGAAACAGGGTTCAATTGTTTTTCACTGTTTAACGCTATATACTACTATACTCAGTAAAATATTAAGTCAAGACTAAGTAGCATTAATATCTGAGGCTGAGGTATTTTATCCGAGTATTTACTGGGTAAAGCAGTAAGAAGTTGAAAATAATTCAATAACCCCCAAAACATCCCATTTAACAGTGTGGAGGTTTTTATGTCAATTTTTAGTTTTGGTCAAGATTCCTCATTTCACATTCCAAATTCCAAAAGATGAAATGCAGCTGAGTTCTTATTGAAACTTCCTCTCTAACTTTTACTATTACAAGCCTACAATGAGCGACAGATGCCAAGAAAAGTGGGAGTTACTATGTTACCCAGTTCAGGGAAACTGCCTTTATGTTTCTGTTTTTCAATGCTGAGCTTTTAAACCCTGTTACATGACCTCTGCTTTATTGGCATCAGTAGGGAAGGCCAGGAAAATAAATAAATAAGATTCACAGTATCAAGTTTTTCCTCTTACCATAATTCTAAACCATCTTCCAGAAGATAAACATGTGGAGGCTGGGAAACATCTGTACTCAGTTGAATAACTGGGAGCAGGAAAGGGTACAGGTTCTTGCTGTCTGCTCCTAATCCCTATGGGAAGTATAAATAAAACTTAACATAGATAATCTAAAGTCCCGCCTCCCACCAAAAAAATCACCTATCATATAAAAAAGCCCTAAAACCAATTTATTAAAAAAATCAATCAATCAGATTTTAAAAGGATGATTCTAATTATAAGCATTATTAAAACAAAATTAGTTCTGTTTACAATTGGAAATCAGTAGTAAAAAAATATTCAATTGCCTAATGGTAGTAAAACCATATACATCAAGGTTACAAATACACGTTCATTTTAAGAGATTTCTCATATACATATTTATATTCCCTTCCATGATGACTGAAGATGTGTAAACAGTGATGTGTTAAATTCTACAAATTATCCCAACTAAATAACTCAGTCAAAAAGAACCTAATCTAAATGTTCATCAGTTAAGATAACTACATTATAATACCTTCATATTCTAGAATACTCAGTAGTCATGAAAAAGGATTAGGCATGGAATGAAAACAATTTCAAAAATAATGACAAATTGGGATTAAAAAGAAGGGTGTATAACAATTTCACAAGCCAAAAAAGTTTTTTAATAGCTATATATCTGATATGAAGATATATGCATAAAAAAGTTTCTTGGGAGCAAACAGAAAAAACTGTTGACACTAGTTAAATATGGATGTTGGAAAAGGATGTTGGGAGGGGTAAAAGTTTTTTTTTTAATGTGTGCATTTTTTAATGAAGAATTTATGCCAATTTTTTAATAAGAAAACAAAGATGGAGGAAGAGGGAGATTTTAATTTAAAATTCTAGTTTGACTAATTATTGTCTTATGGAGGTTGACTCAGTGCATCACACTAAATCGAAGCACTTTGAAAGGAACATAAGAGGATAGAAAATCAATTTCTAACTCATAATCTCTACAATCTAATAAGCAAAGAAAGGAAACCAAGCAAACTATCAAACATCTCCTCACTTAGAAAATAATTCAGATGTCAATATAATATATAATTACAAAGCAACAAAATGTATACGAATGCCTCTTTCAATGACACACACATATATTTAAAGTCAAAATTTTATCAGCAGGATATAGATACTTCAGTGGAAATACACTAAGTTTATTCTTAAATTCATTAAGTTTGGGCCTTTCTACAACTATGCAAGGGTTGATAGACTTTATTAAAGATTTTTCCAAAGAAGAGATTTATAAAAATGTCACATTTAATAAAGTAGTAAACTGGGCCTTAAAATTCAGTTAAATTTCACTCTCCACAGCTCAATTCTTAACAGAACGCAAAAAGGAAAAAATTAAGGAAAACTAATCAAGTTCATTTTTTAATATCAATAGACTTAATATTTCCTAGGAATGTTAGAATCTACTTACTTAGTGCACATTTTAATGAGCACAAAATGCTAGCATTAGCAAAACTAAAGTAACTGCTAAACATAAAAGACTCTCTCAGTTAAAGCTTCAAGAAATTTAGCTCTGTAATCTAGTGGGTTGAAGAATGTGTCAGAATGTGTCAGATATGCAGCTTTAAGTAAATTTGAACACTTTCGATCCACAACTGTAACTATAAAACAATGTCTACAATTCTGTGAAATAATTACAATTATAGTTACAGTTAAGCAGGGAGAAAAGAACAACACTCTCTAAAAAGTGGTATTTCTCAGGGTACTGTCTTTGGCTCTCTTCTCGTGTGATTTGTACTTGCTGCTACTGCTGTTAAGTCACTTCAGTTGTGTCCGACTCTGCGCGACCCCAAAGACGGCAGCCCACCAGGCTCTGCCATCCCTGGGATTTTCCAGGCAAGAGTATGGAGTGGGTTGCCATTGTACTTGCTGATAATGTCCAAATCTATTATCTCCAACCCAAACCTCTGAACTCCACACACTCTTTATGACATAGGAAATTATCAACCAGAAGGCATCTCAAACTCTCAAGTAAATCACTGAACCAATCCACTATCTTCCTAAAAAATAGCTTCTGTTCCTGCATTTCCTAACTCAAGTGACATGAACCACTGTCTACGGAGCAAAAAATCATACCACAACTACCTTCTGTGCTTCTTCCTCCTCACCCCAAATCTAAGCAATCCTTAATTCTATCTCAAATGTTCCCCCTTCTTTCCATGGCTTTACTTCACATCATCGTCTCTTTCACGGTTAACAGAAGAGCTTCCCAACTATTTCTTTGACCTTAGTTTTACTCCATTCCAAACCAGTGTCCCCACAGGTGCACTGATTACCTTTCTAAAATACAAATGATAACACACCTTCCTCTGAACTTCAAGACACATTCTTTATGCTTTCCTAACCAGGCCTCAGGACTCCCTGGTGGCTCAGTGGTGAAGAATCCTCCTGCCAATGCAGGAGACTTGGGTTTGATCCCTGGGTCAGGAAGATCCTCTGGAGAAGCAAGTGGCAATCCACTCCAGTATTCTTGCCTGGGAAATCCCAAGAACAGAGGAGCCTGGCAGGCCACAGTCTATGGAGGTGCAAGAATCAGACATAACTTAGCAACTAGGCAACAATAAGAACAGGCCCTTACACCCAACTGTGATACTCAGTGCTGCAGCTATACAAAATGACTGTGTATAAGAAATCACTATGTTAGCATCTGGAGAAAGCTGATGGATTTAACACGTGCATTTACTACTGTGCTCTCCCAAGATCCACTAAAAGGAGATAGGAGTATGTGTTTTTAAAGACCTAGAACTCTTAAGTACAAAGACAGCTTAAGAAGAGATAAAAGCAACTTATTTTTGGAAGCAGGAAAGAAAGACTGATTTAGCAGACTCAGAAAACCAAAGCTCAAAGCCAGCAGTGAAAAAGGGCAAGAAACCACCTGATGTACACTACAGAAACTCCAAAAGACTTGGGAACT
Source organism: Bos indicus (assembly GCF_029378745.1). Classification (NCBI taxonomy): domain Eukaryota; kingdom Metazoa; phylum Chordata; class Mammalia; order Artiodactyla; family Bovidae; genus Bos; species Bos indicus. The sequence goes on from NC_091779.1 coordinate 16,793,259, forward strand.
GACAGCACAAGGTATTTTGGAAAGGGAAGCTGAGGGAAGTATTAAAAGTAATAGGACCTGTAGAAGGTATTTTAAAAGACATTTGATGACAAGATCTCATCCTTGTGCATAGTCAAACAACTGGCCCTCTTTAATCAGTACAGATTTGGCCCTTTATTCTCGTAAGGCAAAACAAAGCATCTGAAGACAAGGAGACAATCAGGTAATCAAGACTAGGGATACTATATAAAACAGAGATATAATATAATGGGCAAAAGACTGATGGATCTTTCACTAAGGAAAGATCTCAGAATCACAGAACCAAAACATTTGCTCCATACAAAAAAAAAGCTTCCAACTAGACTCTTTTAAAGAAAAAACCCACAATCAGCAAGTTTCCCATATATATTCAATCCTTTTGATTAACTTTTTAGTGCCCACTCTAAAATATAAAATTTATACAGACAAAATATTGATACAGCTCTTGAAGGGAAATGGTTACCTAAGGATTCATTATACTGTTCTTCCTTCTTTTGTGCATGCCTCAAAGTTTCACAAGAAAAAAAAAAAAAAAGCAGGCAACCAATCACATCAACAGACATGACTGAAGGAAACAGAGACCACATATAGAGATAAAAGCTTAGAAAAATGTTAATATCCTTATTAGAATAAAACACTGTATTCATGAAAACAAAAATGAAATGATTTTTCAACAATACAAATGACCGTTATCTGTATACAAATGATTGTATACAAATATAAAATGATTATTCAACAATACAAAAAAGAACTCCTCGAGTGGGGAAGGACAAATAGGGTTATGGGATTAAGAGTCACAAACTAACAGGTATAAAGTAATCAACAAAGAATACATGACACAGCACAGAGAAATATAGCCATTATTTTGTAATAACTTCAAATGGAGTATAATCTATATAAATATTGAATTGACTATGTTGTACACCTGAAATTAATACTATAAATCAACTATACTTCAATTAAAAATAAATAAAATTTTAATTTAAAAAACAGTACTCATAGACATTAACAATATTACAGCAGGGAAGAAAAGCTCAATAGAAAGACTGAAAGATAAAGCTCAAAAAATTCCCCAGAAAGTAGAGCAAAAGGACAAAGAGACGTGCCGGGAGCCAGCACAGGAGATCCCATCCATGACAAGGTCATGCGGAAGAGACCTGACAGGCAAGGCGGATCAGGACTCAAGGGACTCACTCCCTGGACCTGCCCGAGCATCTACCCCAGAACCAAAGTCTGTCTGTCTACTGTTTACTATATTATGTCTTTTACCAACTCTTCTGACATTAACAGGGGGCTATCCCCGACCACCTTTCTCTGAAAAAAAAATCAACTTAGGACTCTAGTTTTTAGCCTGCTTGGCAGGTTTATCCATATTCTTGCAACTAACGCACATAATTGCTCACAACTCCCCAACCATGAAAGGCACAGGAAGCCTAAGCATTCTAAAAGTCCTAATGAGCATAGAGCCCTTTGAGGGATGAAAAATTATTAGAACAGTACTGGTAAAGGCTTCATTATTGGGCCAGTGCTTGCTGCCAAGCTCCCATATCCCTTATCCACTGTGCACCTGGGAGTGCGTTAGTTAATGTAGTTGGAATGTAAGAAAAACAAGTAGTAGCCTTGGTATTAACCACATCAGACCTTTGAGCTAATAAGTTCTTTCTTTGTCGTGACCCACTGCACCTTTGCTCCGTGAGACTGTAACTTTATTTAGTACTTTCTGAGGCTGGGAGAAATAAAGAAAAACACTTCAAGGGAAAACAAGGTTTCTGGCTGATCAACCTTTATCAGAAGAGTCATGAAATGTTAACAGGCCACAGAGCCAGACATAACATAAGATCTTTGTTTATGAAAAGGTATACAGAAAATATCCTGGTTTCAATAAAGGTAAAATTGATGGAATGTTGAGCTGACTCTGTATCTTTTACTTTGAGAAATGTGTAACTCAGAGTATAAAAGTTCCTTTTGAAAATAAAGCTGCAGATCCCACTTCACCAGAGCTCTGGTCTCCGTGTCTTTCTTTCTCTTTCTCTCTGTCTCTCTCTTTTCTTTTTCAGGCTGACTCCCTGGAGCACAGAGGCCCTCTGAGTTCATTTTTGCCAGGCTTCTAAGACCCGATGGAGGAGGTGCTCTGCGTCTCCACCCAATTGAGAAGGCGCTCTGCATCTTCACCCCACCGAGAGGGCGCCTGAGGCCTCCATGAACAGAGCAAGTCCCGTGTCAGGGACTTTATTGGCTTTCTGTGTAAACCAAGGAATATCAGTCTCTTTCTCTCTCCCTTATTCTTTCTCTTTATTTTTTATTTTTATTTTTGACCCCGGACCACCAGGTCCCAGTCCATTATAAGACCCGTGCCATCCCTCTCCAGTCCATTATAAGACCCGTGTCTCTCTCGCCGACGCCATTCATCCTGAGAGTTCCCCTGGATCCTGCTGGGGCTGGACCCCAGCAGAGAAGGAAAAGCAGAAACGAACAGGAAGAAAAATATAGGGCTGGGTCATTCATCTATCATCTAAGCAACAAGAAGTTCAGAAAGAGACAAAAGAAAAACACAAAAGTGTGGAAATAATCAACAGAATGTGATGGAGTTATCTAGAACCCAAGAACATGAATTTCCAGTTTGCAATATACATCAAGTGTCCAGAACAATGGAATGAAAATATACCCACATCATCATGAAATTGAAAATAGAAACACAGAGATCATATAAGTTGCCAAAGGGAAAGAGGAGATGACATATTCAAGAAAACAAGAATTAAAATGGCTAAGGATTCCTAAGAGCAACTCCAGAAGCTAGAAGACACACTAAAAATGCCTCTCAAGGGGTAAATTTAGAATTTTACACCCAGCCAAACTACTAGTCAACATGAAAACTTTAAGGCATTTTTCACACATGCAAAATCTTGACAAAATTTATCCCCCAAGTACCTTTTGCAGAATGCCACAGACATTCGTGGGCTCCAGCAGAAACAGGAAGTCATAACAAGGAAGAAGACAGGTACAGAAAACAGGCATCCTACAGAAAGGATAGGCAAGAAGAACCCTTCTGATGACACTGAAAGGGGATCCAGTTATAACAGCCATGAACAAGCACAGAGTAAAAACCAATGCATACTAAAGCTTGTATCAATTTTCCAGATTCCAAGATGATGAAAGTAATAAAGTACCTGATGTGTGGGAACATACTGAGAGAATGTTTAGATAACAGGTGGACAGAATGGATTCAGTTACACAGAAAGCTCAAATGTAGCAGGCAGAATTCTCAGATGACCACCTATGATTCTTAATTTCATAACTTCAGTGTACACAGACCATTCCCCAGTTATTCAATCAAATGCTAATTTAGATATTACTTTCCAGATATGACTAAGGTCTCAAATTGAATGATCTTATAATAAGAAAATTATACAGATTAACCTGACCTAACCACATGAACCCTTTAAAAGAGTTTTCTTTAGCTAGCTGCATGAAAGAAAGTTAGAGATTCAAAACCTGAGGGGATTTGACAACCAAGAACTTCCCCACTGCTGATGATAATGATGGAAGGGGTCATGATCAAGGAATGTGGCTGGACTCTAGGGACTTGGAGGGCCTCCAAGGCTTCCCTGGTATCTCAGTTGGTAAAGAATCTGCCTGCAATCCAAGAGACCCTGGTTTGATTCCTGGGTCAGGAAGATCCCCTGGAGAAGGGAATGGCTGCCCACTCCAGTATTCTGGCCTGGAGAATTCCAAGGTAGCCTGGCAGGCTACAGTCCATAGGGTCACAAAGAGTCAGACACGATTGAGCAACTTTCACTTTCAGCTGACAGCCAGCAAGTAATCTGGGATTTTAGTGCTACAGACCAAGGAACTGAATTCTCCCAATAAGCTGACTGAATGTAAAGAAAAATTTTCCTTGAAGCCTCCAGAGGAATTTAGTCTGGCAGCATATCAATTTCAGGCTATCAGACTGATCAAAGAGTACAAAATGTTGTGCTCGACCTCTGACCTACAGAACTATGAGGTATTTAGAATGCCATTTTATTCCTTTACATCTGTGGTAATTTGCTGCACAGTAACGGAAAACTTATAATAAACTAAGCAAACAATTATTAATATAGGAGTGGAGATTAGGTGGATGGTTATACAGGATAGAAAATTAGTCGTATATAATGATATATGACTTCAACATTCTTTATATATGAACTCCGTGTATGAAGTCATACAAACACTAAATAGTGACCTAATTTAAACTATAATCTAACTATATTGGGAGGCTTGAAGGATAGGAGTCATACCCAGGAAAATGAAAATTAAATCCTCATCTTCTATACAGGGAGGTCAAGAGATAATGATACACTATTTGGGTATCACCTCTGAAGGAAGACTTCTCTGATGACCCATGTGAGGTCTTCCAGTCTCAGACAAGTAACCCACCAAGTGCCCCACAGCACTCTGTCCTTACTGCTCAAAGAGCACTTAGCTGTTCAGTCTTCCCCTAGACAACCACATTCACAGAAAGCTTATCCTATTCATTTCTGTTTCCCAGTGCCTAGTACCATGTATTGCATATTGCAGGTGTTCAAAAATGTATTTATCAAATAAATGAATGCCTACTTCCACTGAGGCAAAACTACTGCAGGCAAGAAAGTTTATTTTCATTCATTATTAAACTCCTCAGTCAGAGAGACTATCAGTCTAGGTTCCTAGAATTTTAAGAAGGAAAACAAAAATAAAAACAAATACTTATACTAATATGTCTACTAAATTTCAATAAATAAATAAAAATGATAGTTGAAAGATGCAACAAATTCCATGAAAGGAAACTTACCAATAACCCTAATAATTATATAACTTTCTCAAATGACTGAAAATCTTATTTTAAGGTATTCTCATTTTTAATGTTAAACATTGTATGTTTTCTCCAAGGGCACACGATTACTTAGCTAAAAACTTGTACCACTGGCCTATACATACCCAGGGTGTCACAATTAAAGGAAAAGGTCCTATAGACTCCAAGCATTTCCCGCAAGTTACTATAGCTTCCTAAGATTTCCTAAGGTAACACTGCTTGAAGAGCATACCTCCTTCACAAAAATCTCAAGTTGAGTCTAAAAACACATTTGGCAGAGATATAAGGCAAAAGACATGAGGATCACTCTCTGCTCTGACACTTACATGAACAATCTCAGACTAACTGCTAACCTTCTATTAGCATTTGTATTCTCATTTATTAAAGGGATATAATTTTTCAGGATAATCACAAGAATTAAAGGATAGACAAAAGTGCTTAAAAAAATTTTTTTTTGTATCACTATCCATATATCTAAAACTGCCTCAGATAGAAATTTATAACTATAAAACTCAACCATAAAAATTTGGTGAAAGAATAAGTTTATGTTTCAAGGTGACTGAAAAGGGTTTTTTAAAATAATAATAATAATAATAATATTAGTTCAACTTATTGGAACATTTTAGAGTACTAATTCTTAATTTTGAAAGAGATCTCCCCATTGGAAAAAATCTATCAACTTTTGCAGCAAGAGCAATAAAAGTCACTTGTGCATCCCTACAGACAGATATTCTCATTAAGTGCTTCCCTCTCCATTCTCATACCATCAGACCTTAATCCACCCTAACAGTTCAAATGAGAACTGCAGCTCCAACTCTCTCTCTCTGAAATTTTAGGGTTCTCTCAACCTGCTGCACATCCCCATACCTCAAAGTCAAGATATCAAATATCAAATTAACTCCTTCCCTCAAAGGCAACTTACCTGTTTTTCTGTCTTCCCAACATATGAAAGGAAAGTTTTTACTTTAAATTAAGTGAAAATGGAGAGTCAGTTTATACAGAAGAGCCCTGAATACCAAGGAAACTACATGCAAAAAACAACTGACTGTAAAAATCACAAGTCTACCTTCTCTGGGGACAACCACCTCTAATGAAAGAAATTGTCTTTTAAATGTAGAGAATATTTTTTTAAATGTCAAAAAGTGCTCATAGTGAATATAAAAAAAGTGTTTTTAAATGGTGTAGATCACACATGAACAAGAATAATGTGAGGTCTTTTACTGCCACTAACATCAATCACATGAAAATAGCAAAAAAAATTTAAAGAAGGAGAAAAAAAAAACTGAACTAGAAACTGTGGAGAAGGAACTTACCTGAACAAGATGAATAAGTGTTGTCAGAATAGCACACCTCAACATATTGTGCTCTTCACTCTGCTTCCAAAGAAGAGGCAAATACTGTACCAAACATCCTACATACGGTCGTATCTATCACAACAGAAGCAGAGGAAGCAGCAGAGCTGGGTTAGTAAAGAAGGCGACTTATTTCAGAAACACTGACAGACCTATTAGGTCACAGGTAGCAAACGGTTTACTGGATGTAATGTATTAAGTATACATCCTTTTAAAGATAAATTCAATAGTATATAGAGACACAGAGCTCCAGGGTAAATATTTTTAAATAATTTTAAACAAGCAGCAAATTTATTGGCTGAAATAAAATTTAGGAATATAAAACAACATACTGACGCCTGTTATTTCTTTAATAGAAATTATTTAATAAAAAATGCTGTTATATCCTGGTTCTTTTTAATGAAACAACTTACATAATTGGGAATTATAATGTTTTTAAAAGAGTCAGCATTTCCTCATTCATTCAACCATTACCAAATGGCATCTTTCAAGTATCAGGCCTTGAAGACCAGGCACCAAAAAGCAGAGGCTATAAAGGTAAGCATATGAACCCTTAATCCTTTTCAAAGGATAAAACTGTTAACCCCAACATGGATTAACTTCACCAGTTTTAAAAAATATCCCCTACATCACACACACCACGGCTTGATAGTGAGATTTTTGGAAAATAAAATGGAACCTGATTCCACACAGAACCTGGAAACTGCGCTCCAGGTTTCAGCCTACAGCCACCCTGTATTTAGAACTGATCTGATGAGCGTACACTTGGTGATAAAACACTCGAGTTTCACAGTTTCAGTACTATCAATCCCCAGGATTAAAAATTAAAAATTTCTCCCATACATATGGCTGATTCACTTTGTTATACAGCAGAAACTAACACAATATTGTAAAGCATTATACTCCAATAATTAAAACAAAAAAACTGCTCCCAGAAACAGTAAAGGTTTCTCTATTCTGCTTATAAAACATCATACACTAAAGTATAGTGTATACTACACACAAAAAAAAATCTCTCAGATTTGTTCCCCAGGTTTAGGAGAGGAGATGCAGAAAGATAAGAAGTTAAATATTTGCCCAAATATTTCAGTGAGATAAAACTGAATAAATATTAAGAGACTCTTCACGTATCCAATTCTGAATATTATTTTAACAGACATTTATTGAGCACTTAATTTTGCTAAGTGCTCAATCTCAAAGATCCCTCCAATTAACTTATAAAGGCAGACCAGTTAATACATAAAAACAGGTTTCAGAGTAACTAATGCATTCATATTCAACTAAAAACAGCATGTTTTACTGATAAGGAAAGTTCTGGTTTTGAACAAATTAAACAGAATGTCTTCCAAGGCATGGAAGAAAGGAAATATGTGCTATGAATTATAGACTGGGTGAATAATACAACCAAGCACCCAATTACATTTGAAAGTCATGAAATATTTATATCCCAGTCTCAATTGTTCATTAGAATATGCTCTAAATTAAAATCAATGTTTCAAAGACACTATTTTAAAAATCAATCATAGATTCAGTGTTGTAAAAGATTTTAAAAAGGGGCTGGCGATTAGAAAACAAAGTGATGACGTGAGAGCCAAACACATTTCCTTAGGTTAGGAGGGGAGAGGTAAAAAAATAAATTATTGGGGCAACTGAGAAAACCTGAATATGGAATTGACATCAGAATACAGCACTACATCAATGTTAAGTTCTCTGAATCTAATGATGATTATGATTCAGAAGGAGAGGTCTAATATACTAAGGTAAAGTGTTGTGATGAAATGACATGAGGAATATATGGGTAGTGATTTACTACAACATGTCTGCATATTTAAAACTTTTCAGTGAAAACATGTAAAAGGAAAAAAAATACTATAAACATTTCTTAAAGTGATTATGTGTTTTGGGTAGACCAATGATCAGTTATTTAAATAACATTAAAAAAAACACATGGAATTAAGAATGTTTTATAGATATCAGGCTAAATATCCCACAACAGAAAGTGAACCACAAGTGTAACACAACTGAGATGAGAGTACTCATCTTTTGGCACTTCTACTCCAAAAAATAGAATGGGGGGGGGGGGGGTGCTCTACTATGAGCATTACAGTCTTATGAGTTCATTCCCACACAGGATTATACCCACTTTCATTCATAACACATTAGAAAAACAACTGAAACTCGAATATGTGACAGACTAACAAATGGTTTAACAAAGGTTCCATTTGCAAGGGAATTTAAAAAGTAAGTCTCTATTAACATCTCATTTTAGCTAACACTTTCAACAGAATATTTAACATTTCACACTGGCTCTTGAATTTTTAATTTTGTTCTTTTCCTTCAGAAATGCTTAAGTCCAAAGACTGCTTACCTGACATCTTACTTGATGATTAACACATTTTTTTATAATCTTCAAAAAATTTCAAGCTATGGTATAAAGATGGTGACTTCCCTAAAACTTCAAAAACTGTTATGTGTCAGAAAGTACTGCTGTAAGAGGGTTCAAAATGTTTGCAATCTAGTAGACAAAAATCATATTTATATACAAATGATACCTGAAGGATATTTAAGTGATGGTGTTATTCAAAGGTTAACACAAGAAAATGTTTTTTCCTGAAAACATTTTTCATAACCCTTTCCTATTCACGTTCTAAAAACAAAAAGTACTAATAGGATAACTATATCTTATTTACTAATGATATAGACATATGAGCTGCTTAGACTATTTGTGCTGTGAAAGATAACCATGGATAGAAACAAAAGCATTTTTAAATTTACTAAGCATGACCTAGATAGCGTATTCAAAAGCAGAGACATTACTTTGCCAACAAAGGTCTGCTGGTCAAGGCTATGGTTTTTCCAGTGGTCATGTATGGATGTGAGAGTTGGACTGTGAAGAAGGCTGAGTGCCGAAGAATTGATGCTTTTGAACTGTGGTGTTGGAGAAGACTCTTGAGAGTCCCTTGGACTGCAAGGAGATCCAACCAGTCCATTCTGAAGGAGATCAGCCCTGAGATTTCTTTGCAAGGAATGATGCTAAAGCTGAAACTCCAGTACTTTGGCCACCTCATGCAAAGAGTTGACTCATTGGAAAAGACTCTGATGCTGGGAGGGATTGGGGGCAGGAGGAGAAGGGGACAACAGAGGATGAGATGGCTGGATGGCATCACTGACTCGATGGATGTGAGTTTGAGTGAACTCCAGGAGATGGTGATGGACACGGAGGCCTGGTGTGCTGCAATTCATGGGGTCACAAAGAGTCGGACATGACTGAGCGACTGAACTGAACTGAACTGAAGCAAGAGTAATGTTAAACTTATGTGGGAAAAGGTTTAGCAGTTTGGGGAGATGGGGTAAGAAAATTCATTTCTACAAAAAGAAAAAAAAAACCTTCTTTAAGAAATTCCCATTAGCCAGATGGTGTCTAAATAAGATTATTTTAAAAACTGTAAATCTTGCTTCTACAATATAATCAATTTTAAAATATTATTGCAATTGTATAGTAATCTGCATATTGAACATTTAATATTAAATATCTGTGATAAGTTTATACTCAGGAATCCTTGAGAGTAATCTTTATCTTTACCATTTTATACATGAGGACTCAAGGTTCAAGACCATGTCCAAGCCAAAGAGCAGAGACAGGGACTTGAAATAAGTTTAAAACAGTCTCAATGACCAAATTCTCTCAATGTTATTGATAAACCAGTATCAAAATGAAATAATGTAATTAATGTAATAAGAAACACAAGTGTTAAAAAATTTTAAGATATTACTACTTTTAGACACCAGGACTCAAATCTGCTCAAAATGATTAATGGTCACTCAAAACTGCAACTGTGTTACATCAATATAATGTTGAGTTCAGTTAGTCGGTTAGTGTTAGTTGTTCAGTCATGTCCAACTGTTTGTGACTCTATGGACTACAGCCTGCCAGACTCCTCTGCTCATGGGATTCTCCAGGAAAGAATACTGGAATGGGTTGCCATTCCCTTCTCCAGGGGAGCTTCCCGACCCAGAGATTGAACCTGGGTCTCCTGCATTGCAGGCAGATTCTTTACCAGCTGAACTACCAGTGAGAAGGTTAACGATGAGTTTGAATATTATCAATGCCACTAAACTGTCTGAACTTTGGCATATTTCTTGAAGCCTCAAATTGTTCGAGATAATGAATTCTAATTCCCACACAAAGGTTTTTTTAAGGATTAAATGAGAAATACATGCAAATCACCTGGCACAGGAGTTGGAAACTTGTCATTACTCAATAATTGATAGCAATTCTCATCAATTGCTTTAGAATTAATAAGCAGGTTCAAGGTGTCAGAATTCACTAATAGATTCAGGAGCAGACTCCAGGACTGTGGACTTAAATTCAGTTATCTTTTCCTAATTAATATCTCACAGATTTATTCAGCACTTTTCAAATAAAAATATGCAGTGTAAACTTGGATATAAGAAATTATAGGATAATTACAGTGTGGTTCCTGGATTATCAATTTTTCACAAACATTAGGAGTGATAAGGGAAGCTGAATACAATTAAATAATAATTTACTGTTAAAAACTTTACATATTATTTTTACATTAAACCAGTGATGGATATAACATGGCCTAGACTACGAAACACACTCAGTCTTTAAGGTACAAACAACAGATTTCTGAGAATATTTGTATTTGCTGACTGACCTTGGTGAGTATGCACTCAAACATCTTAAATTGTAAAAAGTATTATTCAAAATAAACTGAATTTTCTAAGAGATATATAATTTTGCTTTCTAACAAACAACACTACATTGTTGATCCAATTTTTTATCTTTTCATTTTCTTAGGTCATTTTTTAAAAACGCCAAGTATAAAAGTCAATTTTGATACAGAACTGAAATCACAACCTAATAGAACCATTTTAATGAATGTTTTAACACTTAAACAATGTGTACAAAGCAAAGATGTTAACGAATTCTACATGTACTCTACACATTTCTCTAACATTTATTTTCATGTTTACGACAAAATTACCTGCACGTTGACTCTTTCAATCACACAAGAAAGGACATGTAAAACATGCATCTTTGTGTCACATTCTGTAACTTGCTGAAGTAACTGAAAGAGTAGTGTGAACATGGTTTCCAAATACTGTAAGTAAAAGAAAAAATAAAAGTTTGGTACAGAAATGTAAAAAACCTTCACGTAAAGACAGAAATAAGAAGTAAAATTAAGTCATAACAGCAAAGAAATAAAAGACAAATAGACAAAACCTTAGCATTACCTATACAACTTCAAATTGGTTAAGTTGTCAATATTTAGGACAGTGATCTTATTCTTTATTGCTGTTAAATGTGCCCATTTTCAAATTTAATTCATCCACAAATGTCTTCAGAGAAAAAGTGTGTTTGAAGTTTCTGTGTTTAAAGTTTATACAGCTAATTCAACTTTTAAAAGTCCTTTGTCACTTCTTTTCCAATACGCCTGTTGTTTTGCAAAGTCCACTCATTATAGCAAGAGGAACGCCATTACTGCACTCACATACCAGCTTTCTGATATAAATTTTTATAGACAAATACTTGTAATTATACGTGCAACAGAATGTTTCTGATTAGGAAACAGAAAACAAAAAACCTATGTCTGGCTTTTAACTTCTACATCGTGAAAATTATAGTAGAAATTAGCAAATCACAGGATGTCAGAGACAGAAACGTTTGCTCTTTCAGATATTTGATTCACTTTTAAACAGACTGGTAAAACATCTTTCTTTCATCCAAAAGCATTAAGTGATTCTTCTATTAAAGAAAACTTTCTGCTCTCCAAGTGTACCCATTTATGACCCCATAAGAAATATAGGCAGATATTTTACCAAAAAGTTTTCTTGTCTAGTCCTCTCAAGAAAAGCAAACACTAAGGCCCCAATCATACTGACATATTTAACAAGTGTTTACTGAGTGACAACTATGTGGAAACAAAACAGGTGCTGAGGGTTGAGTGAAGGGAAAGAAAAGAATAAGACTAGGTATTGTGCTTTTCAGGTAAGGACAGACATACATACACAGACAACAGAGGGGGATGACCTAGGATGAAGAGTAACAGACGGATACGAAATGAGATGTCTTACACTAGTGAGAACAGAAAGTGCAGCAGTCAACTCTAAAATGGATAACAAGATAATGAAACAAAACAAACAGAATTACTGAAACTAAAGTTACCAATAAAAGCAATCACTTCCAAAATAATCTAAATATACTTTTGAAAGCAGCTTTACTAAATAATAGATACATACAATTCAGCTATAAAATAACACAATATTCAAAAGACATAAGCATAAATTTTTATAAAACCTGAAATAAATATTCTTACCGGCAGAAACTGATCTGTTCTAAACTCAAAATCATCAACAGGTGAAGAGCGGTTAAGGAATACTGAGAATACATGAAATTTAGAATATATGAAATATATCAGGATAAAATATATGTAAAAACCAAATATAACAAACCAATCAAAAATTACATTTTAAACTATGTCATAAATTATGTTTTAAAAATAATTAATTTTAAAGTATTGCTAAAATCCCTTGCAGTGAAGTATTCTTAGAATATTTAAAGGATATTTAATTTCAGAGTTGTAGCTGTTTCAATACGGACCTAAAAAGAAAGCATATTGTGAAATTTGAATCATTCTGGAATTAGTAAATATCGTTAATAAGAATGAGAAAAAAATGTATCACATATCACTTTTCTATTCTTTTTGTTAATATTAAAGTTACAAGGTACATTAATATCTAGAAATAAAAAGATATTCTCCTTTGCAAGCAAGAGCTAAAAAGAAAAATTTTATCATTTCCCACCCTTCTCAGTTAACTATGATTTGCTTAATCCAGTCTGTACTCGAGGAAGAAAAATAATTTTCCATAAATCTGTAGAGACTGTGAGACTGAGAGAAAAGATTGTGAAGATGATGCCAGAGGGAAAGAGCAAGTTGAGAAGCAGAGAAGAGAAGCAGGAAAACAGGGCGGGCCTCGGGAAGCTGGAGGATGTTAAGTGAAGATGGAGCAGGGAGAAGAGAAGGAAGAAGGGGGAGGAGGAAAAGAACACAAACCGCCACTTGTAACCTCAATTACAGGAAGTTCTTGAAACAACCAAAAGATAAAGTCTGCCATTTTCTAAACCTCAAAGTTCACAAGAGCTTTGTACAAGCTCTTGACCTTGCCAAATCACATTTTTGTGTGTGTATCAGCATGTTACCTGGGAAAATCATATCATGACAGCATATTCTACATTTCCTTTCAGGTTTTACCTGTGACTTGGCCAGCTAAATGGCACAGGCTACCGCACTCCATTTCCACATCAAGTAACACAAACTCAAGCCATCATTAAATTCTACATGCTACTCTGCAAAATAATGTATCTAAAATTTTAATCTCCTCAACAAGAGCCTTTACTTTTTTAGATGCTGTTACTTTCCACACCTGTAATAGCAATTGGTTTTTCCTTTGCAGTCATTTTCTACAAAGAAACAGTTTTGATCATTTTACAGGAACTTCTGAGGACTTGAGGTGCTTACTAGTCATGTTCATCAAATTAGTTAACTACTCTAGATTCTAAGAACCTAGTGTGCAGGCGCTTTCTCATCTGCTTTTTCTTTTTTCATTGTTTCTAAAAGTAACATGAACATTTCTAGATTTTTAAATGATTTAACAAATGTGCTGATTATCCAATATACATAAAGCACTATGCCAAGTGTTCTACTCTGAAATGACCTAATGAAAACATGACATACTCATGCAATTAAAAACATTCAACAAGGAACTATTTCTCCCAAGCATTGTGTTGGGTGTTGTAAAAGAGTTGAGGAAGACACACTCCTCTTCCTGGATCACAACCCTGTCTTGACGAAGGGGCTTGCCTAACTCAGTGCAGCTGTGAGCCACGCCATGCAGGGTCACCCAAGACGGACAAGTCATAGTGAAGAGTTCTGACAAAACATGGTTTGCTGGAGAAAGGAATGGCAAACCACTCCACTATTCTTACCACAAGAACCTCATGAACAGTATGAAAAGGCAAAAAGATACGACACTACAAAATAGTCCCCCAGGTCAGAAGGTGTCCAATATGCTACTGGGGAAAAGTGGAGGGCAATTATGAACAGCTCCAGAAAATATGAAGTGACAGGGCCAAAGCAGAAACAATGTTCAGTTGTGGATGTGTGATGATGCTGTAAAAAACAATACTGCATAGGAATCTGGAATGTCAGGTCCATGAGGCAAGGTAAATTCGGATATAAGCAGGAGATGGCAAGAGTGAACACTGACATCTTAGTCCATCAATCAGTGAAATAAATTAGTGAACTGAAATGGACGGGAATGGATGAACTTAATTCAGATGACCATTATATCCATTCCTGTGGGCAAGAATCCCTTGGAAGAAATGGAGCAGCCCTCACAGTCAACAGAAGAGTCTGAAACGAAGTAACTGGGTGCAGTCTCAAAATGGACAGAATGATCTCAGTTGATATCCAAGGCAAGCCATTCAACGTCACAGTAATCCAAGCCTATGCCCCTACCACTGATGCCAAAGAAGGTGAAGTTAACCAGTTCTACAAAGACCTATAAGACCTTCTAGAACTAACACCAAAAAAAAAAAAAAGATGTCCTTTTCATCACAGGAGTTTGAAATGCAAAAGCAGGAAGTCAAGAGATACCTGGACTACCATGCAAGTTTGGCCAAAATGAAGAGGGCAAAGGCTAACAGAATTCTACCAAGAGAATGAACTGGTCATAGAAAACACCTTTTTTCCAACAACACAAGAGACCACTCTATACATGGACATCACCAAATGGTCAATACTGAAATCAGACTGATTTATATTCTTTGCAGCCGAAGACAGAGAA
This sequence comes from Bos indicus, assembly GCF_029378745.1. Taxonomy (NCBI): domain Eukaryota; kingdom Metazoa; phylum Chordata; class Mammalia; order Artiodactyla; family Bovidae; genus Bos; species Bos indicus. The sequence goes on from NC_091779.1 coordinate 16,808,334, forward strand.
GCTCTACACAGTCAGCAAAAACAAGACAGGGAGCTGACTGTGGCTCAAGTCATAAGCTCCTTATTGAAAATTCAGGCTTCAACTGAATACACTAGGAAAAACCACTCGGCCATTCAGGTATGACCTGTATCAAATCCCTTAAGATTATACAGTGGAGGTTACGAATAGATTCAAGGGATTAGCTCTGGTAGACAGAGTGCCTGCAGAACTGTAGAAGGAGGCTTGTAACAATGTACAGGAGACGGTGACCAAAACCATCCCCAAGAAAGAGACCCAAGAAGGCAAAATAGTTGTGTGAGGAGCTGAGGAAAGAAGATAAGCAAAAAGCAAGGGAGAAAGGGAAAGATACACCCAAGTGAACGCAGAGTTCCAGAGAACAGCGAGGAGAGACAAGAAGGCCTTCTTAAATGAACAGTGCAAAGAAGGAGAGGAAAACAAGAGACTGGGGAAGACTGGCGATCTCTTCAAAAAAACTGGAGACATCAAGGGAACATTTTATGCAAGGGTGGGCATGATAAAGGACAGAAATGGCAAGGACCTAACAGAAACAGTAGAGATTATGGTGGCAAGAATACACAGAACTATACAAAAAAGGTCTTAGTGACCCAGATAACTACGATGGTGTGGTCACTCACCTAGAGCCAGGCATTCTGGAGGGTGAAGTCAAATAAGCCTTAGGAAGCATTACTACAAACAAAGCTAGTAGAGATGGTGGAATTCCAGCTGAGCTATTTCAAATGCTAAAAGATGTTGCTGTTAAAGTACTGCACTCAATATGTCCGCTAATTTGTAAAACTCAGCAGGGGCCACAGGCCTGGAAATGGTCAGTTTTCATTCCAGTCCCAAAGAAGGGTAATGCCAAAGAATGTTCAAACTACCACAGAATTGTGCTCATTTCACATGCTAGTAAGGTTATGCTCAAAATCCTTCAAACTAGGCTTCAGGAGTATGTGAACCAAGAACTTCCAGATGAACAAGCTGAGTTTAGAAAAGGCATAGGAACTAGAGATCAAGCTGCCAACATTCACTGGATTACAGAGGATGCAAGGGAATTCCAGAAAAACATCTACTCCTGCTTCATGACTATCCTAAAGCCTTTGATTGTATAGAGCACAACAAACTGTGGAACTTTCTTAAAGAGATGGGAGTACCAGACCACCTTACCTGTCTCCTGAGAAACCTGTATGCAGGTCAAGAAGCAACAGTTAGAACCAAATAGAGAACAACAGACTGGTTCAAAATTGGGAAAGGAGTATTAAGAAGCAGAGATATCACTCTGCTGACCAAAACACATACAGTCAAAGTTGTGGTTTTTCAGTAGTTACGTACGGATGTGAGAGTTGGACTATAAAGAAGGCTGAGTGCCAAAGAATTGATGCCTCTGAATTGTGGTGCTGCAGAAGACTTCAGAGTCCCTTGGACTGCAAGGCTGTATATTGCCACTCTGTTTACTTAACTTATATGCAGAGTACATCATGAGAAGTGCTGGGCTAGATGAATCACAGGCTAGAATTAAGAATGCCAGGAGAAATAACAACAAATTCAGATATGCAGATGATACCATTCTAATGGCAGAAAGCAAAGAGGAACTAAAGAGCCTTGCTTGATGAGAGTGAAAGGGGGAGGGGGAATGAAAAAGCTGGTTTAAAACTCAACATTCAAAAAATGAAGTTCATGGCATCTGGTCCCATCACTTCATGGGAAATAGAAGGGGTAAAAGTGGAAGCAATGACAGATTTTATTTTCTTGGACACCAAAATCACTGCTAATGGTGACTGCAGCCATGAAATTAAAAGATGTTTGCTCCTTGGAAGAAAAGCTATAACAGGCCTAGATAACACATTAGGAAGCAAAGATGTCACTCTGCCGACAAAAGCCCATATAGTCAAAGCTATAGTTTTTCAGTACTCAAGTACAGATGTGAGAGTTGGACCATAAAGAAGGCTGAGCACTGAAGAATTGATGCTTCTGAATTGTGATGCTGCAGAGGATTTGAGAGTCCCCTGGACTGCAAGGAGATCAATCCAGTCAATCTGAAAGGAAATCAACCCTAAATATTCATTGGAAGGACTGATGCTAAAGCTCCAATATTTTGGCCACCTAATGTGAAAGGCCAACTCACTGGAAAAGACCCTGATGCTAGGAAAGACTGAAGGCAAAAGGAAAAGAGGGCGGCAGAGGATGACATGGTTAGACAGCATCACTGACTCAATGGACATGAATTTGAGCAAACTCTGGGAGACAGTGAAAGACAGGGAAGCCTGCTGTGCTGCAGAACATGGGGTTGCAAAGAGTGGGACACAACTAAGCAACTGAACAAGAACAATACACTTAGCTTGTTATCAAAAAACACCCAGATAATAAATAATTATTAATAAAAATGGCTAATATGAAGAGCTTAAGAACAGGATAATTCCCTTGAGAACATGAACTATTTCTAGATCTTCAAATTGTCGGTATTTAGTACATTGTGAGGCATACAACTGGCACTGCGGCAGTTAATTTAATTCACAAACAACAGGACATGAAACATGCCCCACCCAAAGGAACTCAAACTGCCAGCAGCAACTTATCCTTAAATCTTCATTCATCCTCCTCCACAAAAGGACCAGAGATGCACGTTACCCACAACAATGACATTTACACACATAAGTATAGGAAAGAGATACCTGAATGAAAATTAAATGTGTTTTCCCTCCTAACAAAGAGAAGTCAGTGCAGTATTCCACACAGAGAAAAAGATAAAACGAGTCATGATGACTTGCCTGCACTTTAACTACAAGAATAGGAAGTCAGATCATAAAGGGGAAGAAAAGAACACACAGCTTTAAAAAAAAAAAAAAAAGAGCACTTAAAATGACAAACACAAATAAAAACAAAATTAGCTCTCCCTGAGCTATAGAAGAAATAGGAAGCACTTATTGCATAGGGACAATGAATTTTGCAGCAATTCACAAGTTATGGGAGGAGAAAGTCAGAACCTGAATTTCTAGATTGAAGAGTAGGGGAATCAGATAGAAGATGGGCAGAAGAGAGTCTAAGACAATTTCTAACACACAGATCAATAAATAAATGCAAGAAAATGAAACAAAACAAACAAAATTTTCCCTTAACCAGACTCTAAACATGAATTTTCACACACAAGACATAGACCTCTGAGGGAGAGAACCAGATCCAGACTGTGAACTCAGCCTGAGTCTACCCTACACCTTCATCTAAGACATGAAAAAACTTCTAAAAAGATAACAAACTAATTCCATACGGGAGCAAACAAGAGCCACCAAGCCATCAGAATCATTGGAAGGATTCCAGAGAAGCATGACAGCAACAGAGAAATGAACAAGGAACCACAAGTTAACATTGCTTCCAAAGAAGACTGGTTGCCACATAAAGGCAAGAGTAACTAGACACTGCCATGAGCAGCAGGAGAACGAGCCTTTGCGTTAACTGTCACGGTGGTTGAGCTGAGGTCCAGGCCTGGAGGAACCTAGTGCTTGACCCCTACCACAGCCTGCCCACAGCAGTGCAGGGAATTTCACACACTAATGCAGTGAGCAAGGTGCTGGGACCCAAAGAAATGGCAGTGTCTCAAGGACTTAAACCATCAGGAAAATGTAAGACAGACATGAGAGAATAATTTTGAAATAGATTCTATTTCTCTGCTGAAGAGAAACAGAGTAATAACTTTATAATCTTTTATCCTTATCTCAACTGTTTCATTAAATATTTTCTATTTTTATGACCCCATGCTAGGCATAAGAGATACATTAATATGAATAATATTATCCTACTCACTGGCTCTTTTACTACTTGGTACTACTATGGTCCTGTTTTTATTCTATTCTGCAATAAAGTCAAGATCACTGAATTACAATATTTTAATGTATTTATTCTGAAACATGCATGTAATTAAGTTTCCTAAAAGGATTAAAAAAAAAAAAAAAACCTTCCATTTACTCATTTCCTTTTAAGAAAAAATTTCTAAAGCTCATTTTCATGCAATATGGATACCAGACATATCAATACAAAGCCAAAACGGACTACAAGAAACTTACTAGATTAAGGCTGCCTTTCCTCCTAGTTTTAGAGTGTCCTAGGAATTTATGGCTCAAACACAGATTTTTTTCTTTTTATGTTTTCTTTGGAAATTATATTTGTTGAATATAAGTTAATTCAGAATTCATTTTGTGAAAACACAGACTAACACAAAGTTTACAACAGTGCTTTGAGACACGGAGGAGGGACAAGTGGAAAAAACTCCGTAATAGTGTTTTTGAGACATGAAGGATGGACATGTGGGAAAACAAAATCAAAACTATAAGACAGAAAGTCTGATAGAATTGGGAGACCCATAAAAGACCCAAAAGTGAAAAGATAGGAGAGTTTTAATGCACCTTGTTAAAAACTACCTCTGCCCACATCCCAGCTGCAACTCCCCGCGTATTCAGGATCTGCTGAGGTCATGTGCATGCCAAAGTGCCTTCTTAAACTCCATCTAGAAAATTCACTATTGCTACGCTGGCAGTCAACCTGCCCATGTGGATGGCCTTTTCTTTGCTTGACAGACAATAACCCCAAAACACCCATCCCCAAACTACAAATCTCCTGGTTGTACCACAATGTACATTATATACTGCCTCTTATAAGAGTCAAAGTGAAAAGTTAAAGTGAAAATGAAGTCGCAGAGTCATGTCAGACTTTTTGTGACCCCACGGACTGTACCTTCCTGGCTCCTCCGTCCATGGGATTTTCCAGGCAAGAATACTGGAGAGGGTTGCCATTTCCTTCTCCAGGAGATCTTCCCAATCCAGGGATTGAACCTGGGTCTCCTACACTGTAGGCAGACGCTTTACCATCTGAGCCACCAGGGCAGTCCTTATAAGAATACACTAACGCTAATTTTCAAGCAACTCCTGCTTGTTTTATTGAACACTGCATAAATAACCTAAGTAAAAATGAGTTTTTAAAATTACTTATAATTTCCAAAATTGAAAGATATTAATGGGTCAGAAACCTTACAACTAAAGCAGCCCTGTATGCAAATCAAATATTCTGGTTAGAGAATCATCTAGAGTCCTAGGAAACAAAACTTCCTCTCATCAAAGATTTAGCCATTCTATTTATACTGTGGTAATAACATTCTAAAATCTGAAACTTGCCATAAATAAGCAGTGTATCTACTAAGTAACATGTTCTAAGAGGAATGGAAGAAAACATGCAGAAGATACTTTTTAAATGGATTTTTCAATAAACATTGGAGCACTGTTATCCTTATTTAAAAAGTAATAAAAATGGAACCTTACTTGATATCATGTTGATAAATAAATCCCAGATGGAATAAAGAAGCAAGTATGAAGAAAACCAACTTTTTAAACAAGAAACAAAAACAACAAAACAGAAAGAAGAAATCAATAAATCTGATTACACTAAAATTAAAAAACTCTGCTCAACAAAAAGACAACAGAATGAGCACAGAAAGATACAGGTGGGAGAAAAGAAAGATACAGAGATTTCACTGCATTTGTAATGTTTTATTTCTTACATACTTGAAATATTACAATGGAAATATGGAAAACCAGGTAGCTCTAATCTTAGTCACTGAATTTTTCTCTTTACTTGATATAATTCTTAACTTTTAAAAAGTAAAAAAACTAAAAGCATCCACTTTTTAAAGATGAGTCAGGAATAAACTCAAAAGTACAAATTTTCAAAGTAGCATTAGCATTATCTTAAACCTAATCAAAATTCTCAACATTACAAAAATGTTTCCAAATATTGCAGTATCATCAATGATTACCAAGTTTTAATTACAAAATGCTGATGAAAAGTTGTAATACTATTTCAAATAAACCAAACAATTTTCACTCAACTTGCATAATAATCCCCTGGATCAAACAACATCATCATGCGACTCACAGGAATAGAGACTTACTCCACACAGTAGTTTCCCATATTATAAAATTTTAAAGAATCCTGAGTTTGAGGTTTTTCAGCATAAGCTCCCTGTGCTCCTTGCTTGCAAGGCCCTCCAATAAACCTTCCTTGCTCATAAAAAAAAATTTTTTAATAGTCCTATTTCCTCTTCTATTTGCCATGAAGTGATAGGACCAGATGCCATGATCTTAGTTTTCTGAATGTTGAGTTTTAAGCCAGCTTTTTCACTCTCCTCTTTTCACTTTCATCAAGAGGTTCTTAAGTTCTTCTTCACTTTCCGCCATAAGGGTGATGTCATCTGCATATCTGAGATTATTGATATTTCTCCCAGCAATCTTGATTCCAGTTTGTGCTTAATGAAGCCCGGCATTTCGCATGATGTACTCTGCATATAAGTTAAATAAGCAGGGTGATAATATATAGCCTTGACGTACTCCTTTCCCAATTTTGAACCAGTCTGTTGTTCTATGTCCGCTTCTAATTGTTGCTTCTTGACCTGTATATAGATTTCTCAGGAGGCAGGTCAGGTGGTCTGCTACTCCCATCTCTTTAAGAACTTTCCACAGTTTGTTGTGATCCACACAGTCAAAGGTTTTAGCATAGTCAATAAAGCAGAAGTAGATGCTTTTCTGGAACTCTCTTGCTTTCTCAATGATCCAATGAATGTTGGCAATTTAATCTCTGGTTCCTCTGCCTTTTCTAAAACCAGTTTGAACATCTGGAAGTTCAGGTTTCAAGTGCTGTGAAGCCTGGTTTGGAGAATTTTGAGCATTACTTTACTAGTGTGTGAGATGAGTGCAATTGTGCAGTAGTTTGAACATTCTTTGGCATTGCCTTTCTTTGGGATTAGAATGAAAACTGACCTTTTCCAGTTCTGTGCACTGCTGAGTTTTCCAAATTTGCTGGCATATTGAGTGCAGCACTTTCACAGCATCATCTTTTAGGATTTGAAATAGCTCAACTGGAATTCTGTTACCTCCACTTGCTTTGTTCATAGTGATGCTTCCTAAGGTCCACTTGACTTCACATTCCAGGATGTCTGGCTTGCTCTTTGGAAGAAAAGCTATGACCAACCTAGACAGCATATTAAAAAGCAGAGATATTACTTTGCCAACAAAGGTTCGTCTAGTCAAAGTTATGGTTTTTCCAGTAGTCATGTATGGATGTGAGAGTTGGACTATAAAGAAAGCTGAATGTGAAAGAATTGATGCTTTTGAACTGTGGTGTTGGAGAAGACCTTTGAGAGTCCCTTGGACTGCAACGAGATCCAACCAGTCAATCCTAAAGGAAATCATATTCACTGGAAGGACTGATGCTGAAGCTGAATACTTCAGCCACCTGATGCAAAGAACTGACTCACTGGAAAAGACCGTGATGCTGGGAAAGATTGAAGGCAGGAAAAGAAGGGGACGACAGAGGATGAGATGGTTGGATGGCAACACCAGCTCGATGGACATGAGTTTGAGTAAACTCTGGGAGTTAGTGATGGACAGGGAAGCCTGGCGTGCTGCAGTCCATGGGGTTGCAAAGAGTCGGACACAACTGAGCAACTGAACTGACTGACTGAACTGATACCAACTGGAGAAACTGGTTTTCCCAGCTGCTGTACTATTTCTATTCTGCCATAGCCAGCCTTGTAATAACATGTCTATAAGACTAGGAAGCCACACAGACCACTACAATTATATGTATCCCATCTATGTAACAGCAGCAATCAAGCAAGAGAACATGGACTCTGAAAGCCAAAGAAGATTTAGATTCATGAGAATCTATGTGCTTTGTGTGTGTGTATATGTGTAAATGTGTACATACACCCACGAAGTATGTGGGCTTGCCTGGTGGATCAGATGGTAAAAAATTCACCTGCGATGCAGGAGACCTGGGTTCGATCCCTCAGTAGGGAAGATCCCCTGGAGAAGGGAATGGCTACCCACTGCAGTATTCTTGCCTGGAGAATTCCATGGACAGAGGAGCCTGGCGGGACACAGTCCATGGGGCTGCAAAGCAACTGAGCGACTAGCACTTTCACTTTTTTCATATGTGTGCTGCTGCTGCTGCTGTGTCGCTTCAGTCGTGTCCGACTCTGTGCAACCCCATAGACAGCAGCCCACCAGGCCTCCCGTCCCTGGGATTCTCCAGGCAAGAACACTAGAGTGGGTTGCCATTTCCTTCTCCAATGCATGAAAGTGAAAAGTGAAAGGGAAGTCGCTCAGTCGTGTCCGACTCTAGCGACCCCATGGACTGCAGCCTACCAGGCTCCTCCGTCCATGGGATTCTCCAGGCAAGAGTAATGGAGCAGGCTGCCATTGCCTTCACATGTGTATACACATACAAATGCAGTTGTATGCATGTTTGTACATATATGTCTGAACATTTGCACATTGTTGCATGTCTATATGTATATGGTATCTTCCTACATTTCATTAGCCAGCATTTCTCACAAGTTGAAATTAGAACAGTAAACCTTACATACTACTGATCTTAAAAGTACTTAAAAGAAAAAGGAGGGGGGTAAACTATGCAACGTTAACTTAGTGCCTTACAAAACACTGTTTTCTCAAGAAGTTATAACAAATGAGACATAGCCACCAAAAGACATACAGCAAAGGGGCAAAAGCTATATCTGCAACAGCATTTCCTCAAAGTGCATTCCTTGGATATTAATGTATTTGTCATCTTGGACAGTCACAACACAATCAATGTACATTTTTAATGTTCTGATTGATGCTACAGGAAAGAGGATTATTTGAATATGTAGTTCAGTGTTTTCCAAACTTAACTTGTCATGAAACCCTTTTGCCCAATAATGTTTGTTAATGGGATAGAATTAATGTTCTGCTTTTAAACTGCTGACCAAAATGACTCATTTTTCTCTTCATTTCTTTCCCAAAAGACTCATTAAAGAAAGAAAAAAAAAAATCCAAGAAATTTCTCTTTTCCAAAGAAAATTTACCTGAAATTTCTATCTTTTGTAACACTTTCACATAAAGCATTTAATGTGTTCTCTCTGATACCACTGACAGAATAGCAAATAATATTTCCAAGAAGAAAAACAAAACTTAAAATCTTATAAATGCTTTATTCTAAATAAATAGACTTTATTCTATTTACAAAAGTAAATTAATTCCAGCAAACAGTATTCTTAGGAAGAGCTTAGATATTATCAATAAACTTCTAAGAATTTAAACATGATAAAATAAAACTAGATTCCCTTGTTTAAGCAGGGGTTCCTTAAACTATTTAATAATTATAGAATGATATTTAGAGTAAGTTATCACTTATTTATACAAAGTAAGTAACATTTAAGCAGAAAATCAAAAGATCAGTTCTATTTGCTTTTAGAATGCATCATGCTTCTGCAATTACGATGTTTTCTTAATTTTGTAATTTCCCTAATTATGTTTTCTTTTGTTGAACATTAAAAATAGTTTATATTATCATGTACACATGTGAAAATGAGAAAAATGACCCAAACCTTTGCTGGAAAACACGGTAATCAGGTAGGTTTAAAAAAAATTTTTAAGGTGGAATACTGAGAAATGATTAAATATGATCTTATCATAATTTGGGGGGTAAAAATCATTTAATTTTACCTACAAATAATTTGAAACTCGGAAAAAGACAACCAGATTCACTTTTTAAAGACTATGCTGGAGTCAAATCTAAGTACAAGACAAAGTACAATAAGTCATGAATATATTCTCACTGAGGCATAAAATAAAGCACTGAGGGAAAACCTCTTTTAAAAAAAAAAAGCTCTCTGAGTAATCAACATAAAATAAAGCAACAAACCTACTGAAGTGGAACAAAGCAATGAAGAAGTCATTATCAAGTTTTCAGTAACACAAAATCAAGAATATTATGTGAAATGCTACACATGAAGAAAAAGTCCTAAAAGAAACAATTTCAAAGTCTAAAACAAAACTAAAAAAAAAACTTCTCAAAACTGAGAGACAAAAAAAGAATCAACAGTAAGGATAAAACAGATTATGGTGTTAGCTCAAATGTAAAAATTACAAATTCTATCGTGCATAAGAAAAAGGATATTTAAGCTATAAAGGGATTTTTTTTTTTTTAAAGAAAACTGCCTTCTTTTATTCATACTAAAAAATTATAAATAGTTACAGATTAGTAGACTTTGGTCAATTTTTTTTTTCATTGACTAGTGATCAGAAGGACAAATGGCATTAAAAAGATTTTCTTCCCTCAAATCAAACTTCTCACCAAGGAACAACTACAGCATTGAAAGACTGCCAACATTCTAAAGAAAGATATAAACCATTTCTGAATTTGAACTTTGACATATGTTAAACTTATAAAGAACTCTTTTAAGACATGTAAGCAACATACCACTAAGTCTTGGTCCTGAAGCAAGTTACATATCGCTTCATATAACATGGGTCTTAAGTCAGACTTGAATCTCACAGAAATCCACTGACCGATGAGCCAAATCACCCTGCGTCGCAATGGCTTATACCTAGATGGGAACCATGCAATCAAAACGTTAGATACTTTAAGAAGCCTATGTCACTAAGCATATTTCATCATTTAAATCTAAAATGTAGTAAGAAGGCAATACACATTTTATACAAAAATCTAAAAGCTACTTTTACATGTACCGCAGTATAAATATTAACAACAAAGTTCTGATCTAAAAAACTGAAAATTCTTAGCAGACATATTATAAATCTGATTATTTTGTATTAAGTAATTACAACATAGATATATACATAAAAGCCAAGTTCACTTCTATTCCTCAAGTAACCAAAAAGAGTTCATCTTAATAGGTGTAAGCAGCTGATGTCCCAAACCCTGAGGCAGGAGAGGCTATTAAAAAGTAATGATAATAATAAAAATAAAGGAACTCTGGTACTCAATTTTCTAATCCCAATTCTGTTCATCTCACAAAGAGTATTTTGAAAACACTGTGAGAAATTTCTAGACTTGACATGTACATACACTTGTATCTCTACGGCCATCTTTGCTAAAGAAAATGAAGGTTCTTTAGGCAAAGGGAAAAACCACCTGTGTCCAAGAATTGTAGACACAAACTTCCGGTATTATATTTATTTAGTGGCAAGATGATATTTCTGGGTGACAATGTAGTAAACTAAGGAATATAACACACCTTTTAGAAAATTACAATATTTTAAGATTATTAAATACATATAAAGAATTACTCATTAAAGTTCCAATAAAAAGTACATTTCCTGCTCTCAATATGTTTAACATATCTAAAAGAATTAAAGACCACAAAACTTTAGACTAGGATCGCAAAAACATGAGAGAGAAGAGCAGGCAGAGGGAGATGGGATTTGAACAGCGTTTCCTGGTGGCTCAGACGGTAAAAAATCTGCCTGCAATGCAGGAGACCTGGATTCGATTCCTGGGTTGGGAAGATCCGCTGGAGAAGGGAACAGGAACCTGGAATGTCAGGTCCATGAATCAAGGCAAATTGGAAGTGGTCAAACAAGAGATGGCAAGAGTGAATGTCGACATTCTAGGAATCAGCGAACTGAAATGGACTGGAATGGGTGAATTTAACTCAGATAACCATTATATCCACTACTGCGGGCAGGAATCCCTCAGAAGAAATGGAGTGGCCACCATGGTCAACAAAAGAGTCCGAAATGTAGTACTTGGATGCAATCTCAAAAACGACAGAATGATCTCTGTTCGTTTCCAAGGCAAACCATTCGATATCACAGTAATCCAAGTCTATGCCCCAACCAGTAACGCTGAAGAAGCTGAAGTTGAACGGTTCTATGAAGACCTATAAGACCTTTTAGAACTAACACCCAAAAAAGATGTCCTTTTCATTATAGGGGACTGGAATGCAAAAGTAGGAAGTCAAGAAACACTTGGAGTAACAGGCAAATTTGGCCTTGGAATACAGAATGAAGCAGGGCAAAGACTAATAGAGTTTTGCCAAGAAAATGCACTGGTCATAACAAACACCCTCTTCCAACAACACAAGAGAAGACTCTATACATGGACATCACCAGATGGCCAACACCGAAATCAGATTGATTATATTCTTTGCAGCCAAAGATGGAGAAGCTCTATACAGTCAGCAAAAACAAGACCAGGAGCTGATTGTGGCTCAGACCATGAACTCCTTACTGCCAAATTCAGACTTAAATTGAAGAAAGTAGGGAAAACCACTAGACCATTCAGGTATGACCTAAATCAAATCCCTTATGATTATACAGTGGAAGTGAGAAATAGATTTAAGGGCCTAGATCTGATAGAGTGCCTGATGAGCTACGGAATGAGGTTCCTGACACTGTACAGGACACAGGGATCAAGACCATCCCCATGGAAAAGAAATGCAAAAAAGCAAAATGGCTGTCTGGGGAGGCCTTACAAATAGCTGTGAAAAGAAGTGAAAAGCAAAGGAGAAAAGGAAAGATATAAACATCTGAATGCAGAGTTCCAAAGAATAGCAAGGAGAAATAAGAAAGCCTTCTTCAGCAATCAATGCAAAGAAATAGAGGAAAACAACAGAATGGGAAAGACTAGGGATCTCTTCAAGAAAATCAGAGATACCAAAGGAACATTTCATGCAAAGATGAGCTCGAAAAAGGACAGAAATGGTATGGACCTAACAGAAGCAGAAGATATTAAGGAGAGATGGCAAGAATACACAAACTGTACAAAAAAGATCTTCACGACCCAGATAATCATGATGGTGTGATCACTAACCTAGAGCCAGACATCCTGGAATGTGAAGTCAAGTGGGCCTCAGAAAGCACCACTATGAACAAAGCTAGTGGAGGTGATGGAATTCCAGTTGAGCTATTCCAAATCCTGAAAGATGATGCTGTGAAAGTGTTGCACTCAATATGCCAGTAAATTTGGAAAACTCAGCAGTGGCCACAGGACTGGAAAAGGTCAGTTTTCATTCCAATCCCAAAGAAAGGCAATGCCAAAGAATGCTCAAACTACCGCACAATTGCACTCATCATGAGAAATGCTGGACTGGAAGAAACACAAGCTGGAATCAAGATTGCTGGGAGAAATATCAATAACCTCAGATATGCAGATGACACCACCCTTATGGCAGAAAGTGAAGAGGAACTCAAAAGCCTCTTGATGAAAGTGAAAGTGGAGAGTGAAAAAGTTGGCTTAAAGCTCAACATTCAGAAAACGAATATCATGGCATCCGGTCCCGCCACTTCATGGGAAATAGATGGGGAACCAGTGGAAACAGTGTCAGACTTTATTTTTCTGGGCTCCAAAATCACTACAGATGGTGAATGCAGCCATGTAATTAAAAAGTAATTTCCTTACTCCTTGGAAGGAAAGTTATGACCAACCTAGATAGCATATTCAAAAGCAGATACATTACTTTGCCAACAAAGGTTCGTCTAGTCAAGGCTATGGTTTTTCCAGTGGTCATGTATGGATGTGAGAGTTGGACTGTGAAGAAGGCTGAGGGCCAAAGAATTGATGCTTTTGAAATGTGGTGTTGGAGAAGACTCTTGAGAGTCCCTTGGACTGCAAGGAGATCCAACCAGTCCATTCTGAAGGAGATCAGCCCTGGGGTTTCTTTGGAAGGAATGATGCTAAAGCTGAAACTCCAGTACTTTGGCCACCTCATGCAAAGAGTTGACTCATTGGAAAAGACTCTGATGCTGGGAGGGATTGGGGGCAGGAGGAGAAGGGGACGATAGAGGATGAGATGGCTGGATCGCATCACTGACTCGATGGACGTGAGTCTGGGTGAACTCCAAGAGTTGGTGATGGACAGGGAGGCCTGTTGTGCTGCGATTCATGGGGTTGCAAAGAGTCGGACACGACTGAGCGACTGAACTGAACTGAACTGAACACACTCCAGTATTCTTGCCTGGAGAATCCCATGGACAGAAGAGCCTGGCAGTCTACAGTCCATGGGGTCACAAAGAGTCAGCACGACTAAGCGACTTGCACTCACTTCACTAAGATAAATAGTATTTGGGGCAGAAAACTAAAAAATGCCTTTTCAAGGGATAGGGACGATTTGAACAGCCACAGAGGTAGAAGTAAACAAGACTTGTATAGAGTAAATGAAGGAAACACAGTCTTCAATTTTGGACTGAGATCTCTGGAATTACCACATTCAACATTTGAGACAAAGAGAATGAAGCTCAGAAGGGTTCAGATTCTAAGACGACAGTCACTTCTAGGCAAAGTTAATAGCAGGGGTCAGTTTGTTCCTCAAAGTTTGAGTCCCAGACCCACAGGATCATTACCTGGAAGGATGACAGAATCACACAATCTGACCAAGACCTAAACCTTAGAACCTGCATTTTAACCAGTTCACCAGGTGATTCATATGCATATTAAAGTTTGAGAAATACGGGTCTAGACCAGTTTTGTCCAAAAGAAACATAATGTAAGCCAAATATGCAATTTTAAATTTTAGTACCCACATTAAAGTAAAAGATACATGTGAAAATTTCACATTTTCACTTATTGCAATATATTCAAAATATTATCACTTCAATATGTCATCAATATATATTTTACACTGCTTTAGTTTTAAATTCAAATTTTAGTTAATTAAAGTCATCTCCTCATTTGCACTGAGTATGTTTCAAGTGCTCAGTAACCATGTATACTAGCTACTGTACTGGATAGCACAGGTCTAGACTAAATAGCCTCTAGGATTTAAGGACAATCAAACTGCAAATCTGTCTCAATACTGAAGGCTTTCTCTCCATTAAAGGCTCACTAGCAACCAGAGGGCAGAGTTGAAAAACATTTTAATCACCACTGTCCCGAAAGGACACAGCAAATCCCAGTGCTGAAAACATTTCGTGACTGAATAACTGACTGAAAACTGAAAGGATAGCTACTTAATGGTGAAAATTACCTTTAAAGCATCTCTAGCTCACAATTCTATTGCTCTAAATATTTATAAAGTGATCCATACATGAATGGTTCTCTATTCATGTATTAAGGTAGCCATGTTAACTGTTCTATGACTACATACTAAGCATTCTAAGTACCACATTTACAGAAATAAATCACTAGAACTTCCCAATTCACAACAAAAAAGGCTTTTGAAAATTTTTAAGTGTCTAATTTTAAATGAAGAAAAATTTATACAAATTATGAAATGCTTTTTCCCCTTCCATTTTACTCATTCATTACCTAAAATTAAAATTGGGCAAAAGTCCTACTTACTAAGTTGTCGGACTGACCTTTACTACTGAATTAGATACCTTAATACAAGCCTCAAGTGTGTCCAAATGCTTTCTGTCACAGTGCCACTGCAATTTCTTTTCCCCACAGACTTCCACTGCTCTGTGATCCTCAGACAGCTACCTTTCATGGATGTTACTTGTTTATGCTCCTTTTGACATCAGCCCTAGCCTCTGCTAAGTCTCAGCTGGCTTCCTTTTGTACATAATCTTCGTCTAGAATTCAGAGATCCCTATCTTCCATTATCTCTGCATAAAATTTCATCCTGCAAACTATCTTATCAAATACATCAGACATGTCACAATCCACATTTGAAGTAAAATAACAAAATAACAAATGATTTTGCTTATTTTTCAGTTATAAGATTCAAGTCTTATTCCTTTCTACATGAGACACTATTAGCTAAGTCATACTATGATTTTTTTTTAATTTTAGGCGATTTTAACACCTTCTAGTCTTCATTAGAAAATGAGTAAGGTAAGATAAGTGTATAACAAACACAAGGTTTTATACTTGCCTGTTGTGAATGACTTGCAATTCTGGAAGAAGTTGGTTTTTAAACCACTGATCAAAATCAACACTGTCGAACAACTCATAAGCCGCTAATCCAACAGCATTATACACTAAGAAGAAGATTTTAAAAAAAGAATTAATTTCAAATACTGGGCCAAGTGCTAATTGTGCTTATGTAATAAAATAAGTCTTAAAGACTACTTTGAAATATGTAATAAGTTAATAAAGGGAAATCTACAATACATTAATCCAGGAAATTATTTAAACAAACATTTTAGAAACATTTAAATTACATCACTCTATTTTTTTCTTAAATATTCAGTGTTTTCAAAGAGAAAGTTACATTCATTTAAAATTATTCATGTCAAATTATAAAAATAACATCCGCTTCCAAATGGATGCAAGAATTTATGCTATGGTCCCTGATAACCCTCTTTCCAGCCTCTTCTCTCACCACAACCCCTTAAACACTATGTTCCAATTAAATCAAATACTCCCGATTCAGAACTTAACTGTGCTTGTCCCTCTTCCCTTCAAGCTTCTGTCCATACTGCTCCTTTTATCCGGAACCACGCTTCGCCACTTATTAACCCTCACTTATCCTGTGTCCTCACAGAGCACTTCTTTACGAGACGCTCCCTGGGTACACCAAAACTATTAATACCTTGTAGTTTTCCATGGCACTACTTGATTACCATCTATTTTAGCATTAATCAACTGATATTATGTTATAATCAACTGTACCTGATTACCATCTATTCTAGCATTAATCAACTGGTACTATGTTAAAATCAACTGTTTGCTCACTCTCTATCACCAGATAATTCCTAAATTTTAGATATCCTTGTAACCCAACTCTCCAAGCATAACACCTGCCACAAAACAGACACACCCTACTGAAGAAATAAATGTCTCTAAATCATTTTCATTTAACATACCAGCATCTTTGATTAATAGTGCATTCATATCCTCCACATTAGTGGGACCTATAAAAACAAGTATCAACAAGGGTAAATTAAAACTAGTTTTTAAAAAACACTTAAACTCAATTTGTTAGTTTCTCAATTCAGCTAACTACAATGTATTTTGTGGATATTAAATATATAAGAGAAAGTTTAAGTTTTTTTATCATCATCATTAGAGAAGACAGTTACAACAAGTAAAACCACACTACAGCTTTAGAAACCATTATAACATATTTGGAAAATGTTACATCAAGCAACATTCTAGGAAAATAAATGTAAAACTGTATTATATCCTGATTATAAGAGAAAATTTTTTAAAAGAATAAAAAGATGAATCCCACAATAGGAAAAAAAAAAAAAGAACAAGAATAGGCAATTCATACAAAAAGTTTTATTTTCCTAAATATAAAAAATAAGCCAGGTTATGACAATACATTAACAATTTTGACAACAAAATGAAAAATGTAAATGAGAACCATTATGTAACGGGAAACCAGAATAAAGAGCTGGCAGTCCCTGCATGGCTATCCAGGAGAAGACCACAGTTAAGACACAAAGAACACAGTTTACTTTACCCAGTACGCATATTTCTTTAGGACAGAAAGATTCCTAGCAAGTTTATCAAAGCACTTTTCTGCTGTTAAATATGATTTCTTAAGCATACAGCCCTATATAAGTAAATCACTCCAGACTAGAAAGAAAATAACTAAACTCTGAAATCACTATAAACCTTACCATCATAGAGCAACTTACCAGAGGGTAACCTAATTAGCTTAACCAATTTCCTGAAGTGGTTTAATAAAAATAAATGGATGGGAGAAAATGGAAATAATGTTCTAAACACAACAACAAAAAAGGTAACTTCAGCAGTATACTACCAAATTTACGAATCTATAATGTTGCATTAAGAAATTAGTAAATAACTGTACATTAGAAATCAATCTATATGAAACTACAATGAATGCTCACATTATCTTTTAAATGAACACAAAAAACTTGATGGATAGCTCATTTACTCCCTTGGTTTATAATTTAAGCGGGAACACTCCATTAGTTTTTTGAGAAAACAAAAGCCTAAAAAGTGAGCTACCCTCTGATGGTACAAACAAGATCAAGAGTCTCCTTCTCTACAGGAGATCCTCCTACCTTTATTTCCTTACATTACCACCTACTCAACACTTGATCCCTTACAATTCAACTCCTGCCCAAATCAATCAAATAATCTGTGTAAGATTCCCTTGCCCAGCAGTGTCAGTTAATTGCCAAAAGTCAATCAATCAACAAACAGTGACTCTGTGTACCAGACACTGGGAACAGGGTGAGAAAAAAAGATGTATTCAAGGCCTCCTCCCTGAAATTTACACTCTATCAGAATAGTCAGAAATGACAAATCACTTTTAATAGTTAATTACTTGTGTACAAAGATCAAATGCCACCCATTTCACTTCATAATTCTCTCTTAAATCCATTACATTCTTTCCACTCCCACCATCATGAAGCTAACATTTATTATTTTAACTTTTTCACCCAGTACTTCCCACAACATGCTCCACATAGATTCTTTCCCCCAAGCAATATTCATGACTGCCCACTGTTTTAGTATGCTTACCAGGGCAAAATCTAACTACCACAACCAAAGCCTATCTCACTTGTGAACTGCCATTCTTACTTTCTATTTTGAAGGCTACTCTCTCAGAAAAGCACACATTCAGTCTTTCTCAAATTCATGTCTGGTATATGATCTAGGAAACATATCATAGCAGGAACTCAAAATATTTTTTTGAATACTGATTAATAGATAAATCAAAATATCACAAAATATACCTCACCTTGAAGTGTTTGCATCATTTCTAAAAGTACAGGAGTTAGAGTCTGATTATATTCATGGAATATATCTATAAATAATACTTCAGTGCATGGCTGTTGGGAAAAAAATAAGTTTCTAATGAAAACAATGGTATACTGCAATGATTAATTCTACACAAAGAATACTCATTCTTAAAACTCTGAATATGTTTCCAATTCTTGATGTTTTTTTGAAAAAACTTTATTAGTGTTTTTCATAAACCCAATGGGAAATAAAATTATAATAATTTCATTCATAACGTGGAAAAGTTATTTCACTACTTCAATCATTTGGCATTATACATGCAAAAATGCAAAACTACAGAGAGGAAAATTTTCCATTTACATTTTACTTAATTCTTTAAATTTAAAAAGCAATCTGGAACCACATTTACTTATAGATTCAGGACTATAAATGACTGTCTGAAGAATTAGTATGTTAAAAATTATTTATTTTTCCTGGCAGTGACATAAGTAACAACAATAATTAATGAATTCAATTCACCACAGAGTTGTATTTTCTTTAACAGACACAAAGTACAAAAGAAATCACAATGTTCTCATGTGTAGAATAGACAGCTAATGGCAAGCTGCTGTGCAGCACAGGGAGCTCAGCCTGGTGCTCTGTGACAACAGTGGTGGGATGGAGTAGGAGGTGGGAAGGAGGGTCAAGAGGGAGGAGACATGTGTATACCCATGGCTGATTCATGTTAATGTATGGCAGAAAACCAACATAACATTGTAAAGCAACTATGCTCCAGTTAAAAATAAATTTTAAAAACAGAAATCACAATGTTAATTACATAAAAGAATGACTCATTTTCATTCTTAAAAGTACTAAATCACTAGTTGTTTCATAAAATAGAATACAATTAAATTTTGAAGGTATTGTGATTTATGTTTAAAATCAATTACAAATGTACATACTTCGATGTGTACAGATGAAATGATACATCATCTCAGATATCTGCTTCAAAATAATCCAAGTCGGTGAAGGAGTACTCATACAAAACAAGACTAGCCACGAATTGATAACTGATAAAACAGGTGTTGGACATAAAAGAATTCATGATATTATTCTGTTTCTCAATATATTTAACAGTTTCCATAAGAGAAAGTTTTAAAGACATAGAGCAGGAAAAAAATTTTTTTATAAAACTTTTAAGTTCTATAGAAGTTTATGGAACAGATAATGCAAATTATATAAACGAAAGTCTTCAAAAAAGAACAGTTCAAAGTCCACATCTGATAAACCTTCCTCAATGTCAGCCATATCAATAAAGTATATTTAAAAAGAATTCTATAACTGAAAGCAATGGGCTGGTCTCTGAGAATCATACTAAGTAGTAAGAGAAATAATGTACCAGAAGAAGCTTTATAATTACTAAAATATTTAGGAGGAAAAAAATGTTTCTAGCCAAAATGGTAACTTCCAAAATGTTTCCTATTTCTGCAATGACAATTATTTCCAATTTGTAAAATGAAGGAAAATTCAGTTTGCAAACCTCCAACTTAACAAAAAATTTCAGATTCAAGTTCATAATTTAATTAGGTGCTTTCTTCTCAAATATGGACTCTTGCGATAATAAATATGTTTCCTACCTGACTTAATGCTTGAAATCTTCAATATAGTATCATTCTCTAGTAAGAGTTACAGAAGCAAAAAAAAAAGAAACTTACAGAAGCATTACCCTTTTCCCTATCAATTTTCCTTTCAATCAGTACTCACCCTCAAACTGTACTTCCAAGAATCTCCCCCTGTTTCTTCCGCTGCTGCAATTAAAAATATGACAAATGATGCTCTCCACAAATGCAATAATGATGTTTCTAAAATCTCAGTTTGGAAAACCAAGATTTTCAGTAATATCAATATAATACAGCTGCAAATTATTATAAAATAACACAGAGCAAACAGTTGGGAACACAAGGCCTTACACAGATCTCTTTACCATAAGTTACAGATGACATCTGTGTACATCAAAGTACTCGTAACCACAAGCATTCTCACTTTCGTTAAAAAGTCTGTACGAAGACTTCCTTGGCAGTCCAGTGGTGAAAATCCCAGGCTTCCAAGGCAGGGGGCATGGGTTCAATCCCTGGTCGGGGAATTACAATCCCACATGCCACATCCAAAAAACAAACACACACACACACACACACACACTCTGTATGGAGAAAAGCTCAAAGTATTTGTCACTCTCTGAGTCTGTGACATTACCTGATACACTGTCATTCAATTCTGAGAAACATTTCATACAATAGTGATGTTTTACGAGTTTAAATGATTAGTCACATTATCCATAAATTTTCTATATTTAAAGTAAAATATTTCCACAACTCTTAAAACTCTGGGGATTCAGTGTTTCATATTATAATATGGTATTACTACATTAAAAAAGCAATACGAATCATAAGAGTTTAGCTACAAGAAAAAGCAAAAACAAAAAATATGCATTATACAGGGTACTATTATATTTTCTAAATGGATTAAAATATTTCTAAACAAAAAAGAAGGTAAGTCTTACAAAAATGTTTATGATGTTTTAAAAACATTGGAAATATATGTGTAAAACTACACAAAGGTATCCAGTCAAAGGGATGGGTAGAGGCTAAAACCTAGCCCATGTCTGACCACGGCAGAAGTATTAGGTTGGTGCAAAAGTATATTGCGCTTTTCCATTGTTGAACTTTGCCTAATACTGAAATGCAATCTTAAATAACCGTGCTTATGCTATCCATCACCTTAATGTACATTTTTAATTCTATGTTTTGTTGCTAATGACTTATTCAGTTCAGTTCAGTTGCTCAGTCGTGTCCAACTCTTTGCAACCCCATGAATCGCAGCACGCCAGGCCTCCCTGTCCATCACCAACTCTCAGAGTTCACTCAAACCCACATCCATCAAGTCGGTGATGCCATCCAGCCATCTCATCCTCTGTCGTACCCTTTTCCTCCTGCCCCCAATCCCTCCCACCATCAGAGTCTTTTCCAATGAGTAAACTCTTCGCATGAGGTGGCCAAAGTACTGGAGTTTCAGCTTTAGCATCATTCCTTCCAAAGAACACCCAGGGCTGATCTCCTTTAGAATGCTGTTTATATTTATTTTACACTAGGGAAATGATGCTAGACAAAAAGCAAATCCGAGCGATTTTCTTGAGTTCAAAATGGGTCATAAAGCAGTGGAGACAACTCGCAACACCAACAATGCATTTGGCCCAGGAACTGCTAATGAACATAGAGTGTACTGGTGGTTCAAGAAATTTTGCAAAGAAACAAGAGTCTTAAGATGAGGAGCCAGCCATCAGAAGTTGACAACCAACTGAGAGGACCATCGAAGCCATATTTACCTGATGGCTGTCTCACCAACCACCGCTACTCAAGCATCTCAACAACTTTTTGCAAGGAAAATGCTTCCACAACCAGCAGGAGGCAGAACATGCTTTCCTTAGGAGTTTTTCAAATCCCAAAGCATGGATTTTTTTGTTACAGGAATAAACAAACATTTCTCATAAGCAAAAAATGTGTTGATTGTAACGGTTCCTATTTTGATTAATAAAGGTGTGTTTGAGCCTACTTACGATGATTTAAAATTCGTGGTTGGAAACTGCAATTATGTTTGCACCAACCTAATAAATGACACACACTTTATTCACACCCAAGTAGTTTATCAAACACACAACTCCTTGATTTTCTGTAGCAAAGGCCCTGACAGTCTACCTACTACTAAAGTACGACTACATAGACCTCCTACAGGGCTTCCATGGTGGCTCAGTGGTAAAGAATTCACTGGCCAAAGCAGGAGATATGCATTCAAAAAAGCAGGAGATAACGCATTCAAACCCTGGACCAGGACGATCCAGGAGGATGCTGCAGAGCAACTAAGGACATGATCCACAACTAATGAGCCTGTGCTCTAGAGCCCGGGAGCTACAACTACTGAAGTCCGTATGCCCTAGAGCCCACGCTTCACAACAAAGAGAAGCCTCCCCAGTAAGGAGCCCACGCACCGCAACTAGAGAAAAGCGCACCAAAAATAAAATAAATTTAAAAATAAAATTATATTTTAAAAAAGATCTCCTATAGACATATTTTAATCATCTAAAAATTAATTTTAAATTAAAATATCTTAAATAGGTAATCAATTCAGCAATTCAGAAATTTTCATCTCCAAACTACTTTCTGAAGTAAAAATCTACAAATAAAAAATAATAAAGAATGAACCACAGAGAAAGTGATCTGATAACAGAGAAAGACAATTAATTTTATATTTTTGTTTTAAACTATATAACTCTAAAAAATTTTATCTTTCTGGAAAAAATTCTATATAGTTGAACAAATCATTCATTTTCTGCTTCTCAATTTGTACTAATGACTAATAAAGAGAGAATAAACTAACTTTTGAAAGTTATATTCTCAGAACAAAAGCACTACATTAAAATACAATGTTATTATACCTATCATCAAATAAATGATATCTATTGATGAAAGGGAGGAAAAATTCACGCAAAAACTGACAAACTGATACTTACTAAAGCCTTCTGGGTCTTCTTCCCACATTGTCAGTTCTTCTTCAGTTAACAGAAAATAATGAGAGACTAATCTTCTACATATCTCTGTCAAAGTAGGATATGTGAAGAATGCCATCTTAATCTTATGAGCTTCCAGAGTTGCAGGGTTGCTATCTAGAAAAATAAAATTTCCAAGTTAATTATACAGACAAGCATTCTACCCATGCTGGATAGTGAAACAAATACATTTAAGAATACCTTCTAAATAGCAATATATAAATTTTTATTTGTATTATGGACATATCTCAAAGATGCTCTTGCTTTTATTCATACCACACACACATCAGTCTTGCTTCTATCTTACCACTATGGCTAGTCCATTTCCAACCTATATTATCACATCATATTGAAGTGACTTACCTATATGTCTCTCTCTCTCTTCTACAAGGCATTCTCATTCATCGTGATAAACATACACATGAATGAATTCCAAACAGAGTTGACCTCTGAACTCTGTGAGTCCAATTACACTCAGATATTTTTCAACAGTAAATACTAAACTACAGTATACATGGTTGGCTGAATCCCCAGATGCACAGGAACAGTGAGTATGGATGGCCAGCTCTAAGTTACACTCATTAACCCCTGCGTTGTTCAAGGGTCAACTGCAATATAACAGTTTAACCTATTCTAGAAGCAACTTTAACCTGCCTAGAATCACTTTATAGATGATCAAAAGAAAACTTTTAATTGTACAAATAAATACAGTCTACAAATGAGCTATAGCGGTTACTGAATACTTAATTCCTAAAAGACCTAGGCTTCAACTGATGTTCTACTGTGTTACAAAAGACAGTAGTTTACTAAATGCACTGTATGTCTTTTAAAAGCTGGCATTTATATACCAAAAGCTCTAATCCTTATCTCTATTTCATGTCCCATCAATAGTTTATTTTTCAGACTTAAATGAACTTCAAAAAACTTACATAAAAATAGCAATTACTTCACACTAAGATTAAAATAAGGAAATGAAAAAAATGAAACTACCAGTAAAGCATTACCTTCAAAATTTTTGGATGGCTTATAAGCATAATTTTTGACAATCATCTTAATAAGATTCATGCACTGGACAATGAATCGTTCAAATGTAACACCTTCACCAACTTCTGTAAACACATAGCTTACAGAAAATTCCAGTGATCTCTGAATTAGAGGAGTA
Source organism: Bos indicus (assembly GCF_029378745.1). Lineage (NCBI taxonomy): Eukaryota > Metazoa > Chordata > Mammalia > Artiodactyla > Bovidae > Bos > Bos indicus. The sequence continues at coordinate 16,832,507 of NC_091779.1, forward strand.
AACGAAAAGGGATGCTGATCCAAGAAGTCCAAAAGCTATAAAGAAAAAAAAATTAATATATTTTCTTCAAATTCACATAGGAATATAATCATTCATAGGTACATCTAATAACTGGTAATAAATACTTAGCAAGTTTGGAATCTTGGTGGGAAGTCCACTTTCACAGGTAATATACTTCCTGGGGTATACCATACAATGCGAAATAAATCAGATTGTATCTCATCACCTGAACTTTCTATTACTTCTACTATAAGATTCAAAATAAACTTACTTCATATTAATTCTATATCAATCAGCAAATGTGATACCAAAAGTACAAGAAAGGCCTTTAAAAAATAATAAAGGCAAATAATCAAAAATATATTCTACATCAATTGCATCTCAATGAATCAAATAGTTGATGAGAGAGATTTCGTCTATATAGAAAAATTCCAGCTATTAAATGTAAAAGGAATAATATTAATAGAATTAGAATGCCATCATTTTGTAACCCCTATTCAAACAAAAGATCTAAGCTATGATCATCAATGGCTGCTAGAATCAAGGGAAAGGCTGTTGAAGAATTTAATAATGGCTAACTCAATAAACAGTTTTAAGCAATCAGACATTGTACATCTCCTGATGTGATGCAGTAGGAAATACACAGCATCACCTGTAAAATATTCTCATCATTGTCACCCTACTCCATTCCCTCCCATCATTAAAAAAACAAGAAGGCCTGAATGTGAGCAAGTTTCTTATCTAACTAGAAATTTCTAAGAAATATGGGAGGAGAAGGGGTTTAGAAACAAAGGAATATGTTAACACATTCTAATTGGAGGCACATGTAAAATGTTCCAATTTTAAAAGCTTTAATAAAGTCATGAGATTATAAACATGAATTTCATAAATTATTACTTTTTTATTTGGCCACGTCATGTGGCATATGTGATCTTAGTTCTCCAACCAAGGATTGAACCCCCATCCTCTACATTGGAAGCGATTCTTAACCACTGAACCACCAGGAAAGTTCCCTCACAAATTTTTTTATAGTTGGTTTTTTGAATAAGGATTCAATAGTGTCGGTTCTCTTTTTTTTCCCTTGTTACTTATTTGTTGAGGTAACAGATCATTTCCTGTAGAGTTTTCCATGTTGTGGATTTGGCTGTCTATATCCATTAATTTTTTTTTATAAAATAATTTTATCTGAAATATATACATATTGCCTCAGACAGTGCACCCATATGATTCTATTCAAAAGATATGTGATATTAATGATGATAAACTATCATTATGAATATACTGATTTTTTTATATTATCTACTGTAACATCTTACCTACTTTATGCTGTGCTGCACTATCTTTTTTATCTCTGCTTTTTCCAGTGGGTTTGAGAATAATGAGACTTTGAGGAATCAACTTCTCTTTTATTAGGATTGATTTTTTTACATCCAGGTGACTTATACACTTTGACATATGGTATATATAAATTTAATTATTATATGTATTCTAAAAGCTTTAAGATACAAAGGGCTTTTTTAGCTTTCCTGTACACAGTAAGAAAATAAGTTACTTTAACACTAAATCAAAAATGTATGCTTAAAAAACATCACTTTCTTTACTAAACTCAAGTATCTATATTTCACTTGAGAAAACATAATTAAGATTAAAAAAACAAACTTACCACTTTAGTAAAAAGAATGATGGTCTTTTCCAGTCTATCTCTACATACATTATCTGCACCTATACTTCTACCTATTAAAAATACAATTCACATATTACCACAAGTTAATAATATTCTGTAAATTTACAACCAAGACAATGACAAAACTTTTTACAAAAACACTGTCAGATATGTTTTTACACATTTTGCATTATGAATTGATGAATGTGCATCCCTGACTCCAAACAAATAAATAAGTAAACCATAACAATTAAGTTTTTAGAAAGCAAGACCTTACATTGACACAGAAATGCTCAGTGCCATATTTCACAAAATTAATCCTAAAACACTAACTGAGCCCATTTCATAGTAAAAAGGTAGCAATTTTATCTGTAACACCATGTTGTCATAGTTAAAATACTTTTCAAGTAACATAAATAAAAACAAAGAATTCAAATATTAACATACTTATTTTTCCTAAATCTTCTAACAATTTTCTTCTGCTCATTTTCTTGGTATAATTAATTTTTATACATTCAGAATAATGTCCATCAGCTCATTAACTATCCTGCCTTCTCCCTAATCATATGCCTCATAATCTGTCTCATCAGTTATATCATTCTCCTCTCCTGGATGGACTTCTGTTCTTCCATTTTATTCTCCCATGGGGAAAACCAGAGAAAAATGACTACTTTCAAGGAAAAAGAAACCATATGAGCTTTCTTATAGTACCTGGCAACAGACTCAATAATGGTTCTACTAAACTGAAAATGACTGACAAAACAATCAGCAACTCCCCTAAAAGTGAGTACACTAAGGTATATTCTCAGGGTACTAAGTCTCCAAATCCACTCACAAATAAAAAACACACACATACATGTTATACATATGTGTGTGCAAGAATGTACATATATGTGTGTATCCTGTGTGATGGGTGTGTGCATTCTGAGAAAAGGTGCTTATAATCATAGAGAAGAGAAAAGGATAGCAGATCACCAGCATAATACAACACAAATGTAAACAGTAAATTCTTCCATATGGAGTAGTAGATTAGAAAGGGTTCTACAGGTAGGTCAGTAATGGTTAGCAGACCAGAGATTTGCACAGTGAAAGTACCATTTAAGGATATTTATATCAAACAGATATACTAAATGTACTAAAAAAACAGAATCAACAAAATGTCCAAACAGCACATGGTACAGGGCCTATACTTCTGTTGTGGGTATCTGCATGGAACAGAGTAGCACCAGTAGACACAGGGAAGAAGGAATTGATACAAAATATATTTTTTTAGAAAAAGGCTTCTTCAATACTTAGGACAAGACAAGTATATGAAGACAAAAATGAGCTTCCAATTTAATTTTAGATAATTAATTATCAAGATATAAGATTTCAGCCCCTTGAGATTTGTGTGTGCCAAACAGAAGCTATTAATGAAAAAGGATTCTATAGTAAAAAGTACTATCATGGAAGTACTTACTGCATTCCAAAAATTGTTTTAAACGTTCAAATATTCCATGTAAAAAACCCTAGAAAAGAAAAACATTTTTGAAGGGTTTCAATTTATTCTGTTATAAGAATTTACCATACACTTTCTCAGGGAAACTAAAATATGCCTATCATATCATATTAAAAAGTTAAAATTATATAAAGTAAAAATCATTCCATTACTATAATAACACCTTCAATCTTCCACAAGAAAATAATAGTATTTCATCTCCTCCGTGTCTCACTTCAATAACCTAAATCACTTTGCAATAAATAAATAATTTAGTAAGTATTCTATTTCACTAAATATCCTCTATTCCTCTGTTTATTTCTTTTCCGTTGGACTTATAATCCCCTGACATAATCAGTCTCCTCCACCTAAAATGTCAGACCCTTAAGATTCAAGAACTTTGCCTGTTTGCTTTGCTCTATCCCAGAAGCCAGGAATGGTATTTAGCAATAATAAGTATTCCTAATATGAATAAATGGTATCAACATTTGTGGCAGAGGTTTTCAATCTCAATTATTAAATTACATTAGCCTTCAGAGACCAGAGAAGGCAAGAATCACCATTGACCATATGGGTCCAAAACACCTTTTACTATATTTTTTTAAGACATGTTATGAAAACTTTGCAGAAATAAATATAAAGGGGTACTGAAAAAAAAACTTTATTAAAATTTTTAAGACTTTCAATATCACAGAGTTTTTTGTATCAGTAAATTTTGGTGTATAAACATCATAAAAGATGTCACATGTCCTTTTAGCAAATGAGATGGTCCAGGTTTTTGTCACAAAATACTATACACTTTCCTGATGAATGACTGACTAGAACAGAATGTTGTTATTTCTTCTTTGAAATAGAGAGCTATATTGTTCACTCATCAATTCTTGCGTTTGAGACAATTCACCTAGGATGTCACCACCTGAAGTCACAGAGGCTAAAACCCCACTCAGACAGTTTCACTATTACCACTGGGGTCTAGGGGGCTGCTACCAGTCTCTTAAACAGCACCCATCTTTGGATTCATGTAAAAATCATGAAACGTTTTCCTGTCAATTTTCATCTCTCAGCCATTTTGAGCAGAAAATGAAAAACTGAATTATCAGCTGTGTTAAATGAAAGCTAATAGCAAAGAGATAGCGCTTGTGGTCTTCTTTTATACTTTGCTGAAAGATGATGCAACACAGTAGATAACACAGTAAGAAAACCTAGGACAACAACCAATTTCACTACCGCTTCATCCTCTGGCTACCTCACCATTCTCTCATTTTCATACTACTTCAACCTTTTAAACACAGTTGAGAATAAATTATAAGTAATGATAATTAACAATAAAGTAATTTCTAGGATGATGAAATAGCAGAATTTTCAATATAGGAAAAATAAAATCACCAAGATCCCATACGCATGTTAAATTTATACAGAAGCTCGATGCAACGGTCCCATACAGTAGATACAAGACAGAAGGAATTTTATTCTCTTTTAAACAAAATTAGTGCATCAGTCAGGGTTCTCTAAAGAGAGCAGAAACTTATGAAAGACATCAATTTTAGTAAGTTCATCAAGAGGATCAGGAATTTATAGAATTGGACAACTGACTAATCCAAATAAACCAAGTAACTTGACTAATGTTATATAATAAGAACCTCTTAACCATCAAATGGCAATTTACAGAACAGTTTAATTAGTTGAACTCATTTCAAAAATCATTTTCTCTCATAATCCTCACAACATCCAATGGGATACGTACTATTATTTCATCATCATATTGCAAAAAAAGAAACTCAGTACCAAGGAAGATACTCTGAGGCCATGTTATCATGAAAAGACCAAGCCAAGATTCAAAGCCAAATTTGTCTGCCTCCAGAAACCCAAATCTCACCACCAGTATACAGTGCTTCTTAAGCATCATTTACACCCCCATGCTATTTTTAAGCTCTTTATGCTATTTGATATGTTGTCCATAATTTGTTAAAATTCTATTCTTATTTACAACTAATCAATAATACCACAATACAGCAGGTTTAACTGAACAGGAGCTGACATACAGCTTCTGAGACAAAAGACTCAAGGAAAAACCTAAGGCTCACAAAATATGGAGAGTATCTATTGACAATTATTATTGTAATTTATAGAAATGTGATTCATATCAGTTCATTTACACTGAAAAGAAACTGATAAACATATTCAATATTTTAATTTTATGATATTCAGAATATTATAAATAATTACTGAGCCTTCTGATATATTTCTACCATATCACACAGTCATTCGTTTAAATAACTACTAAGCATTTTTATATAGCAGATATTATCCCAAGCTCTGGAGTGAAGAGTGAATAAAAGTCTCTGCATTCATGGAACTTACATTTCTCGTGAGGGCACTGAGGGAGCTGTCAAACTGGTTTCTAGAAAATGTTTTTTGATAGCATGGCAATAAACATAAATACTGGGTGGGCCAAAAGCTGTTATGGAAAAACAGGAACGAACTTTCTGGCCAACCAAAATATTTAAATGTATCAGTACTGAAAACTGGGGTTGGTTTTCATATATCTTCAGGTAATGTATTATATATCAGTATCATAAATGTCGATATACTTTAACCCAACATTTCCATTTCTAGGAATTTATCCTAGAGATTACTAGAAAAGTACACAATGACATATGCACCCAAATGTTCATTTTAATATCATTTCTCAACAATTAAAAACTGGAAACAAACTACATGTCATCAAGAGATCACTGGGCAAGTAAATTACAGAAAATCTAAGATTAATTTTATTATTTTTTTAAATTGCATACCAATAGTAATTGTATTTGGCATAAAATCATTAAAAACATGATATATAACAATATTACTGACATGTGAAAAATATCCACAATGCACTGAGTTTAAGAAAAAGCAAGAAAGGAAACAGCATGTAGGTCTCGTTCATATAAAACTGAGGAAGATAGAAAGTATATCTAAAATAATACGTTTACGATATTATAAAGGAAACTTAGAACTGTTATCACAGTAAGTTTTTAAATGATTTATTATTTTCTACTTCCTCTTCTGAGTTTTTTAACTTTAAAAAAACATGTAATATTTTTACAGAAAAAAACTGTATTCACATTATAATGATGTATATTAGCAGTTTTTAATTCTTTTAACAATAGAACCATTATTTCAAGCAAAATCTTACAGAAACACAAAGTTCAAAAAAATAAAAGTGTGACTCTGATCAAATGTAAATGAAGTAGGACAAACCTAAAGAACCAATTAAATATACCTTTTCCAAGCTTCCTGTGCCGCCCCGAAGGCAATCCACAGAGTAACATTCTAGCTGACCTAAACTCATTGTGAAAGCTAATAGAGATCTGAACAAGTATGATACAATTCCACTTTGTTCAGGAATAAAATATATGCAGCTATACATTTTTGCATATAGAAAAGGTAGATGCCATGATACAAAAATGAGTTGTATGCGCTTGTTGGGCTTATCAATGAAGCTTTCTTCTCATATGTATATATTTATAATTGATTACAAAGAACATTTATAAATGTTACGATTCAAGAGAAAAATACCTCATTTTAAGTATATAAAAACAGACAAAGGAAAATACGAAGACTATAAATCAATTACACTGACCCTAGTAATGTTATCACAGCATTCAAATTCCTAACAGTTCACATGATTTCAAATTCAAATAAACACTCTCAATGTACCATGGCATCTTGAGAACCATCCTAGTTCTAGTTCCTCCCTTTCACATAATAGTTGCTTTGATGTATTTTCTGTATGTCTGAAAACAGACCACAAGTCTAAAAGTATAGTATAACATATACAGAATGGTAAAAAAAAAAAAAGAAGAAGAAGAAGAAATTAAGTGGTCACTTAATAAAAAAGCTTTTAAATGAATGCCAAGTAAAAAGAATAAGCTTTATAACATGCAGGAAATACCAAGCACTTTTCCAAAGTTACAAAAAAATAAATGACTTCTTTTACTTACCATCACCTCCATATTCTTATGAGGTTCCACAATTCCATTAACAGTTAACTTACGCAGCACTGAAAAGTAAAATCAAGCTTTACTCATACCTTATTTTTTCGTATTTTTCCCTATTAAAATCATAATCATAAAAGACTCAGAATCACAAAGCCTCATCAAGCTTGGATAAAGAAAGGTAACTCCTAGTCATTGGCTGGTTCCCAAGTGGGAAAGATGGAACTAAAGCCAAGTTATTGTCTCTGAAGCAGTGTTCTTCTCACTTGTAAGTACTCATGTTTCTAAAGCCATATTGCAAATTTTAGTTCAATTTTCGTAATTGTCAGTACTTCTCACTTACAATAATACCTATAGGCTGAAGTTGAGAAGGTTACTTCTATTCCATAAAGTATGACTCAACGGTGATGAAAAAGCTTCATTCAGTTTTAAGGTACATTAATGAAAATGCAGTATCTCCAAAAGGAATATAACGATTAAACTCTATTCCAAATCTGGAATAGACTACAGTGCTCAATTACAAGCATCACATTTTATGAGTAAACTGATACATATGGGAAGATAAGCAGGATAATAGATTTGAAGTTAGATCTAGACTTAGAAATCCTAGCTCCAGTGTCTAAAACTGTATTATTTTGGGCAACTTCTCTTATCTTACATTCCTCATTTATAAAATGTGGTTACACAGATAATAAAGAAGACGTGATATATATGGAATACTATTCAGACATGAAGAATAATGAGATTTAGCCAGCTGCAACAATATGGATAGACCCAGAGGGTATTATGCTTAGTGAAATAAGTCAGACAGAAAAAGACAAATACTGTATATTATCACTTATACGTACAATATGAAAAATAAAAACAAATCAGGGAATACAACAAAAAAGAAACTCAGAAATACAGAACAAACTAGTGACTGCCAGTGGGGAAAGAAAAGGGGGTGGGGCAACAGGGCTAGGGGAGTAAGAGGAACAAACTATTATATAAAATAAGCTGCAAGAATATATTATACACAACAGGAAATACAGCCCATATTGCATAACATTCTCAAACAGAATACAAACTATAAAAATTCTGAATCATTATGTTGAATACCTGAAACAAATATAATATTGTAAATCGACTATAAAAAAAAAGTAAGGTGGTTAATAAATCCTATCTCATAGGGTTAACAAAGGATTCAATAGTACAATACATGCAAAACACCTAGCAGAATTAAGTAATAACCAGCATGACAGCAGCATCAGACTATCACTTTATACTATCAAATTTAAAGTCACTTCACTTTAAGAAAACAACTTTACAAACCGCACTGCTTTCTATATAACTCAAGAGCTAGTGTTTACGAGGTGAAGTGTAAAGGCAGCGTAACCCACACACCTACTGTCAATTAATCTTCAAAGGAGACAAGAATATACACTGAATCTTTAACAAGTGGTGTTGGGAAAGCTGGACAGCTGCACATAAATCAATGAAGCTAGAATACTCTCTTACACCATCAACAAAAATAAACTCAAAATAGCTTAGAGACTTAAACATACAACACCGTAAAACTCCGAGAAGGGAACACAGGCCAAATATTCTTTGACGTAAACCATATCAATTTTTTCTTAGGTCAGTCTCCCAAGGCAATAGAAGTAAAAGCAAAAATCAATTAATGGGACCTAATCAAACTTACAAGATTTTGCACAGCAAAGGAAGCCATAAACAAGACGCAAAGGCAACCTACAGACAAGGAGAAAATGTTTGCAAATGGTGCAACTAACTAGGGCTTAATTTCCAAAATATACAAACAACTCTTATAACTCATATATCATATAACTCAGTAACAAAGAAAACAAACAACCCAATCAAAAAAATGGGCAGAAGACCTAAATAGACAGATGGCCAATAGGCACATGAAAAGATGCTCAACATCACTAATTATTAGAAAAATGAAAATCATAACTACAATAAGGTACCACAGCAGTCAGAATGGCCATGATTAAAAAGTCTACACATAATAAATACTAGAGAAGGTGTGGAGAAGAGGGAACCCTCACACACTGTTGGTGGGAATATAAACTGGTACGGTCACTATGGAGAACAATATGGAGGTTCCTTAGAAAACAAAGAGTTGCCATATGATCCAGCAATCCCATTCCTGGGCATATAGCTAGAGAAACTCTAATTCAAAAAGATACATGTGCCACAGTGTTCACAGCAGCACTATTTACAATAGCCAAGGCATGGAATCAACCTTCAGGATAGATTATAGTTAGGGTTACTGCCATTTATGTCCACCAGTAGGAAAACGGATAAAGATATGTGTGTACACACACACGTACATACATACACACACAGCATATATATATATATACACACACATACATACATACAATGGAATACTACTCAGCCATAAAAAAGAATGAAATAATGCCATTTGCAGCAACATGGATGGACCCAGAGTTTATCAAACTAAGTGAAGTAAGTTAGAAAGAAAAAGACAGATACCATGTGATACCACTTTGTACGTGGAATCTAAAATATGACACAAATGAACCTGTTTACAAAACACAAACAGACTCACAGATACAGAAAACAAACTTACAGTTACTGAGGGAAACGGACTTGGAGGAAGGATAAATCAGAGGAGTTTGAGATTAGCAGATAAAAACTACTATATATAAAACAGATAAACAGTAAGGTTCTACTGTATAAAACAGGGAACTATATTCAATATAATAAACCGTAACAGAAAACATATAAAAATAATACACACATATAACTGAGTCAGTTTGCTGTACACCAGAAACTAATACATTATAAATCTACACTCTAATAAAAAAAACAATAATGAAAGCAATGTATTAAAATTGAATTTATAATGCAAATATCTAAACACCTTTGGTTTCATACTATCAATTACATACAACTCAAGTTACTGTATCATAACAGGAAAGAAAAGGGTTTAAGTTGAATCCCTTATCGTGGACAAGATCTTTTCCATCACAGGACCTCGGTCTACACTATCTGGGACAGTCTTTTCTTTCTCCTTTTATCACCCAGTCAACTTCCATTTATCCTTTATGATTTTGGTTCAAACATCACTTTCTCAGGGAAGTCTTTTCTGACCATATTATCAATCATCATAGCATTGTAAAGCCCCATCACCGATGTCGTTTTACATGTATTTGCACAATCATTTATTATGTCTGTCTCCTCGGTGCCAAGCACCTACCTGTAAATATGGTGAATGAAATAATGAGCACACACATGTCTAAAACACACTAAACATGCACAGGTATAAAGGCAAAGATGACACAAAGCTCTAGTCCTAAGTACATTTAAGTCATGAAAGAACAGACATTTATACCTGGACAGACGAGTATTTTAGAGTAAAATGCTATGAGATTTCTCCAGGTCAGGATGCCTTAGAAATGCAAATGAGTATCTAAGACCTTGAAATGCTGAGGTGCTGAAAACTTTAAAGCGTACTAACATAGATTAGTATGGCAACATTTGTGTCAGGAGTTAGGCTTTGAAGTCAGACAAGAAAACTCAACAATCAAAAGGATTCATGAAAAATTCCTTAGTCATTAAACACACTACTTATATACTACTTTGTGTATCTTTGGAGTTCTCTTGTGGCTCAGCTGGTAAAGAATCTGCCTGCAACACGGGAGACCTGGGTTCAATCCCTGGGTTGGAAAGATCCCCTGGAGAAGGGAAAGGCTACCCACTCCAGTATTCTGGCCGGGAGAATTCCATGGACTGCATGGGGTCACAAAGAGTCGCACATGACTGAGCGACTTTCACTTTCACTTGTGTATCTAATCTTATATATCAATTTCTCTAATTCTGAGTTAACATTTCTAAGGCTTTTTAATTGTTTCCTCCCTGGTTTTGACAAAACCATCTCATTCACTTGTAAAACCACCTGTACAATGGATTGGATTTTACATATCAACAGTCCTTTAAAATGATTTCACGTCTGTCCACATCAAAATGTGTTGACAGCTTGGGGTTTGTGCGTCCACTGTCTGCTTAACACAAGTGAGGCACTAAAGCAATGCCCCTGTAAGGTACCAGGGTGAGTATGACAAAAGAGCTTACAAATAAAGCAGAGAATGCAAAATGAGCCATAGTAAGAAAAATAAAGGCCGCTTGAGTTTAAACTAAGAAACACAAAAGAGCCTCAAGCAACCAGAGCAGAAGGAAGACAAAGAATGAAATGATGGTGAATGTTAGAAAGGAAAGGAACCTTAGAATACATGCACAAAGATAAGCTCAGCTCAAGGAAGTGAAAGAGATATATGCGAGGGGGATGCCCATAAGCAAAGCATCAGAAAACACAGGCCAACAAAGCACCCCAACAAGCAGTTTCTAAAATCTAAGTACAAACGAGAAAGATGAGTTCTCAGGAAAGAAAGCTGGGAGACAGAGCTCAACTAAGCCTTGAGGACAGAAGTTTACGAAAGTTGGCATGAATGGCAGTAGCCCAGAATGAAAAATGAAGCAAAAAAGAAGTGCGAGTGTTTGAAAGGTATGTATTCAGAACCATGGCCAGTAATGTGAGTGTAACTTAAAACTAACCATTTGAACCCTGTGTACTCTCATGGATTAGACAAAGTAGAAGAGCTACTCTTACAAAAGAAAAACACAAGAGCCCTTGTCTCTGAGGGAAATATTAACCCTTTATTCTTCTACTAGTGCAACTGGAAACAGAAAATCTATAGAGAGGAACTGTTTGGCCACTATTCTGAGGTATGCTGTTTCAAAAATAAACATGTCAAGCTTAATAGTACCTTTCAAGGATAGTAGAGTTCGTTCAAGTGAACTTAGAACTGCAGCTTCATTGCCAGAAGAAACTTGTTGAAGGAATGTGTCTGTGTGGTGATTCCACAGAGAGCAGGCAAAACTATAAATTCCAGAAGCTAACTGCAAAGATATCAACAAATTTGTTCACAATATTATTACAGATTCCACTAATCATTAGACCTACATAGTAATACATTTTCAACAAAATTCAAAAGTCAAGAATCACTTATAGCAACACGTCTAACTTTTTTAGTCACAACGCACACGTCTGATTTTTTAGTCACAATGCCCAGCAGGAAGTGGTTTACACTGCTGCCATTATAAACACACATACATAAACACGCCACCCCCTGCAAATGCTATTAGTTTCTTGAAATATTACTTAGCCTAATGCCTGCACTGCAGTTTTATATTTCCAATCTTTACTCTTTTATTTTCTTCCACTATTATTAACAGTTGTAACACTTGGCTTTAAAAACACTTGACTTACGGACTATCACTGAGTTTACCAGATAAATCAATACACTAAGAAATACAAAGGAGTTAAATTTCTGCATTCTGCCAATTCTACCCACCAGGTTTGGAGTATTTAAAGCCAAGAACATATTAATATGTACCAGTATTTGAAATCCTGACTCAAAATGAGAACCACACTCCAGTGGTATTTTCAAGTTTTTTCCAGAAAGTCTAAGAGCAATCCACCTCAGCCTACATGGCCATTTGCTTTAAATAAAAATTTAGTGAAAGTGCAACTGACTAGTGATCATTAGCACACTTCAGAATGATTTTTTCTTATTTGAGATACGTCATTTCAACTAATGAAACTACTTATAATAAGATCAGGCATCAGAAACCAGTCAGAAATGCAATCCTGTAAATATGACATTTCTATGATAAAGTCAAATTCCACTTCTATTATTTTAATGCAGTAATTTTAAAGGCCTAGGCTTCCAGATACAGAAAAACACCTTCACCATACCCCTTGTAACTTTGCACCTATCTACACAGGCAAAGGCTTAAACCTCAGCTAATGAGTACGGGCAGAACACCCTGTAACCCTCCTGGAACACAAGAGGATGAAAGGCTTATAAGCAACTGGTAGAACACCATCTCTACTCAACCCCCCCTATTTCCTCTGTTAGTTTCTCATGGTTTCCTGGGTTCTGATAAGGTATAAGGTATCCTATCCCACCCCTAGAATCTCCCCCAGAACAGAACTGCAGATATAAAACCACTTAGTTACAGTCTAGAATTGGCTTCTCAGCAAAGCGGCATCCCACAGCTTGAACTGGAGTCATCCAACCCCTATTGCTTCAGTCACTGTTTTTAGTGTGAAGGCACACAGCATTTGTGACAGAAATCAAGAAAGAAATAGTAGTATGAAAAAACTGTAATATTCTCCTTTGTTTCAGGTTCCAGTTCTGGAGCTAAGCACCTACTTTAAGCATTAGTCAGCTGTTACAGTCCCAATTCCTAATTCTTTTTAGCTAGTCTACAAAAAGGCTCTGCACAAACAGGGATGATTAGAATGAAGAAGCAATATAGCACTATGCTCTCAGCCCAAGGGTAAAAGGAGGTGGAAAGACAAAGAAGGAAGAAACCACAAGAATTTGGGAAGGAATACTATTAACTATCTTGTAAACACAAGTCTTTCACAGGCTTCTATCTGCTCCAGAAAATACAAGCTGATAAATGCTCACAGAAGGCTTATCTGGAAAAGAGAAAATAATAGAGGACAAGTAGAAGGGATTAAAATATTTCTACATTTTCTCCAAGAAAATATAGAGGGGTAGGAAATATTCAGTTAGACAATAAAAAAAATAAGCTATTTAATAAAACATTTTAGGTATTGGTCCATGAAAATCCCAAATACTTGTATTTTTCTTTTTCTAAACCAGAAGGAACAGTGCCACCCACTGACTGCTTACTTAGTAGCTTCTTAAGTCTGAGAAACACACAGACTTGATTCCTTTAGTATCAAAAACAAACCAATATAGCAAATTTTATTTTAGTACTTTAGATATTCTTAAACTTTTTAGCTTCAGGACCAATTTTCCCCTAAAAAAAATGAGCACCAAAAAATGTTTAAATCAAAGTCTTGTAATTTGTAACTAATAGCGGGGCAATAAAAATTAGCCACAAACTGGAACTCTCAAAACTTGCTTAACCTAACTCTACTCAACAAGATAATTAACAACATGTCAATGATGTGCACACGTACACACACACACACACACACACACACAAAGAATGAATGCTATTCTAACTTTAAAGACACTTAAGAAACATGACCAAATGTGATGTATCAACCATACTCATTTTTCTGGCTCAAACAAACCAATTGTAATAATGTATTTTTTTAAATGTAGAAAATTGGCTACAAATATTTAATTATATTATATCATCTCAACAGGACGAAATGGCCGGATGGCATCACTGACTCAATGGACCTGAGTTTGAGCAAGCTCTGGGAGATGGTGAGGTACAGAGAAGCCTGGTGTGCTGCAGTCCATAGGGTCACAGAGTTGGACACAATTGAGCAACTGAACAACATTAAATCATATTAAATTACCATTTTTATGCATATTATATGATAAAAGTTAAATGATTACGTATGCTAAGGTAACCAGATTAGGCCCAAGATGAAGTCACTCATGCTAAGTCCCAAGGCAGCAAACCAAAACTTAGAAATAGGTTCTGGGCTCAGCGCTCCCCGAAAAGGCAGGTCTAGGCCAACCAATCAGTGCCTGCCTACTCAACACAAGTTACCTGACCCAGCTCCAAGATTCCTCAAGACCTCTAAACTTAGTAACAGCCATAAGGCTGTCCTTAGTTACTGATGCCTAGACAATGCTCTCAGGTATACAGAGTATGAACTCAACGTGAGGGAGGAGGAGGTGAAAACACCCTCCTCTCTATTTGTGATCCTACCTTTGCTCACAGCTGCAGCTCAGGCATCCAATGGAGTGACTACTGCTACTGCTGCTGCTGCTGCTGCTAAGTCGCTTCAGTCATGTCCGACTCTGTGCAGCCCCATAGACGGCAGCCCACCAGGCTCCTCCGTCCCTGGGATTCTCCAGGCAAGTACACTGGAGTGAGTTGCCATTTCCTTCTCCAGTGCATGAAAGTGCAAAGTGAAAGTGAAGTCGCTCAGTCGTGTCTGACTCTTCGCGACCCCATGGACTGCAGCCCACCAGGCTCCTCCGTCCATGGGATTTTCCAGGCAAGAGTACTGGAGTGGGGTGCCATCGCCTTCTCCAATAGTGACTAGCAGAGTAGCAACTCACATATTTGTCAGATGGATACAGAGATGGGTAAAAAACAAAGTATAACTCAGCAATGCTTTAAGAGTCCCCTTTCCTAGACCTGCAGATGGTGACTGCAGCCATGAAAAGAAAAGATGCTTACTCCTTGGAAGGAAAGTTATGACCAACCTAGACAGCATATTCAAAAGCAGAGACATTACTTTGCCAACAAAGGTTCATCTAGTCAAGGCTATGGTTTTTCCTGTGGTCATGTATGGATGTGAGAGTTGGACTGTGAAGAAGGCTGAACACTGAAGAATTGATTCTTTTGAACTGCGGTGTTGGAGAAGACTCTTGAGAGTCCCTTGGACTGCAAGGAGATCCAACCAGTCCATTCTGAAGGAGATCAGCCCTGGGATTTCTTTGCAAGGAATGATGCTAAAGCTGAAACTCCAGTACTTTGGCCACCTCATGCGAAGAGTTGACTCATTGGAAAAGACTCTGATGCTGGGAGGGATTGGGGGCAGGAGGAGAAGGGGACGACAGAGGATGAGATGGCTGGATGGCATCACTGACTTGATGGACGTGAGTCTCAGTGAACTCCGGGAGTTGGTGATGGACAGGGAGGCCTGGCGTGCTGCGATTCATGGGGTCGCAAAGAGTCGGACACGACTGAGCGACTGATCTGGTCTGATCTTCCTAGGACCCAGACAAGAGTCCTTGTGAATCAAACAGAAAGGATAAACTATACTTTACTCAAAATCTCCTGTTCTGTTTAGTGCATAATTCTTTTTTTTTTGATCAAGCTAGTCATCTTGAGTCTTTCCTTGATTAAAGCTTCCACCAAAAGTTTCCTCTTTCCCTCATATTTATCTAAGCCTAGACACAGACACACACACACACACACAGAGACACACACACACACACACACTCTCTCTCTCTCTCTCTCAAATCCCCACACAGGTTCATAGCAGAAATGACTCTATGGATCGTAGGAGTCATTCTTTAAACAATGTGTTTAAAAGGCAATCTGAAATTAGGCAAAGCAAGAGACAAGACTTAGAAACAGCATTTAGAATCACCCAAAACTGAAAATGATGAATTTAACCTACTTAATGATTTGCTTATAAACACACATTTACATTTTAAATAAATTTCACTATTCTGTAAATTTCCCGAAGGTGTGAGCTATACAGTATAAGTGGCACCTTGGCATTCTCAAATTTAACACTCAAAACTTTAACTATTTGAGAACTTTCCCACAGAACCAAACATGAAATTATAAATTTATAAGGAATAAGGATGAAAATTTCTTTTATGAGGCTGAGTTAGCTATCTTATGCCAATCAGCCCATCCCAAAGTAGCTATGTGGATCTCTTTGGTTAGTTTATTCATAAAACACTCATCAGGAAGACTATTCAGTAGTATCGTAATCTGACTTCATCTCGCTGCACAGTTTTCTCTTATCCTCATCATGCAAATATATATGCTATTAGTGGGAACATTATTCATCATAAATCCTTCAGCTTTTTAATTTTTGCTGAATTTTAGCTTTGACTATAACAACAATGTAATACAGTATGGCAGATTTTAAAAAGTTACTAAATGACCTTTGGAGATTTGTGTCTTATGATTTTTCCCATGTCAGTAGATGACTAGTTGTGTCTTTCATGTTCTTCAGTATCATACATACCTCAGTAGGCAATCTGTTGACTCACTCTCGAGGGGAAGTAAGAATTTAAGATTAATTCCTAATATCCAAACTTAAAAAATTAAAAATAAAAACTGGTTATGGAATATGTCCTTTTTTGAGATTCATACTCTAAATAGTATTGGGTAAAATGACATATCAAGATTTGCTTCAAGAGGAAAAGTAAATGTGGCAACACCTTAAGAACTGGTAAATATGAGTGAAAAATATATGGAGGCTATTGAATTGTTTTCACAACTAGAGTTCATTTGAAATGTCCTTAAGTAAGAAAACCATTTCACTGGTTATATGCCAAAATTGAACAGCAAAGTATGTGATAAAGTCAGTAGGTTAAGAACTTAACTGCTAAGAAAATAGTGAAAAAGAAAAAATAAAACTAAATGTACAAAGGTCTTGGCTTCTAGGAAAAAAGCAATTAAAAACACAAAATCAATATTTAAATTACACTAAAACTAAACTAAAATGTCCATCTCAAACTTTAATGGTGTTTATAAAGATTTACTCAGAATAATAAAAATTATAAATTCACAGAATCACACAACTTTATAATTAAAAGACAAATTTAAAGAATCATAAAGTACAAATACCTTGCTCAAAATTCCAAAACTGCTCAGTACAAAGAAACATTCTTGACTAGGAGCCAGGTCTTCTCATAATTGTTAACCCATATTGCTAAACACAAGTGAAATACACTTGCTTTCAAAAAATTTTTTCTTCATTTTTTTTTAGATTTGGATTACTTCACTTACCATAGCAGGTACCTTTGTGGGTTACACACCACATCTATAAGATATTATTTGGTTAATACATTTACAATTATATTAGAATTACTATCTGTGACCTAAATTTCCTGGCTTTCATAGACTAAATTTAGATTTTAACTGTACTTAATGTCAACTTTTTTATATTCATGTTTGTATGAAAAGCATGTAATTTTCTAGAAAATGAATCCCCTTTGTGTCAAATCAAGCTCAATTTCATTACTGCAAACAGCTACTACTGTTGATTTGATTATCTGTCACCCATGAAAAGAACTTAATTTATTTTAAGGTGGAAGGAAAACACGCTGGGAAAAAAAATTGCTGGGACAGGTGAAACAGTAGGGATTAAATGTACCATGAACTATTTTGTCATATCAAGTAGCTCAACTATGACCTTACACTTCTTTATGTGGGAAACTAATTTAGTACATAAGGACCATCTTAGCATTAAAGTAACCACATTATTAAAAAGATTTTCCCACACTTCAGATTACCAAAATAATTGGGCTGTTTAACTAGCAAACTTGCTCTTTATCATAATATCTTCCTACATATGCTACCTTTAATAAACTACACTTCTTGTTCCCCAACCCCATCAGACAAGATTTCCATCCTATTCCCTGCTGTGTTCCATGTTTCCAGGTTCAGCTACTCCATTCAAAAATAAACGGTGCTAAGCTCAATTACTTTTTCCAGGTATCTTGAGTTTTGTATATACTCCCCAACTCCTGCTTTTTGAAGTTCTATATCATACCATTTTGAAATCTAGAATGTATTTAAGAACAAATCTCTTCCTCTACTGTTTATTCATTTAACAGGTATTGGGCACCATCCACTCATGTACATTCTTCTGGGCTAGACAGTAGGACTATAATAATAACTGTAACAATAAGAGCTACAGTACTCCCTCATAAAATTCAGTGTGGTGGATCTCAGAAACGGTGAATCAACAATTAAAATGTAATTGTAATGTAATGTACAATGCAATAAATACTATGCTGGATGTAAGTACAAGATGCTAGGCAGACCTATATTTCATTCTATACGGAGAGGAAAGAGCCTCACACTACAAGAAAACCAAGCAAGAAAGTTGAAGTGGACAGGAAGCTAACCCAAACAAGCTATACAAAATAAGGCTAATTTAGATATACTTTGTAGAGACAGAGTAGGCTAAATACACATTGTATCTGAAAACCAAGGCAATACATTAGGAGAGTATAACTTGAAAAAGCCAAACCAAGAAGTAAGACTTCTATAGAAGGGGACCCTTCAATAAAGAGTAATTGTAACCCAGAATCTTACACACATTAAAACTTCTACATAAAAGTGAAGGGGACTAAGATGGGAATAAAAGTGAGAAAAGTCAACAAGAAATTCACAGAAAGACTTGAAAAGATAAAATGTCCATTTCTTTAGTCCTTATTAGACATCAAGTAAAAGTGACAAGGATTTAAAAGGCAACCTTTAACAAGAAGAATTTCTTTTACACTCAGTATCCTCAGATAAACAGAAAATTAGCTATTTACACCTACTGGGTTAAAAGTAAAGAGGACATAATATGGTTCTGGTTTAAACTTTGGTGTCTTAAGAATAACCTGGGGAGCCTATTAAAAATTCAAATTCCTAAGCCATATCCTCAAAGCAAGGATTCCAAAGGTAAGCAAGAACACTGTTAAAAATACTTGGAGGGAATTCCTGTTGGTCCAGTGGTTAGGACTCCATGCTCTCACTGCCAAGGACCCACGTTCAATCCCTGAGTAAGAAACTAAAATCCCACAAGCCACAGTGTAGCCAAAAACAAAACCTGGAGACTCCCATTGTTATCTGGTACAGTTTAAAATGTTATGCTGAAAAATATGAAAATCGCTGTTCCAGTAGTTCAAAACAATGAAATACAAAAACACCAAAGCAACTGAATGAAGGGAAGAAAGAGTTTTTTCAATGAATAGAACTAAAACACCGAAAGACATCACCAATTGTGTCAGACTGCTTCCTATATCCACCAATTACCCAGGCATGTCAATTTTAACTTTCTAAATCTCACCTCTATATGCTCCTAAATGTTCTCTTTATCACTTCTTCCTTTGAGAGCTTTATCATTGCATCTGAACACAACTTCAGTAGCCTCAAACCAGTCTTTCTGCCTTCAGACTGTTCTCCACCAATTAACCCCCCTCATTGGCAACTAAGTGACCTTACTGGTCATATCACAATCCAGCTTAAAACCTTTCAGATGTTACCTATTAATATGACCCTTTTGAGGTCAATTAGAAAGAATTAATAATCCATCAGTAAGATATCTAGAGGTAAAATTACATTTTAATACAAGTAGCACAGTTTTCATTATGATTTCAATACAAATAGCACAGTTTTCATTATCAAATTTAATTCCATTAAGTCACTTACATCATAAAACAGTTTTCTATCAGCAGACAGTCGTTTAGACGCCAGAGTCTTGGTAACATGATAGAAGGTAAGTAATGCTCTGTGTTGTCGAAGATCATCTTGGACTTTCACAGATTCTATAAGAGTGGGAATCAGTTCAGGCCACTGTCGAGGACAATCCAATCGAGCAACTTTTGCAATCAGCACTGCAATCTGAGTTGCAATCTAAAGGGAAAAAAATTAACTTTCAGAAATAAACATGAAATTAAAGCAAAAGGTAAGGAATATGTTCACAGCTGAAAATTCCCTTTTTAGTTACTCATACATTTAACAAAAATAAGTAAGATTTCACTGAACAAATGTTTAAGACAGTAGCTCTCAACGTGTGGTCTATGGAACCCTGGGGGGCCTAGGATCTTTTCTGTGAGGTCTGTCCTTTCCCAGTAATATACCATTGTGGAGCTAGATTTTCATCATATAACTTCTAAAATAACATCACAACTTAGTTAAATACTAGATATATTTGAAATTCTAGACATTTTTTAAGTAGTCAGACAGTAAAAAGATATGCAAAAATGCAGAACAATGTTACTCTCTTCATTAAATACTTATTGTTTGGGGAAATAGCTACCGTTCACTTTTTAAAATTCAGTCCATATTAATAAACAATATATTTTAGGTTTATCAATTTTAATTTCTAATACAATAAACATCAACATATATAACTCTTCCATGTTTTATTTCAGCAGTATAAGGAAGTTCTAAGGATGTAAACTTTGAGAGCCACTGATCTAAGAGTGGAAATGAATATCAGTATTAGGTATTCACATAGTGATATTTGTTCAGATCAGAGTTTCCCAAATACTGGTTGACAGAACATCTAAGCAATGGTTCACCCTCAATCACCCAAGCCCCTCCATGACGACCACCTCCTTCCCCACAGAGAGTAACTCTGTTCCTCTCCAACTTCCATCAAATCTCCTTAGCTGAGAAACTGCAAAAAAAAAAAATAGAACTCGGATCATATAAGTAGGTTTAGATAAAACTACACTGGATACACCTCCTAATACAATGTGCTTTAATAGTCAAATCAAAAGAATCAAATGTAAGAAACAGTAACTTAGAAAATAGAATTTTTGTATCATAAGCAAACTTATTTTATTCTTAAAAGAAAAATCTCACTAAAAGGGAAAGAAAAAATAAAACTATATAATCCACTATCTATCCCCCACAGAGTAGTAAGAAGTGAAAATGTGATGAAGGAAACAGACAAAAATCAGAAGTCTGGGATTCCCTGGTAGCCTAGTGGTGGGGAATCTGCCTGCTAACACAGGGGAAATGGGTTCGATTCCTGGCCCGGGAAGAGGCCACATGCCATGGAGCAACTAAGTCCACGCACCACAAATTCTGAGCCAGTGCTCTAGAGCTCACGAGCCACAACTACTGAGTCCTGCATGCCTAAAGCCCGGGCTCTGCAACAAGAGAAGCCACTTCATTGAGAAGCCTGCGCACTGCAAAGAAGACCTAGCACAGCCAAAAATAAAAAACAAAACAAATCTTTAAAAAAAAATCAGAATATGTAGAGAGATACTTTCAATATTGGCTCAAAAACTGAGAAGTTAAAAAATATACAGGTGTATCTTCAAATGATTCTGAGTTTTAAATCAGTAAGAGCCAAATCTAATCAAAATTCTTCACAGCTAGAATTGGATCTCAAAATTTAAAAACCATCAGAGAAGTGTATATACACATCACAAATGACCATTATTTAATAAAATTTTATTTTTAAAGCAAAGAACCAAAGTTAGTTTGGAAAAGAAGCAAAAAAACCACGGGAAAAAAAGAACAGTTGGCGCTCATTTTCTCACTAACCTGGTTTATCGGTTCATTGAAGTTGGTGATTAGCCCTGCACGCAAGGTAGACTTCTCCTCCTCTGAGAGAGCACTGTAAAAAGACATGTTTATTATGCAAGAGAACGCCGCAAAATAATGAATGCAGGTAAGCATGACTGAGAATCTTAACAATAAAAAGTCTTTCAAACAATGTGTCCCTGCTTGTTCGGGTAATTAAACAGAATTATTTCCATTACTTGTATACTGACACATCAGGTTAATTCAAACTTCCTTCACAGCTGAATAAATAGGAAGCACAAAATAGTGCAAAAACTATTAGGAAATAGAGACAAATCTAGACTAAAGAACGTGATATTCTGATGTCTGCTTCTACTGATATAAAAACAGCTGCTGACCAAAACATTTAATGTCTGGCTTAAAAAAAAAAATCTATGAGTAAATACTACTCTTACACTGACTTCTTTACAAAATTCTATGTGGAAGAGAGGGTCAGAAATAAGAGAATGCTTGGTATGGAAAACTTGTTAAATCAAGTAGTTTAAAATCTTTCGGGGACTTCCCTGGTAATCCAGTGGATAAGGCTCTGTGCTCCCAAAGCAGGGGGCCTGGGTTCGACCCTTGGTGGAACTAAGATGCCAGAGTCCACAACTGAGTCCATGTGCTCTAGAGCCTACAGTCCACAACTAGAGAAGCCGTGTCTTAAAAGGCTGAACATAACACTAACAATTTTGTCTGCAAATGAGGAAGGCAACTAGACAGCAAAAGGGCAGAGAAGGCAAATATCCACTGTATAAGACTGTACCTATTCTGAACTATATGAATGTTTTATTTTAAAATTAAATTTTAAACCCTTCATTTTAAGGTTTTCTATTCTGGCTATGATAAAAGTAGCTTGTATTGAATGAATCACTCCCCAAAAATCAGCTATAAAAGTTGCATACAATTTTTTAAAATGTTTTAAGGCATCTGTTGAGTTGAAATGTGCCTCACACCCCACCAAAAGGTATGTTCAAGTTCTAACCCCAAATACCTGTGAATGTGACCTTATTTGGAAGTAAGGGCTTTGCAGATGCAATCACGCTAAAATTAGGTCATACTGGATTAGAGTAGGCCCTAATCCAATGATCGGTGCCATTTATAGGAAGAGAAAATTCTGAACATAGACACAGAAGAGACACCTGAAAATAAGGCTATGTGACAATGAAGACCAAGGCTATAGTTATATTTGAAGATGAATGTACTTCTCTTGGTAACTGATGAAAAAGTGGCACAAAATCAGTAATAATATAAAGGATTTGAATAACATAATTAACAAATTTGACCTAACTGATAAATATAATAAAACATTACAAGCCACAACAGCAAACATACATGCTTTACAAATGCATATAGAGCATTTACCAACATACCATATGTTGGGATCATAAAATAAGACAGCATAGTCCAAAGAATGAAATCATTAACAGAAAACAAAAAAAGTCCCACATGTTTGGAAATTACATGATATAACCCATGGGTCTCAAAAGAAATCAAAATGTTAAAATATTTTTGACTAAATGGTAATGAAAATACTACATATTGAGGCTTATGAAACTGAACTAAAGTCACGATTATAAAAAAAAAAAAAGCCTTAATGTTTTAAATGCATATAGAAGAAAAACAGAAAATTACCTAAGCTTCTATTTAAAAAAGCTAGAAAAAGGACAGTAAAATTAAATCCAAAAAAGTAATTAAAAGTACATTAAGCCTGATAAAGTACAATACCTAAACCAATGACAGACAAATAGGCCAACAGGACAAAGCAGAGAAATCCAAAAGCAGACCCCTACGTGTAAAGTGCCACTGAAATGCGATAGGGAAAAAAGACATGGGCTGCCCTATTCACATCTTTACCTTACACAGAAATGACAGACAGATCATACACCAAAACCTGAAAAGTAAAACAAAGCTTCTAGCAGAAAACATACTTTCATGACTTTGTGTTGAGCAAAAACTTTGTAAACAGATCCCAAAAGAATGAATTACAAAAAGAAGGTAGCTAAACTGAACTTAATACTGAGTTTCATCAAAAGATACCAGTAAGAAAGTGAACAAGCAAGTCATGAAACAGGCAAAGATATTTTCACTACATATATTCAACAAAAGACTTCTACCCATATATATATATATATATATATATATATATATATATATATATATATAATATATAACCTCTCAGCCACCAGGGAAGCCCTAAATATATATATAAAGTCTCATAAATCAATAAGATAGTTCCATTTTTTTAGATGTGCAAATGGCAGGTCCTTCACAAAAGAGAAGCTCCAAATGACTACTAAGTACCAGTCCAGTCAGTTTAGTCCCTCAGTCGAGCTCGACTCTTTCTGACCCCATGGACTGCAGCACGCCAGGTGTCCCTGTCGATCACCAACTCCAGGAGCTTGCTCAAACTCATGTCCATCGAGTCGGTGATGCCATCCAACCATCTCATCCTCTGTTGTCCCAACCTCCTCCTGGCTTCAATCTTTCCCAGCATCAAGGTCTTTTCCAATCAGTCAGTTCTTCACATCAGATCAGATCAGATCAGTCGCTCAGTCATGTCCGACTCTTGGCGACCCCATGAATCTTCACATCAGGTGGCCAAACTATTTGAGCTTCAGCTTCAATATCAGTCCTTCCAGTGAATATTCAGGACTGACTTCCAAGATTGACTGGTTTGATCACCTTGGCAGTTCAAGGGACTCTTAAGAGTCTTCTCCAACACCATAGTTCGAAAGCATCAATTCTTTGGCACTCAGCTTTCCTTATAGTCCAACTCTCACACCCATACATGACTACTGGAAAAACCATAGCCTTGACTAGACGGACCTTTGTCAGCCAAGGAATGTCTCTGCTTTTTAATATGCTGTCTAGGTTTGCCATAGTTTCCTTCCAAGGAGCAAGCGTCTTTTAATTTCATGGCTAAACTCACCATCTGCAGTGATCTTGGAACCCAAGAAAATAGTCTGTCACTGTTTCCATTGTTTCCCCATCTATTTGCCATGAAGTGATGGGACTAGATGCCATGATCTTCGTTTTTTGAATGTTGAGTTTTAAGCCAATTTTTTCACTCTCCTCTTTCACCTTCATCAAGAAACTCTTTAGTTCCTCTTCACTTTCTGCCATAAGGGTGGTGTCATCTGCATATCTGAGGTTATTGATATTTCTCCTGGCAATCTTGATTCCAGCCTGTGCTTCATCCAATCCAGCATTCCGCATGCTGTACTCTGCATATAAGTTAAATAAGCAGAGTGACAGTATATAGCCTTGATATACTCCTTTCCCAATTTAGAACCAGTCCATTGTTCCATGTCCAGTTCTAACTGTTGTTTCTCAACCTGCATATAGGTTTCTCATGAGGCAGGTAAGGTGGTCTGGTATTCCCATCTCTTTAAGGATTTTCCAGTTTGTTGTGATCCACAGAGTCAAATTTGGCATAGTCAGGAGAGCAAAAGTAGATGTTTTTCTGGAACTGTCTTGAGACTAGTAAGTATATGAAAAAAGTACTCACCGTCTATCAGGAAAATGCAAAAATTTTCAAGCACACCAGCATGACTAAAATGAAACAAACCAGACCAACTATGGTGAGAATGTGGAGCAAATGTCAACACTCATGCTACATGAGTAGTGGAAGGGCAAACTGGTAAAAACAGCTTACAGAACTAACTGATAGTATCTACGAAAGCTGAAAGCAAGAGAGTTCAAGATAAATATTTATTTCCACTTCATTGAATATGCTAAAGCCTTTGACTGTGTGGATCATAACAAATTGTGGAAAATTCTTAAAGAGATGGGAATACCAGAAGAGTATATGTGTCTCCTGAGAAATCTGTATGCAGTTCAAGAAGCAACAGTTAGAACTGGACATGGAACAATGGACTGGTTCAAAACTGGGAAAAGGAGTACATCAAGGCCGTATATTGTCACCCTGCTTCTTTAACTTAAATTCGGAGTACATCATGCAAAATGCCAGGCTGGATGAATCACAAGTTGGAACCAAGATTGCTTGGAGAAAAATCAATAATCTCAGATATGCAGATGATACCACTGCAAATTAAAAGACATCTGCTCCTTGGAAGAAAAACTATAACAAACCTAGAGAGCGTATTAAAAAGAAGAGACATTACTTTGCCAACAAAGGTCTGTATAGTCAAAGCTATGGTTTTCCCAGCAGATGTGTATGGATGTGCAAGTTGCACCACAAAGAAGGCTGAGCACCAAAGAATTGATGCTTTTCAATTATGGTGCTAGAAAAGGCTCTTGAGAGTCCCTTGGACTGTAAGGAGACCAAACCAGTCAATCCTAAAGGAAATCAACCCTGAATATTCATTGGAAGGACTGATGCTGATGCTGAAGCTCCAATACTTTGGTCACCTGATGCAAAAAGCCAACTCATTGAAAAAGACCCTGATGCTGAGAAAGACTGAAGGCAGAAGAGGGCGACAGAGGATGAGATGATTGGGTGCCATCACTGGCTCAATGGACATGAATGTTAGCAAATTCCAGGAAATAATGGAGGACAGAGGAGCCTGGTGTGCTGCAATCCATGGGGTCACAAATAGTCAGACATGACTTAGTGACTGAACAACAATAATACACAACAATACACCTGATCATCATAAATAACAGTAAAATTCAAACATATGCAACGAGACATGTAAAAGATTTTTCAAAGAAGCATTATCTTTGACAGTCAAAAACTACAAACAACCTTCATACCCATCAACAGCAGAATGGACAGATAATGGTAATATATTCCTAAAATGGGATGCTGTACTTCTACATAAAAGAGCAAATTACTGCCACTCGCAACTACATGGGCAAATCTCATAATTATAATACTGGATACAAGTCAGACACAGAAGAGAACATACTATGACTTTTACTTCCATTTGTATCAAGTTAGTTCAGTTCAGTTCAGTTCAGTCGCTCAATCATGTCTGACTCTTTGCGACCCCATGAATCGCAGCACGCCAGGCCTCCCTGTCCATCACCAACTCCAACAGGTAAAAACTAATCTAGGGTGAGAAATGGCAGATCTTTGAGGAGGGTGTAGAGGTGACTGTGAAGGGGCAGAAGGGAAGTTTCTGAGGTGCTAGTTCTACCCAGTTCTAAGTGGGAGTTACACAGGTGTGTACACTACAAACATTCAAAGTGTACCCTTCGTGTGTGCACTTTTTAAGCACATTTTTATTACACTTCAATAAAAGTGTTTTTAAGCTTAACAGTGACTTCCGTAAGATTAGTAAACAAATGAGAAAACAAAGAATAAAATAAACATGGGGGGAGATGTGGAACAGGTAAAGGGAGTTAAAAAGAAAAAGTAGAAACTTGCAGTTATAATGTAAAATAAGTCATGGGGATATGATGTACAACTTGGCAACTACAGTTAATAATACTGCACTGCGTATTTCAAAGTTGCTAAAAGAGTAAATCTTAAAATTCATCACAAGAAAAAAAAAAACTCTCTCTGTGTGGTGACTTCCTGATGGCTCAGCAGATAAAGACTCTGCCTGCAATGCAGGAGACACTGGAGACACAGGCTCCATTCCTGGGTCGGGAAGATCCCCTGGAGAAGGAAATGGCAACCCATGCCCGTACTTTTGCCTGGAAAACCCCATGGACAGAGGAGGCTTGTGAGCGATAGTCCAGAGTCTGACACAACTAACCCAAGAGCACAGCAGCACATGAATGGAGACAGAAGTAAACTACTTACGGTGGTGATCATTCCACAATACAGACACATTTTGAATCATTATGTAATATATTGGAAACTCATGTTATGTTATATGTCAACTGAACCTCAATTTAAAATAATACATATCCAGGCAAAAGGAGTCAAAGTCCAATGCAAGTCTATGCTTTTCCATTTAAAATTATCCCCCTAATCTTTTTATAATGCTGCTGAACTTTCCAATTTTAATAGCTTCCTTCTGTCAATCAAATCCCTGAAAACAATGCTTTTTTCTTAAAATGTTTTGATTCAAGCTTGAAATTCAGTTTACTTCTATGCCAAGAAGGCAGGTTCAACAGTTTTCATGGTTCTCATAATTTAAATTCAGAGTATAATATAACAATTAGTTACCAAAACAAGGGACCATGTAAAAAAAATATATACATCTGTTAAAGAAAACAAGCCCTTAACCTGAGAAATCTCATGACTTCAGCAATTTTCCAATAATAGTCAGCATACACCTTCAACTTTGTGCCTGTCTTCATTAGATGAATCCAGACTGTATTCCAACCAGAAACTGGATAGTATCTAATTAATTAGGATCCAGTAAAAGTTGCATTTTATGTAGTAATGATAAAGCTTAATCATTCTGTGAAAATACTATTAAGAATAGAAACTATAAGATGGCACTTTGATGAGAACACAAATTATTTTTTAAGAGTCTTAAGTTCAAACGAGTTCAATAACACATCTTTGCTCCTTTGTTTACATTTTTAACATCTTTACTGCCTAAGTACATGCATCTCCTTTCCAGTTTGGATCTCAATATTATCACTAACAGCTTGGGATTTAACTACCTAATTAAAATTTAAACTAATTCCAGTTTCTAATTCTTTACATGAAAGTACAATCTGAAATATATAATCATAATTTATTCTCCCATCTAAAGGATAGTCATTTATTCTTCATATAACTTGTAAAACAAAATTAATTTTAGGAGACACATAAAATTTAATTGGACATAGCAATAGAAACATGTCTTGCTGCATTGTTTCCTACAACTCAACAAAATATACTTTCTCATCACTAAACATCCCATTTCTCTCAAAATTATGAATTAATTTTAAAATAAGAAAAAGATTTAATATTATAGCATCCTAACTGTAGCCTTTAAAATTCTAGTTACTTCCAGTATGATCCAAGAGCATATTTTACAGCCCACTTTGAGGCACTCTATTTTTTTAAAAAGGGCCTATGAACATAAAAACTACAGAGCTGCAGTACCATCTACTGGAGAATAAAGACTATGTTACTTCTTTGGCAAAGTTTTCTATTTTTTTTAATTGGAGAATAATTGCTTTACAATATTGTAGTGGTCTCTGCTGTACATCAATGAGAATCAGTCATAATTTTATATATATATCCCCCTCCTCTTGGGGCTTCCCCAGGAGCTCAGCAGAGAAGAATCCATCTGCAATGCAGGAGATGCAGGTTCGATCCCTGGGTCAGGGAAGATCCCCTGGAGAAGAAAATAGCAACCCACGCCAATATTCTTGCCTGGAAAACCCCATGGAAAGAGGAGCCTTGCGGGCTACAGCCCAGTCACAAAGAGTCAGACATGACTCAGTGACTAAACAACAACAAACTCCCTCTTGAGCCTCTTTCCCCCAAACCAAAGTTTACTATTTTCTATCAAATTCCTGTCCTGTCTATACTGTCTTTCCATCAATCATAAAACATGCAATTAACTATTACAATAAATTTTTTCACTTAACCACCTACCGAGTAGTTACAACTGAAATTGATGATATTACAAATGTGTACTACTCAATTTCTACCACAGAGGCAATTATGCATAAAACTAGACAATTAACATCAGCTGATTCAGAGATGACCTGGAAGTTCCTTCTCAATGACATTTTCCAGAATTCTAGCCTTGTAATTTCTTAAAAAGAAAAGGGGGGGAGCGCATTTTTTCAAACATGCTTCAGCATTTATTTTGTGCCCATAAAATTAAAGATCCTTGAAAACAGAAGGCCAATGAGAAGTCCACATATCCTATGCCCAAAGGGGGGAAAACTCACAGAGAAAAGCAGTAAGACAATTAGTGATCTGTAATTAACCATGTAGAACACATTTCTTCTTCAGTCGTTAACACACCTTTTTTTCATTTGAATATCAAACAAATCACAAATGTGCATAGCTCAGGGAGCATATAAATCTCTGTATTGTTCCCATTTTAGTATATGTGCTACTGAAGAAAGCACAAATGAATTCTTTTATATACAGAGTGAAGATTAACGGATGACAGTCTTAGACCCCCTTGAATGTGAAAAGGACGAGCTTGAGAGGGGAAAAGAGATGGAACTTACTGAGGTGCTACACGTCTCCAGTAGCGATCAATTCCATTTTTAAAATACAACACAGCAAGCCACCGTACATTTATATCCAGAGTGTGGTTTGTGAAAATATTCTGTAAATAAAAAACAAAGCATCAGAATGAACATAAGTTAAATAAGTATAGTTATTTAAGTATACTTAAATAACTTAAAAAACCTAAGTGTATAGTTAATTTATAGTTTTAAGTTATATATTTTAAGTTAAATGTATAATTTATAGTTTTTAAATAACTTAAAAAACATAAGTAATAAGTTAAAAGTATAGTTAATATATCACAATAAAGTACACATAGATTTTTCAGACACAGAAATACAAATATTGTATAATATAGCTTATGTGTGTGAGCTCAGTCATATCCAACTCTTTGCAACTCCATGGACGATAGCCCACCAGGCTCCATGGAATTTTCCAGGCAAGAATGCTGGAGTGGGCTGCCATTTCCTTCCCCATGATACAGCTTTTATGTAGAATCTAACAGAAGGGTATAAATAAACTTATTTACAAAAGTGGAGTCACAGATGTAGAAAACAAACTTACGGTCACCAGGGGAAGGATAAATTGGGAGGTTGGGACTGACATATACACACGACTATACGTAAAATAGACAGGAAGAACCTGCCGTATAGCACAGCAGACTCTACCCAATAACTCTGTAATGGCCTATATGAGAAAAGACTATTAAAAAAAAAAAGAGTGGATATATGCATATGAGTAACATTCACTCTGCCTGGAAAATCCCATGGATGGAGGAGCCTGGTGGGCTGCAATCCATGGGGTCGCGAAGAGTCGGACACGACTGAGCGACTTCACTTTCACTTTTCCCTTTCATGCATTGGAGAAGGAAATGGCAACCCACTCCAGTGTTGTTGCCTGGAGAATCCCAGGGACGGGAGCCTGGTGGGCTGCCATCTATGGGGTCGCACAGAGTCGGACACGACTGAAGCGACTTAGCAGCAGCAGCAACATTCACTCTGCTGTACTGAAACCATCACACACTGAAATCAACGATGCTGCTGCTGTTTGTTGTTTAGTCATTAAGTCATCGTCGTTTCCTACTCCAGGGGATCTTCCCAACCCAGGGACAGAACCCTTGTCTCTCATATCTCCTGCACTGGCAGACAGATTCTTTACCACTGCGCCACCATCAACTATACTTCAATAAAATTAAAAAAAAAAAATTTAAGTATGGATAGATTTGTAATTAAATGTTTCACTTAAATTTTATCATTACACATATACTGTTATTTTCTAAGTATCTATAGCTCTACAATTCATGTAAGAGAGCATATTTGCTTAGGAGTATGTTAATTATGTAAGCTGAGTAATGGCTATGTACAGAGTCATTTCACTATTCTACTTTTAGGTATATTATAAATTTTTCCTAATAAAAAATTAAACTTGAAACAACAAATCTAATTATACAGTAAAATCTACCCACATGAAACTAAAATAAACACCTTTAGGACTTCCCTGGTGCTACAGTGGATAAGAATCTACTTGCCAATGCAGGAGAACTGGGCTTGCTCCCTTGTTCAGGAAGATACCGTATGCACATACCACAGAGGAACTAAGCGCATGCACCAAAACTACTGAAGCCCATATGCCCTAGAGCCCTCGAGCCTGCGTGCTGCGACTACTGAAATCCCACCTACATAGAGCAACAAGAAAAGCCACCACGATGAGAAGGCCCACAACTGGAGAGTAGCCCCCGCTCTCCACAACTAGAGAAAGCCTTCGGGCAGCAACAAAGACCCAACACAACCAAAAAATAATTTTTTTAATTATATAAGTAAAATAAACATAGCTAAATTTAGAAAGAAAAAGTAGACCCAACAGAATGAACTAAATAATTTCAAAGTATCCTCCTTATCAAAGCAATTATGCTTACAAACAAGTTAGATAACAAAATATTTTCAAGTATTATAAACGCAGAAGTGCTATGAATAATTTCAAATCAAAGTTAACCATTACTCAAAATATTTATTCACTGTGTTAATCCAAATACAGGCAATTCCTGCCTTGCACCGTCATGAGACAGTGTAAAAATGACTGTGCAAGCTAAACCATGCAACATGACCTTGAAATCAAAATTACAACTGGTATGTGACCTTTAAAATTTATTAAAACTGTTACCAAAAATTTATAATAGTTATAAAGGTGTATGAAATAAGAAGAGTAAAACTAATATTTACAGTATAATTTAAAATATCACAAACAGTGAGAATTAAAGTGTATTTCACTGCTTTCTAGGAAAACCCCTGTGGTCCAGTGCTTAGGACTCCACGCTTCCACTGCAGGGAGCATAGGTTTGACCCCTGGTTGGGGAATTAAGACCCTGCATGCATAATAATAAAATTTTTAGTGTTTCTATAATAGTGGGTAGATGGGACAAATAGGAATTGTAGGAATATGTTAACTAAAACTGTACTACAATTCAGACCTAAAACAACTCAAATCCCTAGAACTGACCTCTTAAACACAACTTTATGTGGGAAAACCTCGAAGTCAAAAGTAATAATGTGGAAGTATGTCTTTCAGTATATTAAAAAAATTTTATATGTTAAGTACTAAAAATAGGTATGATACTATAATCCTATTTTTAAAAAATCAGGTGCATACCAAAAAAAGTTACAGAGACAGTTGGGTAATGTCTATTTATTTCTTAAGACCTGTGACAACTGAGGCAGAGTCCCTCTTTGGGTGTCCTTGCAAAAGAAAGCATAGGTTCTCTCACCACATTAATTGTAAGACTAATTAATTAATTGCATTAGGTCTTACCCTTTACATGCCTACCTTCCACACTAGACTGAGTTGTGTATTATGAGTGGAGTCCAGCACAGAGCCTGACAAAGCAGAAACTTCATAAACATCTATTGAGCAAATGAGTGAATGAATGAAAGTAACGTGGGAATACTGTGGAAGCTGGTAGATCTCAACCTAACTCCGCTATACCAAGCAACCAAGAAAAGTCAAGCTGCAGGTGTCAATACAAGTAAATATATATTACATAAATATATTGAATAACCAGGTTGGAATGCACACCTGAGATCAGGTACACAAATTTAGGAATCTCCAGACTAATCTGGATGGCAAAGGCTCAAACAGAACCAATGTACCAAAACAGTGAGAACAGGGAAAAAGAAAGAAATAACTTACATTCAGCAGTTTCAAAATCTGTTATTATCTATACTGCATCCAAAAGAAACTTTACTATCCCTCTAAGAAGAAAAGTAAACCTAATAAAAATAAAACAAACAGGTCTAGGCACTTAATATTTATAATTCATACATTACACAGAAAGTATCAAGCAAGTCTACTGGTTCTCCCAAAGTCAAGCAGTAACTAAAATAAGAAATTCCAGAAGTCTTTTATATTTTGGTCTGAAAAAACACAAAGCTAATTACAAAGCATGCTCATTTAAATAAACATATGAAGGGTAAAGATACAAGATTTTCTAAAGATTTACATACTATGCCCCAAATTTACAAACACAATGCTGGGATGATCTATGAGAAGAAGACACTTTCTTCGGTCTCGTTAGAAATTACTCTGTTTTTTATCTCTGTGTTACTGTGCCAAAGAGACAATTTTCTAATGTTATATTCAGAATATCCAGTATGACTTCAGATACTTAATTTCCTTTCCAGGCATGACTAGTATATCTTCTCAAATGTAACAACTCAAAACTTTTCAGTCATGAAGTCAAAACATGTATGTAATGCCACGGTTTTCTATTTTACAAGATACAGCAAACTGTTCTGCTCTGAATTTTTGACCCAGTCACAAATACTGAATCAGTTTTTGATTCAATTCGTAGCCTCCTTGCCATGGTCAGAAACCAAATCTTGAACACCAATCAGAATTCTCAAATTTTCAGAAGAAAAAGAATAAGAGAGGCCTTCAATACAAAAAGACATCTTTTTATTCTGGTAATGAGAAAACAATTTTGATTAATTATCCAAAAGCTTTAAACTCCCAGAAAGATCTAAAGCACTGTTAATTATTATACTATTTCCCATAATATCCAGGGGAAAAAATCAGATATGTTAAGAAAATAATTTTTAGATGGGGGAAAAGAAAATGTTTTAAAGTGAGCATGGTAGACCCGACTCATGCAACAGTGGGGAGACCTCTGATGAAGAATTCTGACAATGTAAATTAACTGGGGCAAGGATAAGGACGAAGACAAACATCAAAGTGTACCACGTATAGTCTTCATTCAAGTCAGCATTAACGCATTAAAACAGATTATCAGCACAGTGCTGCCTGCTGAGCAGATTCTACCAGTAAGTCCCCTACATACAGACCGGTTCTGTTCTGAGAGAGCGTTCTTAAGTTCAATTTGTTCCTGAGTTCAACAAAGTTAGCCAAGGTACCCAACTAACAGAATCAGCTATATAGCACTGTACTATAAGAGGTTTATAATACTTCTCACACAAGTATGTATGTAATTTTTTTAAATCTTACAGTCCAGTCCCTTGAAAAGCACAGTAGTAAGTACAACAGGTGACATCCAGACGGGGCTGGCACATGTTCACATTGTTGAAAGTTCGCAACTTGAGGCTCATATGTAGGAGACTTACTGTACCCTGAGGGGTTATTTATCAACCATCAACAAACATTTCTTAAACATCCTCAAGAGCCACGCCCTGAATTAACTTGTGGCAAGAGATACAGCAGCCAAACATCTGGATCAGTTTCACTAAAGTAAATTTAATTTAGAACAATTAAAATAATAGTACCTCATTCTATCAAAAATAATAGTAAACTCTTTTAGAACAACTCACCAGCAACACTGAGTAGAAGCCTGGCTGCGTCTCCCACTGTTTCAGCTGCTCTTCAGCAGGTTTTAACACGGCAGTATCCTGACTGGTGGCCTGTGTTAGGACCTGAAGAACAACAGTACTGGCGCTGTTGAGATCCATGGAAACCTGGAAATGACACGGACATACCTGAGTGTACTTGATACATAAAAATTAACAGTAACAAACACAGAGAAAAGGCCTCGATGTTCTGAATTGCTCCCATACTTCAATCATTTACCTACTCTTTCAAGATTCTGCTTGATTTCTCTTTCATGTACCACCCATACTCTTACTTAAAAACCCCATAAGTCAAATTGCCTTTGCTTAAACCAATTTACTTCTAAAAGAAAATGCCATTTTATTATCCCATAAATACAAGGCAGTAAGTTGGAGGGGGGAGGGGCAATGACAAACAAACATCAAAGTTACTAAATTCTGGTTAAATAACACTGCCTGCTCAAGACTCTAATTATTTTGTTTCTTTTTCAAGATAAGCATTATAAAATCTATAAAAGTATTAACCATTTTATCCTTAAGACCAGAAGGTAGAAATCATACAAAAATGCGAAGGACCTAGGACTCTGAAAAATAATTTTGAAAAAGAAAATTACAAACGCTAAGTAAAACCAAAAAAGCAAAGTTTTTAAAAAGCTAGCATGAAATATGATATGATTTGAACAAGTTATATGGTGTAAGAAAGAAAAATCCACTTGGCCTTGATGCTTGTTTCATACTTTTTTGAATTGCTCAGATTTAGAGATATTGAATGTTAATCTTCACTCAAAATTCTTTGGCAAATTATATTGCATAAGCATAAACTGTAAGTCACAAAGTAATTTATTGATTTCAATGTTTAAAATTGATGAACAAAATACAGAAAAATTAATTATAAAAAAAAGAAGACCAGAAGGAAGAGAACTGCAAAAAGAATGCTTTGACTGATTGCTAAGTACCTCATGTTATCATCTTAGGTGCCTCCAATGATATGTATCTGAAACTTTTTTTTTAATATAAAAGACAAACGCATACCCAAGAAATATTGTGTTGGAGGAGGGGAGGGGGGCAAGAGAACTTAAACCAACAAACAAAATATAAACCTTAAGTTAAAAAGGATCTTAAAGGTTGGATCACCTAATCCTTCAATAAAATTTTTTATAGAAGTTTAGTTAATGTACAATGTTGTGGTAGTTTTAAGTACACACCAGAGTGATTTTGTTATTATAGTGTCTGAAACCATCCTAAAAACACATAAGGAATTTATTGAATTCTCTAGGATTCTGTTTCTAATCATCCCCAAAATTGTGTACGATTGTTTGTTAGGAAAGTATATGTAGTTGTTCACAATACACATATACAAGGTATGCAAAACTAAACTGAAAACTAGGACTTCCCTGGTGGTCCAGTGGTTAAGACTTTGCGACAGACTCTGTGCTTCCACTATAGGAAACTCGGGTCTGACCCCTGGTTGGGTAACCAAGACCCCAGATGCTACAGAGCATGGCCAAAAAACCTTTTTAAAAACTTTTTTTTTTAAAAACTGAAAACTAAAAGTTGACAGAAAATAGTTCTTGGTACAGAGGTGACTGGGAATTAGTTTTGTGATACCAACTGCCTAAAACTGAAGAATGTTCCAGATAGTAAAAGTCTAAGTCATTAACCCATAATCAAAAGCAAATTACTTCCTTTGTTAAGAGTTGTAATTAAATTGCAATGACTCAAGAAAAGGGAAGGTCCCAAAAATTGATTCTAAAAGAAATCTGACCCAAAGTATTATAACTTTTAAGGAAATTAATCATTTTGAAGCCTTTGTGAATTAAGAAGGGCCAGGGTATAATAACTGGAATCAGACAAATATTACCAATTAGCAATGGAGTTGGACTAAGGTTATAAATTAGTAGTCTGTTCTTGTCTCTATCTTAGAACTGACTAGGGGGGTAAACATATATTACCTCCATCACTAATAAGGAGTTTTGTGTTTTTTTTTAACTTTCTTGGTGATTCAGTTATTTTATATATATATATATATATATATAAGTCGTATATACTTTTTCAGATTCTTTTCCATCATAGGAGCTTCTTGAATAAGTTTCTGTGTTTCATTATCACTTGAAAATAAGTAAATGGATTTTCACTCGATTTACAGGGTTTCTTGGTAATGTATGATTTCAAAAATAGGCTGTAAAAGAGAGACTCACTTTATGGAGGCCCCAGAAGATACTTTAAAGAGATAGGCAGGACCTCCCTGGCAGTACAGTGGATAAGAATCCACCTGCCAATGCAGGGGACATGGGTTCGATCCCTAGTCCGGGAAGACTCCACATGCTGCTGAACAACTGCTGAGCCTGTGCTTTGGAGCCCGTGCACCACAACTACTGAGTCCTCATGTCATGACTGAGCCCCTATGCTGCCCGCGCGCGGCAGCTACTGAAGCCCGAGCACCGAGAGCCCGTTCTTCATGAGAGAATCCACCACAATGAGAAGTCTGGGGAATCACATCTAGAGAAAGCCCACGCAAAGCAGTGAAGATTCTGTGCAGCCAAAAATAAATTATTTAATTAGTTAAAATGTTAAAAAAAAATAAAATAAAGATGACGGCAATATACCTTTCTGCTTAGTTGAAATACAATGCAAGTCACAAAAGCAAGCCACGTATGTAATTTTTACCTTTTCCAGTAGACACATTAAGAAACAGAAACACATGAAATTAGTTATATTATATAATATTTAACTCAATATATCCAAAATGTTATCCTTTCAATATTTTGAAAATACTAATAATGTGATATTTTACCTCTTTTATACTAAATCTTCAAAATCCTGTGTATATTTTATACTTAAGGTACATCTCATTTCAAACTAACCCAATTTCAAGTACTCAACAGCCACATGTGGCTAGTGGCTACCATATTAACACAACTCTAGAAAAACCCACTCAAAGTGGCACCAATCAAGGACTGGCAACACCAGCATCATCTCACAGAAACACAAATTCTCAATCTTCTCTCCAAACCTAGCAAATGGAAACAGGGGCTGACAGCAGGAGGCGCTGGGGCAAAGGGCTGTGCTTTAATAAGTCCTCTAGGTAAATCCTAATAATTGTCAAAGTTTGAAAAGCACTTTTAGAACATCTAAAACTGAGGTACATCTGAAAGCCCAGCTCTACTGCTAGTGCTGTGGATGACGAAACATACAGGGGCTTCCATTATACATCCCTGAAAAAGAAGGCAGACCAGCACTGATTTGCAGTTCTCACAAGGGAACTGTCTGAAGTATGAAGAGCAGGAATTCACTGATTCTCCCCCAAGCAAAATAGAATAATAATAAAGGTTTTTTTAAAAAAGCCAGTATCTGAGCATATATTACATGTCAAGTACTGCAGTAAGTGCTTTACTTATTTATTCCTAATAATTATTCTATGTGGTAGATACTATTATCACCATATGTTAGGTAGGAAACTAAAGGCTCAGAGACCTTAGCTTGCCACGGTCACAGTCTACTAAGTGGCAGTCCCTGGACTTGAAGACCAAAGCCACTACTCTTAATCAGTATCTCATGAGTGACAGGACAGACACCTAAGCCATCTGTGGTCCACGGGCCCAACAAGACACACGATAGTGGGTAGATACTGGATGAATTAACAACAGTGACCAATTCTGAACAATAAAGGACTTCACACTGAACCACACAGAAGCTAATTAACTGATTTATTTAACGAAATTACTGAAAGCCTTTTGTGTACCAGGCACTGTTCCAGGTGCTGAGAAAACAGCCGTGAACAACACGGTGTCCCTGACTTCACGCAGTTTACATTCTAGTGGAAGAAGACAGCGTTAGGAGGAGATAGGAGGTAGTGGGTAAAGAAAATAAGGTAATGTTAAAGATGGACTCTGGCTGTGCTACTTTAGACTGAGTATTCTGAGAAGTCTTCTCTAGTGACATTTACAGGAGACGTGAGAATGACAAGAGAGACCCAGCCAGGCAAAAATCTGAAAGCAGAGATCTGGATACGGAAAACAACTGAAAACAAGGTTTTAATATTATAAACAAACCTAAGAAAGCCAGTATAATTGACATTTAATGAGAAGAGGGGAAAGTAGTACTAGATAAGGTTGGAGAAATGGGCAGGAAGATCATGTGAAGACTTTGTAGGGGAAAAACTAAAGTGTCTGGACTTTAGTACATGTGCGAAAAAAAAGCCCCAGGAAGACAGGAAGAACATGTGAATGTAATAATAGAGAAAGGCTCCACCAGAACTCATCCCTACTTCAACCCTAAAAAGAAAGAAAAATGCCATGTCTCTGTTTTGGGCTACTACTATAAAAATAAAATCATTGACCACTGCCAACCCCCAGAGCAATTTACACCTAGAAGAAAGATTATGCAGAGCACTCATACACACACACACATATGCACATCTTCACACTTTACACTTCTCTGGACCTACGTGACAAAGCAATCCTTAAGTCTATATACTCTAATCTTTATGCCCCACTTACCCTCACCATTTGGGCTTCCCTGGTGGATCAGTGGTAAAAGGAATCCACCTGCCAATGCAGGAGACACAGGTTCTATCCCTGGGTTGGGAAGATCCCCTGGAGAAGGAAACAGCTACCCACTCTAGTATTCTTGCCTGGAAAATCCTGTGGACAGAGAAGCCTGGTAGGCTACAGTCCATGGAGTCGCAAAAGAGTTGGACACTCCTCAGGAACTCTACAACAGCAAACTTCATGATTCATCTGGTCCAATGTAAACGACAGAATCCCTACCTCCCCCCAGCACCCTGCTCCATCAGGGTCCTCCCCAGAAGTATATGCCCTGTCCTCGCCTCCTCTCACTTTTGATCCTTGCTTCCAAGAGGCCCATTTCAGTCTGAGAGGGAGAGCTTAGTTTACATATATTTGGAGAACCAATGCCATGCCAAGTACTAAAATAGTTGTTAAGAATTGAAAACGGTCTTTTCCCCAAAATATGGAGAATGATGAGGTGGGAGAAAGAGAGAATTATTAAAACAAACTATGAAAAACACGTTTCTAGAATACCAGTTGGAATCCAGAGTACATTTCCCCCACAAAAACAATATTATGAGTGGTTTATCTAATGGGTAAAAAGGTTTTTTGGTGTGAGAAACAAATCATCATTTGTAACTTCTACTGGAAATATTTCCAAGAACTAATGAACTTACAAGGGAAGCTTTAGGCAGCAGTCAGTTCCTGAATTGCAGATGAAGTGTATCCTCAAAAATTAACAATTCAGCAATGACAGTCCCATCATAATGGATTATTTAAAATGCCACATTACTAAAGCGTATTAAATTTTTTAAAGATCCCATACCAAACCAATAAAAAGCAAATGTGGCATATGTATTAGTATCACTGTTTCATAGAGGAAGAATTTACAGCTATCAAGAGAGTTGCCCAGGATCACTGCAGAAAACTAGTACATGGCAGAGCGAGGCCTGATATCAAGGTTCTGGAAACTCAGCTCTTCCTGCTGAATCATAAAACAGCCTCACCACACCATCCTGCTCCCGAACACCTAGAAACACACCACACACTGCCATAACAGGTTCCTGGAGAAAAGGATTCCTGAATCCATAAGAAATCTGAAAGTGTTAGGGGAAGCACACTGACTGAAACTGCCCACCCTGGGCCACGCACCACAGTAATTATTTGCATGAGTTGTTTTAGGACAGGAGGGCCTGGTGAGGAACAGGGAACTAATAAGCCTCCACCAACCAGAGAGTTCAGGAAAGGTCAAAAGGAGACACCACCTGTCCGACCACCTCCCGGAATCCTTCTCTCCGGCATTCACCCTGGCTGAACAAGGCCTGCACCATCAGGAAGGGCTCTGAGTCAGAATGATTGGCTAAGGACAACCCGGAAACTAATCCCATCACCATAAAACCTGCAAGCCAGGTGGCAGCACAGTTCTCCTGGGTTCCCTTACCCTACTGCTCTCCGCCCGGGCGCCCTTTCCCAATAAAATCTCTTGATTTGTCAGCACATGTGTCTCCTCGGACAAGTCAGCACATGTGTCTCCTCGGACAACTCATTTCCAAGTGTTAGACAAGAGCCCAGTTTTGGGCTCTGGAAGGGATCCCCCTTCCTGCAACAAAAGGACTACATTTTCTATGTGTTAAGTATTTATGCGGAACTCAGTTGTGGAGTTCTCTTGAAAGGACAACGATGGCAAAAAAGAACAGAGAAATGTACTGAGTCATTTAACTGTAACAGTGTGGAAGTAAACTTCATTTAGGATAAAAGGCAGATGACTACTGACTACTAGAGTCAGTTTCAAGGATAGCACACCTGGAAACTAACCTCCAGCATCTCTCTTTTGGAATTAGCAT
This sequence comes from Bos indicus, assembly GCF_029378745.1. Classification (NCBI taxonomy): domain Eukaryota; kingdom Metazoa; phylum Chordata; class Mammalia; order Artiodactyla; family Bovidae; genus Bos; species Bos indicus. The sequence continues at coordinate 16,873,651 of NC_091779.1, forward strand.
GCAGAAATATAATAGCGCTGCTACTGTTATCTGCACATGGCAGTTGAGTCAGACATAAAACTAGTCTCCAAAAAAACTGGAGACCTGAGACTGACAAAGCAAGAGAGGGAAGAAGAAAAGGAGAAGGCGTAAGGAATGAGAAAAGAAGGGAGGTGGGGCAGAGGGCAGGAGGAGAGCCAGAGACAGACACAGACTAACTGATAAGACTAGCCAGCGGGACACTTCCCAAAGGACGCGCGACACTTCCCAAAGGACCCAACAGGATCTTCACGGCATGACAGGATCATCAAAAGGGAGGCCTGAAGGCCAGAGAAGCTAGTCTCTCACAGTGCAGGTGCTGCTACAGGTCTGTGTGTGGTGAGAGAAACCCCACACCTATGTTAAAACCAGGTATCCTTTGCCTTTCAGTGTTCCTATTAATTATCAAGACCCTGGGGACAACGAAGCAAACAGATTAAATTTGCCTAGGTTTTCTAATTAATCATGCATACACTGAGGTTGTTTTGATTTTCATTATTTTGAATAGTTTCAAAATAATAACAGGAAACACTCCTTATGAGCATTTTATACGCTCTTAACTATACTACTGAAGAGAATTATTCAAAATCTAAATGCATACTCCTTTTTTCCCCTAATAACAATACAAAGAAAGGAGAAGGTGAAAATTAAAAGGGCAAGTTGCCCTTCTCACTATTTCACAAGTCGGTCAGTTCAATTTATTCATTACTGGAACTACAATACTCTTCGATGCTATTAAAGTCTAAATAATCTAGCGATATGTGACCAAGAGCCTAAAACACTCAGACCTTGTAAGTGGGCTTTCTAAGCTTGATTCTGTAAGATATCTTCCCAATTCTGGAAAAATCCAAAGTCCAAAGATAACACAGATGTGCCTGCAGTTGAAAACAAACTAATTTTCATTAAAAGAAAGAAATAAAGAAAACCCAATACCTCTGCCTGTCACCAAAAAACAGACTTCTCAGGCCTGCATCAACTTTAATTCCAGTCATGACAATTTTTTAGTCTACTACATTACCTGTGTTTATCCTTAGTTTTAGGACATTCCACACAAACAATAACGCCACCCTACTATTAAAAATTAAAGCCGTAAGTAAACTGAGAAAAAGAAGGCATAAGGTTATAAGAGAAGTTGAAGGAAAAAGAATTTCAAAATCAAAAAAGGTTCCCTCAGTGATATAATTTATTCAGGCATAGATGAATATGGATGCTAAAACCATTAAGTGAAAGAAGAGCTGTTGGGGAACAGGATATTCCCAGTGTGTCTAAGTATCACCCCACAGATTACTTGCTAAATGCAATGAAGAAATAAACCTTTAAAATGAAGGGAACTGTCAGTCACCAGGTCAACCAAGAAAGCAAATTTACTACAGTATCACCAACAGCTACACAACTTGAGCTAAGTGCCTTCTGAGGTGATACAAAAAGAAGTATACAACCTCATCTCTGAAATACCAAAAATGATCAGCAACAATCGAATCAGTACTCTAGCTTCCATGTCCAGTTTAAAAGAAAGAAAGGAGGACTTCCCTGGTGGTCCAAGTGGTTAAGAATCTGCCTGCCAAAGCAGGGGACATGGGTTCGATCCCTTGTCCAGGAAGATCCCACAAGCTGCAGGGCAACTAAGCCTGTGCACCGCGATTACTGAGCCCGCGTGCTTCAACTGCTGAAGCCTGTGCGCCTAAGCTGGTGCTCCGTAAGAGAAGCCAGCACCGCACTGAGAAGCCTGTGCGCTGCAATCAAGTGTAGCCCCCACCTGCTACAACTAGAGAGAGCCCATGTCTATGAAGACCCAGCACAGCCAAAAATAAATAAATAAATATATATATATATATATTTTTTTTTTTTTTTAAAGAAAGAAAAGAGAATACTTCAGGAACGATGGCATGAAGAGCTCCATCAATCCTCTCCTCAGTATAACTGTAACTGATAAAAGTTACAAAAAGGAACCATTTTCAGTCTCTGGAAAGTATGTTTAAGGACACACAGCAAACGCAGAAACGCTTACACAAGAAATACTGCTAAATTTTGGTAAAAATAGCAAGAATCTGTGGCATTTGAGCCACAAGCTCACTGCTGCTCCCCAGAATGACAGAGGCTATCCTCCAGGCAGAATGAGCCAAAACAGGAGGCTGCAGTTTCTCCCCACAAGGGGCAGGCAGCCAGCATTTCTCATCTGCCCCAGCTACACACTGCAGCTGTGTTCCAGACAAGCACAGCCAAAAGGTCTGGGTACTCTTCTGCCAGCCTGGCAGCACTCACAGGTCAGAAGCTCTACCCCAGGACTATCAGGCCAAGCACAGTGGGCCTCAATCATGCCCACCCCAGGATGCTCAACCACAAACAGTAACAGCTGGAGATTTCCATACTCCACTTTTTAAAAATGAACGGAACATCTAGAAAGAAGATCAACAAGGAAATATGTTTTGAACAACAGGATACACAAACCAGACCTGACAAACATTCCACTCGACAACAGCAGAATGCGAGCAACCGTTCATCTCAGGCACACATCAAGCATTCTCCAGGACAGACCTTAACGCTAGACCGAAAACTTAGTCTCGACACATTTAAAAGAACTGAATCATACAAATAAGTTATCAGATTGGAATCAGAAACAAAAATACGGAAATAACATTCACACTTCCAGATTTCAAAGCTTACAATGCAGCTACAGTAATCAAGACAGTGTTGGTGCTGGCAAGAGGCCAGATATACACATTAATGAAACAGATTTTAAAGTCCAGATAGACCCTTACATCTAAAGGCAAGTGATTTTCAACAAGGGCACCAAGACAACTGGATAGAAAAAGAATAGTCTTTTCAACAAACAGTGAGGGAACCACTGAATATCAACATACAAAGAATAGCTGGACCTCTTCCTTATACCATAAACAAAAATTAACTCCAAATGAATCACAGAGCTAAGCATGAAGAGTTAACTCTATAAAACTCTTAGAAGGTCTAGCAGTAAATCTTCATGACTTTGGACCAGGTAAAGCATTCTCAAATATGATACCAAAGCACATGCAATTAAACCAAGAACAATTATAGTCATCAAAATTTAAAACTTTATCAAACAATACCATCAAGAAAGTAAAGACAATTCACAGAATGGGAAAAAATATTTGCAAATTGACTAAACTAAAGCATTTGACTGTGTGGATCACAACAAACAGGAAAATTCTTAAAAAGATGGGAATACCAGACCACCTTACCTGCCTTCTGAGAAATCTGTATGCAGGTCAAGAAGCAACAATTAGAACCAGACAAAGAACAATGCACTGGCTCAAAATTGGGAAAGGAGTACATCAAGGCTGTATATTGTCACCCTGCTTATTTAATTTACATGCAGAGTGCATCATGCCAGGTTGAATGAATCACAAGCTGGAATTAAGATTGCCAGAAGTATCTACAACCTCAGACATGAAGATGATACCACCCTAATGGCAGAAAGCAAAGAGGAACTAAGAGCCTCTTGATGAAGGTAAAAGAGGAGAGTGAAAAAGCTGGATTTAAAACTCAACATTCAAAAAACTAAGTTCATGGCATCCAGTTCTATCAATTCATGGCAAATGAGTTCGGTTCAGATGCTCAGTCGTGTCCAACTCTTTGCAACCCCATGGACTGCAGCACGCCAGGCTTCCCTGTCCATCACCAACTCACAGAGCTTGCTCAAACTCATGTCCATCGAGTTGGTGATGCCATCCAACCATCTCATCCTCTGTTGTCCCCTTCTCCTCCTGCCTTCAATCTTTCCCAGCATCAAGGTCTTTTCAAATGAGTCAGTTCTTCGTATCAGGTGACCAAAGTACTGGAGTTTCAGCTTTAACATCAGTCCTTCCAATGAATATTCAGGACTGATTTCCTTTAGGATTGACTGGTTTGATCTCCTTGATGTCCAAGGAACTCTTAAGAGTCTTCTCCAACACCACAGTTCAAAAGCATCAACTCTTCCGTGCTCAGCTTTCTTTATGGCCCAAGTTCCAGTCTTTGGCTACTTGACACGAGGAGCTGATTCACTGCAAAAGACCCTGATGCTGGAAAGACTGAAGGCAGGAGAAGGGGTAGAGAGAGGATGAGATGGTTGGATGGCATCACCGACTCAATATACATGAATTTGTGCAGACTCCAGGAGATGGTGAAGGACAGGGGAGCCTGGTGTGCTGCAGTGGGGTCTCAAAGAGTTGGACACAATGTAGCAACTGAACAACAACAATATCTGATATGTGACTTATATGCAAAATATATAAAGAATTTTTACAATTCAAAAAAGATATCTAATTAAAAGGCAAAAGATGAGGGGAGGTTTCTCAACCTTATAAACACTATCTACAGAAAACCCACAGACAACACCATACTTAATGGTGAGAAACAAAGCTTTCCCACTAACATCAGGCACAAAGGAAGGCCATTCCCTCTTACCACTCCTTTTCAACACGGACCTGGAAGTCCTTCATAATACAATAAAGGTAAGAAAAGAAAAGGTATATAGATCAGAAAGGAAGATCAAATCTGGTCTGTCTGAAGATGACATGATCATCTATGTAGAAATCTGGAAGAATCAACCAAAATCTCCTGGAACTAATGGGCAATTTATAGCAATGTTGTGGGATACAAGGTGAATATACAAAAGTCAAATGCTTTCCTGTATACCAACAATGAACAAGTGGAAGTGAAAATTAAAAACACAGTATCATTTACATTAGCACCCCCCAAAACTAAATATTTAGATATAAACTGAACAAAATATATACATGATCTCTATGAGGAAAACAACAAAATACCAATGAACAAACTCAAAGAACAACTAAATAAATAGATATTCCATGTTCATGGATAGGAAGACTCAACACTGTCAACATGTTACTTCTTCTCAACCTGATTTTTGGATTTTGATTGGAACCAAAACTCAAAATTTTCTTACAGATACAAACAATCTGATTCTAATCTTTACACAGAGAAACAAAAGACCTGGAGTAGCCACTACAATACTGAAGAACAAACCAGGAGACTAACATTATCCACTTCAAGACTTACTGTAAAGCTACAGGAATCAAGAGAGTGATTCCGGTGAAAGAGTAGACAAACAGATCAATGAAACAGATTGGAAAGCCCGGAAATAGACACCCATAAATTCAATCTTTGACAAAGGAGCAAGGGCCAAACAATGGAGGAAAGACAGTCTCTTCAATAAATGGTACAGGATCAACTGAACCTCCATATGCAAAACAAAACAAATCTAAACATAGGCTTTACATCTTTCACAAAAATTAACTCAAAATGGATTACAGACCTACATTTAAATATAAAATTCTAGAAAATAACCTAGGAGAAAACCTAGATGACCTTGGGTGTGGTGGTTTGTTTTTAGACACAATACCAAAGACCCAATCCATAAAAGAAATAATTGATCAGCTGGACTTCACTAAAATTAGAAACTTCTGTTCTGCAAAAGATAGTATCAAGAATGAGAAGACAAACCACAGACAGGGATAAAATATGTACAAAAGACATATCTGATAATGAATTGTTATCCAAAATATAAAAAGAACTCTCAAGACTACCTGGCACTCCATGGGGTCACAAAGAGTTGGACACGACAGAGTGACTGAACTGAACAGGACTAGCTGGCAGTCCAGTGGATAAGGCTCCGTGCTTCCACTGCAGGGGACTCAGGTTCAATCCCTGGTCAGGGAACTAAGATCCTGCTTGCTGTGCAGCATGGCCAAAAAAAAAAGAAGAAGAAAAGGCAAAATGCATGCTGCAGTCCCTGGGGTCACAAAGAGTCGGACGTGACTGAGCGACTGAACTGAAGACTCAACAACAAAAAAATCAGTCTGATTAAAAAACGGGCCAAAGACCTTAACAAACACCTTACCAAAGAAGATATACAGATGTGAAAATAATCAAGAAGGTGCTCCACGTCATATGCTATTGGGGAAACACAAATTAAAATGTCAATGAGATACACTACACCTATTAGAATGGCCAAATGGTAGGCAGCAAGAACGTGGAGCAACAGGAACTCTCACACATCGCTGTCGGAAGTACAAAATTGTATAACCGCTTTAGACGACTGTTTGGTGGTTTCTTAAACATACTCTTACTATACAATCCAGCCATTGCATCACATGGTATTTACCCAAAGCAGCTGAGAACCTTTGTATCTACACAAAACCCTACACATACAGGTTTATAGCAGCTTTATTCCTAACTGCCAAAACTTGGAAGTAATCGAGATATTCTTCAGCAGGTGGATGGATAAATAAACTGTGGTGCATCAAGACAATGGAATATTATTCAATGCTACAAAGACAGGATCTACCAAGCCACAAATAAAAAAGGATTGAGAAACATGTGGAGTGACTTCAGTTTGAGGTGATGAAATGTTCTAAAATTGTTGGTAGTGATGACCGCACATGTCTGTGAATATACTAAAAATCACTGAATTGTATGCTTGCAGTGAGTGAATTGTATGGTCTGTGCATTATATCTTAATTAAGCTGTTATTTTCTTTTAAGTGCTCTAACTATGTAAATGCCGAAGTTAGCACAAGACCAAGAAAAGTAACTGAAGAAATGAAAAACATGTGGCTGAAGTATTAATAAGTAATGTTAATAAGAGCAAGAAAGAGTAATAGTTTAAGAAATTAAAGCAAGATTAAAGGACATAAGACTTCTGCAATAATATGGAAGGTTCCAGAGATGCTCAGTTCCGTTCAGTCGCTCAGTCGTGTCCGACTCTTTGCGACCCCATGAATCGCAGCACGCCAGGCCTCCCTGTCCAGCACCAACTCCCGAAGTTCACTCAGACTCACATCCATCGAGTCGGTGATGCCATCCAGCCATCTCATCCTCTGACGTCCCCTTCTCCTCCTGCCCCCAATCCCTCCCAGCATCAGAGTCTTTTCCGATGAGTCAACTCTTCACATCAGGTGGCCAAAGATTGGAGTTTCAGCTTTAGCATCCTTCCTTCCAAAGAACACCCAGGGCTGATCTCCTTTAGGATGGACTGCTTGGATCTCCCTGCAGTCCAAGGGACTCTTCAAGAGTTTTCTCCAACACCACAGTTCAAAAACATCAATTCTTTGGCGCTCAGCTTTCTTCACAGTCCAATTCTCACATCCATACATGACCACTGGAAAAACCAGAGATGCTAGTCCCATTCAAATCCACACTGCACCATTTGAATTCACTTCAGTTTCTCAACAGGAAAACTCTCCTCCATACGTGCATTATAGGTTGTTTAGCATCCTTGCACAGTATACATAAAGACGGTTTTGACTCGAAATGCTTCCATGTATCTCCAAATACCTTTACGTTAAAGAACCATCAGAGCTATTGCAAAATTCTCTACAAGATGTCATGCAGTCAAAGACTGATCTACTTTGGGATAAAAAATACACAATAAAACATAGAAAACAACAAGAAAGAGAGGAGATATTCCCTTGCTTACTCTTCTCCACTCCTAAAATATTCTATCTATTGAAGAGTTTCAAAGGACCTACAAACTCTTTAGTGGTAGAAATCCAAGTTTAAATCCTAAACCAATTAGAATTTTAAAAATGGTCTTTTTTAGTCTGTTGTGTAATTAGAGGAGTATCTATAATGTCAAATAAAAAAATACTACATAAAATATATGCAGCAAAGCTATATAAATAAAAAATGTCTAAGAATAAAGACAAGCGAGAAACAGAATTATAAAACAGTACTGTTCTAAAGTAGTCCCAGAAGTTAGAGAGATTTTAACAGTCTACACATTTCATTTTTATGATGAAAAATGATTTTTTTTTTAAGGCCAAGAATTTTCACTTTATATCTATTCTAAATTTGCATGGGAATATTTGCTTGATTTCTCTTCTGTAATCCTAAAACATTCCAAGAGCTTCAAATCATGATGTATTTCTCTTGACAAGCACATACCAAGAGATCATGGTGATATATTAAATATGCACATTTAAGTAGATAATGTGGTCAATAAGTGCACTCTCATCAAAACATTCAGGAGAAAGCTTACAAACTTGGTTTTCAGTAGCAAGAGTTGATAAGCAATAGTTCTGCCATATTTACCTAGATCTGTGATAGCAACATTTACCAAAAGACAATCCTCCTCATGAAGGGGACTTTGAGCCTTATAATCCAGTTTTAACTATAAATATTCATCTCTAAAAATCTTTATGAAGTGATGTCAAGAGTTTAAAATATTTAACAGACTGAGAAAAATGAAACAAAAAACATTTTTGATTTATTACTTTTCTTTTACATAATGCTCCACATACATATATATTGTACACTTTCATCGCATAAAAGGAAAATAAATTTGTGTTTGTTAGCAATAGTGTGTTTATCTTTAATTCCACTTTGAAGTCTTTTCATGTTCTACGAAAGCTTCCACATCAACATACTCCTTTACCAGAAAATGTCCTGCTGCTGCTGCTGCTAAGTCGCTTCAGTCGTGTCCGACTCTGTGCGACCCCATAGACGGCAGCCCACAAGGCTCCCCCATCCCTGGGATTCTCTAGGCAAGAACACTGGAGTGGGTTGCCATTTCCTTCTCCAATGCATGAAAGTAAAAAGTGAAAGTGAAGTCGCTCAGCCGTGTCCGACTCTTCGAGACCCCGTGGATTGCAGCCTACCAGGCTCCTCCGTCCATGGGATTTTCCAGGCAAGAGTACTGGAGTGGGGTGCCATTGCCTTCTCCGAGACAATGTCCTACTAGGATGTAAAAATAAACTGATTAATCTGCAGTGCCACCTGATGGTGAGAAGTAAGTAGCACATCCCAAAGAGTATGTTCAAGCATCCTTTTCCCTCAATGACGCGGGAAGAGAAGGACACTGCGATTCTCTTTAGTGACCACCTGGCCAGGACAACCATCTGCAAGGTGGCAGGGAAACTTCCTTAAACCACTGTCTCTACTTCTTTACTTGAACGCTGCATCATGAAAAATACTCTCATCTCTAACAAGAGAAAATGTGAGATGAAGATACGTTTTTGAGCTTCATACAAAATAAAATGATGGAACTTAAGAAAATGTAATATTCATAAGCAACGTTTTAGCATAAAGAAGACTGAGAAATTGTGGAATAGGAAAAGGCAGAGTGATAAGAGGAGCAGGATGAAAACCCCTAAAGAGAAAAACCTCGCAGTAGTCCACATTTGACAGGACAAATGTTCAGAAAGACGAAGAATGGCGAAATACAAGCCATTGAGAGTGACATAATAACTTGAAAGCTCCAGTTTTCCTCCTGGAAGAATAGGCACTAGGCAAATAACTTGAATGAAGAGTAGCCTTTTTGGTGAAATGTATAAACAATGCAGTATTTACCATAAATTACTGGAACATCCCCTACAGAGAGATGAGGGGAAGATGTCATTTTTTCAAAGACAGTTAAATGCCTGCAAGTCAAATCATGATCTACAGTTCAAGTCTATGAAAAGAAGAACAGAAGGCAGAAAACATAATCTGGAGGAATTATGGATAGGAAATATTACAAAATTGCTAAACTGCCTGGGGTCAAAAGCAAACTAGTCAAAGATGTGTCAAGGAAGAAATGAATTTCTGTGAAAACTAGGGGAAGAGTTCCAACATAATGAAAATAGAAAAGTTATCATACTAAAAAGCTTAAAGAAATGGATATTTTCATTACTGTGAGAAACCAAAATCTTAAAGCAGTTTGCCCAAAAAATAATAGTTAAATTTGAATCTGACCAAGCTTCTAGACAGCACGACCAGCACAGTTAGAGGGGAACTAGGCGGTGGTGAGATGAAATAAGAATGACCATGAGCTGGTAACTGTGAAACCTGGTGGTGAGCAGATAAGGTTCATCAGACAATTCCACCTACTTTTATGTATGTTTTTTAAATGGCAGCTAATGGAGAATATGAAAGCTGCTCATTCCTGACAACACGTGCTCTGGGAATCTTTAACTGCAGTAGATGTAAAGTGCTCCTTCCTCTACACCATTCTTACCTACAGAACATACTTCTATTACTACATCTATTTCCTTGTTAATTTGAGTCCCACCTACAAAATTAGGAGCTGCATAAAGGCAAGAACTGTGTCTTATTCATCTATACCTGCCTGCACCTAATATAATATGTCAAAGAGGTAGTAAATGCTCAGTAAATGTTTGAGGAACTTAAGGCAATAATGTGATTACAATTTCTAAGAGTGGAAGGCAGGCTTTCAGAAAAGGTGAAAAAGAGGTGAAAGAAACAACGTTTCTGGAAGTACAGGAATTACATCACAGTAGAGAGAGAAATATCTATAAAAGATACTACAAAAGTAAACAGTCTGCTGAAGGGCTAAAAAACAAATGAAGGAATAAACGAACCAACAGTTCACTCAGTATCGTCAGCTACTGAAATGGGGCACACTAAGCCAATAAACGACAACAATGCTTTTCACTGGGAATATCTAACTTCCTTTGTTCTAATCCTGTGCTCTTCATCAGGTTTCTCATATTTACTGGCTTATCATTAGACTTTCCCACATTCATTCATTCAAATATTTATTGAATACCTGCAAATGCCAGACATTATTCTAAGCACTTAGGATACAACAATGCACTAAAAAGGCCAAAAAAAGAAAAAAAAAAAAACTCTGTTCTCAGGAAGAGTATATTCTAGTGGGTTGAGACACAGAATAAATGTGTAACCTACATTGTGTGTAAAAAGGCAGTACACAGTGCCAGGATGCAGCTGTGAGAGAAGTCCCATCCAATAAACCCACGTATTGTGCCGTACTGGGAGTTTTCAGTAAAATGGCATTGAAATACGTCAGGAAGTCTTTTGCCTGTTTGGTATACATGGTCGTCCCCATGACTGAACATACCCTCACAAGTTAAGGAACTTTTCCTCAACAACAGTGACACCCACCAAGGCAACGCTGAGCAGTGAGGCCCCAACTAGTCTCACCACCACCTTCTTTGACATCTCTCTAGGTGAAAGGAAAAACACATATTTGTATAAAAACTGCTAAAGAACAGCAATTATGCTTACTGGTTTTAAAGTTCCTTGTCTGATGCCAAAGAAATGAGAAGGAAAAACTGTAAGTGTGATTCTGGACAAGACACTGTTCTTTGGGAGTAAATAGCACAGCCCAAATTTAATAGACCATAACTGACCAAATTTTAGTCAAAACTTTTTGCTAACTGTTAAGGGATCATCAGTCCTCTACAAATGTATGTATCTTTGACTAGTAGTTTCCAATTACTGATCCAGGATATCGTATGATTTGTCTTAGAAGAATCTCATAATCTTGCTGTGACAGTTTAGCCTGAAGAGTCATTTGTATTTATAAAAATTGATTCATTAAAACATGTATAGGCTGTATACCCAGTAGCATCTTCAGAATTAACAACTGTTCTACATTTCATCACTAAGATAATATTTTGCATCATTAAAATAATTTCCTATCACCTTGGAGCCATCTATGCCACTTCTCTCAACAGTAAAAATATCTAATTTAAGCATTCTGTTTTACTGGCCAAGAAACTGCATTCAAAAGGTAAAAGAGATAAATTGTGAATCCAGTATGGCCACAGGCAAATTAGTGACATGTCTGGGAATTTAGAATTCAAGCCTCCCATCACAACCCCATGCTCTCTACTGATCACCCAATTTTTTCTTTTAATTGGACTGGTGTCAAATACCAAGTGAAATTAACTGTTTTTTAAAAATCTTTAGACTTGAGAACCAAAATACAATAAAGACTATAGTTTATCTTCCTGATAAATATTACAGCAAAACTGAAAACCTAAATTAACAGTCAATGAAAACACAAGTTAAAAAGCTTAACATTAGAAGAAGAAATTGTAAATGACTAAGAAGATAAAGGATTACTATATAGAATATATATGGAATGCCTGTAAATCAACAAGAAATAAAAAACAGGACGAAGGATATATAGAGACAATTCACAGATGGGAAAAGTCAAATGGTCACCAAGTATCGGAACAGACAGATAGCCTCACTGGCTATGAGGAATTTTTTAAAAATTGAGATATTACTTTATAATCATCAGACTGGCAAAAATTACAAAGTCGAAAATATTCAGTGTTGCAAGAACCTATGTAAACAGAAACCTTTAAGCACTGCTGCTAGGAGTATACATTAGTAAAGGTACTTCAGAGAGCCATCTCGCCATTAGCAGTGACATGTGTGTGTGGGGGGTGTGGGTGTGTGTGTATGTATCCTATGATCAGGTAATATCCTATGCCCAGCAGTTCCACACTTGAAACTGTAACTAAAGAAACTCCTGCACAGGCTTACAAGGAAGAGAAAAGGATAAGGGTGTCTGTCTTGGCACTGTCTACAGTGAGAGCTAGAGACAATACACTACCCCTCTTTAATGGAATGGATACATAAAATATATCTTATCTTCCCCCTGTAGAATGTGTTCCCTCTGGCTGGAAAATTCTTCCCTCTAGCTATCAGCATGTCTTGCTGTTTAGCTTCAATCCAGTTTCTGCTCAAACTGTCAACTAATCAAATAAGTCTTCCCTCACTGCCTAATCTAAAATATAAAATAGCTTTCCCTTCAATCAAGAAACTCTCTAATCTGAATATCCTTCCTTCTATTTTCTAATCTTCCATTTTAATATTTTTAACTGTCTGATATTCTAATATACATGTTTTTATTGTCCAGAATCTCGATTATAATCTAAGATCTAGAGACCAGGGACTTCGACTTGTTGAAAGGTACATCACCAGAATCCAGAAGTAGTATCGGGCACGAAAGAGAATGATGAATAAATATTTGTTAAATAAATGAATCTAGTGACTAAATCCCAATCTCCGTGTACAGCTGTGTAAAGTCAAGTATTTGACGTTTCAAACTCACTCAGTCTAACCTCCAGAATATGTAACATTCACATTTTTTTCAACTTTCTGGTTATTCAAATTCCATTCACAGTACTCAGCAATAAAGCAGGAACTACCCTGAGAAATAAATAAGAGAGTCCTTCAATTCAGTTCTAGAGAGGAAAAAAGACAATTACAAAAGACATTATAAAAGCTATACTAAGCTGTTATTGAAGAACACTCAGAAGACCTAACTCACCCTAGGAACGCTAAGGGAGGCTTCCCAGAGAGCAAGGCCGCATTTGTGCTGAGTAGAAGTTATCCAGATGAGCACACACGGGTATTCATCAGACAGGGGATGGGTATGTTTGAGGCAAAACATACAAACATCTCAACTTTAAAAAAACATCTAACCACTTCTGAAGAACTGTAAACAATTCAGCATGACAAAAGAATGTGAGGCAGGAAATAACAGAAGGTGAAAGCAAAAAGCAAGCAAGACGCAAAGCATTATGTCTCTATTTCCTAAGCCTGGTAGTTTGGATTTTTATCTGAATGCCTGCATAAAAGGACTGCAGAATAACAGTACAATCAACCTACAGAAAAAGAAAGGGTACAGAGGGGTGGTGCACTGTCAGAAGCAAGGAAGTTTTTTAGAAGGTTTACACAGAAGGCCAGATAATACTGATAATCTGAACCAAGGTGGTAGCCACAGAGAAAAAGTAGATGAAAGAGATGAAACAAGATTTGGTTAATTAGTATATAGAAGAGTGAGGGAAGGTCGGCACATCAACGTAATAACAGGGAAGAGTTAAGGTTCTGGGTGTCTCCAACTGAGTGACAAGTTGTACACAAGAATCACAAGAGGAAGGGAAGCAACTTCAGAAAGGGTGAGATACACAGTTTTTTTGACATGAGTTTAAGGTGTCTTACAACAACCACAGTGCGTCAGTGCTTAAGGGTGATGTATGCTCAACAGAGATTTGGGAATCATCAGAATAAGGACAGAAGTTGAAGTCATAACAGATGAAATCCTTCAAATAGAGTAGGCAGAGAGGCAGAAGATAGTACCCCAGAGTGAAATGAATGTTTAAAGTGGCCAGAGAAGAGAGAAAATATACCAAGGAAAGACTGACCAAGATATAGAAGGGACGTAAGCAGACTACAGTGGCACAGAAACGTAAGAGAATTTTAAGGGGACAATCAGTCAAAATGTCAAAAGATTTACAAGATTCCATTAGATTTCAGACTAAAGAGACCAATAGAGACCATCACCCCATCAAATTCAGTGACGGCAACAGATGGCAGCCTTCAACACATCGAAAAATAAATAAATAAGTAATAGGAAGGTGGAGAAAATGAATATAGACAGCTCAAGAAACTTAAAAAAAATTATTACAGATAAAACTGAAGAGGAATCTAGAGTGAAAAGAGTATATTTAAGATGAGTGCAGTACGTTTAAATCCTAGTAAGTTAGAACCAGTTGAGAGTAAAATGGATAACCAACTGTTATGGACTGTATTCCCCAAAATTCATATGTTGGAGCCCTAACCCTCAGTATCCCCAATATTGAAGATAAGATGTTCGAAGATGTGATTAAGTTAAGTGAGGCTATCAGCGTGGCCTTTCATCCAGTGTGATCGGTGTTTTAAAGAGAAAAAGAGACACTAGAGGCTCTAGTGCTCAAAGGTTCAGCCACGTAAAGAGGCAAAAAGAGCGTGGTCATACGTAATGCAAGGAGAGAGGCCTCGGAAGCAATCAATTCTGCACTAACCTTGGTCTTGGGTTTCCAGCCTCCAAAACTGTGAGAAAATAAATTTCTGTCGTTGAAGCCACCCAGTCTCTGTTTTTTGTTATGTCAGCCCTAGCAAACGAATACATCAAGTAAACACTGTCCCTGAGGGGAAAAAAAATCCAGAGCACAATTAGAAATGAACAGATAAAGGTGGAGGAGTACGTGGGTGAAAGAGGGCAAAAGCAATGATGTTCCCAGCAATTCCTCTGTGAAGCAGAGGCCAAGATTATCCAGGAAAGAGTAAGGAAGGAAGGAGATGGCGGGCTAGGAACCACCATGGGAGACAAGAGTAATTACTAAAGACATCCAGGATTAGTAGGCTGCCTTTCCATTAGTCAACAAATGTTTGTTACTGAATGAATACCTAGCTGTCATTCATGAATGCTTTAGTTCAGTTTTGATAACTAGCTAAAGAAATGCATTATAGTGAATCAGAACCTGAGTTAAAAATCTAGATAATATGTGACCTTATGCAAGTCACTTAGCACTGCTGGGCCTTTAGCTGCTTCAACCAGACAAATCAGACTTGATATCCAGCATAAGACCACCTCAGATTAAAAATAAAAAGTGCTATAATTTTTATGCAGGTTTGTGCATGACCTTGGTCTTCAACTTTTACCAACCAACGTAGTGTGCCTCAGGCTATAATGTACATTCACGTTATCTGGAAAGCTTGTTAAAATGCAGATTCCGATTCAGTAGGTCTGGGTTAAGCTGGCGAGTGTGCACTTCTAACAAACTTCAGGTCATGCCATACACCACATTTTGAGCAGCAAGGGTAGAACACTGATCCAGCTCAAGTTCTACAAAGCTTTTAACTGTCGACTTATCTGTAATCAGCCTGACATTTAGAAAACCAAGCAAAAACACTCCAGATTCACACCTGCCCAAAATGTGTCTTGCTGTTTCCTAAAACACTCTGAAATTAAGTGACAGTCCCCATTTGGTGCAGACAGGAAAAGAAAGGAACTGTCATCAATAACACTAAACTAGGGAAAGCCCAAGATTAAATACAAACACACACACATACATATATACAACACAAAGGTTAAAATCTATCTAATCACACATATTTTCTTTCTCAAACTATGAACATTTCTGGAAAAACACACGTACTTATCTCTACAAAGATTTTCAGTACACTTTAACTGCCAAGGGTCTACAAGGATTCTTTTGCATTCTAGTTTGATCCTGAATCATCTTCACCTATTTATTTATAACATCCAATCATTATTATCACAACTAAATTCATTTGTGTTGAGTATTTCCTTCTGCTTTAGGAAGTGTAACTAGGGCAGCGACAGTCCAGCTGCCCTAAGGCTGTAATATACTGCCACAAATCACTGCTATAATTAAACTGTTTCTTTTATTCCCTGTTTTAGGAGTTACAGGGGGAAAATTCCACAATCCTACTACACCAATAGGGAGAGATATTCAGTCTAATTTCACAGAAAGCTTCTTCAGTGACAAAAGATGCAAGGGAATGTCATGAAAAGCATGTCGTAGTAACACTGCCTTTAACCTGAAGCCTCAGTAATGAATAGAGAAGTCTGAAATAACGTGAAAATGAAGGAATGAACTCCCAATCCGTGAAAAAAAATAAAAAGCATTACGGCTGTAAACTGCTCTTCCTTATTCCCTTCTGAAGAATAGACAAACTGCAAGGGCACTACCGCACTACAACCGAGCTCGTTCAAATGGGGTGGGGAGGGGAGATGTCAATTGCAATCTTGGCTCCAGGAGGCAATACAGCAATCCTACCTATGTAGTCAAGTTAATCTGAAAAGATAATGCTGCCCTCTTTCACCACCACGTTCACAAAAGGATAAAGAAAAATGACAGATGCAATGGGCCTCAATATAGTATTGCTGAATCACAAATACCCTCAAAACCTGCAGAAGAAGCTGGGCTCAAGCACTGGCGGCCATACCTTAGCAAGTAGGTCCTCTATGAAAATATAGAACTTCCTTCACTTTTTCTCTAAAGGCAAGCAAGGATCTAATAGTCAATTAAAGCTTTCACAGCATTGCTATTAGCAGCAATGTCGTGGATGCAATATGCAAAAACATACAAGGATTTTATACTAAAGACGACCACGATCTCTGCAAATTAGCACCACCTATCCCCCAAGGGCAAATGCACCACCCTAACCCGCAACGGCAGCCACAATGAGCATCCTACGTCCTCATTTTGACACCCAGTCCCTATTTCCCCGGACCCTGATTCCTCCGCGATCATGCTTCCCGCTGCCAGGCTTACTGGGGCAACCTCGAGCTCCCAGGGGTCCTTAAAGTAACAGAGAGCCAAGCCTACAGGCCGCCCTCTTCTCGCTACTGCTATGCCTGGCCTCCCAACAGCCACACGTTCTTCCCTCGCCTCTCAGGTCTCCGCTGCCCAGCCCACTCCTCCCTTCCACAGGCGCGCGCTCTGAGGCTCTCAAGCCGGTGCCTCACTGTTTGGCTCGGTCCGGAATAGTCGGTCTCTCCCGCTTCCACGCCCCAACACGAAGCGGCGTCGGCTGCTTCTGCGCCCCACGCTTCCAGTCCACACGCCGCCGCCTACTGATGCCGAAAGCGGCTTCTAGGAACGCGCCATGTTCAGCGTCGCGGCTCTAAACGACACGGGCGCGTGAATACTGCGTCACGGACACCGGAGCGCGTGGACTAGGCAAAGGGAGAAGATGATAGGAGAACGGAGAAAGGAGAGGGAGGAGCTTTCTCTTCGAAACCAAAGGCGCCGGCCATCAAAGGTAGCACTGTGCGCTTGCGCAATATAAGGAGCTGGGACCCCGGACGCAGCGCAATCTGTAACCATGGAAACCATAGGTTCGCTGTGCCCTGCTCCCAGGAAAATCAGTTGTTTCCTGGGTTGATTGAAGCTTAAATCAAAATAATTTCCCCTTTCTTATTATGGATATCAGCTGCCAAACTGCACTGTTTTACAGATCTGTCTAAAGAGAAAACATTTAAAATAATCCTACTCTCAGCGGTCAACCCTCCCACGTATATTTATTTTTTAAGGTCATACACTTGCTTGGTGGGCACTTTAGCCCAGAACGATGAGGAGGCGGGGGCGGGGGGGGGGGGGGGGAGATTAAAATGAGATAAATCCAGTTATCTTTGCCTCTGCTATTAACTAGCTTAGTGACCTAAGTGTTCTTACATTTAGAAAAAAATTGTTGTAAGGAAATAGTCACGTGTTCATAAGGATTAATAATAATAATTTTTTTAAAAGATGGATAACAATCATTTAGAATGTGCCAGATACAGTTCTAAGATCTTCAGGTGAATCATTTAAATCAGGTGAATATTTAAATTCTTAAAACAACCGTATGAGATGCTTTTTACTGTGCCGACTTTACAAATGAAGAAGCTGAAGCTAGGAGAGGTCAAGTAACCTGTGAAAGTTCACACAGCTAGTAAGTAGCAGTGTTACGATTTGAATCAGACAAACATAAGCCTTGCATTACAAGGATGTCCATCACCTAAGAGCTGTTTTTCAAAGTAAAAATATTAAAAAGTACCTAAATGACCACCAAGAAAGGAATGATTAAATCATGACAGATGTATGTATAATACAAATTGTCAATACAATGCAAACATTAAAAATTATGTTGAAAAATAATCTGAAAAAGAATGGGTATGTAGAGGTACAGGCTTCCCTGTGGCTCAGTGTAAAGCACCCACCTGACAATGCAGGTGATGCAGGTTCAATCCCTGGGGCGGGAAGATGCCCTGGAGAAGGAAATGGCTACGCACTCCAGTATTCTCGCCTGTGTTGAATTAAAAAAATAGTCACAGTCTGAAAGTTGAGAGTCATGTTTCATTTGGCCAAAATTTTTAGGACTTAAGGCTGGGAGGAAGCATCTCAAGTAGCCCTGAGAGAACTGCTTGGAGGAGGTGGGGTGGGGGAGTGGTAGAAGTTTGCAATAAAGTGCAGGCAGTCTGAACATCAAAAGTATTTTTGTGAATTAAAGAAAACATATCCCACGTTAAAAAATTTGGTATTTAAAAAAAAAAATTGGTATTTTTCTATGTTTGGGAAGATGCAAGAGTCTGGGCTCACTGAAACCATTGCTTTCATATGCATCTTAGCTATCCTGAGGCCAGTATTCTGTGTTTTTTCATATACCGAGTACCTCAGTGCTCACTGTAGGGCCTGGCTGCAGCCTGATGGCTGCCAGATGGTGCAGGTCTTCTCCTGTAGTGCCCTGGAGGGCTGGAATCGCTGATGACTGTGACATCCTTGTTCACTGATGTGGCAGGAAACACTCCATTTCTCACATGGGAAATCCCATGGACAGAAGAACCTGGTGGGCTACCGTGCATGGAGTTGCAAGAGTCGAACACAACTTAGCAGCTGCTGCTGCTGCTAAGTCGCTTCAGTCGTGTCCAACTCTGTGCACATAGACAGTAGCCAACCAGGTTCCCCCATCCCTGGGATTCTCCAGGCAAGAGTAGTGGAGTGGGCTGCCATTTCCTTTTCCAATGCATGAAAGTGAAAAGTGAAAGTGAAATTGCTCAGTCGTGTCCGACTCTTAGCGACCCCATGGACTGCAGCCTATCAGGCTCTGCCACCCATGGGATTTTCCAGGCAAGAGTACTAGAGTGGGGTGCCATTGCCTTCTCCTCATTTGAGTTTCCAGTTTATGCTGCTCATCCATAGATCACACATTGCATAACAAGGCTATAAGGAATATGCAACAAAGTAGAGAAAAGATTCCAGTTCCAGTTCCAGTTCAGTCGCTCAGTAGTGTCCGACTCTTAACCTAATTTTAATTAAGATGAAAAAAATCAGTTTAGGAGGCTCTTTTCTCTTTGGAATAATGGGTTCTTCAGATATTGAAGGAAAGCTGTAACAGAAAAATGCACATAGATACATTTTCCCTACAATTTCAGGGCACCAAATTAATATGCACTTGGAGGTCCTAGCTTCAGCTACTATGAATGTAAAGTCTAGTAGGAAAAAAATGTGTACAGCTGGATGAATAATTTCATATAATTGCATTTTGTTGCTATATTCTCATAGTCTCAGAGTCTTTGGAGGAAAAAGACAAATATTAATTTAAATTAAATAGTCACTGGACTGTTCAGAGTATATTTAAAATATAAATATATATTCAGTGCTTTTCCCCAAAAACAGTTGAAAACTAAAAGAGAAAACAGAAAGTTGATGAAACCAATGCTAAGTTAAAGATACATCAGAGCTTTCCTCACCCATCAGTCTCAAGTAAGTTCCAAGATACAGATAAAGATGATAATGCAACTCATTGGTCTCAGTAATTGTATTATGATTACTAAGTTCTAGATCTTTCCTGTGCACCAGTTACTGTTCTAAGTGTTCTTTTAAGTGTTTGACATTAAACTGAAGACATCACATATGATTTAATTATCCTCATCAGCACCCTAGATGGAAAATATTCTTTGCTTTATTTTACAGATTAGAAGATGATGCAGGACTTTATAACTGGCACCAGGTGGTGCCAGTTATAAAGAACCCACCTGTCAATGAGGGAGACATACGAGATATGGATTTGATCCCTGCATCGGGAAGATCCCCTAGAGGAGGGCATGGCAAACCACTCCAATATTCTTGCCTGAAAATCTGATGGACAGAGTAGCCTGGTGGGTTACAGTTCTTGGGATTGCAAAGACTTATTTTCCTAACCTGGTAAACTTCAAATGAGTTAATTTATAAGCAGCTAAAAAAAAAAAAAAAACTATATTATAGAGTTGCCTAAGACCCAATTTTACCCTGGTCCACTGAAGCAACTTGGCAGGTTCATATGAATTAAGTAATTCCAAATTCTTAGGTGAAGGGGCACAGTGTAGATAGAATAAAAGAGCCAAACCCCAGTCCCTGAAATCTGTGAATATATTACTTTTCATTGGAAGGACTGATGCTGAAGCTGAAGCTCCAATACTTTGGCCACTTGATGCAAAGAGCCGACTCATTAGTAAAGACCCTGATGCTGGGAAAGATTGAAGGTGGGAGGAGAAGGGGACGACAGAAGATGAGATGGTTGGATGGCATCACCAACTCAATGGGCATGAGTTTGAGTAAACTCTGGGAGTTGGTGAGGGACAGGGAGGCCTGGCATGCTGCAGTCCATGGGGTCGCAAAGAGTTGGACATGACTGAGCAACTGAACTGATAATACTTTTCATGGAAAAGGGACTTTGCTAATATGGTTAAATTAAAAATCTTGAGATGGGAATGTTATCTACTGGACCCAATGTATTCACAGGGGTCTTCATAAGAGGGAGACGGGAGTATCAGAAAGAGAGAAATGTGACTCCGGGAGCAGAGGTCACAGCGACATGTGCCATAAGTCAAGGAATGCAGGCAGCATATAGAAGTTGGGAAAGACATGGAAATGGATTCTCCCCTACAGCTTCTGTAAGAAACTCAGTCCTGCAGATGACTTTAGACAGCTGACCTTCAGAACTCTCAGACAATAAATCTGTTTTTGTGGCACCAATGGTAAAGAACCTGCCTGCAAATGCAGGAGATGTAAGAGTCACAGGTTCAACCCATGGGTTGGGAAGATCCCCTGCAGGAGGATACAGCACATCACTCCAGTATTCTTGCCTAGATAATCTCATGGACAGAGGAGCCTGGTGGGCTATGGTCCATAGGGTCACAAAGAGTTGGACATGACTGAAACAACTTAGCACAACACTATTTGTGATCATTTTTTATAGTAGCGATAGAACACTAATATGTACTCCCAAGTCATAGGATTTCCAATTTGCTACACACCATTTAATATTGCAACTAGGGTAAAATCAAGTCTTGGGCAGCTCTATAATATAGTTTATTTTAGCTGCTTATACATTAACTCACTTGAAGTTTACCAGGTTAGGAGAATAAGACTTTGAGGAACTAATTGGTCTGCCCTTGGTGATATAATTTCGCAGCAGATTCAGTTTTGTTTATAATTTTTAAAAAACTTGAAACAATATGTCTTTCACTAAGGACTGATTACATAAATTATGGTATGTTCATACAATGGAATACTCTCTACCTATCAAAAATGGTAACATGGATTTATGCCAGTTAACATTAATGACTTCCCTGGTGGTCCAGTGCTTAATATTCTGTGCTTCCAATGCAGAGGGTACAGATTGAATCCATGGTTGGCGGGCGGGGAGGAACTAAGATCCCTGTATGTCATGCAATGCAGCCAAAATTTTAAAAAATAGTTTATCACGTTTAATTAGATAAGGACAGTAGCTTAGATGTAGATTTCACTTTCTAAAACCTTTTTGTATAATCTAAACTTTTTTGCAATGTTTGAGTATTACTTTAATAATCAAAGAAAACTAACAAATAAAATATTTCTCCTTTGGAAAAAAAATATAAGAATACCATGGACCTATGTATTTTTTAAGGTGAAATGACATTTTTTCATATTCTACTGATAAGAATGAAAATTGTTTTAGAAAATAATCTATTAGTATATCTTCAAAGACTAAAATGATCATATATTTTGACTAAATAACTCCGTTCTTGGATATATCTACTAGGGAAATAATTCAAAGTTTAGAAAATATTTTTCATAAATGCAGTAAAATGTGTATGGATCTATTTTAACAATAATAGTATAGGAAAGATTTAGTGAACTCTTACACATTCACAAAATGAAATCATCCAGAGCAGCTTTCAATATTGATTATCAACATTGTATAATAACTGGGAAGTGTACTTTTTATGTTAACTATCTTTGATGGGAAAAAACTGTAAATTATATGACCTCAACTATGTAAAAATATGTATTGGTAAAACAATAGGAGAAAAGTCTATATAAAAATGTTCACAGAAGTTATCCCAGAATAGTGAGATTAGAGTAACTTTTTCTTCTTTTTTCACCTTCTGTATTTTTCAGGATTTTTTCAAGTTAAGTTTTTGGTTTTGTTATTTTTACAATGTAGTCGTCCTATCTTTGGGGCCCAGGAGAAAGAAGAGGAAAACAAATTAGTTTTACTTACTTCATCTCTGTCATTAATTGTTACTTTGCACACTATTCTTCAATTCATAGTAACAAAGATTTAACTTTGTAACTCCATACTTTAGAATTCACTTAAATCTCATTTTATTGTTGCTGCTGGGGCTGCTAAATCACTTCAGTCATGTCCGACTCTGTGCGACCCCATAGACTGCAGCCCACCAGGCTCCACCGTCCCTGGGATTCTCCAGGCAAGAACACTGGAGTGGGTTGCCATTTCCTTCTCCAATACATGAAAGTGAAAAGTGAAAGTAAAGTTGCTCGGTCCTGTCCGACTCTTTGCGACCCCATGGACTGCAGCCTACCAGGCTCCTCCGCCAATGGGATTTTCCAGGCAAGAGTACTGGAGTGGGGTGCCATTATTGTTGTTTAGTGGCTAAATCCTATGGCCCATAACCCGCCAGGCTCCTCTGTAGTTGAGATTCTCCAGGCAAGAATTCTGGAGTTGGTTACCATTTCCTTCTCCTGGATCAGGGGATCTTCCTGACCCAGGGATTGAACCTCCATCTCTTGCATTGGCAGGTGGATTCTTTACCACTGAAGCCACTAGCGAAGCCTGAATCTTATTCAGTTCAGTTCATTTCAGTCACGTCTGACTCTTTGCAACCCATGAACTGCAGCACGCCAGGCGTCCCTGTCCATCACCAACTCCCGGAGTTCACCCAAACTCACGTCCATCGAGTCGGTGATGCCATCCAGCCATCTCATCCTCTGTTGTCCCCTTCTCCTCCTGCCCCCAATCCCTCCCAGCATCAGAGTCTTTTCCAATGAGTCAACTCTTCGCATCAAGTGGCCAAAGTACCTTGCGTCTATCACCAGTCACATCCACAACTGGGTATTGTAACTCCTTCATTCTTTCTGGAGTTATTTCTCCACTGATCTCCAGTAGCATATTGGGCACCTACTGACCTGGGGAGTTCCTCTTTCAGTATCCTATCATTTTGCCTTTTCATACTGTTCATGGGGTTCTCAAGGCAAGAATACTCAAGTGGTTTGCCATTCCCTTCTCCAGTGGACCACATTTTGTCCGACCTCTCCACCATGACCCGCCCGTCTTGGGTGGCCCCACACGGCATGGGTTAGTTTCATCGAGTTAGACAAGGCTGTGGTCCTAGTGTGATTAGATTGACTAGTTTTCTGTGAGTATGGTTTCAGTGTGTCTGCCCTCTGATGCCCATAGTCTGTTATTAAAGAGATAAATTAATTTAGCTTGTATCTATATTAACTTAGTATCCTTTGATTTCCTGCCATTCCACCACAGTTGTTCCGAGAACCTTCCTGGATACCAAAATCTGCAAATGACTAAGTCCTTTAGAGAAGATGACTTGGTACACTGGGTCCTTAGTATCCACGGATGTTTAATCAGCAGATTGACTGTAATGGCAACATTCATGACAGAGAACAAGGGAAGCAACAAAAGGCAGCTGCTGTGGCAAGGGTACAGCCTTCCGCCCTTACCTTTGCTGCCAACTGCATGAAAGACCTTGCACACACACCTCTAGTCTCTGTGAGACTCAGCTCTTTTGTATGTAAATAGGATAACTATGCTTGCCCTAACAACTTTTCAAGGTTTCACTGAAAATCTAATTGAGTGAACAACACTCTGAAACCCATAAAATGCAATATGAAAACATAATATATAAATACAAATATAAAAATATAAAATAGGCTCTGTTACAATCCAGGAATAGAGTTCTCAGTGAAATAATGTTTCTGTTGTATTTGGAAAGCTTCAAAGTGCTTTATTTTGCAACAGAATATATATATTTTTTATAGTAAGGATAGGAAAACATTTATCCCATAGATGCTTTTGGAAGGTATCAATTATTACATATTAGGTTTTCACTAACAATTATTAGATATTTACTAACAATGCTTAGACTCATCATGCTAGTATTAAACAGAGACCAAAATCATCTTTCTTCATTAGTTATATTAATTTAAACAGCATTTAAGTAAGATGAAAAAATGATAACATTTGTAATAGAAGAATACTAAGAATCTCATAGTATTCACAGGAAGATCCCCTGGAGAAGGAAATGGCAACCCACTCCAGCACTCTTGCCTGGAAAATTCCATGGACGGAGGAGTCTGGTAGGTTACTGTCCACGGGGTTGCAAAGAGACAGACACAACGTGAGCAACTTCACTTTCTTTTCTCTTTGTCATAGTATTCAAGGTACATTACTTCTTTCAGCCAAATTTCATCTTATTTTTCTGTTACAATTTAGACAGCACAGTAGAAATTAAGTCTACTTCAACCCACTCCGGTGTTCTTGCCTGGAGAATCCCAGGGACGGGGGAGCCTGGTGGGCTGCCGTCTATGGGGTCGCACAGAGTCAGACATGACTGAAGCGACTTAGCAGCAGTAGCAGCAGCATAAGTTAAATCCTACTTTGTAAGGCAGCACTTCATTTTAGCGTTTAGATTTGGATGTCACAATATTTTTTTTGTTTTAATAAAATTTAACAGCTTGATAGTAAGTAGAGTTAAATTTAATTGTGTTTTATCTTGGGCAGGTGAATTACATTCCTTTTTTTCAAAGAAATACAGTATTTCACTTAATAAACCTGTTAAAAGTATGAAACTCAAACATTCTTAATGTCTTTATGACTTTTAACTACATTAAAAGTCTGTAAGGAAATATAATTTATACAAGAAAATGCTCACAATGTTTTATTTTTATCATTATATTTCCTGGCACCTTAAAAACGTTATCATTTCAAGCATGCTGTGAATTTAATAACCATCTTCTACAAAAGAAAACACTATTGTAATTCTTTTTCAAGATACATTTTGTTAACCTAAAAAACACTATAAGAATGGCAATGATTCAATTGTGCACTCCCAAACTGAAATAATTATTTTTAATTAACAAAGGATATAAATATGAGGCAGAGAAGCATAAAATTATTTTTTATAATTCCAAAGCCAATCATAGCTGCAAAGATAACTTCATGCTGATTTCTTTAATGTGGCTCATGTCTCAGCATCATCCACTCCCTAGTACTCATGGATCCACACTGCTTCCAATATTGTCTCACTTTGAATGCTGCTGCTGCTGCTGCTAAGTCACTTCAGTCGTGCCCGACTCTGTGCGACCCCATAGACGGCAGCCCAGCAGGTTTCCCCATCCCTGGGATTCTCCAGGCAAGAACACTGGAGTGGGTTGCCATTTCCTTCTCCAATGCATGAAAGGGAAAAGTGAAAGTGAAGTCGCTCAGTCGTGTCTGACTCTTAGCAACCCCATGGACTGCAGCCTACCAGGCTCCTCCATCCATGGGATTTTCCAGGCAAAAGTACTGGAGTGGGTTGCCATTGCCTTCTCCACTTTGAATGCTACCTTGGTACCAATAGAAAAAAATTGGAGAACACTTTCCCTGTACTGATGAGGGTAGCCCTTCCCATCCTTTTTCACTTCTATAGAAATTCCTCAACCAGTTATGTGATCTGAGTGCAGAAAGCAGTGAATGCCTTCCATCACTGTGCATCAGAATCTCCTAGGGGGTCTTTTAAAGATGCATTTGCCAAGGCCAAATCCTATTCTGATCCATAATGTTTAGGCATGAGCTTGGGAATGTGAATTTTCATTACATGTGGTATTAGTATGCTGCTAAGTTGCTTCAGTCATGTCCAACTCTGTGTGACCCCATAGATGGCAGCCCACCAGGCTCCTCTGTCCCTGGGATTCTCCAGGCAAGGATACTGGAGTGGGTTGCCATTTCCTTCTCCAATTAGTATGCTAGGGTTGCCATAATAAAATACCACAGACTGGGTGGCTTAAATAACAGAAATTCATTTTCTGTCAGTTCTGGAGGCTAGAAGCCTAAGATTGAGGTGTCAGCAGGGTTGGTTCCTCCTGAGGCCGTCTTCTTAACTTGCAGATGCCTGCCTTCTGGCTGTGTCCTCATATGGTTCTTCCTCTGTGCGCACACACCCCTGGTGTGTCTATGTGTATCCAAATTTCCTCCTTTCCTAAGGATACCATTCAGACTGGAATAGGTCACACTCTAAAAGCTTCATTTGAACACATTATTGACTGGGGGAAGTTTTGCAGAAACTAACCTCTGTGGCCAGCAGTTTGTTATGTAAGTGAATATTGAAACATGCCAGTCAAAAATGTTTGTGTTACAAAGACACAATACGACTCTGGTCAATCAGTTATTAACTTAGTCACCTCTTTTAAGGTCCTACGTCCAAATACAGTCAGATTCTGAGGTACTAGAAATTAGGGCATGAATTTGGGGACAACAGAGGTCAGCTCATAACGTATGCCCCAGTGTTCCAGATACAGGTGAGTCAAGGTTCATACCTCGGCAAACACCAATTTAGGCTGTAGGTCACCTGAATGTGCACACTCACCTCAGTCATTCAGCTTTATGAGACTTACTATGTGACCTCTTTCAGGAGGGTCTTGCTACTTCATTCCTAAAGAAACGTGTCATTTGGTTTCCATTCTTACTGTCCATCATGCTACATAAAATAGCATCTCCCGCCCATCCTGTCAATCCCTGTCTCCTCTGTTCTTTTCGTCACACTTATCATCACTGACATTCCTCACTAGAATGTAAGCTCCGTTTTATTTTGCTCACCACTGTACTCTCCCTCCCCACCCCATGGGTAGAACAGTGACCCAGGAAGATGAGAGTGTGCTGCAGGTGATCTTGTGCTCCTTCTTTCAAGTAAAAAGCAAGGTCTCCTGCTGAGAAGGAGCTAAGGAGGTGGTAAGGCAGGAGGCCTGAGAAGAATTAAGATTTGAAGATCCCTATGGAGAATGGGCAGAGAAGGCGATGGCACCCCCACTCCAGTACTCTTGCCTGGAAAATCCCATGGACGGAGGAGCCTAGTGGGCTGCAGTCCATGGAGTCGCTAGGAGTTGGACACGACTGAGCGACTTCACTTTCACTTTTTACTTTCATGCATTGGAGAAGGAAGTGGCAACCCACTCCAGTGTTCTTGCCTGGAGAATCCCAGGGACGGGGATACCTGCTGGGCTGCTGTCTATGGGGTCGCTGAGTCGGACACGACCGAAGCGACTTAGCAGCAGCAGCAGCAGCATGGAGAATGGGAGAGGAAGATTAGAGTGGATTCAGGAAGAGCTGGCTAGGCTGGCCTCAATTCAGCATATATGGGGAGCCCATTTATGTTACCAATACATTCTATTGTATGATCTCCAGCAGTTCTCACAGCTACAGAGGAGCAGAGGGCAAAATGGTTATTTTGATTTCTCAATGATTACCATCGCTCCTTGGCAAAACATTCAAGGCCCTTTACCATATGTTCCCATTTACATTACCTGTTAACTTCTCAGTTATACCAAGTTTCCTTTTCTTCCTCAAATACTCTTACCTCCTGTCTTTTTTAGTGCTTTCCCTTTGAATTCTCAAACTTTCCCTGGCTAACTTTTGGTTGGCCTTTAATGATCCAGCTCAAATATTCTATTTTGAAAATGCTCCCCAGGCACCTCAAGTATTAGCCATAGTGCTAAGATCATTCCTCTTTTAGAGCACACTGTCTTCAGAATACAGAACGAGTTTCCAGATGCAGTTGTCATTTACTGTGTGATCTTGAGTAAGATATTTAACATTTTTGTTCTTCAGTTTCCTCATCTGTATTATGAACACAATGATAAGCCCCTATTTTAGAGAACTTTGAAATGGTGAAAAGATATATCAATAAATGGTGCTATTATTGTAATTATTTGCATGTCTTCCTCTCTTGAAAGTTCTTTAAAAGCAGGAATTGTCATTCATGTTAATTTTTAAAATTCCTAACATTTGACCCAGTGCCTGGCACACTGTAGACGTTCCAGAGTTGTGGAATAAATTAATGATCAATGGAATTAAAGGCATAGTTGAAATTGCTAACAGGGTATACACATTTTTTCCTAAATTAGAATTACAGCAAAGAAAGAGCAAGGCTAGGGAATGCACACAATAAATTATGCAGGGAAAAGAAGTCAGCTTTGGTAAAAACAGATTGCTTCTTCAGGTAAATAAGGTTCACACGGAAACATTACACTGACAGCTAAAACAGACATGGACATTGTTTCATGTAACTTTCAGTCAGAGCCAATACATAACAATGAGCGCATTTACAGTTTCAGACTTTTTGTCTAACTCTCTCAATAGAATAAACTTTGAGATCAGTTTCCTATTTATCTTCGAATCTCCATCACCCAGCAGTGTTTAATACACAGCAAGAGCTCAATACGGAAAGGTTTAGAAAATTAATCACGTGCCACAGAAAGAAGCGAAACCACCAGTAGGTCCAGTCAAACTAAACACTTAATTACATTTTCAGAGTTACTTTCCGTAACACAAGCAGCGGAGAATTCACTCCCGCTAGAGGAGCAAGCTCCTCTTCCCAAGCTCCTGGGATCCTCACCCACAATCGGTTGGGATACACGAGAGAAATACATGACATAAATTTTCTTCGGATTTGAGAGATTCAACAACCTAGCCTGGTAAAGCATCCGCAAGCTTAACTACATTACGTAACTTAAGCTTCCTCCACTTCCTTGAGGGCTCACACCCAAACCTATTTAACTAGCTTGGTGCGTGTAGGGGCAAGGCCCCGCCCCAGATTCTAAACTAGCCAATCCAAACTGCTAGAATCGGCAGCGCGGTGTCTTCTGGGATCCGTAGGCTTCCGAGGTTAGGCTTCCCGAGCGGCCGAGCTTATTTCCGGCGGCCATCGGGCTCCAAAGGCCCGCCCTCTTTCTGGGGGCGGACCCCGGAGCAAACCAAGGGGCGTGGTTTCGCCCCACCCCTACGTGGCCCGATAGGGTGCTGGTGGTGCAGGCCGGTGATTCCCACGTGGTGCAGAGACTAGAGGTTGCCGGTTCGGGTCCTTCTTGACTTCCTCGGCCTGTGAGCTCTCTGCCTGCAGAGATGCCGAAGATCAAATCAGCGGCTAGCGGCCGCCGCCGCGAGCGGCAACAACAACGCGGGCAGCTGAAGAGCGCCGGAGGTGGGGACAGCCGCGAGAGAGCTGGGATCCCTTGGGTTGGGACTTCCGGTAGGACCGAGCCGGGACAAGGTCGGAGTTCTGGCGGGGACAGTGATGCCGGGCGGCCCAGCGCTCCGAGAGCGCGGGAGTCCCGGGTTTCCCCGAGCGACGAGCGGAGGCCCCGCGCGCCGCCTCTGACTTTCTTTCACGGAAGGGGTGGACTTAAAAGTCTGTCATCCAGGCTCCTTAGCGTGACGTTTGGCGCCCCTAGCTGGCGCAGTTATCGTCCCCTAGCTATCCTGTTTTCTTCTCTGGGACGGTCTAATGTTTTTAGTTGGGAAATTAAAGCTATTTCATGTTTTATTGCAGGACTCATGTTCAACACGGGGATTGGGCAGCATATTTTGAAAAATCCTCTAATTGTTAACAGCATTATCGATAAGGTGGGTTTGGAAGAGGAGAGGGAGAGAGTTACTGGGTTATTGATTTTAATTTTAGGGATATCTAAGCACAGAAAAGATTCCTGACACAAAATAGATGCTGTATAAATACTTGTTGAATGAATTGAAGAATTGTGTAGGATTCGCAAGTTCTCTTCAATATGATTTGCTTTATTCTGTGAGTCTCGGGTTCTAACTCCAAATTCGTTTATCTTTCTGTAGATTATTTACTTCTTAGCTTGACACTTCTACCTGTTCAATTCCAGATTCTTCTTCTATTACCAGTCAGTTTTTCTAGGCAGCATCTATTACTGTTAGTTTTTGTTTACTACAAACCCTAAAAATATATCTAAACAGACACCTTTGGAAGTTTGTTCCCCAGAGAAACCTGTATGTTATAAGCCAATGCCACATGTAAACTCTTCAGAGTATTCTTCCTGTATGGGTTATTGATGTTTTCCTATTGTTCTGTATGATTGGGAGCTAGGACATGAAACAATAGGTGGTGCAGATTACTTTCATGGTTGCAAAGGAAATATTCTGGCGCCGTAGAAAGGACATTACCAGGGTGAGAGATGTCAACTTAAGTGTCGTATGCAAAATGAGAGTTGGCCTAGCTTTTTAACCTTTTTGACTCATGAATTCCTTTGTGCATCTGATGAAAGTTACGGACTCAGAATACTCCAGCTATGTGCATACATATACTTTTTTTTTTTTTGCCACATGTTGAGGGTTGTGGGATCTTAGATCCCACACTAAGTATCTAACCCCCGCCCCCTGCAGAGGAAGCATGGAGTCCTAACCACTGGACTGACATTAATTTTTGTGTACAATTTCTGGATCCTTCTGCACCCTTGAAACCATACATGGATGTGGAATTGAGAAATACTAGTACAACATGCTATGGTTCATCATTTTGGTCCTTCCTTTTTGAACCTAGTGATAATAGTGTTGGTAACAAGGTGCTGTTGGAATCATTTCAAAGATAGGAAGGAGAATGCCACTCTTAGAACTGCTGTCTGCTGTTCCTACTTCTCTGACTCCTATTACCCCAAGTTAGGAGGACTATTCAATTTCCACTTGCGCCTAACGTTAATGAGATACTTTTTTTAAACATAGGTCATGAAGTAATCTCCTAAAAATGGGAGTCAGAATAAGATCTCCTAACTGTGCACTTTTGAGTGAAGATATTCTGATGTAAATTAAATTCTGTGTTCAGATGTGCCTGTAAAGCTAAAGTAGCTGTGCTTGCTTGTAGGCTGCCTTACGACCAACTGATGTGGTGCTGGAGGTTGGACCTGGAACTGGCAATATGACTGTAAAGTTGCTGGAAAAGGCAAAAAAGGTAAAGAGAGGATTTAGTGTTTGGTATCAGGCATCATGTGAGTAAGCTCAGGTGGTTTACAAGTATAAATCTGTTTTAATGAATTGCTGTTATTTTAACAGTAACTCTTGCTCCTTTGCTAGAAACTTTATCTTATAAAATATGAGCAAATTGGGTGAAGTGAGTCAAAAGGTACCAATTTCCAGGATAAAATAAATATGTCTGGGGATGTAATGGACATCATCATGACTGTAGTTAACAACACTGTAGTATACTTGAAGGTTGGCTAAGAGTAAAGTCTCATGACAAAAAAAATTGTAATTATGTGGTCATGAATGTTATATATATCAAATCATTGTATTGTATACCTGAAACTAATATAATGTTTTATGTCAATTGTCTCAATTTTTTAAAATGGATTAAAAGAAAAAAATATGGGTATATCAATCAGGAAAACAAACGACATTGGCTACTTCAATACAGGGAATTGGTTACATGGTTGTTAGAGGACCAAGAGAATAAAACACTGAGGTTAACCCAAGAGTTGAACTACAAAGAGCAGCTACCACCTCTCGGCTCAGGGGAACAAAGCAAGGGGACTGGAGTTATTGGACTTAGAACTCGGGAGGAGATCCAGCACAGGCCTCTGAGACTAGTGTCACCTGGCTGCTGCTGGCGCCTTCTTTGTCTCTTCGTGGATCCAGTTCCAGTGACATCGGATCATTGCTGTGTCTTCTGGTGGATGTAGGCAACAAAAAACTTATCTGAAGAGAGTTCAGTGAAGAGACCATTGACAAGATGTGGGAATGTTAAGGGAACCAGTAAACAGTTAGTGAAAAACCTAGGGATTATCAACAGCAGGAAACAGTTACCATCGAGCAACCTCAAGGGACAAGAGGAGGGAAATGTGTTACTGGAGCCCAGAAAGAGCAGGGACAGGGACCACTCATAGCCAAACACGGCCGCTGCCAGAACTTGTGCGAGGCAGGCGCAGGCATTAGGAAGTTCTCAACCCCACCCCTTGGATCCAGTAATGCCTTCCATTAGCCTGGCCCAACAAGAAGTCAAAGGGCGAGGGAGCTGGACTGTATTACCCTACAGGCACAGCAAAGCTGGAGAATGGATCTGGGAGCTAAACAGACTAAACCTCACATATATCTGCTTTGTAGACAGAGTCTTTCTGGAAGTCAGCAAAACCTCAGCTTATACTGAAATAAAATTTCAGCCTACCTGGTATCCCTTTTCATTTACTTGAGAAATTATGCTATCTGCTCTGGATCTTAGTAGGTGAGAGAAGTGATCTACTCATTCCACAGCAGTTGCTTTGTATGCTTCTAAAGAACATTTACTGCAAAGACATATTGTGTATTTTTTTTCATCATCACTTGAATTACAAAGCATGGAGCCATATGAGCACAGTAATCCTGTGAAGTATTTGGATAGAACGGTCATGTAGTCTGGTTGCTTACTTTTCTGGGTGATGTTTTTTGTTGTTCCTTTAACCCCCTTGCCGCATTTTGTAAAATCATCTCTTCATTAAATTCTCTTCAGGTAAGTTCTTTAAAATATACTGGTAGAGTACAATTGAAGAATAATGATGGTGGAATTGGGAAAAGAATTTTAATTCATTTAAATAATGTAAGTTCCTATTGAGTTAACAGGAAAAGATTTATTCTCCATAATTAACCTACAAAAAATTTTTTTTTAATTTAGGTAATTGCTTGTGAACTTGACCCAAGGCTAGTAGCTGAACTTCACAAAAGAGTTCAGGGCACGTGAGTATACATAATAGAATTAAAGTACATTTCAATCTTGTGAAATGATGTTCTTTTTAATTGCTTTTTTTTTTTATCATCAGGCCTCTGGCCAGCAAACTTCAAGTAATGGTGGGTGATGTGTTAAAAGCAGATCTGCCATTCTTTGATGCTTGTGTGGCAAATTTGCCTTATCAGGTATGTTTTCCAAATGTAGGAACATTATATTTACTAAATGGTTCTCTGGTGGGTCTTTCCCAGAAATAACCAGTTAATTCTTTTCCAGATCTCTTCTCCTTTTGTCTTCAAGCTGTTGCTGCACCGACCTTTTTTCAGGTTTGTGACAAGAAGACTAAAGTTACTGCCAAATCTTAGAAAAATTACAGTTTAGGCCATGAACACAGATAGCCAAAGGTTAAGGTTAACTCAGTTGAAAGACTACTGGAGAATCTGTTTTGTAGAAAGTATCAGTTTGTGTGCTGCTCTCTCTGTCTCACATTCTTTAGCAGTTGCTAGTTACCTGGGAGAGGTGTGGGCTGAGTCGTGCTTCTGACACCAGATGGCCTTTCCATATTTTCTTAGGCTTCTGTTGTTAGCCCAGGTCAAACTTCTTATGTCTAGATTCTGAAGTGTCCTGCTAACTGGTTTCTAGTACACTCTATAGCAGTGATTTTCAAATTGCAGGTCAAAAACTCCTTAGTAGTTATAAAATATATTTAATGAGCCATGACTGTCACTTTGTTTTTAAATGACATGGAATGGAATATATCAGGGCATTCATTTCATGTCATCCAGGTGATTATACTTTCGTGAAACTTTTGTTGACCTGAAATACTCTCTCATCTGATCATTGAGGGCTTACGTTCACAAGGGGTTAGAGCTACAACCATTATACAATGAAAAACAAAGGTAGGTGGGTCATTCTGTGGGAATAAGGCTCAGGCTGAAACTGTTCTCCTCCCTTCTGGCCAGCTGATTGTTATTAACCACAGCTACTGATTTACTGCTTCCCACCTAAGAAAAATCACTGAAGTTAAAGTACATTTATAGTTGAAAATGACCTTTCTCTTTTTATTCCTTTCTGCTGTCTTTTCAGATGTGCCGTGCTAATGTTTCAAAGAGAATTTGCTCTCCGACTGGTCGCAAAACCTGGAGATAAGTTATACTGCAGACTGTCGATTAACACACAGCTGTTAGCACGTGTGGACCATCTAATGAAAGTAAGTGACTGCTGTTGAAATGATGGGGCTTAACTCATCACTGGGCATCTAGCTGTGCCTTCTGTGAAGAGCATGTATGATTACTATTTTTTTAAAAAAAATTATTTTTGGCTGCAGCGAGTCTTCGTTGTTTGTGCGGGCTTTCTCTAGTCGTGACGAGCAGGGGCTGCTCTTTATCGAGGTGCACAGGCTTCTCATTGCAGTGGCCTCTCGTTGCTGAGCGTGAGCTCTAGGCGTGTGGGCTTCAGTAGTCGCAGCATGCCAGCTCAGTAGCTGTGGCTTGCGGGTTTAGTTGCTCCTTGGCACGTGGAATCTTTCCGGACCAGGGATTGAAGCAGTGTCCCCTGCGTTGGCACTTATCCAGTGCATCACCAGGGAAGTCCTGATTACTATTTAAAGTTGTTTTTGAGAGGACTACTAAACATTTTCTGATTAACAGGTTGGAAAGAATAATTTCAGACCACCACCCAAGGTGGAATCCAGTGTCGTAAGGATAGAACCCAAGAATCCACCACCACCTATCAATTTTCAGGTGAGGTTAAAATAGGGTCATTCAATAAAAGGAAAAAAAGTCCAAGGTGGAAGATGTGTGTCTGTAGCAGCGGAAGAATGAGTCAACCTAAATGTCTAAATAGGAGAATATTAATTATAATACATCCTGTGATGGAGTACTTAGAATTTTTTGACACAACACAGTTGTTGAAGACCTCAGAAGAGCATGGAAAATGTTTGCAAAAGATAAAAAGACAAGAATACCATTGCAGTTTGCTGAAGATTATATCTACAGAAAACATATATCTATTTGAATAAGACATGGGAAACAGGATAAAATGAAAATAGTTGTGTTAAAGTAATAGTATGGGTATGGCACCCCACCGCAGTGCTCTTGCCTGGAAAATCCCATGGACAGAGGAGCCTGGTGCGCTGCAGTCCACGGGGTCACCAAGAGTCAGACACGACTGAGTGACTTCACTTTCACTTTTCACTTTCATGCACTGGAGAAGGAAATGGCAACCCACTCCAGTGTTCTTGCCTGTAGAGTCCCGGGGACGGGGAGCCTGGTGGGCTGCCGTCTATGGGGTTGCACAGGGTTGGACACGACTGAAGTGACTTAGCAGCAGCAGCAACACTGTTTAATCAGAATTCTAATTTTTGCCGTTTAAAAAGAGAAGAAAGCCACATGACTTGATGTAAAACCTCACTGCAATCACATTGGATAAAAACATGCTTATGTGGTCAGTAGCTGGTGGCGGTGGTGTGGTTGTCAGCTATTCCAAGGTTTAGCTAGGTGTATTACACAGGCTGTATTCTAAATCACGTCTGTTTTGAGTCATGTTCTTTTGAAAACAATACTTAGAGTTAAATAAATGCAATGTTCTTTGTTCCAATGTGGCACAAATGTTTTCTATTTTTAAAATTGAGGGTATAATAGTCAATGAGGTGCACAAAACTGTGAAAAATATAGATCTTACTTTTGTATATATGAACCAGACACATCAAGATATAGAACATTTTTATCACTTCAGAAGGCTTTTAGTTTTATATAGTAAGATAAAATTGTGCCTACTAGGTTATCAGTGGGGCTTAATATTTTCTAAGAAAATACCATCTACTGTTTCAGGAATGGGATGGCCTCGTAAGGATCACCTTTGTTAGGAAAAACAAGACACTGTCTGCTGCATTTAAGTAAGTATTTTACTAATTTATGATATATGAGGGATCAATGCTTCAGATACTGTGCTAAGCGCTAAAATTTGGTCATTTTCCTGAACAGTATTACCCTAAAGCATACACATGATCCATGTCCAGACACACTTTTAATTTTGTACTTTGGGAGGCAGGAGATTTTAATGAAGAAAAGTTCCTGGATTTGGGAATTAGATCGGGTTTGTTTTTTTGAGAAATGGGAAAAACCCAAAAACTATACCCCACATCTGCTTTTCCTTGGAAAATGGACCCCTTCCACACTTTTGAAAGATTCATGGCATTTAACTTGGAAAAATATAATAGCAATTTGGAACCCAAGGTAAAAAAAATGGTGAAAGCCACAATGAAAAAACTAATTTTTGAGATGATGTTTTTTTGTAATCTAAAACTTCCTTAAGATGTGTATTAGGTTTAAATATTAGGAGTTGTGATTATTTCAGAAGTTTAAATATTCAACCTTTTTTAGTTCTTTAATTTTACCATGTGGAACATAGGCTTAATCTTATAGTAAAGGAAATTTATATTTATAATCTGTTTGGAATAATAGTGACATCATTTCTTTATAGGTCAAGTGCAGTCCAACAGCTATTGGAAAAAAACTACAGAATTCACTGTTCGGTCCATAATATTGTAAGCACAAAATGTTGTTGTTTCAATAATTTGTTGTGTTTTAAAATGTCCATTTCCTACTGCTTCATATATTACAAAACTCTTAATTCTGAACATTTCATAGGACCCTTAAAAGATTGTATGTCATAGGTCAGTGCTGCTGTATACTTTGTAGAATGAGCAGCCTTGAATACTCTGTCCTTTTTTACTGACAGTTCTTTCTTTTGGCTATAAAAAGATTCAGTTGAGTCATAATTTTCTCCCAAATTTTAACCATGTATAACTTACTCAGCTTAAAGGTATTTGCTAGCTTTTGAATTGGGGCCATCCCTTCTTGCTTGTTGCTCATATAGAAATTACAAATTTAAAGTTACCATTTTCTCAGTGCCTTTTTTTTAATGCCCAGAAATTGAAATAATTAGAATAAAGTAAGGCATAAATGGCAAGTTCTGGTTGTGAACCTCATGTCTCCTACCATTATCTGTGCAACATTTTCTTGAGTTGTGTGAACACACAGACATCTATATATGACTGTGATGTTTGATAATTTTTTAGTTTTCCAATCTAAACAGAGTAGCAGATAAAAGCAAATTTTCTTTTTTTCATTCAGCTCTTACGTGGTTTAATGTACCGGTAGCATAGCTACCTCCATTTTATGAATACAGTCTCTGAACTACCTACATAGGAAATACTAAATTGGATTAAGAAGTTTTTGGATGGAAGATGTGAAGTGTGAAGCATTCTCAAGGGTTAGAGAAGATATCTCAAGGGTTAGAGAGGCTATCTTTGAGAAAAACTAGCTAGCTAATGAAATTTGTGCCAAGAAAATGTTAATTTTCAAAGATATTAACAATTGCTGTAAAATCTAGTTTACAGCTTTAATTATGTTATGAAGTACTTTGCGAAGCCTGAAACGTAACTATTTCAGAATTTCTAAGAAGAAAAAGGGCAGTATACACGATGAGTACTTGGTATGTGCTGAACATCAACCACTTAATGAATTAAGAGATGCAAGTCTTATCGACACAGATAGACTTTCCAAAACTATCAGGAAGAGATTAGGTGATTGTTTATGACTTAACTGAAAAAAAAAAAAAAGAGTCAAGGTGACTTCATTAAAGATATGTTGTTCATTTATTCTGCATCTTGTATTGATAGATAATACCAGAAGATTTCAGCATAGCAGATAAAATACAGCAAATCCTAACCAGCACAGGTTTTAGTGACAAGCGGGCCCGTTCCATGGACATAGATGATTTCATCAGGTAACTACATTTTCCTTTTACTACATGTTTACATTTCTTTACTGTGACACCTTCATATTTAGAGATTTAAAGGCTTTTAAGCGGTTATAAGGTGCTACCTGGGAGTTATTGCATAGCACTTCCATGGCATGGAATAGTATTTGGTGTAGAAGATGGAGGCTAGTTAGCTGCAGCAGAATGCATTTTCTTAAGAACAGTACATGAAGAACAGTCCAAGCCTGGAGATAACCTCTGTGACAGTGTGAGTTATGGTGTGTGTGCTTCTCCCTTCCAGCCCCCTCCCCCAACTCCCATTCATAGTCTTAATAGTTTGTCTCTTCAAAGTAGCCGTTCAGGTAGAAGAATCACAATACATATAGTTGGAACTTCTTTACTGAGAATAGCTTTTAAGTATGAAATAATATTAGTTACAATCATATCTGGTTATCATTTCTAACTGGTTCAGTAACTTATTTCATGGACTGAGACAAGTTCTATACACCCGAAGTAAGAAAGAAAGAATGGTGTCATAAGTAACTGGGCAATATAGAGCAAAATTTGTTTTCCTTCGATTAAGCAAGTAAATCTTACAAAAGCAGAGTAAGGTGTCAAATAGTCAGATAATAATTGACCTGCATTCATTGTTTTTAATCACTAACACTTTGATTTCCTAACTAAAAAACCATAAATTTTTGTCTCTTTAACCAATTCATTTTTAAAGCTTCCATGATCTAGAGGCTGAAAAAAAGAGGGTAGATTGATATAAAAGTCACTGGTTTACTTTTTTATGCTGGAAACACAGTTGTATGTAACTGAGACAAATGACACTTATATTTTATTGGCAGGCGAGCAGTACTACTGTCTTCATTAGATGTTAATGCCAGGAATTGAACATTATCCATAAGTAACATCTTTAGATACCTTAACCCATCCTGTCGGTTCTTATGGGCCATCCTGAAAATAATCTCAGGCAGGTCTAAATAGAAATATTTCATCTTATTTTCCTTCATTCTTATTAATTTTCTGCAAGATTACTAAACATGCAGCTTACTAAAACAGTGATCTGATAAGTACATAGGTATCCAGAGAGAAGTAAGTATTTGAGTCTGAATAACTGAGCTCAGAGAGCAAGAAAGGACACACGAGATTAGCCATTCATCTCTCTCCTGTCTCTAATTCCAAACAGCTTTGCATTCACTACCAGGTTGAAATGGAACAAGTACCAATGTGCTCTTAGGCCAGGGTTAGTGTAGGTCTAAGATTATTTTAGTTAAATTCATCATGCCTTAAGACATACAGGCTACGACAGGAGAGGCACCAAAATGAGGTGGCTTTAACCAATATATCTCTCATAAACTTAATTGAAGAATAGTTTCTTTACTGACATCTTAGGAGTATTTGTGTTTTAGAACTCATGGTACAGGGACTGTGTACGCGTTGTTACTTACTACAAACTAGCATTTGAATACCATCCCACTTGGTTTCTTTTTTTCAGATTGCTACATGGATTCAATGCAGAAGGTATCCATTTTTCTTAGGTATCTGGAAAAGAGAAGTTTTTCAAGCTCAAGGAAAAAAAGTGGAATTATATGTTCTTAATAGTTTGAGAAAATGAACTATGCTTGGACACTATGTGCCTGACTGCTTTTGATGGACTACAACTGTCACCATTTAGTTCTCTGAATTTTTAAGAAAGTAAGTCAGTTCTAAGTGTCCAAGGTTTCTTTGTTTTTTGCTCTTGTTTGTTTATTTTGGTTTAATATATAATACAAGGCAGGGTGATAATAATCTTCAAGAGCCGCAGATACGCACAACTTTACACTTCAAGTTATTTCTAACAGTGTATAAAGATGGTACCCTTTTATTTTCTGTGTTATATATTATTGTGAGAACCTCTTTTAGGCTTTAACTCTTTAGGCCTTTGTCCTTCAAGTCATAAAAAAGTTGAAATGTTTAATTTAGTCACATATCCCCCATACCATTTCTTCTTGTTATTCATGTGTACAGTAAAGCAGTTGTCTTAAAACGTTATTTTGCGTCTCGAATTCTGTTTTCCCGTACAGTTTCTGTCACTGCCTATCCCTCTAGCAATCCTGTAGTGTTAACAGGCTGCATCAGGGTTTTAGGTAAGCCCGAGCCTGCTACTGCCACTGCATGGTACCAGGCATATATTACTTCTAGGCATTCCTTGTAAATGAGCATCTCATAAATTTGTATGAATTTTCATACAAAAAATTCATAGACTTAAAATTTCAAAGAGTTTTATAAATCAAAACTGACTTTAAAGTTAAAATCTCTGCTCTTCAATTTCAAAACCAACCAACCCAACCAGCCATTCTGCCACAACCACAGGTTCCCAGTATTCATGACTTCTGGGTAATTAAAAATTTCAATAGATGTCATAAATAAGTCTAAATTAGCTACAGTGTTTAAATCATTATCAACATTATATTCAATATTGTAAATGCCCTTTAACAAAGAATTATAGTAGCTATTTTATTTATATAAGGAAATTAATTAAAATATTTTCAGTGACATTTGGTTTTCTTTATACCTAGTTTAATAGAAGGAATGTCTCCAGATTACTTTAACAGGGGTCCATACAGCGAGTGAACCTAGAAGGAAAGCTAGGTTGTTTGCCTAAACAGATTTTTTAGAAATCTGGCCTCAAAGTTATATATTAAAACATTCCTATATAACTAAAATAATGTATATTTTTAGTTAATTTTAAATAATTATTAATAGGGATATCAGTTTTCAAGTCTGAGAAAGGAAAGAACATTTAATCCAGATCCAAAAAATGTAAGTCATTCTTTAGACAACAACTGCATAAAGCCACTTTTGTACATAAATACTACATAAGCTTAAGAGCAGGTTTTTTTAAAATCACACAAAACTACTTAGCAAAGTTTACTTGTACCATCTCTATCTTTAAAGATTTAATTCAGCTTTCCCTCTTATTTCTCTGTCCTATGAATTGCTTGCTGAGTTTTAGTCCCTTTTATAACCTTTAGATTTCCCTATCTGTAAAACAGAAAGAATGGATTATACTACCAAGATCCTTTCTGGTACTAATGTTTAATATACTTTGAATGCTATTCAGAATGAAGCCTTTATAGTATAAGGCAGTGTATTTCAATTTCAGGAGACCTTCCACATACACAGTACCCTTTTAATTTAATAAATTAAGACTAGTCTGTTGTGCTTAAAATGAGTAAATTCATGTATCTTTATGCCCTTTGAAGGTTGGTTAGGCTCAGAAACTACATTTTTAAAAAGCCTCTGTAAGGTTAATACTAACAGTTCTCCATTCTTCCTCTTTTCCTTGAAATAAACACAAGTAGAACATATCTCACAGCTGCAAGAAAACCTGAGTTCCTTCCAAAACAAAGGTGATTGTATTGAAGTAAATTGTCTCTAAAACTCATTACACAGATTTAATTTATTAATAATAAGCACACTGTGAAAAATCTACATTTGTACTAGATTTCAAGTTTACAGAGGAGCTTTTCACCATGGTGTTAGGATTTCCCATAACTACCCTTTGAATTCTATGGACAGTGAAGTAGGGAGTCTGGCTCATATGACTCTCTGTTCATAGCTTCCCTTTAGCCCACAGGAATGAGCTGGTAGTTCCCTAGAGTAAATCAAAACAAGATATCCCTGGGAGACTTTTTGTTAATGTACTCCTTAGACACTATCCTGGGAACCGGGGGAAAACTCCTAGAGAGAGATATAAATCTTCTAACAAAATATTTACATGAAAAGTGGCCAGTTTTCTTCCGTGGAATAGCAATCTGTAAAAATAAATGCCACCATTTAAAAAGTAGCATGCCCTAGATGAACTGATTGGTGAGAATTTGGTAGTTCTCGCCAAATAGTGGTGAAACATCAAACATTAGGTAATGGGTGGAGCTTGCATTAGATCTGCCTTTTATGGCAAAGTCAACTCTTTTTTAGCTTAAATTCTTTTTCAACATAAGTTATGTACTGTCTACACTTGACTTAAACCTAACAGTTCTATTATGGACTACTTTCAATGTACATGTACATATTCATGCATCAGAAGCCAATTTCCTTTAACTGTACCATTTAAAAAGTACATTTTGGGGTGCTAATGGACACTTCAACTTAAGTAATGGTATTGGTAAAGATCAAATTGCACTATTAGTCTTGTTAATACCACACTGGAACACACACTGCGTATATATGTATTATCCTAAGATAAAACTCTTTTCAGAATTTCATTACTTTTTATTATACACCAACTAGTTTATATTTTAGTTCTTTACAAAGAAAATGCTAAGAAAATTATAACCACATGTTATATGGTTTTAAAATCATAATTCCAGATTTTTTACATATAAGATGGAATGCTCCAGCAGCTATGTCCACTGTCACAGACTTTAGTTCCATTCAATGATATGGCACATCCTGCAAAATTAACTAGTCACACACACAAAAATGTCTCAATTACAGTAAAAATGTACACACAATAAAGGTAATTTACAATGACAAATAAGGAATGTAATTTATCTTGGCTGTGCTTCAGAAATTTAGGGTCAATAGCCTTAGTCAAGGCACAAAGCAGGAAGAGGTGAGCACAGCTGTTTCTAGAAGTGGGCAAGGTATGTACAATCACTGATGAGGTATGCATGCACGCAAAGGATTTAAAACTGCTCAGTCTTGCTAAGAAAACTGAACTGAGTTAAAAGGAAATGCTGTGGCTTCCCCTTACTATTCACCTCTGGATCAAGTCCACAATCTTACTTCATCATATAGAAAATAAAATTGGCAAGGATCTCCAAAAGTAACTCACTATCTGGGTAAATGAAACAAAATGCTTCACTATTCCCAAATCTTGGTTG
This sequence comes from Bos indicus, assembly GCF_029378745.1. Taxonomy (NCBI): domain Eukaryota; kingdom Metazoa; phylum Chordata; class Mammalia; order Artiodactyla; family Bovidae; genus Bos; species Bos indicus. The sequence goes on from NC_091779.1 coordinate 16,916,397, forward strand.
TGCCTCCTGACTAGAAGCATCTTGTAGACAAAAGAGTGTTTCACAAAATTGAAATGTCATTCAGGTGAAGGGACAAGACATTTTCCACAGACACTTAAGATTTCAAACTTTCAAATGGCCCTTACAGCTGAATGATTGTTATGTTACAGTAGCGAGGGTTCTGGGGATCCTTTAGCAGCAAATGCTGATTTAAAGGGCACGGGGTCTCTTCGGGTTGATTTGCTTGCTGGCCTGTTCTTCTTCTTGCAGAGCTGCACGAAAAGATTTCACTTTATCTTGGAAAAAGAAAAGAAGAAAGTAAGTTTTGCATTACATGTGATACAGTACATAATTTTATGCATCCTATCAAGTCATCTCTTACAATGTCAACTCAGGGTTTTTCCTTTTGTTCTTTGTGGTCCAGAAACTCAGAACTAAATAGTGCTCAGGTACAGCAACAGATTCATTCTGAGAAATGCTTGTGGGGTTTTTTTGTTGTTGTTGTTCTCTTCACAACAGATTTCTGTTCTATTTGGCCTATTTTACAGTGTTCAATTTTAATTTCTTTGAATTCCTTTTTACAGTATAAAAAGGAATGTATGTAAAATAGTTATTCTCAGAATATTAGAAAATGTCTGCTTTCAATTCCTATTTTACCTTTTAAGCTATGAAATTTTAAGTGCACATGAATTTTTAAGACATGTTACTTTCTCCTTATCGGGGATTACAAAAGGTACGATGAAGAAGGGAGATTACAGAATATACATTTCTTGGTCTTAACAGTTCTGTCTTACTGTCTGTTCTATCATGTACTGATTCAGAGTCACATAAGAGTAAGAAATAGGTAAGTAAAAACTGGAAGAGGCAAGTAACTGTAAGCTGTGTGAAGATGAGAAACCTTTCTACAGCAGTGGTTCTCGACTGGGGGTGCTTTCTGCTCCCCTCCCAGGGACACTGGTACCATCTACAGACACTTTTGATTGTCATCCTGGGGTGGCGCTACTGCCACCCAGTCAGTGGAGACCAGGACAGCTGTAAGCCCTGCACAACGCACAGGAGATGGCGCCTTCCAGCAGCTTCCTAACTGAAAATGTGTTAATAGTGCGGATTATGGCTTTCAAAAAAAAGAGAAAGACACAGTGTTGGAATCTCAATTTCTTTCCCCTCTTCCTAAGTACAGTGATGTTGAAAAAGTTGATTTTTTCTGAAATTTAGAAAGGAATATAAGGACTTCTGGATCTGATGCCTGCCACAGCTCTCAAATTTATATTAATATCAAAATTATATTTGGTCAATTTTTTTTCCTAAGGACTGAATTATACAATTTTTAGGTAGTAATTTCTTCAAAGTTTGGATATACTTAATATTTACATGAATCCTGAGAAAAGGAAGGGAACTAAGTTGAAATCTACATCTTGCATTGAAAAAAATAAGGATACATTGTGATCTGTCTCCTGAATAAAATGCATACAGAAAGCTGCTTATGCATTATGGCAGATTAGAAAAATGATCAAAACACGTTAAATCAAGGCTTGAATATGAAGAACATGAAAAACAGCAAATGTTAGAAACCCTACATCTGCACAAACAATTCTAAATTGGCAAAATGGTCACTGCTGACTCTGTAGGATATAATTTCAAATAACTAACTTTACAAAGAACCTAGTTTAAAAAATTAAGCAGCTTGTTTGGTACTAAAAAATCTAGCAACTCCGGTCAAGTTTCATGTTGCACTGCATGTACACACAAAGAAGCCTACTTGCATATAAATGAAGATGGCTAATTTGCCAAAGCCTAAGAAATCAGCACATACAATACGTGCTTATCTGAAGTCGCACAGATAAGCTAACTAAAAAGCCAAGAAAGAAGACATGGCATTTGGTAAGCCACATGCTTCCCTTCATAAGCAAAGCAGAAAGACCAGCTGTTTGGAACCTTTCCCCCTTCATTTTCTAAAACAAGAGTTCAAAGGAAAATCATGACAAAATATGCACAGAAAGGAGATGCAGGTAGGAGGTGATAGAAAGATGACCTGGAATAGATCTAAACCAAGGAAAATAATACTGAAAAGAATTGGCCTAACAAAGCTCTGCATGGGTATATAAAACTTAAAAAGCTTGTTAAAATGTATTTTCCCTCTTTAATCGTAAGATGTCTATCTTCTCCAAAGACGAAAACAAAAAAGATGACTAGAGAGCACTTAAAATATTTCATGTTTCATTTTCAGGGGGGGAAAAAAAAAAACGGAATGGTGGGTTGGTCTTTATAACTCTAGAAAGATGCTAAACGTGCCCATAATTTTCACTTCAGATGTCTTTTTACAATATGAAATCCTCCCACTAATTACATACAAATATTAGGCAGATTTCAAACGATAAAATGAAAACAGAATTACCCCGCAGTTCAGTCAAAATGTCTATTTTTTGCTCAAGAATAGCTTCAAGTTGCGTGGCATATGAATCCACATCATAGTCTACTTCTTCAGTCATCTCTAGGAGAGCCTTTTCATCTTCTAACCATCGGATAGATTCCTAAAATGACACCCCCCCCCCAAAAAAAAACCCAGTAAGCCTCTTTATAAGACAGAAACCAGTGTATAGATTTATTTTAAATATACTCAAACATACTCAAGACAGTATTCTCTGAAATATTTATAACCATAAAACATCTTTATTTATAGAATAAAATCAAGAAATATTTCTTTACATTCAAATGCAAACATGATAGAAAAAAAAAATGTCCTATTTTTACTTTGAGCGGGGTTTAGGGGAGGGAATGAATCAAACACAGACACACACACACCCACATCCCAACAAGTGGGGTTTGGGAAGGGAATGAAGCAAACACACAAACAGGTGGAATGAATCACACACGCACACACACCCATCAATGAGCAGAGTAAATCTCAAAACCTCAGCTATCCCTAAAACAACAGGTATAATAGAACTTCTGAGCAATCTCATGAGGCCTATGGGAGACTATAACTTGTAAATTATCAGATATCCATTTGGGCCTCACAGAGGTTGCGCAAAGAGGTAATCATAAATTCGAAACAGTAGCTCTTCAAAATTATTGACTGTAAGGAAACACTGGATAGCTCCCGTTTTTTTGGCTGCACTGTGTGGCTTGCAGAATCTTAAGCGTTCCCTGACCACGGACTGAACCTGGGCCCTCAGCAGTAAAAGTGTGGAGCCTAACCACTGGACCACCAACGAATTCCCAAGAAAGCCCATTTAGAAGAGTCAAGTGAACCACTAAATAGTAACTAATTACTACTATTCCTAAGTGCTTTAACGAAACCACTGTTAACTCAGTTTAGATATGTGGAATTTATGAATTTCATTTTTTCACAATGCCATGAACCATAGATTATTAACAAGGTCAGATCATTTTAAATTAAAGAGTTAGGGGATATAAATATGGACACTTTCTAACTTTTTACAGTACACACAATTTCACTTTTCCAAACACCAATGTAATTTAATGACTAATTACAATTAGACTATATATCACCATCTATTAGAAGACTAAATATGCATTGATTAAAACACAGGCACACAACCTCCCAGTAATTTTTCTTTTCCTTCAGCTATACATTTAATTTTTAGAAACAAAACCCCAGTGTGAAAAATGGCAGTTCACAGAAGGGAGGAACAGTGAATAGAATTTTAAGACTATTAGATTGAAAGTCAGAATACTCAGTTTTTCCAATAAACAAATTTTAGACTTCATTATAAAATGGCAAAGTGGGAAATGATGGGCTTCATATGACACTTCATTCAAGAAGGGCATAGACAACTACATATAATGTAATTTTAGTTGCTGAATTTATTAAATCACTTGAATACATAATATATATTAAGGGCATATACATATATATGCCCTTTATATACATATATATATATACACACCCATTATATATGAATATATAATAAGAAGGGCACAGACAACTATATATAAATGTAATTTTAGTTGCTGAATTTATTAAATTACTTGAAACAAATCAGGTAAGAAGACAGGCAGGCACACTTCCTAAGAAATCTGTTTTGAGAAGATAAGTATACTTCACTTTAATAAAGCATTCACAAGTCTACTGCTGAATTCCAAACCAATTCAACTATGCTGCACACACAACTACTCTATAAATGTACCAATTTAATTCTGACACATCAAGCATAAATTTCAATTTGAAAGCCTCACTAAACAACAAAGTTTTGTTGTTTAGTCACTAAGTCGTGTCTGACTCTTCTGCAACCCCATGAACTGTAGCCTGCCAGTCTCCTCGGTCTATGGAATTTCTCAGGCAAGAATACTGCAGCGTATTACCATTTCCTTCCAGGTATCTTCCCAACCCAGGGATCGAACCCGCATCTCCTCATTGGCAGGCAGGCTCTTTACCACTGAGCCACCAGGGGACCCTGTTTGAGTTTTACGGGTGTTCTTATTATTCTAACAATTTTCTTAAAATTACAAGAGTCCTTTTTGATTTAATCTAAATACCTAGGGCTCTTCTTAAGAGAGTCATAATAAGGGTTTGACTTTAACAGTTTTAATCATTGTGTATCCAACTCTACAATTATAAATAGTTCTCATATTTTTGAGCCCGTCATCCAAATGCGTGAATTGCCTAGAGTTGAGGAATGTTAATATTTGTTTACAGATAAAGATTTCTTCAATATCAGAGAAGGATATACAGGTTAATAGGACAAAGGATTTATAGTACTGTGGGAAGGGGGTGGGGTTCAGGAGCAAGCCGACCACGCAGTCTCCATAAAGATGTTCAAATAGGTATCACTCTCCAGAATATTTTCTTGTTTAATAAAGAGGGGAGGATCATACAGTAAAAGGTTTTTTAAATAGGCTGAACACACAATAGGATAAATACCTAAGGAGTTATGGCTATATGAAGGGATATATTCCTCCTCATTCATCTGCAACTGATGGCTCAGTCAGTGCAGTAACTCTCCTGAAATAACCTTCCTTTTCTGCAAAGACTAACTCTTCCTCAACTGCCCTGATACCCTTTAGAAGAGTTTTCCAACTGCCTACCATGAAGAAAGAGGTAAAGGAGGGCAGAAGATCAACTCCTCTAAAAATAGACAACTAACAAAAGCAAAGAAAGTGGGAGAATAGTAGAAATCAACTACATCTTTTTACCACAGTTGCAAAGAAAGTTTGTTTGTAGTCATCATTCATTCTATTCAAATATGCCCTACAAATAGACATATGCATAAACATAAACAAGGGCTTTTTTAGATTAGTGTGACATTCAAAAGTCATTAGTAGCTAATTTTTCAGAAAAACATGTGATTAAAGATTCTACCATACTTCACCTGGAATACTGCCCTGTGATCTTCTACAACTTGTTCTTCCATTTCTACCATTTGTGAGACAGCTTCGTGAAAAGTAAACAACTGTGGGGAAACCTCTTCTTCCTTAAAATAAAAACAGTTTAAAAACTATGACATAAGTTTATATTTTAAATGTTAGAATAAAAAAGTGATTTTTCTATGTCATTTACAAAAATGCAACTGAGAAAGTGAGGAAGCCTGAATATTAAAGACTAAAAATAAAAAACAAAAGGCAAAACCAGAATTTCTTTTCATGGGTCAAAAATATTTAACATTCAGTAAGACAACTCAAACTTAAATGTATCAGTAAGAGATAGTTTTCACTTAGCCCAAGCTTTACTACAGAATTACTCTAAAAAAGCAGTCTCTTTCAGGAGTGCAACTGTTCAAAAGTACACTTATCACAGGCTACAAATATACTGAAATATTTCCTCAGCATTGTCTATTTTCACTAAGAATTCATATATATGTCTTAAATTTCTTTTCAGTATAAGAAGGAAAATGTTGAGTTTTAAGTTCATTCAATGTTCATTTAAAATAACACTTCAGTATAACAGAGATGTAAATATTACATCCTTCATGACTGTAACTATCAAATTGGTATTCTGAAGGTCTTAACTCTTACTAAATTTAAACTCTGAATTGCACTACATAATTTACTTATTGTTTTTTTACAGAAGTTATAAGGGATAATTCATGACTCTACTTCATCCACAAAAAACTACAAATGTACACATCATATATTTTGGTCCTATAACAAGTCAAACTTCTCCAGCTTTGTTTTCTTTGTTGAGCTTCCTTTCCAACGCTACTATCTAATGATTTATTTCCTCAAAACGCAGCCACAGTGATAGAGAAGTTCACTTAAAATTGTTGTATAAAATGTCAGGGCAAAAGCAACATTTGTCAAACAAAATACACAATTCTAAATATATGGGTTTATCTTGGTTAAATTAAATATTGTAAGTAGACATTTGACTCATCAATACACTACCATCCCTACAAGTTTATATAATCACATTAGCTAAAGAATTTTTTATTTTCTCTTTGCGAAAAGAACCATCTATCTGTTTTTAATCAGGACATGCAGGCATGAGTCTCTCATATTATGTCTTTCTGGTAAACCCACAATCAAAAACCTTTACTTATTTATCTGCCCACCTCCCTGCCAAGCCCAGAACGTCCTGTGTTTCCTTTGCTTCAATATACTATGCAAATTCCTATCACTTCCATGCAGTCCATGCAGAGAACTTTTTTATCTATACAACTACTTACAGAATTCTAATGCACTTGATTATCCTCTTAGTCTGTCTACTGTATTACTTTTATCTCCAGAGTATGTCCTAGACACGAGTCCATTTTACCTACCTTGTTAAAATTTAATATAGCAGTAAGAATATGTAACACACGCATCAACAGTTGAACTATCTCAAGATAGTTCCTTGGGGAAGGCAAAGTTGAAAGAAATTCACCCTCTCTCATACATGGAGAAGGTTGCAAGAACCCATAATGTCACGCTTAAAAAGCGTCTAGATTAGTTCTAGTGACCTAGCCAAGCTCTCCCAATTAAGGTCCCACAGAGACCCAACAGATACAAGAATAAAATGGGAGAGATATGCTGTAGGGCGTGCCTATCTCATTCTGGTTTTCTGCATCTTTGAAGGCACCATATGCAGGAGCAAGGCAGGGTTGCTTTAAGGATTTCAAAAGCAACTACAGTCTCTTTCAAAGCTTTTGGGGGACAGAGGATAGACTAACACCAGGATTTCATTTTTAGTTATTTATCGTCTACGGTTCAAAGTTGAGAACTCTTATTTAAACCCGGTTTCTTAACTTCAGCATCACAGACATTTTGTGGGGGTTTGTGGAGGGAGAATGTCCCTGTGCATTGTACGATACTGAGCATCACCCCCCGCCTCAACCCACTAGATCTTAGCAATACCATCCCACTTGGGATGACCAAGATGTCTCCATACATTTTTTTCCCTGGAGAGGGGCCAAGTCATTCCTGGTTGAGAACTGCTGCATTAAGTCCTGCTTTATTAATAGGAAGTATTTTGGAACATGATAACAAAATTAGTATGTTCATTTGTTACTCTAGAATATCTGGACTTTAAATTTAGCTGACATAAGATTCACTCGGGAATAACAAAGACCCAGACTTCAATCCTGCCTGGCTTCAGCACGTATTACTTAATCTTTTAGAAAATGTGAGGATTATGTCAGTTAATAAAACGCTTAGCAAATATGTGTCATGAGGTAATAAGCAACTAATAAATGCTATCGTTTATCATTATAAGAAAATGCCACTTATAGGATTCTCAGTGGGAAAAGTGATACAAAACTATACAGATTATACATTTTAAAAATGAAGTTAAATAACTATGTGAAAGTTATATCTGTGCTTTTTTGTTATTTTTTAATACATCTTTGTCCTTATGCATTATTATTTTTGAGCAACGGGGGAATCAAAATTTTAAATAATGAAATGTCACCAAACATTCAAAAATACAGAAAGCAGCTAGGTGTAATAAATGTCAGATTTTTTCATTTTTGATATAGTTTATGAGTCCTTTCAGTATATATCCATGTGTCTAAAGTAATCTTGTTTCTAAGCTTTATGTATAGAATATATTGCATGTACAATTCTCAAACTTGTCTGTTTCCTGTATTACTTTAAAAATTTCCCGATTTTAGGCACTTCCCTGGTGGCTCAGTGGTAATGAATCTGCCTGCCAATGTAGGAGACAGGGGTTCAATCCCCGATCCAAGAAGATCCCACATGCTGCAGAGCAACAAAGCCAGTGAGCCACAACTATCAAGCCTGTGCTCTAGAGCCCAGAAGCCAGAACTTCAGAGCCCACGTGCCCTAAAGCCTGTACACTGCAATGAGAAGCCTGTGCAACTCAACTAGTGAGTAGCTCCCGCTCAATGAAACTAAAAAGCCCGTATGGCAACAAAGACCCAGCACAGCTAAAAATAAATCTCCCAATTTTAATCAGTATAAAATCTGGAAAAAAGAATAGTTAGATCAGGGGTCAGCAAACTTTAGTACATATTTTGGCTTGTGAGCTGTATGGTCATTGTCACCTCTGTTCTTAACAAGCATGGCCATACTTCAACAAACTTTGTTTGTAAAATAGATGGCAAGCCCACAAGCTTTAGTTTATTGATTCCTGATTTAGAGGCCAGTTTTCACTTATTCTGGTATGTATGAAACAACTAAGATAATTACCATTATATTATGTCACTTACATTCTGTTCACAAAGAAGTTTTAGATCATCCCTCTGAGGGGAACTGCCCACACCCCACTGTGCCTCTAAGTCATCAATCTGATTTGGGGGATGGTGCATTATTGGACGGACGTCACCAGCAGCAGTTGGATCCACAGTCAGTTCTTTAACCCTATAAACACATAAGAGGTATCTTTAATTAACAAAGACTCATGAGGGATAAGAAATATCAACCTATTTAATATAAAAGCAATTCAATTAACATATTAATATTGATGATGTCAGCTTTCCAGATCAAATCTAACTGAAATCTGTGGAAATATTAAAGGTATGCTGAGATATTAAACTTTAGGAATTTACTTAAGTACAACTTTATATAATTACTTCAAACATAATTACTGTGCATAACAAATTGAGAATCAAAGTATGCTATTCAGAATTTCAAAATAAGAGACACGTGATACAGTTAAAAATGTTACAACAGTACTTAGACTAATAAATGCATCATTGTAAAAAATCAGTTTTTTTTGGGGGGGGGGGTGCTGCTGTGTGGCAGGTAGGGTCTCAGCTCTCTGACCAGGGATTGAAACCACTCTGGAGTGGAAGCACAGTCTTAACTACTGGACCACCAGGAAAGTCCTCTAAAAATCAAAGAATTTAATATACTTTGCAGATTTTTGGTAGTTACAAGGCTCAATTAAAATTAAAATACCTACACATGAAATATTTCTAATCCATAAAGATCAGAAGCTGTAAAGCTTTATCATTAAAAAAAGTTTACTCCCTTATACTCAAATTTACACATTTGGGAGAGGTACACTTTTTTTTTTTTTAATTTAATTTTTATTTACTTGTCACACCATGCAGCATATGGGATCTTAGTTCCAATCAGGGATTGAATCTGCACCCCCTGCGCTGGAAGCATGGATTGTTAACCACTGGGCCACTAAGGAAGCCCCCAAGTATCCATTTTTTAAGTCAAGAGGATCCTTGTGATTTCCTTGCACAAAGAATGTAAACTTTTCCTTTTAAATAAGACAGTCTATCCTTCAATAATAAATATGGAAAGATGACATCATCCTTAAAAATATGAGAGGGGGAAAAGGAAGCCTGAATTCTAAATCAACATTTTAAAGCAAATAAATGAATAAAGTATGTAAAAATTAAGATCATGCAGTATAACCACCACCTGTCAAACAAAATGAAAATGAAAAATAAAATGACTCAGGACAAAAGAAGTATATGCCATGAAAGTAAATGCTACGAAACATTTATATATAGCACAATCCAAAAGAAACTATTTAAAATAAACATCGTATGTATAGAATAAAGTAGACCTGGTAATCGAAGGAGAAAAGTCGTCATACTCATAAGAAGGAGAGAGATCAGGGCGACTGCCACTACCCTGTGAGAAGGGAATGTCTGATGGACTAATTCCAAACTCCTTTACTCTGCAGCACCAAACAGCAACAAATTAAAAGAAAATGCTCTTGTAAAGACAGGAATGCACATTTCAAGTTTTCATTTAATACTAACTTGATTAGAAAAGGATCAACTTTGTTGTGACAATGCATTTACACTATCTTAAAAATAATTAAAGTTAAGAGGTTTTTGAACCCCTCTGTTCTATTGATTCCCTACTCCATAATTCTTCCTTTTCCCAAGATCTTTTCTAGAAGTTTAACTAGACCATCAATTAAATTTGAAATGCCCTGTATTAAGCTACATGACCACTCGTGTCTAACTTCCTTCTGTAGTCAATACCATGAGTATTTTATAGCATTAATGAGTCCTCAACAGTCTTGCAGTCTTTTCAAACAGGACAGAAGAGAATTAAAGTCCTAATGGCATACAATCTTTATACTGAATTAACTTCTTTCCTATGCACCTAGAATGTATCAGTTATGAAGCAACTTTGGAACAAACTGAAAAAACAGTCACTCAAATAATTTTCTGTGTTTGGTGATTCAGATGATGAATCATGGCAAAGAAAATCCTTTAGCAATGGAATTTTAATTGTTCTTGACAATGTCTCTAACAGGTGTATTAACCAAATCACGGGTTTTCTGCACCAACTTTTTTGAGTTCCTATATCCTCTTTGGGCCAATCCTACTTAATAACAGCAAGCAATATTTATTAATTACTTTCTATCAGCAGATAGCATGATTAGTATTTCTCAGACATTATTTAACCATTACGACAATGTTGTGATATTACCACCATTTTACTGATAAGAAATTGGTTCAGAGCAATAAAGTACCTTACCCAAGTTCATTCAGTGAGAATGTGGCCTAACTGAGGTTCAAACCTGGCTGAGTACAAATTTTATGTTTGAACACTTCAATATATACCAACCATATTCTCTATTTTTCTCATTACTTCTCAAATTAAACTAAACGAAATTACTGTTTATACACATCAAAATAGTCACATAGATAAAACTAGTAATATCTTATACTTAGAATCTTTCTTTGACCTTTTGGTAATGTCTACTCTCAAAGGTTCAATATCACATTCATTTGCCCTTTATCCTTTATAGTCACTTTATAAAGCTTATTTACATACATGCTGACAAACCTAAATTTCTAATACTGAGTTAATCACTTTTTTACTCCCAACCCCATTACTTATCTTATTCTTTCAGAATATCCTCATTTAGGTACCCTTTTAGCCCCTAACCACACATTTTCCCTCTATTCAAAGCTCTCTTGCCCAAGCTGAACTATACTATATGCAGGAATTATATTCCTCAAATGAGCTATCAAAGGAGGTTGAAAATCTTTATTCCTAGAGATATGGAAATAAAAGACAGAACTGTTTGTCCCAGATGGTTAGTAATGTTGCAAATGAATCACATTACATGATAATAAATTAAAATATTTTACTTGGGTCTAAATGAACTAGAGGAATAGCCAAATACAGAAGTCTGAAGACATGAGGGTTTTAATTCTACAGCAGGACTATAACACTAAGCTGTTCCTCATCTCTCCCATGAACAATTCTGAAATAAGAAGCATTTTAAATTAGTGATAAAAACCCTACAATACCAAAAATGTTCACTATAAAGAATGATTAAACATTCATAGCCAAGATTTTATAATTCAAAGTTTAAAAGGGATTAAATTTAAAAATAAAATTCTATTATATTTTTAAAGAAATTGTTATTTTTCATCTTTTGGCAAAAGCTAAGTTTATACTTTTCAACAGTTTCTACTGATGATTTTTTTAAATCTCTTAAAGCAAAAGCAAAATACCAAAGAACAAAGGGTGTTCTCATTTATGTGAAGTTCAAATACAGCTACCTATATTGTTCAAAGATACATTCATAGGTACTAAAACTATTTTTAAAAAGGGAGAAAGAAAGAAAATTGAGCAATTTATTCCAAAATCAGGATAATGGATTAATGGATTGAGATTTATGTATTTATGCATGTTATTCAGGATCTGTGATCAGGATGGGACACATGGGGAATTTTCTGGGGGTACTGGAAATGTTCTATTTCCAGGTTTGATGACTAGAATTTATACTTTATAAGTATTCATTACATTATATTATGTAAAGTATGAAGTTTTCATTTATTATGTTTGGGTACTTTCCTATATGCATATATATTTAACATCTTAATGGAAGATTAAAAATAAAGTCTCAATAGTGACTAAAACAAAAGCAGTACAAAATACTCATGTTTAGCAAAATTAAAAGACTCATCACACTAGAAATGGAATACAAAGAGGAATTTTATCTTTAGGTTAAAATCACAAATGCAGTATGTGATAACAGAAATTTTAAACTATATAAATAGTTATTTAAAACAAGAGCAATGGGAACAAATTGTTTTAATGGTGTATAACGCTTTCTGTCCTCTCATTTGTAATAATCCAATTGTCTATTCAAGTTTGTAACTGTATTTTCACCATATAGAACACCACAAAGAATGGTGCTATCACTATTAAATCCCTAGATTTCCCATGTATAACATTTAACATTATCAGAAATAATTGTTTAGCATAGAGCAAAATAATTTAAGAAATACAGACTGCGCCTGATACTCACTTACTTTTGAGTCTTAACATAATGAGAACTAATACTACGAAATATAACTTGGTTAAATGGAAAAATGTATCATTTTCTTGAGTAAGACCAATTCTACTAAAAATGTAACTGTCTTCTCAAGTTACTCAACACAACCCTAATTATTTTTATTTTTAGGATGTGATAAAATTATTTTAAATATCATTTTAACAAATATCATGCAAACATTTTTTTGAAAACGGAAAGAACAGTAAGATTTACCCTGTAAGATATTAAATCAAATCAGATACTGTTCTATTCCTTTTGAATTTCAAAATAACCATATCTCATACCTATTTGCATATCTTAATGTATTGAGGGTATTTTCACAGGATGCCATTCCTGGAGAGATTGTGGCAATCTATGGGGGGAAAATGCAAAGATAAAGAAAATGTTATAGATGACAGTAATACTGACACGTGGTTCCTTAAGGTCTAATCTTAATACGGTCTCCCAAAGGAAAGAAACTCCAAGGTAACTCAGTATCTCACACACGTAGTCATATAGTAATTACAAACTCCAGTTAAAATATAAACAGCTCTAACAGCACCACAAAATGATCAAACATCAGGCAGAGAATGGAGGTCAACACCTCAAAGAAGGGAGTAACACTGAGTACTCACTGCCCCTCTTTTTGATAAATTTTTTTTTTTGTCTAAGGGCAAATTGTGCTGCTGTCACATAGGACAACTAAAACTTCAATAAAAACCTGGAGTTTCACTAGTTAAGAAACTAAATAAATAAAGCACAGTTTGGAGGTGGGCACCATAGCAACTGGGAAGTGAAGTCTGTCCCAGAAGAGAAGTAACCACAGAGCGAGAAACTCGTGTGTGTGTGTATGTATACATACACGTGAGTACTCTACCCAAATACACACATTACCCACATCTCTGCCTGACCCCCAAACTGGAGTACACAAGGCCGACTATAAGAAACATAGCTAAGTCTAAAAGAGCTAAACAGAGATTTCAAGGTCAGTTGCTGCCCAGAGCAGGGGAGACAAGAGTTTGGAGTTCAGCTAAGTTAACTTTCTGCTAAAATAATAGTAACAACAACAAACCAATAATATTCAGAAGAACATAACAGAATCCAGAGTGTCTGTAAGATATTCATTCATAATGAAAATTATATAATCCAAAATTCTAGACATATGAAGAAAGAGAGAAGTGTGACCAATATATAAGGAAAACAGAAAGCAATGGAAACCAATCTCACGAGGACTCAGAGATGTTGTAATTAATAGAATGCATGAATGTATTATAACTGTAATACAATCCTATCAGATTGGCAAGGACCACATTTTTAAGTTTCACTGTATCACAGTAGAAAACTTTAAATGCCATTAATGTATTTCATAAATTTCCCATAGATGTTGTATAATTATTCATTTAGGATTAAGACAAAACAAGCAAACTTACCATGCAGGTACGAGAGTTTTCACCTATGAATGAATCTCTTAACACCTGAGTGAGTTTACTTGCTCGGAAAGGAGTATGAGGTTTATTTCTACCTAAGGCTCTGATGCACTCCTGAAAATTAAGAAAGCAAATTTCACAGATTATGTTTCTTATAAACAGTAATCTTAACGAACATATTTAAAAGATCTCTTACAATAACCCTAACATTTAAGATCTGATCAGCTCTGAAGATTCTATCAAGAGTTTTGTTTACAGCACAGTAAAAATGTTCTTATAAATCTTTATTCAAGAAAATGAAATTTGGGAAATAAAACCACCAGAAACAAACCCCATAAAACAATCTAATCAGAAGACTACTTTGTTAATTCCAAGAGATTCTGCCGGAGACTATGACTGGTGTTTAGAAGTGACAGGCAGTAGGATAACTGTTGTTGTTCAGTTGCTAAGTCATGTCTGACTTCTTGTGATCCCATGGGCTGCAGCACGCCAGACTTCCCTGTTCTTCACTATCTCCCAGAGGTTGCTCAGCTTCATGTCCATTGAGTCGCTGATGCTATCTAACCATCTCATCCTCTGCCACATCCTATTCTCCATTTCCCTTCAATCTTTCCCAGCATCAGTGTTTTCCAATGAGTCGGCTCTTCACATCAGGTAGCCAAAGTATTGGAGCTTCAGCTTCAGGATCAGTCCTTCCAATGAATATTCGGGGTTGATTTCCTTTAGGATTGACCTCTTTGCTGTCCAAGGGATTCTCAAGAGTCTTCTCTAGCACCACAGTTCAAAAGCATCAATTCTTTGGCGCTCAGCCTTCTTTATGGTTCAACTCTCACATCCATACATGACTACTGGTTTGACTATAGTCAAACCATAGCTTTGACTTTATGGACCTTTGTCAGCAAAGTGATGTCTCTGCTTTTTAATATGCTACCTAGATTTGTCATAGCTTTGTTAAACTTTTTCCATAAAAGAAAAAATAGAATGTTTTCTTTTCTTTGTTAGTCAAGGGAGATATATAATATTGGCCTAACTTTCTGAAAGCCATTCCACATTTTTCAGAGAAACTTTCTTAGCTTAGTTTTGTGGTTCCTTGTTCTCCTTCAAGAAAAAAGATTGATTAATGATTAAGGCTCCCTGGAATCTCCCTAAATAGCCTGTCAACTATTTGGAAGTGGTGTGTCAACTAACAGATCTTTTAACTACCCTAAAAAGAATAAATAATATGTATAAAGAAAATTTCTGGGAACAATAAAAATCTATAACTGCAAATATAAATAACTAAATTTTGATAATCTCTCTTATTAGAAAAAAACAAACACTATCATTTTGTAACTGAGTAAAACAAAATTAAAGTCAAAAGTAAGAGACTTTTCACAATTAAAAGGACTTTATTTACCTTGAGTGCTAAAAGGCTTTTATTAATTTCAGCACCTTCAAGCCTAGTTTGCCTGTCCGCACTGGAAGTATCAGCTCCTCTTTCATTTCCAGCCAAATCGATGAGAGAAAATTTGCCATGTAGTTTTCCTTTCCTTCTAAGGATAATCTGAAACACTGCATGGCTCCGAGATGAATGTGCATTTGCAGATGTCTGACCGGACGTTCTACAATGTAATTAAGAACATTTTGATATGTAAAAAGTTCAATTTGTGCAAGCCACAATGTTTTCATTAAAAATAGAAACAAAAAACTATTCCGTTTTTATTATTTAAATACAATAGAGCTATTGTGAATTAACAACACAAATATAATGAGATTAATGCAGTTTAACCTGGCACACTTTAAAAAGTCTGGATGACCAATGATTTTTACTTCCAAGATACATCAGATAACATCTTGCTTTGCTCTCAAGTTATAATCAAATAATCTAAAATTGATCATCAAATTGTTCCTCTTTATTAAAATGAGTTACCTGCAACTGTTGCCTATGTCAATGAGTTTTAGTACATCTTCAACACATTTGACCTCCCGTTCCTGTAATCCCACCACTTGAACCTGCTGTTTTCCATCTTCAAGCACTCTTAATTTTGTTTTCCTATTTAGCAAGTCAAACACCTAAAAAAAAAAAAAAAAAAAGCTTTTGAAAATAAGAAGTTCTATAAAAATGAGTCATTCAGAGTCTAAAAAATTTTTTCAGAGAATCCTAGTAATAATTGTTATTAGAATAGTAATGATTGATATTGAAGTTAAAGAATTTCAAAGGGAATTAAAAAAAAATCTTATACACAAAACTTTAAAGTAATATTCTAAATACATATAGCAATTATGTGGTGGCAACAACTGTCCAACAATGTGAATGCACTCAATTCTGGTGAACTTCTACACTAAAAAATAGTTAAAATGGTAAATTTTATATGTATTTTTAAACCACAATTTAAAAAGCTTACAAAAATTATTTTAAAATTTCAACTTACCTTACCACTATAAATTTCAAAAAAGGTTGCATACACTTGAAGTTCCAACTTCTTATAGTTTGGCTTCTTTAGCATTAAAAATACATCCCGAGCTGCCAATAATTTCATATGGAGAAAATGTGTTAAGATGCAAAAAAATTGTTTTTAAAAAGAAATTCAAATTTTCTATTTTCAGAGGAATCAGTTTATGCTTACCTAGAATGATAGTATCAATAATAAAAATGAAGACTAAAGTGGATACTAACCTTACAAAAAATAGTAAGTTTGTCTACATTGACAGTTTAGAAGTCACTCTCCTTCATATTCAAGAAAAGAATGCTACTACTTATGGAGATCAGCCCTGGAGGGAATGATGCTGAAGCTGAAACTCCAGTACTCTGGCCACCTCATGCGAAGAGTTGACTCATTGGAAAAGACTCTGATGCTGGGAGGGATTGGGGGCAGGAGGAGAAGGGGATGACAGAGCATGAGATGGCTGGATGGCATCACTGACTCGATGGACGTGAATCTGAGTGAACTCTGGGAGTTGGTGATGGACAGGGAGGCCTGGCGTGCTGCGATTCATGGGGTCGCAGAGTCGGACATGACTGAGCGACTGAATTGAACTGAACTGACTTATCTTTATAAATAGCGTAAGATTACAGGTGGTCACAATAAGGGTACTTTCATAATTACACCAAATGGGAACTTTTCACAAAGCAGCTATTCAACAATACTAAGCTCCAACAATGTGTCAGATTACAACACACACACAATCAAGATTTCTGCCCCCAAAGCAAAGCTCTTTCCAAAGCAGTCCGATAACCTAAAACTGACAAAATACGTATAAGGACAGCATTAATTACCCTTAAAATTCTGCACTGTACTTACAAATCTTTTCCCAAACCACCTGAATAATATTCAAGAAGAATGTTATAAATGATACCCAAAAAGGAGTTACCTGCTAATGCATAAATTCCTTTAGAACAATCTTGATTCTTTCCTGAAAAGTCACCTCCCATTGTCTATATGTTAAAAAGAAGAAAGAGTTTAGGTCTTACAATTAAGGTATAAGAAAAATAAACTCGCTTCCTACCAGGATGTAACTAACAAATTACTTACATGAGTCTTTCCACTTCCAGTCTGCCCATAAGCAAAGCATGTAGCCATTCCCCTCTCAAATATAGTTTCCACTAGTGGTCTAGCTGTAAACCTTAAAAATAAAATGCACCAGTCAGAATGTACCGTTAATATTTAAATTAAATAAGTAATCAAACTAGTATCTAGTGTTATTAATAAACAAATCTTACACCAAGATTTTTAACAAACCAGTAGGCTCAACTCTAAGACCACAATTGAGTCTACTGATTTAAAATTTTAAATGTCCATGTCCTAGAATTGCTTAAAGCTCTTTAACGCATATCTTCAAGCAATAATTCCATAATAAAAAATGGCCACAAAATTAATAACTGCCAGGGGGGGAAAAAAAACCTGATAGTAGCTGAGCTAAAGACACACATATTAATAGAAGACAATAGTAAAGTTTTAAAAAGTAACAACAAAATATGGTAATATCAGCCAGATAAGTAGGACATACATGAAAACCAAAACAAAAAACCCCAACCCAAACTCAAAAATATATCAAAGGTTTCAACAGACACAGAATCAAGACTGGTAATCTCAGAAAAGAAAAGCTAGAGGGGGAAAAAAGTACAAAAACATTATCTTAAGAAGTATAAAAGTGGTAAAATTTTCCTGAATGTGAATAAGCAAATACAAATGATGCTTGTAAGACAATGAATTCTGAACTGATGAATAGTCTTGATTCAGGAAAAGGATGCCCAAATATTATAAATAAGCAAATATAAACAATCCTGGTAAGACAATGAATTCTGAATTGACACTCTTGATTCAGGAAAAGGATGCCCAGTATTATGTATTGGTATAATCACTGCTGGAGTCAAGATTAAAAAGGTAAGGAGGGACAAAAAAATACTTCACTGAGCAGTGCTCTAAAAAGCGTGATACAAAACAAATGGGTTTTTTACACAGGCTTCAAAAGAACATATGTGAACACTTTATACAGCTCTACTGATTTTTCAAAGGCACAACTGGAGAAAGTACAGAACAAAAGAAGCAGAAAAAAGTTTGAATCAAACAGAATTAGAAATGAGTCTGAAGAGTGATAGGACAAAAAAAAGCCTAATTCCTCAACCCACGGAAGTTAAGGATAAAAGAAAGGGGACAGAATTAATATTGGTAAAATTAAGCATAAATACAGGGTGAAACAAAATGTTTACTAAATCTAGCACATACACAGAAACACACATTTATAATGATTTCTTGAAAATGATTATAAAAGTCAGACAGATATATTTTTGAGACAGTAGTGGAGGAGACAAGGGAGTGAGGGAGAAGGAGAGGACTCAGTTTTCAGAAAGGTAAAAAATATACAATTTATCATTATAATTCCCTTTTTAAACAAATTCTTCACAATACCTCTATCTAGCATTCACGTACTCTTTAATTTTGCCCTCTTCTTTAGAGCTGAACTCCCAGTTTACTGGCTTAAGACCAGAGGAGTTGATCTTAACAGGATCTCATTTATCATAACTTGTTAGCATTCTCACTAATTAATTTTGTTTTCCAGTCAAATTTATAAAATAAAAGGGCAATGAAGCATAGCATTCAAGTAACTGCCAAGAGCATTTAATATAGACTGAAATAACAATGCTGCTAAAATTGACCTGTTAAATAATGAGAAGTAAATGTTTACAAACTATGTATGAAAATCTAAATTCGGATAAAATGTGGGACACCAATGCATAATACACGTAAGTTTGAAATGTTTGTAGGTTAAATATGCAAACATAAGAATTTGATGTACTAAAACTATTCCAAAGTTTAAATATGATAAACTAGGCAAATGCACGTAGATTTCAGAACTTTTTTCCTTAAGTGGTCAATAAAGATTTAGACAAATAAGTGTCTGATGTATAACAGTTATGGATATTGCACCTCTGGAGAGATATGCCAAGATCAATGTAAGTTTCAGGGTGGTGCTGAACACCCTGAACACAGAACAAGAACAAATTATGATTTACAACAAATTTACCTACCTGTAAACCATTTCATTAGGAGCTGAGTCATCAAAGGCATAATCAAAACGAAATGTTTGGTTTTCTAGGTACCTTGTTAAATCTACTTTTTGTTTTGGTTCATGTACCATCACAACATCTTTACTAGGGATTGTGATTACATCAAGATCTTTCATTTGAGTTTCTAAAAGAATAAATAAAAAAATCAACGGCCAGTAATTTCCACATCATTTGAGTTACTGAACAAAAATTATTTTAGGTAGTAAGAATTTAGATAAAAGTAGTATAACCCTGTAAATATAAATATCCCATAAATATGCCATTCAAATAGACTATTTCAACAACAAAGTTTTAAAAAAAAAACCCAAGATTTCCATAAAGCCAGGAAAGGCAAAGAGTCTTACAGCAATAACACATCAAGAGCCCTAACCACAGAAGTCTGCCTAATGTTTATATACAAATGAAATGATTTACGTTTAACTCTTCCAAATCAATTTGATTTCTGCTACAATCAAAATAAACCGCAAACAGGACAAAAATTGACCTTTGATTGGAGCTCAACAAACATACCTTTTTTATTGAGTGGTCGTTTTCTTACACAAACACATATCCTGTGTTCATCAATCTAGAAATAAAATAAGTTTTCTAGTTATTATTGGTGAATTATAAAACACTGAAAAGTTCATTATGCAATATTTCTAAGGTTTTAGAAATTTATACACAGCAAAAATACGATATGTAATTCACAAGTTTTAAGAGTCATCAGACAAAATTATTTTAAAAATTCAAAGTATAATGGAAACTTGCTGATTTTGTCATTTGGTAAACCTCTAGGAAATAACTTTGCAGACGACACGACTACTCTTAACTGCAACAGGTTCACATTAAGAAGCCACCTTATTTATGTCAAGATGGGCTGTATACAACAAAAGTAAAATTTCCTATCAGACTGAATTGGAGGGAAAGTTGTTGGCAAAGATAACTAGCTGTAGACAAGAAACAGGATTATCAGAAGATCATTAGGCAAAATAATTTGAACAATTTCATAATGTGCCAATTAATTAGACATATTTATTCATAAAACTTATGTTCCCAATATCTGTCTTGTAATGATATTTAATATAAAGTAGAAATTTGCAAAGTATGGCCTAAAAGCCTAACCCAAGTCACTACTGAAGTTTTACTGAAACAGCCATACCCATTCATTTATGTATTGTCTATGGCTGCTTTTCATACTACAAAGTCAGAAGTGAGAAGCTGTAACACAGAAAATATGGTTCACAAAGCCAAAAATATCAGGCCCTTTTCAGAAAAAGTTCTGCAAACACTACTGTAAAATCTGAGCTCAGATATAAGTTAAACAAATGGAGGGGCAACAAGAACTAAAATACACGAGATCAGATGTTATGAACTACTATTAAATCATATATAATACATCTGCCTGACATAAACATTTATTTTGTATACCCAATACATTCCATGTATGCTAGGTCAGATGTATTATTTTTCACAAATACAAATTACACAAGTATTCCCTGTCTAGTAAATTCTCATTCTTTAATAGGAAAGGAATGCATAATAAGACATTTTTTAAGCACTAGAGTTTTGGTTTACAGCATTCCTCAATAATCATTACTGTTAAAAGCCAAAATGACATTTATTTAAAAATAAAAAATTAATTAGAAGTTGGAAATGATGATGGGATCTACAGCCCAAGCCAAGAGGAAATCAACTTGGAATTGAGATGAAAGTATAAGTGATGGTTGCTTAGCAAAGCCCTTGGTAGGGCAGAGCAACAGTCAAGGATGTCAGAAGACACAATCTGCTTTCTGACCATCATTTATCTCACTTCCAAGTTATTTCCTCTTGGCTTGGGCTGTCGATCCCACCATCATTCCCACTTACTACTGATTAACTTTTTATTTAAACTTGAGCAAACTTCGGGATATAGTGGAGGACAGGACAAGGAAGCCAGGTGTGCTGCAGTCCACGGGGTCGCAAAGAGTCAGACACGATTTAGTGACTGAACAACCACCACCAAGGACTTAAAGGCTTTGCTGTGAAACGGGTATCTCTGTGAGAAGCCTGTCTAACATATCAATTATGGGAATTATGGGTAAATGTGGGTAGTTTCTTTCTCTTTTTTTGGCTGCACTGAGTGGCTTGTGGAATCTTAGTTTTCTGACCAGGGCTTGAACCCAGGCCCTCAGCTTGGAGTCCTAACCACTGCATCACCAGGGAATTCTCAATGGTTTCTTGATTTTCTTCTTAAAATATGGAGAAGGAACACTCATAAAAAGAGGAAAAAGTTACAGAGCTAAATCTAAATACAATATTAATTTAGGGGGTATCAAACATATTTTTATTCACAGCATAAAAAGTTCCAGGGCAATCATTTACAAAGAATCTTACAGGATCTGCTGTTGTTAACGGTCTATAATCCAAACTGCCTCTAAAGTCTCTGATCATACACATAATTTCATAATTTGGGTTTGTAGCATCAACATCCTGTAAGAAGACAGAGAATTCATCATTTATTATAATTACAATAAAGTAGCATTTGTTGCATTTATACATGGTTTGAAAATTAAAATTAAAGTAATAAATTGTGTCACTAATAATACCCAAGCCCAAACTCAAACCAGAGATGTGATATAGTTTCAGAGTTCAAGATCAGTAATTGCCCAGAAATTACTTTTATTTTAAAAACAAAATTCTGTTAGTCTACGTGCAATCTGTTAACTCCAAGCCAAATATTGCTTATTAAACCCACCCTTGTCTTATTTCGAATGTTATACACATACCTTAATTGTCCTAGAAAATTGAGCAAGAGAAACAGTACTCATTCTAAACATCAAAAAAGAACTCTAGAAACGCAGAAATTCTTAGAAAAATGCATTTAATCAGATTCTTATTTCCAATTCTTAATTTAATGTTTCAAGAAAATAGAACTATGGATTCACTTATGTTCATTTCCTATTTTTACTGAGTCTCTAAAAAAAAAACTAAGGCATGGTATAAAACAGTTCCAAATCAACAGGATATAGGATTTAAAGGAACTGGAAGCCAAGACAATTTTTTAAATCTTTAAAATTCAAAGTATTGAATGGTAACAGCAATTTACTTTTTTGCTTCAAAACTGAGAAAATTCAGATTAAGACACAAATAGCAATAGCTAACAACCTTTCCTAGCCAGGCCAGGAGTATAAATTATTAAATATTTTATGTCAGTTTTCCCCCCCATGTATTTTATTGCAGATTTGCTTTGAGTACGACTCAATTTCAAAACTGTTAATGTAACATACTTTCCATTAACGTTTTGATAAATAACACCAACTATATCAATTGAAAAGTAGAATATAGAGATCACAGATAAAAATATCATGAAGTACCCACAGGAGACACCAGGTGGCATCTGTGCTAAGAATCAGATGATATCAGCATCATTTATTTCAAAACCCAACTGGTCATTCTCAGGTCACTTTCAGATATAAGCTGATTTATTCAGGTTGAATATTATATTGATTCCACAACATCTTTATGATTAAGGGCACTTGAACATACTCCTAATAAGGAAACAATCCTGATATCTCATTACAGGAAACAAGTTCTGAGAATTGTAATAGTTACAATATAAGCACAATGGAGGAATTATTTGTACAACAGTAAAAAATGTGAAGACCTGTAGAGAGATAAAAGACCAGTCTTCTACGTAATTTTCCATTGTTGGTAAAATTCTGCTAACTATCTAAAGGAAACGTGAGAAGGGGGGCATGACAGAGCTACACTCTCAACATCTAGCATAAATCAACATACAACAAATTTCCACTCTCTCATTATGATATGTTCATTTATTAACCATGGAAAAACAACAGTAACATTTATAGTATAACCATACACTTTAACTGGTACTTTCAGAATGCAATTTTAGTCCTTTTAAAAAACCTGCTGCTGCTGGCACCCCACTCCAGTACTCTTGCCTGGAAAATCCCATGGACGGGGGAGCCTGGTGGGCTGTTGCCGTCTATGGGGTCGCACAGAGTCAGACACGACTAAAATCCTATTATTCTTGATGTTATAAATCTATTAGAATTCTGCAGCACAATGGCTTACTATTCAAAATGGAAAAAGCCTCAGGACTAAGACATACCAACTAAACGAAAAATTTATGTAGTAAAAAAAAATCTGTTAATAACTTATTTTCTCAAGAGTTTATATTATTCCTCAATGCCAATCTAAGGAACTATATTGAAATCTTTAAAGGAGTTATTTTTTCATAAGCCAATCACCTTCACTGACACAGTAAAATCTTTGGTTGGTGCATAAACAAAATATGTTTTCGTTACAAACCTGGGCTCTTTTTTCTCTAAGTTCTTGCTGTTGCAGTCTCCTTTTTTCTCGTTTTTCTTGCAACTTCTCTACCTCTTTCACACAATTCGATTTTCTACGTGCTAGAAGAAAAAGATGAGCTGTAGAAGTATAGTTTTCTTTTTAGAGTACCGTACTTATACAGAAAAATTTTATGTATCAATGTGATTTTACCACATACACCCAAAAAAAGGTACACAGGGACAAAACATGCCCATGACAAATATGTGAACTTACTTATGAGCTGCTTTAACACAAATTGGAACAGGACAAAATACGAGTAAGAGTCATGAAAAGTGACTCTAACATACTGCTACATATCATCTCTTGGTTTAGAATCAAAGATCTCTGAACTGATAAGGATAAAGGAGCATATTTCTTCTGTAACATCTGTCAAGATCATCTGGCCAGAATTTTAAATTTAAAGCAACTGAAACATTGTTATAGTTTTATATTTATAAATTTTTTTCTTCCAAAATATACATTAAAAAACCCAATTAACAGACTCACAACAACAACAATTTTCCACAATGGTAAAAATAAAACCTGCAATTAAGCTTGCAATTTGGGGACTTATAAAGTTGACCAAGAGAAGTTACATGTATGACTAAAACGACTGAATCCTTGGTACATGATTTACATACAAGGGGGTCCAAATTCCTTTTTTGCAGCTTGAACTGGAGATATATCTGAAACACTACCATTCTGCTGTGCAGAGGAAGACTGTTCAGGAAGCTGACTAGGCCGTGCGCGTGCAGAACCAACCACTGAAAGGGAAACACAAGTTTTAAATATATGTAATGATCAATTCTGTTCAATACACTGACAAGCTGAGAGGTTTTCAAAGTAACATGTACAGACTTAGGTTTTACCAATGTAATTGTAGCTACAAAACTCAATCTGAATAATTTATATAAAAACCAAAGCCAAACTTGATTTTAAATAATCATTAAAAAAAAAAGTGGGCAAAATACAGATTTTATAGCACTCTCATTTCGAAAAACTCAAACAATTCAGACATATAGAAAGTGGCGGATTCATGTTGATATATGGCAAAACCAATACAATATTGTAAAGTTAAAAAATAAAATAAAAAAATATATAAACTAGAAAGTAACAATGTAAAAGTATTTCAACTCTCTTTGTATTTTAAATCCCACTCTGCTCTTCAAATACGCAAATCTTCAACAGAGAATTTCCCACTGTGGATGTTACAAAAGTGGAAAAAACAATACTGAGTTAAATACAAACATTACATTTTACAAAGAAATGTAAATTTTCACAAGACTCAAAGAACAGTGCTGAGAGTGCGGGGCTTTCCCTCTACCTTGAACATCTCCCCTAATACCTACAGCTGTCCTGCGTCATTGTCTGTACATACAAGGAAACATCACTATTAGAAAGGACCATTCTGAAGAGCAGAAAAGAATTAACTGCGCTTTACATCACTCAGCTGAAAACATATGAGAGTCTTGAAATTAACTACAATTTATACCTATTCAATTTGTCTTCAGTTACCCATGATACTTTTTAAAAGTCTGTTAGCCAGAAAATTATGTAAAAATATCAATGATAAATTTATTGTTAAATAAGTAAATGTTAAATAAATTGTTAAATAAATAAATGTTAAATCAATTGACTACTTCCCCATTCCTTTCTTTCTCATAATACTCTTTTCAAATCTGAAAAATGATTGAGTAAATAAGATGGATCAAAACTGCACATAACATGGAGTTTCACATTTATCATATACCTTTACAAATCATTTTTTAGATATCACTGACATTATTGTCTTGGGAAATTAGGAAGATTCAATTTTAAAAATTAGCCATGTAAAGTTTAAATAAATAACACCACCAGGGGTAATGTTTACCTTTGATTTACCTTAGCAGGGCCATAGGCAAAATTAATACATAAAATTTTACCTCTATTATCTCTTGGAGGAGGCTCATTCTTAATAGAAGCCACAGTCCGTCGATTCTATAAAAGAGAAAACATTCATTTTACTTTCTCTCTTTATTCCTCATATATACATCTATCATAATCAGCTTCCTTTAATTAAACAAAAATAGACATACAATAATACAAAACTAAATGGAAAAAAGGGAAAAAATAAATGGAGAAAAACTAAAATTATCTTATAATAAATTACCTGTAATGCCATCAATATTCAAGTTTATTTAAATACCCTGCCACTGTCCCAAAACAGGCAGAAATTAAAATGAGCCAGGTACTGTTCTAAGGGCTTCATATGTATTAATTCATTTCATCTTCACAACAACCCTATGAGGTCACTATTATTGTTATTCTGGATTCTCAGATGAGGAAACTGAAGTAAAAACAGATTAAATAATTTCATTAAAGTGTGTGTTTTTTAATCATCATGCTACCCTGCCAAAATTTCATCTTTGGATGTCAGGGGTAAGTAACAAAACAGAATTTTTAGGCAATGTACAGCTCATTGTTAAACTGAAACATCAAAATACTATGAAATACACTGTTGGTTTTCACGAAAAGGTTTCATTACACTTGCAAGGTTTTGGTCCTATTATTTATTTACCAAGACTTGACTTTATTCACCTAAAAAAAAGAAACCAAATAATGCCATGAGTTTCAATGCTAACTGCTCATCAAATCAGATGGCTACTATTAAAAGAATATTGATGCTAGAGCCACTCTTTAGATAAAATAAAACTGAATCTCTAGGAGTGGGGTTAGGAATAAGTGTATTCCGAAAAATTTCCAGGTGATTCTAATATACAGCAAAGGTTGCTAAGGACATATCAAGAAAGATAAACTATGAAGATCCTTCAAGGCTGTGAAGCCAAATATGAAAAACAGTCCATTTACAAGGGAGTAATTCTAAGGGGGATCTCTAAGCAGTGATTCTCAATATGCTGAAATTATATGAATTGAAAATGTCTTATGTTCATAAAAGCAGAATATTGTTGATATCAGAATTTTGCTGATATTGTTGAGTTTCTATCATATTATATGTGGGTGCCTATGAATGTCTTCCATGCAAGACAGTGAGCTCCTACGGGGCTAAAATCTTATTAATCTTTGTAGAAGATAAAATCAACAATGTAGTAAAAATTTTTGAACACAAAGAATTGCAGATTTAACAACTGTCAGGGACTATCTGGTTTTTAAAAAGTTGTATTTTGATACAAAGTTTTAACATTGAGACATTTCAATAGAGAAGAGGAATTACTTTAAAATAATTTTAAAATCACATACATTTTTAACTGTTAGGAGGGGCATAGCATGGCTTTAAAATTTACCTTCACAGATAATACAGAAATAGTTAAACTGTCATCTCATTTTTAAAAATAAATCTAAACAGCAGAATTACTATCTGAAAAGACTACTAAAATGGAAATTTATTATGAAAAATAAATTAATCTTTTCTTTATCAAAGTCATATGTATTCACTCAACAAATACTAACAAGCAAAGATTTTGACCACTGTCTTCTAATAAACTACTAGTCTTAGGAAAAATCCTAACCAGTCATGAAATTTCTAGGATCTAGAATTGTGAATTAGATAATTTTTCAATCCTTTAAAGTATGTGTGTGTATATATACATGCAGATGGCAGAAAGAATTAAGGTTTTTCTAAAAGCAAACAAATACATACTCTTCACAGTCCCATTTCAAACAAGAATACACACACACACACACACACACACACACACACACACACACACACACCCTGCTCTGAATTTGTATCACTAACCTTTACAATTTTGTTTACTTTGGCTGAGGATGTTGGAGGTGGGGGTGTCTCTGGACTGGGCTCAATATCTTCATCTGGTACAAGGTCAGGGTTAAGTGAAAAAATGCTCTCCAGGTCAATCTGTTTTTAAAAAAGCATATATTTTCGGTGAATTTAGACAATCTTTCATTTTCAAATAAATTTACACATAAAGGATAAATGTTAAACAATTTCAGTCTAATGAATAATATTACCTTAAAAATTAAATTACCTAGAATTACAACCAACATATATTTATTTAAAAGAATCTCTCTTAAGGTAGTACTTTGTGGTCTGATTATATGTCTAATTACATGAGATATACAGGAGGTATCTACCTTTCTTTGAGTGAAATTTTTTAATCACTTTGAAAGTTTTTCAAAGAATGATAGCAGATACATGCACTATATTAAACTATACAGTTTTCTGTTTTGTTTCATATTCAGAATCTTGATTTTAAGACTAGAAATAAAATTTAACCTAGTGATCATACCTCTTTGCCTTTTGTATCTCCATTTTCTATCCACTCAACAGTTACACTTTCGTTATCTTCATTTAAAGATGTTACCATTGCTTGATGTATTCGGCCTAAGTGGGAATAAAATATACACTTTTAAAATGCTACAAATTATGGTATCCCTAAACACTGTCAGAAATAATTTTATAATTTACAAGTTTAAAAGACTATGATACGAGGGATTTGCACAGATTCTTGGGATTGGGGAATGAACTTTGTCTATGGAACCATAAATGAATTTGCCACTTGTCAAGACCAAGAACTCAAGAAACTGGATTAGACTGAAAGTTTTATTTTCAGCATATGTGATAAATGGTTACATGTGGCATGGAATGCCTGAAATTTTATACTGTTAAAACAGTTTGAATCCTTAAAGTGTCCTTATTGTAAGCCAACAATGATCCTGAAGAACACATAACAAAAATTCATGAAGCAATTTTTAATACTATATAGATACAAAATACTTTTAACTTAAATTTCACTATCATTCCCTATACAATTGATCAAATTGTTTAGAAATTATTAGGAAAATGGATCTGAGTCCAAAAAGTTCAGTTATTTTATACATGGGCTCATATAAAAATTAAGTGATGAATACATATAATCTTGTTATAATTTCAAATACTGAAGATTTAGGTATATACTGTCAGCAATATATTGGTGCTTTTTAAAAAACTAAAATATATACTGGAATCTTTCCGCGACAGCATTATGGATCAACGTTAATTTTAACAACTTCATAAGCATTCTATAAAAGGAATACATCATAATTTATTCTTTTACTAAGAAGAATTTAAACTGTTTGCAATTGTTTGCCACTAAAACATGTTGCACTGAGTATAAGTACATAGTATGAATGTTTTCATTCTAGATTTCTAAATTCTAGATTTCTAAATTTCTAGAAGCAGACTGGGTTAAGGAAACTGAAATTTTGATAGTTATTTGAAAATTGGTCTCTATTTATATTCCCACCAATGATGGGGCCTATTCTTCTATATCCTCATCAACACTGAGCATTATCAATTTAAAATATTTTTACCAATATGATAGGTTAGACCTTTAAGCTACTACTTTGTGAGCACATATACATCAAAGATTGGCTCATTTAAAATCTACACTGGTTCATTTAACATTACAAACATACCTATAAAGTAGAGCTTTCTTTCTTTAAAATGAAGATACTGAGATTCACAGTCACACAGCTATTAGTTGGCACATATTTGAACCTCAGTCACATGCAAAAGCACTTGCTATTATCACTATGTTTCTCTACTCTCCTAAGATTAAGCTGACGAGGAAGATGCCTGTGTGGCTTAAATTCCAAGTACCTCTGGAAACACTTATAAACTGTAGCACAGATCCTCAATGCTCACTGTGTACCCAGAAACTCCTAGTTTTTTTTTTCTTTTTAATTAAAATGATGTTGGCCTGAGTTTTACCCCAGATAGTATCATTTCTTACCAATTCCACTGCAATCACCTTGGTATAAGTCACCAAGGCCTTAATCTTGGATTATGGCAATTCTCTCCCAACTACTCTCTCCTCTACTGCCTATTCTTTATAGAACAGTCTAAACATTCCTGGTAAAAACCAAGTCAGATTATTCCTTTGCTGAAGACCTTCCAGTGGCTCCCATCTCACACAGAGTAAAAGCCAAAGTGCTTTCAATGGCATTTAATGTCCTGAAACAAAGACCTACATGATCTGACCCCTCCCCACCTCTGTGACCTCATTCATCCCTGACTACCGTAATCTCCAGTTTTACTGACTGATCTCTGTCTCACACAGTTATTTTCCCTCCCCTCAAAAAGTTCTATAATGGGTCAAGGACTAAAATATGAAGACAAAAGTAAAAGCAACTGAGTAAATAGTGGTGTCATTTATTCAGATTAAGTGGACAGTAGGGAAGCAAGTCTTGGGAGTGGAAGGAAATGATGAACTGGAAAATACTGAGAGGATTCAAGGGAGAGGCTTTTTAGGGAAATTAGATAACACTCACTGAAATTTGATTTGGACAGAAATTAGGTAAATAACCAGTACAAATAGTATATGTCAGTTGGGTCCTCTGGGAAGCAGATGTTGAGATAGTTATGAGAACAAAAGGTTTACTGTAAAAGATAAAAGGAGAAGGAAACAGGACTGGTCATGGAAAACTTTCAGACTGTGATGCATTATCTGCAACCTGTAAAAGAAAGGGGACATAAAGCAGGATTGAGCAAAGAAAGTCTCAGATCATGAGGCAGATCTGAGAGTCTTGGCCAACCCTTCAGGGAGCTCCAGAGCAAAGACTGACCATTAAAGGAGTCCCACAGAGGGCCAAAATGGAAATGCTCTAGTACTCACGCCATGCCCAGTCACTAGCTGGAGGATTCCCAGGAAACGTAAAGGCCTCAGCTCAAAAGCCAAGGAGGCTTAAAGATATTAATAGCTGAGGCTATCAGTAAATATTCTCCCTGAAGCGGAAGAAGTTCCCCTAAGAGGAGCTACCAAGGCTTGCATCAGGCCCCAAATTTATCATCATCTCTGAATTTATCACCATCTCTGTAGGAGCCTGAGACCCAGCAGCCACTCTTCCCCGACTCATCACCTTTAGCAGCCTCCAACCATAATTCCACTAGTAGGGCCAAGAAGATTATTGCTATAAAGGTTATCATAACACATTGATAACAATTTCCTCAATAGGAAAGGACCCCAAAGAAGATGTATCTGAGCACTGAACTACCATAAAGAATAGCACCCAGCAGGAAACGGAGAGGCTGTGCTTGAGGTTGTTGAAGAGCAGTACAGATAGGGATCTCCATGCAACTCCCAACAGAATTATCACATTAATGAGACTAGGGAAAAGCATGTGAATGCTTCAAAAGGCAAGACCAACATCACCATTCTTTTTGGGGGTGTGGCAGTGGGTCTTGGCTGCTACACAGGCTTCTCTCTAGCTGTGGTGAGGAAGCTACTCTAGCTATGGTGGCTTCTCTTGTTGTAGAGGATGGGCTCTAGGCATGCAGGCTCCAGAGTTGCAGCTCCTGGGCTTAGTAGCCCCTTGGCATGTGGAATCTTCTCTCAGCTCAGTTGTGTCAGACACTTTATGACCAAATGGACTGCAGCATGCCAGGCTTCCCTGACCATCACCAACTCCTGGAGTTTACTCAAATTCATTCATGTCCATTGAGTCGGTGATGCCATCCAACCATCTCATCCTCTGTCATCCCCTTCTCCCGCCTTCAATTTTTCCCAGCATCAGGGTCATTTCTAGTGAGTCAGTTCTTCCCATCAGGTGGCCGAAGTACTGGAGTTTCAGCGTCACCATCAGTCCTTCCAATGAATATTCAGGACATTTCCTTTAGAGTGGACTGGTTTGATCTCCTTGCAGTCCAAGGGACTCTCAAGAGTCTTCTCCAACACCACAGTTCAAAAGCATCAATTCTTCAGCGCTCAGCTTCTTTATAGTCCAACTCTCACATCCATACATGACTACTGGAGAAACCATAGCTCTGACTAGACAGACTTTTGTTAGCAAAGTAATGTCTCTGCTTTTTAATAACTTTTCTTCCAAGTAGCAAGCGTCTTTTAATTTCATGGCTGCAGTCACCATCTGCAGTGATTTTAGAGCCCAAGAAAATAAAGTCTCTCATTGTTTCTACCGTTTCCCCATCTATTTGCCATGAAGTGATGGGACCAGATGCCATGATCTTAGTTTTCTGAATGTTGAGCTTTAAGCCAACTTTTTCACTCCCTTTTTCACTTTCATCAAGAGGCTCTTTAGTTCCTCTTCACTTTCTGCCATAAGGGTGGTGTCATCTGCATATCTGAGGTTACTGATATTTCTCCTGGCAATCTTGATTCCAGCTTGTGCTTCATCCAGTCCAGCATTTCACATGATGTACTCTGCATAGAAGTTAAATAAGTATGGTGACAATATACAGCCTTGACGTACTCCTTTCCCTATTTGGAACCAGCCTGTTGTTCCTTGTCCACTTCTCACTGTTGCTTCTTGTCCTGAATACAGATTTCTCAGGAGGAAGGTCAGGTGGTCTGGTATTCCCATCTCTTGAAGAATTTTCCACAGTTTGTTGTGATCCACACAGTCAAAGGCTTTGACGTAGTCAATAAAGCAGATGTTTCTGTGGAACTCTCTTGCTTTTTCGATGATCCAACAGATATTGGCAATTTCATCTCTGGTTCCCCTGCCTTTTCTAAATCCAGCTTGAAAATCTTGAAGTTCTCAGTTCCTGTACTGTTGAAGCCTAGCTTGGAGAATTTTGAGCATTACTTTACTAGCGTGTCAGATGAGTGCAATTGGGTGGTAGTTTGAACATTCTTTGGCATTGCCTTTCTTTGGGATTGGAATGAAAACAGACCTTTTCCAGTCCTGTGGCCAACTGCTGAGTTTTCCAAATTTGCTGGCATGCTGAGTGCAGTACTTTAACAGCATTATCTTTTAAGATTTGAAAAAGCTCAGCTGGAATTCCATCACCTCCACTAGCTTTGCTTGTTGTGATACTTTCTAAGGCCCACTTGACTTCACATTCCAGGATGTCTGGTTCTAGGTGAGTGATCACACCATTGTGCTTATCTGGGTCGTGAGGATTTTTTTGTATAGTTCTTCTGTATAATCTTGCCACCTCTTCTTAATATTTCTACTTCTGTTAGGTCCATGCCATTTCTGTCCTTTATTGTGCCCATCTGCATGAAATGTTCCTTGGTATCTCTAATTTTCTTGAAGAGACCTCTAGTCTCTCCCATTCTATTGTTTTCCTCTATTTCTTTGCATTGATCACTTAGGAAGGCATTCTTATCCCTCCTTGCTATTCTTTGGAACTCTGCATTCAGATGGGTATATCTTTCCTTTTCTCCTTTGCCTTTAGCTTCTCTTCTTTTCTCAGCTATTTGTAAGGCCTCCTTAGACAACCATTTTGCCTTTTTGCATTTCTTTTTTGGGGGGATGGTTTTGATCATGGCCTCCTATACAATGTTACGAACCTCCAACCACAGTTCTTCAGGCACTCTATCTATCTATCAGATTTAATCCCTCAATCTGTTATTTCCACTGTATAATCATAAGGGATTTGATTTAGGTAATAACTGAATGGTCTAGTGGTTTTCTCTACTTTCTTCAATTTAAGTCTGAATTTTGCAATGAGAAATACCTTTTCTAGAACCTGTGACAATCTTCCCATGTGGCCCTCCATGTGACCATCCCATTTCTCTGGTTTGAAAATATTCCTATACTCTATCCCAAATTGTCATTTGACTCTGATTCCCCATCGACTTGTAACTTTTAAGCTCTATCACACTCACATCTACACTTTAACACACTTTAACACATAATAGAGCAAACACCTGTGTATAAGCCAGGTTAAGAATCAATACCTTTGAAACCTCATATCCCCCTACTCCACCCCCCACCCCAGTGAAACTCCTCCTTCCTTCCCCCTCCATCTGAAGTAACCAAAACTCTGATATCTGAGATAATTATACTGTGGCTTTTCTTTATAGTTTTTTCACTTATAAATGTAACACCCACAACAACCTAAAGTTGGCCTATTTTTAAACTGTACATAAATGGACACTACTTTTAAAACTTCTTTTGCATAACATTTTTTCCCCAAGATTCACTTATGTCACTGTTGACTCATTTCAGTTCACTTCAGTCGCTCAGTCGTGTCTGACTCTTTGCAACCCCATGAAGAGCAGCACACCAAGCCTCCCTTTATGTCCACTCATTTTCACTATATATGAATATGCCAAAATTTATTCTGTTGATGGACATCTATTTTTATGGTTCTACTGTTAGGACTGGTGCTGAAGGCATTCCTACATAGGTATACCGATACAAATATACAAGTATTCTGAACATACAATGAGAAGAAATACAGAGTAAAAACATCTATAGCTTTACCAGTTAGTGTTATGATGTTTCTTACAGTGGCTGTACCTGTAAAGATTTGTAACCCCACTAGCAATTACTTCATAGTCAAATTAATACTTAAAATATTTGTCAGATTTAATATATCACACTGTGGTTCTAATTTCTCTAACTTAATGAGGTTATGCCTATTTTGAGTTCATTGGGCATTCAGGCCTTTCATGTGTTTTTAAAAAATTTTTTTAACTACTTCTCTACAGAAATTCGCTACGTATTTCCTTGGTAATAATCTTCTGTTACATGGGTAACACTTCCTCCAAAGTTGTGGCTTATCTTTTCACTTTTTTTTAATGTGTCTTTTGATGAACTAGATGAGTTTTAATTTCAATGTAGTCATATATATATATATATTTCTCAATTATGGGGTTTTATGTCAAAAAATTCTTCCTGAGACTCAGGTCATTAAGAAAGTTTCTTATATTTTCTTCTGATGTTTTACAGGACTCACATGGAATTCTTTTCAATACTCTGTAATGATCAATATGGGAAAAGAATCTAAAGAGAATATATATATATATATATATATATATATATATATATATATAACAGATACACTTTGCAACAGAGCAGAAACAAATGCAACATTGTAAATTAACTACACTCTAATAAAAATGTTTTTAAAAATGAAATTTTACAAAGCTTTTTATATTCAAGGCTATAATCCACTGTTATTTTGATCTCTGTGTATGGTAACACAATTTCCAGTTTTCCCCCATGAAAAACAAATTTCTCCAGTGCTATTTCCTGAAAAGCCCTTCCTTCTACTTATCTGCAAAACTATCCATCAAATTCCAGCATTCACACAAGTCTATTTCTTTACTCCTGGATCAAAACTACTTTGTCTTATTACTTTTATAGCTTTGCAATGAATCTTGCTATCTGGTAAAGTAAGAGCTTATTTTACCAGATATTCTTAAAGTTTCTTTGGGTCTTCTTAAGACTTTTGCAGATCTGTATACATTTTAGAATCAGCTTGTCAAGTTCCAAAAATAAAAAAAATTAGCAAAAAAAAAAAACCAAAAACCACCTGTTAAGATTCTGATTAGAATTGCACTGAATATTTTGTTTTAGACTTTTACATCATTTATCAAGCTTAATACTGACCAGAAGTTTTTCCTTCTCATACCAACCTTATTCTGGAATACTTCATATAAAACAATAATTATTTGAAACTTGAGTGTTTGGTGGATACTGGTTAAAGTCACTTTGGTTTAGGGTTTTATTTGTGAGAAGATTCAATTTCCTTAATATAAGATTGCTATAGTTTTCTATGATTGTTTTTGATAATTATATTTTTAAGGTTCCACATTTGGGGCACACAGTTGTTCATAATTATGTTGAATGCCTGTGGTATCTGTAATAATAATCACTTTTTATTCCTATTTTTTCAACTTTTTTCCTTGATAAATCATCTAAGATTTGTCAATTTTGTCTTTCCCAAGAATAACACTTGTTTGCTGAGCCCCTTTATTATATGTTATTAAATACTTAATTATTGTTTTTAGTCCTTATTTTTTATTTTCAACTTACTTTGGGTATTTTTTCTTAAATTCTTAAGGTGGATGCTTAGTTCAATCATCTTTATCTTTTTTTTCTTTATAAGCAAATAAAGCTAAACATTTCTCTCCAAGGGCAGCTTTAGCAGCATCTTAAAATTTTTCATAGGTAGTATTTTTGTTATTGTTCAAACTCTTTTCTAATTTTCTTTATGATTCTTTGACTCTCAGTAATCCTGCTGTGAGATTCATCACCAATCAGAACAGACAAAGCCACAAGTAATCGGTCTGATTTACCCAGTGCATGGTGGCTGAGGAGTGCCCTTGTATTTCTACCTTAATTAGACTGGATTGCCTCCCTTGGAGGAAAATTTCCTTTAAAACTAGCTCTGGGGAGCAAATCACCAGGAATTTTTTTTTTTTAATCAGCATCTTTAAAGAGGAGTCATAAGTCTTTTTCTTCAAACAGTGAACCTGACTCTGATTCTTTTTTTTGGTCCCCCATCATCCTTCAGAATCAAACTTTAGCTACCTACCCTTGCCTGAAATCCCCCAGTCAGAGGATCCTGGCAGGCTGTATATAGTCCATGGGGTCACAAGAGCTGGAGACAACTTAGCGACTAAACCACCACCACCAGCACCACCTGCTCAACCTCACTCATCCCTTAGTATTTCTGATCCATGGTGATACCTTGTTCTTGAGCTCAGCTATGTCTTTTTAAAGGTCTTCTCATATCTGGGGTATACGGATGCCAGTACATGAATTTTATTCTACTATTTTGACCAGAAGTGTCAATCCATCTTTAAGTCATATTTCATATTCACAGAAAATGAAAGTTAGATTTGAAAGCTATTAAGTTCACACTAATATTAAAATCAATACTATTATGTAAATCAATAATTCTTACAGTTTCAAAACACTACTTTTTAAAACTTAATAATCTAGAGACGGATTTTAAAGTTTTCAGCATTATTTCAACCTACTTATAAAAATAAATTACAGTGTAGAAAATGTCATCTGTTGAGAGAGAAGTAAAAAAATAGTTGCAAAGTTCTGACAAAAACAGGGAAATCCTGCAAATGTCTTTCCAATCATTTTCCCATGAAAACACCTCTTGGTTTTTAATACCCAAACTTCAAAAATTATTTCTCAATGTAAGATATTTTGGCCAGTGTTTAAATAGGAGTAGGTTTATATCTGTACATGCCAAAACTCAATCTGCATTTTAAACAAGAATGTGCAAAGAAATGTTCTTGAGTTACATTCCAAATATAACTGATAGATGGTCAGAATCACAATAAAAAAGCACACCAAGTATCAAAGTGATACAAAACATGGGCGTGATACCCAGTGTCAGCTACTTTCTGACATGGTGTGCTTGTCCTAAATGTATTTCCACAGCCTTTTATATTTATTTACTCCACTCCAGTACTCTTGCGTGGAAAATCCCATGGATGGAGCAGCCTGGAAGGCTGCAGTCCATGGGGTCACTGAGGGTTGGACAAGACTGAGCGACTTCACTTTCACTTTCATGCATTGAAGAAAGAAATGGCAACTTACTCCAGTGTTCTTGCCTGGAGAATCCCAGGGACGGGGGAGCCTGGTGGGCTGCTGCCTACGGGGTCGCACAGAGTCGGACACGACTGAAGCGACTTAGCAGCAGCAGCAGTCCTTGTTTGGCCCAGTGCTGAATGAGGTCCCAAACATTTAAGAAAATGTTGAAAGGAAACAGTGAGGACAGGGAAACAGCAATTATAATAGAAGAAAAGATTTTACTGTATATGTAATGGATTTGGGTCGCAAAGAGTCGGACACGACTGAGCAACTGAACTGAAAGAATGGATTTGGTACCCTTATTTATTGTTTGTTAAACGTAACAGCAGAGAAGGCAATGGCACCCCACTCCAGCACTCTTGCCTGGAAAATCCCAAGGACGGAGGAGCCTGGTGGGCTGCAGTCCATGGGGTCGCTAGAGTCAGACACAACTGAGCGACTTCACTTTCACTTTTCACTTTCATGCACTGGAGAAGGAAATGGCAACCCACTCCAGTGTTCTTGCCTGGAGAATTCCAGGGACGGGGAGGCCTGGTGGGCTGCTGTCTATGGGGTGGCACAGAGTCGGACACGACTGAAGCAACTTAGGAGCAGCAGCAGCAGCAAACATAACAGTATCTTATATGCAGGTGGATTTATAATGTCAGTTACTTTTTTTTTTTTAATGACATTACGTGGCAAACAGAATCTTAGTTTCTGCAATCAGGGATAGAACCCGCGTCCCCTGCATTGGAAGTGCAGACTTAACCACTGGGCCACGAGCAAGTCCTAGTCTGAGTTGATGATTAACACTGCAATTTTTTCCTATTTATAATAAAAGCAGATAGATTTCCAGGCAGCATTTTCTACACAAAATATCTGACTTTTAGAAACAGATTACTGACCTCAGTGGGAGATGAATGCATGGTTTAAAAAGAGATCTTCTTGGTTTTTACTATTGAGAACTAACAGAGTTTTAAATATAATTAAATCACATAAGAACTATCATAACTATAAGAAGGAAAAAATAGTCCATATTTTTATTTTTAACCTAAAAAATGACAATGTCATATGGTTAAACCTAAGAGAAATGTAAATTTCACCCCAAATATAGATGTCAGAATAATTTACAAAAGTATTATTTACTAAGTCAAGTAATGTAAATAGAGAAAAATTTTGAATTTGTAATTTTTATTTCAAAGTTTTATGTTTAGTTCATTTTAAGAAATATCTTTACATCATTTTAAGCCTCAACTTTCTGTCATGGAGAAATAAAAAGGGAAAAGTTCAGCTCTCAATTTTTAAAAATCTGTTAGTAAATATGAAGACAAATGAT
Organism: Bos indicus; assembly: GCF_029378745.1. Lineage (NCBI taxonomy): Eukaryota > Metazoa > Chordata > Mammalia > Artiodactyla > Bovidae > Bos > Bos indicus. The sequence goes on from NC_091779.1 coordinate 16,954,871, forward strand.
TTTTTAAAAAAGAAAAAACCTGCAAAGGAACAGAAGAACAAACACCTGAATTCAAGCCACCTTTGCCCCAGTGATGAAAAAATAACAAACATATGAATTCTACATTTCAGGATTTTCTAATCTTTAAAATTAAGATGGTTACTTAAGGTTGCTATTGGTATTATTTAATTTGCCATAAAACCTCATATATTTATTTGTCAAAAACAAGTTTTACATGTTGACAATTGCCTTTTGGTCGTTGAAAACAGGATCCTATTATATGTAGTTCACAGCTGAATTCACAGCAGCTGTGAGGCTAAGAAATGCCAGCAACCAATTAGGCTGGCATAAACCTTGTCTAGCATATAAAGTATAATTTGGTTGCAAATGCAGAAGGCAAGAGCTAAAATAAAACATCCAAGAATACTAATAAAATATCATTACAAGTATGTAAATGTATGAATATTTAAAATGCTAACAAATATACATATATTATTAAAAGGATACAGTGGTAGAATGTAAGGAAAATTATGAAAAAGCGACAATTCAAACCCATGCTTTAAAAAAAAAAGTTGCAGCTGTTTTTGACATACCTAGGATTACAAACTCCATGCTTTTTTTCCCTATTTCTAATTACCCTAATCACAGAGTTTGATTACATGAGTATACATGCAACAAGTCTTTCAAGTAAACATCATTTTTATCAGTCCATCTTGAGCTGTTTATGTGAAATTTTCTTTTCATATTTCTAAAGTAGTAAGATGCAAATAAACATTTCAAAACTGAAACATGAAAGAATAACACAACTAAAATGATTAGTAGAAATAAAACTTGCATGGTAATGGTTTACAATGGCAACTGACAAACCCTTAAAAGTTAATATCTATTTTTGTTTAAAGTTTGATAAATTTAAAAACATGACAAAAATCAATGCTTTATAAATATCATTAGTTAAAAATATTTTAAAAACATCTTACACAAATTTTGGATAAACTAGTAGTCACTGATCATTCATGTGAAAATGAAAGGAAAACAAATCTAGCTTATATGCTAATAATTTTAAATAAATAGTGCTCCAGTATATCTATTCTTGGTAAAACATCTAGTAACCTCCTCAGTTTTCAATAGAACACCACTGCATAATTTGAAAGGCTCTTCTTTTTACACTGACTTTTCAAAAAATGGTAATAGAAACTATCTACTCTCTGCAAGCAGGGACTAAAGTATAAATATCCATACCAGGAAAATCAAAAAATTAAATATTGCTCTGAATCATAAAATCACACATTCATAACAAGTGCTGGGCATAATATTGTTTCCAGACGATGAGTAAAATGCATATGCTTACTCAATTCAAAGTAGTTGGTAAATAAATATTTGAAAGAAGCACTTTCTTCCAAGTCAGTTCCTAACAGAAGAGAATCCTGATAAATTTTCTTATAACACATTAAATCCAAAACATTCGAAGCCTCGTATCATGTGATTAAAATCTGTCTTAAACAGGTTTCTTATTATTTCTAAATTTTGTACAAAATATTGATTCCAGTACAATAAATCACCTGTATGTTCAGCTAAAAGAACCAGTGCCAGCGTAGAATGCAAATCTGAGTGCATCTTTTCAAGTAGAATCATAGCAAAACATGTCATGTTAATTAACTTTTGTTATCTAAGGAGATTTGTTTTAAAGCTGTTTTTTAAAACATACAATTCCTTTCTTCAACTTATTAAAAAGATGCTCTTTCAGGAACATAATGATATTTCAATGGGAAAAAACTGGGAAAAACTGAGATTTCCAAAGTGCTGCTTTAAAATAGAAAGACTAGATTTGACAAAAGGATGTTACTATGAGCACTATTTAGAAAAATGTTAAATGCAAATATCCATACATTATTTTTTATCTTGCCAGCTACTGCAAAGCTATTGATAAATTATTTATATTCTCTCCAACAGTAGATGTCAATCTGTTCCTAGATGCCACCAACCAATAAATGAGGACAGAAAAAAAAATCTGGTGATTTTTCAGGGATCATTATAGCAGATCCAGTAGAAGTCAAACTCCCAAACTCTGATATCTAGGTTTCCTAAGCTAATCTAAGCAGCGATGAAAAGAATCCTTAATGAGGACTATGCAAGCATCACACCTTCTTCAGCAGCTTTGGGGGAACAAGGAGCCATTAGAGAAAGGCACAAATAAAGCCTCAGCTGACACTGCGACAGAGCTGCTGCTGTTCAGTGAATCCCTGGGGAATGTGACTTTGCCAAACATAGGGACCTTTTTGTTGTGGTTTATCACATTTAAGATGTTACTGTTTATAACTAAATTCAAAAGTTCTAGCATTTCCTTTCTTAGACTTTAAACACAAAGCTGGAATTCTGACACAATTTTAAACGCAAAATTGTGTTTACCCAACAAAATTTGTGTTACCCAAAGCTGTAGCTTTGAAAAGTGGGAATGGTACAGCTAAGAATTTTCATACAGAAAATAACAACCTAAAAATGGGACAAACCTCATTTAATTGTAAACAAACTACAAAATTTGCACTTCTTACCTCATCTGTCCATTGTTTTTGAAAAGGCATGTGAAAATTCAACACTGCTCAGTTTCTCTGGGCTGATAGGGAACTTCAAATCTTGTTGGATTTTTAAGGAAATGCTTGAAACACACTGCACACTAACAATTTGGGTAAAATGATCATTTAGAAGAGCCCACCGTGCAGATTTTTAGGAAATTTCCATCCATTTTTATCCACAAGGATAATAATAAAAATGTCACAAAGGGGCCATGACTCCATTAAATAGTATTAAATCACTGCAGTTTTCTAACATTATGTATGCTGCATATTTGGGGTTGGGGGAAGAGAGGGTTAAAAAAGTGTCCAAAACCATTAATAAAGAAAACATAAAAACTGAATTTCTAAAATCACAATAAGTTACCTGATTATGATGCTAACTGAACTAGTGAAAATTTAAACAAACAAACCTTGGAAAACTGCATTAAATAAAGGCTTGGAGTATATTAACTAATGTTGAATAACTAAATGAATCTCAACACATTTTAATTAAAGGTCATTCGCATAGGTGACAATATCCAAAATACATCCTTCTTCATTTGTTTATAACAATAAAAGATTTGTGAAGTTTTAAAAGTAGCGGTGTTAAAACAACATGTTGCTGATAGTTCAAAATTTTTCAGGATATGTGCTCCCGAAGCAAGCACTAATCCAAAGCTATGAAGAACTACTTTCATAGATATCTGCTGCATATATTGAGCAATGCTACCTAATTGCTCCCTGGCTTAAATTCCGATTTACTCAAAAGGGAATTCCATGCCAATATAGCTGCATTAGTCTGTGAACTTTTTGTATCTACATAGACATATCATCTTCTCTCATGCTTAACTACATTCTAACAAGAGCTAGGGATATTCTTGGATGCTTTTCAACAGTTTTCAAAAGCAGTAACCCAGGCAATGTAGATTTGTACATGTATTTATTAACAGATTTAAACATAACTAAGGAAGCTGCTGAAAACATTATAAAATGTTTGACCATCTCTATAGTTTTTCACCTATACTCCTAACTTTCATTAGGGAATTTAAGGTGATGAGTCACCTGAATTCAGGTGATGGAGTGCAGTAAGTGCTTTGCAGATGTGATAATGTGAACACCAAGCGGACTCAAGCAGACTGCTAACTTTACAATCTTAAAAAAAACAAAACACACACACAAAAAACACCTGTCACCCTGCCAAAAACCCCAAAACAAAAATACCACCAAACCTCTCACGGATAAAAAGAGGCTAAACAATCTGAATATTCCACTAGGAGGCAAATCTTACGTGATTCTTATAACACTTAGAAGAGAAAACTTGCTACTGGCTCTAGAAACAGCAATACACGCCAACACTAGAAGAGAATGTGGGAAATACCTATCCAAGACAAATAATGGTATCTAACTTAAACATTAAAAACGGCTACAGATGTAATAGAAAGCTTAATTGAAAATGCCAAGCCTTTATTAAATTACTCATCACTGAAAATGAACCAGTTTAATTTTAAAACAGTCACATTCTTAACCACTATACAAAAAAGTGTTCTTTGGTGCAACACTGTCTTGCTGTGGTTTTAAACAGTGGTCCAGACTCAGAATGTCACCCATAGATCCTCTGCTATGGACTGAATTGTGTTCCCCATGCCCCACCTTCAAATTCACACGTTGAAGTTCTAAATCCCAATGAGATGGTATTTGGAGATGGTGTCTTTGGAAGGTAATGAGGGTTAGATGAGGTCCGAGGGCAGGGTCCTGATGTTAGGAGGATGTGTGGTTTTGCAAAGGGTTAAGGGGAGATGTTCCCTCACCACCATATGAGGACACAGTGAAAAGACCGCCACCTGCAAGACAGGAAGAAGACCCTAACCAGGAATCCAATCGGCCAGCACCTTAATCTTGGTTGGATTTTCCAGCTTCAAGGAGTGTGAGAAATAAATAACTTGTTTAGGCCCCCCACTCTATGGTATTTTGTTATAGCAGCCCATGCAGACTAATATATCCTCTTTCAAATGGTAAAAGACATAATCAGGCAGTACGAATGCAAACATAAATAAGGCCCATTCTCTGCTCTGTGCCAAAATCTCAATCTCTAGTTGCAATGTCACTACTTCCTCCAGAAATCTGTCATCACCATCTCTGCTCCACTCTACCTATGGAAGCCTATGATGGTAGTGGCTCTGATCCAAGGAAATGTCTACTCTCAATGCCTGGTCGATGGGGATTAAGAACACAGATAATCACTCCTTTAAACTCCTTTACCAGTAAGGTAAAATGTGGAATAGTAAATTCGGTGTGGCCAGAGTAAAAGGTACATAAAGAAAAGTAGAGTCATAGAAGAACATAACACATAAACAGAGTATATGTAGTATTAAAATTTCATGGCAAAGCATGACTAGGTGTGGGGAAAAAAATCTAAAATGGCTCTTTGGAGAGGAACAATAATGAAAAAACTATCAAATAATGATAGTATTTGAAAAACACTAATATAGATAGTATTTAAGGCAGGGAAAGCAGACATGACCACCAGAAGAACAAAGGTAGATGTCTATAGATCTTCAATGCATAGAGTCAAGGACATAATGAGATACCAGCAAAGGAGACCAAGAAGTTGCCAGAGACTTTCTCCAAAGCCTTTGCTCTGTCCACCCAGCTAAGCTGCCTCTGAGTGTAGCCGCTGAAAAATCTCTACATTTCCTAATTTAGCCAGAGAGCTGAGTCCAATGATTTTTTTAGGTCCTTTACTATGCTCAGCTTTTAGAAAGATGTAAGTGAAAAAAGCACAGGCATTTGTTTTTTGAAATCAATGAGGTACTACCAGATATAAGGTTATAAGAGTGGTAAAAAATTGTCAGAAAAAAAAAAAAGAAAAATCCAAAGAATAAAGTTCTAAAAGTCAAGTTAAGAAGGTATTTCAAGGATGAGAGAATGAGTCAGCTGTGTCAAATGCTGTTAACAGATCAAGTAAAATAAAAGCAACACCTGAATGTGAAAGTGGGAGTAAGAGTTACCATTTTTTCAGGTGAGAAAAATAACAGTCCAACATGTTGATGGAAATAACTCAGTACAAAAGAAAATATTGATGATACAGCACAAAGAACTGATGAAGTAGTAATTTTGGGCAAGTAAATGGAGATAAGATCTAGTACACAAGCGTAGGAAAGAGCTTATCCATGGCAAAGAAGGAAGGAAGATTTACAGGTGCAGGTACTGGTACTTGGGTAGATGGTAGGTTTGTAAAAGTTCTTTCCTGATTGCTTGTATTTCTCAGTGGTGAAATGGCAAGCGAGGTCATCTGCTCAGAATGTGGTAAGTAAATAAACACTAAGGATTTTATGACAAATCAGCTAGGAAAGAATGAATGGGCTAGAGATATGATTGCTTATTCAAAGGGAAGTAATCGTAAATTTAAACTGTGACCAGTTAGCATAATTATGATTTTTTCCCCTCCAGTCATTTTCAAACAATCTAGAAGGGGAAGGAGATTTAAAGCATATATAAGGGAATAATTTGAGGTTCTGTTAATCAAAAGAGGGGACAAGGGGGTTTAAGTTAGACATATAAGGGAGTGTTCATAAGAAAGTTAAGTGAGGACATGAGGGAAAGATAGGAACAATAAAAAAGTAGTAGGATTATAAATGCTGTGGGGTCAAAAGATCAGTTGAGTCACGATATGAGAAGGAGTATGCTGGAAAGACAGAAAGGTGACTAAAAACTGGGATGCTTGAAACTGAGATTATGGAGATGTCAGGAATGTGATGACCTAAGGCGAAGGGCAAGATCACTAGAAGGAAGGAAGGGGAGAGGAAGGGAGGGGAACCGAGGAGATGGGAGAGAACGAGAAAACAAGCTCAAAGAACCAAGAGGAGAGGGTACTAGAAAGATCATCTGTATATGAATGACGCAATTACCAAATACTATGATAGGAAGAGCACAGGAGAGAGTAACAGGAGCAAAAACCTTCAAGGAATTAGGGAAGTTGGCAATGTCTCAAGTTTCTATCTCGGAAAACCAGGTATATGGTGCTTCCATCAACCAATTTAGTGAAGTATTAGTCACTCAGTCATGTCCAACTCTTTGTGACCCCAGACTGTAGCCCACCAGGCTCCTCTTGTCCATGGAATTCTCCAGGCAAGAATATTGGAGTGGGTTAGCCACTGCCTTCTTCAGGGGAATCTTCCTGACCCAGGCATTGAACCTGGGTCTCCCTCATTGCAGGCAGTCTTTACCGTCTGAACCACCAAGGAATCAATATAAGGAATACAGAAAATACAGAAATCTGGAGATAAAGGCAATGGATTCCATTTTTGACCACTTTAATTAGAAATATCAGAGGAAGTCCATATGGTAATATTTGGAAGTTGGATCTGAAACTAAAGAGAAAGATTAGGTTTAAGGGGGCATTTTTAAAAAGTTTTTATTTAAAAAATTTAAATCTATTACGAAAATTTGTTATTGTTCAGTTGCTAAATCATGTCCAACTCTTTGAGACCCCATGGACCGTAGCATGCCAGGTTCCTCTGTCCATGGAATTTTCCAGACAAGAATACTGGAGTGGGTAGCCATTTCCTTATCCAGTGGATCATAGCAGATCAGGAAGCCATCTCTCCTGCACTGGCAGGTTGATTCTTTACCACTGAGTCACCAGGGAAGCCATTATGAAAATCACAAACATACAGATACCATTCATTCAGTTCCATTAATTTTACCAAATGGCCAATTCTATTGCCATTCCTCCCACCACCAATTTTGAAGCAAATCCCAGATATCATATCAATTTATCTATATTTACTTCAGTATATATGGAGATATAATTTATGGGGTTTTCACATTCTCTTTTTAAAAGGAAATTCCTTCTTATGAATTTACTTTTTCTCTCCTCCCAGATGATTTAGTACAGCTAAAAGGGTTTTAAATAAATCGAACTACATGCCATTGATCTGTTTAAAAATAATATTAAGGATATGATCATGAGAGAAACCAAACCAAAATAAATCACCTTTACCACAGTTCAAGTTTAAACTCTACTTCCCACTCTATGCTTGATTTTGTGCTTACTAAGGTTACGCTAAACGCTAGACATACTATATCACATATGCATATCTACACATATTATAGCAATCTTTCAACTCTGGTAACAAACACAGCTGACTTCACAATTAGGATTCCAATATGTCAAAAAACCTTATTCATCTCATATCAAAAAAACTGCAGTGTACTTGCTGACAATGCTAAATTAATCTGCTCTCTGTTAAAAGACCAAGAATGAGTGTTAGGATCAAAGCAGAACATACGTAAATATTCCAGGTGATACAGGGCAAGAAAAGGACTACAGAAGTAAGAGGACACACAAGTGGATCACATTTTGATTTAGGCAACGGCTTCTTAGACATAACAAAAGCAGAGCAACAAAAGACAGACAGACTGGACTTCATCAAAATTCAAAACTGTTGCGCTTCAAAGGATACTAATCAAGAAAGAGAAAAGACAACCCATGCAATGGGTGAAGTATCTGCAAAGCACATATGTGGGAAGAAAACACTATCTAGAATATTTACACAACTTTTACAACTCAACAATAAAAAGATAAATAACCTAATTTTTTAAGTGGGCAAAGGATTTGAAGAGATTTCTCCAAAGAAGATACACAAGTTTTGGCAAAGATGTGGAGAAACTGGAACCCTCAATTATTATTGGTTAGAGTGTAAAACGGAAAATATGGAAAACAGCATGGCAGTTCCTCTAAATGTTAAACATTAGTTTACATGATTCAGCAATTCCACTTATAGGTATAAATATATATACCCCAAAAAACTAAAAATATTATGTCCACACAATAACTTGTAGGTAAATGCTACTCACAATAGCAAAAAAAAAAAAAAAGCAATTCAAATATCAATTGATGATTGAATAAGTAAAATGAATTATTATTTAGACACAGATAAGAATAAAGTGCCGAAACATACTATAACATGGATAAACTCTGAGCATGGATTATGCTAAGTCAAAGAAGTTAGACATTAAAGGTTGCATATTGAACGATTCTACCTATATGTAGGCTCTTCCTTGGTGGCTCAGATGGTAAAGAATCTCCCTGCAATGCAGGAAACCCAGGTTCGATCAACGGGTCAGGAAGATACACTGGAGGAAGGAATGGCTACCCACTCCAATATTCTTGCCTGGAGAATTCCATGAACAAGAGGAGCCTGGCAGGCTACGGTCCATAGGGTCACAGAGACGGATGTGACTAATAGTTTTACTTTTTGGGGCTACCTTGGTGGCTTAGATGGTAAAGAATTTGCCTGTAACGCAGGAGACCCAGGTTCAATCCCCTGGAGAATGGTTCCCTACTCTAGTATTCTTGCCTGGAGAATTCCAGGGACAGAGGATACTGGTGGGCTACATACAGTCCATGGGGTTGCAAAGAATTGCACACGACTAAGCAACTAACACTAACACACCTATATGTAATGTCCAGAACAGGCAAATCCATAAAGACAGAAAGCTGATTAATGGATGTTGGGGGCTGAAGTGAAGGAGAATGCAGTGACCACTAATGGACTACTAAAGGGGTATAGGTTTCTTTTCTGGGGTGATACAAATGTTCTGAAATCAGACAGTGGTAACAGTCACACAACTTTGGAATATACTTAAAATCACTGAACTGTACACTTTTAAATGGCAAATTTTCCCCCTTTACCTGGAAGTTTACTTTTTTCCCTTTTATTTACAGAGATATAATTGACATATAACATTATATTAGTTTCAGGTGTACAACATAATGATCTGTGTCTACTGGGATATGATAACAATAAGTTGACATCCATCACCACACACAGCTACAATTTTTTTCTGGTGATGAGAACAGTCTTAGCAATTTTCAAATACACAATAAAATTTTAACTAGTCACCATATTGCATATTATATCCTATAATTTACTTATTTAATAATTGGAAGTTTGTACCTTTTGATACCCTTCTCCCATTTTCCTAACCCTCAAACCCCTCTACCTCTCACTTTAAACAACTATCAATCTATTTCAGGCACATGAGTTAAATTTTTTGTTTTCCCATTTCATATATAGGTGAGATTATATGGTATTTGTCTTTCTCTTTCTTACTTCACTTCACGTAATGCCCTCAAAGACTATCCATGCTGTTGCAAAAGTTAAGATTTTTCTTTTTTACAGCTGAATATTCCATTGCATATATGAAGACACACACACACCGCCCCCGCCCCTTGTATCTGCTTTATCCACCCATCCACTGATGGACACTTAAGTCAAATTCATGCACTGGCTATTATAAATACTGTTGCAATGAACATGGAAAAGGCAGATATTTTTCCGAGACAGAACTTTGTTTCCACTAAATACCCAGAAAAAGAATTGCTGCATTATATGGTAGTTTTATTTTTAATTTTTTGAGGGACCTCCATAATGTTTTTCATAGTGGCCACACCAATTTTGTTGTTGTTCAGTTGCTCAGTCGTGTCTGACTCCTTGTGATCCCATGGATTGCAGCACGTCAGATTTCCCTGTCCTTTACCATCTCCTGAGCTTGCTCAAACTCATGTCCATCAAGTCAGTGATGCCATCCAACCTCTTGTCCTCTGTCAGCCCCTTCTCCTCCTGCCTTCAATCCTTCCCAGCATCAGGGTCTTTCCCAATAAGTCGGCTCTTCACATCAGGTGGCCAAAGCACTGGAGCTTCAGTTTCAGCATCCTGAATATTCAGGACTGATTTCCTGTAGGATTGGTTTGCTTTCCTTGCAGTCCAGGGGACTCTCTTCTCCAACACCACAGATCAAAAACAACAATTCTTCGGCATTCACCTTCTTTGTGGTTCAACTCTCACATCTATACATGACTACTGGAAAAACCATAGCTTTGACTAGACAGACCTTTGTCTGCAAAGTAATGTTTCTGCTTTTTAATACGCTGTCTATAGATCTGTCATAGCTTTTTCCCAAGGAGCAAGCATCTCTAATTGCATGGCTGCAGTCACCACCTGCAGTGATTTTGGAGCCCAAGAAAATAATGTCTCTCACTCTTTCCATTGTTTCCCCATCTATTTGCCATAAAGTGATGGGACCAGATGTCATGATCAAGTTTTTTGAATGTTGAGTTTTAAGCCAGCCTTTTCACTCTCCTCTTTCACCATCATTAAGAGGCTCTTTAGTTCCTCTTCACTTTCTGCCACTAAGAGTAGTGTCATCTGCATATCTGAAGTTATTGATATTTCTCCTGGCAATCTTGATTCCAGCTGGTGTTTCCTCCAGCTCAGCATTTTGCATGATGTACTCTGCATATAAGTTAAATAAGAAGGGTGACACCATACAGCTATGATGTACTCCTTTCCCAATGTAGAACCAGTCCGTTGTTCCATGTCCTATTCTAACTGCTGCTTCTGGACCTGCATACAGGTTTCTCAGAAGGCAGGAAAGTGGTCTAGTATACCCACCTCTTTAAGAATTTTCCAGTTTGTTGTGATCCACAGAGTTAAAGGCTGTAGCGTAGTCAATGAAGGAGATGTTTTTCTGGAATTCTCTTGCTTTTTCTATGATACAACAGATGTTGGCAATTTGATCTCTGGTTCCTCTGCCTTTTCTAAATCCAGCTTGAACTTCTGGGAGTCCTCGGTTCACATACTGTTGAAGACTAGCTTGGAAAATTTTGAGCCTTACTTTGCTAGCATGCAAAATGAGTGCAATTGTGCGATAGTCTGCACACTCTTTGGCATTGCCCTTCTTTGGGATCGGAATGAAAACAGACCTTTTCCAGTCCTGTGGCCACTGCTGAGTTTTCCAAATTTGCTGGCATAGTGAATGCAGCACTTTAACAGCATCATCTTTCAGGATTTGGAACAGCAAGTCTGGTAAGTCTCTTGTGGAGTCACTGCTCCTTTCTCCCGGGTCACGAAGCACACAAGGTTTTGTTGTGCCCTCTAAGAGTCAATTTCCCCAGTCCTATGGAAGTTCTGTAATCAAATCCCACTGGCCTCCGAAGGCAAATTCCCTGGGGGTTCTCAGTCCCTTTGTAGGATCCCCAGGTTGGGAAATCTGTTGTGGGTCCTAGAACTTTTGCAATAATGCGAGAACTTCTTTGGTATAATTATCATCCAGTTTGTGGGTCGTCTGCTCAACAGCTTTATAGTGGAGCTAATGATGACCTCCTCCAAGAGGACTTCACGCCATAGGCCATGCCACCCAGGTCTGCTGCAGCCAGAGCCCCTGTCCTCGCGGTAGGTCACTGCTGACCGGTGCCTCCGCAGGAGACACTTCAAACACTCAAAGGCAGGTCTGGTTCAGTATCCGGTGGAGGTCACTGCTCCTTTCCCTGGGTCCTGGTGTGCACAAGGCTTTGTTTGCACCCTCCAAGCGTCTCTGGTGGGTCTAAGATTTGACTTTAAACACAATTCCCATAGTCAATTTTATAACATTTTAATTACCTCAAAAGGATACCCTTTTATCCTCAAAACAGTACCCTTTTATCCTTAGCTATTACCTCCCCATTCCTCCAATAATCACTAATAATCATAAGCAATCACTAGTCTTTTTGTCTCTATAGAGATTAAGTTAATTGATTCTGGTGGAATCAGACAATTTACTTAAGTGAGTTAACCAAGTACAAACTGATAGAAATATAGGCAAATAATTCATTAGTATAATCTATTTAACTGTGCTCAGAGTTTGAAAAATCCCAATTCTTTAGTAAGGCTGTTCAAGTTTATTGGGTTAAAAACAATAATGTCCATTTTTCAAATTTTTTAATTAAAAAAATCACTTTCTGCTCATAATCAGACACAATACACGAAATCTTATTTTTTTATACTAGCTTTCACAACACAATAACTTGAGTGTTTTTCATTATATGTCCAGATCTCATAAACACTACCTGTTACCTTCTATGGGCCATTTAACTTCAGAAAAAAACATTCTCTAGGCCCAGTATGAATTCCATGATCCAAGCTAGCAAAGCTCAAAAATATATTTTTGTATCCTGTATGGACAGGGGTATGAGGAAACAGGCACGCTTGCAAACAAGAAGGTAAATTCACATACTCTTTATGAAAGCAAACTGGCAAGATCTGTCAACTTTTAAAACATACAATTTTCTGCCCCAGCGATCATCCATCCTTTTAGGACTTTATCTTACAGATATAATCATGCATGTAAAAAATGACGTAAGTTCAAGGTTATTCACTATTGTACTAGCTGTACAATAGCTACAGAATGGGCATAACCTTTAATGGCATATTAAATCACTAATAAAATACAGCTATGAAAAAGAATAAGTGAGGTAAGTCAGAGGAAGACAAACATCACATGCTATTGCTTATAGGAATCTAAAAAAAAACTGATACAAATGAACTTATTTACAAAAAAGAAACAGACTCAGAGAAGGAACTTATGGTTACCATGGAGGAAAGGGGGGACAGTGCAGAATGGGAGTCTGGGATTGACATGTACGCACTACTATATTTAAAACAGATAACCAACAAGGACCTACTGGATAGCACAGGGAACTCTGCTTACTTAATATTCTGTAATAATCTAAATGGAGAAAGAATCTGAAAAAGAATAATACACTTGTAATGAACACAACTATACTCCAATATAAAATAAAAATTAAAAAAAGAAAAATAATTGTTATTTACATACTCAAAGGTTCTCCAAGAGATTGTTATTATTAAATGAAAATAAAATCACGAAGCAGGGCTTCCCTGGTGGTCCAATGGTTAAGGATCCACTCACCAATGCAGGGGACAAAGGTCCAATCCCTGCTCCAGGAAGATCCCACCTGCTGCGAGGCAACTAAGCCCATGTGCCGTAATTACTGAGCCAGCGCTCTGGAGCCCGTGAGAGCCACAGCTATCAAATCCACTCGCTGCAACTGCTGAAGCCCACTTTCCCTAGAGCCTGTGCTCTACAAGAGAAGCCACTGCAGTGAGAAGCCTATGCACTACAACTTGCCCCAACCAGAGAAAAGCCTATGCAGCAATGAAGGCCCAGCACAACCAAAATTAAGTAAATAAATTTTTTAAAACAGCAATGACATTTGGGACTTCACTAGCGGTCCAATGGATAAGACTCCAAACTCCCAATGCAGGGGACCGAGGTTTAATCCCTGCTCAGGGAACTAAGATCCTACATATTGCAACTAAGCCTGTGCGCTGTACTGAGTCTAGAGAACCCCTCTCACCCCACCTAGAGAAGCCTTCCGAGCAACAAAGAGGCTGTGTGCTGCAATGAAGACCTAGCACAGCCAAATGAATAGATAAGAAAAGCAATGACACGTACTGAGTTAAGTCATATTCTTAATACCTGGAGGATGAACACAAATCGACTCTTATCAGAATGTGAAAATCTGAATAGACATAGTGACAGAATAGCACAGATAGTTATTCCTTTAATTAGCAAATAGATCATTTATTAAGTATATAGAGGTCCTGTGCTAGGCACTGTGGATATGACAAAACTGGAGTATGACCAGAGACAAGAGAACACGTAAGACTGTCCTGATTGTTCTGACAGAGTAAACAGGTGGATTCAGAGAACATAAAGCAGGGGACCCATCCCAGTCTAGGAATCAAAGAAGGGTGAAATGTTTAACAGAGACAAAAAGGAGCAACAGCAGTTAGATACGTTAGGTACAAATTCTAAGAGTTCAGTGTGTCTGGAGTGCCTCAGGTCAGTGGCAAGGAATGACAGTGGAGAGGAAGGCAGACGGTTCAGCGTATACAGTAACCTATGTTACAGACCTGGGCTTTACCCGAAGTGTAATTGAGATAGAGGAAGTTATTTAAAAGTTTTAAGTAGGTGATCACGTTTGAAAGGTCATCCTGAAAGAGTAACCAAACCATAGGTAGAGAGACTTTAGGGTTATGAATTTGTGGCAGATGAGACATAATGCTAGCCTGACCAAAGTATAGTACAGGGTTGGGGAAAAAAGTGTATGGACTGAAGAAGCACTTAAGCAGTTAAATCAAGAGAACCTGATGATAGGATAGGAGGTTAAGGGAGAACGAGGAGTCAAGAAAGATAGCTAGGTTTCTGACTGGGGCAACAGGGTGAATGAAAGTGATAAGAGATACTGAACAAACAGATCTGGGGAACAGGTAATAGGTTCAATTTTGGACATGCTGGATTTGTGGTATTTATGAGCTATCCAAGTGGAAATAATCAGTAACACATTAGACATACAAATAGTACAGGTCTTCAGCTAGTCTGAGGTGAAGAGGAGCGTTAAGTTCACCCAGAGAGAATATTGTGCAAGTACTGCAGTGTTAGGACCAAGCCCTGAAGAACACCAACAGTTAGAAACTGGAGAGTGAAAGATGCATCTTCGTAAATTAAGAAGGAAAGGTATGAGGGGTAGGAAGAAAATAAGTTTTATTTACTTTTACTTTAGTTAAGAAATGGCTCTTAATTAAACCCATGTGGCGGATTCATTTCGATATTTGGCAAAACTAATACAATATTGTAAAATTTAAAAATAAAATTAAAAAAAAAATACGACAAAAAAAAAAAAAAATTAAACCCAACAGAGCAGGGAGGGTTTTTAGTTTTACACCAAGAATTTTTCAATTGCACTATAGTTGATTTACAATATTGTGTTAGTTTCAGGTGTACAGCAAAGTGATTCAGTTATACACATTCTTTTTCAGATTCTTTTCCATTTTTAGGTTATTATAAGACACTGAATATAGTTTCCTGTGTTATACAGCAAATCCTTGTTGTTTATCTATTTTATATATAGTGGCATGTATCTGTTAATCCCATACTCCTAATTTATCTCTCCCCTAACTTCCTCTTTGGTAACAAGTTTTTTCTATGTCTGTGAGTCTGTTTCTGTCCTATAAATAAGTTCATTTGTATTATTTTTTAAAGTCCACATATAGTGATATAACATGTCTTTCTCTGTCTGACTTACTTCGCTTAGTGTGATAATTTCCTTCTTTTTGGCCAAACCTCATGGCTTGTGTGATCTTAGTTCCCTGACCAGAGATTGAACTGGACCACTGTACTGGAAATACCAAGTCCTAACCACTGGATCGCCAGGAATTCCCCAGTATGGTAGTTTCTAGGTTCATCCAAGTTGCTGCAAGTGGCAATATTTCATTCTTTTTTTATGGCTGAGTAATATTCTTTTTGTGCATGCACACACACACACATCTTTAACCATTCACCTGTTGATGGACACTTATCCACATCTTGACTATTATAAAGTGCTGCTATGAACATTGGGGTGCATCTACCTTTTTGAATTAGTTTTCATCTTTTCTGGACATACGCACAGGAATGAGATTTTTAGTTTGTTTTTTTTTAATGAAGTATGTGCTAAGTTGCTTCAGTTGTGTCCGACTCTTTGCAACCCCATGGACTGTAGCCCATCAGGCTCCTCTACCCATGGAATTTTCCAGGCAAGAATACTGGAGTATGTTATCATACCCTGCTCCACGGGATCTTCACAACCCAGGGATGAAACCTGTGTCTCTTGTGTCTCCCGCAGTGGCAGGCGGATTCCTCAATATTAGCACCACCTGGGAAGCCATAAAGTGGACGTGAAGTCACTCAGTCGTGTCCAACTCTTTGCAACCCATGGACTGTAGCCTCCCAGGCTCCTCTGTCCATGGGATTTCCCAGGCAAGAGTACTGGAGTGGGGTGCCATTTCTGCTACTTTATGTATGACCTTGGACAAGTCAATTTCCTCACTACAGAAAAATAAGCAAGTTTTGACCGATAGCAGTATTTCATTAGAGAGCTGTCTGTGCTTAAATTTTAAGACTTACTTCATTAATCAGGGTTTCAAATTTGTTCCAATTTCCTAAGAACCATTTAGGTAAATCACTATACCCATTTCTCTTTAGGCTGTCCATAGTAAACTTCAGGCTTAAAAATACCATGTTCCTCACCTTCCAAAATGCAATGGTATTTACACTCCCAACTAAGCTTTCATGCTATGCTATGCTATGCTATGCTAAGTCACTTCAGTCGTGTCCGACTCTGTGTGACCCCACAGATGGCAGCACACCAGGCTCCCCCGTCCCTGGGATTCTCCAGGCAAGAACACTGGAGTGGGGTGCCATTTCCTTCTCCAATGCATGAAAGTGAAAAGAGAAAGTGAAGTCGCTCAGTCGAGTCTGACTCCTATCAACCCCATGGACTGCAGCCCACCAGGCTCCTCCATCCATGGGATTTTCCAGGTAAGTGTACTGGAGTGGGGTGCCACTGCCTTCTCCGAAGCTTTCATAGGATGACACATAATTAGATTTCATATGCATATCTTAAGAACACGAATTACCTAAAGTTTAACTAGAACAGGTAAACTCTTATTTAAACTAGACCTTGGCCAATTTCAAGGAAGAAGCTTCTAGTACACTACTTGGACATTTGTTATAGTATTTGAATTATAACTCAAAATGTCTGTGGGCCAAAGTAAAGAGATGGAGCTGAAGCTGGTAAGCATTATCTGAATCCTCTCATTGCACTACAGCTCACTTAAAAATTCTGTCAGCAAACCCCAAGTCTCTCATATTGGCCAACAGACTAAAGATAACAAAAAATGAAGAGCAAAAACAACCCTATTGGGTTCTTATTCTTAAAATGTATAAACCCTTGTCATTCATCACCCCTAAAGCTTGCATCCACCTCCCTCCTTTAAAAGCAGTTTTAAGAGCAGTAGTTTTCGAAACTGGGCAGAAGGTACAGAAATCTTCCATATATCCTTTGTCCGCACATACGCATAGCCTCCTATATAATGTCAACATCCCACACTGCGAACACTTGTTACAATCAATGAACGTACACCGGCACATCATTACTATTCAAAGTACATATTTTACACTAGAGTTCACTTTTGGTATCGTATCTTCTTTGAGTTTTGACAAATTTACAACATGTAACCACCATTTCAAAATCATAAGGAATAATTTCACTGCCCCAAAAATCCACTGGGTTCTGTCTACTCATCCTTTGCTTTGTTGTTGTTCAGTTGCTGAGTTGTGTCCAACTCTCTGCCACCCCACGTACTGCAGCACACCGGGATTCCCTGTCCATCACTGTCTCCACTGAGTCACTGATGCCACCCAACCATCTCATCCTCTGTTGCCCCCTTCTCCTCATGCCCTCAATCTTTCCCAGCATCAGGGTCTCTTCCAGTGAGTCAGCTCTTTGCAGCAGGTGGCCAAAGTACTGGAGCTTCAGCCTCAGCATCAGTCCTTCCAATGAATATTCAGGGTTGATTTCCTTTAGGATTGACTGGTTTGATTTTGCTGTCCAAGGGACTCTCAGGAGTCTTCTCCAGCATCACAATTCGAAAGCATCAATTCTTCGGCACTCATCCTTCTTGACGGTCCAACTTTGACATCCATACACGACTACTGAAAAACCGATTTTTAACTCCTAAACTGCAAATAGTAGCTAAGAGATTCTAAATGCTGAAATGACATTCAGAATCTTGAGGATGAAAAGGGAAGGCAAAAGTCAGGGCAGAAAAAAATAGGCCAAAAATAAGAGCAAAGGAAAAGTAAAGGAGAGCAGCTGCATTTTAAGAATCAAAACACTCCACCCCTTAAAGAGCCAAAGCCAGATCCTTTAAGTACGGTTTTTCCTTTCCATTCCCTTCTAGGAATTCTAAGAGGGTCTTGGCTAATACACTATAACTGAGTCTTAAGTAGGCAAAGCAGTGATAGCTTAAGTAAATTCCTGATCTCCATATAAACATTTACTGGAAGTGACTCAAACCTTAGACCCACTCACTTTTAAAACACTAGTGGCAAAACTATGAACACTCGAGCTGGATGCTCTCTGATAGCACACTGTACACTGGCTCTACAGTTCTCTATGCTGTATTCATGAATAGGATTAGCTTGATTAAACAGACTGAAGAGATTTTATAACCCACACTCAGACTTTTCAAACGCTAAGTCCATTCTTTTCAACACATCTGCCCTTTATTCGGCACAAGTGATATATGCATACAGCATCAACTCTTTTTACAGTATTCTGTATCTCATCTGTTTCTTAATCATTGCCTACCCTCCTCGACTGATGCAATCTTAGCCTTGCTAGTTCCATTTTCAGTACTTCTCCCCCTCTAATCTATCACTAATCACTAGCTGCCTATTACTGCTCTTAGGAGATTAAGACCTACAGTAGTTTCCAAGTGTCCTAGCAGTTAATTCCAAGATGCATTACCTTACCTTCGTTGCCAAGTCTTTAATAAGGTGCCCCAGATTACTCCTCCTTTTTCCTCTCCTCATCTATCACCTTCTCATTGTTCAGCAGTTCAGTTGCTAAGTCACGTCCGACTCTTTGTGACCCGCATGGACTGTAGCTTGCCAGGCTCCTCTGTCCATTGTGATTCCCAGGCAAGTATACTGGAGTGGGCTGCCATTTCCTTCTCCAGGGGATCTTCTCGGACCAGGGATCGAACCCATGTCTCCTGCATTGGCAGGCTGATTCTTTACCACTGAGCCACCGGGGAAGCCCTGCTATGCCAGGTTTAAATGCCCTTTACCTGACAGTCCTCCACTTCCAACTCACATGTGGTGCCATGTGCCTGGAATCCCTCATTCCCCCCAAGACAGTCTACTGGTCATCTTCCATCATTTTAACTTCACTTGCCATGAGGTCTTGTCAGATCACTGTTAGAAAATGCTACTTTTTCTAACATAATGGATCATAACTCTGGGTGTATACTAGAATCATCAATGTGCATAAAGCTGTTTCACCAGTGTAGTTGTCTTAAATACTGAGGCCCTGGCTTCATATCAGACCAATTAAAACAGAATCTCTGGGCAAAGTACCCAGATACTGGTGGTGACAGGTGGGGAGTTGTTTATATTTGGTTGTTTTTTCCAAAGCCCTACATGTGATTTTAATAAGCAATCAGGGCCATGAACCACTACATTAACTCTACCCAGGCTAGAAACAGAACTCCCGTAACATTTATGCTCCCTAAACATATCCACATCCCTAAAATACACTTACTACATAGCCTTGACCAACGCATATAATGTGAATATCTAAAATAGTCCATCATGAGGCTTAGGCACTTTACAGTAGTTTATACACTCAAGTGTAGGGTTTCACTTTTGTAAAATGGGGAGGATACTGTATACATTATAGGGATGTCACAAAAGTCAAATAAGATACTGGATATTATACACTTAGCAAAACAAAAGAATTATAAAAGGCACAAACGTTAAACCCCTTCAGATATCAAGAATAACACATGGATTCACTTTTTAAGAAACAACACTTAAGTGGCAGTATGGAAGACATAGCTATCTGGATGAGGCTGAGTAGGGAGCTCCTGGCCAAGAGCTCTAATCAAAGGGTCATTCATAGTATAAACACTGGACAAATTTTTACCGCAAGAATGTCCCATCCTGATCCAAACTTTCCTTTAAAAAAATCCTATTTAGGTGAAATCTGGTTAAAATTAATGCCAAAAACCAATTAAAAAAAAAACCTGGAGACAAAGTCTTCGAAAGTAAGTAAAACACAGCCCTGGGACATGGCTGATTCTTACAGGCCCTTGGCCACATCATGTGAGGAGGCTGTTCTCACACAGAAGAACCGGCAGCTGGCTCTATCTGCTTCCGTGGTCCCTGTGTTTACAAGCATCCCAACATAGGATATCCAGAGAGGAACCTGCTGCCAGGGACTGGTCTGCCAGAAATTTAAAATGGAATAAACTTCACTCCTTTAGGCATCAAAACAAAGATTAAAAGGTATAAAGTAAAAATTTCAGACGTCCGTGTTCCTTGTCGCTCGCCGCAGCGCCTGGCGCCCGGGAAGAGGTGGTTGTGAGGGAAACCTGCTCTCGGCTAAAAAAAAAAAAAAAAAATTTCAAATGAATATTAGAGAACAGAAAATAGGCTAAGAATAACAATGCCAATTTCAACTGACTGACAAGGGCTACCAGGACTGGTGGTGCTGTATTTTAAGAAGAATTCTGAGAGTGAATATACCGGTTCATCAGGGAAGCATGCCATGTGAGATAATGGATACTGTAATGGGCAGAGGATGCAAAAGGGACAGCATCCTGGATGACAGATATTTTCCATTCAGAAGGCTCATAACTTAGAGAGTATAATCTAAGAATCTGTATCGGAAAAGGTAAGTGGCAATGATGTACACACAGAATAGCACAGTTCTATCAGAACTCATCATACTACGTAAAAATCACTTATTTGTTTCTGAGGGCAGGAACTTCAACACCTATCAGAATGCCTTATATGCAACTATGAACAAAGGCATATTTCGGGCTTCCCTGATGGGTCAGTGGTAAAGAAATTGCCTGCCAATGCAGGAAACACGGGTTTGCTCCCTGATTCAGGAAGCTCCCACACGCCACAGAACAACTAAGCTAGCGTGCCACAACTACTGAGCCTGGGCTCCAGAGCCCGTGAGTTCCAACGACTGAGCCCACCTGCTGCACTACTGAAGTCCTCGTGCCCTAGAGCCTGTGCTCCGCAACGAGAGAATCACCACTAGAGTCGCTCCCATTGGCCACATCTAGCAGCAACGAAGACCCAGCACAGCCAAAAATAAATAAAGTATTTAAAGGTATATTTAATTAACTCTGTAATAAGGAAACAAAGAATTATGAGATCACATTATTTTGTGATATGGCATAATCACTTAAGGTCTATACACAAAAATACTCTCACACTCTAGTAAAAGCCCATTTGAACAGCAAGCTGATTGCAGTAGGTACGGAGAAAAATACGCAATACTCCAAATGGGAAAGGCCAGTACTAGATTTAGAAGCACAACTTTTAGAAGGGACACTCCTCCCCTCATTTTAATCTTGAGTGTGCATGTGCTCAGTTGCTCAGTCATGTCTGAGTGCCCCATGGACTGTAGCCAGCCAGGCTCCTCTGTCCACGGAATTTTCTAGGCAATACTGGAGTGGGTTGCCATTTTCTCCTCCACAGGATCTTCCCAACACAGGGATCAAACCCACGTCTCTTACATCTCCTGCATTAGCAGGGGGATTCTTTACCACTAGTGCCACTTGGGAAGCCTTTACCCTTGGGAGATAGTAGCAAAAAGTTAAATGAAAGGTTAACCAACGATGAAACGATACTCCATTTCAGTTTGTGTAAGCTTTCACTAGACATATCCCATGATCAGCAATTTGTATTTAGTTCTCATACACACAGTATATGTCACAGCATCCACTATGTGTAATTAAGTACTTAAATGCTTAATATGGTGAGGTTCTAACATCTATTTTCACTTAGACACTATAACAATATTAGTACTATTTTAATTACAAGAGTTAGTGTGTGACAGAAGGGCAACCCTCCTATATTTGCTCCACAACTGGACCACAAGAGTGAAAAACTAGTTTTACCCAGGATTTAAAAACTGTATCTATTCTCAAGCTCAAAACTACAACCTCAAAACAAACACCTTAAAAGATTACTTCAAGTTACAGGACAGAGGTGTTAAAAGCAAAGTGGGTGGTTAATTCTAAGAATTAAGCTTTGCAAAAGATAAGTGTAATATTAATGACAAGTATTATTTGTGACTGGAAAGAATGGGTCTGGATGATCTCTCAAGGGAATCTTGGTCTGGATTTTCCATACTTGTACCTTCTTCCTACAAGTATGGAAATGAGCTTAATTGGCTCTTTGCTATTTTCTCCAGATATTTTAAAAAATTATCACGCATTAACAACAAATAGCCTTTCCCCACAGTTGGAAAATTTTTGTCACAAAATTCATGTGACTAGGCAAAGAATATAGATTTCTTTCTGTGGTAGTTCTGGAAGCAACAAGTGACAGACTATTGAAAAGGGGCTTTAAAACCTTAGATTCAAGAATCTTAACATTTATAGTTAATACAATATGACAAATCAATTTGATCTCACTAGTTGGGCAAATTTAAGCAACATTACTAATTGTAGGTTATCTAAAGCTAAAGAGGCTTTTATATCTCAAAAAATAAAAAGTGATTAACTTCATACTATCATCAGCAAACATTTGCCAGCATCTAAAGTGAGCTGGGAGCAAAAGGACTCAGGTTTTGGTCCAAGTCAAGCCTCTTTATTAACCATATGATCTTGCCAAGTTCTCCAACCTCAGATTCTTCACCTATAAAGCAATGAATCTGCCACCCAATTACCCTACTTACCTCACAGGGTTTCTAGGAGGATCCAGGTAGATAACCTATTTGAAAAATTATGAAGACCTAAAATATATAACCAACATCACGCTGATCACCATGTAAAAAGAAATCATTAATCCACAATTCTGCTTTATTGACTATGCCAATGCCTTTGACTGTGTGGATCACAACAAACTGTGAAAAATTCTTAAAGAGATGGGAACACCAGACCACCTGACCTGCCTCCTGAGAAATCTGTATGCAGGTCAAGAAGCAACAGTTAGAACTGGACATGGAACAACAGACTGGTCCCAAACAGGGAAAGCAGTACATCAAGGCTGTATATTGTCACCCTGCTTATTTAACTTATTACATTATGTGAAATGCCAGGCTGGATGAAGCACAAGCTGGAATCAAGACTGCCAGGAGAAATCACAATAACCTCAGATATGCAGATGACACCACCCTTATGACAAAAAGCGAAGAACTAAAGAGCCTCTTGATGAAAGTGAAGAGGAGAGTGAGAAAGTTGGCTTAAAACTCAACATTCAGAAAACCAAGATCATGGCATCTGGTCCCATTACTTCATGGCAAATAGATGGGGAAACAATGGATACAGTGAGAGACTTTATTTTGGGGGGCTCCAAAATCATTGTAGATGGTGACTGCAGCCATGAAATTAAAAGATCCTTGCTCCTTGGAAGGAAAGCTATGATCAATCTAGAGAGCATATTAAAAAGCAGAGACATTACTTTGCCAACAAAGATCTGTCTAGTCAAAGCTATGGTTTTTTCAGTAGTCATGTATGGATATAAGAGTTGGACATAAGGAAAGCTGAACACCAAAGAATTGATGCTTTTGAACTGTGGTGTTGGAGAAGACTCTTGAGAGCCCCTTGGACTGCAAGGAGATCCAACCAGTCCATCCTAAAGGAAATCAGTCCTGAATATTCACTGGAAGGACTGGTGCTGAAGCTGAAACTCCAATACTTTGGCTACCTGATGTGAAGAACTGACTCACTAAAAGACCCTGATGCTGGGAAAGATTGAAGGCAGAAGAAGGGAACAACAGAGGATAAGACGGTTGGATGGCATCACCGACTTGATGGACATGAGTTTGAGTAAGCTCCAGGAGTTGGTGATGGATGGGGAAGCCTGGCGTACTGGAGTCCACTGGGTCGCAAAGAGTCAGACATGCCTGAGCGACTGAATTGACCTGAACTGAATCCACAATTCCCTCCATTCCACTCACTCCATAATCAAAATCACATAACTGTACCAAAAGGAACTATACTGCTATGTGGTTCATTGTTATTAACTAAATTCACAGTCCATTCTCTAAAAGCCTGTCTAATGACAGGGAAAAGTAAATGAGCAGAAGAATAAATGTGGCAAAACAGGTAGTGAATTAGGTTACTAAAATCTTTTCTAAGATGGCCTGCCCTAAACTCCAAGATTCCTGATGGGTCCTTTGAAATCTTTCCTCTGGATTTCAGATGCTTAATTAAAGCACTCTTTTCACTGTTTAATTAAGAAACAGATGTATTTTTTCCTCTCACAATTTTTGAGTTTTGTGACCTAGTAAACATACCACAACACTTTTTACCGGATCATTCCAACTGGGCTCTCTAACGCTGCTCTCCAATGGCTTTCCCATGAGTGAGAAGCAATTTCCGACTTCTCAACTGGAATAGAGAATTCTTCCTTTCCTGTCACAGTTGATAGTTTGGTTTCTAGGCTACATTAAGCCAGGCTCTTGGCTTCCACTGTATGAATCTAGACAAGTCACTTACAGTGACTTGGGACTCAGTTTCCACACCTTTAAAAAATGAGAACTTGATTATCTCCAAGGATCTGTCTGGTTGAAATAGTGCATGAGTCTCTTCAGATCACATTTATCAATTACGTGACTAAGACACCTCGAAGAGTAATTCCATCGTGGCTGCAGCTTCCAAATATGCAAAACATTTCTCATCATTCCCCCAGCCTCCAAAGGATAGTCAAAGCTACTGTAGAACAAACAAGAAATAATTTAACAGTACAGTTTTGTGTGTGTGAGGTCTCCTAATGAAGACTACCTAGCTACACAACAGTTAAGATTGCAGTTTTTAGAGTCATTAGATTCAAAAAGAAACTGAATCAGAAAGATAATAGAAAGACACATGCAAGAAAACAAACATTGAGTGTTCATTTCCACAAACCAGTCCAATCTCATGCCAGGTTATTTCCTATGGGTAGGAATAATCTTAGGAGTCCAAGCCTAACCTCTGTCACTTTTAATCTTAGAATACCAAAACAGTCAGTAAGCCTTGCTAGATCACTCAATTTCAATGAACACTGGGAATCTTGAACTAAGAGGCCTGAATGAGGCAGTAGGGTGGGGGTGGGGAGCAGAATAAAGAAGCAGCAGCACAGGATAAGCATAGATGGAACTGTTTTCCTTCCAGGTAAGATTTTGTCGTAATGATTAATCAAAACAACATTAGAAAACTAAGTCCAATAATGAGTGATTCACTCAAAAACTATATGCAACGAACTCATCGAGGAGCAGATGAATTCTGGGAATTTAAAATCCTGTAATGCCCAGGCTGTGGCTGAAGTGGGAGTGGGCAGTCTGCCATCCATCAATAGCATTCTCCATACCACCCCTTCTCTGGTGCAGTCTGAAAACATAATATTAAGAAAAATGTACCCAAACATTAATACTTGAGGAAATATGCTGTCTCATGAGTCTCCTAATGACTTAGGAATCCAGTGACTGACTGGCCATCCAGTTTTAGTAATCAGTGAAAACATACTGGGAATTAGTTTTGAGCAGGGTGTTCAAAGATACTAACAAGTCCACATTAATTACCTAGAAATTTTTTTTTTTATATATGAGCATCGCGGATGGGAGAAGCATGCTCAGAAACAAGGACAAGGATCACCACTTAGCAAGCATGCAGAGAAACATCAAAATCACCAGTGAACAGCAGTCTAGAACACCCCTCTTCACTCATGTGGTTTCCTCTGTCTCAGGCATTACGTTAGTGCTCATCCAACTACAAAGTTTATTTGTTACAAAGATCACTAGTGTTTTATCCAAATAGACAGACCATAGAAATGGGCGGAAACAAAACAGCTTCTTTAAAGTGAAAAAGGGAAGGCTTTCGGTGAGTCTCCCAGACATCAATTTCTACTGTGAAACACCACTACCCAATGCAAATGATCATTTCCTTAAGTTCTCTGCTTATCTGTTACCTTCAACTCGACTATGCACCTGAGGAGCATAAATACATACATGACTGTAAGTTAAGATGAAATACACTGTAATGATTTCCATTATTTCTCCAGGGCAAACTGCTTTGAAATATGATTTTAGGTTACTAGCACTTATGTAAGAACACAAAGCTCTTAGATGTCTGGGTTTCTGGTATAGGCAGAAGATGAAGGCAGAAAGAGTACTAAATATAGTACTAAATAAAGAATATCCTAGAATCCCCCCAAAAACCAAAACTGTCTGCAGTCTGACACATTTAAAAAGATGTTAGCCTAGAAAACATAAAATTAACCAAACCTTTCAAGTATCATGATACTTTTTCTGATAAATTCTATAGTTAAACCTACAATCACAGTTAAAAGTCTTAGAATGTAAAGAACTCACACATTTTATTGCTTCTCCCCCAAATTTTAAATAATATATATAAACCCTACTTTTACTAGTATACAGTGAACCTGCATTTACCTAAAAATGAAATTACAGTAACAGCACAGCCTAAGGAAAGCAATGAAAAAATATTAAGAAACCCCAACCAAAGTAAGAGACATCTCTTCCCCGCTAGTGTTATGGGTAACTTCTAAAGCTCAATGTGTTATAATTTATCTTTTCACATACTGCATAATAATGTTGACACAAATTATGTCAGATATAAGGAAAGGGAAAAAAATCATTAGCTGCACAGGGTCTTCCAATATATGTTATCACAGATAAACAAGGCAGTCAATCTAAGCTTCACATAACTTGATCAGAGGCTGTAGATGAGACGGCGACAGTTACCATTGACTAGGCTAAACGATAATAAGCCATAACCTAAAGGCACAGGATTAGATACACCGCACGCCTCTCGGTATTACACACCTCTACTTCGTTCAATGTTTGGACTGAAACATAATTTTACCCGCCTCCATGCGTTTTCTCCTTTACAATATAAATTACTTCCAATCCTGGCTGGCTAGGGGCGTAAAACATTTTCCCCAAGAGAAACCTATTGAAAGAGACACAAGCCTAGGGCTTTTTCTCTCTTTATAATTTTAATTAGGCATGTGCCTCCACCTCGTCTTACACTTTTCTCTCGGTTACCTCTCAGGAGGGTGTGAGAATATCAACATCCGGTCGTCCACCCCCACCCTCTCAGGAGTGCCTCGCACAGACAAGGATCATCCTGCTCCTTCCCTTTCAGTCTCATCACCTTTGAGAAGCTTATCGAATACTTCTTCCCTTCGCTCCCCCACCCTTATTCATGGCTGAGCACCACAGGCTCCCCATCCTTCTTCCAAGGAAGGGACTGGCAAAAAAGAAAGAGGCATGCTCGAGAAATGAAAGATGAAGAAACCTGACAACCAAACAGCTTAAACCAATGGGGTTGGCCTTTCTCTCCCACCTTGGCCTCGGACCAGTAGTCGGTTCCCTAAATGCTGAAATCTCTGGTCTTCACGCTCTCCCCACCCCCCATCCCCTCAGAGATGAGGCCGGAAAATGAAAAGGCCGGGGTGAGCCGCGAGGCTGGGTCAATCCTATCGGAGCCTGCCGTCCCCGGGCGGGGGTCCCCGGGGAGGATGGAGATCGCGGGGGAGGAGCGGGGGGCCCCCCGACCCGGGACCCTCCGGCGCACCCACCCGAAGACAACCGGAGACCCCGGGGCCCTTCCCCGTCGGCCTCCCCCCGGCCCAGGCCCCCGCAGGGCCCCTCCCCGGTTCGGCACTGCAGCGGCACCCGGGGCGGACCCCAAGCTGGCCTCACTCGCACACACGCCACACACAAAAGCGCCGCGGCCGCCGCCTTCCCGCCCCCACAGCCCGGCGGAGCAATCAATGAGGCGGCCGGCGCCCGCGTCTCCGCCGCGCACAGCCGACAGCCGGGCCGGACGGCAGGGGCGGCGGCGAGGCTCACCATCGCTCCGCTTGATCTCCACGTAAATCCCGATCTGGATCTTGCCGAAGTTGGCCGTTGCCATCACCTCATCTGGAGCAGCGGCGGCGGGCCGAGGGAGGGGGACCGGAGGGCGGAAAAGGCGGGGAGGGGGCGGGGTAGGTGTGGGAGGGGGAGCGGTTGCCCGCGGCCGCGCCGGCCCGGGCGACAGCGTGAACGCGAGCCGGGGCCGCGAGGAGCAGCGGCGGGCTGGCAGGCAGAGGCCCCGGGCCTGCAGGCCGGCGGGAGGACGCGCACGCCGGGGCGTCGGGGTGAAGCGAGGGCCGGGGCGGTGCGGCGGCGCGGGGGAGAGTGGGAGGGCTCGCGCCGCCCGCCCAAGAGCCGACGCTGGGGAGGCGGGGCGCCCCGCGCCTGCGCAGAGCGTGCCTCCCGCGTCTTTTCCTGGTCGGCCCGCCTTGCTCCGCTGCCTGGAGGCGGCCCCGCCCAGCTCCGCGGCTGGGCGGGCGGCGGCCGAGGCTAGGCCGGCGGAGGGAGCGGAGCGCGCGCGGCAAGGCCCCCAGGGAGCCTGCGTCTAGTTTGATTTCGGCGCGCGGCCTGGAAGAGGCGGGAATCTGCGCTTCCAAGAATTTGCATTGTTGCTGGAATGGATTAAGCTCCCTGCGGTTTCTGGGCTTTCCAGCTGGAGCGCGAGGCTGGGGGATGTGCATTTAGGGGTCGGCCATTGACAGCATGGGTTCAGTGTCTCATCTGACAGTGTCACCTCCATTGCTTCTTAGAGGTGGCCTGTGCGAGCTGTCCCAAGATTTCCCATCCAGTGGTAGAAGAAACACCTTTGAGTTGTCACCCACACTTAGTCGGAATGAAGATCCGCTTTTCATGGCCTTGACTTACGGCTCATCGCCATTCAAAAAGAAACTCGGCGTGGGCGGGGAGTGGGGGATTTGACTGCTGGATTTATGATGCATCGGATGCAGATGTCTTGGCTCTGCTGTAGAGTTCAAGACTATTTGCCCTGGACCATAAACCAGTAACAAGGACAGAGGGCCAAATAAAGTTGACGAAGAAATGTGCCTTTTCGGTAGTCAGTTGATAGTTTGACCACACCAGCGTGTGGAGAGCAGGATTCTTCATCCTGGCAGAACAGGAAGGCCTTGTGGACAGGGACCGTGGAAACTATGTTTACAGCATTCTGTACAAACCTCCAAACGTGTGACATTTGCTTCTAGTTTTAGGACTTGATATGGAGGAAACACATTTATCGTGCCCTGCTTTCTCTAGTCATTGTTAATCTCCCTGTAATGATAATATAAAACATACAGTTTTAAAATTAAAAAATTGGAAACTGGATATATGTGTGTTAAGTGTGTGTAGGAGTATATGCAAATAGCTAGAGTTTTTAATCCTAATATAATCAAGTCAAGTAGACGCTAAAAAATTTGTTGAGAAAGATTTGGAGTCTGTAACTTAAATGTATTGAAGGCATACTTGTCAAAGAACAAAGTTTCTTAGATCCAGTCTAAAGTAAAAATAATGTCTGTGAGAAAAACACTAGGCAGACAACTTTGAAAACCAGCTTTTACATATCAGAAATGACATTACTGTAAATCTCAATTTAGGACCTCTGTTTCAAAATAAGATTTGACCAAATCAGGATTTGTTTTGGTTTTTTTTAATTATCTTGAGCGTTTTATCTGAACTCTTTGAGCTTCTGTCTAGTAGAGCACCTCTGATGTCTCTATGACTGAGGTATAAAGTATCTATGTATTTGCTTGCAAATTCTTTAAAGAATACAAATAAATCAAGCTATACACCTGTTAAATTTAAAATTGCTTCATAAATGTGTTTTATCATGGTTGCTGACACATACCTTGCCCTCCATGGGCTATATAATTAAGAAGCCTAAACCTTTAATCCATAGTCAAAGGTATTTAAAAAATATATACATTAATCTGCTCTATAAAAAATGTATGAGATGTGCTACTTGTCAAACATAAAAACCTTTCCTTTATAGGTCATACCCAAAAGGCGTATGTTTTTCTGTATGCCCCACCCAGCATCTGTATTTCCCAAGACTTGCATCTTGGGCCTTGTGCCAGTGGCCTTCTGAAGAGCACGGGTAAATAAATGCAGTGCAGCTACGTTTCCATCGACATCCTAGATCAAGAATTCTGACTCTGGCTCCAGCGTTAGCAAACTATATAACCTTGACTAGAACAGTGACTGGCATATAGTAGGCACTCAGACATTTGTTCAATGAATTAACTTGTTAAACTGCTCTAAATCTCGGTTACTTTCTTAAACAGCCTGGAAAAATAACTTCTATTCTCTCAATTGCAGAAAATTTTCATGAGGATCAAATGAAATAATAAGATGTGACAATATTTTATACGTACAATCAAGTTAAAAAAAGAGAGTAAACAACCCTATAAAACATAGCCTAATGCTTTACTGTAATCTTCAAATCATTAGTTGAAATTTTATATCCAGTGATATAAAATTAAACACACTTTGCAATTTGGCTCTGCCCCTCAACAACTCATATCTGAGAGGATAGCAAGAGCTTAACAGACCCGTCTGTATTCTTTTACCCACTTAAGTCCTTCCTACCTTAATTTACAGAATAATTTGCTCAAGGATAATTTCCATCAAGTCATATCCTTTTAATAGTGGCTGCTGTTGTCCTACCCTATCCTGAATTGATAAACCATTTCAAAAAAAATCATAATTTCTGTAATAAAGCCAAGCCAATCTCCTTATAAAGTCTAGATTAAATTTTTTTTTGTCTGCTTTGGAGTCATTAGTACATAAACGTTAAGAGATTATTCCAAGAAAGAGGCTATTAAGTCAGTGAGCAAGATTTGAAGCAGAGGGCAGCACTTACCGGAACCAGTTACCTGCTCCTCTGGCAAAAAGCAGAGGAAGGACCTGGCTTCAGTTCTAGCTCAAATTATATGTACTTGTCTACATCTTCTTATTTGAAAATTTCCATTCAATGTTTGCATCTAAGTTACTTTCACAAAGTTTGTGAATTTAGGATCGAACGGAAGGATAATAGAGTTGATAGAAACTTTCTTTGACTTTATTGTCTACTTTCTGTCCTAGGCTGTTTGGGAGACTCTGGTTGTCAGTGATTCCCATTGCCATTAAATTTACTCAAATTTTAATTCTAATTAAACTGGTAATATACTAATTTACTATACTAATTTACTAATATATTTATATATTAGTATATATATATATCTAATTTACTGTATATATTATATATATATATATATATCTAATTTACTGTAATATATTTTAGTCCTTAAACAAGTACATTAAAAACACTTGGGAGATATGAATCCCAATTGTACCCACTCTATAATATCTGCTTTTTTCTTCTCTATTGGATTTCTCTTCCTGCCTGCAAACATTTTCAGACTCCTTTGTCTTGGAAAAAAATTTTCTTGATTCTTCTCTTGCTATTCAAATTCCATTCTATTTTTTTCTTTCCCTCCCCAGCAAAATTCTCAAATGACTGCTTTAAATGCTCACTACCTTGATTCCACATCACTCATTTCCTAACCCCTAGACCTGGATTCAGTCCTCTACTGTATTATATTTTTTAACGTCAACAATTACCTTGTAATTACCTCATTCAGTATACACTACCATCTTTATTTACCTTGAATTCACTGGAGAATGGCCAACCGGCTCTCTCCCAAACAATACCTTGCCCATTCCCACCTCAGTTTATGCTCAAAGAGTAAATAATTTACTCTCCTCTTTTTTAGTCTGTGCTGCATGGCTTGTGGGATCTTATTTCCCCGACCACGGATTGAACCTATGACCGCTGCAGTGGAAGCACAGAGTCCTAACCACTGGACCGCCAGGGAAGTCCCATATTATTCTCTGTCTAAAACTTTTCCATGTGGCAAAGCACAGCTGTAGGTATGCGGGTTTTCTTTATGGTATTTTGTCCTCTCAATCCAATCTATAATGGCTGCTCTGTCTGAGTGATTCTCCCCCAGCCAGGATCATCAGACACATTTAAGAAATATTTTAATAAAAATGCATAAGCACAAATTTTACTTCAACCTAACAGTTTAAAATTTCTAGGGGTGGGGAGCTTAATGTGGTCTGTTTTTAAAAAACTCATCAGGAAGATTCTGAAATATATGTATAACTGGTTGAGAACTATTGATTATGCCTGAATTTCCATAATTTGGTATTTTCTAAACACTGGCCACTTAGGGACTAGGTACTGAATAGACATTGATTGGTTATTTATCTAGTCCATCTTCTTGGTTAAAATTCTTTCATGTATACTTTTCAATTGTCTACTTATCAAACTTATTTTGATAGTATACTTTCATCTATACCTTTTGATAGTGTCTTGGATTATATTAACAGTAAACTTTTGGTAGAGAGCTAATTTTAAGGCCTTTTAAGGTCCATATGGGACTTAGATCTGTATAGGAATATCAATAATGTGGTATCATATTCAATTATTGTCTGCTTTGATGTATTCCTAATCCTTATACTTGTTCATGAAGTGTTTGCCTTTTAATTTACATGACTGATTCCTCTCAAAAATAGGAAGTATAGAGGTTTTCCCTTAAATCAGATTTTCAGTAATTTGATGAATATAACTCATAAATAACAAGAAATGGTCTTTTCACCATTTGGAGTAATATATCCAAAGTGAAAATCATTTCTATATCCTTACAATAGTTATTTTATATATTATTACAATAGTTATTGAAGCTGAAATTCCAATACTTTGGCCACCTGATGGCAAAGAGCTGACTCATTGGAAAAGACCCTGATGCTGGGAAAGATTGAGGGCAGGAGGAGAAGGGGATGACAGAGGATGAGATGGTTGGATGGCATCACTGACTCAATGGACATGAGTTTGAGTGAACTCCAGGAGTTGGTGATGGACAGGGAAGCCTGGTGTGCTGCAGTCCATGGGGTCACAAAGAGTCGGACACAACTGAACAACTGAACTGAACTGACAACAGTTATTAATTCAAGAGCTTAGTAAACTCTTTTATAGAGTTGCTATGGAGCATCAATGAAGTAAAATAGAATGATTGATGTTGTGCTACACATACTCATTATTTTATAAAACTATGACCAATGTTAGTTTGTTCAATATATTCAGTCTAAGTCAAGTTTAACTAGAGAGAATAAGGTTCCCTGAAATATTTCTTGTCGTTAAAGGATAGCATCTGATTTTTTTGGTTGCTGTTATGATGTAATAATAAAAAACTTTACAGAAAGCCAAGTTTCCAATAAATATTAAGACCCCAAACATCCCTTATTTCCCTAATCTTTGTTAATATACATACTTACTCTTATGGCTGTTTGAATTCCTTTAAATGAAACATACATGTTATGTACCATGATTGGAAGCTAGCTAAGACAAAGAAAACACATAACAGTGGAAACAAAGACATTTTTTTCATTGTAGATTTAATCTCTTAAAATATTTGTTTTGCTTGACTTCACTTCTTATGACTATTTCAGTGTGTTTTTATAGTCCCTATATTTATAATTTTGGTTTTTGTTTTACTGCGCTGGGTCTTCGCTGCTACACACAGGCTTTCTCTAGTTGCGGAGAGTGGGGCTAGTTGCATGGACTTATTGTGGTGACTTCTCTTGTTGAGGCATGCAGGCTTTAAGCGAGGTCTCAGTAGTTGTGCATGGGCTTACTTGCTCTGTGGCATGCGGAATCTTCTGGACTAGGGATTGAACTCCTGTCCTCTGCATTGGCAGGTGGATTCTTATCTACTGTGCCATCAGGGAAGTCCCATATATTTATAATTTTTAATAGCCATATCTATTCCATATATTTATTCTTCTTTTTGGGGGGAGGCCACACCCCGGGGCATATGGGATCTTAGTTCTCAATCAGGGATCCGACCCATGACCCCTACTGCAAAAAAGCAGAGTCCTAACCACAGAGTCCTAATTCCTGCCAGGGAATTCCCTTGCTATTCCATGTATCTCTAAGTCATTTTTTGCTTATACATTCACTGTATTGTTGGGTTATCTTCAATGTAAAATTCTAATTAGGAACATCTTTGAAAAACTTTTTTGTGGGAAAATTCCTCTAACTGAAAATATCACATCAAAAGATATGAAAGTTATCACTTAAATTGCAAAGGAGATAACATCACTTTCTTCTTAAAACCAATCACCAGCATCCTAGAATAAACTCTAAATTCTTTACAAAACAACACATGATCTAGCTTTGGTGATCTCTCTACCCGAGTCTGGTACCACACACTCCTGCTCATTCTTCTCTAGCCTCACTGAGTTATTTACTTTCCCTTAAATATTTCAAACTCTTCCCCAGATCAAGATAGTGACTCTTGCTCAACTTGTCAACTTGTTTCTGTTATCTTTCAGATATGAGTAAAAAAAATACCCAAATTTATACTTGCTGATGTGATAGTCTTTTCTCGAATGAGCTGAACTGGTAATGTATTTTCTTATTTACAAGACCTAGAAAATCCATATTTAATGTTTTTGTCTTCTAAACCTCAAAAATGTCTAGTAGATAGCTAATTACTAAGTAATGAATTCTTATAAAGAATTTTTAAATGCAAAAGAGTATAAAGTAAAATGAAAGGGAGAACTCTCAGCCCTCCACCCCACCCCCCTCAACCTCTCACATACTCCCTCGCCCTTGCTTGCCCTCCAAGTTCCTTGGCTTGGGTGGAACCCCTGTTAATACTATATCAATCCAGTAATCCTCAAACTGTATTGGGCACAAGATTCATGTGGGTTGATTGTTATGCAGAGTCTAGGGTTCAGTCACCAGAGACTATGATTCAGCAGGTCTAGTATGTAGTTCAGTAGAAGATCTTATATGGTCTAATAGATCAGGAGATCTTACATGAAGTCCAAGAATATGTATTTTTAACATGTACTCTAGGTACTTTAGGTGATTTTCATACAAATAGATGATGATGCTTTCAAAAACTTTTAAAAAACTCATTTAACATATGAGTAATGCCTATAATTTATATTTTAAAGAAGTCATGCTTTATATATTGT
Organism: Bos indicus; assembly: GCF_029378745.1. Classification (NCBI taxonomy): domain Eukaryota; kingdom Metazoa; phylum Chordata; class Mammalia; order Artiodactyla; family Bovidae; genus Bos; species Bos indicus. The sequence continues at coordinate 16,989,698 of NC_091779.1, forward strand.
TCTGAAAGTTTCTTTTAAAATATATTTTGGACCCCTTTCCATGACAGTGTTCACAGATCTACCTCTGTTTTAATACCTGGTTATTATTCCACTGTATGTTTGAATAGTAGAGTATAGGCAGATAAGCATGTAGATAATTATTTGTTTCCATTTTATCTCTTGCTCTTATCAACAGTGTTGAATACATTCATTTTGTCCTGTTGTGTGAATTGTTCTATAGGATAACATCCTAGAAGTAGAATTGCTGAGCCAAAAGATAATCACATTTTCAATTCAGGGTAAAATTGAGCAATTTTTGTGTTGTTTTGATATTTTTGATGTTATACATCAATTATGTTTCACATATTATTTTAATTAAGCATAATATATCATCATTTTCATTGTTAATCTATGCCCTGATATACCCTCTCCCATTCCTGTAGATTTCCAGATATCTAACCAAATTCTTGGCCTTGACATACTGCCTTGTTCTGACTTCTAGCTTGTGTACAAAGCCTGCTTCAGGAGTTGATTCCGACCCCTGCTTTAAATTTATGGCCCAGTTTTCTGTAATTTCCCAGGGCTAGCTGTTTCCACACCTCCCTTGTACTCATTGCTATGTCATGATTCTGTAAGTCCACACCCCACCCCAGGACTCCATAAAACAGTTCCACCCACATCCTTCTCACCTACTCCTACACATATGGAACAATAACAAACTATATAAATAATTTGTAGTTACATGCTGATTGTGTAGTGTAGGCTCTAAGTAGAGAAGAAAGTCCATTTGAACTAGCGAAGTCAGGAAAGAATTTTTAAAATACCCTTTATGTTTTTATATTTTGTTTATGACCATTGAAGAAGTTCAGTTTTAAAAAGGGAGTAGGGATCAAGCTAGGCCCTGAAAGATGACTGGGATCCATATAGACAGAGATCTAAATAGCAGAGAAGAAAGGAAACAAGGCAAAAACAACAAAAAAAACCCAACCACAAACAGAAGTAGGATATTTTTGATACAACCACTTGATGAAGCCATTTTGACAAGAGGTAGGACAGCCCAGTTAAAATGTAAAAGTCATGATTTCTGCCTTAAACCAATGTGGATGTGTACAACCAGACATCTGCATTCTGTCTCTAATGCTCACTCTAAATATGGTGGACTTCTGTGTTCTACTTTAGTCCCTTCGGTATTGCTTGACCTTTAAGTTAGCATGTATTGTTTTTATAATCAGATTTTTTTTTTCACAAAAGTATAGAATCACCAGTGTTTGCAGGAGGGAGATTGAAGAGACATAGCTGATAAGAGACGTACACCTTGAAGGTGGATATTATTGTGATGGGCTTTGAACATTGTGCAGAGATGTTCACCCTTGGTAGGGACATCAGTGGGGAATTCCTTTGAGGACCGGTATGGCAAAGCAAAAACCCAATTTATTTAAAGCTATAATTTACTTTGTATTTTATTTTGATAGAATGCCCAAGTCAGTCAATTTAGATTTGGTATTGTAGTGAACATGTGTTGCTTCCTTCTCAATAATCTCTTCTTCCTTCCTAGTAATGCCTTGACTTTCCCAATTATAGAGTTTGAATGGGACTGACCCCTCCTCCAACAGCTCCAAGCGTAGGCCCTGATTAGTATAAGCCAGTCAGTAGATTTCATCCCCCTGACCCAGTGATTGTGTCATAGATGAAAATCCTCCAGTAAGGTGCAAAGAGTCTCCGTTCTCAGAACTGGTTTGAGTAATTAGGGAAACAAACTCCCACTTTTCTGCTAGAAAATGAACCTGAAGACGGTAGCTCCAGAGTTGTTAGCAACGATCTTTGTGACCACAAAGTGAGGGCCTGGTGAAAAAAATGGACTCAACATCGACAAAGCAGAGCCAAAATTTTGAGGGAGAGAAACTGGGTGCTTGCCCTGATTCTTGACCTGCTGGGCTGAGTGAAAGCTTACCTGAAGTCATATCTATCTCTGAGTTTTCCTGCAACATAATCCGTAAATTCACTTCAATGTTTCAGCTAGTTGAATTTTCTCCTTTCTGCAGCCAAAAATCCCAGTAAATGCAAGTGACATAGCCCTTGTGGATGTTAGTACTGTCCTGAACTCTGTAAGAGGTTGTCATGTGCAGAAAATGGATCAAACATTAGGGTTTGAATTTGTGCTTTGACAGAGTTTATAGCAGAAGTTGAAGTCCCTAAGGTTCAAATTCCCACAGGGGTATAGAATTTAAAATAGTCTCACTAGTAGATTTATTATCAGTTGGCTTCTAGAAATTATTTTTAGCAATCTCCTATCAAGCTTCGTTTTACCTTTAACTGAATACTGGAAGAAATGGGGCTAAAGATGTAAAGTAGTTTGGGTCAGTCATTTTAGTTTATTTTCTAACCTCTTGATGAGAAGTATTTGTACTACATTAGAAGCTGTAAAAAAAAAATAGAAATTTAAGATTTCATTTTGAAATCAATTCACTTGGTTTTACATAAGATCCCAAATACAATCTGAAGATATAAGGTGCTATTTGAAACAAGTCATTGAGGAAACATATACCCTTATTATTGAACTTAAAGATTTAATCCTTTTTTAAAAAGTGGTTTTTCTCGGACTGTAGAAGCAGTTTCCTATAAATCATGTTAGACCTGGAAGGACTGTAGCAGGAGTGGCCCCAAGACTTGCATTTGTAAGAGTTGCTGTTGAAGGGCTGGCCAGAGCCATGTTTAAAAGAGTGATAACTAAGGAAGTGGATGAAAACTATCTGAAGAAGGAAAAGAAATATAAGTAAAATATCAGTTGATGTTAGAGAATCCAGGCACGTTTAGTTTATGGTTTTTAAATAGGCATGGCTTTGATTGTGACAAAGGCCTTCAGAGCAGTTCAAAGAGAAGGAATAAGTGGATCCTGCAGAAGTTTTGGGAAGACTTTGCTGAACTCTGACACAACCATCAGTACCTGTCCAGAAATTAACAGAACTTCAGAAAGAGACTTTTGAGGAACAGTCAGAATGTGTACACGTACTGAATATTGTATATGTTAAAGAATCATCTTTAATTTTATTGAGTGTGAAAGTGATATATATCACTGTTCTGTTTTTTTTAAATATTGCTATTTAAAAATATCCCTTATTTGTTAAAGATACACACACACACACATGCATCTGCACACATGCACACTCACACCATACAGAGACTTTTATCAAAGGGGAGACACCGTGAATCTTTTAAACTCTTTAATAAAGATGAAATTTTCAGTCCTTACAAGTTGAAGATTGATACAAGAATGTCACATGTCATGGAAAACGGAAGATATGAAAATCACAAGAATTCTATAAATGAATAGCAGAAACTGCTGATCCTCAGCCTCCCCGTCTTAGCGCAGCCATATGATAGAGTTCTGGCCAGCGGAAGGTTAGTACAATTGATGTGCACTCTTTCAAGCCATCAAACCTTCCTGCATTGTTCTCATTTTTTCCCTCACCTTTCAGTTGAAGGACAGAACTCCTAGAAATGAGTGAAGCCCAAAACCGGAAGGAGCCTGGATCCTGAATGACTGTCCCTCTCCCCTCGGAACTACAGTGCACTATACAGTGTTGGATAACAAGCAGATTTTTACTGGATTACATCACTAACAGTTTGGTATTGTTTATTACAGAAGTTAGTCTGTTATGATTAATACACAAGTCACCATCAACATTTTAGATTATTAAATGATAACTAAAAGTGGTGGTTTGATTATGACCAGAGAATTCTCATAGGGCACAGGTTTGCTAGGAAACCGATTCTGAAATAGAGATTACTCTTCACTTTCACTTTTCACTTGAATACATTGGAGAAGGAAATGGCAACCCACTCCAGTGTTCTTGCCTGGAGAATCCCAGAGACGGGGAAGCCTCATGGGCTGCTGTCTATGGGGTCACACAGAGTCGGACATGATGGAAGTGTCTTAGCAGCAGCAGCAGGAAATTTACTAGAAAGTGGCTTAAGGATCAACACCTTCTGGAGGGCATAAGAAGTGGGACTGGGCAGAAGGAGAAGTTGTATTTCGATGCAGTGGCAACAAAGGCCGCTCCAATTGCATGGAGAGCTTTAGAGCTAGGATATTCTTTCAAAGATTCTCGAGTTGAAATGAGGGAGCAGTTGTACCCCTGTATGTGGGCCAGGTTTTGCATGTGAGTTTTCCTAGGGGAGGGGAGATGATGTTGGTTGAGGCAGCTTCCTTTGGCAGTGGGCAGCGCCTGAAGAGGAATTCGTCTGGGAGTCCTCAGTAGCCAACACTCCTGTAACAGGATATTAATGCCTTAAAGATGGGTCTGGGCAGTGCAATACATATCCACTTCAGAAATATTCCAGAAGCTGGGTTGTGAGTGACAATATGCTTTTAATGAATAAGCCAAGGAGCTATTTATTGTTTACTAAGGAGACTGCCTACTAAGGCCAAGGGATTAGTAAAGTCTGTATTGAATGCCAAGGAGTTTGAGAAAATAATACTAAGACAGCAGAAGATGGGTAGATAGGGGAAGTCGGAGAATCTTCCTTTTGGTTAAAACCAAAAGACCTGGTTAAAGATAACTGCTTGAAATAAACCCACTCCATTGTTCTTGCCTTGAGAATCCCAGGGACGGGGGAGCCTGGTGGGCTGCTGTCTATGGGGTCGCTCGGAGTCGGACACCACTGAAGCGACTTAGCAGCAGCAGCAACAGCTTGAAATACAAGCACAGCTTCTAAATGTTACCCTCCACTGACTTTCTGATTACCCATTTAATGATAATATTTCGTTGAAAACCAGTTGGAGACTATTAAAATGATCAAAACAAAGGTTCAGTGAGGTCTTTAAAACTTGATTCTTAATACATTTTTAAAGAAGGCAATCTTTCTCTTTAAGAATCTTTAGTATTTGCTGCAGAACAATGTCTTGAGAGGGTAGAAAAGTTGCCCAAAGATAAACTACATTTGGAGCATAGTCTAATGTTTTAAAATTACATTCCAAACTCTGATTGCCTCATAGAGTCTGAACGACTGAGGTTGTAGATTGAGGGCAATAATATTCCAGGGGTAACAAAAGAACTGCAGTGATGGAATATCTACCTTTTTTCCTCAAAGGTAATTTTCCTCAAATTACCCTCCCCCCAAAAAAAGAATATAATTAACATTTGTATACTCACTGCTAAGTCGCTTCAGTCGTGTCCAACTCTGTGCGACCCCATAGACCGCAGCCCACCAGGCTCCGCCATCCCTGGGATTCTCCAGGCAAGAATACTGGAGTGGGTTGCCATTTCCTTCTCCAATGCAAGATAGAGAAAAGTGAAAGTGAAGTCACTCAGTCGTGTCTGACTCTTATCGACCCCATGGACTACAGCCTACCAGGCTCCTCTGTCCATGGATTTGCCAGGCAAGAGTACTGGAGTGGGGTGCCACTGCCTTCTCCGGTATACTCACTAGTACTTTTTTATTGTTATATAATCTTTCTTTTTTATTGAAGTATAATTGATTTACAAAATTATGTTAATTTCAAACATACAACATAAGAATTTGATATGTTTATATATTGCAAAATGATCACCACACTATAAATCTAGTTATCAACTGTCACCATACAAAATTATTACAATGTTAATGCTTACATTCTTATGCTGTGCATTACGTATCATGACTTAACTGGAAGTTTATATTTTTTAATCTCTCTCATCTATTGCATTCATCCCCCTCTGGCAACTGCCAACTTGTTCTCTGTACCTATGAGTCTATTTCTGTTTTCTTATGTTTATATTTGTTTTTTTCTAGATTTCACAAATAAGTAAAATTATATAGTATTTGTCTTCCTATGATATTTCACTTAGTGTAATACCCTCTAGGTCCATTCATGTTGTTGTGAATGGCAAGGTTCATCTTTTTTGTGACTGAGTACTATTTCCATTGCTTGTATAAATTTGCATATATGTATGCAACATTTTTTTTTTGCAACATTTTTTAATACATTAATCTTTTGATGGACTCTTGGATTGATTCCATATCTTGGCACCAGTACTTTTAATAGCTAATAATTTGTTACTAAATAATAATTATTTTATTCATAGTTAAAGATCTTTTATACTTGTAAATATTTTAAAGTTATATTCTTTATTTTTTATAAAAATGACTGGTTTGAATTATATTCATTCATAACCCCATGACTTTCTAATTCACACAATGACATTTAGATAACCTTTACTAACTCCAAATGGAAAAAGTGGGAACTTGCCCAGGAAAGGAAATCCCCCTAAGAGTTCACAGCTACAGAAATAAATCCTCAGGCCGACTCCAAGGGTGCTCAGTTGATCTAGTTCATGTTTCTACTGGAGTGCTGACTTCAAAGGAAACTTCCTGAAACCTCACAAATACTGACCTCTTTCAGAAGCTGGTAATATGAAGCAAAACAAAGTTTCCAAACTCAGTTGCATTGAATTGTACTTGGGAACAGACAGTTCCTGTTAGAAGTAACTGTACCCTATCATGTAGCCCAGCAAACTGTCCTGGATTACCACACTTGAGAAATTCAGGTTTGTTTTTTCTAAGTTTCCTATTCTAGGGACAATCAATCTTTTTGATGGTTATCTCATTGGAACAGAAGTCATAGGCCTTACCTATGAAATAAAGCTTCATAATACTTACGTGTATGTGTGAGTCAGTGTATGAAATGCTGATAAATGTAAACTATAAAAGGAATGATTTAGGGTACTCCATAAAAATACATGACCAATTTTGTCTTATTAGATAGTGTAGAATATATTATATTTGTGAATCTGCTGCCAAGGAATCCTTCCTAAACTGTTTCTGAGATGGGGATCTTGAAAAGTGAATTTTGCCAAATTTTCCTTAAAAATTATTCACTTGTTCACTCATTCAACAAATATCTACTGAATACCTGCTATGTGCCAGGCATTATTGTAGGTGCACGGGACACATCAGTGTACAAAACCAAGATCCTTGTCCGCAAGTTATTGGAACCTGACAGCCTATTATAAAGAAAGTAAGTCATAAATAAGTGACTAAGTGGTATAGTATATTAGAGGGTGATAGGTATACGGGAAAAAAAAGTAGAACAGGATAAAAAGGATGAGAAGTGTTGGTGGGGCAGATAATCTGCAGGATTGAGGAGGAGAATCTGGGCAAGACTCATTGAAATAGTGGGTTGTGAACACAGACCAGAGGGATCTGAAGGAATTTAACTCTGTGACTACGTGACTACATGGGCGAAGAGCACCACAGCCTGAGGAAGCAGTCACACAAAGTCCTGTCTGGTTGGTTTGAGAAAGAGCAGGAGTGAACAGCGGTGATGACGCAAGCTGTGATGCAGCCATGGCCAATCCCTCAGAGCTGTCTTGAGTTAGGTCCAAATGGTCAGGCCTTTATACTCTCACAGTGACCTGTCATTGGATGTGGGCCACCGTGGAATGGCTGTGACCTTGAGCAAGGTGGCTCTCTGCAGCTGAGGGGACTAAGAGCTCTAGGCTATCTACTGCCATCACTCCTAGCAGCATTCATTGAAGAAATGCTGGGAGGTACATCTCAGTATCAGTTCCTGTGGCCTCTTAATTCCCAAAGTCACCTGTGGTTCATGATGGCTGCTGTAACTCCAGTATTCAACCAGCTAGAAGAACGGAGAGAATGAAAGGGAAATATCCCAGAAGTTGCATATGCTACTTCTGCTCAATCATTACTAGAATCTAATCACATTGCCATACCTAGCTTCAAGGAAATCTGGATTATGTAGCCTTTATTTGTGGTGGCCTAGAACAGCAGACAGACAGAAAGGACATCAAATACAATCAGCTATCTCTGTTTCTATCATGCTTCCCATTTTTGTAGGGAAGAGAATGTGGTTTCACTGCACAGAAGAATAAACGAAGTGCAGTCCTTTTAGCTTATTCAGGATTTCATGATTTTGGATATTGCAGAATTGACAGGCAGCAAAGAGGCAATATTACCTTGAAGAGCTCACAGAAGAGAAGACTTTATGGGGGAAGGCTGTTACCACTTATACAGATAAGCGGTCAGGCCTGTGAAGTCTGGGAATGAATGCAAGGAGATTTATATCCGTAGACTGGTGGGACTTGGGGCCAGTCAGTTGGCATTAATGCAACATAAATGACTACAGAACAACTTCCTTCCTGACCCTCACACTTGGCTTGCTTCTTCTGACTTTCCAGTCTTCTTTACTGGCTCTTCTTCCCATCCTTGACTCTTTAAAGTTGAGATACTTCCTAGGTTCTGCCCTTAGTCCTCTTCTCTTCTCACAATGAATCATTGTGCATTCCTTTCCTTTATTGGTTCATATAACTCCTTGAGAATATGATGACCTTCAACCCCAGAAAACTGTCCATATAAACATCACCAATTTATTGAGTATAATAACTTAATAGAATACCAACATTAAAGATTTTACTTTTCTCCCATCTCTGTCTTTAACAATGTTATATCAACTCTTCCTTAAAATAGGTCCTTCATGACGTGTCGGGAACAGCCCACAGCTTTCTAGACTAAAAACAGTGGTGGACTCCACTTTAAACTCTAACCACATATCTACTTTTCCACCAACTGAGACTTGATCGGTGGCCTAAGGAACTTCAAAGTCAGCTCTTTGGCTCTTTCCCCTACCCCACTCTTCTCATTCACTGGGTAAGAATTCTCTAGGAGGAGAGGTGGGATTGCCTTGTATAACTGATCTTCCTCTGACTCTGTCCAGACCTGTTCTCAGTAGCTGGACTTTGCCCGGTGTCTGCTCAGTAGCTGGACTCAGCAGCTGGACTCTGCTTCTACCTTGTAGATGGTGAGTGAGACTTTCTCTGGGTACTTCTCAGAGTCATCTTGGCTGTCTCTGATGCTAAGGATCTCTTTCATCCTTTACTCCCATTATGGGTTAATAAGTTTATGTACCCCTCCCCCTCCAATTTATATGTTGAAATCCTAACCTCCAGCATGATGGCTTTAGGAGCTTGGGGTTTTGAAAAGTGATTAGCTCTTGAAAGGGCCTTCATGAGTGGAATTGAGCCCTTATAAAGGACAATCCAGAGAGCTCCCTCACCCCTTCCACCGTGTGAGGATGTAATGTGAAGGTGGCCAGCTATGGACCAGGAAGCAAGTCTTCACCAGACAATGAATCTGCCAGTGCCTTGATCTTGGACTTCCTAAGATCTCCCAGCCTCTAGAACTGTGGGAAATAAAGTTTAACAAATAAGCCACCCAGTCCATAGTATTCTGTTGCAGCACTCTGAGTAGACTAGGACAACTCCAAAGACCTTCTCTGAAAGAACATCAACTCTTTCAGCTGGTGGTTGCCTGGACAACCTTACAACGTCTGTCCTCAAGTCCCCTCCGTTAATACATTTTTTATGTGTAATGGCACATACATACAATATTTGCATTCTACAGGCGGGCAAATCTCAGAGGAAGAGGAAAGAATGGTTTGAATTGAACATGCCTTAATTTCTTCCTCCAAATTCATTAATCAGATGCCTCTCTGCTCTGTGGAGGTCAGTGAGTGATGAGGAAAAAGGAGGACTGATGTGTTACTCTAAGGGAAGTACCATGACATGGTAACATCAGGTGGGGGGAGAAATGTTCCTGATTAATAGTTTACATGTAACTATCTAGTATACAGCTACACTAAGATATGTCACATAGGTATATTGAACTTAAAGTCCATCATACTGAACTCATTATTTTCAAATACATTCCAATCTTGTAATCGTGTATTTTCAACTGTATTTTTATCTAATTGCCCACATACTTATTCATGGAAAAAAATCTAGAAAAATCATCTTGGATTCTCCTTAGCTTCCCCATCATCCCAGTCAATCAACATTTTATATTTTACATCTCTCTAGAATCTCGTCACTCTTTCTCTTGCTTTAGTTGAGGCTATGACTACTTCCCATTTGAATTATTGCAACAACCTTCAAATCAATTTCTCTACATCCAGATTTACCTCCAAATTTTCCCATACTGCACCTAGTGCCGTCTTTCTAAGATTCAGGTCTCACGAAGTGATGCTCCTGTCTAAAACCCTCCCGAAGGTCACGACTGTGCTGTGTTTGTTTGTTAGTCGCTCAGTTGTGTCCGACTCTGTGCAACCCCATGGACTGTAGCCTGCCACACTCCTCCGTCCATGTGATTTCTCAGGCAAGAATACTGGAGTGGCTAGCCATTTCCTTCTTCAGTGCATCTTCCCGATCCAAGGATCAAACCCAGGTCTCATGCGTTGCAGGCAGATGCTTTACAGTCTGAGCCACCAGGGAAGCCTGTACTGTGTTGTTTATCAAAGTGTGGTCCTTAGAACACCTTTGGTTAGAATCACTTGGACGGCATATTACAAATACAAATTCCTAGGCCAGATGGAAGACTTAGAATCTCTGGGGACATAATCCCGAAGTTTGCATTTTTGACTTGTATATTTAGAAAGTGGTTTCTATACCCAAATTTTGGTGTGAATGCTAATCTGTAAGATAAATCTAAACTTCTTTTCAGAGTATATAAGGCTTTTTAGCATTTGACTTCTATCACCTTTTTAATTTTTTTGTGCTATCACTATAACTGCCATCTTTGTTTTGGGAAACATGTTTCCTAATAAACCATCTCATATTTCTTTGTCTTTGAATATGCTAGTTTCTTGGTTTGGAGCATTTTTCTCCCTCAACTCTCTTTAAGCTCATGAAAACCATTTTAGTCTTTAAAATCTTGTTATTTTCACTCTCTCTCTTTAATGTAGATACACACACACACATACACACACAAATCCTATCTATCATCTATATTTGGCCTTATGCAACTGTTGGAGCTAGTTGAGCACTCTCCGTGTAGGACTTACTGTCTCTATCTCTGCTAATACTGGGAGGGAAGAAAGGTGTGAAGTGGGAAAGATGACTAAGGGCAGGCAGGAACCCAATAAGCCTGAGGTGCAATCCCACAAGGACAAACGGTAACCTGTATTTTTATTCTTGTTGCCTCTGATGATGATACCTGATGATGATAAGTGTATATTGTGGGAGCTAGAGCTCTTCAGCACAGAGACAAAAAATATGCACTTGGACCAGGAGTTGGAGGAGCTAAAGGATGATCCAGGGGAAGATAGAGCAGTTGCTGTTTCCCTAACATCCTCTAAATCTTTCAAGAATCTTCCTCGTGGTCCACTGTAACTGGACACATAAAAGAAAGTGAATTCTAGGAAATGTTCCATTCAGCCAAGTTGATAAATTAAGAAACACAGCACACATTGGATAATCTAGTTTGGGCAGGGTGGTCTCATTGGTGAGATGACATTTTCACAACTACTAAAGTGGGAGATTGTACCCACAGAATAAAATGACCAAGATATGCCAAGGTCTTAAAGCAATAATAGCAAATACCTAAGCCAAAGGAAAGGCAAGTTTCAGCTGAGTGTCAGGAATAGTCGGAACTAACATCTTAAACCACCATGACTTTCTTCCTGCTATTCTGTTTATCTGTGTCAACTTCATCCTTTTTCACTTAAAACTGCTTTCCTTCACTTGGTAGAAACGTGGTCACTTAAATCATTAAATTGTCTTTGTACTTTCTGTGATAGTCCATCAAAAAAAATCTGGGGGAAATTACTCATAGGTTTTACTTGGGTTAGTTGTCCATCCTTGGATAAATTATGTAGTATCAAAGGATGGAGTATGATATTAATTATCTGTTCTTGTATAATAAACTACTTCAAAATTTAGAAGCTTTTGAAAGCAAAGGCTATCTGTTCTGGCTAACTATCTCACAGTTTCTGTTCAACAGGAATTTAGGAGCAGCTTCGTTAGGTTTCTGTCTTGGGCAGAAGTAGAAGGCATCTCTGATGAAATTGCAGTCAAGATGTCAGTTGGAGCTGCAATGATCTGAAGGCTTGACTAGGCTGAAGGATTCACTTCCAATGGGACTCATTTACACACCTGCTAAGTTAATGCTGGAGGCCTCAGTTCCATGCCATGTGGAAATCTTCATAGCTGCTTGAATGGCTTGAATGTTCTCATGACATGACATCTGGCTCCCCCACAGAGTAAGTGATCTAAAGGAGCAAGAAAGATGCTGTAATATTTTCTTTTTTAATTTATTTTTTATTAAAATTTACTTTTATTTTTTATTGAGGTATAACACATATAATCATATATTATGAAGCTATAATATTTTCTGTGACCTACCAATGGCACCCCACTTCAGTACTCTTGCCTGGAAAATCCCATGGACGGAGAAGCCTGGTGGGCTGCAGTCCATGGGGTCGCTAAGAGTCAGACACGACCGAGCGACTTCACTTTCACTTTGCACTTTCATGCATTGGAGAAGGAAATGGCAACCCACTCCAGTGTTCTTGCCTGGAGAATCCCAGGGACGGGGGAGCCTGGTGGACTGCCGTCTATGGGGTCGCACAGAGTTGGGCACGACTGAAGCAACTTAGCAGCAGCAGTAGCAGCAGCAGACATAGAAGTCATACTCTGTTTTTCCTTAATATCCTAATAGTTATATGGGTCAGCCTCATTCAGTGTGGGAGGAGACTATTTGCGTGTGTGAATGCCAGGAGGTGAGATTCACTGGGGGTAATTTGAGGGGATGGATCCCAAGGTGTTTGTAATTTGCGCAGCTTGCATTAGGTTCTTAGTCTATGTGGGCAGAGTGAGGATAAAATATGATATCACAGGAGAACATTCAAGTCGCTTAAGGGAAGAGAAGAGACGCTACATGGACAGAGTAGATGAAGAAGAAATATCTGGAAAAATTGGGGAAAAATGCTGGGGAAAAGATAAATGTTGATTACTAGTCACAGTGTTAAAAACACTCTTATTCATGCTTTGAATGAATCTCTGTGGTACCTCTTGGCATTCTATATCCCAATCATCAATTTACAAATATCTCTCTTCTACTAGATTATGAGATCCCTTTTTTCATGTTGAATCTACATCACCAAGTACGTTATCTGGCACAAAGTAGATGACCAAATATACATGAACTGAATGGAACTAAGCAGACGAGGACACGAGCTATGCTATGCTGAGTCGCTTCAATCGTGTCTGACTCTGTGCAACCCCGTAGACGGCAGCCCACCAGGCTCCGCCATCTCTGGGATCCTCCAGGCAAGAACACTGGAATGGGTTGCCATTTCCTTCTCCAATAGGACATGAGCAGAGTTCTTAAATAATTCAAGGTATGGTTAGTATTTAGAATCAACATCAAATCTCAGATTAGAAGTCATTTCTTGACACTTGAAAGACATGCTCTTTGGATGAAATGAGTTAGAAGTTTATGAAATTTGTATCTTCAAAAGTTAGAATAGGCTAGAGTATGAATAATTTACATTCAACATTAAATAAATAACATTTATTGAATAAATGAAAATTTGATAAGACTTTTATTTGTTGGTGCCAGGAACAGAAGCCTAGCTCAAACTAGCTTAGCAATAAAAAAAAGGGTACACTGGAGTAATTAATGGAATCCAAGAGGCTCCAGGTCCTCAAGACTAGAACCACTAACTGTAGCACAAAAGGAAACCCAGAAATTCTTCTCCTCATGACCCTTATCTCTGCTCTCTTCCTACATCTGCTTCACTTTCTCAGTGTTGACCAGCTTTCTTGTTTTCAAACCACATGTCAGTAGGAACGGGTCTCAAGTTAGTATTTATAGTAGAGTAGATTAGAGAGAGATGATCTGTTCCTCTCAGTTCCAGTTGTAAAATTCGTGGGAAATGACCGATAGACTCCTTTAAGGTCAAGTCTCCCTTCCCAAAACAAACTGAGCATGCTTGGGGGGCAGTGTCACATTGTAAAAATATTGCAAAAGCTGCTGCAACCCTAGAGATTGGACCATTGGGTGGAGGCAATTCCTGGAAAATAGCTACCGGGTAGACAAATAATAGGTTTCTCTTCCATGAAGATTTAGATAAGTTAAAGGATGACATATTCACTATAAAACACGAGGTTTGTTCAAGGTCCAACACAGTCTCTGGAGCTTGCTGTGAAGTCCCAAGATAGTCTCTATGTCACTGCAAGAAATGATTGGTTGGAATCTTGGTCTGAGGCAGGGTAACATTTCTCATGTTCTTGTCATAATTACAACATCATCCTGGCTGGAGTGAAAGCACTGTCTGTATTGCTCCATGTAATGAAAAGGGTTTATTTAAGATTTTAATTTCCTTTGCTGATGTGTTGAGGAAGGTGTCAGAAGAGATTAACTATAGATTACAGCATTAACTACATTCTTTAGCTGTAAAGGAGGATCCAGATGACTTTTATAACACCTACCTCCTTCTAAAATTTTGGTGACAACAGTGGTAGATTTGCTAGTAACTGACTTCAGCATCTGGGAGTTTAATGCCTATGTTTAAACACAAATGTTTTTTGATGCTACCTCCTCTTTTTTGTTTCATGTACTTTGGCAAAAAAGAAAGTGTCTCTAAAAGGCCTTAAGACTTCCATTACAAATGTTATTACAGTAAAAATAGAAAATGTAAGATTATTGAACGTGAAAGTATAGAAGAATATGTTCTTGATCTAGTTTTTAAAGGAATAGAAATTATGATCACGTTAAAGTTACTTCTTTACAACATTCCTTTCTTGGTCTGTTTTGGACTGCTATAACAAAATACTGGTAGCTTATAAACAACAAATATTTATTTCTCACAGTTCTGAAGGCTGGGAAGGCCAAGATCAAGGCACTAGCAGATTCAGTATCTGGTGAGAGCTGGCGTCTTTGAGGGCTCTCTTTTTGTCATAACTTCACATGGCAGAACAGGCAAGGAAACTTTCAGGGTCTCTTTTAAAATAATTGTATTAATTGATTTATTTTATCTGTGCTGGATCTCTGTTGCTTCACTGGTTTTTCTCTAGTTGAGGTGAGTGGGGGCTCTTCTCTAGTTGCGGTGCACAGGCATTGCAGCGGCTTCTCTTCTTGCGGAGCGCAGGCTCTAGGGCGCACAGGCTTCAGTGGCTGTGGCTCATTGGCTTAGTAGCTGTGGTTCCCGCGCTCTTGAGCACAGCTCAATAGTTGGGACACAAAGGCTTAATTGCTCTGCGGCATGTGGACTCTTCCAGGATCAAGTATCGAATCTTGTCCCCTGCATTGGCAGGAGATTCTTTACCACTAAAGCATCAGGCAAGTCCCAGGGTCTCCTTTAAAAAGGCATTAATTCCGTGGGTGGATTCCATGGGCTTTGCTTTCATGACATAATTACTTCCGGAAGACTCTACCTCCGAATACCTTGGAGGTTGAGATTTCAACATATGAATTTTGGGGGATCAAAAGCATTTAAGCCCCAATAGTTTACTATCAAGTAAATGGCTTCAAATCAGCAAGGATAAGATAGTGTGTGTGTGTGTGTGTGTGTGTGTTTTGAGGGGAGGAACTAGGAAGAATGAAGTCTATTAGATCCTTTCTTCAATGCCCCCCAGTCAAAACTATCCATTTTATTGTTTATCATAGACAATACTCACCATGCTTTTAGTAGTACCACTGAAGTCAACATTAGAACCAGGGAAAATGCTTGCCACAACACCAGTGTTCTCTGCTCATTTCCGCCTTTGTGTGGGCTGAAAGAGGAGGAAGCATATACCAGCAGCCTCCGCTGCCTGTTACGTTATCATGCTCATTTTCTGCTGGCCTTCCATGTTTCCTGACTTTAGGCTTTTTCACATTTCTGGGACTATGTTTAATGCCACTAGCTTTTCCATTAAGATCCAGCCTTCATCTAGAGTCTTCTCATTCATTGATTTTTTAAATCTACTTTGAGATTCAAATTTTGATGTAATGTTCTTCTCAGACTCATCAAGGCCAACATCTACTGCTCATTATTATTATAATTCTGTTTCCTTTAAATAATCAATGGTCAACTCCTAAAAGTGAATTGTATGAATTTTGGCAGATTTACACTTTTTTCTGTCTTCTATTTATTTTCAAGTATTTTATTATCAAAATGTTTCACATTTTGGAAAATCTGTATATTCTCTCCACTTCTGAATATAATTTTTAAAAGTGAATAATAAAGTAAATGTGTTCTAAGCTTCTGGGTAATTAATCCATCCTGTGTCTGTGGTCTAGATAAGAAAAATTATAAAACTTTTATCAGTCCTATGGAGACAGACAACTCAAAGGGGGGTAGGGCCATTACATTCTGTAAGACTCGGCACAGAGATGAGGAGACAGAGTCCCAAACAAAGCTAGAATTCACTTGTTTGGACCTGCCCAGTATTAGTCATCTGTCAGCCTGATTATATAGTAATCAGAAGCTTAGCAGTAACAAATTACACAGTGCTAAGAAATCCTTCAAACGGATTTGTCTCTAAATTCATGGTTTTCGCTGTGTCATTATTTTTGTAGCATTATGTTGTGGTTTAAATTAATACTGTACTATCTTCTATGTTTTCTTTTTAAACTCCTTCTCCCAAATTCCTCCCAAACACTTTTGACTTAGGAATTCATGCATGAAACAAAGTAAGTTCCAATAAATATTTGTTAAATGAATAAATATAAATAGGGACAGAATAATAGATTATTTTAGTCTGGCTTCTTAACTTACTGTGTCTGAATTTCTTTGGCTGTCTAATGAAGCCTATGGACCCATTTCAGAATAATGCTTTAATACATAAAACATGCAAGATTACAAAAGAAATCAAATATATTGAAGAAATAAAGTATTTCTGAAAATTGAGATAAAATAATACATGGATTTCTTAATCAATCCATTAAATCAAGTGATTGTGTCCAATAACTACCATAATTTTGAAGTACATAGTGATGAATACGGGCTTCTCTGGTGGCTCAAATGGTAAAGAATCTGCCAGCAATGCAGGAGACTTGGGTCTGAGCCCTGGGTTGGGAAGATCTCTTGGAGAAGGGAATGGCTACCAGCTCCAGTTTTCTTGCCTGGAGAATTCCATAGACAGAGGAGCCTAACGGGCTACAGTCCTGATTATAATGATTTTTTGAGATATCTGCAACAACTGTAATGAGGTATAAAAATATCTGAAATGTCTGTTGGTGACAGTGTCTTGTACTAAGGCTGCCGTCTCCTGATGTTGTTGGCATCTGCTCCATGACTCTGGGTCATGGAGTTCTTTCCATCTCGGGATCCAAAGTAACCTTACTTGTGCCCAGAGTTTCTGAAAGTCTCTCATGGAAGTTGACCCTTCAGACTTCTGCTCTTTGCCTTTCATCCCCTGCAGGCAACCCTCAGAAGTTCCCCTATTGCCACTCTCTCCAGAGGAATAAATGATATTTCAGACAGGTGAAGGAACATTTATTTACGACGCCCTCCCTGCCCTCCAATCAACAAAATCTTAAAGACATACTTCTGATTTTGTTTTTCACCCTGTGTGGCTTTAATTCTTTGGATGGCAGCATCACCTTTTAAATTTTGGATTTGTTTCCAGTCATTCTGGTTGCAGAATTTTGGAATTGATATTGATTGTGTCTCCCTGCGCCTACTGACATCATAGCCCAGAAATTGTGTCGTCACCCAGCTGGCTGGAATGATGATTCCAGTTGCCTCTAGACTTACTGGGCAGCCACCTACATCTTAATGCGAAATGTAGAGAGGTCAGTGGATTGCAACTATATTTTAAGGTAAAACTCGAAGCAAACTCTTTTATCTAAGACCTGACCCCACTTTAAATATGATAGATATTCTCTTTCTATTGGTGACAGTGTCTTGTACTAAGGTTGCCATAGATAAGGATTCAGTCCTTAGCACTCTTTACTCCTCTTCATAATCTTCAATAATTCCCAGGCTTGGCTTCTCTGGGCCCTTTACTCCATTCCCTGACCGTCTTCTCTGGAGAGCTAGCGCCTGCATTTTGTGCTCTCTGTCTCTTGGTTGGAGTCCTGCCATGAACAGGCAGAGTGATGGTTAGCTTTATGTATTAACTTGGCTAGGGTATGTCACCCAGTTGTTTCGTCAAATATCAGTCCGGAGTTGTCGGGAAGGTATTTTTAAGGTGTGATTAACATTTACATCAGCACACTTTGAGTTCAGTTCAGTTCAGTTCAGTTCAGTCGCTCAGTCGTGTCCGACTCTTAGCGACCCCATGAATCGCAGCACGCCAGGCCTCCCTGTCCATCACCAACTCCCGGAGTTTACTCAAACTCATGTCCATCGAGTCAAATGATGCCATCCAGCCATCTCATCCTCTGTCGTCCCCTTCTCCTCCTGCCTCCAATCCCTCCCAGCATCAGGGTCTTTTCCAATGAGTCAACTCTTCGCATGAGGTGGCCAAAGTATTGGAGTTTCAGCTTTAGCATCAGTCCTTCAAAGAACACTCAGGACTGATCTCCTTTAGGATGGACTGGTTTGATCTCCTTGCAGTCCAAGGGACTCTCAAGAGTCTTCTCCAACACCACAGTTCAGAAGCATCAATTCTTTGGCACTCAGCTTTCTTCACAGTCCAACTCTCACATCCATACATGACCACTGGAAAAACCATAGCCTTGACTAGACGAACCTTTGTTGGCAAAGTAATGTCTACATACTTTGAGTAGATTACCTTAAATTTTGTGTGGGTGGGCCTCATCCAACTGATTGAAGTCCTTAAAAGAAAAGACTGAGGAAGAAGGAGCTGTGGCTCTAGTCTGCCTTTGGGTGTCTAGGCTGCTGGCCCCTCTGCCCATTCCATACTTGCCAGCCTCCACGGGTAAGTGAGCATCTTCCTTAAAATCTCTCTCTTTTTCCATCCTAATGGTTCTATTTCTCTGGAGAGCCTACTAATAATAATGATTCATTGTTCTGAACCTTGATGACTTTACCCCTTGACTTTGAGATTTGTTCTTTGTTCTTTGTTGGTTCTTCTTCCATTGTCATGTTATTTGTATCTGTTCTCACCAATGCTATTAGCTGCCTGTCCCAAATATGATTGTTTACATTTCTTAGAATACTGGGCATTTTATTTTCCAGTGGCCTTTAGCGGGCTTCCCTGCTGGCTCAGACAGTAAAGTGTCTGCCTGCAATGTGGGAGAACCAGGTTTGATCCCTGGGTTGGGAAGATTCCCTGGAGAAAGGAATGGCTACCCACTCCAGTATTCTTGCCTGGAGAATTCCATGGATAGAGGAGCCTGGCAGGCTACAGTCCATGGGGTTGCCAAGAGTCAGACATGATTGAGCAACTAATACTTTCACTTTTGCCAGCACCAGTTCTACAGAAGGATCAGTTTTCTCCTAACCTCTCCCATTGTCCCTAGGTCTTGTCTGTCTTCTCCCCAGACTAAGCTAATGACATCCCAGAAATCTAATGCCCAAGTCTGAGGAATCTTGTTCTTTCTAAACATAGAACATGTTCTAAGTATTAAAGCATGGATGTTTTCCTTGGTAAATGAATAGATTAATAATCTGGTTTTTATTTCATTTCTTGTGAATTTGATTAGTGGGATTTGTCATCTAGAATCAGTGCATGTATGATTGGACTAATGAAACTGTATTTTCAGGACCAGCAAAGTCAAGTTGATGAATTGAGTAAAGGTACTTGTGTTAGCTTCCTAGGTTTTCTGTAACAAATTGCCTCAGATTTTGTGGCTTAAAACAAAAGAAATGTATTCTCCTCCAGTTCCAGAGGCCAGAAGCTCAAAAATCAAGGACTTCTCTCCAGAGGCTTTAAGGACAATTTCTTCTTTGCTTCTTCCAGGTTCTTGTGGCTGTCAGCATTCCTCAGTTTCCTTGGCCTGTGGTCCCATCACTCCAGTCTTTGCCTCCATCTTCATATCATCTTCTCCTCTATGTATCTGTGTTAAACTTCCCTCTGTTTTTTTCTTATAAAGACACTTATGTTGGCATTAAGGCCACCCAGAGAATCCAGGGCAATCTCACCTAAAGATGACTTTCACAGGTTCTGGAGATTAGGATATGGGCAGATCTTCAGGGAGCCATTTTTTTAAACCCACCACAGTGTCCTTGTGCAACAGCCAGATCCCTCTTTGACTTCTCTTAATTTCAAGCATGCATGTGAAAGTGGTAGTTACTCTGTCGTGTCTGACTCTTTGTGACCCTATGGATCATAGCCCACCAGGCTCCTCTGTTCATGGGATTCTCTAGGCATGAATACTAGAGTGGGTTTCCATGTCCTCCTCCAGGGGATCTTCCTGACCCAGGGATCAAACCCAAGTCTCTTTTGTCTCCTGCATGGGCAGGCAGGTTCTTTACCACTAGGGCCACTTTAAAAAGGGTCAACATAACGTGCAAATTCGGAGAAGGCAACGGCACCCCACTCCAGTACTCTTGCCTGGAAAATCCCATGGACAGAGGAGCCTGGAAGGCTGCAGTCCATGGGACTGCTAAGAGTTGGACACGACTAAACGACTTCACTTTCACTTTTCACTTTCATGCATTGGAGAAGGAAATGGCAACCCACTCCAGTGTTCTTGCCTGGAGAATCCCAGGGATGGGGCAGCCTGGTGGGCTGCCATCTCTGGGGTTGCACAGAGTCAGACACGACTGAAGCGACTTAGCAGCAGCAGCAGCAGCAATGTGCAAATTACAGTCTACAGAATGAGGATGGGAGAGGTCATTTCAAGAATGTCATATCCACATTTTTAGCAAATTTCTTTGTAGAGTCAATGATGTGAGGCAGTCTAAGAAATTGACCCTGATAGGGCTGGCCATGCAAAATGCATCAAAACAAGGCCAGGAGCAAAGAGTGTCCATCGTTTGACTTCTGGTGACCCTAATTACTCATAAAATAATGAAACCCAAATGTATAATTTCAGATTCAGGATAAGATAGTTGATCTAGTAAAATAGATGTTTGTGGCTCAGCTGGTAAAGAACCCACCTGCAATGCGGGAGATCTGGGTTTGATCCCTGGGTTGGGAAGATTCCAGAAGAGAAAGGCTACCCACTCCAGTTTTCTGGCCTGGAGAATTCCATGCACTGTATAGTCCATAGTGTCGCAAAGAGTTGGACACAACTGAGCGACTTTCACTTCACTTCAACACTACTAATACATTGACTAGAAGTGCAAGAAATCAGTCAGATCCAGTTGTGATGTATGAATAACTTGTAAAGAGACTTTCTATAACATTTTTTCTTAATCATATCTTAATAATCAGTGATTATTATTTTTTTAAAATACTTTTTTTGGTCACACCATATGGCATGCAGGGTCTGTTCCCCAACCAGAGATCAAATCTGTGTCCCTTGCGATGATAGCTTGGAGTCTTAACCATGGGACCATCAGGGAAGTCCCAATAATTCATTCAATAACGAATTGCTGGATGAATGAATGGATTTCATGGGCATTGTGATATTGCTAGAGTCTGTGGTGGGGTATTCTGTGCTTTTCCTTGCTGTTAAGGATGGTTAGCAAAAGTGTTTTAAGAAGGAATTTTGCCATACCTCTAGGAATCTGTTAGGAAATCTACATAGATTTATAAATATATACCCCATGTGTAGATAGTTTTGGTTTTCTGAGGTATTTTTCCCTGGATAGCTCATCTACAAGGGAGAATCAGTGTCATTCCTTTTGCATCCAATCCTTCCATCAGTATCCTTAAAACTGAGAAATAAATTTTTTGTTCAGTGTATTGTTGATGAATTTGAATACTAACATGTCACTCTTAACCAGTGATATTTACTTAGTGAAAAGCACCAATTGTATCAATATGTATGATTTTATTTAATGAAGGGTATGGCTTTGCCATAAAATATTTTGAATTTGGAAAATCTGATGTCTGTATCCCATTTGTGTTGATTGATGCCTGTACTACTGAGTTCTCAATACTTTTGGTGGTGTGCATTATCTCCCACTTCAATTTTGGTGGGAAAGCTATTTTTCTGTACACATCCTTTCCCTAGACGATAACTTTGGTGATTAGAGGGTGCTGGTCTAAACACTGAACAAGGACATCAGACTTTTATTCTGAGAGTAAAAGCAGGGGCACTTCAAGAGATGTTACTAGTGAGTAACTGCTCTGACTAAGCTTTGACAGATGATTGCTTTCATTGGCTGCTATTTTGGGTTCACACTATCAGCAGGAACCAGAAATGTGATTCGCTTCTGACCCTCAATTTTAGCAGAGAATGCACACTGAAGAAGCTTATGGAGGGGAAAATAGGATTAGGAAATACCATAGTAGTAGTAGCAATACAATCAACATTCTCAACTAAGGATATTTTCCTATTTTAAAATATCCCTGAGTGCTCTTTTTTTTTTTTTAACACAACAGTAAAAGTGCGCTCTCAAACATATTTTGGTTTCGGGAAGATATAAACAGTAGTCTGTGTTGCAAGGCATTCTCACATTCTCAGGACTCAACATAAAACTCTGCGTAGGAGAAATTATATTCTCTTCACATTAGGCCAAATGACTTACCTACCAGTCAGATTTTTAAAGAATGAGATGAACTATATGTTTTGCTTTTTGTATTGAAGCAAATTAAACTTTGTTCTTAAAGAGGACAGTGATTTTTTAAACATCGAGCACACATTTTAAAAATATTTTCTTTTTATTTCATCTGAATTTGTATTTAAGGAAAGAATATTTTCTTAGAGTGTAACTTGTTTTTATAAACTTCAGAACATCAAAAGTCTTTGAAATGATAAAAGCAAATACCTTTTTTAGTTTTTTTTTTAACTTTACATAATTGTATTAGTTTTGCCAAATATCAAAATGAATCCGCCTTTTTTAGTTTTTATTTTTAATTTTTGATGCATCAAAAGTCCTTTGAATTTGTTTCCTTTTTCTTAAATTTATCTGAAAGTAATATGTACCCTCAGACAGGAAGAGTTATAAACATGTCTGCATTAATGGTTCCCATCAAAAAAGAGAAAGTTCTGGAAAAGTTGCAGTATTCTAAATTCTCTTACCAAGAAGAAAAATTGTATGTATTCCAAATTCATGTTAATTACCTATTATTAAAGCCTTAGATGCCACATATCTTGTGAATTCAGTATGTATTTCCATCTATACCTATATCTATGCGTCTATAACATCTGGTATATTGACAGACTCTTTATATCTATTACATCAGCAGTTCAACTTTTTGCTTATTTTAAAGCTGCCCAGAGCGCCATCTAAATGGCTTCTACTGTCATTTCAGTTTACTGTGCAAGGTTGAGTGAAGGGGTTCGACTTAGGGATAGCAGAGTTTCAGGGTACTCAACATGCTCAGATGATTATTTCCTTAAAAATAGGTTCTTGGTAGCTATCACACGAGGTTGAAATGATATGTTTACAAAAGCATATACCAAAATTGTTGTCATGAATTCTTCCTAAATCTGTCAGGTATAAAAATATATCCAGGATGGTCCAGTGTTTAAGAATCCACCTTGCAACGCAGGGGACTTGGGTTCGATCCCTGGTCAGGGAACTAAGATCCCAGATGCTGCGAAGCAACTAAGCCCAGGTGCCACAACTACTGAAGCCTGCATGCAACGACTACCAAGCCCGCGCACCACGACTACCGAGCCCGTGCACCACGACTACCGAGCCCGTGCACCGCGACTACCGAGCCCGCAGACCACAACTAGAGGTCATGTACTGCAATGGAAAGATCCCAGTGTGACACAAGAAAGACCCCACGCGCCTCAATTAAGACTTGACACAGTGAAAGGAATATTAAAAAATATACCCAGGAATCAGGAGATTAAATAATAAGTACTGTGCAGAGAGTATGTACTTTGCAGTCAGACAGACATGGATTTGGACCCCAGATCTGTCCCTTGGTAAGTTAATGTTTGTAAGCCTCGGTTCTGCCATCTTTAAAATAAAGATAATATCATCTTTCAAAGAAGGTGATGGCACCCCACTCCAATACTCTTGCCTGGAAAATCCCATGGGCAGAGGAGCCTGGTAGGCTGCAGTCTATGGGGTCGCTCAGAGTCAGACAAGACTGAGCAACTTCACTTTCACTTTTCTCTTTCATGCATTGGAGAAGGAAATGGCAACCCGCTCCAGTGTTCTTGCCTGGACAATCCCAGGGAAGGGGGAGCCTGGTGAGCTTCCGTCTATGGGGTTGCACAGAGTCGGACACGACTGAAGCGACTTAGCAGCAGCAGTAGTATCATCTTTATAAATTAAATTAGAAAATGTATATAAAATGCTTATTAGAGTATCTGGTAGATCAAATCTGCTATAAATATTAATATTTTCTACCTTTTAGAAACCTGAATTAAATTAAAATAAGTTTAGTATGTTGTAATAAAGCAAAGTCTTTTATATACATTATTACAATCATTAAAATAGATTCCTAAAAAAATTATGATTGAGTCTATTAGCAATTGAGTTGGGAACTCTAAGTCACTTAAACTTTCTCCTTTAATAATAGTATGTGTGTTCAGTCACTAAGTCGTGACTGACCCTATGTGACCCTATGGACCATAGCCTGCCAGGCTCCTCTGTCCAAAGGATTCTCCAGGTAAGAATACTAGAGTGGTTTGCCATTTCCTCTTCCAGGGGATCTTCCTGACCCAGGGATCGAACCCTGGTCTCCTGCATTGCAGGCAGATTCTTTACAGCCTGAGCCACCAGCGAAGCCCTAATAATAGTATAACATAAGTAAAACTAGTAGAGGTATAGCCATGATAATAGATATTTATTGGGCATTATGGGTCATGTGTTTTGCTACATGAAGTATTGTTCAATTTTTATAACAACCTCATGAGGCAAATACTACTACTATCCCTATTTTGGGATGGTTCAGTAACTTGCTCAAGGTCACACAATTAGTAAGTGGCAAGACTGGGACTTGAATTTAGATCTCTGTGACTTCAAGTTGTGTGTCTAAATGAAGGTATGGCAGTGAACAGAGTATTAAGAGCTGAAAAGAATTGGAATTCCTGAGTGTTTGCATGGTGGCCTAAAGGGGAGAGTGGAATCCAATTAGTACATCACTCATGGTGCCTTTCTGGGCAGAACAGTGGCAAGTAACAAAAACCCTCATGAGTTCACTTAAGCTCCTCCAAAGAATTTACTGTCAGGTTCCAGTGATGACCCACAGGACACAAAGCCAGGAATGCAGCTGCTGTAGGAACACAGGGAGTATTCCTTTCTCTTCTCTGAACATCTGGTTCACTTAAGTCTATGCAGATAGGCTTCCTTGGTGCCCAACCTGTGTGGGACAATTCATCACTGGTCCTCAGCTCCCAAATTGGCCTACTTCAGGTTCAGCTACATAGAGAAACATTCTCTTTTTCTCTCCTAATTCAAAGGGAATCAAGCTGACCCAGTTGGAGTCAGGTGCCCCCAGACCAAGAAACTGTTGCCAGGGCTGCAGAGTTATATAACACAGGCTTGACCTCTGGGAAACAAGCCAGGGCTAGGAGCAGTCCCCAGAGAAGAGGTCTAGGTGACAACTTCACGTGTGGCCACCACCATGGCATTCATGAAGAGGAATGTCCAGGGTCCTAGGCAGTGGTGATATCAAGGAGGCAGTGAGCTGTGTCTTCATTCCAGGAACGTTTATCTTAAGGATGGTGAAACGTTTGCATTAATGGTTAGCTGGAAATAGCTTTATGTTTTAAGACTTTCTGTCTTAGAGACATCATTTGGTACAGAGCCAATATCTGTTCCTGGGTATCAAATGTATCAACTCTGTATATCATCAAAGATAAAATAATATCCATTCTACATTGTCCCTTCTTAAATGTAGATTGACTCCAGAAAGTTTGAAGTTCAGGTAATAGGGTGCTATGGTGTGCTGGGGTACTCAAAACATTAATTCTGGGGGAAAACTTCATGGGTGTGGCAGCATTTTTAAAAACTTGCCATTCATAGTTGTAAGCATTTTTTATTTTCTAAGCTTGAGACTTAAACTTACCTGTGGAACAGACAGTTTCTTTATTTTGGGAAAAGCTACATTGAAAAGTAAATTAAGTTCTTTCCCATTGTTCTTGGGGAAAAAATGTAATGCAAAGGAGTTATTCAGGAGCAGAAGCATCCAACAGAGCAGCTTTGTTTGGTAAAATAAACTGGGTATACTTTTCAGGAAACTCGTCTCTACCACTGATATTTTCCCCAGGAATGGGCTGTAGGCCTCCATTCTAACCGCCTTTGGGCCTAGTACTCTGCATAGGGTGAGGAGCCCACAGGGCCAGTGGGACACGCCCGCTTGGAAGCTGTTCTCCCACGTTTTGACCACATTCTGGGTATCAAGGAACCCCTTAATTTCCTACTCAGACATGCCTGACCCTGTTTCCTGGGCCTCTTTACTGAGTATGACTTCTTGAGAAGGCTTTTAGGCCTGAGAGTATATGGACAGAGCTTAAAGGAGCACTGTGGGGAGTTCCCTGGTGGTCCACTGGTTAAGACTCCATGCTTCCAGTATGGGGGCTGTGGGTTTGATCCCTGGTTGGGACACTAAAATCCCACATGCCATGTGGCATGGTCAAAAAAATGGACGTGACTGAGCGACTTTCACTCACTTGAATGTTTCTTGGTATTCTTATGTTCTGACTCTGGTGGGAAAAATCCTTTCTGCTGGTTTCACGTGGAACTCTGAACAGGACAATTCAGTTCTGTACCTCCTGGAGGCACAGCCTGAAGACTTCCACAGTGAAAAAGAAGTGTTCCAACTTTGCTTTGCTATTGAAGATAGTAATGGTTAGAAACTCATTCCCAGAGGTAGAGATGCTACAGAAAGCACAGGAAGGTTCTTTAGGGTATTTAGAACAGGGGAAATATTGCCATAAAATAGTGGTTGACAAGAAAGATGAAAGTGAGAGGGGGGAAATTGAAGTCTGAGTAGCAGGTTCAAATATTCATTATTAACCAGGCCTTGAAACAGTCTGAAGTTAATCAAGAGGAAATTAAAAATCGAGAGCCTGGAAAGCCCCCAGTATTTTAAGGGATGAGGGATTGTAAATATAGCTATTCAAGCTGGAAGGACAGGTTTAGGAATCCCAGAAGATATAGAGATAAAATCCGACCACAAACTGAGGCACTCCCCAATCTTTACTGGCTTAGTCTTGGAAGAGGTGTTCATACTTGGTGCCCCTAAAACAACTAGTTTTGGAGGGGTAACAGTTCTCTTTGTTTGGGTAAATAAATTTGTAACTTCAGGAAGAAATAATGAACTGCTAAATCAGAAGCTTATAGTTTAATATTTTTATATTAAATCTAAGAACATATTTAATAGCTAGGTTTGTAATCAAGCCACTTTTGTATATTCTGTTTGTGTCTTAGGCTTAAGAGGATTTGAGCTCCTAAATGTAAAGATCTGTGTTTATTAGGTACATAAAATTGCTTATGAGAAAAATTTTTCTAGTTTTTGATACTGACGTGTCAGATGAGTTTTTCGTCATTCTAATTTAGAATGTTTGAGAGAATCTGATTAATTAAATGTGTAAATTACTGAATATTTATAAGGGTTGTCAAATATAACAATAAATGAGCATCAATCGAAGAAGTATAAATGATTGTTCTTATTTTGGTATAAAAATTCATAACAAAAATGGATTTTAAAAGGTATATTTTATTAAACTGAATATTAATCAAAATATAAGCAATTACAAACATGCTTTTCTGGATGCAAAAGCCCTTTTGAATAATAAAAGCTTACTTGAACCTCAAGTGGCTCATCATGGCTCTACTAGTCCCTTGTTTGTGACTTTGAGCAAGTTGCTCAACCTCATTGTTTCTTTTTCCTGTCTTTAATACGGAGGTAATAACAGGAATATTTCGCAGGGTTGTTAAGAGACTCAAATAAGGTATATAAGAAAGCCCTTAGAACAACGTTTGGCATATACTAGGTGCTCAATAATTGAATATTATTCTATTACTGTGAATGTTAGAATTAAAAAAAACTCAGTGTACAATAGATAAATATAGCTCCACATCTCTGCTCTGATTCTTCTTCTCAGGTGCTTGGCTTTTGAGACTCAACAATTATAACATTTTTTCACTTGAATAGTTTAAAATCATTTGTATTGTAGTAACAAAGTCCTTAAAAGAAAAACACAGATACATGTCTCTGTAGGGGCATTTGTACACGATGTTGATAGGGTCACCACAGCAAACTTGGAAAACAGCAGTCCCTAACATTTTGGCATCAGGGACCAGTTTAGTGGAAGACACTTCTCCACGGATGGTGGTAATTGTTCAGGCAGTAACGCAAGCAATGGGGAGTGGCAGATGGAGCTTAGCTCAAGCACCCAGGGCTCATCTCCTGCTGTGCAGTCCAGTTCCTAACAGGAGTTGGAGACCTCTCCTGTACAAATATTTGATTTCACAGGTAAAGTTAAGGATTGCTGCTATGTTCACTGGATGCCAACAATTTGGTTAAAGCATGTGATTACTATTGTAAATTGTATGGAGAAATCAGGTGTGGGAACTTATGTCAAAGCTGAATTCCATTTTGATTTAGCAAGAGGAAATCACACCATCCCTATAGTTTTGCTTTTCCTGAATATCGTATATTTAGAATCATGTAGTGTGTAGCCTTTTCTCCAGACTGGCTTCCTTGGTTTATCAGTAAGCTTTTAAGATTCATCCATGTCTTTTCATAGAGTGACAGCTCATTTCTTTTCATTGCTGAGTAATTATTTTTTTCTTGTGGATGTACTGCAGTTTATTCATTCACCTAAGGCTCAACATTCAGAAAACTAAGATCATGGCATCTGGTCCCATCACTTCATGGGAAATAGATGGGTAAACAGTGGAAACAGTGTCAGACTTTCTTTTCTTGGGCTCCAAAATCACTGCAGTTGGTGATTGCAGCTATGAAATTAAAAGACGCTTACCTCTTGGAAGGAGTATTATGCTATCTAGACCAACCTAGATAGCATATTAAAAAGCAGAGATATTACTTTGCCAACAAAGGTCCATCTAGTCAAGGCTATGATTTTTCCAGTGGTCATGTATGGATGTGAGAGTTGGACTGTGAAGAAAGCTGAGCGCTGAAGAATTGATGCTTTTGAACTGTGGTGCTGGAGAAGATTCTTGAGAGTCAATTGGACTGCAAGGAGATCCAACCAGTCCATCCTAAAGGAGACCAGTCCTGGGTGTTCATTGGAAGGACTGATGCTGAGGCTGAAACTCTAATATTTTGGCCACCTCATGCGAAGAGTTGACTCATTGGAAAAGACCCTGATGCTAGGAGGGATTGAGGGCAGGAGGAGAAGGGGATGACAGAGGATGAGATGGCTGGATGGCATCACTGACTCGATGGACATGAGTCTGAGTAAACTCCGGGAGTTGGTGATGGACAGGGAGGCCTGGCGTGCTGTGATTCATGGGGTCGCAAAGAGTCGGACACGACTGAGCGACTGAACTGAACTGAAGGAAATCTTGGTTGCTTCTAGTTTTGATAATGATTAAAGCTACTGTAAGGGCTTCCCTGGTGGCTCAGTGGTAAAGAATCTGCCTGCAGTGGAGGGGTGAAAGAGCTAGTCACTCAGTCATGTCAGACTCTTTGCTATCCTTTGGACCTGGAGCCCACCAGGCTCCTCTGTCCATGGAATTCTCCAGGCAAGAATTCCCTTCTCCAGGGAATCTTCCTGACCCAGCGATTGAACCTGGGTCTCCTGCATTGGAGGCAGATTCTTTACTGTCTGAACCACTAGCGAAGTCTGCAATGGAGGACACACGGGTTCAGTCCCTGGATAGGCAAGATCCCTGGAGAAGGGAATGGCTACGCACCCCAGTATTTTTGCTTGGATAATTTCATGGACAGAGGAGCCTGGTGGGCTCTAGTTCATGGGGCCACAAGGAGTCAGACACAACTTAGCAACTAAACAACAACAGACAAGCTGTGTTCTTGGTTCATCCTTTCCTATACAAGAAGGGTAGAGGGAGTTAACAGGGAACTTGAATAATAAATAGCCACATCCTACATTCTACTCACATCAGAAAATCTTTGTTCTACTAGAAATTGGAACGACGTGGAAGGAGGGAGATAGGTTGCTATCAGATATCAAAGAGCAAATTAAACTTGCTATTTGTGTAATGGTTAATACTGCACTGTAACTCAGGTAGACATTTTATTAAGTCTGAAGAAGGTAGAGAATGTAGTTAGAGCATAAATCTGTGGTTAAAAGACTCATGGAATATGGGAATCACGAAGTCACTTGATGGTTGCTTATTTTGAATTAGCAGTCCATTTGTTACTACCAAATCATAGAATCAGCTGACATTTCACCTGTTTCAAGTTACCCACATCCTTCTAATACAGCTTCTCAACAAGACTCATTTGATTTTGCTTTTCATAAGACTCCCAGGGAAGAGATTTTATGACTTCCCTTGTTAGTGCTTTCATAGCTGTCAGCCCACATCACCAGTAAATCTTTCCTGGTGTCTCTTAGGAAATCCCCTGAAAATAAATGAGTAACTAAATCTTGCTCCTGAGTGGGAGGGAAAGACAATGGAATACGAGTCTGCTGAACCAAAAGTGAATGGAGCCTCAGTTTGTTATTTGATGTCTGAGCTTCCAGAAGTAGTGAAGCAACTTCTGTAGGTGAATCAAAGACTAGGAGGAGATGTGGTTGGACCTGAACCACCCTCTTTGTCTCAGGGAGAGTCAAAGGGAACTGTGCCAGGGAATATTAATGTAAACAGAACCTCAGCTCACTCGGGAACCCTCTAGAAAATTGGAGACAGCCATGGATATTGTATTCATCATTAAAAAATGTCATTGTAGAGAGATCTTAAGGAATACTCCCTCATTTTTAAATGTATATTTTAATGACTACTTTGAAATTATAACATATAGTTCAGAATCAGAGAAGGCAATGGCAACCCAGTCCAGTGTTCTTGCCTGGAGAATCCCAGGGACGGTGGAGCCTGGTGGGCTGCCGTCTATGGGGTCGCACAGAGTTGGACACGACTGAAGCGACTTAGCAGCAGCATTTCAGAATAGAATGGCTTATTAAAAAGTCAGGTTGTTGAGTCAGGGTTGGGGCAGATGGGACTGTTTTAGAAATGGCTGCGGTGGTGACATTGTAAGTCATGGCCATTAAGGTAAGGAAAATAAGTATCTTCAAATGGAAGCTACTCATGGGGGAGAAAAAGATCAGATATGAATAGAGATTGAAAATCAAGCTAAATCACTCCAATTTTCTTGCCTGGAAAATTCCATGGGCAGAGGAGCCTGGCAGGCTGCAGTCCATGGGGCCGCAAAGAGTCAGACACGACTGAGTGAGCACAAATTCAGATTATGTAACTCTCGGTAACTTGGTTAGTGGTGGAGAAGTGTTAAACAGCTATTTAAACACTCGAGAAAATTTCCAAGAGAATTATTTCAGTTTCTAACCTGGTACTCAAGGAATAATGGATTGGGCTAGGCCAGAAAAATTAGAAGGCAGAAGTTTAGTCTAGTAAAGAACTCTAGAATAAGGCCAAGGGACAGGGGATTTAAGCAGCCTTAATCCAAGCAGGGTTTTGGGTGGAGTGAGAAAAAAAGACAGGCAAGATCTAAGTGTCAAGAGCTTAGCTCCAGGGACGTCCCTGGTGGTCTAGTGGTTAAGACTCCATGTTCCCAGGAGCAGCAGCTAGGGGCCCAGGTTTGATCCCTGTTAAGGAAAGTGGATCCCGCATGCTGCAACTAAGACCTGATTCAGCCAAAAAAAAAAAAAGACAACTAATTCTTTTTTTAAATTATTTTTTTAATTGGACTATAATAGTTTTACAATGTTGTGTTAGTTTTTGCAGTACATCATAAATCAGCTATAAGTATACATACATCCTACTCTCTTGAGTCTCCCTTCTACTTCCCCACTCCATGCCTCTCAGTTCAGTTCAGTTGCTCAGTTGTGTCCGATTCTTTGTGACCCCATGGACTGCAGCATGCCAAGCTTCCCTGTCCATCACCAACTCATAGAGCTTGCTGAAACTCAAGTCTATCAAGTTGGTGATGCCATCCAACCGTCTCATCCTCTGTCGTCCCTGTCTCCTCCTGCCTTCAATCTTGCGGCATCAGGGTCTTTTCCAATGAGTCAGTACTTCGAATCAGGTGGTCAAAGTATTGCAAGTTTCAGCTTCAGCAACAGTCCTCCCAGTGAATATTCAGGACTGATTTCCTTTAGGATTGACTGGCTGGATCTCCTTGCAGTCCAAAGGACTCTCAAGAGTGTTCTCCATCCCCACCGTTCAAAAACATCAATTCTTTGGTGCTCAGCTTTCTTTATAGTCCAACTCTCACATCCATACATGACTACTGGAAAAACCATAGCTTTGACTAGATGGACCATTGCTGGCAAAGAAATGTCTCTACATTTTAATATGCAGTCTATGTTGGTCATAGCTTTTCTTTCAAGGAGCAAGCATCTCTTAATTTCATAGCTGTAGTCACCATCTGTGGTGATTCTGGAGCCCAAGAAAATAAAATCTGTCACTGTTTCCATTGTTTCCCCATCCATTTGCCATGAAGTAATGGGACTGGATGCCATGATCTTAGTTTTCTGAATGTTGAGTTTTAAGCCAACTTTTCCACTCTCCTCTTTCACTTTCATCAAGAGGCTCTTAGTTCTTCTTCGATTTCTGCCATAGGGGTGGTGTCATCTGCATATCTAAATTTATTGATATTTCTCCCAGCAATCTTGATTCCAGCTTGTGCTTCATCCAGCCCGGCATTTCACATGATGTACTGTGTATATAAGTTAAATAAGCAGGGTGACCCATCCCTCCAGATCATCACAGAACACTGGGCTGAGCTCCCTCGGTTATACAGCAGGTTCCCGCTAGCTGTTTTACACATGGTAGTTTATATATATATTCCTAGGTGGCACAGTGGTAAAGAATCTGCTTGCCAACACAGGAGATGCAAGAGACGCGTGTTCGATCCCTATGTTGGGAAGATTCCCTGGAGTAGGAAATGGCAACCCACTCCAGTATCCTTGCCTAGAAAATTCCATGGACAGAGAAATCTGGAGGCCTACAGTTCATGGGGTTGCAAAGAGTTGGACATGACTGAGCACCACAAGCTTGTCATATAAAAAGCATAGCTCCAATTCAAACCCCAGATTCAGGTTTCAGTCTCAGTAAAGGCAGTGAGGACAACAGCCCAAAGTTCTAAGTGGCAGAGAATCAGACAAGCAGGAGAGAGCCACCTTAGTGCATGAGTGCCAAGTCACTTCAGCTGTGTCCAACTCTTTGCAACCCTATGGACTGCGGGCCTCCAGGCTCCTCTGGTCTTAAGGTGCTTTGGTGCAAATTAGTGAAAGTCACTCCTCCCAGGAGATGTTGCTCAATGTCAAGTCTCAAGGCTGGTGCAAGTGAATTGTAGGCTGATGTCAGCTCCCAACAACCAGGGCCCTCATGTGGGATCTGCTACACAAATGTGCACAGTGGCTCTCTGAAAGCAGTCACATCAGTGTACCCCTGCATCACTGGTTTTCATTCTGGGCCCCTACTGCATGCTCACTGATTCAGAGTTTCTGGGGCGGGGTCCTGGAACCTGTATTTTATTCCTTAAAGTAAAAAAGTTTTATATATGTGTGTATATATATAAAAATTATGTATATAATTATATATAAATCTGTATATAAATATATACATATATATTATGTATGTGTGTATATATATATATATATAAAGTGTATTTTTTTGTGCAAAAGGAGTACCTGCCTATTGAAGTCAAAATGAAATAAAAAGTATGCATGAAGACAAAACCAAAAGCCTACCTTCTTTCTTCCCCTTTCTACCCCACTCCCAACTCCCTAGGACTAGCCACTCCTTATAGATTTTGTTTGTGCATATAGAAATGTATTCATGTTATCTGTGTTAATGTCTCATATGGGATTGAAAAAGTTGTGAAACAGTATTCACAAAGTTGGAGGAAGACATGGCAACCCACTCCAGTATTCTTGCCAGCAGAATTCCCACGGACAGAGAAGCCTGGCAGGCTGCAGTCCATAGGGTCGCACAGAGTTGGACACGACTGAAATGACTTAGCCCTCATTCATCAAGTTTCTCTATGAATTTTCCACTCCTCTCATCATGAAGAGAAAAGTTTTGCCTACTTGGAACTCAGGTTTTTGGTTGTGGAGGTGAAGAAAATGAGCTAAAAGAAACAGAACTGGAAGGAGCCTGATATGATTGTATCAGTTAGAATCCTGGTGGGAAACAGATGGCACGCTCCGGCTGGGGCATTGAAAAAAACTTAATTGAAGGATTGTTTACAGAGGAGTGGGCAGGGTTTAAAGGAGCTACCCAGAGGTGCGGAAGTACCCCAGGGCTAATAACACCCGTGAGCTGGTACCTCCTCCAGCCTCCTGCAGCAAGAAGTAGGGGCTGCCGCTGCTGCTGCTGGAACCCAAGCTGACAACTCAGCAGGGAGGGACCCCAGGGGGAAAAGAACTTGACCTCACTCTCCTCCCTTCCTTCCACTTCCTGCCAAGGCTCCCCACTGGCCCCTCTCAGTTGGAAGCCAGAGGACAAAGGGGCCTGGTGATATCATCCATTTAGGTCAGCCTCAGAGCAGGCCACAAAGCAGGATAGCGGAGGAGGCTGGAGAGGCAACTGGGGGATGTCCAGCACAACATGTTTCTGAAAATATAGATCTTAGCAGGCAGGAAGAGGAGTGGGAAACACTGCCAGAGCCCTGAGACAAAGGAAAAGAGGGGCTGGGGTATTTAGAGAAAGCAGAAGATCCTTGAATGATAGATCACTATGCTGTTGCTGCTGCTCCTGGTGTGTGTGTGTGTGTGTGTGTGTGTGAGAGAGAGAGAGAGAGAGAGAGAGAGAGAGAGAGAGAGAGAAAGTGAGAATCACTCAGTCGTGTCAGACTCTTTGCGACCTCATGGACTATACAGTCCATTGAATTCTCCAGGCCAGAACACTGGAGTGGGTAGCCTTTACCTTCTCTGAGGGATCTTCCCAACCCAGGGATTGAACCCAGGTCTCCACAATGCAAGCAGATTCTTTACCAGCTGAGCCATCAGGGAAGTCCAAGAGAGGTCAAAGAGATTTTTAAAGAAACTTGCTGCAGATGATAAATTGAATGCTCTTAAATGGTTACACGACACTTCCCTAAAGAGTGTGTTTCTTTTTCAAATCTTCTGGATTTGTTGGAATACTGGTTTATTTTTCCCCATTTTCCCTTTCTCCTTGTTTAGAAATGTACAGACTTTTTTATACAAGGAGGTTCATAATGGCATATTCTTAGGTGCAGACAGAAAAGACTAGAAAGAGACATTACACAAAAATGTTCATTGATTTAATTTCTAGAGAGTGGTGTTATAGCTGATTTTTATTTCTTATTCTGTGAATTTTAGCATTTTCCAAACTTTTGGCCATGAACATGCATTATTTTGTAGTAGCTCAGACTTGGGTCTAGATCCTTTTCTTTTTCTTTATCTGTACTCTCCCTAGGTGATCTTATCCATTCTCATGGGCTTAAATATCATCTATATGCTGAAAACTCTCATATTTAAATTTCTAGCCCTGGCTTCTCTCCTGAGAGACTTATATGCCAGCTGCTCCCTGACATCACCCCTGGGTTGTCTAATAGACAATCTCAAAGTCAACCTGTCTACAACAGAGGACTTGACTTACCCCTTCTCCCTCTAATTGCCTGACCTCTACTTCCTCGGGCCTGGAGGTTTAAAAATTATATTTTACATAGTCAATCCACATGGTACAAAATGTAAAAGGTACAAAAGGTTAATTGTTATAAAAGATGTGCCTGTCTTAGCCCAGGTTTTCTTTCTCTGTTCCTTATCTATCCAGTTTTTCCACCCTTAAAAGATTGTCTGAGGTATTCATTTTCTTTATGCATGCAAATATATGTGAATAAACATTTAACATTTTATATAATAGCATTTTTTATCCACTGCTCAACATCTTGCATTTTCTCTTAACCCCTCTTGGAGATATTTCTTTACCAGTATAGATACAGCTGTTCATTCTTTGCAATACCTGATCACACAGAGTCGGACACGACTGAAGTGACTTAGCAGCAGCAGCAGCAGCAGCAGCAGCAGATAGCACCATGGGCTTCCCAAGTGGCGCCAGGAGTAAAGAACCCACTTGCCAATGCAGGAGGCCTGAGAGACGTGGGTTCCATCCCTGACTCAGGAAGATCCCCTGGAGAAGGGTGCAGCAACCCAGTATTCCTGCCTGGAGAATCCCATGGACAGAGGAGTCTGGTAGGCTACAATCCATAGGGTTGGACATGACTGAAGCTACTTAGCAGGCAGGCAGCATTCCATTATGTGAATAGGGTTAAGTTTTTTTGAACAAGACCTTATCTTGAGGCTAGACTATTTGCATTCCAGTTAACGTTATGTACAGTAAAAATTATACCATATCAGGCTTACTATTATACAACTGTTTTTTTTTTTTCCCCTACCAATATATTGTGGGCATTCACCTATATTGGTGCACACAGAGCTACCACCTTCTGTTTAATCACAGCCTTCACATTTTATAATATGGATGTGTCATAATTCACCCAACTGCATCTTTGTTTATGAGCACTCAGTTTTCGCCAGTCTTTTTTTTTTATTCTATTATAGAAAATAATTTATTTATTTTTATTTATTTATTTAATTGGAGGCTAATTACTTTACAATATTATATTGGTTTTGCCATACATCAACATGAATCTGCCATGGGTGTACACGTGTTCCCAATCCTGAACCCCCCTCCCACCTCCCTCTCCATACCATCCCTCTGGGTCATCCCAGTGCACCAGCCCCAAGCATCCTGTATCCTGCATCGAACCTGGACTGGCTATTCATTTCTTATATGATATTAGCTTTCATAAGCAATGGTGTGATGGATATCTTCCTCTAATTCCCTGGGGCAGTGTTCACTACATCTTATATCTTTTTCTCTAGAGAACACAGCCAGCCTGCACTTCACAGGTTCCCCTCTATCATCATAGTACAGACAGAAGAGTAAATCAGGAGCAAAGAGCCCTCACAGCACTAAGAATTGTAGAACTGAGCAAATACAGAAATAATTCCAACATAACAGCTCACTAGTAGCAGACATTTTGAGGAAATGTCTTGGTGAAAAGCAAAGTTATTTTAGAAATCCATTGATGAAGACTTTGTCTGAATTTGTTCAAAATTCAGATTAAAAAATAGACTACCCAAAGCAGGAATTGATTAATTATTTTCTACAATTGGCGTTGGCCAGTACAATTCAAGAAGGTAATCATTTCAAAGAAGAAATAATCAGCAGAAACTCATCTAATGCAGAAAAGAAAAGAGAACTAGACCAGAGCAGATTCCACTCCCCACTCAACATCTGCTGAAAGGATTTACTAAATCCTAGTGAGAAAAAAATGGAAGTTAAATTCGAATCCTAAATACACAAACACACATACACATATATTTTTTTCCCCCTAAAACTGACTATATTACAAATCGTATATGGGTCTTATTTTCTGGATTCTCAATTAATCCTCTAAGTTATCTTTAATACAGTCCCAAGTTAATTCTCATAGATAATCTTATAAGAGTGGGAACACAAGCAATCCTAACTGACAAGTGGAGGTCTGGGCATGTTAGGTCAACCACATACCTTTGGAAGTGGTGTCTTTATAAGACACGTTGCTTTCTGTCAGTGGCAGGCATTTTCCATAGGCTGTCAGCTTTGAAAAGGCCTGGCAGCAGTGTTAACTCCCAGTATAGGCAGACTGGAATTCAAAGACATAAAATCAATTTGTTAGTGGGAGGGTTCTGGGATGCCCAGAGAGGGCTCTGGTGTAGAGGAAAATGCTAGGGCATTGAGACAGTTGAAGAATAATTGGAAAGGCTGATTTGACTTTAATGTACCTAGTTGGGGTACCTTACTTTCCCAGGTTAATAACAGTATTGGACTCAGAGGTTGAAGAAGGAGGGCATTAAATAGCTCTAATTTTAAATGTTGGAGTACTTCAGGTATAAGAGCCTTGCTGGAATATACTTAGTGGCTTATTTTATTTTATGGTGTAGTACTTTCTGGAAGTGGAGAAGGCGATGGCACCCCACTCCAGTACTCTTGCCTGGAAAATCCCATGGACGGAGGAGCCTGATAGGCTGCAGTCCATGGGGTTGCAAAGAGTTGGACACGACTGAGTGACTTCACTTTCACTTTTCCCTTTCATGCATTGGAGAAGGAAATGGCAACCCACTCCAGTACTCTTGCCTGGAGAATCCCAGGGACCGGGGAGCCTGGTGGGCTGCTATCTATGGGGTCGCAGAGTCAGACACGACTGAAGTGACTTAGCAGCAGCAGCAACTTTCTGGAAGACTGTGAGAAAAGCAAGATTTTGATTTTCAGCCTTGAAATAACGATACACAGGTCTATACCATACAGATACTGTAGAAGATAAACATATTCCACCACCTTCCTCTTTTATTATAAAACCCCAAATTTCTGTAGATAATTAATCTTTTTCCACTCTACCTTATACTTCATGAAGCCAGTCATGGTAATTCTGTTTCTGTTGCTACTGATTGGTTTAGGAATATCTATGTGATTCGGTGGAGAAGGCAATGGCACCTCACTCCAGTACTCCTGCCTGGGAAATCCCATGGATGGAGGAGCCTGGTAGGCTGCAGTCCGCAGGGTTGCTAAAAATCGGACTCTATTGAGCGACTTCACTTTCACTTTTCCCTTTCATGCATTGGAGAAGGAAATGGCAACCCACTTCAGTGTTCTTGCCTGGAGAATCCCAGGGACGGCGGAGCCTGGTGGGCTGCCGTCTGTGGGGTCACCCAGAGTCGGACACGACTGAAGCGACTTAGCAGCAGCAGCAGCAGCAGCATGTGATTCGGTTCTGAGCCGTGAGATCTGAGGAGACACTGGCTGGGACATTTCTGAGTAAGGTTTCTTTCTTCTTAAAAAATGACACAGGAAGAGCAGATATATTGTTCGTATATGGCGGCCATCCTGTAACCATGTGGCAGCTCACCTGAAGACAAAGTTGACGTGAGGGAACGGCAGAGAGCAGAGCTAGGAAATAGCTACGTCCCCGATGGGACACTGAGCAACTGAGTGGAGTAGCCCTGGAGCTGTCTGTTTGTTGATTTCTTATTATGTGAGATAATAAATGTTCATCATTTAAGGCAGTCCGGTCAAGCTTTCTGTTACCTGCAGTTAAAGGCCAACTATCTGATACACTTTCCGGAAGAGTCCCTACAAATCACTTGATGGCAGTGTCTCGATAGGAAGTGAAATGAAGGAAATGAAAGGTCTTCTTTGGGCCCTGCTACGAAATTGCAAACGTCAGTGAAAAGGACTTCCATTATTTGCTAGGGAAAGCTTCAAGACACTTCCATAAATTTTAGAATTCTGAAGACAACTGTATGTGCGTGTTATGTATTCATGATTTTAAATCTAATGAGAGCTCTCTTCCTACTTTTGTTTTATCAGTATAAGTGAATATTTCAAAGCCACTGAAGTTATTATTTCTTGAAAGGGCACTAGATGAAGGAAGATAGCTAATGTAAGTGAGTGCTCACTGAGCCCTGGGCATATGCTAAGTACTTTATGTAAGTTACCTTCTTTGTTCTTCAAAACAAACCTATGAAGTCGGTTCTGTTATCATTCTCATTTTTTCCGGGAAAGACATGGCTGAGAGACTACATGCAAGTTGCCTAAATTCACAATTAAGTAGTAAAAACTGGGGTCTGAATCTGGAGTCTCTCTGACTCCAAACCCCAGACACTGAAGTCTTACATGGGGCACAAGGACATGTTGGCCACTTTCCAGAATCTTCCTTCGGCTGTTTTCCTTCACAGACCCAGAAGCAATGTCTGGAGGTTCCCTTGTTAGTTATGCAAACAGTCAATCTGGTTACACAATAAAGGAGAGAGGCCAATTCTGGCACTAATTTTAGGGCAAACCACAGATGTCTTTGATGTTTTCATTGTACATGAGAACAGAGCCAGTGATCCGACAGCTGCTGGCAGCTCTGATCAAATATGCAGAATATTAAGGCAGCTTTATCTCAGTGCCTAATTACAGCTGGCACAGAGGAAATTTATTTTGCAAACGGGAGATGTCAAATGGTATAAATGCAATATATAACCAAATATGATTGCCTCATTCTATTTTCTCAGGGCTGTCCAATTACAGAGCACTTTTTGTGAAAGTGTTTATTAAATGATGTTCCTCTCAACTTGCATAACCCAACTTTGTGTTAAATATTATCGTAACAGCTCAACTGCCTTATTGTCTTATACTTCAATTTATTTTCTTCAAATATGAAACACATCTAGCACTTAATTTCAAAAGCAAATGTAATTATGACATTCTTGTCTAGTCCAGATTTTTACACCCAAGTCACCAATGTAATAGTAATAGGGCCATAATTTAATGTCTTTTACTATCAAAAATTTTTTCGTATTTTGTAATGACAGAGAAGCTTTATAATACCAATAAGGGACAAAGAGCTAATAGCTGGCTAACAAATATCCATAATCATAGCTGGAAGAGGCTCACAAACGTGCTTCACATGTTTGGCCAAAGATGCTGCAAACTGTGCGAGGCTGGAACAAATGTGCCCAGATTTCCTTCACGAAGGGGCTTGCAGGCCAGCTGTGGGGGAGCCCTCGAGCCATTTGCTCCTTCAGGGTCCATCTCAGCAGTAGAGACCTCCAGGTTGATGCTGTGCCGTTTCAGGGACTGAGTGAAGCAGCGATACAGAGGCTGGGCACTCAGCCTGGGATGGGAACTCGGAGGGGCAAGTCTCTCACCTTCCTCCTTCCCTTTCATTTCAGTATTGTTCTCTCATAAACATCTTTCATCCTAGATTCCATCTCCACATTTCTCAGCATCTGTTTTTTGATAACCCAGCCTGTGACATGATGTAAAGTGAGTCACCTTAAAACAGTTCTACTTTTGGCTGGGGAGGGGGTTGATCTTTCAGCCACCGTTAGAGAGTAGACTACCTGCTGTGTTGAAATCCATCAATGACTTTCATTATTAAATTGCCACACTAAAATTTATCAATCAGTTATATATCAGAATTAAATTTTTCTCAATACACTGAAATGCATTGCTAAAACAGTATTTCTTTTTCTTTTTTAAAAACTCTTTCTTGACTTCCATGGAGCGTCTGACACTCTTAGCCTCTCTCTCCTTAAACCTTTTCCCTTTCATTTAAAAGAAGAAATATACTTCTGACTGCTTCATTATAATCTGTGCTTGCTGCCTGCCTTACAAAGCTGTACCTCAAGTTTCTGTTCTTGACCTTTGCTCTTCTCCCTGCACATGGCTTCAACATCTGCTTAGATAATGGTTGTATCCATTTTCAAGTTTATGATTCAGGCCTTGTTGCTGAGCTCCAGAGCCATATAGCTTCCCCAAACAAAAATACCCTCAAATGGAATGTATTGTCTCCACATCCTTCCTTCCCAAACACCCAAAAATGTAAATAACCAACAATGGTTACATATTCATCCTCCAAAAGTCCAGTATCCAGGAATAGTACCACTACTCACTCACCCTGTGATGTTAGCTTGAATATGGAAAACAGCCTAGACTTCCTCCCACAAACTCTCTCAATCCAAGCAGTCCTGAGACGTTAGATTCTCCTTTCTAATCAGCTTGAGTCGTTTTACCTCTTTCTTTCCACTGTCTTTCATCCCCTCTTCCATGGGTGGCTTAAAGTCTCCAAGACTGTCCTATAACCCCTTTTCCTTAAACTCATCCTTTCTTTCTCTGCCATCTGACCAAGCTATGTCACTGCTGAAGATCTCAAGTGGCCAGCTTAACACACATGGTTCTTAATGAAAAGTGAAAATGAAAGTCGCCCAGTCATGTCCAGCTCTTTGGGACCCCATAGACTAAACAGTCCATGGAATTCTCTA
This sequence comes from Bos indicus, assembly GCF_029378745.1. Lineage (NCBI taxonomy): Eukaryota > Metazoa > Chordata > Mammalia > Artiodactyla > Bovidae > Bos > Bos indicus. Next base: position 17,031,353 of record NC_091779.1, read on the forward strand.
GGCCAGAATACTGGAGTGAGTAGACTTTCCCTTCTTCAGGGGATCTTCCCAACCCAGGGATCAAACCCAGGTCTCCCTCATTGCAGGTGGATTCTTTACCAGCTGAGCCACCAGGGAAGCCCAAGAATACTGGAGTAGCCTATCCCTTCTCCGGAAGATCTTCCCGACCCAGGAATTGAACCGGGGTCTATTGCATTGCAGGTAGATTCTTTAACCAACTGAGCTATCAGCAAAGCCCCTCTTAATGAAAAGGGCCTTATTTATCTAGTCTAGTTGTCAATCATTCTTCTGGGTCTACCCTGAGTCCTGGGCATAAATGCGTCAGATGGAGTCACATTCTAGTGCCTTAACAAGATGTGGTTCCTTCTGCCTTCTGTTCCCCCTCATCTTGTCTTCAACTAGCTCTTCCCCTTAAAAACTCAGCTTCTGCTGAAACCACCTTAGGAAACATCTTCCCAGACCCTCCTCCCCTCACACCTGAGCACATATCTATCAAGACATTTATCATACTGTGAAGGTACTTGTCCATTGAAACTGGTCCACAAAACTCTTCGAGAACAGGGGTTATACCTTATTGGAGTTTAGTATAAGTCAAAGTCTCTCGGTCGTGTCCAATTCTTTGTGACCCCATGGACTATACAGTCCATGGGAATTCTCCAGGTCAGAATAATGGAGTGGGCAGCCATTCCCTTCTCCAGGGGATCTTCTCAACCCAGGGATTGAACCCAGGTCTCCGGCATGGCAGGCAGGTTCTTTACCAGCTGTCTTTATATCAGGATATATAGCATAGTGCCTGTCACATAGTAATCTTCATAGTGTGTTTATGAGATGCATGGAAATGAATTGTATAAAAATGTAGTTACTTTTCAATGAACCATTTTAATGGTAAATTTGTAAAATGCACACACATATTTGGACATTTTGCCATAGCATATTATAGAAAAAATTTTTATCAATATTGTGTATTACACACACACACACACACACACACTGATTAGAAACATTTACATTGGTTTTCACTTTAAAAATTATTTATAACAAAATTATTGATATATATAAATAATGTATAAAATAAAATTATGTTCATATAATTTATATTATATGCTTATTAGATGCATATATTATATAATATAAATATTTCTAAATATTATAATATCTATATATAATAAAGTATACCTTATATGCCTTATTATTTATTATATATTTTAATATAAATTTCTATAGCTATATAATATGCTATAAAATCATATAGATAATTTTCAAAGTATTTATTATAAGTAATAAAAATTATTTTAGTATAGTTCTGAAAAGAATCTACATCAGCATCTACACTGGCTAATGATCTACACTGCCTACTAATCTACATGTTGCTAATGAGGACTTTTGAGTAGGTGTGGTGTGTTTTGTGGAGTAGCTGAGACACAGTTTCCACCTCTTCAAACTGATTGTCAACATATGGGTAAATAACAATCTGCTGACTTTGAAAAATTAGTTATAATCCATTTCACATAATGCATGCAAAGCATGGCAGGCAATGGCCCATAATTGAAGGATTAGTTTGGGGCCTTAGGGTGGTTTTTAAAATTCACAGGCTGATAGAATGTTCCATCCCATATGGACCCAGAATATTCTCATCAGGGAGTTTCCAGCACTCCCTTTCCTCCTACAGAATATGACATGTACTGGGTACCAGGGGAGAGAGAAGCGCTCCATCCATCAGCCCAGCAGCTGGAGATCTTCCCTGATGATAAGGGGAGCAGGAGGCTGAAAGGGCCTTAGAAGAATCTGATGGGGCCTGAAATGGAACGAATCTGTAAAGCCACTTAGGTCAGTTGTAATTTTTCTGCTATCAGAGGCACACTGGAGCGTCCTCTTGTCTCCCGCCTGAGCCTTGCATCCTGCTAAAATTGCTCTCTGTGTACTGCTCCCTTCAGGTCTTCATGGCTTGCCAGGTTGGAGTAAGAGGCTGCCGTGTGACTGTTTCAGCTCTTACATCACTTTTGCTGACTTTCTCTCTTTACTCCCACCTGTCTGCATCCGTCTACACCATTTCCTTTTAGCTTCTGTGCCTGCTCTTTTCTCCAGTTCCTGCTTTCCTCTCCCGTTTGTCTTGGTCTGATAGAACCCTTTATGAATCTCCCAAGAGGGATCTTTCCAAGCCCCATTTTCACTGGTCTAATCCAACCAGGCTGTGCTGGTTAAGAAGTCGGAGAAAAGAAATTCTTGCTACTAATCCACATGGCCTGGGTAGGGGTGTGTGTTTATGAAATATTCTCATTATCGTGAAATGCCTAACAAAGCAGTGATTTGGCAAGCCTGAAGTCACACACTGGGGCTCATAGCAACTTGCTTCTACTAGCAACACGAGCATTAGAAACACTTCCTTGCCAAGTGGCTTTGAATCAGCTAGAAGGTGGGGAACGATGCCCTTTGCTGAGGATGACAAGACTTTAAAGCATTTGTTCGTTGTCCAAACCTTTGTTTATAATAGAGGCAAAATGTACACACATACATTAAAAATATTCCTTGGTTACTTATTAGGCTTTAAGTTATTTTTAAAAAGAATGTTTGGTTTTGAGAGTAAAGCTTATAAGCCACCCCTCAGATATCTTTTCAAAATGAAGCTAAAAGATGATTTTTAAAGAATCAAAATAGCATATTTCTACAGTGATTTATAGCTGAATAAGGAATGTGTTTGATGTTTTTTTTGGAAAGGGATAATTGACTAAAATTTAAATTATCTGCTTTCTCTAAATACCCAGAGCTATGCAACAGAAAGAAATGGAGAGGGTTATGCTCAGTATGTGTGGGCAGTGGAGGTGGGGCCTAAACTGGGAATGAAGTTTCTTGGAGAAAATCTACAAAATGGGCCAAGCACACATGGATTGCGTGACATCATTTAGTTGGAGAAGGAGTGCTGAGCATCATGCTGAACTCAGATGTCGTCCCCTAGGAGAAATGATCTCTCTTTTCCTGGAACGTCTATAGCACTGAGAGGCTATTCCACCCTTTGGCACTTATCCTATGCTCTCCTGTAATATTATCTCTTTTAGAAAATTTTTAGCTCTTCATTATGACAGTTCTCTTTTTACATGGCTGATTTACTGAGCATCTCCATTCATTCCAGGTTGCCTGAGGCAGCTCTGATTTATACCTGTTGCCATGGTATAACTAATTATTAATAGTGCCCCTTTCAGTCTCAAAAATATTCTTGATTTGGATGATAACCTATAAAATTACTGTAGTCTTATCCTACCTATACCATAATCTCCTGTGCAGAAAATAGCACACTCTACCAGGATTCTGAAGAGATTATTCACTGAAGTGTGGTCAGGGTTAAGGGAATCAAGTAAGATGTTAAGACATCAGACCTAAAACAAAGGGAGCAAATGATGCTATGGGAGCCCAAGTGAGAGGTAGAGCCTTAGAAGAGGGGCAGCCCTAGAGAAGCTCAAGTTTTGGAAGGACTCAAACACTGCAGAACTGGTCAAGAAAGAAAAGCAATTCCCTACCAACTCTCTTCCTGTCATTGGTCTCCTGATTGTGTGTTCTATTCAATCAATCAATTCAGTTGATCAGTAGTGTCTGACTCTTTGCGACCCCATGAACCTCAGCACGTCAGACCTCCCTGTCCATCACCAACTCCTGGAGTTTACACAAACTCATGTCCATTGAGTTGGTGATGCCATCCAACCATCTCATCCTCTGCCGTCCACTTCTCCTGCCCTCAATCCCTCCCAGCATCAGGGTCTTTTCAAATGAGTCAGCTCTTTGCATCAGCTGGCCAAAGTATTGGAGTTTCAGCTTCAACATCAGTCTTTCCAATGAACACTCAGGACTGGTCTCCTTTAGGATGGACTGGTTGGATTTCCTTGCAGTCCAAGGGGCTCGCAAGAGTCTTCTCTAACACCACAGTTCAAAAGCATCAATTCTCCAGCGCTCAGCTTTCTTCACAGTCCAACTCTCACATCCATACATGACCACTGAAAAAACTATAGCCTTGACTAGATGGACCTTTGTTGACAAAGTAATATCTCTGCTTTTTTATATGCAGTCTAGGTTGGTCATAACTTTCCTTCCAAGGAGTAAGCGTCTTTTAATTTCATGGCTGCAGTCACCATCTGCAGTGATTTTGGAGCCCCCCAAAATAAAGTCAGCCACTGTTTCCACTGTTTCCCCATCTATCTGCCATGAAGTGATGGGACCGGATGCCATGATCTTAGTTTTCTGAATGTTGAGCTTTAAGCCAACTTTTCACTCTCCTCTTTCACTTTCATCAAGAGGCTTTTTAGTTCCTCTTCACTTTCTGCCATAAGGGTGGTGTTATCTGCATATCTGAGGTTATTGATATTTCTCCTGGCAATCTTGATTCCAGCTTGTGCTTCTTCCAGCCCAGCGTTTCTCATGATGTACTCTGCATAGAAGTTAAATAAGCAGGGTGATAATATACAGCCTTGATGTACTCCTTTTCCTATTAGGAACCAGTCTGTTGTTCCATGTCCAGTTCTAACTGTTGCTTCTTGACCTGCATACAGGTTTCTCAAGAGGCAGGTCAGGTCTTTCAGAATTTTCCACAGTTTATTGTGATCTACACAGTCAAAGGCTTTGACATAGTCAATAAAGCAGAAATAGATGTTTTTCTGGAACTCTCTTGCTTTTTCCGTGATCCAGCGGATGTTGGCAATTTGATCTCTGGTTCCTCTGCCTTTTCTAAAACCAGCTTGAACATCTGGAAGTTGACGGTTCACGTATTGCTGAAGCCTGGCTTGGAGAATTTTGAGCATTACTTTACTAGTGTGTGAGATGAGTGCAGGTGTGCGGTAGTTTGAGCATTCTTTGGCATTGCCTTTCTTTGGGATTGGAATGAAAACTGACCTTTTCCAGTCCTGTGGCCACTGCTGAGTTTTCCAAATTTGCTGGCATATTGAGTGCAGCACTTTCACAGCATCGTCTTTCAGGATTTGAAAGAGCTCAACTGGAATTCCATCACCTCCACTAGCTTTGTTCATAGTGATGCTTTCTAAGGCCCACTTGACTTCACATTCCAGTATGTCTGGCTCTAGGTTAGTGATCACACCACTGTGATTATCTGGGTCATGAAGATCTTTTTTGTACAGTTCTTCTGTGTATTCTTGCCACCTCTTCTTAATATCTTCTGCTTCTGTTAGGTACCTACCATTTCTGTCCTTTATTGTGCCCATCTTTACATGAAATGTTCCCTTGGTATCTCTAATTTTCTTGAAAAGATTTCTAGTCTTTCCCATTCTATTGTTTTCCTCTATTTCTTTGGATTGATCACTGATAAAGGCTTTCTTATCTCTCCTTGCTATTCTTTGGAACTCTGCATTCAAATGGGAATATTTTTCCATTTCTCCTTTGCTTTTTGCTTCCCTTCTTTCCACAGCTATTTGTAAGGCCTCATCAGGCAGCCATTTTGCTTTTTTGCATTTCTTTTTCTTGGGGTTGGTCTTGATTCCTTTCTCTTGTACAATGTCACAAACCTCTGTCCATAGTTCATCAGGCACTCTGTCTATCAGATCTAGTCCCTTAAATCTATTTCTCACTTCCATTGTATAATCATAAGGGATTTGATTTAGGTCATACCTGAACGGTCTAGTGGTTTTCTCCACTTTCTTCAGTTTCTGTCTGAATTTGGCAATAAGGAGTTCATGATCCGAGCCACAGTCGGCTGCCGTTCTTGTTTTTGCTGACTGTATAGAGTTTCTCCATCTTTGGCTGCAAAGAATATAATCAGTCTGATTTCGGTGTTGATCATCTGGTGATGTCCGTGTGTAGAGTCTTCTCTTGTGTTGTTGGAAGAGGGTGTTTGCTATGACCAGTGAGTTCTCTTGGCAGAACTCTATTAGCCTTTGCCCTGCTTCATTCCGTATTCCAAGGCCAAATTTGCCTGTTACTCCAGGTGTTTCTTGACTTCCTACTTTTGCATTCCAGTCACCTATAATGAAAAGGACATCTTTTTTTGGTATTAGTTCTGGAAGGTCTCGTAGGTCTTCATAGAACCATTCAACTTCAGCTTCTTCAGCGTTACTGGTTGGGGCTTAGACTTGGATTACTGTATATTGAATGGTTTGCCTTGGAAACGAACAGAGATCATTCTGTCATTTTTGAGATTGCATCCAAGTACTGCATTTTGGACTCTTTTGTTGACTATGATGGCTACTCCATTTCTTCTAAGGGATTCCTGCCCACAGTAGTAGATATAATGGTTATCTGAGTTAAATTCACCCTTTCCAGCCCATCTTAGTTCACTGATTCCTAAAATGTCAATGTTCACTCTTGTCATCTCCTGTTTGACCACTTCCAATTTGCCTTGATTCATGGACCTAACATTCCAGGTTCCTATGCAATATTGCTCTTTACAACATTGAATTGGCTGAAATGAAATGGAAGCCAAAAGGCAAAGGAGCCCTGGTGAGAAAGATGGAAGGTGGTGTTATCTGCCCTCAGAGAAAGGACAAAAAAAGGCAAAAAGGCAGAGGATGGATTGAGGGAGTCAAGGGGTTGGGGATCAGTGAGAACTGGTAAACAGAGACTATAGCTCCTTAAACAGAGTCTCTTTGTCTTCAAGTCGATTAAAAAACATCTGTGGGCACACACATGCAAAACTGCAGGAAAGGCCACTGTGAGTGAGACTTGGCAGCTACTACAAGGAATACACTCTCTCCGTTGGGGGAAAAAGAAATAAACTTAAGAAAGTTAAACTACAGACTGAAGGAAAGTAGCAATCGAGTATAACAATATAAAAGAGGCGCTTAGCAGTACATGGTGATTGTCAGATTAATAATTATAGACCCTATATGTTAAAGGCATTCGAAGGATGAAAGATCACTCATTGTTTGTTACTGGAGGAATTTGAAAAAGGGTTTATGGATGAGGAATATTTTCAGTGGTACCGAAATCAAAGCCACCTTGACATTGGCAAGAAGGAGAGGCAGGCCTTCTTTGGGCAAATGGCACGAAAAGAGCATGGATGTCAACTTGAAGTACCTCTTCTCCTGCTAGGAGAGCTGGAGACCCTTCAGAGATTTTCAAAAATTTCAAAACTGTCCCAGGAAATTACCTATGAAAGAGCCTAAAGGGAATTAATTGGGTTGGGAGAGGTAGGAGTTGTGAATGGCCATTTCTTCACTTTCAACAAACAGTCGTTGAGGGCTTGGAATGTGTCAGACACTGCTCTGGATCTTCTGGTGCCAAGTAAAGTAAGATGTTTTCTTTTTCCTTAAGGAAAGAGGATGGAAAAGTTAGCCAAGAGAGCAAGTCATGGATGTGCCCTGTAATTATAGAGTTGTGCAGAGATGATCTGTGAGCAAGTAGGAGATCATCTAAATGAGACTCAGGCATGGAGAGTGGAGGTGGTTAAGGAAGACTTCCTGGAGGAGGTAACACAATTCTGAGTTCTGAAAGGTGAGCAGGAGTTTCCAGTTGTGTATTCATTTATTTATACCCACCCTGCCACTTTCTAATAAAAGGAAATAAGGTGATTCATAAGTAAGAAATGCACACAGCAGGGACTTCACTGGCAATCCAGTGGTTAAGATTCTGAGCTTCCTGGTTGGGAAGATCTTGCATGCTAAGTAGCACAGCAAAACAGGCAAACAAAAATAAAAACACACAGCAGAATATAAAGAAAATGAGATAAGACATAGGATGAGTTAATTTCACCTTTATATACACTGTCACATTTGATCTGAGAACAGCCTTGTGTGCCTGCTTGCTGAGTCACTTCAGGCCTGTCTGACTCTTTGTGATCCTATGGACTGTAGCCCACCAGGCTTCTCTGTCCATGGAATTCTCCAGGCAAAAATACTGGAGTGGGTTGCCATGCCTTCCTCCAGGGGATCTTCCTGACTCAGGGATTGAACTCATGTCTCCTGAAGCTCCTGCATTGCAGGTGGATTCTTTATTGCTGAGCCACCAGGGAAGCCCTTACAAGCTTATAATTTTATCCTTATTTATTGGTGAGGAATTTAAGCATTAATATTTAAAATACCTTGCCCACAGCACAGTCTTGACAGTGTCAGAACAGAACCAGGCTAGTTTCATCCTAGAGTCTGTGATTTCCAGTCAAGAGATGAACTTGTGGCTTAGCTCCCCTGCATAGCGCCTATGGCTGGAAGGTGCATCACAGGGCAGTAAAGAATAGATGTGCATTTTGAAGGGTGAAGGGTAAACCAGAGAAGGGACTGGGAAGGGTGGCCCAAGCAGATGATTTCACGTGTTCGAAGGAAGAGAGGTATGAGAGAGCATCGCTTGTTGGAAGGACAGTAATAGCTCATGATGGTAGGAAGAGTCTTAATAGAAGAGCCGTGAGACATGGGGCTGGGATAAGTAAGCACCAAATCTGAAGGGTTTTGTTTTCCCTTTACCTGAAGGTGGTGGAAGTTGTGGAAAGAGTTTAAGCAGGGAGTAATATGACTGGCCTAGAATTTTAAAAACCTCACTAGGACGACAGCGTGGGCAAGTCTGGGTCAGGACAGGACTGGTAAAGGGAGAGGAGTTAGGAGGCTTGCTGCAGTCACAGGGCAGGGTGACACGGGCAGGAGGGGATTCAACTGGGAGCTAATATGGAGAGACCATTAGACAGAAGTGGGCACCTGGATTTGGGGGCAAAGGAAACAAAGTCTCGTTGATCACCTAGTTGGGTGATACCATTTATGAGAAAGGGATCCTACAGAAGAGTTTGGAATTTGGGGGTGATGAAGTTGGATAATGATGGCCAAGAGTATCTGTTAAAGAAAATGAGCTTAGCTTTTTTACCTTTCTATTCTGTCTAATTGCTTAGTTTCCTGTTACCTTATAAAAAATGTGAGACCCCCAGAAAAAATATTGGTAGTCAATAAAAGTTGTTGCTATTTAGTCGCTAAGTCATATCCGAATCTTTGTGACCCTATGGACTGTAGCATGACAGGCTTCTCTGTCCTTCACTATCTCCCAGATATAATATATATAATCTATATGTATTATATATAATATGTAATAAAAGTTAAATGTATTTATTTATTTTGATAAGGCTTTTTTTTAATTGCAGAAGTGATATATATGCAGAAAATGTAGAAAATACAGACAAACAAAAAATTGTTGCTGTTACCCAAATACAATCTAACAATGACTTGTAACATTTTGATGAATATAATTTCAGTTTTTTCTAAGTACATATCTATTTTTTTTCCTAAAAACTTGAGTAGTGTTTTCATGATTTAAATATATCATGCACATCTTTCAATCACGTTAATAATTCCATAAGATTATTTTAGAGGCTGCATGGTATTCCATTTATGAATGTGCTGGATTCCTGTTGTGGACATTAAATTTTTTTCTGACTTTTTGATATTATAAACAACAGAGCTGTAAAGTAATTAGAATTTAAATTTCCTAATTAACCATTGGTTTTTTCAAATTACAATTTAGATTATGAAATTAAGTTTGGGCATGCTTTGCTTTTATAAAATAGTTGTACAAAGAAGAGTTGTTTTTAAAGTGCTCTGAAAGAAATATATAATGTTCTTTTTAGTTTTCAAGGGAATTAAAGGTAGCAAAGGAAAATAAACTGATGTAAATACATATCAGAGGAAAATAATTATAAAGGAAATTGGTATGGCCATCAAAAAGAAAGTGTGGAAACTATTTTTAGTGAGGACAGAGACTATGTTTCCCAGTGAGATTCCTTTGTTTAATAACTTTTTCAATGTTTTCCCCAAGGCACACAAAAAATGTGATCCTCTCTTCAAAATGATCTAGGAGTTGATCAATCTTGTAAATAATTGCAACCATAGTTAAGTTCAACTTGCTTTTGATTGTGTAAATTTTTTACATATATCTATTAAAGCCTTTGGAGAAGGCAATGGCACCCCACTCCAGTACTCTTGCTTGGAAAATCCCATGGACGGAGGAGCCTGTTAGGCTGCAATCCATGGGGTCGCTAAGAGTCGGACATGACTGAGCGACTTCACTTTCACTTTTCACTTTCATGCATTGGAGGAGGAAATGGCAGCCCACTCCAGTGTTCTTGCCTGGAGAATCCCAGGGACAGGGGAGCCTGGTGGGCTGCCATCTATGGGGTCGCACAGAGTCGGACATGACTGAAGTGACTTAGCATAGCATAGCATTAAAGCTTTTGCTTAATTTAGAAACAATCTTTGGAGCCAGACAACACATTGTAGACTCTCTTTTTCTGGCTCATCATTACCCTTTTCCTCAGAATTCTTACTAACTACACTCTGTGCTAGGCGCCATTGTCAGACTCTAGTGGGCAAATATTTGATATTCCTCTTACGCAGTGAAGATGTCGCAGACTACTGAAAGAACTATTTCTGGTCTGTCTGAACAAAGCTAGAGTCTTGATCCAGCATAAAAGGAATGTAGGAAGCCAATGTTAAAGGGGTGGTCTTGTTCAGACAGCAGATTCCTCCAAAGTGTTCAGAAAATTACTCATAACTCTAATCACCAAGACATCTGGGCCAGATGTAGATACATTTCACCAGTCTCAGCTCCCATTTTCCATTGCAAATATCTTTTATTCTAAAATGAAATAATAGATAATATAACCTAGTCCCATACATAATTTTACAAGATAGCCTTTTACGTATAACAAAGTGAAAGTTTAATCACTCAGTCATGTCTGACTCTTTGTAACCCCAGGGACTGTATTGTAGCCCACCAGGCTTCTCTGTTCATGGGGATTCTCCAGGCAAGAATACTGGAGTGGGTAGCCATGCCCTCCTCCAGGGCATCTTCCCAACCCATGGGTTGAACCCAGGTCTCCTGCATTGCAGGCGAATTCTTTACCGTCTGAACAATGAGGGAAGCCCTAAGTATACCACAAAGGAGAAATTAAAATAAAGCAATTTATAATAAATATGTATTGTAGTCAGATGGTGACACTTACAGAATCACTGTGACTGTGACAGCTACAAATGCAGACTGAGACTGAGATAATGTATTAATGGTTCAAATACCACACGTGGCATTGTCAGTGAGAAAGTGATTTTCCAAAATAATAAACAATTCTGAGTGAAGTTACGAGTGAGAAAATGTCCAGTCTTCCTTGCATTTATGTGGTAGCTACATTCCTAGAAAATTCAGTGCATTTAAAACAATTCAAAAATACTCTGTTTTACATATAAAATGAAGCTGGGTTTTAGGCTCAGATCATTGTAAACAGTTTTTTCACCTACGAATGACATTCAAAGCTATCTCTGACATGGACAGTTCTTTGTCTGCATAACTGACACAGATTGTTGGATTTCCCTAATCCCAGAACCCTGACCAGTTATACCCTTTTTATTGTGTGAATGAGAAACACCCACAAAATTACAAAGTGTCCCCTTGCTGCTAAGTCGCTTCAGTCGTGTCCGACTCTATGCGACCCCATAGACAGAAGCCCACCAGGCTCCCCCGTCCCCGGGATTCTCCAGGCAAGAACACTGGAGTGGGTTGCCATTTCCTTCTCCAATGAATGAAAGTGAAAAGTGAAAGGGAAGTCGCTCAGTCGTGTCCGACTCTTAGCGACCCCATGAACTGCAGCCTACCAGGCTCCTCCATCTGTGGGATTTTCCAGACAAGAGTACTGGAGTGGGGTGCCATCACCTTCTCCGAAGTGTTCCCTTAGGAGGGTATATTTCCCTTATTTCATCCCAACCACTGCTTTAACAGATTCTCTCTTTTTGACCCAGAAGGATTTCCCTATGAGGTAGAGAGAAACAGGTTAAGCTGAGTTATGTTATGATTTTTTAAAAACTATAGTAAAAATACATATAATACAATTTGCAATTTTAACTCTTTTTAGTGTACAGTTAAGTGATATCGAGTACATTTATATTGTTGTACAGCCATCACCAGCACCCATCTTTATAATTTTTCACATTTCATCCTGGATTTTTTAAAAGGAATCATGTAGTGTTTTCTTTCTTTTATTTTTTAGGTCTTCCTAATAGTGCCTCGGAGAAGGCAATGGCACCCCACTCCAGTACTCTTGCCTGGAAAATCCCATGGACAGAGGAGCCTGGTAGGCTGTAGTCCATAGGGTCTCTAAGAGTCGGACGACTGAGCGACTTCCCTTTCACTTTTCACTTTTATGCATTGGAGAAGGAAATGGCAACCCACTGGAGAATCCCAGGGACGGGGGAGCCTGGTGGGCTGCCGTCTATGGGGTCGCACAGAGTCGGACACGACTGAAGTGACTTAGCAGCAACAGTGCCTACCTTGGGCATTGGTCTGTTTCTTGGTTCTGATCAGGCCGGATCTGTGACTCAGGTTTTTGTCAAATTGGCCGTGTGTTGACCTCTGCCTGTGCTGACACACTCCTACCCCCACTGTGGCAACCGCACATCTCCCCCGCTCCCACAGGCCGTGGTCTCCAGGGCTCGGCCCCTGTGTGTAAGGCTGAGTTACTCTATTATTCCCCATTAATCTCCACCCTAGGAAATTCACTTCTCCCTTGTTGTTGCTCAGTCACTGAGTTGTGTCTGACTCTTTGTGACCCAGCACGCCAGGCTTCCCTGTCCTTCACTGTCTCCTGGAGTTTGCTCAAACCCATGTCCATTGAGTTGATGATGCTATCCAACCATCTCATTCTCTCTCACCCCCTTTATCTCCTGCCCTCAATCTTTCCCAGCATCAGGATCTTTTCCAATGAGTTGGCTCTTTGCATCAGGTGGCCAAAGTAATGGAACTTCAGCTTCAGCATCAGTCCTTCCAATGAATATTGAGAGTTGATTTCCTTAAGGACTGACTGGTTTGATCCTCTTGTAGTCCAAGGGACTCTCAAGAGTCTTCTCCAGTGCCACACTTCAAAAGCATCAATTCTTTGGGGCGTAGCCTTCTTTATTGTCCAAGATTCACATCCATACATGACTACTGAAAAAACCACAGTTTTGACTATACAGACTTTTGTCAGCAAAGTGATGTCTCTATTTTTTAATATTTCAATTGGTTTTATCATTTTAGACCTCTTTATTTTCAACCTTACATCCCTGTTTTGTTGTTTATACCTGCATATCTTAAATCACATCTTGTTAGGCTGCATAGTTGTTAGATTATGGCAACTTGGGCATGATGGAAAGAGCACTAGCCGTGGAGTCAGAAGATGTGAGTGTTAACTCCAGTTCTGTCACATGCTAGCTGACAGAGAGGGCAAGAGCCTTCAGTGCTCTGAAACTCTATTTCCTCATCTGAAAACAATAGAACTGGTCACCAGATACTCTACAACTTCAAAATTACATGTTTCTAAATTAATTTCTTTTTTTAATTTTTAATTGGAGGATAATTGCTTTACAATGTTGTGTTGGTTTCTGCTGTACAAAAATGTCTAAATTAATTTCTGTGAAAATAGTATCTGCTTTCCTTGCTTCACAGGACTGTTGGGTCAAATGTAGATGAAAATCATAAACACGTAGGTATCATAAGACAGCCCAGAGTGTAATAAAAGATGCTTAAACATGCTTTTTTAAATGACAAAATACAATAAAACAAACTACTAATTAAGATTCTAAAAACATAAGGCTGGATAATGCAACCTGCCAACTGGGGTATGGTTTGTTTTACTTAGTAGGGATCTGGTGCTCAATGAGTGTTTGTTAAAAGAATGTAGGTGCTCTAGAAAAGTTGTGTGAAATCTCAATTTTAAGGAGACTGGGACTCAGATAATTAGCATGAGAATAAGCTGGAAGTCCATGGAGAAGTGAGTCCTGGAGTGTGAACAGATATGTGAGGTTGACTTATGCTGGCTGTTGTGAGAACATAGCTTGTCTTTACTGGCTTTGAGTATTATCCTAAAAGTGGGCCTGACAGGGATATTTTTCTGTGAAAAGAGAGGCTACCACCTGAAGGAGCTGAGATAGGAGAGCTGAGGAGTAATGTGTCGTGGAGTGTTCCGCTCCCATTTACAGAGCCCTTGCAACGTTTGATGCTGGATGGTTAAGTCATAGACCTGGCTGGTGCTGTGCTGAGCCGTATGAGAGCCTGAGGCAAAAGGAAGAATGTGTACTACATACTGTCTATAACTAGGTACATGGTTGTATGTAGTTTTTCAAACTGGTGAATGGCTTTAGTGAAAATGTTATCAAAGAGTTTGTTCCCATTAAAGCCCACAAAGTAAAATGAAAATGAATTCTAGCTTTGGTATAAATAAAATATTTAAACTTAAAATAACGTGTTGTAAGTAGTTACAGCTACTTTTCAATTTTTGAGGGCTTCCCTAGTGGCTCAGATGGTAAGGAATCTGCCTACAATGCGGGAGACCTGGATTCCATTCCTGGTTCGGGAAGATCCCCTGGAGGAGGGAATGGCTACCCACTCCAGTATTCTTGCCTGGAGAATTCCATGGACAGAGGAGCCTGGTGGGCTACTTGTAATGTTCTGGAAAAAACTACATGTATAGACGGTATTGTTATGTAACCCTGATAGCAAGTAAACAGAAAAACATATAAAAACATGTATATCGGGGTACACATTTTCCCTTTCGTCTTAGCGTCCCAGTGTAGCTTGGCGTAGCCTTCTCAGATTTTGTTTTTATCTAAAACCTTGTTATTTTGTTCACCATGTATTTTTTGGCATCATGTTAGATACTTTAAAATATTAAAATATTTTTTTGTTTGTTTGTTTGTTTGGTTTGAGAATCATGGGATCCTCTAAAGAGAAAAAAAATATTGTGCCAAAATAAAATGTAGACAAAACTATTTTTCTATCAAGCCAAGCAGTGTGTGTGTGTGTGTGTGTGTGTGTGTGTGTATTAGTGGGAGGGTAGATGGGAAGGTCAGCTCTGTATTCACTAAATCATTATTGATTACCCACTGTGCTGAGCTCCAGGAAAAAAAATAAATAAATAAAATATTTGCATTAAAATACCGTTAATCTTAATTACTGAGTTTTGGTTTCCCCGTAAATTCTGTGCTTTAGGTGAGCATTTTGTTGCTACACCCTAGGACTGGCCTTGGTCCCAACCCTCAGTGTCAAGTAGCGATAATACAGATCTGCCTTGGGAGCCATCATCTTGCTCTCTGTGCTGGAGGAGACATCCAAATCCTGCTAATTTCCCCTCAGTCCAAGTGAATCCAGGAAGTCACATGGCACAGGCAGGTAAAGCATGAGCTTTGGGGTTAAACAGACTTGGAATCATACCCTGCCTTGCTTCTTTACCAGCAGAGCTATTAACCAATCTGAGCCTGTTTGCTCATATCTAAAAGGGGTAAATAATTTTTCAGCAACAGTTAGAGATAATTAAATGAGACAGCTTATGTAAAGCATATGGACTTGACAAATGTTAGCTTGTCCCCTTTCCTATTTTATTTTTTTAAAAAGTATTTATTTATTTGGCTGTACCGGGTCTTTATTTATTTGGTTCCGGCATTTAGGATCTTTATTTGCAGCATGTGAGATCTAGTTCCCTGACCAGGGTTCAAATTTGGGCCCCTTGTATTGGGAACGCAGTCTTAGCCACTGGGCCACCAGGGAAGTCCCTCTATTTTAGAGATAAGTGAATTTACTTACAAACGTGGAGCTGCTCAAGGATGTGATCCCAGAAATGCCAGTGTCCAGATTTGCACCCAGTGTAGTGAGTGTAAATCCTGTGCTGGTTTCACAAATGGCGCTCGGTGATTCTAGCTGCAGCTGGGCTGTGTCTTTCCAGTTCAGTTAAGTTCAGTCGCTCAGTCGTGTCCGATTCTGTGACCCCATGAATCGCAGCACGCCAGGCCTCCCTGTCCATCACCAACTCCCGGAGTTCACTCAGACTCACGTCCATCGAGTCGGTGATGCCATCCAGCCATCTCATCCTCTGTCGTCCCCTTCTCCTCCTGCCCCCAATCTCTCCCAGCGTCAGAGTCTTTTCCAATGAGTCAGCTCTTCACATGAGGTGGCCAAAGTACTGGAGTTTCAGCTTTAGCATCATTCCTTCCAAAGAACACCCAAGACTGATCTCCTTTAGAATGGACTAGTTGGATCTCCTTGCAGTCCAAGGGACTCTCAAGAGTCTTCTCCAACACCACAGTTCAAAAGCATCAATTCTTCGATGCTCAGCTTTCTTCACAGTCCAACTCTCACATCCGTACATGACTACTGGAAAAATCATAACCTTGACTAGATGGACCTTTGGGATATATGTAATTCCTAGTTACACTGCCTGAGAGAACTTGGATTAGCAGCTCTAGAACAGAAGCGTGATGAACCTGCCCAATCTTATTTGAGAGAAAATAAATTTAACAATTAGAACAATCCCAATATATGTTTGGGGGCTTCCCAGGTGGCTCAGTGGTAAAGAATCTGCCTGCCAACGCTGGAGTGCATGTTGCTAATTCGCTTCAGTCGTATCTGATTCTTTACAACCTTATGGACTGTTGCCCACCAGGCTTCTCTGTCCATGGGATTTCCCAGGCAAGAATGCCACAGTGGGTTGCCAGGCCCTCCTCCAGAGGATCTTCCCAACCCAGGGATTGAACCTGCATCTTTTACATCTTCTGCATTGGCAGGAGGATTCTCTACCACTAGCGCCACCTGGGACACAAATGCAGAAGGTGCAGATTCAGTCTTTGGGTCCAGAAGATCCTTTGGGGCAGGGCAAGGCAGTGGAAGAGCCAAATCCTAAATACTAGGCCACCAGGGAACTCCTCTTCATGTTGTCTTTAAACTATCAATTATAGCTGCCAAAACCTAAGCAAAAATATGGGAGAAGTAAAATTTTATTCAATGATCGAATACCTGTGTCACATATTGAGGTAGGTGCTAGGTTTCAGTTGTGAATGAGGCTAAATTGTTATCTTCAAGGGGTTTATAATCTAATGAGGGGGTGGAGAAGAAACAGCAATTGAAACACAGTGGTTTTAAGTGCTTTGATTTGAGTGCCATGTAAAACTGTGGGTCACCTAGTCAGTGTGGAGAGAAGAGAGGTTTTCACTGAAGAGGAGCCAACCACATTGTGGCCTGAATGTGCATAGATTTAGCTAAATTCAGGAACATGGATATAGAGTGGAGGCAGCAGGCATTCTGCTGCTGCTGCTAGACTGAGACAAAAAAACTGTCAGAAAACTGTGGAGCCAAGAGAGAACCTAGAAATTCAAGTAACTCAGAACGGCTAGCTTAGAGTACAAGAAACAACTTAGACTGTATCAAGAAATGCTTTTTAAGCCACACAAGAATTTGGCTATAGACTGAGGGCAATGGGGAGCAGATTTTGAGCAGATGGCAAGAAAAAAAGATTTGCATTTTTAAAAATGCTTAGAAGTCCAGTTAGGTAGCTTGTGATATAATGCAGATTTGAACTGATGGTGGCTTCCATGATATAACTGGTGGCAATAGAGGATGGAGAGGAATGGACTGGATCAAGAGAAACTGAAGGTAGAATTGATGGCATAGGGTCATGGCTTTGACACGAGGGAGAGAAAGTCCAAGATGATATTCAGGTGTCTGGTTTAGGTGCTTTGCTGGGTGGAGGTGCTGTCCATTGGGAGATGAGGAGGTTGTAGCTGAGCAAGAGAGGCCTGTAGCATAAACAGTGAAGAGGTCCTTCAGGGGGTTGGATAGATAGCATTGGCACTCAGTGGGGAGATCTGACAATTTAAGTGTTGACTGAATATGCTTAATAGTTGACACTGTGGATAAGTTTACAGAGGGAGAATGGATCACCAAAGGAGAATGTATTATGTAAGAAAATCATGGAAGACAAATCTCCAGGAGACCTCAACATTTAAACGATACCATTTTTGGCAGCTGTTTCAAGTAAACAGCCTGGCATCTGGAACTCCACATTAAGACACAGGTCCCATGAAGGGTGGGATTGTCCTCCCTTTTGGATTATTACACACCCTGTGAATGAAGCATGAATTATGACAGTAACAGAAAATTTACAAATGAGAAAGAAAAATAATTTGTTAGCTTCCCGCCTCCGTACCCATTCATTTTTCTTGTGTTCATCTGGGCTTCTCCACAGAACTCAGAATCGATGCTAAGCCATCCCTCAGGATTCACATTCGGCTTTTGTTTTGGTCAAAAGATGAGAGTTCATGTCATGCTTGAGGCAAACACGTGCTGAGACTTAAGGGCCCTCATGAATTTTGTGTTGCGAGAGAGCCTTAGAGAGACCCCTGATCAAGGGCTCAAAGGGTATGAGATCAATTGTAGAACAAATATTAATATTAAACTTCCTTGCTAGCTGCCCGAGAAGAAGGTTTTTTATTTCAGGCCCCATCAGACTGCTATTTCCTAGGCTTGTTTTTAAAAGCAAAGCCCAAACTTATTTTTGAGAAAGGACAGAATTAAAATTCAGCAGATAGTTATTCATGTTGAATAAATAAATTCCTCCTCAGAAAGTGAAGTCATCCTTTCCCTCGGGGATTACAGAACTGCTTACAATCACGTTATCCTCTGATGGAGAGCTCAGCCTTTGAGACATTTTGCTCTTTTGAAAGAGGAAGTCAGGCACCTATCATCTAAATGTATGTGATACACGCTGATTTCTACTACTAAGTCTGAAGATTTTGAGATATACAAGTAAATGTTTCTTGATCTGCGATCTCCCTAAAGTAAATGTAAAAATGCCATGATCCTGAATTGAAGAATAGATCGTATGGTTAAACCAGCAAAGATAGCAAACCCTGTGTGTGCTCAGTTGGGTCGGACTCTTTGCCACCCCATGGACTGTAGCACACCAGGTTGCTCTGTCCATGGAATTTCCTAGGCAAGAATACCAGAGTGGGTTGCCATTTCCTACTCCAGGGGAACTTTCCCAGCCCAGGGATTGAACCCACGTCTCCTATGCCTCCTGTGTTGGCAGGTAGATTTTTTACCATTGTGCTACTTGGGAAGTCAACAGTCCTCTTTTAATCTTCTGACACCACGTGAGGTATCTCGTTATTTTGTGCCTTTCTCGCCCCATTTCTCACTGTGCTGCTGTGCTGTGCTCTGCTAGGTCGCTTCAGTCAAGTCCGACTCTATGGGGTGCAGCCTGCCAGGCTCCTCTGTCCACGGGATTCTCCAGGCAAGAATACTGGAGTGGGTTGCCATGCCCTCCTCCAGGGGATCTTCCTGACCCAGGGATTGAACCTGCATCTCTTACATCTCCTGCATCGGCAAGCGGGTTCTTTACCACTAGTGTCCTGTTATCATGTCAGTGGTCTAATTTCTCAGGAACCGTTTCTTTTCCCACACAATTTTCCTCTGAACAATATGGCAGCCCCCTAGTTTGTCTTGATCTATAATCTGACACTACTCTCTGCAGATACATAAGCAAACTCTTTCTTTGGCCTTAGGAACCTGCTCATATATCAGATTTTGGTGGGATGTTTTCAACACAAAGCTGATGTAAGGCAGTTAATTTTGACCCTCCTGAACGTGTGGGATCACCGTCACTGAGGCCCACAGGCTTCTGGCCGTCACACGCTCTTGGAAGTGAAGTCATAACATACCCAGTGACAGTGTTTATCCTCAAGCGAATAACGGAATAAGAACAGATTGCATTCCTTGGATGCAGATATTTGGCTAAATACTCCAAAATATTTTTAAATAACATATATGAGAACATAAATTTCTAAACCAAGAAAAAGAGTACGATTGCTCTCTACCTTCTCTAAAATGGGCCTATTGTGTTGTCATCTTGTTCACACCAAGGACCATAATTATGTATAACGTGTACTAATAATACATGAAAATGTAACTTCAATATGGTATAAATTTACTCAAAACTAATATACTGGTGATAATAAACATTTAACTAAGAAAAAAATTTGAAAAAGAAGGAAAAATTTGCTTCTTTCTCAGAATAGAGAAAGATTTTTGGTAGCATTCTGGAAGGCTCAGATTTCTTTAAAACATCTGTCTAGGGAAATGTGAACTAATTTCTCTTCTATTTTTTGCTCATTAAAATTACTATTAGCAAACAAGTATATTCAAAATCATCCCATTGATCTTATAACTGTCTTTTGTGAAAATATCCTCAAGCTTTTCCTTTTTGTCCTGTAGCTTGAAAATACTGGAGTGGGGTGTCTGAATGGCTGATAGGGACTAAGGGAACTGGGAAATTAGGATTAGCCAACCTGTGGGGTTCTTTGGTGGGTCAGTGGTAAAGAATCCGCCTGCCAATGTAAGGAGACACAGGTTCAATCCCTGGGTCGGGAAAATCCCCTGGAGGAGGTAATGGCAACCTGCTCCAGTATTCTTGCCTGGAAAATCCTATGGACAGAGGAGCCTGGGGGGCTACAGTCCACAGGGTCACGAAGAGTCAGATGTGACTAAGCGACTGAGCGCATACACACGCAAGCTTGGAGAGAGACTGCTAGTCTGGCTTTCTAGTAGCACAGTAGACGTATGGAGGGAGAGGCTTGGCTTCACACTTTCTATTTTCTGACCTTGTTTCCAAGGAACGAGGTCATGTCAAAAGTGAAGACTTCTGGAGCTTATCTAAAACTATAATAGAAATTAAAGAATGAAATTAAAATGCTGATTTCATGATAAATTCACAGCTTGGCACTCTTTCCAAAATCTAAGCAGTTCCCGCAAAGCAAACCACCCATCCCATTCAGACACACCCCACCCTTCCCTTTCCCCTAGAGCCTTCTGGTCATATCAGTTCAATGTAAGGCTTGCCGAGGCCATAAACACAAATAGGGGCAGGGGTCCCGCTCAATTTGACTGGTGGAACCCTGCTGAGATTGTCTTTTTTTTTTTTTCCAGGACATTTAATTAAGTCATAGGAGAGTTTCATTTTCTCTCTCACTTCATCTCTTCTCTTATCTTCTTATCTATTATCTTCAAATTTCCTAGCCCTTTCCTGGAGAGAACCATGACCTTTAAGGTACAATATATTGAGCACTTACTCTGTGTCAGGCACAATGCTAAGTGTATTATATGTATTATTCCATTTAATCCTCATGTGAGTTAGGGATTTTTAATTTCACTTTACAGTAAGAAAACTAAGGCTCAGCGAAGTTCATTAACTTGCCTAAGATCACACAGCTAGTCAGTGGTGAGGCTGAGATTTAACCCAAGTCTATCTCGCTCATAGGCCCTGTGCAACATGAACATCCTGCACGACCACTGTCCTCATCTCAGCTTCTGATCTTACCATGAGGCACCTCTGGCTTCTGAGATATCTCTCTTTGCTGTGACAACTCATGCTTGGGAGCTTGTCTAATATTCTTCACTGCATTCAAACTTAACGCTCAGTCATTCGACCAATATTTTTTGCATGCCTCTTTGTGCAAAACGGGCCACTTTGAAACTAGAGCTGTCCCGAGGGAAACCAAAGGCTCCTTAGAAACAGTGTTCTAACCTGGATTGCTATGGAAGTAACTCAAACAGCTCTTGTCCCCTCCGCTTCTATTCTTGGATGGATTTTGGTCTCTCCTTGGGTTAGAAATTCTTCATCTTCTTTTAGACTCTCTGAGGGAAAGGCTCATTCCTGTGCAGCCCCACCTCATTCTGCCCATAGCAAGCTTCCCTCCTGGCTCCACTCCCCACAAGCTTGCACCAAGAGTGGACAGCTGTGGGGCCCATGCTGTGTAGGGGCATGCATGCATATCCCCAGACAGGACATGTTCTCATCCTCTGAAAACCTAATGACTGCTTTCTTGCTTTAGTCACATTCTTTAGCTAAACCTTTTGGGATGACTAAGACCTTCTGTGCCCAGAAATTGGGAGTGGTTTTGAAAAGTGACCTCAACAATAAGATTCTAAAGATCCAAGCTTCCACCCCCACGTAGCTAAGTCTTTCCTTTTGTCTACTTTTCCTCCTCTTTGTGCAAACGTGATGCATCCTATTTGTGTTCAATGTGGCTCAGATTTCCAGCACCACTCATTAGGAATGTTGTTCCCTAAATACATAGGTGCTCTGTCTCCATATTCAGATAGTGAGTGGGCAGGAGGCAAGAGATGTCGAAATGTACAGCTTGTTTCCCTCTGTTGCTCTCACCAGACTCTGGTTTATTCTCTCTTCAGACACATTCTTTCTTATTTTCCAGTTGACAATAGTAAATATTACTTCAGAATCTAGAGCACACCTCTAAGTAAGAACTCCTTGGCTGAGAACGCTGTCAATTCCTAGTGACAATAGCAGGACTTATATCAAGTTGTAGGGGCACTGTGGCCACAGGACATGGTCACTACATGGAGGGTACCCCACCCTCACCTCTGGATAAGCGGGAAAGCCACTGACATGAGATTCTGTTGCCAAAATGGCTCTTTCACAATTGTGTTAGGGTGCCTGTAACTTCCATCATTAGTTACTTTTTTTTAAAAAGCCAGTTTCCCCCAAGCTGGTGTTTGAGGAAATACTAATAAGTGCTCAGTGCTGGAATACGTTTAGGAAACGGGGTTAAGCAAGCTCAGTACTTTTCTTAGCTGCAGGCTGCCAGAGCCCTTACCATGTGAATATGCATTATCACTGTTCACAAAGGGGTTTGTCATGTGTAGTCTTTCCCAGTTATTCAACCACAGAACCTCTTTTTTCATAGCAGCCTTATTAATAGCTCCTAGAACAAAGTTCCAACAATCATAGCCTGGCGAACACTGAATGTCTTTGTCCAAAGCTTTGAAGGTTTATGTCAAAACTGCATGTATTATCCCAGAGAAGTAATGGAGTTGACCACTATTATCCAAGAATAAGTGGGCTGAAATTAGCTGGCAAGTAATTTGGCATGGCTTCCTTTGCCATGATTTTGAATCCCTGTTCCACCATTGCTAGGTGGCTGAGGGCTGATGCTCCTTCCTCCTCTATGATTATTTTTTAGTAATTTTTGCTTGTTTATTTTTTGCTGCACTGGGTCCTCATTGCTGCGTGGGCTTTCTTGGTTACGGTGAGTGGGCTCCTCTCTAGTTGTGACGCACAGGCTTCTCGTTGCGGCGGCTTCCCTTGTTGTAGAGCACAGGCTCCCAGCGTGTGGGCTTCAGCAGTGTGGCTCACAGCCTTAGCTGCCGCACAATACACGGAACCTTCCCAAGCTAGGAATCGAACCTGTGTCTCTTGCACTGGCAGATAGATTCTTAGCCTCTGGACTACCAGGGAAGTCCTCTATGAGTTACAATCCTCACCTTACAAGGTTTGGGTAGGCATCAGAGACAATGTTTGTAAGACCCCAGCAACAACTACCCTCTACCCTCCAAGTCCCCACAGAAAAACACTATAAGAAGCTTTGTATAGCTTAGACATTCTTCAGCTTAGAAAGAGGAAAGATTTTCCTTCCTAACCTAATTGAACTTAATTCCTACCTACATCTTCTCAGAGCTTTTCACCTCTGAAAAATGTGGCCCTAATCAAACATGACTGCTAAATATTGGGCAGAGTGAGAGTGGGCTGGCAGAGAATTAAAAGGAAAAGTATTTCGTATTAAAATTTCCTGGTCCATTTAAAAGAGGTGTTTGATGCAGAGAACTCTCACAGGAGTAGCCACATGAAGGCAGAATCAATGGAGCATGACTTGGATTTTGTAGAAATCTTTCTAGTGGGCAGTGAAGGCAAGCTGCTCGTAGGTGTTCCACGCTCTACTGCATCTTGACCAGCTCTGTAGGCCTGGAGACAGGTGATTAAGAAGCAATTTGGGGCTCTGCCCTGTGATGCTGAACAGCCTCTCAGCAGGCCTCCCCTGAATGCACTTTGAAAATTATCAATAAATTCCTGAAGATTGCTTGAGTGTTATGCCTTATTAGTTAATATAGTTCTTTAGAATTTATAAAGGGCTTACTTTTAAATGTCTTTTCTCAACTGATTAAAAAAAAAGACTATTTTATTCAAACATTAAAGATTTTTAAGTATTTATTTTATTGGCATATAATTGACATATAACATTATATTAGTTTCAGGTTTTGTTGTTGTTCAGTCCCTCAGCCATGTCTGACTCTTTGTGACCCCGTGGACTGTAGCACACTGGGCTTCCCCGTCCTTCACTATCTCCCAAAGTTTGCTCAAACTCTTGTCCATTGAGTCGGTGATGCCATCCAACCGTCTCATCCTCTGCCACTCCACTCCCTCTGTCACAGTCTTTCCCAGAACGAGGGTCGTTTCCAATGAGTCGGCTCTTTGTATCAGGTGGCCAAACTACTGGGGCTTCAGCTTCAGGATCAGTCCTTCCTATGAATATTCAGGATTGATTTCCTTTAGGATTGACTGGTTTAATCTCCTTGCTGTCCCAGGGACTCTCAAAAACGTGCAACATAATGATTTGATATTTGTATATTTTGCAGCATGAGCACCATAATAAGTCTAATTAACATCTATCACCATGCAATAGTTGCACTTTTTTTTTCTTGTGATGAGAAGGTTTAAGATTCAAATATACAATGTAGTATTATTAACTATAGTCACCATGCTGCATATTATATCTCTGTGACTCATTTATTTTTCTTTTTTGTTTTTTTATTTTTACAATGTTGTGTTGGTTTCTTCCATACAACAGGTGAATCAGCCATAATTATTCATATATCCTCTGCCTTGAGCGCCTCCCTCCCCTCCCCCACCCCATGCTTCCATGTCATCACAGAGCACCAGACTGGTTGTAACTGGAAGTTTGTGCCTTTTGACCACCTTAATCCATTTGGCCCACCCCCAACTTCCGGCCTTTGGCAACCACCAATCTGTTCTCTATACCTATGAGCTTGAGTTTTTTTCTGGCTTCCACATATACATGCGATCATATGGTAAGACTTCATTTTTTTAGAGCAGTTTTCAGTTTACAGGAAAACTTCCCAGAAAGTGCAGAGGGTTACCATATACCCATTCCCTCTCCCCTTCATAGTTTCTTCCATTGTTAATGTCTCGCATTAGTGTGGTCTGTCTCTTATAATTGATGAGCCAATATTGGAGCAGTATTATTAAACCAAGTCCATAGTTTATGCTAGGTTCTTTCTTTGCATTGTACAGTTCTATGGGCTCTTGACAGATACATGAGGTCGTACGTCCCCATTACAACATTGTACAGCATAGTCTCATCGGCCTATACCTGTTCACCTATTTATCCCTCACCTCCTGGCAGTCACTGATCTTTTTCTTATCCCTATGTTTTGCCTTTACCACACTGTCGTAGAGTTTGCAAAATTGATTTTAATCTTCTTGACAATCCTGTACTTGGACAGCTTTTATTACCTTCGTCATAGAGGAGATAAATTCACGGAGGTGAAATGACATACTTGAGTTCCCACAAATTGAGAGTAGCAAAGCCAGGACTAGAACCGCACAACAGCGTGAACAGCTGCCGATCTCAGAAAGGGGTTCACTGCTGAGGACATAGACGGTTAGTGTGCAGGGGGTCTCTCAGACCAGGCACTTTCATTTTTAATGGGAGCTAGAAGGAGGACGACTGCACATCTTCAAAGGAAACTGGATGTCTGACATTGGTTAGATGGGACTGAGAGGTGGCTCCAGGGACAATGGATCTTGTGCCCCATAATTAAGAAGGAAGGCCAGTCCCTGCCAGGCTGACTCAGAAGGCTTACTGAGTCATCCTATTTGTCCTCTCTGGTGCTATTTATGGGCTTCCCAGTTGCTGATGTTTGTTGGTTAAATGCTCACACGATCAGTCTTGCCTAAAGCAGTATTGCTATGGGGTGTTGGGAATAAATAGGGTGGCAGGTGTTGTGGGAGAGGCATTTTAAAAAATCTTTTAGTAGCTGATTCCTTTTTAAAGCTCTCTATGTTTAAAATATAAATATTCTGAAAGAAATAAAAGCCAGGACCCTTTTTTGTATAGAGTTGCTGAATGCTGAGACTTTCTGGGGTGTTGGGATTGGCAGGGGCACAGGTCAATATTACTGACGTTATTGATAAGAACAGCTCAGGAAATGAGACAGTGAAAGAGACAAAAAGACTGAAATGTGGTCACTTGAGCATCTTAGGTGTGCTGCTGCTGCTGCTAAGCTGCTTCAGTCGTGTCCGACTCTGTGTGACCCCATAGACGGCAACCCACCAGGCTCCCCCGTCCCTGGGATTCTCCAGGCAAGAACACTGGAGTGGGGTGCCATTTCCTTCTCCAATGCATGAAAGTGAAAGTGAAAGTGAAGTCTCTCAGTCGTGTCCGACTCTTCACAACCCCCTGAACTGTAGCCTTCCAGACTCCTCCGTCCATGGGATTTTCCAGGCAGGAGTACTGGAGTGGGGTGCCATTATCTTAGGAGTGCTTATTACTAAAACGAGACAGCAGCAACAACAAAACCCTCCTAGACCATTAGTCTGAGTCTGATGGTAGACAGATTGCTCATGCAAATGGAGTGACTGAGGAAAGATTAATGAAGGGCCTCTACATAGGTGTGGGCAGAAGTAAGGGAAACATCCTGGAGCTCCATTACCACCCAGGCCTGAAGATGCAAATGGGTGGGGTGGAGGGCAGCTGCTAGAACCCAGAGAAAACTATAGTTCACAGAAGGCTGCCCGACTCCTCTGAGCCCTTTGATCCAGGAAGATGTACACACAGAGAGGGATCCAGGGAATAAATAACACCCCCACCCCCCCAGCCCCTGCCACGTCTCTTTTTTTTCATTCTATTCTCTGCTGCTGATGCCTCCCATTGGCCAAACCCCATATAAGACAGAGACCAAGAAAACTCATAAGATGCAATCCATGAAGGCCAGCAAAGGTCCATCTAGTCAAAGCTATGGTTTTTCCAGTAGTCATGTATGGATGTGAGAGTTGGACTATAAAGAAAGCTGAGCGCCAAAGAATTGATGCTTTTGAACTGTGATGTTGGAGAAGACTCTTGAGAGTCCCTTGGACTGCATGGAGATCCAACCAGTCCATCCTAAAGGAAATCAGTCCTGAATATTCATTGGAAAGACTGATGCTGAAGCTGAAACTCCAATACTTTGGCCACCTGATGTGAAGAACTGACTTACTGGAAAAGATCCTGATGATGGGAAAGATTGAAGGCGGGAGGAGAAGGGGACGACAGAGGATGAGATGATTGGATGGCATCACTGATTCAGTAGACACGAGTTTGAGTAAACTCCGGGAGTTGATGATGGACAGGGAGGCCTGGCGTGCTGCAGTCCATGGGGTCGCAAAGAGTCAGATACGACTGAGCAACTGAACAACTAGTATAAGTTCCCTGAACTTACTGATGGTGGTCAGTAGAGGTGGTGAAGAGTGGTTGGTGTGGATACACTTTATATGGACATTCGTACTCTCCTTTTTAATCAAGGATGAATTAGCCTTCTAAACTAAGATTTTCTTTTGTGGAAGGAGTTCACAGAACTTATACTAGTTGTTCAGTTATGAACAACTTGTGAGCGTGAACAACACGCTCAGTCGTGCCCGACTCTTTGCAACCCTGTGGACTGCAGCACACCAGGCTTCCCTGTCCTTCACTATCTCTTGGAGTTTGCTCAAACTCATGTCCATTGAATCAGGGATGCCATCCAACCATCTCACCCTCTGTCGCCCCCTTTCCCTCTCGTCCTCAATCTTTCCCAGCATCAGGGTCTTTTCCAACGAGTTGGCTCTTCACATCAGGTGGCCAAAGTATTGGAACTTGGAGCTTCAGCTTCAGCATCAGTCCTTCCAATGAGTATTCAGGGTTGATTTCCTTTAGGATTGACTAATTTGATCTTTCAGTCCAAGGGACTCTCAAGAGTCTTCTCCAGCACTTCGAAAGCATCAATTCTTTGGTGCTCAGCCTTCTTTATGGTCCAAGTCTCACATCCGTACATGACTACTGGAAAAGCCATAGCTTTGACTAGATGGACCTTTGTCAGCAAAGTGATGTCTCTGCTCTTTA
The DNA here is from genome assembly GCF_029378745.1 of Bos indicus. Lineage (NCBI taxonomy): Eukaryota > Metazoa > Chordata > Mammalia > Artiodactyla > Bovidae > Bos > Bos indicus. Next base: position 17,059,057 of record NC_091779.1, read on the forward strand.
AGATGCTGTCTAGGTTTGTTACAGATTTTCTTCCAAGGAGCAAGTATCTTCTAATTTCATGGCTGCAGTCACTGTCTGCAGTGAAGCCTATGAAATCTAGCTAAAGTGAAAGTTGCTCGGTTGTGTCTAACTCTTTGCGATCCCATGGACTGTAGCCTACCAGGCTCCTCTGTCCATGGAATTCTCCAGGCAAGAATACTGGAGTGGATCGCTGTTCCCTTCTCCAGGGGATCTTCCCAACCCAGGCATTGAACCCAGGTCTCCCACATTGCAGGTGGATTCTTTACCAAACTGCAGTTGGGTAATCTATCCCTTCTCCAGGGGATCTTCTTGACCCCGGGATCGATTGGAGTCTCCTGAACTGCAGGTGAATTCTTTACCAGCTGAGGTACCTAGAAATGAAAGCCTAGAAATCTGCATTTTGTGACTCAGACTCTGAGTTAGGTCACGCAGTTAGCATTACTCCCTAGTGGTGGATAGCTGAAATTGCAGATGTAACAAATGTACACACAACGCTTTGAGTTCTTCATGTATATGTTATGGGCTTCCCTGGTGGCTCAGACGGTAAATAATCCACCTGCAGTTTAGGAAACCTGGGTTCGATCCCAGGGTTGGGAAGACCCTCTGGAGAAGGGAATGGTAACCCACTCCAGTATTCTTGCCTGGAGAATCCCATGGGACATATATGAATTCTTCATATGTATTTGTTACAGTCAAAGTAACAATCTTTTACATTTAAAATAGAGCTGGTTTTATGGGAATAACCAAGTGGGTGGAAACTTCTTTTCCAGTGATTATCTACACAGAACTTTCAGAAGTATCAAGATAAAAAATAATTGAAACTTTGAAGGTAGTCATTAATCTGCTATTACAGTATCAGAGAGCAGTAATAGCGCTAAATCCCCAGTCCAGCTGCTTATTAGCATGCTATAAGATTAAAGTAATTGCAACTGCGGAGATAAAATAGAAAGATAGTGGAATTTTCCAAAAATCATAGAAAGCCAACATTTACTTAGACAGCAGACTTATACCAGCCTTGGATGAGTAGCAGTACCATCTCCAGGAGTGTGTATTTCTTTTAACCATTGTTCTATCTTGACATGAGTGAGTTCTTAATAAGAATTTTGTTCGCTTGTCATTTGGGGTTGCAAATTTCTCCTTTAAAGCCCCAACCAAGACTAGCCCAGCATGTCCTGCTGTAGCTTTGCTTGAGCACTCAGATAACTATCTCCCCTGGATGTTCTGGAGTGGAAGAGAGGACAGCTCAGTATTTGAGAGCTCAGGCTACATGCGGAGGACAGATTCCGAAGGGACGTCTGCATGGGAGTACTGTTTCTATACTCTGGTTGGCTGGAAGGCGCCTCCAGCTTCACTGTCTGTTTGTTAGTTTATTTGCTTGTTTCTGTTGAATGATTATTATCAGAATCTTCCACAAACATTCATCCTGCATTTTTGCTCACACACACACCCATTCTCTGTTATTCAATATAGGCTCATATTTGAGTTGGAAATCATACAGTATATATTTCTTACATTCTAGACAAGGCAACTGAGGTGTGAATAGGGTAATTGCTCTGAGTTTACATAAAGGGGTAGCTGTCCAGCTGGGGCGAGCGTGCGGACTGTTCACGGTGGCCCAGAAGTGCTGAGAGGACAGGGCGCTTTCTGGGGCCGAGCAGCCCCTCCGCATGTGCTCGTCCCGTCCTTCCTTCATCCATTTAGGTGGGCCCCCTCTCCTCATCTGTGTGACACACACAGTTGTGTGTCTGTAGCTTCTCTTGGTTTTCTCTTTTCTGCAAATTCCCTTCCCCTTTCCCATCCTGCCCAGCTGACACGATATGAAGAATCAGGTAAATCAAACCTTACAAAATCCTTTGTTTTAAAAATAAACACAGACGAAACCTCAGCTTCCCAACCATCACCAAGTAAATTATGCAGTGTTTACTTGTGTTACCTCATCTTGATTTATTTTTGTAGGTTCAGCCTCTGAAAAAAAGTAAATGAAAAGTTTATTTGTACAATTGAAAGAAGAACTTGAACAGGAAAGGTGAGCTGAAAGATCGCATAACTACTTAAGAGAACGTGAAACATAAATCTGGACATGCCCACATGTACTTTTCCATTTAAAAACAAGCCTAAGAAGCCAGTGGTGCATTCATTTAATTTTTTCTTTGAGACTCCTGTCCCGTCTCAGCTTTTATACCTGGATTAAGCATTAGCCTGCCCTCTAGTGGTGTTGCAGACACATACGTGCACATGCATCCAAGAGGAGCTTAGGTTGTCCAGGGACACAGCTTGAAAAACTCACTCTTAGAAGGAATGCTTTAGTCGCTTTCCAGTAAATGCAGTAGGTGGAGACACACACTGGAAAACTGGAACATAGTCACCCTTGTTTTCATTTGGCTCTCAGAAGATTGCTAGGCATCCACAGTTATTGCAACTAAGCCTGACCATAATTTATTTGTGATGCTTCATATTTCCTGCTTGTTTTTAAGTCTTGAAAAATATTAAAATATGGAGAGTTAAAGCAATGCAGTTTCTAAATCTGTTGCTCCCCTCCTACACTCATCTATATTAAATATCTACTGTGTGCAGAGATTTGGGATGAGATGGAGATGCAAAGATTAGTGAGAAACAGATCCTGTCCTTAAAACTATGATTGAGTGAGCAGACATATTTGGACATAATTACAAAACACGGCAGTGGTATATAAACATGTATAATTTTATATGTATAATATTATTATATACTGAATATATAAATAAAAGTATATATTTAAAATATTTTATATCAGTTCAGTTCAGTTGCTCTGTCATGTCCTACTCTTTGCAACCCCATGGACTGCAGCATGCCAGGCTTCCCTGTCCATCACCAACTCCTGGAGTTTACTCAAACTGATGTCCATCATGTCAGTGATGCCATCCAACCATCTCATTCTCTGTTGTCCCCTTTTCCCGCTTTCAATATTTCCCAGGATAAGGGTCTTTTCAAATGAGTTGGTTCTTTGCATCAGGTGGCCAAAGTATTGGAGCTTCAGCTTCAGCATCAGTCCTTCCGATGAATATTCAGGACTGGTTTCCTTTAGGACTGACTGGTTGGATCTCCTTGCAGTCCAAGGGACTCTCAAGAGTCTTCTCCAACACCACAGTTCAAAAGCATCAATTCTTCGGTGCTCAGCTTTCTTCACAGTCCAACTCTCACATCCATACATGTCGACTGGAAAAACCATAGCCTTGACTAGATGGACCTTTGTTGGCAAAGTAATGTTTCTGCTTTTGAATATGCTGTCTAGGTTGGTCATAACTTTCCTTCCAAGGAGTAAGCGTCTTTTAATTTCATGGCTGCAGTCACCATCTGCAGTGATTTTGGAGCCCCCCCAAAATAAAGTCTGTCACTGTTTCCCTTGTTTCCCCATCTATTTGCCATGAGGTGATGGTACCGGCTGCCATGATCTTTGTTTTCTGAATGTTGAGCTTTAAGCCAACTTTTTAACTCTCCTCTTTCACTTTCATCAAGAGGCTCTTTAGTTCTTCACTTTCTGCCATAGGGTGGTGTCATCTGTGTATCTGAGGTTATTGATGTTTCTCCTGGCAATCTTGATTTCAGTTTGTGCTTCATCCAGTGTGGCATTTTGCATGATGTATTGTGCATATAAGTTAAATAAGCAGGGTGACAATATACAGCCTTGATGTACTCTTTTCCCAATTTGGAGCCAGTCTGTTGTTAAGAAGCAACACTTAGAACTGGATATTTTATATATTTTCAATTATATATTAATTTAAACTAGAAGGCAATGGCACCCCACTCTAGTACTCTTGCTTGGAAAATACCATGGACAGAGGAGCCTGGTAGGCTGCAGTCCATGGGGTCGCTAAGAGTCGGACACGACTGAGTGACTTCACTTTCACTTTTCACTTTCATGCATTGGAGAAGGAAATGGCAACCCACTCCAGTGTTCTTGCCTGGAGAATCCCAGGGACGGGGAAGCCTGGTGGGCTGCTGTCCATGGGGTCGCAGAGTCAGACACGACTGAAATGACTTAGCATAGCATAGCATAAATACATATTTAGGGCTTCCCTGGTGGCTCAGCAGTAAAGAGTCTGCCTGCAATGCAGGAGACACAGGAGATGCAGGTTTGATTCCCGGGTGGGGAAGATCTCCTGGAGAAGGAAGTGGCAACCCAATCCAGTGTTCTTGCCTGGGAAATCCCATGGATTGCCCTGGCGGGCGACAGTCCATGGGGTCGCAAAGGGTCGGACATGACTGAGCAGCAGGCATGGCATGACATGAATATATATACCCACATGGAGCAGCTGTGGGCCAGGTCCTGTGCTGTGTATGTCCACTTTCCATTTAATATTTATCACAGCTGTATCTTTTAACATAACAGGAAAAGGAAATTCAGAAAGATGAATTTGTATTAGTTTGCACAGCTATGAAACAGCAAAACTGGAATTTGAAATCAGATTTTCTGATTCCATCTCTATTTCAATTAACTTCAATAGACTTTTGTTGAAAGTCTACCAGGTGGCAGGTATTGTGCTATGAGCAAGAGGTACAAAGATGGGAGAGGCTGCTGCTGGCCTTGGGGTTGTAGTTTTGTAGGGCACTGGGCATACGGAGAAAAAATTAGGCTACATTATGGGAGATGTAATAATGGGAGTGTGTACAAATTGCTTTCTGAGAAAAGTAGCAAAGGCAGTTCATTGTTCATGTGTGGTCAGGCTTTCCATCAGGCAACATGGTTACCAGGCCATGACTGAACCGACCAGAAATCTGTAACTTGGCCAAAGGCAATCATCTTCGATTTTGCTTTTAAGCTCTGAATGTGAAAGTCTCTCAGTCATGTCCAACTCTTTGAGACCCCATGGACTCTGCAGTCCACGGAAATCTCTGGGCCAGAATACTGGAGTGGGTGGCCTTTCCCTTCTCCAGGGGATCTTCCCAACCCAGGGATCGAACCCAGGTCTCCTCCATTGCAGGTAGATTCTTGACAGCTGAGCCACAAAGGAAGCCCTTTAAGCTCTGAGGAGGCCTAATATCACAGTTGTGGCCAACAGGGGTGACGACTCACTGACCCAACAAACTGATGGTCTCTCACTGGCAGTTTCCAGTGTGAGAACCCAGAAGCTAAAGAAACCAGACTAGAATTAGGAGTAAAAGTGGAGGTAAAATTGAACTTCGCTGGTGGGTCAGCAGTAAAGAATCCGCCTACAACACAGGAGACACAGGAGATACAGGTTTGATCTCTGGGTTGGGAAGATCCCCTGGAGGAGGGCATGGCAAACCACTCTATTATTCTTGCCTGGGAAATCCCATGGACAGAGGAGCCTGGTGGGCTACAATCTGTGGGATCACAAAAAGTCAAACACAACTGAACAGGCACACATGTACACAAAAATTAAACTAGTAAGAAGCAAAAGCAGAGAGTTAGAGAAAGAGAGAAGCTCAACTGGGTGTGAGGAGAAAGCGCCCTCTTCTCTGGGGAGTCTATACTGTGACTTTCTGAGTGACATTCCAGGGCTCCATGGAGCTGGGGTGTGTAACTGTTGGTATGGATGCTCGTGCTTCCTTACAGTCTGAAGTGTCTTTGCAATCACCCACATCATCTGAGGTCAGCCAAGACTGATCCTGGCGACAGAAAAAAGCCTAAGTCCTTCAGGACCAAAGCAGTCCAAGGGAGGCAGTGAGGAAGTGCGGCTGGATGGGTGGACCCAGTAAACAGTTCACCTGAAAGTGATGTTCAAACTAGTTGTGAGGTACAACTAGGAGGTTTCCAGGCAGGCAAAGGTGTGGAGGGTGCCCCAGTAGTTCAGTGTTTGTTCCAGTACTGAAAAGGACCAGTCGCAAAAATTTAATTTCCTGGCTCTCTTTCCAGCATAATGACTCCAGAAATTCAGTCACCCCAGCTTTGAGAGAAGAGAGTGGGAAAGGCAATTTTCTCTTTCATGGAAGCACTAAGTTCTGAAGCCTGGTGGCTCTGACTGTATGGTATGGCTTCAAATACTGGCATATTTTCTCAACTAGGACATCCCAGGTAGCTCAAATGGTAAAGAATCTGCCTGCAGTGTGGGAGACCTGGGTTCGATCCCTGGATTGGGAAGATCCCCTGGAGAGGGGAATGGCTACCCACTCCAGTATTCTTGCTTGGAGACTTCCAAGGACAGAGGAGCCTGGTGGGCTACAGTCCATGGGTTTGCAAAGAGTCGGACACGACCGAGTGACCAACACACATACACAGAGGATATCTAAGGGGCTTCCCAGGTGGTACTAGTGGAAAAGAACCCGCCTACCAATGCAGGAGACTTCAGAGACGCTAGTCTGATCCCTGGGTTGGGAAGATCCCCTGGAGGAGGGGATGGCAACCCACTCTAGTATTTTTGCCTGGAATCCCATGGACAGTGGAGGCTGGTGGGCTACAGTCCACAGAGTCATAGAGTCAGACACAACTGAAGCAACTTAGGACACATGCACAGGATATCTGTGCCTTCAGGACTGTGTGGTTTGGGACCAGGGAATAGTGTAACACTCCAGGGTATGTATGATGAGTCTTCTTGGAGTGCTATTATTACAGATGATTTGGGAGGAGAAAAGTTTTATGCTTTTACAATCTATAAGTTTCTGTAATATACAAATCAGTATAAACCTGCTTTTCCATGTTGGTTTAATTTTCTTTATTGTTGCATGAACTTGAATAAAAGCCAGAACTCCTATGATCCCAGCTTGGAATTGCACTCACAGAAACCTGAACTTGTCTTCTCAATGGTAATTAAAATGTTATTCTGTATAAAAATAATCTTGATCTAATGTGAAGTGGTAGGCATATTTTGCATGTATTTTAGAGATATTTAGAGACAAATTACAAGGTTTAGAGAAGTTTCTGCTCCAGACTGTGGCCTTCAGACCAACTGGACTTATGTTTCTTTACCCTGATGAGAATGTCCGGGAAATGTTACAGAAGCACTTAAAAATATATATATATTTAAAAATATATATATATTTTAATTGGAGTGTAGTTGATTTACGATGTTATGTTACTTTCAGGTGTATCACAAGGTGAATCAGTTATCCATGTACATATATCTACCTTTTTTTTTTAGGTTCTTTTCCATATAGGCCATTATAGAGTACTGAGTAGAGTGGAGAAGCACTTTTGTAGGCTGTTGCACCAACTTCCTTACACTGTCTAAATTCTACCCATTAAAGAGCCACATAGGTTAATTTCCTGTTTTAGTTTTTAATTGTGGCGAAAAACACATAACACAAAATCTACCACTGTAACCATTTTAAAGTGTACAGTGTAGTATTCTTTTGTTTTAGTTGCTAAGTTGTGTCCAGCTCTTTTTTTGAGACCTCCTGGACTGTAGACCACCAGGCTCCTCCATGGGATTTCCCAGGCAAGAATACTGGAGTGGGTTGCCATTTCCTCCTCCAGGGGATCTTCCTGACCCAGGGATTGAAGCAGGTGTCTCCTGCGTGGGCAGGCGGATTCTTTACCGCTGAGCCATGAGGGAGGCCCCCAGGGTAGTATTCTTAAGTAGATTCACATTGCTGTGCAGCAGAGCTTTTCCTTCTTGCAAAACTGAAACTCCATAGTCATTAACCAGCAACTCCCTTTCCCTCATATTCTAACAATCAACACTCTGCATCCTATTTCTATGAGTTTGACTATTTAAAAAAATTTTTTTAATTGGAGGATAATTACTTTACAATGCTGTGTTGGTTTCTGCCATACAACAATGTGAATCAGCCATAAGTATACATACGTCCCCTCCTTCTTGGACCTCCCTCCCACCCCGCCACTCCACCCCACCCCACCCCACCCCACCCCTCTAAGTTGTCAGGAAGCACTGGGTTGGGCTCCCTGTGTTATTCAGCAACTTCCCACTAGCTATCTGTTTTACATATGGTAATACATACATGTTTCAACGCTACTCTCTCAATTGAGTTTGGCTATTTTATATACTTCATGTAAATGGAATCATACAGTGTTTGTTCTTTGAGCATCATGTCCTCCAGGTTCATCTATGATGTAGCCTGTGGCAGGACTTCCCTTTTAATGCTGAATCATATTCCATTGTATGCATGTGTTCAGTCAGTTCAGTTCAGTCGCTCAGTCGTGTCCGACTCTGCGACCCCATGAATCGCAGCACGCCAGGCCTCCCTGTCCATCACCAACTCCTGGAGTTCACTCAAACTCATGTCCATCGAGTCGGTGATGCCATCCAGCCATCTCATCCTCTGTCATCCCCTTCTCCTCCTGCCCCCGATCCCTCCCAGCATCAGAGTCTTTTCCAATGAGTCAGCTCTTCACATGAGGTGGCCAAAGTACTGGAGTTTCAGCTTTAGCATCAGTCCTTCCAAAGAACACCCAAGACTGATCTCCTTTAGAATGGACTGGTTGGATCTCCTTGCAGTCCAAGGGACTCTCAAGAGTCTTCTCCAACACCACAGTTCAAAAGCATCAATTCTTTGGCGCTCAGCTTTCTTCACAGTCCAACTCTCACATCCATACATGACCACAGGGAAAACCATAGCCTTGACTAGACAAACCTTTGTTGGCAAAGTGATGTCTCTGCTTTTGAATATGCTATCTAGGTTGGTCATAACTTTCCTTCCAAGGAGTAAGCGTCTTTTAATTTCATGGCTGCAGTCACCATCTGCAGTGATTTTGTACAGTTTGCTTATTTACCCATCCACCTATGGGCACTTGGGTTGCCCCTCCCTCTTGGTTACATGAGCAGCGCTTCTATGAACATGAATGTACAAATATCTCTTTAAGACCCTGCTTTCAAGTCTTTTGAATGCACACCCAGAGTCAGGATTTCCTAATCATACTATTTCTAGTATTTTTAATATTCTGAGTAACCACCATAATGTTTTCATAATGGTTGCACAGTGGTCAAGGGTTTCTGTTTCTCCACATCACTGCCAACACTTGTTATTTTCTCTCTTTAAAAAAAAAAAAAACAAAAGCATCTTAATGAATGTGAGGTGACATGTAGGTTGACTTTAAAGTGAAAATTCCCCTTGGGATGGGGGGTTATTTGGAACTTTCATAACTTCTGGTAAACTTTGATTTTAGCAACCAGCTGAGATGACTCGTCCAAGTATTAATACATGTCATTTTGATGTGGGGAAAAATGTTGGGACTCTAGAAGGAGATTCTGAATCTCCTCAAAGACTATAAAGTTTTCAAGCTGGAGTTCCCAGGAGCAGAGGCTGTCTGAGAAATCCCACAGATATTTCTCAGCTGTTTTGACCCTGAGGACATTTTTATTGAATGAATATAAACATTTTCGTCAGAATTATTCCTACATTGCTGAGACTATCATCAAGAAATTATTTTCTGGAGACAGCTCTTTTTAAGTAATTCACTTCTTTGATAAAATTTTGTACTGTTAAGTTAAATAATTTTTTTACTGCAATAATTTTAATTTGATTCAATTATCACATTTTTGTGTCCACACTAAAACTTCCAAACTTTAGCTTTGGCAATTTTGAATTTTCTTTTGTGATAATTTTCTACGAAGTCTAATTTTCCTGGGTCAGGTTTTGCAGGTATAATATTTTGACAAGAAGATTTGATTCTATAGTCAACGTTTAAAGTCAATAACAAATTTTGCTGTGTGTTGTCTTTGTCAATTTTATTTTGTGTTATTTCTACAAAGTGTAATTTTAACTGGGTCAATTCTTGTACTTTTGAGAACCACCAATATAATGAGATTTCTTTAGTATTTTTTATCATTATCAAATTTAACATATATAGTTTTAGATATTCTATGTTTGATTCTGCATGGATTATTTCTACCGCGTCTAATTTTTTTCCTGGGTGACAAGTTCAAAATGTACTTGAAGTCAGATATCAAGGTCATGGCATCTTGTTTGCATCCCTGATTAAAAAGTGTAGTATCAACATGTCGGAGGCATGGATTTCATGGGTGAATTACTGGTTTAGAAGTGAGAACTTCTGCATGTTTGTCCTTGCTGTTCTCTTACCACTCTGGGTCTATAAGCTAATAGTGTTCATCTAAAATAAAGTGATTTTAAAAAATTATTTATTTTGGGGGTGCTGGATCTTCGTCGCTGTGTGGGCTTTCTCTAGTTCTGGCAAGTGGGGACTCTAGAGATGCAATGAGCAGGCTTCTCATTGTGGTGGCTGCTCTTGTTGTGAACAGGCTCTAGGGCGCTCAGGCTTCAGTGGTTGTGGTACCCAGGCTTACTTGCTCCATGGCATGTTGGATGTTCCTGGACCTGGGATCAAATCCATGTTCCCTGCATTGGCAGGCAGATTCTTAACCGCTGAACCACCAGGGAAGTTCTAAAAGAAAGTGATTTAAATATATGATTTCTAAACCCCCTTGCAACTCTGGTTGTCTATGATTGAGTTCCTATCTGTAGGGGTTGTCCTATTCGACCATTACTTTGCTTCTTATTTAATCTCCCCGCCCCACCCTTGTCATCTCCTATCAACCCAGTGCCTCCAGACAACCACCCAGCCTGTGCTCCCTCAGACCTCTTCAAGGACCTGTGACCTTCCTCGCACTCTTCTCAACATTGTTCCTATCCAGTCTTGGCTCTTGACCTGCCCCTGAGATGCACCATTAGATTTTCTGAGCCCAGTCTACGGTGCCTCTGATTGAGCACCTGCTGACCTGGTTCAGAGCAGCCTCCTCTAATCTGAGCTCATATTCCTAGAAGCTGCAGGGTCATCAGTGGCCAGGCTGAGCCCCAGTCCCTGGTCAGTCGTCTTCCTACCACTTCTCTCTTTCGGTTGGACATGGAGGTGAATCTTGGGGTTATGTGAGTATAGTTTAGGGTAAACCATCCTTGGGGTGGGGAAGGTAGGATCAGGTTCAAGGCCATTCTAGGCAAGAAGAAGAGACAGGAGGGACCACATCACTTAGGATCCCAGCAGAAGACAGACAGACAGCTTACACTAGACCAATGTGACTACTTGCAAAGGTGTGGGCAGTGTACAAGGAATCCGTTATGAACAGCGTGGGCTTCCCAGGTGGCTCATCTGCCTGCAACGCAGGAGACACGGGTTTGATACCTGGGTTGGGAAGATTCCCTGGAGAAGTGAATGGCCACCCTTTCCAGTATTCTTGCCTGGAGAATTCCATGGACAGAGGGGCCAGGTGGGCTACAGTCCATGGGTGGCAAGAGTTGGACACGACTGAATGACTAACACACACAGCAAAGGACAGTGCAGTACCACTCAATTCAGTTAAAGCTCCTGAGCTCCAAAGGGACCAGTGACTGGAAGCTGGAAGGTGAGAATCACAGAGGTGACTGCAAGGCCTCCCTGCAGAGAAGGAGCCAGAGGCATGAATTCCCTACCTCCTTATCTACCTCCCTCCATCTTATCTCCTGTCAGGGACCCCTAACTGGCAGAACTGGGCTGGACTAGAATATTTTCAAATTCAAAGTTTTGTTGACCTGTTTTGTTGAAATAAAATTCAGTAGAAATTAAAACACACACACACACACACACACAAACACCAAGGGAGTTCACAGATAAAACTCACACAGCCAGTGTCTGCAGACAGAGACTAGGGTGAGAAGGATGGCAAGTAAGTGACTCAGGCATGGTCTGCTTTTACTATCTGTTCACATATGTTCCAGCGAAATCAGGTTAAAAGGAGTACCCAGAAAAGACTTACAGGAGAGGAGGGTCAGCATACCTGCTTCATCTTGGATGAGGATTGAGCTGAATGCATGTGACCTTTGTTAATTCCCGTTGCTATCATTATTTCCATCGCATCTTTCCCTGCCACCTGCTTTCTGAATCATGACTCTTGTCCTGTAGTGGACCTGCCACAGCAGAAGCCTGGGTTGGATTGATTAACTCACTTTTCTGGTCCCTAGCAAGGCCCTGAGGAGTCAGCTACAGTGGGAGCTTAGGGGAGGGCAGGATGGAAACCCTTGGATATTCAGGTGGGGTAGAGGGAGTTCTAAGAATAGAGGAAAAAGGAGGGGAGAGAGTGTTGAAAGTGCACCAGTGGTACACCTGGCCAGGGGCAGACCTAGGCTTACCTAAGAGGGCATTACACTGAGATGAGCATTTACAGAGCATTCTGGTGCGCTTTACATGGAACAATGCCACCTCCACTGCCTGAAATGCAGAGTACTGAAATGCCTTCCCAGGTGGTGCTAGTGGTAAAGAACCCGCCTGCCAATGCAGGAGACTTAAGAGATGTGGGTTTGATCCCTGGGTCGGGAAGAGCCCCGGGAGGAGGGCATGGCAACCCACTCCAGTATCCTTGCCTGGAGAATCCCGTGGACAGAGGAGCCTGGCGGGCTACAGTCCACAGGGTGGCAGAGAGTCGGACATGACTGGAGTGACTTAGCTCACACAGAGATGCTGCTGGGACTGTGGTGGGGATGGGAGGACAGTGGGGGCATGCTCCCCCTCTTCAGAGTCCATAGCACAGGGTTCTGCCTCCAAACACCATGTTTCTGCTGTAAACACTATGGCAAACGGTCAGTTTGAAACTGAGCTCAACTTGTAGAGAAAAAGAGAGGGCTAAATGAGTGAGAGAGAGAGAATGAGAGAGAGGGAAAGAGAGAGGGAGAGAGGAGGCTGATTTTCCATCCCACTTGTTTATGGACGAGTTGGTTCTGTTGCTCACCTCTGATGTAATCAATGATTCTTATTTGTGGGTAGGTGATGGGGAGGGGGTGGTGGGGAGGGGTGCCCACACACAGCTGGAACAGAGTAGGCTATGGACTGAGCAAGATCTTAGAAACACATCTGTTACAATGAAGCTTTCCTTCTTGTCAGTGACACAATATGTGGTTAACATACTCTCTTGGGAATATTAAAACGCAATATAATACATGCCTGTGGCAAGTAATCTTTCTTTCATTATATACCCTGGGCAGTGCCTGCAAAGAAAGGCATGGTTTGGTCAGTAGAGGGAAGAGAGATCAGAAATCCACGTGAAGGCGATAACCACAGCTCTCTTACTTCAGGATGTAGCATCCACCTTGATTAGCATCACCAGTTCTAAAACTTCATCAGAAGGAAGAAGAAGGGAGGTAAAAGGAAAAGAGAGAACGGAGAGGAAGAGTTTTATTGTCTAGTAATTCCCTGAGGGAACGACATCTCCTGAGAGTCTGAAGCACACTCTCCCCTTTCCTTCTGTGATTTTTTAAATCCCCTATGAAGAAATCTGTTAATTTTGTATGAAAAAACAAAATATGTTACTTCTTCCTGAGTACTCTATAATGGTATAGGAATGTGTATCATTTCCTCTCCATAATTTTGAGTATAATTTTGAAGACTGACATATTCTGATTCTTTAAGAACAAAACAATGCAATTTGAAACTGAGTGACAGCAATCAAAGTTCTGAAGTGATGCAGTTCACTTCGGAGCTTGTTCGAAATGTCATTAGAAAACCAACATATAGCAGGTTGTTATGGCAACTGGAATACTGGAGTTTATAACATCATTGTAATTAATGTTATCCAAACGTTATTAATCTTTCAATATCACTCACATTCTCTGAAGGAACAGCAGCTCTGGCTCTCCCAGGATTTTTCAATAGTGTAATCTGTTGGAGCTTTCTTTGCATTTTATTTTTTTCAAGTAGATCCTACCCTGACTCTGCTTTAGTGAAATTAGCTGTTGTTTCTACTCTTTTACTCATTCTATTTTGGTTGCTCTTTTTTTGATAAAACTTGAAATAAAATGGAAAAAAGGGATTACAGCTAAAATATAGAATAAAGCCCCGATAAAAAGGTTTATGTATTTAAAAGCGAAGAACTTGAGAAAAATATTAAAATATTTTGCATACAGATTTGTAGTATTAACTCATATTTGCATAGCACTTTTTAGTTCTTAAAGCAGTTTTACATATATTATTTAATATAACAGCCTTGAGAACAAGTAATATTTGGGGGGAGCTTACTATGTGATGGTTAATGTGATATGCATATGTGAATTTTTTAGATCTCATAATAACTTGCAAGATAGGTGTGGTTTAAAAATATGCCTCTACAACTCAACAACAAGAACAGAAAACTTGATTAAAAAATGGGCAGAGAGATTAAACAGTTACTTGGTCATTCAGTATTGGTTGTAAATTAAACAACTGCAAAACTGATGGCTTATCTTGGTTTCTCTCCAACCTCCTAGCATCCCCTCTCTCATGGGTCTTGCAGGAACCAAGGCTTTCCTGTCATCCTCAGACCTGCCTACCCATCCCTGTACTCTTGCTCCAAAATATTCTCCTCCTCCTCCAATCATAACTCTTTCCTTTACTCTGAAAATTAGGGAATCTTGAATTTCTTCCTGTTTTTTTTTTTTTTTTTTTGAGAAAGTGTAGTTATTTCCAGTTGATGAAGGAAAGCTCCTTTTTTTTTTACAGAAGAATGCCAGCTAAAAATTATAGCAAGAAAGATCAAATTAGAATAATCTCCATTTTACAAATTCTTAATGACAAATTGGGCACTGAAACCAAGAAGTGAAAAGTTATTGGGGAAGAGGACATTTTCAAAAATATAAAAGTAACTCCCCACAGATTTTGTGCTGGTTGCAAAGGGAAAACCATGCTTTTAGAGCAGATATCTGGCCATCATTAGCTTGACTAAGTGATCTAATTTCATGTTCTTATAGTGGGAAACCAATGATATATGTCCCTGAAACAATGCAATATAAGAAACACAGCCATTCATGAATTATGCTTTCAGATGTGTTTCATCTGAACCTAATCAAACCTATAGAGATAACTTACAGTTTATGATAAATTTAGGGGACAGAAACAAATTAAAAAACACCAGGAAGAAACAATCAGACAAATCTAGACTATGACCCAATCTGTAAAACAATTGGTTTGATTTTTTCTAAAGCTCAATGCCTTTAAAATAAAAAGGGTGTAAGGGAGTGCTCTAAATCAGAAGAGACTGAAAGGACGTAATAGTCAAATATAACCTTGATTAGATCCCCATTAAAAAGAAAAAAAATACAATATATCTTTGGGATGATTGGAGAAATTCAAATATGGTCTGAGATTGGACAATATCAGGGAATTGTTGTTAATTTTATTGTGTGTGTATATATGCAAATTATCAATTTATTACTTCAGACCAAACTCACCCTTCAGTAGCTGCTCTGCAATACCAGGCTGGACTCCTCAAGCATTTGTCCTTTACAAAAGTATGACCTTCAATATTACCCCAGTAGAGAGCACAGGAGGAAGACTACAGGAGGAAGGGGCTTCTCTTCCTGGTTTCTGAATGCTGTGTTTTGTTTTGACTCCAGTTATCCAATTGGTCAGATGGATAGATGACTTCTTCGTCATCTGTTCACTTCAACCATACGTTCTCCAGGGAGGTCTGAACCACTTTCCCAAGTGTGTCCCCTCTTGGGTATTCTCTTTCAGCTCCAGAGTAGTCTGTAGAGTTCCTTTACATCTTCACAGTTACTCTCCTGTTGTAGCTTTACAGCTCTTGATTTTAAACGTCCCCTTCATGTGGTTTCTGTCTCCTAATTGGACCAGACAGATATAGTATAATACTGTTATTGTGGTCATTTAGGAGAAGATTCTAAATTTTAGAAGAGGCAGGCTGAAATAGTCAGGAGTGAATGGTCACGTTGTTTGCAACTTAATTCAAGTGGTCCAGCAACATATATGTATATGTATTGATCTATCTACATAGTGCATGCATGGATATTTGTAAATAAAGCAAATAGGCAAAATGCCAAGTGTTAGCAATTATTGAATCTGTAAGGAGGGTGTATATGCCTTTAGTGTATCACTTTTTTAAGTGTTGAGGGAAATCCTCTCCTTCTTTCAGAGTCATTGTTTAGTAGGAAAAGGGAGAGATTCTTTTATTATTTTATTGGTAGGAGTGGTTGGAAGACTAGCCCAATTCCTTAAACCTGCCTATGCACCAGTATATTCTGGGAAGCTTTGAAAATTATGGATGCTCAGGACCTGCAGTGAAAGTCGCTCAGTTGTGTCCGACTGTTTGTGACCCTATGGACTATACAGTCAATGGAATTCTCCAGGCCAGAATTCTGGAGTGTGTAGCCGTTCCCTTCTCCAGGGGATCTTCCTGACCCAGGAATCGAACCCAGGTCCCCTTCATTGCAGGCAGATTCTATACCAGCTGAGCCACTAGGGAAGCCCAAAGTGAAAGTCACTCAGTCGACTTCCCTCATAGCTCAGTTGGTAAAGAATCTTCCTGCAATGCAGGAGACACTGGTTTGATTCCTGGGGGAAGATCCCCTGGAGAAGGGATAGGCTACCCACTCCAGTATTCTGGCCTGGAGAATTCCATGGACTGCAGAGTCCATGGGGTCTCAAAGAGTCGGACACGACTGAGTGACTTTTACTTTCAAAACCTGTAAAATTTTGTGAATCAGAATATCTAAGATCTGGTTATTTCCAGGGGATTAGAATTTTAAAGAAGAAGCTTGTCAGCCCTGATGGTAAGGGTAGGGTGCATTGCTAAAGTCTTCAAGGGGTTTTTGTAAATTATATGTGTTTGTTCTGAAATATTCTGATATGCTTTCTTAAGGGGGCATGCTAGAATTTGAAGAAAGCTCTGTATTTCTATATATTCTTCTTCTTTCAAATAAAAAGGTTCTCCTTATGAAGCTGAATGTTCCCTGAAAGCCTCTCATCCAAATTGGTCTCTCATTGACAATGTATGTGGTTGAAAATTTGAGCAGTACTGCCCATGCCTATGTTCTTCTAGTTGTTCCATCCTTTTCCATCCTGTGTGGAGTTGCAGTAGAAATATCAGGTGGTCCAGTATCAGGAAGTTCCAACCTCCTTTTGTAGCAAAGATACAGGGGGGAGCTATGTCCAGTATAGTCACACTGATCAGGAAGGTATAGATTAGCATCTGTTATCAAATTGATACTTTCATATCCACCTTTCAATAGTTCAACATTTTCCACTGTCAAAATCACAAATATTTTAACATCTTATTTCTACATTCACCCATTCTTCTGTCCATTTATTTATTTATTCACTCATTCATGCATTCTTTCATTCATTATTATAATGGATACTGTTGACTCCCTGTTCAGATGCCCTTGAATTTCTTTCACGCTTTCCAGAGCTTTGCTGCTAGTGGCTAATATTTGTTTTCTTCTTCAGAGGCTTTCTCTTGAGCTACAAGAGCTGAGAGGCAAGAATGCCTGACAGTTTACAACCCCTGGGTGGCCCATGACTGACTGATTAGAGAGAACAAAGCTCAGCTCTCTTGCCTCTGAGAGACCGTCAGTCTGAGCTGGAACTGTGCAATCGAGAGCTCCCCATTGGGTTAGGCTTAAGCTGGGAACTTCCCTGCTTCACTCACTCCTGTGTCACTTCTATAGCGAATAATTTGCACACTTATCCTTGCTCGGGATCTGCTTTAAGAACCTGACCTAAGACAAATATTTACTTACCTTTATTACAAATATTTACAGAGTATCTGCTAAGTGTCCAGCACCATTCTAGGTGCTGAGGATACAGCAGGAAACAAAATAAATCCCCTGTTTTTAAAGAGTTTTCATTCTAGGAGGAATAGAAAGACACATGACACATGCATGGGTCTGGTGATAATGCATGATATTGTGAAATATAAAGTAGGATAGAGTCCTGGCGAGTTGAGAGTTGGACCATAAGGAAGGCTGAGCACCAAAGCATTGATGCTTTCAAATCGTGGTGCTGGAGAAGATTCTGGAGAGTCCCTTGGACTGCAAGGAGATCAAGCCAGTCAATCCTTAAGGAAATCCATCCTGAATATTCATTGGAAGGACTGATGCTGAAGCTGAAGCCCCAGTACTTTGGCCACCTGATGCGAGGAGCCGACTCAGTGGAAAAGACCCTGATGCTGGGAAAGATTGAAGGTGGGAGGAGAAAGGGGTGACAGAGAATGAGATGGTTGGATGGCATTATTGACTCAATGGACATGAGTTTGAGCAAACTCCAGGAGACAGTGAAGGACACGGAAGCCTGGCATGATGCAGTCCATAGGGTTGAAATGAGTTGGACATGACTTAGTGAGTGAATAACAACGATGGCAGTGATGGCAAGGTGCTATTTGAAACAGGGTGATCAGACAAGGCCTTTGCTAGAGTGGTGCTTGAACAGACGATCTGAATGGAGAGAGCAAGTGAGGCATTTGGGTATTTGAGGCAGGAATATTCCTGGCAGAAGACACAGGTGGTGTAAAAGTCCTGAGGCATGCACGTGTTTAGCACGTTTGAGGAATATCATGGAGGTCAGTGTGCCTAGTGCAGATGACAGAGGCAGAGTCTGATGGGACATGTGGCCCAGGGGACAGAGGAGGAGCTGGCATCAGATCCTCTGGGGTTTTATATTTCACTGAGATGACTCTGGCTTTTACTCTAAACAGGATGGGGACCCACTGGAGGGTTTAAGAGGAGGATTTGTATAATCTTCTTTTCTTTTTTTAAAATTTAAATTTATTTAATTGGAGGGTAATTACTTTACAATATTGTATTGGTTCTGCCATACCAACATGAATCCACCACGGGTGTACATGTGTTCCCCATCCTGAACCCACCTCTCACCCGTCTCCCCACACCATCCCTCCAGGTCATCCCAGTGCACCAGCCCCAAGCATCCTGTATCCTGCATCGAACCTGGACTGGCGATTCGTTTCTTATATTATACATGTTTCCATGACATTCCCCCAAATCATCCCACCCTCACCCTCTCCCACAGAGTCCAAAAGACTGTTCTATACATCTGTGTCTCTTTTGCTGTCTCGCATATAGGGTTATCATTACCATCTCTCTAAATTCCATGTATATGTGTTAGTATACTGTATTGGTGTTTTTCTTTCTGGCTTACTTCACTCTGTATAATAGGCTCCAGTTTCATCCACCTCATTAGAACTGATTCAAATGTATTCTTTTTAATGGCTGAGTAATACTCCATTGTGTATATGTACCACAGCTTTCTTATCTATTCATCTGCTGATGGACATCTAGGTTGCTTCCATGTCCTGGCTATTATAAACAGTGCTGCAATAAACACTGGGGTACATGTATTTCTTTCAATTCTGGTCTCCTCGGTGTGTATGCCCAGCAGTGGGATTGCTGGGTCATAAGTGGCTCAGAGGTTAAAGCGTCTGCCTCCAATGCGGGAGACCTGGGTTTAATCCCTGGGTCAGGAAGATCCCCTGGAGAAGGAAATGGTAACCCACTCCAGTATTCTTGCCTGGAGAATCCCATGGATGGAGAAGCCTGGTAGGCTACAGTCCATGGGGTCGCAAAGAGTTGAACACGTCTGAGCGACTTCACTCAAGGCAGTTCTATTTCCAGTTTTTTAAAGAATGTCCACACTGTTCTCCATAGTGGCTGTACTAGTTTGCATTCCCACCAACAGTGTAACAGGGTTCCCTTTTCTCCACACCCTCTCCAGCATTTATTGCTTGTAGACTTTTGGATCGCAGCCATTCTGACTGGAGTGAAATGGTACCTCATTGTGGTTTTGATTTGCATTTCTCTGATAATGAGTGATGTTGAGCATCTTTTCATATGTTAGCCATCTGTATGTCTTCTTTGGAGAAATGTCTGTTTAGTTCTTTGGCCCAAATTTTATTTTCACTTTAAAATTTCTGTGTTTAGAATAGCCTGAGAGGCAGGAAGGAAGTGGAGAGATAAACTGGAAGGCTGATGGGCAAAAATCCAGTGAGAGGTAACTGGGCTTCTCCGTGGCTGAGTGAGAGAGGTAGTCAGGTTCTGGAAATGTGTTTCGGAGGTAGACCTGATGGCTAGAGGTGTGAGGTGAAAGAAAAAGATATCTTTTTTGACCGCATGGTTTTTGTCCTGAGCAATTGGAAAAATGGGTCTCTATTGATGTAGGGAAGGTAGAGGGACAAGTTGTTTCCTTTATGTCAGTGATTCAAATTTTATTTAAAAAAGCTAGTCTTCAAAACGTGATGCACAAATCTAAAGATAAACAGCATAAATAAGATTTACTTGATTACATAAACATCTCAAACTTCTATATTGTGAGAAAACTTGAAAGATAAATTAAAACTTAAAAAAGTATTTTAAACCTACTTGACAAAGGATTTATGTCCTTATTACTTAAAGAAATCTTACATATTAATGAAAAGTGTATCTTCAAAAAGAAAGGGGAAATATATAAATACATAATATTGTTGTTGTTGTTCAGTCGCTTAGTCATGTCCGACTCTTTGCAACCCCATGGACTGCAGCACAGCAGGCTCTCCTGTCCTTTGCTATCTCCTGGAGTTTTCTCAAACTCATGTCCTTTGAGTTGGTGATGCTATCTAACCATTTCATCTCCTGCCGCACCCTTCTCCTTTTGCCTTCAATCTTTCCCAGCATCAGGGTCTTTTCTAATGAGTTGGCTCTTCCCATCAGGTGGCCAAAGTATTGGAGCTTCAGCTTCAGCATCAATCCTGCCAATGAATATTCAGGGTTGATTTCATTTGGGATTGATTGGTTTGATCTCCTTGCAGTCCAAGGGACTCTAAATAGTCTTCTCTAGCACCAAAATTTGAAAGCAACAATTCTTTTTTTTAAATTTTAAATTATTATTATTATTTTTTTTTACTTTACAATATTGTATTGGTTTTGCCATACATCAACATGCAGAAAGCAACAATTCTTTAATGCTCAACCTTCTTTATGGCCCAAGTCTCACATCCATACATGACTACTGGAAAAACCAAAGCTTTGACTACACAGACCTTTGTCAACAATGTGATGTCTCTGCTTTTTTAATATGTTGTCTAGGTCTGTTATAGCTTTCCTTCCTAGGAGCAAGCATCTTCTAATACATAATATAAATAAATATAAATGTGTAAAAAGATGGAAAATCTCATTTATAATAAAAAATTCAAAATAAAAATGGGATAACTTTTTACTTATAAATTTTAAAAAATGGATTATGCATAGTATTGGTGAAGGTTCAGAGAAGTGAAATATTCAACATTTCATGACTGGAAATGCATATTATTTTTGCAGCAAGGCAATATGTGTCAATATTCATGTTTTTCTAACCCATTTATTTCACTTCTAGGAGTTTAAGGTAAAAAATCTGTGTATGCCAAAAAATGATGATGTATCCAAAGGATTGAATTTTAATAATCTTAAAAATCATAATTTAAGAGATATTGTGAAAAAACAAAGTAAGAATCTTATGTAGAGTATAATCTATATATTCATAGAAAAAGTATGAATATATACTAGAAAAAGATATAAAAAGTAGTGAAAATAGTAATATGAAGCTGGAGGATCGTTTTTAAATGCTGCTTTGAATTTTTCTGTTTTTAACACTTTTACTCATAGTGAACATTTATTTTCTTTAATCAGGAAAATTAATCCTCTAATAATGTTCTTAGAAAAAATTATTTCTCTGTTACCTCTCTCCCTATCTCCAGCTCAACCCCTCACCTCTCCTAGGTCAGAAGGCCTGATTCTCTTTCACTCAAGCCTATGGAACTCCTTTGTACATGTAAACCAATTGTCTGATGTATTCAACACTTCCACACACTCTCTTGGATCCTTGGCATGGATTATGTTTTTTAACTTTTTGGCCAGCTTCCACTAGGGAAGCTAAAAAGCCTGAATGGTACCTTCCCAACCTCCTGTGAGTCCACGGCATGGGCATATGTTCCAGGTTCTTACTAGATGTACCTGCATTAATCTTGGCATTGAAAGCTAGAGATGCACAGAAGTGAGACCACAAGGAATCCATTTCCCCGGAACCAGTGTTGGTAGTGGTGAATCCAGTGTCCAGAGATGGAGGCAGTGGTTCTAAATGTGGGGTTGTATCCTTGACCGTTGTTTCTGGTGGTGTCCAGTAATGGTGCCCCGTGTATTTGGTGTTGGCATTGTAAACCAAGGAAAGTGTCTAGCTGCTGAGGCCCTTCTAAATAAATCCACCAAGAGTTGGTTAATGTGTATTGCAATGAAAAACTCCAATGTATACACATGTTTCCTGAATTTTTTAGGTCATCTCCCTCAAAGCCTCATCGTTTGAGGTCATTCCCTTTCATATTCCACCAGTGATGGACAAGGGTTTATTTCTCTGCCACACTGTGACCACCACCTCTGACCCTTCACCTTGATTTCATAGCAACGTCATCCACTTACACTCACCACTGCTGTCCACTGACTTCCAGAATCACTTTTGTGTTCAGCCTCTTGTTTTTATTCTCCAAAACATCTTCATTCTCTTTGGTGATTCACCGTCCTTTTCTCAACTTCAATGATCTTTGTTAGAAGATGGTTTTGAGTGAATCAAGAAGACACTGAGGTGGGAGAGACAGGTGGGAGAGAGCAGGCTCTGAAATGTAATGTGTCTACCTACAAGTTAATACTCCTCACTAGTGTTAGTACTAAAGCTGAAACCAAGGGAACGAAAACTAGAGAAAGGAGCAATAGAAGGATGAGTCGACATCTAGCGGCTGAGCTCATACTCAAGGTGTAAGAGAGATGTGCTAAGTCCAGCACCATCACCGTAGAGGTGGAATAGGCTTGTACCACTGATATAACAATAAAGATCACTAGCATTTGTTATTTTGTTACCCTCTTAAATTTTTAGCAATAAAGTCCCTTGGAAATCTTAAAATGAAACTATATGCTTGTTTAGGAGCAGAGGCCAGGGAAACAAATAAGAATGTAGTGTTTTGCAGCAAAGGAGAGAAATTCAGGTTAAAACAAAAAAAAGCTGATAGAAATGGAATGAACTGGTAGTAATGAATGGGAACTGGGGACTGAACTGGGAACAATCCTCAGGTTTGAAAGTGGATGCATCTGAAGGAGGATTTTGACATCATAATCTATTGGCCTCTCCAGCCAACCACAAGCATGTGTCTTCCTTGGACTTTTTTTTTATCATTCAGACCTGTTCCAGCTCCAGGGACTCCAATTTGGAGCTGCTTCTCTTCTCCTCCACGCACAATGTCCCTATCCTCCATACCTTCTACATACATCTTCCTTGTCTTCCATAGATTGACTACATTGCCTGAACCTTTTCTTTAGTTTGATAATGACTTTGAATCTGTTGGTTTCTCCCTTTTCTCCCTCTTTATTATGCTTCTGTGGCATGCACTTGTGTTCTTGTCTGGAAGGCTCATAGTCTTGGAGCTGCTTTAAATCTGCAGATTTCTGTCTGCTTGTCACCCATGCTGAACCTCATCCTTGAGTTATCCCTATTGTCTGTATCTGATGAATGTGGTGGCATCAACAACAGCTGTTGAAAAGGCATGAAAACATAGTAACTGGGCCCATTTTGTCTACTTGGTTCTTCTCTTTCAGACCTTTCCCCTATATGTATGTGAAGGTTTAGTGGCTAAGTCACGTCCAACACTTGAGACCTCTATCCATGGAATTCTCTAAGCAAGAATACTGGAGTGGGTTGCCATTTCCTTTTCCAGAGGATCTTCCCGACCCAGTAATCGAACCTGGGTCTCCTGCGCTGCAGGCAGGTGATTTACCGACTGAGCTATGGGGGAAGCCCCCCAATATGTATGCTGCTGCTGCTAAGTCACTTCAGTCATGTCCGACTCTGTGTGACCCCATAGACGGCAGCCCACCAGGCTCCTCCATCCATGGGATTTTCCAGGCAAGAGTACTGGAGTGGGGTGCCATCGCCTTCTCCGCCCCATGTATATACTAATGTATTAAAAAAAGGAGAAGGAGGCAGCAAAGGATAGATAGATAGCATCACCGATTCAGTGGACATGAATTTGAGCAAACTCTTGAGAGATAATGGAGGGTATAAGAGTCTGGCATGCTGCAGTCCACGGGGTCACAAAGACATGACTTAACAACTGAACAGCAACACCATGCTAACGCTTGCATGTAGAATTTTAAACTTATGTTAGTTTATTTGTCTCACAAAAATGGGATTATAAGTACTACTCTTTTTTTTTTTTTTCCTTGAGAATGTCTCCTGGGCATCTTTCCATATCATTACATGTATTCTACTTCATTCTTTGTTGAACAGCTGCACAGCATTTCATTGTAACAATTGTATATATTTTATTTTCCCAATTTCATATTTAGGTTGCTTCCAATTTTATTTTGCTATTTAGACAATGCTGCAATAAATAACCTTGTGCATATATCTTTTTGCACCTGTGTTTTTCTGTAGGATAATTTCCCAGTAGTGAAATTGCTAGTTTAAAGGATCTGTGCATTTTATAGCAAAGGAAATAATTGGCAAAATGAAAAGACAATCTACTGAATAGGAGAAAATATTTGCAAATGATGTGACCAATAAAGGATTGATATCTAACATATATAAACTACTCATATACCTCAATATAAAAAAAAATCAAATAACCCAATTTTAAAAAGGGCAGAAGAACTGAATAGACTTTTTTCCACAGAGGAAATGCAGATGGCCAACAGGCACATGAAAAGATGCTCAACATTATTAATCATCAGGGAGAAGCAAATCAAAACCACAAAGGTGAGATATCACCTCACACCTCTCAGAATGGCTATCATCAAAAAAGATGCAAATAGCAAGTGTTGGTGAGGATGTGGAGAAAAGGGAACCCTTGTGCACTGTTGGTGAGAATGTAAACTGGTACAGCCACTGTGGAAAATACTATGGAGGTTTCTCAAAAATTTAAAAATAGAGCTACCAGCAATGACCCAGCAATTCCACTCCTGGGTGTACATCCAAAAAAACCTCAAAACACTATTTTGAAAAGATACGTGTACAACAATGTTCATAACAGGATTATTTACAATAGCCAAGATATGGAAGCAACCTAAGTGTCCATCCACAGATGGATGGATAAAAAAGATGTTGTACACACACACATACACACACACAATGGAATACTACTCCAACATAAAAAAGAATGAAATTTTGTATTTGCAGCAACATGGAGGGATTTAGAGGACATTATGCTAAGTGAAATAAGTCAGAGAAAGACAAGTAGTACTGTATTATATCGCTTACATGTGTTACCTAAAAAATACAACAAGCTACTGCATGTAACAGAAAAGAAGCAGAATCACAGATACAGAGAACAAATTAGTGGTTTCCAGTGGGGAGGGGAAGAGTAGTATAGGGGTGGGGAGTTAGAGGTATTAATACACACCAACGGGTGTAAGACAGGCTCAAGGATGTATTGTACACCGTGGAGAATATAGCCAATATTTTGTAATAACTGTAAGTGGAACAGTTAAAAATTTAAAAAAGTTTTAAAAGTAACATTTAAAAATTGTTTAAAAATAAAGTAATTAAAAATTAAAGATCTGCACATTTAAAATCCCGATAGATATTGTTACATTGCTCTCCAAAAAAGTTATCCCAGTTTACAGTTATCAAACATGTATGAGGTAGAGTATGGCTCTGCTCCATAGCCTTACCTGGATTCTCAAGGCATCTTGGAATTCCTATTTATTTTTCACCGATTCTCTATTTTATTGCCTAAATAGCATTGCTAGGCTGTTTCTGCAGCCTACCAGGCTCCTCCATCCATGGGATTTTCCAGGCAAGAGTACTGGAGTGGGTCACCAGTGCAGTGGGGTCGTTAAGAGTCGGACACGACTGAGCGACTTCCCTTTCACTTTTCACTTTCATGCATTGGAGAAGGAAATGGCAAGCCACTCCAGTGTTCTTGCCTGGAGAATCCCAGGGATGGGGGAGCCTGGTGGGCTGCCGTCTAGGGGGTCGCACAGAGTCGGACACGACTGATGTGACTTAGCAGCAGCAGCAGCAGGCTGTTTCTGAGATGCCTAATCTAATCCTGCCTCTCTAATCCCAAGAACTGACCTAACTGTCTCCTTTGCCACCTTCAGTGTGGTTGCTGTTCATACTCTTTCTTGTTGCCTCGAGGTCTGGAACTTGTTGCTACAGTTCCACACATTACTTCTGCATTTGGAAAAATGGGGAAAGATATCCCTTTTATTAGGAGAACAAAGCCTTCAAAGAAGGCCCTAGTTAACCACCTCTTACATCTTTTAGACATAATTCAGTCCCCTGGTCATTTCTAGCTGCAATAGGAAATTGGGATACTTAGTACCTGACAAAGGGGACCAAGATTGCCATGAATATGTGTACCAATTTTGATGTATTGCTTAAGCCTAGGCGTGCTGCCACCCAGCATAAAATGAAGATTCTGTTAGTATGGAAGAAAGGAAGAATGGATATTGAGTAGTAACCCACAATATTTCAAACTGACAGAAAGATAAGCTTCATTACAGTAGCAAGAAGACAACTTTTTTTACATAGTCATTATAGCTCATTCTGATCAGGATAGCTTTAAATTATACATGTACATTTTTTCTTTGCCAAAGGTGTCATTTAATAAGGCCTAAAGTTAAATTGAAAGCAAAAGCATAGTGAGTTTTTTGAAGTATTTATCTTATGTTCTTGACTGAAGAGATAAATTTAGTAGTTGTTTCTCAGGTAACTAAACTTTGCTGTCAGGATTAGTTTTTTATGTATTTAATTTGCCTTTAAACCTGGGTTCTGTGCAAAGTTCCATAACTGCTTTAAAATATGGGCTTTATTAGGGATATGAAAGCTGAGAGTGCAGTAATATTTTCTCCTTATTAACTCATCGCATGATACTAGGGGTGGGGGATGGGAACCCAGAGCACTCAGATAACCACAGTGAGAAGAGACACGGCCAAGCAACTGAGCCTTTCCACGACCCTGAAAAGAACTGAGGTTCTGCAAAGAGGCACTTGATTTGTTTACCCTCAAAATCTGTTGGTTTGGGAGTTGAATATTGAAATATTTTTTAAAAATAGTCACTTTTGTATAAGGATTTTCAGAGGTGTGTTTTGCTTTCCTTCTGACTGGTTGGTTGTTGTTTTGGAGGCTGGGGGTTGTTTCTAAATTTCACTTCAAAAGCTACTCTAGGCGGAGTTGATAAATGAATGTTGCTCTGGGGTCCACTTTGAAGACGATGTTATGGTCAGTGCTTTAGGCTGAACACATGGTTAGCACTTTATAGTTCACAAATCTGTATCTGTGACTTTATTGATAGGTCTTGGGTTAGTTAGGGTTCTCCAGAGAAACAGAATCAATAGGCTGTATTAGGACACACACACACACACATTTTAGAATGCTCACTCCAACCTTTCCTCCCTTGCCTGAGGTCAGAAGGCTTTGTGGTCTGCCAGCGCCCAGCCTTGCTCAGCTCCCTCTCCCTTTTCTCTCATGCCAACATTTCTTCTAATATCCAGACTTGGCATCCACTTCTCTGGAGATCCAGACAAACACAGCAGTATTTGTTTCTACTTATTCCCAAGTAATCTATGAGAGTGAGTGTTTTGCTTCATCGTTGTCAGCATTTGATAGTTTCAAAATCTGTGCTACTTTGAAAAATTTAGAGTGTGTGAGGAAAGAGAAGCCTTGGATCCTCCTTCAGGGAGAGGAGATGGACTTCCTGCATTCCAGATGGGAAAGTGGAATTATATTGTCCTTTGGAATCTTATTATAGATGTTACCCAGGTTCTAATTTATTTGCTAGGATCCTATTTCAGGTACATTATGATTAAATGGGATTGCCTGGACTGGCTTGAGAGTCTGTGTGTGCCGGGCTTACTCGATTCAGTGACTCTTTGCGGCCCCAGGGACTATATAGCCTGCCAGGCTCCTGTGTCCACTGGAATTCTCCAGGCAAGAATACTGGAGTGGGTTGCCATGCCCTCTTCCAGGGGATCTTCCCAACCCAGGTTCTAACTACATGGGTGACACTATCAATATTTTGGGAAAAAGCATTTGAAATTTCAAACAGTTGGTTCATAACTACCCATGTACACACGCTGGAAGCTGAGGTGGCCTGTACTGACATGCAGTGGGAGCACAAATGTGGTAAAGTATAAAACATAGGGAAGTAATAACTCAATATCATAACAAACTGTAAGAAAAAAAACGAAGTGTGACGATCGAGATAATTCTTGCTGCATATCAAGCAGTAACTTGATATGCCAGTGAATTCCTGTCTTTTTATGTTAAGAGGAATTTTGGTCAAGCAAAACCTTACATAGACCCTGTATGTGAAAGACAGGAAAAGCGACAGTGCTCTGGCTTCAGTAGGGATGGAGGTTGGAGCTGGTGTGCTCATCCCACTCTACCTGTGTGTAGCTGCAGGAGAGCTCCATGGAACCTCTGGGTCTACAGAACACAGTTTAATAACACTGTTAGAGATGACTCTCTTTCTCAGGCTGCTAAGCAAATCCAACGTCATGCTAAGTTGCTTCAGTCTTATCTGACTCTTTACGACACTATGAACTAGAATCTGTCAGACCCCTCTGTCCATGGGGTTCTCCAGGCAAGGATACTAGAGTGGGTTGCTGTTTCCTCCTCCGTGGGATCTTCCTGACCCAGGGATCGAACCTGCATCTCTTGTGTCTCCTGAATTGGCAGGCGGGTTCTTTGCCACTAGCTACACCTAGGAGGCTCAAGCATCTCATGGGAGCATGGTGGACAGCACCCAGAGACGGTAATATTTTAAATGTGTGATAACTCATCTGTGATTAATCAGATGTCACACATGCTGGTCCTTGCCCTCTTGGACTACAGATTGCTTTGTTGGTCTTCCCCCCTCTGTTTGTTACTCAGGAGGTAGACCCCTGCAGGTTATGGTTTCCTAGCTTCCTGTTGGGTTTGGCCATTGGGAGGCCAAGGCCAAAGATTGCTGGCAGAAAGTGAAGAAGACAGAGTACTTCTCTTCTCTCCTATCCCATTCTCCCACTCAGCCCCTCCCCATCTTTGGTGATGTCTCTAGAAGGGACCATGCCTCTTCTGCAGCTCCAGTTCCTCTGGATTGACCTGCCATGGGTCTAGTCTCTGACAGGGGGTACCAAAAATCTAAGAAACATGACAGAAAAATCTTAAAACTGAGAAACTTCTGTTCACTCACTTAATCATTTTTTCCCCTGATTACTGGGGGTAAGAGGGAGAAAAAGCATCCTTTTTCTATTTTTAGCAGTGGAATGCCCAAGAAGCAAGGTTTGAAATCATGGTATTACTGAAACAAACGTAATATTTTGACTTTTATAAGCTTTTGGATTTTAAGAGAAGACTATGTTGAGGATCATGTTAGTTGGAATTTGGGGCTATTTTGAATCCCTCCCCATAACAACAGGGATCTGGAGAGGTGTCCCAGGAATAAGTAAATGTGCAGAACAGCTTCAGCTCTCCTGCCTGCCATCATTTCCCTACCCAGATGTACAGCACAAGTTGAGTCCTTAAAGTGTTTATTTGCGTACTCTGTTGCTCAGCGGTGTCTGACTCTTTGCAACTCCATGGACTGTAGCCCACCATGCTTTTCTGTCCATAGGATTTCCCAGACAAGAATACTGTAGGTTGCCATTTCCTCCTCAAGGGGATCTTCCCCACCTAGGGATTGAATTAGTGTCTCCTGCATTGGCAGGCAGATTCTTTACCGCTGAGCCACCGAGGAAGTCCAAAGTGCTTAGAATCTTAGGTTATTTTATCCACCTTTACATCTTTCCTGGTTTATAAATGGAATCTATATTAATTGGATCTCTTGATTCTGGGAAGGTTTGGGATCTAAATGCCAATACAATCAGCTTAATGTCTCAAGATTCTGAGAGTTTCTAAGGAGACACTAGGAAGGGGTTTGCTTTCTGGGCAAACAAGTGCATTCGAAAGGGAAAGATCAGTTGCTAAAGAAAGAAGGATTCCACACCCTCTTCTCTTTTATACAGAATCTTTATTCTGAATGTCATTTGTGTATTGACAGGAAAGACAGTGTTAGTTCCCTTGACTTCCACATGGACATCATGGCATGGATAAAATCTTCTAAGATTCTGTGAAATGGACTTCTCTTTGTCTTCTTATAAATTAACTCAGGACCACAAAGACTCACAGTCACTAAGCGGGCAGTCATTGCCTTGGTAATAGAAGAGTCTATAAATTTTCAGGGAACCTTCTCTTGGGAGTAGAGTTCTTCTTGCCTATATTTAAGTGGCGAGCATTAGAGGAAAAGTTTTCTTAACTTTGGTGCGTGTGTGCTCAGTTGCACCTTTGTGATGTTATAAACTATAGCCCACCAGGCTCCTCTGTCCATGGGATTTTCCAGGCAAGAATACTGGAGTGGGTTGCCCTTTCCTCCTCCAGGCAATCTTCCTGACCCAGGAATCGAACCCACGTCTCCTGCATCTCCTGCGTTGCAGGCAGATTCCTTACTGCAGAGCCACTGGGGAAGTCCTTAATTTTGGTAAGAAAGACCAACTTAAAACTACTGATGTCATTCTTCCCTGCCCAGTGTTGCCCTAATCTAGGTCCTAGTCTGTGGCCCAGTCCCTGAACCAAAAGAATCAAGCTTGGAGCTAAAAAGTCACCTTCTCTTCATCAGTACTGGCCCATGGAATCCGAAGTGGCCCTGTAGACCTGGGCATGGGGTGGCCCACTCAGCAGTAGCCTCTTTGCTTACCCCCACCATCTGTCCCAGGTCTAGCTAGGAGTCTGCTCTGGTTCTCGGTAGTCACCTTAACTCTATTGAAACCAGAGCCCTGCCCTGAGTTTAGCTTTTTGTCCAGGGCTGGCCTTCCCAAGCCTTGTCTGCCCTCTTTCCCTGGTTGGCTGAGGTCTTGCTTCAGCCAGATGGACACCTCTCCCCATCATTCCCAAAGCAAGATGCTGCTATATACCTGGAAATCCCTAATGCCAGGTTCTGATTCACAGCTCAGATTCTGTGAGTGTCAGCCCTCCCAGGGACATTGTAACGTGGACTGCTGTTCCCTCTTCTGGGGTGCGTGTGTGCTAAGTCACTTCAGTCATGGCCCACTCTTTGTGACCCCATGGACTGCGGCCTGCCAGGCTCCTCTGTCCATCGAATTCTCCAGGCAAGAATTCTGGAGTGGATTGTCACGCCCTCCTCCAGGGGATCTTCCTGACACTGAGATCAAACCTGCATCTCTTGCATTGGCAGGCGGGTTCCTCTTCTGGGGACACATCCTAAAATTTGTTCAATTCCCTCCTAGCTCCAGTCTCAGTTACTGGCTCTCCCTTCTAGACTGAAATTAGGTTTCCAGGTTAATGCTGCGACATTTCTACCAACTGGGTCTTGACATCCAGGTAATAAGAAAGAGATATAATACCCAGTTTGATTTGCAATGGCATAAACTTATAAATGTATATGCAGTCTCTGTGTATGAGCACATTTAAAAAATGGAAATATCTTTTTTCCTGATAAAATGAAATTATTGTAAAAAACTTAAAGTTCCCCCACCATAATTACCCCTCTGAGTCATAATGTTAACAGCTTATATTGATATTCTCTTCCCAGATCTTTTATAGGGAAGTATAAATTCAAACATATATTATAATTTAATTAAGTATAAAATGTATATTTAAAACATAAATTGGATTATATTTTTCTATAGTTTGTTTTTCATTTGAACTTCATCATTTATTGTTGGACATCATCCTGTTCTCATTTTTATTTTATTTTTTTTCTTTCTAGTACTTTTCTCATTTTATGCATTTTAAAAATTCTTTTTAAAAAATTGTTTATTTTTAATTGAAGGACAATTGGTTTACAGTATTGTGTTGGTTTCTGCCAAACATTAACATGAATCCACCATAGACATACATGTCTCCTCCCTCTTGGACCTCCCCCATCCTCCTCCCCATCGCACCCCTCTGGGTTGTTACAGAGTGCAGGTTTGAGTTCCTTGAGTCAAACAGCAAATTCGCATTGGCTATCTATTTTACATAGGGTAACGTATGTTTCCATGTTACTCTCTCCATACATCATTTTATGTATTTTAAAAAACGTTTTATTTTATACTGGAGCATAGCTGATTAACATCCTATTCTCATTTTAAATCTGAATTCTCTTTGGCTCACCTTCAGAGTTGTCTGTGATTTAAGTATGAAAGAATAATTCTTCTCTTTTTATAGTCTTTTTTTAGGGCGGGGTTATTTATTAAATTATTTATAGTGATAGGTTTTACAGAAATACATGTCTTTTATTGAGACCATCAAAACCCTCAGTGCCTAAATGATTCTGCTGATTAAGTGGAAAACATGTGAGGGCATGTCAAGCTGTCAAGCGAAAGAGAAGGCGATCTCTCCCTAATGTAAATGGATTACATAAAGACCTGACCTCCCATTGCAGCAACTTCTGGTATATCATGCTCTAAAGGCCAGGTAGATATTACTCTGCAAGGTTCTTGTAGAATGTTGAACTTTTAAAACGAAGAACCAAATTTTAAAACTGTCATAAATCTGAGTCTGGCTTTCAGAAGGCAAGAATGCTATTTTTAGTGTCTGGATTGCAGTCTTTCCCTTTGGTAGTTGATGATGACTGCACAGTAAGAATGAAAAATGAAACTTTCAGAGATTGGATCGCTAAGGAGATTGAAAATAACACCCAGACAGTGAAGCCTTTGGGTCACTAATTTGAATTCAGCTCAGCTCAGTGATGACTACAAATTGTTCTGTCTGATGGCAGCGAGGCTTGCAGAAAATACATTCCTCATGGTTATCTGTGTTAATTCTCTCTCTCTGCTTGTTGGAACCAGGTTTGCTCATTTTCGATTGTAATCCCCTAGAGGGCAAGGGCTACAGCTGCATAATATGCTTTTTACACCTTCATTTAGAAGAGTCGATTAGATGATTTTGATAAGGGAAATGAAGAAATGCTTTTTCTGAGGTGAGCTGGCTGGTGTGAAATCCTGGCTCCAAGCATTCCTGTGAAATATGCGCATCATCCCTTCTGGTTTGTTCTGGGTGGCCATGGAAATAGTTTAGTCTCATGCAATGGCAGATAGTCTCCTTTTATAGTCCTGTCAGCAAATGCTACAGCTCAAATCCTGAAATTTAAACACACATCTCTCTTATCTTTTTGATTTGCACACATCTGCTGGAATCCAACTTGACATCCACCTTTTCTGTTGTCTTCCTTACTCACTTCAGCACGCCTTGGCCATAACACATTAATCCATTTGTCTGTTAAATATTAATTTCATCCTCCGCTGATACTGATTTTTTTTGTTTGTGTGTGTGAATGTGTCCTATCTCTCTATGTAGAGCAAACATTTTGAAGGTCAAGACCATTCCTTATATCTTTTTGTAACCTCCCCAGAGAAGGCAATGGCACCCCACTCCAGTACTCTTGCCTGAAAAATCCCATGGACGGAGGAGTCTGGTGGGCTTCAGTCCATGGGGTCGCTAGGAGTTGAATACGACTGAGCAACTTCACTTTCCCTTTTCACTTTCATGCATTGGAGAAGGAAATGGCAACCCACTCCAGTGTTCTTGCCTGGAGAATCCCAGGGATGGGGGAGCCTGGTGGGCTGCCGTCTGTGGGGTCGCACAGAGTCGGACACAACTGAAGCGACTTAGCAGCAGCAGCAGTGACTAGTACAATGTTTGCTATAGTACATGCTAGTATTGGCAGATTTTATTAAACATTGTTGAATAATAGTCCTAGAAATTTTCATAGTCTTTTATGATAACTGATATTATATGAACTGTGCTTCTTTTTTGACTCATTTAATGTTATATTTTCAGTGTTATGGAGGCAGTGCCCATACATTCATGTAGATTGTATACTGTACAAATCTAGAGGGGCCTGTTTACAAAGACAATCCTATGGTGATTGGAGGCTCTAATTTCAGGCAATTTCAGGCTCTAATGGCTCTGGAAAATGGAGATCAAAGAATGATGGCGCCGTGCTCAAAAATAAAACATATGTCTGTAACTGCAAAAGGCTACACAGATAAGAATAAGTCACGAGTACACTTGCTTTTGAACCAAAACTCAATAGAATAGGGATAACATTTTTCAACAAGTGGGTGTTTCCACTCCTTCTACTCCACTTTGCCATCCCAAGTAACTAAAAAAACAAACAACAAAAAAAACTTCCTTGAAGATTCAGTTTACTCCTGTCCTTAGCCCTCTAAATAGTTTATTTTTTGTCAACCCAGGTTTGGAGCGTTTGTGATGCAGAATCAGGAGATTCTATTGAGACAGACAGGATTAGAAAGCAGAGAGGACAAGAGAAGGAAAAATAATGCAGGGTCCTGACTCCTGCGGTTGGTGGAGAGATTGAGAGAATAAGAAGCTCAGATCAGGGTAGGCGGGGGGGGGGGGGGGGGGGGGGGGGGGGGGGGGGGGGAGGAGAGGGCAAGGTGCTTCAGGAAGTGCTGCAGACACGTTACAAGCGGACTCTCTTTATGCCTGCATATCAAGATAGGTTAGGTTCTGCTGTAGTTGCAGTGTGCAAACAGCTAAATCTCTGGCCTCACACAGCAAAGTGTATATATGCCAGTCCCAATCTCCCAATCCATCCCACATCCCCTTTCTCCACTTGGTATCCATGTTTGTTATCTGAATCTGTTCTAACAAAAGCTCATTTCTTACTGAACATCTGATTCAGGTACCACCCGACCCGTGTGTGCAGGAGTGCTCTATTTGGTGACTTTGTGGCCTCAACTGCTTTGATCTGGACTCTGCCTTCATAGGAATGGCAGGGGAGGAGGGGACAAGGAGACCTCACAGTCTTCAAAGCTTTAGCCAGGAAGAAATTTTTACCTGAAGCCCCAAGGCTGCCTGACTGCAGCGGGGCTGGGAAGCAGTTTTACACAAGCCTGGGAAGTGGAAACTATATGGATGGGCTCTGCTAATACCTACCTCTGGCTCTTCAGAAGCACTGGAAGGACTGGAATTGCTTTTGCTTTGGGTGGCTGATGGTGTCTCTTACAGGCTATACCTCTCTGAGACTGGGCCACAGAGGCCTTGGAATTTATTTGGCTTATACAGAAAAAGACAACTATAGGTTATAAAACTTCCTTAAAAGTTTCTAAAAAATACAATAAAGTAACTGTCATCCTGCTAAGTATTTATTATAAGAGCTTTTGAAAGTTTCTGTCCCCTTGCTCTCTCTTTTTTTCCCTTTAGTGAGAAAATACTCATGAATGCAATTACTTCCATGACTTATTCAGAGGAAGTTTTAAATTTGGTTTTATTTCCTTTGTTTCCTTGATATTCACTTTATTAGGCATCTTAAGATGGAGAAAAGGTTATAAATTCCCTTCAGTGTCATTGAAAGGAAGCCTGTCTAGAATAACATAAATGTGATGGTCATTCATGATTCCTTTGAGCTTTATGACTCTTCCAGGAAAATAAAGTCTGTACTGCAAATTCATAGGAGAAACGAAGCTGGCAGCATGTGTCTAATGTGATTTCTTAGCAAGTGTATTTTAGCAGAGGACGAAAGATTATAGAACTACATACAATCTTTTTTTTTGAAAATAGTAGGATAAATTAGGAAACAATTTTAGGTTTTTCTGCAATTTCCTCAACAGAAACCACTATATTTTAGGAGAGATCATCTGATTATTTGTGTCTTGACAACATTTCGACAGTTTCAACAGGTGGTCCATACCATTAACAACAGCAACGAAAACCTAGTTGTCATAAATAAGAGCAAGAAAAGGCACGATTGAATATTTCAGTCTGCAATTACATTTTCTGCATAATTAGTCATAACTTGAGCATCCAAACATAGATGCTTGCGTAATTAATTATGACTTATTTAAAAGCACTCGGGTTGTGACACTTTGTTCTTCATTTCCTGCAAATCAAATTACCGAAGTTTTCATTTCATTTAAAAATAATTTTCCCTGCTTAATTTTTTTTTTTAATTTCAATGGAGATATAAGGTTGATTACAGACTAAATAACTGAGGCAGTAAGGTAAACACCATGAAGGAAGGGAGGGAGGGATAATATCTGAAAGCCTAAGATTGCAGAGGGTTAGAAGAGCTTGCTCTGAAGCTGGGGGCGGAAACTGAGGATAGGGCTGGCAGGGCTAAGTAATGAATGATTTTCATGGTGTTTTTGATTGGGTTATCTTAGCTGAGAAAAGATAACACATTAAAAGAAATAACACAGATGAAGAAAGCCTAATGATCAAATGATTAAACATTTGGAGACAAAGCTAACTGCCATCTTTTGAAACACATTCATCTGAAATATTCTGTTAACCAATGAATATGTTATTTTTAGTAGATTTAGATGGTGTTCCTTCTTTACCGATAGAGTCCATGGATTGTTGGAAGAGAGTCAAGATGTACTGCCTGGACGTGTGCTTTGGCCTTTTCTCAAAGATTATGTGATGCCACCTTGATAACTTTGTCCACGGAAAGGGCTTTTAACTGTTGGCAAGTGCCTTTTCTGTTTCTCAGCTGACTCAGTGGTAGAGAACCTGCCTGCAGGAGATGCGGGAGACAGGTTCATTCCCTGTGTCAGGAAGCTTCCTTGGAGGAAGAAGTGGCAACCTACTCCAGTATTCTTTATTCTCTCTTTATTTACTTTTAGTGGGAGGATAATTGCCTTACAACATTGTGCTGGTTTCTGACATACACGAACATGAGTCAGCCATAGGTATACCTATGTCTCCTCCCTCTTGAAACTTTCTCCCACCTCCCACCCCATCTCACCCTCTTGGTTGTAACAGAGTACCGGTTTGAGCTCCCTGAGTCATACAGCAAATTTCCACTGGCTTTCTGTTTTACATGTGAAAAATGTGTATGTTTCCATGCTACTCTCTCAATTTGTTCCTTCCTCTCCTTCCCTCGCTGTCCACGAATCTGTTCTTAAGTCTGCATCCCCATTGTTGCCCTGCAAAGAGGTTCATCAAAACCATCTTTCTAGATTCCATATATATGCATTAATATATGGCATTTATTTTTCTCTTTCTGAATCACTCTGTATAATAGGCTCTAGGTTCACCCACGTCATCAGGACTGACTCAAATGTGTTCCTTTCTATGGCTGAGTAATATTCCATTGTATATATGTACCACAGCTTCTTTATCCATTCATCTGTGGATTTTCATCTAGATTGCTTCCATGTCCTAGCTATTGTAAATAATGTTACAATGAACATTGGGATATATGTGCCTTTTTCAATTATGGTTTCCTCAGGGTATGTGCCCAGTCCACTCCAGTATTCTTGCCTGGATAATTCTATGGACAGAGGAGACGGATGGGCTACAGTCCAGGGAGTTGCAAAGAATTGGACACGACTGAGAAACTGAGCAGGCATGCACTCAGGTGCCTTTTCTGGCGTGATCAGGCTTGAAAGCCAAATGATTTAGACCTACTAGGCCTCTCTGTATATAAACACAGACCAGTGCTTCTTAACCTTTCCTGGTAAGTATTCCTCAGAGTATGACATTGAATTGATATCTCTAGAAGTCTGGGACCATATTCTAACCATGTATCAGAAATAGGAAAATTCCTTACTTTTTTATGTTAGAAATTCATGTGAATTTTAAAATTCTATACCTATGTCTGTTTTAACATTAAAACAAACTTTTAAAAACATAAACTGTGGGAAAACATGAAACTGTTTTCTGCCTAACTCAGTGGTTAATAAGTGAGATCTTTTCCAATAAGTCTCTCCACCGTGGAGATGAGTGATGGAGATTATCACAATACATCAGTTTTGGTGTCCAGGAAATCTCTCTTCTCAATATTTCAGACCCAAATTCATATATATCAGGACATAAATATCTGCAGACTTTTTAGAGTTTTATAAGCTATGTTGACACTCCAAGTGGAGGTTCAGGGCATTTTCATGCAACAGTTGATGACATGTCACTAATTAACATTTCATTGAGAGCTGCTGTGATGTGGCTAGCTGAAATTATCTGACCCATTTTTACCACTTCATTGACCCCAATGAGAAGATCAAGAGGCAGGTGCTTTGGGGTGAGGCATTCTTAGTAAACAAAATCTACTGTTAGACTGTGTAACAGTCTTAATATATTTCACTACTCCTACCGCTTGTCACAGATTTGATGTTAATTGTACATCTGTCTATGTATTCAGGCTTCCGTAGTGGCTCAGATGGTAAAGAATTTGCCTGCAATGCAGAAGACATGGATTTGATCCCTAAGTCAGGAAGATCCCCTGGGGAGGGGAATGGCTACCCCCTTTAGTTTTCTTACCTGGAGAATCCCATGAACAGAGGAGCTTGGCAGGCTACAGTCCATGGGGTCACAAAGAGTCAGACATGGCTGAGCCACTAACATTTTTACAAAGGGCACAATAACTGTAACGTGCCTGAATCAGCCTCAAACCATTCTCTTCAACCCCCGGTCTGTGGAAAATTTTTCTTCTGCGTAATTGTTCCCTGGTGCCAAAAAGGTTGGGGACCACTGCTATAGTATAACAGTTCCCCTGGACTAAGTGTGAAAATACAGGGCACCTCTCTTTTCTGAATTAGAAGTCCCGTATTGGCAAGGAGATTTTAAAACTGCTAATGGGGATGAAAATCTCACGGGAGAGGAATGACCCAGAGGAAGGCTTCTGCCTTCCTTCTGCCAAAGAGAACTGGTCTGAGAACTGCTCTCAAGCATCTGCAAAGCTAGGATCTTGGATGTCCAGATCTGGAGATGGGTGAGATGGCATCAAGGTTTTCCTTTAATAACAAGAGCCCTTCACACACTGTTGATTCAAATCAAAGGGATCCACATCCGTTTTCACATCTCACTGATTATTTTGTATATGGTGCTACATGTTCACTTAGGCTCAGAATTGCATCCATATATTTACAGCTTTCTATGATCTCTTCTACTTCATTTGCTCTTCTGAAATATTTCCAATTATTTGGGTGCCCAATTGTTCGTGAAGTGGTCTCTCAGTTTGTGCCGAGAAGGCATTTTTATAAAAAAAAATAAAGATTTGTCATGATGATGATGATGTTATATGCTGATTTCAAAAAGACCTGACCATTTATGCTCATTGAGATATTAAATGATTTCCCTACTTCCAAACTTTGAAAGAATCTTTCTTTCAAATCTTTTAGTAATTTTTCTTTTGTGGTTGATGAGGTCTTCTTAGCTGATGAGCTGCAACAGGAGAGTCTTTGTAACCGATCAGCCTGTATTCGGAGAGCTTGAATGAAGCAATTGGGCCCAACTAAACTTTTAGTTCACAGATTTTGGAGATAGCGGTGTCAATCAGAAATGAGGATGCCATTCTGGGATGAGGGTCTGAGAGTCTGAGAGGTCTTTTTCAGCCTCTACTTACAGTCTTCTGACATAGTAGACAGAGCTGCCTGAAAATAACTCATAGTCTCTCATTGTCTTAGAGGAAACTGTAGTCAGATTCATCCTAGCTGTTATGTAGGATGTTGATATTTCATTATTTGTCAGGTCAATTGATGCTGGACATAAGAGGAAGATCCCCATGACAGCACTGACTTAAAGTATCTAGCAAAGCTTAGACTCAGCAGGGTCATTGGTTAGGGTCATTGCTAGTAAGGAGTGCCTTTGTGCAAAGTGCAGAAAAGCTACTCCTTTGGGCAAATGAATGACCAAAAAACACCCCTTCTTTAGGGTGGATGCAGCCCATCCCAGATAGTGGTTTAGATTTGAGCCCCCTCAGACTCTGTCCCCCAGGTACCTTCGTACAGTGTTCTAAGGTGCACCCTGGGGGTCCCTGTTGATATTCCTGACAAGAGTGTTATAGGAGTCCCAAGACACCACAAACAGAGAGGATGCCAGCAGTCAGATAGGTTGAAAGGAGTGGAGGAGTGAGAAATAACAGATTCCTCCTGGTAATAGTACTAGGGGATGAGACGGTGGGAGGAGGTTGAAATTGGGAGGGTATTGTCAACCATGGGAATAGCAAAGGGTTTTTTCCCTTCTTTTATAAACTTGCTTGGAATGTCAGTTTTGGAACCTGATAGGAGCCATCCCTTCCTTGGTACCTATGTTGCTGGTGCCTATCTTCTCCATCTTTGTCTTCTTAACATCCCTTACCAGGCCTAAAGGGTCACGACTATCAAACACGATCACATTCTTTTTATATTAGACACTATTTATGCTTAAAATAATAGATTCCTGCAAATAAAGGTCAAAGTGATATTTGAGAAACTTCTTCTTTCTTCCTGTTCTCTTACCTGTAGTACTCTTGATTTTCTTCTAAGTTCTCCTTATCCTTCATACCCAGCTCAGGTCTTATCCTCTGCTAAACTGTCTGCTGATCACTCCAGGTGTATGTAGACTTCCCTGAACTTTCATTACTCTACGATCTGTACCATATACTTATTACCCTCAAGTTGTTTTATGTGTTGAGATACTTTTCTTCCATAACGTTATCAGTTTGTTGAGGGCAAGGACTACACACATTGTAGTTACATCTTCAGTGTGTCTTGCAAAAAGGAAAGTGAAAGAAAAGAAAGTGAAGTAGCTCAGTCGTGTCCGACTCTTTGCAACCCCGTGGACTGTAGCCTACCAGCCTCTTCCCTCCATGGGATTCTCCAGGCAAGAGTACCGGAGTGGGTTGCCGTTGCCTTCTCCAGGGGATCTTCCCAACCCAGGTATTGAACCCGGGTGTCCTGCATTGCAGGTGGATGCTTTAAACTCTGAGCCACCAGGGAAGCCCCTCCAAAAAGGAAGTGCTCACTAAAGCTTTAAATTCCTAAACTTTAACTCCTAATTTTAAATGCCTATGCTTTAAAACTCTAAACTTTAAAACTACTAAACTTTAAACTCAAACTGGTTTGAGAAGGGCTGGAATTGAAAACCTCAATATATGACTTTCCATTACCTGTGATAAATTGAGAAAGTGATATATTATGGAAAACTAAACCAACACACAATGCTAAAAAGTCTTGCAATCAATTGTTTCCACTCATGAAGACCTCACTAAGGGCTTCTGACCTGCAGCTAACTACATATGTTGGTGTATCATAGCATTCTTCTTTGCCAGAAGTCTAACTGGAATGTTAATGAAGAGCGAAAGGATGGAAAGGAGATGGCAGGAAGGTGAAGGAGGGGACACTAGAGGCCTGGAAAATCATCAGGGGGGAAGCTACCAAGTGACAAAATGGACAAGGAAATTCTGACGCGAAAATTTCAGAATTTGCATAGGAAAGCTGGTGGTCTTGCAGAGCTTTAGGGAATAAATCATTCTGGGCAGTTAAGCTTTCTACATGGTTGGGGACTAGATATTTTTTAGTATGAAAACTTGTTTATTTTAATCATTTGGGATAGAAATATTTGGGATAGAAATAGAAAATGTGTTACAGATTTTAGTAGACATTTAAGGGTGACTATTTAACTTACTATGGAGAAGGCAATGGCACCCCACTCCAGTACTCTTGCCTGGAAAATCCCATGGACGGAGGAGCCTGGTGGGCTGAAGTCCATGGGGTCGCAGGGAGTCGGATATGACTGAGCGACTTCACTTACACTTTTCACTTTCCTGCATTGGAGAAGGAAATGGCAACACACTCCAGTGTTCTTGCCTGGAGAATCCCAGGGACGGGGGAGCCTGCTGGGCTGCCGTCTATGGAGTCGCACAGAGTCGGACACGACTGAAGC
This sequence comes from Bos indicus, assembly GCF_029378745.1. Lineage (NCBI taxonomy): Eukaryota > Metazoa > Chordata > Mammalia > Artiodactyla > Bovidae > Bos > Bos indicus. The sequence goes on from NC_091779.1 coordinate 17,100,368, forward strand.
AACTTAGCAGCAGCAGCATTTAACTTACTAGCAATAGCAAATTACTCCAAAATGTCAAGGCTTAAAACAACAAACATTTATTATCTCACAGTTTCTGCGAGTCAGGAATCAAGTATGGCTTAGCTAGGTGTCTGTAGCTCAAGGTCCCTTGTGAAGTTGTAGCCCAGCTGTCATCAGGTCTCATCTGGAGGTGTGACTACGACGGGAATGGAGATCCACTGTCAAGCTCAATCATGTGGTGTTTGGCAGATCTTGGTCCCTTGTCACATGGGCTTTTGCACAGAGCTGACTCATGACAAAGTTTAGGGCAGACCCACAGCAAGTGATTTAAGAGATCACACGTGGGACTTCCTGGCAGTTCAATGGCGAAGACTCTGCACTTCTTGTGCTTCCACTGCAGGGGGCGTGGGTTTGTTCCCTGGTGGGGAAGCTAAGATCTCACATGCTGTGAGGCATGGCCAAATATAAAATAAAGTAAAATAAAATAATACAGAAACTGATAGCACCATTAAAGAAAAATATCTCACGTACCTAAAATGAAAGCCAAAATCTTTTTATAATTTGCTTTTGGAAGTGATAGCTCACCACCTTTTTCTATTTTATCCTTTAGAAGTGAGTCTGTAAGTCCAGCCCACACCCCAGAGTAGGGGATCACACAAGGTGTGAATACTTGCAGTCTGCCGACCACAGACCTTTGATAGTCATGTTAATGTTGCTTGCCTATCGGCAGGTTGATTGGAACAAGTGAAAGTCGCTCATTTGTGACTGACTCTTTGTGACCCCATGGACTATAGAGTCCATGGAATTCTCCAGGCCAGAATATTGGAGTGGGTAGCCATTCCCTTCTCCAGGGGATCTTCCCAACTCAGGGATCAAACCCAGATCTCTCTCATTGCAGCCAGATTCTTTACCAGCTGAACCACAAGGGAAGCCCTGATTGGAACAGGGGTGGAGAATATCATCTCTTCTGGGAATTTGAAGGAGATGCAGGGAGAATTAGCCAGTCTCTGCATGTGTTTCATTCTGAAATAGAAAACTTCTGGAGATGTGGGGTATCTATCTTGCCTGGGAGAGAGGCATGAAAGTGAAAGTGAAAGTGGCTCAGTCTTGTCCGACTCTTTGTGACCCCGTGGACTATACAGTCCATGGCATTCTCCAGGCCAGAATACTGGAATGGGCAGCCTTTCCCTTTTCCAGGGGAATCTTCCCAACCCCAGGATCGAACCCAGGTCTCCCACATTGCAGGCGGATTCTTTACCAGCTGAGCCAGAGGGGATTGAGAGAGGCACAGTGTGATCTATTCACACTATGAAGTAGACACTTGTAAAGAAGCAGAGACGAGACATGAGCAGGGAGCATTCTCTGGATTCCCATCTGCTCTTCTGACTTGTGTTTCATGAAACATCTCCATAGCCCTTCCCTTTAAAAAAATTCTTTATTTAAAAAATATTCATTTACTTGGCTGCACTGGGTCTTAGTTGCAGCATATGGGATCTAGTTCCCCAACCAGGGCCCCCTGCACTGGGAGTGTGGACTCTTAGCCACTGGATCATTAGGGAAGTCCCTGTAGTCCTGTAATAGAATTTCCCCTGATTCCTCCATGACCTTCTCAGCTAAGTCATGTTGGTTCAGATACTTGCTCAGAGAGAAACCTTCTTTGCCATCTTACATATAACATGATAAAGAGAATTTAAAAAATCTTTATGGACATTAATTTCACTGCTATTTAGTGAATTCCTACTCCATGCAAAGCAGTATCCTAGACAATGGGAATACTGTGGTGAACAAGATGGAAGAGACCCCTTCTCTCATGTATCTTATTGTCCAGTCCAATCATTTTTAATGCTGATGGATTAGAAGGTTAAGATTTACTGATGTGATGCTGTTTATATACCTCTACATCAAATAATTCCATGCTTTTGAGCTGCTTTTTAGATTTGGTTTCCATATTTTACGTTTTCCTTCTTGGCTTCTACAGTTTTTGAGGGAAAGAAGGGTGTTATTTTATTGTGGACCTAGGTGGCTCTAGTGGTAAAGAATCTGCCTGCCAATGCAGGAGACATAAGAGACATGGGTTTGATCCCTGGGTGGGGACGATCCCCTGGAGGAGGAAATGGCAACCCACTCCAGTATTCTTGCCTGTAGAATCTCATGGACAGAGGAGCCTGGTGGGCTACATCCATGGGGTCACAAAGAGTTGGAAATGACTGAAGCAACTTAATACACACACACAGATATTAGGTGTTCAAAATTGTTAGCCTTGTGTGTAAAGTAAGAGTAAATTGTTTATAGAGTTTTTTACATACTTTCATTTATCTGTTTTGATGCTCAGTAGCCTTTCTTTCGTACTTTCTTTTTTCCATCCATGCTCTAGATGAGTGAGATTTCTGGAGACAAAAGGAGTCACAGTGAAGTTATGTACTTATTTCAGTGATTTGTCAAAGCTCAAAACACTTTGAAGGTATGTAATCACTGAGAAGTTTCAACTTGATCGTGTCACACCTAATGAGCAGGAATTGAATTCCTATTCAGCAAATATTCACTCTTTTCCCTCTCCCCCTGGGGAGAAGTATTTATCCGTACTTCACAGATTTTGGGTTTGGCAAAGCAGTTTGCTTTGGTCAATGAAATTGGAATGGATATAATACAAGCAGAGGCTTTAAACGTATGTGTGAGGTCTGGCTTGGTCTCTTGCATTTTTGTGATTGTGCAGAGAAGAGCATGCCTTAGATAGCCACCATCTCTTCAGGCTGGATCCCAGAATGAAACTGTGGAGCAGACACAAACCCAGCCTCAACCCTGGAGCCAAGCCCTTAACTCTCAGCCTGAAGCAGAGCTGCTCCAGCTACTCTGCGACCCTCGACTGAGAAAGGCACATGCTTGCCGCCATAAACTGTTGTTTGGGATGGTCTGTACATAACATTATTGCAGTAATGTCTGTCTACCACAGCCAGAGGGGCAAAATAATAGAGCATTTTAGTAGACCGAATAAGCCCCCCAAAAATGCCCATGTCCTAATCCCTCGAACCTATGAATGTATTATCTTAGATGGCAAAAGGGACTTTGCACATGTGATTAAGTTAAGAATTCTGAGATGGGGAGATGATACTGGATTATTCCATTGAGTCCAGTGTAATCTCCAGGGGTCCTTAGAAGAGGGAGGGAGGAGAGTGAGAGTGAGAGAGGGGGATGTGATGACAGAAGCGGAGGTCAGAGTGACCAGGCCACGAGGCAGGGAGTGGGGACAGGCTCTGCAAGTTGCACAAGGACACCTTTTAGAAGGAAACATCATTGATGATACCTTGATTTTAGTTCTTTAAGATCTGTTTTGGGAAAAAAAAAAGATCTGTCTTGGAGTTTTGACTCTAGAATGGCAAGATATTAAATTTGTATTGGTTTAAACCCCTAAATTGTCATAATATGTTAAAGCATCAACAAGAAACTAATACAAATATATTAAGATTAAATAGATAATTAATATTTCTCTCCCTGTTAAAGGAAAATGCTTATATTTAGAGTAATATACTATAGCATCATCCTACGAATGTGTTCAGTAAGTATCCTTTCCAAAGTCAATTGCAGTATATTTCCATTTTTATTTAATGATTGAGTAATAAAGATGATGGCATTCATTATTTTCTAAGTAGATTGTGACTCACTCAGAGGAGTCACAATTTGTATTGTATTAACTGCATATAGGTAGTTTGTATTAACTGCATATAGGTGAGGGTAGGGTAAAGTTTGTCAAAATTAATAAATATTAAAGATATAAAATATTTTGTCAGAAATGCAGATTTATTACTTTCAAGTAATTACTTTCAAGTAATACACATAACTAAAATTATATTAATGAAGAGCTAGTAGAGGTTCCTAATCTTTGATGCTTTAAAAATACACCTGCCTATACCCTACCCATGGGCCTCCCTGGTGGTACTAGTGGTAAAGAACCTGACTGCCAATGCAGGAGACGTAAGAGATCTCTGAGTTCAATCCCTGGGTTGGGAAGACCCCCTGGAGAAGGGCCCAGCAACCCACTCCAGTATTCTTGCCTGGAGAATCCCATGGACAGAGGAGCCTGGCGGGCTACAGTCCATGGGATCACAAAGAATTGGACATGACTGAAGTGACTTAGTATGCACACACACTCTACCCATAGAGATTTTGGTACAGAAAAAGCAAAAGAGGTTAGGGTTTGGGGAATCTGTGGTTTTTTTCTCTTCTATAAACAATTTATTATTTATAACTTGCAGATATATGTGAAAGTACAAAGTAGTTCCTCACTTTTTGGGAGGTTACATACTCTCACCTAGACTTAATAATCACTTCTATTTTGCTTTATTTGCTTTATATGTTTTAAAAACTTTCTATCATGAAATTTCAAGCTTAAAAGTAGAGACTATCATACAGTGAACCCCTATGTGCCATTGACGAGTTTCAATAATCACCAATTCATGCCAAGCCTGCTTCACCAGTGCCACCGGCCAACTCTCTCCACCCACCACTGGCTTATCTCAGATACATTTTTGTGAACAAGTATTTTAGCCTGCATTGTAAAATGATAGAGGAGTCTTTTAAAACATATAACTCCGATGTAAGCATTCAATTCAGTTCAGTCAGTCGTGTCCGATTCTTTGTGACCTCATGGACTGCAGCACACCAGGCCTCCCTGTCCATCACCAACTCCCAGAGCTTGTTCAAACTCATGTCCATCGAGTCGGTGATGCCATCCAACCGTCTCATCCTCTGTTGCCCCCTTCTCCTCCTGCCTTCAATCTTTCCCAGCATCAGGGTCTTTTCCAGTGAGTCAGTTGTTTGCATCAGGTGGCCAATGAAGGTGTAAAAATCCTTCAGCTTCAGGATCAGACCTTCCAGTGAATATTCAGGACTGATTTCCTTTAGGATTAACTGATGAGAGCATTATTCCTAATAAAACTAACACTTTTAAAATATGTTCACAGAACCGATTCAGATTATGTATAATCTCTATTGTTAATAAACTCCATAAGGGAGTTCCTGCTCTTCCATGGCTGTGAAGCACTGCTTTGAACACTATTTTATAATGTGATCTTATGAAAATACAAGGGAAGCTTTCAGAGGATTAAAGATGCTCAAACTCAGTTTGTTCTTTGAACTGTTTTATACATGGACATGAAATGCTTGTTGATATTGAATTTTTAAATTGATCAATTATTCGTTCCTATGGGAGGGTAGAGAGAAGGTGAGAGGCATGGTTTCTGAGCTACACGAGATTACCATGTGAAGTAAAGAATGAAGAACTGAACAGAGAGTTTGAGACAAGAGGTGATCATACTTGCCTTGGGGGGACCAGGAGGCAGAACATACACAGTTGCCAGAGGTTGGCTCAGCTGTGGGCTCAGCTTGGCATCTTGGATGGGAAAGTTAAGCCAGTAGGATACGACACCAGGTCAGCGCCAGGCAGTGGTTTAGGAACCAGGAGACATTCCAGGGGAGAGACTGGAAACATGGCAAAGGCTGGCCAGCAGAGTGGCTCCAGCATCGTTCCATACCAGCAGTGGTCTGAGCTCATGGATTGTGTAAACATTCACATTAAATGGAGATGCACTGTGTATAGAGCTTCCAGGTGCGTAGTGGTAAATAATCTGCCTGCCAACGCATGAGAAGGAAGAGACATGGGTTTGACCCCTGAGTTGGGAAGATCCCCTGGAGAAGGAAATGGCAACCCGCTCCAGTATTCTTGCCTGGAAAATTCCCTTGACAGTGGAGCCCGGTAGGCTATAAGTCCATGTGGTTGCAAAGAGTCAGACACTACTGAGCACACACGCATGCACTCACAGTGTGTATCTGCATCTATGTATGTCAGACAGACATCTCCTGCCAAGGCAGGAAGTGAGATCCTTGAGCAGACCCCTGACTGGAGAGGGCAATATGGGCTGAGGAAATGTTCCTTTTTCCTGACTCTTACCAGAAACAATTGTAGGCATACCTCCTATTCACAAGGTATTTCTGACCCATTAACTGGAATGATTCTCTTCTTTAGCGGTCATGCAGAAGGCAGCCACAGTGAAGAGAACCTGCTTTGTCTGTTCTCCTCCAGGCTCTACCCCTCATCGTGCCAGGCTGCCTGTCTCAGAGAATAAAAGATGCTCACGTGACAAGTGCAAACTGAGAAAAGAAGGGGCAGGAACAGGATACCCAAGGGCGCTGCTGTGGCACAATGTCTGGACAAGCTCCTGGAGACTGAACTGAGGTCGCTGGGAGCGGCGGAATCAGAATCCAGAACCTCCAAATCTAAGGCCTCACGGGACCCTGGCTCATTCATTTCTAAATATAAAATTGAAGTAATCACTGATCAAATGTGCCACTGAGAAGAATAATGAAGAGCTAATAATTGTTTTCCTTCCCATTGAAAGAAACACATCACACTCAGACGCCCATTTACAGATATTTTCAGTTAAAGTGTCACATAATATTTGTTATATCAGCAGGAGAATGGAAATCGAGTTGGCAGTGAAGTATTGCAGTGACAACTGTTACCTTGGAAACCGTAGTGAGCAATCATAATTACAATTAGCAAGGCTTGCACAAAGTATACATAAATATTCGCATGCCAGAGTTGAGTGTCATGTACACCCAACAGCAGAGTAAACGGTGTGACTGCTGCTTCTTTCTCTTTGACACGTCCTTGTAGAGAGTTAGGTTCCATTAAGAGATATCACAGCTTCTTTGAATTTAGGTGAATATATTTCCTTATGTGTTGGTTTTGGGGCTTGTAACATAATGACATTTGACACAGAGTGGATTACATGGAAGCTTCAGCTGACCCTTAGTTGAAGTATGACCTGAATGACTTTTAAACAAAGCCTGATCTCAGAAGAAAATAAGGCAATTGTAAATAATAAATGGTGTCATAGCACAATTACAGGAGTGCTCTGGGGAAAAGTGCGGCAACACAGAAGGAATGGTTAAAAGGTGTGATTTAATCATTCTCAGCAACTTGACTCTTAGTTTCTTTATTGCCTTGGAAGTGTCCCTTTTGATCAGACTGCTCTGTCAAAATCACGAAGGAAGTCAGAGGAAGAGTGATACAATTATTCTCACTCGGACACAACCAGGCGTGTCCTGTCTTCTGCGAAGTCTTTCATGAACAAGGGAGAAAAGAAGTGAAGTCAGGAGTATGTGTGAGTCTGTATTCCTGTACTCTTGTGGGAACAAAGCTTTGAAGGTAAACACATCGTCACAGCAAAACCATTGTTATTTTCAGGGCCACAGGGCACGCCAAAAACTTCATCTTCCAGCACACAGTAGAGTTTTCTGTTCGGCTTGTCTGAGCATGTTGGCTGCCTGGGGCTTTCTGGATAAACACGTGTTGTGAGTGGTTGCCATAATGTGAAGGGCAACAGGGGAAGAATCATTGGCATGCTTCCTTTGAGAGCAGAGGTCTTGACCTGAGCTTGAAAGAAGTCTGCTAAAATGAATAAAAGGAAGTGACCTTGGCTTAGACACTAAAATAATTGGAATAATTTATATTTTAGGCAGTGGTATCTGTATGCAGAGTTGGTGGGGGCCAGGGAGGGATGGTGGAGGTGAGGCCAGTAGATGTCCAGAAAACTGCCTTCCCCCTCTAGATCACATTAAGTCCTGCCTGTGCGCTTCCCCATAGGAGCCCGGTTCTCTAGGCAGCAACGGTAAGTCATATATCGTGCCCCACTCTGACCTTTGTGGTATGGACTCACGCCTGCTCTCTGGACGATTCTACTCTTTAGGAGGGGCAGTATCTGCCGGAACAAAAGGCAGCTGTGGTATGGTGCCTCTTCTTCCGCAGGTCCCCAACTCTTAGCAATCCAGGCTGCCTGTCTCAGACAAAAAAAGGTGACTGGCATTGCGCGGGGTCCCAGCAGTCAGACCATGCTACAAACCCGATGAGTGAAGTGTTGGTTTACCCACTTCAGAGCTTGATGTGAGGTAGGGAAGGCAACTCACTTGTTTCAGTTAAAATGAGAACTCCATATACCACTTTCTGCTATAATTAGAGTTGTAGTGCTTATTTGAATCACAACACTGAGCTAGGTTCTCTAGAAGAGCAAAAGATGAATGTCAGGGCTTCTTCCTTTAAAAGAACTTATGATCTGGTTGGGAAGAAGGAGTTAGGACACCCAGACAATTAGTAAAGCATATGGTGTGTGTGAGCCCCTAGTGGCTCAGACAGTAAAGAATCTGCCTGCAATGCGGGAGACCTGGGTTTGATCCCTGTGTCAGGAAGATCCCCTGGAGAAGGAAATGGCAACCCACTCCAGTATTCTTGCCTGGAGAATCCCATGGACGGAGGAGCCTAGCAGGCTACAGTCCATGGGGTTACAAAGTGTTGGACACGACTGAGTGACTTCGCTTTCACTTTTATGGCGTGCGTGCATGTGTGTGTGTTCAGTCATTCAGTTGTGTCTGACTCTTTGTGACCCTGTGCACCACAGCCCACCAATCTCCTCTGTCTATGGAATTTTCCAGGCAAGAATACTAGAGTGGGTTGCCATTTCCTTCTCCAGGGGATCTTTCCAACCCAGGGATTGAACTCACATCTCTTGGGTCTCCTGCATTGGCAGGCAGATTCTTTACCATTGTGCCACCTGGGAAGCAGCCCCACAAGCATTGGGTACCTACTGGCTATTATCAAGTGTGACAGTATTGAGCCCCATGGAGGTCAGCAAGAGGGAGATTGGTAAGGGCTGAACTTATTGGAAAAGGCTTCAAGAAAGTGACACTTGGGAAGGGCCTTGCACATTGTAGAACAATAGAGACAGACTGTGTGTGTGTGTGTGTGTGTGTGTGTGTGTATAGGGAGAATGGGCAGCATGGGGAGTGCCATCAGAAGCCTGTCTGGGGAAAGAGCCAAGGGGACTAAAGCAGCACTCATGTTTACCATCACTTTAAAAGTTTGCTGGTCTGTGTGAATGAGGCCCCAACAGGATCTCTGGCTTAGACTGCTCTCTAAAGCTCTGCATCTTGTTGGAAATCTCTCCTCAGAAGACTCACCAGTTCCACTCAGAGTCTGATTTCAGCAATTTGACCATCTCGAAAGCCCTTCTATCTTGACTTCCCTGCCAATAATTGAGGATCTACTATATCCCTAGTACTTTATAATTTTAAAATTTATGTTTATTAGGGAAATACATGCATGTGATAAAAAGAAAAACCACATAGGAGTGTAGGATAAAAAGCAGTAATATTTTCAACTTTCTTTTCTCCATCCCAGTCCATTCATCAGAAGTGACCTCTTAAGTTGAGGCCTTTGAGTTCAAGTCTCCTAATGACTGCTCCGTACCTCTAAGTAGTATACTTCTATTTCTTGATCTTTTTTTTTTTTTAAATTAGGCAATATATGTTAAAACTTAACCATGGAAGACCAAGACTTAGTTCACTTGTATTTTACCTCATCTCTCTATCCTTAGAGTATTTCATCTTTGTATTACTTTTTAGTTATTTTGTTAGATAACATTGTGATATTAGGTACTATATTTATCTCTATTTCCCATTTTATCCTTTTCATTATTTATCTCTATTCCATTCTTCCCTTGCCAGCTCCCATCTCATCTCAGCCATGTCTTAATTCTTACTTTGTTAACATGGTTAACATTTAAAACTGTCTTGAAACCATAATGAACTCTTATGAACTTTTGCTATAGATTGAAAACCAAAGAATAGAACTGGCATTATTAAAACCATGTGAATATTGTTCATGGTAAAGCCAAAATTGTATGTTAGGATTGCATTTTCTTCCTTACGAGCCCAATGAAACACCCTCTGGGCCACTTAAGATACAATTGTTGTAGCTTCAAGGTCAAAAAAGTTCTCTTCCCTTACAGTACAACAATTGCCTAAAGTCGTAGAATGTTTCATAAGTGAGCCATGAATTTGTCAAACATCTTTTGATTGTTGCTTCTATTGCCTCCCCTCGCCCAGCCCCGGAGTTTCTAATGGATTTGTATTGCCCATTTATATTGAAAAGAAAATGATTTCCTCCGCTCAGAAGATTTTATGGAGGAAGGTCTTCTGCTTGGTCACTGTACAGGTCCCGGGTACATTCTCTGTGGCTTAGCTCTGGGCTGAGCAGGCCAGGAATTGCTCCTCAGGTCAGAATGAAAGTGAAAGTGTTAGTCATTCAGTCATGTTGGACTCTTTGCAATCCCAAGGACTGTAGCCTCTGTACACAGAATTCTCCAGGCAAGAAGACTGGAGTGCGTTGCCATTCCCTTCTCCAGGGTATCTTACAAACCCAGGGATCAAACCCTGGTCTTCTGCACTGCAGGCAGATTCTTTACCATCTGAGCCACCATGAGGAGGACAAATCTCTGGGCAAGACATGCAACACAGAAATTTAGCTTCTTCCAATCAGTATTTATTCAGTTTACTTAAAGACTTTGCTTAAAAATCTCAGTTTTTGTCAGGATGCTAGGCTGAATGTAGAAAGAATGGAGAGGAAAGGGGAGATGATACTCCCTAATACACGCATTTTGTGTTTATTTATTTATTTTTTTACTTTACAATATTGTATTGGTTTTGCCATACATCAACATGCATCCGCCACGGGTGTAGACGTGTTCAACATCCTGAACCCCCCTCCCACCTCCCTTCCCATACCATCCCTCTGGGTCATCCCAGTGCACCATCCCCAAACTTCCTGTATCCTGCATCGAACCTGGACTGGCGATTCATTTCTTATATGATATTATACATGTTTTAATGCCATTCTCCCAAATCATCCCCCACCTCACTCTCTCACAGAGTCCAAAAGACTGTTTTATACATCTATGTCTCTTTTGCTGTCTCGCATACAGGGTTATTGTTACCATCTTTCTCAATTCCATATATATGCGTTAGTATACTGTATTGGTGTTTTTCTTTCTGGCTTACTTCACTCTGTATAATAGGCTCCAGTTTCATCCACCTCATTAGAACTGATTCAAATGTATTCTTTTTAATGGCTGAGTAATACTCCATTGTGTATATGTACCATAGCTTTCATATCCATTCATCTGCTGATGGACATCTAGGTTGCTTCCATGTCCTGGCTATTATAAACAGTGCTGCGATGAACATTGGGGTACACGTGTCTCTTTCAATTCTGGTCTCCTCGGTGTGTATGCCCAGCAGTGGGATTGCTGGGTCGTATGGCAGTTCTATTTCCAGTTTTTTAAGGAATCTCCACACTGTTCTCCATAGTGGCTGTACTAGTTTGCATTCCCACCAACAGTGTAAGAGGGTTCCCTTTTCTCCACATCCTCTCCAGCATTTATTGCTTATAGACTTTTGGATAGCAGCCATTCTGACTGGTGTGAAATGGTACCTCATTGTGGTTTTGATTTGCATTTCTCTGATAATGAGTGATGTTGAGCATCTTTTCATGTGTTTGTTAGCCATCTGTATGTCTTCTTTGGAGAAATGTCTAGTTCTTTGGCCCATTTTTTGATTGGGTCATTTATTTTTCTGGAGTTGAGCTGTAGGAGTTGCTTGTATATTTTTGAGATTAGTTGTTTGTCAGCTGCTTCATTTGCTATTATTTTCTCCCATTCTGAAGGCTGTCTTTTCACCTTGCTTATAGTTTCTTTTGTTGTGCAGAAGCTTTTAAGTTTAATTAGGTCCCATTTGTTTATTTTTGCTTTTATTTCCAATATTCTGGGAGGTGGGTCATAGAGGATCCTGCTGTGATGTATGTCAGAGAGTGTTTTGCCTATGTTCTCCTCTAAGAGTTTTATAGTTCTGGTATTATGTTTAGATCTTTAATCCACTTTGAGTTTATTTTTGTGTATGGTGTTAGAAAGTGTTCTAGTTTCATTCTTGTACAAGTGGTTGACCAGTTTTCCCAGCACCACTTGTTAAAGAGATTGTCTTTTCTCCATTGTATATCCTTGCCTCCTTTGTCAAAGATAAGGTGTCCATAGGTGCGTGAGTTTATCTCTGGGCTTTCTATTTTGTTCCATTGATCTATATTTCTGTCTTTGTGCCAGTACCATACTGTCTTGATGACTGGCTTTGTAGTAGAGCCTGAAGTCAGGCAAGTTGATTCCTCCAGTTCCATTCTTCTTTCTCAAGATTGCTTTGGCTATTCGAGGTTTTTTGTATTTCCATACAAATTGTGAAATTATTTGTTCTAGCTCTGTGAAAAATACCGTTGGTGGCTTGATAGGGATTGCACTGAATCTATAGATTGCTTTGGGTAGTGTACTCATTTTCACTATATTGATTCTTCCAATCCATGAACATGGTATATTTCTCCATCTGTTAGTGTCCTCTTTGATTTCTTTCATCAGTGTTTTATAGTTTTCTGTATATAGGTCTTTAGTTTCTTTAGGTAGATATATTCCTAAGTATTTTATTCTTTTTGTTGCAATGGTGAATGGAATTGTTTTTTTAATTTCTCTTTCTATTTTCTCATTATTAGTGTATAGGAATGCAAAGGATTTCCCATTTTGTGTTTAGACCTTCAAATGATCTCCTTGTTAACTCAACACCTGACCGTCCCCCTCTTTCTTAACTGCTTAACTGCCCACTCTGAGCTCGGAGCTGAGAGAGTCATTTCCTAGGTAGGTTGATAAGAAGTCTAGGGGTCCCCAAGTAGAGAAGTGAAATGAAGTCGCTCAGTCGTGTCCGACTCTTTGCAACGTAGCCTACCAGGCTCCTCCGTCCATGGGGATTCTCCAGGCAAGAATATTGGAGCGGGTTGCCATTTCCTTCTCCAGGGGATCTTCCCGATCCAGGGATCCAACCCGGATCTCCTACATTGCAGGCAGACGCTTTAACCTCTGAGCCACCAAGGAGAGATGGGTCTGGAATTCTCAGGGAGGAAGAAAGGACAAACTTTTGTTCCCTCTACATTCTTTAGGATTATGTATCCTGCCTGAGGACAGTCTCTGGATTAAACCTTCTGGCTAATTCTATTATCTTAAAATGTAAATTATGGGAGTAGGTCTGGTGAGGCCTTTACAACCTCCAGACATTTTTTGGATTCTTTGGAGAGTATATAACTCCATTGCTAACACTAGCAAGCAGGTACTCTTTCTATCCCCTTCTGATGTCTGTGTCAGAAGCTTTCTCTATCTCCTTTATACTTTAATAAAGCTTTATTATACAAAAGCTCTGAGCGATCAAACCTCGTCTCTGGCCCCGGATTGAATTCTTCTCCTCCGGAGGCCAAGGTGATTGCCGTCTGGCATCTTTGCGTGATTCAGCAACAACTTTTCAGAGCCTTATGGGGGCATACTTTGGGCAGGTTAGGTTTTCCTTCCTCTGCAGCCTCCTGAGTCAGATGTTTTGGGATGTGGATCTATATCACTGTTTCATGTATCTGCATGCTCCCATCCTCTTCTCATCTTCCAGGAATTTCTTGAAATGTCTCATCCATTAATTATACACTTTCCCATTTTTTTGGGGGTTCAGAAAATGAGTAGGTGTAAAATTCACTCACCTTCTTGAGCTAGAAAAGTCAGACCCTCCTTCATGGCACATCTTTGTCCCTTTACCTTTAAAACATTTTAAGTCTTCACTTTAGTCTTCTATTTGCTGCTTTAACAAATTACCCAAAGGGAATGGCTTAAAACAACACAAATTTACTCTTTGACAGTTCTGGAGGCCAGAACTCTGAAGTGAGTTTTAGAGGGCTAAAATCAAATTGCAAAATCAAGGTCTGGTTCCTTCCTGAGGGTCTAGGAGAATCTAGTTTTTTGGTTCCTCCAGTTTCTGGTGGCTTCAGGCCTTCCTTGGCTCATGGCTGCATGGTTCTAGTCTCTTGCTTCTGCTGTCAAATTCCTACTTCCTCTTCTCTGATCAAATCTCCTTCTGCCTTCCTCAGATAAGTATACTTGTGGTTACATTTAGAGTCTGCCTAGATAATTCAGGATAATCTCCATCTCAAGCTCCTTAATTTCATCACATCTGCAAAGTCCCGTTAGCCATATAAGGTAATATCCACAGGTTCTAGGTAAAAGAATCTGGAGCCATTTTCCTGCCTACCATAGTCTTCTTTGATTTCTCCATTTCTATTACCATATTCATCCAGTCAGTTATCAGGTTCCATGGCTGGATTCATCTACTGGCTCTCAAATCTGAATGCACATTACAATTACGTGGAGAGCTTTAAAAAGTACCACAGTTCTGGCTAAGAATGTGAGAAATTCTGGGGAGTCAGGTCTCAATATTATTTAAAAAAAATTTTTTTTAGGTTGATACAATTTCAAACTTAGAGAAACATTGCAAGAAAAGTACAAATAATTCCCATATACTCTTGATTGTTTACATTTTGCACCATTTTCTTTAACATTCTCTTTTTATTTTTTTCTGAACCCTTTGAGAGTAAGTCCTTCACCCCAAGAGTTCTTCAGTATGTATTTCCTAAGAATAAAAACTGTCTCTCTCATAACCACAGTGCCATTATCAAATCAGGAATTTAACATACAACACATTTTACTTGTCTACCAAGAATATTTGTGATGACATCAGGATTACCACCCCTGCTTTTTTATTGTTTCCATTTTCCTGGAATATCTTTGCCCAGCTCTTTATTTTTAGCCTTTCTGAATTATTTTGTATTAAGTGTGTTTCTTTCTTTTAAAAAAGTACTTAATATATTTATTTGACTGAACCAAGTTCTAATAGTAGCATGTGGGATCTAGTTCTCTGACCAGGGATCGAACCTGGACCCTCTGTATCAGGAGCACAGAGTCTTAGCCACTTGACCACCCAGAAAGTCCCTAACAGTGTTTCTTAAATAGAGCATTTAGTTGGCTCTTTGTGATCCAGATAGAGAATCTTCACAAACGAGTTAAGCCTTATACATCTTTATTGATAAAGTTGATATGTTAAGCCTAAACTCTGCCATGTTATTTTGTTATTATTATTTTTATGTTGTATTTGCTATGCTTCTTTACATAATCTGTTTCATTTTTAAATTACTTTGGCATTAGAATTTTATATATATATATAAATATATATATATTCCCCATCTATATATATAGAATTATATATATATATTTACATATATATATGGCCATTCTGACCATATATATAGACTTTTATTTTTAAATATATTTATTTTTAATTGAAAGATAATTGCTTTACAATATTGTGTTGGTTTCTGCCATACATCAACATGAATCAGCCATAGGTATACCTATGTCCCTGCCCTCTTGAAGCTCCCTCCCACCTCTCACCCCATCCCACCCCTCCATATTGTCATAGAGTACTGGTTTGAACTCCCTGAGTCATACAGCAAATTCCCACTGGCTATCTATTTCACATATGGTAATGTATATGTTTCCATGCTACTCTCTCCATTTTTCCCACCCTTTTCTTTGTGCCCCCCTCCCATGTCTCTTCTCTATGTCTGAATCTCCATTGTTGCCCTGCAAATAGGTTCATAGTACCATCTTTCTAGATTCCATATATATGCATTAATATACGGTATTTTTTTTTCTCTTTCTGACTGACTTCACTCTCTGTAAGGCTCTAGGTTCATCCACCTCATTAGAACTGACTCAAATGTGTTCCTTTTATGGCTAATATTCCATTGTATATATGTACCACAGCTTCTTTATCCATTCATCTGAGATGGACATCTAGGTTGCTTCCACGTTCTAGGTATTGTAAATAGTGCTGCAATGAACGTTGGGTGCATGTGTCTTTTTGAATTATGGTTTCCTCTGAAGTGACTTAGCAGCAGCAGAGTATATGATCAGTAGTGGGATAACTGGGTCATACTGTAGATTTGTTCCTAGTTTTTAAAGGAGTCTCCATACTGCTCTCCCTAATGGCTATATCAATTTATATTCCCACCACATTGCAAGAGGGTTCCCTTTTCTTCACACCTTCTCCAGGATTTATTGTTTACAGATTTTTTGATGATGGCCATTCTGGCCAGTATGAGGTGATATCTCACTGTGCTTTTGATTTGCATTTCTCTAATAATGAGCAATGCTGAGCATCTTTTCATGTGTTTATTAGCTATCTGTATGTGTTCTTTGGAGAAATGTCTTTAGGTCATCTGCTCACTTTTTGATTGAGTTGTTTGTTTTTCTGGTATTAAGTTGCATGAGTTGCTTGTATATCTTGGAAATTAATTCTTTGTGAATTGTTTCATTTGCTTCCCCATAAAATTACACACACACACACATTTGTTTTAGAGATTATCTCCTTATACCTTTTAAAAATGCCATTAGTCATACCCATTAGGGTGGCTACTATTGATAAAACAGAAAATAAAAAGTGTTGGCAGTGATATGGAGAAGTTGTACTCTTGTAATGGGATTGTAAAATGGTGCGACTGCTATGGAAAACAGTATGGTGTTTCCTCCAAAACTTAAAAATTGGACTGCCATATGATCTAGCAATCCCACTTCTGGGTATATATCCAAAAGAATTGAATGCAGTGTCTTGAAGAGTATTTGCATATCCATGTTCACGGCAGCACAATGCACAACAGCCAAGAGGTGGAAGCAACTCAGATGTCTGACAGATGAATGGGCAAATAAAATGAGATATATATCATTCACAATAGATACAATGCAGCCTTAAAAAGGAATGGAATTCTGTCACATGCTATAACATGGATGGACCGTGAGGACATTGGGCTAAGTAAAATGAGCCAGCCACAAAAGAACAAGTACTATAGGATTCTACTTACATGAGGTGTCTAAAGTTCACAGATGTAGAAAATAGAATGGTGTTTCCTAGAGTCTGGGGGTAAAGGGGAATTGTTGTTCAATGGGTACAGAATTTCAGTTTTGCAAAGATGAAAAAAGGTTCTAAAGTTATGTTTCACAAAAATGTAAGTATACTTACCACTATTGAACTGTATACTTAAAAATGGTTAAGATGGTAACTTTTATGATATCTGTTTTTACAATAAAAAAAGTGCCATTAGCTCCCTGTTTCTAATTTAAGCTTCTTTATCTGGTTTCTTTTTAGTATAAACTCAAATAAATGGTACTCTTTTGTTTCCACCTACTGTATATGTAATAGTTAATGAGTATATGCTTCCCAGGTGGCGCTAGTGGTAAAGAATCCACCTGCCAATGCAGGAGACACAAGAGATGCAGGTTCAATCCCTGGGTTGGGAAGATCCCTTGGAGGAGGGCATGGCAACTCACTTCAGTATTCTTGCCTGAAGAATCCCATGGACAGAGGAGCCTGCTGGGCTACAGTCCATAGAGTCACAAAGAGTCAGACACAACTGAAGTGACTTAGTACACATGCATGTGCATTAGTAGAGCTTCCCTGGTGGCTTAGTGGTAAAGAATCCGCCTACCAATGCAGGAGACACAGAAGACATGGGTTGCATCCCTGGATCGAGAAGGTCCCCTGGAGAAGGAAAGCAACCCACTCCAGTATTCTTGCCTGGGAAATCCCATGAACAGAAGAGCCTGGAGGGCTACAGTCCATGCGGCCACAAAGAGTCAGCAAGGACTGAGCGACTGAGCACACACTCATGCATGTGCATTAGCAGTTCTGAAAACATCTCCAGATGATTCTAAATATTATGTAACTAGAGCTGATAATCACTGGGCAACTCTCCCATCACTCCTTTGTCTTTCAATCTTACATCATCATTCTTACCCAGCTTTCATTATTCTTCACATGTTGTAAACTCCCTTCCCTGGCTTTTCTTGTATTGTCTGTTCAGTCCTCTCTAAACACTATACCCAGAGCAATCTTGAAAAAGTTCCACTTTGTGTCATGTTTGCCACTCAAAGTTACGAAGGATTCTTTTCCATTGCCTCAAGGTTGGAAGAGGTGAATTGATTTGAGTTCCAGCAGGGGCACTTATCAGTGATGTGACCTTTGTTAAATAATTTAAAAAATAATTTATTTTAATTGGAGGATAATTACTTTACAATATTGTGATGGTTTTGTGAAATAATTTAAGGGGCCAATGCAGCTGTAGGATCATAAGAGATTTCAATTAACATCCTTCCATTCTTCCTTTGTTAAGCTCTAAGTAAGTGAAGTCACTCAGTTGTGTCTGACTCTTTGTGACCCTGTGGACTGTAGCCTACCAGGCTTCTCTGTCCATGGGATTCAGGTTACCATTTCCTTCTCCAGGGGATCTTCCCAACCCAGGGATCGAACCCGGGTCTCCCACATTGGAGGCAGACACTTTAACCTCTGAGCCACCAGGGAAGATTTGCTAAGCTCTAGTATCCCAGGCAAGTACTCTTGCCTGGAAAATCCCATGGACAGAGGAGCATGGAAGGCTGCAGTCCATGGGGTTGCAGAGGGTCAGACATGACTGAAGTGACTTAGCAGCAGTATCCCATTGTTGGAGAAGGCGATGGCACCCCACTCCAGTACTCTTGCCTGGAAAATCCCATGGACAGAGGAGCCTGGTAGGCTGCAGTCCATGGGGTCGCAAAGAGTTGGGCACGACTGAGCGACTTCACTTTCACTTTTCACTTTCATGCATTGGAGAAGGAAATGGCAACCCACTCCAGTGTTCTTGCCTGGAGAATCCCAGGGACGAGGGAGCCTGGTGGACTGCTGTCTCTGGGGTTGCACAGAGTCGGACACGACTGAAGCAACTTAGCAGCAGCAGCAGCAGCATCCCATTGTTCCTTCTATCCACCCACTCCCCCTCACCCACCCTCCTAACCTCCCTTGCTAACTCTCACAGCCGTCTGGAGGATTTAAAACCAGACTTACCTCTGAAAACCAAATTCAAGTACCCTCTCTTGCCAAAAATACTTCAGTCAGAAATAACCCTGCACCCCTCTCAGTATCCTTGGCACTTTCTCAAACACGTGGAACCTTTTAGTGACTTGTGTTCTGTCTTTTTACAAAAGTGTAAATTAAGTTAATTAAAAGGAAACAGGAATCCAAGGGCAGGTGAAGGAAGGAGCAAACTGAGCACTCCCTATCAGAGAATTGAGGAATTACATCATTTGCTTCGAAACATGTGGCCTTGAACACTTATGGTCCCATGTCACCCATGCTCCCTGTGTCTTTTGGCAAGTTACACATTGTACAAAACTCTTCTATTGCAAGCTCTTTGTGGGCAAAGTCTGTGTCTTAAAGATCTCTGTCCTTGATACATTATAGGAAAGCAATAGGGCCTAGGCATCTAACGATAGCTGACACTGAATGCTTATTATCTACTTGACCTTGTTCTAAGTGTTGTGGTCTGGGCACAGGCTGAGAAAGAATTTCCAGACATGAGACAGAATGAGAGGGAAATAAAGTTTATTAGAGTGGGAGACGCTGTTTGAGTAGTGAGCCAGCTCAAGGGAGAACTGACATTGAACAGGGGTCCTTAGTCCATTTTTATACCCAGGGTACAAGGAGTGGGATAGGGGTCTGGTGGGTCATTTGCTAATTGGATGAGGCACATATACTGAGTGGTGGGGGTGGGGGGAGAGTAAGGCAGATATCTTCTCTCTATGGGGAAGGAGGAGAGACAGGTTATACTCTTCAGGAGGACCTGAAATCCATTAATAGTTACAATATTGGAGAGAGAAGGACGATAAGGGTTTGGTTTTTCTGTTCCTTCATTCCAAGACCCTCCTTGGTTTTATCTGCTCTCTCATCCTTGGGTCATCACACTACTCCCACTCTTTATTTTTAGGGCCAGTTCTTTGGCCCCTTTTGATACCCTGCTCATGTCTAACTACCTATTTCCCTTCTCAGGTATTTGGGAACCCAGTCTCAGAGGAAAAGGGGTGATGACCACTCTGGCTTCTTCAGGCTGTACAGGGGCATCATGGGGCTCTGGGTTTCCTTTGCCTGCTCTCTGTCAGGGTGCATTTACAGCAGGAGATGAGAGTCTATGGAATGATAAGGTGACTTGTTTCAGCATTGTCTAGGTGTCTGTTGGTCAGGGAATATTCTTGTTATACTACCACTTGGAGATTTGTTGTATTCTAGAAGAAACAAACTTAACAAGAAAGTTAAAGGTATGTGGCCCAAAGATTAATAGAAGTAGAAAAAGTTGCTCAAGGGCTAGCCAAGAGAACCAGGGCCAGACATTGGTTCGTGACATTAGTGTTTCTCTAGGCACGAGAAGAGGCAAGAATTTGGGCTCATAAAATCTTTACCTGAAAGCTTATCTGACTATCTGAGGGCTGGTTCTTGTGGGTTTTTCCCAGAGCACAGAGTGCCTTATTTCTGAGCTCCACCCTGAATTCCTTTCAGGGGATGTTGAAGTCAGCAGCTTGCAGTGGTCATGAAGTAATCCTTGTAGAGGCAGCTGGCAAGTGCTAACTTCCAGTCATCAGGGTCCCTTCACAACCACATAGTTGACCATGCTTTGGGGGCATTTCATGGCCATTGTGTCCCAAGGTGCTGGGAAGGCTCATTCCCAGGTTTAACAAAGATTCCATTGACAGGCCAGTGTGCTGTTACTGGACCAGGCCTTATGAGTAGCAGAAGTCTCTGGACCATACCTGTCTTACTAGCCTTTTGGTCCAGGAAAATATTCCCTCTTGTTGCTTCTTCCCATATCTAGAGTTAGATTATTACAATCATTGATTTCATATGGAACTGCATATCAGCATTTTATCACAGGCTCAGTCACACATTTGGTAACATAAGAAACTATTTTCTGAAACAAGCATCATAGAAAATATTACAGCTAGCAGTCATTAGTAAGGTCATGAGTAAGGATTATAAGTCAAGAACTTTCATTAGGTAGAGCCCAGTATACCCCAGGTCATCTGGCTTCGTTTGTTAAATAACTACAGCCTAGTGTTAATCTCCTGGTTGTACATCATGGAGCATCTGATCTCTATCTAAAGACTGGTTACTGAGATAAGCTTTAGAAACACAGTGTCCTTTTTAATAACTTAATTAAATCTTTTAGCAATATAACATAACAACAAGGAAATATCTCAGAAGTGAGTCTTAGTAAACACTAGACCTTAATTGACAATCCTAGAATCTTAGTTTAACAATTAACAAAACTTAATACTCAGTGAAACATGATTTTTTCATTATGAGGGCATTAACCCTGTAGCCAGGGAAGGCTTTAACCCATCAAATAAAAATGAAGTTTGTCAGGGAGCCGGGAAAAGCCATGCGAACATCCTGGATTTCCCATAGCCCTGACTCTTTGATTTACAGCTATTGTTCACCCATTTTTAATTCCTCGATTTAGGACTGTTGCCATGTTTTAAGGACATTAGAATAGCAAAAGTCTAACCATGAGGGCTTATTTTTTGTAGAAGCAAAATGAACTTCATCTACATGTACCATAATCTTAAATAATGCTTCTTTACCAAAGTAACAAAAGATTTTAAAAACAAATATAAATCACTTAAAGGCAAAGAAATTCATAATCTGTTGTCGAAAGCTTCATCCTAAGAAAGCTTTATTCTCTTAACATAGCGAGTAGACTAAATTCCAATCTCTTACCAGTTTACCAGATAACAAACAAACAAAATTTGTTTATCACTTAATCTTAGGAAAGTCTTTTCCATAAATCTTGAAGTAGCAGTATTCTTGCAGAGGCATCAGAGTGAAACCATAGAAGGCATGTTTAAAATCCAATTAAACTGCAACTGACAAAGTAACCTGGTCACTGCTGTGACTTGTAACACTTTAACATGGTAACTAGAATTATAACTGACAACATTTTATCAGGGCATAACAGATCTATATGAATTCCACATAATTTTAGGATATCTATATTAGTTACATCAACCATACAGTATAACCTGAGAAGATTTTATCACCACTTCCACAGTACTTCCCATGTAACTGAATGTCCAATGAACCCAGGTAGTTTAATGGCTCTTTGGGATGTCTCAGGGGTCCTCTGAAGCATCCCAAAGTTAGCTAGAAGTCAAGTTATTTAGGAAGTTTTGTCGATAAATATCAAAAGGGTTTATAACAGTCAGATAGAATCACATAGATCACTGTGAAACTATACATTCACTTAGCCAAAGTAACAAAGAAGATTTCAAAGAACATAGAACACATTACTTCAGAGGTAAAGAAACTTAAAATCCATTATCAAAGGCAGTTCAGTATCTCAAGAAAGCTTGTATTTATGCACAGAACTCCTTCCTTGGGGTGCACTTTCCATCAAACCTTACCACTTTCTGTACCCATTACTTTGTTCTCCCATCCTGAAACAGCCACCTGTAAGGCAGACCTACTTCCTTTTCCCTTCATAAAATGTAATTTCATTCCTCATACCTTCTTTACTGAAAACACACATCGTATTTTCCTTAAGCAACCAAAAACTGACCTTTATATTAGCATTCTATAGATTGGTGAACATAAATACCAGTGAAAATTTCTAAAAAGAATTCTAGAGAACATCTCAGGATGGCATCAAACATTATTCATTGGTAGTCCAAAATCTCTTTAGTTTCTGTGTAAGAAGTTAGTGTTAAGTAGCGAATGTTTCAGGATCTTATTTTATTTGGAAATGACCTAGCTATTCAATAAACTTCCATCACTTAGTTAAGCACTACCCTAGAAATTCAGGTTACCAAAATCTAGAGAGACTGTTTAGACAGACATTTCAAAGTATAATTATTCTTAATAGAGTTTATCCAAAAGCTCATATCTCATTTGCATTTTTTTTGAAAAGTTTCTTCCCTTGAGGTACTTTCCTTGCTGACAAACTTGTAACAGATATAACAATATCTAACTTATAATAAACCTAGGCACAATGAAAATATTATGCTTAATGTTAATGACTCTTAGACATGTCTATATTAGATTAGGAAAAAAACATTAATACAAGATATTTAATATTGACTATTTCCCAGTTCACGTGAATCTGATATTCATTTAGGTTAATTTCTCTTGTATTTAGAATTGTCTGATTTGTAAGAGCTTACTTTTCTTTAGGCAAATTAAATTAGAACTCATTTACAACTTCAGCAATATTAAAAAAAAAAACCCAAAACACACACACTGAGACATACATAAATCCAGACAGACAGAAAGAGATCTCACAGTTTTCTGCTTGATATTTAAAATGTCTCTTTGATAGCCCAGCTGGGACTAGGATGGTAGGGGAAGAGGAGGAGCTAGCAGCTTTAAGAGGAGTCAAAATAAAATAAAATAAAATAAAATGTCTCTTTGACCACCCCCCCACCCCGCTTTTTTTTTGAACTTCTAATTTGCCCAAGGCCAAGGTCTCAGGCAAAGTGGGCTGTGTATTTCAGAGACATGGAAAGGGTTAACTTCAAGCTTTTCCTTAGGCAGTCTTTTTAACAAGCTAGTTGTTTTTAATTGGATATGCAAAAATATCTGGTTTTGAAGCATAGAGGGGAGTTTTTAATCCTTCAGGCTTTTGAATATAGGAGAAAGACCTGGACCAAAGGGAACCTCAGAATCCTTTCCTAGAGATTATGTGGATATGAAAGGTCAAGTAGGGGTCATCTAGGAAATCTGATGCAGAGACAGAGGGGGACAGGAGATAGGGAGGCAACAGAAAGACACATGCAGCATGATGAGTCCCTCAAGTCTGGATTCTGACTGAGGGCCATGAAGGACTGAACATAAGGAAATTCTGAGTTCTTGCCCTGCTTTTGGCAAAAGCTAGTGTGCCATTCAGAGGCCATTTTTTTGGGTCCCCCAGTTTGTATTGTGGCCAGGCCTTTTGCAGGGTCAAAATATTTCAGTTTCTGAGAATGTAGCCAAGGCGTGAGTCTGAGAGAGGCTCCCAAGACATACAAGAACCCATCCTTAACCTATATGCCATAGAATGGGGGTACTGAGAGTCACCGACAGGCAAAAAGGCGTCTCTTTTTGTCTCAGTGACATTGTCTCCGTGCAACTAATGGCACAAAGATGGTCAACCGTCCCAACAGTCGTGTCCAACAGTGAGAGGTGACCTCTGAGGACCGTGTGGCTCACCACACTAGGTGCTGTACTTTAAATCCTCACAGTACCCATATAAAGTGAAATCCATCATTAACTTCATTTTTTCTAATCTTAGTCTTTGAAACTGAGGTTCAGAGAAGTGAAGAAGCTTGTCCAAATTTGGGCAGCAAGTCTCTGGTCAAGGCTGAGCTGGGCTATGAGACCAAATGCTCTGTCTTCAGAATTCATACTACCCTGCCTGCTACTGATGGACTAACAAAATATGGTCATCTAATTACATGCCTGCAAATTATAATTGTTTATATTTTGTTCCCAGATGTAGACCATATTGATATTTTCTGTTTCACTGAATTCCTAAGCAAATGAAAGTCAACAATTCCCTTAGCGTTGATCAGGTAGACTGGAGTGCCTTTTGGGGTCAGCACCTTTGCATTTTAAAGCTGACCCTGCCACGTACTTGATGTGTGGCCTTGAACAAGTCACTTAATCTTTCTTGTTTCTCATCTCCAACTTCTATCAGTGGGCATTTACATAGGATTTTGTTGCCATAGTAATACAAAATAATACTGACCTATCTCTCAGGAGTGAGTGTCATGGGGATTAACTAATTTACAGCTGTGAAGAGCTTTCAACATATGAACTGCTAGACAACAGCTAGATCGTAAAGAGAATTTAAAACACCATGAGCTTGTGGAGCATGCCCATTTGATGCCCATCATTATATGTTTAACTATTAGCATTACTACTCATAATAAACTTTTATGAGGTACTTTAGGTGGTTGAAGTGTTTTTATGAGAGCTAATTAGTTGTTCCAACCAGTTCTAAGCGGTAGGTCAGTATTTTTATCATCCCTGTTTTGGAAATTACATTAAATTAGTGCATGCATCATTAAAAGAATCTTAAACTTCCAGATACTTAAAAGCATTCTGTGAGCAGAGACACAGCCAACACTCCTAACACAAAGCTCCAGTGTAGGGCAATGGGCGTGGATTCTGCATGTGGAGCCAATATATAATGTTGGCAAGTCTTTCTAATTTTAATTGTTTTGATGCTTGCACATTAAATAGGTGCTGGGTTCTTCCGTGTATCACTCAGGGTGCATTCAGAAAGTTGAACTCATTCTAGATAGTTTAAACAAATTTACTGCAAGAAATTGGTTACATGTGTTTTGGGTGAGTTATAGGAAGAAATAGAATTAGGTGCTGGGAGAACAATTAAAAAGAAGAGGTCATATCAGAAACTAGTAACTTCAGGAATCAGTCCCATTTCCAAGGGCTGGGGGAAACAAAAGGGAGGAGGTCAGGTTTGTGGAGTCCTGGAGCATCAGTTGCTGCTGGGCTAGAATCATAAAGAGAAGCCCCACTGTAGGAGCTAGACTCACAAAGGGAGATAGCCACCTCCAAAGGTGCTGCCAGATCACTGAAGAACAGCTTCTCCTCTGCTCCTACCTTCTGATCTTGCACCAGTGTTTCCTATCAGGAGAAATTAATAGGGGGAGGGGAGGGGGGGGGGAAGGGGAGGGAGGGGAGGGATATATATATATATAATTATGACTGATTCACCTTGCTGTGTAGCAGAAACCAACACAAAATTGTGAAGCAATTTTTCACCAATTGAAAAATAAAAGCTAAAAAAATAGGAAGTCTTGGGCAAGGGAGCCTGGGAAAAATAGTTGTAGACTTGTAACTTTAGCTTCACAGATTTAGATGGATGGATGCAGGGTTGAGAGAGAGGAAGTAACTAGCCTGTTTCATTAAATTCACTAGATTTTTTTCTGGTGATCAAGGAGATTCAGGAGCTTACTTCAAGACCTTTATACCAGCGAGTTGTAGACCTGACTATTCAAGCTCAGGCTTGCCAACTCAGAGTGTAATGTATACTCCCAGGGCCACACTCCATCTCTCTCTTAAAGTGCTCACCTTCCCAGTGGGGCTCCAGTGTCAGGTGGTAAGAATGTTCATCTCTACTTGTCTTTAAGGGCAGAATGAGGATTAAATTAGATTACATACGTAAAAGCCCTTGTTAGTCACCAATACAACCCACAAATGAAAACCAGTATTGTTATTTGTAAATAATTTTTGCAGAAATATCTATAAACAGAAGTCCAAGATTAAAGTGAGATTTTATTACCAACCTTTTCAGGTCGAGCCTCAACAAAGGTCCTCTTGCTACCCTCGCCCCCCGCCCCCACCCTGCCTGTTGTTTGAGCCAATAGAGCAAGGCCAGGTCTGGTTCCGAAACAGAGGAAGGTTTTTTGCTTTGTGCAGAGGATGGAGAGGTGGGAGTTCCCACTCTGGAGCAAATGCTCTTCCCGCAGGCCTGTGGTGGGGTGGGGACATGGCTGCTGTATAAGGATAACTTTAGAGTGTGTGAGAGGGGGCAGAGTTCGCCCCAGCGCTTACGCAGCTGTAGCTACTCAGGCTCCAGATTGCAGTGTGGGAGAAGCGTCTCTGCACACGGCCCACTACTGCTGGCGCCATCTTGGATCTGGGCGTCCTGGTAGCTCACCAAGCTGACGAGTTCTGAAGTGCTGGGTATGAGGCTTCTGCATGTGACCCCACTATGAGCAAGTGGAAGTAGTTGAAGCACAAAGGATAAAGAGGTTAGACTTTACTACCAGATTCTGTTTTTATTTTCTGGGGATTGCTAATGGGCTTTGCTGTTGACTATTTCTCTTCACTTTAAAACGTTAAGTTGGATCACCTTGTATCTGGACTGTGGCTGATAATTGAGTGTGTGTAGGGACCGTCTTTCCGTTGGTAGTTGCTTTTTTTGTTGGGTTCAAGTGGAGCTGAGAAATTACTTTTCCTGGAGGTTTGAAATTTGCTTGTGGCTTTTAATTTATCCTGACAAGATTTAGAAAATGTTGCCAGGTTTCAGTCATACAATACTTATTTTCAAATAAGTATTGCTGTTTTATTATTAATAATACCATTGCATAGAAAAGTTACTGATACGTAACACATGTTCATTAAATAGTTGGTTAGAAACAATTAACAGATATCTAGACTTCTGATTTTCACTCTGTGAGTGGGCATGGAGGTGTATCTGAGGAAATATTCTTGACTGGGTAAACTGAGGCCAGTCATTTACCTCTCTAAACACAGTGTGAGTTGGAGGATAATTGTGATAATGTGTATTAAAGTGTTTGGTAAAATTTAAAGTCCTGTCCCAATGTTAAGGACTACAGCCGAATTATTTTGCTGCCTCCTGGACTGTATAAAAATATGGCTTCGCAAACATTGAGAAATCCTTATGAGGAAACAAAACTGCAGCATCCTCTCATCTGTCATTCCCCAATGTCATGAACTGTACTTAGTGTTTATGCCCACTCTTCCCCATCGGAGACAAAGAAATCACTCTTACGGCTATTGTTTTCCCAAGTAACAGCCTTATCATTTGTATTGCTTTGAGGAAGGCTGTGTTGGAATCACTCATCCCAAACCCCTGTTTTTCATCAATCACTTTTTGGCTGCAGAACCCCATGGAGGAGACAATATCCAAATTGCTTTCAATCCAATAATTCACCCCAGATAACAATAAAAAACAATGACAGCAAATTTAAACCCAAGCACTTGGTGTTAAGTGACCCATGCACTGGAAGGTGAGCAACCATTTGCTGGGATCCTTGTACCGCCTTACTACTACTACTACGTTGCTTCAGTCGTGTTCGACTCCACGCGACCCCACAGATGGCAGCCCACCAGGCTCCACAGTCCCCGGGATTCTCCAGGCAAGAACACCGGAGTGGGTTGCCATTTCCTTCTCCATGTACTGCCTTAGATCTGTTTGTTTCAGAGGCTAGGCAATGGACTATGGTTGTCATCTTTGAGAGTTTTTTCTTTTCTTGGAAGTGATACAACTACTTTCTCTGTGTAGGCTTGAGACTGTGATCCTCTTTTTGTTTGAGCTGGGTTGGCAGGGACTCAAACTTTGTTATCTCTTTCTTCTCCTGTGGCCTGAGTGTTGAGGCCAGTCAAGGCCAGAGGCATATTTTAAAATGAGGTCTAGGGCAGTCTGCCTCCTTTTGGTCAGAGCCCAGATTAATCTGGGCAGGAGAGGCCATTCTCCTGCCCAGACTTACATCCTGGTGAGGAGCTGATCTTGATACATTTTCTTCTGACTAGTGGTCCTAATATGGACTGGAAGAGGGTCCCACAGAACCACGTGATTCCTGATTTTCTGGGCATCCCCTTTCCTGTCAATGAACAGTGCACAGGAATGCTGTATTATGCAACAGTGATTGAGTGTGCATTTGTATTGATTGGAGAAAGGCGATAAACAAGAATGGCCCCATTAAATTCCACCCTCAATAGTTGATGGATTGAGAGAGAGCTGTGGGAGAGATGGGTTTGACTTCAACTTCTCAATACCAAAGTTACTTCAGAAACAATTTGTGGGTAAATAACACAAGTCTCCAAAATTAGTATGCTTACTAAAAGGCAACTACACCCAAAGGAAGCATTTCTGTTTGAATTTAATTGATTTAAAATTAGCGTTCTCTTTCTCTTGATGGCTCCATTCTTGTTTACTGGGAAAACATTTGTAACAAAACACGTACTGCCTGTGTACCTGAGAATTGATATTCTCACTGGCAAATACTCTCCACCATGGAGCCTGGATACATATTTGCCTCAGAGACCTGAACCACTCTGAAGGAACTGTTCAAGTCTCCCAAGGAAACACTGTCGTTGCTTGACAAGAATGATGCTGATGTTTAAAATCACCTTTCAGATCATTCCTAAGGATGTTCCTTGCCCTCTCAAGCTACTGAACTTGTGGACAATGGCAGAAAATATTCTGTTAGGAAAATGTTACTGTTAAGCTGTATTGTTGGTTCTCCCCCTTCTTTTCCAGATTGTTGGGAACATGGAAACTAAAGGAATACATGATAATTGGTTGTCTAGTAAGGACTGTTTACTAGAAACAAATTTTTGTTTTCATAAACCCTCTGTTGCTTCTTCATCTGAAAGAAGGAGAATATTCTTTAGGGAATTCATAGCATGCAAAGAATTCTAAGAAATGGGTGATGGATGTACATGAACATTTTAGATAAAGGTTGTAATTTACCTTTAGTTCTTATTCTTCTAACAGTTTAAACACAAACGTGTGTATGTGTGTGTTTCCTTTTTACAAATGTGATGCTTGTTAATTGTGGAAAATAAGAGTAAATAGAAGAAAATAAATGTCAGTCTTAATCTTACTATCCAGAGGTAATTTTTTAATGTTTCCTATACCTATAACCTGCAGTGTAATATGTTAATAAAAAAGGATCCCATATATATTCTTATTCATAATTTATATTCTTTTATCATTTACATAGTTTTAATTTACTTTCATTCTATTAAATGTATTTCCATGTTCCGTGCTTTACATTATTATATTAATAGCTTTGTAAAATTTTATCATGTGGTATGTTGTTCCCTAGAGGAAGAAGTGGCAACCCCTCCAGTGTTCTTGCCTGGAGGATTCCATGGACAGAAGAACCTGGTCGGCTACAATCCATAGAGCCACAAAGTCAGACACAACTAACCATGCATGCATGTTGTTGTTCAGTTGCTAAGTTGTGTCTAACTCTTCGTGACCCCATGGACTGTAGTCCACCAGGCTCCTCTGTCCACGGGTTTCTCCAGGCAAGAATATTGAAGTGGATTGCCATTTCCTCTTACAGGGGATCTTTCTGACCCAGGGTTGAACCTGCGTCTCCTGTAGTGGCAGATGGAATCTTTACCACTGAACAACCAGGAAAACCTCATCGTATGCTATACCATTCCCCTGTTGTTAAATATTTAGAGTACTTTCCAATTTTTCCAAATTCTAATGTTTTGGTAAATATCCCGGAAGCTGAGCTTTGGTGTTTCTTTAAGATAAATGG
This sequence comes from Bos indicus, assembly GCF_029378745.1. Classification (NCBI taxonomy): domain Eukaryota; kingdom Metazoa; phylum Chordata; class Mammalia; order Artiodactyla; family Bovidae; genus Bos; species Bos indicus. The sequence goes on from NC_091779.1 coordinate 17,130,040, forward strand.
CCAGAAATGGAATGTCTGAATCGATATGCAGAATTTTTAGACTTTTGCTATGTGTTAAATTTCCATCCATAAGTTTTGGGCCAGTTTTATTTTATCACCAGAAATCTAAGAGAGTGACTATTTCTTCAAATCTTTGCCAGCATTAGGCATTTAAAAATATCTTTTCAACCCTATGGAAAATATTTAGACCACTCAAAACTGATGCAACAGTAAGAGGAACACTAACAGAAACATAGTTGATGTCTGTTATGGACTGAATTGTGGCTACCCCCTGCCTCAGTTTCATACTTTGAAGCTTTAAACCACCGTGTGACCATGTTTGGAGATAGACTTTTAAGGAGGTAATTAAGGTTAAATGAGGTCATAAGCGTGGGGCCCTAGTCAGATAGGATGAGTGTTTTTTTAAGAAGGGTAAGGAGACACCAGAGAGTGCTCTATTCACACAGAGAAAAGGTCATGTAAGGACATAGTGAGAAGGTGGCCCTCTGTAAGCCAGGAAGAGAGGCCTCACCAGATACCAACTTTGTGATGTTGCAGGAAAGAAAGTGGGGTGTGAGAGGATGGACATATCCCGGGTCACATCTGAGCCCCTGGGATGGTCGCCAAGTGTGGATTCTTGGCTTTGCCCAGGAAAGAATTCAAGAGTGAGCCACAGTAAAGTGAAAGAAAGTTTATTCAAGGAGGAAACATACTCCATAGACAGAGTTTGGGCTGTCTCAGAAGGCAAGAGAGGCAGGAGAGGCAGGAGAGGTCCCAGGGTTATGGGGTTGTCAGTTTTTATAGGGGTGGGTAATTTCATAGGCTAATGAGTGGGAGGAGTAGCCCAGTATTTTGGGGAAGGCGTGGGGATTTCCAGGAATTGGGCCACCATCCACTTTTTGACCTTTTGTGGTCATTCTTGGAACCATCATGGTACCTGGGGAGTATCATTTAGCCTGCTGATGTGTTACAATGAGCATATACTGAGGCTCAAGGTCAAGTGGAAGGTTAGTCCATCACCTTGGATCTGCTACCGCTAAGTTGCTTCAGTTGTGTCCGACTCTGTGCGACCCCATAGACAGCAGCCCACCAGGCTCCCCCGTCCCTGGGATTCTCCAGGCAAGAATACTGGAGTGGGTTGCCATTTCCTTCTCCAGTGCATGAAAGTGAAAAGTCAAAGTGAAGTCACTCAATCGTGTCCAACTCTTAGCGACCTCATGGACTGCAGCCTACCAGGCTCCTCCGTCCATGGGGTTTTCCAGGCAAGAGGACTGGAGTGGGGTGCCATTGTCTTCTCTGATCTTGGATCTAGTTGGTTCTAATCAGTTTACATCGTGTTTCTTAAACCACCCAGCCTGAAAAGCTTGTTGTGGCAGCCTGAGTTGACTTATACAGTATCCTTGTAGATTGTTGGCAAAGCTCAGGCATTTGGCATGGCCAGAGGCCACTAAGAGATATTTAAAAAGCACAGAAACAACACAGTGGAAACGCTGACATGAGAACACTGAGATAATGTAATTGGAAGTGGAACTCTGAGCTAGTGACACTACTGTTAAGGTGGTTACAGAAAGGAGTGCCTCCTACCCCAGTCTGAAAACCATTTTTTGGTACCTCATTTTGCAGGCGTATCTTGGAGATATTGTGGGTTTGGACCACAGCAACTTAGAGAATATCGCAATAAAGTGAGTCACACAGCTTTTTTGATTTCCCAGTGCATGTAAAAATTATGTTTCCACTATACCATAGTCTGTTGTTTGTGCAATAGCATTATCTAAAAAAAATGTACATCAGTTCAGTTCAGTTGCTCAGTCATGTCCGACTCTTTGCAACCCCATGAATCGCAGCACACCAGGCCTCCCTATCCATCACCAACTCCAGGAGTTCACTCAGACTGATGTCCATCGAGTCAGTGATGCCATCCAGCCATCTCATCCTCTGTCATCCCCTGCTCCTCCTGCCCCCAATCCCTCCCTGCGTCAGGGTCTTTTCCAATGAGTCAACTCTTCGCATGAGGTGGCCAAAGTATTGGAGTTTCAGCTTTAGCATCATTCCTTCCAAAGAAATCCCAGGGCTGATCTCCTTCAGAATGGACTGGTTGGATCTCCTTGCAGTCCAAGGGACTCTCAAGAGTCTTCTCCACCACCACAGTTCAAAAGCATCAATTCTTTGGCGCTCAGCTTTCTTCACAGTCCAACTCTCACATCCATACATGACCACAGGAAAAACCATAGCCTTGACTAGACGGACCTTTGTTGGCAAAGTAATGTCTCTGCTTTTGAATATGCTATCTAGGTTGGTCATAACTTTCCTTCCAAGGAGTAAGCGTCTTTTAATTAGCACTATCTAAAAAAAAAGTACATACCTTAATTAAAAATACTTTTATTGCTAAAAATAAGTCAAATCAGTAGTACCATTAAACATTATTGATCATGGATCACCATAACAAATATAAAAGGAATGAAAAAATTTGAATTATTGCAAAATCACCAAAATGTGACACAAAGACACAAAGTAAACAAACACTTGGAAAACTAGCGCTGACCGACTTGTTCAACACAAGCTTGCTACGAACCTTCAGTTTGTAAAAAGCTTAGTATCTGCAAAGCAAAATAAAGCAAAATGCAATAAAACAAGGTATGCCCATATTTATTTATTTTTTAAATAGAATTGAAAGGGCTCCTGCCTGTAGTGCAGCAGAGTTGAGAGCTTTCCTTTTATTTCCTCCTGTTGTTCTGGCTACCCTTGCCTAAGAAAAATCTCTATATAACCTAATATAATATCCATATTTTACTGATATAAGTCCCCTGTATGTCAAACATGCATAAACTGGTTGGTGTTTTAGACACATATTTCATAGAAGAACTGATTGTAACCCACTCCATGACCTCATTTTCCTCAACTGAAATTTAAGGAGGTTGGGAAATATCAGTGAGTTTTAAATTTGTGCTTTGAATAATACCTAAATGCTTGATTCTCCCCTGGGGCAGTATCAGTTGGACTGTGGGACTGGGGTTGGTTGTGGTATAAATGTAGCTGAGATCTTGTACCCTCTCCTTCCTTGCTTTAAAAGAACAGCTCTGCTGTTTATTTGTTACGTATGATTTTATTTGGAGAAAAGGTCTGTTATGGACAGGCTTCCCTGGTGGCTTATATGGTAAAGAATGCAATGCAGGAGACAGAGGTTTGCTCCCTAGGTTAGGAAGATCCCCTGGAGAAGGGAATGGTTACCCACTCCAGTATTCTTGCCTGGAGAAGTTCATGGACAGGGAAGCCTGGTGGGCTACAGTCCATAGGGTCACAAAGAGTCAGACACAAATGAACGACTAACGCTTTTTTTCACTTTTATGTTATGGACTGAACATTGGTTTCTCCCTAAAATTCATATGTCGAAATCCTCACTTCCAAAATGATGGTTTTTGGAGGTGGGACCTTTGGGAGGTACATAGGTAATGAAAATAAAGCGCTCATGAATGAGATGATTTGTCCCTTTAAAAAGGGGACCCCAGAGAGCTCTCCTGCTCCTTTCTACCATGTGAGGATACAGTGAAAAGACTGGCATCTGCAGCCCCAAACCTGACCGTGCTGATGCCCTTATCTTGGACTTCCGGTCTCTAGAACTGTGAGAAATCAATGTCTGTTGTTTACAAGTCACTCAGTCTGTGGTACTTTGTTATAACAGCTTGCAATAATTAAGTTCTTTCATCTTAAAGGACTTAAAAATCTTAGGACAAGCTGATATTAAGTTTCCTTCCAATTGTAATTCTGTGATCTCTAAAATTTATTACTTGTGTAAGACTTTGCATAGTTTATAACACTCTTAAACATACATATTCTTTTTTTTTTTTACTTTTTTATTTTTTTTTTTAATTTTTATTTTTAAACTTTACATAATTGTATTAGTTTTGCCAAATATCAAAATGAATCCACCACAGGTATACATGTGTTCCCCATCCTGAACCTTCCTCCCTCCTCCCTCCCCATACCATCCCTCTGGGTCGTCCCAGTGCTCTAGCCCCAAGCATCCAGTATTCTTATCTAGTCTATTCACTATCTATTCACTCCTTGAAGTAGTGTGGAGGTATACCATCACTCTGATTTCATATACTTGGTTATATTAAGTGACTTCTCTAGGTCTTACAACTAGATAGAACTAGAATTTAAACTCAGATCTTCTGACTCTGAACTTCATCATTTCCCCACTACTCCTGTGAGAAGGAGCTATGAGTTACGTTCTTAGAAGCTATAAGGAAAATAAGGAATAGAATAATCCTAATATTTAAAAGTCCAATTAAAAAGTACAGTAAAGTACATGTGTTTTTATTTTTCAAAATACGATTCTTTAAGATTGTTTTTCCATTTATTCATCATTGTTTTTAATCTTAGTAAGAGGTATGTCTTTTTGGACATGGGGTCTACAGTGGTCATGACTGTGAATCTAGTGAGTTTGAATAGAAGGCCATCATTTTAAGAACTGCAGATGTGGACTTGGGCAGACATGAATTGGGAGTCGGGGACTGATGTATGTGTACTGCCAGATATAAAGCAGATAGTGGGAACTACTGTTCAGCATAGGGAGCTTAGCTTGGTGCTCTGTGGTGACCTAGTTGGATGGGATGGGGGGCGGTGGGAGGGAGGGGATATATGAATACTTACAACTGATTCACTTTGTTGTATAGCAAAAACTAATACAACATTGTAAAGCAACTCTATCTCCAATAAAAATGAAAAAATAAAAAAAGAATTCTATTAATCAGCAAACTCTAATTACAAATAAGGATTCCAAGGGAAAAGATTTCCTGAGTTTTGACTTTGCAAACTTAACATTTAGGAACTGGCGAACATTATCTCTTCCCAAAATGCTTAAGACCTCTCTTTTCCAGTCTTCATATCTTCTTCATATCCAGTAACAAATTATGCTTTCCTCCCTTCAGCTTTTATTTCATGAAATATAAATTTTGCATATTGTCAAAGGATCTACTTTATTATACTCACTTAAGCAGACTGTTTTCCAATTTCTACCTACACCCACATGAATTGACTAGAAGAGCCTTCATTGTCCTTCACCAGAGTCCTTCAATTTGGATGTCAGTCTGTTTACTGCTCAAAAACGGCAATCTTTGAACTAAATCCTTCTTAGCTGACAGTGACTCTTCTGTGCTGCTTACCTATTTTTGGAATAAGATTGTTGTACTTCAGGGCCCCTCATAACACTCTGCTGCAGGAAAGACTGCTGTTCTTTCATTTACTTTCTGTAGAGCCATAAGAAGGCCCATTGAACACAGAGTAGTCCCTGTCTCTGACTGTGCCCCTTTCTGTCCTCATCTCTGCCTTTCTGTCTCTTTTGCTCTTTCTCTCACCTCTTCAACACTTGCATTCCCAATCCTGGCTGCAGGGAGCTTGAAGAAGAAACCAGAATTCAGCTCTGATTTGTCATGTCTCTGGAACACTTGGTAGGCAGCATGGTATGTGTCCCAAAGATGGATGTACATTTTCCTTCTCCTGAATTTGGAATAATCAAAGGAGGCATTCCTCCATTCAGTGAGAGAGCAAAAGCCTGGAGCCAAATATATCTTCTGATTTTTTTGGATGCACAAACCCGCAAAAGCTTAATGGAAAGGAAGGAGAGGAAGATGGTCAAATTGCTTTAGGCGCCCTGCTTGATGACTTTTAGGTACTGGATACATGTGTCAATTTGTGTGAGTGATTTAATGGTTTCCCTTTATGACACTGTTAATCATCATAATTATAGTAACTTACATCTGTGTAGTGCTTTACAGTTTTCAAAGCATTTTTATATCCATTATCTAATCAGGTCTCACAACAAACTGGGGAACATACACTTGCCAAAAGAATGGTCTTTTTGCTGGGAAAGTCATTGTTCTTGAGCATGCATCTTCAAGAAGGGATGCATGAACAATGTCGGGGGAGAAAGGAAATACGGGGCCAGGGAAAGTCAGCTGAATCCAGAGGGACTGGGCAGATTATCACCCTGTGCCTGGGAGTAACAAACCTTAAATCAATATAATAAAGCATTACTTTAGTCTCATTGAATCACTTTGCTGAACAAAGGGTTACATCCTACACACCAGCCTTGAATTTGCACATTTCTGACCCAATGAGTGTCAGTGGGAGCTTCCTTGTCTCACCCACTGATATCAATCTTCACCTAGTTCTTGTTATTAAATACATGATTTCCTTAGCAATTGCTTCAGCTCTAGAAGACTTTAACTCTCCAAAAACTTACAGCTTAGTTCCTCCAGATGAGGCTGATGGTGATTGGAACAACTCCCATGTTTTTCTTTCTTGTAGGCAGCTGTAATGTAGTCCCCAAACTCTATGTAACCTATAGTTATAAGCAATGGAACACTGAAACTCTCCTAATTCCTCTCTCTCCTATGTGAACATCTCCTGCTTCTCCAACCCTGTAACATAGACAGGTAACTACTAGCAGTTCTTACAGATGAGAAAACTGTGTTAGGAAGTTACATCATCAGTTCACATATAGTTTGGTGGAGCCAGGAGTAGCTCCCAAGTCAGTTATTGTTCTACTGTATAGTAGAATACTATACAGTGCCCCTTCCTCCCTTTATCCTTTTCAGAAGCTTCCAGAAACAGGCAAAAATGCCAATTTTTTCCCCCCCAAAATTGCTTATTAGTTAGCCATTTTATAAAACCACTTCAGCTTGAAGGCCCTAAAGAGTCAAAGTGAGAACATGTTTATCATTAGATTTTCTTTCCAGTCCATCATCCTCTTCTCTAGGAACTGTCTTCCCAGGGTGAATCCTAACAGCCATGATTATGGTGCATTACCTTTCCCTTTTTTCGTGGCTGCTTAGGAAACAGGTGAACCTAAGCAGGATAGAGCAAATTGTCTTTCCTTGAAATTTAGAATTGGAATGAATGATGCTAGTTACGCATTTTATAGGTTATTGGAATTGAGAACAATTAATCTCTGAGACTGTGGCCCCCAGCTGTATATACAGGAAGCAGAAGTTAGAAAAGAAAGAAATAGGGGGTGAGAAGCCACATGACCCTGGAGGAATAGAGGTAGGCAGGCAGCAGAGACTCTTTTCTTAACTGCTTTTTAGTTCCTGGCTCCAGGCATACAAGCGGCCAGCCCCCATTGTAATTGCTGACTTTGGAGAGTATGAGGCACTGCAGGAGTCTTTTAATTCTTGTTTTTGCTTGAGTTATGTTGAAGAGGATTTGTAAAACTTGTCATCCAAAGAGCTTTAACTTGGGTCTTCTGAAAACTACTTTCTGGAATTTTTCACTCGAGGAATTTTTGTCACTGGTCAGGTATAGAAAATATTCTGCCCCCAGCCATTGCCATGGCTTGCACACCCCAAGCCGCACACATCCCCAAGTGTACATGTGTCCCTGTATACACATCCTGTGGCCTCTGCCGAGCTGTGTGGCTAGGCATTCCTTAGCTCTGCTGCTGCTGCTGCTAAGTCACTTCAGTCGTGTCCAACTCTGTGCAACCCCATAGACGGCAGCCCATCAGGCTCCCCCGTCCCTGGGATTCTCCAGGCAAGAACACTGGAGTGGGTTGCCATTTCCTTCTCCAGTGCATGAAAGTGAAAAGTGAAAGTGAAGTTGCTCAGTTGTGTCCGACCCTCAGCGACGCCATGGCCTGCAGCCTTCCAGGCTCCTCTGTCCATGGGATTTTCCAGGCAAGAGTACTGGAGTGGGGTGCCATTGCCTTCTCCACAGCTCTGCTGACCTCACCTTTCTCTTCATCCTGAAGCTCCTAGTGAAGAGGGCGGCCTCCAGCTGATACTTAATTTCTCCTCTGTGACCCCTCCCATCATTCCCTTTGCCGCTGCATGCCCATATCCTTCTTCGTTTCAGATGCCCTGTCACTCATTGTTTGCTAATGACTAGTTGGCAGGCATAGAGAAGAGAAGTGGCAGCCAGCCTGGCCTTCAGACTGGAAAGAAGCATGTTTTTCTAGAGAATGAAATTTGGTAAGAAGCACGTTCCAGCATTGAATATTTCTCTTTCAAAGTCCTGCTGGGCTCCTTCTGTCTCCTACAGTCTGTGCTTTCCTTGTCACTTCCTCCCATCTTCTTCCCAGATGGAGACTGGCAGGGCCCCTTCGTTTGGGGTTGGGGCTCCTCAAAGGCCAGTGTGGGCTCTGGCAGAGACTCTAATATGATCTTGGGGAAGCAAACTATTAGAGTAATTATAATCATAGAAAAATAATAGACTGCTATTTGGAAACCTTTCAAGCCTTTTCAGATTTTTCTAGAGAAAACCAGTAATTAGCAAGAAATACCAACTTCTCTCTGACAGCTATTCAAAGAGAAGCCTCCTGAACTTTTAAAATGAACTTATCCGTGTCTTGGATTCAGTATTTGTTCCAGAGAAGGATGGGTCTCTTGACACCAATTTCTGTCATTAATTTCAAATCGTCCCTGGGGAATGGTCCACCTATCTTCCTCCCTCCAGAGCTCCTAAAACCTGGGCATCTGGGACCAGCCCTCTGAGCTGGACCTTATCTTGTCCCTAGAGAGAATAATGTTGCAAACCTCAACAACAGTCCTGATTATTTTTTATTCATCATATACCAAGTAGTCTTTGAAAACCCGGGAAAATGCTATTCAGGTTTTCACAGTCGTCTTGCTTCTCAGCCAGAAGAGGGCACTGTGTCCCTGATTTTTTTTTTTCCCTTTGAAACTAAGTGGAAAGCCTTAGGAGAGCAAGTGATTTTTAGAGCCACACTGTTCTTTACACGTAAATAACAACACAACAACAAAAAGTTCATCTGTTGAAGACAAATTGTCAAAAGAAATATTAGTAATTGTAGACTGGGAAGATAGCGTGGAATGCTGCTCTGAGTACTGGGGTCACAGTGGCTTCCGTGAACATACTTCTTACGCTGCTAGCTCAGGTTAGAAATGAAGTGACAAAAAATGCAGCGAGGGCTTCTTGCTGGTGAGGAGCGGTGGGTAATATATTTGTTTGTATTATGGGATTGCAGTTCTACTAGAAGGAACACTTGACATTTTGATGAGTGCCTCCAGGGAGAAAAGGTACTAACTTCAGAACTTAGTTTTAATTATACTAAGGAGATTACATTATTCAAAAGCATCCCACTGGTAAGGTGCAACATTTCCTGAAACAGTTTAGTGGAAAATGCCACATTAATCAGTTCAATATTTCACTCAGAAGGCTTAATGATGGGAGAAGTTTAAAGTACCGTAGCAACGATAATGCAAAAGGAAAGGGAATAAAAGAATGTTCACTTGGAGGATAAGATTGAAATAGTTGCTAGTCCCTTTTGTGCCTTTCCCCATTAAAGTCTGGCTGGCTGTGCTGGAAACCCAGTGGGAATTAACATGTGGAACCCTACCATTCTGGAAACAGGAGGACCCTGAAAGGCAATGATGTGAGAGAGGAAGGATGTTATGTTCAAGCCATGTCCTCTGCCCGGGCTGGTCACTGCTGCGCCTCCATTATCAGTCCAGGTTGGTGATGAGTAGCTGCTTTCCCCCCACCCAGAAGGACAGAGCATCTTTGTAAATCTATAGTGAAAGTGAAAGTGAAGTCGCTCAGTCGCGTCCCATTCTTGGCGACCCTGTGGACTGTAGCCCACCAGGCTCCTCCGTCCATGGGATTCTCCAGGCAAGAATACTGGAGTGGGGTGCCATTTCCTTCTCCAGGGGATCTTTCCACCGAGGGATCAAACCCAGGTCTCCCGCATTGCAGGCAGACACTTTAACCACTGAGCTACCAGGTATTTGATGTTAAAGGGAGACGAGCAGAATGAGATTCTGGAGTGTTTTGTCTTCTATTCCTATTCTTTACCCACATCATGTTCTAATTAACTTTATGCATGTGTGCTAAGTTGCTTCAGTCATGTCCAACTCTGTGCGACCCTGTGGACTGTAGCCCCCCAGGCTCCTCTGTCCATGGAGATTGTCCAGACAAGAATACTGGAGTGGGTTACCAGGCCCTCCTCCAGGGAATCTTCCCGACCCAGGGATCGAACCCATATCTCTTATATCTCCTGCATTGGCTTCTCCATTCTACAAAAGTCGAATGAGAATTTGGTCTGAGAGTCAGAAAAGTATTTATCAGGTAGGCTCTCACCTGAAAGGGGACCAACACTCACTGTTGGGATGCTGAAAGTCTGGGCAACTGTGAGGATTGGAAAGTCAATCCAGATCTTGATGTTTGCAAACGAGCCTTATGGTTAGTCAAATTAGAGGAACAGTTAAAAAAAAATCCAGATTCATTTTTCTCCTGGGGTATTAGTCCAGCAAACAAGTATGGGGCCTTCACTGAAACCAGTGTGGGCATGGGTTAAGGAGCAAAAACAATCACTATTTGTGTGCTTTTGTTAAAATTTTTTTGGTCCAATTTTTAGTTTAATTTCTGTTTAGCTCTCACCACAAAGAAGCTGAAGTGTCTTGGAATAAAAACTAGAAATCAATACTGAGTAGCATAGCTGAATTGTCTAGAATGTACACCAGCTGAATTTCACTGTCTGTTTTCTTTTTTCTATGTCTTAGTAAATGTTATAACAGGTTTTTACTGTGTGCACTTGTGGGATCCCTCCTGCTTTGTACATCAGAGTCACCTTTGTTTTTACCTTTAAAGTTCTCTGCTTCTGTGGTGATACTTTTCTTCTTCCTGCAAGCCACTTTGTTTCTTTCCCAGAAGCAGGTGTCTATGTAACTTTACTGTGTATATTTCCTTCCACATATATCCTCCACCAAGAGGGTTTAACTTTGGTGCTCTCTGAAATACTAACTAGCTTTTCCTAATTCAGGAATTCCTAAGCATTTTATGACAGCATTATTCTATTCTTGTGTTTTGCTTCCAAGACTTTGTCAAGGTGATGTATATTTATTGAAAAATATTGTAGTGAACCTAGAATTTTGTTTCAAAATGTGCACAATCGCCCAGGAGATTTTGAGAACCTTTCAGGGAAACAATAAGTGTGATTTTACCATTAGAATTATTACTTTGATGTCATGGTAGCAAGGCTGTTACAGAACACATATCCTTAAAGGAGCTATAGGCAGGAATATTTTGTCTCCTAGTGAAAGGGTTGCTATCACTATCTTGATGGTTGTTGGAAAATCATACTGGATATTTCTATTTCTGTGTTGCTTTGTTTAATATTACACAGAGTCCTTTGGTTTTGGGTGAATTCTTCAAATTAGGTTGAATGCAGAGTCTTTGACTAGCTTGTTTTGAGTTCTTCAGTTATTCCATCTTGGAATCTCTGAAGCTGGTCTTGACCAGGATCAGGGATGTTGAAATCCATGAGGTTACCGTCTATTTTCTTGTCCTGACCATGATTTTCTAGGTTTAGGATCCCAGGTGTTGCTCCATTCTTCAAAATGTGGTTGACTGCATCTGTGGGTATTTACCAAATGGATTTTCTAAGCCTCATAACCACACCCTACTTTTTTTTTTTTTTAATTTATTTACAGAATTTTCTTGTTTTCAGTCAAACATCAACATGGATCAGCCATAGGTATACATATGTCCCCTCCCTCTTGAACCTCCCTCCCATCTCCCTCCCCATCTCACCCCTCTAGGTTGATACAGAGCCCCTGCTTGAGTTCCCTGAGACACACAGCAAATTTCCATTGGCTATCTGTTTTACGTATGGTAATGTAAGTTTCTCCAAGCCAGGCTTCAACAGTACGTGAACCGTGAACTTCCAGATGTTCAAGCTGGATTTAGAAAAGGCAGAGGAAACAGAGATCAAATTGCCAACATCCGTTGAATCATGGAAAAAGCAAGAGAGTTCCAGAAAAACATCTATTTCTGCTTTGTTGACTATGCCAAAACCTTTGACTGTGTGGATCACAACAAACTGTTGGAAATTCTGAAAGAGATGGGAATACCAGACCACCGAACCTGCCTCCTGAGAGATCTGTATGCAGGTCAGGAAGCAACAATTAGAACTGGACATGGAACAACAGACTGATTCCAAATTGGGAAATGTGTACGTCAAGGCTGTATATTGTCACCCTGCTTATTCAACTTATATGCAGAGTACATGCTGAGAAATGCTGGGCTGGATGAAGCACAAGCTGGAATCAAGATTGCCGGAAGAAATATCAATAACCTCAGATATGCAGATAACACCACCCTTATAGCAGAAAGCGAAGAAGAACTAAAGAGCCTCTTGATGAAAGTGAAAGAGGAGAGTGAAAAAGTTGGCTTAAAACTCAACATTCAGAAAACTAAGATCATGGCATCTGGTCCCATCACTTCATGGCAAATAGATGGGGAAACAATGGAAACAGTGACAGACTTTATTTCTTTGGGCTGCAAAATCACTGCAGCAATAAAATTAAGATGATTGTTCCTTGGAAGAAAAGTTATGACCAACCTAGACAGCATATTAAAAAGCAGATACATTACTTTACCAACAAAGGTCTGCCTAGTCAAAGCTATGATTTTTCTAGTAGTCATGTATGGATGTGAGAGTTGGACTGTGAAGAAAGCTGAGTGCCAAAGAATTGATGCTTCTGAACTGTGGTGTTGAAGAAGACTCTTGAGAGTCCCTTGGACTGCAAGGAGATCAAACCAGTCCACTCTAAAGGAAATCAGTCCTGAATATTCGTTGGAAGGACTGATGCTGAAGCTGAAACTGCAATACTTTGGCCACCTCATGCGAAAAACTGACTCATTGGAAAAGACCCTCATGCTGGTAAAGACTGAAGGCGGGAGGAGAAGGGGGCGACAGAGGATGAGATGGTTGATGGCATCACCGATGTGATGGACATGAGTCTGAGTAAACTCCGGGAGTTGGTGATGGACAGGGAGGCCTGGCATACTGTAGTCCACGGGGTTGCAAAGAGTCAGACCCGACGGAGCAACTGAACTGAACTAAATTGAATGTAAGTTTCTGAACCACACCCTAATCTTGTCAAAAGGTTGGAGAAGTGTGGAATGCTGTTTTTATAACACAATTGGAAAATACAATTCTAAATGTTTAACCACCTAGGAATCACTGGATTTTATATATCAGGATATAAACTGACTTGAAATGTGGAGTGCTAATTAACTGTTAGGAAAAGAAGCAATTACATTGCACCCGCTGGCATGAAATCTCCCTTGTTGGTTTAAAATAGCCGACTTTTCATTTAACACAAAGATTCTAGTGGAAGAAAAAGATAGATGTCACCTCACTCATACTTTGTGCAGAGGAGGACTTGGGTTTTAATTCTGTATCTGTCCCTTCCAAGTCCCTCTTCCACAGTCAGTTTTTGTGACTTTATGAATCGTTGCTGGCTCTTGATAAAAGCTGGAGCTGGCTGCTGGCCTGACCTCCTCCTGTGCTGATAATCTCTTATTATGTCGTCTTTTCTTAGGAGGCAATTGCACTACCACCCTAATAATAAACATTTACCAAGTCTTGTTATCTGCCTCTCCCTTGGGTAGTGCCAATCTGTCCCTAAAAATTGAAGCTCAGAGAGAACCTGGCCTTCCAAAGAATTTTTCCATGGCTTCTTGTCTTCAAAAACTTCTATTTGCTCACACTGTATGTGTTAACCTTGCCTGGCTCTGTTGCCCTTCTTATTTCTCTTCAGTATTCCAATTTATTCTATTGTTTGATTTCTCTAGAATCATACATCTGCCTGTCACAGACACTGTGCTCTGGGTATAGTCACAACAACTGTATATGTGTGTGTATGTGTGTGTATGTACATACATTATTGAATGAAGCACAAGCTGGAATCAAGATTGCCGGGAGAAATATCAATTACCTCATATATGCAGATGACACCACCCTCATGGCAGAAAGTGAAGAGGAGCTAAAGAGTCTCTTGATGAAAGTGAAAGAGGAGAGTGAAAAAGTTGGCTTAAAGCTCAACATTCAGAAAACAAAGATCATGGCATCCAGTCCCATCACTTCATGCCAAATAGATGGGGAAACAATGTAAACAGTGACAGACTTTATTTTCTTGGGCTCCAGAATCACTGCAGATGGTGACTGCAGCCACAAAATTAAAAGACACTTGCTCCTTAGAAATGCTATAACAAACCTTGACAGTGTATTACAAAGCAGAGACATTACTTTGTCAGCAGAGGTACATCTAGTCAAAGCTATGTTTTTTCCAGTGGTCATGTATGGATGTGAGAGTTGGACCATAAAGAAAGCTGAGTCTCGAAGAATTGTTTTTGAACTGTGCTGTTGGAAAAGACTCTTGAGAGTCCCTTGGACCGCAAGGAGATCAAACATCAATCCTAAAGAAAATCAATACTGAATATTCATTAGAAGGACTGATGCTGAAGCTCCGACACTTTGGCCACCTGATTTGAAGAACCGGCTCATTGGGAAAGACGCTGGGTAAGATTGAAGATAGAAGGAGAAGGAGATGACAGAGATCTGGTTGGTTGGATGGCATCACTGACTCAATGGACTTGAATTTGAGCAAACTCCGTGAAGTGCCGAAGGACAGGGAAGCCTGGCATGCCACGGTCCGTGGGGTCGCAAAGAGTCAGACACAACTAAGTGACTGAATAACAACATATTTATTTGGTTTATTACCAATAGATATTGGCTTTCTGACTTCCCTGGTGGCTCAGTGATAAAGAATATGCCTGCCAATGCAAGAGACATAGGTTCCATCCCTGGGTCAGGAAGATCCCCTGGAGAAGGAAATGGCAACCCACTCCAGAATTCTTGCCTGGGAAATCCCATGGACAGAGGAGTCAGACGGGCTACAGTCCGGGGGTTACAAAGAGTTGGACATGACTTAGTGACTAAGCAACATTGGTTTACTGCCTTAAATAAGTTCATATATACAACACTATGTTTCTACTTCTCTGTACCTTCCTGCATACTCACCACCAAAAATTTCCATCCATCCCCATACAGTTGCTCCCCTTTACCCTTTTTTTTTGGGATTTTGTCCTCTCCCCTCCTCTACCTCCCTGGTAACCACTACTCTGTTCTCTTTAATTTATGTGATGTAAATAACTATTTATTGCATGATGATTAGTTAAAGAAAACAAAAAATATTTGAAGTTGCATTTCTTTTTATAAATTCAATCCATTTAAAATTTAGAGAATTTGCTATTCTTTTGTTATTTAACTTTTAAAAACCATTTCAATGCCACTGAAAGATTGTTATTTTTTGCTAAACTTTCAGAAATTACCAAATTAGTGAGGACTGTAGCTATGTTCTCAATCTCACCATGTTTCAGAATCACCTGGAAACATTTGAAAATTCAGTTGCTTAACCTGCTTGTCTAAAGATGCTGATTCAAGGTGATCTGGGACTTAACCACTTAGAATGACAGTGAGATTGACTGCAGGAAATATCAGGCAGTGAAGAGGTTTGAGCACATATCATTATTGAGCAGAATACGTTAGAACTGGTTTATTTGTCTTCCTTTTATTTATCTCCTAAGTTTTAACTACAAACTGTGATTTGCTTCATGGTATATCTTAATATTGTATTCTTCAAACCAGGATGTTGTAAGAAAATTATTTAAATAATAAGAAAATCATGTTAAAACAAAGAAATATTCATCAGTGCTCTTCCTTTGAAGTGTAAAATTCTTACCAGTCACCTTTTTTTTTTGATAGCAATCAGTGCAGGTGTTTGCATTTTATTTAGGAAATGGTTCTTCTAAATTTTGAGCACATATTAAAATTAAAAAAAACCCCACATATTAGGAACCAGCAGTTGCATTTCTAGGAATCTTTCTTGCAGAAATACTTGTATACTTGTATGAAGGTTTTCTCAGGAACAATGAATATGATGGCAAAAAAAAAAAAACAAAAAACTGTACAACAACACAAACCAAAATGACTGTCATTGGGGCAAAGAGTAAGTAAAATTTGAAGCTCCACACAATGGGTGAATATGCAGTTGATAAAAATGAGTTATGTGTTCTGTCTTGGAAGGGTGTATGTGATATTTTTTAAGTGAAAGAAACAAGGTGAAGAAGACTGTAGACAACAATATAGTCCTCCCACTCCTTGTTTTTGTTTTTGGTAAAAAGAGAGCACTGTATGGCTGTGTGCTTGCTTGCTCAGTCGCTTCAGTTGTGTCTGAGTCTTTGTGACCCCATGGACTGGGGCCCACCAGGCTCCTCTGTGCATGGGCTTCTTCAGGCAAGAATACTGGAGTGCTTGACATTTCCTTCTCCAGGGAATCTTCCTGGCCCAGGGATCAAACATGAATCTCTTAGGTCTCCTGCATTTGCAGGCAGGTTCTTTACCACTAGTGCCACCTGGGAAGTCCAGAACAACCAGGAACTCTCCGCATTGCTATCTGGGCTTTTTTTCTGGGGAGTGTGATAAGCAGTGGGAATGAGGAAGAGCTTTTACCATATTACTGTATCATTTCACAGTCCTTCTTTAGCAGGCATGCATGACCTATGTAACTAAAAGCAAAAGGAAAAGAGAAGCAACCAAAAGTAGAAGCAGTCATCCCTGGGGCTCAGTCTGGAGGCCTCAGGCTGCCGTCCCCTTCCCAGAGGGGCAGAATTCACCACGGAGTGTATTGCTCTGGCAGAACTACATGCCGCTCCTCCCAGATACCTGGTCCTGGGACGGATCCCTGCCCTGGTTCTAGACCAAGCTGTTCTGCCCTCACAGTGGACTACCTGGCAGCCTGAGCAGCGGCTCCACTCTGGTGGCCAGTGAGG
The DNA here is from genome assembly GCF_029378745.1 of Bos indicus. NCBI lineage: Eukaryota > Metazoa > Chordata > Mammalia > Artiodactyla > Bovidae > Bos > Bos indicus. The sequence goes on from NC_091779.1 coordinate 17,146,657, forward strand.
GTTGTGGCCCCGAGCGAGGTCTGAATGAAGTACAGGGAGGGGAGCAGGGGCCGGCTGGGCTGAGCTGGGCCCTTAGAGGGGATTTCAGAAATTAAACTGCAGATCACACCTCAAAGGTGGGCAGGCCCTCCTGTTGCTCTCGTTGACGCAGGCACCTTAAATAAGTTCCCCCAGAGAACTCATAGGAGAGGTGACTCTGTTTCAGATCTTTTATTTAATTCTCATTATATTCCACTGTCCAGTTTCTCAGTGTCATGGCCAGGTTTCATGAGCCAGGCACTGAAAGTACTTTGCATGTACTATTTTAATTAATTCTTACAATAGCCTATGAGGTGGGCATATTATTATCCTCACTTTATGGATCAGGAAACTGGGGCCTAGAAAGATTAAGTTCTTTGGTCAAATTCATATGAATAGTAAGTGGCCAAGCCAGGATTTGAACTCAAGTGCTCATCACTCTGGTCCATCCTCTTGTGTATGTCAAACCCTTCATACCTTTAACCCCTCTTCTTTGAAGTTCTAAAAAAGAATTGAACCACTACCATGATAAATGCATGGCTCCTTCCTTTAGGAAAAAAAGGTCTTAGAATTTAAGGTTAAGATAATGGTTTTAAAACTAAGATTTTGATGTAAGCAACCTAAAAATTAACGCCATTTTCCTAAATTATAATTTTTCATTGTCCTTTGCTTTGATAATATTTTCCTGGTGTTCTACTGAAAATTGCGACTCAAAATTTGTATGTATAATTTAGCACATATAAGGGAAGCAGAATAGCAGAGTGGTAAAAACATGAACTTGACTCAGATTCCTTGAGTTTAAATCTTTGCTTCACCATTCATTAGCTGTGTGACAGTAGGCAAGTTACTTAGCCTCTCTGTGCCTCAGTTTCCTTATCTGTAAATTTCTTCTTTTACAAAACAGCAGTACCTGTGTCATAGCGTCGTTATGACATTTGAGTGATATTGTTAAGCACTTAGAACAGTATCTGGCACATGGCAAATGCTATAAATGTTACATAATTAAAAATAAAGTACAGTACAACCAAACTGTGTAGAATCTAACCCACTGTTTTTTTTAAGGGGGAGTAAAGAATAAAGAAACCCATATTTCATGAACTTCTCTGGTAGCTAGCAATAGCTAGTATTGTACCAAATACAGCCTTAAAAATTTCCAGCTAAGTAAAAATCTCCTTCTGATTCAAGCAGAAGATCGTGATACTCAAGAAATGGATTCTGGGTCCACCAAGAAGTGTACTTAATAACAAATGGGAAACAAGCCCCTAAGACAGCGTGCTTTCAGCCAGGTTCTGGGGCTTGGGGCCTGGGGACTTTGGGTTATGCTGCTCGATCAGCGTTGTTAATGTGGCTGTTAGCCTTGAGACTTCCCTGGTTTTCATCACACATGTCCCGGTTTTTCTATTTTAAGCTTCTACTCGTTTCCTCTAAATTTCATTCTTTAGGGCCTTACCCTGTGTTTCTTTTGTGTCTCACATTCTCAGAGTTGGCATTACGGTTTTAGTGTCTTTAGGGCAATAAAATCTATATTTCACTGTAACAAATAGGAGCAAATCTTAAGATTTCTAGCTGGGATTCTTTGCAGCCTTTCCCCTATTGATGTTAGCAATTTCATTTTGCTCTAATTGTCCCCAGTGGTCCAAACAGGCAGGAATTCAGCCCTCACCAATGGTTGCTCAGCTGCTAAAACCTTTTCCTGCCTAGAAAATGGATCATGGGGGCAAAGATTAACCCCCTTTTAACACTGGGCAGAGTTGGGAGAGATGGCAGTGTCTGCATTTTGGTTTTATCTATTGATTATTGTTACCATCATCGCCTTTGCTGTTAGTAAGGGAAGAAAGAGCAATGGCTACATGAGAACAGTGAAGCCACACGCAAAGTTCACAAAGCCCTTTGGAATCTCTCCAGCTGAAAAGGATCATAAAATGTAAAATAACCTTATTAATAATAATACTTTTATGATCATAAACAGAAACAAGTAAAATCAAGCTTCTGGTTCTTGGAGCTTTCCACCGACTTCCCTAAACAGTAGACTGTGGTGCCTTTTCTCTCCTTTCTCTTTATTGCTTATCATGTATTCTCTAACACGCACCTCTGCAACTGCCATAAGCAAATCATTTAACCCATAGGAGGAATAATTCTGGGCAAGCGATGTCAGTGCAAACAGAGCTATGGCTGTAAAGACCAGCTATGCACAGACACCCAAAGAAAAGGACTTAAAATTATCAAGTGATATATCAATAGCAAATACTGCCACTAATTGATACTAACAATACACACATAGAACCCCAAAAATGTAGGAGCTGTATTTCAGAGCTCTAACGAACCAAGCCAGGAGAAATGGAGAGCTGACGTTCTGAGCTTTGTCTCTGTGGCAGGACCACGCTCCTACTGCATTTAATCACACTCCTAATACGATTTAACCCACTGTAGGGCTTCCCAGGTGGTGCTAGTGGTAAAGAACCCACCTGTCTGTGCAGCAGACATAAGAGATGAGGGTTTGATTCCTGGGTCAGTAAGATCCCCTGGAGGAGGGCATGGCCATCTCTCCAGTATTCTTGCCTGGAAAATTTAATGGACAGAGGTGCCTGGTGGGCTACAGTCCATAGAGTCACAAAGAGTTGGATAAGAATGAAGTGACTTCACACACACACACACACACAGGATACTGTGACAAGCTCCAGTGAGGACATTGACAAGTGATTTCTGGTCCTAGGTTTGGTTGGGTGCTAAAAACAGGTTTTATCCTCACTGGATGATATTATTGAGTATATTAATTATAATGAAAGATACAGAGAAAGTAGGTCTCTGACATATCTGCTGCAGAGCAGTAAATACAGTTTGTTCTCCCTCACCTTCAAGTTCAGTGAAGCTTCCTTTGTGCTCTGCCCTCTAACATTCGGTAGAGCAAGGCCTCAGCTGGGGGTGTGAGGAAGTGCATGTAGCTTAGTTCAGAGCACACTGGATCTGAACTCTGGCCTCACCATTTATTGGCTGTGTATCTGAAAGGTAAGTGACTTCCTCGTGCCTCATTCCCTCTGTAAGATCCCGACCTCATAATTATATATGAGAATTCAGTGACCAATGTATGTTAAGTATCTAAAACAGTACCTGGCCACACTCTGAAGCATTCACTAAAGATTACTTACTACTTATACACGTCATAGATAATCTTTGAGATGTTTCAAAATGTCCCACATGGATGCAACCTACTTTACCAGCCTAGAAGTATGGTATAAAACCATATCTCTTTTTTGGATTCCAGTTAAATGGCTTGAGCCATCTCACTCAACTGAGTGTCCAGCTTTTTTGGTTCTACCCTCCTGGGATAAACTTTAGGAGCCTTGGTATCCTAAGGACCTATCTTGCTGCTAGAGCCAGAGCTGAGACATGCCCCTCTAAGAGTGAAAACATGTAATGATCACTGGGAACTTATTTCTGTTTGAGCTAATGCATTGCCAAGCTGCAGATCCTGGTAACACAACAAAAGCAGGGAAATAAAAAAATCTTTTGAGTCATCATTTCTGGGAAAACACTGTGGCTGTGTCTGAGGGAAGTGGCTGAAGCCTCAAACGCCGTGCAGTCCCGCCCCCATGTTGGTTTTTCAGGGTTTGAGGAAAGATCGTCCTTCACCCCTTATTAATGACTGGCCAGAGGAATTTCACACCAAAGTTGAGCAGGTATCCCAATTTGACAGACATTTTTTTATTCACTCACACAGCTGCTTCCCAGAGCACAATACAGATTCAGAACCACTATTCCTTTTACTCCCTGACTTCATAGAGGGCAGGCCCCCTTCCTTTCTACTGGGACTCTCAGTCCCATGCTGACTTTATTTCAGCAGACTCCTTGTCTTTTTCACTGATCCTTGATCTGGGGCACCCCTGATAGGTTTCAGTAATTTTGAAAAGTTGTGAGTCTCATCCCTTTACTTTAGGAAAACCTACATTTTTGTCTGAATTTGCCCATTTATTCCCAACCCTGAATGCCAACAGCTTTTTTTTTTTTTAATCAGGAAAAAGTATATTCTAGCTTACCAGACATGAAGCTGCAGTCCTATTTTAAAATTTTTGCTTTGCTTGATAATCGTTTTTATGGATTATCAGTAGTGAGAGAGTGTTCTGAGAGCTGTCGACAAAGTGTCAAGTAGAATGACTGAATAGCACATATCATTTCCTTGTGACCTTTATTTGATTGTGCATTGAACAACTCTACTTTCTCAAGAGAAAGTAAAGAGGAAAAATATTTTTCAGGAAGAGGAAACATATTAATCTGCTACAAATATTTATTGAGCACTACTAAGGTATTTTGAGTCTATTTTAATATAATTGGAATATTTTGAATATTTCTCAATTTAGGAAAATTCATATAGAGGAAAATAAACATTTTTAAATCTTCCTTGGACAATTTTTTTTTTTTACAAAAGCTCAAAGCCATTTAAATTGTTTCCTAGAATTTCAGCTAGCTATTGCTGTATAATATCACCCCAAAGCTTAGTGTTTTAAAACACTTGTTTTTTTACCATCTGTCATGACTCTGTGGGTTGACTGGGCTCAGTTGGGAGGTTCTTCTGCTCTACATGGTGTTAGCTGGGGCTGCTGTCATCTAGGGGCTCAATTGGGGTGTAATATCCAAGATGCTTACTCTCATGACTAGCAGTTGGTACTGGCAGTTGACTGGAAGCTCTGCTAGGGAAGTCTACCAGATTTCTTGGTTCTCCTGCATATGATTTCTTTGTGAGTCTTGGACTCCTCAGAGCATGGTACCTGGGTTCCAAGTGGGAGAGTCTCAAGAGAACAAGTCCTATTGTGCAAGCATTTATAAAGCCTTTGCTTGTATTTTGCTTGACAGAGTCCCATTGGCCAAAGTCATTCATGTGGCCAAGCCCAGGATGTGGCTAGGGACCACAGAAGGGGATGAATACTAGAGGTTCAAATTAAGTTTCACCAAGGTGACAATTGAGCACAGCCAGAAACTCTTCTGAATTCTAAGAGAGCTAAATGGCAGTCCTAGAATTCTGGAGCTGATAGGTACCTTAGAGATTTTATAGTTCAGCTCCTTGTTTGGATGAAGAGACAGAAACCTGGAGAAAGTGATTTACTATTTCAAAGTGACAACCCAAACCTGGACAATTAATTGTAAAAATGACTTTGATTCAGGCTGTATCCCTGTCCTACCTACCCACGTGGGCTGGTCCAGCTCCTGACTTTACAAAGCTCTTACCGCCTAGACAGGGCTAAGTGTGCAGGTTAGATCTCCTAACATCCAATGCCACATTTAACCACAGTACTTCATTGCTTTCCCATTGTTAATTAAGTGTGTAATGACTATATTAAAGTTAGTTTCAGGTTCTAATTTATGACACAGTAGTTATGTTTTAATGTACACTTTATGGTACATTGGAGTCCCTGAATAATCAGTGTGTACTCCCTCTAATCCTGCCTGGTTTATATACTTGGAGAAAATTTTATTATTTTAAACAATTATAAGGATTTATAGTTCTTGAATCTTTGCTTTTGTGAAATATTTTTGTTCATGTCTACTATTTACTTGAAGCCAAGTCCTTTGTCAGGAATACAGCCTCTAATTATAACATTGTTCCTGTGGGAAAATGTAATTTGCTTTTCAATGATCCACTTTATGACATGGTCTCTAGGAATGTGCTGTCTGCAATAAAAAGCAAGTAGAGACTGCAGACTCCTGTAACTTCTTGCCAATTGCCTGGCATGGTAAGACCAGTGTTTATAAAGTAGCTCTAATTTTTTTGTTGGCGTGTGAAATTCAAGCTAGGAAATAATGACACATTTCACTGGGATTGAGCGTGTGTGGGGAGGGATGGGCTAGGAAGCAGACAAGGAAATGAGCAGGTTGCTTGGTTTGGTTTTCTCCACAGTCATCTCATCAGTAATCGAGTCCTGTCTGTTGTCCATAGTGTCTCTCACTTTGGTCCTCTCTTCCCAGAAATAGAATGGCAGTTACAACAATGGGCAGCAAGTGGAGCGAGAGGGGCTCACAGTGCTGTGGGATGACGAGGCAGGCTCTGGGCGCTCCTGAAGGACTTCCTGTTGGAAAGGGAACACCTTCTCTTGGGGCCTAGTCCTGCCTCCTCTGAGAGGAATTTCCTCATTGCTTTGCTCAGGGAAAATGTACAGTGATTCCCATTTAACACATGCGTGTGCAGGACAGGTATTCACCAAAGTAGAATATTTTCAGTGAAAAGCATCCTTCCTGATCATGGGCAACAGTCCTAGGGTCAGACCCCTTTAGCTCCTCACAGACTTTCTAATTTTCTTGACTCTGGCTTCCTGAGGCTTTTGCTCCAGCTTCCTTTCTGGGATCCTTTACCACTTGGTCCAAAACAGTCTAGATCATGCTTCATGATTAAAAACAAATAGTCCACTAAAAAGTAAGGAATCATAGAAGAAATTATAATGTAGAGTCTCTACCCCTGAACTCTGAATACTAGATCTGAATCCTTCCAGAGTCAGAGGTCACGGCCTTCCAGGATCCCCAGTGGTTCTCCCACCTCGGTTCCTGGTCTGCAGCCTTTTTGCAGGGGCCTGATTACCTCGCTTCACTAAGACAGATGTTAGCTCTCTTCCCTAGCTGAAGTTTGGGTCATAGCACATGAGCCCTCAAAAGACAGGCTTGAAGAAGGTCCGTATTCCTCCTCATACCTGCTCTCCACTAGCCCCTCTCCCCTATGGTCATAATCTGTTGGGATAATTACCCAATGGAAAACAATCTTTTGTACAGTGGAGCTGGATCTTTCCTGAGATTTAGGTTCTAAAGTCAGTGTGTAAGGAAAAATCTGTGTAAGGACTTAACTTTGGAAACCGTTTGGAGGAGAGCCACATTGCAGATGGACCCACCTTTCTCACGAAGCCTAGTAGAGCCTGGCTGGCCCTTCGAGTTTGGAACAGGTCCAGCATTTCCTCAGCAGAACACCAGGTGAAGTAGCTGTTCTGTGTTTTCTTTTAACTTCAGAATTCCATTTACTGCAGTGAGATATTCATCTGCTTAAGGCACAGGGTCTGAAAACCGTGGAGGGCACAGCAGAACCTAAGTTCCTACCCACTCCTGCCGCAGTAGTGTCCATACTTTTTAACTAGCTTCTCACTCTCTTCCTTTGTCCTTTTCTCCCTCCTTCCCTTTCTCGGTGTCTATAGGTATAATCCTGTGAATTCTATGCAAGCCTGACGGGATGGCCTCAACATTATTATGCAAAACAGTTTAACATCTCAATATGAAGAACTTTATAATTCCAGAGAGAGTATATTTAGATTTATCTTTGTAGGACCCAAAAAGCCTGTTAAAGTGTCTGTTTTCCTCTCCAAAATTCAAAAGCAATATACTTCCAAAGGTAAATTCAAACTATAGTCTGTATGTAGAGAAACAAGGTGTGCTAGAAGCTTTGAAATATGGCCAGCTTCTGGCTGTGGTCCTGTAAGCAGAGATGAGCTCTTACCCCACTCAGAGTACCTGATTTCAGTGTTCCTGCTTCCCAGTGTCTCCCCCTGGAAACCCTGACCCTTCTCTTCATACTGGCCCAATGGCACCTCAGACAAACCAGGCCTGGGACCTTCATGCAGGCCATTTGACCTGTCCAGAGTACTCCCACTATCTAGTTCCTCATCCCCTTCACTTTGCCTCCACTGAACCTTCCCAACCTTTAATCCCTAGGTCAACTCCTGAGCCACTCTTGACCATAGTCTTTAATGCTCTTTCACCCTCTCAGTAATTGTACCATAAGATGTCTTGATGTTCAGCTAACATTAAAAATGTATCCTATGTATGTGCCAGGTACTGTTCTGAGAATTTTTGATGTGTTAACACATTTATTCCCCACAAGTAGATCATAAGGTAGCTATTACGCTTTCCACTTTATAGATGAGGAAACTGATATACAGAGAGGTTATGTAAGCTGCCCAGTGTCACATGGTGAGTTAATGATAGAGCCAGGATTCAGGCCCAGAAGTTGTGATGCCGAAGCCTGTACTTTCCATCACTGTTGTACTGCCTCCCATTGGTGTGTGTGTGTTCAGCTGTGTCCGACACTTTGTGACCCCATGCACTGTAGCCCACCAGGCTCCTCTGTCCATGGGATTTTTCAGGCAAGAATACGGGAGATGGCTGCCATTTTCTACTTCAGAGGATCTTCTCAACCCACGGATCAAACCCACATCTCTTGTGTCTCCGGTATTGGCAGGCAGATTCTTACTGCACCACCTGGGGAGCTCCCAGGTGCTTATGTACAAACTCTGTTTCTTGTCTTTTTATGCAGTGTTTCTTCTCTCTTACTTTGTATAGCTTCCTGCAGAGCAGACCATCATGGTATATACATATGTTTTCATAGCAGTAAGGATTGTGCCTTGCATCAACAAATGATAGAATAATAATAATGTTAGAGAAGTTCAATAAATATTTATTGGATGATAAAAGGACAAAAGCCAAAATATAGATTCTTATCAATTACAAGAGTCTCTGGATGTGGTTTGGGCTTACTAAAAGATCCCTGCTGTTTCTCACCGACATAGTCTTAACAGTTTACAAAGCATTTGAATATGATCTGACTCTCGGGACACTCCTGTGAATGTGAGTGGAGCAGATATCGTGCCTCTTCTACAGCTGGGAAAACTGAGCCAGACACAGAGAAGTTGGTTTGCCTCCGTCACCCTTAGTGGCGAGCTGACCCAGAACCCAAGGCTCCGAATTTCTAGTCCCGTAGCATTCAACCTCAGATTTTGCCCAGGGCTGGCTCAATCTAATGCAGACCGTGGTTTGGCTCTGGGTTTGTCCATTAATGAAACCAGGATGTTCTATTGTAAATGGATATAAATGGTAGCATTGAAAGAGTTGGAGTGTGGCGAGATAGGGAAGGACACACTGCGTTCATACACCAGCCTCTGTCTAAGGGGACAGTACCCTCAGGATGATCATGGAAACAGGTTTAAATTAATGTCACGCTGTTCAACAATACCTTCTTCATTCATGTTGAAAATCAAGTGGTGGGAAAGGTGAATATCAGAAAAACATAGAAAATAATCATAGAGAGATAAAAAGTGGAGTCAGTCATGGGGAGGTTTCCATAATGCAAATCAGAGAAATTTTTATTTTGGAGGGATAAGGTAAAAAGAGGCAAATCTGTACTAACAAGTACAAATTCAAATCAAAGCCAGAATTTGAGCTGGCAGGCCTTGTTTGGAAACTCCTTTTGTTTATAATGTAGGTTTTCCCCCTTTATGAAGCAGATGCTTATACAAGCATTACCAATGTTGTCAATAATACTGTAACATTTGCCTTCCATCCCTTTGTTGCTCAGGGAACATGTTGGGTTTCGGCACATTTAGCTTTGCCATTTACTCCACAAATCGCAGCTGTGTAGTGCTACAACTAAGTCAATTTTACTGAGAATAAAAATTGAAAAATATTCTCCTAACAACCTTTCTAGTGATCATAGGCCTGAAATACTTTGGCGAGTCTTTTTTTTTTCCCTCAAACAACTTGGTTTCAGTACAATGATGCTTCAATAAGAATCTTCCTGCAAATTTAATTCAAAAGGGAAGGCTTTGTTGTTATTAAACACAATGGCAGTTTGTACATCTCCACATCATTATGTTGCTTCTCATTATGGTAATTCATTTGCTTCTGCTTTGTATGGATATCAAATAAAAATCACTCTCGCTCCTGGCAAGTGATTGCCATTATGGTAACACTCTGGGAGCCCAGCTAAGCGGTACTTGGTGTCATAGCAAACACAATTAGCAAAATGGCATCCACAGTGGCTTTATGGAATTGCCCTGTGGTGAGGCTCTGCGTTTTCTATTTAGCAGGGCTGTAGGTTACTGGGCTTTGCCGTGTGCCTCCTCTGTTTTCATCTTTGTACCATTTTCTGTTCAAATGGAACAACATGAGGCCTTTGTATGCATTTTACTTTCTCTCTGTTTTTTTTTTTTCTGATGGGCTCTTCCTCAGCACTTGCCAGGCTCACAGAGCTCTGAGTTATCCTGCCTTCCTATGAGCCCTCGTTTCTCTAAAGAATGGTCAATGACAGCATCACCAAATGCCCACTATGTTATCTTTGTATATTTATTCATTTTGTTATTGTTGCTCTCTGTTGCCACTAGTTAGCAATTAGAGAGGTAATGAGTTTTTTGTATGAAGTTAAAACTTTAAAAGTCATTATTAATTCCCTCTATATTTAAAAGAGAAAACAATTTTCACTCTTCTGCAGTGGACAGATTTGGGTGGGGTTTCAACCATGGCTTAAGAACCTCAGTCAGTGAATAGCTCGATGAGGTTGGCAGCCCCTTCTCCCTTTTCGAGATAAAAAACAGACATGGTTCTTGGCTGAGCCTTGACAAAGAAGAGTGTCTGAATTTAGATGGAGTGTATGGAGGCACAGGGTTTGGCCTGTGTTTGCGGTTGACTCCTCCTCAGCCTTTAATATTTGTTTTAATATTTCTTGGAAGATTTTCCTGATGCCTCCAGGCAGGAATGATGCTCTGCCATTTAGGCCGCTTGTATATCTTTCTCCTGAACAACCAAGTCCTTTTTTCCCCTTCTTATACTTCTTATTCCTCTTTCTCCCCACTCCCCTTACTTCCCCCTCTTTCTGCTTTTCTGCTTCCTGATCAGAGAATCTGTAGCCTGTGCCCTGGGATAATCCTATTTGGCTCTAAGAGGTGATTTATGGTTTGTTGAAGTTAATCAGAGACTCATATTTCTCCTCCAAGTGATTAGTTTATGCCAATGGATGTACAGTTTTGGCCAATGAAATCAGTCCTGAATATTCATTGGAAGGACTGATGCTGAAGCTGAAACTCAATACTTTGGCCACCTGATGCTAAGAACTGACTCATTGGAAAAGACCCTGATGCTGGGAAAGATTGAAGGCATGAGGAGGAGGGGACGACAGAGGATGAGGTGGTTGTATGGTATCACCGATGCGATGGACATGAGTTTGAGTAAGCTCTGGGAGTTGATGATGGACGGGGAAACCTGGCATACCGGAGTCCATGGGGTTGCAAAGAGTCAGACATGACTGAGCAACTGAACTGACTAACTGCTGGGAGACTTCTGAAACAGTTTTCCTTTTTTATTAAAGGAAATACATGTAAGAGAAACTTTTCTTTTTCTGCTTGTGTGTGAGGATGTGATGCCTGGAACTGTGGCAGCAATTTTGTGATGATTTGAATCAAGTCATGAGGATAAGAGTCAACATGCCAAAAAAGACTATGTGAAAAAACAGAAATAATTTGGATTTTTAATGAGTTTTTGAGTCAGCAAATTAGCCTACCATGAACTTCTTCCAGATGAAAAGAATGTTTCTTGTCATTTAAGACATTTTAGTCCCATTTTCTCCTATTTGTAGAACAAAACACCAAAATAAATACTCTGCTACTCTACTTTGTACCTTTAGAAATGGTCTTATTGGACATTGTTTTAATTAATTGTTTTAGAGTCTAACTTTTTCTTTAGATGGAAGTCTGAGGGTAGGTCTTATTAATTTTGCAGACCATGGCCCCTAGATTGGACCTGTTATGGACAGGCGCTCAACCAGTGCTTCATGTTCATCACTAGCCAGTCCAGACTCACTGGCTGAGCAGTTCTCCAGATTTTAGCCCAAACCTGTCAAAAAGGGAAGAAAAGCCAAATTAAAAATCTCTTGCACTTAAATGTAGAAATCAGATATACTGTCTTTTCTGCTAAATCAGATCTATGATTTTCTAGATGAGCTACACCCAGCAACATTTTGTTATTGTACCTTCTTCAGGTCTTCCCTGGTGGCTCAGTTGGTAAAGAATCTTCCTGCAATGTAGGAGACATGGGTTTGATCCCTGGGTTTGGAAGATCCCCTGGAGAAGGAAATGGCAACCCAACTCTATTATTCGTGCCTGGAGGATTCCATGGACAGAGGAGCCAGGTGGGCTATAGTCCGTGGGGTTGCAAAGAATCAGACATGACTGAGGGCCTAACACACACACACACTCCTTCAGAAAATATGTTCCTGAAAAGTTAATCATAAATGTAAATTTTGTAAATATATTTTGGTTATGATTCAGTCAATATCTAAAGGAATCCCATGTCACCCACCCTTGCAAGCAAAAAAAAAATTATATATATGTATATAAAATGAAAGGAAAAATTCTCATTAGTCAGTGTCTAATTTATCAGGATTCTTAAGAATATGTATACAGAGGAAGCTCATCTTTTTATATAGAACTCAAATAGTTGAAGTCATTGCCCTTATGGGGGGCCTGTATTTTCCTTTTATGAAATGAGAAACGTGACAAATAGACAAGCTACCATGAAATTGATTTCGTTTCCAAACTTTCTAGGTTATATCATAGGATATAATATGCTTATTCAGCCCCAGTTCCTAAGTTTTTATCACTACAAAGTCAGCTTTTAGGTTAGTGATGCATCTTTTTTAAATTGAAAGAATGTTTAGAAGGATGGCTCCCAGGCTGATCCTTAAAGGCCTGTCCACGCTTAACCTGCTGACAGTAAAGAAAGTGTAATGGTGGTGGCTTCACCAAGCAGCGCCCGGTGTCACTGCTGTCAGCTGGGCCTGGAGGCCAAGTGGGGGCTCTTTCCCATTCTACTTCCACCTCTGGGGATGGTCTTTAAAATTAATTTTTTTTGTTATTTTAAAATTTCTTATTATGCATTTTGATCTACTGCTGGGGATTGGCTTTCCCTTGGCACAGTGGCCTGGCTCCCCCCTTGCTTCCTGTCTCACTCCTCTGTGGAGATGAGACCAGGTTTTGGGTGGGAGCACAAATAGAGTGAAATGAAGGTGAGCCCTGACACTCCTGCCCCGTGCTCCCCATGGTCAAGTTCCAGCTGTCTCACTCCTGCCCTCTCCCCCCAACTCCCGCACCCCCTCCCCCAATCTTCCCTACTCACGCCCTTCCTCCCTCCCTCCCTCCCTCCCCACACTGCCACAGTTCTTCTCCTTGCTTCACCCTGTCAGGTCCACTCTGTTTTAAAGAAAGATAAGGGGTTGAAGTAGAGAGCTGAGGTTGGTTGATTGGAAGAGCTAAAGAGTTTTTGTTTAATAAGAAGAGGAGAGAGGAAGATACTTTTTTCTCTTTTAATATCATGCAATTCTTGATAGCCCCACATGCAGTTCTTCCCACCATTCTGAGTTTGCAGGCCCTCCTGTATCAGAGGCAGGGAGCTTTCTAAGCTGTGAAGATGCAAGTGTCTAGTGAAGGACTCTGAACGCTAGAGAGCAGTCCTCATCAGAGGCCTTGTAGTGCTGAGAGGGCAGAAGTGCTGATTCAGAGCTAAGGCTTTTATGGTTATTTTGAAACATTATTAGTAAATTGTAAAAATGTGTACAGATTCTTATAAAGCAGTCTCCTGAAACAAAAAACTAAGAGGGATTTAAATTTTCACGTACATGTGGATTGTACCAGTCATACCTATCTATTTCTCTCTGCACCCACTGCATCTTCAAACTCCACTTATTTTGGCTGCTACCTTATTTGTTCAGGCCATAACCAGCTCTCCCCTGAATTACTGTTGCTACTATTTTTTTCCTAAATATTTTTTTCATATGTCTTTCATAGAGATCTAAGATAAATACTGGACCATGTCAATCCTTGCTTAAAATCCTTCAAGCTCTCATGGTTGCTCTTAAGATAGGTTCCAAACTCCTTAGCTTGAAATACTACTTCTTAAGCTCATGAGGTCAGGAAACATGTCTATCTTCTCTCCATATGTCTTTGAACCCAGCACACTATGAAATAATTAAGACTTTGTAAATTTTTATTTCAACCACGTCTCCAAGATAACTTTAATTCTGTAGGGTGACTCCCTTACTGGAAGTCACTCAAGCATCCCGGCCATTGATATCTGGATAACCTAGTTTCTATGACCACTATGATAGAGGGTTGTACAAGGATTTTTTCACTGTTTTAGTGAAAAAGAGATGCTTGTAGCCCATCGGCCAGATTAGATATGTTGTTCCAGCCTAACTGCAAAGGAGTCTGGGAAACACTGTCTTCTTGCATCCTCACAAAGAGGAAAAGGAAATGAAACTTGGGGACTATGTAGCATTGTACCTGCCGCAGTTAATCAAGAATGAACAACACAGACTTTTTGGAAATGTGCTCTCTGTATTATGATAGCCCTGTCTGAGCCATGGAGGTTTAATTTCAACCTATAAGTTGGATGAATGGTTTCCCTGAACGTCTCTGCTGTTTCCACTCTGACATGCTTGTGGAACAGGAGTAGGCCTTGAATTTTTTGGAGGAAAGGACCGTCTTTGCTATGTGGGCCGGAGGACTAGGAGCCCACGACTATTGGAGAAAGTGGTCTAGAGATTTCCATTAAAGGTGGTGGGAAGAGGTGTTCAAGATGAACTGACCCCACCGTTACACTGGAGACCCCTGAGAGCAAGGCAGGGACTCTGAAACTGGCCTTGGGGTTTGTGAGCTCCAGGAGTGGCAGCAGCAATAGTAGGCTGTTCTTAGCACTCACTACTGTACATGCCAAACTTTCACTGTGTCTGTGGCCAACCTACGGACTAGTCTTGGTTGTGCCTTTAAGGCTATCAAGAAAGGGAAAAGTGTCTGTGCTTGGATAGAGTCTGTACAGAGTGAGCAGCCTGGGTGAGCACATTCTGTGATGACACAATGAGACATGAAAGCTTGGGTATTACAGCTTGGAGGGCAGAGTGGGAAAAGGGACAGGTAAGCACTAGGACTAACTCATGAAACATGAACCAGTGGTACAGAGTGCCAGGAATTACTTAGGGCGTGAAAAACCTATAGGAAGTTTTGTCTTCCTCTCATGGTGGGCATTTAAGAGTCTAGCATCACTATCATTTCGTTAGGACACGAAAAGAAATGTGACCTTATTTTGTAACTTAGTTGGTGACGTGGGACATTTAAGTTACAAATACAGGGCATATTGGAAGAGTACTTCACAGCCTCCACTGACATGCATTAGCCCTGACTTTGATAATAGAAATTACACTAGCAAAAAAGATAAAAAAGCAGTTTGCACAAAAAGTTAACTAGTAGTATTCATCATTGGTAATGATAAATAGTAACCACAATAACAATGACAGAAAACTTACCATGACGGTAACAAACACCGCAAACGTATTTGTTCTTGATATTTCCTGGGTGCCCACTTCTCTTATTTTAATCTTTGTTTTGCTTTTAAAATTATCCAACTCATTTTAGTGTCAACTTTAGTTGCTGCAGTCATCAACTTGGAAAGCCTGTAGCCTTGGACAAAAGTGTCATTCGCTGTGTTTGATATATTCAGCTCTGCATCAGTAATCTATTTGCAAAATTGTCCAATTTGAAAGTGACACATTTGATTCACTTGACTTTCCTTTTTCTAGCACAGAAAATTTGAAGGAATTCAAGAGGTGCTGGGCACTAGTCACCAAGGAGAAAGGACAATAAAGGGATGTGTAAAGTACTCAAGAGAAAATCGTTGTCTGTCATTAGTTGAACAGAATGAAGAGTCCTAAGAAGTTGAACTTCCCCAAACAAAAACCAATGACATTTGGAGGGGAATGAAAACTTTTTAAAGTTTTTATTATTGTTGATTTATATCTAATATTTTAACATAATTTATTCCAGTTATTTAAGTACTATGCATTGATGGTAGAAAAATACAGAAAAATCAACAATAAAAGAAAAACAATTATCCATAATTCTCTTACCAAAGAGAACTACTATTCTTTTTTTTGGTATAATTCCTTCCATTCTTTTTGCAGTGTATATATAGATTCTTCTTTTTATTATTATATTTACTAAAAGGAGATAATTTTTACATAAGTAGAAATCCTAATGTTAAGCATAAGAGTGGTTTGAAATCCCATTGTAAATTCATGACCTAATTTTTGTTGGACTGTCACTGAATCTCTTTAAGATACCACCAGACATAAAGGATACCCAGTCCTGGCCTCAAAGAGCTTATTATAATCTGAGGCAGGAGTCAAGGCAGATAAACATTTAAATTAAATCAAGGTGTACTTACTGACTAGACTGCAATAGTACAATATTTTTTCCTTTTTATATAAGTTAATTACAGTAAGAGGAACACTTAATACTTAATGTTCAGAAACTTTTTAAAATGATCCATGAAACAGACTCAAACCAATGTAGACTTAAGATTAGCATATGTTACTGGAAGTCTTATATACAATGATAAATAGCATAAATGTCACGTTCTTCCACTGTCTAGCTGTCTGACCTTGGGTAAGTTACTTAATATCTTTGAGCTACAGTTTCCTCATCTGTACCTTAGGAGAAATGATTCCCACCATTTGGGGTTATTATGAAGATTATATGAGATATGTGTAGTAACATTTTTGGCATAAAAAATGTGCTTTAAGTAATGTAGGGACTACTATTATAAAGTGAATGAGGTGACTTCCTCTTATCTTGCTAATGCATGACTTAAACATTAGAACTGGCTGGAAAGTGTAGTAATTTGAGTGTGCTGCAAACTCTGACAGAACAGTGTTTTAAAATCCGTGGTTGGGCCCATATAAACAAAAGAATGGTATAAACTGTTAATGAGTAAACATCAGGCTCTTGAACATAAGCACCCTGAATTTGTAAACTGCTGGTCGAGGAAACAGTCTCACAGCATTTTAAAAACTTTTAGCAAGAGAAATCCAAAATCACTGCAGATGGTGACTGCAGCCATAGATTAAAAGATACTTGCTCCTTGGAAGAAAAGCTATAACAAACCTAGACAGCACATTAAAAAGCAGAAACGTTACTTTGCCGACAAAGGTCCATCTAGTCAAAGCTATGGTTTCTTTAGTAGTCATGTATGGATGTGCGAGTTGGACTATAAAGAAGGCTGAGCACTGAAGAATTGATGCTTTTGAACTGTGATGTTGAAGAAGACTCTTGAGAGTCCCTTGGACTGCAAGGAGATTCAACCAGTCAATCCTAAAGGAAATCAACCCTGAATATTCATTGGAAGGACTGATGCTGAAGCTGAAACTCCAATACTTTGGCCACTTGATGGGAAGAGCTGACTCACTGGAAAAGACCCTAATGCTGGGAAAGATTGAAGGCAGGAGGTGAAGGGGACGACAGAGGATGAGATGGTTGGATGGCATCACTGACTCGATGGACATGAGTTTGAGTAAACTCTGGGAGTTGATGATGGACAGGGAGGCCTGGCATGCTGCAGTCCATGAGGTTGTAAAGAGTCGAACACAACTGAGGGACTGAACAACAACAGCAAGAGAAGGGCCTATTTCTCACTTTCAATATTGTAATACAAAGATATTTGAGGTTATACTCTGAAGTGAATGTAAACCATTTGTTTCTGTTGCAGATTAAGGGAAACACAGTGGTAAAGAATCCGCCTACTAATGCAAGAGAGAGCTGTGGTTCTTTTAATGCAGGAGATGCAGCTTCTGTCCCTGGGTCGGGAAGACCCCCCCTGGAGTAGGAAATGGCCATCCACTCTAGTATTCTTGCCTCGAAAATTCCATGGACAGAGGAGCCTGGTGGGCTGCAGTCCATGACGTCACAAAGAGTCAGACACAACTGAGTGACTGAGCACAAAGGATCTATCTGTTAGCTAGTAGCTCAACTGGTTTGGAAACTTAGAAGCTCAACCAGTGTTATTACCCAGATTAAAGACAGTCCACTGATGCAGAGGTGGAGTGCAGAATTTTGAATATTTTTTTTTGACTCTGTGCCTTTGCATATGCTCTTCTATTTGTCTGGACACAATCTATATTATTATCACTTACTGCTCAAAAAACTGGCTAACTCCCGATTACTCTTCAGGTGGGTACTCTGCTCCTTCAAAGCTGGGTTTAAAGGCCTCTTCTGTGCGTCTTCACAGCATTTTATTCTTCAGTTAATGTTGCCCTTTTCACATTTATGGAGGCTAGAGAGTGGGAATGTAGCTGGATAGTACAAACTGTTTCTACATTTACACTATATTTAGTATAAAGTGCTTTTAACTAAAAGAAGGATTCTCCTCTCCCCAAAGCCCCAGGAGCCTCTAGCTTCTAGTCAAGTATAACTTCTGCAGCTCAGAAGTAGGTAAGATCAAAATGTTCGAAGGCAGTTTCATCAAGCCTTATTCCCATTCACTCAAAAGTCATCTGTTGAGTCCTCAGCACTGTGCATTCCAGATGGTCTGTAAAATTAAGTGAATTGTGCACATCATATCACAGAACCTAGAAAGTGTATTTGAAAATGTGTTTTATGGACCTTTCTCAGAAATTCTTTGGCCAGACCGAGTGATGGCTTGGATTTCTCTTACTCTGCTACTGCTACTGCTGCTAAGTTGCTTCAGTCGTGTCCGACTCTGTGTGACCCCATAGACGGCTACCCACCAGGCTTCCCCTTCCCTGTGTCCGACTCTGTGCGACCCATAGATGGCAGCCCAGCAGGCTCCCCTGTCCCTGGGGTTCTCCAGGCAAGAATACTGGAGTGGGTTGCCATTTCCTTCTCCAATGCATGAAAGTGAAAAGTGAAAGTGAAGTTGCTCAGTCGTGTCCAACTCTTAGCGACCCCATGGACTGCAGCCTACCAGGCTCCTCCACCATGGGATTTTCCAAGCAAGGGTACTGGAGTAGGGTGCCGTTGCTCTACTGCTGATTTAATGATACTTACTGTCTACTGCAACAGGAATAGAAAGTGGGTTTCCATGGTGCTCTAGAGTAAAATTATCCCTTTGTGTATCTGCCTTCCCTGTGAGTCTGTGGCTTCTATCAAGGCAAGGGTCACACCTTGCTCTCCAGTGTCCTCTGAGTCTGCTACAGTGCCTACAGGCTCATAGCAGGTGCCCACAAATGTTTGTCGAATGAAGGGGTGAAAGATTCATCAGTAAGGGCCTGGGTGGTCCTTGAAACCTGAGCTCTATTTATTAGAAACCAAGAGTTGGCTTCCTCTTTAAGATTAGGAAAGGCACAGACTTTAGGACATTATCATTGCTCAGTTGCTTGTCCAGGGAGGGGAGAACACCTGCCTACATTGCCAAGAAGCCAACAAACTCCTTTTAATGCTCCAGAGGAAAACACCCCGAAACTCTTCTCTCCACGTCAAAACTACAGTTTGGGTTTAAGAGCTTCTGAAATTATATGTAAAGAGTCCTTTTTTCCCCCTAGAATAGAATTTCTTAATTTTAATAGATTTTCAAAATTGTTTATCACCCTCCAAAAGGGTAAGAATCATTGCTCCAAACCCTTTCTTGAAATGCGTTCAGGGGATCTCTTTTGATATTGTCACCAGGTAAAAAGCACTGAATATGCCACGATTGGAGTGTTTTCTTTTTCCTCACAGACTGTTGCAAGGAGGGAGACCCCTTCTGGGGCCTAAGAGTGTGCTCTTGTCTAACACTTGGAAATGAAGTGTCCGAGGAGACACATATGCTGACAAAGCAAGAGATTTTATTGGGAAGGGGTGTCCAGGCAGAGAGCAGCAGGGTAAGGGAACCCAGGAGAACTACTCTGCCATGTGACTTGCAGTCTTGGGGTTTATGGTATTAGGGTTAGTTTCTGATTTTTCTCTGGCCATTCATCCTGACTCAGGGCCCTTCCTGGTGGCATGTGCATTGCCCAACCAATATGGAGTCCTGTGAGAAGGATTCTGGGAGGTTGGTAGGACACATGGACTGACATCGCCTCTTTCCTTTGACCTTTCCCGAATTCTTCCTGTTGGTGGTAGCTTGTTAGTTTCACAATCCTTACTGAATGATGTGCTCTAAAATGCTATATAAAAGATCACTCCAGCTGCTATATGGAGAATGAATTATAAAGAGCTAAGAAAGGAAATTAGGAGGCTGCTGTAGAATCTCAAGCTATAGACAGTGGTGGCTTGGATCAAGGTGGAGGTGTAGAGATGTACAGAAGTGGTGGGTTGCAGGTATACATGCAAGGCACCCAGGCCATGCCTGATGCACAATGAGCACTTCATAAACTCCAGCTATTACCAGTATCATCATTACAATTATTGGCGTGGTGAAATGAAATCGGATGGAGTGTAATGGGTCAACGGAATGGTGGTTTTAAGATTACTTGGAGAGTTCCCTGCTGGCCTAGTGGTTGGGATTCTGGGCTTTCATTGCCGTGGCCTGGTTTCAATCTCTGGTTGGGGAACTGAGGTCCTGTTCTGCAAGCCGTGAGGCATGGCTGAAAAAAAAAGAAAAAAGAGGAAAAAAAGAATATTACTGAACTTAGAGAAAATAAAGATGAACTAAATATTATTTGTATGTGGAGATGTAATTAATGTTACTTTTCAGACACTGTCTTCAATGCAGTGTTTTCAATACTTTTCCCTTTGTGTTTTGAGAAGAAATCCATCATTTGCTTCTTTCAGGACACACTGTTGAGAAATTTTCAGTGAAAGAATCTTGATTATCTTCAAATGACAGATGTGAAATAGTGAATTTGAAGTTGTGTGGAAGATGTAATGTATTGCTTTGCTCTGAAATTTATTATGAGCAAGGAGTTGGAAAAAAATAGGGAGTTAATATTCAGGAAGAAAGCAAAACTAAAAAAGATGACACAGACAGATTAATATATTTATGGATACATGCCATCCAATTTGATGCCAGAAAAGCCAAATGAAGAAGTAATGTTCTGAAAACAACTCACAATTACCAAAATCACTAAGCTCTGAGTCAGAGAAGTATGAAGACTTGCAACATTCATACATATATAGTTACTATGGAATTATTTAAAGTTGAGAGAGAGAGGGAGATTGGGGGGTCGGGGTGAGGGGTAGAGGGGGAAGGGAGACGTGGGCTGGGGTGGGGTGGGGTGGAGGGTGAAGGCAGAGAAAGGGATGGGGGTAGGGGGAGAGAGAGATGGGAAAAGAGAGAGAGAGATGGGGAGAGATGTTCTTTTTCTTTCCCCCTTTTTCAGAAATGTGTTTTTGGCTCTACACTTTAACAAATGCAATATCTTTTCAGTCTACCCTTATCAAGCAAGCTCATATTTACAAGCCAAATTATACTGAGACACACAAGTCTTAAATGAAAGACAGACATCACTGTAATCCTTTAAGGTCACGC